>NC_065598.1:56187417-58892077 GCF_024542745.1 Macaca thibetana thibetana
GACCCCATGGAAGCCCAATATCCAACAGGGCAGTTATTAAATCTTAAATCTCCAAAATAATCTTTTAGTCCATGTCTTACATCCAGGCCACACTGATGCAAGGAATGGTCTCTCATCACCCTGGGCGGCTCCTCTGCCCCTGTGGCTGTGCAGGGTACGTCTTCTGTTGCTGTTTTCATGAGCTGGCATTGAGAGCCTGCAGCTTTTTCAGGTGCATGGGGCAATCTGTCAGTGAATCTACCATTCTGGGGTCTGGAGGATGGTGGCCCTCTTCTCACAGATCCACTAAGCAGTGCCCCAGTGGGGACTCTGTGTGGGGGCTCCAACCCCACACTTCCCTTCTGTACTGCCCCAGTAGAGGTTCTCCATGAGGGCTCCACCCTTGCAGCAGATTTCTGCCTGGACATCCAGGCATTTCCATCATCCTCTGAAATCTAGGTGGAGGTTACCATGATGGTTAATATTCAAGGTTAACATATTTGAATTGAAGGGTACAAAATATGGTTCCTGGGTGTGTCTGTGACAGTGTTGCTGAGGGACATTAATGTTTGAGTCAATGGACTGGGAAAGGCAGACCCATTCTGAGTCTGGGTCGGTACCATCTAATCAGCTACCAGCACAGCTAGAATGAAGCAAGCAGAATTTGTAAGGACTAGACTTGATGAGTCTTCTGGCCTTAAGCTTTCTCCTTTGCTGCCTGCTATTTGCTCTCAAACAATGGAATTCATGTTTTTCAGCTTTTGGACTCGGGCTTACACCAGTGGTTTGCCAGGAGCTCTTTGGCCTTTGGCCACAGACTGAAGTTTGCTGTCAACTTCCCTACTTTTGAGGTTTTGGGACTCAACTGGCTCCGTTGCTCCTCAGCTTGCAGGCATCCCATTGTGGGACTTCACCTTGTGATTGTGTGAGTCAATACTCTTTAATAAACTTCTTTTCCTGTATACATCTCTTTTATTAGTTCTGTTTTTCTACAGAATCCTGACTCATACGGTTCCCAAACCTCAGCTCTTGCCTTCTGTGCACCTGCAGGCCCAACACCACGTGGAAGCTGCCAAGGCTTGGGCCTTACACCCTCTAAGGCCATAGCCTGAGCTGTACCTTGGCCCCTTTTAGCCACAGCTGAAGCTGGAGTGGCTGAAAAGCAGGGCACCATGTCTCAAGGCTGCACAGAGCAGCTGAGCCCTAGTCCTGCCAAATAAACCATTTTTCTATCCTGGACCTCTGGGCCAGTGATGGGAGGGGCTACCATAATGGTCTCTTACATGCCCTGGAGACATTTTCCCCATTGTCTTGGCTATTAATGTACAGCCTCTCTTTACTTCTGAAAATTTTCTATATCAGGCTTGAATTTTTTCCCTGAAAGTGAGTTTTTCTTTTCTACCACATGACTGGGCTGCAAAGTTTTCAAACTTTCATGGTCTGCTTTGCTATTATACATAGTATCTAGTTTCTAATAATCTCTTTGTTCACACCTATGAGTGTACACTTTCAGAAACAGCCTGATCACATCTTGAATGTTTTACTGCTTACACATTTCTTCCACCAGATACCTTAAATCATCTCTATCGAGTCCAAAGTTCTACAGATATCTACAGCAAGGGCAAAATGCTGCCAGTCTTTTTGCTAAAGCAGAGCAAGAGTGACCTTTGCTCCAGTTCCCAATAACTTCCTAGTCTCCATCTGAGACCACATCAGCCTGGACTTCATTGTCCATATCACTGTCAGCATTTCAGCAAAAAACATTCAACAAGTCTCTAGGGATTTCCAAATTTTCCCACATCTTTCTCTCTTCTTCTGAGCCCTCCAAACTGTTCCAACCTCTGCCCATTACCCAGGTCCAAGGTTGCTTCCACATTTTCAGGTATCTTTACAGCAATACCCCGCTCTTGGTACCAATTTTTTGTATTAGTTCATTCTCACACTGCTATAAAGAACTACCTGATACTGGGTAATATATGGAGAAAATAGGTTTAGTTGACTCACAGTTCCACAGACTTAACAGGGAGCATGGCTGGGAGGCCTCAGGACACTTACAATTATGGCAGAAGCACGAAGGGGTAGAAAGCACCTTTTTCTCATGGCAGCAGGAAATGGTAGGGAAGAAGTGCCACGAGCTTTTAAATCATCAGATCTCATGAGAACTCACTATCACAAGAACAACATGGAGAAAATCTACCACCGTGATTCAATCACCCCCCAACAAGTCCCTCCCCCAACATTGGGAATTACAATTTAACATGAGATTTGGGTGGAGACAGAAACAAACCATATCAGGATTTTAAAAAACTTGAATAAACATTTTTTCAACCAAGAGTTACAAATGGTCAACAAGTATATGAAATGATGCTCAACATTACTAATCATCAAGGAAACGCAAACCTACAGGAGATATCATCTTAACCAAGTTAGAATGATTATCATCAAGAAAAAAAATTATCAAGAAAACAAACGTTGGCAAAAATGTGGAGAAAAGGAAAGTCTTATACATTGTTTCTGGGAATGTAAATTAGCAGAACCATTATGGAAAACAATATGGATATTTAAAAACTAAAAATAAAACTACCATATAATCAAGCAATCCCATTACTGAGTATTCAAAGGAATGAAAATCAGTGTATCAAAGGGATACCTTTCCACCCATGATTATTGCACTATTATTCACAATAACAAAGATATGGAATCAACCTAAGTGTTCAGCAATGGATGAATGGATGAAGAAAATGCAGTAGAATACTATTCAGTCATAAAAAGTCGTGAAATTCTGTCATTTGCAGCAACATAATTGGAGCTGAAGAAAATTATGTTAAATGAAATAAGCCAGGTACAGAAAGATAAACATCACATATTCTTACTCATATGTGGATGCTAAAATAATTTATTTAAGAGAGGTATAGACTAGAATGATAGGTACCAGAGGTGAGGAAGGGTGTGTGTTTCTCAAGGATAGATGAGAGAGGGTGATTAATAGGTACAAAACTACAGTTTTATAGAAAGAATAAGATCCAATATTTAATAGTAGAATAGTGTGACTATAGTTAACAATGTATCCTACGCTTCAAATTAGCTAGAAGACTTAAAATGCTACTAACTCATAGAGAAATAATAAATGCACAAAGTGACGAATAACCTACATAACCTAACTTGATAATTACACATTCTATGTGACAATACATCACTTGTACCCCATGAGTATGTAGAAATCTAATGTATTAATAAGAAAGTCAATAATTTAAAAAAGCAAATAACCTTGTTTTAAAAAGTGGCCAAAGACCTCAGTGGACACCTCACCAAGAAAAATAAATAGATGGCAAATAACACGGAAAAAGATGTGTTCAATCATATGTTGTCAGGAAAATGCAAATTAAAGCAACAGTGAGGTAACACTACCTACCTACTAAAATGGCCCAAATCAGAAAATTGAACAACAGCCAATGCTGGTGAAATTTATGGAGATACAGAAACTTTACTTTAAATGATAGCTTTTCAGTGTCTTACAGAACTAAGCACAGTCTTATAATAGAATCCAGCAATTGTGCTTCTTGATATTTACCAAAAAAAGTTGAAAATGTATGTTCACATACAAGTCTGCAAATGGATGTTTATAGCAGCTTTATTCATAATTGTAAAAAGCGTGGGTGCAAATAAGATGTCCATCAGTAGCTGAAGGAATGAACAGTTGTACATTCCAACAATAAAATGTAACTTATTGTTTAAAAAGCAATGAGTGATCGAGCTATAAGAAAAGGCACAGGCTGGGCGCGGTGTCTCATGCCTGTAATCCCAGCACTTTGGGAGGCCAAGGCAGGCAGATCATGAAATCAGGAGTTTGAGAGCAGCCTGGTCAACATGGTGAAACCCGGTCTCTACTAAAGATACAAAAAATTAACCGGGTATGGTGGCACGCACCTGTAAACCCAGCTACTCGAGAGGCTGAGGCAGGAGAATCACTTGAATTCCTGAGGTGGAGGTTACGGTGAGCCGAGATCAGGCCATTGCATTCCCATTGCATTCTAGCCTGGGCGACTGGGTGAGACTCTGTCTCAAAAAAAAAAAAAAAAAAAAAAAAAAAAAAAAAAAAAGAAAGAGAGAGAGAGAGAAAGAGAGAAAGAAAGAAAACAAAAGACATGAAGGAAACTTATGTGCATATTAAGTGAAAAAAAGTCAATCTGAAAAGGGCACTTACAGGATGATTCTATGACATTCTGGAAAAGGCAAAATTATGGTGAAAGTAAAAAGATTAATGGTTGCCAGGAGTTAGGATAGAGAAAAATATAAATAGATATAACACAGATTTTTTTAGGGCAGTGAAGCTGTTTTGTTTGACCCTGTAATAATGGGTATTTGTTATTATGAATTTGTCCAAACCCACAAGATGCATGACACCAAGAGCAAACCTTAATGTAAACTATGCATCCTAAGTGATAATCATGGGTCAATGTAGGTTTACTAATTGTAACAAATACAGTCATGCATCACTTAAGGTTAGGGATATGCTCTGATGAACATGTTGTTAGGTTATTTTATCATCGTGAAAATGTCATATAGTTTACTTACAATAACCTAGTTGGTATTGGCTACTAGACACCTAAGTTATATGGTGTGGCTTATTTCTGCTAGGCTACAAACCTATACAACATGTTACTTTACTGAATATTGCAGGCAACTGTAACACAATGATAAGTATTTGTGTATCCAAACATATCTAAACATAAGAAGAATGCAATACATTTATAGTATAAAATATAAGAAATGTTACATACCCATACAGGGCACTTACCATGAATGAAGCTTTTAGGAGTAGAAGTTGCTCTGGGTGAATCAATGAGTGGTGAATGAATGTTAAGGCCTAAGACATTGCTGAACACTATTGTAGACTTTACAAACACTGTACATTAAATTTATAAAAGATTTAAGGCTATATTAAATTTATAAGAATACTCTTCTTTATTCAATAGTAAATTAACCTTAGATTACTATAAACATTTTACTTTGTAAAATTTTTGTTTTTAAAACATTTTTTTCTCTTTTGTAATAACACTTAAAACACAAACCGGTTATGCTGCTCTACAGAAATATTTTATTTTTTTATATCCTTATTCTATAAGCATTTGTACATTTTTATTTTTTGTTACTTTTTAAAAGTTTTTATTACAAACAAAAGCAGAATCACACACATTAGCATAGGTCTATACACGGTTAGGATCATCAATGTCACTGTCTTCCACCTCCACATCTTGTATCAGTGGAAGGTCTTCAGGGGCAATAACAGGCATGGAGCTGACATTTCCTATGATAAACAATGCCGTCTTCTGGAACACCTTCTGAAAGACCTGCCTGAGGCTGGTTTTTGTTTGTTTATTTGTTTTGTTTTGTTTTTAACTTTTAAGTTCCAGGGTACATGTGCAGGATGTGCAGGTTTGTTACACAGCTAATTAATTCCACTGAATAGCATACTAAAATCTGTTAAAATGGCATATATATGTATATATGTGTGTGTGTTGTATTTCTTGGGCTGGAAAAAATGCAGTTTCCTTTAAAGCATATTCCTGCTGAAAAGTCTATATATAGATAGATGACAGATAGATAGAAATTATATATATATAATATTATATATTTATATTACATATTATACACATATTACATATTATAAATATATACATACATGTATACATGTATGCATGTATATACACACAAGTATACATGTATATATGTATATATACATGTATGTATATATACATATATACACATATATATATACACATGTGTATGTATATATATACACATATATATGTATAATATTGGAGGCTTGGAGGACTGATAGTCAGGAAATTTTATTTTTACTTTTCTCAATCTAAAAACTCACATTCCAAGATGTGGAGAAATGTTATTTGTACCATGTCAGAATTTGGGCTCATTTGCCTAACATCAACTCAGAAAGGCTTGTGGTAGATACTACTGTTTGCCTATCCAGAAGCCACTGTTCAGCTTCCTCCTTGCTAACAGAAGGTCGGGATTTTTTTCCAGATTTTTATCAGGAATTTGCTTTAAAGGAAACCTTATTTTTCTCCAGCCCAAGAACTGCAATAAAATAGATTTGAACTGGTGATGGTTATTGCATTCCTCTTGCCAATAATTGGTATGCGATGTGCATATGGCCTAATCAGAGCAAATTTGATTGGTGTAGGGACAGGTAGTGCTACTGGGAAGGATTTTCCTACTATAAAAAGAAATGTTTGACTAACTATAGGTGATGAGATCTTGTAATCAGGGAATCCAAAATAATTTATGTTCTAAGTATTATGTAACAGTATTGCCCACATTCTTGTTTTTGCATTATTTAAATACTCTTAAAGTGTGTGACTTATGAGAGAGAGAGGTGTCACACTGTTTTGTAGGGAACAACCTTTTAGCTCACTTCCATGCTTGATGTTGCTAAAGCCATGTGGTAACCCTGAAGGGAGCTGCTTGAATTGCAAAGACAGTTTGAACATGATAATAAAAGGAGATTTTAGTGAAGTAATTTACTTACTGAAATAATCAATGGTATAATTGAACTGCCTGAAGATTTTTTATGTGAGGAAATAAAAATATCTTCATTGTTGAATCTGGCTTTTCATTCCTTACAGGCAAGAATACTCTCACCCCAAACCACATCATTTCTAACACCATACCTCAGAATTCTATTTGGCAATTTGACTGAGAGAGAAGAAGTTTAAAGTGCACAGAGACATGGCCATGACAACATTCACACTTCTTTTTGAAAAAGTCCACCTTTTAATTCCATGATTTAACTTGAGGTTAAAGAGAAAAATTACATGTGAAATAAAATCATTATATTAGAGATATCCATATTGAATAATTGGTCCATTCTTTACTTAGATTACATAGAAACTTTAAATAAAATTGATTTAGATTTTAGGATTAAAATATCCTTCCTCTCCTGACTCCAACAGTTAAAAAAATGATTATAGTTTCCAGTACATGACATAGTTTTTCACACCTCCATGTCTTTGCTAAAACTGTTCCTTATGCTTGGAATGCTTTTTCTACCTTTTTTCTTCTGGCTAATTCTTATTCATCTGGTAAGACTTAGTTTACTCGTATTTTTCAGGCAGTCATTAGGTATCCCTAAATAGCCTAGGGGTCTTTCATTTGTGCTTTTACAGCACTGTATGCTTACCTCTTTGACAACACTACATACCTTACATTAAAATTTTTTGTTCATGGTTATTTCTCCTGAACTACGCTATAAGACTCTTTTTTTTATTACTATACTTTATGTTCTAGGGTACATGTGCACAACGTGCAGGTTTGTTACATATGTATACATGTGCCATGTTGGTGTGCTGCACCCGTTAACTCGTCATTTACATTAGGTATATCTCCTAATGCTATCCCTCCCCCCTCCCCCCATACCACAACAGGCCCCAGTGTGTGATGTTCCCCTTCCTGTGTCCAAGTTTTCTCATTGTTCAATTCCCACCTATGAGTGAGAACATGCGGTGTTTGGTTTTTTGTTCTTGTGATAGTTTGCTGAGAATGATGGTTTCCGGCTGCATCCATGTCCTTACAAAGGACATGAACTCATCCTTTTTTATGGCTGCATAGTATTCCATGAGACCAAAGTTAGATATAAGACTCTTAAGAAGGGAAACTATGTCTAATTAATTTCCTCATTTTTAGCATTTAACATATTATCTGGCATATAGAAAGTGCTTAGTAAATGATTTATTTGAACTATGGAGATGATTTGAGTAATTATCACAATGAAGTTAAGTCATAAACCAAAATGCATCTGAGGCAGGTCTCGATCAACTTAGAAGTTTATTTTGCCAAGGTTTAAGAACAATGCCCGGAAGAAAAAACAGAGAATTACAGAAGCAGTCCGTGGTTTGTGCCTTTCTCCAAAGACAACTTTGAAGGTTTCAATATTTGAAGGGGAAAAGCACGCTAAAGGGGAATAAATAAAGATATAATCACATTACTGAATCCACATGTTGCAAGATAAAAGGAACAGGTAGGGGAATAGTGAATTATGTATTCATATAGTGTTCAGTGAATCAACATTTTAAGTAAGATAAGGTGAACATGGAGTAACTATCCATGGAGATTACACGGGATTTTTCTAGGCCCCTTTGCCAGGCTTGCAGCAGGAAGTGCCCCATCTACTCAGCCTGTCAGGCTCTGTCTGGCTTGCACTTTGGCCTGTGGCTGCCATGACTGCATGCTCAGATCCTGGCAGGAGGGGGTGTATGAGTAAATGAGTATGGGGTCAAGCCAGTCATTCAAAACGCCAGCACAGGGATCAGCTCTGTGCAGGGTTTGTGGCTGGACCAGGCATGTCACCCCAAGGGAAATGCAGTGGTGTGCAGGTAGGGGTGGCCCACAACCCCAAAGCCCCAGAAGGGCTAATTAACTCTTTTAGTTCAGCTGTGTTGGGGTGATCAGACCCAACACCAGGCCATGGGGGCTACGAAGTCCAGCAGAGTCAAAGGAACAAGAGTGCATAAAGTGGGACCAGGGGGCCAATGCTAGTATGGAGGCTGTGAAGGCCCCAAGCTCTGGAAGCCCACACTATTTATTGGTGATCAAACAAAGAAGCAGGTGGTGAGGAAGTGGGAGTTGAAAGAAAGCGGTGTATCAAGTGCATGATCTATAGCTGTGATGGTTTAGCATTTTTTTCTTTGAAGCATATGGAACATGTTCTGCTAATTGAGATAATAGGAAACATATTCTTCTAGTTTAAGATACAATCACTTTATGAGCCTAGGAGTGCTAGAAGCAAGGATCCAGCAAGTCTAGACACATTCCAGAGGCCACAAGGGGTTTTATGCTCTGAGCCTTGGATTCTATCCAAGCCACGAGGGATTTTATGCCCTGGGCTTAGATTGTGGTGCAGCAGGGTAGCCTTCAACCCTTTGGCACAGAGCTTGGTGTTCCAAAGGCCACGAGGGGTTTTAGACCCTGGACCCCAGACATGTTCCATGATGCTTTTACATTATGTCAGACATGCAGGCCCTGCGTCAGCCTTTTTTCCAACACTCAGCTTTTCCCCAACACAGCTATCCACAGCTTGATGGATGGCAGCATGTTAATAGCTCAGTCACCCTTTTGCCCCTCTCTGGCTTATGACTCCAGGGCTAGCTTGGCCCTGCCATTGCTTCCTGTAGTGTGGGGCAGCTGCCATCCACTAGCAGAGGGCAGAGGACCAGAGTGTTATAGCCTTCTGTGTACCCACATTCAGTGGGTCCCAAATTCTTATCCTGGTCTAAGAAGAATGAGGTCATGCTGACAACTGAAGGGTGATGAGGGCAAATAATTTTATTGAGCAACAAAACAGCTCTCAGTGGAGAGGGTATGGGAAGGTGGTCTCTCACCCAAAGTTGGGTCATATGACACAGTTTGGCTGAGTCTGGGGTTTGTATAGGCACAGGATGAGGGAGGGTCAGGCTGTAGGTAGTATTGGGAAAGGCGACATTCAATTGGTTAAAAAGCATTATTCAGAATAAACCAATTGGGAAAGGGCATTCACATACAAACAAATTCTCAATCCAGGTCATGGATTTCATCCAGAACCAGCAATCTGGTCTTTCAGCCTTCAGGCTGTTTTTGAGGACCTGACCCTGTCTGCCTCCTGCCACTATCAGAGATTTTTTAAACTTTTATCTGTATTTATCTACTTAGGAACAAAAGGAAAGGCAGGTTTTTATTTTCTTCTTAAAAAAAGAGGGATACATGTATAGAACATGCAGGTTTGTTACATAGGTTTATGTGTGCCATGGTGGTTTGCAGCACCTATTGACCTGTCCTCTAAGTTCCTTCACCTCACCTCCACCCTCCAACAGGCCCTGGTGTTTGTTCTCTTCTCTGTGTCCATGTGTTCTCATTGTTGAACTCCCACTTATGAGTGAGAACATGGAGTATTTGGTTTTCTATTCCTGTTGTAGTTTGCTGAGGACAATAGCTTCCAGCTTTATCCATGTCCCTGTAAAAGACATGATCTCATTCCTTTTTATGACTGCACAGTATTCCATGGTGTATATGTACCACACTTTCTTTATCTAGTCTATCATTCATGTGCATTTGGGTTGGTTTCATTTCTTTGCTATTGTGAATAGTTCTGCAATGAACATACATGTGCATGTGTCTTTGTAGTAGAATGATTTATATTCCTTTGGGTATATACCCGGTAATGGGATTGCTGGGTCGAATGGTATTTATGGTTCTAGGTCCTTGAGGAACCACCATACTGTCTTTCACAATGGTTGAACTAGTTTACATTCCCACCAACAGTGTAAAAGCGTTCATATTTCTCCACTGCCTTGCCAGCATCTATTGTTTCTTGAATTTTTAATGATTGCCATTCTAACTGGCATGAGATGGTATCTCATTGTGGTTTTTATTTGCATTTCTTTGATGATCAGTGATGTTGAGCTTTTCTTCATATGTTTATTGGCCACATAAATGTCTTCTTTTGAGAAGTGTCTGTTTATATCTTTTGCCCACTTTTTGATGGGATTGTTTGTTTTTTTTCTTGTAAATGTGTTTAGGTTCCTTGTAAATTCTGAATATTAGACCTTTGTCAGATGGGTAGATTGCAAAAATGTTCTCCCACTCTTTATGTTGGGAAAGACAGTTTTTGCATGACTGAGCTTTCAGTTTAATTTTTTTTATTTTCAGCATGGTGAAATGCGGTCCCAAGTTTTTATTTTTTATTTACAAAAGTAAACAGCCCTAATGTATCTAAGTTTAGAATTCAACCACCAATTCAGTAAAAAAAAAAAAAAAAATACATTAAGATAATTTGAATCTGCTAAATGTTTACTTGTTTTTTTGGAACCAATAAAATGATCAGCAAAAATTCTCTCTTATGCCAATATTCTACTCTTTTATTAACATCACCACCACCATCATCTCTCTCTCTCTCTTTTTGCTTCCTTCTCAAACTACAGAATAGAGAGTTGCATTTGCATGTAGGAGGCTGGCAGGGAAGGAAACCAAGTATGTCATAGTAGAGGAGGGTCTACATACTTCCTTGTATTAAAAAGGGAAACTCATACCAAGCACCAAAGCACACAGCAAAGGAAAGGAAGAAGGGAGGAAGGCACTTCACAAGCAGAGCTGAGCCAGCAGGGCAGCAAAGCAGAGAGGGACTGAGATTGTGCCTGGAAGTATCGCAGTGGCTGGATATTTAAGGTAACTATTCCATTGATCCCCTTTTCTTTCCTTTCTAATTCACTGCTTCTGCAATTCAGATGCTTCTGCATTTGAGGCGGCGATGCGCATGTCTCTGTGTGTCCTTTCTTTGTATTAGGAGATGACTACAAGTAAAACCTGCTCATGAGAAAGCAGTCCAGAGATACAAAAGCAGGCAAGGTTCTTTCTGAAAGGGGAATTCTGAAAACTCAGATTGCCTTTCATTATTTGGTTAATTTTTTAAAAAAATATTGTTTTAAAGCATCTGGATACTAGCATTTTGTTTTATGAACAGATGAAAAGCCATAGATATGAGCTAATTCAAAGATGCTGGAAATGCTGCTGAGGATTTTCTTTTGCAAGCAGAAGAAAAACTATTTTTTAATTCTCAGTTAAAGTTGTTTTCTCCTTTTGCTTACACTTCCAGTTCAGCTGTTACCTACTTTGCTGTCTTGAATTTCTCTGAACCTGAGCAACATAAAAGGTGGGGATCACATTTCAAATTTAAATTGGTGGATTCATTCTTATAAGTGAGTGCATATTTAAGACAGACTGGTCAAAGAAAGAAGAGAAAGAAGAGGGGTGGGGTGGGAGCTGCGGGGGTGGGGGAAGAGACTGGATTACAAGGATGAGGAAAAAGGGAGAGAGGGAAGGATGGAGGAAAGGGGGAAGGGAGAGAGAAGAGAGGGGTGCTTTAGTCACAAAGATTTTGAGTTTAATAAAATTAGAAATAGGTCACTTATAAACTGATTTCTTTAGAAAACATTTCCTTTATATTTTCAGAAATAAATGAGGGGCCATTACAAAGAGGTTACAATATGGTGTGTTTTCATATTTCTGACTTGTTTTTTTGTTTCTGATTTGCTTTTAAAAACACTGAATCTTTGCTATAGATACTACAATTATGAGCAGGATTATTTCACTGCAGAAAGTGAGGAATGCACACTAGCTACTTTACTCAGTGCCATTGAAATGTTGAAATCTAAAGTTCAGCTCTTCTGGCCTTGCAGTGTACAGCTGAGTTCAATGATTTTTTTCAACTGATTTAAAGCATTTACATTGTACATTGTCTCCCTTACTTTGTCCTTGAAGAGACTTTTATTTCTTTGATTTACTAAGGGCAGCTAACCACAAGCTCTTATCAGCCTCTGGTTTATGGGCAGAAGAAAATAAATGAGACAACATTTCAGGATTCCCTAAAGGGCTGTTTCCCAAAGAAGCATTTAAAACATTGAGAAATTGTTAGATTGAATGAACCATATTTTTCTTCTTCATGAGCAAAGTCAGATAAACAGGAAACATTGAGATGGGAAAAAGGAGAAAGGAGCAATATCAAAAGATTTGTATATACAAAAGAGATTTTTACATTGCAAATACATGCAAACAAATAAAAAGTCTTCCTGTTTGGGGAGTATGTCCTCCCTGATTTTATGTGATGATAATATAACAGGGACCATGTAATTGGACATCTTTCATTGTTGGAGGAACTTCCTCCATTTTCATTTCTTTTTAAAAAGTCCCTTTTTGAGATTCTTAACTGTCAGAATACTACTGCAAATAACTGTCAGGGTAAAATTTCTATTGTGTTTAAAATATGTTTGTGGTTGTTCCATGAAGAGGAGGCAGTTCAGGGTCTAGTGCAGTTATAGTCTTACCTTTTTGTCTTCTGACTTCTTTCTCCCGAAATAAAGATCCTGTCCTTAGAATTTATGTAAAAATTTCATTATTAATTTGAGAGTGGAAATAGAATACTCTGCTTGACTCCTCAAGTTGAATGTGATTCTTCCTTATAAGGTTTTAGACCATCAGTTTACCTTGGCAGAAGTATCTCTAAAGTAACAAGAACAATGAGAAAGAGAAACCTGAAATCAGAAGGAATCAATTTTACACAGCTACTTTTCAGCTGCTTAATTGTGTTATAAAATATGTTTGAATGAGGAACAACTATCTTGGGCTCTATTATTGTTTTAGCAAAAAATAACTTTTCCTGCAATCAGAAATCTGTAAAATCTGCATATACACTTCTTGTTCTTATACACACAGGTATTCAAAATGGATTTCTATAAATGGATTTCTACTCTTATTATGAAATTGTGAAAGTAATCAGATTGATGTCACATTTGTTTGTTGAGGATTTACTCATTATTCAATAATACTTACAGTCAGGCTCACAGTGCTGGGGATCCAGAGATATTTAAATCAAAATTGCTATGTATCTTAGGGGTTAATAGGCACAGGCAGATTTATAAATAAATAATTCCAGTATGCTGTGATAACTGCTCCAATAGAGGTATGTCTGAACTGCAGCAATAATAGAGAATATGAAGAGATTGGATGGGCAGTTAGAGAGGATGTTTTATTTTAGCAGAATCTTAATGGATTACTGTGATACTTCTGGTGCCATAAGTATGGTCATAAATCTGGACCATAAATCTGGTCAGTTCAGTGGATAGCAGTGCTTCACTCCTTTTACCACAAGCTTATAGGTGCACATACAACCAACCATTCATTAAATACTTACAATGTGCCAGAAACTACGTTAAGTACTTTATGTGCATTATTTATAATTTCCTCCTCATCATATGAATTAGGATATTTTATTATATCCATTTTCTGATAAGAAAATTGAGGCACAGAGAGGATAAGTAGTTTGCCCTAGCTAGTAAGTCATAGAGCCAGGATTCAAACTCAAAACTGCCCATAGCCATTATGTTACATTATTTCACACAAAGCGACAGGGAGATTGGGGGTATGGGTAGAGTAAAAGAGGATATCTCAGGCAAAGGGAATTGTAAGTTTAAAGCAGTGGACATGAATAAGTGGATGAGTTTCATGAACTTGGTTTAGATCTCAGGTTGCTAAAATTTAGGGTTACTTGGAGGTGTGAAAGAAAAAGAAATTGTTGGAATTAAAGTCCAAGAGCAAGGCAAAGACCATATTATAAAACATCTTATATACTGTGCTGTATTTAATGTTTGATCTTAATTCTGTAGACTTTGATCAATCTTTGACAATGTTTATGCAAGAAAGGCTAGAATCAGTTTTGCATTTTAGAAAGATAATTCTACTTGTAGTATGAAGGTCAGATTAATGAGTAGATACTGAAAGCAGTAATCCATGTAAATAATTAAAATGGATCATACATCTTACATACTTTTGAGAAATGTGGGTTGCCATACTATTTGCCTCATTGGTTTGTCATTAATATTTACTAAGTAATCACATGAAATAGGATCAGAAGGAAACTGACATAGAGTAAGTGCTTCATAAATGTTGCCTATTGTTATTATTTATCTAACTTCTGTTATTATATCATATAAAACAGTAGGACACAATATAAGTAAAGAAAAAGAACTGAGATTTTCCAGTTTAACACAGAAATATGAGAAGAAGGCTAGCCTTAGTTAGGACCTGAATTGATCCTTGAAGTACAGATGGATGTTGAGGTCGTGGAATAAGACTTTCCAAAAGGGGAAACAACATTAATAAAAACAAACACAAAAAGAACATATCATGGGCAGTCACCAGTGACCAATACTTTTTTTCAACATGTAAATAATTCTTAGCATATGCAATCAAAAGCGAGCGGTATGTGTGGTGATTACGAACATGGACATCGGATCTTACTGCTTGAGTTTTAACACAAGTTCAGTCACTTAGTAGTTATATGTTGGGGAAGTCTTCTTTTTAATCAGTGACTTACCAGTTGTGACTAATAATAGTATTCACCTCATGGGCTAAGAACAGTACTTGGAACATAGTAAATTCTATGTAGTGTTAGGTATTTTTATCATTAAAAAGAGACTGGGACTAGCTTATAGGCAGCTTTGAGTTCCAGGGTAAGGAGTTTGATTAGACATATAGGCAACATACATCCACTTAAAATTGTTAAACAAAGAAGAAGGTTACATGATAACAACTGATCTGGTAGCAGTATTTAGGATATCTTGGAGTGTTGTAGGGGGATAGACGTGGATGGGTAGCAACCAGATAGACACACCAACTAGGAGATTCTCGTATTAGTACAGAATGAAGAATTGGAAGTGGCACCAATAATAACATGTATGCAAGAGACGTCATGAAGGAATAATTTTTAGTTTAGTAAGGAATATGGATGAGAAAGGCGAATAAGTCAGTAGGATGACTCTGAGATTTCTCAATTTCAAGGTTTTATAAATGAGAAAATTGTGGTACCACTGAAAGAAGAAAAAGGTCAGAAAATATAACCTGTTTGGGGAAAAATAAAGACAAATAATAATAACATATTTTACAAAACACTTTCATATTTATATGAGTGGTTTTGAACATGCTAAAGTCAAGGTGCTGCAAGGGCATTCAGCAAGTAGTTGCCAATATGGAACCAAAGTTTGGGAGACAGAGGCCAGGACAGAATGATCATAGAGAACATGTACAAAGGTGTACAGTAAAGCAGAGAGGTGGAAGCAATCTGGGTGTCAACCCCTGGAAGAATGAATGGTAAAATGTGGTGGATGTACACAACAAGGTGTTATGATACAGAAGCAAGTGATTAGAGATATAACAACATGGAAGTATCTGAGTAATATAATGCTGAGAGTGAAAAAAAATGGGTAATGAAATACACAATAAGGTAACATATGCATATATTTGAAATGACAAAATCCATTTTGCAAGAATATGTACAAACAAAAAATACACTAAACTTATCAGAATGGTTGCTTATGATGAGGAAAAATATAAGAATGGGAATAGAGCATGAAGATAAAGTAGAATAACTGAATGAACATCACGGAAGTGGGGGGGCTTGCGTGAATTGTGATAACATGCCGTAAGCTGAGGAGTGTGACCCCCTGACACACTCACATTGAAAAAGAACATTAAAAAGTCAAACCTGTCTTATTTTTCTATGTGGCCATTCTCAAGTTAAAGAAAGAAATAATTATTATTGTTAAATACTTGTTAAAAATAGTTAATTAGTATTACAAAAGGTTATGCTCTTGCTTGGGTTTCTTTTCTTTTTTAAATTTTATTTATTTATTTATTTTGTTTTCTTCATTTGAGACAGATTATTGCTCTGTCACCTAGGCTGGAGTGCAGTGGCATGATCACGACTCACTGGAGCCTTGACTGTCCTGGCTGAAGCCATTCTCCCACCTCAGCTTCCTGACAGTAGCTGGGACCACAGGAATGCAGCACCACACCTATCATATTGTTTAAATTATTATTTGAAGAGATGAAGTGTATACCCTGTCTAGATTGCTTGCCGTTCTTCATGTGCAGTGTGTATGTGTACAGAAAATTATTATAAAAAGAATCCTTATACCGTAAAACCCTTATTTAAACCTAATCTGTTTTGCTCTTGCAGATCGTTATGTCCATGCCAGAGAAATCAAGTTATACCACCGCTTCTTGGCCTTTTGGCTAAGATCAAGTGTAGAAATCAAGTTATACCAAACCAAGTGAGGATTTCAGTTATTTCTCTGAAAAGCTGGCAGTATTCTCTTTGAAAACCAATACAAGACAAGGATGCCCTCTCTTTCCACTCCTATTCAACATAGTATTGGAAGTTCTGGCCATAACAATCAGGCAAGAGAAGGAAATAAACGATATTTAATTAGGAAGAGAGGAAGTCTAGTTGTCTCTGTTTGCAGACATGATTGTATATTTAGAAAGCCCCATCATCTCAGCCCAAAAACTTCTTGAACTGATAAGCAACTTCAGCAAAGTCTCAGGATCTAAAATCAATGTGCAAGAATCACAAGCATTCATTTACATCAGCAATAGGCAAGCAGAAAGCCAAATCATGAGTGAAATCCCATTTATAATTGCTACAGAGAGAATAAAGTACCTAAGAATACAGGTAGAAAGGGATGTGAAGGAACTCTTCAGGGAGAACTACAAAACACTGGTCAAAGATATAAGAGAGGACACAAACAAATGGAAAAATATTTCATCCTCATGGATAGGAAGACTCAATATCGTGAAAATGGCTATACTGCCCAAAGTAATTTATAGGTTCAGTGCTATTCCCATCAAACTACCATTGACATTCTTCACCAAATTAGAAAAAAACTATTTTAAATTTCATATGAAATCAAAAAAGACCCTGCATAGCCAAGACAATCCTAAGCAAAAAGAACAAAGCTAGAGACATCACGCTACCTGACTTCAAACAACAGAACAAGGCTACAGTAACCAAAACAGCATGGTACTGATACCAAAAAAGATACATAGACCAATGGAACAGAACAGAGACCTCAGAAATAACACCAAACATCTACAGCCATCTGATCTTCGACAAACCTGACAAAAACAAAATAGGAAAAAGGATATTCTATTTAGTAAATGCTGCTAGGAAAACTGGCTAGCCATATGCAGTTGAAACTGGACTCCTGCCTTACACCTTATACAAAAACTAACTCAAGATGGATTAAACACTTAAATGTAAAACCCAAAACCATAAAAACTTTAGAAGAAAACCTAGGAAATACCATTCAGGACATAGACATAGGCAAAGATTTCATGACAAAAACACGAAAAGCAATTGCAACAAAAGCCAAAATTGACTAATGGGATCTAATTAAACCAAAGAGCTTCTGCACAGCCAAAGAAACCATCATCAGAGTAAACAGGCAATCTACAGAAGGGGAGAAAATTTTTGAAATATACCCATCTGACAAAGGTCTAATATTCAGAATTTACAAGAAACTTAAACATATTTACAGGAAAAAAACAACCCCATCAAAAAATAAGCAAAAGATATGAACATATACCTCTCAAAAAAAGACATTCACGTGGCCAACAACCATATGAAATAAAGCTCAACATCACTGATCATCAGTGAAATGCAAATCGAAACCACAATGAGATACCATCTCATGCCAGTCAGAGTGGCAATTATTAAAAAGACAGAAAGCAATAGATGCTGGAGAGGATGTGAAGAAATAGAAATGCTTTTACACTGTTGTTGAGGATGTAAGTTAGTTCAACAATTGTGGAAGACAGTATGGTGATTCCTCAAGGATCTAGAACCAGAAATACCATTTGACCCAGTAATCTCATTACTGTGAATATACACAAATAATTACAAATCACTCTACTACAAAGACTCATGCTCATGTGTGTTTATCACAGCACTATTACAGTAGCAAAGATGTGGAAACAACCCAAATGCCTATCAATGGTAGACTGAATGTGGTATATATATACCATGGAATACTATGCAGCCATAAAAAAGAATGAGATCATGTTCTTTCCAGAAACATAGATGAAGCTGGAAGCAATCATTCTCAGCAAACTAGCACAGGAACAGAAAACCAAGCACTGCATGTTCTCATTCATAAGTGGGAGTTGAACATTAAGAACACATGGACACAGAGAGGTGAACAACACATATCAGGGCCTGGTGAGGGCTGAGGGGAGGAAACATAGAGGATTGCTCAGTAAATGCAGCAAACCACCATGGCACATGTATACCTATGTAACAAACCTGTATGTTCTGCACAAGTATCCAATTTGTTTGTTTTTTGTTTCTTTTTTTAGAAGAAACAAAGCAAATTAAAAAAAGAAAGAAACCTCAAGATAATGGCTTAGATAGGATAAAAGTTTATCGCACTTGTAAAAACTCCAAGTCCATTCCAAGGTGGCATATTACTCTGCTCTAAAAAGATACCAGAGGCCCAGTTTTTTATTTTTCCTTGTGATTCTGCCGTCACTGTGGTATTCTCTTTATCCCTCATATTTCAAGATAGCCATAGTAGAATTAATGTCAGTGGGGAGAAGAAAATAGGAGAGCTGGCCCCTTCCACCTTAACAATGCTACTCCGAAGCTGCTGCTTTTTTCTTTTTTTCCTTTTTTTTCTTTTTTGACATGAAGTCTAGCTCTGTCACCCAGGCTGGAGTGCAGTGGCGCAATCTCGGCTCACTACCACTTCAGCCTACCGGGTTCATGGGATTCTCCCACCTCAGCTTCCCAAGTAGATAGGATTACAGGCACCCACCATCATGCCCGGCTAATTTTTGTATTTTTGTAGAGATGGGGTTTCACCATGTTGGCCAGGCTGTTCTTGAAATCCTGACCTCATGTGATCCACCCACTTTGGCCTCCCAAAGTGCTGGGATTACAGGCATGAGCCACCACACCCAGCCTCGGAATACTACTCTGAAGTTTCATGCACTATTTTTTCACATGATATTGTCAAGAACCTAGTCACGTAACAACATCTGTGTTCAAGGAAGTCTGGAAAACAATCTTTTTTTTTTTTTTTCCCTCAGTTGCCATACACCTGCTTAACATGTCTACTTTTATAGCAAGGGAGAACAATTATTGAGAGATAAGTAGCAGTCTCTGTCACACTTTCATAGAACCTTAATTTTGAGAAGCTGTAATTAATCTTGTAATTAATCATTTATATACTTTTTCAAAAAACATTCATTGAATATCTAACATTTCACTACCAAGAGTAGATCAGAACCTCCTGTTCCTCTCTTACAGATTCTAATACCTTTCATTTGTAACATTAGTTAATAATAGTATGATTTTGAAATCTCTCCCCCAAGACTTTAGGCCCCATGAAAGTAGATACTGTTGTTCACCGTATTATCTCTAATGCCTGGCACCTACTATGTGATCGATATATAATTTTGCATATATAAATAAGTAAATAAATAATGGCTTGACTGAATGCATCAATGTTATCCAACAGGACTAGGGGCTGTATGGCAATGAAAGCAAAAAAATTAACTACATGTTGCACACTTACATCATCCTACGCTCAGCAATACCTGCCATTGAATCCAAGCTTCTGTGAGATTCAATATGGTGGTCTGAATATCATTTTGTGTGCTCAAAAAAGATTAAGCCATCACTTGCTGTACATGAGAGGTAAACAAACCACGCACTGATTGAAAATACAGATGAAGTAGCCATTTTAAGACAAAACAAACTGAGCTGATAGAGCTGAAAAACTCACTTCAAGAATTTCATAATACCTTCACAAGTATTAACAGCAGAACAGATCAAGCTAAGGAAAGATTCTCAGAGGTCAAAGGCTAGTTCTTCAAATAAACTAGTCAGGCAAAAATAAATAAATAAATAATAATAAAGAATAAAACCTCCAAGAAAAGTGGGATTATGTAAAGAGGCCCAACCTGTGATTCATTGGCATCGCTGAAAGAGAGGGAGAGAAAGCAAGCAACTTGAAAGTTATATATCAGGATTTTGTTCATGAAAATATCCCCAACCTTGCTTGATAGGACAACATTCCAATGGAGGAAATGCAGAAAAGCCCTGTGAGATAATATACAAGACAACAATCTGCAAAACACAGTAATATTTTTCAAGGTCAATGTGAAAAAAAAATATTAAAGGCAGCCTAAATGGAGGGGCAGATCACCTACAAAGGGAACCTTCATCTAACAACAGACCATTCAGCAGAAACACTACAAGCCAGAAGAAACTGGAGGCCTATATTCAGCATTCTTTTTATTTATTTATTTATTTAAATACTTTTAGTTCTAGGGTACATGTGCATAACGGGCAGGTTTGTTACATATGTATACATGTGCCATGTTAGTTGCTACACCCATTAACTCATCATTTACATTAGGTATATCTCCTAATGCTATCTTTCCCTGCCCCAACCCATGACAGGCCACAGTGTGTGATGTTCCCCTTCCTGTGTCCAAGTTTTCTGATTGTTCATTTCCCACCTATGGGTGATAACATGTGGTGTTGGGTTTTTTGTCCTTGTGACAGTTTCCTGAGAATGATGGTTTCCAGCTGCATCCATGTCCCTACGAAGGACATGAACTCATCCTTTTTTATGGCTGCATAGTATTCCATGGTGTATGTGTGCCACATGTTCTTAAGGCAGTCTATCATTGATGGACATTTGGGTTGGTTCCAAGTATTTGCTATTGTGAATAGTGCCACAATAAACATACGTGTCCATGTGCCTTTATAGCAGCATGATTTATAACCCTTTGGGTATATAAGCAGTAATGGAATGGCTGGGTCAAATGGTATTTCTAGTTCTAGATCCTTGAGGAACCGCCACACTGTTTTCCACAATGGTTGAACTAGTTTACAGTCCCACCAACAGTGTAAAAGTGTTCCTATTTCTCCACATCCTCTCCAGCACTTGTTGTTTTGTGACTTTTTTAATGATCGTCATTCTAACTAGTGTGAGATGGTATCTCATTGTGGTTTTGATTTGCATTTCTCTGATGGCCAGTGATGATGAGCATTTTTTCATGTGTCTGTTGGCTGTATGAATGTCTTCTTTTGAGAACTGTCTGTTCATATTCTTTGCCCACTTTTTGATGGGGTTGTTTTATCTTGTAAATTTGATTGAGTTCTTAGTAGGTTCTGGATATTAGCCCTTTGTCAGATGAGTAGATTGCAAAAATTTTCTCCCATTCTGTAGGTTGCCTGTTCACTCTGATGGTAGTTTCTTTTGCTGTGCAGAAACTCTAGTTTAATTAGATCCCATTTGTCAATTGTGGCTTTTGTTCTCATTGCTTTTGGTGTTTTAGACATGAAGTCCTTGCCCATGCCTATGTCCTGAATGGTATTACCTAGGTTTTCTTCTAGGGTTTTTATGGTTTTAGGTCTAACATTTAAGTCTCTAATCCATCTTGAATTAATTTTTGTATAAGGTTAAGGAAGGGATCCAGTTTCAGCTTTCTACATATGGCTAGCCAGTTTTCCCAGCACCATTTATTAAATAGGGAATCCCTTCCCCATTTCTTGTTTTTGTCAGGTTTGTCAAAGATCAGATGGCTGTAGATGTGTGGTATTATTTCTGAGGGCTCTGTTCTGTTCCATTGGTCTATATCTCTGTTTTGGTACCAGTACCATGCTGTTTTGGTTACTGTAGCCTTGTAGTATAGTTTGAAGTCAGGTAGCATGATGCCTCCAGCTTTGTTCTTTTGGCTTAGGATTGACATGGCAATGCAGGCTCTTTTTTGGTTCCATATGAACTTTAAAGTAGTTTTTTCCAATTCTGTTAAGAAAGTCATTGGTAGCTTGATGGGGATGGCTTGAATCTATATATTACCTTGGGCAGTATGACCATTTCCACAATATTGATTCTTCCTATCCATGAGCATGGAATGTTCTTCCATTTGTTTGTGTCCTCTTTTATTTCGCTGAGCAGTGGTTTGTAGTTCTCTTTGAAGAGGTCCTTCACATCCCTTGTAAGTTGGAATCCTAGGTATTTCATTCTCTTTGAAGAAATTGTGAATGGGAGATCACTCTTGATTTGGCTCTCTGTTTGTCTGTTATTGGTGCATAAGAATGCTTGTGATTTTTGCACATTGATTTTGTATCCTGAGACTTTACTGAAGTTGCTTATCAGCTTAAGGAGATTTTGGGCTGAGACAATGGGGTTTTCTAAATATACAGTCATGCCATCTGCACACAGGGACAATTTGACTTCCTCTTTTCCTAATTGAATACCCTTTATTTCTTTCTCCTGCCAGATTGCCCTGGCCAGAAATTCCAATACTATGTTGAACCGGAGTTGTGAGAGAGGGCATCCCTGTCTTGTGCCAGTTTTCAAAGGGAATGCTTCCAGTTTTTGCCCATTCAGTATGATATTGGCTGTAGGTTTGTCATAAATAGCTCTTATTATTTTGAGATATGTCCCATCAATAACTAATTTATTGAGAGTTTTTAGCATGAAGGACTGTTGAATTTTGTCAAAGGCCTTTTCCGCATCTATTGAGATAATCATGTGGTTTTTGTCTTTGGTTCTATTTATATGCTGGATTACAGTTATTGATTTGCATATGTTGAACCAGCCTTGCATCCCAGAGATGAAGCCCATGTGATCATGGTGGATAAGCTTTTGATGTGCTGCTGGATTTGGTTTCCCAGTATTTTATTGAGGATCTTTCATCGATGTTCATCAGGAATATTGGTCTAAAATTCTCTTTTTTTTGTTATGTCTCTGCCAGGCTTTGGTATCAGAATGATACTGCTCTCATAAAGTGAGTTAGGGAGCATTCCCTCTTTTTCTATTGATTGGAATAGTTTCATAAGGAATGGTACCAGCTCCTCCTTGTACCTCTGGTACAATTCAGCTGTGAATCCATCTGGTCCTGGATGTTTTTTGGTTCATAAGCTATTAGTTGTTGCCTCAGTTTCAGAACCTGTTATTGGTCTATTCAGGGATTCAACTTTTTCCTGGTTTAGTCTTAGGAGGCTGTATGTGTCCAGGAATTTATCCATTTCTTCTAGATTTTCTAGTTTATTTGCATAGAGGTGTTTATAGTATCCTCTGATGGTAGTTTGTATATCTGTGTGGTCAGTGGTGATATCCCATTTATCTTTTCTTATTACATCTATTTGATTCTTCTCTCTTCTTTATTGGTCTCGCTAGCAGTCTATTAATTTTTTTGATCTTTTCAAAAAACCAGCTCCTGGATTCATTGATTTTTTTGGAGGGTTTTTTGTGTCTCTATCTCCTTCAGTTCTGCTCTGATCTTAGCTATTTCTTGCCTCCTGCCAGCTTTTGAATGTGTTTGTTCTTGCTTCTCTAGTTCTTTTAACTGTGATGTTTGGGTGTCAATTTTAGATCTTTCCTGCTTTCTCTTGTGGGCATTTAGTGCTAGAAATTTCCCTCTATACGGTGCTTTAAAGGTGTCCCAGAGATTCTAGTATGTTGTGTCTTTGTTCTCATTCGTTTCAAAGAACATCTTGAATATCTTTATTTCTACCTTCATTTCGTTCTGTACCCAGTAGTTATTCAGGAGGAGGTTGTTCAGTTTCCATGTGGTTGAGCAGTTTTGAGTGAGTTTCTTAATCCTGAGTTCCAGTTTGATTGCACTGTGGTCTGAGAGACAGTTTGTTATAATTTCTGTTCTTGTACATTTGCTGAGATGTGCTTTACTTCCAACTATGTGGTCAATTTTGGAACAAGTTTGATGTGGTGCTG
Organism: Macaca thibetana thibetana; assembly: GCF_024542745.1. Classification (NCBI taxonomy): domain Eukaryota; kingdom Metazoa; phylum Chordata; class Mammalia; order Primates; family Cercopithecidae; genus Macaca; species Macaca thibetana. The sequence continues at coordinate 56,211,534 of NC_065598.1, forward strand.
AGAAGAATGTGTATTCTGTTGATTTGTGGTGGAGAGTTCTGTAGATGTCTATTATGTCTGCTTGGTCCAGAGCGGAGTTCAATTCCTGGATATCTTTGTTAACTTTCTGTCTCATTGATCTGTCTAATGTTGACAGTAGGGTGTTAAAGTCTCTCATTATTATTGTGTGGGTGTCTAAATCTCTTTGTAGGTCTCTACAGACTTGCTTTATGAATCTGGGTGCTCCTGTATTAGATGCATATATGTTTAGGATAGTTAGCTCTTCTTGTTGAATTCTTCCCTTTACCAATATGTAATGGCCTTCTTTGTCTCTTTTGATCTTCATTGGTTAAAAGTGTGTTTTATTAGAGACTAGGATTGCAACCCCTGCCTTTTTGTGTTTTCCATTTGCTTGGTAGATCTTCCTCCATCCCTTTATTTTGAGCGTATGTGGGTCTGTGCATATGAGATGGGTCTCCTGAATACATCACACTGATTGGTCTTTACTCTTTATCCAATTTGCCAGTCTGTGTCTTTTAATTGGAGCATTTAGCCCATTTACATTTAAGGTTAATATTGTTATGTGTGAATTTGATCCTGTCATTATGATTTTAGCTGGTTATTTTGCTCGTTAGTTGATGCAGTTTCTTGCTAGCATCGATGGTCTTTACAATTTGGCATGTTTTTGCAGTGGGTGGTGGTGATTGTTCCTTTAGGAGCTCTTGTAGGGCAGGCCTGGTGGTGTCAAAATCTCTAAGCATTTGCTTGTCTGTAAAGGATTTTATTTCTCCTTCACTTATGAGGCTTAGTTTGGATATGAAATTCTGGGTTGAAAATTCTTTAAGAATGTTGAATATTGGCCCCCACTCTGTTCTGACTTGGAGAGTTACTGCCGAGAGATCTGTTGTCAGTCTGATGGGCTTCCCTTTGTGGGTAACCCGATCTTTCTCTCTGGCTGCCCTTAACATTTTTTCCTTCATTTCAACTTTGGTGAATCTGGCAATTATGTGTCTTGGAGTTGCTCTTCTCGAGGAATATCTTTGTGGCATTCTCTGTATTTCCTGAATTTGAATGTTGGCCTGTCTTGCTAGGTTGGGTAAGTTCTCTTGGATAATATCCTGCAGAGTGTTTGTCAACTTGGTTCCATTCTCCCTGTCACTTTCAGGTACACCAATCAGACGTAGATTTGGTCTTTTCACATAATCCCATATTTCTTGGTGGCTTTGTTCATTTCTTTTTACCCTTTTTTCTCTAAACTTCTCTTCTCACTTCATTTCATTCATTTGATCTTCAATCACTGATACCCTTTCTTTGAGCTGATTGAATTGGCTACTGAAGCTTGTGCATTTGTCACGTAGCCCTAGTGCCATGGTTTTCAGCTCCATCAGGTCGTTTAAGGTCTCCTCTACACTGGTTATTCTAGTTAGCCATTTGTCTCATCTTTTTTCAAGGTTTTTAGCTTCTCTGCAATGGGTTTGAACTTCCTCCTTTAGCTCAGAGAAGTTTGTTCGTCTTAAGCCTTCTTCTCTCAACTCATCAAAATCATTCTCCATCCAGCTTTGTTCTGTTGCTGGTGAGGAGCTGTGTTCCTTAGTATGGGGAGAAGCATTCTGATTTTTGGAATTTTCAGCTTTTCTGCTCTGTTTTTTCCCCATCTTTGTGGTTTTATATACCTTTGGTCTTTGATGATGGTGATGTACAGATGGGGTTTTGGTGTGGATGTCCTTTCTGTTTTTTAGTTTTCCTTCTAACAGTCAGGACCCTCAGCTGCAGGTCTGTTGGAGTTTGCTGGAGGTCCACTCCAGACCCTGTTTGCCTGGGTGTCAGCAGTGGAGGCTGCAGAATAGCGAATATTGCTGAACAGTAAATGTTTTTGCCTGATCATTCCTCTGGAAGCTTCATCTCAGAGGGGTTCTTGGCCATGTGAGGTGTCAGTCTGCTCCTACTGGGGGGTGCCTTCCAGTTAGGCTACTTGGGGATCAGGGACCCTCTTGAGGAGGCAGTCTGTCCATTCTCAGATCTCAAAATCTGTGCTGGGAGAACCATTACTCTCTCAAATCTGTCAGACAGGTACATTTAAGTCTGCAGAGGTTTCTGCTGCCTTTTGTTCGGTTATGCCCTGCCCCCAGAGGTGGAGTCTACAGAGGCAGGCAGGCCTCCTTGAGCTGTGGTGGGCTCCACCCAGTTTGAGCTTCCTGGCCACTTTGTTTACCTACTAAAGCCTCAGCAATGGTGGGCACCATCCCCCAGCCTTCCTCCAGCCTTGCAGTTCGATCTCAGACTGCTGTGCCAGAAATGAGTGATGCTCTGTGGGCATGGGACCCTCTGAGCCAGGCGTGAGATACAATCTCCTGGTATGCTGTTTGCTAAGCCCATTGGAAAAGCACAGTATTATGGTGGGAGTGACCCAATTTTCCAGGCGCCATCTGTCACAGCTTCCTTTGGCTAGGAAAGGGAATTCCCTGACCCCTTGTGCTTCCCGGGTGAGGTGATGCCTCACCCTGCTTTGGCTCACGCTTGGTGGCCTGCACCCACTCTCCTGCACCCACTGTCCAACAAGCCCCAGTGAGATGAACCCAGTACCTCATTTGGAAATGCAGAAATCACCCATCTTCTGTGTCACTCACGCTGGGAGCTGTAGACTGGAGCTGTTCCTATTTGGCCATCTTGGACCTGCCCATTCTTAAGGAGAAGGAATTCCAACCGAGAATTTCATATCCAGCCAAACTAAGTTTCATAAACAAAGGAGAAATAAAATATTTTCAGACAAGAAAATTTTAAGGTAATTTGTTACCACCAGACCTGCCTTACAAGAGGTCCTTTAAAAGGGAGTACTAAATATGGAAATAAAAGACCGGCCACCACAACACACACTTAAGTATATAGACCATTGAAACTATAAAGCAAACACAAAATGAATTCTGCATAATAATCAGCTACCAATGCAATGACAGGACCAAGTTTGCACAAATCAATATTAATCTCAAATGTAAATTTCCCAATTAAAAGGCAAAGTGACAAGTTGAATAAAGAAACAAGACTCAAATATATGCTGTCTTCAAGAGACCTGTCATACATGCAATGACTTCAACACCCCACTATCACTACTACACAAAACAATGAGGCAGACAGCTAGCAAAGATATTCAGAACTTGAACTTGACACTTGACCAAATTGACCCAACAGACATCTACAGAACTCTGCACCCCCAAACAAAAGGGTATGCCTTTAATTTTCCTTTGTTTCTTTTTTTTTAACTTTTAATTTAGGTTCGGGGTTACATGTGAAGGTTTGTTATATGGTTAAACTCATGTCATGGGAGTTTGTCATACAGATAAGTTCATCATCCAGGCAGTAAGCCTAGTATCCAATAGTAATGTTTTCTGCTCCTCTCCCTTCTCCTACCCTTCACCCTCAAGTAGACTCCAGTGTTTGTTCCTCCCTTCTTTGTGTCAATGAGTTCTCATTATTTAGCTCTCACTTAAGAGTGGAAACATGCAGTATTTGGTTTTCTGTTCCTGCATTAGTTAGCTAAGAATAATAGCCTCCAGCTTCATCCATGTTTCCACAAAAGACATGATCTTGTTATATGGCTGCATAGTATTCCATGGTGTATATATACCACATTTTCTTTATCCAATCTGTAATCTATGGTCATTTAAGTTAATTCCTTGTCTTTGCTATTGTGACTGGTGCTACAATGAGCATGTGTGTGTCTTTATATGTGTGTCTTTATGGTAGAATGATTTATATTAGTCTGGGTATATGCCCAGTAATGTGATTACTGGGCCAAATGGTATTTCTGCTTTTGGCTCTTTGAGGAACCACATACTGCTTTCCACAATGGTTGAACAAATTTACACTTGCAGCAATAGTGCATAAGTGTTCCCTTTTCTCCACAATCTTGCCAGCATCTGTTGTTTTTTGACTTTTTATTTCTAGCCATTCTGTCTGGCGTGAGAAGGTATCTCGTAGTTTTGATTTGCATTTTTCTAATGATTAGTGATATTGAGATGTTTTTCACATGCTTGTTGGCTGCATGTTTGTCTTCTTTTAAGAAGTGTCTGTTCATGTCCTTTGCACATTTTTTAATGGAGTTGTTTGCTTTTCTCTTGTAAATTTGTTTAAGTTTCTTATAGATGTGGATATTAGAACTTGGCCAGATTCATAGTCTGAAAAATTGTTTTCATTCTTTAGATTGTCTGTTTACTCTGCTGATAGTTTCTTTTGCTGGGTAGAAGTTCTTAAGAAAATTAGATCCCATTTATCAATTTTTGCTTTTGTTGCCATTGCTTTTGGTGTCTTTTTCATTAAATCTTTTCCCAATCCTATATCCTGGATGTTATTGCCTAGGTTGTCATCAAAGGATTTTAGAGTTTTGGGTATTACATTTAAAACTGAAATCCGTCTTGAGTTGATTTTTGTATGTAGTGTAAGGATAGGGTCCAGCCTCAATCTTCTGCAGATGGTTAACCAGTTATCCCAGCACCATTTATAGAATAGGGATTCTTCTCTCGATTGCTTGTTTTTGTGAGCTTTGTTGAAGATCTAATGGTCATAGGTGTGTGGTCTTGTTTTGGTCTCTATATTCTATTTCACTGGTCTATGTGCCTGTTTTTGTACCAGTACCATGCTGTTTTGGATAACATATCCCTGTAGTATAGTTTAAAGTTGGGTAACATGATGCCTGTAGTTTTGTCCATTGTGCTTAGGAATGCCTTGGCTATTCAAGCTCTGTTTTTTATTCCATATAAATTCTAAAGTTTTTTTTTTTCTAGTTCTGTGAAGAATTCCATTGGTAGTATGATAGGAATAGCATTGAATTTGTAAGTTGTTTGGGCAGTATGGTCATTTTAATGATATTCATTATTTCTATTCATGAGCATAGGATTTTTAAAATTAGTTTGTGTCTTTTCTGATTTCTTTGGCAATGTTTCCCTCGTTAGCTGTATTTGCAAGTATTTTTGTGGCAATTATGAATGGAATTGCTCTGATTTGGCTTGCAGTTTGGCTGCCATTTGCATATAAAAATGCTAGTGAGTTTTGTACATTAATTTGGTATCCTGAAAATTTGCCAAAGTTGTTTTTGCGGGCTGAAGAAGCTTTGGGGCTGAGACTATGTGGTTTTCTAAATATAGAATCATGTTGTCTGCAACCAGAGATACTTTGAGTTCCTCTCTCTTATTTGAATGTCCATTGTTTCTTTCTCTTGCCTGTTTGCTCTGGCTAGGATGTCTAATACTGTGTTGAATAGAAGTGGTGAGATAAGACATCTTTGTCTTGTGCTTGTTTTCAAGGGGACGACATCCAGCTATTGCCCATTCAGTATAATGTTGGCTGTGGGGTTGTTATAGGTGGCTCTAACTATGTTGAAGTATGTTCCTGCAATACCTAGTTTATTGAGAGTTTTTGACATGAAAAGATGTTGAATTTTATCAAAGGATATTTTTGTATCTATTGAAATATTCATGTGGTTTTTGTCGATAGTTCTATTTATGTGATGAATCAAATGTTTTGATCTGCGCATGTTGAACCAACCTTGCATCATGCAGATTAAGCCTACTTGATCATGGTGAAATTAGTGATTACTTTTTTTTTTTTTTTTTTTTTTTGAGACAGATTCTCACTCAACCTATCACACATGGTGAAGTGCAGTGGCATGATTTCGGCTCACAGCAAACTCCACTTCTGGAGTTCAAGCAATTCTCCTGCCTCTGCCTCCCAAGTAGCTGGGATTACAGTCATGTGCCACCACACCTGGCTAATTTTTGTATAGATAGTAGATACAGGGTTTCACCATGTTGGCCAGGCTAGTCTTAAACTCTTGACCTCAAGTGATTCACCTGCATCAGCCTCCCAAAGTGCTGGGATTACAGGCGTGAGTCACCATGCCCAGCCTGGATTAACTTTTTGATGTGCTGCTGGATTTGGTTAGCATGTATTTTGTGGATAATTTTTGCATCAATATTCATCAAGGATATTGGCCTGAAGTGTTTTATTGTTGTTATTGTGTCTCTGCCACATTTTCATATCAAGATAATGTTCACCTCATAGAATGATTTGAGAAAGAGACCATCCTTCTCAATTTTTGGAAGATTTTCGGTAGGAATCGTACCAGCTCTTCTTTGTACATCTGGTAGCATTTGGCTGTGAATTCATCTGGTCCTGGGTTTTTCTTGGTTGTTAGGCTATTTATTATCGACTCAGTTTCAGAGCTCATTATTGATCTTTTCAAGTAATTAATGTCTTTTGATTCCGTGTTGGGAAGTTGTATGTGTCCAGGAATTTATCCATCTCTTGTAGGTTTTCTAGTTTGTGTGCATAGAGGGGTTTGTAGTAGTTTCTGGTGCTTATTTTTATTTCTGTTGGGTCAGTGATACTATCCTATTCATCATTTCTAATTGCTTTTATTTGAATTTTCTTCCCTTTCATTTTTAGTAGTCTAGGTAGTGGCCTATCTTATTAGTTGTATATATACAAAACCAACTCCTAGATTTGTTGATTTTTTTTATGGCTTTTTGTGTCCTGATTTCCTTTTGTTCAGCTACGATTTTGGTTACTTCTTGTCATCTGCTGGGTTTGGGGTTGATTTGTTCTTCTTTCGCTAATTCTTTCAGTTGTCATGTTAAGTTATTAACTTGAGATATTTCTGTCTTTTTTATGTGAGTATTCAGTGCTATGAATTTCCCTCTTAACACTGCCTTAGTGGTGTCCCAGAGATTCTGGTATGTTGTATCTTTGTTCTCATTAGTTTCAAAAAAATTTCTTGATTTCTGACTTAATTTCATTATTCACCTATAAATAATTCAGGAACATGTTATTTGATTTCTATGTAATTGCATGAATTTGAGCAAGTTTTTTTAGTCTTGACTTCTATTATTATTGTGCTGTGGACTGAGAGCGTGTTTGGTATGATTTTTGAATGATTGCAATTCCTGATTTTTTCTGTTTTCTATTATTTTGTTTTCTTTTGCCTTTACTGAAGATTGTTTTATACCCAACTATGTGGTAGATTTTACAGTATGTGCCATGCGATGATGGGAAGAATATATATTCCATTATTTTGCATGCAGTGTTCTTAGAGGTCTATCAGATCCATTTGGTCCAATGTTAAGTTCAGGCCCTCAATATGTTTGTTAATTTTCTGCCTCAATAATCTGTCTGATATTGTTTGTGAGCTCTGAAATCTCCCACTATAATTGTGTGAGAGTCTACATCTCTTTGTATGTCTCTAAAAATTTGCTTTATGAATCTGGGTGCTCCTATGTTGGTTGCATATGTATTTAAGATAGTTAGGTCTTCCTGTTGAATTAAACTATTATTATGTAATGCCCTTCTTTGTCTTTTGTTATCTTTGTTGGTTTCAAGTCTGTTTTTTCTGAAGTTAGAATTGCAATACCTGATTTTTTCAGTTTTCTATTAGCTTGATAGATTTTTCCCCACCCACTTATTGTGAACCTATGGATGTCATTATGTATGAGATGGGTCTGCTAAAGACAGCATACAATTGGGTCTTCAATTTTTATCCAGCTTCCCCCTCTGTGTGTTTTATTTATCTATTTATTTATTTTTACAGAATATGCATTCTTATTGAAATTATCTTTTAATATATATATCCAACAGCAGAGTGTGAGAGTATGCATTTCCCATATTATTGCCAAATTTTACATTATCACATTTTAAAATGTTACCAATCTGATGGGTAAATGTAAATGTGTACCATGGTGGTTTGCTGCTCAAATCATCCCATCACCTAGGTATTAAGCCCAGCATCCATTAGCTATTCTTCCTGATACTCTCACTCCTCCCTCTGACCCCCAGCAGGACCCAGTTTGTGATGTTGCCCTTCCATGTGTCCATGTGTTCTTATCATTCAGCTCCCATTTATAAGTGAGAACATGCAGTGTTTGATTTTCTGTTCCTGCATTAGTTTGCTAAGGATAGTGGCATCCAACTCCATCCATGTTCCTGTGAAAAACATGATCTTGTTCCTTTTCATGGTTGCATGATATTCCATCATGTATATGTACCACATTTTTTATCCAGTCTGTCATTCATGGTCATTTGGGTTGATTCCATGTCTTTGCTCTTAGGAATAGTGATGCAATAAACATATGCACGGGTGTGTTTTATAGTAGAATAATTTATATTATTTTGGATATATATCCAGTAATGGGATTCCTGGGTCCAGTGGTATTTCTACTTCTAGGTCTTTGAGGAATCACTACACTGTCTACCACAATGTTTGATCTAATTTACAGTCCCACAATGTAAAAGCTTAACTTTTTCTCTGCAACCTCACCAACGTCTGTTGTTTGTTGACTTTTTAATAATCACCATTGTGACTTGCATGACATGGTATCTCATGGTGGTTTTGATATGTATTCCTTTGATAATCAGTTATGTTTAACATTAAAAAATATTTTTTGTTGGCTGCATGTAGTCTTCTTTTGAGAAGTGCCTGTTTATGTTCTTTGCCCACATTTTATTTTATTTTATTTATTTAGAGATGGAGTCTCGCTCTGTTGCCTATTCTGGAATGCAGTGGCACGATCTCGGCTCACTGCAACCTCCACCTGCCAGGTTTTAGCAATTCTCCTGCCTCAGCCTCCCAAGTAGCTGGGATTACAGGCGTGTGCCACCACACCTGGCTAATTTTTTGTATTATTAGAAGAGGTGGGGTTTCACCATGTTAGCCAGGATGGTCTCGATCTCCTGACCTCATGATCCGCCTGCCTTGGCCTCTCAAAGTGCTGGGATTACAGGCATGAGCCATCGTGCATGGCCCCTTTGCCCACTTTTTAATGGGGCTGTTTGTTTTTCTCTTATAAATTGTTTAAGTTCCTTGTGGACTCTGGATATTAGACCTTTGTTAGATGTATAGATTGCAAAAATTTTCTCCCATTCCGTAGGTTGTCTGTTCACTGCTGATGATAGTTTCTTTTGCTGTGGAGAAACTCTTTATTTAATTAGATACCATATGTCAATTTTTGCTTTCATTGCAATTTATTTTGATGTTTTCATTATAAAATCTTGGCCTGTGCCTATATCCTGAATGATATTGCCTAGATTTATTTCTAGGATTTTTATAATTAAGGGTCTTACATTTAAGTCTTTAATCCATCTTCAGTAAATTGTTTTATGTTGTGTAAGGAAAGGGTCCAGTTTCAATTTTTTAAGTAGAGGTATCCACTTCTCCCAGCACCCTTTATTAAATAGAGAACTATTTCCCCATTGCTTGTTTTTGTCAGGTTTGAAGATCATATGGTTGTGAGTTTGGGTATATTTCTGAGTTCTCTGTTCTGTTCTAAATATTTACATCTCTGTTCTTGTACCAGTACCATGTTCTTTTGGTTGCTATAGCCTTGTAGTATTGTTTGAAGTCCTGTAGCGTGATTCCTCCAGCTTTGTTCTTTCTTCTTAGGATTGTCTTGGTTATATGGACTCTTTTTTGGTTTCATACGAATTTTAAAATAGTTTCTTCTAATTCTGTGAAGAATATCAATGATATTTTAATGGGAATAGCATGAAATCTATAAATTATTCTGGGCAGTATGGCAAATTTCATGACATTGATTCTTTATATCTATGAGCATGGAATTTTTTATTTGTTTGTGTCCTGCCTGATTTCCTTGAGCAGTGCTTTGTAGTACTCCTTGAAGAGGTTCTTCACTTCACTGTTTAGCTGTATTCCTAGGTATTTATTCTTTTTGTAGCAAATATGAATGAAAATTCATTCATAATTTGGCCCTCTTCTTGCCTGTTTTTGGAATATAAAAATATAGCGATTTTTGCACATTGATTTTGTACACCCAGACTACTGAAGTTACTTATCAGCTTAAGAAGATTTTATCTGAGGTGATGGGGTTTTCTAGATATAGAATCATGTGATCTGCAAAGAAAGATAATCAGACTTCCTCTCTACCCGATTGAATAACTTTTATTTATTTCTCTTGCCTGATTGCCCTGGCCGGAACTTCCAATATTATTTTAACAGAAGTGGTGAGAGAAGGCATTCTTGTCTTGTGTCAGTTTTCAAGAGGAATGCTTCCAGCTTTTGCCTACTCAGTATGATATTGGCTGTGAGTTTGTTATATATAGCTCTTATTATTTTGAGGTATATTCTTTCAACACCTAGCTTATTGAGAGTTTTTTGAATGAAGGGATGCTGAATTTCATTGAAGGCTTTTTCTGTGTCTATTGAGATAATACTGTAGTTTTTATCTTTAGTTATGTTTGTGTACTGAATCAAATTTATTGATTTGCATATGTTGAACCAACTATGCATTTCAGGGTTAAAGCCAACTTGATCATGGTGGACATGGTTTTTCATATGCTGCTGGATTCCATTTGCTGGTATTTTGTTGATGATTTTTGCATTGATGTTTATCAAGGATATTGGCCTGAGATTTTCTTTTTGTTACATTTCTGCCAGATTTTGGTATCAGGATAATCTTGGCTTCATAGAATGAGTTAGGGAGAAGTCCCCTTTGTTTTCATTTTTTTGGAATAGTCACAGTAGAAATGGTACCAGCTCTTCTTAGTACCTCTCATAGAATTGAGCTGTGAATCCATCTGTTTCTGGGCTTCTTTTGGTTGGTAGGTATTTATTGCTGCCTATATTTCAGAATTCATTATTGGTCTCTTCAGGGATTCAATTTCCTCCTGGTTCAGCAGTGAGAGGATGGATGTGTTCAGGAATACATCAATTTCTTCTAGATTTTCTAGTTTATGTGCATAGAGGTGTTTATAGTATACTCTGATTGTTGTTTGTATTTCTGTTGCATTAGTGGTGATATTCCCCTTATCTTTTTGGATTGTGCTTAATTGATTCTTCTCTGTTCTCTTCTTTATCAGTCTAGCTAGTAATCTATTTTATTACTTTTTTCAAAAAAAAAAAAAAAAACCTACTGGATTTGTTGATTTTTTGAAGAGTTTTTGTGTCTCTATCTCCTTCAGTTCTGCTGTGATCTTTATTATTTCTTGTCTTCTGCTAACTTTGGGATTTTCTTGCTCTTGGTTCTCTAGTTCTTTTACGTGAGATGCCAGGTTGTTAACTTGAGATCTTTCTAGCTTTTTGATGTGGGCATTTAGTGCTATAAACTTCCCTCTTAACATGGCTTTAACTGTGTCCCAAAGATTCTGATACATTTTCTCTTTGGTCTCATTGGTTTTCTGCCTTAATTGTATTATTGACCCAAGAGTCCTTCAGGAGCATGTTGTTCAATGTCCATGCAGTTGTTCGGTTTTGACTGAATTTTTTAAATCTTGTGTTCTAATTTGATTGTGCTGTGGTCTGAGAGACTGTTTGTTATGATATCAGATATTTTGCATTTCCTGAGGAGTACTTGACTTCTGATTATGTGATTAATTTCAGAGTAAGTGCTATGTAGCAATGAGAAAAATCTGTATTTTGTTGTTTTTAGGTAGAGAGTTCTGTAGATATCTATCAGGCCCACTTGATCCAGAGCTGCATTCAGGCCCTTAATCTCTTTGTTAATTTTCTGTCATAATGATTTGTCTAATATTGTCAGTGGGGGTGTTAATGTCTCCCACTATTATTGTTTGGGAATCTAAGTCTCTTTATAAATTTATAAAAACTTGCTTTTTAAGTCTGGCTGCTCCTGTATTGGGTGCTTATATATTTAGGATAGTTAGCTGTTCTTGTTGAATTGGACAGTTTCCCACTAAGTAATGTCATTTTTTGTCTTTTTGTGATCTTTGTTGGTTTAAAATCTGTTTTGTCAGAAGCTAGGATTGCATTCCTTGCTTTTTGTTTTCCATTTGCTTGGTAAATTTTTCTTCATCCCTTTATTTTGAATCTTTGCATGTGAGATGGGTCTCTTGAAGACAGCATACTAATAAGCCTTGGCTCTTTATCTAGCTTGCCATTATGTATCTTTCAATTGGGGCATTTAGATCATTTACATTCAAGGTTAGTGTTGTGATGTGTGAATTTGATTCTGTCATCCTGATGTTAACTGTTTATTTTGCAGACTCACTTTTGTGGTTGCTTCATAGTTTACTTTTCTGTGTACTTTAGTGTGTTTTTGTAGTGGCTGGTAATGGATTTTTCTTTCCATATTTAGTGCTTCCTTCAGTAGCCCTTGTAAGGCAAGCATCATGGTGACAACTTCCTTCAGCCTTTGCTTGTCTGAAAAGGATCTTATTTCCCTTTTGCTTGTGAAGCTTAATTGGCTGCATATAAAATTCTGGGTTGGAAATTTCTTTCTTTAAGAATATTGAATATTGGCCCCAATCTCTTCTGGCTTGTAGGGTTTCCCCTGAGAGGTTCACTGTTAGTCTGATGGGTTTCCCTTTGTAGGTGAGCTGACCTTTCTCTCTGGTGCCCCTAACATTTTTTTCTTTATTTTGACCTTGGATAATCTGATGATTATGTGTCTTGGTGTTGATCTATTCATGGAGTATGTTACTGGGGTTTTCAGCATTTCCTAAATTTGAATGTTGACCTGTCTTCCTATGCTGACGAAGTTCTACTGGAAGCATGCTCTCCTGAAGCATGTTTTTCAACTTGGTTCCATTCTCCCCATCTCTTTCAAGTGCCTCAATTACTCATAGGTTCAGTCTCTTTACATAATCTCATATTTCTCAGAGGTTTTGTTCATACTTTTTAATTCTTTTTTTTATTCTTCTTTATTGTTGTCTGCCTGTCTCATTTCAAAAAATAATCCTCAAGCTCTAACATTTTTTCCTCTGCATACTCATTTCTACTAGTGATACTTGAGATTGCATTGTGAAGTTCTTGTTCTTTTCATCTCCATCAGGTCATTTATGTTTCTCTCAAAATTGGCTATTCTGGCTATCAGCTCCTGTGTTATTTTATTATAATTCTTAGCTTTTTTGCATTACGTTACAACATACTCCTTTAGCTCAGAAAAGTTTGTTATTACACACTTTCTGAAACCTTCTTTGGTCAATTCTGCCATCTCAACCTCAGCCCATTTCTGTGCCCTTGCTGGAGAGGTGTTGTGGTCACTTGGAGAAAAGGGGGCACTCTGACTTTTTGAGTTTTCAGCATTTTTGTGTTGATTGTTTCTCATTTTTCTGGGCTTATCTACCTGCAACCTTTGAAGTTGCTGACCTTTGGATGCGGTTTTTGCGGGGTCTTTTTTGTTTATATTGTTGTTGTTTCTGTTTGTTTGTTTGTTTTCCTTTGAACAGTCAGGCCACTCTACCAGAGAACTGCTGTGGTTTTCTGGAGGTCCACTCCAGATTCTAGTTGCCTCAGTCCTTCCCATTCCAGGAGGGATCACCCGTGAAGTCTGCAAAACTGCAAAGATGGCGGCCAGCTTCTTTATCTGGAATCTCCATCCCAGTGTGGTAGTGACATTTTTCTGGCCTGAATGCACCAGTATGAAGTGGTTGGAGACCCCTGTTCAGAATTCTCACCTAGTCAAGAGGAAATAGATCAGAGACTTGCTTAAATAAGTAGTCTGGCTGCTATGGTAGGCCAGTTATGCTGTGTTGGGGGGTACCCTTTCTTCTCTTGACCATTTATGTTCTCCAAAGCTGGCAGTCTGGAATAGCTAAGTCAACTGAATTGCAAAAATGGCAGCTGCTCCTCTCCCTGTGAGCTCTTACCCAGGGAGAGATCAGAGCTCTGTACATAGAACCATGGCTGGAGTGGCTGAAGCCCCCACAGAGAGGTCCTGCTCAGTGAGTAGCAATGAACCAGAGTCCTGCTTAAAGAAGCAGTCTGGCCATAATCTGACAAGGAATCTGTGCTACATTGTCGGGGACCCTTCCTCTTTTGGACGATTTGTATTCCCTAAAGCTGCAGGCTGAAAATCTGAGTCTACCAAACCACAGTAATGGTTGCAGCCCCTCCCCCTGGGAACTTAAACCTGTCTCAGGCAGATTCTAGCCTGTTGCCATTGGCTGGCTAGAATTCCAAATCAGAGAGTCTTAACTTGTGAGGTGCTGTAAAGTGGGGCCTGCAGAATGATGCTGCTTGGCTCCCCAGAATCAGCCCACTTTCTATGGATATGGATGGATGGATTTTTCACCTTGCCAGTGATTCTGGGGCAAGAATATGTAAAATTCCTGGGTCCCTGTGTGTGCCTGAGTGGCAGCACTACTGAGACTTTACACAGCTCTGTGTATTGCACCAAAGGCCCTGGTAGTGTGGGCTTGTGATGGCATCTCCTGATCTGTGGGTTGCTAAGATCCATGGGAGAAGCATAATTTCCTGGGCTGGGTCACACAATCACTCACCACTTCCCTTGGTTGGGCATGGGGGTTCCTTTGGCTCCATGGGCCATTGCTCCCTCTGCTTTTCTCCATTATCTGTGGGTTGAGTTGTTTGCCCAATCACTTAGTAGTGTTAGGCACTACAGAGAACACGGAGTAGTATTCTCTGTATTTGCTGAATTTTAACGTTGGCCTGTCTTGCTAGGCTGGGGAAGTTCTCCTGGATAATACCCTGAAGTGTGTTTTCCAATTTGGTTCCATTCTCACTGAGAATGCAAGAACCAAAATATATCAGTTGAAGGTGTTGAATTAACTTGTGTCTTTTTATTTCTCTCTATGAGTACCCTAGACCATAGCTAATTGGCCATCTTGCATTCTCACTCTGTTTTTAAATGGGGCATTTAGACTGTTTGCATCAAGGTTAGTATTGATAAGTGTGGATTTTATCCTGTCATTGTGTCATTAGCTGGTTTTCATGCTGACTTTTTGTGTATTTGCTTTACAGTGTCTATATGTTTAAGTGTGCTTTTGTTTTAGCTGGTAGTGGTCTTTCCTTTCTCTATTTAGTGCTCTTTTCAAGATCCCTTGCCAGTTTGTTCTGGTAGTAACAAGCATTCTCAACATTTGCTTATCTAAAAGGGATCTTTTGTTATTTTACTTTAAGTTCTGGGATACATGTGTAGAAATTGCAGGTTTGTTACATAGGTATACATGTGTCATGGTGGTTTGCTGCACCTATCTAGATTTTAAGCCCCACATGCATTAGGTATTTGTCCTAATCCTCTCCCACCTCTTGACCATCACCCCATGACAGGCCCCAGTGTGTGATGGTCCCCTCCCTGTGTTCGTGTGTTCTCATTGTTCAACTCCTACTTATGAATGAGAACATGTGGTGTTTAGTTTTCTGTTCCTGTGTTACTTTGCTGAGAATGATGGCTTCCAGCTTCATCCATGTCCCTGCAAAGGATATTAACTCATTCATGTTTATGGCTACATAGTATTCCATGGTGTACATGTACTACATTTTATTTATCTACTCTATTGTTGGTGGGCATTTGGGCTGGTTCCAAGTCTTTGCTAATGTAAATAGTGCTGCAATAATCATACGTGGGCATGTGTCTTTATAGTAGAATGATTTATAATCCTTTGGGTATATACTCAGTAATGGGATCGCTGGGACAAATGGTAATTCTGGTTCTAGATACTTGAGTAATCACCACACTGTCTTCCACAATGTTTGAACTAATTTACACTCCCACCAAGAGTGTGAAAGCATTTCTATTTCTCCACATCCTCACCAGCATCTGTTGTTCCCTGACTTTTTAATAATTGCCATTCTAACTGACATGAGACGGTATCTCATTGTGGTTTTGATTTACATTTCTCTAATGACCAATGATGATGAGCTTTTTTTCATATGTTTGTTAACCATATAAATGTCTTCCTTTGAGATGCATTTGTTCATATCCTTTGCCCACTTTTTGATGGGATTTTCTGTTTTTTTTCTTTTAAATTTGTTTAAGTTTCTCTTAGAGTCTGGATATTAGATCTTTGTCAGATGAGGAGCTTGCAAAAATTTTCTCCCATTCTGTGGGTTGCCTGTTCACGCTGATAATGGTTTCTTTTGCTGTGTAGAAGCTCTTTAGTTTGATTAGATCCCATTTGTTAATTTTGGCTTTTGTTGCAATTGCTTTCAGTGTTTTAGTCATGAAGTTTTGCCCTTGCCTATTTCCTGAATGGTATTGCCTAGGTTTTCTTTCTTTCTTTTTTTTTAAATTTCACTTTAAATTCTGGAATACATGTGAAGAATGTGCAGGTTTGTTACACAAGTATACATGTGCTGTGGAGGTGTGCTGCACCTATCAACCCATCATCTACGTTTTAAGCCCTGCATGCATCAGGAATTTGTCCTAATGTTCTCTCTCCCCTTGCTCCCCACCCCCTGGCAAGCCCTGGTGTGTGATTTTCCCCTCCCTGTGTCCATGTGTTCTCATTGTTCAACTCCCACTTATGAGCGGGAACATGCAGTAGTTGATTTTCTGTTCCCATGTTAGCTTGCTGAGGATGATGGTTACCAGTTTCATCCATGTTCCTACAAAGGACATTAGCTCATTCTTTTTTATAGCTGTATAGTATTCCATGATGTATATGTGCTACATTTACTTTATCCAGTCTATTATTGATGGGGATTTGGATTTGGTTCCAAGTCTTTGCTACTGTAAATAGTGCTGCAATAAAATACATCTTTATAGAAGAATAATTTATAATCCTTTGGGTATATACCCAGTAATGGGATTGCTGGGTCAAATGGTATTTCTGGTTCCAGATCCTTGAGGAATTGCCACACTGTCTTCCACAATGGTTGAACTAATTTATACTTCCACCAACAGTGTAAAAATATTTCTACTTCCTCACATTCTTTGTTTCAACCTTGGAGAATCTGATGATTATATGTCTTAGGGTTGCACTTTTTGAGGAGTAACTTAGTAGTGTTCTCTGTATTTGCTGAATTTTAATGTTGGCCTGTCTTGCTAGGTTGGGGAAGTTCTCCTGGATAATACCCTGAAGGTGTTTTCCAATTTGGTTCCATTCTCGCTGTTAACTTTCAGGTACATCAATCAATCGTAGTTTGGGTCTTTGTACATAGTTGCATATTTCTTGGAGGTTTTGTTAATTCTTTGTTATCCTTTTTCCTCTAATCTTGTCTTCTTGCCTTATTTCTGTAAGTTGATCTCCAATCTCTGATATCCTTTCTTCTGCTTGATTGATTCGACTATTGACACTTTGTGTATGCTTCACAAAGTTCTAGTGCTGTTTTTTTCAGCTCCATCAGGTCATTTATGTTTCTCTTGAAACTGGTTGTTCTAGTTAGCAGTTCCTGTAACCTTTTATCGAGGTTCTTAGCTTCCTTGCATTGGGTTAGAAAATGCTCCTTTAGCTCAGAGGAGTTTGTTATTACCCACCTTCTGAAGCCTGCTTATGTCAAATTGTCAATCTCATTTTCCATCCAGTTTTGTGTCCTTGCTGAAGAGAAGTTGTGATCATTTGGAGGAGAAGAAGCATTCTTGTTTTTGTAATTTTCAGCATCTTTGTACTGGTTTTTTTTTTTCCCCCTCATCTTTGTGCATTTATCTACCTTTGATCTTTGAGGCCGATGACCTTTGGATGGGGGTTTTATCTGGATTCTTTATGTTGATGTTGGTGTTGTTGCTTTCTGTTTGTTAATTTTTCTTCTAACAGTCAGTGTTCTCTTCTGCAGGTCTGCTGCAGTTTGCTAGGGGTCCACTTTAGACCCTGTTTGCCTGGGTATCACCAGTGGAGGCTGCAGAACAGGAAAGATTGCTGGCTGCTCCTTCCTCTGGAAGCTTCATCCCAGAGGGGCCTGGCCTGATAACAGCCAGAGCTCTCCTGTATGAGGTGTCTGTTGACCCCTGTTGAGAGGTTTCTTCCAGTCAGGAGGCATGGGTGTCAGAGATGCACTTCAGGAGGCAATCTGCCTCTTAACAGAGCTTGTGCACTGCGCTGGGAGAATCCCTACTGTCAGGATCAGCTGCTCTCTTCAGAGCTGGCAGGCAGTAACAATTAAATCTGCTGAAACTGCACCCACAGCTGCCCCTTTCCCCAAATGCTCTGTCCCAGAGAGATGAGGGTTTTGTCTCTAAGTCCCTGGCTGGAGCTGTTACCTATCCTGCCCAGTGAGGAGGAATATAGAGAAACAGTCTGGCCACAGATGCTTTTCTGTGCCCAGTTCAGACCTCCCAGCCTCCTTAGCACTGTCAGGGGAGAACTGCCTACTAAAGCCTCAGTAATGGTGGATGCCCTTCCTGCCACTGAGCTTGTTCCTCCCAGGTCAACTGCAGACTGTTCTGCTGGCAGTGAGAATTTCAAGCCAGTTGTTCTTAGCTTGCTGGGCTCCATGGGAGTGGGACCCACTGAGCGAGACCACTTGGCTCCCTGGCTTCAGTCCCCTTTCTGGGGGAGTCAACGGTCTGTCTCACTGGGATTCCAGGTGCCACTGGGGTACGAAAAAAAAAAAACCTTCAGCTAGCTGAGTGTCTGCCCAAACAGCCACCCAGTTTTGTGCTTGAAAACCAGGGCCCTGGCAGTGTAGGCACATTAGGGAGTCTCCTGATCTGAAGATTGCAAAAACCATGGGAAAAGAGTAGTAACCTGGCTGGGTAGCACAGTCCTTCATGGCTTCCCTTGGCTTGGGGAGGGAGGACACTGGCTCCTTGCACTTCCCAGGTGAAGCAATACCCCACCCTGCTTCTGCTTGCCCTCAGTGGGTTGGATCCACTGCCTAACCAGTCTCAATGTGATGAACTGGGTACCTCAGTCGGAAATGCAGAAATCATCTGCCTTCTGCATTAGTTTCACTGGGCGCTGCAGACCACAGTTGTTACTATTTGGCCATCTTGTCCCCTCCCTCTCTAAAAAGAATCTTATTTCTCCTTCGCTTAGGAAGCTTAGTTTGGCTGGATATAAAGTTTTTGATTGAAGATACTTTTTCTTTGAGAATGTTGGATATAGGCCCACAATCTCTTCTGGCTTTTAGGTTTTCAGCTAAGAGGTCTGTTGTTAGTCTGATGAGGATCCCTTTGTAGGTGACCTGCCCTTTCTCTCTAGCTGCCTTTTTCATTCTTTCCCATTCTTTCCTTCATTTCAACCTTGGAAAATTTAACTATTAGATGCCTTGGGAATGATCTTCTCATGTAGAATCTTGCAAGAGTTCTCTGTATTTTTTGAATTTGACTGGTGGCCTCCCTAGCAAGTTTGCAGTTTTCTTGGATAATACCTTGAAATATTTTGTCCACATTGTTTGCTTTCTCCCTCTCCCTTTCAGAGGTGCCAATGATTCATAGATTTAGCCTCTTTATATAATCCCATATTTCTTGGAAGTTTTGTTCATTCTTCATTCTTTTTTCTTTTCTTTTCTTTTTCTTTCTATTTTTGTCTGACTGTCTTATTTCAGAGATGTAGTCTTTAAGTTCTGAATTTCTTTTTCTCAACTTGGTCTGTTCTGCTGTTAATACTTGTGATTTCATTGTGAAATTCTTTTATTGTGTTTTTTGGCCCTTACAGGTTTGTTGGTGTGTGTATATATACATATATATATATATAATTTCATTGTTCAGCTCCTGTATTATTTTATTGTAATTCTTAGTTTCCTTGGGTTGGGTTTTGCTGTCATACTGAATCTCAATGATCTTTGTTTTTATCCATATTCCAAATTCTATTTCTGTCATTTCAGTCAGCTCTGCCTAGTTAAGATCCGTTGGAGAACTGGTGTGGTCATTTATAGGACATATGACACTTTGGCTGTTTGAGTTACTGGAGTTCCTGCATGGGTTCTTTCTCATCTGTGCATGTGGGTGTTCTTTTAGCTGCAGTGTAGATTGAGTAAAATCAATAGACTTCTTTTCTGGATGTTTTCACATGGTTAAAACTTTGTGCAGGGTCTTTATTTGAAGCTGACTTCTTGTATTTGCTCTCACTGGGACGGTATTTCAGTGAGTTATTTTTGGTGTTGAAGCTTTGGGGGCATGATCCAGTAGTTGGTGCCTAGGGTTTTTGGTCAGTTGATAGACTCTTGTTCAGCTGTGTAGCTCCACTATGTTTCCTCACAGTTGCAGCTGTATTCCATCTCAAATATCTAGAAGGGTGGGCTACTATCCCCCTTGAGTGCTGAATTAATTTTTGTGTAAGGTGTAAGGAAGGGATCCAGTTTCAGCTTTCTACATATGGCTAGCCAGTTTTCCCAGCACCATTTATTAAATAGGGAATCCTTTCCCCATTTCTTGTTTCTGTCAGGTTTGTCAAATATCAGATGGTTGTAGATGTATGGTATTATTTCCGAGGGCTCTATTCTGTTCCATTGGTCTATATCTCTGTTTTGGTACCAGTACCATGCTGTTTTGATTACTTTAGCCTTGTAGTATAGTTTGAAGTCAGGTAGCAGGATGCCTCCAGCTTGTTCTTTTGGCTTAGGATTGTCTTGGCAATGCGGGCTCTTTTTTGGTTCCATATGAACTTTAAAGTAGTTTTTTCCAATTCTGTGAAGAAAGTCACTGGTAGCTTGATGAGGATGGCATTGAATCTATAAATTACCTTGGACAGAATGGCCATTTTCACAATATTGATTCTTCCTATCCATGAGCATGGAATGTTCTTCCATTTGTTTGTGTCCTCTTTTATTTCATTGAGCAGTGGTTTGTTCTCCTTGAAGAGCTCCTTTACATCCCTTGTAAGTTGGATTCCTAGGTATTTTATTCTCTTTGAAGCAATTGTGAATGGGAATTCACTCATGATTTGGCTCTCTGCTTGTCTGTTATTGGTGCATAAGAATGCTTGTGATTTTTGCACATTGATTTTGTATCCTGAGACTGCTGAAGTTGCTTATCAGCTTAAGGAGATTTTGGGCTGAGATGATGGGGGTTTCTAAATATACAATCATGTCATCTGCAAACAGACAATTTGACTTCCTCTTTTCCTAATTGAATACCCTTTATTTCTTTCTCCTGCTTGATTGCCTTGGCCAGAACTTCCAACACTATGTTGAATAGGAGTGGTGAGAGAGGGCATCCCTGTCTTGTGCTGGTTTTCAAAGGGAATGCTTCCAGTTTTTGCCCATTCAGTATGATATTGGCTGTGGGTTTGTTATAAATAGCTTTTATTATTTTGAGATATGTCCCATCAATACTGAATTTATTAAGAGTTTTTAGAATGAAGGGCTGTTGAATTTTGTCAAAAGTCTTTTCTGTATCTATTGAGATAATCATGTGGTTTTTGTCTTTGGTTCTGTTTATATGCTGGATGATGTTTATTGATTTGCATATGTTGAACCAGCCTTGCATCCCAGGGATGAAGCCAAATTGGTCATGGTAGATAAGCTTTTTGATGTGCTGCTGGATTAGGTTTGCCAGTATTTTATTGAGGATTTTTGCATTGATGTTCATCAGGGATATTGGTCTAAAATTCTCTTTTTTTGTTGTGCCTCCTGGCAGAAGAAATTTCTAAGCAGAAAAGCATTCAAGAGGAAACAGGCACAAAAGTTTGCAAAATGTGCAGCCTGCTGATGCTACAGTAAAGAAAAATCCATTTTCTAGGGAGAAATTCAAGCCTGCTGTAGGAATTTGCATAAGTAACAAGGAGCTGAATGTTAATCATCAAGACAATGGGAAAATATCTCCAAGCCATGTCAGAAACCTTCACTGAACCTCTCCCATCACAGACCCGAGGCCTAGGAGGAAAAAAATGGTTTCATGAGCCCAGGGCCCTACTGCTGTGTGCAGCCCAGGGACTTTGTTTTCTGTATCGCAGCTGGTCCAGTTGTGGCTAAAAGGGGCCAAGGTACAGCTCGGGTCATTGCTTCAGAGAGTGCAAGCCCATAGCTTTAACAGCTTTCACATGGTGTTGGGACTGCAGGTGCACAGAAGTCAAGAATTGAGGTTTGGGAACCTCTACCTAGATTTCAGAGGATTGTAGAAATGCCTGGACATCCAGGAAGAAGTTTGCTGCAGGGGCAGTGCCCTCATGGAGAACCTCTGCTAGGGTAGTGTGGAAGGAAAATGTGGGGTTGGAGCCCCCACACAGAGTTCCCACTGGGGCATTTCCTAGTGGAGCTGTGAGAGGATGGCCACCATCCTCTAGACCACTGTCAGCTTCCACTGTGCACCTAGAAAGGCCCAGAAACTCAATGCCAGCAAGAGAAAGCAGCTAGGTGGGGGAAATGTACCCTGCAATGCCACAGAGGCAGAGCTGCCCAAGGCCATAGGAGTCCAACTCTTGTATCGCAATGGGAGCCCACCTCTTGTATCAGCATATCCTTGATGTGAGACATGGAGCCAAAGTAGATTATTTTGGAACTTTAATTACTGCCCTGTTGGATTTTGGACTTGGATGGGGCCTGAAGCCCCTTTGTTTTGGCCAATTTCTTTCATTTGGAATGGGTGGATCTACCCAATGCCTGTACCCTCATTGTATCTGGGAAATAACTAACTTGCTTTTAATTTTACAGGCTCATTGGCAGAAGGCACTTGCCTTGCCTCAGCTAAGACTTTGGACTTGGACTTTTGAGTTAATGCTGGAATGAGTTAAGGCTTTGGGAAACTGTTGGAAGGGAAAAATTTTGTTTTAAATTGTGAGGACATGAGATTTGAGAGGAACCAGAGGTGGAATAAAATGGTTTGGCTATGTCCCCACCCAAATCTCATCTCAAACTCCAGTTACCATAATACCCACATGTGGTGGAAGGGATCCAAGTGGGAGATAATTGAATCATGGGGAAGTTATCTCCATGTTGTTCTCATGATAGTGAGTGAATTCTCCCAATATCTGATGGTTTTAGAAGGGGTTTTTTCCCTCTTCACTCTGCATTTTTCCTTGCTGCCACCATGTGTAAAAGGATGTGTTTTCTTCCCCTTCTTCCATGATTGTAAGTTCCCTGAGGCCTCCCCAGCCCTGTGGAACTGTGAGTCACTTAAACCTCTTTCCTGTATAATTTATCCACTCGCAGATATAACTTTGTAAGCAGAAAGAGAACAGATTAATACATGAGGTCCTGGCCAGTGAGGAGAAATGGAATCGGAAACCCAGACTACTTAAAAAGTAGTCTGGCCATATTTTCATAGAGCAGCTCTGTTGTGCTTGGAATCTACTTCAGACTCCTATTTTCTCAGACTCTCCAAAGCCCAAAGACCAGAATGGCTCCATCACCAAAATAGCTAAAAATCCAAGATGGTGGCCTGCCTCTCCCCCGGGAGCTCTGTCCTGGGGAGGTTTGAAATCTCTGTTAGCTGGAGAACACTGTCGGGGTAGCTGGAGATTCTAGCTGGGAGGTTTCACCAAGTGAGGAGAAATGGGATTAGAGGCCTGCTTCAAAAAGCAGTCTGGCCACATTTTTGAAGAGCCACTGTGCTGTGCTGAGGGTTCAATTATACATTCTTCTTCTCTGCACATGGAATATACTCTGAAATCAACTACATGTTGAACCATAGGGCAATTTTCAGAAAATTTAAAAAAACTGAAATCATACTAACCACACTCTTGGAATACAGTGAAATAAAAATTAAAATCAATACTAAGAAGATCACTCAAAACCTAATAATTACATGGAAATTAACCTGTTACATAATTACTTTTGTGTAAACAATGAATTTAAGACAAAAATCAAAAAGTTGTTTGAAACTAATGAAAGCAAAGATACAACATACCAGAATGATGGGAACACAGTGAAAGCAGTGTTAAGAGTTTATGCCACTAAATGCCCACATCAAAAAAGGCAGAAAGATCTCAAATTAACAATGTTACATTAAACATAGATGGACTAGAAATACAATAGCAAATCCAGCCTAAAGCTAGCAGTAGACAAAAAAAATAAGCAAAATCAAAGTTGAACTAAGAAATTGAGATGTAATAAACTATGTGAAAAAGTAAAAAAATCAGGCTCCTAGGTCTAATAAACAACTCCAGCAAAGTTTCAGAATAAAAATCAATGTACAAATGTAACTGGCATTTCTATACACCAATAATACCAAAACTGAAACTCAAATCCAGCAATCCCTTTAACAATAGTCACACAAAAGAAATATAAAATATATATAAAAGAAATATACCTAGGAATACAGCTAACTAGGGAGGTAAATGACCTCTATAACGACAACTGCAAAACACTGCGGAAAGAAATCAGAAATGAAACAAACTCTTAAATGCTCGTGAATAGGAAGAATCAATATTGTTAAAATAGCTATATTGCCCAAAACAATTTATAGATTTAATGTTATTTCAATTAAGCTACCAATTGCATTTTTTAAGGAGTTAAAGAAAACTTTTCAAATGCACATGGAACAAAAAGGAGCCCAAATAGCCAAAGCAATTGTGACCCAAGTTAAAAAAAAAAAAAAAAAAAAAAAAAAAAAAAAAAAAAAAAAAAACACAAAACTAAGGGCATCACATCATCCAACTTTAAATCATACTATAAGAATACAGCAATCAAAAGAGCATGGAACCAGAACAAAAATAAACACACAGACCAAGGGAACAGAATTGAGATCTGAGAAATAAAGCCACACACCTACGACTATCTTATATTTGACCAAGTTGACAAATACAAGTAAGGTGGAACCTATTCAATAAGTGGTGTTGAGATAACTGGCTAGCCATACGCAGATCAAACTGGATATCTTCCTTACACCATACAGAAAAAATAACCCAGGATGGATTAAAGACTTAAATATAAAACCTAAAACTAAAAATCCCCTTGAACAAAACATAAAGCAGAACATTCTGGACATATACCCTGGCAAAGGTTTCATGACAAACATGCCAGAAGCAATTGCAACAAAACCAAAACTTGACAAATGGCACCGAAGTAAGCTAAAGATCTTCTGCACAACAAAAGGAACTATCAACGGAGTAAGCAGATAACCTACAGAATTGGAGGTTAGTCCATATCTTACAAACATTATCTGACAAAGGTCTAATATCCAGAAACTATAAGGAACTTAAACAAATTAACAAGGAAGAAACAAATTACCTTAATAAGAAAGTGGGAGTATTAGTGAGGATTCTCTAGAGGGACAGAACTACTAGAATAGATGTATATATGAAAGAGAGTTTATTAAGGATTATTGACTCACACGATCACAAGGCAAAGTCCCACCACAGGCTGTCTGCAAGCTGAGGAGCAAGAAAGCCAGCCCGAGTCCTAAAATCTTAAAAGTAGGGAAGCTGACAGTGCAAACTTTAGTCTGTGGCCAAAGGCCCGAGAGCCCCTGGAAAATCACTGCTGTAAGTTCAAGAGTCCAAAATCTGAAAAACTTGGAGTCTGATGTGTTCAAGGGCAGGAAGCATCCAGTACAGGAGAAAGATGAAGGCCCGAAGACTCAGCAAGTCTGTCCATTCCAGTTTCTTCTGCCTGCTTTATCCTGGCCACACTGGTAGCGGATTAGATGGTGCCCACCCAGATTCAGGATGGGATTGTGTTTCCAAATCCACGGACTCAAATGTTAATTTTCTTTGGCAACACCCTCGCAAACACACAGAGGAAAAATACTTTGCATCTTTCAATTCAATCAAGTTGACACTCAATATTAACCATCACAAGTCCACCCCGGTCACTTCAACCAACACTCATCTCCTGAAATCACACATAATCTTCAGATAAAGGCAATAATAAAGTCATAATTATGCCTAACATAATACACTTATCCTTTGTACAACCAGAAGCGCACTTAACCTAAATGCTATTACATAAACTTAACAACACTTAAGTGCTGATACGAAGTCTTATGTCACATGATAAATTTTATGTCACATGATAAGAAAAAGAAAGGAAATAAAATGAAGATATTTTCTAAGTACAAGTGTGTACATGCACAAACATGTTCTTAACAAAATGAGGAGGAAATACTCATGAAAATTACAGTCTTCATTTCTGCCACTGGTCACTGGTCACATGGTCATAGCTGGTACTGACGACTACTTTCCACTACCCATTCTGTATTTTCTTTGCCTTCAGCAAGCATCTCAGTGAATTGTGGTTTTTCACCTGGTGGAATGACCAAAACTTTCATTCGTGAAGGATCTGAGCCATTTGTAGTCTTGCCTGCATTGGTCTGTTGTAGTTTCCCATTGACTTTAATCACTGGGCATGGTTCTACTAAGAGACACCCCAAGGGATCTTCTGTGCATATTCTTTCTTGCCTCCATTGTGGAGTAGTAGATTGATTTCATCTTGATAGTCCAGGTAAATCACCCCAGCCAACACTAACTCTTTTCTTTCCCTGTTGACCTAGAGGTAGGAAGAGCCCAAAATGGCCAGGTGGTAATCCTAATCTCCAATTTAATGGAATCATTGTTGTGTCTCCTTACGGCAGCATTTCTCCTCTGGGACCAAGACCTCTAAGTCAGCAGAACATAATGTCATGCGAACAGGAAGCAAAAATTTTGCTAGTGGGTAACTAGGGGTGATGGTGAGTAGTGCCACTTCCAATTCCACCCCTTGATTCCTGGACCCATGAATCCTAGCAATGGGAGAAACAGTACCATATATTGGACGCTGATTCAGGGCATGCACCACCCTGCAAAGTATTGTCATCTAATTGTGATTGTAACTGTCACTTCAAAAGGCCATTCCACCACTCTATCAATCTGGCTGTTTGAGGATGATGGGAAACATGGTAAGACTGATAAATTGCATGAGAATGAGCATATTGCTACACTTCTTTAGCTGTAAAGTGAGTGCCTCGGTCAGAGACAATGCTGTGTGGAATACCATGACAGTGGATAAGGCATTTTGTGAGTCCACGGATGGTAGTCCTGGCAGAAGCATTGAGTGCAGGATAGGCAAACCCATACCCAGAGTAATTGTCTATTCCAGTGAGACAATAGTAATTGTCTATTCCACTGTCCTTTCCATGATGGAAGAGGTCTAATATAATCAACTTGTCACCAAGTAGGTGGCTGATCACACCAGGGAATGGTGCCATGTTGAGTGCTCAATTTTGGTCTCTGTTTCTTGAAAATTAGGCACTTAGTGGTGGCATAACCAGGTCAGACTTGGTGAGTGGAAGTCCATGTTGCTGAGCCCATGTGTAACCTCCATCCCTGCCACCATGACCATTAGGCAATGACAGGGGTGGCTGGGGAAAGAGACTGTGTGGTGTCCACAGAACAAGCCATTCTATCCACTTGATCATTGAACTCCTCCTCTGCTGAGGTAACTTTGGCAAGCACTCACAAGGGATACAAATATATTCACAGTTTTTGACCGCTCAGAGAGGTCCATCTATATTTCTTCCCCAAATTTCTTTGTCACCAATTTTCCAATCATACTTCTTCCAAATCCATGACCATTGAAATCATTGGCTACAGCCCATGAATCAATAAATAATTGCACATCTGACCACATCTCCTTCCAAGCAAAGTGCACAACTAGCTGTACTGTTTGAGGTTCTTCTCACTGGGAAGATTTCCTTTCACCTCTCTCCTTCTGGGATGTTCTAGAAAAGGGCTGTAGTGCTGCAGGTGTTCACTTTCAGGTGGTGCCTGCATATCATGCAGAACCATCTGTGAAACAGGCCCTAGCCTTCTCTTCCTCTGTCAAGTAATCATAGGGAACTCCCCATGAGGCCATTGGTGCAGGCTGGGGTAGAGAAGGCAGGATGGCAGGAGTAGAGACCATGGATATGTGAGCCACTTCCTCATGTAACTTACCTGTGCCCTCAGAGCCTGCTTAAGGAAGATCACCTACATAACACTTCCATTTGATGATAGGATGCTGCTGTGCAGTTCAATGATAAGCAGTTCAGGTCACATGGAGACTTGATGACCCAAACATTCATTTATACCAAAGCCCAGTAACAGGCCAAGAACTGTCTTTTAAAAGAAGAGTAGTTATCTGCGGAAGATAGCAGAGTCTCGCTCCA
The DNA here is from genome assembly GCF_024542745.1 of Macaca thibetana thibetana. NCBI lineage: Eukaryota > Metazoa > Chordata > Mammalia > Primates > Cercopithecidae > Macaca > Macaca thibetana. Next base: position 56,239,151 of record NC_065598.1, read on the forward strand.
AAATCCTAGAGGTCTCCACTGTGATTCACCTACAGGGGCATACCAAAGGCTCCAAACAGCATCCCTATATGCCACCAACACCTCAAGCACCATTGGATCTGCTGGGTTAATATGGCCCAAGTGGCAGAGTGGCTTGCACAGCAGCCTGGACCTGTAGCAGAGCCCTCTCCTGTTCTGGACCTACACAAAACTGGCAGCTTTTTGGGTCACTCAATAAATGGGCCAGATTAACACATCCAAATGAGGAATGTGCTGCCTTTAAAACTTAAATAGACCAACTAGACGTTGTGCCTCTTTCTTGGTTTTAGGAGGAGCCTAATGCAGCAACAAATCTTTCACCTTAGAAGGAATATCTAGACAGGCCCCATATTACTGGACCCCTAGAAACTTTACTGAGGTAGAAGGTCCCTGGATTTCAGTCAGATTCATTTCCAGTTGCCTGGCATGCAAATGTGTCACCAATAAGTACAGTGTGTTTGCTACTTCTCACTCATTGAATCCAATCAGGATAATGTCATCCATCGGTTTTTTGTTTGTTTTATTTTTTGTTTGTTTTTTGAGAAAGAGTTTCACTCTGTTGCCCAGGCTGGAGTGCAATGGATTGATCTCGGCTCACTGCAACCTCCGTCTCCTGGGTTCAGGCGATTTTCCTCCCTCAGCCTCCCAAGTAGCTAGGATTACAGGCATATGCACCACCATGCCCAGCTAATTTTGTATTTTTAGTAGAGACGGGGTTTCTCCATGTAGATCAGACTGGTCTCGACTCCCGACCTCAGGTGATCCACCCGCCTCAGCCTCCCAAAGTGCTGGGATTACAGGCATGAGCCACCATGCCTGGCCAGCATAATGTCATCAATGTAATGGATCAGTGTGATATCCTGTGGAAGGAAAAAACAATCAAGATCTCTGCAAACAAGATTATTACAAAAAGCTGAAAAGTTAATGTACCCCTGAGGTAGGACAGTAAATGTATATTGCTGGCCTTACCAGCTGAAGTCAAATTGTTTCCAGTGGACCTTATGGACAGGAATGAAGAAAAAGGCATTTGCCAAATCAATGGCTGCATACCAGGCATGAGGACATGTTTCAATTTGTTCAAGCAATAAATCCACATCTAGTATAGCAGCTGCAATTGGAGTCACCATTTGAGCTTATGATAATCCACTGTCATTATCCAAGATCTAGCTGTCTTCTGCACAGGCCAAACAGGAGAGCTGAATGGGAATGTGATGGAAATCACCACCCCTCCATCTTCCAAGTCCTTGATGGTGACACTAAGCCCTGCAATCCCTCCAGGGATGCAATATTATTTGTGACTTACTATTTTTCTAGGTAGAGGCAGCTCTAATATCTTTCATTTGGCCTTTTCCACCATAATAGCCCTCACCCTACCAGTCAGGGAGCCAATGTGGGGATTCTGCCACCTGCTAAATCTATGTCTATGCCAATTATCCGTTCTGGCATTGGGGAAATGACCACAGGATGATTACAGAGACCAACTGGACCCACTGTAAATCAAACCTGAGCTATAATTCCATTTAATTACCTGACCTCCATAAGCCTCAACTTTAACGGGAGAACCACAATGACGTTTTGGGTCCCGCGGAATCAACATCAGTTCAGAGCCAGTGTCCAGTAGTCCCTGAGAAATCTGATTTTTCTCCTGTCCCCAGTACAGTTACTCTGGTAAAAGGCTGAAGGTCTCCTTGAGGAAAATGGAAGAAAGATTAACAGTATAAATTGTCAGTAGAGCAGTGGGACCCTACCTCAAGGGGACACTGCCTCCTCTTCATTCAAGGAGTTCTCAGTCTGTAAACTCGTTCAAGTCTGGAAATTCATTGAAGGGCCATGATTCTATATTTTTATAATTCAAATTAGTGTCTTGTTCAATCGACCTGGAAGATTTCTGCTTATACAAATTAAGTAAGAATGCAGTAGGCTTCCTATTAATTTCATTCCAGGAACACTGTGATTAACCAGTGCCAGAGCTCTACACATGTCAGACTATTCTGATTGCTGTTTTACTTCTGCTGTCCATTATGGTAACTATGCTCATGTAGCCTTTGACAGTTGAGTACTGCCACTTTGCCTCTGTCTCCCTGGGATACAATTATTCCCATTGCACTTAAATTTTGTGGTTGAGTGACTGCAGTTCCCACGGTAAGATCTGACATACAGAGAAGAGCAATCACAGAGGTTTTCAAGGATGCAGGTGCTGCCCTCACAAATCTATTTTGCAAAGTGTTGGTCAAGGCTTTGTCTTTTGGAACCACCACCCACGCCCTGCCTGGGATGAGTAGGTCTAAAGTGACTAATCCACTCCAGCATTCCAATATCCCTAAGCCTTCGGATCCATCCCTCTACATTAAACCAAGGGAGATCAGACATTTCCAGCATGCTCACAATGGGCCATCTTTTGATCCATATTTCAATAAATTCAGCCTGATCCATCTTTATTTCCCTTCCACCATTATTCCACATCCTTAATATCCATTCCTGTGCCTGTTCTCCAGATTTCTGCTTATATAAATTAGAAAACACAGTCACTTCCAAGATGGCCAAATAGAAACAGCTCCAGTCTACAGTTCCCAGTGAGATTGATGCAGAAGATGGGTAATTTCTGAATTTCCAACATAGGTAACTGGTTCATCTCATTGGGACAGGTTGGAAAGTGGGTTCAGCCCACAGAGGGCAAGCCAAAGCAGGGCGGGGCATCACCTCACCCAGGAAGTGCAAAGAATCAGGGGATTTCCCTTTCCTAGCCAAGGGAAGCCATGAGTGACTGTACCTGGAGGAGTGGTACACTCCTGCCCAAGTACCATACTTTTCCTATGGTCTTCACAACCGACAGACAAGGAGATGCCCTCCCGTAACTGATTCAGTGGGTTCCACCCCCACGGAACCTTGCTCACTGGGATGTGGGAGCTTGGCAGGGGGAGGGGCATCCACCATTGCTGAGGCTTGAGTAGGCCGTTCTATGTTCACAGTGTACACAAACTGGCAGGGAAGCTCTAACTGGGCAGAGCCCACCACAGCTGAGCAAGGCCTATTGCCTCTCTAGATTCCACCTCTGGGGGAAGGGCATATCTGATCAAAAGGCAGCAGACAGCTTCTCCAGACTTAAACATCTCTGCCTGACAGCTCTGAAGAGAGCATAGGTTCTCACAGCATGGCATTCGAGTTCCGATAAGGGACAGATTGCCTCCTTAAGTGGGTCCCTGACCCCTGTGTAGCCTGACACCTCCCAGTAGGGGCCAACAGACACCTCATGCAGGTGAGTGCCCCTCTGGGATGAAAGCTCCCAGACGAAGGATCAGGCAGCAATATTTGCTGTTCTGCAACCTCTGCTGGTGATACCCAGGCAAACAGGGTCTGGAGTGGACCTCCAGCAAACTCCAACAGGCCTGCAGCTGAGGAGCCTGTCTGTTAGAAGGAAAACTAACAAACAGAAAGGAACAGCATCAACATCAACAAAAAGGACATCCACACCAAAACCCCATACATAGGTCAAAAACGTCAAAGACCAAAGGTAAATAAAACCACAAAGATGGGGAGAAACCAGAGCAGAATGGCTGAAAATAACAAAAACCAGAATGCCTCTTCTCCTCCAAAGCAACACAACTCCTCACCAGAAAGGGAACAAAACTGGAAGGAGAATGAGTTTGACAAGTTGACAGAAGTAGGCTTCAGACGGTCGGTAATAACAGACTTCTATGAGCCAAAGGAGCATGTTCTAATGCATCACAAGGAAGCTAAAAACCTTGAAAAAAGGTTAGACGAACAGCTAACTAGAATAACCAGTGTAGAGAAGAGCTTAAATGACCTAGTGGAACTGAAAACCATAGTACGAGAACTTTGTGAAGCATACACAAGCTTCAATAGCTGATTCAATCAAGTGGAAGAAAGGATATCAGTGATTGAAGATCAAACTAATGAAATAAACTGAGAAGACAAGATTAGAGAAAAATGAGGGAAAAGAAAGAAACAAAACCTCCAAGAAATATGGGACTATGTGAAAAGACCAAATCTACATTTGATTGGTGTGCCTGAAAGTGATGGAGAGAATGGAACCAAGTAAGAAAACACTCTTCAGGATCTTATCCAGGAGAAATTCCCCAAAGTAGGAAGGCAGGACAACATTGAAATTCAGGAAATACAGAGAATAGCACAAAGATATTCCTCGAGAAGAGCAACCCCAAGACACATAATTGTCAGATCCACCAAGGTTGAAATGAAGGAAAAAATGTTAAGGGCAGCCAGAGAGAAAGAGTCCTGTTACCCACAAGGGGAAGCCGATCAGACTAACAGCATCTCTCTCTGCAGAAACTCTACAAACCAGAAGAGAGTGGGGGCCAATATTCAACATTCTTAAAGAAAAGAATTTTCAACATAGAATTTTGTATCCAGCCAAACTAAGGCCAAACCAAGCTTCACAAGTGAAGGAGAAATAAAATCATTTCCAGACAAGCAAATGCTGAGAGATTTTGTTACCACCAGGCCTGCCCTACAAGAGCTCCTGAAGGAAGCACTAAACACAGATAGGAACAACCAGTACCAGCCACTGAAAAACATGCCAAATTGTAAAGGCCATCAACGCTATGAAGAAACTGCATCAATTAGCAGGCAAAATAACCAGCTAGCATCATAATGACAGGATCAAATTCACAAATAACAATATTAACCTTAAATGTAAATGGGCTATATATACCACAATTAAAAGACACGAACTGGCAAATTGGATAAAGAGTCAAGATCTATCAGTTGCTGTATTAAGGAGACCCATCTCACATGCAAAGATACACATGGGCTCAAAATAAAAGACTGGATGAAGATCTGCAAACCAAATGGAAAGCAAAATAAAGCAGGGGTTGCAATCCTGGTCTTTGATATAACAGCCTTTAAATCCACAAAGATCAAAAGAGACAAAGAAGGCCCATACATATTGCTAAAGGGATCAATTCAACAAGAAGAGCTAACTATCCTAAATATATAAGCACCCAATACAGGAGCACCCAGATTTACAAAGCAAGTTCTTAGAGACCTACAAAGAGACTTGGACTCCTGCACAATAATAATGGGAGACGTTAACACCCCACTGTCAATATTAGAGAGATCAATGAGACAGAAATTAACAAGGATATCAAGGACTTGAACTCAGCTCTGGACCAAGCGTACCTAATAGACATCTACAGAACTCTCCACCCCAAATCAACAGAATGTACATTCTTCTCAGCACCACATCGCACTTATTCCAAAATTGACCACATAATTCGAAGTAAAACACTCCTCAGCAAATGTAAAAGAACAGAAATTACAGCAAACTGTATATCAGACCACACAGCAATCAAATTAGAACTCAGGATTAAGAATCTCACTAGAAACTTCACAACTACATGGAAACGGAACAACCTGCTCCTGAATGACTACTGGGTAAATAGCGAAATGAAGGCAGAAATAAAGATGTTCTTTGAAACGAATGAGAACAATGACACAACATAGCAGAATCTCCGGGACATATTTAAAGCAGTGTGTAGAGGGGAATTTATAGCACTAAATGCCCACAAGAGAAAGCAGGAGAGATCTAAAATTCACAATTAACATCACAATTAAAAGAACTAGAGAAGCAAGAGCAAACAAATTCAAAAGCCGGCAGAAGATAAGAAATAACTAAGATCACAGCAGAACTGAAGAAGATAGAGACACATACAAAAAAATGCTTCAAAAAATCAATGAATCCAGGAGCTGTTTGTTTTTTTAAAGATAAAATAGATAAAATGCTAGTAAGACTAAAAAAGAAAAAAGACAGAAGAATCAAATAGATGCAATAAAAATGATAAAGGAGATATCACCACCAATCCCACAGAAATATAAACTACCATCAGAGAATACTATAAACATCTCTACACAAATAAACTAGAAAATCTAGAAGAAATGGACACATTCCTGGACATATACACCATCCCAAGACTAAATCAGAAAGAAGTTAAATCTCTGAATAGATCATTAACAGGTTCTTAAATTGAAGCTGTAATTAATAGCCTACCAACGAAAAAAAAGAAAAAGAAAAAGAAAAAGTCCAAGACCAGATGGCTTCACAGCTGAATTCTACCAGAGGTACAAAGAGGAGCTGGTACCATTCCTTCTGAAGCTATTCCAATCAATATGAAAAGAGGGAATCCTCCCTAACTCATTTAAGAGGCCATCACCATGTGATACCAAAGCCTGGCAGAGACACAATAAAAAAAGAGAATTTTGGGACAATATCTCTGATGAACATCGATGCAAAAATCCTCAATAAAATACTGGCCCAAACAGAATCCAGCAGCACATCAAAAAGCTTATCGAACACGATCAAGTTGGCTTCATCCCTGGGATCCAAGGCTGGTTCAACATACTCGAATCAATAAATGGAATCCATCACATAAACATAACCAATGACAAAAACCACATGATTATTTCAACAGATGCAGAAAAGGCCTTTGACAAAATTCAACAGCCTTTCACAAGCTCTCAATAAACTAGGTATTGATGGATCATATCTCAACATAATAGCTATTTATGACAAACCCACAGCCAATATCACACTGAATGGGCAAAAACTGGAAGCATTCCCTTTGAAAACCGGCACAAGACAAGGATGCCCTCTCTCACCAGTCCTATTCAACATAGTATTGGAAGTTCTGGGAAGGGCAATCATGCAAGAGCAAGAAATAAAGGGTATTCAAATAGGAAGAGAGGAAGTCAAATTGTCTCTGTTTGCAGATGACATGATTTTATATTTAGAAAACCCCATTGTCTCAGCTCAAAATCTCCTTAAGCTGATGAACAACTTCAGCAAAGTCTCAGGATACAAAATCAATGTGCAAAAATCACAAAAATTTCTATACACCAATAACAGACAAACAGAGAGCCAAATCATAAGTGAACTCCCATTCACAATTGCTACTAAGAGAATAAAATACCTAGGAATCCAACTTACAAAGGATGTGAAGAACCTCTTCAAGGAGAACTACAAACCACTGCTGAAGGAAATAAGAGAGGACACAAACAAATGGAAAAACATTTCATGCTCCTGGATAGCAAGAATCAATACCGTGAAAATGGCCTTACTATCCAAAGTAATTTAAAGATTCAATGCTATTCCCATCAAGCTACTACTGACTTTCTTCACAGAATTGAGAAAAACTACTTTAAACTTCATATGGAACCAAAAAAGAGCCCGCAAAGCCAGGGCAATTTTGGGCAAGAAGAACAAAGCTGGAGTCATCATGCTACCTGACTTCAAACTTTACTAGAAGGCTATGGTAACCAAAATAGCGTGGTACTTGTACCAAAACAGATATGTAGACCGATGGAACAGAACAGAGGTCTCAGAAATAACACCACACATCTACCACCATCTGATCTTTGACAAACCTGACACACACAAGCAATGGGGAAATGATTCCCTATTTGATAAATGGTGTTGGGAAAACTGGCTAGCCATATGCAGAAAAGTGAAACTGGACCTTTTCTGTACACCTTGTATAGAAATTAACTCAAGATGGATTAAAGACTTAAATGTAAGACCTAGGACCATAAAAATCCTAGAATAAAACCTGAGCAATGCCACTCAGGACATAGGCAAGGACAAAGACTTCATGTCTAAAACACCAAAAGCAATGGCCAAAAAAGCCAAAATTGACAGATTGAATCTAATTAAATGAAAAAGCTTCTGCACAGCAAAGGAAACTATCATGAGTGAACAGGCAACCTATAGAATGGGAGAACATTTTTGCAATCTAGCCATCTGACAAAGGGCAAATATCCAGAATCTACAAAGAACTTAAACAAATTTACAAGAGAAAATCAAACAACCCCATCAAAAAGTGGGCAAAGTATATGAACAGACACTTCTCAAAAGAAGACATTCATACAGCCAACAGACACATGAAAAAATGCTCATCATCACTCACCATCAGAGAAATGCATATCAAAACCACAATGAGATACCATCTCACACCAGTTAGAATGGCAATCATTAAAAAGTCAGGAAACAACAGGTGCTGGAGAGGATGTGGAGAAATAGGAACACTTTTACACTGTTGGTGGGACTGTAAACTAGTTCAACCATTGTGGAAAACAGCGTGGCGATTCCTCAAGGATCTAGAACCAGAAATACCATTTGACCCAGCCATCCCATTACTGCTTATATACCCAAAGGCTTATAAATCATGCTGCTATAAAGACACATGCACACGTATGTTTATTGTGGCACTATTCACAATAGCAAATACTTGGAACCAACCCAAATGTCCATCAATGATAGACTGCATTAAGAACATGTGGCACATATACACCATGGAATACTACACAGCCATAAAAAAGGATGAATTCATGTCCTTTGTAGGGACATGGATGCAGCTGGAAACCATCACTCTCAGCAAACTATCACAAGAACAGAAAACCTAACACTGCATTTTATCACTCATAGGTGGGAAATGAACAATCAGAAAACTTGGACACAGGAAGGGGAACATCACACACTGGGGCCTGTCATGGGGTGGGGCAGGGAGGGATAACATTAGGAGATATACCTAATGTAAATGATGAGTTAATGGGTGCAGCAACCAACATGGCACATATATACATATGTAACAAACCTGCCTGTTGTGCACATGTACCCTAGAACTTAAAGTATTAAAAACATAAAAAACCATAAAAAAAGAATGCTGAATATAGGCCTCCAGTTTCTTCTGGCTTGTAGTGTTTCTGCTGAATGATCTGTTGTTAGATGAGGGTTCCCTTTGTAGGTGATCTACATTAGGTATTTCTCCTAATGTTATCCCTCCCCTAGCCTCTGCCCCCCACAGGCCCCGATGTGTGATGATCCCTTCCCTGTGTCCGTGTGTTCTCATTGTTCAACTCCCACTTATGAGTGAGAACATGAGGTGTCTGGTTTTCTGATCTGGTGATAGTATGCTGAGGATGATGGTTTCCAACTTCATCCATGTCCCTGCAAAGGACCTAAGTAACAAAACTGCACATTCTGCACATGTAACCCAGAACTTAAAGTATAATTTAAAAATAATAAATTAGAAAACTCAAGCAGTTATTTTGAAGTGTAGTAAACCTCCTTGAGGGTCACACTCTGAACCTCACCTCTAGGGGAATGCCAGGACTTGTGTCTAGTTATAGGTCTAGAAGCAAACAGGGGTATTGGGGTGGGTCCTGAAAAGAATCAGCATTTTCTTACTTGGCAATTGCCTCAGGGTAGGCCATCACTGTTTCACTGGGCAGTGCATGATTAAATTGTTCTCAGACAAAGGTGGATAGGCTAATATCAGCATAGGTAGGGCAGGGAATGTTGTCACCAGCTTTGTCAGGGTTTTTCCACAGGTCCCCATTCCAAGTTTCAGGGTCTCATTCTTTCCCAATTAATGTTCTCACTTTAAAAGTAGACACCTGGCAAGACTGAGTGTGTACCTTTTGTTGTAGGTCAGCCACTCTAATGATAGGAGCTTGTATCTGATTTTCCACAATTTCAGCTTTCTGTCCATAGGAGATAAGACCCTCACTAAGGACAATCTTAGAAGACTTGGAGCTCAGTATGTGCTTCTGAAGCCAGAAGTTAGAATTGCTTAGCTCATCCTTTCCTTTCTTCATTTTGTTCAGCAAATATAGGAGCAACCAACCAACTTCATTATATTTCTTGGTTTGATACATATGGTCAATAGTATTATATAGAGAGTCAGTAAACTCATTGCCTTTCATGAGTGGTGAATCAAAAGTATCAAGGGCATTTTTTTATAACTCTCTAACCAGTTAATGCCAAGGACTATCAGTGGTCTCCACACTATTTAAAGTAGAGGCGTTAACATTTTGGGGTGTAATGCTATTAAGCAGCCAACTCCAAAACCCCCACAATCAATGCAAAATCCATTTTTAAAATTCTGTCCTGGTACCAAAATCTGTATTAGTCAGGGTCTCTAGAGGGACAGAACTAATAGGATAGAACTAATAGGAACTAATAGGATAGATGTATATATGATAGGATAGATATATATATGAAAGGAAATTTATTAAGGATGATCGACTCACACAATCATAAGGTGAAGTCCCAAAATAGGCTGTCTGCAATCTGAGGAGCAAGAAAGCCAGTCTGAGTCCCAAAACCTCAAAAGTAGGGAAATGGACAGTGTAAACTTCAGCCTGTGACTGAAGGCCCAAGAAAAGGCCCAGGGTTGACGGCCCTGGAAAAATCACTGGTGCAAGTCAAAGAGTCCAAAACCTGAAGAACACTGAGTCTGATGTTCAAAGGTGGGAAGCATCCAACACAGGAGAAAGATGAAAGCTGGAAAACTGAGCAAGTCGAGTCCATCCAACTTCTACCTGCTTTATTCTATCCATGCTTGATAACTGATTAGATGGTGCCCACGCAGATTCAGGATGTGTCTGCCTCTCCAGTACACTAACTCAAATGTTAATCTCCTTTGGCAACACCCTTACAGACACACCCAGGAACAATACTTTGCATCTTTCAATTCAATCAAGTTGACTCTCAATATTAACCATCACAGGAACCTCTGCCTAGATTTCAGAGGATGTATGGAAACATCTGGATGTCAGGCAGATGTCTGAAGCAGGGGTTGAACCCTCATGGAGAACCTCTACTAAGGCCATGAAGAAGGGAAATGTGGGGTTGGAGCTCCCCCACAGGGTCCACACTGGGGCACTTCCTAGTAGAGCTGTGAGAAGAGGGCCACTATCCTCCAGACAGCGGAATGGTAAATTCATTGACAAATTGCCCCATGCACTTGGAAAAGTTACAGGCACTCAAAACCAGCTTGGGAAAACAACCACAAGGGCTGTACCCTGCAGAGCCACAGGAGAGGGGCAGAGGAGCTGCCTAGGGCCCTGGAGCCCATCCCTTGCATCAATGTGGCCTGGATGTAAGATGCGGAGTAAAAGGAGATCATGTTGGAGATTTAAGATTTAATAACTGTTCTGCCGGATACCGGGCTTGCATGGGGCCTATAGTCCCTTTGTTTTGAGCAATTTCTCCTTTTTCAAAAGGAAACATTTACACAATGCCTGTTTCCCCCATCGTATCTTGGAAGAAAAAAACTTGTCTTTTATTTTACAGGATCCTAGGTAGAAGGATGCCTCACATGAGACATTGAACTTGGACTTTTGAGTTGATGCTGAAATAAGTTAAGATTGGTTATGATTGATTTTGAAACAGTAGGAAAAAAAACTATTTTAAATTTCCTGTGGAACCTTTTAAAAAGCCTGAATAGCCAAGTCAATACTAAGCAAAAGAAACAAAGCTGGAGACATCGCATCACCTGACTTCAAACCACACTGTGAGGCTACAGTATTCAAGACAGCATGGGACTGGTACAATAAAAGACTTACAGACCAATGGAACAGAATACAGAGCCCAGAAATACTGCCAAAAACTTAAAAACATTTGATCTTCAGCAAGACCTACATGTGGCCAACAAGCATATAAAGAAATGCTCAACATCCATAATTATTAGAGAAATGCAAATCAAAACCACAGTGAGGTATTGTCTCACACCAGTAGGAATGGCTGTTAATTATAAGTCAAAAAATAATAGATGCTAGTGAGGTTTTGGAGACAAGAGCTCACTTGTTGCACTGCTGATGAAAATGTAAATCAGTTCAGTCATTTTTGAAAGCAGTTTGTTAATTTCTCAAAAAATTTAAAACAGAATTACCATGTAACCCAGCAATTATATTATTGAGTATATACTGAAAGAAATATGTTATTCTACCATAAAGATGTATGCATGAATATGTTCATTGAAGCACTGTTCACAATAGGAAAGACATGGAATCAACCTAAATGCCCATCGATGGTAGACTGGATAAAGAAAATGTGGTATATATACACAATGGGATATTACACAGCAATAAAAAAGAATGAGATTATGTCCTTTGTAGCAACACGAATGAAACTGGAGGCCACTATTCTAAGCAACTGACACAGGAACAGAAAACTGAATATTGCATGTTCTCATTTGTAAGTGGAAGTTAAACATTGAGTACACATGGACACAAAGAAGGAAATGACTGACACAGGGACCTACTGGATGGTTGAAATTGGGAGGAGGATGAGGACAAAACAAACCTACCTATCGGGTACCAAGCTGATTAGTTGGTTGGTAGAATAATCTGTACACCAAACTTCCATGACACCCAGTATACCTATATAACAAACTTTCACTTGTGCTCCTGAACCTAAAATAAAAATTTAAAAAAGAGATTTTCAGTTTTTTTTTTTTTTTTTTTTTTTAATTTTTTATTATTATTATACTTTAAGTTGTAGGGTACATGTGCATAACGTGCAGGTTTGTTACATATGTATACTTGTGCCTTGTTGCTGTGCTGCACCCATCAACTCGTCATTTACATCAGGTATAACTCCCAATGCAATCCCTCCCCCCTCCCCCCCCCCCCCCCCTCCCCATGATAGGCCCCGGTGTGTGATGTTCCCCTTCCTGAGTCCGATTGATCTCATTGTTCAGTTCCCACCTATGAGTGAGAACATGCGGTGTTTGGTTTTCTGTTCTTGTGATAGTTTGCTAAGAATGATGGTTTCCAGCTGCATCCATGTCCCTACAAAGGACACAAACTCATCCTTTTTGATGGCTGCATAGTATTCCATGGTGTATATGTGCCACATTTTCTTAATCCAATCTGTCACTGATGGACATTTGGGTTGATTCCAAGTCTTTGCTATTGTGAATAGTGCTGCAATAAACATACGTGTGCATGTGTCTTTATAGCAGCATAATTTATAATCCTTTGGGTATATACCCAGTAATGGGACGGCTGGGTCATATGGTACATCTAGTTCTAGATCCTTGAGGAATCGCCATACTGTTTTCCATAATGGTTGAACTAGTTTACAATCCCACCAACAGTGTAAAAGCGTTCCTATTTCTCCACATCCTCTCCAGCACCTGTTGTTTCCTGACTTTTTAATGATCGCCATTCTAACTGGTGTGAGATGGTATCTCATTGTGGTTTTGATTTGCATTTCTCTGATGGCCAGTGATGATGAGCATTTTTTCATGTGTCTGTTGGCTGTATGAATGTCTTCTTTTGAGAAATGTCTGTTCATATCCTTTGCCCACTTTTTGATGGGGTTGTTTGTTTTTTTCTTGTAAATTTGTTTGAGTTCTTTGTAGGTTCTGGATATTAGCCCTTTGTCAGATGAGTAGATTGCAAAAATTTTCTCCCATTCTGTAGGTTGCCTGTTCACACTGATGGTAGTTTCTTTTGCTGTGCAGAAGCTCTTTAGTTTAATGAGATCCCATTTGTCAATTTTGGCTTTTGCTGCCGTTGCTTTTGGTGTTTTAGACATGAAGTCTTTGCCCATGCCTATGTCCTGAATGGTACTACCTAGGTTTTCCTCTAGGATTTTTATGGTATTAGGTCTAACATTTAAGTCTCTAATCCATCTTGAATTAATTTTCATATAAGGAGTAAGGAAAGGATCCAGTTTCAGCTTTCTACTTACGGCTAGCCAATTTTCCCAGCACCATTTATTAAATAGGGAATCCTTTCCCCATTTCTTGTTTCTCTCAGGTTTGTCAAAGATCAGATGGCTGTGGATGTGTGGTATTATTTCTGAGGACTCTGTTCTGTTCCATTGGTCTATATCTCTGTTTTGGTACCAGTACCATGCTGTTTTGGTTACTGTAGCTTTGTAGTATAGTTTGAAGTCAGGTAGCGTGATGCCTCCAGCTTTGTTCTTTTGACTTAGGATTGTCTTGGAGATGCGGGCTCTTTTTTGGTTCCATATGAACTTTAAAGCAGTTTTTTCCAATTCCGTGAAGAAACTCGTTGGTAGCTTGATGGGGATGGCATTGAATCTATAAATAACCTTGGGCAGTATGGCCATTTTCACGATATTGATTCTTCCTATCCATGAGCATGGTATGTTCTTCCATTTGTTTGTGTCCTCTTTGATTTCACTGAGCAGTGGTTTGTAGTTCTCCTTGAAGAGGTCCTTTACATCCCTTGTAAGTTGGATTCCTAGGTATTTTATTCTCTTTGAAGCAATTGTGAATGGAAGTTCATTCCTGATTTGGCTCTCTGTTTGTCTGTTACTGGTGTATAAGAATGCTTGTGATTTTTGCACATTAATTTTGTATCCTGAGACTTTGCTGAAATTGCTTATCAGCTTAAGGAGATTTTGGGCTGAGACAATGGGGTTTTCTAAATATACAATCATGTCATCTGCAAAGAGGGACAATTTGACTTCTTCTTTTCCTAACTGAATACCCTTGATTTCTTTCTCTTGCCTAATTGCCCTAGCCAGAACTTCCAACACTATGTTGAATAGGAGTGGTGAGAGAGGGCATCCCTGTCTTGTGCCGGTTTTCAAAGGGAATGTTTCCAGTTTTTGCCCATTCAGTATGATATTGGCTGTGGGTTTGTCATAGATAGCTCTTATTATTTTGAGGTACGTTCCATCGATACCAAATTTATTGAGCGTTTTTAGCATGAAGGGCTGTTGAATTTTGTCAAAAGCCTTTTCTGCATCTATTGAGATAATCATGTGGTTCTTGTCTTTGGTTCTGTTTATATGCTGGATTATGTTTATTGATTTGCGAATGTTGAACCAGCCTTGCATCCCAGGGATGAAGCCCACTTGATCATGGTGGATAAGCTTTTTGATGTGTTGCTGAACCCGGTGTGCCAGTATTTTATTGAGGATTTTTGCATCAATGTTCATCAGGGATATTGGTCTAAAATTCTCTTTTTTTGTTGTGTCTCTGCCAGGCTTTGGTATCAGAATGATGTTGGCCTCATAAAATGAGTTAGGGAGGATTCCCTCTTTTTCTATTGATTGGAATAGTTTCAGAAGGAATGGTACCAACTCCTCCTTGTACCTCTGGTAGAATTCAGCTGTGAATCCATCTGGTCCTGGACTTTTTTTGGTTGGTAGGCTATTAATTATTGCCTCAATTTCAGAGCCTACTATTGGTCTATTCAGGGATTCAACTTCTTCCTGGTTTAGTCTTGGAAGAGTGTAAGTGTCCAGGAAATTATCCATTTCTTCTAGATTTTCCAGTTTATTTGCGTAGAGGTGTTTATAGTATTCTCTGATGGTAGTTTGTATTTCTGTGGGGTCGGTGGTGATATCCCCTTTATCATTTTTAATTGCGTCGATTTGATTCTTCTCTCTTTTCTTCTTTATTAGTCTGGCTAGTGGTCTGTCAATTTTGTTGATCTTTTCAAAAAACCAACTCCTAGATTCATTGATTTTTTGGAGAGTTTTTTGTGTCTCTATCTCCTTCAGTTCTGCTCTGATCTTAGTTATTTCTTGCCTTCTGCTAGCTTTCGAATGTGTTTGCTCTTGCTTCTCTAGCTCTTTTAATTGTGATGTTAGAGTGTCAATTTTAGATCTTTCCTGCTTTCTCTTGTGGGCATTTAGTGCTATAAATTTCCCTCTACACACTGCTTTAAATGTGTCCCAGAGATTCTGGTATGTTGTATCTTTGTTCTCATTGGTTTCAAAGAACATCTTTATTTCTGCCTTCATTTCGTTATGTACCCAGTAGTCATTCAGGAGCAGGTTGTTCAGTTTCCATGTAGTTGAGCGGTTTTGATTGAGTTTCTTAGTCCTGAGTTCTAGTTTGATTGCACTGTGGTCTGAGAGACAGTTTGTTATAATTTCTGTTCTTGTACATTTGCTGAGGAGTGCTTTACTTCCAATTACGTGGTCAATTTTGGAGTAAGTACGATGTGGTGCTGAGAAGAATGTATATTCTGTTGATTTGGGGTGGAGAGTTCTGTAGATGTCTATTAGGTCTGCTTGCTGCAGAGATGAGTTCAATTCCTGGATATCCTTGTTAACTTTCTGTCTCGTTGATCTGTCTAATGTTGACAGTGGAGTGTTGAAGTCTCCCATTATTATTGTATGGGAGTCTAAGTCTCTTTGTAAGTCTCTAAGGACTTGCTTTATGAATCTGGGTGGTCCTGTATTGGGTGCGTATATATTTAAGATAGTTAGCTCTTCCTGTTGAATTGATCCCTTTACCATTATGTAATGGCCTTCTTTGTCTCTTTTGATCTTTGATGGTTTAAAGTCTGTTTTATCAGAGACTAGTATAGCAACCCCCGCTTTTTTTTGTTCTCCATTTGCTTGGTAAATCTTCCTCCATCCCTTTATTTTGAGCCTATGTATGTCTCTGTGTGTGAGATGGGTCTCCTGAATACAGCAGACTGATGGGTCTTGACTCTTTATCCAGTTTGCCAGTCTGTGTCTTTTAATTGGACCATTTAGTCCATTTACATTTAAGGTTAAGATTGTTATGTGTGAACTTGATCCTGCCATTATGATATTAACTGGTTATTTTGCTCATTAGTTGATGCAATTTCTTCCTAGCCTCGATGGTCTTTACATTTTGGCATGTTTTTGCAATGGCTGGTACCGGTTGTTCCTTTCCATGTTTAGTGCTTCCTTCAGGATCTCTTGTAAGGCAGGCCTAGTGGTGACAAAATCTCTAAGCATTTGCTTATCTGTAAAGGATTTTATTTCTCCTTCACTTATGAAACTTAGTTTGGCTGGATATGAAATTCTGGGTTTAAAATTCTTTTCTTTAAGAATGTTGAATATTGGCCCCCACTCTCTTCTGGCTTGGAGAGTTTCTGCCGAGAGATCTGCTGTTAGTCTGATGGGCTTCCCTTTGTGGGTAACCCGACCTTTCTCTCTGGCTGCTCTTAAGATTTTTTCCTTCATTTCAACTTTGGTGAATCTGGCAATTATGTGTCTTGGAGTTGCTCTTCTCGAGGAGTATCTTTGTGGCGTTCTCTGTATTTCCTGGATTTGAATGTTGGCCTGCCCTACTAGGTTGGGGAAGTTCTCCTGGATGATATCCTGAAGAGTGTTTTCCAACTTGGTTCCATTTTCCCCCTCACTTTCAGGCACCCCAATCAGACGTAGATTTGGTCTTTTTACATAATCCCATACTTCTTGCAGGCTTTGTTCATTTCTTTTTCTTCTTTTTTCTTTTGGTTTCTCTTCTCGCTTCATTTCATTCATTTGATCCTCAATCGCTGATACTCTTTCTTCCAGTTGATCGAGTCGGTTACTGAAGCTTGTGCATTTGTCATGTATTTCTCGTGTCATGGTTTTCATCTCTTTCATTTCGTTTAGGACCTTCTCTGCATTAATTACTCTAGCCATCAATTCTTCCACTTTTTTTTCAAGATTTTTAGTTTCTTTGCGCTGGGTACGTAATTCCTCCTTTAGCTCTGAGAAATTTGATGGACTGAAGCCTTCTTCTCTCATCTCGTCAAAGTCATTCTCCGTCCAGCTTTGATCCGTTGCTGGCGATGAGCTGCGCTCCTTTGCCGGGGGAGATGCGCTCTTATTTTTTGAATTTCCAGCTTTTCTGCCCTGCTTTTTCCCCATCTTTGTGGTTTTATCTGCCTCTGGTCTTTGATGATGGTGATGTACTGATGGGGTTTTGGTGTAGGTGTCCTTCCTGTTTGATAGTTTTCCTTCTAACAGTCAGGACCCTCAGCTGTAGGTCTGTTGGAGATTGCTTGAGGTCCACTCCAGACCCTGTTTGCCTGGGTATCAGCAGCAGAGGCTGCAGAAGATAGAATATTTCTGAACAGCGAGTGTACCTGTCTGATTCTTGCTTTGGAAGCTTCCTCTCAGGGGTGTACTCCACCCCGTGAGGTGTGGGGTATCAGACTGCCCCTAGTGGGGGATGTCTCCCAGTTAGGCTGCTCAGGGGTCAGGGACCCACTTGAGCAGGGAGTCTGTCCCTTCTCAGCTCTCAACCTCTGTGTTGGGAGATCCACTGCTCTCTTCAAAGCTGTCAGACAGAGTTGTTTGCGTCTGCAGAGTTTTCTGCTGCTTTTGTTGTTGTATAGTTGTGCCCTGTCCCCAGAGGTGGAGTCTACAGAGACAGGCAGGTTTCCTTGAGCTGCTGTGAGCTCCACCCAGTTCGAGCTTCCCAACGGCTATGTTTACCTACTTAAGCCTCGGCAATGGCGGGCGCCCCTCCCCCAGCCTCGCTGCTGCCTTGCCGGTAGATCACAGACTGCTGTGCTAGCAATGAGGGAGGCTCCGTGGGTGTGGGACCCTCCCGTCCAGGCGTGGGATCTGATCTCCTGGTGTGCCTGTTTGCTTAAAGCGCAGTATTGGGGTGGGAGTTACCCGATTTTCCAGGTGTTGTGTGTCTCAGTTCCCCTGGCTAGGAAAAGGGATTCCCTTCCCCCTTGCGCTTCCCAGGTGAGGCAATGCCTCGCCCTGCTTCAGCTCTCGCTGGTCGGGCTGCAGCAGCTGACCAGCACCGATCGTCCGGCACTCCCCAGTGAGATGAACCCAGTACCTCAGTTGAAAATGCAGAAATCACCGGTCTTCTGTGTCGCTCGCGCTGGGAGTTGGAGACTGGAGCTGTTCCTATTCGGCCATCTTGCTCCGCCCCCCGAGATTTTCAGTTTTTTCTCAATTCAATATGATGTTAACTGTGGGTTTGTAATATATAGCCATTATTATGTTAAGATATGTTTCTTCGTTGCCTAGTTTATTGAAAGTTTTTTATCATGAAGAGGTGTCAAACTTTACCAAATGCTTTTTCTGCATCTATTGAAATGACTATACACTTCTTGTCATTTTTTTCTGTTGATGGAATATATCACACTCATAGGAATGCATATGTGTAACCATCCTTGCATGCCTGGAATAATTTTTTAAATTTTATTTTAGGTTCCAGGATACATGTGCAGAGCATGCAGGTTTGTTACATACATAAACGTGTGCCAAGGTGGTTTGCTCCACCTATCAACCCATCAGCTAAGTATTAATCCCCACATGCATTAGCTATTTGTTCTGATGCTCTCCCTCTTCCTGGGCCCCAACAGGCCCTGGTGTATGTTGTTCCCCTCCCTGTGTCCATGTGTTCTTATTGTTCAGCTCCCACTTACAAGTGAAAACATGCAGTGTTTGGTTTTCTGGTCCTGTGTTAGTTTGCTGAGGATGATGGCTTCTAGCTTTTCCTGTGTCCCTGCAAAGGACATTATCCCATTTCTTTATATGGCTGAATAGTATTCCATGATGTATAAGTACCACATTTTCTTTACCCAGTCTATAATTGATGGACATTTGGGTTGGTTCCATGTCTTTGCTATTGTGAATACTGCTGCAATAAACATACATGTGCATGTTTCTTAATAAGAATTATTTATATTCATTTGGGCATATACTTAGTAATGGGATTGCTTGGTCAAATGGTATTTCTGGTTCTAGATCCTTGAGGAATTACCACATTGTCTTCCATGGTGGTTGAACTAATTTACAGTCACACCAAGAGTGTAACAGCGTTCCTATTTCTCCACAGCCTCCCAGGATCTGTTGTTTCTTGACTGTTTAATGATCATCATTCCGACTGGACTGAGATGGTATCTCATTGTGGTTTTGATTTGCATTTCTCTAATGATCAGTGATGTTGAGCTTTCTTTCATGTTTGTTGGCTGCAAAAATGTCTTCTTTTGAGAAGTGTCTGTTCATGTCCTTTGTCCAATTTTTGATAGGGTTTGTCATTTTCTTCTAAATTGGCAAAGTTCCTTGTAAATGCCATTTTTTATTTTATTTTTATTTTTATTTTATTTTTTTGAGGCAGGATCTTGGTCTGTCACCCAGGATGGAGTACAGTGGCACAATCTCGGCTCACTGCAAACTCCACCTCCTGGGCTCAAGTGATTCTCCTGTCTCAGCCTTCAGAGTAGCTGGGATTACAGAGGCGCCACCATATCAAGTTAATTTTTCATATTTTTAGTAGAAATGGGGTTTCACCATGTTTACCAGACCGGACTCAAATTCCTGACCTCAGGTCATTCACACTCCTCAGCCTCCCAAAATCCTGGGATTACAGGCGTGAGCCACCACATGCAGCCCAAGTTTCTTAAAAATTCTGGATATTAGACCTTTGTTAGACAGGTATATTGAAAAAGTTTTCTCCTATTCTGTAGGTGGCCTGTTTGCTCTGATGACAGTTTCTTTTGCTGTACATAAACTGTTAAGTTTAATTAGATCCTGCTTGTCAATTTTAGCTTTTGCTGCAATTGCTTTTGGTGATTTCATTATAGAATTTTGCTCATGGCTATTTCCTAAATGGCATTGCCTCAATTTTCTTTTGGGATTTTTATGATATTGGGTTTTTCATTTAAGCCTTTAGTCCATCTTTTTTTTTTTTTTTTTTTTAATTTATAAGAGAAAGAAGTTTAATTGACCCACAGTTCAGGATGGCTGGGGAGGCCTCAAGAAACCTACAGTCATAGCAGAAAGGGAAGCAAACACATCCATTCTTCTTCACATGGTGGCAGCAAGGAGAAGTGCAGAGCAAAGTTGGGGAAAAGACCCTTATAAAACCATCAGATCTCATAAGAACTAACCATCATGAGAACAGGATGGGGGAAAACACCCCCATGATTCAATTATCTCCACCTGGTCCTTCCCATGACACGTGGGGATTATGGGAACTACAATTCAATATGATATTTGGGTGAGGACACTGTCAAGCTATATTATTTCACCCCGGTCCCTCCAAATCTTATGTTCTCACATTTCAAAGCACAATTATGCCCTTCCGTCAGTCCCCCAAAGTCTTAACTTGTTCCAGCATTAACTCAAAAGTCCAAGTCCAAAGACTCATCTGAAACAAGGCCAGTTTCTTCCACCTGTGAGCCTTTCTGTGTGAGAGCTGTTCATGAAAATTCTCTGACCTTCCTCCCCTAAAAGTAGGTCATAAGAATTTCATGTGACAGATATCCTGCCCTACACCATTAGATCATCCTCTTTTTTTTGTCTGTTCATATTTCTCCACAATTATCCACTTCTTTCATTAGATTTGGCCTAAAATTACAGTTTTTCCTGGGTCTTTGGGTCTTCATTTCTGAAGCCTCCTATATCACATTTACTTTGGTCAAATAAATATGGTATCTTTTTCTCTTGTCAATCTGCCTTTTGTTATAGGTGTGTGTGATGGTTAATACTGAATGTCAACTTGATTGGATTGAAGGTTGCAAAGTACTCATCTTGGGCATGTCTGTGAGGGTGTTGCCAAAAGAGATTAACATTTGAGTCAGTGGGCTGGGAAAGGCGGACCGACCCTTAATCTGGAATGGGCACAATCTAATCAGTTGCCAGCTTGGCTAGAATATAAGCAGGCAGAAAAATGTGAAAAGAGAGACTGGCCTAGCCTCCCAGCTTACATCTTTCTCCCATACTGGATCCTTCCTGCCCCCCCCCCAAAAAAAAGAGATTGAAATAATTTATGATAAATTTATAGTTCATACTTTATTTTTGGTAGGTTTATAGTTTTCCACAAACCCATTTGAGCATATATACGTGATAAAAATGTGAATTATACATAAGATACCGTGATGGTTATGTAGGGAAAATAAGTGACATGTTTTTCTCACCAGTTGAAAGATTCATGCCTGACACCCTGTGTTAGTCAGGTTTCTCTAGAGAGACAGAACTAATGGGATATATAAAATATATAATTAAGTGTTGACTCACATGATCACAAGGTCCCACAATAAGCCATCTGCAGGCTGAGGAACAAGGAGAGTCAGTCTGAGTTCCAAAACTGAAGAACTTGGATTCCATCTTGAGTTAATTTTTATATAAGGTGTACAGAAGGGGTTCAGTTTCAGTTTTCTGTATATGACCAGGTTTTGCAAAGATCAGATGGTTGTAGATGTGTGGCTTTAATTCTGAGGTCCCTATTCTGGTCCATTGTTCTATGTGTCCATTTTGGTGCAAGTACCATGCTGTTTTGGTTACTGTAGCCTTGTAGTATAGTTTGAAGTCAGGTAGGGTGAAGCCTCCAGCTTTGTTCTTTTTGCTTAGAATTGTCTTGGCTATTCATGCTCTTTTTATTTCCATATAAATTTTTAAGTAGCTTCTTTTAATTCTGTGAAGAATGTCAATGGTATTTTGATGCAAATAGTATTGAATATATGAATTAATTTGGGCAGTATGGACATTTTCATGAGACTAATTATTCCTATCCATGAGGATGGAATGTTTTTCCATTTGTTTGTGTCCTCCCTTATTTCCTTGAGCAGTGGTTTGTTGTTCTCCTTGAAGAGGTCCTTCAGGTCCCTTGTAAGTTATATTCCTGTGTATTTTATCCTCTTTGTTGCAATCGTGAATGGGAGTTCACTCATGATTTGGCTCTCTGCTTGTCTATTGTTGGTGTATAGAAATACTAGTGATTTTTGCACATTGATATTGTATCCTGAGATTTTGCTGAATTTGCTTATCAGCTTAAAGAGTTTTTGGACTGAAATGATGGGGTTCTCTAAATATACAATCATGTCATCTGCAAACAGAGACAATTTGACTTCCTCTCTTCCTATTTGAATACACTTTATGCCTTTCTCTTGCCTGATTGCCCTGGCCAAGACTTCCAATCCTATGTTGAATAGGAGTAGTGAGAGAGGGCATCCATGTTTTGTGCCAGTTTTCAAAGGGAATGCTTTCAGCTTTTGCCCAATCAGTGTGATATTGGGTATGGGTTTGTCATAAATATCTCTTATTATTTAAAGATATGTTCCATCAATACCTGGTTTACTGAGAGCTTTTAGCACGAAGGGATGTTGAATTTTATTGAGGGTCTTTTCTCATCTATTAAGATAATCATGTGGTTTTTGCCATTGGTTCTGTTTGTATGATAGATTATGTTTATTGATTTGCATATATAGAACCAGACTTGCATTCCAGGGATGAAGGCAACTTGATCTTGGTGGATAAGCTTTTTGATGTGCTGCTGGATTCAGTTTGCCAGTATTTTATCAAGGATTTTCACACTGTTGTTCATCATGGATATTGGCCTGAAATTTTCTTTTTTTTGTTGTGTCTCTGCCAGATTTTGGTATTAGAATGATGCTGGCCTAATAAAATGAGTTATGGAGGAGTCCCTCTTTTTCTGTTGTTTGGAATAGTTTCAGAAGGAATGGTACCAGATCCTCTTTGTACCTCTGGTAGAATTCAGCTGTGAATCTGTCTGGTCCTGGACTTTTTTTGGTTTTGGTTGGGGGGCTATTAATTGCTGCCTCAATTTCAGAACTTGTCACTGGTGTATTCAGGAATTCGACTTCTTCCTGGTTTAGTCTTGGGAGGGTGTGTGTGTTCAGGAATTTATTCATTTCTTCCAGATTTTCTAGTTTATTTGCGTAGAGGTGTTTATAGTATGCTCTGATGTTAGTTTGCATTTCCGTGGGACCAGTCATGATATACCCTTTATTATTTTTTATTGTGTCTATTTTATTCTTCCCTCTTTTCTTCTTTATTAACCTAGCTAGTGACATATCTATGTTGTTAATATTTTCAAAAAACCAGCTCCTGGATTCATTGATTTTTTTTTTAAGTCTTTTTTGTTTCTCTAACTCCTTCAGTTCTGCTCTCATCTTATTTATTTCTTGTCTTCCGATTGCTTTTGAATTTGTTTGTTCCTGCTTCTCTAGTTCTTTTAATTGTGATGTTAGGGGTCAATTTCAGATTTTTCCAGCTTTCTAATGTGGGCATTTAGTGTTATAAAGTTTCCTCTTAAAGCTGCTTTAGCTGTGTCCCAGAGATTCTGGTATGTTGTCTCTTTGTTCTCACTGGTTTCAAAGAACTTCTTTATTTCTGCCTTAATTTTGTTATTTACCTAGTAGTCATTCAGAAGTGAGTTGTTCAATTTCCATGTAGTTGTGCAGTTTTGAGAAAGTTTCTTAATGCTGAGTTCTAATTTGATTGCACTGTGTTCTGAGAGACTGTTATGATTTCTGTTATTTTGCGTTTCCTGAGGAGAGTTTTACTTCCAATTATGTGGTCAATTTTAGAAAACGTCTGATGAGGTGCTGAGAAGAATGCATATTCTGTTGATTTGGGGTGGAGAGTTCTGTAGATGTCTATTAGGTCCACTTCATCCAGAGCTCAGTTCAAGTCCTGAATATTGTTAATTTTCTGTCTCATTGATCTGTCTTATATTGACAGTGGAGTGTTAAAGTCTCCCACTACTATTGTGTGGGAATCTAAGCCTCTGTGTAGGTCTCTAAGAACTTGTTTTATGAATCTGGGTGCTCCTGTATTAGGTGAATATATATTTAGAATTGTTAGCTCTTCTTGTTGCATTGATTCCTTTACCATTATGTTATGCCCTTCTTTGTCTTTTTTTTTTTTTTTAATCTCAGTTGCTTTAAAGTCTGTTTTATCAGAGACCAGGATTTCAACTCCTGCTTTTTTTTTTGTTTTTCATTTACTTGGTAAATATTTCTACATTTCTTAATTTTGAGCCCATGTGTATCTTCGCACATGAGATAGGTCTTCTAGATACAGCACACCAATGGCTCTTGACTCTTTATCCAATTTGCCAGTCTTTGTCTTTTAATTGGGACATTTAGTCGACTTAAACTTAAGGTTAATATTATTATGTGTAAATTTGATCCTGTCCTCATGCTAGCTAGTTAGTTGGCACATTAGTTGAAGCAGTTTCTTCATAGTGTCATTGCTATTTATATTTTGGTGTGTTATTGCAGTGGCTAGTACTGGTTTTTTCTTTCCATATTTAGTACTTCCTTCAGAAGCTCTTGTAATCCAGGCCTGGTGGTGATAAAATCCCTCAGCATTTGCTTGTCTGGAAAGGATTTTATTTATCCTATGGTTCTGAAGCTTAGTTTGGCTGGATACGAAATTCTGGATTCGAAATATTTTTCTTTAAGAATGCGGAATATTGGCCCCCACTCTCTTCTAGTTTCTGCAGAGATCGCTGTTAGTATCATGGGCTTCCCTTTGTATGTAACCTGACCTTTCTCTCTGGCTGCCCTTAACATTTTTTCCTTTTTTCCAATCTTGGAGAATCTGACGATTATATGTCTTGGGGTTGCTCTTCTCGAGGAGTATCTTAGTGGCGTTCTCTGTATTTCCTGAATTTGAGTGTTGGCCTGTCTTGCTTGGTTGGGGAAGTTCTCCTGGATAACAATCTGAAGTGTGTTTTCCAACTTTGTTCCATTCTACCCATGACTTTCAAGTATGCCAATCGGTCATAGGTTGGTCATTTCACATAGTCCCATATTTCTTGGAGGCTTGTCTTCAACCTTCTTTTATTAAGTTGATCTTCTCTTCCACCTTCTTTTATTAAGTTGATCTTCAGTCTCTGATATCGTTTCTTCTACATGATCAATTCGGCTATTGATACTTCTGTGGGCTTCACAAAGTTCTCATGTTGTGTTTTTCAGCTCCATCAGGTCATTTATGCTCCTCTCTAAACTGGTTATTCTAGTTAGCAGTTCCTATAATCTTTCGTCAAGGTTCTTAGGTTTTTCTGTATTGGGTTGGAACATGCTTTTTTAGCTCAAAGGAGTTTGTTATTACCAACCTTCTGAAGCCTACTTCGGTCGATTCATCAATCTCATTCTTCATTCAGTTTTCTGCTATTCCTGGAGAGGAATTGTGACTATTTGGAGGAGAAGAGGCATTCTGGTTTTTGGAATTTTCTGTTTTTGTGCCTGTTTTCCTCATCTTCATGGATTTATCTACCTTTGATCTTTGAGGCTGATGAACTCTGGATCAGACTTTTGTGTGGAGGTCTTTTTTGTTGATGTTGGTGTTGTTGCTTTCTGTTTGTTAATTTTTTTTCTAACAGTCAGGGCCCTCTTCTACAGATCTGCTGAAGTTTGCTGGAGGTCCACTCCAGCCACTGTTCACCTGGATATTACCAGTGGAGGCTTCAGAACAGCAAAGATTGCCGCCTGCCTGTTCCTCTGGAAGCTTCATCCCAGAGGGGCACTGACCTGATGCCAGCCAGAGCTCTTCTGTATGAGGCGTCTGTCAACCCCTGCTGGGAGGTCTCTCCCAGTCAGGAGACACGGGGTTCAGGGACCCACTTGAGGAGCAGTCTGTCCCAGGGAGATGAGAGTCTTATCTGTAAGCCCCTGACTGAGGCTGCTGTCTTTCTTTCAGAGATATCCTGCCCAGTGATGAGGAATCTAGAGAACCAGTCTGGCCTCAGATTCTTTGCCCCACTGTGGTGAATTCCACCCCGTCCAAACCTTCCAGCCTGCTTAGCACAGTCAGGGGGAAACTGCCTACTAATGCCTCAGTAATGGCAGAGGCCCCACCAAGCTCAATCATTTCAGGTCAACTTCAGACTGCTGTGCTGGCAGTGAAAATTTAAAGCCTATGGTTCTTAGCTTGCTGGGCTCTGTGGGAGTGGGACCTGCTGAGTGAGACCACTTGGCTCCCTGGCTTCATACCCCGTTCCAGGGGGGCTAATGATTCTGTCTCACTGGGATTCCTGGCACCACTGAGGGACATAAAAACTCCTGCAGCTAGCTCAGTGTCTGCCCAAAAAACTGCCCTGTTTTGTGATTGAAATCCAGGGCCCTGGTGGTGTAGGCACATGAAGGAATCTCTTGGTTTGTGGATTGCAAGAACCATGGGAAAAGCGTAGAACCCAGGCTGGGTAGCACAGTCCCTCACAGCTTCCCTTGGCTCCAGACGGGACGTTTTCTGGCTCCTTGCACTTGCCAGGTGAAGCAACACCCCACTCACCCTGCTTCTGTTCGCTCTCTATGGGTTGCACCCACTGCCTAACCAGTCCCAATGAGATGAACTGGGTACCTCAGTTGGAAATGCAGAAATCACGTGCCTTCTCTGTTGGTCTCACCTGGAGCTACAGACCAGAGCTGTTCATACTCAGCCATCTTGACACCCAAATGGAATCTTAATTAAAAAAATAAAAACCTCATGGTAATACAGAGTAGAATAGTGGTTACCAGGGGCTAAGGAGCAGGTGAAAAGGGGAATTATTAATCAAAGGTAATAAATGTTTAATTATAAGATGAATAATTTCTTTAGTGTTAAGGTACAAAATGGTGATGTTAGTTAATAATGGTGTATTGCAGCACATCAAAAAGCTTATCTGCCATGATCAAGTGGACTTCATCCCTGGGATGCAAGCCTGGTTCATCATACACAAATCAATAAATGTAATCTAGCATATAAACAGAACCAAAGACAAAAACCACATGACTATCTCAACAGATGCAGAAAAGGTCTTAGATAAAATTCAACAGTCCTTCATGATAAAAACTCTCAATAAATTCGGTATTGATGGAACGTATCTCAAAATAATAAGAGCTATTTATGACAAACCCACAGCCAATATCATACTGAATGGGCAAAAACTGGAAGCATTCTCTTTGAAAACTGGCACAAGACAGGGATGCCCTCTCTCACCACTCTCATTCAACATAGTGTTGGAAGTTCTGACCAGGGCAATCAGGCAAGAGAAAGAAATAAAGGGTATTCAGTTAGGAAAAGAAGAAGTCAAATTGTCCCTGTTTGCAGATGACATGATTGTATATTTAGAAAACCCCATTGTCTCAGCCCAAAATCTCCTTAAGCTGATAAGAAACTTCAGCAAAGTCCCAGGATACAAAATTAATGTGCAAAAATCACAAGCATTCTTATACACCAGTAACAGACAAACAGAGAGCCAAATCATGAATGAACTTCTATTCACAATTGCTTCAAAGAGAATGAAATACCTAGGAATCCAACTTACAAGGGATGTAAAGGACCTCTTCAAGGAGAACTACAAACCACTGCTCAGTGAAATAAAAGAGGACACAAACAAATGGAAGAACATACCATGCTCATGGATAGGAAGAATCAATATCATGAAAATGGCCATACTGCCCAAGGTAATTTATGGATTCAATGCCATCCCCATCAAGCTACCAATGAGTTTCTTCACAGAATTGGAAAAAAATGCTTTAAAGTTCATATGGAACCAAAAAAGAGCCCGCATTGCCAAGACAATCCTAAGTCAAAAGAACAAAGCTGGAGGCATCATGCTACCTGACTTCAAACTATACTACAAGGCTACAGTAGCCAAAACAGCATGGTACTGGTACCAAAACAGAGATATAGATCAATGGAACAGAACCGAGTCCTCAGAAATAATACCACACATCTACAGCCATCTGATCTTTGACAAACCTGAGAAAAACAAGAAATGGAGAAAGGATTCCCTATTTAATAAATGGTGCTGGGAAAATTGGCTAGCCATAAGTAGAAAGCTGAAACTGGATCCTTTCCTTACTCCTTATACGAAAATTAATTCAAGATGGATTAGAGACTTAAATGTTAGACCTAATACCATAAAAACCCTGGAAGAAAACCTAGGTAATACCATTCAGGACATAGGCATGGGCAAGGACTTCATGTCTAAAACACCAAAAGCAATGGCAACAAAAGCCAAAATTGACAAATGGGATCTCATTAAACTAAAGAGCTTCTGCACAGCAAAAGAAACTACCATCAGAGTGAACAGGCAACCTACAGAATGGGAGACAATTTTTGCAATCTACTCATCTGACAAAGGGCTAATATCCAGAACCTACAAAGAACTCAAACAAATTTACAAGAAAAAAGCAAACAACCCCATCAAAAAGTGGGCAAAGGATATGAACAGACAGTTCTCAAAAGAAGACATTCATACAGCCAACAGACACATGAAAAAATGCTCATCATCACTGGCCATCAGAGAAATGCAAATCAAAACCACAATGAGATACCATCTCACACCAGTTAGAATGGCAATCATTAAAAAGTCAGGAAACAACAGATGCTGGAGAGGATGTGGAGAAATCGGAACACTTTTACACTGTTGGTGGGATTGTAAACTAGTTCAACCATTATAGAAAACAGTATGGCGATTCCTCAAGGATCTAGAACTAGAAGTACCATATGACCCAGCCATCCCATTACTGAGTATATACCCAAAGGATTATAAATCATGCTGCTATAAAGACACATGCACACGTATGTTTATTGCGGCACTATTCACAATAGCAAAGACTTGGAATCAACCCAAATGTCCATCAGTGACAGACTGGATTAAGAAAATGTGGCACATATACACCATGGAATACTATGCAGCCATAAAAAAGGATGAGTTTGTGTCCTTTGTAGGGACATGGATGCAGCCGGAAACCATCATTCTCAGCAAACTATCACAAGAACAAAAAACCAAACACCGCATGTTCTCACTCATAGGTGGGAACTGAACAATGAGATCACTTGGACTCGGGAAGGGGAACATCACACACCGGGGCCTATCATGGGGAGGGGGGAGGGGGGAGGGATTGCATTGGGAGTTATACCTGATGTAAATGATGAGTTGATGGGTGCTGACGAGTTGATGGGTGCAGCACGCCAACATGGCACAGGTATACATATGTAACAAACCTGCACGTTATCCACATGTACCCTAGAACTTAAAGTATAATTAAAAAAAAAAAAAAAAAAAGAAAAGAAAACCACACACCGGGTCCTATTGTGGGGAGCGGGTAGAGGGGAGGGATAGCATTAGGAGGTATATGGAATGTAAATGACGAATTAATGGGTGCAGCACACCAACATGGCACGTGTATACATATGTAGCAATCCTGCACGTTGTGCACATGTACCCTAGAAATTAAAGTATAATTAAAAAAAAAGAAAGAAAGATGAGGGCTACATTCTGATCCATGAAACCATCACCAATGCTAGCCTCTGAGATGCTGCATTTTAATATCATTCAGAGATTACAGCTCTAGAATTGATAGAGCAAACAAAACGATATCAAGCAAAAAGCCTGCCTTGTGGTGATACATGTGTTAGTAAAAAAAAAAAAAAAATACAAAACTTAACAATAAAAAGAAGATACATTCTTTAAATAAAGCATTGTTAAATAGGCCCACCAAATTATTTAATTCTCTCAGAGAATGTAGATAACTTTGCCTCTGCTATTTGATGTTAGTTAGAGCCTAGACTCTGTGAGGTTACATGTTAACTTGCAGACTTTTGTCTGATTATAAACATTGCCCCAAAGAGTATAGTTTATTGCTCTGTAGGATTTTAAACATTGTTGTATTTAACACAACAGATTTATTTTAACATTATTTTTTCAATGCCTATAAATACCCAGTTCTGTAAATGTACTTTGAGGCAGCTTTATCCTGCACAGAGGCAAGCACCCTGGCACCCACTAGCACCCTGCCACAGCCAACGAGTGTGCATTATGTTGCGCTTCTAAGGCTGTGCTGATGACCTGTGTGAACAAGGACAGATCCTGCTGTCACTGCACTGTGAAATGCTTTGGGTGATACCATCCATCAGAGTGTTCCCACCAATGATCTGGTAACACCTCAGTCCACACAGGACCATGATTTTTTAAACTAGAGAAGCCAAATAACAAAGTGGGGGATGAATACAACTCCTCTAGAGTTAGAGCATGCAGTCCAAGAGTTGGGAACTCAGCATTGCCCCCATAAAATCTCCCAGAAATAAAGCTAGTCAGCTGAATCTACCTTACACCACAATCAAACTCTCAAGGTTACCAAATAGGACCAAAAAAGAAGCCCATCCAAAGGTCAGCAACTTTAAAGATTGAAGGAACATAAGTCCACAAAGATGAGAAAGAACCAGTCCAAGAATCTTGAAAACTTTAAAAGCCAGAATCACTTATTTCTTCCAAATGGTCATACCACTTCTCTATCAAGAATTCTGAACTGGGCTGAAAAGACTGAAATACCAGAAATACAATTCAGAATATGGAGAGAAGTAAAGGTCATTGAGATGCAAGAGTACCTTGAAACCCAATCCAAAAATGCTAAGAATTACAATAAAATGAGGCAAGAGCTGACAGACAAAATAGCCAGAATTAGAAAAGTACATAACTAACCTGATAGAGCTGACAAACACACTAAAAGAATTTCATTATGCAATCACAAGTATTAACAGTAGAATAGACCAAGTGGAGGAAAGAATCTCAGAGCTTGCAGACTGGCTGTCTAAAATAAGACAGCAAGAAAAGAAATGAGAAAAAAAGAAGGAAAAGAACAAAACCTCTAAGAAATATGGGGTTATGTGAAGAGACAAACGTATGACTCATTGGTGTCCCTGAAAAAAGACAGGGGAGTGTAATCAGCTTGGAAAATATTTCAGGATATAATCCACGAGAACTTTGCCAAACTAGCTAAAGAACCAACAATCAAATTCAAGAAATGCAGAGAACCCCAGTAAAATACTACTAGGTTAGTGCAAAAATAATTGCAGGTTTTACCACTGAAAGTAATGGCAAAACCTGCAATTACTTTTGCACCAACCTAATACACAAGAAGATAATCCCCAACGCAAATAATGATCAGATTGTCCCAGGTCAAAATAAAAGAAAAAATGTTAAAGGCAGCTAGAAATAAACATCAGGACACCTACAAAGGAAGCCCATTAGACTAACAGCAGACCTCTCAGAAGAAATCCTACAGGCCGGAAGAGATTGGGGGCTGATATTCAACATTCTTAAGGAAAATAAACTCCAAACCAGAATTTTACATCCAGCTAAATTAAGCTTTATAAGTAAAGATAATTAAGACCTTTTTCAGACAAACAAATACTGAGGGAATTTGTTACCACCAGACCTGCTTTACAAGAGTTCCTGAAGGGAGCACTAAATATGGAAAAGAAAGCCCATTACCAGCAACTACAAAAACACACTCAAGTACACAGACCAGTGACATTATAAAGCAACCACATAAACAAGTGTGCGTAATAACCAGCAAACATCATGAAGACAGGAAAAAATCCACACACATCATTA
This sequence comes from Macaca thibetana thibetana, assembly GCF_024542745.1. Classification (NCBI taxonomy): domain Eukaryota; kingdom Metazoa; phylum Chordata; class Mammalia; order Primates; family Cercopithecidae; genus Macaca; species Macaca thibetana. The sequence continues at coordinate 56,270,827 of NC_065598.1, forward strand.
CTAACCTTGAATGTAAATGGGCTAAATGCATCAATTGAAAGGCACAGAGTGGCAAGCTGGATAAAGAACCAAGTCCCATTGGTATGTTGTCTTTAAGAGACCCATCTCACATGCAATAGGACCCACAGGCTCAAAATGAAGGAATGGAGAAAAATCTACCAAACAAATGGAAAACAGCAAAGTAGGGGTTGCCATTCTAAAACAGACTTTAAATCCACAAAGATCAAAGAAGGCAAAGAAGGGTATTACGTAATGGAAAATAGTTCAATTAAAAAAGACCTAACTATCCTAGATACATATGCACCAAATACAGGATCACCCAGATTCATAAAGCAAGCTTTTAGAGACTTTTGAAGAGACTTAAACTCCAACACAATGATAATAAGAGACTTCAACACCCTACAGACAGTATTAGCAAGATTATCAAAGCAGAAAATTAACCAAGATATTTAGGACCTGAACTCAGCACTGAATCAAATGGACCTGATAGACATCTACAGAACTCACCACCCAAAAGGAACAGAATACACATTCTTCTCATTGCCACATGGCAAATACTCCAAAATCAATTACATAATCAGACATGAAAAACTCCTCAGTAAATGCAAAGGAACTGAAATTATAACAACCAATCTCTCAGACACAAACAAATTAGGAATCAACACTAAGAAATACACTAAAAAAAAAATACACTCAAAATCATAGTTATATAGAAGTTGAATAACCTGTTCCTCAATGACTTTTGAGTAAATAATGAAATTAAGGTAGAAATCAAGTTCTTTGAAACTAATGAGACAAACAAAATAGCATACCAGAATCTCTGGATTCAGATAAAGCAGTGTTAAGGGTGAAATTTATAGCACAAAATGTCCTCATCGGAAAGTTAGAAAGATCTCAATTTACTAAGCTAACATCACAACTAAAAGAACTAGTAAACCAAGAGGAAACCAACCTCAAGGCTATCAGAAGACAAGAAATAACCAAACTCAGACCTGAAGAAGATTGAGACACGATAAATTATTTAAAAAGTCAATGAATCCAGGAAGGTTTGTTTTGAAAAAATAAAAATAAAAATAAGTAGACCACTAGCTAGACTATTAAATAAGAAAAGAAAGAAAATTCAAACAAGCAAAATTAGAAATAAAAAAGAAAATACAAACATTGACTGCACCAAAATAAAAACAACCATCAGAGAATACTATGAACACCTCTATGCACATAAACTGAAACATATAGAAAAAAATAAGTTCCTGAACACATACACCCTCCCAAGACTGAACCAGGAAGAAACAGAATCCCTCAACAGACCAATAACAAGCTCTAAAATTAAATTAGTAATAAATAGTTTACTAACCAAAAACAGCTCAGGAACACATGAATTCACAGATGAATTTTACCAGATGTACAAAGAAGAGCGGGTATCATTTCTGCTGAAACTATTTTGGAAAATTGAGAAGAAGGGACTCCTCCCTAACTCATTCTATGAGGCCACCATTATTCTGATACCAAAGCATGGCAGACACACACAGACACCAAAAACAAAAAAACACTTTAGACCAATATCCTTGATGAACCTCAATGCAAAAATCCTCAATAAAGTATTCACAAACCGAATCCAGCAGCACATCAAAAAGATTATCCACCATGATACAGTAAACTTTATCCCTGGGATGCAAGGTCAGTTCAACATATCAAAATGTGCAAATCAATAAATGTATTTCATCACATAAACAGCACTAAAGTAAAAAACCACATGATTATCTCAATAGATGCAGAAAAGTCTTCTAATGAAATTCAACACCCTTCTTGTTAAAAAAAAAAAAACACTCTCAATAAGCTAGGTATTAAAGAAACATACCTCAAAAAAATAAGAACCTTATATTACAAACCCACAGCCAAAATTATGCCAAGTGAGCAAAAGCTGGAAGCATTCTCCTTGAAAAGTAGCACAAGACAAGAATATCCTCTCTCACCAATTCTATTCAACATAATTTTGAAAGCCCTGGCTGGGGCAATCAGGCAAGATTAAAAAATAAAGGGCATCCAAATAGAAATAGAGAAAGTCAAATTATGCCTGTTTCCAGATGACATAATTCTATATGTAGAAAACTTCATAGCCCTGACCCAAAAGTTTCTTCAGCTGATAAAAAACTTCAGCAAAGTCTCAGGATACAAAATGCATGTGCAAAAGTTACTATCATTTCTATACCTCAACAACAATCAGGCTGAGAACCAAATCAGGAATGCAGTCCCATTCGCAATGGCCACAAAAATAATATAATGTCTAAAAATACAGCAATCCAGAGAAGTGAAAGGTCTCTACAAGAGGAACTACAAAACACTGCTGAAAGAAATAAGAGATGACACAAACAAACGGAGAAACATTCCATGCTCATGGATAGGAATAATTAATATCATTAAAATAGCCATACTGTCCAAAGCAATTTATAGATTCAATGCTATTCCTATTAGACTACCACTGACTTTCTTCACAAAACTAGGGGAAAAAAAGCTGTAGGCATCTCATTACCTGACTTCAAACTATTCTACAGGGTCACAGTAACCAAAATAGCATGGTACTGGTACAAAAACAGATACACACACCAAAGGAACAGAATAAAAAAACCTAGAAATAAGACCATACACCTACAACTATCTGATCTTTGACAAACCTGACAAAAACAAGCAATGGGGAAATGATTCCTTATTCAATAAATGGTGCTGGGATAACTGGCTAGTCATATGCAGAAGATGAAAACTGGAGCCCTTCCTTGTACCATATACAAAAATTAACTCAAGATGGATTAAAGACTTAAATGTAAAACCCAAAACCATAACAAACCTGGAAAACAACTGACATAGTTTGGCTGTGTCCCAACCCAAATCTCATCTTACATTGTAGCTCCCATAATTCTCACATGTTGTGGGAGGAACCCAGTGGTGGGGGCAGTTTCCCCCATACTGAATAAGCCTGGTAGTGGTAGTGAATAAGCCTCACAAGATCTGATGGTTTTATAAGGGGAAACCCCTTTCACTTGTTTCCATTTATCTCTTGCCTGCCACCATGTAAGATTTGCCTTTCATCTTCCACCATGATTGTGAGGCCTCCTGAGCCACGTTAAACTGTGAGTCTATTAAGCCTCTTTTTCCTCATAAATTACCCAATCTTGGGTGTGTCTTTACCAGCAGCATGAGGACAGACTAATGCTATTCTGGAAATAGAAATGGGCAAAGTTTTCATAACGAAGATGACAAAAGCAATTGCAATAAAACAGAAATGGACAAATGGGATCCAATTAAACTAGAGAGATTCTGCACAGCAAAAGAAGCTATCAGCAAACAGATGACCCACAGAATGAGTGAAAATTTTGCAATCTATGCTTTTGACAAATGTCTTCTATTAAGTATCTCTGAGGAACTTAAACAAATTTACAAGGAAAAAACAAACAATGCCATTAAAAAGTGGGCAAAGGACAGGAACACTATTCAAAAAAAGACATGCATGTGGCCAGCAAGCATATTTTTTAAAGCTCAACAAAAGATTTATAAAAATGGCAGACAGAAGGGTGGACTAAATTGCAGCTCCCAGTTGGATGGACAGAGCAGCGTGTGGAGACTCACATTGTTAACTTTTGCTCCAAGAACTACTGTGGGAATATACCAGGAAAGCTGTGAGGATTAACAGACCCTTTGAAAGAAAGCAGATTGCTTGTGCAGGACCCTGGAGACAGCCCAAGTACTCTGAGTGCCCAAACTGTGAGAGTGGGAAATGGGAATTGTTTACCTTCGAATACACACCCACACTGGGGAACCTGAAGGTCCAAACAACAGAAGGACTTGACCTTACCTGGAGCTGAGACAATTTGAAGAGCTTAGCAAAATACAGGGTTAGAGGAGGCAGCAGGAAAAGCCCTGTGGGCTCTCTGGGTACCCAGGGAAGCCATTTCTAACTTGTCTCACAGGGGTCCTTGGGGAGGACTGCCAGAGAAACTGGGAAAAAAACACAGGAAGAAGAAAATCTCCAGCTGGACTTTGTGACAATTCCAACCAAATTAAGTTTCCTGGCCAGAACGTAGAAGAGGGCATGAATCTGTTGTGCAGACTTGACAGGTGAGGAAGCACGAAAGCCCTGCCAAAGGAGACAAGTTTTCAGCCTTCGTTGCCCACTGCCTAGAAACAAACTCAGTGCTGTGGAGGGTAGGGGGCACAGTGAGAGTGACACCAGCCTTTTGGGTTGTGTGGATCCTAGGTGATGCCTATAACTGCCAGCTGTCCGCCACTTCCTGGACAACCTGTATGACACAACAGAGGCAGCCATAATTCTGGGAACATAGCTCTATTGACCTGGGAACCACAACCTTATTCCTCACAGCAGCCACATCAAGCCCTGCCCAAGGAGAATCTGAGCTCAGACAGGCCTAACCTTGCCTCCACCTGATGGTCCTTCCCTACCCATGCTAGTAGCTGAAGACAAGGTCATAATCTCTTGGGAGTTCTAAGGACCTGTCCACCACCGGATCCTCCCCTATACTACCACAGCTAATCCTCTCTTGAAAGCACCACTTCCTGGCAGGAGGCCAACTAGTACAAAACTAGTGCATTAAACAATTACAACTAAGGAGCCTCACAGAGTCCAGTTTACTCTCCTGCCACCTCCACTGGAGAAGATGCAGGTATCCACAGCTAAGAGACCTGAAGATGGTTCATATCACAGGACTCTGCAGACACCCCCCAGTACCAGCCCAGAGCATGGTAGCCCTGCTGGGTGGCTAGATCCACAAGAGAAATAAAAATTACTACAGTTCAGTTCTCAAAAAGATATATCCCTAGGAAAAGGGGGAGAGTATTACATCAAGGGAGCACCCCATGGGACGAAAGAATCCGAACGCCAGCCTCAAATCTCAGATCTTCCTTCAGACATAGCCTACCCAAATGACAAGGAACCAGAAGAAAAATTCTGGTAAGATAAAACAAGATTTTTAACAACCCCCCCCAAAATCACATTAGTTCACTAGCAGTGGATCCAAGAAGAAATGGTATGAAGAAGAAATCCCTGAATTGTCAGAAAAAGAATTCAGAAGGTCGATCATTAAGCTAATCAAGTAGATACCAGAGAAAGGTGAAGTCCAACTTAAGAAAATCTTCAGTGAAATGGATAGCATAAATATAAAACAATCACAACTTCAGAAATAAAGGAAAAACTTAGAGAAATGCAAAATGTACTGGAAAGTCTTAGTAATAGAATCAAACAATCAGAAGAAAGAACCTCAGAGCTCATACACAAGGTTTTCAAATTAACCCAATCCTACAAAGACAAAGAAAAATAATTTTAAAAAATGAACAAAGCCTCCAAGAAGTTTGGGAATATGTTAAATGTCCAAACCTAAGAATAATTGGTGTTCCTGAGAAAGAAGAGAAATTCAAAGTTTGAAAAACATATCTGAGGGATTCATCAAGGAAAACTTCCCTAGCCTTGCTAGAGATCTAGATGTCTAAATACAAGAAGCTCAAAGAACACCTGGAAAATTCAACACAAAAAGATGATTGCCTAAGCACATAGTCATGAGTTTATCTAAAGTAAGGATGAAGAAAAGAATCCCAAAAGCTGTAAGCCAAAAGAACTAGGTAATCTATAAAGGAAAACCTATAAGATTAACCACAGGTTTCTCAGCATAAACCCTACAGGCTAGAAGGGATTGGGGCCCTCTATTCAGCTTTCTTAAACAAAACAATTATCAGCCAAAAATTTTCTATTCAGTGAAACTAAGCTTCATAAATGAAAGATAGATACAGTCTTTTTCAGACAAACAAATGCTGATGGAATTTGCCACCACCAGGCCAGCACTACAAGAACTCTAAAAGGAGCTCTAAATCTTGAAACAAATCTTGGCAACATATCAAAACAGAACCTCTTTGAAACACAAATTCAACAGGACCTAAAAAACAAAAATACAATAAATGAATAAATAAATAAATAACCAAGATATTCAGGCAACAAATAGCACAATTAAGAAAATAGTACCTCACATCTTAATGTTAACATTGAATGTAAATGGCCTAAGTGATCCACTTAAAAGATATGGAATTGCAGAATGGATAAGAATTCACCAACCAACTATCTGCTGTCTTCAGGAGACTCACCTAACACATAAGGAAACAAATAAACTTAAGGTAAAGGGATTGAAAGAGATATTCCATGGAAATGGACACCAAAAGTGAACAAACTTTAAAGCAGCAGTAGTTTAAAAAGACAGAGAGACATTATATAATGGCCTTGTCGAACAGGAAAATATCACAATCTTACATATGTATGCATCTAACACTGGAGCTCCCAAATTTATAAAACAATTACTATTAGACCTAAGAAATGAGGTAGAGAGCAACACAATAACAGTGGAGAACTTCAATATTTCACTGATGGCACTAGACAGGTCATCAAGACAGAAAGTCAACAAAGAAACAATAAATTTACAGTATATCCCAGAATAAATAAACTGAACATATATTTACAGAACATTCTACCCAACAACCACAGAATATACATTCTATAAATCAGCACATGGAACTTTCTCCAAGCTAGACCACATGATAGGCCACAAAACAAGTTTCAATACATTTAAGAAAATTGAAATTAAACCAAGTATTCTCTCAGACCACAGTGAAATAAAATTGAAAATCAACTCCAGAAGGAACCCTCAAAACCATGCAAATACATGGAAATTAAATAACCTGCTCCTGAATGATCAGTGGGTCAACAATGAAATCAAGACGGAAATTAAAATATTCTTTGAACTGAACAGTAATAGTCGCACAATCTATTGCAACATCTGGGATACAGCAAAGATGGTGCTAAGAGAAAAGTTTATAGCCTTAAATGCCTATATCAAAAAGTCTGAAAAGTACAAATAGACAATCTAAGATCACACCTCAAGGGAACAGAAAAACAAGAACAAACCACACCCAAACCTAGTAGGAGAAAAGAATATAATGAAGATCAGAGCAGAACTAAAAGAAATTGAAACAAAAAAATTCAGAAGATTAAATGAAATAAAAAGCTGTTTTTTTAAAAAAAAATAAATAAAATTGTTCGATCATTAGCAAGAGTAACCAAGAAAAGAAGAGAGAAGATTCAAATAAGCTCAATTAAAAACAAAAATGAGAGATATTACAACTGACACCACAGAAATACAAAAGATCATTCAAGACTACTATGCAAACATTTACGTGCATGAACTAGAGTACCTACAGGAGATGGATAAATTTCTGGAAATATGCAACCCTCCAAGCTTAAATCAAGAAGAATCAGAAACCCTGAAGAGACCAATAATAAGTAGAGAGATTGAGATGGTAATTTTAAAAATTACCAACAACAAAAAAAAAGTCCAGGAACAGACAGATTCACAGCTGAATTCTATCAGACATTCAAAACAGAATTGGTACCAATCTATTGACACTGTTCCACAAGATAAAGAGAAACTCCTCCCTAAATCACTCCATGAAGTCAGTATCACCCTGATACCAAAACCAGGAAAGGACATAACAAAAAAAGAAAACTACATACCAACATCTCTGATGAGCATAGATGCAAAATTCCTTAAGAAAATACTAGTTAACCAACTGCGTGCAGTGGCTCATGCCTGTAATTCCAGCACTTTGGGAGGCCGAGGCGGGCAGATCACGTGAGGTCAGAGTTTGAGATTAGAATGGCCAACATGGAGAAACCCCGTCTCTACTGAAAATATAAAAATTAGCCAGGCAAGGTGGCAGATGGCTGTAATCCCAGCTACTCAGGAGGCTGAGGTAGTAGAATCGCTTGAACCCAGGAGGAGGAGGTTGCAGTGAGCCAAGATTGTGCCATTGCGCTCCAGCCTGGATGACATAAGTGAAACTCCACCTCAGGAAAAAAAAAAGAAAAAGAAAGATAGAAAGATAGAAAGAGAGAAAAGGAAGGAAGGAAGGAAGGAAGGAAGGAAGGAAGGAAGGAAGGAAGGAAGGAAGGAAGGAAGGAAGAAAATAGTAGATAACCGAATCCAGCAACATGTCAAAAAGATAATCCACCATGATCAAGTGGGTTTCATTCCAAAGATGCAGGAGGATGCTTTAACATAGGCAAATCAATAAATGTGATACACTACATAAACAGAATTAAAAACAAAAATCACATTATCATCTCAATAGATGCAGGAAAAGCATTTGACAAAATCTAGCACATATTTGTGATTAAAACCCTCAGCAAAATCAGCATACAAGAGACATACCTCAATGTAATAAAAGCCATCTATGACAAACCCACAACCAACATAATACTGAATGGGGAAAAGTTGAAAGTATTCCATGAGAGAACTGGAACAAGACAAGGAAGCCCATTCTCACCACTTCTATTCAACATAGTACTGAAAGTCCTAGCCAGAGCAATCAGACAAGATAAAGAAATAAAGGCCATCCAGAGCCGTAAAGAGAGAGTTGAACTGTCACTGTTTGCTGATGATATGATTGTATACTGAGAAAACCCTAAATACTCCTCCAAAAAGCTCCTAGAACTGATAAATTAATTCAACAAAGTTTCAGGATACAAGATTAATGTACACAAATCATTAGCTTTGCTACACATCAACAGTGACCAAGCTGAGGACCAAATCAAGAACTCAACCCTCTTTACAATGGCTGCAAAATAAATAAATAAACAAAATACTTGGAAGTATACCTAACCAAGGAGGTGAAAGACCTTTACAAGGAAAATTACAAAATACTGCTGAAAGAAATCATAGATGACACTAATAAATGGAAACACATCCCAGGCTCATGGATGGGTAAAATCTAATATTGTGAAAATGACTGTACTGCCAAAGCAAGTACAAATTCAATGCAATTCCCATCCAAATAACACCAACATTCTTCACAGAAAGAAAAAACAATTCAGCCCACATAGCCAAAACAAGACTAAGCAAAAAATACAAATCCCGAGACATCACATTACCTGACTTCAAACTATACTATAATGCCACAGTCACCAAAACAGCATGGTACTGGTATAAGAATAGGCACATAGACCAATGGAACAGAATAGAGAATCCAGAAATAAACCCAAATACTTACACCCAACTGATCTTCAATAAAGCAAACAAAAACATAAAGTGGGAAAAGGACACCCTAATCAACAAATGATTCTGGGATAATTGGCAAGCCACATGTAGGAAAGTGGAACTGTATCCTCATCTCAGGTTATACAAAAATCTACTTAAGATGGATCAAGGACTTAAATCTAAGACCTGAAACTATAAAAATTCTAGAAGATGGCCGGGTGCGGTGGCTTATGCCTGTAATCCCAGAACCTTGGAGGCCAAGGTGGGTGGATCACCTGAGGTTGGGAGTTTGAGACCAGCCTGACCAACATGGAGAAATCCCATCTCTACTAAAAATACAAATTAGCCGAGGGTGGTGGCGCATGCTTGTAATCCCAGCTACTTGGGAGTCTCAGGCAAGAGAATCGCTTGAAACCGGGAGGCAGAGGTTGCAGTGAGCCGATATCGTGCCATTGCACCCCAGCCTGGGCAACAAGAGCAAAACTCCGTCTCAAAAAAAAAAAAAAAAAAACTAGAAGGTAACATCTATAAAACCCGTCTATACATTGGCCTAGTAAAGAATTCATGACCAAGAACCCAAAAGCAAATGTGACAAAAACAAAGATAAATAGGTTGGACTAAATACAAAGATAATAGGTGGGAATATTAAAACAAAAACCAAGATAATAAGTGGGACTATTAAACTAAAGAGCCTCTGCACAGCAAAAGGAAGAGTGAGCAGAGTAGACAGACAACCCACAGAGTGGGAGGCAGTTTTCGCAATCTATGCATCTGACAATGGACTGATATCCAGAATCTACAATGAACTCAAACAAATCAATAAGAAAAAATAACAAACAATCCCATCAAAAAGTGGGCTAAGGACACGAATAGACAGTTCTCGAAAGAAGATATACAAATGACCAACAAGCATAAAAAACTGCTTAACATCACTCATGATCAGGGAAATGCAAATCAAAACCACAATGCTATACCACCTTACTCCTGCAGGAATGGCCATAATCAAAAACTCAAAAAAATAATAGATGTTGTTGTGGATGCCATTGAAAAGGAACACTTCTACAATGCTGGAGGGAATGTAAACTAGTATAAACAATATGAAAAACAGTGTGAGGATTCCTGAAAGAACTAATAATAGAACTACAATTCGATCCAGCAATCCCACTACTACACATCTACTCAGAGGAAAAGTCATTATATGAAAAAGATACTTGCACATGCATGTTTATAGCAGCACAATTCACAATTGCAAAACTATGGAACCAGCCCAAATGCCCATCACACGAATGGTTAACAAAATTGTTATATATATATGATGGAATACAACTCAGCCATAAAAACAAACGGATTAATGGCATTCGCAGCAAACTGGATGGAACTGGAGAGTATTATTCTAAGTGAAATAACTCAGGAATGGAAAACCAAGCATCGTATGTTTTCACTCATAAGTGGGGTCTAAGATACGAGGACGCAAAGGCATCATAACGATAAAATAGACTTTGGGAATTCAGGGAAAGGGTGGGAGGGGCATGAGGGATAAACGACTACAAACTGGATTCAGTGTATACTGCTTGGGTGATGGGTGCACCAAAATCTCACAAATCACCACTAAAGAACTTACTCATGTAACTAAATACCACCTGTTCCCCAAAATACCTATAGAAATAAAAAAATTTAAAAATTAAAAAAACTTTAAAAAGAAAAGCTAATTTTCAAAAGAAATCAAATTAATCAACCAACTTCTCAATTTAAAAAACTAAATGAAAACAGTTTACTATCACTCAGAGGTGGGTTTAGTTTTATTTTCTATTGTCATCTTTTGAGCATTGTAAGTTATGAAAGAGAGTTGGATCTATAGCACTTCTCACATAGGCCTCTATGTTCCTTCAACCTAACAGTGCCCTCTTCTGGCTTCATGATTCACATTCAGCTGATTTATTGATGTTGGAAAAATGTTTAACGTGAAGATGATGGGAAAAAAACCTGTTTTGAAACCTGGAATAACAAAGGTTTTAGGTCTCCTTTTTAATATAATGAAAACAAACAAAATTCCAGTTGCAAGTATAATAGTGATTTCCAGCAGCTGGAAGGAGGGTAAAATGGAGTTGTTTGATAGGTATGGCAAAGTTCTGGAGATTGGTTGTACAACAATGAGAATATACTTTACCTTATTGAACTGTACATTTAAAAAATGTTAAGATGGTAAAGTTTATATTATGTATGCTTTACCACAAAGCATAGAAACAAACAAATAAATAAATAAATAAATCTAGCTGTGGTAAAAATAGTCCATGTTGATAGAAGCAGCTCTAAGTTGGGACTGTTTTCACCTCAAGTCAAATGTTTACCATAAATTAAACCTAGCTGGAGTTGATAAAATTTTTAATTCCTGTTACTTTACTAAGTAGGTGCATATTTCTCTAAATTTGCTAAAATTATCGCTACTGAACAACTTAATTGCAACTCTTAATGTCTTTAGTCTTGAAGATTTAGAGACCTATGTAAAAAGACTGTGAAATTGTTACTTCATTTACTTTAATAAATAATAAAATATTCTTCAGTTTCTAAAAAATGAAGACTCCAAGGTCTGACTTGTATATCTGAGTGGAAGGCATAACATTTCACTGAGATGAAAGAAAAAAAAAAAAACTAGGAAAGGAGCAAATTTGGTGGATTAAGGATAGACCAATGGTTCTCAACTGGGGACAATTGTGTACCCCAGGGACATCTGGCAATGTTTGGAAATCTTTTTGGTTATCACAACTCGAGGAGTAGGGAGTAGTACTGGCATATAGTTGGTAGAGGCTTAGCTTAGGACATTGCTAAATGGTAAACTCTGGCCACCACTACAAAGATAGATTTGGCCTCAAATGTCAATAGCACCAAGGTTGAGAAACTGGGTTAGAATCTTCTTCGCTGACTTTGACCACTTTTTCTCAGCATTTGCAGCAGACTTCTTTTCTTCTATCTGTCTCTAATTATTCAATATTCTGTTTTTAGCTCAATTATCTTTTCTTTAGATTTTCTCTTGGGAATATCATCCATTCTCTTGTCTTTAACTATCACCTCTATGTTGCTGACTCCCACATCAGTATGTCTAGTTCCAACTACTCTTCTAGCTCTAAAATATTGCCTCTCTCAATACCTCCCTCACATCTTTTCATTAAGCTACAGCTACATCTGACTTTTCTGTCTTTATTAGTAGCATTTGGTACAAAACCACGGGGTCATTTATTTCCCAAATTTTTAGAGTACCTAATTTGTGTAAAGGGCTGTGCTGGTTACTTGGAGGAAGGTAGAAGGGTGGAGATAAGATAGTTATAGTAGTAAATGCTTTACATGTATTAACCCTGGTTATGGAAACACTTTTGCAAGGAAAAAATTATGGCCTGGAAACCAAAGTTCCAGGAATTTAAATAATTACTTAAAGAGCTCAGAGCTTGTAAACAGCAGAGTTTAATAGGCACTTCTACTCTGGCATTAAGGACTAAGCTCTCTCCATTTAAAACAACAAAAAACAAACAAACAAAAAACACTGAGGACAAAGCTGAAAAAGTGTGATCTAGTTTGTCCATAGCTAAAGGGAGACGGATGTGTAGGCTATTTTAATAATGAAGGTCTAAGAAGTTCCAGAAGCCTTTTCTTCTGAGACACGTGGTACTTTCTTCTGGTTACCATAAGTCATAGAATATAACATATCATCAATGGTAAGATGGGTCATTATTTTCCATACCTACAAGAAAGGAAAAAAAAGCTGTCAACTAAAGTATAGTGTACCATGAATTGTTAGGTCGCAGAGATTTCCTAGATATTCAAATTTGGGGAAAAATATAGTAAGCCTTCAAAAATTACAAATTTGCTTAAAAAATAAAGAAAAAATGATCTTAGATTCTATGACATACGGTGAATTCGTTTTCCACATTCAATTTCCATGGTTAGTGCTAGTGTGCTATTCTGCACTTTAGTCAACTTACATGTTTGCATATTTCTTTTTAAATGTTTGTAGCTATTTTCATAGCTCTGTGATGTGCATCTGCAGCTGGCTTGTAAAGCTCTTCAATAATTTCTTTGGTTACCGCCCACCCCTGCATCCCTCCCACTCATATAAGCCATTCAGAGTTTACTACTTAAAGGTAAACTTGAATTTCTTCTCATCTTAAAATTGCATAAATTATATGAAATTCTCAATAAATTTATTTACATTTGGTGGGGGTGGGGCGCGATGGAAAAACACTATATTAAATAATAACATCGGTTTTTAACACCCATCCTAATAGAAACGTTAAAATAGAATGGGGTAGGGAGGAGGGGTGGAGGCGGAGAAGGGATGTACGTCTCAGGATACAGGAAATACGGTAAGAGCGAAACAGGAGGAAGCCAGCTCTGTGCCTGGAGGGGACCCGCCGCCATCTCAGGTCTCTTGGCTTTGCCAGGGCCCACCGGAGAAAACTGAGGCCCCGTTTCTATAATCCTTATGGGAGACCAACCTTGTGCCTCCGGGAGATCCACTCTCCCACCTGGAAACGCACGGGAAGCCAAGCCTCCAAAAAAGCGCTGCCTCCTCGCTCCGCGTTGGGATTATCCGGAAGGAACTCCCAACGGAGGTAGTACCACTCTACCCTCCGCACCTCCTCCTGCATCAGCCGGCCTGAAGTCGCACCCTCCTCCTCCGGAGAAGTAGAGAAATAAATTTCTCCCACCGTAAACCAGGTCAGATTCTTTCTCATCTAGGTCATCTAGGCTCTTTGAAACTTATTTGTGCATTCTCACAGATATCCTTCCCCTTTTCCCTGTTTTTTCCATGATTTCAAAATAGAAAGAACAACATGCAGGGATTAAGCAGCTCTTTCACAAAATATGCTTGAGTGAAATGATGGATATTTAATGACATTAAATAATTATTTTTAATATTTTAGATGAAATACTTGTAGTTACATTTTCTAAGAAATAGACTTGAATGCTCTGATTTGCTTGAAAAGTCATTGGTGCCAAGGTGGAGGGAAGGTGTAATAAAAATGTTCATGAGTTGATAATTTAAAGCTGGATGATGTATATGTGGGGATTTATTGTATTATTCTCTCTACTTTTGCGTGCCTTGGAGAAATTTTTTATTTAAAAAAACAATGCCTGGTTCAAGACCAATAACAAGCATCTATTGAAGGCCAGCCTTCCGAAGTGTATGTCTTTCTCTGTGTAAGGCAGGAGAGTTGAATAATTTTTTTTTTTTAAAGCAACAATGTGATAGTCAAATCCAAGTGCCATAATGTTTGCTTGTTCAAGGTATTCAGGAAGGGTGGAGGATGGACAAGTCACTGCCTGGTAGTAATCATGAGCTATCAAAAAGGAGGGGGTGGGGCAGACGCGGTGGCTCACGCCTATAATCCTAGCATTTTGGGATGCCGAGGCGAGCAGATTAGGTCAGGAGTTCGAGACCAGCCTGGCCAACACGGTGAAACCTCGTCTCTACTAAAGTTAGAAAAATTAGCCAGGCGTGATGGTGGACACCTGTAATCTCAGCAGCTCTGGAGGCTAAGGCAGGACAGTCGCTTGAACCTGGAAGGCAGTGGTTGCAGTGAGCCGAGATCACGCCATTGCTCTCCAGCCTGGGAGACAATAGAAAAAAACTACGTCTCAAAAAAAAAAAAAAAAAAAAAAAAAGGAAGGAGGAACTTTGTGTGGACCTTAAAGGTTGAGTGACATCTGCCATGTGGAGGGGCAGGGAATGCTTTTCAGTCTGAGGGTTTCCAGAGAAAAGGCAGAGTTCTTCTGGAAACAGCTTGGCTATAATTTTGAATCTACAAGAAGGACTTAGGAGGTGAAGATAAAGTGCTTCAGGGCCTTAAATATTATGCTGAGCGTATACTTCATTCCAATATCCATCAGGCGATACTATTTGTATTTTAAGATTCCTATTCTTACTATCAGAAAAGGAATCTCTGATATTTAGATGAACTTTATAGAATGCAAAATATAAAACTGAATCTGACCCAAGTTTTATAGATCCTTTTAATTCAAAGGAGAGAAGCATCTTTTTTTCATTCGTGCAGTAAACCTTTATGAAGCCCTTGCAATGGGTAGGAATTATTCTGAGAGCTATAGGGGATGGATGGCCAAGGCCTAGTACATAATAGGAGTGAAACAGATATTTCAATAAATAAATCAATGAATGATGGGACAGCATTGGTGACCAAAGAAGTTTTAGACATTGGGTTCGTTGGTAATGCATAGAAAAAAAAAAAAAATAGAGCTCTATTTTACTTGAAAGCATCTCCCTGTCATTCCACACAGCTTTACTGCTCACATGTTTACAAACTCTATTCAAAGGGGTGGTGGAGTGGAGGGTTGCAGGGTGTAGGGAGAATATTGCGCAGATAGAAAACAAAAGAGCAACCCCCGGCGCAGTGGCTCACGCCTGTAATCCCAGCACTTTGTGACGCCGAGATGGGCAGATCACTTGAGGTCAGGAGTTCGAGACCAGCCTGGCCAATATGGCGAAACCCGTCTCTACTAAAAGTAAAAAAAAAAAAAAAAAAAATTAGCCGGGCGTGGTGGTGTGTGCCTGTAATCTCAGCTACTCGGCATGCTGAGGCAGGAGAATCGCTTGAACCCAGGAGGTGGAGGTTGCAGTGAGCCAAGATCGTGCCACTTCACTCCAGCCTCGGTGACAGAGCAGGACTCTGTGCAAAAAATAAATAAATAAACAATTTTTAAAAATATGAAGAAAAAAAAGAAAATAAAAGAACAAAACAATAAGTGCAAGAACTACGTAATTTCCCCTCCAAGTGATTCAAATCACTGAAAATTGTAATAATAGCCAATATTTACTAAAGATTTATGTGCCAATTTTCTAAAGGGCTTTGCGTGTTATCATTTATTTAATCACAACTCTACTAGAGAAGTTTGTATAGGCCAAGGGAAGTCATATGACTTGCCACAAGTTACACAGCACAAAGTGGCTGAGCTGAGCTTTGAACCCAGAACATTTGATTCCAGAGTTTATGCTCTAAACTACTATATAATACATCCTTTCTAATACTATGTATACAACTGTTTTATAGGAATATATCATTGAAATTGAGGTAGGGGAAGGATAATGATTTGAGGAGACCAGAGGACAAAGAGATGGACAAAAACAGAAAAAATGATGTCACAATATTTTTTATTATTTTTCAGTCTTTGAGCGATTGCAGTATGACTCCATTTCCCTGGTGCATTCATATAATAGTTCACCTGGTGAAAATAATGAAGACTATTTACAATGCTACCCTGCTTTTTCTGATGTCCTGCACCTGGAAGTTGTGCTTTTTAAGGTAATCTCTTTGCCAAAAATTATTCAAAGGAGGAAGAGAAAAAAAATAGTTGGTTTTGACACATTTAAAAGTAGCCAAACAAAACATAAAAAGATAGCAGCAAATGATAAAATTGAAACTGTATTCTACATTATATGAAAACATATTCATAATAATAGTGTAATCTGAAGAAATGCTTTGTTAGATTCACTTGTAATTACCTTATAGTTTCTATTATTACTGTGAAATATGCCATCTTTTTAACTATATCTTCTAATTGCTTCTAGTAAATGGGAATATGATTAATATTTTTGTATATTGATTTTATATGCTGTAACCTTCTTAAATTCTATTTATTCTAATAATTTATAGATTTTCTTGGATTATCTGTTAATTAATTATGTTTTGAATCATGACAGTTTCTTTCCAATATTTCTTTAGCTTGTATTACTGTGCTAGCTAGGATCTTCGGTACAAAGAGGAACAATATCATTGGTAGAGGATTTCCTTATTTTGTTCCTAAATTCTACAAAAGTTTCACCTCTTTTAGTAGATTGTCTTTCTCAAGTTAAGAACTTTTGTTATATTCCTAGTTTGCTGAGAGGTTTTATTACAAATATTATGAAGTTTTTTCCCGTCTATATGTACTGCCATGTTCATATCCTTTTTTTCACCATTAATATCACACTGTGACCATGAGATAAATTACAGTAATCAATTTTCTAATGTATTTCTTGCTTTTGCTTTCATCAAGCCTCATCATTGGATATTTTGTTTCCTATTTTAATCATTTTGACTTTTATTTTTATATTGAACTTTCTTCTACTTTGCTTTTGCTGTTCTTTTTCTAATTTATTGAGTTGGATCTTTAGCTTCTTAATTTTCAATGTTCTTCTGTAAAATAAGAATTTAGAACTATAAATTTTCTTCTACCACTTTAGAAATATTTCACAGGCTTTTATATATAGTATTTTTATCATTCAACATTTATTATTTTTAAATTTCTCTTATAATTTTTTTGACCCATGAGTTATTTTTTTCAATTTCTAATCATATGGGATTCCTTTTTTTAAAATTATATTTTGAAATCATTACTCCCATTCTAGTTTAATTTTATCTTTTTTTCTGCTTTAATTTTTTTGATATCTATAGACTTTATTATGTGCTCCTTATATAGTCATCTGGTATGTTTAAAGAGTGAGCAATCATATAAAAGGAAATATGGTCATAACTGATTGAAGTAATAAAATCCTGAAACTAAATAACTCATAATTAATTGCACAACATATATTAGATTTCATTACATCAGTATACAGCTTAGTAGTAAGGTCTCCTAATGGCCATAAACCTCTAAGGTGTTGTCATCCTGAAAAATGAAGGAGGAGAAAGAGTTGTTGGGATGCTAAATGGAGAAATCTTCCATAGTGCTGGTGTGATGTATCCTAAGTTGTAAAGTTATAGGGCATCGCCACCTAGTGGCAGAATTTCATGCCTTAAAGGGACTTTCCTTGTTTTCCAAGGAGCAATGTGTCTTGTTCACTTTCTAACCATCCCTCTCTGATGCTGTCCTTCCTAAAATCCATGCCTCTTCCCACACAGTGTAAACCCATCTGCTTTTCATCCATCAGTCTGTCAAGGATTTGGTTATGCCAATTTTTATGTTCACCTAACTTTTTAATTCCAAGTACTTTGGTTATTTTCAAAGCTACACACAGGATGCCCATATTTTTAAAACTCCATCCTATTTGTGAAGGATCATTACTTTGGGCTTTGGCCCAGTTTTTATTCTTACTGCTGAATCTTTTAATAAGTCAAAATTAGTGCAGAGTTAATGCTTTAAAAGAGAGTCCTTAAAGTAAATAGCTAAATGAAATAATTACCAAAATGTACACTTTGGATGTATTAAGATTCTAGAATTTAAAAACAGGAAAAGGTCCCATTAGTGAAAATTCCATCACTAACCTTTTGGTACCACTTGTAGAGCATCACATAAATATTCAGACCATGATAGCTCGGTGCAGGAATGTTACCAAATATTTCCATGCAATCTGGAAATAGGACCAGAGTTGGCAATTGGGGGTCTGAAGTCCCAACATCCCTTATGCTGCTTCCTACACCTTGACAACAGGAAAGCTGAGTGATGCTAGGTAGTGCACTACAACAGTGAACGTAAGCCAGCCATCTGTTTTTCGCAAAGTATAGTAAAATAGAAAAACAGAACATAGACCACTTCAGAGTACAAACATATCCTTCTTCAAGATTTAGGAAAACCGTACATTCAAAACCAATCTCAAACTTTAAACAATAAAAGATATCAAACATTTTAAACTGTACAAAGCAAATTAGCAAGATTTTAATGTTGGCAGTTTTAAAATGTCACCTATCCAAAACACAAAACAGGGAGATAGCCAAGTCTTAGCTCCATCCTAATCAAAGCTGTCATGCAGATCCAGTTCCACTCTTCTCCTCTCCAGCAGGTACTTCACTCAAGCAGGTGACACCCAAGGGGAGCAGACGGACCAGAAACAAGAGTGCCACATAGAAGAAAGAAGAGAGGGGACCTTGAACCTTAGCTACTGGTTAGCTATTCAACTTTGATGATATTCAGCGTTTTCCCAAGTTATTCTTTCTCGCTTCTCATCACATAATTTACATTATGCATACTATGTGCCAGAGACTGTTAGTGCTTGACATGTAGTCAGTTAATTTTCACAACTGTGTAAAGTAGGTTTCTATCATTAGCTCTATCTCAGGGCCAAAGAAACGGAAGCACAGAGAGGTTAAATTGTATTCCTAAAGCACTACACAGTTAGCACATAGATTCAGACCTGTGCAATCTAACCCAGAATTAGCTCTGAATCACTCTACCATTCTGTCTACAGGACGACAAGCCTGTGTGTTTCAGGCACTCTCATGGTGATTTTTCACACAGGACAGCTTTTGATAATAGAAAGGCTCTCTCTTTCAAATGAAAGGACTTCACTGATGGATTAACAAATTCTCACCCATTCACCTATGTGAGTGAAATACTAGATCTACTTTCTTAGTCTTCATAACAAGCAGGACGATAACCGTAATTTATAATGAATACAAAACATTGATTTAGTGTTCAAAGAACTTTTGCACACTGTTCTCATTTAGACGAGTGAAGTAATCTGGAGACATAGAATAGGCATTCACTTTGGCTTTAGGAAGAACTTTCACAAAATCAGAGGTTGCCCTACATAATACCACACTTTTTACCTTGAGCAGGTAGATAGCCTGGGGGTTCCGTTATACCTTAATCTTAGTCCATTCTATTTGTTCCCCTGTCCTTCAGCAGTGCCCTTAGACTTGCTTTAAACATTAATCGCATTCGTAAGCATGGTTTCTAGGGTCAGAACCCAGCCTCCCTCCACCCACCCAGCTCCCTACACATCTTGACAGTGCTTTTTGAGATGCCTCAGTTCTGGTCTCCTTGTAATTGTGCACAGTACATGTCTGAACAAATAGACCAGAGTCCTGCAAAAGTGATCTTGAAATCACAATTAAAAGAACCTTTGGAGAGATCTACTCAGGAAAATTTTCTGAATAGACAAATGCTTTTAAAGGGGATTCTAGACAGTCCATCTTCTCTGCCTCCTTCTGCAAAGTAGGACTACACTAAAACCTTGTCACAGTGTGACCTGAGCAAAACCATTATCAAGTGATCTAGTCATCTTGAACCAGACAGAAGAAAATTGACATGATTTCAAGATAGGTTTAGAAAAATAATCTGACTAGCAAAAAAAAAAAGGGGGAGGGTGGGATTCTTAGGGAACTTAAGAGGCTTAATATTTTAGCAAAAATTTAAAGATGCTCTTTATGATACACACATTTCTCATTGCTTTACAAATTTTAAATGTAACTCAAATTTGTTTTTCACACCGTTTTGTTATTTGAGGTGTAAGGCATTCCTGCCGCACACAGCAATGACTTGTCCTGGAAAACCAGGGAGGCTGCAGGTCCTACTGTTCCTTCTCTACTAGCTGTGGCTCCAGACTCTCACCTCCACCAAAGAAAGCATTTCAGAATTTAGGAGTGGAAATGATGACAACATTGAATAATTCTAATTTTTTCTTTTTTTTTGAGATGGAGCCACTGTCGCTCAGGCTGAAGTGCAGTGGCGCGATCTAGGACCACTGCAACCTCCATCCCCCGTGGTCAAGCAATTCTCCTGTCCCAGTCTCCCAAGCAGCTGGGACCGCCTGCCACCACGCGCGGCCAATTTTCCGCATCCCTCGTAGAGATGGGGTTTCACCATGTTGGCCAGGGTGGTCTCGAATTCCTGACCTCAGGAGATCCACCCGCCTCAGCCTCCTATAGCGCTGGGACCACAGGCATGAGCCACCGCACCTGGCCAGTGATTCTAATTTATATTTTTTAAAATTACCTTACAATCTTAAAACTTTTAACTGATTAGTATCCAACCCTTAAACTTTATAACAATCATTTCCAAAGTGGAAAAGTCACTGGGATATGGGGACAAGTATGATTTGTCTTTGTACTTCTGTTTTTCTAGTGTCTACTTTTTGTTTTCTAGTCTACATGTTA
The DNA here is from genome assembly GCF_024542745.1 of Macaca thibetana thibetana. Taxonomy (NCBI): domain Eukaryota; kingdom Metazoa; phylum Chordata; class Mammalia; order Primates; family Cercopithecidae; genus Macaca; species Macaca thibetana. Next base: position 56,291,771 of record NC_065598.1, read on the forward strand.
GCACAGGAGTATATATATTACTTAAGTATACCTATGTTGGGGTGCATACATAATTTCTTTTTAAATGATAGGATGCAAAATCAAATCTATTCAGATAGCAGTGAAGAGGCTGTTTCTGAATCCTGGCAAACTAGGGGATGCATACCCCCTTCTTTTATTTAGTAGCTTCCATAAGGATGTAACTTACGGAAGTTATATCCTTCCATAAACTGATAGGCTATCTAACCAGTGAGGAAAACTGATAAAGTGGCCTCTGAGCTCCAGAAAGCACTTAAACACGACTGAAAATATCTTGAAAGTTTGGGAAAAAAAATTAACAGTAAATGGATTCAGTAGTTATTCAGTATAAGGTTTGGAATTCAAAAACTCCAGCCATTACAATAGACATTTATTTAAAGTAAAACATCTGCAGACCAAATAATTCTTAACATTGTTTCAGGTTTGACCATCTTCATAACAGCTGCATCCACAGACTTCAACTACTTGATTACTTCTTTGCCCATTCTTCTTTCTTTTCTTTCCCAAATAACCTCTTTCAGATACAGTTCAAGGTAGAAATTTTCCTCTTCATATTTGGTCCACTGCTCTTTAGGCAAGATCTGATGCTTCATGGTCAGGTCCAGTGCCCTCTTAATGTGAAACATCCTGTCATTATAAAGGTTCTCAGGAAGCCTTCTTATGGCTTGTTTTACGTCTTCATCCTCATATATTGTATCATCTCGCATTAACCTCAGTTTATTGAATCCTGCAGCATTGTAATACCATTTTTGAATACGATCCAGCCACTTGCCTGATGCTGAAATGGCCTGCTTGCCAGCCATTTTGACTTGCTTTAATTTTTTTTAATCCTTCTTATAACAAGATACAAAAATTATACATTGGCTGCTCATCCCAACAGAATTTGGCAATAGAAAACATTTTCTTTCATTAAATACATAGAAAAAGTGTGGTTATTGATATTGATGTAGTTATTATTGAATTTTGTATTCATGTTTTTAAATTTTTTATTTTTATTTAATTTCACACTTGAAAAACTGGGAATATTACAAAGAACTCCCAAAGTGCCCTTTACCCAAATTCACCAATTAACATTTTATCACGTTTGCCTTATCATTCTGTTTTTCTCTTCCTCTCCTTCTCCTTCTCCTATTTGATAGTAATTTGCAAATATCATTCTCCTTTACCTCTTAATATGTCAGTATGTATTTCCTCAGAGTGATGATTTCCTCTTATACATCCTCAGTAAATGTGTCACAATCAAGAAATTTGACATTGTTTCAATATCGTAATCTACGCCATATTCCAATGTTATCAGTTGTCCCAATAATGTCTTTTATGGTTATTTTCTTTCCTTGGTCAAAGTGCTAATCCAAGATGATGCATTGCATTTACTTGTCATGTCTCTCCAGTTTTTAATATGGAACAATTCCTTGACCTTTCTTTGTCTTTTATGTGTGTAGAAAAATAAACTCAGCTTCTGTCATTATATTCTCACAACCCCACTTCTGACGCTGATTGTGTGGAAAAAAAACAGTTTTTCTTTGGCTCTTGTACCACAACAACCAACACAGAAAACTTGTGACCAAATGTATTGGGATTTCTTCTCACCAACAAGCAAGTAAACAATTCTGTAGTGGACACCAGCTGAGTGTTCTCCAATCCAATTCAATTCTGAAGCTATCTCCCTGCAGAAAGTATCAGATCCCACAGACTGAGGGCTTAGTCCCACGAGACTGCCTCAACTTTAGACATCAGTTTCAAATCTGGGCCTCTGGAACTTTTAACTGACCTGCTTCAAGTTAGGGTTCCCGCAACCCCTCTCTTTAGGCTCAAATAATTTGCTAGAAAAACACACAGAACTCAGGGAAACACTTACTTACATTTACCCCTTTATTCATAAAGGGTATTTTAAAGGCTACATATAAACAGCCAGATGAAGAGATACATAGAGTGAGGTCTGGAAGGGTACTGAGTACAGGAGCTTCCATTCCTGTGGAGTTGGGGTGTGCCACCCTCCTGGCATGTGGATGAGTTATTTTTCACCTTTCTACAATCCTCCACAAATTCAGTTGTACTTTGTCCTCTTGTGCTTTTTATGAAGACTTCATTCGATAGGCACTAATGAAACATGAACAGCCATGTAGAAATGTGACTGGACTAAAGGGTATGATCTAATACCAATAGACTTGGTGGAGAAACCCAGCAAGGCTTGCCTGTTCAGATTCTTCTTGGCTTCTTTGTGCAGCATTCCTTCCTCCTGGGTATGGGGCAGGACTCTTTCTGAAATGGGGGTCTTATGACCCACAGTCAAACTAGATAGGTCAGAGAATTTCTTTACATCCAGCTCCAAGACAGAAAGCCGGGTGAAGATTAGAGTGTATTTTTAGTTTCTATGGCTTGCCTTTGGGAGAAAAAAAAGCAGGTAAAAGGAGGGCAGGAGAAAGAGAGAGATTCTGTTTTCTGAATCCTAAAGTGCCCCAACATTATACATATATATACATATGTATATATATATATAGACTGTCTCTCACTTTTATTTCTCTGAAGCTGTTTCAAAGCTGCTTCAGGAACCAAAGACAAAAGACCAAATACTTTAACAAAAGATGTGCTTATTATTTTAGTCGCTTAGGAAATAACAAGAGATTTGGGAGTTATGAGCCAGGAACCATGGACAATTTCAATATATATATCACAATATCACACATTGGCAATTGGCACTTGTGTAAATATAGGACACTTATTTCATAGATTGTCCTTTAATTTAAATTTGTTTGCCATTTCCCCATTATTTAGAGTACGCATATTAGCAAAAGCACCACAGAAGTGAAGTGTTGTTCTCAGGGCATCATATTGGTGGCACATGATGCTGGTTTGACCCTCTAGTAGTAAAGTTAACTTTGATTACTTGGTTAACATTGTGAATAGTTGCTAGATTAATCCACTTTACAGTTACAATTTTCCTCTTTATAATTAATGATTTTGCTGGGGATACTTTGAGACTATGTAAATATCCTGTTCCTCATTAACTATCATCCACTAGTTTTCAAATCCATTGATAATTCTTGACTGAATCAGATATTGCTATGATGAATGCAAAATGGTGATTTTCAAACTCCATCATTTTTATTACATTTATTAGTTTATATTCTACATCAATGTAGAGCTTTTTCTCCATTTATTTGTTTATTAATTACTTTGGACACATAGATTTTTACTTTATTTTTAAAATACCCTGTTGTTATTATTTATTTTAATACCCAAATTGTCTCAGATTTAGTGACTGGCTGCCCATTTAAGTTGGCTCACCTGTCTTTTGACATGTCTCATCATTCTTAAACACACATTTTACTTACTTTAAAATTTTTTTACTTCCTTACTTTCAGGCTTGTGTTTTACTTCCTACCCCATTAATCATTTCTTTCTGGAGACAGTATTTAGAAACTAAGTCATTGTATATAGCTGTGTTTTAGCTTAACGTTTTGTTATTTTCCATTTAAGAGACAATATTGCTTATGTGATAATGATTATTTAATGTTTGTTGAAACTTGCTTTATGTCCCAGAGAACATGATCAACTAATGTTTTATGTGTGCCTGGAAAGACTGTGTATCTGATTTTTGCATGTAGTGTTCTGTTCATTAAATTTAATTGTGTTGTTTAAATCTTCTCTATTCCTAAGTTTTTTGTTTGCTGGACCTATCAGTTACCGAGAGAGTTAAAATCTCCCACTGTATTTATGGATTTGTCAAATTATTACACTTTTGACAATTTTTGCTTTGTACACTTGAGGCATTGTTAGTATGTACATACAAGTCTAGAATAGGTACATATTTTACAATTTTAGGAACTCTTTTTATCTTTTTGAATGTAAAATTTTTTGTTTGCTGGGTCTTTTAAATTTTTTTTAAACCTTTCTGGGTACCTAGTAGTTGTATACATTTATGGGATATATGAGATGTTTTGATACATGCGAAGTTTAATAATCACATCATGTACAATGGGGTGTCCATTATTTGAAGCATTTATCCTTTGTGTTACAGACAATTTAATTATACAGTTATATTATTATTGACTATAGTCACCTTGCTGTCCTATCAAATAATAGGTCTTATTCATTCTTTTTTCCTACCCGATAACCATCCCCACTCTCCCCCACCACCCAGTACCATTCCCAGTCTCTGGTAACCATCCTTCTACTCTCTATCTCCATGAGTTCAATTGTTTTGATTTTTAGATTCCACAAATAAGTGAGAACATGTGATGTTTGTCTTTCTGTGCCTGCCCCATTTCACTTAATATAATGATCTCTAGTTCCATCCGTGCTGTTGTAAATAACTAGATCTCATTCTTTCTTATGACTGATTAGTACACCACTGTGTATATGTACCATATTTTCTTCATTCATGTATCTGTTGATGAACACTTTGGTTGCTTCCAAATCTTAGCTGTTGTAAACAGTGCTGCAACAAACATGGGAGTGCAGATATCTCTTTGATAATACTGATATCCTTTGTTTGGAGTATATACCCAGCAGTGGGATTGCTGGATCATATGGTAGCTCAATTTTTAGTTTTTTGAGGAATCTCCAAATTGTTCTCCATTGTGGTTGTACTCATTTACATTCCCATCAACAGTGTACAAGCATTCCCTCCTCCTCACATTCTCGCCAGCATTTGTTATTGCCTGTCACTTGGATATAAGCCGTTTTATTGAAGTGAGGTAATATTCCATTTTAGTTTTGATTTGCATTTCCCTGATGATCAACTACATTGAGTACTTTTTCACATTCCTGTTTGCCATTTGTATATCTTCTTTTGAGAAATGTCTATTCAAATCTTTGTCTCAATTTTGATCAAATTATTAGATTTTTTTCCTATTGAGTTGTTTGAGCTCCTTATATATTTTGGTTATTAATTTCTTGTCAAAAGGGTAGTTTGCAAATATTTTCTCCCATTGCACCTTTACTTTGTAGACTGTTTCCTTTGCTGTGCACACACTTTTTACTTGATATGATCCCATTTGTTCATGTTTGCTTTGATTGCCTTTGCTTGTGGGGTACTAGTTAAGAATTTTTTGCCCAGACCAATGTCCTGGAGACTTTTTCCTGTATTTTTTTGTTGTAGTTTCATAGTTTGAGGTGTTAGACTTAAGTCTTTAATACATTTTGATTTGATTTTTGTATATGGCAAGAGATAGCTATCTAGTTTCATTCTTCTGCATATGGATATCCAGTTTTCCCAGCACCGTTTATTGAAGAGACTGTCTTTTCCACAGTGGATGTTCTTGGCACCTTTGTGGAAAATGAGTTCTTTAGGTGTGTGGATTTGTTTCTGAGTTCTCAGTTATCTTCCATTCGTCTATGTGTCTATTTTTGTGACAATACCATGCTGTTTTGATTACTGTAGTTCTGTAGTATAATTTGAAGTCAGGTAATATGATTCCTCCAGTTTTGTTCTTTTTGCTTAGGATAGCTTTGGCTATTCTGGGTCTTTTGTGGCTCCGTATAAATTTTAGGATTCTTTTTTCTATTTCTATGAAGAATGTTTTTTTGTATTTTGATAAGTATTGCATTGAATCTGTAGATTGCTTTTTTGCAGTATGGATGTTTTAACAATATTGATTATTTCAATTCATGAACATGGACTATCTTTCCATTTTTTTTGGTGTCCTCTTCAATTTCTTTCATCAGTGTTCTACAGTTTTTATTACAGAGATCTCCCACTTCTTTGGTTGAGTTAATTGCTAGGTATTTAATTTTATGTTTGACTATTGTAAGTGGAATTATTTTTAAATTTCTTTTTCAGATTGTCCAATGCTGGCATAGGGAAATGCTACTGATTTTTGTATGTTGACATTGTATCCTGCAACTTTACTGAATTTATCAGTTCTTATAGTTTTTCGTGAAATATTTATGCTTTTCCAAACACAAGATCAAATCCTCTGCAAGCAAGGGTAATTTGACTTCTTCCTTTCCAATTTGGATGCCCTTAATTTCTTTCTCTTGTCTGATTGCTCTAACTAGGACTTGCAGTACTATGTTGAGTAACAATGGTGACAATGGGCATCCTTGTCATGTTTCAGATCTTAGAGGAAAGACTTTCAGTTTTTCCCCATTTGGTATGATACTAGCTGTGGGTCTGTTATATATGGGTTTTATTATGTTGAGGTATGTTCCTTCTATACCCATTTTTTAAGGTTTTTATCATGATGGCATGTTGCACTTTATCTAATGCTTTTTCGGCATCAAGTGAAATGACCATATGATTTTTGTCCTCCATTCTGTTGATACTATATATAACCATTGTTGAACCATCCTTCCATCCCAGCGATAAATCCCACTTGGTCATGATGAATAATCTTTTTAATGTGTTGTTGAATTTGATTTGCTAGTAGTTTGTTGAAGATTTTTGCATCAATATTTATCAGAGTTAGTGGCCTGTATTTTTAAATTTGTTTTTGTCTGATTTTGGTATCAGGCCTTGTGGAATTAGTTTGGAAGTATCCCTTCCTCCTGTATTTTTCAGAATAGTGTGAGTAGGATTGGTATTAGTTCTTTAAATATTTGGTAGAATTCAGCAGTGAAGCCAACAGGTCCCAGGCTTTTCTTTACTGGGAGACTTTTTATTACAGCTTTAATCTTGTTACTTGTTATTGGTCTTCTCAGGTTTTGGATTATCTTTGTGGTTCAGTCTTGATATGTCATATGTGTAGAGGAGTTTCTCTATTTAGTCTAGATTTTCCACTTTATTGGCATATAGTTGCTCATAGTTGCCATTAATGATCCTTTGAATTTCTGCAGTATCAGTTGTAATCTCTCCTTTTCATCTCTGGTTTTATTTATTTGGATCTTCCCTCTTTTTTTCTTAGTCTGGCTAAAGGTATGTTAATTTTGTTTAACATTTCAAAACACCAACTTTTTATTTTATTTACTTACTTTATTTCGTATTGTTTTCTTCATTTCAATTTCATTTATTTCTGCTCTGGTGTTTATTATTTCTTTTCTTTCTCTAATTTTGAGTTTAGTTGGCTCTTGCTTTTCTAGTTCTTTAAGATTCATTATTGGGTTCTTTATTTTAAGTTTTACCTTTTTTTTATTTAGGCACTAAATAACTAAACTTATATATAACTAAACTTTATAGCTATAAACTTCCCTGCTTTTGCTGTATCCTATAGGTGTTTGTATGTTGTGTTTCCATTATCATTAGTTTCAATAAATTTTTCAATTTTCTTCTTGGTTTCTTCATTGACCCACTGCTTATTTAGGAACATATTGTTTAATTTCCAGGTATTTGTATAGTTTCCAAAAGTCTTGTTATTGATTTCTATTTTTATTCCATTGTGATCAAAGATGCATGATACTATTTCATTTTTTTTTGAATGTTTTAAGATTTGTATCGTGACCTAACATATGGTCATGTGACCTAACATAGTGGCTTTAGAGAATGATCCATGTGCTGAGGAAAAGAATGCATATTCTGCAGCCATTGGATGAAATGTTCTATAAATATCTGTTAGGTTCATTTGGTCTATAGTACAGATTAAGTCTGATGTTTCTTTGTTGATTTTCTGTTTGGAAGACCTGTCCGATGTTTCCTTGCTGTTAACATAGTTACTCCACCTTTCCTTTTTTGGTGGCATTTCTTTTTCCATTCTTTTACTTACTCACTTTTTTTCTTTCTTTTATCTTTTACAAAATGTTCTGCCAAAAAAATCAATGCATGAATTTGTTTGTTTCTGAATTTACCGATAGAATTTATAATTAGTATTAAGGATAAGCTTTATATATCCAAACATTATCTTTCTTTACTAATTTTTTATTTTATAGAATTTAAACTCTACAGAAAAGTCAAAAGATATCTTTCATATATTGTAGCACCATTCTTATCCAAGGCGGATACTTTCCAAAATCCCCAGTGGGTGCCTGACATGGAGAGTAATTAATCCTATATACACTATGTTTCTTTCCTATACATATATATGTATGATAAAGTTAAATTTATAAGTTAGGTACAATACAAGATTAACAACAACAATAATAAAATAGAACAATTATTACAATATTCACAGTTTCATGGATAGAAGACTCATTCTTACAACAGGTCTTAGCAACTTCAACATATGATTTTTTTCTTCCCTTATTAAGTTGAAAACTTTCTCCTTTTCACTTAAAGGAAACACTTTACAGCTTCTCTTTAGCATATGTGAACTGCCAGCATTATCATTCTCACACTTTGGGGTTACTATTAAGTGAAATAATGATTACTTGAACACAAGCACTGTGATACTGCAACAGTTTATTGGATAACCAAGATGGCTAGCAAGTGACTGAAGGGTGGGTAAGGAATATAGCATTGATATGCTGGACAAAGGGATGATTCATGTCTAGAGCAAACATGAGATTTCATCACACTACTCACAATGGTGTGAAATTTAAAACTTATGAATTGTTTATTTATGGAATTTTCCATTTAATATTTTCAGACTGCAGTTAATCATGGGTAACTGAAACCGTGGATGAAGGGGGACTACTTTAGATTCATCAGTGCATCAATTTGGCTACATATGGCCTATCTCTCTTTCTAAATACTATATACATATATGTATACATACATACGCACATTTTTTTGCTGAACCATTGGGAAGTAGCTTGCAGATATCATGACACTTCAACCCTAAACACTAAATCATGTATCTCTTAAGAACAATTAAATTACTATTACACCCAGAGAAACTTAACACTGATACAATACTATTATCTAATATACCATCCATATCAAATTCCCACAATTTTCCTAACAATATCCTTTATAGCTTTTTATTTGTTTTGGTCCAGGATCCAGTCAAGGGTCATGCATTGTATTTAGTTGTCATGCTCCTTTTTAGTATTTTTAAATCTAGAACAGCACCCTCCCTTTTTTTCTTGTCCTTTTTTTTTGTGACATTGGCATTGTTGATGAGTCCAGGTAGTTTTCCTCTATATGTCTCACAGTATGAAATGTGTCTGATTGTTTTCCCATGATTAGTTTAAGCATTTTTAGCAAGAAGACTACATGGGTGATGTTCTGTCCTTCTTAGGCACAAAATGCCAGTTTATCCCAAGATCATAGATACTTTTGGGGATTTTACAGATAGCTAGGGAGGTATTTTTTACTTGCCCATTAAAAAAGTTACTTTTCTGGACACAGGTCAAATTATGGTTTATAATTTGCACCATATTCCCTGTCTAGGTTACCTGTGTACAGAAATGCTGAGCATTAAGAGGAGTTTGTGTATCTATTCTGCCATCACATTTTCCTACCTCAGAGCATTTACTTAGTCCAGCTGGTTGTCTGTCTGTATGTTCACAAACTTTCACAATCAACTCAATAGGAAATAAATTTTTTTCAGCAGCTTCATGTGCCGTCTCCTTAAGTACTTTTTCCTATGACTTGGTCACTTTTCCCCCTCTCATTGTATGAAGACTTTCTCATACTACTCTATATTGATCATTTTTAAGAGGCAAATGTGATATGATCAAGTTCCTCTCCTGTTATTCTTACCTCCTGACATGTTATCATAGCATCTGGGTCTTTTGTCTCTTTGGAAAAATAAGCCAGATTTTATTGCATGGATTCTGTATTAGTTTTATATTTCTACCATAACAAAATGATCACAAATTTAGAAATCTAAAACAACATATTTATTACAGTTCTGGAGGCCAGAAGCCTGCTATGGGTCTCATCAGACCTGATGAGAAGTCAAGCTGTTGGCTGGCTGCATTCCCTTCTAGAGGCTCTAGGAGGGAATCTGTGTCCTGCTCATTTGGTTATTGGCAGAATTCGGTTCCTTGCCACTGTAGATCTGAGATCTGTAGATCTCAGTTCTTTGCCACTGTAGATCTGTAGATCTGAGATACCTTTCTTGCTGGCTGTGAGCTAAGAGCTGTTCCTAGCTTCCAGAGGCCACCTGAATTCCTTAGATTGTCATCTCTTTTCTCCATCTTCAAAGCCAACCATGGCAAATTGAGTCCCTCTCATACTTAGAATTTCTCCATTTTCTTTTGTCATTACATCTTTCACTCACTTAGCTGGGGAAAGGTTCTCTGCTTTTAAAGATACATGCAATTAGAGTATGCCCACCCAAATAATTCAGAATATTCTCCCCCATCTCAAGATCCTTAACTTAATCACATCAGTAAAGTTCCTTTTGCCTTGTAAAATAATATAGTCATGGATTCTTGGAATTGCGGTGTGGACATCTTTGGGTGGCCATCACTTTGCCTACCACAGATTTTATTATAGCAGCAAGCCATAACCTGACACCCAGTGTATGATTCATCCATTTTTTTATTCAACCAACACAAATATTAAAGAATACCTATTAAATTGAGCATGTATTAAATTTCAGGCATTGTTTTATGTGCGAGGGTTACAAAAATACAGCATGTAACTCATCAAGGAGTTCATAAACTGGTTTGGTAAGTTCTGTAGATAGAGATTGGCACAGAGTTCTGTAAGAGAACACAAGAAGGCATATGAGCAAGATTAGAAAAACCAGGAATGGCCTCCTGTATTAATCAGTATCTAAGCTCAGTCTTTGAAATGAAATAAGGTATTAAGTAAGGATGGATGATTGCAGATGGGTAAAGAACTTCAAGCAGTGAGAAAATAATGACCAAAGTTACAGAGTTCGAGGTAGGCTGGTTTTTGGAGGAGGTGGAGATGTATGGTAGGTAGTTTTCCTGGAGTGGAGAGATGGAGCTAGATCAGCAAGCTGAAGCATAAACATGAAGACTTTGTGCGCTACAAAGGCTCAAGATAGATCTGCAGGAAGTGGGAAGTGACTGACGATCTTGAAAGAGAGTGCTGTGTTCACATTTATATTTTATATAGGTCATACTAGTGGCCATGTGGAGGATAGTATAGTAGAACAAGATTGGGGTAAGAAGATCATTTAAGATGCTTGTATGAAAATCCTGACAAAAAGTGATGGAGGCTTGAACTCAGGCAATGGTAGTTGGGATGGAGCACAGATCAGTGGATTTGAGAAAGTTTTATGAAATATTATTGATTAGATGGTATATCAATCAGGGTTCAACCAGAGAAATAGAACCAGTGGGAGATATATATTAAGAAATGTATTGTAAAGAATTGGCTTGTGGGGGCTGTGTAGGAGAGTGGGCTTTCAGGAAGGACAAACTGGAACTCTTGGATATGGGCTGAAGCTGATGTCCGCAGGTTAAATTTATTCAGGGAAGCCTTAGCCTGGTCTTAAGATCTATCAGCTGATTGAATCAGGTCTACCCAAATTATTTAGGATCATCTCCTTTATTTAAAGCTAACTGATTATAGACAGTAATCACACCTACAAAATAACTTCACAGCAAAACCTAGTTAAATTGATAACTGGGGACTCTAGCCTAGCCAAATTGACACATCAAAAGACAATCACAGATGGGATGTCAAGGGAAGCAGAATAATAGAGGGTAGTTCTCAAGTATGTGGCTCGAGTATTACGTGAAATCACTAACTGAGTTATAGAACACAAGAGAAGGAGCAGGTTTTCAACATTTTCGGTAAGATACCTAGATGGAGGTTCCTGGCAAGCAGGTAAAGATCTGACATTGCAGGAGAAGTGTTGTCCATATAAATATATTTAGAAAACTGTCAGCATAAAGGTGATAGATGAAACCGGGAGAGTAAATTAAATAATCTAGAAGAAGGTATATATAGAGAAAAAGTTGTGGATTGAGAAGGAAATTCTGGGGACCACTAACATTTAAGGATTATCTAGAGAAAGATGAACAGATAAAGGAGTAATAGGGTGAGGGGAAAACCTGAAAAAGTTTGATGCCAATTAAGAAAAATGTAGTGAACAGCAGCATTATATACATTAGAGCGTTCAGTACTGAAAAATACTTATTAATTTGTAAATCAAGTTTATTGGTGAATTTAGCATTAATGGTTTCTGTGTTGTGAGAGCAGAGGCCAGATTACAGTGGGTTGAAGAGTTACTAGGAAGTGCCAAATTGAGGGTAGCTGGCATACAAGATGGGATGAGAATGGAGGATAAAAATCTGACAATATTTATAATTAAATGATAACTGTGAGAAGATTAAGAGCCAAGTGAGTATTAAAAAATAATGGTAGGACCTTGCACAGTTTTATTGACTTAAAGTAACAAGAAAAAGGGTAGAGATTGAAGATATAGGACAGAAGAGAATTCAAAGTTACTGAGAAAGAAAAGAAATAGGCCTGGTTGTTAGAGAGGGTGCAGTGCCAAGAGAAGGACTTGTTTTATTCTTTGGATAAGACTAGGATATTGGTACTCAGTAGAGGTAGTATCTTCCTGAGAGGGTGATTGGAAAGTTTGTGAAAGACATTTAAGATAATCATTATGGAAGGGCTTCCTGACATATTGTGGGCAGGGTCAGTATTGCTAAATAACCTGCAATATGCAAGACAGCCTGCACAATGAGCTTTTTCTATATCCCATACAACTTTTGAATTATATCATCGGATTGAACACCTATTTTTGTTAATCCAGACCTTGAATTGAACTCCATTCTATATATAAATAAGCAAGTTTTTAATACACACTGACATTTCCAGGAATGTAACTACCATGTAATCCAAGGTAAAAACCTTTGTTTTGTTCAGAATCTTATCAAGAATGTTTATCATTTTGGGAAATCATGATACCTACAAAAATGCTGCTCTTGGCTGTTTGAAATCCAGATGACAACACACATGCATCAGTCAGTAATTGGAGCTGCCACATTTACAGGCATTCTCTCTTTATTTTTTGCATACTTCATTGTTTTTTAGTGTTGTCATGTCCCCACATTTACATCCTTTTTTTTTTTTTTTTTTTGAGACAGGGTCTTTCTCTGACACCCAGGCTTGAGTACAGTGTCACAATCCCAACTCACTGCAGCCTCGACCTCCCGGTTTCAAGCAATCCTCCTGCCTCAACCCCCCAAGTAGCTGGGACCACAGGCACATGACGTCATGCCCAGCTAATTTTTGCGTTGTTTGTAGAAATAGGGTTTTGCCATATTACCCAGGCTGGTCTCAAACTCCTGAGCTTAAGTGATCTGCCCGATTCAGCCTCCCAAAAGTGCTAGGATTACAGGCATGAACGTCCGTGCCTGGCTGCACATTTACATCTTAAAATACATTGTATTTTATTATAAATAACTTTCTTGTCATTTCTATTTCATATTATAGATTTTTTGAAATTTTCATTTTAATATAATAAAGTAAGCATTAAAATATTTAAGAAAGGGAGTCAGATGGAATTGGAAACCATTGGCACAGAAGAAATAAGATAAGAATGAGTGAAAAATGCCGATGTTTTAAACAACAATGAAGAGATTTGTGAGAATGGCTAATGCATTATACTTTGTGGAAGAGGTTACCATAGCTCTAATTCCCAAATCCAATGACTAGATTTCAGGCTTTATCTTGATCCTTCTGCAACGTTTAAAATTCTCTGCTTTCTTCCATTCTACAACATTCTCCTCTTCTAGTTCTTCTTTTATGTATTTGACCATTGTTTCTATTTTTTTCTGAATACCTCCTCAGCCTAGATCCTTAAATTGAGTGGTTCCTGAATCTTCCTATTTCAATCCTCACTTCTGCTTGGCAGTCTCACCCACTGTCCTGGGTTAAATAAAAAAGATATATGCAGATGGCCTCCAAATCTGTATTTCTAGCACAAACTTTCTGCCAGGCTCAAACTCGTGCAGCCACCTGCCTGCTGACTCTTTCTGTGTGATTGCCTTATCACCTTAGACTGAATGTGACCAAAACTGAACTCTTCATCACCCCACCAGCAGCACTACAAACCTCTTTATTCTTTATTGTTGGTACTAGTACTCCTAAGGCAAAAACTAGGGCATATATCGTGTTTCTTCTGTCTCTCACTTCCTCTTTTTAATCTGTCACCAAGTCATAATGGTTATTTCTTCAAAATATTCCACGATTTTTTCTTCTGTTTTTCATTTCCAAAACTCTAGTCCCATTCCCCAGTTTGGACCCTCAACATTTTTCTCCTGCATGACAATAATAGTTTTCTAACTGATCTCCTGCCTCCAGTACTGCATACTGACTCTTGGTACAGCCTTTAGAATAGCCTCTAAAATAAATATCTGATCACATTGCTCCCCTACTTAAAATCCTTTAATGATTTTTTGCTTTCTATGAAAATCCTTTAATGATTTCTTGCTTTCTATGATAACGTCTAAAGTCTTAGCATGACCTAAAAGTTTCTCTGTGGCATACCTCTTACTCAAGCCTTATCTGTTGCCACCAATTCCTACACCTCATCCCAAACTCACACAACTCTTTTTTTTTTTTTTTTTTTGTATTTTATGCGCCACTGGGGTTTTCTTGAACATACTGTTATTTCATGCAGATTTCTTTGCACATTTGACTCCCTCTAACACCTTTACACCCTTGTTTACCTAGTGAACTTCATTCTTCAAATTCCTGCTCATTTGTTATAGCCTCAATAATTTTTTTCCTCATCCTATGTCTTCAGCCTCTAAAAATAATTGCTTCCTCTTTACTATTTCTATGCCTGGTATTTGTCTGCTGTTGCACATGTCAAACAATGACTTGGTGAATGAATGTACATTGAATTCTCAGTGTGGTACCTTTCCATCTGGTTGATTAGGAATTTTAAAAAGAATTACAATGCACAACAGAAGTTACTTCATTTGTTTTTAGGTTTTTGCTTTTTATTGTGGTATGAGTCATAGTAAAGTACATAAATCTTAAATATATAGTTCAGTGGATTTGTACATATACGTATATACTAGTGTAATCAACACCTAGATCAAAATATACATCACTTCCAATACCCTAGAAAGCACATTTGTGTCCTTTTCAAGTTAACATCCACAAAAAGTAACCACTATTCTCACATCTGTCACCATTGATTGGTTTCGCATATTCTTGAACTTTATATAAATGGAATCACAGAATATGTACTCTTTTTTAAATTTTAACTATTATTTTACTTGTAGGGGCTACATACACAGGTTTATTACATGGATATATTGCACTGACATCCACTCCCTCCTGCTTCTAGTAATCTGCAGTGTTTATTGCTCCCATGTTTATGTCCATATGTGTTCAATGTTTAGATCCCACTTGTAAGTGAGAACATGTGGTATTAGATTTTCTGTTTCTGCATTAATTAATTTAGGATTATGTACTCCAGCTCCATCCATATTGCTGCAAAGGACATGATTTCATTGTTTTCTGTGGCTGCATAGTATTCCATGGTGTACATGAAACACATTTTCTTTACCTGGTCTACCACTAATGGGCACCTAAGTTGATTTAATGTCTTTGCTATTGTGAATAGTACAGTAGTGAACATACGAGTGAACACAGAGAGCTTGGGTCTTTTTGGTATAATGATCTATTTATCGTCAGTTATGTATACAGTAGTGAGATTGCTGGATCAATTGGTAGCTCTGTTTTAAAAATTTCTTTGAGAAATCTCAACTGCTTTCCACAGTGGCTGAACTAATTTACATTCACACCCCCAATGTATACGTGTTCCCATTCCTCCACAGCCTCAACAGTAGCTATTGTTTTTTTGACTTTTTTTTTTTTTTTTTTCCGACTGAGTCTTGCTCTTTCACCCAGGCTGGAGTGCGGCTCACTGCAAGCTCCGCCTCCCGGGTTCACGCCATTCTCCTGCCTCAGCCTACTGAGTAGCTGGGACTACAGGCGCCCACCACCACGCCTGGCTAATTTTCTGCATTTTTAGTAGAGACGGGGTTTCACCGTGTTAGCCAAGATGGTCTCGATCTCCTGACCTCGTGATCCATCCGCCTGGCCTCGGCCTCCCAAAGTGCTGGGATTACAGGTGTGAGCCACCGTGTTTTTTGACTTTTTATAGCAGCCATCCTGATTGGTGTGAGATTTTTTTTATTGTGGTTTTGATTTGCACTTCACAAGATTGTACTCTTTTGTCAGATAGGTTTTTATTTGAAGCCTTATCAGTACCTTAGAACTCTGCGGCACCCTAATGGTATCTGTGAGAAAAGAGATATGGAAACAGCTCTTGAGGGGATGCTCCAAGAGGAAGGCAAGGCTTCAACAACTCTTCTTATTTTTATTTTATTTATTATGATTATATTTTTTTGAGATGGAGTCTCGCTCTGTTGTCCAGGCTGGAGTGCAATGGCACGATCTCAGCTCACTGCAACCTCCACCTCCTGTGTTCAAGCGATTCTCCTGCCTCAGCCTCCGAGTAGCTGGGATTACAGGTGCACACCACTATGCCCAGATAATTTCTTGTGTTTTTAGTAGAGATGGGGGTTTCACCATGGTGGCCAAGCTGGTTTCGAACTCCTGACCTCAAGTGATCCACCCGCCTCGGCCTCCCAAAAGGCTAGGATTACAGACATGAGCCACCGTACCCGACCAACAACTCTTGAATCATAAAAATCAGAAAGTCTATGATTATTTGGATGGGCATCCTCACAGTGAAATAGAATGTTTATCTAATGTGTTATCTACTTGAAGATGAAATGAAATATCCAGAAATTTGAAGGGACTGTGGAGGAAGAGATCTTAAAACAGTTCAAAGAAAGAAAGGGTGTTAATTTGAAATTAACTCAGTTCTATTCAGTCAACACTTACTGAAAACTTGATGTGTCAGGCACTATATGAGACAAAGGGCACACCCAGATTACTAAACCATGCACCTGTTCTTGAAGACCACTCGGTCTGGTGCTGGAGACAAAATCATTCTGTAAGGAAGAAGCTAAAGCTAGGAAGCACAAAGGATGAATAGTGATCCCAGACAGAGAAGGCTTCTTGGAAGATATAGTGCTTGAATTAAACTTACATTATAAGTGGGAGGCATTCAGGTGAAGAAAGTTGGCAAGGTATTTAGTTTTCAGTCATGTGAATTTGAGGTACCTGTGAGATATTCAAGTGAAGATGTCCACTAGAATGTCAGAAATATAAATAAAGAATGCAGACTTGAATGGCAATCAGCATATAGATGAGAGCTGTCATCATATAGATGAGAGTTGAAGCCATGGGAAAGTGTATATTGTGAGAAGAAAAAGTGGTCAAGAAGAAAATTTTGAAGAACACAAACATTAAAATGACTGGGAGAGGAAGTGGGTCCTGGAAAGGAAACTGGATTGCCAAAAATAGTGAAAAAGGAAAGCAGAAAATGAGGTGTCCTGAAACCTAAGGGAAGAAACTATCTCAAGAAAAAGGTTGTGGTTAACAGTGTCAAATATTTTTGTAAGACAGGGATTTAAAAGCATCCATTGGTGATGGGGACAGAAGGGAAGGAAAAAAGCACTGAGTCTATCAAAGGAGGTCCTTTATTAGTGACTTTGGTAAGAGAAGATTTATTGGAGTAGAAGGGACAGAAAAAAGATTGTAGTGGATTGAAGAGTGCATGGAGGAGTATGAGGAAGTGGGTAAAGATAGGGAAGACATTGCTTCCAGGAATTTGAGCTGTGATGAGTAGCAAAAGGGGAAGAGAGTTATAATGGGAGGGGAACAAGGTTAAAGGAATCATCTTTTAAGATGGAAAAGACTTAAACTTGTTCAAATGTCAGTGGGAAAGATTAAATAGAGAGGAGTAGCTGAAGAGAGAGGAAAAAGTGGGTATAATGAATAGTTTGAAGGAAGCGAAGATTCTATGGGATCCAGAGCAGAGATGGAAGAGTATGCCTTAGGAGAGGAGGAGAATTGAAGGGAGAAATAAACAGTTCCACAATAATAGTTGGAAACTTAAATACCTTAGTTTCAATAATGGATAGGACATGTAAGAAGATCAATAAAGCAATAGTGGACTTGAACAGCACTGTAACCCAGTAGATCTGACAGATTGTATAGACCTAACAGCACTGTCCCATAGACCTAATAAACATGTATAGAACACTTCATCTAACAACAAGAATATACACATTTTTCTCAAGTGCCATGGAACATTCTCCAGGATAGGCCATATGTTAGGCCACAAAACAAGCTTCAATAAATTTAAAATGATGGAAGTCATACAATATCTTTTACAACCACAATGGAATGAATCTAAAAATCAGTAACAGAGGAAAACTGGAAAATCATATAACACATTCTAAATAAATGGTTCAAAGAAGAAATCTTAAGGGAAATTAGATAAAATTGTGAAATAAATGAAAATGAAAACATGCCAGAACTTAAGGGACACAGTAAGATCAGTGCTCAGAGGGAAATTTGTAGCTGTAAATGTCAACATTAGAAAAGCAGAAAGATCTTGAAACCTGACTATACACCTAGAGGAACAAGAAAAGTAATAGCCAAACAAACCCAAAGGTAGAAGAAGGAAGGAAATAATAAAGATTAGAGTGGAGATAAACAAAATAGAGAATAGAAAAACAATAAAGGGGAAAACTGAAACCAAAAGTTGATTTTTTGAAAATATCAACAAAACTGACAAAATGTTACCAAATACCTAAAATAATAACTAAATCATAAATGAGAATGGAGATGTGATTACCTTACAGCAATAAAAGTATTATAAGAGCATAGTATGAACAATTGCAGACAAACAGGTTAGATAACCTAAATGAAATGGACAACTTCTTAGATGTACAAAAATTACTGAAACCGACTCAAGAAGAAACAGAAAATCTGAACAGACTTATTACAAATGTAATCGAATCAGAACCTACCAACAAAGAAAAGACTGGGAACAGGTGGCTTCACTGGTGAATTCTATCAAACGTTTAAAGAATAATTAACACTAGTCATTCTCAGAGTCTTCCACAAAACAGAACAGGAGGGAACACGTCCAAAGCCAGACAAAGACACCACAGGAAAAGGAAACTACAGATAAATTTTCCTTATGAATGTAAATATAAAAAATGTATTAAAATATGAGCAAATAGAATTCAACAGCATATTATACGTGAATATGTATACATGGATTATACATTATGACCAAGTAGGATTTATCTCAGGAATAAAAGGGTGACTCAACATATGAAAATCAATCAATGTAATGCACCATATAAATTCAAAAAAAGTATTTGACAAAATTCAACACCATTTCATTATTTTTTAAAAACTCAGAAAAGTAGGAAAAGAGAGAACTTCCTCATCATAATTAACAGCATTTATGAGCAACAAACAGCAAACAACTAAATCATCCTTAATGTTGATTGGCTTGAAGCATTCTTTGGAAGATCATGAACAAAGAAAGAATGTTTGTTTTCACCACTGCTTGTACTTGAAATTCTAGACAGGGCAATTATGAAGAAAAGAGAAATAAAAAGTTTTCAAAATGGAAAAGAAGCAAAACTATATTCACAGATAACATGATCCTATATATATAAAATACCCAAAGACTCACAAAAAATACACTGTAGTTAATAAATGAATTCAGCAAAGTTACAGTGTACAAAATCAACATGCAAAAATCACTTGCATTTCTGTACACTCACAATCTGAAAAGGGAATTAAGAAAATAATTCCATTTACAGTAACATCAAAAAGAATAAAATACTTAGAAATAAACTTAACCAAGAAGGCAAAAATTTGTACAGTGAAAACTACAAAACATTGCTGAAAGAAAGGAAAGATACAAATAAATGCAAAGAAAGTTTGTGTACATGGATTGGAAGACAATACTATTAAGAAGTCCACACTATGCAAAGCAATCTGTAGATTCAACACAATCCCTGTTAAAATCCCAATGGCACTTTTTATGCAGAAATAGGAAAATTTATCCTAAAACACATATGGAACCTCAAAAGACCCACAATTGCCAGAACAATTTTGGAAAACAAGAACAAAAATGGAGGACTCAACATTTCCTGATTTCAAAACACATTACAAAGCTACAATAATGAAAACAGTGTGGTACTGTTATAAAAACAGACAAATAGACAATGGAATGGAATAGAGAGTGTAGAAATAAACCCTTGCCCATATATGGTCAGATTATCTTTAACGAGGGTATCAAGACCACTCAATAGGTAGAGGACAGTCTCTTGAACAGATAATATTGAGGAAACTGGATATTCACATGCAAGAGAATGAAGTTAGACCTTTACTTCACGCTATGAAAAAATCAATTCAGAGTGGATTAATGGCCTAATTACAAGACCTAGAACCATAAAGCTTAAATAAATCAAAAATGTAAATATTTACAATGATGTTTAAATATTACCCCCAAAACACAAGCAACAAAATAAAAATATAGATAAACTTGACTTCATCAAATTAACTTTTGTGTACCAAATGATATTATCAAGAAAGTGAAAACATAGAGAACTGGGATGAAATGCATGCAAATTATATATATGATAAGGGTCCATATCTGACATGCAATTCAAAAACAAAAAGGTAAAAAATCCAATTAAGGTTAGATAATATGAACAAATATTTTTCTAAAGAATGCATAACAGGCCAGGCACATTGGCTCACGCCTGTAATCCCAGCACTTTGGGAGGTTGAGGTGGTGAATCACCTGAGGTCAGGAGTTCAAGACCAGCCTGGCCAACATGGTGAAACCACGTCTCTACTAAAAATACAAAAACTAGCCAGGCATGATGGCAAGCATCTGTAATCCCAGCTACTTGGGAGGCTGAGGCAGGAGAATCACTTGAACCCCAGAGGCGGAGGTTGCAATGAGCCGAGATTGCACCACTGCACTTCAGCCTGGGTGACAAGAGTGAAACTCTGTTAAAAAAAAAAAAAAAAAGCAAAAGAAAAAGCATAACAATGACCGACAAAAACATGAAAACATTCTGGGCATCATTAATCATTAGGGAAATGCAAATTTAAATGCAAACCCCACAAACCCACTAAGATGACTATAATTAAAAATAACAAGAGATGAGTGATGGTGAGGATATGGAGAAAGTGGAATTCTGATACATTACTGGTGGGACTGTAAAATGGTGTAGATGCAATGGAAGAGTTTGATGGTTCCTTAAAGAGTTATCATAGAATTACCACATGATCCAACCATTTCCCTCCTAGGTACATACTCCAAAGAATTGAAAACAGGGACTCAAATACTTGTAGACTACTCTTCATAGGAGCACTGTTTGCGATAGCCAAAATGTCAAAGCAGCCCAGAGAAATGGATTACTTGATTCAAAAATTGAGGTGTATACATAAAGTTAGTTCTTCTGATATCCAGCCAAAAGGGAAATGAAGTACATGCTCTGCTGTGGATTAACCTTGAAAACATTATGCTACTTGAAAAAAGACGAAAAGGGTTACATATTGTGTGATTCTATTGCTATGAAATATTCAAATTAGGTAAGCACCTGTTGCTATGAAATATTCAAATTAGGTAAGCCCATACAGACAGAAATTAGATAAGTGGTTGCTAGGGGCTGCGACACAGTATGGAAATGTTAGAGACTTCTTAAAGAATACAGGGTTTCCTTTTGGAGTGATAAATAGAATGCCTTTGAACTACATACAGGTGGTGGCTCCACAACATTGTAAATGCACTAAATACTACTGAAATGTTCACTTTAAAATGGATAAGTTTATAATATATTAATTTCTCCACAGCTAAATAAAAAACAATTAAAAGATTCATTTGGAAAGGGATACACCCTATTAAAGTAAGCCTGGTACATGAGACAAAAGCTAAAAAAGAAAAAAAAAAGGAACACAATTGACAAACTAAATAAAGAAAATACTTATACTGAAAGCAAGCATAAACAGACCGAGATCAGGTTGTAAAAAAAGAGTTAGTGTATGATGTACATAAAAACATTGCCTCTGTCAATGAAAAAAAAGAATAACATATTAGCAAAGTGCATTAAGGAAGGCAACAGATGAATAGGAAAAAAATGTGTAAGATTTAATAAATAAATATAGGAAAACTAAAATGGCCAGGCACAGTTGCTAACTCCTGTAATTCCAGTGTTTTGAGAGGGCAAGGTGGGCAGATCACTTGAGGTCAGGAGTTCGAGACCAGGCTGTCCAACATGGTGAAACCCTGTCTCTACAAAAAAATAATGGGCTTGGTGGTACATGCCTGTAATCCCGGTGAATCTGGAGGCTGAGGCATGAGAATCACTTGAACCAGGAGGTGGAGGTTGTAGTGAGCCGAGATTGCGCCACTGCACTCCAATGACACTCTCTGAAAAAAAAAAAAAAAAAAAGGAAAAGAAAAGAAAATGACCCTAGACACCTTTTAGTATTTACATAATGTAAATTATTTAATACAACGGTACTGATTAAACTGTGTAATAGCAATGATAAATAATAATGAGACTGACTTTTGATAAATGTAATTCTCAAATATGATCAGAATTAGAATATATTGCTAAAGAACTTTAGGAAGTTGTTAATTGAAAATTCTAATTATGAGAATTCAGTGTCCACAAGAGACATGTTCTACTTCATAATACATTAATATATTTCCTTATATTAGATTTTTCTGAAGGTTTGTAGAAGTGCATCTTGTACTCTGCAGAGGAATAGGATGACAAATGAACTCAGGGTTAATTGGAATAATTTTACAATTCATGTTGATTAAATAAGAAGGCAGCATTGATTTCACAGCAACTATATATAACTATTCATTGTGGTTTCATAAACAACAGAAATTGTAACCACTCAACAAACTCTAATTCTGGACATCTCTTCATTCGCTTCATGCACCATCAATTCAGTGGCCCTTTGCAGTGAGCACTTGACATCCGAAAAACGAAACAAAACCTAAAAAACAAAATGAGGAACCAACTAAGGAACACCCATCTCATTTCAGCAGGGCTCCCCCGACTTGATCACATTGGGGAAACCTGCAAAAGTAGGAGGATTCTCTGCTTCCATCATTCCCTCTAGATTATTCTCTCGGAAAGGGAAAAAGAAGAGAAGAGAAAGAGAAGGGAAGGGGAGGTGAGGTGAGGGGAAGGGAGGGGAGAGGGAGGGGTGAAGGGAAGGTTTGTCTTCAAAAAATCCAACTGCTGTCACTGTAGCATGGTGGGGGGAGCTTGTAGGAAGGAAGGAAGGAATGCTTGTCTTCAAAAAATACAACCACTGGGGCTGTAGTATGGTAGGGGGAGCTTGTATTGCCAGGAAACAGGGGAGGTGTGTGTGGGTATTGGAGGGAGGTGGCTACAGAATCCTCTATGAACCTGCTCAGGTCTCATAAACAGGAAAACAGGCCACTTGCTTGTGTGCACCACACTTGTCCCTAGGCAGCACACTCCCTTCTGGGAAAGAGATCAAAGTTTGGATCAAAAGCAGCCAGGTCCGCTAGGCACGGTGGCCAATGCCTGTAATCCTAGCACTTTGGGAGGCCAAGGTGGGCAGATCGCTTGAGGCCAGGAGTTTGAGACTAGCCTGGCAAATATGGCGAAACCCTATCTCTACTAAAATTACAAAAATTAGTCAGGTGTGGTGGCACATGCCTGTAATCTCAGCTACCTTGGGAGGCTAAGGCAAGAGAATTGGTTCAGGAGACAGAGGTTGTAGGGAGCTGAGATTGTGCCACTGCACTCCAGCCTGTGTGACAGAGTGAGACTCTGTCTTGAAAAAAATTTTAGAAAAAGAAAGAAAAAAAGAAAGGCAGCCAGGTCCAACAGGCATCTGCACATTGTTGACCCATCCAGCAGAACAGGATTGGGAAAGGCATCTGTCGGGATGGGGCAGGACAGGACAAGACACACTATTGTCCGAGGCCTTCGGCTACCTTTCTGACTGGAACCCAGGCACTCATATGTGCCCAGGAATGGGTGGGATATTCCGGATGGGTTCTCCTAGAGAGACCCACTTGGCATATTTGATGATGGAGCATGCAGGCTCACTGGAACGTGACGGCTCACCAGTTAGTTCCCCCAGCATCTTGGTCATTCTGCGGAAGTGCATGGGTAGCCAGGCCCCTGGCCATGCTCGATTTCTCCTGGGCCCCTCTGTGTTCCCATGGTGGGTGTGGAAGTGGAGGTTGAGGCTAGAGTGTCTTTGAGGGTGTTGGGGCAGCTGTGCCTTGATTTGATACAGAGCTTTCTGGGCTCCTCAAGCTGAACTCTGGTGCTTGCCGGATATTCAGCCCGGATAATGAATGAGACGGTGGAGGACAAATTATTCTGCCCCTTTAGGGTCTCCAGGTAGACATGCAAAAGCCTGGTGCAGGGCCTTCATACAGAGCCCATGTTGGGATGCAAAGCCATGACTCCGTTGCTCTAAAGGTTGCGTGTCCTGCCCATACCGCTTGGTACCTGGAGATCAGCATGGAACACAGTGCTCTCAGAATAGTTCAAGTGTCTTCAGTCTTTGTTTGTTATAAGTCTTCCTGAATGTGTAGGCCACACTGGGAATGGGCAGAGCTTCATAGGACAGAAAATTCATCCTGTGGGTAATGATTCCCACACTCAGGTGTGTGACCTACTCTCACAAACATCAATCTCATGTGTGGGTTTGTGCTCTCAGGACATTCCAGGAAGAAGGGCGACATTACCATGGAACAGGAGTCACCCGCCTTTCTGTCACTTGTCAACTAATGTGGATCCTTTCCTCCTATGTAGTATCCACCACAGGGTCACCTCTAGCCCTTCCTAGGGAAAAGGCGGGAAGAAAGGAATGTAGAAAAATCTGGGTCCCATCGTCTAAGTAACTGAGTGGGCAGGGTTCCTCAGCTTTCAGGTTCCCTCTCATTCATCTTTTTTGTCCCTTTCTGTCTGGCCACGGGAGGCCACTCGGGCTACCAGCTGTCCACCTGGGGCACTTTGCATTCCAGTCCACTCTCAACCTCATTGCCCACTCTGATTCTTTGTGTGCTTTTGGAGTTTTTCTCCCCTCACTTTTTTCTTCTTCACTTTCTTTACTTTTAGTCCAGTTCTGTTTGTGAAGGTCAGGATCCGCCTGGAAGGCAGGGTCAGGTGGGCATGGGAACATCCTTAAGGAGAACACGCTTACTTTTCCTAAGGAAATTAGTAAGACCCCGCCTGACCCCTGCAGGGAGTAATTGGCGTCCTGCTCTCCTTTCTGCCCTATCTCCCTAGAGCATAGGTGTCTGATAACCTCTTTTCCCTGGTGTCTGTTTCATTTCTGTTTTTCATCTCTCCTCTCAATTCTGGGATCCTTCTCTGCCTGGCCTTGTTGAATAGGGACTTGTTGGCCCCTTGCAGTGTGCTGATTACATCCAGAGGGCATGATTCAGCTTGCACCTTTGTCCTCCGTAGCTCCTGCAGGCCTACTTATGGATCAGAGCTCTTGATCCCGCTCAGAAGAGACCCCATCAACAAGAAGCTTCTTGGTGGTGTGTACTTTAACTGGAATGTCACTGGTGTCTCCTTGCCACTCGTTGTGTATGTCACCATGCACTGAGGTGCCCCTGAACTAGATCCCTCAGG
Source organism: Macaca thibetana thibetana (assembly GCF_024542745.1). Taxonomy (NCBI): domain Eukaryota; kingdom Metazoa; phylum Chordata; class Mammalia; order Primates; family Cercopithecidae; genus Macaca; species Macaca thibetana. The sequence goes on from NC_065598.1 coordinate 56,317,106, forward strand.
ACAGCTGTGGTGGCATGAAGCAGCCACTTCTTGTTTTCTTTCTGGTTCTTCTTCCTCTTCCTCTTCCTCCTCCTCCTCTTTTTTCCCTTCCTTCCCCTCCCCTCCCTTGTTTCTTTCTTCCTTTCTTTCGTCTTCATCTTTGACTTCTTCCTTCTTTCTTCTTTCTTTTTTCTCTTTTTCCTTTCATTTTCAGCTCTTGGCGGGAAAAGTGTTCTATGGAGACTGCTGCTCCTTGGTGATGGGCGATGTCCCTTTGTAGCAGTAGGCCTGGAGGGAGGCTTCACTTTTCTTCTTCAGGGAGCAGAGATGAAGGTCACCAGTTCAGTCCCTCTGCTGCTCCAGAAAGCTGCTCAGGTGTTATTTTAAATGAAATGTCATCATGAACTCACTCCTTAGCCACCACCTCATGACTTGTCATTCTACCCTGTTCTCCTTATAAACACTCTAAATGTCAAATCCTGAACCACTAGGAGCCTCGGCAAGTTGTCCCCTGTTGCCTTTTTTTCCAGTCCAGCCATGTGAGCACAACGATCTGGATTTTGGTATGTACAGGCAGGTTGTCTCTGCCACCTGCCCATTTGCCCACTCTGACTCACACAGGTAGGCACCCAGAGACCACAGGCACAGACACACATGCACGCATTCATAAGGGACCTCACAATCAGAAATGTAATCACAAATACAAGCAAATGCAGAAACAAACAGACACACCCACATGCAGACACACACGCACACACTTACACACACACACACAAGTTCACACCAACACAGGGGTGTGGTCCCCAGCATTCTGCCACACAGACACACATGCACACACATGGCCACAAGCACGAGACTGGCCACAAACTCTCCATACGGGCTCTCAGTCAGCGACTGGCAACAGGCAACAGGCAACAGGTGAGGATTCCTGGCTTCAGGCCAGTGTCATCATGCCATTGATTGGGCAACTCAGGCCTTCTCCTGAGAATGAATGTGGAAGTCTGTTATCAGATAGGCCCAAGCAGCAGGTGTGAAAATGGAGCATCCTGGGTCAAGCTGCTTAAAAAGGGACCCCACTTTGTGGTAGAAGCAGAGAGAGTTCTCTTGGGAGCCTTGGCCCTGTGTGATGCCATGAGAAGCTGTGGTGCATGGTGGCCTTCCATAGGCCCCCTGAGCCACCCTCTTCCCACCCCCGCCTCTATGAAAGCCAGGACAACCTGTGCAGAGTCAGACTTGAGTGAGTTGCTAAGTGTCTCCACTGAGGGATACTCCTGTCTCAGGCCCTCTGGCTGCCTATTCAGCCATCGGCCCGTTCTGGTGACCTCCATGTGCCAGGACAATGTGGTAATCTCAACCCGGAGCTCCAGGCTTACGTAGGCCCCCAGTCCTTGGACAAATCCTCATGTAAGCCAGCTGGGTGGCCAGCACTTTCTCCTGGAATGGCAGCCTTATGATCCCAGTCCACCTGTGGTGTCCCAGTGGCCATGATTATGTGTCCTTTGTCATTACTTTCTGCACTAGTCAGCCATGAAACCTGGAGAGGGCCAAAGGAAGGGCAAAGGCTGGATGCCTAAACAGGATTCCCGCAGGGTCTCTAGCCTACCAGGCCTTGGTCATTGGGACTTCTGAGTTTGGTGGTCAACCTGGGACCTGGTGGCTGTTTTCTTTTTCTTCCCACTTTTTCTCTTTCTCCTTTCTATTTTTTTTTTTTTTTCCACTTCGGAAAAGGTGGAGGCCCTCGGGGTGGAGGAGCAGGGTTACAGTTATAGTTGGTGTTTGTGGAGCCATACTGCCATCAAGCGGAAACAGTTTCTGGCAACGGGATGCAGCTGAGCACCAGTGCTGCGGAAAGCCCAGGAGCGCTAAACAGATGGCGTCAAGCTGTCCACAGGCTGAAGCGGGAGGAGAGAGGAACTCCTGACTGGCCCTTGGCCTGTGCTTATTCCCAGGATGGCGCCTTGGCTCCACAGCTCTCTCCGAAAGAAAGGGCAGGCAGGGGCACCCCACCATGGGCTCCCCTGGCAGTCTCAGGGACTGCCAAGCATGAGTCACCCCGCCCCCAGCACCCTGAAGTTCCTTTGTTCCCAGGAAGAATAAGAACCTCTTGGCCCCAGCTTGGACCCAGCCAAGGGCACTTCGGAACTCCCCACAAAGGAGACCAGAGTAAACAGCCCCAGTCTCGACCATCAGTACCCAGTGGCTTCCCTTATGCCTATCACAAGACAGGGCGTCTCTACCCAGTGGGTAGACTGGTTTGAGGCTGCTGGGCTGTTCTGTCCTGGGACCTCTAGAGTTACTGCTTCTCCATGGGGTCCCAATTGCAGGTACACTTCCTTCAAGGGCTTTGAACCCTGGTGGGGGAAACCCTGGCTTGGGCTGAGTCTACCCATTCGGGCACATCCTCACTGATGTCTGCCTGGAATAAGGCAAGTTTTTTTGCAGCCTGTAGTCCTGTTCAGAAACATCTTCTGCTGGATGTCACTGTGGCTCCACAAATGATGGTCACCCCTTTCCCTTCCCCCACCTTGCTTTCCTCTCCCTCTTTTTGCTGGCAACCAAACAAAACAAAAACCATAAAACAAAGAAACTGGGACCGGGCGTGGTGGCTCACGCTTGTAATCCCAGCACTTTGGGAAGCCAAGGCGGGCAGATCACCTGAGGTCCGGAGCTCGAGAACAGCTTGACCAACATGGAGAAACCCTGTCTCTACTAAAAATACAAAATTAGCCAGGCGTGGTGGCACATGCCTGTAATCCCAACTACTGGGGAGGCTGAGACAGGAGAATCACTTGAACCCAGGAGGCCGAGGTTGCGGTGAGCCGAGATTGCACCATTGCACTCCAGCCTGGGCAATAAGAGTGAAACTCTGTCTCAAAAACAAACAAACAAACAACAAAAAAAAATCAAAGAAACTGGCCAAAGTGCACCCACCTCATCTTCAGCACTGCTCCTCACCTACATGGTCATTTTGGGGAAACTTGCAACAGTAGGAGGGCTCTATACCTTCCTCCTTCCCTCTGGATTCTTCTTTGTGCAGGGGGTCCCAGCGAACCAGCCTATCCTCAAGAAATCCCACCCTTGGGACTGTGGCATGATATGGGGAGGTTGCACTGGGGAAGGTGTGAGTGGGTACAGGGGGGTGGGTGTGTGGGTGTGTAGGTCTGCGTGTGAGCCACTGCAGATTTCTCTATGAATCTGCATAGGCCTCCTAAGAAGCAGACTGGTGCGTGCCTAGAGAAAAAGCATGAAGATAAGAATGCGGGAAGATCTGGACTGCATCCTTAGGGGTGGCATTATGACTCTGTCAGAGGTCCCTGTTTTTAACGTTTAATTCCCATCACATCTCAAATTTTTCCTGTGTTCACCTGTGCTTCCAAATGTCCTCAGGCACCTATATGTATCCCTACTCATACTCGCTCACAAACATCTGCCCAGGCACCTCCACTCATATCCGAGTCCTGTTGTGCAGGCACCTCTCAGAGGGCAGGGTTCTTCAGCTCCCCAGTTCCCTCTTGTTCATCTTCCTCATCCCTTTTTGTCTGACTGCCCAATATTTGCTGGCGGAGGGTGCAGGATGTGGTGGGGGTGGGGACAGCAGGGAGCAGGGCAGCCTTCTGGCCCAACAGGCCTCTGTGCACACGCAGTGCAGACCTGGGCATAAGGGGCTGACACTTTCTCCTGGCTGGTGGCTCTTCGTCTATGAAGCCACAGAAGGTCACTCGGGTTGCCACCTGTCCATCTGGGACATTCTATATTCTAGTTCACTGTCATCCTCGTTGCTCACTCTGATTCTTAGTATACTTTTGGAGATTTTCTTCCTTCACTTTTTCCTTCTTCACTGTCTTTACTTCTCATCCATTTCTGGTGTGGGGAGGTCAGGATTCACCTGGAAGGCAGGGTCGGGTTGGCAAGCGAACATCTTTAGGGAGAACATGCCTTCTTTTCCTAAGGAAATTAGAAAGACCTCAGCTGACTCCTGCCAGGTGTAATTGGAGTGCTCCTCTCCTTTCTGCCCTCTCTCCCTAGTGCCATAGGTGGCTGATTACCTCTTTTCCCTGGTCTCCTTTTCCTCTCCGTTTTTCCTCTCTCCTCCCATTTCTGGGGTCCTACCCTTCATTGACCTTGTAGACTAGGGGCTTATGGCCCCTTGCGGTTTGTAGATGACATCCGGAGGGTATGGTTTAGCCTGCCTCTTTGTCCTCTGTAGCCCCTGCAGACCTATTTGTGGATCAAAGCTTTTGATCTGACTCATAAGGGATAGCATCAACAAGAAGCTTCTCGATGGTGTGTCCTTTCACCTGGACGTCACTGTTGTCTCTTTGCCACTAGTTATGTATGTCACTACACATTGAGGCACCCATGAACTCTATCCTTCAGGACAGCTGAGGTGGCATGAAGCTGCCACTTCTTGTTCTTGTTATCCATCTGGTTCTTATTCCTCTTCCTCCTCGTCCTCTTTCTTTCTTTTATTTCCTTTCTTTCTCTTTCTTTCTTTCTTTCTTTCTTTCTCTCTCTTTCTTTCTTTTCTTTCCTTTCTTTTTCTTTCTTTCTCTCTCTCTCTCTTTCTTTCTTTTTCTTTCACTTTCTTCTCTTTTTCTTTCCTCCTCCTCCTTCTTTTTTTCTTCTTTCCTCCTCCTCTTCCTCCTTTTTCCTTTCACTTTCAGATCTTGGTGGGACAAATGTTCTATGGAGACTGCTTCTTCTGCTGCTCCTTGGTAATGGGGGATGTCCCTCTGCAGTTCTAGGCATGGAGAAAGCTTCACTTTCGTTCTGAAAGGAGCAGAGATGAAGGTTACCTGTTCAGTCCCTCTGGTCCTCCAAAAAGCCACCCATGTGTTACTTTTAAGTGAAATGTCATTCTGAATGCACTTCTTACCAGTACCTCATGGTTCGTCCTTCTACCTTGTTCTCCTTGAGGATGATCTAATAATGTAATCTTGGCCAGGAGGAGCCTCAGCAAGGTGTCCCCCATCTCTTCTTCCAATCAAGCCATGTGAACACAACTATCCGAATTTCAGTGTATACATGCAGGCTGTCTCTGCCATGTGCCAGTTTACCCACTCTCACACAGGAAGACACCCACAGACCACAGACATAGATACACATACACGCACTCACTAGTAACCACAGAAATGAAATCACAAACATGCCTGCACACAGAGACACATGCAGACACACACACACACCTAGACACACAAATAAGAAACCTCACAGGGGCACAGGGGTGCACGCCCAAGCATTCTCCCACACAGACACATACACACCACCACAGGCCCAAGACTGCCCACAATCCCTCCCACACAGGTTTTAAATGTGCAAAAGGAACAGGAGACAGGGAGCGTTCCTGACTCCAGGCCTGGGCCATCATGCCATTGGTTGATGGACAACTCTGGCCTTCTCCTGAGAATGAATGCGGGACGTCTGTTATCAGATAGGATCCAGCAGCCGGTGTAAAACTGGAGCATCCTGGGTCAAGCTGCTTAAAAAGGAACCTCATTTTGTGTTAGAGACAGAGAGAGTTCCCTTGGGAGCCTTGGCACTGTATGATGCCATGAGAATTTGTGGTGTGTAGTGGCCTTCCCCAGCACCCCTGAGCCACCCTCCTCCCACCTCCATCTGTGTGAAACCCAGGACAGCCTGAGTAGAGTCAGACTTGAGTGAGTTGCTGAGTGTCCTCTCTGAGAGATACTCCTGCTACAGACCCTGTGGTTTCCAGTTGAGCAGTCCACCCATTTTGGTGACCTCCAAGTGCCAGCCCCAAGGTGGTAAACTCTACCTGGAGCTCCAGGCTTTCGTAGGACCCCCAGTCCTGCAGCAGAACCTTGTGTAAGCCAGCTGGGTGACCAACACCTTGTCCTGGGGTAGCAGCCCCTATGATCCCAGTCCTCCTGTGGTGTCCCAGTGATGATGATCATAAGTTTTTGGTTGTTTACTTTCTGCAAGGGCAGGAGCCATGAAACCTTCAGAGAGCCAAAGGAAGGGCAAAGGCTGGCTCCCTAAACAAGATTCCCACAGGATCTCCAGCCTACTGTCCTGGTCCTTGGTCACACGGTCCCATGAGTTTGGTGATCAATCTGGGACAAGGTGACTGATTCCTTTCACTCCTCTGTCTTTCTTTTGTTTCTCCTTCCTCTTTACTTTTTTTCACATGGAAAAAGGCAGAGACCCTCAAGTTGGAGGGGCAGGGTTATAGTTTTAGTTGACGTTTGTGGAGTCATACTGCCATCAAGCGGAAACTGTATCTAGAAACCAGAGTCAGTTGGGCACAAGTGCTGGGGAAAGCCCAGGAGCGCAAAAGAGATGGCAGCATGGGGCCCCCAGGCTGAAGCAGGACAAGAGAGGAACTCAAGAGAGGAAGCTGGCCCTTGGCCTATGCTCATTCCCAGGATGCCTCCCTGGTTCCACAGCTCTCTCCGAAAAAAAGGGCAGGCAGGGGTGACCCTCCATGGGTTCCCCTGGCCATCTCCAGGTACTGCCATGTCCCCAGCATCCTGAAGCTCCTTTGTTCTCTGGAAGGAGAGGGGCCCCCTTGCCAACAAGTGGCTCCAGCCAAGGGAACCCCGGAACTCCCCACAAAAGACACCAGATTAAACGGCCCCCGTCTTGGCCAGTGGCTTTGCTTATGCCCATCTCAAGATGACTGCCGGGCCAGCTCCGCCCCCTGGGCTGACTGGTCTTGTGGCTGCCTGACTGCTCTGTCCCGGGGCCCCTAGAGTAGTTGCTTCTCCAAGGGGTCCCAATGCCAGGTACACTTCCTTCAAGGGCTCAGAACCCCAGTGGGGGAAACCCAGGCTTATACATAGTCTAAGCACATCCTTACTGATCTCTGTGTCTGGCAGAAGGCAAGTGTTCCTGCAGCCTTTCGTGTTCAGAAACAACTTCTGCTGGATGGCACTGTGGCTCCAGAAATGGCAGTCAGTTCTTTCCCTTCCCCCACTGGGCCTTGCTCTCTTTCCTCCTTTTGCCAACAAAACAGAACAAACAACAAAAAACAAAGAAATAAATAAAGAAACTGGCCAAGGGACACCCACCTCACCTTCAGCAGGGCTCTCCACCTACGTGGTCACTTTGGGGAAACCTGTAACAGTAGGGGGGATCTCTGCCTTCCTCCTTCCCTCTGGATTCTTCTCTGGGCAGGGTTCCCAGTGAACCAGAGGAGCCTGTCCTCAAGAAATCCCACCTTTAATGCTGTGGCATGGTGAGGTTAGGTCACACTTGGGGCAGTGTGAGGGGGTACAGGGGAAAGGGTGTGTGGGTGTGTGGGTGTGTGGGCCTGTGTGCAGGCCACTGCAGATTCCTCTATGAATCTGCACAGGCCTCCTAAGCAGGAGACCAGGCCGCTTGTTTGTGCCACCGCACTTGTCCCTAGGCAGCACACCGCCTTCTGGGGAAGGGATCAAAGCTTGGATGGAAAGCAGCCAGGTCCAACAGGTGTCCGTACATTGTTGACCCATCCAGCAAAAGGGAGTAGGATCAGGCATCTGTTGGGGCTGGACTGAACAGGATGGACTTCTGTCTGAGGCCTTCAGCTACCTCTCTCCCTGGAGCCCGGGCACTCATCTGTGGCCAGGGGTGGCAGGGGTGTGCTGGGTGGCTTCTACAGGCGGCTCTCCTAGAGAAAGCCACTAGGCATGTCTGATTGAGCATGCATGCTCACTGGAATGTGGTGGTTCACCAGTTAGTTGCCCTGGCATCTTAGTCCTTCTGCCGAAGTGCATGGGTAGCCAGGCCCCTGACTGACTGTGCTCGTTTTCCCCTGGGCCTTGCCTGTGTTCCTGTGCTGGGTGTGGAAGTGGAGGTTGAGCCTGGAGTGTTTTTGGGGTTGATGAGGCGGCTGTACCTTGGTTTGACACGGAGCTTTCTGGTTTCTTCAAGCTAAACTCTGGTGCTTGCCGCATATTCACCAGGAAAAATAATTAGACGGTGGAGGACAAATTATGGCACCCCTTCAGGGTCTCCAGGCAGACACGGGAAAGCCTGGTGCGGGGACTTCACACAGAGCCCTTGTTGGGATGCAAAGCAGTGTCCGCATGGCTCTAAAGGTTGCATGTCTTACCCATGCCACTCATTGCCTGTGGAGCAGCATGGAACTTAATGTTCTCAGAGTATTGCAAATGTTTATGTTTTTCCTTATTACTAGTCTTCCTGGATGTGTAGGCCACAATGGGAATGGGCAGAGCTTCATAGGACAGAAAATTCACCCGACAGGTAATGATTCTTACACTCAGGGGTCTCACAAGAGGAATGTCAATCTCGTGCGTGGGCTTGCACTCTCAGGGCATTCCAGGAAGAAGGGCAACATTAACATGAAACAGGAGTCATCTCCTTTCTGTCACTTGTCAACTAATGCAGATCCTTTCCTCATATGTAGTATACACCACAGGGGCAACTCCAGCACTTGCCTAGGGAAAACGCCAGAAGAAAGGAATGCGGGCAGATCTGGGCTGCATCTTTAGGGGTGGCATTGCAACTCTGAGTGTCAGACGTCCTCGTTTTTAACATTTAACTCCCATTTCTTCTCACATTTTTCCTGTCTTCATCTGTGCTTCTATACGTCCTCAGGCACATACATGTATCCCCACCCATACTCACTAACAAGCATCTGACCAGGCACCTCTGCTCACACCCACGTCCCATTGTCTAGCCGACTCTTAGTGGGCTGGGTTCTTCAGCTTCCTGGTTTACTCTTGTTCATCTTTCCTGTCCCTTCCTGTCTGGCTTCCCAATATTTGCTGGCAGAGTGTGCAGAATGGGCTGCGGGTTGGGGCAGCGGGGAGCAGAGCAGCCTCCTAGCACAACAGGCCTCTGTGTGGACACGGTGCAGACCTGGGCTTAAGGGGCTGATGCTTTCTCCTGGCTGATGGCTCTTCTGCTGTGAGGCAATAGGAGGCCAACTGGGCTGCCAGCTGTCCGCCTGAGAGACTCTGCATTCCAGTTCGCTGTCATCCTCATTGCTTACTCTGATTCTTAGTGTACTTTTGGAGTTTTTCTTTTTTCCCTTTTTCTTCTTTCTTTATTTTTAGTGGACTTCTGGTTTGGGGAGGTCAGGATCCGCATGGAAGGCAGGGTCGGGTGGGTGCAGGAAGATCCTTTGGGGGAAGAAGCCTACTTTTCTAAAGATACCAGAATGACCTAGGCTAACATCTGGGGAGAGTAAGCGGCATCCCCCCGCCCTCTCTCCTCTCTCTCCTCTCTCTACCTCTACTCCAAACAGGTAGTTCATTACCTGTTTTTTTCTGGTGTCCATTTCTTCCCTGCTTTTCATCTCCCCTCCCATTTCTGGAGTCCTTCTCTGCCTCAGCCTTGAAGACTAGGGGCTTGTGACTCCTTACGGTGTGCTGATGATATCTGGAGGGCATGGTTCAGCCTGCACCTTGGTCTTCTGTAGCTTCTGCAGGCCTACTTGGTGGCTCAAAGTCCTTGATCCCACTCAGAAGAGATCCCATGGACAAGAAGCTTCTCGGTGGTTTTTTCTTTCACTGGAATGTCACTGGTGTTTCCTTGCCTCTCGTTTTGTATGTCATCACAAAGTGAGGCATCCCTGAACTAGATGCTTCAGGACAGCTGCTGTGGCAAGAAGCTGCCACTTCTTTTTCTTGTTCTCTTTCTAGTATTTCTTCCTCTTCCTCCTCCTTCTCCTCTCCTCCTCCTCCTCTTCTTCTTCTTCTCCTCCTCCTCCATTTTTCCATCTCATTCTCCTTTTCTTTTCCTTTTTCCTTCTCCTTGCTTCTCCTTTTCCTTTTTCTCCTTCTTCATCTTCTTCTTTTTTTCCTTTTACTTTCAGCTCTTGGAGGGATATGTGTTTCATAGAGACTGCTTCTTCTGCTCCTGGTGATGGGAGATGCCCCTTTGCAGCACTAGACCTGGAGAAAGGCCTGACTTTCATTCTTAAAGGAATAGAGATGAAGGTCACCACTTAAATTACTCTGGTGCTCCAAAAAGCCACTCATGTATTACTTGTAAGTGAAATGTCATCGTGAACGCAGCCCTTAACACAGTAGCTCATGGCTCACCGCTCTTCCCTGCTCTCTTTGTAGATGCTCTAAATGTGTAATCCTGAGCAAGTAGGAGCCAAGTAAAGTTGTCCTTGTTGCATATCCTTTCAGTCCAGCCATGTGAACACAATGATCATATTTCAGTGTGTACAGGCAGGCTTTCTCTGCCACATGTCTTTGCCCACTCTCACTCACACAGGCAGGCTCCCAGAGACCACACACGCACGCACTCACGAGGGACTCCTACTACCAGAAACATAATCACAAACACACGTGCACACGGAGACACATGCACACGGAGATACATATACACACAGAAATAAATGCACACGGAGACACACCCACATGCAGACACACACACACATAGACATACACACACTCACAAGAAACCTTACACGGCACAAGGTTGCGGGTGGACGCATTCTCCCACACAGATGCAAACACACAGACTGCCACAAGCAGGAGACTACCCACAAACTCTGCCTTAGGGGCTCTCAATTGGTGAGATGCAATGGGCAGTGGGTAACCTGTGAGCATTCCTGGCTCCAGGCCTGGGTCATCATGCCATTGATTGGAAAATGTGGGCCTTCTCCTGAGAATGAATGCAGGAAGTCTGTTACCAGATAGGCCCTGACATAGAGTTTCCTGAGTCAAGGACTTAAAAAGGGACCTGACTTCGGGGTAGAGGCAGAGAGAGTTCCCTTTAGAGCCTGGGCCCTTTGTGATGCCATGGGAATCTGTGGAGCATGGTGGCCTTACCCAGCCCTCCTAAGCTACCCTCCACCTACCCCACTCTGTGTGAAAGCCAGATCAGCCTGCATAGAGTCAGACTTGAGTGAGTTGTTGAGCGTCCCCTCTGAGGGCTACTCCTGCATCAGGCCCTGTGGCTGCCTGGTGAGCCGTCGGCCCATTCTGGTGACCTCCATGTGCCAGCCCAAGGTAGTAAACTTTACCTGGAGCTCCAGCCTTTGGGAGGATCCTGCAGCAAATCCTTGTGTCAGCCAGCTGGGTGGCCAGCGCCTTGTCCTGGGGCAGCATCCCTATGATCCCAGTCCTCCTGTGGTTTCCCAGTGGCCATGATTATGTGTCCTTTGTCTTTTACTTTCTGCACCTGCAGGACCCATGAAACCTGGAGAGGACCAAAGGAAAGGCAAAGGCTGGTTGCCTAAACAGCATTCCCGCAGGGTCTCCAGCCTACTGGTCTCTGGTTATAGGGTCCCCTGAGTTTGGTGGTCAACCTGGGACCAGGTGGCTGGTTCCTTTCTCTTCTCCCTGTCTTTTTCTCCTTCTCCTTCTTTTTTCACATGGCAAAGGGTGGAGGCCCTCAGCTTGGAGGGGCAAGGTATGGTTGTAGTTGGCGTTTGTTGAACCATACTGCCATCAAGTGGAAACTGTTTCTGGAAACGGGAGGCAGCTAGACACAATTGCTGGGGAAAGCCCAGGAGTATGAAAAAGAAGGCGGCGTGGGACACCCAGGGTGAAGCTGGGCGAGATAAAAACTCCTCACTGGCCCTTGGCCTGGGCTCATTCCCAGGAATGGGCTCTGGCTCTACAGCTAACTCCGAAAATAAGGGCAGGCAGAGGCGGCCCTCCATGGGTTCCCCTGGCAGTCTCCAGGAGCAGCCAGGCATGAGTCGCCCCCCCTCCAGTACTCCGAAGCTACTTTGCTCCCCGAAAGGATAGGGGTCCCCTGGCCCCAGGGTGGCCCCATCCAAGGGCACCCCGGAACTCCCCAAAGATTAAATGGTCCCACTCTTGGCCGTCAGAGGCCAGTGGCTTCCCTTATGCCCATCTCAAAATGGCTGCCGGGGCAGCTCCACCCTGTGGGCTGACTGGTCTTGAGGCTGCCTGGCTATTCTGCCTCCAGGCCACTAGAGTGCCTGTTTCTCCAAGGGGTCTCAATAGCAGGTACTCTTTCTTGAAGGGTTCTGAACCCAGTGGGACAAATCCTGCCATTGGCAGAGTCCACCAAGCCCGTCACATCCTCGCTGATCTCTGTGCCTGGCAGAAGGCAGGTGTCCCTGCATCCTGTCCTGTTCAGAAACAACTTCCGCTAGATGGCAATGTGGCTCCACAAACAGCAGTCTTGTCTTTTCCCTTCCCCACCTTTCCCTCTTTCTTTTTTTTGGTGCCAAAAAACAAAACAAACACACACATTCACAAAAAAACAAGAAGGAAAAAAAAAAAAAAGAAAGAAATTGGCCGAGGAGCACCCATCTCACCTACAGCAGGGCTTCCCATCTATGTGGTCACTTTGGGGGAACTGGCAACAATAGGATGGGATAGGGGTGGGGGCCGCAAGGAGCAAGGCAGCCTCCTGGCCCAAAAGGCCTCTGTGCCAACTCAGTGCAGACCCGGGCCTAAGGGGCTGATTTCTCCTGGCTGGTGGCTCTTCCTCTGTGAGGCCACAAGAGACCACTCACAGTGCTGCCAGCTGTCCACCTGAGGCACTTTGCGTTGCACTTCACTCTCAACCTCATTGCTCACTCTGATTCTTTGTGTACTTTTGGAGTTTTCCTCACTTCACTTTTTTCTTCCTCATTTTCTTTACTTTTTCTCCACTTCTGTTTGAGGAGGTCAAGAGCAGCCTGGAAGGCAGGGTCAACTGCGCTTGGGGACACTGTTAGGGAAAACAGGCTTACTTTTCCTAAGGAAATTAGTAGGACTCCAGCTGACCCCTGTGAGGAGAAATTGGCATTTCCTCGCCTTTCTGCCCTGTCTCCATATTGCCGTGGGTGGCTGATTACCTCTTTTCCCTGGTGTCCAATTCCTCCTCGTTTTTCATCTTATTCTTTTTTGGGCAGTCCTTCCCTGCCTTGGCCTTGTAGCCTTGGGGCTTGGTAGCCCCTTGCAGTCGGCTGATGACATCCTCAGGGCAAGGTTCAGCCAGCACCTTTGTTCTCTGTAGCTTCTGCAGGCCTACTTGTGGATCAAAGTTTTTGATCTTACTCAGGAAATACCCCATTAACAAGAAGCTTCCTGGTTGTGTGTCCTTTAAGCGGGAAGTCACAAGTGGCTCCGTGCCCTTCGTTGTATATATCACCACGCATTGAGGACCCCCTAAACTAGATCCTTTGGGACAGCTACAGTGGCATGGACCTCTCACTTCCTGTTCTTCTCCTTCTGGTTCTTCCTCTTCCTTCTCCTCCTCCTTCTTTTTCTTTTTCTTTTTTTTCCTCCTCCTACTCCTCCTCCGCCTCCTACTCCTCCCCCTGCGCTTCCTTCTCCTTTGCCTCTTTTTCTTTTTTGGCTTTTGCTTTTGCTTCTGATTCTGCTTCTGTTTTTCCTTTCACTTTCGGATCTGGGTGGGCATGTGTTCTAGGAGACTGCTGCTTCTTTTGCTCCTTGGTGATGTGGGATGTCCCTCTGCAGAACTAGGCCTGGAGAAAGCTTCACATTCATTCTTTAAGGAGCACAGATGAAAGTCACCAGTTTAGTCCCTCTGGTCCACCAAAAGGCTGCCCACATGTTACTTTTAAGTGAAATGTCATGGTGAATGCACCCTTTACCCAGTACCTCATGGCTTGTCGTTATTTCCCATTCTCTTTCTGGATGCTCTAATCCTGAGCCAGTAGGAGCCTTGGCAAGTTGTTTCCTGACTCCTTTTTTTTCTAGTCAAGCCATGTGAACACATTGATCCGAATTTCAGTGTATGCAGGCAGGATGTCTCTGCCACTTATTCATTTACCCACTGTCAGTCACACAGTCAGGCACACACAGACACACATGCAAGCACTCACAAGAGACTCCCACAAGAAGATATAAAATCACAAACACACACGCACACAGAGATACATGCACACCCTGACAAAAACACACACACTTACACATATCCACCCAAACACACACACACACAAAGTAAGCTCACAAAATCAAAAGAGTACCGGCCCAAGCATTATCGGACACAGACACGCATCACCACAGGCACGCGACTGCCCACGTTCTCTCCCACACGGGTTCTAAATATGCAAAGGGGAAAGGGAGACAGGTGAGCATTCCTGCCTCCAGGCCTGGGTCATTATGCCATTTATTGGGCAACTAGGGCCTTCTCCTGAGAATGAATGTGGGAAGTCTGTTATCACATAGGCTCAAGCAGCAGGTGTGAAACTAGAGCATCCTGGGTCATGCTGCTTATAAAGGGCCCCCAAGCCTTGGCCCTGTGTGATGCCATTAGAAACTGTGGTGCGTGGTGGCCTTCCCTAGTCTCCCTGAGCCACCTTCCTCCCACCCCTACCTGTGTGAAAGCCAAGACAGCCTGAGCAGAGTCAGACTTGAGTGAGTTGCTGAGTGTCCCCTGTGAGGGAGACTCCTGCCTCAGGCCCTGTGGCTGCCAGTTGAGCTGTCAACCCGTTATTCTGACCATGTGCCATCCCAAGGTGGTAAACTCTAACTGTAGCTCCAGGCTTTGGGAGGACCCCCGCTCCTGCAGCAAAACCTTATGTAAGCCAGCTGGGTGGCCAGAGCCTTGTCCTTGGGTGGCAGTCCTTCTGCGGTTTCCCAGTGGCCATGATTATGTCTCCTTTCTCTTTTACTTTCTACACCGGTGAAAACCATGAAACATGGAGAGTTCCAAAGGAAGGGCAAAGGCTTGCTGCCTCCACAGCATTCCCACAAGGTCTGCAGCCTACTGACCCTTGGTCCTTGGGTCCCCTGACTTCGGTAGTCAACCTGGGACCACGTGGCTGGTTCCTTTCTCTTTTCCCTGTTTTTTTTTTCTTTTTTTTTTTTTTCCTCCTTCTACTTTACTTTTTTCACATGGGAGAGGGCGGAGGCCCTTGAATTGGAGAGGCAAAGTTATAGTTGTAGTCAGCATGTGTGGAGCCATACTGCCATCAAGCGGAAACTGTTTCTAGAAATGGGATGCAACTAGGCACAAGGGCTGGGGAAAGCCCAGGAGTGCAAAATACAGGACGGACTGTGGCCACCAGACTGAAGCGGGACGAGAGAGGAACTCCTCGCTGGCCCTTGGCCTGGGCTCATTCCCAGGATGGCGCCCTGGCTCCACAGCTGTCTTTAAGAAAGGGCAGACCAGGTTACCCGGCATGGCTTCCCCTGTCTGACTTCCCCATGTCAGTCTCCAGAAACTGCCAGGCATGAGTAGACCCGCACTCAGCACCCTGAAGCTCCTTTGGTTCCTGGGAGGATAAGGGCTTCCTAGGCCCACCGTGGATCCAGCTAAGGGCATCCTGGAACACGCCACAAAAAAGACCAAACGGGCCCATTCTTGGTCACGGGTGGCCCGTGACTTCCCATATGTGCATATCAAAATGGCTGCTGGGGCAGCTCCACCCTGTGGGCTGACTGGTCTTCGGGATGCCTGGCTGATCTGTCTCGGGGCCTCTAGTGTAGCTGCTTCTCCAAGGGGTCTCAATGGCAGGTACGCTTTGTTCTAGGGCTGTAAATGACAGTCAGGGAAACCTTGGCTTAGGCAGAGTCCCTCATGCCCGCACATCCTTGCTCATCTTGCTGCCTGGCAGAAGGCATTTGTCCCTGCAGCCTGTTGTCATGTTCAGAAACACCTTCCGCTGGATGTCACTGTGACTTCACAAATGGTGGTCACGTTTTTCCTTCCCCCACCTTGCCTTTGTCTTTCTCCATTTGCTGCCAACATAATAAAATAAACACAAAAAACACAAGACAAAGAAACAAATTGGCCAAGGAGCACCCACCTCATCTACAGCAGGGCAGGCCACGTATGTGGTCACTTTGGGGAAACCTGCAACAGTAGGAGGGTTCTCTGCCTCCCCTCTTCCCTCTGGATTCTTCTCCTGGGCAGGGTTCCCGGTGAACCAGAGAACCTGAAGAAATTCCACCCTTAGGGCTGTGGCATGGTGGGGGTAGGTCGCACTGCGGGCAGTGCGAGGGGGTACAGGGGGAGGGATATGTGGATGTGTGGGTCTGCATGTGTGGGTCCTAGAGGAATCTGCACAGGCCGCCTGAGCAAGAGACCAGGCTGCATGCTTGTGCGCACCACACACTGTCCCTAGGTAGCACTCTTCCTCTTGGGGAAGCGACCAAAGTTGGATGGAAAGCAGCCAGGTCCAGCAGGCATCCGCACATTGTTGACCCATCGAGCTGCAGGGAGTCGGGCCGGGTGTTTCTTGGGATGGGACTGGAGGGGACGGAGTCCTGGCCGAGGCCTTCAGCTACCTCTCTCTCTCTGGAACCCAGGCACTCATCCGTGCACAGGGTTAGGAGGAGCATTCCGGGTGGGTTTCAGAGGTGGCTCTCCTGGAGAGAGAGCCTCTTGGCATATCTGACGGAGCATGCGTGCTCCCTGGAAGGTGGTGGCTCACCACTTAGTTGCCAGGCATCTTGGTCATTCTACCCAAGTGCATGGGTAGCCAGGGCCCCGACTGCCCCCTTTCTCCTGGGCCCCGTCTGATTTCCTGTGCTGCGTGTGGAGGTGGAGGTTGAGCCTTGAGTGTTTTGGGGGGAGAAGGGGCTTGTGGGCGGGGGGGGGGGTGCTGTGCTTTGGTTTGATGGAGTGCTCACTGGGCTCTCAAGCTAAACTCTGGTGCTTGCGGGATATTTGGCCGGGTAAACGCACGAGACGGTCAAGGACAAATTCCGCCGCCCCTTTAGGGTCTCCAGGCAGACAGAAGAAAGCCTGAGGCGGGCCATCATACGGTGCCTACGTTGGGATGCGAAGCCGCGACCCCGTTGCGCTAAAGGTTACATATGCTACTCAGGCCGCTGGGTGCCTGGGCAGCAGCATGGAACACGAGGCTCTCCGAATATTGCAAGTGTTTTCTGTCTTTGCTCGTTACAAATCTTCCTGGATGTGTAGGCCACACTGGGAATGAGCAGAGCTTCACAGGACAGAAAATTCACCCCACGGGTAATGATTCCCACACTCAGGGGTGTGTGAACCACTCTCACAAGAGGAATGTCATTGTCGTGCGTGGGCCTGCACTCTCACGGCCTTCCGGGAAGAAGACCCACGTGACCATGGAACAGGAGTCACCCCCTTTCTGTCACTTGTCAACAAATGCGGATGTTTGTTCTCATATGTAGGTAGCATGCACCAGGGTGCGCCTCCGGCCGTGCCTAGGGACCACGCGAGAAGAAAAGAATGCAGGAAGATCTGGACTGCATCTTCAGGGTTGGCATTGGGACTCTGAGTGTCAGAGGTCCTCGTTTTTAACTTTTAACTCCCATCACGTCTCAACTTTTTCCTGTCTTCATCTGTGCTTCCATAGGGCCTCGGGCACATACACGTATCCCCACCCATACTCACAAGCTTCTGCGCAGACACCTTCATTCACACCCGGGGCCGGTCGTCTCGGGGGGGGGGGGGGGGGGGGGGGGGGGGGGGGGGGGGGGGGAGGGGGGCAGTTTTTCAGCTTTCGGCTTCCCTCTTGTCCACCTTTCTTGTTGCTTTCCGCCTTGCTTCCCCATGTTTGCTGACGGAGTGTGCGGGATGGGGTTGAGGTTTGGGCAGCAGGGTGCAGATCAGCCTCCTGGCCCAACAGGCCTCTGTGCGGACACGGTGCAGACCCCGGCTTAAGGGGCTGATGCTTTCTCCTTGCTGGTGGCTCTTTTCCCGTGTGCCACTCACAGGGCTGCCAGCTGTCCATCTGGGGCACTCTGCATTCTGGTTCGCTCTCAACCTCATTGCTCACTCTGATTCTTTGTGTACTTTCGGAGTTTTCCTCCCTTCACTTTTGTCGTCTTCACTTTCTTCACTTTTCGTCCACTTCTGTTTGGGGAGGTCGGAAGCAGCCTGGAAGGCAGGGTCGACTGCGCGCCGGGATACCGTTAGGGAAAACAGGATTACTTTTCCTAAGGAAAAGCCTAGCTGACCCCTGAGAGGAGAAAGTGGCATTTCCCTTCCCCTTTCTGCCCTGTCTCCCTATTGCCGTGGGTGGCTGATTACCTCTTTTCCCTGGTGTCCAATTCCTCCGCGTTTATTCCCTTGCTCTTTTTTTTTTGGGGGGGGGGGTGGTGTGTGTGGGGGCTAGGTGTCCTTCTCTGCCTTGGCCTTGCAGACTTGGGGCTCGGTAACCCTTGCAGTCGGCTGATGACATCCTCAGGGCAAGGCTCGGCCTGCACCTGTGTCCTCTGTAGCTTCTCTAGGCCTGTTGGCGGATCAAAGTTTTGATCCCATGCAGGAAAGATCCCATCAATAAGAAACTTCCTGGTTGTTTGTCCTTTAATCGGGAGGTGACAGGTGGCTCCTTCTCCCTCGTTGTGTATGTCACCACCCATTGAGGTCTTCCTGAGCTACATCCTCCAGGACAGCTACAGTGGCATGGACCTCCCTCTTTCTTTTCTTGTTCTCCTTCTGTTTCTTCTTCCTATTCCTCCTCCTTCTTCTCTTCTTTTATTCTTCCCTTTCTCCTCTACTTTACCTCTTGCTCCTCCTCCTCCAACTTCCTCTCCTCCTCCTCCTCCTCCTCCTCCTCATGCTCCTCCTCTCTCTCTTCCTCCTCTTTCTCCTCCTCCTCCTCCACTTCCTCCTCCTCCTTGTTTGCCTCTTCTTCTTTTTCTCCTTTGGCTTCTGCTTTTGCTTCCTTTTCCCCCTTCACATTCAGATGTGTTCGGGCAAGTGTTCTAGGAGACTGCTTCTTTTGTTTTTTGATGATGTGGCATGGCCCTCTGCAGCACTAGGCCTAGAGGAAGCGTCACTTCTGTTCTCAAAGGAGCACTGATGAAGGTCACCAGTTTAGTCCCTCTGGTCCACCAAAAAGCTGCCCACGTGTTACTTTTCAGTGAAATGTCGTGGTGAACCCACCCTTCACCAGTACCTCGTGCGTCGCCGTTATTCCCTATTCTCCTTGTGGATGCTCTGAGTGTGCCTTCCTGAGCCATTAGGAGCTTTGGCAAGTTTCCCCCTGTGTCCTTTTTGTCTAGTCAAGCCGTGTGAACACATCGATCCGGATTTCAGTGTGTGCAGGCAGGTGTCTCTGCCACGTGTTCATTTGCCCACTGTCAGTCGCACGGGCAGGCACCCACACACCGCAGACGCAGATACACGTGCACGCAATCATGAGAGATTCCGCAACCCAGACTGAAATACACGCGCACACAGAGACACATGCACACGCAGACACAAACACACAAGTTAAACACGCCCAAGTGGACACACACATACATACACAAACACATTCGGGCGCGCGCACGCACACACACACGTAAGCTCATACTGCCAAAGGGGTGTGAGCTCAAGCATTATCGGACACAGACACGTACACACCACCACTGGCTCGAAAGTGCCCACGATCTCTTCTGCACTGGCTCTAAACGTGCAAAGCGGAACGGGAGACAGACCAGCATTCCTGGCTCCGGTCCTCCGGTCCTGCGGTCCTGCGTCTTCATGCCATTTATTGGGCAACTAGGACCTTCTCCTGAGAATGAATGCGGAAGTCTGTTATCAGATAGGGCCAAGCAGCAGGTGTGAAACTGGAGCATCCTGGGTCATGCTGCTTGAAAAGGGACCCCACTTTGGAGTAGGGACAGAGAAAGTCCCCTTGGAGTCTTGGCTCTGTGTGATGCTATGAGTATCTGTGGCACGGGGTGGCCTTCTCAGGCCTCCCTGAGCCTCCCTCCTCCCACCCTCCCCTGTGTGAAAGCCAGGTCAGCCTGAGCAGACTCAGATTTGAGTGTGTTGCTGAGTGTCTCTTGTGAGGGAGCCTCCTGCCACAGCCCTGTGGCTGCCTGTTGCCATGTGCCATCCCGAGGTGGTAGACACTACCTGCAGCTCCGGGCCTTGGGAGGCCCCCCAGTCCTGGGGCCAATCCTCGTGTAAGTCAGCTGGCTGGCCCGCGCCTTGTCCTGGGGCGGCACCCCTGTGATCCCAGTCCTCCTGTGCCTTCCCAGAGGCCATGATTACGTGTCCTTTGTCTTTTACTTTCTGCACCAGCGGGAGCCAAAAACCCTGAAGAGGGCCAAAGGAAGGGCAGAGGTTGGCAGCCTCCACAGCACTCTCGCAGGGTCTCCAGCCTACTGGTCCTTGGTCCTAGGGTCCTCTAAGTCTGGTGGCGGTCAACCTGGGACCAGGTCTGTTCTTTCTCTTCTCCGGTTCCTTTCTCTTCTCCTTGTCTTTTAAATCTTCTTCTTCTTCTTCTTCTTATTATTATTATTATTTCTCCTTCCTCTTTCGTTTTTTTCACAGAGAAAGGGCGGAGGCCCTCGGATTGGAGGGGCAGGGTTGTGGTTGTAGTTGGCATTTGTGGAGCCATACTGCCATCAAGCGGAAACTGTTTCTGGAAACCGGAGGCTGTAGGGCACAAGCACTGGGGAAAGCCCAGGAGCGCAAAAGAGAGGGTGGTGTGGGACCCCAGACTCAAGCCGGACGGGAGAGGAACTCCTCGCTGGCCCTTGGCCTGGGCTCCTTCCCAGGATGGCGCCCTGGCTCCACAGCTGTATGTAAGAAAGGGCAGTCGGGGCGGCCCGCCATGGCTTCCCCTGGCAGTCTCCAGGAACTGCCAGACATGGGTCGCCCCACACTCAGCGCTCCGAAACTTTTTTTATTTCCCAGACGGGATAGAGGCTTTCTGGGCCCCCTGTGGCCCCAGCCAAGGGCATCCCGGAACTGCCCCCAAAAGAGACCAGAGCAAACGGCCCCATTCTCTGGCTGTCAGCGGCCAGTGGCTTCCCTTATGCGTATCTCAAAATGGCTGCCGGGGCAGCTCCACCCTGTGGGCTGACTGGTCTTCGGGGATGCCTGGCTGATCTGTCTCGGGGCCTCTAGAGTAGCTGCTTCTCCAAGGGGTCCCAGTGGCGGGTACGCTTCGTTCTAGGGCTCTAAACCCCGGTCGGGGAAACCCTGGCTTAGAGAGAGTCCACCCAGCCCCGGCAGTCCTCGCTCTTCTGGGTGCCTGGCAGAAGGCAAGTGTCCCTGCAGCCTGCTGTCATGTTCAGAAACACCTTCCGCTGGATGGCACTGTGGCTCCACAAATGGCGGTCGGGTCTTTTCCTTCCCCCACCTTGCCTTGGTCTTTCTCCATTTGCTGCCAACATAATAAAATAAACACACAAAAAACACAAGTCAAAGAAACAAATTGGCCAAGGAGCACCCACCTCATCTACAGCAGGGCAGGCCACGTATGTGGTCACTTTGGGAAACCTGCAACAGTAGGAGGGTTCTCTGCCTCCCCTCTTCCCTCTGGATTCTTCTCCTGGGCAGGGTTCCCGGTGAACCAGAGAACCTGAAGAAATTCCACCCTTAGGGCTGTGGCATGGTGGGGGTAGGTCGCACTGCGGGCAGTGCGAGGGGGTACAGGGGGAGGGATATGTGGATGTGTGGGTCTGCATGCGGGCCGCGGCAGATTCCTCTAGGAATCTGCACAGGCCGCCTGAGCAAGAGACCAGGCTGCATGCTTGTGCGCACCACACTTGTCCCTAGGTAGCACTCTTCCTCTTGGGGAAGCGACCAAAGTTGGATGGAAAGCAGCCAGGTCCAGCAGGCATCCGCACATTGTTGACCCATCGAGCTGCAGGGAGTCGGGCCGGGTGTTTCTTGGGATGGGACTGGAGGGGACGGAGTCCTGGCCGAGGCCTTCAGCTACCTCTCTCTCTCTGGAACCCAGGCACTCATCCGTGCACAGGGTTAGGAGGAGCATTCCGGGTGGGTTTCAGAGGTGGCTCTCCTGGAGAGAGAGCCTCTTGGCATATCTGACGGAGCATGCGTGCTCCCTGGAAGGTGGTGGCTCACCACTTAGTTGCCAGGCATCTTGGTCATTCTACCCAAGTGCATGGGTAGCCAGGGCCCCGACTGCCCCCTTTCTCCTGGGCCCCGTCTGATTTCCTGTGCTGCGTGTGGAGGTGGAGGTTGAGCCTTGAGTGTTTTGGGGGGAGAAGGGGCTTGTGGGCGGGGGGGGGGGGTGCTGTGCTTTGCTTTGATGGAGTGCTCACTGGGCTCTCAAGCTAAACTCTGGTGCTTGCCGGATATTCGGCCGGGAAAACGCAGGAGACGGTCAAGGACAAATTCCGCCGCCCCTTTAGGGTCTCCAGGCAGACAGAAGAAAGCCTGAGGCGGGCCATCATACGGTGCCTACGTTGGGATGCGAAGCCGCGACCGCGTTGCGCTAAAGGTTACATATGCTACTCAGGCCGCTGGGTGCCTGGGCAGCAGCATGGAACACAACGCTCTCCGAATATTGCAAGTGTTTTCTGTCTTTGCTCGTTACAAATCTTCCTGGATGTGTAGGCCACACTGGGAATGAGCAGAGCTTCACAGGACAGAAAATTCACCCCACGGGTAATGATTCCCACACTCAGGGGTGTGTGAACCACTCTCACAAGAGGAATGTCATTGTCGTGCGTGGGCCTGCACTCTCACGGCCTTCCGGGAAGAAGACCCACGTGACCATGGAACAGGAGTCACCCCCTTTCTGTCACTTGTCAACAAATGCGGATGTTTGTTCTCATATGTAGGTAGCATGCACCAGGGTGCGCCTCCGGCCGTGCCTAGGGACCACGCGAGAAGAAAAGAATGCAGGAAGATCTGGACTGCATCTTCAGGGTTGGCATTGGGACTCTGAGTGTCAGAGGTCCTCGTTTTTAACTTTTAACTCCCATCACGTCTCAACTTTTTCCTGTCTTCATCTGTGCTTCCATAGGGCCTCGGGCACATACACGTATCCCCACCCATACTCACAAGCTTCTGCGCAGACACCTTCATTCACACCCGGGGCCGGTCGTCTCGGGGGGGGGGGGGGGGGGGGGGCAGTTTTTCAGCTTTCGGCTTCCCTCTTGTCCACCTTTCTTGTTGCTTTCCGCCTTGCTTCCCCATGTTTGCTGATGGAGTGTGCGGGATGGGGTTGAGGTGTCGGCAGCAGGGTGCAGAGCAGCCTCCTGGCCCAACAGGCCTCTGTGCGGACACGGTGCAGACCCCGGCTTAAGGGGCTGACGCTTTCTCCTTGCTGGTGGCTCTTTTCCCGTGTGCCACTCACAGGGCTGCCAGCTGTCCACCTGGGGCACTCTGCATTCTGGTTCGCTCTCAACCTCATTGCTCACTCTGATTCTTTGTGTACTTTCGGAGTTTTCCTCCCTTCACTTTTGTCGTCTTCACTTTCTTCACTTTTCGTCCACTTCTGTTTGGGGAGGTCGGAAGCAGCCTGGAAGGCAGGGTCGACTGCGCGCCGGGATACCGTTAGGGAAAACAGGATTACTTTTCCTAAGGAAAAGCCTAGCTGACCCCTGAGAGGAGAAAGTGGCATTTCCCTTCCCCTTTCTGCCCTGTCTCCCTATTGCCGTGGGTGGCTGATTACCTCTTTTCCCTGGTGTCCAATTCCTCCGCGTTTATTCCCTTGCTCTTTTTTTTTGGGGGGGGGGTGGTGTGTGGGGGCTAGGTGTCCTTCTCTGCCTTGGCCTTGCAGACTTGGGGCTCGGTAACCCTTGCAGTCGGCTGATGACATCCTCAGGGCAAGGCTCGGCCTGCACCTGTGTCCTCTGTAGCTTCTCTAGGCCTGTTGGCGGATCAAAGTTTTGATCCCATGCAGGAAAGATCCCATCAATAAGAAACTTCCTGGTTGTTTGTCCTTTAATCGGGAGGTGACAGGTGGCTCCTTCTCCCTCGTTGTGTATGTCACCACCCATTGAGGTCTTCCTGAGCTACATCCTCCAGGACAGCTACAGTGGCATGGACCTCCCTCTTTCTTTTCTTGTTCTCCTTCTGTTTCTTCTTCCTATTCCTCCTCCTTCTTCTCTTCTTTTATTCTTCCCTTTCTCCTCTACTTTACCTCTTGCTCCTCCTCCTCCAACTTCCTCTCCTCCTCCTCCTCCTCCTCCTCCTCCTCATGCTCCTCCTCTCTCTCTTCCTCCTCTTTCTCCTCCTCCTCCTCCTCCACTTCCTCCTCCTCCTTGTTTGCCTCTTCTTCTTTTTTTCTCCTTTGGCTTCTGCTTTTGCTTCCTTTTCCCCCTTCACATTCAGATGTGTTCGGGCAAGTGTTCTAGGAGACTGCTTCTTTTGTTTTTTGATGATGTGGCATGGCCCTCTGCAGCACTAGGCCTAGAGGAAGCGCGTCACTTCTGTTCTCAAAGGAGCACTGATGAAGGTCACCAGTTTAGTCCCTCTGGTCCACCAAAAAGCTGCCCACGTGTTACTTTTCAGTGAAATGTCGTGGTGAACCCACCCTTCACCAGTACCTCGTGCGTCGCCGTTATTCCCTATTCTCCTTGTGGATGCTCTGAGTGTGCCTTCCTGAGCCATTAGGAGCTTTGGCAAGTTTCCCCCTGTGTCCTTTTTGTCTAGTCAAGCCGTGTGAACACATCGATCCGGATTTCAGTGTGTGCAGGCAGGTGTCTCTGCCACGTGTTCATTTGCCCACTGTCAGTCGCACGGGCAGGCACCCACACACCGCAGACGCAGATACACGTGCACGCAATCATGAGAGATTCCGCAACCCAGACTGAAATACACGCGCACACAGAGACACATGCACACGCAGACACAAACACACAAGTTAAACACGCCCAAGTGGACACACACATACATACACAAACACATTCGGGCGCGCGCGCACGCACACACACGTAAGCTCATACTGCCAAAGGGGTGTGAGCTCAAGCATTATCGGACACAGACACGTACACACCACCACTGGCTCGAAAGTGCCCACGATCTCTTCTGCACTGGCTCTAAACGTGCAAAGCGGAACGGGAGACAGACCAGCATTCCTGGCTCCGGTCCTCCGGTCCTGCGGTCCTGCGTCTTCATGCCATTTATTGGGCAACTAGGACCTTCTCCGGAGAATGAATGCGGAAGTCTGTTATCAGATAGGGCCAAGCAGCAGGTGTGAAACTGGAGCATCCTGGGTCATGCTGCTTGAAAAGGGACCCCACTTTGGAGTAGGGACAGAGAAAGTCCCCTTGGAGTCTTGGCTCTGTGTGATGCTATGAGTATCTGTGGCACGGGGTGGCCTTCTCAGGCCTCCCTGAGCCTCCCTCCTCCCACCCTCCCCTGTGTGAAAGCCAGGTCAGCCTGAGCAGACTCAGATTTGAGTGTGTTGCTGAGTGTCTCTTGTGAGGGAGCCTCCTGCCACAGCCCTGTGGCTGCCTGTTGCCATGTGCCATCCCGAGGTGGTAGACACTACCTGCAGCTCCGGGCCTTGGGAGGCCCCCCAGTCCTGGGGCCAATCCTCGTGTAAGTCAGCTGGCTGGCCCGCCGCCTTGTCCTGGGGCGGCACCCCTGTGATCCCAGTCCTCCTGTGCCTTCCCAGAGGCCATGATTACGTGTCCTTTGTCTTTTACTTTCTGCACCAGCGGGAGCCAAAAACCCTGAAGAGGGCCAAAGGAAGGGCAGAGGTTGGCAGCCTCCACAGCACTCTCGCAGGGTCTCCAGCCTACTGGTCCTTGGTCCTAGGGTCCTCTAAGTCTGGTGGCGGTCAACCTGGGACCAGGTGTCTGGTTCCTTTCTCTTCTCCGTGTCTTTTAATTCTTCTTCTTCTTCTTCTTCTTCTTCTTCTTCTTCTTCTTCTTCTTCTTCTTCTTCTTCTTCTTCTTCTTCTTCTTCTTCTTCTTCTTCTTCTTCTTCTTATTGTTATTATTATTTCTCCTTTCTCTTTCGTTTTTTTCACAGAGAAAGGGCGGAGGCCCTCGGATTGGAGGGGCAGGGTTGTGGTTGTAGTTGGCATTTGTGGAGCCATACTGCCATCAAGCGGAAACTGTTTCTGGAAACCGGAGGCTGTAGGGCACAAGCACTGGGGAAAGCCCAGGAGCGCAAAAGAGAGGGTGGTGTGGGACCCCAGACTCAAGCCGGACGGGAGAGGAACTCCTCGCTGGCCCTTGGCCTGGGCTCCTTCCCAGGATGGCGCCCTGGCTCCACAGCTGTATGTAAGAAAGGGCAGTCGGGGCGGCCCGCCATGGCTTCCCCTGGCAGTCTCCAGGAACTGCCAGACATGGGTCGCCCCACACTCAGCGCTCCGAAACTTTTTTTATTTCCCAGACGGGATAGAGGCTTTCTGGGCCCCCTGTGGCCCCAGCCAAGGGCATCCCGGAACTGCCCCCAAAAGAGACCAGAGCAAACGGCCCCATTCTCTGGCTGTCAGCGGCCAGTGGCTTCCCTTATGCGTATCTCAAAATGGCTGCCGGGGCAGCTCCACCCTGTGGGCTGACTGGTCTTCGGGGATGCCTGGCTGATCTGTCTCGGGGCCTCTAGAGTAGCTGCTTCTCCAAGGGGTCCCAGTGGCGGGTACGCTTCGTTCTAGGGCTCTAAACCCCGGTCGGGGAAACCCTGGCTTAGAGAGAGTCCACCCAGCCCCGGCAGTCCTCGCTCTTCTGGGTGCCTGGCAGAAGGCAAGTGTCCCTGCAGCCTGCTGTCATGTTCAGAAACACCTTCCGCTGGATGGCACTGTGGCTCCACAAATGGCGGTCGGGTCTTTTCCTTCCCCCACCTTGCCTTGGTCTTTCTCCATTTGCTGCCAACATAATAAAATAAACACAAAAAACACAAGTCAAAGAAACAAATTGGCCAAGGAGCAC
The DNA here is from genome assembly GCF_024542745.1 of Macaca thibetana thibetana. Lineage (NCBI taxonomy): Eukaryota > Metazoa > Chordata > Mammalia > Primates > Cercopithecidae > Macaca > Macaca thibetana. Next base: position 56,343,508 of record NC_065598.1, read on the forward strand.
CCACCTCATCTACAGCAGGGCAGGCCACGTATGTGGTCACTTTGGGAAACCTGCAACAGTAGGAGGGTTCTCTGCCTCCCCTCTTCCCTCTGGATTCTTCTCCTGGGCAGGGTTCCCGGTGAACCAGAGAACCTGAAGAAATTCCACCCTTAGGGCTGTGGCATGGTGGGGGTAGGTCGCACTGCGGGCAGTGCGAGGGGGTACAGGGGGAGGGATATGTGGATGTGTGGGTCTGCATGCGGGCCGCGGCAGATTCCTCTAGGAATCTGCACAGGCCGCCTGAGCAAGAGACCAGGCTGCATGCTTGTGCGCACCACACTTGTCCCTAGGTAGCACTCTTCCTCTTGGGGAAGCGACCAAAGTTGGATGGAAAGCAGCCAGGTCCAGCAGGCATCCGCACATTGTTGACCCATCGAGCTGCAGGGAGTCGGGCCGGGTGTTTCTTGGGATGGGACTGGAGGGGACGGAGTCCTGGCCGAGGCCTTCAGCTACCTCTCTCTCTCTGGAACCCAGGCACTCATCCGTGCACAGGGTTAGGAGGAGCATTCCGGGTGGGTTTCAGAGGTGGCTCTCCTGGAGAGAGAGCCTCTTGGCATATCTGACGGAGCATGCGTGCTCCCTGGAAGGTGGTGGCTCACCACTTAGTTGCCAGGCATCTTGGTCATTCTACCCAAGTGCATGGGTAGCCAGGGCCCCGACTGCCCCCTTTCTCCTGGGCCCCGTCTGATTTCCTGTGCTGCGTGTGGAGGTGGAGGTTGAGCCTTGAGTGTTTTGGGGGGAGAAGGGGCTTGTGGGCGGGGGGGTGGGGTGCTGTGCTTTGCTTTGATGGAGTGCTCACTGGGCTCTCAAGCTAAACTCTGGTGCTTGCCGGATATTCGGCCGGGAAAACGCAGGAGACGGTCAAGGACAAATTCCGCCGCCCCTTTAGGGTCTCCAGGCAGACAGAAGAAAGCCTGAGGCGGGCCATCATACGGTGCCTACGTTGGGATGCGAAGCCGCGACCGCGTTGCGCTAAAGGTTACATATGCTACTCAGGCCGCTGGGTGCCTGGGCAGCAGCATGGAACACAACGCTCTCCGAATATTGCAAGTGTTTTCTGTCTTTGCTCGTTACAAATCTTCCTGGATGTGTAGGCCACACTGGGAATGAGCAGAGCTTCACAGGACAGAAAATTCACCCCACGGGTAATGATTCCCACACTCAGGGGTGTGTGAACCACTCTCACAAGAGGAATGTCATTGTCGTGCGTGGGCCTGCACTCTCACGGCCTTCCGGGAAGAAGACCCACGTGACCATGGAACAGGAGTCACCCCCTTTCTGTCACTTGTCAACAAATGCGGATGTTTGTTCTCATATGTAGGTAGCATGCACCAGGGTGCGCCTCCGGCCGTGCCTAGGGACCACGCGAGAAGAAAAGAATGCAGGAAGATCTGGACTGCATCTTCAGGGTTGGCATTGGGACTCTGAGTGTCAGAGGTCCTCGTTTTTAACTTTTAACTCCCATCACGTCTCAACTTTTTCCTGTCTTCATCTGTGCTTCCATAGGGCCTCGGGCACATACACGTATCCCCACCCATACTCACAAGCTTCTGCGCAGACACCTTCATTCACACCCGGGGCCGGTCGTCTCGGGGGGGGGGGGGGGCGGGGGGGGGGGGCAGTTTTTCAGCTTTCGGCTTCCCTCTTGTCCACCTTTCTTGTTGCTTTCCGCCTTGCTTCCCCATGTTTGCTGATGGAGTGTGCGGGATGGGGTTGAGGTGTCGGCAGCAGGGTGCAGAGCAGCCTCCTGGCCCAACAGGCCTCTGTGCGGACACGGTGCAGACCCCGGCTTAAGGGGCTGACGCTTTCTCCTTGCTGGTGGCTCTTTTCCCGTGTGCCACTCACAGGGCTGCCAGCTGTCCACCTGGGGCACTCTGCATTCTGGTTCGCTCTCAACCTCATTGCTCACTCTGATTCTTTGTGTACTTTCGGAGTTTTCCTCCCTTCACTTTTGTCGTCTTCACTTTCTTCACTTTTCGTCCACTTCTGTTTGGGGAGGTCGGAAGCAGCCTGGAAGGCAGGGTCGACTGCGCGCCGGGATACCGTTAGGGAAAACAGGATTACTTTTCCTAAGGAAAAGCCTAGCTGACCCCTGAGAGGAGAAAGTGGCATTTCCCTTCCCCTTTCTGCCCTGTCTCCCTATTGCCGTGGGTGGCTGATTACCTCTTTTCCCTGGTGTCCAATTCCTCCGCGTTTATTCCCTTGCTCTTTTTTTTTTGGGGGGGGGGGGTGTGTGTGGGGGCTAGGTGTCCTTCTCTGCCTTGGCCTTGCAGACTTGGGGCTCGGTAACCCTTGCAGTCGGCTGATGACATCCTCAGGGCAAGGCTCGGCCTGCACCTGTGTCCTCTGTAGCTTCTCTAGGCCTGTTGGCGGATCAAAGTTTTGATCCCATGCAGGAAAGATCCCATCAATAAGAAACTTCCTGGTTGTTTGTCCTTTAATCGGGAGGTGACAGGTGGCTCCTTCTCCCTCGTTGTGTATGTCACCACCCATTGAGGTCTTCCTGAGCTACATCCTCCAGGACAGCTACAGTGGCATGGACCTCCCTCTTTCTTTTCTTGTTCTCCTTCTGTTTCTTCTTCCTATTCCTCCTCCTTCTTCTCTTCTTTTATTCTTCCCTTTCTCCTCTACTTTACCTCTTGCTCCTCCTCCTCCAACTTCCTCTCCTCCTCCTCCTCCTCCTCCTCCTCTCATGCTCCTCCTCTCTCTCTTCTCCTCTTTCTCCTCCTCCTCCTCCACTTCCTCCTCCTCCTTGTTTGCCTCTTCTTCTTTTTCTCCTTTGGCTTCTGCTTTTGCTTCCTTTTCCCCCTTCACATTCAGATGTGTTCGGGCAAGTGTTCTAGGAGACTGCTTCTTTTGTTTTTTGATGATGTGGCATGGCCCTCTGCAGCACTAGGCCTAGAGGAAGCGTCACTTCTGTTCTCAAAGGAGCACTGATGAAGGTCACCAGTTTAGTCCCTCTGGTCCACCAAAAAGCTGCCCACGTGTTACTTTTCAGTGAAATGTCGTGGTGAACCCACCCTTCACCAGTACCTCGTGCGTCGCCGTTATTCCCTATTCTCCTTGTGGATGCTCTGAGTGTGCCTTCCTGAGCCATTAGGAGCTTTGGCAAGTTTCCCCCTGTGTCCTTTTTGTCTAGTCAAGCCGTGTGAACACATCGATCCGGATTTCAGTGTGTGCAGGCAGGTGTCTCTGCCACGTGTTCATTTGCCCACTGTCAGTCGCACGGGCAGGCACCCACACACCGCAGACGCAGATACACGTGCACGCAATCATGAGAGATTCCGCAACCCAGACTGAAATACACGCGCACACAGAGACACATGCACACGCAGACACAAACACACAAGTTAAACACGCCCAAGTGGACACACACATACATACACAAACACATTCGGGCGCGCGCACGCACACACACGTAAGCTCATACTGCCAAAGGGGTGTGAGCTCAAGCATTATCGGACACAGACACGTACACACCACCACTGGCTCGAAAGTGCCCACGATCTCTTCTGCACTGGCTCTAAACGTGCAAAGCGGAACGGGAGACAGACCAGCATTCCTGGCTCCGGTCCTCCGGTCCTGCGGTCCTGCGTCTTCATGCCATTTATTGGGCAACTAGGACCTTCTCCGGAGAATGAATGCGGAAGTCTGTTATCAGATAGGGCCAAGCAGCAGGTGTGAAACTGGAGCATCCTGGGTCATGCTGCTTGAAAAGGGACCCCACTTTGGAGTAGGGACAGAGAAAGTCCCCTTGGAGTCTTGGCTCTGTGTGATGCTATGAGTATCTGTGGCACGGGGTGGCCTTCTCAGGCCTCCCTGAGCCTCCCTCCTCCCACCCTCCCCTGTGTGAAAGCCAGGTCAGCCTGAGCAGACTCAGATTTGAGTGTGTTGCTGAGTGTCTCTTGTGAGGGAGCCTCCTGCCACAGCCCTGTGGCTGCCTGTTGCCATGTGCCATCCCGAGGTGGTAGACACTACCTGCAGCTCCGGGCCTTGGGAGGCCCCCCAGTCCTGGGGCCAATCCTCGTGTAAGTCAGCTGGCTGGCCCGCCGCCTTGTCCTGGGGCGGCACCCCTGTGATCCCAGTCCTCCTGTGCCTTCCCAGAGGCCATGATTACGTGTCCTTTGTCTTTTACTTTCTGCACCAGCGGGAGCCAAAAACCCTGAAGAGGGCCAAAGGAAGGGCAGAGGTTGGCAGCCTCCACAGCACTCTCGCAGGGTCTCCAGCCTACTGGTCCTTGGTCCTAGGGTCCTCTAAGTCTGGTGGCGGTCAACCTGGGACCAGGTGTCTGGTTCCTTTCTCTTCTCCGTGTCTTTTAAATCTTCTTCTTCTTCTTCTTATTATTATTATTATTATTTCTCCTTCCTCTTTCGTTTTTTTCACAGAGAAAGGGCGGAGGCCCTCGGATTGGAGGGGCAGGGTTGTGGTTGTAGTTGGCATTTGTGGAGCCATACTGCCATCAAGCGGAAACTGTTTCTGGAAACCGGAGGCTGTAGGGCACAAGCACTGGGGAAAGCCCAGGAGCGCAAAAGAGAGGGTGGTGTGGGACCCCAGACTCAAGCCGGACGGGAGAGGAACTCCTCGCTGGCCCTTGGCCTGGGCTCCTTCCCAGGATGGCGCCCTGGCTCCACAGCTGTATGTAAGAAAGGGCAGTCGGGGCGGCCCGCCATGGCTTCCCCTGGCAGTCTCCAGGAACTGCCAGACATGGGTCGCCCCACACTCAGCGCTCCGAAACTTTTTTTATTTCCCAGACGGGATAGAGGCTTTCTGGGCCCCCTGTGGCCCCAGCCAAGGGCATCCCGGAACTGCCCCCAAAAGAGACCAGAGCAAACGGCCCCATTCTCTGGCTGTCAGCGGCCAGTGGCTTCCCTTATGCGTATCTCAAAATGGCTGCCGGGGCAGCTCCACCCTGTGGGCTGACTGGTCTTCGGGGATGCCTGGCTGATCTGTCTCGGGGCCTCTAGAGTAGCTGCTTCTCCAAGGGGTCCCAGTGGCGGGTACGCTTCGTTCTAGGGCTCTAAACCCCGGTCGGGGAAACCCTGGCTTAGAGAGAGTCCACCCAGCCCCGGCAGTCCTCGCTCTTCTGGGTGCCTGGCAGAAGGCAAGTGTCCCTGCAGCCTGCTGTCATGTTCAGAAACACCTTCCGCTGGATGGCACTGTGGCTCCACAAATGGCGGTCGGGTCTTTTCCTTCCCCCACCTTGCCTTGGTCTTTCTCCATTTGCTGCCAACATAATAAAATAAACACAAAAAACACAAGTCAAAGAAACAAATTGGCCAAGGAGCACCCACCTCATCTACAGCAGGGCAGGCCACGTATGTGGTCACTTTGGGAAACCTGCAACAGTAGGAGGGTTCTCTGCCTCCCCTCTTCCCTCTGGATTCTTCTCCTGGGCAGGGTTCCCGGTGAACCAGAGAACCTGAAGAAATTCCACCCTTAGGGCTGTGGCATGGTGGGGGTAGGTCGCACTGCGGGCAGTGCGAGGGGGTACAGGGGGAGGGATATGTGGATGTGTGGGTCTGCATGCGGGCCGCGGCAGATTCCTCTAGGAATCTGCACAGGCCGCCTGAGCAAGAGACCAGGCTGCATGCTTGTGCGCACCACACTTGTCCCTAGGTAGCACTCTTCCTCTTGGGGAAGCGACCAAAGTTGGATGGAAAGCAGCCAGGTCCAGCAGGCATCCGCACATTGTTGACCCATCGAGCTGCAGGGAGTCGGGCCGGGTGTTTCTTGGGATGGGACTGGAGGGGACGGAGTCCTGGCCGAGGCCTTCAGCTACCTCTCTCTCTCTGGAACCCAGGCACTCATCCGTGCACAGGGTTAGGAGGAGCATTCCGGGTGGGTTTCAGAGGTGGCTCTCCTGGAGAGAGAGCCTCTTGGCATATCTGACGGAGCATGCGTGCTCCCTGGAAGGTGGTGGCTCACCACTTAGTTGCCAGGCATCTTGGTCATTCTACCCAAGTGCATGGGTAGCCAGGGCCCCGACTGCCCCCTTTCTCCTGGGCCCCGTCTGATTTCCTGTGCTGCGTGTGGAGGTGGAGGTTGAGCCTTGAGTGTTTTGGGGGGAGAAGGGGCTTGTGGGCGGGGGGGTGGGGTGCTGTGCTTTGCTTTGATGGAGTGCTCACTGGGCTCTCAAGCTAAACTCTGGTGCTTGCCGGATATTCGGCCGGGAAAACGCAGGAGACGGTCAAGGACAAATTCCGCCGCCCCTTTAGGGTCTCCAGGCAGACAGAAGAAAGCCTGAGGCGGGCCATCATACGGTGCCTACGTTGGGATGCGAAGCCGCGACCGCGTTGCGCTAAAGGTTACATATGCTACTCAGGCCGCTGGGTGCCTGGGCAGCAGCATGGAACACAACGCTCTCCGAATATTGCAAGTGTTTTCTGTCTTTGCTCGTTACAAATCTTCCTGGATGTGTAGGCCACACTGGGAATGAGCAGAGCTTCACAGGACAGAAAATTCACCCCACGGGTAATGATTCCCACACTCAGGGGTGTGTGAACCACTCTCACAAGAGGAATGTCATTGTCGTGCGTGGGCCTGCACTCTCACGGCCTTCCGGGAAGAAGACCCACGTGACCATGGAACAGGAGTCACCCCCTTTCTGTCACTTGTCAACAAATGCGGATGTTTGTTCTCATATGTAGGTAGCATGCACCAGGGTGCGCCTCCGGCCGTGCCTAGGGACCACGCGAGAAGAAAAGAATGCAGGAAGATCTGGACTGCATCTTCAGGGTTGGCATTGGGACTCTGAGTGTCAGAGGTCCTCGTTTTTAACTTTTAACTCCCATCACGTCTCAACTTTTTCCTGTCTTCATCTGTGCTTCCATAGGGCCTCGGGCACATACACGTATCCCCACCCATACTCACAAGCTTCTGCGCAGACACCTTCATTCACACCCGGGGCCGGTCGTCTCGGGGGGGGGGGGGGGGGGGGGGGGGGGGGGCAGTTTTTTTTCAGCTTTCGGCTTCCCTCTTGTCCACCTTTCTTGTTGCTTTCCGCCTTGCTTCCCCATGTTTGCTGATGGAGTGTGCGGGATGGGGTTGAGGTGTCGGCAGCAGGGTGCAGAGCAGCCTCCTGGCCCAACAGGCCTCTGTGCGGACACGGTGCAGACCCCGGCTTAAGGGGCTGACGCTTTCTCCTTGCTGGTGGCTCTTTTCCCGTGTGCCACTCACAGGGCTGCCAGCTGTCCACCTGGGGCACTCTGCATTCTGGTTCGCTCTCAACCTCATTGCTCACTCTGATTCTTTGTGTACTTTCGGAGTTTTCCTCCCTTCACTTTTGTCGTCTTCACTTTCTTCACTTTTCGTCCACTTCTGTTTGGGGAGGTCGGAAGCAGCCTGGAAGGCAGGGTCGACTGCGCGCCGGGATACCGTTAGGGAAAACAGGATTACTTTTCCTAAGGAAAAGCCTAGCTGACCCCTGAGAGGAGAAAGTGGCATTTCCCTTCCCCTTTCTGCCCTGTCTCCCTATTGCCGTGGGTGGCTGATTACCTCTTTTCCCTGGTGTCCAATTCCTCCGCGTTTATTCCCTTGCTCTTTTTTTTTTTGGGGGGGGGGGGGTGTGTGTGGGGGGGATAGGTGTCCTTCTCTGCCTTGGCCTTGCAGACTTGGGGCTCGGTAACCCTTGCAGTCGGCTGATGACATCCTCAGGGCAAGGCTCGGCCTGCACCTGTGTCCTCTGTAGCTTCTCTAGGCCTGTTGGCGGATCAAAGTTTTGATCCCATGCAGGAAAGATCCCATCAATAAGAAACTTCCTGGTTGTTTGTCCTTTAATCGGGAGGTGACAGGTGGCTCCTTCTCCCTCGTTGTGTATGTCACCACCCATTGAGGTCTTCCTGAGCTACATCCTCCAGGACAGCTACAGTGGCATGGACCTCCCTCTTTCTTTTCTTGTTCTCCTTCTGTTTCTTCTTCCTATTCCTCCTCCTTCTTCTCTTCTTTTATTCTTCCCTTTCTCCTCTACTTTACCTCTTGCTCCTCCTCCTCCAACTTCCTCTCCTCCTCCTCCTCCTCCTCCTCCTCATGCTCCTCCTCTCTCTCTTCCTCCTCTTTCTCCTCCTCCTCCTCCACTTCCTCCTCCTCCTTGTTTGCCTCTTCTTCTTTTTCTCCTTTGGCTTCTGCTTTTGCTTCCTTTTCCCCCTTCACATTCAGATGTGTTCGGGCAAGTGTTCTAGGAGACTGCTTCTTTTGTTTTTTGATGATGTGGCATGGCCCTCTGCAGCACTAGGCCTAGAGGAAGCGTCACTTCTGTTCTCAAAGGAGCACTGATGAAGGTCACCAGTTTAGTCCCTCTGGTCCACCAAAAAGCTGCCCACGTGTTACTTTTCAGTGAAATGTCGTGGTGAACCCACCCTTCACCAGTACCTCGTGCGTCGCCGTTATTCCCTATTCTCCTTGTGGATGCTCTGAGTGTGCCTTCCTGAGCCATTAGGAGCTTTGGCAAGTTTCCCCCTGTGTCCTTTTTGTCTAGTCAAGCCGTGTGAACACATCGATCCGGATTTCAGTGTGTGCAGGCAGGTGTCTCTGCCACGTGTTCATTTGCCCACTGTCAGTCGCACGGGCAGGCACCCACACACCGCAGACGCAGATACACGTGCACGCAATCATGAGAGATTCCGCAACCCAGACTGAAATACACGCGCACACAGAGACACATGCACACGCAGACACAAACACACAAGTTAAACACGCCCAAGTGGACACACACATACATACACAAACACATTCGGGCGCGCGCGCACGCACACACACACGTAAGCTCATACTGCCAAAGGGGTGTGAGCTCAAGCATTATCGGACACAGACACGTACACACCACCACTGGCTCGAAAGTGCCCACGATCTCTTCTGCACTGGCTCTAAACGTGCAAAGCGGAACGGGAGACAGACCAGCATTCCTGGCTCCGGTCCTCCGGTCCTGCGGTCCTGCGTCTTCATGCCATTTATTGGGCAACTAGGACCTTCTCCGGAGAATGAATGCGGAAGTCTGTTATCAGATAGGGCCAAGCAGCAGGTGTGAAACTGGAGCATCCTGGGTCATGCTGCTTGAAAAGGGACCCCACTTTGGAGTAGGGACAGAGAAAGTCCCCTTGGAGTCTTGGCTCTGTGTGATGCTATGAGTATCTGTGGCACGGGGTGGCCTTCTCAGGCCTCCCTGAGCCTCCCTCCTCCCACCCTCCCCTGTGTGAAAGCCAGGTCAGCCTGAGCAGACTCAGATTTGAGTGTGTTGCTGAGTGTCTCTTGTGAGGGAGCCTCCTGCCACAGCCCTGTGGCTGCCTGTTGCCATGTGCCATCCCGAGGTGGTAGACACTACCTGCAGCTCCGGGCCTTGGGAGGCCCCCCAGTCCTGGGGCCAATCCTCGTGTAAGTCAGCTGGCTGGCCCGCCGCCTTGTCCTGGGGCGGCACCCCTGTGATCCCAGTCCTCCTGTGCCTTCCCAGAGGCCATGATTACGTGTCCTTTGTCTTTTACTTTCTGCACCAGCGGGAGCCAAAAACCCTGAAGAGGGCCAAAGGAAGGGCAGAGGTTGGCAGCCTCCACAGCACTCTCGCAGGGTCTCCAGCCTACTGGTCCTTGGTCCTAGGGTCCTCTAAGTCTGGTGGCGGTCAACCTGGGACCAGGTGTCTGGTTCCTTTCTCTTCTCCGTGTCTTTTAATTCTTCTTCTTCTTCTTCTTCTTCTTCTTCTTCTTCTTCTTCTTCTTCTTCTTCTTCTTCTTCTTCTTCTTCTTCTTCTTGTTATTATTATTTCTCCTTTCTCTTTCGTTTTTTTCACAGAGAAAGGGCGGAGGCCCTCGGATTGGAGGGGCAGGGTTGTGGTTGTAGTTGGCATTTGTGGAGCCATACTGCCATCAAGCGGAAACTGTTTCTGGAAACCGGAGGCTGTAGGGCACAAGCACTGGGGAAAGCCCAGGAGCGCAAAAGAGAGGGTGGTGTGGGACCCCAGACTCAAGCCGGACGGGAGAGGAACTCCTCGCTGGCCCTTGGCCTGGGCTCCTTCCCAGGATGGCGCCCTGGCTCCACAGCTGTATGTAAGAAAGGGCAGTCGGGGCGGCCCGCCATGGCTTCCCCTGGCAGTCTCCAGGAACTGCCAGACATGGGTCGCCCCACACTCAGCGCTCCGAAACTTTTTTTATTTCCCAGACGGGATAGAGGCTTTCTGGGCCCCCTGTGGCCCCAGCCAAGGGCATCCCGGAACTGCCCCCAAAAGAGACCAGAGCAAACGGCCCCATTCTCTGGCTGTCAGCGGCCAGTGGCTTCCCTTATGCGTATCTCAAAATGGCTGCCGGGGCAGCTCCACCCTGTGGGCTGACTGGTCTTCGGGGATGCCTGGCTGATCTGTCTCGGGGCCTCTAGAGTAGCTGCTTCTCCAAGGGGTCCCAGTGGCGGGTACGCTTCGTTCTAGGGCTCTAAACCCCGGTCGGGGAAACCCTGGCTTAGAGAGAGTCCACCCAGCCCCGGCAGTCCTCGCTCTTCTGGGTGCCTGGCAGAAGGCAAGTGTCCCTGCAGCCTGCTGTCATGTTCAGAAACACCTTCCGCTGGATGGCACTGTGGCTCCACAAATGGCGGTCGGGTCTTTTCCTTCCCCCACCTTGCCTTGGTCTTTCTCCATTTGCTGCCAACATAATAAAATAAACACAAAAAACACAAGTCAAAGAAACAAATTGGCCAAGGAGCACCCACCTCATCTACAGCAGGGCAGGCCACGTATGTGGTCACTTTGGGAAACCTGCAACAGTAGGAGGGTTCTCTGCCTCCCCTCTTCCCTCTGGATTCTTCTCCTGGGCAGGGTTCCCGGTGAACCAGAGAACCTGAAGAAATTCCACCCTTAGGGCTGTGGCATGGTGGGGGTAGGTCGCACTGCGGGCAGTGCGAGGGGGTACAGGGGGAGGGATATGTGGATGTGTGGGTCTGCATGCGGGCCGCGGCAGATTCCTCTAGGAATCTGCACAGGCCGCCTGAGCAAGAGACCAGGCTGCATGCTTGTGCGCACCACACTTGTCCCTAGGTAGCACTCTTCCTCTTGGGGAAGCGACCAAAGTTGGATGGAAAGCAGCCAGGTCCAGCAGGCATCCGCACATTGTTGACCCATCGAGCTGCAGGGAGTCGGGCCGGGTGTTTCTTGGGATGGGACTGGAGGGGACGGAGTCCTGGCCGAGGCCTTCAGCTACCTCTCTCTCTCTGGAACCCAGGCACTCATCCGTGCACAGGGTTAGGAGGAGCATTCCGGGTGGGTTTCAGAGGTGGCTCTCCTGGAGAGAGAGCCTCTTGGCATATCTGACGGAGCATGCGTGCTCCCTGGAAGGTGGTGGCTCACCACTTAGTTGCCAGGCATCTTGGTCATTCTACCCAAGTGCATGGGTAGCCAGGGCCCCGACTGCCCCCTTTCTCCTGGGCCCCGTCTGATTTCCTGTGCTGCGTGTGGAGGTGGAGGTTGAGCCTTGAGTGTTTTGGGGGGAGAAGGGGCTTGTGGGCGGGGGGGGGTGGGGTGCTGTGCTTTGCTTTGATGGAGTGCTCACTGGGCTCTCAAGCTAAACTCTGGTGCTTGCCGGATATTCGGCCGGGAAAACGCAGGAGACGGTCAAGGACAAATTCCGCCGCCCCTTTAGGGTCTCCAGGCAGACAGAAGAAAGCCTGAGGCGGGCCATCATACGGTGCCTACGTTGGGATGCGAAGCCGCGACCGCGCGTTGCGCTAAAGGTTACATATGCTACTCAGGCCGCTGGGTGCCTGGGCAGCAGCATGGAACACAACGCTCTCCGAATATTGCAAGTGTTTTCTGTCTTTGCTCGTTACAAATCTTCCTGGATGTGTAGGCCACACTGGGAATGAGCAGAGCTTCACAGGACAGAAAATTCACCCCACGGGTAATGATTCCCACACTCAGGGGTGTGTGAACCACTCTCACAAGAGGAATGTCATTGTCGTGCGTGGGCCTGCACTCTCACGGCCTTCCGGGAAGAAGACCCACGTGACCATGGAACAGGAGTCACCCCCTTTCTGTCACTTGTCAACAAATGCGGATGTTTGTTCTCATATGTAGGTAGCATGCACCAGGGTGCGCCTCCGGCCGTGCCTAGGGACCACGCGAGAAGAAAAGAATGCAGGAAGATCTGGACTGCATCTTCAGGGTTGGCATTGGGACTCTGAGTGTCAGAGGTCCTCGTTTTTAACTTTTAACTCCCATCACGTCTCAACTTTTTCCTGTCTTCATCTGTGCTTCCATAGGGCCTCGGGCACATACACGTATCCCCACCCATACTCACAAGCTTCTGCGCAGACACCTTCATTCACACCCGGGGCCGGTCGTCTCGGGGGGGGGGGGGGGGGGGGGGGGGGGGGGCAGTTTTTCAGCTTTCGGCTTCCCTCTTGTCCACCTTTCTTGTTGCTTTCCGCCTTGCTTCCCCATGTTTGCTGATGGAGTGTGCGGGATGGGGTTGAGGTGTCGGCAGCAGGGTGCAGAGCAGCCTCCTGGCCCAACAGGCCTCTGTGCGGACACGGTGCAGACCCCGGCTTAAGGGGCTGACGCTTTCTCCTTGCTGGTGGCTCTTTTCCCGTGTGCCACTCACAGGGCTGCCAGCTGTCCACCTGGGGCACTCTGCATTCTGGTTCGCTCTCAACCTCATTGCTCACTCTGATTCTTTGTGTACTTTCGGAGTTTTCCTCCCTTCACTTTTGTCGTCTTCACTTTCTTCACTTTTCGTCCACTTCTGTTTGGGGAGGTCGGAAGCAGCCTGGAAGGCAGGGTCGACTGCGCGCCGGGATACCGTTAGGGAAAACAGGATTACTTTTCCTAAGGAAAAGCCTAGCTGACCCCTGAGAGGAGAAAGTGGCATTTCCCTTCCCCTTTCTGCCCTGTCTCCCTATTGCCGTGGGTGGCTGATTACCTCTTTTCCCTGGTGTCCAATTCCTCCGCGTTTATTCCCTTGCTCTTTTTTTTTGGGGGGGGGGGGGGGTGTGTGGGGGATAGGTGTCCTTCTCTGCCTTGGCCTTGCAGACTTGGGGCTCGGTAACCCTTGCAGTCGGCTGATGACATCCTCAGGGCAAGGCTCGGCCTGCACCTGTGTCCTCTGTAGCTTCTCTAGGCCTGTTGGCGGATCAAAGTTTTGATCCCATGCAGGAAAGATCCCATCAATAAGAAACTTCCTGGTTGTTTGTCCTTTAATCGGGAGGTGACAGGTGGCTCCTTCTCCCTCGTTGTGTATGTCACCACCCATTGAGGTCTTCCTGAGCTACATCCTCCAGGACAGCTACAGTGGCATGGACCTCCCTCTTTCTTTTCTTGTTCTCCTTCTGTTTCTTCTTCCTATTCCTCCTCCTTCTTCTCTTCTTTTATTCTTCCCTTTCTCCTCTACTTTACCTCTTGCTCCTCCTCCTCCAACTTCCTCTCCTCCTCCTCCTCCTCCTCCTCCTCATGCTCCTCCTCTCTCTCTTCTCCTCTCTTCTCTCCTCCTCCTCCTCCACTTCCTCCTCCTCCTTGTTTGCCTCTTCTTCTTTTTCTCCTTTGGCTTCTGCTTTTGCTTCCTTTTCCCCCTTCACATTCAGATGTGTTCGGGCAAGTGTTCTAGGAGACTGCTTCTTTTGTTTTTTGATGATGTGGCATGGCCCTCTGCAGCACTAGGCCTAGAGGAAGCGTCACTTCTGTTCTCAAAGGAGCACTGATGAAGGTCACCAGTTTAGTCCCTCTGGTCCACCAAAAAGCTGCCCACGTGTTACTTTTCAGTGAAATGTCGTGGTGAACCCACCCTTCACCAGTACCTCGTGCGTCGCCGTTATTCCCTATTCTCCTTGTGGATGCTCTGAGTGTGCCTTCCTGAGCCATTAGGAGCTTTGGCAAGTTTCCCCCTGTGTCCTTTTTGTCTAGTCAAGCCGTGTGAACACATCGATCCGGATTTCAGTGTGTGCAGGCAGGTGTCTCTGCCACGTGTTCATTTGCCCACTGTCAGTCGCACGGGCAGGCACCACACACACCGCAGACGCAGATACACGTGCACGCAATCATGAGAGATTCCGCAACCCAGACTGAAATACACGCGCACACAGAGACACATGCACACGCAGACACAAACACACAAGTTAAACACGCCCAAGTGGACACACACATACATACACAAACACATTCGGGCGCGCGCACGCACACACACGTAAGCTCATACTGCCAAAGGGGTGTGAGCTCAAGCATTATCGGACACAGACACGTACACACCACCACTGGCTCGAAAGTGCCCACGATCTCTTCTGCACTGGCTCTAAACGTGCAAAGCGGAACGGGAGACAGACCAGCATTCCTGGCTCCGGTCCTCCGGTCCTGCGGTCCTGCGTCTTCATGCCATTTATTGGGCAACTAGGACCTTCTCCGGAGAATGAATGCGGAAGTCTGTTATCAGATAGGGCCAAGCAGCAGGTGTGAAACTGGAGCATCCTGGGTCATGCTGCTTGAAAAGGGACCCCACTTTGGAGTAGGGACAGAGAAAGTCCCCTTGGAGTCTTGGCTCTGTGTGATGCTATGAGTATCTGTGGCACGGGGTGGCCTTCTCAGGCCTCCCTGAGCCTCCCTCCTCCCACCCTCCCCTGTGTGAAAGCCAGGTCAGCCTGAGCAGACTCAGATTTGAGTGTGTTGCTGAGTGTCTCTTGTGAGGGAGCCTCCTGCCACAGCCCTGTGGCTGCCTGTTGCCATGTGCCATCCCGAGGTGGTAGACACTACCTGCAGCTCCGGGCCTTGGGAGGCCCCCCAGTCCTGGGGCCAATCCTCGTGTAAGTCAGCTGGCTGGCCCGCCGCCTTGTCCTGGGGCGGCACCCCTGTGATCCCAGTCCTCCTGTGCCTTCCCAGAGGCCATGATTACGTGTCCTTTGTCTTTTACTTTCTGCACCAGCGGGAGCCAAAAACCCTGAAGAGGGCCAAAGGAAGGGCAGAGGTTGGCAGCCTCCACAGCACTCTCGCAGGGTCTCCAGCCTACTGGTCCTTGGTCCTAGGGTCCTCTAAGTCTGGTGGCGGTCAACCTGGGACCAGGTGTCTGGTTCCTTTCTCTTCTCCGTGTCTTTTAAATCTTCTTCTTCTTCTCTTCTTCTTCTTCTTCTTCTTCTTCTTCTTCTTCTTCTTTCTCTTCTTCTTCTTCTTCTTCTTATTGTTATTATTATTTCTCACAGAGAAAGGGCGGAGGCCCTCGGATTGGAGGGGCAGGGTTGTGGTTGTAGTTGGCATTTGTGGAGCCATACTGCCATCAAGCGGAAACTGTTTCTGGAAACCGGAGGCTGTAGGGCACAAGCACTGGGGAAAGCCCAGGAGCGCAAAAGAGAGGGTGGTGTGGGACCCCAGACTCAAGCCGGACGGGAGAGGAACTCCTCGCTGGCCCTTGGCCTGGGCTCCTTCCCAGGATGGCGCCCTGGCTCCACAGCTGTATGTAAGAAAGGGCAGTCGGGGCGGCCCGCCATGGCTTCCCCTGGCAGTCTCCAGGAACTGCCAGACATGGGTCGCCCCACACTCAGCGCTCCGAAACTTTTTTTATTTCCCAGACGGGATAGAGGCTTTCTGGGCCCCCTGTGGCCCCAGCCAAGGGCATCCCGGAACTGCCCCCAAAAGAGACCAGAGCAAACGGCCCCATTCTCTGGCTGTCAGCGGCCAGTGGCTTCCCTTATGCGTATCTCAAAATGGCTGCCGGGGCAGCTCCACCCTGTGGGCTGACTGGTCTTCGGGGATGCCTGGCTGATCTGTCTCGGGGCCTCTAGAGTAGCTGCTTCTCCAAGGGGTCCCAGTGGCGGGTACGCTTCGTTCTAGGGCTCTAAACCCCGGTCGGGGAAACCCTGGCTTAGAGAGAGTCCACCCAGCCCCGGCAGTCCTCGCTCTTCTGGGTGCCTGGCAGAAGGCAAGTGTCCCTGCAGCCTGCTGTCATGTTCAGAAACACCTTCCGCTGGATGGCACTGTGGCTCCACAAATGGCGGTCGGGTCTTTTCCTTCCCCCACCTTGCCTTGGTCTTTCTCCATTTGCTGCCAACATAATAAAATAAACACAAAAAACACAAGTCAAAGAAACAAATTGGCCAAGGAGCACCCACCTCATCTACAGCAGGGCAGGCCACGTATGTGGTCACTTTGGGAAACCTGCAACAGTAGGAGGGTTCTCTGCCTCCCCTCTTCCCTCTGGATTCTTCTCCTGGGCAGGGTTCCCGGTGAACCAGAGAACCTGAAGAAATTCCACCCTTAGGGCTGTGGCATGGTGGGGGTAGGTCGCACTGCGGGCAGTGCGAGGGGGTACAGGGGGAGGGATATGTGGATGTGTGGGTCTGCATGCGGGCCGCGGCAGATTCCTCTAGGAATCTGCACAGGCCGCCTGAGCAAGAGACCAGGCTGCATGCTTGTGCGCACCACACTTGTCCCTAGGTAGCACTCTTCCTCTTGGGGAAGCGACCAAAGTTGGATGGAAAGCAGCCAGGTCCAGCAGGCATCCGCACATTGTTGACCCATCGAGCTGCAGGGAGTCGGGCCGGGTGTTTCTTGGGATGGGACTGGAGGGGACGGAGTCCTGGCCGAGGCCTTCAGCTACCTCTCTCTCTCTGGAACCCAGGCACTCATCCGTGCACAGGGTTAGGAGGAGCATTCCGGGTGGGTTTCAGAGGTGGCTCTCCTGGAGAGAGAGCCTCTTGGCATATCTGACGGAGCATGCGTGCTCCCTGGAAGGTGGTGGCTCACCACTTAGTTGCCAGGCATCTTGGTCATTCTACCCAAGTGCATGGGTAGCCAGGGCCCCGACTGCCCCCTTTCTCCTGGGCCCCGTCTGATTTCCTGTGCTGCGTGTGGAGGTGGAGGTTGAGCCTTGAGTGTTTTGGGGGGAGAAGGGGCTTGTGGGCGGGGGGGTGGGGTGCTGTGCTTTGCTTTGATGGAGTGCTCACTGGGCTCTCAAGCTAAACTCTGGTGCTTGCCGGATATTCGGCCGGGAAAACGCAGGAGACGGTCAAGGACAAATTCCGCCGCCCCTTTAGGGTCTCCAGGCAGACAGAAGAAAGCCTGAGGCGGGCCATCATACGGTGCCTACGTTGGGATGCGAAGCCGCGACCGCGTTGCGCTAAAGGTTACATATGCTACTCAGGCCGCTGGGTGCCTGGGCAGCAGCATGGAACACAACGCTCTCCGAATATTGCAAGTGTTTTCTGTCTTTGCTCGTTACAAATCTTCCTGGATGTGTAGGCCACACTGGGAATGAGCAGAGCTTCACAGGACAGAAAATTCACCCCACGGGTAATGATTCCCACACTCAGGGGTGTGTGAACCACTCTCACAAGAGGAATGTCATTGTCGTGCGTGGGCCTGCACTCTCACGGCCTTCCGGGAAGAAGACCCACGTGACCATGGAACAGGAGTCACCCCCTTTCTGTCACTTGTCAACAAATGCGGATGTTTGTTCTCATATGTAGGTAGCATGCACCAGGGTGCGCCTCCGGCCGTGCCTAGGGACCACGCGAGAAGAAAAGAATGCAGGAAGATCTGGACTGCATCTTCAGGGTTGGCATTGGGACTCTGAGTGTCAGAGGTCCTCGTTTTTAACTTTTAACTCCCATCACGTCTCAACTTTTTCCTGTCTTCATCTGTGCTTCCATAGGGCCTCGGGCACATACACGTATCCCCACCCATACTCACAAGCTTCTGCGCAGACACCTTCATTCACACCCGGGGCCGGTCGTCTCGGGGGGGGGGGGGGGGGGGGGGGGGGGGGCAGTTTTTCAGCTTTCGGCTTCCCTCTTGTCCACCTTTCTTGTTGCTTTCCGCCTTGCTTCCCCATGTTTGCTGATGGAGTGTGCGGGATGGGGTTGAGGTGTCGGCAGCAGGGTGCAGAGCAGCCTCCTGGCCCAACAGGCCTCTGTGCGGACACGGTGCAGACCCCGGCTTAAGGGGCTGACGCTTTCTCCTTGCTGGTGGCTCTTTTCCCGTGTGCCACTCACAGGGCTGCCAGCTGTCCACCTGGGGCACTCTGCATTCTGGTTCGCTCTCAACCTCATTGCTCACTCTGATTCTTTGTGTACTTTCGGAGTTTTCCTCCCTTCACTTTTGTCGTCTTCACTTTCTTCACTTTTCGTCCACTTCTGTTTGGGGAGGTCGGAAGCAGCCTGGAAGGCAGGGTCGACTGCGCGCCGGGATACCGTTAGGGAAAACAGGATTACTTTTCCTAAGGAAAAGCCTAGCTGACCCCTGAGAGGAGAAAGTGGCATTTCCCTTCCCCTTTCTGCCCTGTCTCCCTATTGCCGTGGGTGGCTGATTACCTCTTTTCCCTGGTGTCCAATTCCTCCGCGTTTATTCCCTTGCTCTTTTTTTTTTGGGGGGGGGGGGTGGTGTGTGGGGGATAGGTGTCCTTCTCTGCCTTGGCCTTGCAGACTTGGGGCTCGGTAACCCTTGCAGTCGGCTGATGACATCCTCAGGGCAAGGCTCGGCCTGCACCTGTGTCCTCTGTAGCTTCTCTAGGCCTGTTGGCGGATCAAAGTTTTGATCCCATGCAGGAAAGATCCCATCAATAAGAAACTTCCTGGTTGTTTGTCCTTTAATCGGGAGGTGACAGGTGGCTCCTTCTCCCTCGTTGTGTATGTCACCACCCATTGAGGTCTTCCTGAGCTACATCCTCCAGGACAGCTACAGTGGCATGGACCTCCCTCTTTCTTTTTCTTGTTCTCCTTCTGTTTCTTCTTCCTATTCCTCCTCCTTCTTCTCTTCTTTTATTCTTCCCTTTCTCCTCTACTTTACCTCTTGCTCCTCCTCCTCCAACTTCCTCTCCTCCTCCTCCTCCTCCTCCTCCTCCTCATGCTCCTCCTCTCTCTCTTCCTCCTCTCTTTCTCCTCCTCCTCCTCCACTTCCTCCTCCTCCTTGTTTGCCTCTTCTTCTTTTTCTCCTTTGGCTTCTGCTTTTGCTTCCTTTTCCCCCTTCACATTCAGATGTGTTCGGGCAAGTGTTCTAGGAGACTGCTTCTTTTGTTTTTTGATGATGTGGCATGGCCCTCTGCAGCACTAGGCCTAGAGGAAGCGTCACTTCTGTTCTCAAAGGAGCACTGATGAAGGTCACCAGTTTAGTCCCTCTGGTCCACCAAAAAGCTGCCCACGTGTTACTTTTCAGTGAAATGTCGTGGTGAACCCACCCTTCACCAGTACCTCGTGCGTCGCCGTTATTCCCTATTCTCCTTGTGGATGCTCTGAGTGTGCCTTCCTGAGCCATTAGGAGCTTTGGCAAGTTTCCCCCTGTGTCCTTTTTGTCTAGTCAAGCCGTGTGAACACATCGATCCGGATTTCAGTGTGTGCAGGCAGGTGTCTCTGCCACGTGTTCATTTGCCCACTGTCAGTCGCACGGGCAGGCACCCACACACACCGCAGACGCAGATACACGTGCACGCAATCATGAGAGATTCCGCAACCCAGACTGAAATACACGCGCACACAGAGACACATGCACACGCAGACACAAACACACAAGTTAAACACGCCCAAGTGGACACACACATACATACACAAACACATTCGGGCGCGCGCGCGCACACGCACACACACGTAAGCTCATACTGCCAAAGGGGTGTGAGCTCAAGCATTATCGGACACAGACACGTACACACCACCACTGGCTCGAAAGTGCCCACGATCTCTTCTGCACTGGCTCTAAACGTGCAAAGCGGAACGGGAGACAGACCAGCATTCCTGGCTCCGGTCCTCCGGTCCTGCGGTCCTGCGTCTTCATGCCATTTATTGGGCAACTAGGACCTTCTCCGGAGAATGAATGCGGAAGTCTGTTATCAGATAGGGCCAAGCAGCAGGTGTGAAACTGGAGCATCCTGGGTCATGCTGCTTGAAAAGGGACCCCACTTTGGAGTAGGGACAGAGAAAGTCCCCTTGGAGTCTTGGCTCTGTGTGATGCTATGAGTATCTGTGGCACGGGGTGGCCTTCTCAGGCCTCCCTGAGCCTCCCTCCTCCCACCCTCCCCTGTGTGAAAGCCAGGTCAGCCTGAGCAGACTCAGATTTGAGTGTGTTGCTGAGTGTCTCTTGTGAGGGAGCCTCCTGCCACAGCCCTGTGGCTGCCTGTTGCCATGTGCCATCCCGAGGTGGTAGACACTACCTGCAGCTCCGGGCCTTGGGAGGCCCCCCAGTCCTGGGGCCAATCCTCGTGTAAGTCAGCTGGCTGGCCCGCCGCCTTGTCCTGGGGCGGCACCCCTGTGATCCCAGTCCTCCTGTGCCTTCCCAGAGGCCATGATTACGTGTCCTTTGTCTTTTACTTTCTGCACCAGCGGGAGCCAAAAACCCTGAAGAGGGCCAAAGGAAGGGCAGAGGTTGGCAGCCTCCACAGCACTCTCGCAGGGTCTCCAGCCTACTGGTCCTTGGTCCTAGGGTCCTCTAAGTCTGGTGGCGGTCAACCTGGGACCAGGTGTCTGGTTCCTTTCTCTTCTCCGTGTCTTTTAATTCTTCTTCTTCTTCTTCTTCTTCTTCTTCTTCTTCTTCTTCTTCTTCTTCTTCTTCTTCTTCTTGTTATTATTATTTCTCCTTTCTCTTTCGTTTTTTTCACAGAGAAAGGGCGGAGGCCCTCGGATTGGAGGGGCAGGGTTGTGGTTGTAGTTGGCATTTGTGGAGCCATACTGCCATCAAGCGGAAACTGTTTCTGGAAACCGGAGGCTGTAGGGCACAAGCACTGGGGAAAGCCCAGGAGCGCAAAAGAGAGGGTGGTGTGGGACCCCAGACTCAAGCCGGACGGGAGAGGAACTCCTCGCTGGCCCTTGGCCTGGGCTCCTTCCCAGGATGGCGCCCTGGCTCCACAGCTGTATGTAAGAAAGGGCAGTCGGGGCGGCCCGCCATGGCTTCCCCTGGCAGTCTCCAGGAACTGCCAGACATGGGTCGCCCCACACTCAGCGCTCCGAAACTTTTTTTATTTCCCAGACGGGATAGAGGCTTTCTGGGCCCCCTGTGGCCCCAGCCAAGGGCATCCCGGAACTGCCCCCAAAAGAGACCAGAGCAAACGGCCCCATTCTCTGGCTGTCAGCGGCCAGTGGCTTCCCTTATGCGTATCTCAAAATGGCTGCCGGGGCAGCTCCACCCTGTGGGCTGACTGGTCTTCGGGGATGCCTGGCTGATCTGTCTCGGGGCCTCTAGAGTAGCTGCTTCTCCAAGGGGTCCCAGTGGCGGGTACGCTTCGTTCTAGGGCTCTAAACCCCGGTCGGGGAAACCCTGGCTTAGAGAGAGTCCACCCAGCCCCGGCAGTCCTCGCTCTTCTGGGTGCCTGGCAGAAGGCAAGTGTCCCTGCAGCCTGCTGTCATGTTCAGAAACACCTTCCGCTGGATGGCACTGTGGCTCCACAAATGGCGGTCGGGTCTTTTCCTTCCCCCACCTTGCCTTGGTCTTTCTCCATTTGCTGCCAACATAATAAAATAAACACAAAAAACACAAGTCAAAGAAACAAATTGGCCAAGGAGCACCCACCTCATCTACAGCAGGGCAGGCCACGTATGTGGTCACTTTGGGAAACCTGCAACAGTAGGAGGGTTCTCTGCCTCCCCTCTTCCCTCTGGATTCTTCTCCTGGGCAGGGTTCCCGGTGAACCAGAGAACCTGAAGAAATTCCACCCTTAGGGCTGTGGCATGGTGGGGGTAGGTCGCACTGCGGGCAGTGCGAGGGGGTACAGGGGGAGGGATATGTGGATGTGTGGGTCTGCATGCGGGCCGCGGCAGATTCCTCTAGGAATCTGCACAGGCCGCCTGAGCAAGAGACCAGGCTGCATGCTTGTGCGCACCACACTTGTCCCTAGGTAGCACTCTTCCTCTTGGGGAAGCGACCAAAGTTGGATGGAAAGCAGCCAGGTCCAGCAGGCATCCGCACATTGTTGACCCATCGAGCTGCAGGGAGTCGGGCCGGGTGTTTCTTGGGATGGGACTGGAGGGGACGGAGTCCTGGCCGAGGCCTTCAGCTACCTCTCTCTCTCTGGAACCCAGGCACTCATCCGTGCACAGGGTTAGGAGGAGCATTCCGGGTGGGTTTCAGAGGTGGCTCTCCTGGAGAGAGAGCCTCTTGGCATATCTGACGGAGCATGCGTGCTCCCTGGAAGGTGGTGGCTCACCACTTAGTTGCCAGGCATCTTGGTCATTCTACCCAAGTGCATGGGTAGCCAGGGCCCCGACTGCCCCCTTTCTCCTGGGCCCCGTCTGATTTCCTGTGCTGCGTGTGGAGGTGGAGGTTGAGCCTTGAGTGTTTTGGGGGGAGAAGGGGCTTGTGGGCGGGGGGGGGGGTGCTGTGCTTTGCTTTGATGGAGTGCTCACTGGGCTCTCAAGCTAAACTCTGGTGCTTGCCGGATATTCGGCCGGGAAAACGCAGGAGACGGTCAAGGACAAATTCCGCCGCCCCTTTAGGGTCTCCAGGCAGACAGAAGAAAGCCTGAGGCGGGCCATCATACGGTGCCTACGTTGGGATGCGAAGCCGCGACCGCGTTGCGCTAAAGGTTACATATGCTACTCAGGCCGCTGGGTGCCTGGGCAGCAGCATGGAACACAACGCTCTCCGAATATTGCAAGTGTTTTCTGTCTTTGCTCGTTACAAATCTTCCTGGATGTGTAGGCCACACTGGGAATGAGCAGAGCTTCACAGGACAGAAAATTCACCCCACGGGTAATGATTCCCACACTCAGGGGTGTGTGAACCACTCTCACAAGAGGAATGTCATTGTCGTGCGTGGGCCTGCACTCTCACGGCCTTCCGGGAAGAAGACCCACGTGACCATGGAACAGGAGTCACCCCCTTTCTGTCACTTGTCAACAAATGCGGATGTTTGTTCTCATATGTAGGTAGCATGCACCAGGGTGCGCCTCCGGCCGTGCCTAGGGACCACGCGAGAAGAAAAGAATGCAGGAAGATCTGGACTGCATCTTCAGGGTTGGCATTGGGACTCTGAGTGTCAGAGGTCCTCGTTTTTAACTTTTAACTCCCATCACGTCTCAACTTTTTCCTGTCTTCATCTGTGCTTCCATAGGGCCTCGGGCACATACACGTATCCCCACCCATACTCACAAGCTTCTGCGCAGACACCTTCATTCACACCCGGGGCCGGTCGTCTCGGGGGGGGGGGGGGGGGGGGGGGCAGTTTTTCAGCTTTCGGCTTCCCTCTTGTCCACCTTTCTTGTTGCTTTCCGCCTTGCTTCCCCATGTTTGCTGATGGAGTGTGCGGGATGGGGTTGAGGTGTCGGCAGCAGGGTGCAGAGCAGCCTCCTGGCCCAACAGGCCTCTGTGCGGACACGGTGCAGACCCCGGCTTAAGGGGCTGACGCTTTCTCCTTGCTGGTGGCTCTTTTCCCGTGTGCCACTCACAGGGCTGCCAGCTGTCCACCTGGGGCACTCTGCATTCTGGTTCGCTCTCAACCTCATTGCTCACTCTGATTCTTTGTGTACTTTCGGAGTTTTCCTCCCTTCACTTTTGTCGTCTTCACTTTCTTCACTTTTCGTCCACTTCTGTTTGGGGAGGTCGGAAGCAGCCTGGAAGGCAGGGTCGACTGCGCGCCGGGATACCGTTAGGGAAAACAGGATTACTTTTCCTAAGGAAAAGCCTAGCTGACCCCTGAGAGGAGAAAGTGGCATTTCCCTTCCCCTTTCTGCCCTGTCTCCCTATTGCCGTGGGTGGCTGATTACCTCTTTTCCCTGGTGTCCAATTCCTCCGCGTTTATTCCCTTGCTCTTTTTTTTTTTGGGGGGGGGGGGTGGTGTGTGGGGGATAGGTGTCCTTCTCTGCCTTGGCCTTGCAGACTTGGGGCTCGGTAACCCTTGCAGTCGGCTGATGACATCCTCAGGGCAAGGCTCGGCCTGCACCTGTGTCCTCTGTAGCTTCTCTAGGCCTGTTGGCGGATCAAAGTTTTGATCCCATGCAGGAAAGATCCCATCAATAAGAAACTTCCTGGTTGTTTGTCCTTTAATCGGGAGGTGACAGGTGGCTCCTTCTCCCTCGTTGTGTATGTCACCACCCATTGAGGTCTTCCTGAGCTACATCCTCCAGGACAGCTACAGTGGCATGGACCTCCCTCTTTCTTTTCTTGTTCTCCTTCTGTTTCTTCTTCCTATTCCTCCTCCTTCTTCTCTTCTTTTATTCTTCCCTTTCTCCTCTACTTTACCTCTTGCTCCTCCTCCTCCAACTTCCTCTCCTCCTCCTCCTCCTCCTCCTCCTCCTCATGCTCCTCCTCTCTCTCTTCCTCCTCTTTCTCCTCCTCCTCCTCCACTTCCTCCTCCTCCTTGTTTGCCTCTTCTTCTTTTTCTCCTTTGGCTTCTGCTTTTGCTTCCTTTTCCCCCTTCACATTCAGATGTGTTCGGGCAAGTGTTCTAGGAGACTGCTTCTTTTGTTTTTTGATGATGTGGCATGGCCCTCTGCAGCACTAGGCCTAGAGGAAGCGTCACTTCTGTTCTCAAAGGAGCACTGATGAAGGTCACCAGTTTAGTCCCTCTGGTCCACCAAAAAGCTGCCCACGTGTTACTTTTCAGTGAAATGTCGTGGTGAACCCACCCTTCACCAGTACCTCGTGCGTCGCCGTTATTCCCTATTCTCCTTGTGGATGCTCTGAGTGTGCCTTCCTGAGCCATTAGGAGCTTTGGCAAGTTTCCCCCTGTGTCCTTTTTGTCTAGTCAAGCCGTGTGAACACATCGATCCGGATTTCAGTGTGTGCAGGCAGGTGTCTCTGCCACGTGTTCATTTGCCCACTGTCAGTCGCACGGGCAGGCACCCACACACCGCAGACGCAGATACACGTGCACGCAATCATGAGAGATTCCGCAACCCAGACTGAAATACACGCGCACACAGAGACACATGCACACGCAGACACAAACACACAAGTTAAACACGCCCAAGTGGACACACACATACATACACAAACACATTCGGGCGCGCGCACGCACGCACACACACGTAAGCTCATACTGCCAAAGGGGTGTGAGCTCAAGCATTATCGGACACAGACACGTACACACCACCACTGGCTCGAAAGTGCCCACGATCTCTTCTGCACTGGCTCTAAACGTGCAAAGCGGAACGGGAGACAGACCAGCATTCCTGGCTCCGGTCCTCCGGTCCTGCGGTCCTGCGTCTTCATGCCATTTATTGGGCAACTAGGACCTTCTCCGGAGAATGAATGCGGAAGTCTGTTATCAGATAGGGCCAAGCAGCAGGTGTGAAACTGGAGCATCCTGGGTCATGCTGCTTGAAAAGGGACCCCACTTTGGAGTAGGGACAGAGAAAGTCCCCTTGGAGTCTTGGCTCTGTGTGATGCTATGAGTATCTGTGGCACGGGGTGGCCTTCTCAGGCCTCCCTGAGCCTCCCTCCTCCCACCCTCCCCTGTGTGAAAGCCAGGTCAGCCTGAGCAGACTCAGATTTGAGTGTGTTGCTGAGTGTCTCTTGTGAGGGAGCCTCCTGCCACAGCCCTGTGGCTGCCTGTTGCCATGTGCCATCCCGAGGTGGTAGACACTACCTGCAGCTCCGGGCCTTGGGAGGCCCCCCAGTCCTGGGGCCAATCCTCGTGTAAGTCAGCTGGCTGGCCCGCCGCCTTGTCCTGGGGCGGCACCCCTGTGATCCCAGTCCTCCTGTGCCTTCCCAGAGGCCATGATTACGTGTCCTTTGTCTTTTACTTTCTGCACCAGCGGGAGCCAAAAACCCTGAAGAGGGCCAAAGGAAGGGCAGAGGTTGGCAGCCTCCACAGCACTCTCGCAGGGTCTCCAGCCTACTGGTCCTTGGTCCTAGGGTCCTCTAAGTCTGGTGGCGGTCAACCTGGGACCAGGTGTCTGGTTCCTTTCTCTTCTCCGTGTCTTTTAATTCTTCTTCTTCTTCTTCTTCTTCTTCTTCTTCTTCTTCTTCTTCTTCTTCTTCTTCTTCTTCTTCTTCTTCTTCTTCTTCTTCTTATTATTGTTATTATTATTTCTCCTTTCTCTTTCGTTTTTTTCACAGAGAAAGGGCGGAGGCCCTCGGATTGGAGGGGCAGGGTTGTGGTTGTAGTTGGCATTTGTGGAGCCATACTGCCATCAAGCGGAAACTGTTTCTGGAAACCGGAGGCTGTAGGGCACAAGCACTGGGGAAAGCCCAGGAGCGCAAAAGAGAGGGTGGTGTGGGACCCCAGACTCAAGCCGGACGGGAGAGGAACTCCTCGCTGGCCCTTGGCCTGGGCTCCTTCCCAGGATGGCGCCCTGGCTCCACAGCTGTATGTAAGAAAGGGCAGTCGGGGCGGCCCGCCATGGCTTCCCCTGGCAGTCTCCAGGAACTGCCAGACATGGGTCGCCCCACACTCAGCGCTCCGAAACTTTTTTTATTTCCCAGACGGGATAGAGGCTTTCTGGGCCCCCTGTGGCCCCAGCCAAGGGCATCCCGGAACTGCCCCCAAAAGAGACCAGAGCAAACGGCCCCATTCTCTGGCTGTCAGCGGCCAGTGGCTTCCCTTATGCGTATCTCAAAATGGCTGCCGGGGCAGCTCCACCCTGTGGGCTGACTGGTCTTCGGGGATGCCTGGCTGATCTGTCTCGGGGCCTCTAGAGTAGCTGCTTCTCCAAGGGGTCCCAGTGGCGGGTACGCTTCGTTCTAGGGCTCTAAACCCCGGTCGGGGAAACCCTGGCTTAGAGAGAGTCCACCCAGCCCCGGCAGTCCTCGCTCTTCTGGGTGCCTGGCAGAAGGCAAGTGTCCCTGCAGCCTGCTGTCATGTTCAGAAACACCTTCCGCTGGATGGCACTGTGGCTCCACAAATGGCGGTCGGGTCTTTTCCTTCCCCCACCTTGCCTTGGTCTTTCTCCATTTGCTGCCAACATAATAAAATAAACACAAAAAACACAAGTCAAAGAAACAAATTGGCCAAGGAGCACCCACCTCATCTACAGCAGGGCAGGCCACGTATGTGGTCACTTTGGGAAACCTGCAACAGTAGGAGGGTTCTCTGCCTCCCCTCTTCCCTCTGGATTCTTCTCCTGGGCAGGGTTCCCGGTGAACCAGAGAACCTGAAGAAATTCCACCCTTTAGGGCTGTGGCATGGTGGGGGTAGGTCGCACTGCGGGCAGTGCGAGGGGGTACAGGGGGAGGGATATGTGGATGTGTGGGTCTGCATGCGGGCCGCGGCAGATTCCTCTAGGAATCTGCACAGGCCGCCTGAGCAAGAGACCAGGCTGCATGCTTGTGCGCACCACACTTGTCCCTAGGTAGCACTCTTCCTCTTGGGGAAGCGACCAAAGTTGGATGGAAAGCAGCCAGGTCCAGCAGGCATCCGCACATTGTTGACCCATCGAGCTGCAGGGAGTCGGGCCGGGTGTTTCTTGGGATGGGACTGGAGGGGACGGAGTCCTGGCCGAGGCCTTCAGCTACCTCTCTCTCTCTGGAACCCAGGCACTCATCCGTGCACAGGGTTAGGAGGAGCATTCCGGGTGGGTTTCAGAGGTGGCTCTCCTGGAGAGAGAGCCTCTTGGCATATCTGACGGAGCATGCGTGCTCCCTGGAAGGTGGTGGCTCACCACTTAGTTGCCAGGCATCTTGGTCATTCTACCCAAGTGCATGGGTAGCCAGGGCCCCGACTGCCCCCTTTCTCCTGGGCCCCGTCTGATTTCCTGTGCTGCGTGTGGAGGTGGAGGTTGAGCCTTGAGTGTTTTGGGGGGAGAAGGGGCTTGTGGGCGGGGGGGTGGGGTGCTGTGCTTTGCTTTGATGGAGTGCTCACTGGGCTCTCAAGCTAAACTCTGGTGCTTGCCGGATATTCGGCCGGGAAAACGCAGGAGACGGTCAAGGACAAATTCCGCCGCCCCTTTAGGGTCTCCAGGCAGACAGAAGAAAGCCTGAGGCGGGCCATCATACGGTGCCTACGTTGGGATGCGAAGCCGCGACCGCGTTGCGCTAAAGGTTACATATGCTACTCAGGCCGCTGGGTGCCTGGGCAGCAGCATGGAACACAACGCTCTCCGAATATTGCAAGTGTTTTCTGTCTTTGCTCGTTACAAATCTTCCTGGATGTGTAGGGCAGGCCCAATCCTGTTGCGGAGATTACTTGTCTCTAGGCAGCAGTCTTTCTCTTGTGGAAGGCATAAAATCTTAGATGCAAAGCAGCCAGTTCCAACAGGTATCCACACATTGTTAACCCATTCAGCTGCAGGGATTAGGGCTGGATGTTTCTTGCGACGGGACTGGATGAGATGGACTGAGGCCTTCAGCGACTTCTGTCACTGGAGCCCAGGCACACATTTGTGCCCAGAAGTGGTAGGGGTATTTCCGGCGAAGTTCTGAGTTGACTGTTCTGGAGAGAAAGCCACTTGGCATGTCTGATGGAGCATGCATGCTTACTGAAACATGGTGGTTCACCAGTTTGTTGTTTTGGCATCTTGGTCATTCTGTCAAAGTGCATGCGTAGCTATGGCGCAGTCTGTGCTCGCTTTCACCTGGGCCCCATCTGTTTTCCTGTGCTGCGTGTGGAAGGAGAGGTTTCACATGGAGTGTTTTAATTGGTGATTGGGCAACTGTGCCTTGGTTTGATACAGAGCTCTCTGGGGTCCTCAAGTTAAACTCTGGTGGTTGCTGGATATTCATCCAGAAAAATGAATGAGACAGTCGAGGACAAATTATTCCTGCCGTTTAGGGTCTCCATTCAGACATAAGAAAGCCTGACCTGGGCTATCATACAGAGCCCATGATGGGATGCAAAGCCATGACCGTGTTGCTCTAAAGGTTACATAATCTATCCATGCCGCTCGGTTTCTGGGCAGCAGCTTGGATCACAGTGCTCTCTGAATACTGCAACTGTTCTCTGTCGTTGCTTGTTACAAATCTTTCTGGATGTGTAGGCTGCACTGGGAACAGACAGAGTTTCATAGGACAGAAAATTTACCCCATGGGTAATGATTCCCACCATCAGATGTGTGTGAATCACTCTCACAAGAGGAAGGTCAATCTCGTGTGTGGGCCTGCACTCTCTGTGCATTATATGGAGAAGACTCACATGACCATGGAACAGGCATCACCCCGTTTCTTTCAATTGTCAACAAATGTAGGTCCTTTTTTCATATGTAGGTAGCATCGTGGGGTGCCTCTGGCCCTTCCTAGGGAAAACATGAGAAGAAAAGAATGCAGGAAGATCTGGACTGTGTCTTTAGGATTGGCATTGAGACTCTGAGTTTCAGAGGTTCTCATTTTTAACCTTTAACTCTCTTCATGTCTGAAGTTTTTCCTGTCTTCGTCTGTGCTTGTATAGGTCCTCAGGCACATCCATGTATCCCTACCCATACTCACAAGTGTCTGCCCAGACACCTTTATTCACACCTGTGTCTGGTCTTCTAGGCTGCTCTCAGTGGGCAGTTTTTCAGGTTTCCGGTTCCCTCTTCATCTTTCTTGTCCCTTTCTGTCTGACTTCCCAGTATTTGCTGGCATAATGTTCAGGATGGGGTTGGGGTGTGGGCAGCGGGGACCAGGGCAGCCCCCTGGCCTAACAGGCCTCTGTGCGGACGCGGTGGAGATCTGGGCTTATGGGACTGACTCTTTCTCCTGGCTGATGGCCCCCTCTGTGAGCCCACAGGAGGCCACTTGGGCTGCCAGCTGTCCACCTGAGGCACACTGCATTCCAGTTCACTCTCAACCTCATTGCTCACTCTGATTCTTTGTGTACTTTTGGAGGTTTTCTCCCTTCACTTTGTTTTTCGTTACTCTCTTTACTTTTCATCCACTTTTGTTTGGGGAGGTCACGATCAGCCTGGAAGTCAGGGTCGACTGGGCTAGGGAACACCCTTAGGGAAAACAGACTTATTTTTCCTAAGGAAATTAGAAGGACCCCAGCTGATCCCTGCAAGGAGTGATTGACATTTGCTTCCCCTTTCTGCCCTCTCTCCATATTGCTATTTGTGGCCGATTATCTCTTTTCCCTGATGTACATTTCCTCCCCGTTTTTCATCTTCCTCTCTTTTGGGGGGTCCTTCCCCGCCTTGGCCTTGTAGGCTTGGGGCTCAGTGGTTCCTTGCAATCTGCTGATGACATCCTCAGGGCACTGTTCAGCCTGCACCTGTGTCCTCTGTAGCTCCTGCAGGCCTATTTGTGGATCAAAGCTTTTGATCACATTCAGGAAAGATCCCATTGACAAGAAGCTTCTCGGTTGTGTGTCCTTTAAGTGGGATGTGACCGGTGGCTCCCTGACACTCGTTGTGTACGTCTTCACACATTCAGGCCCCCTGAACTAGATCCTTCAGGAGAGATACAGTGGCATGGACCTCCCACTTTCTATTATTTTTCTCCTTCTGGTTCTTCTTCTCTTCTTACTCCTGCTCCTCTTCTTTATTCTTTCTCCTCTCCTCCTCCTCCTTCTTCTTTCTTCCCCTTTTCCTTCCCCTTCCCCTCCTTCTCCTCCTTCTCCTTCTTCTTCCTCTTCCTCTTCTTCTCTCTTTCTTCTTTCCTTTTCCTCCTCCCCCCCTCCTCCTCCTTCTCTTCCTCCTCCTTCTTCTTTTCTTTTTCTCCTTTTTCTTTTCTTTTTCTCCTTCTTCTTTTCTTTTTCTCCTTCTTTTTCTTTCTCTCCTTCTTCTTTTCTATTTCTCCTTCTACATCTTTTTTCTACTTTTCTTTTTCTTCTACTACTTGTTCTTCTTTCTTTCTTTTCTTTTCTTTTCTTTTTTTTAAATTTTTTTTTCACTTTCGGATTTCTGCTTGCAAGTGTTCTAGCAGATTGCTTCTTCTCCTTCGTGATGGGGGATGTCCCTCTTCAGCTCTAGGCCTCAAGAAAGGCTTCACTTTTCTTCCTAAAAGAACAGCGATTAAGGTCACCAGTTCAGTCCTTCTTTTCCACCAAAAAGCTGCCCTCGTGTTACTTTTAAGTGAAATGTCATGGCAAACACACCCTGTACCTAGTACCTTATCGCCCACCGTTCTTTCCTGTTCTCCTTGTGGACTCTCTAAATGTGTAATCCTGAGTCAGTAGGAGCCTCAGCAATTCGTTATGTTGTTCCCCCATTGCCTTTCCTTCTAGTCAAGTCAGGTGAACAAAACGATATGTATTTCAGTGTGTACAGTCAGCCTGTCTGTGCCACATGCCAATTTGCCCACTCTCACTCACACAAGCAGGAACCCACAGACCACAGACACAGAACACATGCACGCACTCACAAGAAACCCCACAACCAGAAATGAAATCACAAATCCATACACACATGGAGATACACGCAGATGCAGACACAAACACACATGCGGGCACACCGACACACAAAGTCGCACATACACAACACAGACAAATAAACAGGTAACCTCACTTGGGCACAGGGGTTCGGGTTCAAGCATTCTCACACTTAGAGCTAAACAAACATACAAAGCCACAGCATGAGACTGCATGCACTCTCTCATACAAGCTCTCAATCGCTGACAAGCAATGGGCCATGGGCAAGCATTTCTGGCTTCAGGCCTGGGTCCTCATGCCGTTGATTGGGCAACTTGGCTTTCTCCTGAAAATGAATGTGGGCATTCTTTTATCAGAAAGGCCACAGCAGTGGATGTGAAACTGGAGTGTCCTGGGTCAACCTGCTTAAAAACGGACTCCCCTTTCAGGTAGAGGCAGAGAGTCCTGTTGGGAGCCTTAGCCCTTTGTGATGTCATGGGAATCTGTAGTGCGTGGTGGCCTTTTTGAGTCCCTCTAAGCCACCATCCTCCCACCCCTGACTATGTAAAAGCCAGGACAGCCTGTGCAGCGTCAGACTTGTGTGAGTTGCTGAGTGTGCTCTCTAAGGGATGCGCCTGCCTCAGGTCCTGTGGCTCCTGGTTGAACAGTCTGCCCATTCTGGTGACCTCCATCTGCCAGTCCAAGGAGGTAAACTCTACCTAGAGCTCCAGCCTTCGGGAGGACCCCTAGTTCTGCAGTAAAACCTTGTGTAAGCCAGCTGAGTGACCAGCCCCTTGTCCTGGAACAGCAGCCCTTTAATCCCAAGTCTCTTGTGGTGTCCCAGTGCCCATGATTATGTGTCATTTGTCTTTTACTTTCTGTAGGAGCAGGAGACGTGAAACCTGTAGAAGGCCAAAGGAAGGGCAAAGACTGTCTGTCTAAACAGGATTCCCTCAGGGTCTCCAGCCTACTGGTCCTTGGTCATTGGGACCTGTGAGTTTGGTGGTCAACCTGGGACCAGGTGGCTGGTTCTTTCCTCTCCTCCCTGTCTTTTTCTCTTTCTCCTTCATATTTGCTTTTCTCACATTGGAAAAGACAGAGGCCTTCAGAGTGGAGGAGCAGGGTTACAATTGTACTTGGCATTTGTGGAGCCATACTGCCATCAAGTGGAAATCGTTTCTGGAAATGGGAGGCACCTGATCTCATGTGCTGAGGAAAGTTCAGGAGTGCCAGACAGATGTTGGTGTGGGGCCCCCAAGTCTGAAACTGAGAGAACTCCTGTCTGGCCCATGGTCTATGCTCATTCCCAGGATAGAGCCCTGGCTCCACAGCTCTCTTTGTAAGAATGGACAGGCAGTGGCGGCCCACCATGGGTTCCCCTGGCAGCCCCCAGAGACTACTTGGCATGAGTTGCCCCACCCCAACATCCCAAAACTTCTTTGTTCCCAGGGAGGATAGGGTGCCTCTTGCCCCTGCGTGGTCCCAGCCAAGGGCACCCCTGAACCCTCCACAAAAGAGACCAGAGTAAATGGCCCCAGTCTCAGCCATCAGTGAACAGTGGTTTTTCTTAAAACCCATTTCAAGATGGGGAAACTCCGCCCACTGGGCTGACTGGTCTTGGGGCTGCCAGACTGTTCTGTCCCCGGGCCTCTAGATTAGCTGCTTCTTCACAGAGTTCCAATAGCAGGTACACTTCTTTAAGGGCTCTGAACCCCGGTGGGGAAAACCCTGGCTTGGGCCTAGTCTACCCAGCCCAGCACATCCACACTGATATCTGTGCCTGGAAGAAGGCAAGTGTACTTGCAACCTGTTGTCATGTTAAGAAACACCTTCCGCTGGATGGCACTGTGGCTCCATAAATGTCAATCACCCCTTTTCCTTCCTCCACTTTGCCTTTCTTTCCTTCCTTTTGCTGCCAACCAAACAAAACAAACACCAAAAAACAAAGAAACAAAGAAACTGCCCTAGGAGCACCCACCTTATCTTCAGCAGGGCTCCCCACCTATGTGGTTACTTTGGGGAAACTTGTAACAGTAGGAGTGATCTCTGCCTCTCTCCTACCTTCTGGATTCTTCTCTGGGCAGGGGGTCCCAGTAATCCAGAGGAGCCACTTTTGCTGTGGATTTGTAGCACTGGGGGCAGTGTGAGCGGGTACGGTGGGAGGGGTGTGTGGGTGTTTAGGCCTGTGTGTGGGCCACTGCAGATTCTTCTATGAATCTGCACAGGCCTCCTCAGAAGGAGACCGGTGCCTGCCTAGGGAAAACATAGGAAGAAAAGAATGCAGGAAGATCTGGACCATGTCCTTAGAGGTGGCAAGGTGACTCTGAGTGTCAGAAGTCCTCATTTTTAACATTTAACTCCCATCCCATCTAACTTTTTTCCTGTCTTCATCTGTGCTTCTATATGTTCTCACGCACATACTTGTATCCCCAGTACTCACTAAAAGGTGTCTGCCTAGGCATCTCCATTCACACTCAGCTCCCCACATCTAGGTAACTCTCAATGGGCAGGGTTCTTCAGATTCCCAGTTTTCTCTTGTTCATTTTTGTTCTCCCTTTCTGTCTGGCTTCCCAATATTTGCTGGTGGAATGTGTGGGATGGTGTGGGGGTGGAGGCAGTGGGGAGCAGGGCAGTCTGTTGACTCCACTGGCTTCTGTGTGGACCCAGTACAAACCCTGGCCCAGGGGTCTGATGCTTTTTTCTGGCAGGTGACTCTTCTTGTATGATGGCACAAAAGGCCATTTGGGCAGCCACCTTTCCACCTGGGACACCCAGCATTTCTGTTCACTCTCATCCTCATTGCGTACCCTGATTCTTTGTGTACTTTTGTAGTTTTTCTTCCTTCACTTTTTTCTTCTTCACTGTCTTTGCTTTTCATCAATTTCTGGTTTGGGGAGGTCAGGATCAGCCTGCAAAATCAGGGTCGGGTGGGCACAGGAATGCCCTTAGGGAGAGTAAGCCTTTTCCTAAGGAAATCAGAAGGACCCTGGCTGATCCCTGGGGGTGTAAGTAGCATCCTCCTCCCCTATCTTCCTTCTCTCAGTATTGCCATACGTGGCTCATTACCTCCTTTCTCTGGTATCCATTTCCTCCCCGTTTTTCATCTCTCCTCCCACCCATTTCTGGGGTACTTCCCTGCCTAGGCCTTGTAGACTAGAAGCTCGTGGCCCCTTGCAGTGCGATGACATCTGGAGGGCTTGGCTCAGCCTGCACCTCTGTCCTCTGTAGCTTCTCTAAGCCTACTTGTAGATCAAAGCCCTTGATACCACTCGGAAGAGAACCCATCAACAAGAAGTTTCTTGGTGTTCTGTCATTTCACCGGGACATCACTGGTTTCTCCTTGCCACTTGTTGTGTATGTCACCATGCAGTGAGACACCCCTGAACTAGATCCTTCAGGACAGCTCCTGTGGCATGAAGCTGCCACTTCTTGTTCTTGTTGTCTTTCTGGTTCTTCTTCCTCTTCCTCCTCTTTTTTCTTTGTCTTTTTCTTCTCCTTCTTCTCTTTCTCCTTCTCCTTCTCATTTTTCTCCTCTTTCTTCTTATTCTCTTTTTCCTTTTACTTTTGGCTCTTGGCGGGTCAAGCATTACGCTGAGACTGCTTCTTCCTCTGCTCCTGGTGATGCAGGATGCCCCTTTGCAGAATGAAAGTGAGAAAGGCCTCACTTTTGTTCTTAAAGGAGCAGAGATGAAGGCCACCAGTTCAGTCCCTCTGGTGCTCCACAAAGATGCCCATGTGTTACTTTTCATGAAATGTCACCATGAACCCACTCCTTAACCTGTTCTTCGTGGCTCACCGTTCTTTCCTATTCTCTTTGTGGATGCTCTAAAGGTGTAATCCTGAGCCAGTAGAAGCCTCAGCATGTTGTCCCCCTTTGCCTTTTCTTTCAATCCAGCCATGTGAACACAACGATCCAGATTTCAGTGTGTACAGGCAGGCTGTCTCTCCCACGTGCCCATTTGCCCACTCTCACTCACACAGGCAGGTACCCAGAGACAACAGACACAGACACAATCACAGGCGCTCAAAGGGAACCCCCCAACAACCACAAATATAATCACAAACACACATGCACAGGGAGATACACAGACACAAACACATACACTAACACATGCACACACACACGCACAAACTCATAGACACACATGCACACACACACACACAAATCCTCACACAGGCACAGGGTCATGGGCCCAAGCATTCTCCCACACAGATGCACACACACATGCGTCGCCACAGGCACGAGACTGCCCACGAACTCTCCCATAAAGGCTGTCTGTCGGCCACAGGCAATGGGTTATGGGTGAGGATTCGTGGCTCCAGGCCTGGGTCACTATACTGTTGATTGGGCAACTAGGGCCTTCTCCTGCGAATGAATGCGGAAGTCTGTTATCAGATAAGCCCCAGCAGCCAGTGTGAAACTGGAGCCTCCTGGGTCAACCTGTTTAAAAAGGGACCACACTTTGGGTAGAGGCAGAGAGTCCCCTTGGGACCCTTGGCCCTCTGTGATGCCATGGGAATCTGTGTTGCATGGTGGCCTTCACCAGCTCCCCTAAACCACCCTCCTGTCACCCCATTCCCCCTCACACCCCGTGTGAAAGCCAGGGCAGCCTGCACAGAGTCCAACTTGAGTCAGTTGCTGAGTATCCCCTCCGAAGGAGACTCCTGCCACATGCCTTGTGACTGCCTGTTGAGTCATTCGCCGGTTTTGGTGACCTCCATGTGCCAGCCCAAGGTGGTAAACTCTACCTGGAGCTCCTGGCCCTGGGAGAGCCACCAGTCCTGCAGCAAAACCTTGGTTAATTCAACTGGGTGACCAGCACCTTGTCCTGGGGCGGCAGCCCCATGATCCCAGTCTTCCTGTGGTTTCCCAGTGGCCATGATTACGTATCATTTGTCTTCTATTTTTTTGCATGAGCATGAGCCATGAAACCTGGAGAGCGCCAAAGGAAAAGCAAAGGCTGGCTGCATAAAGAGGATTCCCGCAGTGTCTCGGGCCTACTGGTCCTAGGTCATAGGGTCCCTTAAGTTTGGTGGTCAACCTGAGACCAGGTGGCTGGTTCCCTTTTGTCCTCCTTGTCTTTTTTTGTTTCTCTTTCCCTTTTCTTTTTTCACATTGGAAAGGGTGGAGGCTGTCGGACTGCAGGGGCAGAGTTAAGCTTGTAGTTCGTGTTTGTAGAGCCATACTGCCATCGAGCGGAATCTGTTTCTGGAAACTGGAGGCAGCTGGGCACTAGTGCTGGAGAAATCCCGGGAGCACGAAAGAGATGGTGGCGGCGTGGGGCCCCCAGGCTGAAGCCGGACGAGAGAGGAACTCCTGGCTGGCCCTTTGCCTTTTCTCATTACCAGGATGGCGCCCGGGCTCCACAGCCCTCTCCGAAAAAAGGGCAGGAAGGGGCGGCCCTCCATGGGTTCCCCTGTCCATCTCCAGGAATTGCCGGGCAGGAGTCGTCCCGCGCACAGCACCCCAAAGCTCCTTGGTTCACTGGGAGGACAGGGGACCTCTGGCCCCAGCGTGATTCCAGGCAAGAGCACCCCAGAACTCCCCACAAAAGAGACCCGTGTAAGCGACCCCAGTCTCAGCCGTCACTAGTCAGTGGCTTCCCTTAAGCCCACCTCAAGATGGCTGCCGGGGCACCTCCGCCGCCTGAGCTGACTGGTCTTGGGGCTGCCTGGCTGCTCTGTCCCTGGGCCTCTAGATTAGCTGCTTCTCCATGGGGTCCAAATGGCAGGCAGACTTCCTTCAAGGGCTGGGAACCACGAAGGGGGAAACCCTGGCTTAGTCAGAGTCCACCCAACCCGACATATTCTCGCTGAAGTCTGTGCCTGTCAGAAGGCAAGTGTTCCTGCAGCCTGTCGTGTTCAGAAACAACTGCCTCTGGATGGCAGTGTGGCTCCAGAAATGGCAGTCACTTATTTCCCTTGCCTTTCTCTTTCCCCTTTTGCTTCCAACAAAACAAAACAAACAACAATCAAATAAAATAAAACAAAAAGAAAAGAAACAAAGAAACCGGCCAAGGAGCACTCACCTCACCTACAGCAGGACTCCCCACCTACCTGGTCTCTTTGGGGAAACCCGCAACAATCAAAAGGCTCTCTGCCTCCCTCCTTCCCTCTGGATTCTCGGGCAGTGGTCCCAGTGAATTAGAGGAGCCTATCCTCAAGAAATCCCACCCTTGGGACTGTGGTATGGTGGGGATAGGTCACACTGGGGGCAGTGTGAAGGTACAGTGGAAGGGGTGTGTGAGTGCGTGGGCTGCTTGTGGGCCACTGCTGATTGCTTCTCTGAATTTGCACAAGCCTCATAAGGAGACCAGGCTGCCTGCTTGTGCGCAGCACACTTGTCAATAGGCAGCACACTCTTTCTTGGGGAAGAGACAAAAGCTTGGATCAAAGCAGCCAGGTCCAACAGGTGTCCATAGATTGTTGAACCTTCTAGCAGAAGGGAGTCGGGCAGGGTGTCTGTATTCTCTGATGGTAGTTTGTATTTCTGTGGGATCAGTGGTGATATCCCCTTTATCATTTTTTTATTGCATCTATTTGATTCTTCTCTCTTTTCTTCATTAGGCTGGCTAGCAGTCTATCTATTTTTCTGATCTTTTCAAAAAACCGGCTCTTGGATGCATTGATTATTTTTTGACGGGTTTTTCCTGTCTCTGTATTCTTCAGTTCTGATCTGATCCTAGTTATTTCTTGCCTTCTGCTAGATTTTGAATTTGTTTGCTTCTGCTTCTCTGTTTCTTTTAAATGTGATGTTATGGTGTTGATTTTAGATCTCTCCTGCTTTCTCTTGTGGGCATTTAGTGCTATAAATTTCCCTCTACACACTGCTTTAAACGTGTCCCTGAGATTCTGGTACGTTGTGTCTTTGCTTTCATTCGTTCAAAGAACATCTTTATTTCTGCTTTCATTTCATTATTTACCAAGTAGTTATTCAGATGCAGATTGTTCTGTTTTCATGTAGTTGTACAGTTTTGAGTGAGTTTCTTAATCCTGAGTTATAATTTAATTCACTGTGGTCTTTGAGACTGTTTGTTATAGTTTCCGTTTTGCATTTGCTGAGGAGTGTTTTACTTCCAACTGTGTGGTCAGTTTTAGAATAAGTGCAATGTGCTGCTGAGAAGAATGTATATTCCATTGATTTGAGGTGGAGAGTTCTGTAGATGTCTATTAAGTTCACTTGGTCCAGAGCTGAGTTCAAGTCCTGGATATCCTTGTAAATTTTCTTTCTCATTGATCTGTCTGATACTGACAGTGGGGTGTTAAAGTCTCCCACTATTTTTGTGTGGGAGTGTAAGTCTCTTTGTAGGTCTCTAAGAACTTGCTTTATGAATCTTGGTGCTCCTGTATTGGGTGCACATATATTTAGTATAGTTAGCTCTTCTTGTTGCATTGATTTCTTTACCATTATGTAATGTCCTTCTTTGTCTCTTTTGATCTTTGCTCATGTAAACTCTGTCTTATCAGAGACTAGGATTGCTTTTTTTTTTTGCTTTTTTTCCCTGCTTTATTTTGCTTTCCATTTGCTTCATAAATATTCCTCCATCCCTTTATGTTGAGCCTATGTGTGTCTTTGCACATGGGATGGGTCTCCTGAATACAGCACAGCAATGGGTCCTGACTCTTTATCCAATTTGCCAGTCTGTGTCTTTTCTTTGGGGCATTTAGCCCGTTTTCATTTAAGGTTAATATTATTGTGTGTGCATTTAATCCTGTCATTATGATGCTAGCTGGTTATTTTGCCTGTTAATTGATGCAGTTTCTTCAGCATGTTGATAGTCTTTACAATTTAACATTGTTTTGCAGTGGCTGGTACTGGTTGATCCTTTCCATGTTTCGTGCTTCCTTCAGGAGCTCTTGTAAGGCAGGCCTGGTGGTGACAAAATCTCTCAGCATTTGCTTGTCTGTAAAGGATTTTATTTCTCCTTTGCTTATGAAACTTAGTTTGGCTGAATATGAAATTTTGGGTTGAAAATTCTTTTCTTTAAGAAAGTTGAATATTGGCCCCACTCTTTTCTGGCTTGTAGGATTTCTCCCGAGAGATCTGCTATTATTCTGATTGTCTTCCCTTTGTGGCTAACCCAACCTTTCTCTCTGTCTGCCCTTAATATTTTTTCCTTCATTTCAACCTTGGTGAATCTGATGATTATGTGTCTTGGGGTTGCTCTTCTCAAGGAGTATCTTTTTGGTGTTTTCTGTATTTTCTGAATATGAATGTTCACCTGCCTTGTTAGGTTGGGGAAGTTCTCCTGGGTAATATCGTGAAGAATCTTTTCCAACTTGGTTCCATTCTCCCCGTCACTTTCAGGTGCACAAATCAAATGAAGTTTTGGTCTTTTCACATAGTCCCATATTTCTTGGAGGCTTTGCTCATTTCTTTGGTCTCTTTTTTCTCTAATTTTGTCTTCTTGCTTTATTTCATTGAGTTGATCTTCAATCTGTGATATCCTTTCTTCTGCTTGATTGATTCAGCTATTTATACCTGTGTATGCTTCACAAAGTTCTCGTGCTGTGTTTTTCAGTGCCATTAGGTCCTTTATCTTCCTCTCTAAACTGGTTATTCTAGTTAGCAATTCATGTAATCTTTTTTCATCTAAACTAACTTCCTTGCATTGGGTTAGAACATGTTCCTTTAGCTTGGAGGAGTTTGTTAGTACTCACCTTTTCTTTTCTTTTTTTTTTTTTTTTTGAGATGGAGTCTCACTCTGTCGCCCAGGCTGGAGTGCAGTGACCAGATCTCAGCTCACTGCAAGCTCTGCCTCCCGGGTTTACGCCATTCTCCTGCCTCAGCCTCCCGGATAGCTGGGACTACAGGCTCCTGCCACCTCACCCGGCTAGTTTTTTGTATTTTTTAGTAGAGACGGGGTTTCACCGTGTTAGCCAGGATGGTCTCGATCTCCTGACCTCGTGATCCACCCGTCTCGGCCTCCCAAAGTGCTGGGATTACAGGCTTGAGCCACTGTGCCCGGCCTTACTCACCTTTTCAAGCCTACTTCTGCTAATTTTTCCAAATCATTCTCAGTTTTGTTCCTTTGCTGGCGAGGAGTTGTGATTCTTTGGAGAAGAAATGTTCTGGTTTTTGGAATTTTCAGCATTTTTGTGCTGGTTTCTCCCCGTCCTCATGGATTTATCTACCTTTGGTCTTTGAAGTTGGTGACCATCAGCTGAGGTCTCTGATTGAATGTCCTTTTTGTTGATGTTGATACTATTCCTTTATGTTTGTTAGTTTCTCTTCTAACAATCTGGCCCCTCTGCTGCAGGTCTGCTGGAATTTTCTGGAGGTCCACTCCAGACCCTGTTTGCCTGGGTATCACTAGTGGAGGCTGCAGACCAGCAAAGATTGCTGCCTGTTCTTTCCTCTGGAACCTTTGTCCCAAAAGGACACCTGCCAGATGCCAGCCAGAGCTCTTCTGTATGAGGTATCTGTCGGCCCCTGCTGGGAGGTGTCTCCCAGTCAGGATACACGAGTGTCAGGGACTCACTTGAGGAGCCAGTCTGTCCATTATCAGAGCTTGAATGTTGTGGTGGGAGATCTGCTGCTCTAGTCAGAAGTACCAGGCAGGGATGTTTACGTCTGCTGAAGCTGCACCCCCAACTGCCCCTTCCCCCAGGTGCTCTGTCCCAAGGAGGTGGGGTTTTATTTATAAGTCCCTGACTGTGGCTGCTGCCTTTCTTTCAGAGATGCCCTGTGCAGAGAGGAGGGAATCTGGAGAGGCAGGTTGGCCGCAGTGGCCTTGCTGAGCTGCGGTGGGCTCCACCCAGTTCAAACTTCCTGGCAGCTTTGTTTACACTGTGAGGGTAAAACCGCCTACTTAAGCCTCAGCAATGGCAGATGCCCCTCCCCCCACCAAGCTCCAGCATCCCAAGTCAAACTCAGACTGGTGTGCTAGCAGCGAGAATTTCAAGCCAGTAGATCTTAGCTTGCTGGGTTCCATGGGGTTGGGACCCGCCGAGCCAGACCAGTTGGCCCCCTGGCTTCAGCCTCCTTTCCAGGGGAGTGAATGGTTTTGTCTGACTGGACTTCTGGGTGCCACTGGGGTATGGAAAAAAAAAAAAAAAAAAAACCACTTCTGTGGCTAGCTTGGTGTCTGCCCAAATGGCCATCCAGTTTTGTGCTGGAAACCCAGGGTCCTGGTGGCATGGGTACCGGAGTGTATCTCCTGGTCTGCGGGTTGTGAAGACCATGGGAAAAGTGCAGTATCTGGGCTGGAGTGCATGGTACAGTCCCTAATGGCTTCCCTTGGCTAGAAGAGGGAATTCCCTGATGCCTTGCACTTCCCTGGTGAGGTGACACCCCCACCCTGCTTTGGCTCACCCTCCTTAGGCTGCACCCACAGTCCAACCAGTCCCAGTGAGATGAAGCTGGTACCTCAGTTTGAAATGCAGAAATCACCTATCTTCTGCGTTGATCTCGCTGGGAGCTGCAGACTGGAGCTGTTCCTATTCCGCCATCTTGCCAGCCTCCCACTTTTTTTTTTATCTTCACTGTCTTTACTTTTAGTCCACTTGTGGTTTGCGGAGGGTTGAATGGGCACGGACACATCACCAGGGAGAACTTGCTTACTTTTCCTAAGAAAATTAGATGGACCCTGTCTGACCCCTGAAGTGCATAATCAGAATCTCCCTCCTCTTTCTGCCCTCTCTCCCTATTTGCCATAGGTGGCTGATTACCTCTTTTTTGGGGGGTCTGGTTTCTCCCCCTTTTCATCTCTCCTCCCATTTCCAGGGTCCTTCCCTACCTTGGCTTGTGTACTAGGGACTTGGTGGCCACTTGAAGTGTGCTGATGACATTCAAAGGGCAAGATTTTGCCTGCACCTTTGTTCTCTTTTGCTCCTGCAGGCCTACTTGTGGATCAGAGCCCTTGATCCCACTCAGAAAGGACCCCATCGATGAGAAGCTTTTCAGTGGTGTGTCTTTTCACCTGGATGTCACTCGTGTTTCTTTGCCACTTGTTGTGTATGTCATCATGCAGTGATACACCCCTGAACTAGATCCTTCAGGACAGCTGTGGTGGCATGAAGCTGCCACTTGTTCTTTTTCTCCTTCTATTTCTTTGTTCTTCTTCTTCCTTTTTCCTTTCACTTTCAGCTCTCTGCGGGACAAATGTTCTATCCAGACTGCTGCTTCTTCCGCTCATTGGTGATGGGAGTGTCCCCTTGCAGCACCAGGCCTGGAGGGAGGCTTCCCTTTCATTCTTAAAGGAGCAGAGATGAAAGTCACCAGTTCAGTTTCTCTGGTGAACAATGAGAACAGTTGGACACAGGGTGGGGAACATCACACACCGAGGCCTGTTGTGGGGTAGGGGTAGGGGGGGAGGGATAGCATTAGGAGATATACCTAATGTAAATGACGAGTTAACGGGTGCAGCACACCAACATGGCACATGTATACATATGTAACAAATCTACACGTTGTGCACATGTACCCTAGAACTTAAAGTATTAAAAAAAAAAAAAAAAGAGAGAAAGAGAGAGCCACCCAGGTGTTACTTTTAAGTTCAATATCATCGTGAATTCATGAATTTTCCAGTACCTCTTGGCTCGTTGTTTGTCCCCATTCTCCTTGTGGACTCTGTAAATGTCCAATCCTGAGCCAGTGGGAGCCTTGGCAAGTTGTGTCCTGTTGCCTTTCTTTCCAGTCCAGCCATGTGAACACAACAACGATTCACATTTCAGTGTGTACAGGCAGGCTGTCTCTGCCACGTGCCCATTTGCCCACTCTCACTCATACAGGCAGACGCCCACAGACCACAGACAGAGACACACACACACGCACTCTGAAGGGACTCCACACCCCGAAACGTAACCACAAACACACAAGCAGAGACACAAGAAACCTCACACGGGGCACAAGGGTGTCGGCCCAAGTGTTCCCCCACACAGACATGCACGTAAACACACCACCACTGGCATAAGACTGCCCACAAACTCTCCCATACAGGCTCCGAATCACCACTTGCGATGGGCATGCTTTTCTGTCTCCAAGACTGGGTCATCATGCCATTGATGGGGTAACTTGGGCCTTCCTTTGAGAATGAATGCAGGAAGTCTGTTATCAGATAGGCCCCAGCAGTGGGTGTGAAACTGGAACTTCCTTGGTCAAACTGCTTAAAAACTTACACTCAGAAAGGATCCCATTGTCACAAAGCTTCTTGGTTGTGTGTTTTCTCGTGGGGATGTCGCTGGTGTCTCTTTGCCACTCCTGTTCATTGTCATTGCTTCTTCTCAGTCTGATTCTTTCGTCTTTCTTTTTTGTTTTTCTTTTTTTACGTTCACTGCTTTACATTGATCTTAACATAATTGGTATCAGTTTCAGTTTTTTTTCTTTCGTGTTTTTCAATTTCTTCTTTTACTATTTTATTTAGTACTTTCAGATTGTAATCGATTTTTGTATTTTCTTTCTATCATTTTTTCTGGACCAAAGGTAGTCATTTTAGGTGATGAATTTTTCTTCCCAGTGGTGGATTCATAGTGATATTTTATCTTCTTTAATTTCGTGGTTTTTGAGTCTTTTTTTATTGAGTTGTTTTTTAGTGGTTACTGAATGGCTTTATTGAGTGTTATATGAAATATTTTTCTCCATTTATTTTACTCTAACTTTTTTTTCATGGCTTTTCAGGGCATTTAAGGAACTTAGTTTTATTAAAGTTGATTATGTATCAATGAGGGATTATTAAGTTTTTATTTTGGAAAGATCATTTCTCTTTTGCATTGTATG
The DNA here is from genome assembly GCF_024542745.1 of Macaca thibetana thibetana. Classification (NCBI taxonomy): domain Eukaryota; kingdom Metazoa; phylum Chordata; class Mammalia; order Primates; family Cercopithecidae; genus Macaca; species Macaca thibetana. The sequence continues at coordinate 56,387,326 of NC_065598.1, forward strand.
TTTTAATTTTCTTTTGCTTATTGTTTAAGTGACCCAAGTTATGAACCACATTATTATTATTATTATTATTATTTTGAGAAGGAGTCTCACTCTATTGCCCAGGCTGGAGTGCAGTGGTGTGACCTCGACTCACTGCAACCTCCATCTCCCAGGTTCAACCGATTCTCCTGTGTCAGGCTCCTGAGTAGCTGGGACTACAGGTGCATGCCACCATGTCCAGCTGATTTTTTTGTACTTTTAGTAGAGATGGGGCTTCACCATGTTGGCCAGGATGGCCTCCATCTCTTCACCTCGTGATCTGCTCACCTCGGCCTCCCAAAGTGCTGGGATTGCAGGCGTGAACCACTGCAAGTGACGAACCACATCTTTTCTTTTGCTGTTCACCTTAGACTCTTGATCATATTTTGGGGTATTTCTTTTTTTTTAATTTGATCAAATGTGATAGTAAGAAATGTCATATTTTATGTGTCATTAATAGCTAATAGAGAATATATTTTTGTAATATATATTTAACCTTTACCTCATTCTATAATACTTTTTATATTTCTGTCTTATCTTATACACAATTTTTACTACATTGAGAAATTTATTCTTAAAGTAGTGATAAATCAACTCATTTTAATATAAATTCATGATTTTATAGATTATATGACTTGGCTTAAATAGATCTTTCTGAGAAATCAGGAAAGTTTGAAAATCATCAATAAATTATGCTTTGATAATGAAAATATTTTAATAAAAATGCTAAAAACACTTAATTTTAAACCAAAACACAGTATAGCATCTGGTAAAGAGATTTAAACCTATGTTGCAAAGATTATTAAAATCATTCATATACAATGACCCTTTATAGAGATTCATTTAAATGAAATTTTATTTTTCTGCATCAAAATGAGGAGATAATCATGACTAAGAAATTTTGGATTACTAAGTTCTTAAAAAATTGTTCACTTTTATAATTCTATTAAGGTACAATAAATCAAACATATGCCATATTTTCTTTATCTTTTGTAGAAATTTAAAGTATGACAACACGCTCCTGTTATGATTGGTGTTTGAAAAATTGTTTACTACAACATTTGAAATAGTAATCCACAAATTGTTTAACTTTTTTATTATACCAGCTGAGAATATATTTGCATAGTTGTGAAAACAATTGGAAACTGTCTCAGTTCTGTTCATTTTGAGAAATACTATGTTTTGGTGGACCCATCTGGTGGAATTTTGTGCAGATATTTTAAAAATATTTAAGTTTATGTGGTTACTATGAGATATTATTAAATAAATAAAACATGTCTGGAGTAATGTGTATAATACAAACTTATTTTGTGTAACAACACACAGAAAGAGTTACATGTTGGTAAGTATATATGTCTTTGATTGGTTATGGAAAAAATTATTAGGCATTTATTCCATACTTTTAACATCTTTTAACTTCCACAGATTTAGAATTGTTTTTCTGGAAGAAATTGTTAATTTTCTCTTTTATACATTTTATATTGCTTTCCTCATTTTAATGCCTTTGTATTATATTTCTAAATACAATTTTCTTTTATAAAACATGCAAATTTTATATGAAGAAAAACATCATAAGTAAACTTAAAGACTATATACAGTATGGTTCCATTTAAAAGACAGTTAATGGATGTCATTAATTCTTAGAATATATAATACACTTTTTTATGTTAATACAGAAACAAAGCCTGATAGAAATATAGTCAAAGAACAGGCAATTCATAGAAGACAAAAAATATATGGCCAATAATAATAATAAATATAGTTGACTTTAATATTAGGTCATCATATTTGCCACAATCGAAAGTCTCCAGAATTCTCAGTTTTAGAAAGGATTTGGTTAAATATCTATACTCTATAAAATTATACATTTCTAAAGTATTTTATCTGTATCATAATTTTAATGTTTGTAAGTTTTGACTTGTGTTTTATTTGTAGAATATATGGAAATAATTCTACAGATGAACAAATTGGCTTTATTGTTTGTAATAAAAATGTTGCAATCATATTAAATATCTTTCAACAGAATGATTTTAAAATTATACTGTAATACAATGCAATATTTTGAAACCATTGAAATATTGAGACTGATCTATTTTTATATTAAAAATTTATTAAGACATTTATAAAAATAAAAACAAATTGCAGAAGTGCATGCTAGGATGATCTAATTTATATTATAAACTCCAAATCTAAATTATTATATAATTATAAATACTATGTGTGTGTACATTTAAATAGAAATAAAAAGGTCTAGAAAGAAGTGATACCTATGTTTTCTTATGGAAATAGGAGAAAGACTGAGGAATGGTAAAAGTTCAGCAGTAAGAAGAATTCTGTCTATGTTGTTTGAATTATATACAGTTAGATTTTATTCATGTATTTATTCATGTATTATTTGTGTAAATAAATAAATATAAAATTTCCAAGGAATATAGCAGTTTGTCAAGGGGCTATGAGGGAACAATAAGCCTGACTGATCAGTTTTGGAAGCCTAATAAAACACGAGTAACAGCAGTAGACATCCCTGTACTTTTTGGGGGAGAAATATGCCTAGGATAATAGAAACATCCAGTCCACCTAACACATAAATTATTTTGCATTCAAATACATTAGATACCAACAAGATGCAGGTTATCAGCATTGTATGCCTTTGATTTAATATTTATTAAGCACTCATCGAATAATTTTGCATTCTCTTTAACCTGCTTAATAGGGAAAGTGGGGTGTTTTCTGCTCGACAGACATATCTGACCTGTATGATCATGGAATTTCTCATTATAAGTCAATAAACTTTTGTTCTCTTTCTGTATCTTTCAGTCTTATGAACAAGCATGATTTCACTTCCTGAATTTCGATGAATTATAAGACATGGGCAAGATCGGGTTGTAAGACCTCTGCGATTTAAGGCCATGGCCTGGATCATGGTGAACTTACCAAAGCAAATAATGCCTGTGAGATGGTCCTGCAGCAGCCAACCAGTGCGCTCTTTTGGTGACATCCAGTTCTTGTTGTATAACTTTATATTCCTATAAATCCATTAAGGCCCCAATAAAGTTTGTCTCTAAGTGCTGTGTTAAATCTATATGACTACATGTAGTAAATTGTGAAATTTAAGTAAATATTTTATAAGAACTCCATATATATAAAGCTTTACTAAAATTGGTGTTGAAATATGACCTTCTTCCTACATTTTTTCATTTATTTATGTCTATTTGTTCATTTATTTCAGTGAAAAATACAAGAAAAGAGAGGAAGGTCAAATCCAAGAAAAGAATTAGGTTTCCAGTACACTTTCTTTACCTTGCTGTCAATTTTTTCATGGAATCTACATCTTTTTATGCTAATCCTCATCATATTATTTTACATCTTAACTATTTTTTTCTTACTAAAATGGTTAGTGGTCTTGTTTTTTTATAATTTTCTACTTTCCTTCTAAAATGCTTAGTATTGAACAGATAGACTATCCTAATTAAAAACAGTAATAAATATTATAGTGAAAAAATACAAGTAAATTGGAAAAACATTAGATAGCAGCTTTCAATATTTTTTCAGGAATTAGAGGGTTATAGAAAAAAATTTATAGACTATAATAATTACCAGGGATATAAAAAATAAAACTTCTACCTCCGAATTGTAATAAAAGATAAACAGATTCAAAAGCATATATTATATCTGAAAATGTCGGATAAACTTGGCCTATAAATTAAAATATAAAATAATAATACAATTTGTTCAAATAAGTAATTAAAGCTGACATTATAAAATGAATATTTAGGGAGATTGTGAAACCTGAATATTTTACACAGTCCTCTGAAATTAGTCCCTAGTGTCAGAATTAAAGAATCTGAAAAATCACAAATGGAGGTATGGTGACATTTACGTATATTCTAGAGTTATGTTATGCACACTTAATAAATTATAGACAATTATTTTAAAGATAGTATAATATTACTAATCACACATTAGAGTTTTAAAACTTTTGAGCCAGCCTGAACATCACAAACAGTAATCACAGACTTCTTTAAACTGACATCTGGTGAAAGGCATTTTATGCATCAGAAGGCATAGTATTATAAAGATGATGACACTCTTCAAAATAATCAAAATATTCAATGAAATCCTCATTAAAAATAAGGTTGTCTACTTTGAAGAAATTTATAACCTGATTCTAAAGTTCATATGAAAATGTAATGGACCCAGAATAGCCAAAACAATCTTGAAGTATACAAAGTTTGAAGAGTCACATTACCAAATTTTAAAACTTATTACAAAGCTACAATAAACAAGTCTATGTGGTACTGGCATAGGATATAAATATTGATCGATGAAATAGAATCCGAAGTCCAGACATAAGCCCTCACAAAAGTTAATTTGCAGCCAATTAACTTCTAACAAGGGAGGCAAGACAATTAAAAGGGGAAATAACTATTTTCAACAAATTGTCCTGGGACAACGTGGTATCCACATGCAAAAAAAAAAAAAAAAAAAAAAAAAAAAAGAGAAAGAAATGCAAAATACAAAAATTAACTCAAAATAGGCCAAAGACTCAAATATAAGTGTTACACTATAAAACTCCTAGGAGGAAATACAGAATAAATTTTTGTGACCTTGAATTAGGCATTGGATTTTTAGTTCTTACACCAAAAGCACAAGTTAATAAAGGAAAAAATAGATAAACTGGACATAATTAAAATTTTTTTAAAAAACTTTTGATTCAGTGAACACAGTAAAGAAATTTGAAAGACAGCCACAGCAATAATATTTTTTGCATACAATATGTCTCATTAGTGACTTGTATCTAAAATATATAAGGCTGGGCATGGGGCTTATGTTGTAATCCCAGCATTTTGGGAGGCCAAGGCGGGCAGATCACTTGAGGTCAGGAGTTTGAGACCAGCTTGGCCAACATGCTGAAACCCTACCTTTACTAAAAATACAAAAACAAACAAACAAACAAACAAAATTAGCCGGGTGTGGTGGTGCATGCCTGTAATCTTAGCTACTCAGGAGGCTGAGGTGGGATGATTGCTTGAACCCGGGAGGCAGAGGTTGCAGTGAGCCGAAATTGCACCAATGCACACTCCAGCCTAGGCAACAGGGCGAGATGCCATCTCAAAAAATAAAATAAAATAGAATAATAAAATAAAATGAAATATACTAATTATGGCTAAATAATAAAACAAACAATCAACCAATTTTATAATGATGAAAGGATCTGAATAGATTCTTCTGTAAAGAAGACATACAAATCACAAATTACACATGAGAAGATGCTCAACACTATAAGTCATCAGGGAAATGCAAATCAAAATCACAGAGAGATAGCAATTGATACCCAGTAGGATACTTACTATTTTTTAAAATAGCAAAATAATAAATGTTAGAGAGAATGTTGGAAAACAGGAACATGCGGCATTGTTGCTGGTAATGATAAATGGTGCAGCCACTGGGCAAACAATTTTGTGGTTCCTCTCTAAGTTAAACATAGAAATAACGGCCAGGCATGGTGGCTCACACCTGTAATCCCAACACTTTGGGAGGCCAAGGTGAATGGATCACCTGTGGTCAGGTGTTCCAGATCAGCCTGACCAACATGGTGAAACCCCGTCTCTACTAAAAAATACAAAAAATTAGCCCAGCTAATCAGGGGGCTGAGGCAGGAAGTTCCTTGAACCTGGGAGGCAGAGGTTGCAGTGAGATGAGGTCTCGTCACTGCACTCCAGCCTGGGAGTGGCAGAGCAAGACTCCGTCTCAAAAAAAAAGAAAAAAAAAAAAAGAAAGAGATAACATGCTACCGTGCAATTTTACTCCTGATACATAGTCAAAATAACTAAAAAACAGGTGTTCAAACAAAAATTGTACAGGACCATTTACAGCAGAAATATTTGTACTAGGAAAATGTGGAAACAATTGAAATGCCCATTAACTGGTGAATAGAAAACAAAATGTATATTCACACAATGGAATATTAATTTGGTCATATACAGGAAATAAGTATAGATACTGCCAGAATAAACCTTGAAAGCATTATGCCAAAAAAAAAAAAAAAAAAAAAAAAAAAAATTCTTGCCTGGTGGTCCGGGAAAAGCAAAAGTATTATGCTATGTGAAAAAAGCCAGTCATACAGTAGCATATATTATATAATTTCATATACATAAAATTTCCACAAGAGGCAAGTCTATAGGTTCAGAAAAATTGTTATTTGCTTAAGAATGGAGTTTCCCTTAAGTTATGATTGAGAATTGATGTCTAAGGACTGTGTGATTTTATTCAGGGTTAGTGAAAATGTATAAGAATTGACTGTAGTGATATTTACACATATCTATGCATATCTATAAATATCCAAAACCATTGAATTGTACACTTTAAATCATGGATTGTACTATATGTGCATATCTCAAGTTGTTTAAAACAATAGGTGTCTGGCTAGCACCTCCCAAGTCAGCCTCTCCCAACTTATTAAATTCCTATGCAGCAAGATGGCAAAATGGAACTCTTCAGAACTCATAACTTTGCAGAAGTATCCATTTGAACAACAACTATTCATGCACAAAATTACCTTTACAAGACCTAAAGAAACCAGGTGAGAGATTACAGCACCTGGGTGTAGCAAATAAAGAAAGATGCATTTAAGAGAAGAGAAAGGGTGGATCATTTGAAGTCAGGAGTTTGAGATCAGCCTGGCCAACATGGTGAAACCCCGTTTCTACTAAAAATACAAAAATTAGCCGGGTGTGGTGGCAGGTGCTTGTAATCCCAGCTACTCGGGAGGCTGAGGCAGGAAATTTGCTTGAATCTGGGAGGCGGAGTTTGCAGTGAGCCAAGATTGCCCCACTGCACTCCAGCCTGAGCGACAGAGCAAGACTCCGTTTCCAAAGGGGAAAGAAAAAGAATGGGAAAAGGACAGTTTTACATTACCCACATCACCCCTCCCCCAACTCTAGGTAGCACAGCATGGAGAAAGATACCCAGCTATGAGGGGAAGAAGAAAAAACTTAGTACTGGATTGCCTCTAACCCCCAAACTCGGCCCATTCCAGTAAAACCTTGCACCAGAGAGGCCGCCATAACCCCAGGTTACAGGCTGGTACATGTGGACTGAACTTCCAGGCCCATCTTGACACCAGGAAGAATCCTGCAGACCCAGGCTCTAGGCTTGCACAATAGACTTGGACTCCAAAACTGCCCCAGCAGCAGGTTGGCTCCAGTGGCCCCAGGCTTCAAACTGGTACCAGTACCAGACCTCAGGCCTGTCCCAGTGCCAGGTTAACACTGGCCTCAAACACCAGGTGGGGACCCATGAAGATATGCTCAATGCCTTCCCAGTGCCAGAATGGTCTCATGGTCCCACCTTTCAGCTAACCCAGGGTCTAGGCCCTCCCAAATAGACCTCAGTGCTCGGCAGGTTCTCATAGACTTAGACTCCAGAGTTGTCCCTGTGTACCCATATACAAGACCAGTATCCAAGGCCCCAGGATCTAGACCAGACTTTGCTATCCTAGAATCTAGGCCAGCAACTGTATACTCAGCCTCAAGGCTGACATCAATGGACAAGACTCTAAGCTTGTCCCCATATTCCCAGGCTTCAAGCCAGCCCAGTGGGCCCCCAGGCTCCAGACTAGCCCCTACAGACCCAGGCGCCACACTAGACTTAGCAGTAGACCATCCTCAGGCTCCAGGTTGGTCCCTGTGGGCTTACACTTCAGAGAACTCAGAGTCCAGGCCTGTTTCAGGAGACCCAGTGTTCAGGCCTATTCCTGTATACTCCATGCCCCTTGGACTGAAGTTCCAAGAACACCCCTGTAGACTCAGAATCCAGGTCAGCTTTTGTGGATCCAAGATCCAGAGCCACTCCTGCATCCTTAGGTTCCTGGCTGGCCCAGTGTCAGTCCAGTTCCTGTGGACTCAGACTTCAAACTCATCCTAGTAGAAACAGATGCCAAAGTGCCTGGCCAGCTCCTGCAGACTCAGGGTCAAGTCTCAACCCAGCTCCAGGTCAGCCCTTGTGGACTTAGGCTTGAGGTTGGCCATCATAGATACAGGCTCTAGGCCTTCACTCATGTACCCAGTCTTCAGATTCATCCCTGCAAACCTCACCCTTGTTGAAGTCTACTCCAATGGATCCAGGTGTCAGGTCCAATACCACAGATGTTGACACCATACTCAGCTGCCTGCTGACCCAGGTACAAGACCTACATGCCTGAGGACTCAGGAAGCAAGCTCATTCTCAAATGTTGCCAGATGGCCTGCTCAGAATCCCTGGATAGGCTGACTGCTGAAGGGTTTTACCTGCTAAAGCCAGTCTGCAAGAACTGGAATAAGCCCTTACTTCAGATTTGTAGAAATAAACATACGGCAGTAAGAAATAGGAAAAGCCAGGTGTGCCCAAGATGGCCGAATAGAAACAGCTACAGCCTCCAGCTCCCAGCATGAATGACACAGAAGATGGGGGATTTCTGTATTTTCAACTGAGGTACCAGGTTCATCTCACTGGGGCATGTCACACAGTTGGTACTGGTCTGCGGGTGTAGCCCAACCAGCGAGAACTGAAGGAGGGCAAGGCATCACCTCACCTGGGAAGCACAAGGGGGAAGGGAATTCCTTTTAATAGCCAAAGGAAATTGAGACACACAACACGTGGAAAATTGGGTAACTCCCACTCTAATACTGCGCTTTACCAAGGGTCTTAGCAAATGGCACACCAGGAGATTATATCCCACACCTGGCCCGGAGGGTCCCATGCCAACGGAGCCTCCCTCATTGCTAGCACAGCAGTCTGAGATCTAACTGCAAGGGGGCAGTGAGGCTGAGGGAGGGGCGCCCACCATTGCTGAGGTTTAAGTAGGTAAACAAAGCCACCAGGAATCTTGAATTGGGTGGAGCCCATGGCAGCTCAAGGAGGCCTGCCTGCCTCTGTGGACTCCACATCTGGGGACAAGGCATAGCTAAACAAAAAGCAGCAGAAACCTCTGTAGATGTAAAAGTCCCTGTCTGACAGCTTTGAAGAGAGCAGTGGTTCTCCCAGCACGGAGGTTGAGTGAGATCTGAGAACGGACTAATTGCCTGCACACGTGGGTCCCTGACCCCTGAGTAGCCTAACTGGGAGACATCCACCACTAGGTGCAAACTGACACCTCACACCTCACACAGCTGGGTACACCCCTGAGACGAAGCTTCCAGAGCAAGAATCAGACAGCAACACTTGCTGTTCGGCAATATTCTATCTTCTGCAGCCTCTGCTGCTGATACCCAGGCAAACAGGGTCTGGAGTGGACCTCAAGCAAACTCCAACAGACCTTCAGCTGAGGGTCTTGACTGTTAGAAGGAAAACTAACAAACAGAAAGGACACCCACACCAAAACAGCAGCAGTACATCACCATCATTAAAGACCAAAGGCAGATAAAACCACAAAGATGGGGAAAAAGCAGTGCAGAAAAGCTGGAAATTCAAAAAATCAGAGCGCATCTCCCCCTCCAAAGGAACACAGCTCATCGCCAGCAACAGAACAAAGTTGGATGGAGAATGACTTTGATGAGTTGACTACTGGGTACATAACGAAATGAAGGCAGAAATAAAGATGTTCTTTGAAACCAATGAGAACAAACATACAACATACCAGAATCTCTGGGACACATTTAAAGCAGTGTGTAGAGGGACATTTAGAGCACTAAATGCCCACAAGAGAAAGCTGGAAAGATCTAAAATTGACACCCTAACATCACAATTAAAAGAACTAGAGAAGCAAGAGCAAACACATTCAAAAGCTAGCAGAAGGCAAGAAATAACTAAGATCAGAGCAGAACTGAAGGAGACAGAGACGCAAAAAACCCTCAAAAAAATCAATGAATCCAGGAGCTGGTTTTTTGAAAAGACCAACAAAATTGATAAACTGCTAGCAAGACTAATAAAGAAGAAAAGAGAGAAGAGTCAAATAGACACAATAAAAAATGATAAAGGGGATATCACCACCAACCCCACAGAAATACAAACTACCATCAGCGAATACTCTAAACATCTCTATGCAGATAAATTAGAAAACCTAGAAGAAATGGATAATTCCCTGGGCACTTACACTCTCCCAAGACTAAACCAGGAAGAAGTGGAATCCCTGAATAGATCAATAGCAGACTCTGAAATTGAGGCAATAATTAATAGTCTGCCAACCAAAAAAAGTCCAGGACCAGATGGATTCACAGCCGAATTCTACCAAAGGTACCATTCCTTCTGAAACTATTCCAATCAATAGAAAAAGAAGGAATCCTCCCTAACTCATTTTATGAGGCCAACATCATCCTGATACCAAAGCCTGGCAGAGACACAACAAAAAAGAGAATTTTAGACCAATATCCCTGATGAACACTGATGCAAAAATCCTCAATAAAATACTGTCAAACCGAATCCAGCAGCACATCAAAAGCTTATCCACCATGATCAAGTGGGCTTCATCCCTGGGATGCAAGGCTAGTTCAACATATGCAAATCAATAAACATAATCCAGCATATAAACAGAAACAATGACAAAAACCACATGATTATCTCAATAGATGCAGAAAAGGCCTTTGACAAAATTCAACAGCCCTTCATGCTAAAAACTCTCAATAAATTCGGTACTGATGGAACATATCTCAAAATAATAAGAGCTATTTATGACAAACCCACAGCCAATATCATACTGAATGGACAAACATTGGAAGCATTCCCTTTGAAAACTGGCACAAGACATGGATGCCCTCTCTCACCACTCCTATTCAACATAGTGTTGGAAGTTCTGGCTAGGGCAATCAGGCAGGAGAAAGAAATCAAGGGTGTTCAGTTAGGAAAAGAAGTCAAATTGTCCCTGTTTGCAGATGACATGATTGTATATTTAGAAAACCCCATCATCTCAGCCCAAAGTCTTCTTAAGCTGATAAGCAACTTCAGCAAAGTCTCAGGATACAAAATCAATGTGCGAAAATCACAAGCATTCTTATACACCAGTAACAGACAAACAGAGAGCCAAATCATGAATGAACTTCCATTCACAATAGCTTCAAAGAGAATAAAATACCTAGCAATCCAACTTATTATGAAAATCGCCATACTGCCCAAGGTAATTTATGGATTCAATGCCATCACCATTAAGCTACCAATGGCTTTCTTCACAGAATTGGAAAAAAATGCTTTAAAGTTCATATGGAACCAAAAAAGACCCTGCATTGCCAAGACAATCTTAAGCCAAAAGAACCAAGCTGGAGGCATCACACTACCTCATTTCAAACTATACTACAAGGCTACAGTAACCAAAACAGCATGGTACTGGTACCAAAATAGAGATATGGACCAATGGAACAGAACAGAGCCCTCAGAAATAATACCACACATCTACAGCCATCTGATCTTTGACAAACCTGACAAAAACAAGAAATGGGGAAAGGATTCCCTATTTAATAAATGGTGTTGGAAAAATTGGCTAGTCATAAGTAGAAAGCCTAAACTGGTTCCTCTCCTTACTCCTTATACGAAAATTAATTCAAGATGGACTAGAGACTTAAATGCTAGACCTAAAACCATAAAAACCCTAGAAGAAAACCTAGGTAATACCATTCAGGACATAGGCATGGGCAAGGACTTCATGTCTAAAACACCAAAAGCAAAAGCAACAAAAGCCAAAATTGACAAACGGGATCTAATTAAACTAAAGAGCTTCTGCACAGCAAAAGAAACTACCATCAGAGTGAACAGGCAACCTACAGAATGGGAGAAAATTTTTGCAATCTACTCATCTGACAAAGGGCTAATATCTAGAACTTATAAAGAACTCAATCAAATTTACAAGAAAAAAACAAACAACCCCATCAAAAAGTAGGCAAAGGATATGAACAGACACTTCTCAAAAGAAGATATTCATACAGCCAACAGACACATGATAAAATGCTCATCATCACTGGCCATCAGAGAAATGCAAATCAAAACCACAATGAGATACCATCTCACACCAGTTAGAATGGCAATCATTAAAAAATCAGGAAACAACAGGTGCTGGAGAGGATGTGGAGAAATAGGATCACTTTTACACTGTTGGTGTGACTGTAAACTAGTTCAACAATTGTGGAAAACAGTGTGGCGATTCCTCAAGGATCTAGAACTAGAAATACCATTTGACCCAGCCATCCCATTACTGGGTTTATACACAAAGGATTATAAGTCATGCTGCTATAAAGACACATGCACATGTATGTTTATTGCGGCACTATTCACAATAGCAAAGACTTGGAATCAACCCAAATGTCCATCAGTGACAGACTGGATTAAGAAAATGTGGAACATATACACCATGGAATAGTATGCAGCCATAAAAAAGGATGAGTTCATGTCCTTTGTAGGGACATGGATACAGCTGGAAATCATCATTCTCAGCAAACTATCACAAGAACAGAAAACCAAATACCACATGTTCTCACTCATAGGCGGGAACTGAACAATGAGATCACTTGGACACAGGAAGGGGATCATCACATGCAGGGTCCTATTGTGGGTGGGGGGGGAGGGATAGCATTAGGAGGTATACCTAATGTTAATGACGAGTTAATGTGTGCAGCACACCAACATGGCACATGTATACATATGTAACAAACCTGCACGTTGTGCACATGTACCCTAGAACATAAAGTATAGTAAAAAAATAGTAATGATTAAAAAAAAGAAAATGTGATACATATAGAAAATGGAGTACTCTTCATCCATAAAAAAGAATTAGATTATGTTATTTGCAAGAACATGAATGGAACTGGAGGTCATTATGAAACTGCCTTTACCAAATAACTGAGGAAATTATGACAGTGAAAGAAATCAGACCTAACCAATTCCATCTTGCTTCTAACCTTTAAGTTGTCCTTGTTTATTCCTGGGCATAGACTGAACTAACTTTGGGAAAGAATTCACTTCATGGTTTGACTCTAAAACAAAATTGATTATTGCTCTTTCTCAAAAAGACTCCCTTCTTTTGTGGGGACCAGTCTGCCTTAAAGGACTAAAATAATAGCTACAAGATTAGAAATTACACTTTAAGGGTCATGCAGTCTCTGGTCCCAAGAGTCTGAACCTCCCCACATTGCTGCTGGGAATAACATCACTATTGTAAAACCAAAGATCAGTGCCTAAGATATTTTGCAGTCCTTTCACTCAATGGATTAGCTGATACCACTCAGACCAGTAATCTGGCTCAACCAGTTCTGCCATCAAACCCAGGAACAGAAGACAGAAATAAAAATTTACTTCAACCCCCTATGATTTTATCTCCAACCTAACCAATCTGCACTCCCCACTTCCCAAGCCACTACCCACCAATTTTTCTTTAAAATCTCTGATCCTCAAATGCTCAGGGAGAGTAATTTGACTAATAATAAAACTCCGGTCTCCCACACAACTGGCTCTGCATGAATTACTCTTTCTCCATTGCAATTCACCTGTCTTAATAAATCAGCTCTGTCTAGGCAGCAGGCAAGATGAACCCCTTGGGTGGTTATGATTATGTTAAGTGAAATAAGTCAGGCACAGAAATGTAAGCTTTATATTTTCTCATTTGTGGAATCTAAAAATGGGAATAATTAAACTCATGGAGATACAGAGTAGGAGGATAATTACTAGAAGCTAGGAAAGGTGGTAGGACAATAGGAAAAAAGTGGAAATAGGTACAAAAAACAGAGAATGAATAAGATCTAGTATTTGATAGCACAATAAGGGGACTATAGTCCATTAAAATTTAATCATATATTTAAAAATAACTGAAAGATTGTAACTGGATTGATTGTAACACAGAGGATAAATGCTTGATGAGATGAATACCCAATTTTCCATAATGTGATTATTACACATTGCATATCTGTACTGAAATATCTCACGTACTTCCTAAATATGTACACCTACTATGTACCCACAAAAACTAAAATTTAAACAAAAATGTATAGGAAGCATTTTCAAACATGAAATTGTGTTTAATCTTTTGGGGGTATATTTATATAAATGTATTATTAATATGTGTTTCAGGATTGTATGAAATTTCTAGTGTTCTGATATGCCTTAGCATACATTATCTGTAATAATTATAATTATTATGTTAAGTTGTTATATGTCACAGAAACAACCAAATTTTTTTGTTATTTTTATGTTTAATAATGGCTATTCTAAGACTTTTGGCATCCACAATTATTGTTTTACTTTGATTCTTCTCAAAGAGTGGCTTAAAGTTACAATCTAAAGCTTGCTTTTGAAACAAAGGGTTTCAACCCCCTGTTTGTCCTGCATTCCGAGAGATAGGCTAGGGGTTTGGATGTTTTTCATAGATAAGGAGTGAATCTCTGGGTTGGCCATTCCCAGATTCTTTTTTTTTTTTTTTGAGACGGAGTCTTGCACTGTCACCCCAGCTGGAGTGCAATGGTGCGACCTCGACTCAGTGCAACCTCCGCCTCCTGCGTTCAAGCGATTCTCCTGCTTCAGCCTCCAGAGTAGCTGGGACTACAGGTGCCCACCACCAAGCTTGGCTAATTTTTTTGTATTTTTAGTAGAGATGGGGTTTCTCTACTTTGGCTAATCTTGTCTTGAGTGCCTGACCTCATGATCCACTGACCGTGGCCTCCCAAAGTGATGGGATTACAGGAATGAGGCACTGTTCCCAGCCCCACAACCAGATTCTTTAGCTCGGGATTCTTTAGCTTGGGATTATTTTTATAACATAAGATTGTAGCAGGACAAGCTACAGACAAAACTCTTTAGACACCGAAATAAAGAAGGAAGGGGTTTATTTGGCTGGGGGCATCGGCAAGACTTCTGTCTCAAGAGCAATTCCCCCCAAGTAAGCAATTCCTGTCCCTTTTAAGGGCTCACAACTCTAAGGGGGTGCATGTGAGAAGGTCGTGATTGATTGAGCAAGCAGACGGTACATGACTGGGGGCTGCATGCACCAGTAATTAGATCGGAACAAAACAAGATAGGGATTTTCACAGTGCATTTCTACACAATGTGTGTAATCTATAGATAACAGAACCAATTAGGTCAGGGATCGATCTTTAACTACCAGGCCCAGGGTGCGGCGCCGGGCTGTCTGGCTGTGGATTTCATTTCTGCCTTTTAGTTTTTACTTCTTCTTTCTTTGGAGGCAGAAATTGGGCATAAGATGATATGAGGGGTGGTCTCTTCCCTTAAGTTCATTATCTGGGCATGCTTCAGATAAGTTATTGCTGTCAGGTGCATCTGTCATACACTCCTTCCTTCCAGCATACCCTTGAATGGCCCTCACATTCTTTTCTTTTTCTCACATTCATATCATGCTATTCTTCCATGACTTCTCTGGGGCCAGGTATTCAGAGAAGCATTCCAGCCAGATGCTGCAGCAGCACTAGCAATTGCAACAACAAAACAAAGTAATGAATACAATACCAATCATACTGTATGGAAAGTTTTCCCAAACACTTGGGAGTTTATTAAACCACGACATTATAGGGTGCAAAGATAGAGATTCTATGGCAGAAATATTGGTATCTAGGGCCCATATGGTCTGGGTTACATTGTGAGAGTAATAAGGGATATAGACACAACATTAAGTTTTAATTAATGCACAGGTTCCATTCTGGGTGACAATTAAGATGTTCAGGGCCATGCGATTTTGCCAAGTAACACATCTAATTGGAGTGGTTTCTTCAGTAAGAAGAGTAATAGCATGGCAGGTATCATCGAATGCTGCAGCCATATGTTTACCCAGGGCCTCGATGTGCATCTCTATTTTTATTGCCCTGACTTGGGGGATGAAAGTGGCCAAGTGGTAAAACCAGCAGATTGTATGCTTCTGGTGGAGCCTGGTTTTCACACTCTCCCAGTTAGTAGGAATAGTGTCTAAACAGGACACAGTCCATCCCAGCAAGTAAGGAAGGATGCTCTCAGGTGCATCTACTGGTCCAATTATAGGGTAAGTAAGGCCAGCCATGGGTTCGGCATGCCCATCATCATCCTCAAGGGAAGGGGTGGGCCCCCAAGTGGAGACAGTCAGTCTGCCACCCCAGTTATATATCACCGGTTTTCTGAAGAGATTGGTCTGTATGAGTAGCCATCCCATATTATGGATTTTAGCTTTTGGCATGTTGTTATCATGCCTTTCAATACATAAGGGTGCACGACCCACTACCTGTATCTGTACTCCCATCATCCACCCGAGCCCATTGTGTATGGCAAACCCGACAGTGGGGTAAGATTAACCTGCTCCCGTAGTAGGTGAAAAATATGTCATTTTATGTCGTTGATGGTGGGAAACTCATTGCATGAGCTGCTGTTATTACTATAGGAAAATGGGTGAGGGTCATTATGTCAAGTATAGAAGTGGCTCCAAGTACTCAGGTCAGCAGTGCAGATACACAACAGCAGGCCCACAAGGAAGGAGAGAGGCAAAACAGATGCAACAGTCTGTTTTGTTCAGGAGACTTCATCCATTCAGTGAAGAGGTTTGCTGCACTCTATCTATGGATGAAAGGTGAGATGTTGACTGGTGCAATGGCTCATGCCTATAATCCCAACATTTTGGGAGGCCAAGGAGGGCAGATCACCTGAGGTCCGGAGTTCAAGACCAGCCTGACCAACATGGAGAAACCCCGTCTGTACTAAAAATACAAAATTAGCCGGGCGTGGTGCCACATGCCTGTAATCCCAGCTACTAGGGAGGCTGAGGCAGGAGAATCACTTGATCCCAGGAAGTAGAGGCCAGCCTGGGCAACAAGAGTGAAACTCAGTCTCAAAAAAAAAAAAAAAAAAAAAAAAAGGTGAGATGTTTTGTGATTACAAGAAAGGGCAAGTCATGGCTACTGAACAAGATACAGGAAGTTGTGTCATTCTGAGAAAGCACCACCCCTGGCAGCAGCCTGGTGTCTGGTTTACAATGCCAAGTGGATTTGTTCCCCTCTGTGATGCATTGCAGGAAGATAGGTAAGGCAGTAGGGTTATTATAATGTTCTTAATGAAAAGGTGTTCATCACCTTGCACAAGGGAGGACTGGAATTCCTTATTTTAGAAGCACAAAGGGGGGTAGGATATGAAATGGTTATTAACTCTATATCTTGTTCTAGGTTCTTCCTTATGGACCAGAAAAAACAGACCCTCTGGGGATGGTTTGTCATTTCCAACACCACATAATGATGTGATCCCCAGAGGGTAGGTCCTGTTTCAAAACCAGTAGCAAATTACCTTGTGTATTAGTCCATTTTGTGTTGCTATAAAGGAATACCCGAGGTTGGGTTATGTATTTTAAAAAAGGATTATTTGGCACACAGTTCTGCAGGCTGTAGAAGAAGCATGGCAACAGAATTTGCTTCTGGTCAGGCCTCATGAAACTTACAATCCTGGTGAGAGGCAAAGGGGGAGTGCACATATCACATGGTGAGAAAGAGAATGAAAGAGAGAAGGAGGGGCCAAACAACCAGATCTCACATGAATTAATAAAGTGATAACTCACTCATTAACATGGGGATGGCACCAATGAGGGATCTATCCCCATGACCCAAACACCTCCCACTAGGCCCCACCTCAAATATTGAGGTGAGAGATTCAACATGAGATTTGGAGGGAACAAATATCCATATCATATTATCCTGAGTCCCAGGTTGGGATAAAGTATACTATCCCTTATGTTGTCCACCTGGATCCTGAAGATGATATCAAGCCCATGCGTCAGAAAAGTGTATACACTGGAGTAATGAGAATGTGCATATTCATTCAAGGTGTGAATGGCTGCTGTAAGCAGCATCAGCATGTCCACAGAGCTAGAGAACATGTGTCCTGTCAGAGTTGTTGCTTCAACAACCTATTCACTCATTCAATCAGACCTGCTGCTGTAGGTTTGTATAGCAGGTAGAAATGCCATTGTATACCCAGGGCCCCTGCCATTTCTGCACTTTGTGTCTGGTAAAGTGTGAGCCCTGGTCACTGTTGATATTGGTGGGGATGCCATAGACTACTCACAGCTGCTCTAGACCTCTTATAGTGGCTTTTTCAGTGGCTTGCTTGCCGGGATATGCCCACAGTAGCCCTGTCCAGGTGTTTACATGAGTCAAGTCATAGGGGCAGCCATCAGATAAAGCCAAAGGTCCTCTGTGGTCTACCTGCCACAATTGCACTAGGCTCTGGCCCCAGGTTATCTGCCCAGTATTGTGCAATAAAGGCCTATGGCATTCCTGTGCACAAGTAGGATATTAATGACAGATGAGTACTATGCCTTTATATCATAGTTGCAGGTCCCAATTCTTTGCTCTGACCAAGAAGTATATTGTCCCTGATTTCCTGTCTTCTTGTATAGCCAGTAGACCCTTTAGGAGGCAAAGTCTCCTATGGGCTACTTTGTCTGCCTGTTGATTTCCAATGATGTAGATTCAGTGTGGGTATTCCCATGCTAGAGCATTATATGCATTCCCAGGATGCAATGGAGAATGTCCTTTCACATGTTGGCACCCCAAAGTGGGTGACTTGCTACAATCCAATCCTATGCTTTCCATTGTGGTAGCCACACTGTGAGTCCCTTAAAAATGGCCCAACTATCATTACATAGGTCTGTTGGGTCCAGCTCTTGGAGGAGAATCATCCAAGTGACTGAAAGATTAGCCCATTTGGCTGCTATGTCCTTTGCCAGTATCAAGTCAAATACTATCAGTGGACAGCTGAGTGAACACTGTGTTCCAGGTGCAAGAATTACTTTGTGATAAGTCATCTGTGTAGCAGGCCTGGTCAGGAATTGGGCCCTGTCCCTCCAATATGAAGGAGATTTTTGGAGTCTCAGTAATCATTAAAGACTGTTTTAGGCCGGGCGCTGTGGCTCATGCCTGTAATCCCAGCACTTTGGGAGGCCAAGACGGGCAGATTATGAGGTTAGGGGTTCAAGACCAGCCTGGTCACCATGATAAAACCCTGTCTCTACTAAAAATACAAAAATTAGCTGGGCATGGTGGTGGGTGCCTGTAATCCCAGCTACTTGGGAGGCTGAGGCAGGAGAATCACTTGAACCCAGGAGGCAGAGGTTGCAGTGAGCTGAGATCATGGCATCGCACTCCAGCCTGGTTGACAGGGCAAGACTCCATCTCAATAAATAAATAAATAAATAAATAAATAAATAAATAAATAAATACTGTGTTTTAGTCATCACATAGGTGCCAGGGCCAAACACTGAATGAAGTTCTGCACTCAAAGGGATTTTAACTAACGTGCTCCTCTGTTGCAGGTATGCTTGCCATTTGGCCACAGTCTGTGTCTGGGCATTCCCAGACTTTGGTTTTGGGAAGTTATCCTTCAGCCAACCTGCTATGAGATATTGAGTGCAAATTATCACTGGGACCCCCTGTGCAATGTCTTCCACTTTTTGTAAGGCATAGTATGTAGTGCATACTATGTAGTTGTTGGTACATGACACTACACCTAACTTCAGCACCCTTACATAGTTGGGACCAGAATCCTAAAGGCACATGTTTATGTCCTTGCCTTTGTCACTGACCCAACCCAAACCCCTCGAGGTAACTGGCTATGTCCAATTCACAAGGCTGTCTGTGCATTATAATTCCCAAGAACTGTATTTGTTTCACTGGGACTTTTAATCATTCAAAGGCCTCATTCTCCTCTGTTGACCAGTCTCAATGGACCCCCTTCTTGACTAAGACTTACAGGGGCCTAAGGAGTTGTGCTAAATTGGAAATAAAAGGACACTTATACCTAGAAGGCCTAAGAAGATTTGCAACTGTTTTAGTGTAGTAGGATGTGGGTAGCCTTGCACCTTATCTATAATGGCAGACAGAATAACTCTAGTCTTACCTGACCATACGACCCCCAGGTATTTGACCAATAAGCCTGAACCCTGGACTTTGCCCTGACTGCCCATCTTCTGTTCACCAACTGAGACAGCAAGGTGGAGGATGCAGTTCGTAAGCTGGAAAGACTCAGGAGTTAGCATAATATCATCAATGCAATGAGAAGCATGTACTTCCTTCAGGGTGGTCATCAACTGAGGTCTGTGGTCTCTAGGCCCTGACAGATACTGGGATAAATATTCCTTGGGCAAGATGATAAAGGTCCATTTTTCTTTTTGCCAGGAGAATGCAAATTAGTCTTGACTCTATGGGGCAATGGGGATGCTGAAGACATTTGGTAAATTGATAACAAAATGTTATGTGCCAAGGGCCTTATTCTCATCAAAAGGGAAGTGATAGTGGATACAGCTACAAACATTGAGAAAGGAACACATTATTTAATTCTCAGTAATTTACTGTCATTCTCAATGTCCCATCATGTTTTCACACAGGCCATACAGGGTTGTGTGCTGTGTTATTATTCCTACGAGGGTTAACTTCTTAACAGCCCCATTGATCTCATTATGCCCCCTAAACCCTGGCAGATGATACTGATTAAGTGCTACTAATTACCAAGGGGATGGCAACAGCTCCAGTGTCCATTTTACATTTCCCCGATTACATGCTTTGCCATCCTAACTCAGTTGGAATTCCAAAATAGTTATTTGGAGGGTCAAGCCTAATAAGATATCCTTTCTCAAGATGTATACTGGGATGGGAGCTATGTATACTAAATACGGTTTTGGTGGCAGTCTCCCAACCTGTAATACTAGTTCAACCTGTCTGACCCCACTCCATAACCATCTGTTGCTGTTATAGGTCCTTGGAAGTGATAAATGATACCATATATGAGAGTGCATTTGACTCCAGTATTCACTAATACAAGGGAAGTTTCTTTATTCTTAGGTTTTCAATATACAGTTAATTCTAAATGTGGTCTTCAATCTCCAGACATCCTGGCCACCATTGCTCTTATTGGGATTCTGGGGCCTTGGCCTTCATCCTAGTCTAAAGGGGTTGACACCTGCAATTTCTCTGCAAAAGGGCTGCTGGGCTGAGCCTCAAACTCCTTAGTAACTCTAACAGGGATGGCACCATGTCCAAGAGGACAAAGAAAAGACCCAGAGCCAGTGAATGAGGCATATGTTTTATTGGGGAGACTTACATACAGGGCAGTCCAGTGCTGGTGAGCTGGACAGGAAGACTGCAACTATTTGTAAAATGCATGCTGTTTATATAGCATTTTCACTTAGCAGCCTCCACCTATTGACCTTCTCCTTATAACCAACATTTAACCCAAAACAAAGGGCCCCAACCCCCTGTACAGTGTGCATTCAAAAAATGGGCCAGGGGTTCAGATGTCCTTCATAGATAAAAAAGTGAATCTCTGGATTAGCCACTCCCAGACTCCTTAGCTCGGGACTTTGAACACACATTTTTTTTTTTTTTTTTTTTTTTTTTTTTTTTTTTAGACCATCAGGTCACTCTCAGAGTATGCTAAGTTGAGTTATTGCTATCTAGTATGACTGCCATATACGTGGATCTTAGCATAATGGATTAGCATGAAAAATAATCATAATGGGGGATGATTACTTCTGATTCCAAGTTAATCTTTATTCCTTTAGATATTTTTTCCATTACTTCTCCCCACCTTCACCAGTAGGGAAGAAATTGTTATGGATTCATCAGATTTGAAGACACCTGCTTGCACATTAAACAACCACTGCAAAAAAAAATTATTGCACAGGTGGGACATTTTTATTTACTTTTTTTCATATACCAAGAGTGTGGTAAGAGCTGAAATTAAGCTAGGGCCCCAAGGCATGTGTGAAATAACTATACATATCTGCATTTTTCTGAAACTAACCAGTTTGATAAAGGGGCAGGTACACACATCAAGCTCCCCTTATTTATCTCCAAAATGGAGTCTATTGCCAAAATGATAAGTACTTTTGGATAAATAGCTTTAATCTCACTTATCACACTGTTACTTATACTGCTACACTAATCACTTTGAGGCTATGTTCAGGATTTCCTATGTTCTCTGACCATAATGCCATCAAATAATACGATAGTTTCTTTTTTTTTTTTTATTATTATACTTTGAGTTCTAGGGTACATGTGCATAACGTGCAGGTTTGTTACATATGTATACTTGTGCCATGTTGGTGTGCTGCACCCATCAACTCATCAGCACCCATCAACTCGTCATTTACATCAGGTATAACTCCCAGTGCAATCCCTCCCCCCTCCCCCCTCCCCATGATAGGCCCCGGTGTGTGATGTTCCCCTTCCCGAGTCCAAGTGATCTCATTGTTCAGTTCCCACCTATGAGTGAGAACATGCGGTGTTTGGTTTTCTGTTCTTGTGATAGTTTGCTAAGAATGATGGTTTCCAGCTGCATCCATGTCCCTACAAAGGACACAAACTCATCCTTTTTTATGGCTGCATAGTATTCCATGGTGTGTATGTGCCACATTTTCTTAATCCAGTCTGTCACTGATGGACATTTGGGTTGATTCCAAGTCTTTGCTATTGTGAATAGTGCCGCAATAAACATACGTGTGCATGTGTCTTTATAGCAGCATGATTTATAATCCTTTGGGTATATACCCAGTAATGGGATGGCTGGGTCATATGGTACATCTAGTTCTAGATCCTTGAGGAATTGCCATACTGTTTTCCATAATGGTTGAACTAGTTTACAATCCCACCAACAGTGTAAAAGTGTTCCTATTTCTCCACATCCTCTCCAGCACCTGTTGTTTCCTGACTTTTTAATGATGGCCATTCTAACTGGTGTGAGAGATGGTATCTCATTGTGCTTTTGATTTGCATTTCTCTGATGGCCAGTGATGATGAGCATTTTTTCATGTGCCTGTTGGCTGTATGAATGTCTTCTTTTGAGAAATGTCTGTTCATATCCTTTGCCCACTTTTTGATGGGGTTGTTTGTTTTTTTCTTGTAAATTTGTTTGAGTTCTTTGTAGGTTCTGGATATTAGCCCTTTGTCAGATGAGTAGACTGCAAAAATTTTCTCCCATTCTGTAGGTTGCCTGTTCACTCTGATGGTAGTTTCTTTTGCTGTGCAGAAGCTCTTTAGTTTAATGAGATCCCATTTGTCAATTTTGGCTTTTGCTGCCGTTGCTTTTGGTGTTTTAGACATGAAGTCTTTGCCCATGCCTATGTCCTGAATGGTACTTACTGATGTCCAGTATCTGGCACAGCTTACAAAGCACTATAATCTCTGTGATATAGCAAAGTATTGGGAAAATACAAATTTTCATTAATATAGAATTTATTAATAAATGTGGCACATCTATTAGAAAGATATGAGAAAGAGCTGTATACACTGATGTGCAGTAACAGCAAAAGATTTTGTTAATGTATCATAGAATAAAAAACAATCACAGAATATTATGTAGAGTGTTGCCCTTTTAGCTTCAAACAATGGAAATTATAAGGAAATCATTAATAGTAGATACCACAAGTGATTGTGGGAGTGGAGAATGGGATTATAGCGACTTTACACTTTCTATGTATCATGTACTCAAATTCATTAGTAATTGCTAATGCAAATGTTCATTTATAAAACAATCAGATAGAAGGAGGAGGCAAAGCAGCGTAGCTAAATAGAACCCTCTAGTGATCACCCCCCAACACAGGAACACCAAATTGTACAACTACCCATGCAAGAAAGCATCTTCATAAGAACCAAAGATCAGGTGATTGGTCACAGTACCTGATTTTAACATCACATCAAGGAAAGAGACACTGAGGAGGGTAGAAAATACAGCCTTAAGTTACTGACACCACCCCTCAGATTAGCCAGCAGTGGTTCCTGGCACAAAGAGATAATCCCTGTGCTTCAGGGAGAGAGAGTGCAGTGACTGTGAAATTTTGCATTGGAACTCAGTGCTGCCCTGTCACAACAGGAAAAACATGGGGCAAAATTCAGCCAGCACTCATGGAGAGAAAATTTAAACCAACCCAAGCCAGAGGGAAATTGTCTATCTCAGTGGTTGCAAACTGAGTTCTGGCTATCCCCACTACCATGGGCTAAATAGCACTCTGGGCCCTAAGTGATCTTGAAAGATAGTCAGGGTCACAATAACTGCAATTTCCAAACAAATGCTGGTGCCATGTGAGCTCATAGCCAGTGGACTTGGGGTGTATGTGACCTACTGAGACACCAACTGGGGCAGCCAAGGAGTACATGCATAACCCTAGGCAGAAGAGCTTCTAACTCTGGGAGAGTCTCTTTCTTTCTGCTTGAGCAGAAGAGAGGGGAGAATATAGGAAACTTTGTCTTGAAACTTGGATACTAGCTCAGCCACAGCATAATAGGGCACCAGGCAGAGTCCTGAGGCCCGCATTCCAGCTCCTAGCTCCCAAATGACATTTCTAGACACACCCTGGGCCAGAAGGAAACCCACTGCCTTGAAGGAAAAGATACAGTCCTGGCAGGATTTATTACCTGTTGACTAAAGAGGCCTTGATTCTTGAATAAACATCAGTACTTGCCAAGCTATACTCATTGTGGGCTTTGGGTGAGGCCCAGAGCCCTGCTGACTTCAGGTGTGACCCAGCACATTTCCAGTTGTGGCGGACACAGCAAGGGAATCCTACTGCTTGAGAAACGGAGTAGAAAGAGTAAAGGGGACATTGTCTTGAAGTTTGGGCACCAGCTCTGCCTCAGTGGAGTAGAGCACCAAGTGGAGTTCTGGGGTCACTGATTCTAGTCCTCAACTCCTGGATGACGTTTCTGGACCCATGCTGGGCCACAAAGAAGCCCACTGCTCTGAAGGTAGAGACCCAAGCCTGGTGGCATGTACCAGAAGCTCACTGAAGTGCCCATGAGCCTTGAGTGAACATCAGCAGTAGCCAGGCAGTATTTGCTGTGGCCTGGGGCAGTGATGAACACAAGGACAGACACCTTCAGCATGAGAAAAGGAGAGGAATGGGTGAGAAGGATTTTGTCTTGTGGCATTGGGTGCCAGCTCAGCCACAGTAGAATAGAGCGCTGAGCAGATTCCTAAGGTTTACAACTACAGGCCCTAACTCTTGGATGGTATTTCTAGACCATCTTTGGTTGGTTGGCAAGTGGGGGGAACTCATCATTCTGAAGGGAAAGACACAAGCCTAGTTGCATTCACAACCTGTTCTTGGGACTTGAGTGAACATTAGCAGTAGCAAGGCAGTGCTCTCTGTGGGCATTCAGTGAGACCCAGTACTGTGCTGGTTTTGGGTATGGCCAGCAGAGTCCCAGTAGTTGTTACCACGTGGATGTTTGTGTCACCGCTTCTCCAGCTCCAGGCAGTTAAGCACAGATAGAAATACTCCCCTTGTTTTGGAGAAAGAAAGTGAAGAAAACAAGAGTCTTTGCTTGATAATTTATAGAATTCTCCAAGATTGTACCCAAGACCACAAAGGAAGTACCTCTATGAGTCCAAAAGGGTCACAGCATTACTGGGCTTGGGGTGCTCCCCTAATGCAAATGTAACTGCGGTAACCAAAGATTTGAATCACAACACTGAATTCCCTATGACTACTTAGAAAACCTTTCCAAAAAGAGTGGATAAAGCAAGCCTAGTCTGTGAAGACTACAATAAATATCTGACTCTTCACTGCCCAAACATTGATGAACATCCCAAAGCATGAAGACAATCCAGGAAAACATGACCTCACCAAATGAACTAAATAAGGCACCAGTGACAGATACCAGAGTGATAGAGACATGTGATCTTACAGAAAGAATTCAAAATAGCTGTGTTGAGGAAACCCCAAAAAATCCAAGATAATACAGCAAAGAAATTCAGAATCCCATTAATTTTTTTAAAATACACTGAAATAACTTTAAAAATCAAGTAGAAACTGTACAGCTAAAAAACCCAATTGACATACTAAAGAATGCATCAGAGTCTCTCAAGAGCAAAATTGATCAAGTGGATGACACAATTAATGAGCTTGAAAACAGGTTATTTGATAATACACAATCAGAGGAGACAAAAGAATAAAAATGAATCTTGCCTGCAAAACCTAGAAAATGCTTCAAAAGGGTAAATCTAAGCGTTATTGGACTTAAAAAGGAAGTAGAGAGAAAGAGAGATAGGGGTAGAATATTTATTCAAAAAATAATAATGAAGAAATTTTCAAATCTAAAGAAAGATATCAATATTTAAGTATTAAAAGGTTACAGAACACCAGGCAGATATACCAAAATAAGACTACTTCAAGGCTTTAAAAATCAAACTCCCTGATATGATTTGACTGTGTCCCCAAACAAATCTCAACTTGAATTGTATCTCACAGAATTCCCACACGTTGTGGAAGGGACCTAGGGAGAGGTAATTGAATCATGGGGCTGGTCTTTCCTGTGCTATTCTTATGATAGTGAATAAGTCTCATGAGATCTGATGAATTTATCGGGGTTTCTGCTTCTGCTTCTTCCTCATTTCCTCTTGCTGCTGCCATGTAGGAAGTGTCTTTCACCTCCTGCCATGATTCTGAGGCCTCCTTAGGCATGTGGAACTGTAAGTCCAATTAAACTTATTTTTCTTCTCAGTCTCAAGTATTTTTTTATTAGCAGTGTGAGAACAAACTAACACAGTAAATTGGTACCTGTAGAGTGGGGTGTTGCTGAAAAGATAACCAAAAATGTAGAAGTGACTTTAGACCAGGATAACAGGCAGAGGCTGGAAGAGTTTGGAGGACTCAGAAGAACACAGCAAAATGTGAGAAATTTTGGAACCTTCTAGAGACTTGTTTAATGGCTTTGACGAGAATGCCGATAGTGATACGAACAATAAGGTCCAGGCTGAGGTGGTCTCAGATGGAGATGAGGAACTTGTTGGCAAATGGAGCAAAGGTGACTCTTGTTATGTTTTAGCAAAGAGACTGATGGCACTTTGCCCCTGCCCTAGGTATTTGTGAAATTTTGAACTTGAGAGAGATTATTTAGGATATCTGGCAGAAGACATTTCTAAGTAGCAAAGCATTCAAAAGGTGACTTGAGTGCTGTTAAAAGTATTCCATTCTAAAAGGGAAACAGACCATAAAAGTTCAGAAAATTTGCAGCCTGATGATGCAGTAGAGAAGAAAAATCCATTTTCTGAGGAGAAATTTAAGATAGCTGCAGAAATTTCCACAACTAGCAAGGAGCCCAATGCTGATCCCCAAGAGCATGAGGAGAATGTCTCCAGGGCATGTTAGAGACCTTTGCAGCAGCCCCTCCCATCACAGGCCTGGAGGCCCAGGAGTAAAAAGTGGTTTCATGAGCCAGGGCCAGAGTCCCCATGCTGTCTGCAGCTTAGGGACTTGGAGCCTGGTGTCCTGGTCACTCTAGCTGTGACTGAAAGGTGAAAATGTAGATCTCAGGCTGTGGCTTCAGAGAGTGAAAGGCCCAAGCCTTGGCAGCTTCCAAGTGGTGTTGAGCCTGAGGGTGCACAGAAGTCAAGAATTGAGGTTTGGGAACCTCTGCCTTGATTTCAGAAGATGTATGGAAACACCTGTATACCCAGGCAAAAGTTTGTTGCAGGGGCATGGCCCTAATGGAGACACTCTGCTAGGGCAGTGTGGAAGGAAATGGGGAGGTGGAGCCCCCACACAGAGTCCCTACTGGTTCGCTACCTAGTAGAGCTGTGAGAAGAGGGCCACTGTCCTCCAGATCCCAGAATAGTAGATCCACTGACAGGTTGCACCATGCACCTGGAAAAGTCACAGACACTTAATGCCAGCCCATGAAAGCAGCTGGGAGGGAGCTGTATCCTGCAAAGCCACAGGGGCAGAGCTGCCCAAGACCATGGGAACTCAACTCTTGCATCAGCATGACCTGAATGTGAGACCTGGAGAAAAGGAGATCCTTTTGGAGCTTTAAAATTGAACTGCCCTTTTGTTTTGGCCAATTTCTCCCACTTGGAATGGCTGTATTTACCAAATACCTGTACTCCAATTGTATCTAGGGACTGACTAGCTTGCTTTTGATTTTACAGACTCATAGGTGGACAGGACTTGCTTTGTCTGAGATGAGACTTTGGACTGTGGATTTTTGGATTAATGCTAAAATGAGTTAACATTTCGGGGGACTGTTGAAAAGGCAAAATTGGTTCTGAAATGTGAGGATGTGAGATTTGGAGGGTCCAGGGATGGGATGATACGGTTTGGCTGTTTCCCCACCCAAATCTCAATTTGAATTGTATATCTCAGAATTCCTACATGTTGTGGGAGGGACCCTTGGGGAGGTAACTGGATCATGGTGGCTGGTCTTTCCTGTGCTATTCTTGTGATAGTGAATAAGTCTCATGAGATCTTATGGGTTTATCAGGGATTTCTGCTTTTGCTTTTTCCTCATTTTCTCTTGCTGCCTACATGTAAGAACTACTTTTCACCTCCGGCCATTATTCTGAGGGCTCCCCAGCCATGTGGAACTGTGAGTTCAATTAAACCTTTCCTTCCCAGTCTCGGGTATGTCTTTATCAGCAGCATCAAAATGGACTAATGCATGCTCAAAAGTCAAGGATAAAGAAAAAATCCTACAAGCAGCAAGAGAAAAGGAACAAATAGGCCAGACACGGTGGCTCACGCGTGAAATTCCAGCACTTTGGTAGGCTGAGGCGGGTGGATTGCTTGAAGTCAGGAGTTCGAGACCAGCCTGGCCAATATAGCAAAACCCCACCTCTACTAAAAATACAAAAATTAGCTGGGCATGGTGGCAGGTGCCTGTAATCTCAGCTACTCCAGAGGCTGAGGCAGGAGAATCACTCAAACCCGGTAAGCAGAGGTTGCAGTGAGCCGAGGTCATGCCACTGCACTCCAGCCTGGGAGACAAAGTGAAACTCCATCTAAATAAATAAATAAATAAATAAATAAATAAATAAATAAAATAACATACAAAGGAGCTCCAATATATCTGGAAGCATATTTCTCAGTAAAACCTTATAGACCAGGAAAGAGTGGCATGACATTTAGAGTTCTGAAGAAAAAAAAGAGAAAACTTTTATCATAAAATAGTATCTCCAGTGAAAATATGCTTCAAACACAAATGAGAAATAAAGACTTTCCCATATAAACAAAACCTGAGGAATTCCATCAACACCAGACATGTCTATGAGAAATGCTACAAATGTTTCCTTAATTTGGAAAAAAAGCTCTTAATGAGCAATAAGAAATCATCTGAAGGTACAAAACTCACTGGTAATACTAAGTTCATAATACTAAAATTGTGTTGTGTGAACTACTCATATCTTGAGTAGAAACAGTAAAAGATGAACCTATCAAAATAATTACAACTTTAAGACATAGTCAATATAATAATGTTTAAGTCGAAAAAGCAAAATGTTAAAAAGTAGAGGGGGGATAAATTAAAAGTATAGAGTTTTTATTAGCTTCCTCTTTGCTTGTTTGTTTTTGCAATCAGTGTTAAGTTGTGATACATTTAAGATAATGGGATATAAGATGTTATTTGTCTCATGGTAACCTCAAATAAAAAAAAACCCTACAAACCTACAACAGATAGACAAAAAGTTAAAAAATAAAATAAAATAAAACATACTACCTGAGAAAATCACCATCACCAAAAGGAAGACAGAAAAGAAAGAAGAAAGGAAAAAAAAGACCACAAAACAACCAGAAAACAAATAACAAAATGGCAAGAGTACGTTCTTAATTTTTTTTCTTTGACATGGAGTTTCACTCTTGTTGCCCAGGCTAGAGTGCAAAGGCACGATCTCGGCTCACTCATATATATATATGAGATGGGGTTCTCCATGTTGATCAGGCTGGCCTCAAATTCTTGACCTCAGGTGATCCACCCACCACAGCCTCCCTAAGTGCTGGGATTACAGGCATGAGCCACCATGCCCAGCCAGTTCTTAGTTATTAATAAGAACATTGAATGTAAATGCACTAAACTCCCTAATCAAAACACATAGAGTGGCTGAATAGATTTATTTTAAAGAAGACCAAATGATCTGTTCCCTTCAAATAACACATGTCACCTATAAAGACACACATAGAATGATAATAAAGGGATGTATCTATACCTCTCTCAGTCAAAACTGATTTGAAGACAAAAACTATAAAAAGAGACAAAGAAGGTCATTACATAATTATAAAGATATCAATTAAACTAGAGGACATAATAATTGTAAATGTATACACCCCCAACACTGAAGCACCCAGATATAAAGCAAATATTATTAGAGCTGAAGAGAGAGATAGGCCCCTAAACTGTAATAGCTGGAGACTTCAAGACCCTACGTTCAGCATTAGACAGGTCATTTAGATAGAAAATAAACAAAAATAGCAGACTTAATCTGCACTATAGACCAAATGACCCTAAGAGCTTTACAGAATATTTCATCAAGCAGGTGCAGAACACACATTCTTCTCCTCAACACGTAGAACAATATAAACAATAGACTATATGTTAGGTCACAAAAAGTCTTAAATTTTTTTTTAAAATAATATTAACCATCTTCGATCACAATGGACCAAAACTAGAAATCAATAACAAAAGTATCTGTACTAATTACAAAAACACAGGGAAATTAAAAAAAAAAATGCTCCTGAATAACAAGTGACTCAGTAAAGAAGTGAAGAAACATTTCAGTGAGATCACTCGGACTCAGGAAGGGGAACATCACACACCGGGGCCTATCATGGGGAGGGGGGAGGGGGGAGGGATTGCATTGGGAGTTATACCTGATGTAAATGACGAGTTGATGGGTGCAGCACAGCAACATGGCACAAGTATACATATGTAACAAACCTGCACGTTATGCACATGTACCCTACAACTTAAAGTATAATAATAATAAATAAATTTAAAAAAAAAATTAAAACAAATGAGCTGGACGCGGTGGCTCACGGGCTCACGCCTGTAATCCCAACACTTTGGGAGGCCGAGGCAGGCAGATCACGAGGTCAGGAGATTAAGACCATCCTAGCTAACACGGTGAAACCCCATCTCTACTAAAAATACAAAATATTAGCTGGGCGTGGTGGCAGGCGTCTGTAGTCCCAGCTACTCAGGAGGCTGAGGCAGGAGAATGGCTGTGAACCCAGGAGGCAGACCTTGCAGTGAACCAAAATCGCGCCGCTGCACTCCACCCTGGGCGACAGAGCGGGACTGTCAAAAAGAAAAAAAAAAAAAAAAAAAAATGGAACTGCAACCTACCAAAACCAATGGAAGAAGAAAGTTTATAGCAATAAGAACCTACACCAAAAAAAGTAGAAAAACTTTAAATAAACAACGTAACAATGTATCTTGAAGAACTATTAAAGGAAAACAAACCAAAACCAAAATTAGTAGAAGAAAAGAAATAACAAAGATCAGAGCAGAAATAAAGTTGAAACAAAAATACAAAAGATCACCAAAATAAAAAATTTTTCTTGTGAAAAGATAAAAATATTCATAAACCTTTAGCCAGACTAAGAAAATAAAGATCCGAACAAATGAACTCAGGGATAAAAAAGGGATCATATAACTGATCTTACAGATATTCAGTGGATTATTTAGAGACTACTAAGAGCAATAATATGCTGATAAATTGGAAAAGCTAAAAAAAAAATAAATTCCCGGACATATGCAACCTACCAAGATTGAAACATTAAAAAAAAAAAATTCAAAATCTGAATAGACCAATAAGAAGTAGTGAGATCAGCTGGGCATAGTGACTCACGCCTGTAATTCCAGCATGTTGGGAGGCCAAGGTGGGGGGATCATTTGAGGTCAGGAGTTCACAACCAGCCAGGCCAGCATGATGAAACCTCATCTCTACTAAGAATACAAAAATTAGCCAGGCGTGCTGATGTGCACCTGTAATCCCAGCTACTCAGGAGGCAGAAGCAGGAGGAATGCTTGAATCTGGAAGGCAGAGGTTGGGGCGAGCCGAGATTGTACCACTGCACTCTAGCCTGGGAAACAGAGTGAGACTCTGTCTCAAAAAAAAAAACACAAACCAAACCAAACCAAAACAAACAAACAAACAAAAAAAAACCAGTTAAGATTGAAGCTGCAATAAAAAGTTTTCCAGCAAAGGAAAGCATAGGACTCAATAGCTACACTGCTGAATTTTACCAAACATTTGTTGTATAACTAATACCAATTCTACTCAAACTCTTTAAAAAAATAGACAAGGAGATAATACTTTCTTTTCTTTTTATTTTAAGTTCTGGGATACATGTGCAGAATGTACAGGTTTGTTACATAGGTATACATGTGCCATGGTGGTTTGCTGCACGGATCAATCCATCATCCAGAGTTCAAGCTGCGCATGCATTAGGTATTTGTCTTAATGCTCTCACTCCCCTTACCCCCTAACCCCTGACAGGCCCCAGTGTGTGATGTTACTGTCCCTGTGCCCAAGTTGAACAAGTGCTCATTGTTCAACTCCCACTTATGAGTGAGAACATGTGATGTTTGATTTTCTGTTCCTGTGTTAGTTTGCTGAGGATGTCTTTCAGCTTCAACCATGTCCCTTCAAAAAAACACGATCTTATTCCTTTTTTATGGCTCCATAGTACTCCATGGTGTATATGTGCCACATTCTCTTTATCCAGTCTATCATTGATGGGCATTTGGGTTGGTTTCAAGTCTTTGCTATTGTAAATAGTGCTGCGATAAACATATATCTGCATGTGTATTTATACTAGAATGATTTACTTGCTGGGTCAAATGGTATTTCTGGTTCTAGATCCTTGAGGAATTGCCACACTGTCTTCCACAATGGTTGAACTAATCTACACTACCATCAACGGTGTACAGGTTTTCCTATTTCTCCACAGCCTCATAAGCATCTGTTGTTTCCCGACTTTTTAATAATTTCCATTCTAATTGGCATGAGATGGTATCTCATTGTGGTTTTGATTTGCGTTTCTCTAATGACAAGTGATGATGGGCTTTTTTTCTTTTTCATATGTTTCTTGGAAATATAAATGTCTTCTTTTGAGAAGTGTCTGTTCATATACTTCACCAAGAATTTAATGGGGTTGTTTCTTTGTTTGTTTTCCTGGAAATTTGTTTAAGTTCATGTAGATTCTGGATATTAGACCTTTGTCAGATGGGTAGCTTGCAAAAATTTTCTCCCATTTTGAAGGTTGCTTGTTCACTCTTACGATAGTTTCTTTGGCTGTGCAGAAGCTCTTAAGTTTATCAGATCCCATATGTCAATTTGGGCTTTTTATTTGCAAATGCTTTTGGTGTTTTGGTCACGAAGTCTTTCCCCATGCGTATATGCTGAATGGTATTGCTGAGGTTTTCTCTTAGGGTTTTTATGGTTTGGGGTTGTACTTTTAAGTATTTAATCCATCTTGGGTTAATTTTTCTATAAGGTGTAAATAAGGGGTCCAGTTTCTGTTTTCTGCATATGGCAAGTCAGTTTTTCCAGCACCATTTAGTTTTATTTTTTTGAGACGAAATCTCACTCTTGTCCCCCAGGCTGGAGTGCAAAGGTGCAATCTCAGCTGACTGCAACCTCTGCCTCTCGGGTTCAAACGATTCTCCTGCCTCAGCCTCTCAAGTAGCTGGAATTACAGGCACCTGCCATCAAGCCCAGTTAATTTTTGTATTTTCAGTAGAGACAGGGTTTCACCATGTTGGCCAGGCTCGTCTCGAACTCTTGACCTCAGGTGATCCGCCCACCTCAGCCTCCCAAAGTGCTGGGATTACAGGCGTGAGCCACTGCACCCGCCCTCCTAGCACCATTTATTAAATAGGGAATCTTCAACCTGATTGCTTGTTTTTGTCAGATTGGTTGAAGATCAGGTGGTTGTAGATGTGTGGTGTTATTTCTGAGGCTTCTGTTCTATTGCATTGGTCTATATATCTGCTTTGGTACTGGTACCATGGTGTTTTGGTTACTGTAGCCTTGTAACATAGTTTGAAGTCAGGTAGTGTGATGCCTCCAGCTTTGTTCTTTTTGCTTAGAATATACAGGCTCTTTTTTGGTTCCATATGAAATTTAAAGAAGTTTTGCCTAATTCTGCAAAGAAAGTCACTGGCAGCTTGATGGTAATAGCATTGAATCTATAAATTACTTTGGGCAGTATGGCCGTTTTCACAGTATTGATTCTTCCTATCCATGAGCATGGAATATTTTTCCATTTGTTTGTGTCCTCTCTTATTTCCTTGAGCAGTGGTTTGTAGTTCTCCTTGAAGAGGTCCTTCACATCTCTTATAAGTTTTATTCCTAGGTATTTTATGCTCTTTGTAACAATTGTGAATGGGAATTCACTCATGATTTGACTCTCTGTTGGTCTATTGTTGGTGTATAGGAATGCTTATGATTTTTGGACATTGATTTTGTATCCTGAGACTTTGCTGAAATTGCTTATCAGCTTAAGAAGTTTTTGGGCTGAGATGCTGGGGTTTTCTAAATGTATAATCATGTCATCTGCAAACAAAGACAATTTGATTTCCTCTCTTCCTATTTGAAGGTGCTTTATTTCTTTCTCTTGCCTGATTGTACTGGCCAGAAATTCCAATACTATGTTGAATAGGAGTGGTGAGAGAGGGCATCCTTGTGCTGGTTTTTTAGGGGAATGCTTCCAGCTTTTCCTATTCGGTATGATATTGGCTATGGGTTTGTCATAAACAGCTCCTATTATTTTGAGATATGCTTCAATACTAGTTTATTGAGAGTTTTTAGCACGAAGGGATGTTGAATTTTATAGAAGGCCTTTTCTGCACCTATTGAAATAATCATGTGTTTTTTGTCATTGGTTCTGTTTATGTGATGAATTACGTTTATTGATTTGCTTATGTTGAACCAGCCTTGCATTCCAGGGATAAAGTTGACTTGATAATGGTGGATAAGCTTTTTGATGTGCTGCTGTGTTTAGTTTGCCAGTATTTTGCTGAGGATTTTCCCATCGATGTTCATCAGGGATACTGACTTGAAATTTTCTTTTTGTTTGTGTGTATCTGCCAGGTTTTGGTATCAGGATGATGGTGGCTTCACAAAATGAGTTAGGGAGGAGTCCTTCTTTTTATATTGTTTGGAATAGTTTCAGAAGAGATGGTACCAGCTCTTCATTGTACCTCTGATAGAATTTGGCTGTGAATCTATCTGTTTCTGGGATTGTTTTTGTTGGTAGACTATGAATTACCGCCTCAATTTCAGAACTTCGTATTGGTCTATTAGGTGATTTGACTTCTTTCTGGTTTAGTCTTGGGAAGGTGTATTTGTCCAAGAATTTATCAATTTCTTCTAGATTTTCTGGTTTATTTGTATAGAGGTGTTTATAGTATTCTCTGATGGCTGTTTGTATCTGTGGGATCAGTATTTGGATTCCCTTTATCATTTATATTGTGTCTATTTGATTCTTCTCTCTTTTCTCCTTTATTAGTCTAGCTAGTGGTCCATCTATTTTGTTAATCTCTTCAAAAAAACAGCTCCTTGATTTATTGAAGTGTTTTTCATGTCTCTATCTCCTTCATTTCTGCTCTGATCTTAGCAGTTTCTTGTCTTCTGCTAGCTTTTGAATTTGTTTGCTCTTGTTTTTCTTTTCTTTTAATTGTGATGTGAAGGTGTCAATTTTAGATCTTTTCCACTTTCTAATGTTGGCATTTAGTGCTTTAAATTTCCCTCTTCACACTGCTCTAGCTGTGCCCAGAGATTCTGGTACCTTGTCTCTTTGTTCTCATTGGTTTCAAAGAACATCTTTATTTCTGCCTTAATTTCGTTATTCACTCAGTTGTCATTCAGAAGCAGGTTGTTCAGTTTCCAGGTAGTTGTGCAGTTTTGAGTGACTGTCTTAATCCTGGGTTCTAATTTGATTGCACTGTGGTCTCAGAGACTGTTTGTTATGATTTCCATTCTTTTGCATTTGCTGAGGAGTGTTTTACTTTTAATTATGTGGTCAATTTTAGTATAAGTGCTATGTGGTGCTCATAAGAATGTATATTCTGATGATTTGGGGTGGAGAATTCTGTAAATGTCTTTTGGGTCCACCAGGTCCAGAGTTGAGTTCAAGTCCTGAATATCCTTGTTAATATTCTCTCTCATTGATCTGTTTTATATTCACAGTGGGGTGTTAATGTCTCCCACTACTATTGTGTGGGAATCTAAGTCTTTTTGTAGGTCTCTAAGAACTTGCTTTATGAATCTGGGTGCTCCTGTACTGGGTGCACATATATTTAGGATAGTTAGCTCTTCTTGTTGCATTGGTCCCTTTACCATATTTTTGATCTTTGCTGGTTTAAAGTCTGTTTTATCAGAGACAGATTTGAATTCTGCTTTTTCTACTTTCCATTTGCTTTGTACACATTCCTCCATTTCTTTATTTTTAGCCTGTGTGTATTTGCATGTGAGATGGGTCTCCTAAATATACCATGTCAATGGGTCTTGACTCTGTCAATTTGCCAGCCTGTGTCTTTTAATTGGAGCATTTAGCCCATTTACATTTAAGGTTAATATGGTTATGTGTAAATTTCATCCTTTCATCATGATGCTGATTATTTTTCATATTAGTTGATGAAGTTTCATCATAGTGTCATTGGTCTTTATATTTTGGTTATTTTGGTGTGTTTTTGCAGTGGCTGGTACCAGTTTTTCATTTTCATGCTCATTACTTCCTTCAGGAGCAGGTCTCGTGGTGACAAACTCTCTCAGCATTTGCTACTCTGGCAAGTTTTTTATTTCTCTTTTGCTTATGAAGCTTAGTTTGGCTGGATATGAAATTCTGGGTTGAAAATTTTTTTCCTTAAGAATGTTGAATATTGGCCCCTACTCTCTTCTGGCTTGTAGGGTTTCTGCAGAGAGATCCACTGTTAGTCTGATGGGCTTCCCTTTGTCCGTAACCTGGCCTTTCTCTCTGGCTGCCCTTAACATTTTTTCCTTTTTTCAACCTTGGAAAATCTAACAATTATGTGTGTTGAGGTTGCTCTTATAGAGTAATATCTTAGTGGTCTTCTCTGTATTTCCTGAATTTAAATGTTGGCCTGTCTTGCTAGTTTGGAGAAGTTCCTCTGGATGATTTCCTAAAGTGTGTTTTCCAACTTGGTTCCATTCTCCCCATCACTTTCAGGCATACCAATCAAAAGTAGCTTTGGTCTTTTCATATAGTTCCGTATTTCTTGGAGGCTTTGTTTATTCCTTTGCATTCTTTTTTCTCTAATCTTGTCTTCATGCCTTGTCTCAGTAAGTTAATCTTCAATGTCTGATATCCTTTCTTCTGCTTGATTGATTTGTCTATTGATACTTGGATATGTTTCACGAAGTTCTCATGCTATGTTTTTCCGCTCCATCAGGTCATTTATGCTCCTGTCTAAGGTGGTTATTCTAGTTAGAAGTTCCTGTAACCTTTTATCAAGGTTCTTAACTTCCATGGATTGGGTTAGAACATGCTCCTTTAGCTCAGAAGAGTTTGCTATTACCCACCTTCTGAAGCCTACTTCTGCCAATTCATCAAACTCATTCTCTGTCCAGTTTTGTTCCCTTGCTGGAGAGGAGTTGCAAATTTTTGGAGAAGAGGCATTCTGGTGTTTTGAATATTCAGAATTTTTGTGCTATTTTATTTTCTCATCTTTGTGGATTCATCTACCTTTGATCTTTGAGGATGATGATCTTTGGATGGTGTTTTTGTGTGTGGGGGGGTCCTTTTTGTTTATGATGATGTTATTGCTTTCTGTTTGTTAGTTTTTCTTCTAAGAGTCAGGCCCCTGTTCTGCAAGTCTGCTGCAGATTTCTTGAGGTCCACTCCAGACCCTGTTTGCCTGGGTATCACCAGCAAAGGCTGCAGAACAACAAACATTGCTGCCTGTTCCTTCCTCTGGGAGCTTCGTCCCAGAGGGACACTTGCCTGATGCCAGCCAGAGATCTCCTGTATGAAGTGTCTATTGACCGTTGCTGGGATGTCTCTTAGTCAGGAGGCATGTGGGTCAGTGTCCCAATTGAGACAGTCTGTCCCTTAGCAGAGCTCAAGCTCTGTATTTGGAGAATCCTCCTTGTTAAGATCAGCTGCTGTCTTCAGATCTGGCAGGCAGAAAAGTTTTTTTTTTTAAATTAATTAATTTATTATTATTATTATACTTTAAGTTCTAGGGTACATGTGCATAACGTGCAGGTTTGTCACATATGTATACTTGTGCCATGTTGCTGTGCTGCACCCATCAACTCGTCAGCACCCATCAACTCGTCATTTACATCAGGTATATCTCCTTATGTTATCCCTCCCCCACCTATGAGGCAGAACATGCAGTGTTGGGTTTTCTGTTCTTGCAATAGTTTGTTGAGAATGACGGTTTCCAGCTGCATCCATGTCCCTACAAAGGACATGAACTCATCCTTTTTTATGGCTGCATAGGATTCCATGGTGTACATGTGCCACATTTCCTTAATCCAGTCTGTCACTGATGGACGTTTGGGTTGATTCCAAGTCATTATTATTGTGAATAGTGCCACAATAAACATATGTGTGTATGTGTCTTTATAGCAGCATGATCTATAATCCTTTGTGTATATACCCAGTAATGGGATGGCTGGGTCAAATGATATTTCTAGTTCTAGATCCTTAAGGAATCGTCACACTGTTTTCCACAATGGTTGAACTAGTTTACAGTCACACCAACAGTGTAAAAGTGATCCTATTTCTCCACATCCTCTCCAGCACCTGTTGTTTCCTGATTTTTTAATGATTGCCATTCTAATTGGTGTGAGATGGCATCTCATTGTGGTTTTGATTTGCATTTCTCTGATGGCCAGTGATGATGAGCATTTTTTCATGTGTCTGTTGGCTGTATGAATGTCTTCTTTCGAGAAGTATCTGTTCATATCCTTTGCCCACTTTTTGATGGGGTTGTTTGTTTTTTTCTTTTAAATTTGATTGAGTTCTTTGTAGGTTCTGGATATTAGCCCTTTGTCAGATGATTGGATTGCAAAAATTGTCTCCCATTCTGTAGGTTGCCTGTTCACTCTGATGGTAGTTTCTTTTGCTGTGCAGAAGCTCTTTAGTTTAATTAGATCCCATTTGTCAATTTTGGCTTTTGTTGCTCTTGCTTTTGGTGTTTTAGACATGAAGTCCTTCCCCATGCCTATGTCCTGAATGGTATTACCTAGGTTTTTCTTCTAGGGTTTTGATGGTTTTAGGTCTAATATTTAAGTCTCTAATCCATCTTGAATTAATTTTCATATAAGGAGTAAGGAAAGGATCCAGTTTCAGCTTTCTACTTATGGCTAGTCAACATTCCCAGCACCATTTATTAAATAGGGAATCCTTTCCCCATTTCTTGTTTTTCTCAGGTTTGTCAAGGATCAGATGGCTGTAGATGTGTGGTATTATTTCTGAGGGCTCTGTTCTGTTCCATTGGTCTATATCTCTGTTTTGGTACCAGTACCATGCTGTTTTGGTTACTTTAGCCTTGTAGTATAGTTTGAAGTCAGGTAGCGTGATGCCTCCAGCTTTGTTCTTTTGTCTTAGGATTGTCTTGGCAATGAGGGGTCTTTTTTGGTTCCATATGAACTTTAGAGCAGTTTTTTCCAATTCTGTGAAGAAAGTCATTGGTAGTTTAATGGGGATGGCATTGAATCTATAAATTACCTTGGGCAGTATGGCCATTTTCACTATATTGATTCTTCCTATCCATGAGCATGGTATGTTCTTCCATTTGTTTGTGTCCTCTTTTATTTCACTGAGCAGTGGTTTGTAGTTCTCCTTGAAGAGGTCCTTTACATCCCTTGTAAGTTGGATTCCTAGGTATTTTATTCTCTTTGAAGCTATTGTGAAGGGGAGTTCATTCATGATTTTGCTCTGTTTGTCTGTTACTGGTGTAAAATAATGCTTGTGATTTTTGCACATTGATTTTGTATCCTGAGACTTTGCTGAAGTTGGTTATCAGCTTAAGGAAATCTCGGACTGAGACAATGGGGTTTTCTTTTTGTTTTTCTTTTTTTTTTTTGAGATAGAGTGTCACTCTGTTGCCCGGGCTGGAGTGCAATGGCTGGATCTCAGCTCACTGCAAGCTCCGCCTCCTGGGTTTATGCCATTCTCCTGCCTCAGCCTCTTGAGTAGCTGGGACTACAGGCGCCTGCCCCGTCGCCCAGCTAGTGTTTTTGTTTGTTTGTTTGTTTGTTTTTTGTTTTTGTATTTTTTAGTAGAGATGGGGTTTCACCGTGTTAGCCAGGATGGTCTCGATCTCCTGACCTCGTGATCCGCCCGTCTTGGCCTCCCAAAGTGCTGGGATTACAGGCTTGAGCCACCGCGCCCAGCCACAACAATGGGGTTCTCTAAATATACAATCATGTCATCTGCAAACAGGGACAATTTGACTTCTTCTTTTCCTAACTGAATACCCTTGATTTCTTTCTCTTGCCTGATTGCCCTAGCCAGAACTTCCAACACTATGTTGAAAAGAGTGGTGAGAGAGGACATCCCTGTCTTGTGCCAGTTTTCAAAGGGAATGCTTCCAGGTTTTGCCCATTCAGTATGATATTGGCTGTGGGTTTGTCATAAATAGCTCTTATGATTTTCAGATATGTTCCATCAATACCGAATTTATTGAGAGTTTTTAGCATGAAGGCCTGTTGAATTTTGTCCAAGGCCTTTTCTGCATCTATTGAGATAATCATGTGGTTTTTGTCTTTGGTTTTGTTTATATGCTGGATTACGTTTCTTGATTTGCGTATGTTGAACCATCACGTTTTCTTTATCCATTCATCTGCTGATGGACTCTTCGATTGCTTTCAAATCTTGGCTACTGTGAACAGTGCTGCAACAAACATCAGAGTGCAGATATCTCATCAATATACAAATTTCCTTTCTTTTGGATATATACCCAGCAGTGAGATTACTAAATCATATGGTAGCTTTATTTTTGGTATTTGGAGGAACCTCCAAACTGTTCTCTATACTGGTTTTACTCATTTACATTTCCACTAACAATGTACGAGGGTTCCCTTTTCTCCAAATCCTTGTCAGCATTTGTAACTGCCTGACTTTTGTATAAAAGTCATTTTTTTAACTGGGGTGAGATGATATCTCATTGTAGTATTGATTCGCATTTCTCTGATGATCAACAATATTGAGCACATTTTCACATGCGTGTTTGCCATTTATATGTCTTCTTTTGAGAAATGTCTATTCAGATCCTTCGCCCATTTCAAAATCAGTGTATTAGATTTTTCCCTATTGAGTTTTTGAGCTCCTTATGCATTGTGGTTATTCATCATTTTTTAGATGCGTAGCTTGCAAATATTTACTCCCATTCTGTAGGTTGTCTATTTGCTGATTGTTTCCTTTGCAGTGTAGAAACTTCTTAACTGGGTGTGATCCCATTTTTCTATTTTTTGCTGCCTGTGCCTGTGGGATATTACTCAAAACATTTTTTCCTAGAGCAATGTCCTAGAGAGTTTCTCCTTTTTTTTTTTTCCAGTAGTAGTTTCATAGTTTGAGGTCTTAGATTTAAGTCTTTATTTAACTTTTACTTGATTTTGGTATAAGGCAATATATGGTCTAGTTTCATTATTCTGAATATGAATATCGTGTTTTCTCAGCACCATTTATTGAAGAGACTGTATTTTCCAAAGTATATGTCCTTGGAACCTTTGTTGAAAAGGGGTTCACTGTAAGCTTGTAGATTAGTTTCTGGGTTCTCTGTTCTGGTTCCTTGGTCTATGTGTCTGTTTTATGCCAATACTATGCTGTTTTGGTTACTATAGAGCTGCAGTATTATTTGAAGTCAGGTAATATGATTGCTACAGTTTTATTCTTTTTGCTTATGATAGCTTTGGCTATTCTGTTTTTTTGTGTGATTTCACATAAAAGATAGGATTGTTATTTCTATTCTGTGAAGAATGTAATTGGTATTTTAATAGAGATTGCATTGAATCTGTAGATTGTTTTTAGTAGTATGAACATTTTAATAACACTTATTCATCCAATTTATGAATATAAAATATCTTTCAATGTTTCATGGTTTTCATGAAAATTTTACACTTTTTTGTTAATTCCTAGGTATATTTATTTATGGCTATTGTAAGTGAGATTACTTTTTAAATTTCGGATTTTTCGCTGCTGGCATATAGAAATGCTACTGATTTTGTTATGTTGATTTTGTATCCTGCAACTTTACTGAATTTGTTTATTAGTTCTAATAGTTTTTTGGTGGAACCTTTATGTGTTTTCCAAATATAAGGTCATGTCATCTGCAAACAAGGATGATTTTACTTCTTGCATTTTAATTTGGATGTCTTTTATTTCTTTCTG
Source organism: Macaca thibetana thibetana (assembly GCF_024542745.1). Lineage (NCBI taxonomy): Eukaryota > Metazoa > Chordata > Mammalia > Primates > Cercopithecidae > Macaca > Macaca thibetana. The sequence continues at coordinate 56,429,393 of NC_065598.1, forward strand.
TTGTCTGATTGCTCTATCTGGTATTTATTACTATGTTGAATAACAGTAAAGAAAGTGGACTTTCTTGTCCTGTTACAGAGATAAGAGAAAATGCTTTCAGGTTTTTGACATTCAGTACAACACTTGCTGTGGTTCTGTCATATATGTCTTTTAAGATGTTGAGGTATGATTCTTCTATATTCAGTTTTCTGAGAGTTTTTATCATAAAAAATGTTAAATTTTATCAAACACTTGTTTCAGCATCAATTAAAGGGATCTTATAGTGTTGTCCTTAATTTTGCTGAAATGATGCATCACATTGATTGATTTGCATATGTTGAACTATACTTGCACACCTGAAAAACATCTCACTTGGTCATGATGAGTAATCTTTTATTATTTTTTGTTATACTTTAAGTTCTAGGGTACATGTGCACAACGTGCAGGTTTGTTACATATGTATACTTGTGCCATGTTGTTGTGCTGCACCCGTCAACTCATCAGCACCCATCAACTCGTCATTTACATCAGATATAACTCCCAATGCCATCCCTCCCCCATTCCCCCTCCCCATAAGGCCCCGGTGTGTGATGTTCCCCTTCCAGAGTCCAAGTGATCTCATTGTTCAGTTCCCACCTATGAGTGAGAACATGCGGTGTTTGGTTTTCTGTTCTTGCGATAGTTTGCTGAGAATGATGGTTTCCAGCTGCATCCATGTCCCTACAAAGGACACAAACTCATCCTTTTTTATGGCTACATAGGATTCCGTGGTGTATATCTGCCACATTTTCTTAATCCAATCTGTCACTGATGGACATTTGGGTTGATTCCAAGTCTTTGCTATTGTGAATAGTGCCGCAATAAACATACATGTGCATGTGTCTTTATGGCAGCATGATTTATAATCCTTTGGATATAGACCCAGTAATGGGATGGCTGGGTCAAATGGCATTTCTAGTTCTAGATCTTTGAGGGACTGCCATACTGTTTTCCACAATGGTTGAACCAGTTTACAATCCCACCAACAGTGTAAAAGTGTTCCTATTTCTCCACATCCTCTCCAGCACCTGTTGTTTCCTGACTTTTGAATGATTGCCATTGTAACTAGTGGGAGATGCTATCTCATTGTGGTTTTGATTTGCATTTCTCTGATGGCGAGTGACGATGATCATTTTTACATGTGTCTGTTGGCTGTATGAATGTCTTCTTCTGAGAAGTGTCTGTTCATATACTTTGCCCGTTTTTCAGGGTGTTGTTTGTTTGTTTTCTTGTAAATTTGATTGAGTTTTTATAGGTTCTGGATATTAGCCCTTTGTCAGATGAGTAGATTGCAAAAATTTTCTCCCATTCTTTAGGTTGCCTGCTCACTCTGATGGTAGTTTCTTTTCCTGTGCAGAAGCTCTTTAGTTTAATTAGATCCCATTTGTCAGTTTTGGCTTTTGTTGCCATTGCTTTTGGTGTTTTAGACATGATGCTCTTGCCCATGTCTATGTCCTGAATGGTATTACCTAGATTATTTTCTAGGGTTTTTATGGTTTTAGGTCTAACATTTAAGTCTCTAATCCATCTTGAATTAATATTTTCATATGAGGAGTAAAGAAAGGATCCAGTTTCAGCTTTCTACTTATGGTTAGCCAATTTTCCCAGCACCATTTATTAAATAGGGAATCCTTTCCCCATTCTTGTTTTTCTCAGGTTTGTCAAAGATCAGATGGTTGTAGATGTGTGGTATTATTTCTGAGGGCTCTGTTCTGTTCCATTGGTCTATATCTCTGTTTTGGTAACTGTACCATGCTGTTTTGGTTACTGTAGCCTTGTAGTAGAGTTTGAAGTCAGGTAGCGTGATGCCTCCAGCTTTGTTCTTTTGGCTTAGGATTGTCTTGGCAATGCGGGCTCTTTTTTGGTTCCATACGAACTTTAGAGCAGTTTTTTCCAATTCTGTGAAGAAAGTCATTGGTAGTTTAATGGGGATGGCATTGAATCTATGAATTACCTTGGGCAGTATGGCCATTTTCCCAATACTGATTCTTCCTATGCATGAGCATGCAATGTTCTTTATTTGTTCGTGTCCTCTTTATTTCACTGAGCAGTGGTTTGTAGTTCTCCTTGAAGAGGTCCTTTACATCCCTTGTAAGTTAGATTCTTAGTTATTTTATTCTCTTTGACGCTATTGTGAAGGGGAGTTCATTCATGATTTGGCTCTTTGTTTGTCTGTTACTGGTGTATAAGAATGCTTGTGATTTTTGCACATTAATTTTGTGTCCTGAGACTTTGCTGAAGTTTCTTATCAGCTTAAGGAGATTTTAGGCTGAGATGATGGGGTTTTCTAAATATACAATCATGTCATCTGCAAACAGGGACAATTTGACTTCTTCTTTTCCTAACAGAATATCCTTGATTTCTTTCTCTTGCCTGATTGCCCTAGCCAGAACTTCCAACGCTATGTTGAATAGGAGTGGTGAGAGAGGGCATCCCTGTCTTGTGCCAGTTTTCAAAGGGAATTTTTCCAGTTTTTGCCCATTCAGTATGATATTGGCTGTGGGTTTGTCATAAATAGCTCTTATTATTTTGAGATACGTTCCATCAATACCGAATTAATTGAGCGTTTTTAGCATGAAGGGCTGTTGAATTTCGTCAAAGGCGTTTTCTGCATCTACTGAGATAATCATGTGGTTTTTGTCTTTGATTCTGTTTATATGCTGGATTATGTTTATTGATTTGTGAATGTTGAACCAGCCTTGCATCCCAGGGATGAAGCCCACTTGATCATGGTGGATAAGCTTTTTGATGTGCTGCTGGATGCAGTTTGCCAGTATTTTCTTGAGGATTTTTGCATTGATGTTCATCAGGGATATTGGTCTAAAATTCTCTTTTTTTTGTTGTGTCTTTGCCAGGCTTTGGTATCAGGATGATGTTGGCCTCATAAAATGAGTTAGGGAGGATTCCCTCTCTTTCTATTGATTGGAATAGTTTCAGAAGGAATGGTACCAGCTCCTCCTTGTACCTCTGGTAGAATTCAGCTGTGAATCCATCTTGTGCTGGACTTTTTTTCATTGGTAGGCTATTAATTATTGCCTCAATTTCAGAGCCTGCTATTGGTCTATTCAGGGATTCAGCTTCTTCTTGGTTTAGTCTTGGAAGAGTGTAAGTGTCCAGGAAATTATCCATTTCTTCTAGATTTTTCAGTTTATTTGCGTAGAGGTGTTTATAGTATTCTCTGATGGTAGTTTGTATTTCTGTGGGGTCGGTGGTGATATCCCCTTTATCATTTTTTATTGCGTCTCTTTGATTCTTCTCTCTTTTCTTCTTTATTAGACTTCCTAGTGGTCTATGAACTTTGTTATCTTTTCAAAAAACCAACTCCTGGATTCATTGATTTTTTGGCAGGTTTTTTGTGTCTCTATCTCCTTCAGCTCTGCTCAGATCTTAGTTATTTCTTGCCTCCTGCTAGCTTTTGAATGTGTTTGCTCTTGCTTCTCTAGTTCTTTTAATTATGATGTTAGAGTGTCAATTTTAGATCTTTCCAGCTTTCTCTTTTGGGCATTTAGTGCTATAAATTTCCCTCTACACACTGCTTTAAATGTGTCCCAGAGATTCTGGTATGTTGTATGTTTGTTCTCATTGGTTTCAAAGAACATCTTTATTTCTGCCTTCATTTCGTTATATACCCAGTAGTCATTCAGGAGGAGATTATTCAGTTTCCATATAGTTGAGTAGTTTTGATTGAGTTTCTTAGTCCTGAGTTCTAGTTTGATTGCACTGTGGTCTGAGAGACAGTTTGTTATAATTTCTGTTCTTGTACATTTGCTGAGGAGTGCTTTACTTCCAATTATATGGTTAATTTTGGAATAAGTGTGATGTGTTGCTGAGAAGAATGTATATTCTGTTGATTTGGTGTGGAGAGTTCTGTAGATGTCTATTAGGTCTGCTTGCTGCAGAGATGAGTTCAATTCCTGAATATCCTTGTTAACTTTCTGTCTCGTTGATGTGTCTAATGTTGTGAGTGGGGTGTTGAAGTCTCCCATTATTATTGTATGAGAGTCTAAGTCTCTTTGTAAGTCTCTAAGGACTTGCTTTATGAATCTGGGTGCTCCTGTATTGGGTGTATATATATTTAGGATAGTTTGCTCTTCCTGTTGAATTGATCCCTGTACCATTATGTAATGGCCTTCTTTGTCTCTTTTGATCTTTGATGGTTTAAAGTCTGTTTTATCATAGACTAGGATTGCAATCCCTGCTTTTTTTCTGTTCTCCATTTGCTTGGTAGATCTTCCTCCATCCCTTTATTTTGAGCCTATGTATGTCTCTGCATGTGAGATGGGTCTCCTGAATACAGCAAACTGATGGGTCTTGACTCTTTATCCAGTTGCCAGTCTGTGTGTTTTAATTGGACCATGTAGTCCATTTACATTTAAGGTTAATATTGTTATGTGTGAACTTGATCCTGCCATTATGATATTAACTGGTTATTTTGCTCGTTAGTTGATGTTGTTTCTTCCTAGCCTCAATGATCTTTACATTTTGGCATGTTTTTGCAATGGCTGGTCCTGGTTGTTCCTTTCCATGTTTAGTGCTTCCTTCAGGGTCTCTTGTAAGGCAGGCCTGGTGGTGACAAAATCTCTAAGCATTTGCTTGTCTGTAAAGGATTTTATTTCTCCTTCACTGATGAAACTTAGTTTGGCTGGATATGAAATTCTGGGTTTAAAATTCTTTTCTTTAAGAATGTTGAATATTGGCCCCCACTCTCTTCTGGCTTGGAGAGTTTCTGCCGAGAGATCTGCTGTTAGTCTGATGGGCTTCCCTTTGTGGGTAACCCGACCTTTTTCTCTGGCTGCCCTTAAGTTTTTTTCCTTCATTTCAACTTTGGTGAATCTGGCAATTATGTGTCTTGGAGTTGCTCTTCTCGAGGAGTATCTTTGTGGCGTTCTCTGTATTTCCTGGATTTGAATGTTGGCCTGCCCTACTCGGTTGGGGAAATTCTCCTGGATGATATCCTGAAGAGTGTTTTCCAACTTGGTTCCATTTTCCCCCTCACTTTCAGGCACCCCAATCAGACGTAGATTTGGTCTTTTTACATAATCCCATACTTCTTGCAGGCTTTCTTCATTTCTTTTTCTTCTTGTTTCTTTAGATTTCTGTTCTCGCTTCATTTCATTGATTTGATCCTCAATCGCTGATACTCTTTCTTCCAGTTTATCAAGTTGGTTACTGAAGCTTTTGCATTTGTCACGTATTTCTCATGTCATGGTTTTCATGTCTGTCAGTTCGTTTATGGCCTTCTCTGCATTAATTATTCTAGTTATCAATTCTTCTACTCTTTTTTCAAGATTTTTAATTCCTTTGCGCTGGGTATGTAATTCCTCCTTTAGCTCTGAGAAGTTTGATGGACTGAAGACTTCTTCTCTCATCTCGTCAAAGTCATTCTCCATCCAGCTTTGATCTGTTGCTGGCAATGAGCTGCGTTCCTTTGCAGGGGGAGATGTACTCTTATTTTTTGAATTTCCAGCTTTTCTGCCCTGCTTTTCCCCCATCTTTGTGGTTTTGTCTGCCTGTGGTCTTTGATGATGGTGACGTACTGATGGGGTTTTGGTGTGGGTGTCCTTCCTGTTTGTTACTTTTCCTTCTAACAGTCAGGACCCTCAGCTGTAGGTCTGTTGGAGATTGCTTGAGTTCCACTCCAGACCCTGTTTCCCTGGGTATCAGCAGCAGAGGCTGCAGAAAGTTGAATATTGCTGAACAGCGAGTGTCTTGTCTGATTCTTCTTTGGAAGCTTCCTCTCAGGTGTGTACTCCACCGTGTCAGGTGTGGGGTGTCGGTCTGCCCCTAGTGGGGGATGTCTCCCAGTTAGGCTACTCAGGGGTCAGGGACCCACTTGAGCAGGCAGTCTGTCCCTTCTCAGATCTCAGCCTCCATGTTGGGAGATCCACTGCTCTCTTCAAAGCTGTCAGACAGTGTTGTTTGCATGTGCAGAGGTTTCTGCTGCTTTTTGTTGTTGTTGTTTAGCTGTTCCCTGTCCCCAGAGGTGGAGTCTACAGAGACAGACAGGCATCCTTGAGCTGCTGCGAGCTCCACCCAGTTCGAGCTTCCTAGTGGCTTTGTTTACCTACTTAAGCCTCAGCAATGGTGGGTTCCCATCCCCCAGCCTCCCTGCTGCCTTGCGGTTAGATCGCAGACTGCTGTGCTAGCAATGAGGGAGGCTCCGTGGGTGTCGGACCCTCCCGGCCAGGTGTGGTATACAATCTCCTGCTGTGCCCGTTTGCTAGGACCCTTGGTAAAGTGTAGTATTGGGGTGGAGTTATCCGATTTTCCAGGTGTTGTGTGTCTCAGCTCCCCTGGCTAGGAAAAGGGATTCCCTTCCCCCTTGCACTTCCCAGGTGAGGCGATGCCTCGCCCTGCTTCAGCTCTTGCTGGTCGGGCTTCAGCAGCTGACCAGCACCAATTGTCCGGCACTCCCTAATGAGATGAACCCAGTACCTCAGTTGAAAATGCAGAAATCACCTGTCTTCTGTGTCTCTCACGCTGGGAGTTGGAGACTGGAGCTGTTCCTATTCCGTGAGTATTCTTAACTCATGGGAATATAATTGTTTGCAACAGTGCAATAGGAATCCATTTTTGAGGCCGGGCGCAGTGGCTCACGTGTGTAATCTCAGCACTTTGGGAGACCAAGGTGATTGGATCATTTGTGGTCAGGATTTCAAAACCAGCCTTGCCAATATGGTGAAACCCCATCTTTACTGAAAATACAGAAATTAGCCGGGCGTGGTGGTGGGTGACTGTAATCCCAGCTAATTGAGAGGTTGAGGCAGAAGAATTGCTTGAGCTCGGGAGGTGGAGGTTGCAGTGAGCTGAGATCATGCCATTGGACTCCAGCCTGGGCGACAGAGCAAGAGTCCATCTCCAAAAAAAAAAAAAAAAATGTCAATTTTTCTTTTGCAAAAGGACACAATTGAAAAAACTGGTAATTTTACCAAGGCTTTAACTGGAAGGGTATGCTTTCCTTTAAGGGGTCATCTCAACTTGCAGAGCCACTAAAACCCAGTGGGGAAACTTGCCTCATACCCTCATCTACACAGTCTCTGTAAAGGGTTCCTGACCTGTGGTCAGTAAAGAATGTCACATTCTAACAGGTCTAGGAGCTCCAAGTTTATTTGGGGCTTTAAGAGAAGAGGATCACCCAACTCACAGGTATTTGGGGATATAAACCCATGGCTGGGCTCAGCTTTAAAAGGTCTTATTTAAGATTCCTTGTGGAACAAACTTCCATTAAAGCCAATCTAGAAGGCCTATGTAGAAATAATTATTCTTGCTGCACTTTATGCAGATAATCAGGCCATGTATAAGACTAAAGTATAAATTTCAAACCATTCAGTCCTATAATGATTTTTTAACAAAAATGAGGACTGGAGAAAGAGAAATTGTGTTTCAAAACTTATCATATATTTGTTATTAAATTCTAAACTCACTAGTTGTTTTCAAGTTTTCACCTATATTTTAGGCTAACCCTGCTTGTTCCTGTGAACCAACCAGCAATCTCCAGCTGCACCTCCGAAAGAACAAGAGGAATGGGCAATGTAAAAATCTGGATCAATATTCTAGTTCTGAGCAATTATCCTGCAAATCCTGCCAGGTGATGAGAATAAATAGGATTCGTATCAAGAGAAGTTTTCCTTTTTGGGAAAGTAAGACCAAGGGAACTCACCAAAGCCAAGCATCATGCACCGAAACCTTAGCAAGCACTATAGCCAGCAGTTATCTGGGTGTGTTGCAAGACATCCTTTTCTCTCCATTGCTGGAGGAAGACTCAGGTCCACAGGTGCACCTTAGCATTTGGCTTACAATAACGAGTTAATGCAACACACCCCTGAGACACATTTTTTTTCCAAACTCAATTCCAACCTTCAGGTTAAAACTCGAGGAAGGAAAACTGGATCTGAGCAATCCAGAGGCATACAATAACAGAGGTTAAAAGGCACAGCACAGGTGAGTGTGGCTGATTCCTGTAGATTAAGCCAACCCGAAGCTTCTTGTTTCATGGATAATATCCATGGCATAAATGAGGTCTAGGGAACTCCAAGACTACTGACAGTAGGTGGGAAAGAGACATAGGTCAGAGCAGATAATTTCTATTCTCTAGGCCCCCTGCTTCATGGGTGCAAGCCGCTTTGGTACTCATGGTGGACCTGCCAAGGTCACTGGGATTCGGGGATGCAAGGATAGAAGAGGGAAAGAGGATGCTCTTCTCTCTCTCTCTCTCTCTCTCTCTCTCTCTCTCTCACCCCCGGTATCTGCTAGGAAGGGAAGGAAACCAGAGATACCTGCTTCCCTCTCTCTAGATGGGTAGCCATTCAGCCTCAGTCTCTACCCCTTTAAAATGCATCCTAAACCCTTGGGACTCCTTTAAAAAGTGCCTGCTTTTATTCCTTTCTCCTCTTCAGTTCTCTCTTCACTGATTGGTAATTGTGTCTCCATACTATTAGAGACTCCCCTCAGATGCATCCTCTAAACTGGAAAGAGTTAATTTCCCAAACCTTAAACCGGATGGCTTAGGATTGGACTCAGGGGAAGGGAACCCAGAAGCCCAACATGCTAGCCAAAGGGAAAAGTCATTTTTACCAGTCGGGCTTTTGGCCTCCCTCTCCCTGTGCAAACTGGAAAAAGGCCTTGGAATTTTTGAGCTGTCCTTACCTCCCCTTTGTTTCGTTTTGATATATGTTTTCTAACAACTATTTGTTTGTTCTTGCCTTTAGGCCATCAAACTCTAAACAGTCATGCAACCGAAGCCTCTGACAATGGCCCTTTCTGCTAGGAACTTCTAGATAGGCCTCTGAGGGAGCTCTGACTGCCGTTTCCCCAAAACAGCACCTGCTGTCAGTAGAAAGCAGTTAAGATCAGTCTTTGTCCTTATCCTTAATCTAACGGCAGTCAGATGTACTTCTTTAGAGTGGGGAATGATACAGCCAGGTGAGAGGGGGTCCCTAAAGAAACTCCAAGCGGCCTGCCCACTGGAGTGGAACCACAGAATTTCCCGCCCTTTGTAGTGGGAGGAGCCAGGCTCCTCCTCTTCCTGGGTAGAACCTGGGATTTATGGTGGGCAGGAAGCACTCTAGCAGAGGGCCTCTGGCCTCTCGAGAGTCCCTGTTTCCCCCTCTTCTTCCTTTTTTCACTCAATAAAACCCTGTTTTACTCACCACTTAAATTGTCTGCAAACCTGAATTTTCATGGCCATAGGACAAAGGACTCTTTCTTTAGCTGAACTAAGGAAAAGTTCTGCAACACTGGGTTCTTTTCCAGCTTCACTGTTTACTACTCCTGTAGCATTTAGTACAATTTCCAGCTCATTATGCTTCAGGTCATGTCCCTCAACATCCCTTTTTGTTTCAATGGTTTTATTTCATATATATATCTATACACATATGTATATGTGTATATACATGTATACATATATATGTGCATGCATAAGTATACATGTATATGTGTACATATATGTATGTGTGTGTGTCTATATATAGACACACCCACACTGTGGAGGGTACTCTCATTTTCAACATACATATGTGTGTGTATATATATAGAGTCGATCTCGTAGCTGATTTGTCCTGCAAATGCACACCCACATGCACACACATACATAGTGATACATAGTGTGTGTGTGCTTGTATGTGTGTTTAGAGGCAGGTGTCTTGCTATGTTGTCCAGGCTGGTCTCAAAATCCTGACCTCAAGTGATCCTTCCACCTCAAATTCTCGAGTAGCTGGTATTACAGGTGTAAGTCACTGTGTCTGGCCCTTTTTGTTTTTTGTGTAATTCCCTGTCTCATTCTGCACCTGTAAGTGAAATGTCAATTTGTTGATTGGATACATAGAAAATTGTTAACTAGGTATATGACATATTAAGGTTTTAACCTATATAAGCCATGGTCTTTGATTACACAGATTAATAGAATTCCAGAGCTGTGTGGGCCTGAAGATTATCTAATCTACTTTCTCATTTGTATAGAGTGTGAATCAGATCCAGAGAGAGAAGGGATTTAAAGTACTACAGTAATGTCCTGTAAGTCAGGCCCTAAAGTAATATTTTCTCATTCTCAGGCCAGGTTGCTACTGTTGCTGCTCTTCCTTTTGTCTTTCAGTCATTGATTAATTGATTGACACTGGGATCTGGTTATGTTGCCTAGGCTGGACTCAAACTCCTGGGCTCAAGGGGTCCTCCTTCCCCTGTCTCCCAAGTAGCTGGGACTATATCCTTCTGTTTTTTTCAAAGGAAATAAAATATTCAATATGAATTTGTAGCCCTTATTGTGTCCCTTCCCCATTTATTCCTCTTTGCCCCCGAACTGAGGTTGGTATAGTGAAATGTTTGTAATTTCACTATATGTTTCCCCGAAATGTATAGTAGAGATGAGGCAGGAAAATAGGGTCTGGAGGCAGGGAACATAAGGCTGATTCACACTTGAGCTATAACAGGAAATATCCTCTCCATAGTTCGTACACTGAGTAAATGACTTTGTAACTTTAATTCCTCCTTTTCACTTACATAGGGTGTACCCCAGTGTAGGTATTTAAACTCACAAAAACTCTGTAACAGGGCCTTTGAGCCCCTATGCTCAGGCCCACTCCCACACTGTGGGGTGTACTTTGAGGAGGCTTTAATTGCTGTCAGTGTTTGAGATTTAGCAGGACTTGGTGTCTTTAATGCAGGAGTTAACGCCCTGTAACTCAATGTTACAAGGACTTTAAAAGCACATACAGAACATGAATATAATAACCTTAATTAAAAAAAAGTTGGCCGGACATGGTGGCTCACGCCTGTAATCCCAGCACTTTGGGAGGCCGAGGCAGAGAATTGCTTGAATCCGGGATATGGATGTTGCAGTGAGCTGAGATCGTGCCGCTGTACTCCAGCCTGGATGACAGAGTGAGACTGTCTCAAAAAAGAGAGAGAGAGAGAGAAATATATCATTTTGTTTTCCTAAGTAAAGCAAAACTTAATAGTATGACAACTTGATTATATAAAAGTTTTTTTTGTTTTAATATATATAAATCCTCTTATTGTGACTTACACTGACTGTTCATGACATGGTCGGACTTTCTGAATTGTTCTCAACATCCCTCCTTTTTAAACAACCAGTTGTTTTATTTTAGGACTAATGTTACCACACAAGATTCTCATAAAAATAATTTATGTTTAGCTTTTTTACCTCAAAAAATACTTCTTTACTTTTATAACTTTCTTTACATCTTTTTTTTTATTCCTGGATTCTTTCACCTTGTTTTATACATAACCTTTATATAAGGTTTGAATTACACAAAACTTATTCACTTTTTTTTAAAATTTATTTATTATTATTATACTTTAAGTTGTAGGGTACATGTGCATAACATGCAGGTTTGTTACATATGTATACTTGTACCATGTTGGTGTGCTGCACCCATCAACTCATCATTTACATCAGGTATAACTCCCAATGCAATCCCTCCCCCCTCCCCCCTCCCCATGATAGGCCCCTGTGTGTGATGTTCCCCTTCCTGAGTCCAAGTGATCTCATTGTTCAGTTCCCACCTATGAGTGAGAACATGCGGTGTTTGGTTTTCTGTTCTTGTGATAGTTTGCTAAGAATGATGGTTTCCAGCTGCATTCATGTCCCTACAAAGGACACAAACTCATCCTTTTTGATGGCTGCATAGTATTCCATGGTGTATATGTGCCACATTTTCTTAATCCAATCTGTCACTGATGGACATTTGGGTTGATTCCAAGTCTTTGCTATTGTGAATAGTGCTGCAATAAACATACGTGTGCATGTGTCTTTATAGCAGCATGATTTATAATCCTTTGGGTATATACCCAGTAATGGGATGGCTGGGTCATATGGTACATCTAGTTCTAGATCCTTGAGGAATCGCCATACTGTTTTCCATAATGGTTGAACTAGTTTACAATCCCACCAACAGTGTAAAAGTGTTCCTATTTCTCCACATCCTCTCCAGCACCTGTTGTTTCCTGACTTTTTAATGATCGCCATTCTAACTGGTGTGAGATGGTATCTCATTGTGGTTTTGATTTGCATTTCTCTGATGGCCAGTGATGATGAGCATTTTTTCATGTGTCTGTTGGCTGTATGAATGTCTTCTTTTGAGAAATGTCTGTTCATATCCTTTGCCCACTTTTTGATGGGGTTGTTTGTTTTTTGCTTGTAAATTTGTTTGAGTTCTTTGTAGGTTCTGGATATTAGCCCTTTGTCAGATGAGTAGATTGCAAAAATTTTCTCCCATTCTGTAGGTTGCCTGTTCACTCTGATGGTAGGTTCTTTTGCTGTGCAGAAGCTCTTTAATTTAATGAGATCCCATTTGTCAATTTCGGCTTTTGCTGCCGTTGCTTTTGGTGTTTTAAACATGAAGTCTTTGCCCATGCCTATGTCCTGAATGGTACTACCTAGGTTTTCCTCTAGGATTTTTATGGTATTAGGTCTAACATTTAAGTCTCTAATCCATCTTGAATTAATTTTCGTATAAGGAGTAAGGAAAGGATCCAGTTTCAGCTTTCTACTTATGGCTAGCCAATTTTCCCAGCACCATTTATTAAATAGGGAATCCTTTCCCCATTTCTTGTTTCTCTCAGGTTTGTCAAAGATCAGATGGCTGTAGATGTGTGGTATTATTTCTGAGGACTCTGTTCTCTTCCATTGGTCTATATCTCTGTTTTGGTACCAGTACCATGCTGTTTTGGTTACTGTAGCCTTGTAGTAGAGTTTGAAGTCAGGTAGCGTGATGCCTCCAGCTTTGTTCTTTTGACTTAGGATTGTCTTGGAGATGCGGGCTCTTTTTTGGTTCCATATGAACTTTAAAGCAGTTTTTTCCAATTCTGTGAAGAAACTCATTGGTAGCTTGATGGGGATGGCATTGAATCTATAAATTACCTTGGGCAGTATGGCCATTTTCATGATATTGATTCTTCCTATCCATGAGCATGGTGTGTTCTTCCATTTGTTTGTGTCCTCTTTTATTTCACTGAGCAGTGGTTTGTAGTTCTCCTTGAAGAGGTCCTTTACATCCCTTGTCAGTTGGATTCCTATGTATTTTATTCTCTTTGAAGCAATTGTGAATAGAAGTTCATTCCTGATTTGGCTCTCTGCTTGTCTGTTACTGGTGTATAAGAATGCTTGTGATTTTTGCACATTAATTTTGTATCCTGAGACTTTGCTGAAGTTGCTTATCAGCTTAAGGAGATTTTGGGCTGAGACAATGGGGTTTTCTAAATATACAATCATGTCTTCTGCAAACAGGGACAGTTTGACTTCTTCTTTTCCTAACTGAATACCCTTGATTTCTTTCTCTTGCCTAATTGCCCTAGCCAGAACTTCCAACACTATGTTGAATAGGAGTGGTGAGAGAGGGCATCCCTGTCTTGTGCCAGTTTTCAAAGGGAATTTTTCCAGTTTTTGCCCATTCAGTATGATATTGGCTGTGGGTTTGTCATAAATAGCTCTTATTATTTTGAGGTACGTTCCATCAATACCGAATTTATTGAGCGTTTTTAGCATGAAGGGCTGTTGAATTTTGTCAAAAGCCTTTTCTGCATCTATTGAGATAATCATGTGGTTCTTGTCTTTGGTTCTGTTTATATGCTGGATTTTGTTTATTGATTTGCGAATGTTGAACCAGCCTTGCATCCCAGGGATGAAGCCCACTTGATCATGGTGGATAAGCTTTTTGATGTGTTACTGAATCCGGTTTGCCAGTATTTTATTGAGGATTTTTGCATCGATGTTCATCAGGGATATTGGTCTAAAATTCTCTTTTTTTTGTTGTGTCTCTGCCAGGCTTTGGTATCAGGATGATGTTGGCCTCATAAAATGAGTTAGGGAGGATTCCCTCTTTTTCTATTGATTGGAATAGTTTCAGAAGGAATGGTACCAACTCCTCCCTGTACCTCTGGTAGAATTCAGCTGTGAATCCATCTGGTCCTGGACTTTTTTTGGTTGGTAGGCTATTAATTATTGCCTCAATTTCAGAGCCTGCTATTGGTCTATTCAGGGATTCAACTTCTTCCTGGTTTAGTCTTGGAAGAGTGTAAGTGTCCAGGAAATTATCCATTTCTTCTAGATTTTCCAGTTTATTTGCGTAGAGGTGTTTATAGTATTCTCTGATGGTAGTTTGTATTTCTGTGGGGTCGGTGGTGATATCCCCTTTATCATTTTTTATTGCGTCGATTTGATTCTTCTCTCTTTTCTTCTTTATTAGTCTTGCTAGTGGTCTGTCAATTTTGTTGATCTTTTCAAAAAACCCACTCCTGGATTCATTGATTTTTTGGAGAGTTTTTTGTATCTCTATCTCCTTCAGTTCTGCTCTGATCTTAGTTATTTCTAGCCTTCTGCTAGCTTTCGAATGTGTTTGCTCTTGCTTCTCTAGTTCTTTTAATTGTGATGTTAGAGTGTCAATTTTAGATCTTTCCTGCTTTCTCTTGTGGGCATTTAGTGCTATAAATTTCCCTCTACGCACTGCTTTAAATGTGTCCCAGAGATTCTGGTATGTTGTATGTTTGTTCTCATTGGTTTCAAAGAACATCTTTATTTCTGCCTTCATTTCGTTATGTACCCAGTAGTCATTCAGGAGCAGGTTGTTCAGTTTCCATGTAGTTGAGCGGTTTTGATTGAGTTTCTTAGTCCTGAGTTCTAGTTTCATTGCACTGTGGTCTGAGAGACAGTTTGTTATAATTTCTGTTCTTGTACATTTGCTGAGGAGTGCTTAACTTCCAATTACGTGGTCGATTTTGGAGTAAGTACGATGTGGTGCTTAGAAGAATGAAAATTCTGTTGATTTGGGGTGGAGAGTTCTATAGATGTCTATTAGGTCTGCTTGCTGCAGAGATGAGTTCAATTCCTGGATATCCTTGTTAACTTTCTGTCTCGTTGATCTGTCTAATGTTGACAGTGGAGTGTTGAAGTCTCCCATTATTATTGTATGGGAGTCTAAGTCTCTTTGTAAGTCTCTAAGGACTTGCTTGATGAATCTGGGTGCTCCTGTATTGGGTGCATATATATTTAGGATAGTTAGCTCTTCCTGTTGAATTGATCCCTTTACCATTATGTAATGGCCTTCTTTGTCTCTTTTGATCTTTGATGGTTTAAAGTCTGTTTTATCAGAGACTAGTATTGCAACCCCTGCTTTTTTTTCTTCTCCATTTGCTTGGTAAATCTTCCTCCATCCCTTTATTTTGAGCCTATGTATGTCTCTGCGTGTGAGATTGGTCTCCTGAATACAGCAGACTGATGGGTCTTGACTCTTTATCCAGTTTGCCAGTCTGTGTCTTTTAATTGGAGCATTTAGTCCATTTACATTTAAGGTTAAGATTGTTATGTGTGAACTTGATCCTGCCATTATGGTATTAACTGGTTATTTTGCTCGTTAGTTGATGCAGTTTCTTCCTAGCCTCGATGGTCTTTACATTTTGGCATGTTTTTGCAATGGCTGGTACCGGTTTTTCCTTTCCATGTTTAGTGCTTCCTTCAGGGTCTCTTGTAAGGCAGGCCTGGTGGTGACAAAATCTCTAAGCATTTGCTTATCTGTAAAGGATTTTATTTCTCCTCCTTCACTGATGAAACTTAGTTTGGCTGGATATGAAATTCTGGGTTTAAAATTCTTTTCTTTAAGAATGTTGAATATTGGCCCCCACTCTCTTCTGGCTTGGAGAGTTTCTGCCGAGAGATCTGCTGTTAGTCTGATGGGCTTCCCTTTGTGGGTAACCCGACCTTTTTCTCTGGCTGCCCTTAAGATTTTTTCCTTCATTTCAACTTTGGTGAATCTGGCAATTATGTGTCTTGGAGTTGCTCTTCTCGAGGAGTATCTTTGTGGCGTTCTCTGTATTTCCTGGATTTGAATGTTGGCCTGCCCTACTAGGTTGGGGAAGTTCTCCTGGATGACATCCTGAAGAGTGTTTTCCAACTTGGTTCCATTTTCCCCCTCACTTTCAGGCACCCCAATCAGACGTAGATTTGGTCTTTTTACATAATCCCATACTTCTTGCAGGCTTTGTTCATTTCTTTTTCTTCTTTTTTCTTTTGGTTTCTCTTCTCACTTCATTTCATTCATTTGATCCTCAATCGCAGATACTCTTTCTTCCAGTTGATTGAGTCGGTTACTGAAGCTTGTGCCTTTGTCACGTATTTCTCGTGTCATGGTTTTCATCTCTTTCATTTCGTTTATGACCTTCTCTGCATTAATTACTCTAGCCATCAATTCTTCCACTTTTTTTTCAAGATTTTTAGTTTCTTTGCGCTGGGTACGTAATTCCTCCTTTAGCTCTGAGAAATTTGATGGACTGAAGCCTTCTTCTCTCATCTCGTCAAAGTCATTCTCCATCCAGCTT
The DNA here is from genome assembly GCF_024542745.1 of Macaca thibetana thibetana. Taxonomy (NCBI): domain Eukaryota; kingdom Metazoa; phylum Chordata; class Mammalia; order Primates; family Cercopithecidae; genus Macaca; species Macaca thibetana. The sequence goes on from NC_065598.1 coordinate 56,445,737, forward strand.
TGATCCGTTGCTGGCGATGAGCTGCGTTCCTTTGCCGTGGGAGATGCGCTCTTATTTTTTGAATTTCCAGCTTTTCTGCCCTGCTTTTTCCCCATCTTTGTGGTTTTATCTGCCTCTGGTCTTTGATGATGATGGTGATGTACTGATGGGGTTTTGGTGTAGGTGTCCTTCCTGTTTGATAGTTTTCCTTCTAACAGTCAGGACCCTCAGCTGTAGGTCTGTTGGAGATTGCTTGAGGTCCACTCCAGACCCTGTTTGCCTGGGTATCAGCAGCAGAGGCTGCAGAAGATAGAATATTTCTGAACAGCGAGTGTACCTGTCTGATTCTTGCTTTGGAAGCTTCCTCTCAGGGGTGTACTCCACCCTGTGAGGTGTGGGGTGTCAGACTGCCCCTAGTGGGGGATGTCTCCCAGTTAGGCTACTCAGGGGTCAGGGACCCACTTGAGCAGGGAGTCTGTCCCTTCTCAGATCTCAACCTCTGTGTTGGGAGATCCACTGCTTTCTTCAAAGCTGTCAGACAGAGTCGTTTGCGTCTGCAGAGGTTTCAGCTGTGTTTGTTATTGCCCTGTCCCCAGAGTTGGAGTCTACAGAGACAGGCAGGTTTCCTTGAGCTGCTGTGAGCTCCACCCAGTTCGAGCTTCCCAGCAGCTTTGTTTACCTACTTAAGCCTCTGCAATGGCGGGCGCAGCTCCCCCAGCCTCGCTGCTGCCTTGCCGGTAGATCACAGACTGCTGTGCTAGCAATGAGGGAGGCTCCGTGGGTGTGGGACCCTCCCGGCCAGGTGTGGGATATGATCTCCTGGTGTGCCTGTTTGCTTAAAGCGCAGTATTTGGGTGGGAGTTACCCGATTTTCCAGGTGTTGTGTGTCTCAGTTCCCCTGGCTAGGAAAAGGGATTCCCTTCCCCCTTGCGCTTCCCAGGTGAGGCAATGCCTCGCCCTGCTTCAGCTCTCGCTGGTCGGGCTGCAGCAGCTGACCAGCACCGATCGTCCGGCACTCCCCAGTGAGATGAACCCAGTACCTCAGTTGAAAATGCAGAAATCACCGGTCTTCTGTGTCGCTCGCGCTGGGAGTTGGAGACTGGAGCTGTTCCTATTCGGCCATCTTCTAACAACATCTCACTTTTTTTTTTTTTTAAAGGACACACTTTTTTTTCTTTAGTAAGGATGTTTTCCTACTACATATATTCATTGAAAAATACTGAAATAATAAAATATCTACTATTTAATATAACTTTATATTCTAAATTATGACCAGTTTGTTTTACATGTATTTATTCCATTACATTTATCAATTTTTTTAATTGTTTACCTAGATTATTTATGAAAACTGCAACCGTCATGATATAAAGTTATACAGCCACCATTGCAAAATTATGATTGAGACAATGAAAAAAGATTTGACCTGACTCCATATTGCTCTTAACTTCCAAGCTGTCTTTGTTTATTCCTCAGCATAGGCCAAACTAACTTTGGGCAAAACTTATAGTTTAGCTTTGAAACAAAGACAGTAACAGTCCTTTCCCAAAACTAACCTCCTTATTGTCTGTGAACTAGACTGCCTAAAGCCACAGGATTAGAAGTTATGGTAATTTTACTAAATTCAAGATGCAGCTATTTTCATTAAACCCATATCAATGCCTGATTTATTAAAAATTGCACAAGCAAAGATCATTCTGTTTTGGGCTGGGTGTATAGTTTTGTAACCCCTCTGCCAAAATGTTGACACCTTATATTATTTGTCAGGGATAAGTATAAAATTGCTTGATTGATAAATGCAAACAAGAATGTATGCTGGGCAATTTTTAAGATATTTCTAATATTACTTTACCAATAATTTAAAAACTAACTTATTTATTAAAGATTTTACTTAAGTTATGTAAACTTGAAAAAGCATTTAACTCATCATTTCTTTTTTAGTATCTAATTTAAGCACTTATTAAAGACAATCAATTAGAGTTCTTTTATATATTTTTAGTAGTGAAACATTCTGTACACAATACCTAAACACATATAAAAATGTATTAGACATGCCGAGGGAAGTACATTTTACAGATTTATAATGACCCCCTTCTTTTTTTTTTCCAATCTTAGACTTTCAGATTCTTGATAACCTGTTTCACAACCCTAGACAGTTGTCAGCTAAATATCCTTAAATTTGCACATTAAAATAAACAACTCAAATGCAAATAAAATAAAAAAAATTTACATCATAAACTATAAAGAGGAAAAGTCTGGTGGTGCTAGAGGGAGATATTTTTATTTTTCTTTGAGCCAAATTAAACACAGAATTAAATTATGCTCTTCCTTAAAAACCAAAGGGTAGCCTCTGTTGCAGTAACTATTTTATTTAAAAAAAAAAAAAAAAACAAAACTGAGGTGAACATAAAATTCGGTCGACTGAGAAGAAAAAGGAAAAAAAAAGTTTGCTCAAAAAAAAAAAAAAAAAAAAACAAGGTCTTAGGAGAGAAGAACAAACAAAAAACCCCTCAAGACATGAAGGCCTTTCAAATACAAACATGCATACATACCCACATACCTCTTGGATGTTAGCCTTTTAATTAAGCTGACTTTTTAACCATTGAACTCCTTTAAAAACAATTTTTTTAATCTTTGGGTTTTTTTTTTTTTTTTTTTTGAGTTTCACTCTTGTTGCCCAGGCTTGAGCGCAATGGTACGATCTCGGCTCACCACAACCTCCACTTCCAGTGTTCAAGCGATTCTCCTGCCTCAGCCTCCCGAGTAGCTGGGATTACAGGTATATTCCACCATGCCCAGCTAATTTTGTATTTTTGGCAGAGTCAGGGTTTCTCTGTGTTGGTCAGGCTGCTCTCGAACTCCCAACCTCAGGCAATGTGCCCACCTCAGCCTCCCAAAGTGCTGAGATTACAGGCATGAGCCACGGTGCCTGGCCTAACTTTTAAAATCTTATTACCATACTTCAGCTAGGACAAAATGCTGCCAAACTAACAATGATTACACAAATTATACAATCTCTGACTGTTCTACGTGTAGGCAGAAATTAACACCAGCTGGTTGTTAAATGCTAACTTTAGTCATCTAAAAGGAATTTGCAAGACAGAATCCCAAACCAGTTTCTTACCTAGTGATGAGTCTCAGGCTGTAGACTGCTCTCCTAGAAGCAGGAAAACAAAATTCATCTTCCCTGTTTGAAGCGAGCTCAAATTCTAGAAAAGAGTTACCTACCTTCCATTGTCAAGGAAGCAGGAAAACTTGCCTTCCTGTTGGAAGCAAATAAATCTCCAAAAAACAAAAGAGGAGTTGCACAGCAAATTAGACTTTGGATCTCGACCAAATTTTGGGAGATCAGGGATTCTCTGGAGGGGGTACTCACAAACCTCAGCAAATTTTCCTATTGATTCCAGCCATAAAGATAGCTCATGCTGGTAATAGGAGATTTGTCAAAGGTCAGGGACATCTCCACTCAGAATTCCCTCCGTGGTTACCAAAAACATGAAATCCGAAAATCTGAGAAAGATCTCAGTTAATTTAGAAAGTTTATTTTGCCAAGGTTGAGGACACGCTCGTGACACAGCCACAGGAAGTCCTGACGACATGTGCCCAAGATAGTCAGGGCACAGCTTAATTTTATAAATTTAGAGAGACATGAGACATCAATCAATATACGTAAGAAGTACATTGGTTTGTCTGGAAAAGCAGGACAACTTGAAGCAAAGGCAGGAAGACTGGAAGTGGGGAGGGAGCTTCCAGGTCACAGATAGGTGATATACAAATGGTTACATCTTTTGAATTTCTGATTAGTCTTTCCACATGAGGCAAATCAGATATGCATCTATCTCAGTGAGCAGAGTAGTGACTTTGAATATAATAGGAGGCAGATTTGCCCTAAGCAGTTCCCAGCTTGAGTTTTCCTTGGTGATTTTGGGGCCCCAAGATAGTTTCCTTTCACAAATCTGTAGATTGCTTTTGACAATACAGTCATCTTCTTTTCTTTTTCTTTCTTTTTTGAGAGGGAATCTTGCTCTGTTGCCCAGGATGGAGTGCAGTGGCGCAATCTTGGCTCACTGCAACCTCCGCCTCCCAGATTCAAGTGATTTTCCTGCCTCAGCCTCCGGAGTAGTTGGGACTACAGGTGCCCACCACCATACCTGGCTAATTTTTGTATTTTTAATAGAGATGTGGTTTCACCATATTGGCCAGGATAGTCTCAAACTCCTGACATTGTGATCTGCCCGCCTGGGCTTCCCAAAGTGCTGGGATTACAGGTGTGAGCCACCGCACCCGGCCACTATGGCCATTTTCACAATACCGATTCTACCATCCATGAAAATGAAATGGGTTTTCATTTATTTGCGACATCTGTAACTTATTTCAGCAGTATTTTGTAGTTTTCTTTGTAGAGATCTTTCACCTCCTTGGTTAAGTATATTCCTAAGTATTTTATGTATTTTTTGCAGCTGTTGTAACAAGGATTGAGTTCTTGATTTGATTCTCAGCCTACCTATCATTGATGTATAGCAGTGCTACTGATTTATGTACATTGATGTTCTATCCTCAGACTTTGCTGAATTTATTTATCAGATCTAGGAACTTTTTAGATGATACTTTGGGGTTTCCTTGGTATACAATAATATTATCAGCAAACAGCAACACTTTGACTTTCTCTTTACTGACTTGGATGCCCTTTATTTCTTCCTCTTGTCTGATTGCTCTGACTTGGACTTCCAGTACTATGTTGAATAGAAGTGGTGAATGTGAGCATGTGGGTCTTGTTTCAGATCTCAGGAAAAATGTTTTAAACTTTTACTCAGTATGATGTTGGCTGTGGTTTTTTCATAGATGGCTTTTATTACTTTGAGGTATGTCCCCTCTATATCAGTTTTCTTGAGGGTTTTTGTTATAAAGAGATGCTGGATCTTGTCAAATGTGTTTTCTGTATCTATTGAGATGATCATAAAATTTTTTAAAAAATTATGTTTATGTGGGCCAGGTGTGGTTGCTCACATCTGTAATCCAAGCACTTTGGGAGGCTGAGGTCGGTGGATCACCTGAGGTCAGGAGTTTGAGACCAGCCTGGCCAATATGGTGAAACCCAGTCTCTACTAAAAATACAACAATTAGTTGGGTGTGGTGGCATGCATCTGTAATCCCAGCTCCTCAGGAGGCTGGGGCTGGAGAATCACTTGAACCCTGGAGGCAGAGGTTGCAGTGAGCCAAGATCGTGCCATTGCACTCCAGCCTGGGCTACAGACTGAAACTTCATCTCAAAAAAAAAAAAAAAAAAAAATTCTGTTTATGTGATATATCACATTTATTCACTTGTGTATGTTAAACCATTCCTGCATCCCTCATGTAAAACCCACTTGATCATAATGTATTATCTTTTTAATATGCCGTTGGATTGGTTAGCTAGTATTTCATTAAGGATTTTTGCATCTACATTCATCGTTCTGTATTTTTTTATTATGTCATTTCCTTGTTTTGGTATTAGGGTCATACTGGTTTCATAGAATGATTTAGGGAGGTTTCCCTCTTCCTCTATCTTTTGGAATAGTTTCAGTAGGATTAGTTCCAATTCTTCCTTGAAGGTCTGATAGGATTCAGCTGTGAATCCATCTGGTTGTAAACTTTTTCTGTTGTTCATTATTGTTATTATTGATTCAATCTCACTGCTTGTTATTTGTCTGCTGAGAGTTTCTCTTTTGATGGGATGTATTCTAGGAGGGTTGTATATTTTCAGGAAATCTTCCACCTTCTCTAAATTTTCTAGTTTTTGCATGTTAAGTTGTTCATAGTAGCCTTGAATGATCTTTTGTATTTCTGTGGTAGTTGTAATATCTCCCATTTCATTTCTAATTGAGTTTATTTGGATCTTCTCTTTTATTTACTTGGTTAATCTCCCTAACGGCTTATCAATTTTGTTTATCTTTTCAATGAATCAGCTTTTTGTCTCATTTATATTTTGCATTTTTTTGTTTCAATTTTATTTATCTCTGTTCTGATCTTTGTTATTTTTCTTTTGCAGAATTTGGATTTAGTTTGTTCTTGTCTAGTTCCTTAAGGTGCGACATTAGGTCGTCTGTGCCCTTTCAGACTTTTAGATGTAGGCATTTAATTCTATGAATTTTCCTCTTAGCACTGCTTTTCCTGTATCCCAGAAATTTTAATAATTTGTGCCACTATTATCATTGATTTCAAAGAATTTTTAGATTTCCATTTTGATTTTATTCTTGATCCAAAGATCATTCAAGAGCAGATTATTTAATTTCCATGTATTTGTGTAGCTTTAGGGTTACTTTTGCAGTTTGTTTCCAGTTTTATTCCACTGTGGTCTGAGAAGATACTTGATATGATTTCGATTTTCTTAATATATATTGAGACTTATTTTGTGTCCTATAATATGGTCTATCTTAGAGAATGTTCCAAGTGCTGATGAGAAGAATGTATATTCTGCAATTGTTGGGTAGAATGTTCTGTAAATATCTGTTAAGTCCATTGTTTCTTTGTTGACCTTCTGTTTTGATGATCTTTCTCATGCTGTCAGTGGAGCACTGAAGTCCGCCACCATTATATTGTTGCTGTTTATCTCATTTCATAGGCCTAGTAGTAATTGTTTCATAAATTTAAAAGCTTCACAGTTGGATGCATATATATTTAGAATTGTAATATCTTTTTGCTGGACTAATCTTTTTATCATTAGGTAACGTTCTTCTTTGTCTATTTTTACTGTTGTTGCTTTAAAGTCTGTTTTGTCTGATATAAGAATAGTGACTCCTACTCACTTTTGGTTTCCATTTGCATGGGATATCTTTTCCCATCCCTTTACCTTAAGTCTATGTAAGTCATTATGTTTTAGTTGGGTCTACTTTTTTTTTTTTTTTTTAATTTTTTATCCATTCTGTCTTTCTGTATTCTTCTTCTTATTTTTTGAGACAGAGTTTCACTCTTGTTGCCCAGGCTGGAGTGCAATGGCACAATCTCAGCTCACTGCAATCTCTTCCCAGTTTCAAGCGATTCTCCTGCCTCAGCCTCCTGAGTAGCTGGAATTACAGGCATGCACCACCATGCCTGGATAATTTTGTATTTTTAGTAGAGACAGGGTTTCTCCACATTGATCAGGCTAGTCTTGAACTCCCAAACTCAGGTGATCCACCTGCCTTGGCCTCCCAATGCATTCCATTTTGTAGTTGTTGTTGTTGTTGTTTTTTAGATGTAGTCTCACTCTGTCACCCAGGCTGGAGTGCAGTCGTGCAATCTCAGCTCACTGCAATCTCTACCTCCCAGTTCAAGCTATTCTCCTGTCTCAGCCTCCCGAGTAGCTGGGATTACAGATGCATGCCACCATGCCCGGTTAATTTTTGTATTTTTAGTAGAGATGGTGTTTCACCATGTTGGTCAGGCTGGTCTTGAACTCCTGACCTCAGGTGATCCACCCACCTCGGCCTTCCAAAGTGCTGGATTACAGGCGTGACCCACTCCGCCTGGCCAGCATTCTGTATTTTTAAAGTGGAGAATTTAGGCCACTGATCTTCAATGTTAGTATTAAGATGTTAGATACTGTTCTATTTATGATGTTAGTTGTTGCCTAAATGCCTTGTTGTTTTCATTGTGTTATTGTTTTATGGGACCTGTGAGAGTTATGTTTTAAGGTGTCTGTTTTGGTGTATTTTGAGTTTTTTTTTTTTTTTTTTTTAAGGATTTAGAAGTCTTTTTATCATTTCTTGTAGCGCTTATTTGTTATTGGGAAATTCTATCAGTGTTTGTCTGAAAAAGACTTTATTTCTCCTTTACTTTATGAAGTTTAGTTTTGCTGGTTACAAAATTTGTGGCAGACAATTATTTTAAGAAGGGTAAAGACAGTACTCCAATCCTTTCTGGTTTGTAAGGTTTCTGCTGAGAAATCTGCTGTTAATCTTATAGGTTTTCCTTTATAGGTTACATGATGCTTTTGTCTCACAGCTCTTAAGATTCTTTTCTTCATCTTGACTTTAGATAACCTGATGACTATGTGCCTTGGCAATAAACTTTTTGTGATGAATTTTCCAGCAGTTTTGTGAGCTTCATGTATTTGGATGTCTAGATCTCTACCAAAACCATGGAAACTTTCCTCAATTATTCCTTCAAATAAGTTTTCCAAACTTTTAGATTTATCTCCTTCCTCAGGAATACTAATTATTCTTAGGTTTAGCCATCTTATATAATCTCATTTTTTTTTTGAGACTTTGTTCATTTTTTAAAAATTCTTTTTTGTCTTGTCTTATTGGGTTAATTTGAAAGCCTTGTCTTCCAGCTCTGAAATTCTTTCTTCTACTCGTTCTAGTCTTTTGTTGACACTTTCCACTGTATTTTGTATTTTCCTACGTGTTTCTTTCATTTCCAGAAGTTCTGATTGTGATTTCTTTATGGTATCTATTTCTCTGGAAAATTCTTTATCCATATCCTGGATTGTTTTTAAAATTTCTTTAAGTTGGTCTTCAAGTTTCTCTGGTATCTGCTTGAGAAGTTTAATAATCAACCTTTTGAATTCTTTATGTGGCTATTGAGAGATTTTTTATTGTGTTAGATCCATTGCTGGGGAGCTAGTGTGATATTTTAAGCATGTCATGCAACCCTGTTGTGTCATATTACCATAATTACTTTTGTGGTTCCTTCTCATTTGGGTATACTCTTTCTTCAAATTTCTTGAATTTTTTATTGGACTGTGTTTTTTCTTTTTAATTTCTTTTTCTTCCTCTCATAAGCATCAGACATTAATTTTAGCTTAATTTGATTTTTGGTGCTTTTAGTGGTGAAGGCTCTTTATGATTTCCTTAGTTACAGAGAATCTTTGTGCACTGGCTATTTCCAGATGCTGGTTGTAGTAGTTATGTTCTTGATGTGCGGCAAGTTCACTGTCTCTTGTGAGGCTGGAATGGCAGGGATCTCTTGAAGTTTATCTCGTTCTCTTGTGGTGTACATTTTATTTATTTATTTTTTTTCCCCTGGTAGTTTATTTACTGAGTTGATGATTCAGGCTTTAGGCCAATAGGGAAGGTATAGCTGTAGCTAAGGCAGGTGGGTAGATGTAATATCCAGCAGTGGAACAAGGTCCCAGCCTTGATAAGCGTGGCTGGGAGAGCTCTCAGTTAGATGTGCTAAGGTTTTATGAGGGTAAAAAGTGGGAGCTACCTCAGCTCCCCTGCCTGGCAAGCAGGAAATCTTTTCACCCCACAGGCTCATTCCTGTCCCAGTGTTTTGGCTATTCAGGTCAGACAGGCACCTCTCATCATTTGTAGGAATGTTGATGTTCCAAGTAGGGAGAAATTGTGACTCTGCCTCTCATGCAAGCCTCAATCTGGGGGTACTCCTCCTGTGGGGCTGTGTTCACCATGGATTGTTCCAGGAAGTCAGCAAGATTTTTAATGTGAAAGGTCAAATAGTAAATATTTTAGACTTTGTAATCCATATGGTTGCAATCACAACTACTCTGTTCCTTTTTCTTTCTTTCTTTCTTTTTACTTCTGAGACAGCATCTCTGTCACCCAGGCTGGAGTGCAGTGGCAGAACCTTGGCTTACTGCAGCCTCAACTTCCCTAAGCTCAGGTGAACTTCCCACCTCAGCCTCCCGAGTATCTGGGACCACAAGTGTGTGCCACCATGCCTGGCTAATTTTTAAAGAATTTTTAGTAGCGACGGGGGTTTTGCCATGTTGCCCTGACTGGTCTAGAACTCCAGGGCTCAAGCGATGTTCTTGTCTTGGCCTTCCAAAGTACTAGGATTATAGGTGTGAGCCACCACACCTGGCCAACTACTCTGTTTTGGTAGCAAATGCAGCTATAGATAGTATGTAAGCAAATGAGCGTGGCTGTTTCAACAAACTTTGTAAAAACAAGTGGTCATTAAATTTGCTTCCATGGTTATATCTTGCTAACCCCTTTACTACATATATTTCCTTGCTTGTAAGGCAGATGTTGGGTAGTGGCTTAAAGAAAAATGTTTAAGAGAAACATAAAAGTGATACCGAGATAGCAGCATTTAAAATATTAAAAGGAAACTACTTTCCATATTGAAGTATCCAAACGTTTCTCAGTCTAGATATCAACCTCTGACCTGCTGCCCATTTGATGTGGATTGACAAGTGTATACACGCAAACACAGCAGGTGCTTCATTAATGTCATTTCATTTAATGTCTTTTGTTATAATTTTGATGACAAAAAGTTAATTCCTGTCTGGGGGCCACTGTCTACGGAGATTGTACTTTCTCCTTATGTCTGCATGGGTTTCCTCCAGGTACTCTGGCTTCCTTTCATATCCCAAGAATGTGCACATTAGGTGAATTGTTGTGTCTAAATTGTCTCAGTTTGATTGAGTATGGGTGTGTGTGAGTGTGCCCTGTGATAGAATGGCATTGAGTCTATGGTTGCTTTCTGCCTTGTGCCCTGAACTGCTGAGATAGGCTCTGGACAGCCAAGACTGAACTGGAATAAGCCAGTTGGAAAATAAATGAATACAAATTGTTGGCAAATAAAAAATTTATAGACTATACTATAATCATACAAGTGCATGACAGTAAACAATTAGGTATGAAAATGTTCACTGAGTCCCATATATGTTATTCTTTTGAACTTTATGGTGGTAGTGTTATCAGAAAGTGGTCCCGATCCAGACCCCAAGAGAGGGTTCTTGGATCTCACACAAGAAAGAATACAAGGAGAGTCCATACAGTAAAGTGAATGCAAGTTTATTAGGAAAGTAAAGGAATAAAAGAATAGCTACACCATGCTGCCCAAGGTAATTTATAGATTCAATGCTATTCCCATCAAACTACCATTAACATTCTTCACAGAATTAGAAAAAACTACTTTAAATTTCATATGAAATCAAAGAAGACCTGTTACTTCACTTCAAACCATACCACAAGGCTACAGTAGCCAAAACAGCACGGTACTGGTACCAAAACATATAGACCAATGGAACAGAACAGACACCTCAGATAATAACACCACACATCTATAACCATCTCATCTTCAACAAACCTGACAAAAACAAACAATGGGGAAAGGATCTCCTGCTGGAAAAACTGGCTAGCCATATGCAGAAAACTAAAACTGGATCCCTTCCTTACACCTTGTACAAAAAGTAACTCAAGATGGATTAAAGATTTAAATGTAAAACCCAAAACCCTAAAAGCCCTAGGAAAAAACTTGGGCAATACCATTTAGAACACAGGCATGGGCAAAGTCTTCATGACAAAAATGCCAAAAGCAATTGCAACAAAAACCAAAATTCATAAATGAAGTCTAATTAAACTAAAGAGCTTCTGCACAGCAAAAGAAACTCTCATCAGAGTGAACAGGCAACCTACAGAATGGGAGAAAAATTTTGCAATCTACCCATCTGACAAAGGTCTAACATTCAGAATTTACAAGGAACTTAAACAAATTTACAAGAAAAACCGAAACAACTGCATCAAAAAGTGAGCAAAGGATATGAACAGACACTTCTCAAAAGAAGACATTTACGCAGCCAACATACATATGAAAAAAGCTTAACATCACTAATCATTAGAGAAATGCAAATCAAAACCACAATGAGATACCATCTTATGCTAGTCAGAATGGCGATTATTAAAAAGTCAAGAAACAACAGATGCTGGCGAGGCTGTAGATAAATAGAAATGTTTTTACACTGTTGATGGGAGTATAAATTAGTTCAATCATTATGGAAGACAGTGTGGCAATTCCTCAAGGATATAGATCCGTAAATACCATTTGACCCAGCAATCCCATCACTGGATATATACCCAAAGGATTATAAATCATTGTACTATAAAGACACATGCACATGTGTGTTTACTGCAGCACTATTTACAATACCAAAGTCATGAAACCAACCCAAGTGCCCACTAATGATAGACTAGATAAAGAAAATGTGGTACATATACACCGTGGAATACTATGCAGCCATAAAAAGGAATAAGATCACGTCCTTTGCAGGGACATAAATGAAGCTAGAAGTCATCATCCTCAGCAAACTAACACAGGAACAGAAAACCAAACACCACATGTTCTCACTCGTAAGTGGGAATTGAACAATAAGAACATATAGACACAGGAAAGGGAACAACACACTCTAGGGCCTGTTGGTGGGTTGGGGGAGAGGGGTGGGAACTTAGAGGACAGGTCAATAGGTACAGAAAACCACCATGGCACATGTATACCTATGTAACAAACCTGCATGTTCTACACATGTATACTGGAACTTACAAAAAAAGACAGCTACTCCATAGACAGAGCAGCCCAAAAGGCTGCTGGTTGCCTATTTTTATTGTTATTTCTTGATTATATGCTAAACAAGGGGTGGGTTATTCATGCCTCTCCTTTTCAGACCATGTAGGGTAACTTCCTGTCATTGCCATGACATTTGTAAACTGTCATGATGCTGGTGGGAGTATAGCAGTGAGGATGACCAGAGGTCATTCTTGTTGCCATCTTGGTTTTGGTGGGTTTTAGCTGGCTTCTTTACTGCAAGCTGTTTTATCAGCAAGGTATTTATGACCTGTATCTTATGCTGACCTCCTATCTTATCCTGTGACTTGGAATGCCTTAACCATCTGGGAATGCAGCCTAGTAGGTCTCAGCCTCATTTCAGCTAGCTGCTTTAAAGATGGAGTCACTCTGGTTCACACACCTCTGACAGTAGAACGTACTCATTACAGTTTTCCCTTTGGAAAATATTTATTCCCCGATTTAACCCATGACCACTATAACCACCATCATTCATTGATTCACCACATATTGGGTAAATAATAATCTTACTTGTTACTTCATGTTTATTTCAATGTTTAATATTAGATGTGTTTGAGGACTTCATTTAGAAGTTTGGCGAGGTTTTTGTCCAGAAATATGCCAAAGGAACGGAACAGTTGTTTATATCAATTATTCTATGGTAAAATTTGTTTCATCATACATCATTTCACTTAAAGTCAGTTTCCAAGGACCTATAGGTGACATTAAATGAAGATTTACTATATGTGTAAAATACACACACACACACACACACACCCTACCAGTGGTAAATACAGTAACAGAGGGATGGAGATATGAAAGGAAAATAAATCTTGAGGCACCAAAATCATGAAGCTAAATGGAAAAGTCTAGCTGGGAACTGCTTAGAGTAAATGTGCCTCCCATTCTATTCAAAGTCACCCCTCTGCTCACTGAGATAAATAAATGCGTATCTGATTGCCTCCTTTAGAGAGGCTAATTAGAAATTGAAAAGAATGCTACCATTTGTCTCTTATCTACCTATCAGCTGGAAGTCCCCTCCCCACTTCAAGTCATCCTGCCATAGCTTCCAGTTGTCCTGCCTTTTCAGACCAAACCAATGGTTATCTTACATATGTCGATTGATGTCTCAAGTCTCCATAAAATGTATAACAACCAAACTGTGCTCTGACTACCTTGGGCACATGTCTTTTTTTTTTTTTTTTTTTTTTTTTTTTTTTTTTGAGACGGAGTCTCACGCTGTTGCCCAGGCTGGAGTGCAGTGGCGCGATCTCGGCTCACTGCAAGCTCCGCCTCCCGGGTTCCCGCCATTCTCCTGCCTCAGCCTCCTGAGTAGCTGGGACTACAGGCGCCCGCCACCGCGCCCGGCTAATTTTTTGTATTTTTAGTAGAGACGGGGTTTCACTGTGGTCTCGATCTCCTGACCTTGTGATCCGCCCGCCTCGGCCTCCCAAAGTGCTGGGATTACAGGCTTGAGCCACCGCGCCCGGCGGGCACATGTCTTAAGGACCTCCTGAGGCTGTGTCATGGGCACCAGTCCTCAACCTTGGCAAAATAAACTTTCTAAATAAACTGAGACCTGTCTCAGATATTTGGGGTTCACAGAGCGTAGGTGAGTGAAAAAAAAAGGGCATAACTTATCTAACTACAGTTTCAAGGAAAGGCTCCAGACACAAGTTATGTAAGTTCAGAATAATCTGCACGATTTTACCCAGCAAATGCAAAGGGAGAAAGTGAATTCCAGGTAGGAGAAACTACAAATACAAAAGGAAGATTTAAAACACTTGGGATGTTGAGGGGCATGGCCTAAAGCATAAGGAGCTGGGAACTGTAGTAAATGCTGCAGGCGTAGTAAATAGTAGAGTTGGAAAAGGAAAAGGAGCCAGGTCATGAAAGCTTTTAGTTGCCAGACTGAAAAAGTGGTTTTTATTCAAGAGGGAAGTACTTGAAGAGTGTCCTACAGATCAGAGACCTCCCGGGGTACATTCTCACCTAGAAAATTTGAATTCACAGGTTGCATTTTCTCTTTTCTTCTGTTTTGTGACACCATCAGTTATTAGTATTATATCAATTAGTATAATACCAATACATTAATAAGTCAAAGCTTTTTCGGAGGGTGCCTCCACAATGGATATATAAATGTACAGGTGGATTTTTCAGATGCACTGGCAGAGCAAATATTGGTTTTATATAAAAAGTAAGCATAGCCAATTGGATAAATGTGAAGGAATGCTTCGAACTACTCATCACATCCTAATCACAAAAGCAGAAAGGACAATGGATAAAGACAAAAGCAAATGCAGTTATCACAGTCTGGCCTTATACAACTATTAGGACAAGAGAGGAGGGAGAAAAGCAGGCCCAGGTCAGTTTAAAAATGTCGTGTAAGTCAGGTACCTTGAAAACAATCACAGGCTTTGTTCCAGCAAGGCTGAAACCACCTTTGCAAAAATTGTAACTGAGGAAATTATGACAGTAAAAGAGATCAGACCTAACTGACTCGACTCCATCTTGCTTCTAACCTTTAAGCTGGCCTTGTTCATTCCTGGGCATAGGCCAAACTAACTTTGGGAAGGAATTTAGTTTATAGTTCAACTTTGAAACAAAATTAATAATAGTGCTTTCCTGAAGGGGAAAGAAAAACAAAACAAATCACCCCTTCTTGCCTAGAGACCAGTCTGAGTCTCTCTTTGTAGGACTAACAAACTAGCTACAAGATTGGAAATTATGGTTTGGGGCCATGCAGCCTCTGGCTGCAAGTGTCTGAACCTCCTCAAATTGCTCCTGGGAATAACATCACTACTGCAAAATCTAACATCCGTGCTTGAGATATTTTGCAGACTCTGCACTCCAGGTCTGGTAATCTGGCTCAACTAGATTGAGTCAGGTAATCTGGATCAACCAGCTCTGCGATTTCACCCAAGAACAGAAGACAGCAAGAGAAACTCACTTTTACCCCCTATGACTCCATCTCCAACCCAACCAATCAGCACACCCCACTTCCCGAGCCTCTCCCCAGCAAATTATCCTTAAAAACTCTGATCCCGGGGAAGGCTTGCGGAGACAGATTTGAGTAATAATAAAACTCCAGTGTCCCATACAGCCTCTCTGCATGAATTACTCTTTCTGCATTGCAATTCCCTTGTCTTGATAAATAGGTTCTGTCTAGGCAGCGGGCAGGGTTTCTAGGAGGCTGACAAGGAAAACAAACAAACAAACAAAAATTTGCCTTACAACCAATAGGGCAGAGGTCGGGATGGGGGCAGATGGGTGAGAACTAACAAATTAGCTCAAATTTTGGCCTCTCCTGGCCTCCTTCCATCTGGGAATTGGGGGAACCTTCCAGTAACAGCCGGGAGATTGTGCTTTTGTGGTGAGTGGGGGCAGAGTGTGGAGGAAAAGAGTGAAACTCTGTAAAATATTTGAAAAGATTTATTCTGAGACAAATATGAGTGACTATGGCCTGTGACACAGCCCTCAGGATATCCTGAGAACATGTGCCCAAGGTGGTTGGGGTGCAGCTTGATTTTATACATTTTAGGGAGACATGAGACATTTAAATACATTTAAGATACACATCGATTCGGTCCAGAAAGGCGGGACAACTGGAAGCAGGGGATGCTTTCAATTTATAGGTAGATTTGAAAATTTTCTGATTGGCAACTGGTTGAGTTATTATCAATAAAATGCAATGTCTGGGTTATAGTAAGAGATTGTAGACACCAAAGTTTCATCATCCTGATGGAGCCCGGCTTCAGAGAGAATACATTAGAATATTTCTTATCATACTTAAGGTCTGTGTTTATGCTAATGTTGGAGGGTATAATGATGCAGGTCCGACCCCCTCACTTTCTGTCATATCCTGAACCAGTTTTTCAGGTTAAATTTTAGAGTGCCCTGGCAGAGGAGGATGTCCATTCAGATGGTTAGGGGGGCCTTAGAATTTTATTTTGGGTTTACAGTAGTTTAGTCTTTTATGAGAATGAAAGCCCGGGGTATGGCTGGCTGGTTAGTGTGGGTTGGAACTCCACAGTTTATTTGTAGCCAGTAGAGACAGCTTAGGTTTGGGATGACTCTGCCTAATCCATTTCCTGTGGAATTGTTCCCCGTCGTGGTAGGCACTGAAGGGTCTGAAGAGCTACCTTATTGAGTGGTTCATTTTTAACTTTTCCTAGTCCTTAGAGCTCCTAGATGTGTGTATAAGCCTAACGCCATAGGGATTCCCCTTATGGGGTAGTAAATGGGAGGTGAGGGTAATTACACTGATGTGTATAGTTCTCAGAATGAAAACTGTGTCACAGTCCAAGTCTTTAATGGCTTGGTTCAAGAATGCGATGCTTGGGAGAAAACATCTTGGTGGACAGTCTGAATAAATTGGGAATCATAACTTTTATGGAGTTTTGATAGATATTGAGAATACTGTACATTGTTTGGAAAGGAAATTCAGTGGAAAATGGAGAATCGAATAAGTATGGAGCGAGTCCTATCTAAATAACCTTCGTTAAACTGTAAATCTTTAGATCTATTTTCTTTTTTGTCCTTACAAAAACTATATCTGACTAGAATTATTCTGTGTGATTGGTACATGGATATTTCTACTACTATTACTCTTTATAACCTTCACACTGTTAGAGACATGGTTTTGCATTAATTAAACATTTTATCGAAAAATATTACATCTCTTATAAAAGGGTACATATGTAAAAAGAGAACAAATTTTCGTTCCATTGCAATTTCTCTGAGGAAATTAAAAAGCTGCCTTCAAAATAAGAGGCTAAAACAGAAATGATTCTAAAAGTTAATGTCCTAATAATCAGCAGAAGATGGCAACTTCAGTTAGGTAGAGAAAAACTTGTGAGTGGCTATGGTAACTTAGAGAAACTTTCAGTTTAGTAGGGAAGAAAAACGTATCATGGAAGACGTGAGCATATTGATGCTAAAACAGTTTTACCTGCCACTGAAATTTATGCTCTAGAGGGAAAAGAAGACTATCTCATCGTTCTTGAGGGAAGCTGCTAGGATAGCAATGGCCCATGACTGTTTCACTGGGGAGAGTATGAAATAATCTTTAAACTCAAATAAATGGACCAAATTAAATTTGTCAGTATAGATTTAGTAAAATAAGATTGCTAGCCAATAATTACAGAAAGAAAAAGTACCACATTTGTTCACAAAGTCCAATATTTTGTTTGTTTAAAACACAGCTTTGAGTGGAGCTGTTACCTATTTATGTAATTTTTCTTGTTGAAATGAACAAAATAAAATTCCCTAAAAACTGTAGTAAAATCAGAGAATTGTACACCTCCTTACCAGAGACTATAAAGCATCTATTGAATATTGTGAAACTGGGACCAGGTCAAAGGAGGATGTTGAGCATATCTTCTGTAATCTCAAACTTAGTCTAGAACTCCAAAGGACCTACCCAATATTTTACCTGGAAAGATAAGAAATAAATATTTGAATTAACAGGTCACCCTATTGAAATTCACGTATAAGTACACATTATATGTGTATGACAATGTTCTTGGTGACATTGTTCATAATAACCAAATTTTGGAAACTGTTCCAATATATATGAACAAGGATTTGCTAAATAAATTATGCTTTATTCACACAACGGAATACTATATAAAGAAGTAACTGTGTATAAAAGAACCTACAAACATGTTCACATTCTATTAAGTGGAGAAATTTATAGAGGAGGATATATACTATGGTTCCATTTTTACAACTTCATATATGTGTACATAGATGGATTTAATGTACAGGTGTATATATGCGTTCTCTGCCTCTCTAGTCCTCTCTCTCTGTGTCTCTACAAACGTGTACATGTGTGCACACAAATACACAGAAAGGAAATGCTATGGTTTGAATATTCCCTCTAAAACTTATGTTGAAACTTTATCTCCAATATGGCAGTATTCAGAGGTATGGCCTTCAACAGGTGATTGGAACATGAGGGTTCTGCCCTTGTGAATGGATTAATCCACTGATGGATTATCATGGAAATAGAACTGGTGGCTTTATAAGAAGATAAAAAGAGACCTAAGCTACCATGTTAGCATACTTAGTCCCCTTGCCATGTGATACCCTGCGCTACTTCAGGACTGCAGAGAGTTTCTACCATCAAGAAGGCCCTCACCACATGTGGCCCCTCAATCTTGAACTTCCCAGCCTCCAGAACTGTAAGAAATAAACTTTATTTTTTTAATAAAATTTCAGGTATTTTGTTATAAGCAACAGAAAACGGTTTAAGACAGGTGCCATGAGTGAGAGTGAACCTCCAGAGTTTATGATCATTTGATGCCTAGGAGCTGTGTTGGACTTGACATAGCCAAACCTTGATCCGACTGTTGATGGCCTACATGTGATATAGGAAATATATTGGATATTGTGATTGTCTTTAATCAAACCATAAAGCTAGACCACACTGCTTTAGGCATAGACAGAATTTCCTCTAAAGGTAATATGTTGCCACTGTCAGATTCAATGTATGAATATGAAATAAAGACCTAGAAGGCAGTCCTTACATTGATTATGAATGAAGAAAAAAAATACTCCTTCCAGTATCTGGGGCTGGTGAAAAATTTGGCCTTGATCTCCACCTTGTGGAGAGATGTGGAGATGCTCTAAACACTTCCAGTGATTGGAAGGTGAGCTGTCTGAAGCCAAGTGAAGGCAGAAAAGGAAGACAGACAGGAGAGTCAACTTGGTAAGAGACTCTGGGATTGGTCTGTGCCTGAATAGTTATAATTATATTCAGTGTAGCATTTTCCTTCTTATACTCCAATACTTTCAGTAAAATCTTACAAATGCTTACCTTATGCCCACTCTTAGGATTAAATAGAAAAGAGGCCATCCTGTTGGTTTCACAGCAGTCACCCATGAAGAACAGCTGTTCCTAGGACAGATGATTGCCCAGGGTTTAGCACCACCAGAAGCAGGAACATGCTACCATCACAAGACGGGAGCAGAAGATCTGAGAGGCTTGTTCATGAGCACATGTGGGGATAATAACATTAAGGATAAATCATCTGAAGGCTCTATAAATGGTGAAACCCTTTTAATTAACAGTATTTACCTGAGGACAGGACTCAGTGAGGTAAATATGATTTTATGTGGAGTCTTGCAATAAGTTTGTCTCCCAGCCTCCAGCCACTCCAGCCCTAATATACATATACCCTTTATACTTCTAGACCTTTTAAAGCATGCATCTGATCCTATTGTCACTGCTCAAAATCATCAATACTTTCCCTTCTGCCTGCAGAATAGATTCCAAATTCCTTAAACTTTCATTGAAAGGCCATTGTAGATTACAGTGTTAGATTAAACACAACATATATTTACAACCTCAGCAATCTCTATACATCTTTTCACAATCTTTAGGTATATGAGAGTCCTAGCTGTTCTACAAAACCTGACAGTGTAATTTGGCAAACATAGTAATTTTGGCTTTTATCCAGCTTGGCCCTGCTGGTTTTTTTTTTTTTCAAGAGGTCTGAGTCTGCATTGGTTACCAAGAGTTTCTTAGTCAAGCCCTACCTATATGGCAGTCAGTAGGAATTTCTGCCAGAGTATGGTGAACCAATCATTGAGGTTCTCCAGTCCATCATGGATTATTCAGTGAGAGAGTAAAAGTAGATGAAGCATCATCAGTTTGCCACCATCTTAACCTAGAAACAAAAACACAGTAAAAAGGAAAGGACACTAAAAGAACCAACCAGCAAACAAAACAACCAGTATTCCAAGTGAGATTTATTTTTTTATGTTCTATTTTTCTTAGTGGCCTCTTAAGTTGCAAAATATAACTGAATATGAATTAAACTGTAAATACATAATTGACTCATTTATCTATTTTTCTCAGAGACAAAGGCATAGTGCTAGTTTTCTTTGAAAACATTCTAAACCATGCTAAAACATGTCCAGTTTACAACCGGCCTTTAGAATTTGTATAGGGCTGATTTTCTGCTTCGAAACTGATGCTATTATGTCTCTTCCAGCTTTACTAAAAAGGATTTTGTACTGTATGTTTATATCAGATCTAAAGCCCTCACAAAACATGAAGACATAATTAAATGTAATCATTTTTGCTGATTCTCTGGACATGGTCCTAATGTAGATAAAATTAAGACCTCATTCATAGGAAAAGTTGGTCATTCATCCAGTGTCTACCTATGATCATTGTTGTCCATACACTGACTTAAAATTGCCCCTTCACGATTCATGACACAGCACTGTCAACAACTTCACATGTGTTTTCACACTCTCGTTCTGCTTGGATCCTCACTAAATCTTGTGACGTACTCAGAGCAGATTCAGGTTTCACCTGACACACCCATGTAACTATTCTGAAGAGAAGTTTGGTATTCTCTAGCAAAATCAAAGATGTGCCCACCCTATGACCCAGCAATTCTAGGCATATGCACAACAGAAATTCATGTGCAAAAGGAGAAATGTTTAAGGATATTTTAGAACAAGAACTAAAAAAAAAAAAAAAAAAAAAAAAAAAGAAAAAAAAATCCCAAATTGACAATTACCTAAATATTCATTCTTTGGGAATATATACATTGTAGTACAGCCACAAAATGGCATTTTATATATCCATATGAAAAGGTCACAAAAATAGAGTGAAAAAAGCAGGATACAAAAATACTGGCATAGTACATGATATGGGTAAAAATTTAAAACACAAAAACAATATATATTTTGGGGATACATATATAGTGAAAAAATAAACTAATAGGAAGGACATATCAACTACAGTTCAATGACAATGGAAAAAAATGGTGTTGGAATAAAATAAGAACTAAAAATATCTCTCTTTTTTAATTTCCTTCACAAAAAAAAGGGACAAAAGAAGGAGAAGAGGCAGCAGCAGTAGCAGTGTGGCTTGGGAGTCAGACACACTGATTTAAGATGTGACTCCTATAGGACCTTACAGTTACTTTAAACCCTTTCCACTCTCTGGACCTGTTTCATACTCTGTACAAATGAGGAGGGAGACTAGATAATCTCAAGGCCCACACAGCTCTTAAATTCTGTTTTTCTGTCCTTACCACCAGTCCTTGTCTGTATATGCTTATGTTCTTAATTTCCATATACCCAGTTAACAATCTTCTGTACATCTAAGTAACAAATTGGCATTTCCTCTCCTGGTACAGAATGTTACGGGCATTAAAAATTAAAAAAAAAAAAAGAAACATATTAGTTAATTTTTTTTTTATAAGTGCCAGAAAATGAAAGCAATATATTGACTAATAATACTGGACAAACAGAGGGAAGAAGAGGCCTAAAGTCTCTCTAAATCCACAGATTCAGGACTGGTACAATGGCTCACACCTATAATCCCAGCACTTTGGGAGGCCGAGGTGGGCGGATCACCCGAGGTCAGGAGTTGGAGACCAGCCTGGTCAACATGGTGAAACCCCGTCTCTACTAAAAATACAAAAATTATCCGGGCATGGTGGCGGCTGGTATCTGTAGTCACAGATACTTGGAAGGCTGAGACAGGAGAATCATTTGAACCCTGAAGATGGAGGTTGCAGTGAGCCAAGATCACACCACTGCACTCCAGTCTGGGAGACAGAGTGAGACTCCATCTCAAAAAAAAACCAAAAAAAAAAAAAAAAAAAAAAAAAAACCAAAAAAACCCTGCAGATTCAAATGTTATAATCATGATAAAGTTTTTGTTTGTTTGTTTCATTTTGTGATTTGGTTTCCCCCTGTGGGTACCTTTATTCTTATGCATATCTTCTCTATATACTTTCAAAGGTGGCCAGCTAAAGGTCCAGATTTATGACATTATTAAGGTAAACTTTATCAATGGATAAAAAGTTCCTCAGCTTCAAATCCCCAAAACTACAGCTCTAAACTCTCTTATAATTCCTATCATGGCATAGATGAGCACTGCAGATATTAAACTGGTTTCTGGATTTTATACTTATTTCCTATCTGCATTTTCCTGCAAGAGTAATATTCACTCACTGATTTATGGTAACATGTTTTTACACTTAAATATCCCATTGCACTTCACAAGTGTTTCTTTGCTCATTACATGACTAGAGCATCACAAAAAGCCTGTGAGGTGCATGGCTTGTCAGTACCATACCCCACCCTCAATTCCCTGTGCCTTTCATTTTGTTTCAGGAATTAATGGATCCAAAAGGAAGATAAGTTGACTGACTTCCTCATGTCTCACAGGCAATAGGTGATAGAATTGGAGCAAGAAGGTTCTCCATTATCTGTTGCTTCCCTCTGAGTTTGTTCACAATGTACAGCTAAGTGATAGGTGAGAAAACATCTTTGTTGTCCTGAGGCTGTCCAGAGATGGACACTTGACTCCATGGTTACTTGGAGAGGTACTACATCCTCTCAGGGTAAATGGGCTCACCCTGGACAGCATCACGGACCACCCAGGATCATGATGGCATTCTCAGGGCCAGAAGCAACATATGGAGAAACCCCTTATCCTGAATGCATCCAGGTCAGGCTTGAGCTATAACTTCTGCCCAGATTCAGGGGAGCTGGAGCAGGAAGTTTAGGGTCTGGTGTTGGGAGCCCAAGGTTGGAGTTTCAGCCCCACTGCTGATTGGCTTGGGGGATCTGGGAGACCTGCCACTTCCCTTCTCAGTTTCTTCTTGTGAGAAAAGAGAGGCAAACATCTGACCTCACAGAAGCACTGGAAGTTATCATCTGAAAGAATGGCCATAAGATTATTACTGTCACCTCAGTTCTCTTCTCCAGTGCTTCTGTGGACCCTCGTGGCAAATCCCTTCTACGTCTTGAGAAGAAAATACCCAGGGCCAGCATTGCTTCTCTCAGCCAATCAGTTAGTCAAAAAGTACTTTCTGATGCCCCAGAAAGAACCTTGTCCGTGCTGGGCAACGTCTAGGATATAGAGAGGAATTCAATCACACAGCTGTTGCCTCTGAAGAGATCACAGAGAAGCTGTCATTCTGGGGAAACAGGAGGTACCAGTAAATACTGTAACAAAGGGATAAAAGATATAAGAGTACAAAGGAGTGATCAATCGACCAAGCTGTGGAATTAAGTAAAGACTTCAGATATGAAATGTTTATGTTAGTCCTGTTTCCACCCAGGTAACGCAGTGAGAGGAAGCGCATTCCAGGCAGGAGAAACAAGTGCAAAAACCAAGAGACTTGAAACAACTTGGACTGTTGAAGGAAATGGCCTGAAATATAAGGACCAGGGAGTCATAGTAAATAATGCAGTAGTAAATAGTTAAGCTACAAAGGTAGAAAAGAGCCAGATCATGAAGGGCCTTGAATGCTGGGCTGAAAAAGTGGTCTTCATTCCAGGCAAATTATGTAATGCTCTCATGCAGTTTAGTGACCCCATTTGTCATGCAAAATTACAAACTGCATTTTCATTCTGTGAAACTATCCACTTTAAAAGGCATCATCAATTTCAGACAATACTGATATGTTAATATTTATTCCAAAACCTGCCTTTCCTTGTGCAGGGTGATAAGTTTTCAACAGTCACTCTTGAGACATCTGTTCTTTTCGTGCCCTCCAGCTGGTGGTACTCATGTGTGCAGGGTACTCACATTTTAGTGAATGAGGGGAAAAAGGAGAGTGAGAGAGAAGGAATAAGAGGTGAGGATTAGAAAACTTTGAGATTCTCTACCCTTCCCCCAGCCATCCCACTACTCTTCAGTTCTTTTCTCTCTTCCCATGCAGAATGGAATCTCCTAAGAAACAGTCACAATCTCATACAGGGTAACTGATAGCATGCCAAGTGTCTGAGGTTTTGGAAAGAAGTGGGCCAAGTACCATTTGAATTACTGTGTGGGTGAATCTGATAGTTTGTGCGCAGTGATTTGTCTACTTCAGTGTTTAAGCAAGGGAGGCCCTAAAGCCAACGAACATCCACAGTTATCAACAAATATTCAGCAAATAATAAATCAACAGATATCCATGGGAATCAACAGTTTCAATAGACCTGAGTGAGTGTGATGAGCAAAGGCTCTGCAAGGTCAGTACTATGCCAGGGTGGGGCTTGACTACTGGGGACCCCGCTGAGGCCATCTGCACGAGAAATATTTTGTGTTCCATACTAAATGCTGGTAAGAAGAGGCAGATCACCGAATGATAGCATCTGGGTGGTGCTTGGCTATGTATGTGTAATAGAGGACTGATATAATAGAGCTGTAGGTTAACTAGGGCTCTCCTTTCATTGGCCCTGACTTCCTTCTTTTATTTTAGTTTTTTAGAGATGGAGGTCTCACTATGTTGCCCAGATGGGACTTGAACTCCTGCACTCAGGGATCCTCTCACTTTAGCCGTCCCAGCAGCTGGAACTACAGGCACACACCAGCGCAGCCCTCTAATTTCCTTCTTTAATTAGTCAACCAAGCTTTGAGTTAGGCTTTCAGAGCCCACCTCCCCTCTCTCTCGTTCACGAAGGCACTGTTTTGTGACACTTGCTCCATCCATTCCATTTGCTTTCTGCTGTGTTATAGGGTGCAAAGAGGAGATTAAAAAAATAACCTCTTACCTTCCAGATGTTTGCTGTTGGTCTCCTGGTCTCATTCATAACATTGGGGTGGGGTGAAGGAAACCATACTGTCCCTCAAAATCTTTCCAGCTTTAGAGATGTCTGAGGAAGAAGTGAGTTGCTGGTGCTCACACCGGTGGACACATTACTTTGATACAATGAAAAGAAAGTCATGTATAGGTTCTTGGTGGTGGGCAGGTTTATTCAAAGGAGCTGTAAAGCAAAAAAATACAGTGGAGGAGCTGACATTTCAGATTAAGTGAAAAAAAAAAATTGTCACAAAGAGATTTACGGGGAGGAGGGAAACCAAAAAGGACTTCCAAGACATCACACTCTTCGTTTACCTCCTACCTCACTGATGGTGACTTCTCAGTCTCTTGTTTTGTCTCCTCTTCTCTCTGATCTCTTTAAGACCCAGGGCTCTGTGCATGGTCATCTGTTGTTCTCTATGTACACCTACTCCCTAGGGTGATCTCATACTGTCCCATGGTTTTAAGTATCATTTACATGGAGAAATTTCCAACTTATGTATCCAGCTTAGTCAGACCTCTCCCATGAACTGCACACTCCAATAACTGCTCAACAGCCCCACTTAATGTCCTAAAAACACCTTCAAACTCAACTTGTCCAAAACTGATTTCCTAGCCTCTCCTCTTCCTAGAACCCATCCAAACCACAGCCTTCCTCATCTCTATCAGTGGCAACTCCATCTTCCCAGTTTTTTTTTGGAGCCATCCATGACTCCTCTCTTTCCTTACATTTGTGAGAAAATTCTACTTACTCTTCCTTCAAAATATACCCCCAATTTAAATACCTCTCACCACCTCCATTGTTACCTCTCAGATATCATAATCTCACATATGGGAATACTGCGATACTCTAACTAGTTTCCCTGCTTCCTCACTTTCTCCTTTATAGCCCATCCTTAAAACAGCAGAGAGATTTTTTAGAAACATAAATCAGGTCAATTATCTGCTGAAAATCCACAGTGGGTTTGTGGACATGGGATGCAACACCCAGGTTATGCTTCAGTGATGGACTTATCATGCTGCTTCAGCTCTCACCCCCATTAGAGATTGCCTCAGGTGCTGAAAGCAACCTTGTCCAAGGCTACATCCCTTCCTGGGGCAGCCCACATCCAAAGAGTGATTAGTGTAGGGGTTGAAAGGCCTGTAAATATTACCCCAACTCTGAACGGCCATTCTAGTTCCAAAGCTTCCTGTGGGTGTGGTTGACACTGTCACTGAGTCTTTTTCAGAGCTTCACTTTCTTTGTGCTCCTGCTGCTTTCCCATTTATTCCCCAGGTATTGATCCCAAGGGCACTGCTTAATAAATTTTCTACAAGATTAACTTTGTTTCTGGGTCTGTTTCCTGGGAAAACCCAACTTGTGACAGGCTCCCCATTTCATGCGGAGTAAATGTCAAGTCTTAAAAATGCCTTATATTATTTAGACCCTTACTTCCTCTCTGACTTCTCCTGTGTCTTTCTCCTTCACCTATGTAGCTCTAGCTAAATAAGCCTCCTTGTTAGTCTTTGAACATGCCAAAGACACACTTATCTCTTAGGCCCTTTCCTCTAGTAGTTCCTTTTGCCTAGAATGCTCTTTCTCTAGATATATGCTTGGCTAACTCACTTCCTTCATTTATTTGCTCAAATATTACCTTCTCCATGAAGTCCAGCCCAATCTCCCTATTTACCATGGTGATCTACCACTTCCCTTCCCTCTTACCTTGTTCTAATTTTCTTTTTTATAACAGTTATCACTTTTTGACATCCCACATAATTTACTATGTTTTTTGTTTGTTTGTTTGTTTGGGGGTTTTTTTAGTGTTAGCCTCCCCTTGCTTGAATGTAAGCTCCACGAGGCATCACTGAATTCTTTGTTCATGAAATATCCCAAATGCCTAGTTAAAGTGCCTGGAACAAAGTAGGCACTGAATACATTTGTTGAACAAATGAATGAATAAAGTAAATTTAACAGTAGGAACAAAGTGTATGTAGAAAGAGGGTGATAGAGAGGGAAGAATATGAATGGGTCATGGAGAAAAATCACAGCTATGAATCACTTCTCCCTTGGTGCTAATGTTTCTTTCCCATTTCTTTATGCAAATATTAGGAAAAAATGATAATTAGAGCATTACTTGGCATCAAGGGACCTAGTTTCAGTCCAGCACTCTTACTAGCTGTGTGACCCTGGTTTCCTTTTTCTCTTTAAGCTTAATCTCCTTATCTGAAAAATGGAGGTAGTAACACTCAGCTTCCAGTATCCTGTGAAGATTAAGATGTGCCCAGCACATACTAGGTGTCCAACAAATGTTTACTGACATCCCGACATCCTCCAAAGGCAAATGATTTAAACTAATAATGCAAATGTCTTATAGTATATGCTTGAAAATGTAACCAGAAAAATAGGTATACACATTCATTACATTATATGTGACCTTCAACTTTATGTTATGTACCTGTTTCATAGATTTGGGGTAGAGGAAGAAATCTGCCCCATTTCCATTTAATCAGTGACCTCTTAGCTACTTTACTTGCTTTCTAGGATAGCAACAGAAAAACATATTTAAGGCCAGGCACGGTGGGACATGCCTGTAATCCCAGCACTTTGGTAGGCTGAGGCAGGCGGATCACCTGAGGTCAGGAGTTCGAGACCAGCCTGACCAACATGGTGAAACCATGTCTCTATTAAAAATACAAAATTAACCAGGTGTGGTGGTGCCTGCCTATAATCCCAGCTACTCAGGGAGGCTGAGGCAGAAGAATTGCTTGAACCCGGAAGGTGGAGGTTGCAATGAGCCACGATTGGGCCATTGCATTCCAGTCTGGGCAACAAGAACGAAACTCAAAAACAAACAAACAAAAACCATATTTAAAAACTCCAAAAAAAAAAAAAATACCAGAAAACAACAGAGGTATAGTGTTAGCTGTGCAGAACAGTAGAGAAGAATCACAGGCCCTAGGTTTCAATGTTAAACACATTACTGAATTAATAGCTATGGATAAATGACATTAGGTATTCCAGCCTTTCAACTTGTTTTTTTCTCTCTAGAACACTCCTTCCTCAAATCATTGCATGGGCTGGCTTCGTTAGTTATTTGCTAATCCACTCAGGCCTTCCTCTGAAAACCTTTTGCTGAAGTAGTTCCCTTATTTCAGTTCATCTCTATCCATTGCTCTGCCTTTTTGTTCTTCATACAACTTATCACTCTCTGAAATCATACAGGTTATTTAGGTTATTTGTCTACATCTTTGTTGCTTTTCTCCCCTCTATGAGAATGTAAGCTCCCTGACAGAATGGACAGTATCTATCTCATTCATGACTATCGGGCAAATGCATCAAAAAGTAGCTGAATGAATGAATGAATGAATGATTGCATTCAGGATAATAACCCTGCTCTCTTAACTGTCCAGTAATGTTATAAAGATTAACGAGCTCTCTGGGAAAACAAACTCAGTTCTTAGCAGAGATTAAAAGAGCTATGTACATCCAAAGAATTATTTAAATAATTTCTTTCACATTTCAGTAATAGAATTTCTAGACCTATATTCACTAGTTAAATGTTACTGGAGCATTGCTAAATATAAAGGTTAACCAAAAGGACATGTGGTTTACCCTCTTGAGAATTAAAGGGAATTCACCTTTATTAAGCATCTGTGCTGTACAATGCTATATGCTAAGGATATAGTTTCTCATATACCTCTAAACAGAACTGAGTAAAGAGTGTTACCCTATCAAGAAGAGGAATAGACTCACAAAGATTAAGTAACTTGCTAGTACAGAGCTAGTAAAAGCTGGAATTAATGTCGAATCAGCTGACTTTATTGTTTTTTTCGCTTATTCCATCCTTTCTTGAGGAGCATGTGGCCCTCAGATCTGTGATTCTTAGGCCAAGATCAAGCATACCATCTCCATTGTTGAAATGGGCTTATTTGAAAACAGTGAAAGAAGAAAACAAAACTTTGCTAGTTTAGTCACTGGTTTCGTGAAATCCCAGTGG
The DNA here is from genome assembly GCF_024542745.1 of Macaca thibetana thibetana. Taxonomy (NCBI): domain Eukaryota; kingdom Metazoa; phylum Chordata; class Mammalia; order Primates; family Cercopithecidae; genus Macaca; species Macaca thibetana. The sequence continues at coordinate 56,474,508 of NC_065598.1, forward strand.
AAAGAGACATGGATAATTTGGAACTTTGTATGATTTGAAAAGCCAAGTTTTTTGCCCCAAATTAAGCTTAGTGAGAACAAGGGCAAGCAGATGGAAGACATATTAGGAAATAAGACTAGGGGCAAGAAAAACCTAATTTTCTAGATCAGTGTTTCCTAATCATTACTGATGATAAAGAATCACCTGGGGTATCTTGTACAGCTGTCCCAGGTCCCTTCCCAAGAGATTTTGATTCATTACATCTAAGATAGGGCTCGGCAATTTATATTTAACAATTGCTCCAGGTAAATCTTATCAGGCAAGTATAGGAAATAATAACTCTGACCTCACTCAATTGCCACCTATAAATCAGTGATTTTCAATGTGGGGTCCCAGGACCAGCAGCATCAGTCTCATGTGGGAACTTGTTATAAATATAAGCCCGTGGACCCTACCCTAGACCTGCTAAATCAGAATCTCTGTAAGAGGGCCCCAGAAATTTGTATTTTAACAAGTTCTCAAGGTGATTCTGATGTGTACTAAAGTTTGAGAGCTACTGTACTAAATAATCTCTAATTATAGCCAATAATTAGAAAACCTTCGATTGTTCAACCCCCAGGTGCAAGAAGTAGCATAAGATGAAATAGAATGACCAGTTCAACCCCCAAAAAGGGCATCCACCCAAGATATGCCTCCAAGGGAGAACGTCTCAGAGAACACAAAGAGGTATTTGACCAAAAGAGTCACTCAACTGCTAGGATAGGTAGTCCTTGTCTAACAGGTTATGATATATGCTTTGGACCAGAAACTACTATGCATTGTTTCCTATTTCCTCCCTTTTTCAAATGGTAGTTTTGATTATATTTTTCTGGTTATCTCCTCACTACTGTATACTGGGTGTGTTGAGAAGAGTAGTTTATAATTTAAGTATAGATGACCAGACTGCTAGGAAGATGGATCTAAAGATGGCTGCATATCAACTAGGGATCTTGAACTTACTGCTAAATGCAGTAACTGGATAAGACTTCAAGTTTTTCTCCTTTGGGGACATGAATTTATCACACTTATGTGTGGCATTTTTTGAAAGAGGATGTGTAGGAAGAAATGTGTCCATGGATGCTAGGTATTCAAATGAAGAAGCTATACTAGATATTTGTGATTGGTGAATAGCATTCATTCTTCATTTCCCCAAAGCCCTTGATTCTACTGGAAATCCACCTGGTTCCAGAGAGATACATCCTAGGGCAGGGGTTCCCAACCCCTGGGCCACTGACAAATACAGGTCCATGGCCTGCTAGGAACCAGGCCGCACAGCAGGAGGTGAGCTGCAGGTGGGTAAGCAAGCGAAGCTTCATCTGTGTTTACAGCTGCTCCCCCTCACTTGCATTACCACCTGGGCTCTGCCTCCTGTCAGATCAGCAGTGGCATTAGATTCTCATAGGAGCATGAACCCTATTGTGAACTGTGCATGCAAGGGATCTAGGTTGCATGTTCCTTATGAGAATATAATGCCTGATGATCTGTTGCTGTTTCCCATCACCCCCAGATGGGACGGTCTAGTTGCAGGAAAACAAGCTCAGGGCTCCTACTGATTCTACATTATGGTGAGTTATATAATTATTTCATTATGCATTAGAACATAATAATAGAAATAAATTGCACAATAAATGTAAGGCATTTGAATCATCCCCAAACCACCCCTTCCCCTCACCCATCCTGTCTGTGGAAAAACTGTTTTCCATGAAACCAGTTCCTGGTGCCAAAACAATTGGGGACCACTGCCGTAGAGAGTTTAGGGATGGAACACATGACCTGCTAAGCCAATCAGTGTATTTCATCCCTGAGATTTTAGTGATTGGTCAAAGTATCTGACCTAAGCCAGCAGAGAATACATCATAGGACACAGGCTATCTATCTTTCTCTAGATTGGACTGCTGTAGCCTGGAACTGCTGGTCCAATTTTGCTACCATAAGAAAACACAGCCTGAGAATGAAACTGACACACAGAAGGAAAATCCTAAAGAATCATAAACACTGATCCTGAGCCCCAATTCAAACTATGCCTGAAGCCCATCTGAGCTCTGGATTTTTTTTTTATTTATATTGATCAATGCTTGGTAACTGTTTAAGCCTGTTTGAAATGGGTTTCCTGTTACATGCAGGCAAGTTCTGTTAGAAAAGGCAAATCAAAGCTATAAATATGAATTTGCATATGGCAGTAGATAAATAATTGTTCATTTTGTTTCTGGATTAATTATATAGTACCTTAACTTTCCCCACAGCTTCAATATAAATTGGTTTTCCTTTTAACTTCCCTCAGTAAAAATATATTGGCCTCTCTCAAGAAGTTCCTCTCACAGAATATATTATGTTCACATATATTTCACATTCTATTATCGAGAAAAATTGGACTGGCAGAAATTGTGGGTTGGTAGGGTCATGTAAGTTTTCATTAAACTGGGTTAGGGTTTGAAGGTTTGAATTAATTACACCTCCTTCCCTTCCAGATTATGAACCAATTAAAAAATATACACAGAAATCAAATAGGGATTAAGATATCAGCTTTAATATATTGTTCAGTGAAAAAAGCAAAATTCAGAACAGCATGTATAGTATGCCACCATTTGTGTAAAAAAAAAAACCTGATACACACATACCCACACACAATATGCTTGTAAATACATGGAATATCTCTGGAATGATACATAAGTAACTGGTAACAGTTGTTACTTTTTGAAAATGGGACAGGGGAACTGAGGCCAGGGGTGAGAAGGAGGAAAAGAGACTTACTTTTTAATTGTATACCCTTTTGCACTGTTTGACTTTTACCATAGGCATGTGTTATTTTTCTAAAAAACAATTTATATATTAAAACTGTAAAAAAGAATAAAAATAGATACCAGCTTTATAGCTGATAGAGCTGGATTGGAGAATACGGCTTGGACCTGAGGCTGAAATGAACTTCTACCATAAGTCTAAGGACTTTGGGATCCCCCACCCCAAGGAGAGATAGTTGGGTCTACAAAGCAGATGTTTACCCAGCCATGTAGTGAAGGACTGCAGTTTTTCCCACATCTTGCTGTGTGGAACAAACTCAAGATCCAAGAGCCGCCTAAGCTGCCTATCCATTATAACAATTTTCTCAATCTCATCAAGTTATTCCTCCTCCCAAGCATAAGATTGAATGAGTGTAAGAGAAGATAGGTGGAACTTTCTTCCAAACATTTTTGAGAGATGCAAGTCTTTTCCTTTTCTTGAGTCAGGAGCATGGAGAGAGGAAGAGGATAGATCCCATCACACCCTTGTACATTTTTATTCTCTTAAGCCACAATGGTTAACGCTCAAGACTCTGGTCAACAAACAGGGCTGTGGCTGTCCCCTTCCAGGGAGTCCAACAGTATGTTAGAAAAGTTCTGCTCCCATCAATGTAAGATTGGTAAGCAGTTCTGTTTTTGCCCCCAAGAGGCTCTGAAATAAGTCAAAATAGAACAGTAATTAAATTAACTCCAAGGCTACATTACACCCTAGGCTGAAAATTTGATCACAATTGTAGCCCTAATTTACAATTATGTCCAGCCATATTTCCTGACATAGCTGACAACAATTATACAATGACTCCCAAAGATAGCATTAAAATACTCCAAATAATACAATATCAACAACATAATAAAAATGCCTTAGTTTGAACTGTATGACCTCGCCCCCACCCCATCAACTATTAAACTCCAAGGGAAAAAGGACTGCTCAAAATTAAATTTCTAATTCAAAGTCCAAAAGAATTAACGTCCAAAATTCTGCCTTTCCAATTTCTCGTTTTTCGCATTTCAGCCATATAGATCTCACAAAGATGTCTGCCCAGATATGGGGTTCCTTCAGCAGCTGCAGCCTTGGCTGTCTTCCTCTTGACTGGGTGTAGTTCCTTCAGGACCTCAGGAGTTGAATTAATCTAACCCCACAATTGCATATCATACATATTAAAGAGTCCAAAGGGTCAATAAGACATAAGATTATCACAATATCAACCTCACATCAAAAAAATTAGAAAGCACACTAGTCCCCAGACACTAGAACAGTTTTTTAAAGCAAATGTATGACCCCAGGACTTAGAACATAGGGCAATACAGACTCACATTGCTGTTGTCAGTCAAACATCATAGTAGACACTTAGTGGCATTAATAACCAAAGTAGACAGATAAAACATAGGAGAAAAGAGAATATCTTCTTTGTTTCATCCTCAGCAGGATGCCAATCTGTGCCGGTAGTCTGGACTCCATGACCTGTGAACTTAAACTAATTTGGAAGATATCTTGCAGTACAGTCCCAATATGATTGTACTGCCTTGAGTCCCAGCCCCAAATGTGCAGAAGTCCATGGCCTTATTAGGCTGTTACTCCTATGGAGCTTCTGTGAGAACCCCAGTGAGAAAGCATTGGTTTTGGCCAGGTGCTTCTCTCAAAAACCATACTTATATTTCAACTTTTCTTTCCTAGGCTTTGGTTAACCTCCACCAATGCCTCTTTAATAATGGAAAGCTCAAAGGCCCTTCCATTGTTTTCTTTTCTGCCACAGTAGAACTCACCCTTATGTGCATATGAGTTTCTTAGGGACAGCCAAGAAACAGGATAGAGTTAAAAATCAAAACACTAACAAAAATCTATTAGATTTCTATCTACCAATGCCAGCACTTAAAACATGATTAAGCCTACAGATTACCTACCACTGACTGTGTTCCAAGTTCTGCTGGGATACCACAATAGATGAGCCCACCAGTCCCTGCAAGGAAGTATAGCCTGCTTTCAGCCATTCTTGGTTCTCACAAGTGCCTTGCCCACTTAATATGCTGGGACTCTGAAGTCTCCTAAGAATCAAATCTAAAACTTCTGAGTCTTTCTTAGCACAGCAAAGAAATCTGTATCTCAGCTTGATTCTAGGTTTCTGTTCTTTCATTTTGAGGTTCTGGACAGATCTGTCAACCCTTGCCAAACTCAGCCTTTGCCTTGTGACTGAGGATTCTAGCTAGAGCCTGGCTTAATGCTCCTCTGGGCTGGCAAAGACTACTTGTGCTAAAGTCTGCCTGCACAGCTTGTATCAGTTAAAACCCACTCCATGTCTGCAGATACCAGCCAGAGCTATTGGAGACAAGAGAGACCCTAATGCCACTGATGACTAAAACCTTTCACTTAAGCTCCACCAGAAATCTGAATCTCTCCACTTGGAGTTTGGTCCCTAAATGCTTGTCTTCTTATCAGTTTTGCAAAGTTTCTCAGCCTATGCTTAGGTACTAAAATGCAAAGTAATTACCTTCTTAAATCTAAAACAGGTGAGCAATAGGTGAAAGAACCAGAAAGAGAGCAAAATTATTAGCCTTACTTTTAGTACAGTTAGAATTGAGAATGCAACTTGAACAAGAGACCAAAATGGGCTTCCCACTCTTTCCCAAGTTAGATTTTTGAAGCCACCTGGGGGAGATTTGAGATTGCAAAGACACTTACCCAGCCAGTCACATGGGGTATCTCAGCAAGCTTCACACCTCAATGAGTGTAGAGTCCAAGTGCCAAAAAGAATGAGGTGAGAGGTGTTCAGCTACCTTTAATCTATTAACACCACCCAAGATAAAAAAAAAAAAAAGTATGAGCCAATGGATGTCAGGTTTCACCCTTCTCACTAAACAGTTAAATTGTGGACAGGAACCAGTGAAAAGGTTGGACAGATGGGCAAAAGGTTTCTTCCAAAAACATATGAGAGGGCAGAAGTTCCAATTTTTTGCCAAGCAAAACGTGCAAAAAGGGAGAAGATGATTCTTACAAACTGGAAAGCAATCAAGACTTTTTGTGTCTACAGATTTAGAGTCTCATATATTTGGCAAATTTCAAGATGATCTCTAAGATGTTTTTACCAAATCGTAGACATAGATATGGAAATCATCATCAAATTTGATGAAGTAAACAGAGGGTTTTGCTTCTACCTGATGAATGACCATGCCAGTTCTCTTGGAGCCATCGTCTTTGGCATACTCCACCTGTTTGCCTACCAGGCTGTCTATGACTTCTCCTGGCTCCCTCTCTGCGGGAGGAGAATCATTGGAATCTTGAAGGATGCGGAGGTCACCGTCTTTATAATCATCTAAGAGCTGGTACATATATAATACAGGATCTTTCTCATAGGTAATGTAAAACCATGTGTTCATGACAGGTGCCTGAGCTAAGACCATCCCCCTCCATTCATTTTTGGAACCTTCCTCTGTCTCAAAAATATGTTCCACTGCTTTGCCAACCATTATTTCTGCCAAGTGTGTATCACTGATTCTAGATGATGCAACTCTATTAGGAAGGACTTCAAGTGATGACACTCTTTCATCTCTGTGAAGTTCCAATCCATAAACACAGTCAAATCCATCATATTTGATAAGATACAGAGAGGGATTTACAGGTACCTGATCCAGAACGGTTCCTTTCCACTGTGTTAGAGGTTCATCTCCATCTTTCCATCCGTGCTGAATTCTACAGCCCACGATGTTCCTCCGAGGCTGGGAGATGGGTCGGCTCCTATGCTTCTTGTGTGCAGCCTTCCTCTTCATCATGGTAACAGACACGCTGCCGTGGCCAGCGCCTGTCCCAGACCGCTGCCCTGCAGCTGCCTTTCCAAACGGGGTCTTCATGCCTGCGTGGAGGAGCACAGTTGCCAGGTGGACCGAGAAAGGAAATTAACAAAATCAGTGCATAACACGGAGACCTTTTTCTCCTAATCAGCGCACCCCGTACACCCACGCCCGTTTTTCCCGAAAGCTACATAGCAAAGCTGGAAATCAAGGCACCCTGGCTGAATGCCTGCAGTAACCTTCCTCCCCAGCTCAGTCTGGCTAAGCTAGAGCAAGAGATCTGCGGTTCGGTAAAATAGTAAGCATTTCCCCATTCCCCTCGCCCTGCTTCCAACACTACCCGGCCAGGAGGCGCAGATTCCCCACCGTCCCGGATTGCGGGCCTCAAGTGCCCAAATCGGACACCTCGCCGTAGCCTCAGCAGTGAGCCTATAGAGAAGGAATATCAGCGGGCTAGCAGCCCGGTGCTTGCAAAAGCTGGGAGAGGATGATCCGTAGGCAAGGAGTGTCTCTAAGAGGGCGGCGGGGCAGGCGAAGAGGACCGTGGCGGCGTCCCTTGCTCTTGGCTCCTGCGTCCTCCGCCTTCCTGTTGGCGGTGGCAGTGGCGGCGGCCGCAGCCCCTCTGCCACATCCGACTCTCTCTAGTCGCTGCCGCGCCGCAGTCTCCTCCCTCTTTTTCTAGCGCAGCTTCCGGCCAGTAGAGAGGCCTCCTCTTCCTGCCAAACACCGCGCGGCGCTCCTCCCCCACCAACCTCTACCACAGCCCTGGGCGTGGAAGGTGCTCTTAGGCTCTCGGTCCCTCAGCTTCCCCCAAATCAGAAGCTGGGGATCCCACAACCACCTCTCTCTCACTGCATAGGTTTACCTCCCCTGGCTTAGCACTCCCCCCTCCCCCCACCTCACCTCAACTCTCAGCGCCCCTGCCCCATCTGCTTTCCACCCTTCCGGAATTGGCACTTTCCTTTTCCCTCCCTCCCCGCGTTCCCCCACCCGCCATTGAAGGGGATTTGTTGTAGGACAAGAGAAATGCGCTAGTGCTCAGTGTTCAGGCTGCCATCTTGACCCAATCTACGTAATTTTTACTGACTTGTCATTCCCAGACTTAACTTCTTGAGGATTTCTTTTCTTTTCCCCTGATTGCAAAATAATTGCATGCACAATATTGACACTGTAAAATTCAGAAAATTGGCATGAAGAGAAAATAACTGTAAGCCGGCCTCACATTTTCCAGGGCTCACGGTGAAATAATAACACTCAGGATTTCCTTTTCCTTTTTTCTAAGCTCTTACAAAGCTTGGATAATTTGGCATACGCACTTTCACGCCCTGCCTATTTGCATATAGAATAAACATTTGCTCAGTTTTTTTAGATATTTTCTGAGAACATGTTTTGTAGTAGCTTCATAAAATTCAGCATTAGGATTTTTCATAATTTTGCCGTTGCTTCCTATCTTCAGACGTTTAATTTTTAAATACCTATAAATTGTGCTTTCTCATGAGTTATTCTGTTCACTTGAACAGAATAACCTAGACACTAAACTTATAACTCAGAACAATTGCTATAATTAAAACAGGATTTTGTGAGATCATAAATCTGTGGAGAAAGACATTATAGAAATGATTCCATCGTTTTTATCGTTACAGCCATCCTAGTGGGTATGAAGAGGTATCTTATTGTGGTTTTATTTTGCATTTCTCTAATGACTAATGAGAATGAGCATCTTTTTGTGTGCTTGTTGGACATTTGTGTATCTTTGGAGAAATGTCTATTTCAAGTGCTTTATTCATTTTTTAATTGAATTGTTTGTAGCAGGGCTGTTAATTGTTCTTTTTAAATTCTGGATAGGAGAACCTTACCAGATATATGATTTGAAAATATTTTATCCCGTTTTGTGGGGTGTCTTTTCACTTTCTTGATAGTATTTTTGATGCACAAAAGCTTAAAACTTGGTTGTGCTTTTGGAGTCACATCTAACTAAACGTTGCCAAATCCAAGTTCATGAAAATGTACCCCTATATTTTCTTGTAAAATTTTGTTTGTTTTTAGCTCTTATATTTATGTCTTTGACTCATTTTGAGTTAATTATTACATATGGTGTGATGAAGACATGGTGTGATGAAAGGGGACCAAATTCATTCTTTTGCACATGGATATCCAGTTGTCTCAGCACCTTCTGTTGGAGAGACAATTCTTAGCTCATTTAATTGTCTTGGCATACTTGTTGAAAATCAATTTACTACAGATGTATAGGCTTATATCTGGACTCCTAATTCTATCTCATAGAATTGTATGCGAAAACCATTTTTTTTATTTATCCTTATGCAAGAGCCACATTTATTTTTTGATTACTGTAACTGTGCAGTGTGTTTGAAATCAGTAAGTGTGATTTCTCTGAAAATATTATTAAGATTTTATTAGCTACCCATGGTCCCTTTTTTTTTTTTTTTTTTGAGACGGAGTCTTGCTCTGTCGCCCAGGCTAGAGTGCAGTGACACGATCTCGGCTCACTGCAGCCTCCGCCTCCTGGGTTCAAGCGATTCTCCTGCCTCACCATCCTGAGTACTGGGGTTACAGGCGTGTGCCGCCATGCCCAGCTAATTTCATGGTCGCTTTCGACTCCATATGAATTTTAGGATTGTCTTTTCCTTTTCTGAACAAAAGGACCATTGGGATTTTGATAAGGGTTGCACTGACTCTGTAGATAAACTTGGGGAGTATTGTTATCTCAACAATATTGCCTTACAATCCCTGAACACAGAGTTTCCAGAGGACATAATTTCCCACGAACAGAGTTTCCTATGAACACTGGATATCTTGGAATTTATTTAGATCTTCTTTAAATTATTTCCGCAATGTTTTGTAGTTTTGGTTAGATTTATTTCTAAGTTATTTTATTCTTTTTGATGCTATGGTAAATGGAATTATTCACTGTGATGTTGTGAAATATATATTTACTCTTTGATCTCCTTTTCTGGCATACAGCCCCTAAAACCCTTGAAGTATCCTGAGCGATGAGTGTCTTTTGTATGCTAATAAGATGACTGATGATTGGCAGACCCTAGATATCTTCAGGATGTGGGCTGTTCACTGGAAAGACCAGGGCATGATTAGAAGATTGGAGCAGAGAGGAGTTAAAGGTTGAATCGATCACCAATGGCCAATGATGTCTACATAATGAAGCCTCCATAAGAACCCAATATAACAAGGTTAAGAGAGCTTTGGGATAGCTGCACACCTGGAGGTTCCTGAAGGGTGCCTCACTTGAACAGGGCATGGAAGCCTGGTGCCCCATTCCACATACCTTGCCCAATATATCTTTTCCTTCTGGGTGTTCATCTGTATCTTCTGTAATATCCTTTTCAATAGATGGGTAAATGTAAGTGAAGTGTTTCCCTGAGTTCTGTGAGCTTCTCCAGCAAATTAATTGAACGAGAACCCTGATTTATAGTTGTTCTGTTAGAAGTACAGATCATAACCTGGAACTTGTAATTGGCATCTAAAGTGCAGGGCAGTCTTGTGGGATTGAGCCCTCATGATTTTTTTTTTTTTTTTTACAAACTAAACTGTCATCTCTTTATTCAATAAGATGTGTCTTTACAAGTTTAAAAAGACTGGACACCATTATTCTTTATGAATAATGCAGATAACCATTTTTAAAAACATTTTACTTCATCGGGCATGGTGGCTCACACCTGTAATCCCAGCACTTTGGGAGGCCAAGGCAGGGGCAGATCACGAGGTCAGGAGTTCAAGACCAGCGTGACGTGACCAATATGGTGAAACCCCATCTCTACTAAAAATACAAAAATTAGCCAGGCGTGGTGGCATATGCTTGTAATCCCAGCTACTTGGGAAGCTGAGGCAGGAGAATCACTTGAATCCGGGAGGCAGAGGATGCAGTGAGCCGAGATCGTGCCACTGCACTCCAGCCTGGGTGACAGAGCAAGACTCCATCTCAAAGAAACAAACAAAACCACTTTACTGACTGTATTGTGACACGTTTATTAAGCATGAACCCCTATCAGTACTCCTAAACTGTAAACAATAAGGAACTAAGGCGTCAAAAGAAACACATTAGGGATCATATTAATAGACAAAAAACTTTACATTTTCTTATTGCATTTACACAACACACAATAAGCAAAACTGAATGCTTTCTAAGCAAACATTTTTGCATATACTGCCTTCTCTTTCTCTTTCTGTGACTTTATCTTTTGTTTGACTTTCAACAGTTCTGCCTGGATAGCTTTATCTTCTGGTGCTATCTCCTCTGCTTTCTTAAGATCAGCCAATGCTTGATCATATTCTTTTAATCCTTGCCATCCTTGAGCTCTGCGGTACAATGCTTTGGTATTTGATGGGTCTATTTCAAGAGCCTCCAAACAACTGTCAATTGCTCCCTGCCAATTTGACATCTTCAGTTTACAAGCACCAATATTCAGTACACAGCTTAAAGCTGTAGGTTGCAGTTTGGCTCCATCTGCTGTCTCAATAACAGCCTTTGAACTGTCCACATATCTTAAAACTTTTGCATATTTTTTAATGGCCATCTCCCAGTTCTGGGATTTGAAAAAAGTATTTCCAATATTTTTTAAGTCTTCTGTTATTAATAAAATTTTATCTACATCTTTTAAATCTATATCCGCATCCTCAGGGAAATCTGGATGACTGCCGCCAGAGCCATCTTTTGGGAATATTCCCTAATCATCTCCTTCCTTCAATTCTCCACATTCTGCAATAATGCACAATTTAGCAGGTTTTTCACCTTTCACTTCCACATTTTCCAATATCCTTGTCACTCCTATTCCTTTAACTACTTGGCCAAACACCACATGTTTCCCATCCAAATGAGGAGTTGGAACTGTTGTGATAAAAAACTGAGAACCATTTGTGTTGCAACCTGCGTTTGCCATGCTCAGTAAACCCTCCCAATCATGCTTATAATGGAAATTTTCATATTCAAAATTTTCACCATAAATACTTTCTCCACCTGTCCCATTCTGATTTGAGAAGTCTCCACCCTGAATCATAAATTTCTTAATAATTCGATGAAAAAGGCATCCTCTCTAGAACTAGATGTACCATATGACCCAGCCATCCCATTACTGGGTATATACCCAAAGGATTATAAATTATGCTGCTATAAAGACACATGCACACGTATGTTTCTTGCAGCACTATTCACAATAGCAAAGACTTGGAATCAACCCAAATGTCCATCAGTGACAGATTGGATTAAGAAAATGTGGCACATATACACCATGGAATACTATGCAGCCATCAAAAAGGATGAGTTTGTGTCCTTTGTAGGGACATGGATGCAGCTGGAAACCATCATTCTTAGCAAACTATCACAAGAACAGAAAACCAAACACCGCATGTTCTCACTCATAGGTGGGAACTGAACAATGAGATCACTCGGACTCAGGAAGGGGAACATCACACACTGGGGCCTATCATGGGGAGGGGGGAGGGGGGAGGGATTGCATTGGGAGTTATACCTGATGTAAATGACGAGTTGATGGGTGCAGCACACCAACAAGGCACAAGTATACATATGTAACAAACCTGCACGTTATGCACATGTACCCTACAACTTAAAGTATAATAATAATAAATAAATAAATAAATAAATAAAAAAAAAAAAAAAAAAAAGAGAAAAAGGCATCCTCTGAAATGGAGAGGTTTCCCAGTCGTGGGTCCAATGCCTTTTTGTCCTGTACACAGTGCAGGAAAATTTTCTGCAGTTTTGGGTACAATATCTGCAAACAATTCTAAGACAATTCGACCAACTCGCTCCCCTCCGATGTCCACGTCAAAGAAGACTCGAGGGTTACTGGGGTTGGAGGGCTTGACTTGGGGGGACGGATGCGACATCTCGACTTGCACACGCATTTGGACGCAGATCCTCGTGGCCGCCCGGCAACTCAAACTCCTCCCTCATGATTTTTAAGCATTGATACAGTATCTTGTCTTAGTTCAGGCTGTTATAATAAATTACCATAGAATGAGTGGCTGAAATAATAAACATATATTTCTCACAGTTCTGGAGGCTGGAAAGTCCAAGATAAGAAGTACAGGCCAATTTGGTTCCCGGCGATAGGCCCTCTTCCTGGTTCCAAATGGCTGTCTTCTCATTGTACCCTCACATGGTGGAGAGCAGAGAGAGAGCTAGTTCTCTGGCCACCTCGTATAAGAGCACTAATCCCATCCATAGGGGCTCTGCCCTAATGACTTAATTATATCCCAAAGGCTCCACCTTCAAATATTATCACACTGGAGATTAGGCTTTAACATATACATTTAGGGGACAGGGCCACAAACATTCAATCCATAGCATATCCTGAAATTTGACTGAATCCTTTTAATTGTTTCAGTAGTTACTAATGGATTCCTTAGGATCATCTCTATATACAATGGTATAATCAGCAAATAAAAATAGTTTTACATTTTCCTTTCTAATATGGGTGACTTGTATTTATTTATTTTCTTGCTCAATTGCCCTGTCTAGAACCTACTGCAGTACAATGTTGAATGGAAATAGTGAGGGGGTATTCTTGTCCTCTTCTTATACTTAGGGGGAGAAGTTTCAGCCTTTGACTGTTAAATGTGAATTTAGCTCTGTTTTTTAGTCACATGTGTCTCTTATCTTGAAGAAGTTACCTTCTATTCCCAGTTTGTTGACAGGTTTATTATTATTATTATTAGAGGGTGTTGGATTTTGTCAAATGCTTTTTTGTGTCAATTGAGATAATCATTTTTTCCCTTCATCCTATTGAGGTATATTATTTTTATTAATTTTATAAGATTTTTTAATTGGAGTAAACTATACTATAACATAAAATTACCACTTTAAGAGTACAATTTAGTGGCAGTAAGTACATGCACATTGTTGTGCAATCACCATTATCCATTTTCAGAACTGTTTTGTTATCCCAAACATAAAATATGTACCCATTAAAAAAATAATTCCCTATTCCTCCCTCCCTCAGTCCCTGGTAACTTCTTTTCCTTGGTGCCTCATACAACTGAAATCATACTATATTTGTTCTTTTATGTTTATTTCACTTAGCATACTGTCTTCAAGATTCATTTATGTTATAGCATTTATCACAATTTCATTCTTTTTTAAGGCTGAGTAATATTCCACTGCACCTATATATTACATTTTGTTTTTCAATTCATCTGACAATAGACAAAATGTTGTTTCCACATTTTGGCTATGTGAATGATGATTCTATGAACATTTGTGTACAAATATTTGTTCAAATCTCTGGTTTCCTTTCATTCGAGTATATACTGAGAAGTAGAATTACTGGATAATATGATAATTTAACTTTTTGAGGAGCTGCCAAACTGTTTTTCACAGTGGCTGTACCATTTTACATTCTCATCAGCAATGCAAAAGTATTCCAAATTCTCCATATCTTCATTCACAGTTTTTATGTATTTATTTTTGTAATAGTCATCATAATGAATGTACAGTGGTACCTCATTGTACTTTTGACTTGCATTTCGTTAATGATTAGTGAAATTGAGCATCTTTTTATTCTTTTATTGGCCATTTGTATCTCTGAGAAATACCTATTCAATCCATTTGCCCACTTTTTCGTTGGTGCTTGTTTATTATCATTAAGTTGTAGGAATTCTTTGTATATTCTGGATATTAATTTCTCATTGGATATATAATTCACAATTTTTGTCTAATTCTGTGAGTTGTCATTTCATTCTGTTGATGTCCCTTGATGCATTTATTTTAATTTTAATAGAGTCCAATGTATCTCCTGTTTCCATTCCTGTGCTCTTTGTGTCATAGCTGATAAATTGTTGCAAAATCCTATTTCATAATAGCTTTCTCTCATGTTTCCTTCTAACAGTTTTACAATTTTAGCTCTTATGTTTAGGTCTTTGGTTCATTTAAGACAGCATAGTGTAAGGTATATGGTGTATATGATGTAAGGTAAGGGTCCAATATCTTTCTTTTGCAAGTGTCCATGTAGTTTTCCCAGCATTGACTGTTAAAAATATTTTCTTTCCTCATTTAATAGTCATGGCATTCTTGTCAAAAATCACTTACATAAATAAGCAAGAGTCTACTTCACAGCTCTCTTTTATTCCATTGGTCTATATGTGTGTGTTTACACCAGCAGCACACTGATTTAGTGCTGTAGCTTTGTAATAAACTTGAAATCAAGAAGTGTGAATCCTCTTTGTTCTTTTTAAAGAATTTGTTTTCTTTTGTTTGTCTATTGTCTCTTGTGGTTCCATAGGAATTTTATAAAAAGTGTTTAAATTACTTTAAAAACCTTGAAACCTTATTAAGATTTTGATAGGAAATTCATTGAATCTGTAGATAGCTTTGGGTAGTATTGTCATCCTGAAAGACTTCTTTTAACATTTTTTATAGGGCAGGTGTAGTGGTAATGAACTTCCCTGACTTTTGTTTGCCCGGGAATATCTTAATTTCTCCTTCGATTTTGAAAGACATTTTTGCCAGATATTGAATTCTCAGTTGAAAGATTTTTTTTCTTCATCAGTCTATCATCCAATTGCCTTCTGATCTTTAAGATTTTTGCTGAAAAATTGGCTGAAAGTTGGAGAGAGGTGGAGCAAGATGGTGGGACAGAGCTCTCCTGTGATTGTCCCCGCACAGAAACATCAATTTGAACTATTTACAAACTAAAATATCTTCACAAGAACAAAGAAAACCAGGTGAGATGTCACAGTACCTGGTTGTAGCACAACAATAAGAATAGATGCATTGAAGAGGGTAAGAAGGACAGTTTTACATTATCCACATCATCTCTAAAAAAACTGCAGGCAGCACAGTATAAAAATATGTAACATCTGCTTGAAGGAAAGAGAGGGAAATGAGTACGGGAATTACCTAGGACCAGTTCCAGTCCCACTACAGTAAAACTCAGCACAAGACAGGTCCCATGGCTGCAGACTGTAGGTCAGTACCCACGGATTGATCTTCCAGCGTTGCCATGGTGCCAGGTGGCACCCCAGATCTCCAGACTTCAGGCCTGTGAGGTGTACTTGCTCTCTGACTCCAGTGCCATGACAGGTAGAGCAGACCCAGGCTTTGGGCATTCCCCAGTGCCACACTGACTGTAACGGCTCCAGGGTTTCATCATGCCCCAGAACCGTGCTCACCCAACTGGCCCTGGGCATCAATAAAACACAAGATGACCTGCCCAGAATCTCTGGACAGGCTGATAGTGGAAGGGTTTTCCAAAACAAAGCCAATCTGTGAAGACTGGAGTCAGTACCTACTTCTTCAAATGTGAAGACATCAGGGAACAGCCACAAGGATCAAGAGCAATCAGGGAAACATGACATCATCAAAAGGACAAACAAAAATAGCAGTGACTGAAATGGAGATGTGTGAATTACCTGAAAAGGAATTCAAAATAACTGCTTTTTAAACTTAATCATGAAGAAAAACGCTTTTTAGGAGTTACATTATTCTGTGCATTATTTACAAAGTATAGCCAAGTCTATGGTAAAATGAATTTCTAATTCAAAAGAATGCTGTTATCTTTGTTTAACATTTTCCCTATAATAATTACTATTTAGAAATAATTATGGTTATATTTTCAAACTTTGTGAAAAAATTGTCCATACAAGGAAGTAATGATTACAACCTGCTAAAACTGGTCAGCATGTAAATACTTTTTTTTTATTATTACTTTTTACTAGCAGAAATACATTTGTATTATTTTTCTTTCTTCATCCACCCTCTCCACTTCCCTTTGTGGCCTCTGATAACAACTAATCTGACCTCTATGTTCATGATATACTAAAAAAGCTAAAAAAGCACTCACATATGAGTGAGAATATGCAACAGGATTTAATTCTTTTTTATGGTGAAATCATATTCCATTATATGTATATACAACATTTTCTATTTTTTATTTAAAAATTTTTACTGATTTGAGGGTACAAGTGCAGTATTGTGTAGTGATGAAGTCTGGGCTTTTAGCCATCACTTGAATAATGTACATTATACCCGGTAGGTAATTTTTTATTCCTAACCTCTTCCCAACCTTCCACCTTTCAGAGTCTTCATTGTCTGTTATTGCACCTTGTATTCATGTGCATTCATTATTTAACTCCCACTTATAAATGAGTCCATGCAGTATTTAACTTTCTGGGTTATTTCACATAAGAAAATGGCCTCCATTTTTATCCATGTTGCTGCAAAAGACAGGATTTCATTCTTTTATGACTGAGAAGTATTCTATAGCATGTATGTATGTGTGTGTGTATATATATATGTCACATTCTCTTTATCCAATTATTCATTGATGGACACTTAGGTTTACTCTATGACTTTGTGAATAGTGCTGAAATAAAGACATGAGTACAGGTAACATTTTGATATAACGATTTCTTTTCTTTTTGATATATATCCAGTAGTGGGATTGTTGTATCAAATGGTAGTTCTATTTTTAGTTCTTTGAGAAATCTCCATGCATTTTTTTCCAGAGAGGTTGTTCTAATTTACATTTTCACCAACATGGAGTAAGTGTTCCTTTTCCTCAGCATCCTTGCCAACATCTGTTGTTTTTTGACTTTTTAATAATAGCCATTCTGACTGGAGTAAGATGGTATATCATTGTGGTTTTAATTTGTATTTCTTTGATGATTAGTGATGTTGAGTATTTTATTTTTTGTTTTGTTTTGTATTGTTTGTTGGCTGCTTTTATATCTTCTTTTGAAAAACATCTGTTCATGTTCTTGGCTCACTTTTTAAGGGATTATTATTATTATTTACATTACTTTCTGTGTTGCTTGAGTTCTTTGTAGATTCTGGATATTAGTCCTGGGTCAGATGATACTTTGCAAATATTTTCTCCCATTTTTTAGGTTGTCCATTTACTCTGTTGACTGTTTCTTCTGCTGTGTAGGAGATTTTTAGTTTAACTAAGCCCCGTTTGTCTATTTTTGTTTTTGTTGCATTAGCTTTTGAGGACTTAGTCATAAATTCTTTGCCAAGGCCAATGTCCAAAAGTGCTTTCCCTAATTTGTTTCTAGGTTTTGTATGGTTTTATTTACATTTATGTCTTTAATCTGTCATGAGTTTTGTTTGTTTGTTTGTTTGTTTGTTTCATTCTTCTGCATTTGGCTATTCACTTTTCTTAGCAACATTTACTAAGAATCTATTCATTGTATGCATTTGTCAACATTGTTGAAGATTAGTTGGTTATAGGTATGTGACCTTACTTCTGGGTTCTCTATTCTGTTCTATTAATTTATGTGTCTATTTTCACACCAGTACCATGCTGTCTTGGTTACTATATCCCTGTAGTATAAATTGAAGTGAGGTGATGTGATTCTTCCAGCTTTGTTCTTTTTGCTTAGGATTGCTTAGGCTGTTGGGGCTCTTTGTTTCCATATGAATTTTAGGATTGTTTATTCTAATTCTGTGAAAAAATGATGTTGATAATTTGATAGGAACTGAATTGAATCTGTAAATTACTTTGGGCAGTGTGGTCATTTTAACAATATTGATTCTTCCAATTCATGAGCCTGGGATGTTTTTCCATTTGTTTGTGTCATATATGATTTCTTTCATTAGTGTTTTGTATTTCTCCTTATAAAGTTCTTTTATCTTCTTTCCTAAATGTATTCCTAGGTATTTTTGCTTTGCAGCTATTGTAAATAACATTGAGATTTAAATTTGGTTCTCAGCTTGATTGTTATTGATATATAGATTTGCTACTGATCTTCAGACTTTTTTTTTGGAATAGTTTCAGTAGGAATGGTACCATTTCTTTGTATGTCTGATAGAATTCAACTGTGAATTCCTCTGGCCTAGGCTATTACTTTTGGGGACTTTTTTTTTTTTTTTTAATTCCTGATCCAATCATACTGCTCATTATTGCTGTCTTAAGAATTTCTTTTTTTTTCCCTAGTTCAATCTTGGGAGGTTATATGCTTTCAGGAATTTATACATTTACTCTATGTTTACTACTTTGTGAGCATAGAGATGTTCATTCGAACCTCTGATGACCTTTTTATGTGTCTGCTGTATTAGTCATAATTTTTCCTTTTTCATTTTTGATTGTTCTTATTTGAATCTTCTTATTTCTTGGGTTAATTTAGTTAGTGGTCTCTGGATTTTATTTACCTTTTTTTAAAAAAACAACTTTTCATTCATCTTTGGATGTTTTGGGGGTCACAATTTTATTTAGCTTTGCTCCGATCTTTGTTATTTGTTTTCTTCTGCTAGCTGTTGGCTTGATTTGTTCTTTTTTTTTTTTTTTTTTTTTTCAGTTTCTTGAGGTACAATTTTAGAATGTTAACTTTGAGAAATGTATATGTAGATATTTTCCGCATTTTAATTGGATTAGATGGGTTTTTTTGCTGTTGAGTTGTTTGAACTTCCTGCATATTCTCATTCTTTCTTTTAACTTTATTTTAGCTTCAGGGGTACATGTGCAAGTTTGTTATGTAGGTAAATTTTGTCATAGGGGTTTAATGTACAGATTATTTCATCACCTAGGTAACAAGCATAGTACCCAATAGGTAATTATTTGATTCTCTACCTCCTTCCACCATCTACCCTTCAGTAGGTCCTGGGGTCTGTTGTTCCCTTCTTTTTGTCTATGTATTCTCAGTGTTTAGTTCCCACTTGTAACTATGAGGATGCAGTATTTGGTTTTGTGTTCCTGAGTTAGTTTGCTTACGATAATGGCCTTCAGCTCTATTCATGTTGCTGCAAGGGACGTGATCTCATTCTTTTCTAAGGCTGCATAATATTTCATGGTATACATCTACCACATTTTCTTTTTTATTTTTATTTTTAAATTTCTGAGCATACATAGTAAGTGTATGTATTTATGGGGGTACATGAGATGTTTTGATACAGACATGCTATGTGAAATAATTACATCATGGAAAATGGATATCCATCCCCTCAAGCATTTATTCTTTGTTTTATAAACAATCTAATTATATTCTTTCTAGTGATTTTAAAATGTACAATTAAATTATCATTGACTATAGTCACCCTGTTGTGCTGCCAAATACTAGGTTGTATTCATTCTTTCCAACTATATTTTTGGTAACCATTAATAATCCTCACCTTCCCCTCAGGCCCTCACCACCATTTTCAGCCTCTGGTAACCATCCTTCTACTCTCAATTTCCATAAATTAAATTGTTTTGATGTTTACATACCACAAGTAGGTGAAAACAAGCTATGTCTTTCTTACTGTGCCTGACTTATTTCACTTAACATATGATCTCCAGTTCTATTCATATTGTTGCAAATGAATAAATCTAGTTCATTTTTATGGCTGAATAGTACTTCATTGTATATATGTACCATGTTTTTTAAAATTCATTCATCTGTTGATGAATACTTGGTTGCTTCCATATCTGAGGTATTGTGAACAATGCTCTAAAAAACATGGGAGTGCAGTTATCTCTTCCATGTATTGATTTTCTTTCTTTTGAATATACACCTAAGAGTGGGATTCCTGGATCAATTGGTAGCTCTATTTTTAGTTTTTTTGAGGAACGTTCAAAGAAACTAAAACCACATAGTGGTTGTACTTGTTTACTTACCCACCAGCAGTGTATGAGGGTTCTATTTCTTCGACATCCTTGCAACTATTTGTTATTGCTTTTTTTTTTTTTTTTTTGGATATAAGCCATTTTAACTGGGGTGAGATGATATCTCATTGTAGTTTTTATTTGCATTTCTCTGATGACCAATGATGTTGAGCACCTTTTAATATGCCTGTTTGCCATTTGTATCTCTTCTTTTGTATGTCTATTCAAATCTTTGGCCCACTTTTTAATTGAATTATTAGAATTCTTTCTGTACAGTTGTTTGAGCTTCTTATGTATTCTGGTTATTAATCTCTTGTCAGATAAATAGTGTGCAAGTATTTTCTCCCATTCTATGGGTTGTCTTTTCTCTTTGTTGACTGTTTTCTTTACTGTGCAGCTTTTTAACTTGATGTGATCCCATTTGTCCATTTATGCTTTCATTGCCTGTGCTTGTGGGGTATTGCTCAAGAAATTTTTGTCCAGGCCAATGTCCTGGAGATTTTCTCAATGTTTCCTTGTAGGAATTTCATGGTTTGAGGTCTTAGATTTAAGTCTTTAATCCATTTCAATTTGATTTTGTATATAGCAACAGATGGGGGTCTAGATTCACTCTTCTCCATGTCTAGTTTTCCCAGAACCACTTATTGAAGACACTGTCTTCTTCCTAGTGTATATTCTTGACACCTTTGTTGAAAATAAGTTCACTTTAGGTGAGTGGATTTGTTTCTGGGTTTTCAATTCAGTTTCATTGGTCTGTCTGCTTTTATGCTAGTACTATGCTGTTTTGATTACTATAGCTCTGTAGTATCATTTCAAGTCAGGTAATGTGATTGCTCCAGTTTTGCTCTTTTTGCTTATGGTAGCTTTGACTCTTCTAGGTCTTTTTTGATTCCATATAAATTTTGGGATTCTTTTTTATTTCTGTGAAGAATGTCATTGGTATTTTGATAGAGATTGCCTTAAATCTGTAGATTGCTTTGGGTAGTACAAACATATTAATAATATGGATTCTTCCAATTCATGAACAAAGAATATATATATATTTACATATATATTTATATATATTTACATATATATATATATATATATATATATAGAGAGAGAGAGAGAGAGAGAGAGAGAGAGAGAGATGGAGTTTTGCTCTGTCACCCAGGCTGGAGTGTAGTGGCACGACCTCAGCTCACTGAAACCTCTGCTTCATGGGTTCAAGTGATTCTCCTGCCTCAGCCTTCTGAGTAGCTGAGATTACAGGTGCATGCCAGCATGTCTGGCTAATTTCTGGATTTTTCGTAGAGATGGGGTTTCGCCATGTTGGCCAGACTGATCTGGAACTCCTGACCTCAGGTGATCTACCCTCCTCAGCTTCCCAAAGTTCTGGGATTACAGGCATGAACCACTGTGCCTGGCCAGAATATTTTTCAATATTTTGGTGTTCTCTTCAATTTCTTTCATCAGCGCTTTATAGTTTTCATTATAGATATCTCTCTCTTTGGTAAATTCCTAGGTATTTAATTTTTTGTATGGCTATTGTAAATGGGATACATTTTTTTTAAAATTTCTTTTTTGGATTGCTTACTGTTGGCATACAGAAATGTTACTGAATTTTCTATGTCGATTTGTGACCTGCAACTTTAATGTAATTTTAATTTTAATTTTTTATTTACTTGTAATTTTTTTATCCCTTATATGTTTTTTGGTTTGAAGTTACTGTGAGGCTTGTCTTATAGCCCATTATTTAAACCTAATAAATACTCAACACCTTTTGCATAAACAAACAAGCAAAAAGAAAAGTAAGAAAAACTCTATGCCTCAACTTTGCCCCCCCCACCGCCACTTTTTGACTTTTTGTTTTTTCTATTTCCATCTTCCTGTACTATGTATTGAAAAGTTGTTGTAGTTATTATATTTACTTGATTCATCATTTAGTCTTTTTACATAGGATAAAAGTCATTTATGCAGCATAGCTACAGTGTTCTAATATTCTGAGTTTTTTTGTGTACTTATTATTAGCAGTGAATTTTGTACCTTCAGTGATCACTTATTGCTCATTAATGTCCTTTTCTTTCTGATTGAAGTACAGCCTTTAGCATTTCTTGTAGGACATGTCTAGTGTTGATTAAATCCCTCATCTTTTGTTTGTGAGGCAAAATCTTTATTTTTCTTTCATGTTTGAAGAATAATTTCACCAGATATATTATTCTAGGGTTAAAGTGTTTTTCTTTTTTTTTTTTTTTTAACCAGTACTTTAAATATGTCATGCCACTCTCTTTTTAAATCGATGTTGACCAGGTTGGCCTCGAACGTGTAGCCTCGCCTCCCCAAGTGCCAGGGCAACCAGCCTGAGCTACCGTGGCACCCAGTCATGCCACTCTCTCCTGGTCTGTACAGTTTCCACTGAAAAGTCTGTTGCCAGACATATTAGAGTTCCACTGTATGTTGTTTCTTTTCTTTTGCAGCTTGTAGGATTCTTTATCTTTGACCTCTGGGAGTTTGATTATTAAATGCCTTGAGGCAGTCTTTTTTGTGTTAAGTCTGCTTGGTGTTTTATAACCAACCTTCTTATACTTTGATATTGACATCTTTCTCTGGGTTTGGGAAGTTCTTTGTTATTATCGCTTTGAATACAATTTCTACCCCTATATTTTTCTCTACCTCCTCTTTAAGGCACATAATATTTTTTCTTTTTTTCCCTGATAGTGTCTTGCTCTGTCATCCAGGCTGGAGTGCAGTGGTATGATCTCGGCTCACTGCAACCTCCACCTCCCGGGTTCAAGCGATCGTCCTGCCTCAGCCTCTCAAGTACTGGGATTACAGGCATGTGCCACCATGCCCAGCTAATTTTTGTGTTTTTAGTAATGACAGGGTTTTACCGTGTTGGCCAGGCTGGTCTCGAGCTCCTGATCTCAAGTGCTCTACCTGCCTCGGCCTCCCAAAATGCTGGGATTACAGGCGTGAGTCACCGTGCCTGGCCCAGTGATTCTTATATTTTCCCTTTTGAGGCTATCTTCTAGATTCTGTAGGCATCCTCTATTGTTTTTTATTCTTTTTTTCTTTTGTCTCCTCTGACTGTGTATTTTCAAATTACCTGTCTTCAAGTTCACTCTTTCTTCTAATTGAACAATTCTGCTATTAAAAGACTCTGATGCATTCTTCTATATGCGAATTACATTTTTCAGCTCCAGAATTTCTGATTAATTCTTTTAAATTATTTTAATCTTTTTGTTAAGTTAAACTGATAGAATTCTGAATTCCTTCTCTGTTATCTTGAATTTCTTTGAGTTTCCTCAATACACCTGTTTTGAATTGTCTGTCTGAAAGGTCACATATCTCCGTTTCTCCACAATTGATTCCTGTTGCCTCATTTAGTTCATTTGGTGAGGTCATGTTTCCTGATTGGTGTTAATGCTAGTACATGTTCTTGGATGTGTGGGCATTGAAAATTCAGTTATTTATTGTAGTCTTCACTGTCTGGGCTTATTGATCCCTGTCCTTTTTTGGAAGGCTTTCCAGACATTTGAAAGAACTTGGGTGTTGTGATCTACATTGTGTCTGCTTTAGGGGGCATGCCAAGCCCTGTAACACTGTGATTCCTGCAGACTCATAGAGGTACCACCTTGACAATCTTGAAAAAATTCCAGGAGAATTCTCTGGATTACCAAGCAGAGACTCTTTTTTTTCTTCCTCTACTTTCTCACAAACAGAGTCTCTCTTGCTCTGTTCTGAGCCACCTATAGCTGGGAGTGAAGTGACACAAATAGCACTGTGGCCACCAGCACTATGACTGCACTGGGTAAAACCTGAAGCCAGCACAGCACTGGGTTTCACCCAAGGCCTGCTGTAACCACTCCCTGGACACTGCCTATGTTTGCCTGGGTCTCTACAATTAGCCAGGGGCAAAGCCGGCTAGTCCTGTGTCATTCCCTTCAAGGTGGTGAATTCTCCTAGGCCCTAGGTGGGTCAAGAGATGCTTTCCAGGAATCAGGAACTAGGAATAAAAACTTTAGAATTCTACCTGGTGTTCTATTGTACTGTGGCTGAGCTGGCACTCAACCTACAAGATGTAGCTCTTTCCACTCTTCCCTCCCCTTTCCAAAGGCAGAGAAGCCTCATCTGGTAGCCACTGTTACCACAGGCCATGGGGAATATTTCCAGACTACTACCAATGTTTCTTTGAGACCTGAGGCATTTTAAGTCAGCTTGTAGTGAATGCTGCCTGGCCTGGTACTCATCCTTCAGGATAGTGGGCTTGCCTCTGGCCCAAGGCAGGTCCAGAAATGCTGCCTATCATGGAATCAACCCAAATGCCCATCAATTATAGCCTTTATAAAGAAAACGTGGTCCATATACACCATGAAATACTATGCATCCATAAAAAGGAATGAGTTCATGTCCTTTTCAGGGACATGGATGAAGCTGGAAGCCATTATAATCAGCAAACTAATGCAGGAACAGAAAACCAAACACCACATGTTCTCACTCATAAGTCAGGTTGAACATTGAGAACACATGGACACAGACAGGGGAACAACACACACCAGGGCCTGTTGGGGGGGTGGTGTGAGGGGAGGGAACTTAGAGGATGGGTCAATAGGTGCAGCAAACCACCATGGCACACATATACCTATGTAACAAACCTGCACGTTCTGCACATATATCCTTTTTTTTTTTTTTTTTTTTTTTTTTTTTTTCGGAAGAAATAATAAAAAAGAAAGAAATTCTGTCTAGGAGTCAAGTCCTGGAACTCGGGACCCCAAGAGTCCACTTGATGCTCTATTGCCCTGTTGCTGTGCTAATACCCAAGGTGCAAGACACAGTCCCCTTTAATTTGCCCTTTGTTTTTCTCAAGCAGAGTTTCCTCGAATAGCCACCACAGATGATAGTGTGCTAAGTCTCACCTGGAGTCGTCATGTCTCAGAGGCTCACCCAAGATTCTTGATGTAGTACCTGGGTATCAGTGTCAAAGGTGTTTGAACCAAAGTGACTCCATCTTGAATAGGGACTGGGTAAAATAAGGCTGAGACCTAGTAGGCTGAATTCCCAGGAGGCTAGGCATTCATAGTCACAGAATGAGATAAGAGGTTCACAGAAGATACAGGTCATAAACACCTTGCTGATAAAACAGAAAGCTGGCCAAAACCTGCCAAAACCAAGATGGCAAATGAAAGTGACATCTAGTCATCCTTATTGCTCATTACATGCAAATTATAATACATTAGCATGCCAAAAGATACTTCCACCAGCACCATGACAGTTTACCAATGCCAGAGCAACATCTGGAAGTTACCCTATATCTTCTAAAAAGGTAAAGAACCCTCAGTTAGAGGAATTGCCTATTCCTTTCCGAGGAAACTAATGAATAATTCACCCCTTGTTTAGCATATAATCAAGAAGTAACTAAGTGTACTCACTTGAGCAGCTCATGCTGCTGCTCTGCCTGTGGAGTAGCCTTTGTTTATTCCTTTACTTTCTTAAACTTGCTTTCACTTTACTCTATGGAATGGCCCTGAATTCTTTCTTGTGCAAGGTCCAAAAACCTCTCTTGTGTCTGGATCGGGATCTCTTTCTGTTAATATCACTGCTGGTTATTCAGGGCCTTAAAACTTTTCAGTTAGCAGACAATAAATGCTGCTAGAACTAGGCATTTCTCTTCAAGGCAGCAGGTTCCCTGTGTCCCAGGGTGTGTTTAGAAATATCATCCAGGAAATAAGTCCTGGAAACTGGGTTTCATGATCCGTACTGGTGTCCTATCCTGCTGTGGCTGGGCTGGTAGTCAAGATGTAAGACAAAGTCCTTCACACTCTTACTTCTCCCCTTCTCAAGCAGAAGAAAGGAATCTTTTGGGAGCCATGAACTGTGCAGCTTGGGGTTTGGGTAGGAGTGATGCCAGCACTCCCTTAGCAGTCCAAGCCTGTGTATCAGCAGGTCACCTAGCCCCCCCACCACATCAGTTCACTGATTCTGGGCCCAGTTCAGCACTGGAACTCGCCTTAGAGTTGCAGTCCTTTTGGCCTAGACTGCCTTTTAAGTTTACTTAGTCATCCAGAGTAGTTTAGCCCATGGTGATGAGGTTTGTGGAAACTCAAGTTCAGACTGCTGGTATTAGTGATTCTCTTCTAGCTAGGGCTGTTTTAAGTGCTCCCTCTGTGGGTGGACATCAGCTGAATTTGGTCTGATTTCTCTTTCTGCTCTAGCAGCATAGCACTGAGTTCAGAGCTTACAATCGCTGTGTTCATTCTCCCCCAGCACCCAGAGAGACTCTCTGCACCAAATCCCCACTGCCTGTCGTAGGGGAGGGTGGCATCAGCAATACAAGGCTGTTTTTGTTCTATCTTTTCAGTGCCTCTTTCACTCATACAAAGATAAAAGAAGGTAATACGAGGGCTCACCTGATTTATGGTTTTCATAAAGATATTTTTTTTCTCTGTAAACAGTTGTTAACTTGGTGTCCTTGCAGGCAAGACAATCTGGGAGGACTTCTATTTCATCATCTTGCTCCCTATCTCCCGCATTGTCTTTATTTAGTCTATCATTGATGGGCATTTAGGTTGATTCCATAACTTTGCTATTGTGAATAGTGCTGTGAAGAACATGCATATACATGTGTCTTTAGGGTAGAATAATTTATATTCCTTTGGGTATATACTCAACTATGGGATTGCTGGGTCAAATGGTAATTCTGTTTTAAGTTCTTTGAGAAATCACTGCACTGCTTTTCACAATGGCTGAACTAATTTACATTCCCATCAGCAGTGTATAAGCATTCCCTTTTTCTCCTCAACCTCACCAGCATCTGTTATGTTTAGACATTTTAATCATAGCCTTTCTTACTGGTCTGAGATGGTATGATATTGTGGTTTTGATTTGCATCTCTCCAATGATTAGTGATGTTGAGCATTTTTTCATATGTTTTTTGAGCATGTGTATATCTTCTTTTGAAAGGTGTCTGTTCATGTCCTTTGCTCACTTTTTAATGGAGTTGTTTGCTTTTTGCTTTCTAAACTTATTTACATTTCTTATAGATGATGAAATTTAAACCTTTTTTGATGCATAGTTTGTAAATATCTTCTCCTTTTCTTTACATTGCTGGTTCACTCTGTTGATAGTTTCTTTTGCTATGCAGAAGCTCTTTTGTTTAATTAGTTTCCATTTGTCAATTTTTGTTTTTGTTGCAATTGTTTTGCCAAGGCCTATGTCCACAGTGCTATTTCCTATATTATCTTTCAGGATTTTCATAGTTTCAGGTTGCACATTTAAGTCTTTAATCTGTCTTGAATTAGTTTTTGTATGTAGTGTAAGGAAGTTGTCCAGTTTTAATCTTCTGCATATGGCTAGCCAGTTATACCATAACATTTTATTGAATAGGGAGTACTTTCCCCATTGCTTGTTTTTGTGAACTTTGCCAGAGATGAAATGGTTGCAGGTGTGTGGCATTGTTTCTATGCTCTCTATTCTGTTTCATTTGTCTATGTGTCTGTTTTTGTACCAGTACCATGCTGTTTTGGTTACTGTAGCCTTGTAGAATAGTTTGAAGTCTGGTAACTTGATACCTCTAGCTTTGCTCTTCTTGGTTGAGATTGCCTTGGATATTTGGGCTCTTTGTTGCTTCCATATGAATTTTAAAATAGTTCTTCCTAATTCTGTGAAGAATGTCATTGGTAGTTTAGTAGGAATATAAATGAATCTGTAAATTGCTTTGGGCGGTGTACTAGCATCTTCTTGCATTGTTATAAAGAAATACCTGAGACTGGTTAATTTATTAGAAAAAGTGTTTTATTTGCTCAGAGTTCTGCAGGCTGTACAGAAAACATAGCTGTATAGCCAGTACAGCATAGCTGGAAGCTTGTTGTATAGTTTGAAGTTGAATAAAATGATGCATCCAGGTCTGTTCTTTTTACTTAGAATTGCCTTAGCTATTCACAATGATTTTGGTTCCATGGGAATTTTAAAATAGTTTTCCTAATTCTGTAAAGAATGTCATTGGTAGTTTGATAGGAGTAGCTATGAATCTATAAATTACTTTGGGCAGTATGGCCATTTTAACAATATTAATTCTTTCTATCCACAAGTACGGAATATTTTTCCATTTGTTTGTGTCATTTCTGAATTCTTTGAGCAGTGTTTTAAAATTTTCATTGCACCTCCCTGCTCAGTTGTATTCTTACTGAGCACCTCCCTGCTCAGTTGTCTGCACATAGGGATAGTTAACTTTTTCTCTTATTATTTGGATGCCTTTTATTTCTTTCCCTTGCCTAATTGCTTTGGCCACAGCTTCCAGTACTATTTTGAATAGGAGTGGTGAGAGCGGGCATCCATTTCTTGTTCTGGTTTTCAACGGGAATGCTTCCAGCTTTTGTTCATTAACTATAATGCTTATTTGTTCATTAAGTATAATGCTTGTTTGGTTTTCCATAGATGGCTATTATTATTTTAAAGTATGTTCCTTCAGTGCCCTGTTTCTTGAAGGTATTTAACATAAAGGGATTTTGAATTTTATTAAAAGTCTTTTCTGCATCTATTGAGATAATCTTGTAATTTTTGTTTTCAGTTTTGTTTATATGATGAATCTCATTTATTGATTTGCAGATGTTGAAGCAACCCTGCCTACCAGAGATTGAGTCTACACATTCATAGTGGAATAGCTTTCTGTTATGCTGTTGGATTTGGTCTGCTAGTATTTTGTTAAGCATTTTTGCATCAATGTTCTCCAAGGATATTGGCCTGAAGTGTCTTTTTAACATTTTGCCTCTGCCAGGTTTTGGTATTAGAATGATGATGGCATCACAGAATAAGTCAGGAGAGAGTACCCTTTCCACAATTTTTGGAATATTTTCAGTAGGAATGGTTCCAGTTATTCTTTACATGTCTGACAGAATGTGCCTGTGAATCTCTCTGGTCTAGGGCTTTTTCTTGTTGATATCCTTTTTATTATTGATTTAATTTTGGAACTCCTTATTGGTCAGTTCAGGGATTTAAGTTCCTCCTGGTTATACTTAGAGAGGTTGTATATTTCCAGGAATTTATCCATTTCTTCTAGGTTTTTTGCTTGTGTGCATAGAGGTGTTTGTAGTGGTCTCTGAAAGTTTTTTGTCTTTCTGATGGATCAGTGGTAATGCCCACTTTGTCATTTCTGATTGTGGTTATTTGTATCCTCTCTCTCTCTCTCTCTCTTTATCAGTCTAACTAGTGGCCTATCTATCTTATTAATTCTTTCAAAAAACCAATTCCTGTATTTGTTGATATTTTGTTTTTCTGTGTGTGTGTGTGTGTGTGTGTGTGTGTGTGTGTGTGTGTGTGTATGTGGTCTCAATTTTTTTCAGTTAGCTCTGATTTTGGTTATTCATCATCTGCTAGCTTTGGGGTTGATTTGCCCTTCTTTTCTCTAGTTCCTTTGGTGATGTTTGCTTGTTAATTTGAAATCATTCTAACTTTTTGATGTGGGCTTGTAACACTATTAGCTTCCCTCTTAACTCTGCTTTAGCTGTAGCCCAGACATTCTGGTATGTTTTATATTTGTTCTTTTAAGTTTCAAAGGATTTTTTGCTTCCTGTCTTAATTTTGTTGTTTACACAAAGGTCATTCAGGAGCATGTTGTTTGTCATGTAATTGTAGGTTTTGAGCAATTTTCTTAGCAATGATTTCTATTTTTATTGCCCTATCATCTGAGAGTGTGATCAGAATAATTTATTTAAAAAATTTTGATGAGTATTGCTTTATGGCTGATCAATATGATGTTGATATCTCCCACTATTATTGTGTGGTCATTTAAGTCTCTTTGTAGGTCTCCACAAAGTTCATGTAGTTTCCCAAACATAAACTCACTCTATGATTTTCTGGTTCTTAATACCTTGTTAGATGGTCAGGTTACAAATATTTTGTTCTATTCTGTGGGTTGTCGCTTCACTTTGTTTATTGCTTCCTTGGCTGGTTAGAAGCTGTTTAGCGTGATTTAATTTTACTTTTTAATTTTTTTCTTTGGTTGCTTCTGTTTTTGAAACTCACTTTATGGTCAGGAATATGATCTATTTTGGAGAATTTTTCATCTCAAATGACAAAATTGTATATTCTGTGTTTGTTTGATAGAGCATTCTATAAAAAATCTACAGGTCCATTTTCTCTAGAGACAAGTTTTAGTCCAGAGTTTCTTTTTTTTTATTTATTTATTTATTATTATTATACTTTAAGTTGTAGGGTACATGTGCATAACGTGCAGGTTTGTTACATATGTACACTTGTGCCATGTTGGTGTGCTGCACCCATCAACTCATCATTTACATCAGGTATAACTCCCAATGCAATCCCTGCCCCCTCCCCCCTCCCCATGATAGGCCCCTGTGTGTGATGTTCCCCTTCCTGAGTCCAGGTGATCTCATTGTTCAGTTCCCACTATGAGTGAGAACATGCAGTGTTTGGTTTTCTGTTCTTGTGATAGTTTGCTAAGAATGATGGTTTCCAGCTGCATCCATGTCCCTACAAAGGACACAAACTCATCCTTTTTGATGGCTGCATAGTATTCCATGGTGTATATGTGCCACATTTTCTTTTTTCTTTTTTTTTTAAATTTATTTATTATTATTATTATACTTTAAGTTGTAGGGTACATGTGCATAACGTGCAGGTTTGTTACATATGTATACTTGTGCCATGTTGGTGTGCTGCACCCATCAACTTGTCATTTACATCAGGTATAACTCCCAATGCAATCCCTCCCCCCTCCCCACTCCCCATGACAGGCCCCTGTGTGTGATGTTCCCCTTCCTGAGTCCAAGTGATCTCATTGTTCAGTTCCCACCTATGAGTGAGAACATGCGGTGTTTGGTTTTCTGTTCTTGTGATAGATTGCTAAGAATGATGGTTTCCAGCTGCATCCATGTCCCTACAAAGGACACAAACTCATCCTTTTTGATGGCTGCATAGTATTCCATGGTGTATATGTGCCACATTTTCTTAATCCAATCTGTCACTGATGGACATTTGGGTTGATTCCAAGTCTTTGCTATTGTGAATAGTGCTGCAATAAACATACGAGTGCATGTGTCTTTATAGCAGCATGATTTATAATCCTTTGGGTATATACCCAGTAATGGGATGGCTGGGTCATATGGTACATCTAGTTCTAGATCCTTGAGGAATCGCCATACTGTTTTCCATAATGGTTGAACTAGTTTACAATCCCACCAACAGTGTAAAAGTGTTCCTATTTCTCCACATCCTCTCCAGCACCTGTTGTTTCCTGACTTTTTAATGATCGCCATTCCAACTGGTGTGAGATGGTATCTCATTGTGCTTTTGATTTGCATTTCTCTGATGGCCAGTGATGATGAGCATTTTTTCATGTGTCTGTTGGCTGTATGAATGTCTTCTTTTGAGAAATGTCTGTTCATATCCTTTGCCCACTTTTTGATGGGGTTGTTTGTTTTTTGCTTGTAAATTTGTTTGAGTTCTTTGTAGGTTCTGGATTTTAGCCCTTTGTCAGATGAGTAGATTGCAAAAATTTTCTCCCATTCTGTAGGTTGCCTGTTAATTCTGATGGTAGTTTCTTTTGCTGTGCAGAAGCTCTTTAGTTTAATGAGATCCCATTTGTCAATTTTGGCTTTTGCTGCCGTTGCTTTTGGTGTTTTAAACATGAAGTCTTTGCCCATGCCTATGTCCTGAATGGTACTACCTAGGTTTTCCTCTAGGATTTTTATGGTATTAGGTCTAACATTTAAGTCTCTAATCCATCTTGAATTAATTTTCGTATAAGGAGTAAGGAAAGGATCCAGTTTCAGCTTTCTACTTATGGCTAGCCAATTTTCCCAGCACCATTTATTAAATAGGGAATCCTTTCCCCATTTCTTGTTTCTCTCAGGTTTGTCAAAGATCAGATGGCTATAGATGTGTGGTATTATTTCTGAGGACTCTGTTCTGTTCCATTGGTGTATATCTCTGTTTTTGTACCAGTACCATGCGCTTTTGCTTACTGTAGCCTTGTAGTATAGTTTGAAGTCAGGTAGCATGATGCCTCCAGCTTTGTTCTTTTGACTTAGGATTGTCGTGGCAATACGGGCTCTTTTTTGGTTCCATATGAACTTTAAAGCATTTTTTTCCAATTCTGTGAAGAAACTCATTGGTAGTTTGATGGGGATGGCATTGAATCTATAAATTACCTTGGGCAGTATGGCCATTTTCACGATATTGATTCTTCCTATCCATGAGCAGGGTATGTTCTTCCATTTGTTTGTGTCCTCTTTTATTTCACTGAGCAGTGGTTTGTAGTTCTCCTTGAAGAGGTCCTTTACATCCCTTGTAAGTTGGATTCCTATGTATTTTATTCTCTTTGAAGCAATTGTGAATAGAAGTTCATTCCTGATTTGGCTCTCTGTTTGTCTGTTACTGGTGTATAAGAATGCTTGTGATTTTTGCACATTAATTTTGTATCCTGAGACTTTGCTGAAGTTGCTTATCAGCTTAAGGAGATTTTGGGCTGAGACAATGGGGTTTTCTAAATATACAATCATGTCATCTGCAAAGAGGGACAATTTGACTTCTTCTTTTCCTAACTGAATACCCTTGATTTCTTTCTCTTGCCTAATTGCCCTAGCCAGAACTTCCAACACTATGTTGAATAGGAGTGATGAGAGAGGGCATCCCTGTCTTGTGCCAGTTTTCAAAGGGAATTTTTCCAGTTTTTGCCCATTCAGTATGATATTGGCTGTGGGTTTGTAATAAATAGCTCTTATTATTTTGAGGTACGTTCCATCAATACCGAATTTCTTGAGTGTTTTTAGCATGAAGGGCTGTTGAATTTTGTCAAAAGCCTTTTCTGCATCTATTGAGATAATCATGTGGTTCTTGTCTTTGGTTCTGTTTATTTGCTGGATTATGTTTATTGATTTGCGAATGTTGAATCAGCCTTGCATCCCAGGGATAAAGCCCACTTGATCATGGTGGATAAGCTTTTTGATGTGTTGCTGAATCCGGTTTGCCAGTATTTTATTGAGGATTTTTGCATTGATGTTCATCAGGGATATTGGTCTAAAATTCTCTTTTTTTGTTGTGTCTCTGCCAGGCTTTGGTATCAGGATGATGTTGGCCTCATAAAATGAGTTAGGGAGGATTCCCTCTTTTTCTATTGATTGGAATAGTTTCAGAAGGAATGGTACCAGCTCCTCCTTGTACCTCTGGTAGAATTCAGCTGTGAATCCATCTGGTCCTGGACTTTTTTTGGTTGGTAGGCTATTAATTATTGCCTCAATTTCAGAGCCTGCTATTGGTCTATTCAGGGATTCAACTTCTTCCTGGTTTAGTCTTGGAAGAGTGTAAGTGTCCAGGAAATTATCCATTTCTTCTAGATCTTCCAGTTTATTTGCGTAGAGGTGTTTATAGTATTCTCTGATGGTAGTTTGCATTTCTGTGGGGTCGGTGGTGATATCCCCTTTATCATTTTTAATTGCATCGATTTGATTCTTCTCTCTTTTCTTCTTTATTAGTCCTGCTAGCAGTCTGTCAATTTTGTTGATCTTTTCAAAAATCCAACTCCTGGATTCATTGATTTTTTGCAGGGTTTTTTGTGTCTGTATCTCCTTCAGTTCTGCTCTGATCTTAGTTATTTCTTGCCTTCTGCTAGCTTTTGAATGTGTTTGCTCATGCTTCTCTAGTTCTTTTAATTGCGATGTTAGAGTGTCAATTTTAGATCTTTCCAGCTTTCTCTTGTGGGCATTTAGTGCTATAAATTTCCCTCTACACACTGCTTTAAATGTGTCCCAGAGATTCTGGTATGTTGTATGTTTGTTCTCATTGGTTTCAAAGAACATCTTTATTTCTGCCTTCATTTCGTTATGTACCCAGTAGTCATTCAGGAGCAGGTTGTTCAGTTTCCATGTAGTTGAGCGGTTTTGATTGAGTTTCTTAGTCCTGAGTTCTAGTTTGATTGCACTGTGGTCTGAGAGACAGTTTGTTATAATTTCTCTTCTTGTACATTTGCTGAGGAGTGCTTTACTTCCAACTATGTGGTCAATTTTGGAATAAGTGCAATGTGGTGCTGAGAAGAATGTATATTCTGTTGATTTGGGGTGGAGAGTTCTATAGATGTCTATTAGGTCTGCTTGCTGCAGAGATGAGTTCAATTCCTGGATATCCTTGTTAACTTTCTGTCTCGTTGATCAGTCTAATGTTGACAGTGGGGTGTTGAATCTCCCATTATTATTGTAAGGGAGTCTAAGCCTCTTTGTAAGTCTCTAAGGACTTGCTTGATGAATCTGGGTGCTCCTGTATTGGGTGCATATATATTTAGGATAGTTAGCTCTTCCTGTTGAATTGATCCCTTTACCATTATGTAATGGCCTTCTTTGTCTCTTTTGATCTTTGATGGTTTAACGTCTGTTTTATCAGAGACTAGTATTGCAACCCCCGCTTTTTTTTGTTCTCCATTTGCTTGGTAAATCTTCCTCCATCCCTTTATTTTGAGCCTATGTATGTCTCTGCGTGTGAGATGGGTCTCCTGACTACAGCAGACTGATGGGTCTTGACTCTTTATCCAGTTTGTCAGTCTGTGTCTTTTAATTGGAGCATTTAGTCCATTTACATTTAAGGTTAACATTGTTATGTGTGAACTTGATCCTGCCATTATGGTATTAACTGGTTATTTTGCTCGTTAGTTGATGCAGTTTCTTCCTAGCCTCGATGGTCTTTACATTTTGGCATGTTTTTGCAATGGCTGGTACCGGTTGTTCCTTTCCATGTTTAGTGCTTCCTTCAGGGTCTCTTGTAAGGCAGGCCTAGTGGTGACAAAATCTCTAAGCATTTGCTTATCTGTAAAGGATTTTATTTCTCCTTCACTGATGAAACTTAGTTTGGCTGGATATGAAATTCTGGGTTTAAAATTCTTTTCTTTAAGAATGTTGAATATTGGCCCCCACTCTCTCCTGGCTTGGAGAGTTTCTGCCGAGAGATCTGCTGTTAGTCTGATGGGCTTCCCTTTGTGGGTAACCCGACCTTTCTCTCTGGCTGCCCTTAAGATTTTTTCCTTCATTTCAACTTTGGTAAATCTGGCAATTATGTGTCTTGGAGTTGCTCTTCTCGAGGAGTATCTTTGTGGCGTTCTCTGTATT
The DNA here is from genome assembly GCF_024542745.1 of Macaca thibetana thibetana. Taxonomy (NCBI): domain Eukaryota; kingdom Metazoa; phylum Chordata; class Mammalia; order Primates; family Cercopithecidae; genus Macaca; species Macaca thibetana. Next base: position 56,509,743 of record NC_065598.1, read on the forward strand.
TCCTGGATTTGAATGTTGGCCTGCCCTACTAGGTTGGGGAAGTTCTCCTGGATGACATCCTGAAGAGTGTTTTTCCAACTTGGTTCCATTTTCCCCCTCACTTTCAGGCACCCCAATCAGACGTAGATTTGGTCTTTTTACATAATCCCATACTTCTTGCAGCCTTTGTTCATTTCTTTTTCTTCTTTTTTCTTTTGGTTTCTCTTCTCGCTTCATTTCGTTCATTTGATCCTCAATCGCAGATACTCTTTCTTCCAGTTGATCGAGTTGGTTACTGAAGCTTGTGCATTTGTCACGTATTTCTCGTGTCATGGTTTTCATCTCTTTCATTTCGTTTATGACCTTCTCTGCATTAATTACTCTAGCCATCAATTCTTCCACTTTTTTTTCAAGATTTTTAGTTTCTTTGCGCTGGGTACGTAATTCCTCCTTTAGCTCTGAGAAATTTGATGGACTGAAGCCTTCTTCTCTCATCTCGTCAAAGTCATTCTCCGTCCAGCTTTGATCTATTGCTGGCGATGAGCTGCGTTCCTTTGCCGGGAGAGATGCGCTCTTATTTTTGGAATTTCCAGCTTTTCTGCCCTGCTTTTTCCCCATCTTTGTGGTTTTATCTGCCTCTGGTCTTTGGTGATGGTGATGTACTGATGGGGTTTTGGTGTAGGTGTCCTTCCTGTTTGATAGTTTTCCTTCTAACAGTCAGGACCCTCAGCTGTAGGTCTGTTGGAGATTGCTTGAGGTCCACTCCAGACCCTGTTTGCCTGGGTATCAGCAGCAGAGGCTGCAGAAGATTGAATATTTCTGAACAGCAAGTGTACCTGTCTGATTCTTGCCTTGGAATCTTCCTCTCAGTGGTGTAATCCACCCCGTGAGGTGTGGGGTGTCAGACTGCCCCTAGTGGGGGATGTCTCCCAGTTAGGCTACTCAGGGGTCAGGGACCCACTTGAGCAGGGAGTCTGTCCCTTCTCAGATCTCAACCTCCGTGTTGGGAGATCCACTGCTCTCTTCAAACCTGTCAGACAGAGTCGTTTGCGTCTGCAGAGGTTTCGGCTGCGTTTGTTATTGCCCTGTCCCCAGAGGTGGAGTCTACAGAGACAGGCAGGTTTCCTTGAGCTGCTGTGAGCTCCACCCAGTTCGAGCTTCCCAGCAGCTTTGTTTACCTACTTAAGCCTCAGCGATGGCAGGTGCCCCTCCCCCAGCCTCTCTACTACCTTGCCGGTAGATCACAGACTGCTGTGCTAGCAATGAGGGAGGCTCAGTGGGTGTGGGACCCTCCCGGCCAGGTGTGGGATATGATCTCCTGGTGTGCCTGTTTGCTTAAAGCGCAGTATTTGGGTGGGAGTTACCCGATTTTCCAGGTGTTGTGTGTCTCAGTTCCCCTGGCTAGGAAAAGGGATTCCCTTCCCCCCCTGCTTCAGCTCTGGCTGGTCGGGCTGCAGCAGCTGACCAGCACCGATCGTCCAGCACTCCCCAGTGAGATGAACCCAGTACCTCCGTTGAAAATGCAGAAATCACAGGTCTTCTGTGTCGCTCGCGCTGGGAGTTGGAGAGTGGAGCTGTTCCTATTCGGCCATCTTGCTCCGCCCCCCAGAGTTTCTTAATTAATTTTCTACCTCAATGATCTGTGCACTGCTCTCAGTGGGGTGTTGAAGTCCTTCACTATTATTTTGCCAATGTCTCTCCCTTTGCTTAGGTTTAGTAGTGTTTGTTTTATGAATCTTGGTGCACTGGCTTTCAGTGCATAGAAATTTGGAATACTTATATTGTCTTGTATTTAACAATTTTTCATTTTGTAATCACTTTATTTTCACTTTTAAAATTGTTGTCGAGTTATATTTTATCTGATATAAGTATAGTTACTCCTGCTCATTTATATTTTCAGTTTTCATGGCATATCTTTTTATACCCCTCTACATTAAGTCTTTTTGTCATAGTGTTGTTTTCTAATTACTTTGTATTCTCTGTTGTGTAATTGTTTTATAGAATCATGAGGTGTACATTTATGTGTGCTTTTATATTAGTAAGCATCTTCTTGTTTCCATGTTTAGGTCTCCTTTAAGCATTTCTTGTAGTTCTGGTCTGGTGATAATGAAACCCTTGGCATTTGCCTGTCAGAGAAAGACTTAATTGTCTTTCAACTGTGAAGCTTAGTTTGGCGTGATACAAATTTGTGGCTAGCATTTTTTTTTTCTTTAAGAAGGGTAAGGCTGGGAGCAGTGGCTCATGTCTGTAATCCCAGCATTTTGAGAGGCTGAGGAGGGTGGATTACCTGAGGTTAGGAGTTACAGACCAGCCTGGCCAACATAGTGAAACCCTGTCTTACTTAAAATACAAAAAAAAAAAAAATTAGCTGGTTGTGGTGGTGCGTGCCTGTAGTCCCAGCTACTTGGGAGGCTGAGGCAGGAGAATTGTTTGAACCTGAGAGGCAGAGGTTGCAGTGAGTTGAGATTGTGCCACTGCATGCCAACCTGGGTGACAGAGTGAGACTCCATCTCAAGAACAAAAGCAAAAACAAACAAACAAAAAAACAAACAAACAAAAAGGCTAAAAATAGGCCCCAATCTCTTCTGGCCTTTAAAGTTTCTACTGAGAGGTCTGCTGTTATTCTGATTAGAGAGATTTTTTTCATAGGTGATTTGACACTTCTTTCTAGTGCTCTTAAGATGTTTTCATTGACATTGACTGGCTAGTTTGATGACAATATACCTTGCTGATGTTAACTTTGTAAAGTATCTCCAGTGTGTTTTCTGAGTTTCTTCCATGTGGATGTCTGCCTTTCTAAGAAGACCAGGGAAAACATCCTGAATTATTTCCTCAGATGTGTTTTCCAAACATTTTACTTACTCTTTTTCCTTAGGAATGCCTGTTACTTGTCTGTTCGGTAACTTTGAATAATGCCATGTTTCTCAAATATTTGTTCATTATTAAAAATTCTTTTTTAAATTTTTGTCTGATTTTGTTAATTCAAAAGACCAGTCATTATGCTCTGAAATTTTTTTGCTTGGTTTCATCTGTTGTTAAAGCTTTTAAGTGGGCATTTTGAAATTTATTTGGTGATATTTTTATTTCCGGAAATTATATTTGTTATATATATATTCTGAATTGTTTTTCTGCTTTTTTGTGTGTTGGTTTTCAATTTTCTCTTGCATCTCATTGAGCTTCATTACAATCCATATTTTGATTTCATCATCTGTCATTTCAGAGTTTGTATTTTGTTTAGGATACATTGCTAGAAAGCTAGTGTGATCTCTGGGGAATCACAGCACTACTTTTTCATGATCCTGAAGTTATTACACTCATTTCTTTTTATCTGGGTAAGCTGCCACTTCTTATTTTTAATTTTGAATTAAAATGTTTTTCTCTTTAAGAGTGTAACTGTTGATTTTTTCCCTTAATAGTGTAACTGTTTCCTCTTTAAGAGTATATCTGCTGCATATTCTGGACCTTTGGTTTTCCTTGTTTCTATCTTTAGGGGACCAAGGCTCCGTATAAATTCCTTGGTTATAGATAACTTTAATGTAGTGGTTTACCTAAATGTGGGTTGTTTGTAAGTTTTTATAGTAGTGTACTGTATATGTTAGTAGGCTTACTGTTTCCTGCAGATATGGGGAGATGGAGGTCTCAAGAGGACTATCCTATTCCCTAGTGTTGTGTACTTCTATCAGCAGTATATTAGGTTGCATAATTCACTTTATGGGCCAGTTGGTGGCAATTGTGAATAAAGTGCTGTACAATAGTGTCAGATAGTTTTTAACAGTAAGGCAGGTTGACTTCCTGGCCGGTAGGTGGTGCTTGCAGGAGAGAGGCAGCTGTGGCAGTGCCAGTGGCAGTGGGGTTTTTACTTGGCCTTGTTAATCAGGGGAAATGCCCTGCTGTCCTGGGCAATAGGCACAGCATTGGAGCTCCCAGTGTCCTTGTCCCATGCTCCACCAAGAAGGTAGGTAGAGGGGATAAATCTGGTAGTGGTGAGTCAGGGAACCATGTAAACAAGACCTCCAAGATACGTATCAGTGCCAACCTTGGTGGGGGTCTAGGAGCAGCCCTCAGCAACCCCCAAAAAGGGGTGGAGTTCATCTCCTGTGCCACAGAGCCTGCGCAGGGGAAGAGGAGTGAGACTCACCCAGCTGTCACATCCTAACCCCTTGGGCCTCTCTACAGTGTCCAGCCACTGGCAGCAGGTCAGGATGGTTAGTTTAAACCCAAGAAGTCTGCATTCTGATCACCAAGCTGTCCCAGGTTATGAGACGGCCATGTGCGGCAGAAATTCTGGCTATTAGGCCACGACATTCCCAGTTTGACCTCATGAAGAAAGGCTTACCCAGCTGCCATGCCACAGCATGCACAGGCATCACATTCTTCTCTGTGTTCTGACAGTGCGGGCTCTTTCTCAGCTCAAGATTATATCACAAATTTTGTCTCCAGGTCTCTGTATGATATGCTTGAAGGGGTTCCAAAGCCCAAGCACTAACCGTAATAAAGAGGTTTGAACTTCTCCCAGGTCACCACAAAACACTACTCAAATAATGAAATGATGGCTATGCTGTAGGCCTCCCCACTGTGGGAACAGCCAAGTGGGCAGTCTTGAGAGGAACTGGCCAGTGTGGGGTACATGGTTTGAATGCACCTTGGTCCACAGCAATGGTGGTGTAATCTGTCCGTGGTGTGTGTGAGAGTGCCTGGAACTCTGCTCACTCCCCCTTCTGTCAGATAACAGCAACACCAACAACTCAGGCATTATGCAGAGCCCTTATAGATGGGCACCCAGAATCACATTTTGCTGCAGCTACCCAGGGCATGGAAGCCTTTGGGGCTTCACATGAGTTTGAGCAGTGCTGCTGTGTGGTCAAGAAACAGCTCCCTCTGCCAGTCGGGAGGTCTGAAGGGGTTGTGGAAATCTCCTATGGTTATCAGGAAGGGGAACATCACACACCGGGGCCTATTATGGGGAGGGGGGAGGGGGGAGGGATTGCATTGGGAGTTATACCTGATGTAAATGACGAGTTGATGGGTGCTGACGAGTTGATGGGTGCAGCACACCAACATGGCACATGTATACATATGTAACAAACCTGCACGTTATGCACATGTACCATAGAACTTAGAGTATATATTAAAAAAAAAAGATTGCAGAGGTTCATGGTCAAAATGTGAATCCCCAGAGTCCCCTTACTCACCCCTTCCTTGGATCTGGATTCAGGGGATGGCCTTTCTGCTCAGTAACTTTGAGCAGAAAGCCCTGCTTCCACTATCTTCACTAATTAATATTCCCCATTAGCTCTCTGCCAAATTTCAGTGCTCTTTCTCAAAAGTTTGTTCAAAGTGTGAAGATTTACTCAATATTTTGGTTTCTATCTGTGAAAGAGGCACGTTCTAGCTGCAGCTAGTCAGTAATATTGATCTTCCTGAATTGAGAATTTAAAAAGGTTTTTTTCTTAACTTCTTCACTGACCCATTGCTGGTTCAGGAGCATGTTGTTTAATTTCCAAGTGTTTTTGTATTTTCTGAGGTTCCTCTAGTTATTCATTTGTAGTTTTATTTCATTGTGGTCAGAAAAGATGTTTAATATAATTTTTTGTATTATTATTATACTTTAAGTTCTAGGGTACATGTGCATAATGTGCAGGTTTGTTACATATGTATACTTGTGCCATGTTGGTGTGCTGCACCCATCAACTCATTAGCACCCATCAACTCGTCATTTACATCAGGTATAACTCCCAATGCAATCCCTCCCACACCCCTCCCCATGATAGGCCCCGGTGTGTGATGTTCCCCTTCCTGAGTCCAAGTGATCTCATTCTTCAGTTCCCAAATATGAGTGAGAACATGTGGTGTTTGGTTTTCTGTTCTTGTGATAGTTTGCTAAGAATGATAGTTTCCAGCTGCATCCATGTCCCTACAAAGGACACAAACTCATCCTTTTTGATGGCTGCATAGTATTCCATGGTGTATATGTGCCACATTTTCTTAATCCAGTCTGTCACTGATGGACATTTGGGTTGATTCCAAGTCTTTGCTATTGTGAATAGTGCCGCAATAAACATACGTGTGCATGTGTCTTTATAGCAGCATGATTTATAATCCTTTGGGTATATACCCAGTAATGGGATGGCTGGGTCATATGGTACATCTAGTTCTAGATCCTTGAGGAATCGCCATACTGTTTTCCATAATGGTTGAACTAGTTTACAATCCCACCAACAGTGTAAAAGTGTTCCTATTTCTCCACATCCTCTCTAGCATCTGTTGTTTCCTGACTTTTGAATGATTGCCATTCTAACTGGTGTGAGATGGTATCTCATTGTGGTTTTGATTTGCATTTCTCTGATGGCCAGTGATGATGAGCATTTTTTCATGTGTCTGTTGGCTGTATGAATGTCTTCTTTTGAGAAATGTCTGTTCATATCCTTTGCCCACTTTTTGATGGGGTTGTTTGTTTTTTTCTTGTAAATTTGATTGAGTTCTTTGTAGGTTCTGGATATTAGCCCTTTGTCAGATGAGTAGATTGCAACAAATTTCTCCCATTCTGTAGGTTGCCTGTTCACTCTGATGGTAGTTTCTTTTGCTGTGCAGAAGCTCTTTAGTTTAATGAGATCCCATTTGACAATTTTGGCTTTTGCTGCCGTTGCTTTTGGTGTTTTAGACATGAAGTCTTTGCCCATGCCTATGTCCTGAATGGTACTACCTAGGTTTTCCTCTAGAGTTTTTATGGTATTAGGTCTAGCATTTAAGTCTCTAATCCATCTTGAATTAATTTTCGTATAAGGAGTATGGAAAGGATCCAGTTTCAGCTTTCTACTTATGGCTAGCCAATTTTCCCAGCACCATTTATTAAATAGGGAATCCTTTCCCCATTTCTTGTTTCTCTCAGGTTTGTCAAAGATCAGATGGCTGTAGATGTGTGGTATTATTTCTGAGGACTCGGTTCTGTTCCATTGGTCTATATTTCTGTTTTGGTACCAGTACCATGCTGTTTTGGTTACTGTAGCCTTGTAGTATAGTTTGAAGTCAGGTAGTGTGATGCCTCCAGCTTTGTTCTTTTGACTTAGGATTGTCTTGGAGATGCGGGCTCTTTCTTGGTTCCATATGAACTTTAAAGCAGTTTTTTCCAATTCTGTTAAGAAACTCATTGGTAGCTTGATGGGAATGGCATTGAATCTATAAATTACCTTGGGCAGTATGGTCATTTTCACGATATCGATTCTTCCAATCCATGAGCATGGTATGTTCTTCCATTTGTTTGTGTCCTCTTTTATTTCACTGAGCAGTGGTTTGTAGTTCTCCTTGAAGAGGTCCTTTAAATCCCTTGTCAGTTGGATTCCTAGGTATTTTATTCTCTTTGAAGCAATTGTGAATGGAAGTTCATTCCTGATTTGGCTCTCTGTTTGTCTGTAACTGGTGTATAAGAATGCTTGTGATTTTTGCACATTAATTTTGTATCCTGAGACTTTGATGAAGTTGCTTACAAGCTTATGGAGATTTTGGGCTGAGACAATGAGGTTTTCTAAATATACAATCATGTCATCTGCAAACAGGGACAATTTGACTTCTCCTTTTCCTAACTGAATACCCTTGATTTCTTTGTCTTGCCTGATTGCCCTAGCCAGAACTTCCAACACTATGTTGAATAGGAGTGATGAGAGAGGGCATCCCTGTCTTGTGCCAGTTTTCAAAGGGAATGCTACCAGATTTTGCCCATTCAGTATGATATTGGCTGTGGGTTTGTCATAAATAGCTCTTATTATTTTGAGGTACGTTCCATCAATACCGAATTTATTGAGCGTTTTTAGCATGAAGGGCTGTTGAATTTTGTCAAAAGCCTTTTCTGCATCTATTGAGATAATCATGTGGTTCTTGTCTTTGGTTCTGTTTATTTGCTGGATTATGTTTATTGATTTGCGAATGTTGAACCAGCCTTGCATCTCAGGGATGAAGCCCACTTGATCATGGTGGATAAGCTTTTTGATGTGCTGCTGAATCCGGTTTGCCAGTATGTTATTGAGGATTTTTGCATCGATGTTCATCAGGGATATTGGCCTAAATTCTCTTTTTTTGTTGTGTCTCTGCCAGGCTTTGGTATAAGGATGATGTTGGCCTCATAAAATGAGTTAGGGAGGATTCCCTCTTTTTCTATTGATTGGAATAGTTTCAGAAGGAATGGTACCAGCTCCTCCTTGTACCTCTGGTAGAATTCAGCTGTGAATCCATCTGGTCCTGGACTTTTTTTCGTTGGTAGGCTATTAATTATTGCCTCAATTTCAGAGCCTACTATTGGTCTATTCAGGGATCCAAATTCTTCCTGGTTTAGTCTTGGAAGAGTATAAGTGTCCAGGAAATTATCCATTTCTTCTAGATTTTCTAGTTTATTTGCATAGAGATATTTATAGTATTCTCTGATGGTAGTTTGTATTTCTGTGGGGTCGGTGGTGATATCCCCGTTATCATTTTTTTATTGTGTCTATTTGATTCTTCTCTCTTTTCTTCTTTATTAGTCTTGCTAGCGGTCTGTCAATTTTGTTGATCTTTTCAAAAAACCAACTCCTGGATTCATTGATTTTTTTGGAGGGTTTTTTGTGTCTCTATCTCCTTCAGTTCTGCTCTGATCTTAGTTATTTCTTGCCTTCTGCTAGCTTTTGAATGTGTTTGCTCTTACTTCTCTAGTTCTTTTAATTGTGATGTCAGAGTGTCAATTTTAGATCTTTCCTGCTTTCTCTTTTGGGCATTTAGTGCTATAAATTTCCCTCTACACACTGCTTTAAATGTGTCCCAGAGATTCTGGTATGTTGTTTGTTTGTTCTCATTGGTTTCAAAGAACATCTTTATTTCTGCCTTCATTTCATTATGTACCCAGTAGTCATTCAGGGGCAGGTTGTTCTGTTTCCATGTAGTTGAGCGGTTTTGATTGAGTTTCTTAGTCCTGAGTTCTAGTTTGATTGCACTGTGGTCTGAGAGACAGTTTGTTATAATTTCTGTTCTTGTACATTTGCTGAGGAGTGCTTTACTTCCAACTATGTGGTCAATTTTGGAATTAGTGCAATGTGGTGCTGAGAAGAATGTATATTCTGTTGATTTGGGGTGGAGAGTTCTATAGATGTCTATTAGATCTGCTTGCTGCAGAGATTTGTTCAATTCCTGGATATCCTTGTTAACTTTCTGTCTCGGTGATCTGTCTAATTTTGACAGTGGAGTGTTCAAGTCTCCCATTATTATTGTATGGGAGTCTAAGTCTCTTTGTAAGTCTCTAAGGACTTGCTTTATGAATCTGGGTGCTCCTGTATTGGGTGCATATATATTTAGGATAGTTAGCTCTTCCTGTTAAATTGATCCCTTTACTATTATGTAATGGCCTTCTTTGTCTCATTTGATCTTTGATGGTTTAAAGTCTGTTTTATCAGAGACTAGTATTGCAACTCCTGCTTTTTTTTCTTCTCCATTTGCTTGGTAAATCTTCCTCCATCCTTTTATTTTGAGCCTATGTTTGTCTCTGCATGTGAAATGGGTCTCCTGAATACAGCAGACTGATGGGTCTTGACTCTTTATCCAGTTTGCCAGTCTGTGTCTTTTAATTGGAGCATTTAGTCCATTTACATTTAAGGTTAAGATTGTTATGTGTGAACTTGATCCTGCCATTATGATATTAACTGGTTGTTTTCCTAGTTAGTTGATGCAGTTTCTCCTAGCCTCGATGGTCTTTACATTTTGACATGTTTTTGCAAAGGCTGATACCGGTTGTTCCTTTCCATGTTTAGTGCTTCCTTCAGGGTCTCTTGTAAGGCAGGCCTAGTGGTGACAAAATCTCTAAGCATTTGCTTGTCTGTAAAGGATTTTATTTCTCCTTCACTGATGAAACTTAGTTTGGCTGGATATGAAATTCTGGGTTTAAAATTGTTTTCTTTGAGAATGTTGAATATTGGCCCCCACTCTCTTCTGGCTTGTAGAGTTTCTGCCGAGAGATCTGCTGTTAGTCTGATGGGCTTCCCTTTGTGGGTAACCCGACCTTTCTCTCTGGCTGCCCTTAAGATTTTTTCCTTCATTTCAACTTTGGTGAATCTGGCAATTATGTGTCTTGGAGTTGCTCTTCTCGAGGAGTATCTTTGTGGCATTCTCTATATTTCCTGGATTTGAATGTTGGCCTGCCCTACTAGGTTGGGGAAGTTCTCCTGGATGACATCCTGAAGAGTGTTTTCCAACTTGGTTCCATTTTCCCCCTCACTTTCAGGCACCCCAATCAGACGTAGATTTGGTCTTTTTACATAATTCCATACTTCTTGCAGGCTTTGTTCATTTCTTTTTCTTCTTTTTTCTTTTGGTTTCTCTTCTCGCTTCATTTCGTTCATTTGATCCTCAATCGCTGATACTCTTTCTTCCAGTTGATCGAGTTGGTTACTGAAGCTTGTGTATTTGTCACGTATTTCTCGTGTCATGGTTTTCATCTCTTTCATTTCGTTTATGACCTTCTCTGCATTAATTACTCTAGCCATCAATTCTTCCACTTTTTTTTCAAGATTTTTAGTTTCTTTGCCCTGGGTACGTAATTCCTCCTGTATCTCTGAGAAGTTTGATGGACTAAAGCCTTCTTCTCTCATGTCGTCAAAGTCATTCTCCTTCAGGCTTTGATCCGTTGCTGGCGCTGAGCTGCGGTCCTTTGCTGGGTTAGATGCGCTCTTATTTTTTGAATTTCTAACTTTTCTGCTCTGCTTTTTCCCCATCTTTGTGGTTTTATCTGCCTCTGGTCTTTGATGATGATGGTGATGTACTGATGGGTTTTGGTGTAGGTGTCCTTCCTGTTTGATAGTTTTCCTTCTAGTAGTCAGGACCCTCAGCTGCAGGTCTGTTGGAGATTGCTTGAGGTCCACTCCAGACCCTGTTTGCCTGGGTGTCAGCAGCAGAGGCTGCAGAAGATGGAATATTGCTGAACAGCGAGTGTACCTGTCGGATTCTTGCTTTGGAGGCTTCCTCTCAGGGGTGTACTCCACCCTGTGAGGTGTGGGGTGTCAGACTGCCCCTAGTGGGGGATGTCTCCCAGTTAGGCTACTCAGGGGTCAGGGATCCACTTGAGCAGGCAGTCTGTCCCTTCTCAGATCTCAACCTCCGTGTTGGGAGATCCACTGCTCTCTTCAAAGCTGTCAGACAGAGTCTTTGGCATCTGCAGAGGTTTCTCCTGCTTTTGTTGTTGTTTATCTGTGCCCTGTCCCCGGAGGTGGAGTCTACAGAGACAGGCAGGTTTCCTTGAGCTTTTGTGAGCTCCACCCAGTTCGTGCTTCCCAGCGGCTTTGTTTACCTACTTAAGCCTCAGCAATGGTGGGCACCCCTCCCCCAGCCTCGCTGCTGCCTTGCGTTTAGATCACAGACTGCTGTGCTAGCAATGAGGGAGGCTCCGTGGGCGTGGCACCCTCCCAGCCAGGTGTGGGACATAATCTCCTGGTGTGTCTGTTTGCTAAAAGCGCAGTATTGGGGTGGGAGTTACCCAATTTTCCAGGTACTGTGTGTCAGAGTTCCCCTAGCTAGTAAAAGGGATTACCTTTCCCCTTGCGCTTCCCAGGTGAGGCGTTGCCTCTCTCTGCTTCAGCTCTCGCTGGTTGGGCTGCAGCAGCTGACCAGCACCGATTGTCTGGCACTCCCTAGTGAGATGAACCCAGTACCTCAGTTGAAAATGCAGAAATCACCGGTCTTCTGTGTTGCTCGTGCTGGGAGTTGGAGACTGGAGCTGTTCCTATTCCGCCATCTTGCTCTGCCCTCTAATATAATTTTTTATTTAAAAATATTCAAATGTGCTTTGTGGCCTAATGTATGATCTAAGCTGGAGAATGTTCCATGTGCTGCTGAAAAGAATTTGTCTTCTGTACCAGCTGGATGAAAAGTTTTGTAAATGTCAGTTAGACCTAAGTGATCTAGTGTGTAAGTTAACTCTGCTATTTCTTTGTTGATTTTCTGTCTGGATTATTTTCCCATTACTGAGAAAAGGATGTAAAAATTCCCTATTATTATTGTCTTGCAGTTTGTCTCTGCCTTGCGATTTATTTGATATGGTTTGTGCATGTCTCCACCTAAATCTCATCTTGAATTGTAGCTCCCACAATCCCCATGTGTCATTGGAGGGACCTGGTGAGAAGTAATTGAATCATGGGGGTGGGTTTTCCCGTGCTGTTCTTGTGATAATGAATATGTTTCACGAGATCTGGTGATTTTATAAAGCACAGTTCCCTGCACATGCTCTCTCGGCTGCTGCCATGTAAGATGTGCCTTTGCCCCTCCATCGTGTTCTGCCATGACTGTGAGGCCTTCCCAGCCATATAGAACTGTGAGTCCATTAAACCTCTTTTTCTTCATAAATTACCCAGTCTTCGGTACTTCTTCATAGCAGTATGGATATGGACTGGTACATGTTAATGTTGTCTTTCCATACATCGGAGCTCTGGAGTTGGTGTTGGTGTTACAGATACTTATACTTGTTATATTTGCTTGTTGAATTGGCCCCTTTATCATTATATAGTGACAATCTTTGTTTTTATAGTTTTGATTTATTGTCTTTTAAATCTGACTTATGTGTAGCTACTCCTTCTTTTTTCTGGTTTCCAGTTACGTGGAATATCCTTTTCTACTACTTCACTTTTAGCCTGTGTGTGTCTTTATAGGTAAAGTGAATTTCTTTAAGACAGCATATATTTAAGTTTCTTTATTCACTCACCCTCTCTTTGCCTTTTAATTAAATAATTTAGACCATCTGCATTCAGCATTTCTCTTTATTTTTAATGTTTGTGGTTACATTCTTGGTGTATATATTTATGTGTTGCTTGTGATATTTTGACACAGACATGCAATGTATAATGATCACCTCAGGGTAAGTAGAGTATCCATCACCTCAAGCATTTATCTGTTGTGTTAAAAAGAGCCCAGTTATACTCCTTTAGTTATTTAAAACAGTACAATTAAATTATTTTTATTATAGTCACCTTGTGCTAGCAAACACTAATTCGTATTCATTCTTTCTATTATTTAGTACTTATTAATCATACCTAATTCCCCCACCGATCCTTTCACTACTCTTCCTAGCCTCTGGAAGCCATGCTTCTACTCTATATCTCCATCTGTTTGTGAACATTAGGTTGCTTCCAAATCTTGATTATCATTAATGGTGCTTCAATATACATAGGAGTAAGATACCTTTTCAATATCTTGATTTTCTTTCTCTCAGGTATATACATAGGAGTGGCATTGCTGGATCATATGGTAGCTCTATTTTTAGGTTTTTGAGGAACCCCCAAATTGTTCTCTGTGGTGATTGTACTAATTTACGTTCCCACTAACAGTATACAAGTGTTCTGTTTTCCCCACATTCTTGCCAGCATTTGTTATTGTATGACTTTTGGATAAAAGACATTTTAACTGGAATTAGATGATATTACATTGCAGTTTTGACTTGCATTTTTCTGATGATCAGTGATGTTGAGTACTTTTTCATATGTTTGTTTGCTGTTTGTATGCCTGCTGCTCAGGAATGTCTATTTAGGTCTTTTGCTCATTTTTAAATTGGCAAAATTTAATTTATTTATATAGTGTTGCTTCAGCTCTTTATATTCTAGTTATTAATCACTTGTCAGATGGGTAGTTTGCAAACATTTTCTTGTACTCTATGGGTTGTCTCTTCACTTTGTTGATTGTTTACATTACTGTGAGAAAGCTTTGTAACTTGATGTGATCCCAGTTGTCTATAGTATGAGAAAGAGATGGGATTCTTTGGGAGCATATGAAACTAGGATGGTGAACCTGGAAACTTCAATAATCTTGTTATTATGTTCTTTAACAACTGGTAGTACAGAATCTCCAAAGAGCTCTCAGTTCTTCATGTTTCTATTTTAATGTAAACTGAAAATAAGAAAAATTTTTAGTATTCTATTTAAAGAGAGTAAACTGAAAAAGAAATACATGTATAAAAGTATTTCCAAACGTTTTAGAATAGCATTCACAGCCTTTCTCAAGCCTTAAGTTTTCCAATTTTCATCTTTTGTGACTGCTTTTGCTCATTATATTATCTTATTGCTTTTGTCCTCGTCACAATTCCCAAACTACAGCATGAGTGCCTAAGCATAAAAGCTTTCTTTGAGCCAATACTGTTTATTTAAATAAAATAAGGCTATACCTCGCTAAAATAAAAAATCTAGTCTATTTTTAGACATGTCTTTTATCATGCATGTGTGAGAAAAAGAATGTTAGCCATGGGTCTTTTCTAATTTTGTTGAGCAAGTTTTACAAATCTTTATACTTTTTAGGAACACAGAGATATCAATCAAAACATTATTGCTAGGGCAAAAAAAAAAAAGTTTCAAACATGACAACAAATCAGAATTATTTGTTTCTCCTCTAAGGATACTTTTATTGAACCTGGTAACATTTTTATAAAAATTAGGCATTTATACACAATCCTTTATTCAAATTTTCTTTCAAGGACACATTCCTATTAACAGAGAATGAAACAAATTAGTAAGACTCTAGAATATTTGCACAGGACACCATGTTGTGTAGAAAAAATAAAATTGTTATTGTTACAAATGTTCTAAATGTTACACCCAACTAAATAAGCCTATTGGATTGGGTTTGTGCTGCAGAACAATTTTCTTACACAGCTGTAGGGAAAATGAGAGATCTCCTTTTTTTTTCAGATTTTTAAATGAATTATAAATACTTACAATTTTAAAACTTGTCTACAATTTTTTTGTTAGCAAAAACAAACCAAACCCAAACAAATCATAACCTGTAAAGCTACATGTTACTGAGAATACTGGAGCCCAGGAGGAATAGAATTTTACCTATCGGTAAAATTTAAAGCATACAGCATTAATTGCCCACTATATCTATGCCTGAAATCTATCTCTCCACCCTTATTATTGTCATCTGGCAAAGCTCTATCTCTTCCTGGAATTCCACATAAAATATCGCATGCTTTTTGAAGCTTTTGAAATCTCCGCAATGAATAATTGAATCTTGTCCTAGGTACTTTTATAGATATCCCTAGTTTCATCTTACTTTAGGTTTTTCTCTTTTTAAATTATTTTCTAAAACGTTTTATAACTTATAGAAAGTTGCAAAACTAGTACAGTGAATTCTCATGGACTCTTCATTCAGCATCTCATAATACACATTTTACATAAGCATAACACAATTATGTAAACTAGGAAATTATCATCAGTACAACACTATTAACTCATTGCAGATCTTACTAGAATTTTACCCATTTTTTTTTTTCACTGATGTCTTTTTTGATTCCAGGATCCAATTCAGAATACCACATTGCATTTAGTTGTCATGTCTCCTTAATCTCCTCCAATCTGTAGCAGGTCTACATTTTTTCCTTGTATTTTGTTATTTTTTATTGTATTGATGTGATTTTGACAATACAAGATTATTTGCCCAACAGTGATCTTGTATTTTCCTCAATTCTTCCATATTTTTTAACTGAAATGCTTCCTTAGGGAAGAGTGGTCCAGTTTCCCCTATTTATTTATTAAATTATTTATTCATATCAGTAAACAATAACCATGGATATTAATTTTATTCTATAAGTTATAATATTATAATTATTTTGTTACTATAATGGGTATATTTATAGTGTTACTGTAATGGATAGAATTGTGTTTTTCTTAAAATATGTATTTACAGTCTCACTTCCAGTACCTGTTACTGTGATTTTATTTGAATGTAACCTTATTTGTACATAAACACTTTGAACTTGTAATTCACTCAAGATTAGTGTGGACCCTAATTCAATAAACGGTGTCTTTATAAGAGTAGGGAAATTTAGACAAAGAGACAGGAGACACTTTGTAGAACACCATATGAGGATGGAGACAGAGATTGGAGTTCTGTGTCTGCAAGTGCCAAAAGGCCAATGATTGCTGAAAGCCACCAGAAGTTGAAAGGATCATGGAACACGTTCTCCCCCTAGAGCCTCCAGAATTTACCAGTCTTGCTGACACATTGATTTTGGACTTCTGACCTCCAGGACTGTGAAATAATAAATTACTGTTACTTTAAGCAATCCTGTTTGTGGTATGATTTCATGTCTTTGCTATTGTGAATAGTGCTGCAGTGAACATACGCATGCATGAGTCTTCAAAATAGAATGATTTATATTCCTTTGGGTATATACCCAGTAATGGGGTTGCTGGGTCTAATGATATTTCTGTCTTTTGGTGTTTGAGGAATCGCTACAGTGTCTTGATTGTAGTATATTTTGAAATCAGGTAGTTTGATGGCCTCCAGTTTTGTTTCTTATTTTGCTCAGAATGTCTTTGTCTATTTAGGTTCTTTTGTAGTTACATACAAATTTTAGGACTTTTTATTTCTATGAAAAGTGGTATTCATATTTTGATAGAGATTGCATTGAATCTGCAGGTTTCTTTGGGTGTATGGAGAGTTAAACAATATTAAATCTTCTTATCCAATAGCATAGGAAGTCTTTCTACTTGTTGGTGTCCTCTTTAATTTCTTTCATGGATATTTTAGTTTTTCCTGTAGAGGTATTTCACATCATTAGACAAATCTATTCTTAGGTATTTCATTTATTGTAGGTATTGTAAGTGGGATTGCCTTTTTAATTTATTTCTTAGCAGCTAGTTCGTTTTCGATATATAGAAACCCTATTGATTTTTGTGTGTTGATTTTGTATTTTGAAACTTTAAAGAATCCATTTAAAAGAACTAAAATGTTTTTGGTGGGGTCTTTAGGTTTTTCTAGATAAAAAACCAGATCATTAGCAAAGAAGGACAATTCAGCTTCCAATTTTTCAATTTTGATGCCTTTTATTTCTTTCTCCTGACTGACTGCTCTGGCTAGGACTTTCAGTTCTATATTGAATAGAGTTATGAAAATGGACATCTTCGTCAGTTCAGGTTTCCAGAGGAAAGGCTTTCAACTTTTCTCAATTCATTACAATGTCAGCTGTGAGTTTCTCATATATGAACTTTATTATTTTGAGTTGCTTCCATGCCTGAGTTGTTGGGAATTTTTATCATGAAGGGATGTTGAAGTTTATAAAATATTTTTAAAAATCTACCTATTGAGATGATCATATCAATTTTGTTCTTCATTTTGTTGATGCGTTGTATCATATTTATTGACTTGTGTATGTTGAAAGATTCTTACAGTCTCGTATAAATTCCACTTGATTGGTATCTATTATTTTTTTCTGTGGTGGATAGTAAACTATTTTATTTTGTTTTATTTTATTTTATTTTCAACTTTTGTTGTACATATAGAAGGTACATATGCAGGTTTGTTAAATGGGCTTATTGCATGATGCTGAGGTTTGGGTATGGATCACGTAATCCAGGTAGTGTGAGTAGTACTTGACAGATAATATTTCAACCCATTCCTACTCCTTTCACCTTCCAGTAGTCTCCAGTGTCTATTGTTCCCATATTTTTGTCCATATGGGCACAATATTAGCTTCCACTTATAAATGAGATAATGTAGTACTTGATTTTCTGTTCAAGCACGAATTTACTTAGGATTATGGCCTGCAGTTCCATCCATGTTGCTTTAAAGGACAGTATCTCTTTCTTTTTTATAGCTGTATAGTATTCCAGGTTGTATATGTACCATATTTTAACAATCCAATCTATAATTAATGGCCAAGTAGCTTATTTTCATGTCTTTGCTACTATGAGTAGAATAGCAATGGACATGCAAATGCATGTGTCTTTTTGGTAGAATAATTTATTTTAATTTAAGTATATACCCAATAATGAGATGGCTGAGTCAAATGGTAGCTCTGTTTTAAGTTCTTTGACAAGCCTCCAAACTACTTTCCACAATGGCTGGGCTAATTTACATTCACCACAACAGTGAATAAGCATTTTCTTTTCTCTGCAGACTTGTGAACATCGGTTTGTTTTTGACTTTTTAGTAATAGCCATTTTGACTGGTGTGAGATGGTGTCTTGTTGTGGTTTTGCATTGCATTTCTCTAATGATTAGTAACATTGAGCATTTTCTATTTTTTCAATGTGTAAGTTCAAGGGTACATGTGCAAGTTTGTTATACAGGTTTGTTATATGTCTGATTTGTTGATTTTAGAGTATGTACCATATGGAGATCAGAAGAATGTATATTCTGTTGTTTTGTGGTGGAGTGTTCTGTAGATATCTGTTAGGTCCATTTGGTCAAGTGTTGAGTTCAGGCCCTAAATATTTTTGTTAGTTTTCTGCCTCAGTGATCTGTCAGTGAGATGTTGAAGACTCCCACTCTTATTGTGTGGTTATCTAAATATCTTTGTAGGTCTCCAATAACTTGCTTTATGAATCCAGGTGCTCATGTGTTGGGTGAATATATACTTAGGTTAGTTAGGTCTTCTTGTTGAATTGAGCCCTTTACCATTATGTAATACTGTTCATTGTCTTTTTTGATCTTTGTTGGTTTAAAATATGTTTTCTCTGAAATTAGACTAGCAACTCCTACTTATTTCTGTTTTCTGTTTGCTTGGTATGTTTTTCTCCATCTCTTTATTTTGAGCCTATGACTGTCATTGCATGAGATGGGTCTCTTGAAAACAGCATGCTGTTGGGTCTTGCTTCTTTATCCAGCTTACCACTCTGTGCCTTTTAACTGTGGGAAGTTAGGCCATTTACATTCAAAGTTAGTTTTGGTATGTGCAGATTTAACATGTTGTTAGCTGGTTATTATGCAGACTTTGTGGTGTAGCTGCATTACAGTGTCACTGGTCTACGTACTTAAGTGTGTTTTCATAATGGCCAGTAATTGTCTTTCTTTTTCATATTTAGTACTCTCTTCTGGACCTCTTATAAGGCAAGTCTGCTGGTAACAAAATCCCTTAGCATTTGCTTGTCCGAAAAGATGTTATTTCTACTTCACTTCTGAAGCTGAATTTGGATGGATATGAAATTCTTGGTTGGAAAGCCTTTTCTTTAAGAATGCTGAATATAGGCTCGCATTCTCTTCTGGCTTCTAGGGTTTATGTTGAAAGATCTGATATTAACCTGGTGTGGTTCCTTTGTAGGTGACCTGCCTCTTCTTTCCAGTTGCATTTAATATTTTTTCTTTCATTTTGACACAATAATCTGATGAGTTTCTTGGAGATGATTTTTTTCTGTATTATTTCACTGGGTTTTCTGCACTTCCTGAATTTGAATGTTGGTCTCTCTAGCAAGGTTGGGAAAATTTTTCATAGATGATATCCTGAGATATGTTTTTCTTTTTTTTTTTTTTTTTTTTTTTTTTTTGAGATGGAGTCTCGCTCTGTCGCCCAGGCTGGAGTGCAGTGGCAGGATCTCAGCTCACTGCAAGCTCCGCCTCCCGGGTTTGCGCCATTCTCCTGCCTCAGCCTCCCGAGTAGCTGGGACTACAGGCTCCCGCCACCTCACCCGGCTAGTTTTTTGTATTTTTTTAGTAGAGACGGGGTTTCACCGTGTTAGCCAGGATGGTCTCGATCTCCTGACCTCGTGATCCGCCCGTCTCGGCCTCCCAAAGTGCTGGGATTACAGGCTTGAGCCACTGCGCCCGGCCGAGATATGTTTTTCAAGTTGCTTGCTTTATCTCCTTGTCTTTCAGGAATGCCAATAGATTTGGTCTCTTTGCATAATCCCATACTTCTTGGAGGTTTTGTTCATTGTTAATTATTCTTTTTAAAATTTTTGTCTGACTGAGATGTTTCAAAGAGCATCTGGAATTCTTTTCACAGTTTGGTTGATTCTGCTGTTAATATTTGCAATTGTGTTATAAAATTATTAAAATAAGTTGTTCAGATCTATCAACTCAGTTTGGTTATTTCTTAAAATGGCCACTTTGTCTTTCATCTGCCGTATTACTTTATTGTGTTTCTTACAATCCTTGGATTGAATTTCAACTTACTCCTGAATGTTGATCTTCATTCTTATTCATATTCTGAATTTTATTTCTGTCATTGCATCCATTTAACCGTAATTAAGAATCATTGCTGGGAATGTAATGCAGTTGTTAATTAGATCGTATTTGTCCATTTTTGTTTGTTGTGCAATTGCTTTGGTGTCTCTATCATGAAATCTTTGCCGAAGCCTAAGTTCAGAATGGTATTTCCCAGGATTTCTTTAAGGAATTTTACAGTTTTGGGTTTTATATTTTAGTCTTTAATCCATCTTGAGTTGATTTTTGTATATTGTGTAAGGAGGGTGTCCAGTTCAATCTTCTGTTTATGGCTAGCTAGTTATCCCAGCACCATTTATTAAATAAGGAGGTCTTTACCCATTGCTTTTTTTTCCCCCATTGTTGAAGATCACATCGTTTTAGGTATGCAGCTCTATTTCTGGTCTCTCTATTCTGTTCCGTTGGTATATGTGTCTATTTTGGTACCATTCCCATGCTGTTTTTCTTGCTGTAGCCTTCTAGCATCAAAGAATACGCTAAACAGCTCTATGCAAGTAAACTAGGAAATCTAGAAGAAATGGGCCAGGCATGGTGGCTTACACTTGTAATCTTAGCATTTTGGGAGGCCTAGGTGAGCGGATCACCAGAGGTCAGGAGTTCAACACCAGCATGGCCAACAGGGTAATACCCCATCTCTACTAAAAATACAAGAAATTAACCACGTGTGGTGGTGTGTTCCTGTAATCCCAGCTACTCAGGAGGCTGAGACAGGAGAATTGCTTGAACCTGGGAGGTGGAGGTTGCAATGAGCTGAGACACTGTTGGTGAAGAACATCAGGAAAAATAGCTAATGCATACTGGGCCTAATTTTTAGGTGAAAGGCTGCTGAATTTTCTCAAGGGCCTTTTCCTGCATCTATTGAAATAATCATGTGGTTTTTGTCTTTGATTCTGTTTATATGCGGGATTACATTTATTGATTTGCATATGTTGAACCAGCCTTGCATCCTGGGGATGATGCCCACTTGATCATTGTGGATAAGCTTTTTAATGCGCTGCTGGATTCGGTGTGCCAGTATTTTCTTCTTCTTTTTTTTTTTTTTTTTATTATACTTTAAGTTCTAGGGTACAAGTGCATAACGTGCAGGTTTGTTACATATGTATACTTGTGCCATGTTGGTGTGCTGCACCCATCAACTCGTCAGCACCCAGCAACTAGTCATTTACAACAGGTATAACTCCCAATGCAATCTCTCCCCTGTCCCTCCTCCCTGTGATAGGCCCCGGTGTGTGATGTTCCCCTTCCCGAGTCCAAGTGATCTCATTGTTCAGTTCCCAAATATGAGTGAGAACATGCGGTGTTTGGTTTTCTGTTCTTGCGATAGTTTGCTGAGAATGATGGTTTCCAGCTTCATCCATGTCCCTACAAAGAACACAAACTCATCCTTTTTTATGGCTGCATAGTATTCCATGGTGTATATGTGCCACATTTTCTTAATCCAGTCTGTCACTGACGGACATTTGGGTTGATTCCAAGTCTTTGCTATTGGGAATAGTGCCATAATAAACATACATGTGCTTGTGTCTTTGTAGCAGCATGATTTATAATCCTTTGGGTATAGACCCAGTAATGGGATGGCTGGGTCATATGGTACTTCTAGATCTAGATCCCTGAGGAATCGCCATACTGTTTTCCATAATGGTTGAACTAGTTTACAATCCCACCAACAGTGTAAAAGTGTTCCTATTTCTCCACATCCTCTCCAGCACCTGTTGTTCCTGACTTTTTAATGATCGCCATTCTAACTGGTGTGAGATGGTATCTCATTGTGCTTTTGATTTGCATTTCTCTGATGGCCAGTGATGATGAGCATTTTTTCATGTGTCTGTTGGCTGTATGAATGTCTTCTTTTGAGAAGTGTCTGTTCATATCCTTTGCCCACTTTTTGATGGGGTTGTTTGTTTTTTTCTTGTAAATTTGTTTGAGTTCTTTGTAGGTTCTGGATATAGGCCCTTTGTTAGATCAGCAGATTGCAAAAATTTTCTCCCATTCTGTAGGTTGCCTGTACACTCTGATGGTAGTTTCTTTTGCTGTGCAGAAGCTCTTTAGTTTAATGAGATCCCATTTGTCAATTTTGGCTTTTGCTGCCGTTGCTTTTGGTGTTTTAGACATGAAGTCTTTGCCCGTGCCTATGTCCTGAATGGTACTACCTAGGTTTTCCTCTAGGATTTTTATGGTATTAGGTCTAACATTTAAGTCTCTAATCCACCTTGAATTAATTTTCGTATAAGGAGTAAGGAAAGGATCCAGTTTCGGCTTTCTACTTATGGCTAGCCAATTTTCCCAGCACCATTTATTAAATAGGGAATCCTTTCCCCATTTCTTGTTTCTCTCAGGTTTGTCAAAGATCAGATGGCTGTAGATGTGTGGTATTATTTCTGAGGACTCGGTTCTTTTCCATTGGTCTATATCTCTGTTTTGGTACCAGTACCATGCTGTTTTGGTTACTGTAGCCTTGTAGTATAGTTTGAAGTCAGGTAGCGTGATGCCTCCAGCTTTGTTCTTTTGACTTAGGATTGTCTTGGAGATGCGGGCTCTTTTTTGGTTCCATATGAACTTTAAAGCAGTTTTTTCCAATTCTGTGAAGAAACTCATTGGTAGCTTGATGGGGATGGCATTGAATCTATAAATTACCTTGGGCAGTATGGCCATTTTCACGATATTGATTCTTCCTATCCATCAGCATGGTATGTTCTTCCATTTGTTTGTGTCCTCTTTTATTTCACTGAGCAGTGGTTTGTAGTTCTCCTTGAAGAGGTCCTTTACATCCCTTGTCAGTTGGATTCCTAGGTATTTTATTCTCTTTGAAGCTATTGTGAATGGAAGTTCATTCCTGATTTGGCTCTCTGTTTGTCTGTTACTGGTTTATAAGAATGCTTGTGATTTTTGCACATTAATTTTGCATCCTGAGACTTTGCTGAAGTTGCTTATCAGCTTAAAGAGATTTTGGGCTGAGACAATGGGGTTTTCTAAATATACAATCATGTCATCTGCAAACAGGGACAATTTGACTTCTTCTTTTCCTAACTGAATACCCTTGATTTCTTTCCCTTGCCTAATTGCCCTAGCCAGAACTTCCAACACTATGTTGAATAGGAGTGGTGAGAGACGGCATCCCTGTCTTGTGCCAGTTTTCAAAGGGAATTTTTTCAGTTTTTGCCCATTCAGTATGATATTGGCTGTGGGTTTGTCATAAATAGCTCTTATGATTTTGAGATACATTCCATCAATACCGAATTTATTGAGCGTTTTTAGCATGAAGGGCTGTTGAATTTTGTCAAAAGCCTTTTCTGCATCTATTGAGATAATCATGTGGTTCTTGTCTTTGGTTGTGTTTATATGCTGGATTATGTTTATTGATTTGCAAATGTTGAACCAGCCTTGCATCCCAGGGATAAAGCCCACTTGATCATGGTGGATAAGCTTTTTGATGTGTTGCTGAATCCGGTTTGCCAGTATTTTATTGAGGATTTTTGCATTGATGTTCATCAGGGATATTGGTCTAAAATTCTCTTTTTTTGTTGTGTCTCTGCCAGGCTTTGGTATCAGGATGATGTTGGCCTCATAAAATGAGTTAGGGAGGATTCCCTCTTTTTCTATTGATTGGAATAGTTTCAGAAGGAATGGTACCAACTCCTCCTTGTACCTCTGGTAGAATTCAGCTGTGAATCCATCTGGTCCTGGACTTTTTTTGGTTGGTAGGCTATTAATTATTGCCTCAATTTCAGAGCCTGCTATTGGTCTATTCAGGGATTCAACTTCTTTCTGGTTTAGTCTTGGAAGAGTGTAAGTGTCCAGGAAATTATCCATTTCTTCTAGATTTTCAGTTTATTTGCGTAGAGGTGTTTATAGTATTCTCTGATGGTAGTTTGTATTTCTGTGGGGTCGGTGGTGATATCCCCTTTATCATTTTTTATTGTGTCTATTTGATTCTTTTCTCTTTTCTCATATATTAGTCTTGCTAGTGGTCTGTCAATTTTGTTGATCTTTTCAAAAAACCAACTCCTAGATTCATTGATTTTTTGGAGGGCTTCTTTGTTTCTCTATCTCCTTCAGTTCTGCTCTGATGTTAGTTATTTCTAGCCTTCTGCTAGCTTTCGAATGTGTTTGTTCTTGCTTCTCTAGTTCTTTTAATTGCGATGTTAGAGTGTCAATTTTAGATCTTTCCTGCTTTCTCTTGTGGACATTTAGTGCTATAAATTTCCCTCTACACACTGATTTAAATGTGTCCCAGAGATTCTGGTATGTTGTATCTTTGTTCTCATTGGTTTCAAAGAACATCTTTATTTCTGCCTTCATTTCATTATGTACCCAGTAGTCATTCAGGAGCAGGTTGTTCAGTTTCCATGTAGTTGAGCGGTTTTGATTGAGTTTCTTAGTCCTGAGTTCTAGTTTGATTGCACTGTGGTCTGAGAGACAGTTTGTTATAATTTCTGTTCTTGTACATTTGCTGAGGAGTGCTTTACTTCCAATTACGTGGTCGATTTTCGAGTAAGTACGATGTGGTGCTGAGAAGAATGTATATTCTGTTGATTTGGGGTGGAGAGTTCTATAGATGTCTATTAGGTCTGCTTGCTGCAGAGATGAGTTCAATTCCTGGATATCCTTGTTAACTTTCTGTCTCGTTGATCTGTCTAATGTTGACAGTGGAGTGTTGAAGTCTCCCATTATTATTGTATGGGAGTCTAAGTCTCTTTGTAAGTCTCTAAGGACTTGCTTTATGAATCTGGGTGCTCCTGTATTGGGTGCATATATGTTTAGGTAGTTAGCTCTTCCTGTTGAATTGATCCCTTTACCATTATGTAATGGCCTTCTTTGTCTCTTTTGATCTTTGATGGTTTAAAGTCTGTTTTATCAGAGACTAGTATTGCAACCCCCGCTTTTTTTTGTTCTCCATTTGCTTGGTAAATCTTCCTCCATCCCTTTATTTTGAGCCTATGTATGTCTCTGCGTGTGGGATGTGTCTCCTGAATACAGCAGACTGATGGGTCTTGACTCTTTATCCAGTTTGCCAGTCTGTGTCTTTTAATGGAGCATTTAGTCCATTTACATTTAAGGTTAAGATTGTTATGTGTGAACTTGATCCTGCCATTATGATATTAACTGGTGATTTTGCTCGTTAGTTGATGCAGTTTCTTCCTAGCCTCGATGGTCTTTATATTTTGGCATGTTTTTGCAATGGCTGGTACCGCTTGTTCCTTTCCATGTTTAGTGCTTCCTTCAGGGTCTGTTGTAAGGCAGGCCTAGTGGTGACAAAATCTCTAAGCATTTGCTTATCTGTAAAGGATTTTATTTCTCCTTAACTTATGAAACTTAGTTTGGCTGGATATGAAATTCTGGGTTTAAAATTCTTTTCTTTAAGAATGTTGAATATTGGCCCCCCCTCTCTCCTGGCTTGGAGAGTTTCTGCCGAGAGATCTGCTGTTAGTCTGATGGGCTTCCCTTTGTGGGTAACCCGACCTTTCTCTCTGGCTGCCCTTAAGATTTTTTCCTTCATTTCAACTTTGGTGAATCTGGCAATTATGTGTCTTGGAGTTGCTCTTCTCGAGGAGTATCTTTGTGGCGTTCTCTGTATTTCCTGGATTTGAATGTTGGCCTGCCCTACTAGGTTGGGGAAGTTCTCCTGGATGATATCCTGCAGAGTGTTTTCCAACTTGGTTCCATTTTCCCCCTCACTTTCAGGCACCCCAATCAGACGTAGATTTGGTCTTTTTACATAATCCCATACTTCTTGCAGGCTTTGTTCATTTCTTTTTCTTCTTTTTTCTTTTGGTTTCTCTTCTCGCTTCATTTCATTCATTTGATCCTCAATCGCAGATACTCTTTCTTCCAGTTGATTGAGTCGGTTACTGAAGCTTATGCCTTTGTCACGTATTTCTCGTGTCATGGTTTTCATCTCTTTCATTTCGTTTATGACCTTCTCTGCATTAATTACTCTAGCCATCAATTCTTCCACTTTTTTTTCAAGAGTTTTAGTTTCCTTGCACTGGGTACGTAATTCCTCCTTTAGCTCTGAGAAATTTGATGGACTAAAGTCTTCTTCTCTCATGTCGTCAAAGTCATTCTCCATCCAGCTTTGATCCGTTGCTGGCGATGAGCTGCGCTCTTTTGCCGTGGGAGATGCGCTCTTATTTTTTGAATTTCCAGCTTTTCTGCCCTGCTGTTTTCCCCATCTTTGTGGTTTTATCTGCCTCTGGTCTTTGATGATGATGGTGATGTACTGATGGGGTTTTGGTGTAGGTGTCCTTCCTGTTTGATAGTTTTCCTTCTAGTAGTCAGGACCCTCAGCTGTAGGTCTGTTGGAGATTGCTTGAGGTCCACTCCAGACCCTGTTTGCCTGGGTATCAGCAGCAGAGGCTGCAGAAGATTGAATATTTCTGAACAGCGAGTGTACCTGTCTGATTCTTGCTTTGGAAGCTTCCTCTCAGGGGTGTACTCCACCCTGTGAGGTGTGGGGTGTCAGACTGCCCGTAGTGGGGGATGTCTCCCAGTTAGGCTACTCAGGGGTCAGGGACCCACTTGAGCAGGGAGTCTGTCCCTTCTCAGATCTCAACCTCCATGTTGGGAGATCCACTGCTCTCTTCAAAGCTGTCAGACAGAGTCGTTTGCGTCTGCAGAGGTTTCGGCTGTGTTTGTTATTGCCCTGTCCCCAGAGTTGGAGTCTACAGAGACAGGCAGGTTTCCTTGAGCTGCTGTGAGCTCCACCCAGTTCGAGCTTCCCAGCAGCTTTGTTTACCTACTTAAGCCTCAGCCATGGCGGGCGCCCCTCCCCCAGCCTTGCTGCTGCCTTGCTGGTAGATCACAGACTGCTGTGCTAGCAATGAGGGAGGCTCCGTGGGCGTGGGACCCTCCCGGCCAGGTGTGGGATATGATCTCCTGGTGTGCCTGTTTGCTTAAAGCGCAGTATTTGGGTGGGAGTTACCCGATTTTCCAGGTGTTGTGTTTCTCAGTTCCCCTGGCTAGGAAAAGGGATTCCCTTCCCCCTTGCACTTCCCAGGTGAGGCAATGCCTCGCCCTGTTTCAGCTCTCGCTGGTCGGGCTGCAGCAGCTGACCAGCACCGATCGTCCGGCACTCCCCAGTGAGATGAACCCAGTACCTCAGTTGAAAATGCAGAAATCACCGGTCTTCTGTGTCACTCGCGCTGGGAGTTGGAGACTGGAGCTGTTCCTATTCGGCCATCTTACTCCGCCCCCCTTTCCTGACTTTTGAATGATTGCCATTCTAACTGGTGTGAGATGGTATCTCATTGTGGTTTTGATTTGCATTTTTCTGATGGCCAGCGATGATGAGCATTTTTTCATGTGTCTGTTGGCTGTATGAATGTCTTCTTTTGAGAAATGTCTATTCGTATCTTTTGCCCACTTTTTGATGGGGTTGTTTGTTTTTTTCTTGTAAATTTGTTGGAGTTCTTTGTAGGTTCTGGATATTAGCCGTTTGTCAGATGAGTAGATTGCAACAAATTTCTCCCATTCTGTAGGTTGCCTGTTCACTCTGATGGTAGTTTCTTTTGCTGTGCAGAAGCTCTTTAGTTTAATGAGATCCCATTTGTCAATTTTGGCTTTTGTTGCCGTTGCTTTTGGTGTTTTAGACATGAAGTGCTTGCCAACGCCTATGTCCTGAATGGTTTTACCTAGGTTTTCTTCTAGGGTTTTTATGATATTAGGTCTAACATTTAAGTCTCTAATCCATCTTGAATTAATATTTTCGTATAAGGAGTAAGGAAAGGATCCAGTTTCGGCTTTCTACTTTTGGCTAGCCAATTTTCCCAGCACCATTTATTAAATAGGGAATCCTTTCCCCATTTCTTTTTTTTCTCAGGTTTATCAAAGATCAGATGGCTGTAGATGTGTGGTATTATTTCTGAGGACTCTGTTCTTTTCCATTGGTCTATATCTCTGTTTCGGTACCAGTACCATGCTGTTTTGGTTACTGTAGCCTTGTAGTATAGTTTGAAGTCAGGTAGTGTGATGCCTCCAGCTTTGTTCTTTTGACTTAGGATTGTCTTGGAGATGCGGGCTCTTTTTTGGTTCCATACGAACTTTAAGCAGTTTTTTCCAATTCTGTGAAGAAAGTCATTGGTAGCTTGATGGGGATGGCATTGAATCTATAAATTACCTTGGGCAGTATGGTCATTTTCACGATATTGATTCTTCCTATCCATCAGCATGGTATGTTCTTCCATTTGTTTATGTCCTCTTTGATTTCACTGAGCAGTGGTTTGTAGTTCTCCTTGAAGAGGTCCTTTATATCCCTTGTAAGTTGGATTCCTAGATATTTGATTCTCTTTGAAGCAATTGTGAATGGAAGTTCATTCCTGATTTGGCTCTCTGTTTGTCTGTTACTGGTGTATACGAATGCTTGTGATTTTTGCACATTAATTTTGTGTCCTGAGACTTTGCTGAAGTTTCTTATCAGCTTAAGGAGATTTTGGGCTGAGACAATGGGGTTTTCTAAATATACAATGATGTCAACTGCAAACAGGGACAATCTGACTTCTTCTTTTCCTGACTGAATACCCTTAATTTCTTTCTTTCTTTCTCTTGCCTGATTGCCCTAGCCAGAATTTCCAACACTATGTTGAATAGGAGTGGTGAGAGACGGCATCCCTGTCTTGTGTTAGTTTTCAAAGGGAATTTTTTCAGTTTTTGCCCATTCAGTATGATATTGGCTGTGGGTTTGTCATAAATAGCTCTTATGATTTTGAGATATGTTCCATCAATACCAATTTTATTGAGAGTTTTTTGCATGAAGGGCTGTTGAATTTTGTCAAAGGCCTTTTCTGCATCTATTGAGATAATCATGTGGTTTTTGTCTTTGGTTCTGTTTATATGCTGTATTACGTTTATTGATTTGCAAATGTTGAACCAGCCTTGCATCCCAGGGATGAAGCCCACTTGATCATGGTGGATAAGCTTTTTGATGTGCTGCTGGATCCGGTTTGCCAGTATTTTCTTGAGGATTTTTGCATCGATGTTCATCAGGGATATTGGTCTAAAATTCTCTTTTTATGTTGTATCTCTGTCAGGCTTTGATATCAGGATGATGTTGGCCTTATAAAATGAGATAGGGAGGATTCCCTCTTTTTCTGTTGATTGGAATAGTTTCAGAAGAAATGGTACGAACTCCTTCTTTTACCTCTGGTAGAATTCAGCCATGAGTCCTTCTGGTCCTGGACTGTTTTTGGTTGGTAGGCTAGTAATTATTGCCTCAATTTCAGAGCCTGCTATTGGTCTATTCAGGGATTCAAGTTCTTCCTGGTTTAGTCTTGAGAGAGTGTAAATGTCCAGGAAATTATCCGTTTCCTTTAGATTTTCCAGTTTATTTGCATAGAGGTGTTTATAGTATTCTCTGATGGTAGTTTGTATTTCTGTGGGGTCGGTGGTGATATCCCCGTTATCATTTTTTATTGTGTCTATTTGTTTCTTCTCTCTTTTCTTCTTTATTAGTCTTGTTAGCGGTCTATCAATTTTGTTGATCTTTTCAAAAAACCAACTCCTGGATTCATTGATTTTTTGGAGGGTTTGTTGTGTCTCTATCCCCTTCAGCTCTGCTCTGATCTGAATTATTCCTTGCCTTCTGCTAGCTTTTGAATGTGTTTGCTCTTGCTTCACTAGTTCTTTTAATTGTGATGTAAGGGTATCAATTTTAGGCCTTTCCTGCTTTCTCTGGTGGGCATTTAGTGCTATAAATTTCCCTCTACACACTGCTTTAAATGTGTCCCAGAGATTCTGGTATGTTGTGTCTTTGTTCTCATTGGTTTCAAAGACATCTTTATTTCTGCCTTCATTTCTTTATGTACCCAGTAGTCATTCAGGAGCAGGTTGTTCAGTTTCCATGTAGTTGAGCGGTTTTGATTGAGTTTCTTGGTCCTGAGTTCTAGTTTAATTGCACTGTGGTCTGAGAAACAGTTTGTTATAATTTCTGTTCTTGTACATTTGCTGAGAAGTGCTTTACTTCCAACTATGTGGTCAATTTTGGAATAAGTGTGATGTGGTGCTGAGAAGAATGTATATTCTGTTGATTTGGGGTGGAGAGTTCTATAGATGTCTGTTAGGTCAACTTGGTAGAGAGTTAAGTTCAATTCCTTGATATCCCTGTTAACTTTCTGTCTCGTTGATCTGTCTAATTTTGACTGTGGGGTGTTGAAGTCTCCCATTATTTTATGGTAGTCTAAGTCTCTTTGTAAGTCTCTAAGGACTTGCTTTATGAATCTGGGTGCTCCTGTATTGGGTACATACATATTTAGGATAGTTATTTCTTCCTGATGAATTGTTCCCTTTACCATTATGTAATGGCCTTCTTTGTCTCTTTTGATCTTTGATGGTTTAAAGTCTGTTTTATCAGAGACTAGGATTGCAACCCCCGCTTTTTTTTTGTTTGTTTTCTGTTTCTTTAGTAGATCTTCCTCCATTGCTTTATTTTGAGCCTATGTGTGTCTCTGCATGTGAGATGGGTCTCCTGAATACAGCAAACTGATGGGTCTTGACTCTTTATCCAGTTTGCCAGTCTGTGTCTTTTAATTGGACCATTTAGTCCATTTACATTTAAGGTTAATATTATTATGTTTGAACTTGATCCTGTCATTATGATATTAGCTGGTTATTTTGCTCGCTAGTTGATGCAGTTTCTTCCTAGCATCAATGGACTTTATATTTTGACATGTTTTTGCAATGGCTGGTACAGGTTGTTCCTTTCCATGTTTAGTGCTTCCTTCAGCATCTCTTGTAGGGTAGCCCTGGTGGTGACAACATCTGTAAGCATTTGCTTGTCTGTAAAGGATTTTATTTCTCCTTCACTTATGAAACTTAGTTTGGCTGGATGTGAAATTCTGGGTTTAAAATTCTTTTCTTTAAGAATGTTGAATATTGGCCCCCCACTCTCTTCTGGCTTGGAGAGTTTCTGCTGAGAGGTCTGCTGTTAGACTGATGAGCTTCCCTTTGTGTGTTACCCGACCTTTCTATCTGGCTGCCCTTAACATTTTTTCCTTCATTTCAACTTTGGTGAATCTGACATTTATGTGTCTTGGAGTTGCTCTTCTTGAGGAGTATCTTTGTAGCATTCTCTGTATTTCCTGAATTTGAATATTGGCCTGCCTTACTAGGTTGGGGAAGTTCTCCTGCCTGATATGCTATAGAATGTTTTCTATCTTGGTACCATTTTCCCCGTCACTTTCAGGCACCCCAATCAGACGTAGATTTGGTCTTTTCACATAATCCCATATTTCTTAGAGGCTTTGTTCTTTTTACTCTTTTTTTCTCTACACTTCTTTTCTCACTTAATTTCATTCATTTGATCTTCAATTGCTGATACTCTTTCTTCCAGTTGATCGAGTCGGTTACTGAAGCTTATGCATTTGTCACGTAGTTTCATGTCATGGTTTTCATCTCTATCGGTTCTTTTAAGGTCTTCTCTGCATTGGTTATTCTAGTTAGCCATTCATCCATTCTTTTTTCAAGATTTTTAGTTTCTTTGTGCTGTTTATGTAGTTGCTCCTTTAGCTCTGAGAAGTTTGATCAACTGATGCCTTCTTCTCTCAACTCGTCAAAGTCATTCTCTGTTCAGCTTTGTTCCATTGCTGGCGATGAGCTGCATTCCTTTGGAGGGGCAGATACACTCTGATTTTTTGAATTTCCAGCTTTTCTGCACTGCTTTTCCCCCATCTTTGTGGTTTTATCTGCCTTTGGTCTTTGAAGATAGTGACATACTGATGGGGTTTTGGTGTGGGTGTCCTTTCTGTTTGTTAGTTTTCCTTCTAACAGTCAGGACCCTCAGCTACAGGGCTGTTGGAGTTTGCTTGAGGTCCACTCTAGACCCTGTTTGCCTGGGTATCAGCAGCAGAGGCTGCAGACGATAGAATATTGCTGAACAGCGAGTGTTGCTATCTGATTCTTGCTCTGGAAGCTTCGTCTCTGGGGTGAACCCCACCATGTGAGGTGTGAGGTGTCGGTGTGCCGCTAGTGGGGGGTGTCTCCCAGTTAGGCTACTCAGGGGTCAGGGACCCACTTGAGCAGGCAGTCTGTCCGTTCTCAGATCTCAACCTCCGTGCTGGGAGATCCACTGCTCTCTTCAAAGCTGTCAGACAGGGGCATTTACCTTTGCCGAAGTTTCTGCTGCTTTTTGTTTAGCTATGCCCTGTCTCCAGATGTGGAGTCTACAGAGGCTGGCTGGCCTCCTTTAGCTGTGTTGGGCTCCACCCAATTCGAGCTTCCTGGTGGCTTTGTTTACCTACTTAAGCCTCAGCAATGGTGGGCGCCCCTCCCCCAGCCTCGCTGCTGCCTTGCAGTTAGATCTCAGACTGCTGTGCTAGCAATGAGGGAGGCTCTGTGGACGTGGGACCCTCCAGGCCAAGTGTGGGATATAATCTCTTGGTGTGCCATTTGCTAAGACCCATTGAAGCACAGTATTAGGGTGGGAGTTACCCCATTTTCCAGGTGTTATGTATCTCAATTTCCTTTGGCTAGGAAAAGGAATTCCCTTCCCCCTTGTGCTTCCCAGGTGAGGCATTTTTCCCTGCCTTGCCCTGCTTCAGCTCTCACTGGTTGGACTGCACCCACTGACCAGCATCATCTGTCTGACACGCCCCAGTGAGATGATCCTGGTACCTCAGTTGAAAATGCAGAAATCACCTGTCTTCTCTCTTGCCTGGGCTGGGAGCTGGAGCCCGGAGCTGTTCCTATTTGGCCATCTTGGGTGCCACCCTCTCTGTCTTTTAATTGGGGCAGTTAGCCCATTCACACTTAAAGAACCCAATCTTTCTCTTTGGCTGCCCTGAACATTTTCTTGTTGTTTTCAAGCTTGGTAAATCTGATGATTATGTGTCTTCACATTGCTCTTCTTGAAGATTATCTTAGTGGTGTTTTCTGTATTTCCTGAATTTGAATGTTGGCCTGTCTTGCTAGGTTATGGAAGTTCTCCTCGATAATATCCTGAAGAGTGTTTTCCAACTTGGTTCCATTCTCCCCATCACTTTCAGGTACACCAGTCAACTGTAGGTTTATGTAGTCCCATATTTCTTGGAGGCTTTGTTTGTTTCTTTTTGTTCTTTTTTCTCGAATCTTGTCTTCATGCTTTATTTCATTAAGTTGATTTTCAATCTCTGATATCCTTTCTTCCACTTGTTTGATTCAGCTATTGATACTTCTGTATGCTTCATGAAGTTCTCTTGCTGTATTTTTCAGCCCCATGAGGTCATTTATGTTCTTCTTTAAACTGGTTATTCTAGTTAGCAGTTCCTTTAAGTTTTTATCAAGGTTCTTAGCTTACTTGCATTGAGTTAGAATATGCTTCTTTAGCTCAGAGGAGTTTGTTTTTACCCACCTTCTGAAGCCTACTTATGTGAATCCTTTAAACTCATTCTTTGTCCAGTTTTGTTCCCTTGATGGTGAGAAGTCGTGATTTTTTTGGAGGAAAAGAGACATTCTGGTTTTTGTAGTTTTCAGCAGTTTTTCACTGGTTTTTACTCATCTTTGTGTATTTATCTACCTTTAATCTTTTATGTTGGTGACCTTTGGGTTGGGTTTTTGTGTGGTCATCTTTTTTGTTGATGTTGATGTTGTTGCTTCTTGTTTGTTAGTTTTCTTTCTAATAGTCAGGCCCCTCTTCTGGAGCTATTCTGGAGTTTGCTGGAGGTTCGCCCCAGACCCTGTTTGCCTGAGTATCACCAGCAGAGGCTGCAGAACAGCAAAGATTGCTGCCTGCTCCTTCCTCTGGAATCTTTGTCCCAGAGGGGAACCCACCAGATGCCAGCTGGAGTTCTCTTGTATGAGGTGTCTGTTGACCCCTGCCTAGAGGTGTCTCCCAGTCAGGTGGCACAGGGATCAGCGACCCACTTGAGGAGGCACTCTGTCCCTTAGCAGAGCTTGAGTGCTGTGCTGGGAGATCTGCTGCTCTCTTCAGAGCAGGTAGGCTGGAACATTTAAGGGTGCTAAAGCTGTTCCCACAGTTGCCCCTTCCCCCAGGTGCTCTGTCCCTGGCAGATGGGAGTTTTATCTATAAATGCCTTACTGGGGGCTGGGTGTGGTGGCTCATGCCTGTAATCCCAGCTCTTTGGAAGGTTGAGTCTGGTAGATCACGTGCAGTTGGGAGTTCAAGACCAGCCTGACCAACATGGAGAAACCCCGTGTCTACTAAAAAGAGAAAAAATAAATAAAAAAATAAAAAATTTTGCCAGATGTGCTGGTGCAGGGCTGTAGTCCTAGCTAATTGGGAGGCTGAGGAAGGAGAATCACTTTAACCTGGGAGGCAGAGGTTGAGATGAGCTGAGATCATACTATTGCACTCCAGCCTGGGCAGCAAGAGTGAAACTTCATCTCAAACAAAAACAAAAACAAAAAAACTCTGACTGGGGCTGCTGCATCCCTTTTAGAGATGCCCTGCTCAGAGAGGAGGAATCTGGAGAGGGAGTCTGCCTAAAGTGGCTTTGAAGTACTGAGGTGGTCTCCACCAAGTCTAGACTTCCTGGAGCCATTGTTTACACTGTGAGGGGAAATCCGCCCACTGAAGCCTCAATAATGGCTGACGCTCCTCTCCCCACCAAGCTCAAGCATCCCAGGTTGACTTCAGACTGCTGTGCTGGCAACTAGAATTTCAAGCCAGTGGATCTTAGCTTGCTGGGCTCCCTGGGAGTGGGATTCACTGAGCTAGACCACTTGGCTCCCTGGCTTCAGCTCTCTTTTCAGTGGAATGAACGGTTCTGTCTCACTGGTGTTCCAGCCGCCACAGGCATATGAAAAAAAAAAAAGAAAGAAAACACTTCTGCAGCTAGTTCAGTGTCTGCCCAAAAGACCATCCAGTTTTGAGCTTGAAACCTAGGGGCCTCGTGGTGTAGGCACCTGAAGGAATCTCCTTCTCTGTGGGTTGCGAAGACTGTGGGAAAAGTGCAGTATCTGAGCCAGATAGCACCATCCGTCTTGGCACAGTTCCTCATGGCTTCCCTTGGCTAGGGGAGAGAGTCCTCCAACCCTTTGCATTTCCTCCGTGAGGTGATGCCCCACCCTGTTTCTGCTCATCCTCTGTGGGATGCACCTACTGTCTAACCCGTCCCAATTACATGAGCCAGGTACCTCAGTTGGAAATGCAGAAATCGCCCATCTTCTTCACTGATCTTGCTGGAGCTGCAGATTGGAGCTGTTTTATTTGGCCTTCTTGCCAGCCCATTAAAGCTCTCTTAAATAGCCATTACATTAATGAAAAAAAAAAATTCAGTAGCAACAGATAACTTGAAAATGATTAACTTAAGAATATATGTCATAATATGGGATAGCACATAAAAGATGCTAAGTATCTTTTAGTTGTAAGTCATAGACATTTCAACTAAAATTTCTGTAAGAAAAGTGGTAATTTATTAGTTTCTACATGTGAAAATACAAGGTGCTTGTCTGACTTCAAGTGTGGCTGGTTTATGGCTTAACAAGGAATAAGAATATTACACTTATCTCACTCTCATTCTGTTTATGGCCTTTACCTTTTCTGTAATTACTTTTTCAGGCAAGTGTTCTCCCTGTACTTGTAAGTTAATCCTAGAAGTTTCTTTGGAAACATTCAATAAATGATAAAAGTCTTCAACATTATAAAGAAGTGCAGGATGTGATGTTGCTTAGAGTTGAGATTATGGCAGTGACTAGTTTTGGGAATCAAAATGGGCATAGTATCTCCACTAATCAGGGAAATACAACTGAAAATAAGAAAATATGCCTTTTTTTTTTTTTTTGAGACAGAGTCTCGCTCTGTCACCCTGGCTGAGTGCAGTGGCGCCATCTCGTCTCACTGCAATCTCCACCTCCTGGGTTCAAGTGATTCTCATGCTTCAGCCTCCCAAGTAGCTGGGACTACAGGGGCTCACCACCATGCCTGGCTAATTTTTGTATTTTTAGTAAAGACGGAGTTTCACCATGTTGGCCAGGCTGGTCTTGAACTCCTGACCTCAGGTGATCCACCTGCCTCAACCTCACAAAGTGCTGGGATTACAGGCGTGAGTCACTATGCCAGGTGAAAATATGCTATTAAACTAAGTGATAATAAGATAAATAAAAAAGTTTGAGGAAAAAGAATCCTGGAAGAATTGTGCACTGTTTGCTGTACAATTGATTTTAAGTCTTCTGACTAAAAAAGTTTTCTTTTCTGCATTTAAGTGGAAGTGGCACAGTCACTGACAACCCTCCCCCACTGTAAAAGTATCTGGAAACCATGGTTAATAAATATTGGATTTGTTTCATTAAGCAAGACAGACAAGGACAAATTCCATCAGGAGACTAATATTCAAGAAAGTCCTTGGTGTTACATGAAAATGATTTGTAAAACAATATACATGGATATGTCTTCAATAAAATTAAAATATTTAAATTATGTTTAAAAATGATTTACTGCTTTAATTTATTTTTCCAAGTTACTGACTTTAAGTCCTGATTTCTGGATAAGATTTCTACTTTATTATTATTTTGATAGGAAGCGATGAGTAACCCAAAGTCCAGATGCAATAGAAAACACCATAAATATGAATAATTTGAAACTCCTTTAATTAGCTATTTTCTACCAAGAAATAAAAATGTCACAGTGTAATTTTTCTCCCTTTATGGAGATTAAAGCATCAATAAATTAAAGTTCAAATTCTTCTCTTCTGAATCTTCTCAGCTTTCAGCTGTGAATCTTAGAAACTTCCCAAAGAAACTTAAAGTTTTAAAGCATTGCATTCAGTGATATGTTGGTAATGTTTTATAACTAGCTCTTGGAGGTGGAAGGAATGATTGAGTGAAGTTTTGATTTGTGGCATTTGCTGATTTTTGTGATATAATTACTACCATTATGACCGATTTCCAGTTACTAATGTGAAGTGACTAAATGCAGAGATAGGAAACGATGGGCATAATCAACTCTATCTCAAGTCAGTGCAAGTTAGGTCCAACCATTGCTGATTTTCTCCCATAATAATAAGTGTGAAAGTAAAGAGTTCCTGGCATTGATTTGGCAGATCCAGCATTTCAATTCCAAGGTCATAGAGGCCTTGCATTTGAGACACAGCATTTGAGAAGGCATAAGAGCACATGCCAGCTTTTCTGGTATTACTACTCAATGATTTCTATTTACATCCTATTTCTGTTTACATATGTTTGGTCCAAACTCTGTTATAAGGTTATATCTAGCCATCTTTGGCTAGAGATCTACCCATCAATCTAGTCTATTGATGGATAATAGACCCTTTAAGCTGAATAGATACAAATAGAAACAAAATAGGTTTGTTAAGGAATGTTAAAATGGCTATTACATAAGCAATTAGCAATGTCTGGAAAAGAAAACCAAGTGATTTCCTGTCAAATAGCTCTAGATTCAATTTACACACAAAAATATAGACATCCTCCCTCACATTGACTAGTTGTATCATAGGCAAATTATTAATATTTTATCTCTTTGATCTCATTTTCTAATGCTGTTATAAAATATAAGGGGCCAAAAATGTTTTGCTCTCTTTCTTTTTTGTTATTTTTCTTTTGCCATATGGCTTCATTTAAAAGTAGGTAAAAATTTTCAGAGTGGAAATGACTTTAATTATGCTTCATTGTTTTGAGAAGGCCACCAAAATGATACCTTAGTCTCAAAAATAATTAGTGAGCTTTCTTGGGAGAAAGCTAGGCCTTGCTAAAATAATCCAAAGATGAATAATTTAGTCAGAAATATAAAACAGCAATTTAAAAATTACTATGAAGTGTTTCAAACACATAGAAAATTATAGAGAATAATATGATGAATATATACATCCTCTACTTAACATTGCTAAATCCTAAACATGTGAAATTTTGTTCGTATTTTCTAGTTTTAAAAAGGAAGATGACATAATTTAAGCTATTACAGGTTAAGTGTCCTTTGTATCCTTCTCCAGTGCTTCTCCACTTTGCCCTTCTCTAGAGGTAACCATTTTCCAGAATGTGATAATTTTTCATTTCCATGCACATATTATGCTTTTAATATAAGTTTATGTCTACAAAAGATTGTATCATGTTGAATGTTTTCAAAACTTTTATTAATGTTAGTGTTCTGCATTTTCCCAAAGGGTCCTATTATAGAGTCATCAGCCATAGAGACTTATATATCAAAAGGGTTATGTATTATATATTTCAAAATTGCTAAAGTGTAGATTTTAAATGTTTTTACAATAGTAGGTATGTGATGTAATAGATTTGTTAATTGGCTTGATTTAATTATTCCACAAAGTAAACATACATGAAAAAATCATATTTTACTCCAAAAATATATAAAACTATTATTTGTCAATTAAAATAAAATAATTATACTAAAAATAGCGTCATTATGATTGTGGGGCCCCAAAGGTAGAATGCATGACACAGCTTTCTTAACAGTTTTTATCACAGACTGTTTTTTTCAGTCAAACTAAAAATATACTGGCTTGTGAGTATATAATATAAAGGACAAAGCAGAATGCCCAAGAAATCAGAAACTGTTTCCAGTATCCAAAGGGTCCAGTTAGGTGTTAGGCTTCCTTTTTAGTTACAGATGCTCAAGTGAAAACAATTTTTCTTTATTTACCTGAGGATTATTTGGCAAGCAGCCTGCTAAATTTTGTTGGAGATTTACAGTCACTCCTTCTGGGGGATGTGTGATAATACCACAGACAACACTATTGAGATTGAGGCTTCTGATTGCTAACCATCAGGATATCATGTAGTGGAAGTTTTGAAAAGCTGAGTGTAGAAACACTTGCACTAAATTCTAAACTATCCAATTCTGGCAAATGGCAGTGGTGTGTAGTTAACGCTAGAGTACTACAAACATATATTTGAGGTTTCATCACATAAATTTGAACAAATTTTGATTCTCCATTGCTAGTTGATGGGAAAGAAGTTGGCAATGTTCAAAACAGTGTATCATGTGCCATCGGTTTATGTAATGAATCCAGTTAGTAATGATATCTGTAAGAGTTAGAACTGCAGGAGAAATACGAAAATTTATTTGACAATAATCTTCTGTAAGTCTTCAGTTCACCTTAGACTTTTGTACATGGTGGTTCTATATAGAGATATTGTATCGCTTACTAACTGTGCCTCCTTTAAGTCATTAATCAGGACTGTGATTTTCTTTTTTTCTTCCCCAGAAGGGACAGAGAGGCTTGTGGGAGAGCAATTTTTGTGTCCTACTAACACTTCTCTACATGTGGCTGCACCACATTTGGCACTTTGTGGCAGAAAAATACAAGCATCAGTTCCTAGTATATATTCAGATGTAGAAGTAACATTAATAGTGTAGAAAATTGGCCCAAAAAGTTTCACTCACAAGGTCATATTAGCTTCCTTTCCCTATCGTAAACCCAGCACAAACCCCAGTAACTGATTCTAGGTGCCACTTCTTTCCATAGGTCCAGGTAGACTAGAGACTTGGGCAACCATTTTCAAAAGGTCCCAAAAAATTTAATTTTCTCATTTGCCAAAATTCCCCACCCTATTCGCACAGGTGTATAATGGCCTGTGATCCTCACTGGGGACAGAAAGTCCTCAGCCCTCATCCTGTAACTCACTTCCCCAATTATTCCCCATTAATGGGTGGAGTCCATTTATTGCATAGTTGATTATACATAATGATTTGTACATTTATCACCAGTTCTCATAAATTATCATTAAATTCCATTCATTGGCTGGTAAGGTCCTCATTATTTCTCTTACAGAAAGCCATGTCTGTTAGCATCCCAGGCTTATTGCTATAATTATAAAAAAAAACTGTGAAGATTATGAGATTTTTACCTTACTTGTAAGCTAACAAGGTAATCTGTCACAGGTTTTTGAGGGTTCTGGTAGAAGGCATGAGACTTTTGGGTCAGAGACAAAGGATTGGTTATTATTCATAGCAATAGTAAGAGCCTGAATATAAGCATTTTTACCTTAGATTCCTAAGCCCCACTTCCCACAGTGCTATACAAAATGACCATTTGACTCCTATATACATAGTACTATACATTACAGGAGTAAAACTGAGGAAATTCAATTATTTATAATGTGCAGTAGCTATGTCTTCCCTTTACTCTTGAAAAAGACATTCTGTTTGTCATACTAGAGTAAGCATTATCTCCCTTTGCTTCAGAGGGAAGCACTTTGTTTTCCAAAGGCTCTATGCAAACATGTTTTTACTTCAGAGAGAGACACTATCTCTTTCTTTCAAAGCTGTCTGCTATTCAAGCATGTTGTAAAAGATAGCCTAAAACAAAGGGTAGAAAGTGATTTACTTGCATGAAAAGCACATATGGAACTTTCCTTCCAACTCATGCGCCACATAACGATGCCTTGGTCAATGACAAACCATGTATATAATGGTATTCCCATAAGATTATAATGGAAGTGAAAAATCACTATCAGCTACTGACATTGTACCAACATTATAAAATAAAAATTGTAGCATACTTTATTTTTAATGAATTTAGCATAGCCTAAGTGTACGGTGCTTATAAAGTCTACAGTAATATACAATAATTCCCTAAGTCTTCACATTCACTTACCACTCACTCACTGAATCACCTAGAGCAACTTTCAGCCCTGTAAGTGCCATTCATGACAAGTGCCCTATACAGGTGTAACATTTTTGATCTTTTATATTGTACTTTTACTGTACCTTTTCTGGGTTTACATTTGTTTAGATACACAAGCACTTACCATTGCATTCCAACTGCCTGCAGTGTTCAGCACAGTAACATGCTGTACAGGTTTGTAGCCTAGGAACAATAGGCTATACCATATAGCTCAGTCGTGTAGTAAGGTATACCACCTGGGTTTGTCTAAGTGCACTCTATCATGCCCACACCATTATGAAATTTCATAACAATGCATTTCCCAGAAAGTAGCCTCAGTGGTAAGTGACACATGACTGTATAAAATTGCTGGTGATATGCCATCTTCAAACTAACTAGATAATAGCAAATCTTGCTCCAACTTAAATTCCCACCAACATTGTATAGATTCTCTTATTTGTTTAACTGATCAACACGTTTTCAAACTTCATACATGCTTGATCTGATATATACATGATGATCTAATGTGTATGAAAGCATATGCCATTTTAGTTTCCATGTTTCTGATTACTGGTGAAAATCATAAAGTCAAAAAATACTCGGGGGTGGAGCAAGATGGCCAAATAGGAAAAGCTCCAGTCTCCAACTCCCAGCGTGAGTGACACAGAAGCCTGGTGATTTCTGCATTTTCAACAGAGGAACTGGGTTCATCTCACTAGGGAGTGCCAGACAATCGGTGCTAGTCAGCTGCTGCAGCCCGACCAGTGAGAGCAGAAGCAGGGCGAGGCATTGCCTCACCTGGGAAGCGCAAGGGGAAAGGGAATCCCTTTTCCTAGCCAGGGGAACTGAGACACACAACACCTGGAAAATCGGGTAACTCCCACCCCAATACTGCGCTTTAAGCAAACAGGCAGACCAGGAGATTATATCCCACACCTGGCTGGGAGGGTCCCACGCCCACGGAGCCTCCCTCATTGCTAGCACAGCAGTCTGCAATCTAACTGCAAGGCAGCAGCGAGGCTGGGGGAGGGGCGCCCGCCATTGCTGAGGCTTAAGTAGGTAAAGCCGCTGGGAAGCTCAAAGTGGGTGGAGCTCACAGTAGCTCAAGGAAACCTGCCTGTGTCTGTAGACTCCACCTCTGGGGACAGGGCACAGTAAACAAAAACAAAAGCCAAAAGCAGCAGAAACCTCTGCAGATGCAAACGACTCTGTCTGACAGCTTTGAAGAGAGCAGTGGATCTCCCAACACGGAGGTTGAGATCTGAGAAGGGACAGACTCCCTCCTCAAGTGGGTCCCTGACCCCTGAGTAGCCTAACTGGGAGACATCCCCCACTAGGGGCAGTCTGACACCCCACACCTCACAGGGTGGAGTATACCCCTGAGAGGAAGCCTCCAAAGCAAGAATCAGACAGGTACACTCGCTGTTCAGCAATATTCCATCTTCTGCAGCCTCTGCTGCTGATACCCAGGCAAACAGGGTCTGGAGTGGACCTCAAGCAATCTCCAACAGACCTGCAGCTGAGGGTCCTGACTACTAGAAGGAAAACTATCAAACAGGAAGGACACCTACACCAAAACCCCATCAGTACATCACCATCATCATCAAAGACCAGAGGCAGATAAAACCACAAAGATGGGGAAAAAGCAGGGCAGAAAAGCTGGAAATTCAAAAAATAAGAGTGCATCTCCCCTGGCAAAGGAGCGCAGCTCATCGCCAGCAATGGATCAAAGCTTGACGGAGAATGACTTTGACGAGATGAGAGAAGAAGGCTTCAGTCCATCAAACTTCTCAGAGCTCAAGGAGGAATTACGTACTCAGCGCAAGGAAACTAAAAATCTTGAAAAAAAAGTGGAAGAATTGATGGCTAGAGTAATTATTGCAGAGAAGGTCATAAACGAAATGAAAGAGATGAAAACCATGACATGAGAAATACGTGACAAAGGCACAAGCTTCAGTAACCTACTCGATCAACTGGAAGAAAGAGTATCAGCGATTGAGGATCAAATGAATGAAATGAAGCGAGAAGAGAAACCAAAAGAAAAAAGAAGAAAAAGAAATGAACAAAGCCTGCAAGAAGTATGGGATTATGTAAAAAGACCAAATCTACAACTGATTGGGGTGCCTGAAAGTGAGGGGGAAAATGGAACCAAGTTGGAAAACACTCTTCAGGATATCATCCAGGAGAACTTCCCCAACCTAGTAGGGCAGGCCAACTTTCAAATTCAGGAAATACAGAGAACGCCACAAAGATACTCCTCGAGAAGAGCAACTCCAAGACACATAATTGCCAGATTCACCAAAGTTGAAATGAAGGAAAAAATCTTAAGGGCAGCCAGAGAGAAAGGTCAGGTTACCCACAAAGAGAAGCCCATCAGACTAACAGCTGATCTCTCGGCAGAAACTCTACAAGCCAGAAGAGAGTGGGGGCCAATATTCAACATTCTTTTTTTTTTTTTAAATTAATTTATTATTATTATACTTTAAGTTGTAGGGTACATGTGCATAACGTGCAGGTTTGTTACATATGTATACTTGTTCCATGTTGCTGTGCTGCACCCATCAACTCGTCATTTACATCAGGTATAATTCCCAGTGCAATCCCTCCCCCCTCCCCCCTCCCAATGATAGGCCCCGGTGTGTGATGTTCCCCTTCCTGAGTCCAAGTGATCTCATTGTTCAGTTCCCACCTATGAGTGAGAACAGGCGGTGTTTGGTTTTCTGTTCTTGTGATAGTTCGCTAAGAATGATGGTTTCCAGCTGCATCCATGTCCCTACAAAGGACACAAACTCATCCTTTTTGATGGCTGCATAGTATTCCATGGTGTATATTTGCCAC
The DNA here is from genome assembly GCF_024542745.1 of Macaca thibetana thibetana. Taxonomy (NCBI): domain Eukaryota; kingdom Metazoa; phylum Chordata; class Mammalia; order Primates; family Cercopithecidae; genus Macaca; species Macaca thibetana. The sequence continues at coordinate 56,552,998 of NC_065598.1, forward strand.
ATTTTCTTAATCCAGTCTGTCACTGATGGACATTTGGGTTGATTCCAAGTCTTTGCTATTGTGAATAGTGGTGCAATAAACATACGAGTGCATGTGTCTTTATAGCAGCATAATTTATAATCCATTGGGTATATACCCAGTAATGGGATGGCTGGGTCATATGGTACATCTAGTTCTAGATCCTTGAGGAATCGCCATACTGTTTTCCATAATGGTTGAACTAGTTTACAGTCCCACCAACAGTGTAAAAGTGTTCCTATTTCTCCACATCCTCTCCAGCACCTGTTGTTCCTGACTTTTTTTTTTTTTTTTTTTTTTTTTTGACACGGAGTCTCGCTCTGTCACCCAGGCTGGAGTGCAGTGGCGCAATCTCAGCTCACTGCGAGCTCCGCCTCCCGGGTTCACGCCATTCTCCTGCCTCAGCCTCCCGAGTAGCTGGGACTACAGGTGCCCGTGTTTCCTGACTTTTTAATGATGGCCATTCTAACTGGTGTGAGATGGTATCTCATTGGGGTTTTGATTTGCATTTCTCTGATGGCCAGTGATGATGAGCATTTTTTCATATGTCTGTTGGCTGTATGAATGTCTTCTTTTGAGAAATGTCTGTTCATATCCTTTGCCTACTTTTTGAAGGGGTTGTCTGTTTTTTTCTTGTAAATTTGTTTGAGTTCTTTGTAGTTTCTGGATATTAGCCCTTTGTCAGATGAGTAGATTGCAAAAATTTTCTCCCATTCTGTACGTTGCCTGCTCACTCTGATGGTAGTTTCTTTTGCTGTGCAGAAGCTTTTTAGTTTAATGAGATCCCAGTTGTCAATTTTGGCTTTTGCTGCCGTTGCTTTTGGTGTTTTAGACAGGAAGTCTTTGCCCATGCCTATGTCCTGAATGCTACTACCTAGGTTTTCCTCTAGGATTTTTATGATATTAGGTCTAACATTTAAGTCTCTAATTCATCTTGAATTAATTTTCGTATAAGGAGTAAGGAAAGGATCCAGTTTCAGCTTTCTACTTATGGCTAGCCAATTTTCCTAGCACCATTTATTAAATAGGGAATCCTTTCCCTACTTCTTGTTTCTCTCAGGTTTGTCAAAGATCAGATGGCTGTAGATGTGTGGTATTACTTCTGAGGACTCTGTTCTGTTCTATTGGTCTATATCTCTGTTTTGGTACCAGTATCATGCTGTTTTGGTTACTGTAGCCTTGTAGTATAGTTTGAAGTCAGGTAGCGTGATGCCTCCAGCTTTGTTCTTTTGACTTAGGATTGTCTTGGAGATGCGGGCTCTTTTTTGGTTCCATATGAACTTTAAAGCAGTTTTTTCCAATTCTGTGAAGAAACTCATTGGTAGCTTGATGGGGATGGCATTGAATCTATAAATTACCTTTGGCAGTATGGCCATTTTCACGATATTAATTCTTCCTATCCATCAGCATGGTATGTTCTTCCATTTGTTTGTGTCCTCTTTTATTTCACTGAGCAGTGGTTTGTAGTTCTCCTTGAAGAGGTCCTTTACATCCCTTGTCAGTTGGATTCCTAGGTATTTGATTCTCTTTGAAGCAATTGTGAATGGAAGTTCATTCCTGATTTGGCTCTCTGCTTGTCTGTTACTGGTGTATACGAATGCTTGTGATTTTTGCACATTAATTTTGTATCCTGAGACTTTGCTGAAGTTGCTTATCAGCCTAAGGAGATTTTGGGCTGAGACAATGGGGTTTTCTAAATATACAATCATGTCATCTGCAAACAGGGACAATTTGACTTCTTCTTTTCCTAACTGAATACCCGTGATTTCTTTCTCTTGCCTGATTGCCCTAGCCAGAACTTCCAACACTATGTTGAATAGGAGTGGTGAGAGAGGGCATCCCTGTCATGTGCCAGGTTTCAAAGGGAATTTTTCCAGTTTTTGCCCATTCAGTATGATATTGGCTGTGGGTTTGTCATAAATAGCTCTTATTATTTTGAGGTACGTTCCATCAATACCGAATTTATTGAGCGTTTTTAGCATGAAGGGCTGTTGAATTTTGTCAAAAGCCTTTTCTGCATCTATTGCGATAATCATGTGGTTCATGTCTTTGGTTCTGTTTATATGATGGATTATGTTTATTGATTTGCGAATGTTGAACCAGCCTTGCATCCCAGGGATGAAGCCCACTTGATCATGGTGGATAAGCTTTTTGATGTGTTGCTGAATCCGGTTTGCCAGTATTTTATTGAGGATTTTTGCATCGATGATCATCAGGGATATTGGTCTAAAATTCTCTTTTTTTGTTGTGTCTCTGCCAGGCTTTGGTATCAGGATGATGTTGGCCTCATAAAATGAGTTAGGGAGGATTCCCTCTTTTTCTATTGATTGGAATAGTTTCAGAAGGAATGGTACTAGCTCCTCCTTGTACCTCTGGTAGAATTCAGCTGTGAATCCATCTGGTCCTGGACTTTTTTTGGTTGGTAGGCTATTAATTATTGCCTCAATTTCAGAGCCTGCTATTGGTCTATTCAGGGATTCAACTTCTTCCTGGTTTAGTCTTGGAAGAGTGTAAGTGTCCAGCAAATTATCCATTTCTTCTAGATTTTCAGTTTATTTGCGTAGAGGTGTTTATAGTATTCTCTGATGGTAGTTTGTATTTCTGTGGGGTCAGTGGTGATATTCCCTTTATCATATTTAATTGCGTCGATTTGATTCTTCTCTCTTTTCTTCTTTATTAGTCTTGCTAGTGTTCTGTCAATTTTGTTGATGTTTTCAAAAAACCAACTCCTGGTTTCATTGATTTTTTGGAGGGATTTTTGTGTCTCTATCTCCTTCAGTTCTGCTCTGATCTTTGTTATTTCTTGCTTTCTGCTACCTTTCGAATGTGTTTGCTCTTGCTTCTCTAGTTCTTTTAATTGTGATGTGAGAGTGTCAATTTTAGATCTTACCTGCTTTCTCTTCTGGGCATTTAGTGGTATAAATTTCCCTCTACACAATGCTTTATATGTGTCCCAGATATTCTTGTATGTTGTATCTTTGTTCTCATTGGTTTCAAAGAACATCTTTATTTCTCCCTTGATTTCGTTATGTACCCAGTAGTCATTCAGGAGCAGGTTGTTCAGTTTCCATGTAGTTGAGCGGTTTTGATTGAGTTTCTTAGTCCTGAGTTCTAGTTTGATGGCACTGTGGTCTGAGAGACACTTTGTTATAATTTCTCTTCTTGTACATTTGCTGAGGAGTGCTTTACTTCCAATTACGTGGTCAATTTTGGAGTAAGTACGATGTGGTGCTGAGAAGAATGCATATTCTGTTGATTTGGGGTGGAGAGTTCTATAGATGTCTATTAGGTCTGCTTGCTGCAGAGATGAGTTCAATTCCTGGATATCCTTGTTAACTTTCTGTCTCGTTGATCTGTCTAATGTTGACAGTGGAGTTTGAAGTCTCCCATTATTATTGTATGGGAGTCTAAGTCTCTTTGTAAGTCTCTAAGGACTTGCTTTATGAATCTGGGTGCTCCTGCATTGGGTGCATATATATTTAGGATAGTTAGTTCTTCCTGTTGAATTGATCCCTTTACCATTATGTAATGGCCTTCTTTGTCTCTTTTGATCTTTGATGGTTTAATGTCTGTTTTATCAGAGACTAGTATTGCAACCCCCGCTTTTTTTTGTTCTCCATTTGCTTGGTAAATCTTCCTCCATCCCTTTATTTTGAGCCTATGTATGTCTCTGCGTGTGAGATGGGTCTCCTGAATACAGCAGACTGATGGGTCTTGACTCTTTATCCAGTTTGCCAGTCTGTGTCTTTTAATTGGAGCATTTAGTCCATTTACATTTAAGGTTAAGATTGTTACGTGTGAACTTGATCGTGCCATTATGATATTAACTGGTTATTTTGCTCGTTAGTTGATGCAGTTTCTTCCTAGCCTCGATGGTCTTTACATTTTGGCATATTTTTGCAATGGCTGGTACTGGTTGTTCCTTTCCATGTTGAGTGCTTCCTTCAGCATCTCTTGTAGGGCAGCCCTGGTGGTGACAACATCTGTAAGCATTTGCTTGTCTGTAAAGGATTTTATTTCTCCTTCACTGATGAAACTTAGTTTGGCTGGATATGAAATTCTGGGTTTAAAATTCTTTTCTTTAAGAATGTTGAATATTGGCCCCCACTCTCTTCTGGCTTGGAGAGTTTCTGCCAAGAGATCTGCTGTCAGTCTGATGGGCTTCCCTTTGTGGGTAACCCGACCTTTCTCTCTGGCTGCCCTTAAGATTTTTTCCTTCATTTCAACTTTGGTGAATCTGGCAATTATGTGTCTTGGAGTTGCTCTTCTCGAGGAGTATCTTTGAGGCGTTCTCTGTATTTCCTGGATTTGAATGTTGGCCTGCCGTACTAGGTTGGGGAAGTTCTCCTGGATGATATCCTGAAGAGTGTTTTCCAACTTGGTTCCATTTTCCCTCTCACTTTCAGGCACCCCAATCAGACATAGATTTGGTTTTTTTACATAATCCCATACTTCTTGCAGGCTTTGTTCATTTCTTTTTCTTCTTTTTGCTTTTGGTTTCTATTCTCGCTTCATTTCATTCATTTGATCCTCAATCGCTGATACTCTTTCTTCCAGTTGATCGAGTCGGTTACTGAAGCTTGTGCATTTGTCACGTATTTCTCGTGTCATGGTTTTCATCTCTTTCATTTCGTTTATGACCTTCTCTGCAATAAGTACTCTAGCCATCAATTCTTCCACTTTTTTTTTTCAAGATTTTTAGTTTCTTTGGGTACGTAATTCCTCCTTCAGCTCTGAGAAATTAGATGGACTGAAGTCTTCTTCTCTGATCTCGTCAAAGTCATTCTCCGTCAAACTTTGATCCGTTGCTGGTGATGAGCTGCGTTCCTTTGCCGGGGGAGATGTGCTCTTATTTTTTAATTTCCAGCTTTTCTGCCCTGCTTTTTCCCCATCTTTGTGGTTTTATCTGCCTCTGGTCTTTGATGATGGTGATGTACTGATGGGGTTTTGGTGTAGGCATCCTTCCTGTTTGATAGTTTTCCTTCTAACAGTCAGGACCCTCAGCTGTAGGTCTGTTGGAGATTGCTTGAGGTCCACTCCAGACCCTGTTTGCCTGGGTATCAGCAGCAGAGGCTGCAGAGGATAGATTATTTCTGAACAGCGAGTGTACCTATCTGATTCTTGCTTTGGAGGCTTCCTCTCAGGGGTGTAGTCCACCCTGTGAGGTGTGGGGTGTCAGACTGCCCCTAGTGGGGGATGTCTCCCAGTTAGGCTACTCAGGGGTCAGGGACCCACTTGAGGAGGGAGTCTGTCCCTTCTCAGATCTCAACCTCCGTGTTGGGAGATCCACTGCTCTCTTCAAAGCTGTCAGACAGAGTCATTTGCGTCTGCAGAGGTTTCGGCTGCGTTTGTTATTGTTTACTGTGCCCTGTCCCCAGAGGTGGAGTCTACAGAGACAGGCAGGTTTCCTTGAGCTGCTGTGAGCTCCACCCACTTTGAGCTTCCCAGCAGCTTTGTTTACCTACTTAAGCCTCAGCCATGGCGGGCGCCCCTCCCCCAGCCTCGCTATTGCCTTGCCGGTAGATCACAGACTGCTGTGCTAGCAATGAGGGAGGCTCCGTGGGTGTGGGACCCTCCTGGCCAGGTGTGGGATATGATCTCCTGGTGTGCCTGTTTGCTTAAAGCGCGGTATTGGGGTGGGAGTTACCCGATTTTCCAGGTGTTGTGTGTCTCAGTTCCCCTGGCTAGGAAAAGGGATTCCCTTCCCCCTTGTGCTTCCCAGGTGAGGCAATGCCTCGCCCTGCTTCAGCTCTCCCTGGTCGGGCTGCAGCAGCTGACCAGCACCGATCGTCCGGCACTCCCCAGTGAGATCAACCCAGTTCTTCAGTTGAAAATGCAGAAATCACTGGTCTTCTGTGTCGCTCGCGCCGGGAGTTGGAGACTGGAGCTGTTCCTATTTGGCCATCTTGCTCCGCCCCCTCCTCAACATTCTTAAAGAAAAGAATTTTCAAGCCAGAATTTCATATCCAGCCAAACTGAGTTTCATCAGTGAAGGACACATAAAATCCTTTACAGATTAGCAAATGTTTAGAGATTTTCTCACCACTAGGCCTGCCTTACAAGAGACCCTGAAGGAAGCACTAAACATGGAAAGGAACAATCGGTACCAGCCATTGCAGAAACATGCCAAAATGTAAAGACCATCGAGGCTAGGAAGAAACTGCATCAACTAACGAGCAAAATAACCAGTTAATATCATAATGGCACGATCAAGTTCACACATAACAATATTAACCTTAAATGTAAATGGACTAAATGGTCCAATTAAAAGACACAGACTGGTAAACTGGATGAACACTCAAGACCCATCAGTCTGCTGTATTCAGGAGATCCATCTCACATGCAGAGACATACATAGGCTCAAAATAAAGGGATGGAGGAAGATTTACCAACCAAATGGAGAAAAAAAAAATCAGGGGTTGCAATCCTAGTCTCTGATAAAACAGACTTTAAACCATCAAAGATCAAAAGAGACAAAGAAGGCCATTACATAATGGTAAAAGGATCAATTCAACAGGAAGAGCTAACTATCCTAAATATATATGCAGCCAATACAGGAGTACCCAGATTCATAAAGCAAGTCCTTAGAGACTTACAAAGATACTTAGACTCCCATACAATAATAATGGGAGACTTCAACACTCCACACTCCACTGTCAACATTAGACAGATCAACGAGACAGAAAGTTAACAAGGATATCCAGGAACTGAACTCAGCTTTGCAGCAAGCAGACCTAATAGACATCTATAGAACTCTCCACCCCAAATCAACAGAATATACATTCTTCTCAGCACCACATCGCACTTATTCCAAAATTGACCACGTAATTGGAAGTAAAGCACTCCTCAGCAAATGTACAGGAACAGAAATTGTAACAAAGTGTCTCTCAGACCACAGTGCAATCAAACTAGAACTCAGGACTAAGAAACTCAATCGAAACCACTCAACTACATGGAAACTGAACAACCTGCTCCTGAATGACTACTGGGTACATAACGAAATGAAGGCAGAAATAAAGATGTTCTTTGAAGCCAATGAGAACAAAGATACAACATACCAGAATCTCTAGGACACATTTAAAGCAGTGTGTAGAGGGAAATTTATAGCACTAAATGTCCACAAGAGAAAGCAGGAAAGATCTAAACTTGACACTCTAACATCACAATTAAAAGAACTAGAGAAGCAAGAGAAAACACATTCAAAAGCTAGCAGAAGGCAAGAAATAACTAAGATCAGAGCAGAACTGAAGGAGATAGAGACACAAAAATCCCTCCAAAAAATCAATGAAACCAGGAGTTGGTTTTTTGAAAAGATCAACAAAATTGACAGACCGCTAGCAGGACAAATAAAAAAGAAAAGAGAGAAGAATCAAATTGACGCAATAAATATGATAAAGGGGTTATCACCACGGACCCCACAGAAATACAAACTACCATCAGAGAATACTATAAACACCTCTATGCAAATAAACTAGAAAATCTAGAAGAAATGGATAATTTCCTGGACACTTACACTCTTCCAAGACTAAACCAGGAAGAAGTTGAATCCCTGAATAGACCAATAGCAGGCTCTGAAATTGAAACAATAATTAATAGCCTACCAACCCAAAAAAGTCCAGGACCAGATGGATTCACAGCTGAATTCTACCAGAGGTACAAGGAGGAGTTGGTACCATTCCTTCTGAAACTATTCCAATCAATAGAAAAAGAGGGAATCCTCCCTAACTCATTTTATGAGGCCAACATCATCCTGATACCAAAGCCTGGCAGAGACACAACATAAAAAGAGAATTTTAGACCAATATCCCTGATGAACATCGATGCAAAAATCCTCAATAAAATACTGGCAAATCGGATTCAGCAGCACGTCAAAAAGCTTATCCACCATGATCAAGTGGGCTTCATCCCTGGGATGCAAAGCTGGTTCAACATTCACATATCAATAAACATAATCCATCATATAAACAGAACCAAAGACAAGAACCACATGATTATCTCCGTAGATGCAGAAAAGGCTTTTGACAAAATCCAACAGCCCTTCATGCTAAAAACGCTCAATAAATTCGGTATTGATGGAACGTACCTCAAAATAATAAGAGCTATTTATGACAAACCCACAGCCAATATCATACTGAATGGGCAAAAACTGGAAAAATTCCCTTTGAAAACTGGCACAAGACAGGGATGCCCTCTCTCACCACTCCTATTCAACATAGTGTTGGAAGTTCTGGTTAGGGCAATCAGGCAAGAGAAAGAAATCGCGGGTATTCAGTTAGGAAAAGAAGAAGTCAAATTGTCCCTGTTTGCAGATGACATGATTGTATATTTAGAAAATCCCATTGTCTCAGCCCAAAATCTCCTTAGGCTGATAAGCAATTTCAGCAAAGTCTCAGGATACAAAATTAATGTGCAAAAATCACAAGCATTCTTATACACCAGTAACAGACAAACAGAGAGCCAAATCATGAATGAACTTCCATTCACAATTGCTTCAAAGAGAATAAAATACCTAGGAATCCAACTGACAAGGGATGAAAAGGACCTCTTCAAGGAGAACTACAAACCACTGCTCAGTGAAATAAAAGAGGACACAAACAAATGGAAGAACATACCATGCTCATGGATAGGAAGAATCAATATCGTGAAAATGGCCATACTGCCCAAGGTTATTTATAGATTCAATGCCATCCCCATCAAGCTACCAATGAGTTTCTTCACAGGATTGGAAAAAACTGCTTTAAAGTTCATATGGAACCAAAAAAGAGCCCGCATCTCCACGACAATCCTGTCAAAAGAATCAAGCTGGAGGCATCACGCTACCTGACTTCAAACTATACTACAAGGCTACAGTAACCAAAACAGCATGGTACTGGTACCAAAACAGAGATATAGACCAATGGAACAGAACAGAGTCCTCAGAAATAATACCACACATCTACAGCCATCTGATTTTTAATAAACCTGAGAGAAACAAGAAATGGGGAAAGGATTCCCTATTTAATAAATGGTGCTGGGAAAATTGGCTAGGCATAAGTAGAAAGCTGAAACTGGATCCTTTCCTTACTCCTTATACGAAAATTAATTCAAGATGGATTAGAGACTTAAATGTTAGACCTAATACCATAAAAACCCTAGAGGAAAACCTAGGTAATATCATTCAGGACATAGGCATGGGCAAAGACTTCATGTCTAAAACACCAAACGCAATGGCAGCAAAAGCCAAAATTGACATCTGGGATCTCATTAAACTAAAGAGCTTCTGCACAGCAAAAGAAACTACCATCAGAATTAACAGGCAACCTACAGAATGGGAGAAAATTTTTGCCATCTACTCATCTGACAAAGGGCTAATATCCAGAACCTACAAAGAACTCAATCAAATTTACAAGAAAAAAACAAACAACCCCATCAAAAAGTGGGCAAAGGATATGAACAGACATTTCTCAAAAGAAGACATTCATACAGCCATCAGACACATGAAAAAATGCTCATCATCACTGGCCATCAGAGAAATGCAAATCAAAACCACAATGAGATACCATCTCACACCAGTTAGAATGGCCATCATTAAAAAGTCAGGAAAGAACAGGTGCTGGAGAGGATGTGTAGAAATAGGAATACTTTTACACTGTTGGTGGGTTTGTAAACTAGTTCAACCATTATGGAAAACTGTATGGCGATTCCTCAAGGATCTAGAACTAGATGTACCATATGACCCAGCCATCCCATTACTGGGTATATTCCCAAAGGATTATAAATCATGCTGCTATAAAGACACATGCACATGTATGTTTATTGCGGCACTATTCACAATAGCAAAGACTTGGAATCAACCCAAATGTCCATCAGTGACAGACTGGATTAAGAGAATGTGGCACATATATACCATGGAATACTATGCAGCCATAGAAAAGGATGAGTTTGTGTCCTTTGTAGGGACATGGATGCAGCTGGAAACCATTATTCTTAGCAAACTATCACAAGAACACAAAACCAAACACCGCATGTTCTCACTCATAGGTGGGAACTGAAGAATGAGATCACTTGGTCTCGGGAAGGGGAACATCACACACCGGAGCCTATCATGGGGAAGGGGGAGGGGGGAGGGATTGCATTGGGAGTTATACCTGATGTAAATGACGAGTTGATGGGTGCTGACGAGTTGATGGGTGCAGCACAGCAACATGGCACAAGTATACATATGTAAGAAACCTGCACGTTATGCACATGTACCCTAGAACTTAAAGTATAATAATAAAAAATAATTAAAAAAAAAAAAGAAATACTCATTGAGCATCTATGTGTCAGGTACACATTTAAGTATTTGGGATACATTGAAGAACCTAAAGATGGAGAAATTATACTCTTACAGAGATTACATTCTGGCAAGTGGAAGTGCAACAAACTTATTAACTAAGTAAATCGCACAGTACATTAAAAGATGACACATGTTATGGAAAAGAGAGTATGGTAATAAGGATCAAATTAAGTAATTTTATTTTTATTGAAAATGTGGTCTCCTATTTTATAAATCACCTGGTTGCATTTTTTTGCCCAATTTCCATGGGTCATTTGTTTTTTCTTAGAATATATTATGGTTTATTTTGTTCATTTTGGTCATCCAATTTTGTAGCCATGTCTTATTTTTCCCTGCTTTGTATACGGTAATTTTTGCATGTAGGAGATGGCATATTATAATTTAATCAAACTTATCAACATTTCCTTATTTTCCCCTACTTTGTATAGAGAAATTTTTGCAAGTAGGAGATGGCATATTATAATTTAATCAAACTTATCAAAATTTCCTTTAGTAAGTACCTGTGCATTCTGTGGCTTTGTAATCTTCCTCATTTACAGGGTTCAAAATATAAATACTATCTTCCATGGTATTTTAAAGATTTTGTACATGTTACTTTCCACGTTTAGGTATTAAATTTTTTGTTCCACTTGGAATTTATTTTGTGTGTAAAGTGTTGTAAAAAGTTTGTTTTTAGACATACAGATAGCCAGTTAACATGGTACTATTTATTAAACAAAATTTTTTTTTTGTTAGTCATCTGAAATCTCATTTCTATTATGATTCATTTCCTATGTGTAAATCTGTGTCTAGGTCACTCATCAGGTCATTAGCATATTTAATCTCCGCTTTTCCATCTCAGGACCCAATACAGACTATTCTACAAAGTTCCTAAGGTGATCCTGTTAAACTATAAGACAAATCATATTGCTCCTCTGCTATCAACATATGAATGGCTTTCCATAACATTCAGTGTAAAAGCCAAATTGCATTCTAGAACTTGCAGGGCTCTAAGGTGTCTTCCTCTCCCTCAGCCCCATTACCTCTTTGAAATCACCTCCTGCTATTCTCTGCCTTGCTCACTCAGCTCCAGCCATGCTGCCATCCTCCCTGCTTCTCAAAGATGTCAGGCCTCCTTTTGCCTTGGGGCCACAGTACTCCGCTGTCTCTCCACCTGGAATATTCCTTTCCCAGACAGCTACAGGGTCAGCTCTCCCATTGCCTTCAGGTCTTTACTCAAAAGCCAGTTCTCAGTGAGCCCTTCCCTGGTACTTTATCTATCTAATTTCAGCCTCCTCCCTGGAATTTCATATTCTATTTCTTTGCTTTATTTTTTCCTTCTTAGCAATTTTCACCATGAAAATACTTTATATCTACTTATGTATTTTGGCTACTCTCTGTCTCCCACACCAAATTGGGATAAAGATAAAGGAACTAAACTTAAAAGTGAATGGGGGTCAAAGCAAGTCAAAAGGGGCAGTTTTCCTGGGGTCCAGTCCCAGTTACAAGCACAAATGCTTCCAGGGGATAACTGTGCATTTTATTAGAGTGAAGCAGGCCAGCTGGGGGTGTGGCCAATTGGAGAGGGCATTCTTAGTCTAAACTGGACTGAGCCCTACCTCAGACCCAGCTACTTGTATCTCTGTTGGAATGTGGGTCTTAATCCTCATGTTTTTTTTTTGTTTGTTTCATTTTCAAGAGAGGCCAGAAACATGGATTTTCATTGTGTGTAACCTCCCAGATTAGGTGCTTTAGAGTACCTAATTTAAAATAGATAACAATGAAAAAATGAAGATAAAACCAAACTCGGCAGCTGACTGAAATTGGCCTCTGGGCAGCCTGTTGGTGTTTGGGGGACTCATAAAAGAAAATTAATTCCTGTTATAGGGAGTGAGCTTGCCTTGTATTTTTTGAGGCAGTCACCCTCAGGTCACGCTGGATAGAGAGAATAAACTGGATTTACCACCTTCTTTCAATTTTTTTTTTGAGACAGAGTCTCGCTCTGTCGCCCAGGCTGGAGTGCAGTGGCCGCATCTCAGCTCACTGCAAGCTCCACCTCCCGGGTTTATGCCATTCTCCTGCCTCAGCCTCCTGAGTAGCTGGGACTACAGGCGCCTGCCACCTTGCCTGGCTAGTTTTTTGTATTTTTTTTTTATTAGAGATGGGGTTTCACCGTGTTAGCCAGGATGGTCTCGATCTCCTGACCTCGTGATCCGCCCGTCTCAGCCTCCCAAAGTACTGAGATTACAGGCTTGAGCCACCGCGCCCGGCCTTCTTTCAATTCTTGAAAGCTCCTTGCCTCCCCCAGTATGCATGGAGTTAGGGAAGCCTGGACAGCAGGGAGTTGCTGCTCCCCCTCCCCACTAAACTCAGCCCCTCCACTATACAGCTGAAGGACTTAGTTATACAAAGTCACATCTCCCAGCTCAACTTCTCCATGGCATCTGCCTTACCTGGAAACAAAGAGCTGCTCAGACTTCTATCACAGCTCTCCATAAGTTGGGTCTGGGCAAAATTGGCTGGAAGGTACCTGTGAGGAGTCCACAGACACCAGCCTTGTAGAAGCCTAGCCAGAATTGGGGCTACTTGGGGAAGTAGGCCACCTTTTGTGGAGCACTGAATGGAGTCACCTGTGGTTTCAGGTAGCTGCCGAAAGAAGCATGGATAGTCAAGTACTCCCCTTGTGCTGGAGAAAAACATTAGGCTCAATTATCTGATGCCCCTCCTCTCTAGGAAGACAAGGAACATTCCAACAGGAGGAACAAGCATGATAGGACTGCTGTAACTGAGTTCAGTAAGGTTTAATTTTTCTGGATCAAATTCTTTCCAAATGCAAGATGGAACATCTCTTCAGTTCTGAGAGTCTCACTAATCCATGATCTACAAGTGTTGTTTATTCAGCAGAGGGCAAATGTGAGGAGGCAGCCCATAGCCCAGCACTTGTGGAGAATCACGTTAGTGTGTTTAGGCTGTGGGTTGGGGTTCTACTAGGCAGGTGCGTCATGAACTCCAGGGAAGAAGGAAAGCCTTATAGGTGTAAACTTGGTTGCTGCTTAACTCTATGGAGTCATCCTTGTCCACATGTCTTTCCAGGGAACTTCTCATGCATATGGCTTCCTTGACAGTTGCCACTTCCTTTGTGCGTAGAACTAAGGGAACAATGTGCATACTGCCAGAAGTCCAATCTTTCCCTGGGTCTTCTCATCTCTAATGGGCCCCATTGTCCACACCTCTTCTTCTGTATTCTCACTCCCTTTGTCAGTCTTTGTTCTTTGAATTCCTTCTTTCTTAGTATTCTTCCCCTTATACCACCCTGACTCCTGCCTCTCATAGACCCTCCATTTGTGTATCCTTTAGTCTCTCCCTAGAGTCCTTTCAACTTGATCTTTCACTCCTTACTCTTGACCTCCTCTAAGCTTCTTTGAGTAGAGAGCTTCCTACTCGATTCCATTTATTCTGTCTATTTTCCTCCAAGCCCCAAGATCTCACTCTTCCTCTGTTATTCTTCACTCCCTTCCCAGTTGGATGTTTCCTCCACATAGGTCATCTCCTCCCTCAGGTAACCTCTACCTTTTGGCCCTTCACCACCTCTTCCTAAGAAGTCACCTCATCCTCTCCTTCTCCCCACAGCCAATCTTGACTTACTTTCCTTCTCCCCTCCACACCAGACCAGTTAAGTCTCTTGCAGTTTTTAGATGGATGATTGTGATTCTAGCTGAACTTTGTTCACAATCGGAATTGACAGCTATTCCTTCCTTTCATGCCCCATCCACCAAACACACCCAATCTTCAAGAAGACAAAGTGCTTACACATGTCATATACATTTGTATTTTTCAGTATAAAACGACAGCTATGCAGGCAAAGATTGTGTTATCAGGACCCTTGAGCTTTCAGCACCCTGAAAAGTTATACTTTTTTTGTGTGCCTGCATATTACACATTTGCCTCCACAAGCATAGCAAATTTTGCCCTAACAAGACGTTTTCACCAAATCGTAGACATAGATATGGAAGTCATCATCAAACTTGATGAAATACATAGGTTTGGCTTTAACTTGGTGGATGACCTTGCCTGACCTTTTGGAGCCATCTTCTTTGGTATATTCCACATGTTTATCTATTAGGCTATCTATAAATCCTTCTGGCTCCTTCTTCACTGCATGAAACACACTTGATTCTGGCGTGATGCGGAAGTCACCTGCCTTATAATCATCGAGTAGCTAGCACATGTACAAGACAGGATCTTTCTCACAAGTAATGTAAAACCAGGCTTTCATGATAGGTGCTTGGGCTAAGACCATCCCCCTCTATTTATCCATAGACCCATGCTCTCCCTCAAACATGTGTTTCACTGCTTTGCCAATTATGGTATTTGTGAGGCAGAAATCTCTGACTTGTGAGAATGGCTCCTTATGAGGAAGGATTTTAAGCTTTAAAATTCTTTCATCTCTGTGAAGTTCTAGTCCATAAACACAGTCAATTCCATAATATTTCACCAGATAAAGAAAGGGATATATAGGCACCTGATTCAGAACTGTTCCTTTCCACTGGGCGATGGGCTCATCTCCCTCCTTCTATCCATGAGAAATTCTGCAGCCTACCATGTGTCTGCAGGACTGAGAAGAAGGCCTTCCTCTTGGCTTCTTTGGAGATGTCTTTTTCTTCCTCATGTTTGTAGTTTCAATGTGGTGACCTGTGGCTTCCCTGGTTAGCAGCTTTGCGGCTGCCTTTTTGTGAAGGAGTGTCTTCATATTTGGAGGGCAAGGAGAGAGAACAGGGAGAAACATTAAATGTATGAGTTTTTTTCTTGTATCATGAAGTCCCTGTGCACCAGGTACATTGCCACCCACGTTATTCATGTGTGTTCAGTAGCAATGTTAGATATCAAGATACTCTTGGATGCCTGCCTGCAATGGCTTCCTTCCAGGCTCGTTTAGCTGCACAAGAGAGCTAGAGAACAGGTAGGTGTGGTGGTCTTGGTAGTTGAGAGCACAGTAAAATGAAATGGGCTACTTTGCATATTCCCTGATCCTCTGTCACCATCCTGTCGCCTCTCCCAACATTCTCCATTTTTTAGCTCCCACCTCATTTTTCCATTTCTGTACATGCAGTCTCCATGTCTCCTCTCCATGGCTCTGTGGTATTCATCCTTTGTACGTTCCCATCACTAAGCCTCCCGCCTGGTGCTCACCTCTCTTTCCTGTCTCTTCCTGGTAAACTCCATTTTCCTTCTGGGCTCCAACGAGAAACCTAGTTCCTTTTCTGGCCACCTTTGTATACCATCCTGGTGCTCTTCAGGTCCTCATGCCCCCAGCCCTCAAATCACCCTTCCCAGTCTTCTGCATTTCTCAGGCTGGCACCCACCCCAATTTTCACGTCTGGCCCCCACCAACCCCAATCCTCCGGTTCCGCAGCCCAGGGCCCACCTCCCGCACTGCCGGGTATCACTGACCTCCCGCGTCCAAATCGGACCCCTCACTGCTGCCTGTGGCGAAGGAGGATCAGCAGGCAACTAACAGAGTGAGCGCTTGCAAAAGCTGGGAGGGTAGGATCTGTAGGCGTGGAACATGTCTAGAAGGACTGTGAGGCAGGCGAAAGGGAAGGCAGCAGCTTCCCCAGCACTAGGCTTGTTAGTCCTCTGCCTTCCTGTCGGTGGCGGCCCTTCTGCTACACTGGACTTCCAGGAGCCGCTGTTGCTACGGCAATCTCCTTGCTTTTTTCCTAACTTCCTGGTAGGACGCAGGTCTCTCCTTCCTGCCAAACGGCGCAGCGCCCCCACCCCAGTGAATCCTGCACCACCGCCCTGGGCCCTAGAGATGCTCCTGGGCTCCTGCCCCCCCACGCCCAACCGCGCCTTCTCCCAAATCCACAGCTACCCGGCCCAAAACCCACTCTCCCTCTCCTCCTAGGTTCAACGCCTTCATTTTACGTCCCCCAACACGCCGTCCCAGACTCCTCACCCCTACCTCCACCTTCAATCCCTCAGCGGCCTTGCCTCATCTGCTTTCCATCTTTCAAGATTTTCTTTTCCCAGTGCCCTTACAGAGTTATTCTTTATATTCAAAAATCTGCCTTTCTTGTCATTGGAGAGGATTTTTGGTAGGACAAGAGAAATGCGCTAGTGCTTAGTGCTCAGTCTGCTATTTGACCTAATCTTTGTAATTTTTCCTGACTGGTCATTCCTGAACTTCTTGAGAAGATTTTTTTGTTTCTTTTTCTTATTTTTTTCATTTCCGTGATTGCAGAAGAATTGCATGCACTGTGTAAAATTCAGAAAATAGACTTGAAGAAGAAAATAATCAACTGCAAGCCCCGTTTCCATTCGCCTGGGCTCCAAGCAAAATAATAGGACTTATTATCTCTCCTTTGCCTTTCCTCTAAGCTGTTAACAAGCTTGCATTATTTTTGCAAATTTAGTTATTAAAAATTCTTTGTAAAACAATTTTTAGATGATATTTTGAAAATTACAGAGTGTAGTACGTAGCAATATTAGAAGTACCAAATACTCTTCATTTGGAATTAACATTGCTCATTTTTACTTGGGCTTTTAAAAGTAGGAATAAAATATTAACAATAAAATGTAATTCTCTTATCCTCTGTTCCCTCTCACCTCTCTAATGCTAACCCCATCTTTCTTTTCTTTTTTTTTTCATGCAGAAGCTTTTTTTAAAATTTATTTTATTTTTTTTATTATACTTTAAGTTCTAGGGTACATGTGCATAACGTGCAGGTTTGTTACATATGTATACTTGTGCCATGTTGGTGTGCTGCACCCATCAACTCGTCAGCACCCATCAACTCCTCATTTACGTCAGGTATAACTCCCAGTGCAATCCCTCCCCTCTCCCCCGTCCCCGTTATAGGCCCCGGTGTGTGATGTTCCCCTTCCTGAGTCCAAGTGATCTCATTCTTCAGTTCCCACCTATGAGTGAGAACATGCGGTGTTTGGTTTTCTGTTCTTGTGATAGTTTGCTGAGAATGATGGTTTCCAGCTGCATCCATGTCCCTACAAAGGACACAAACTCATCCTTTTTTATGGCTGCATAGTATTCCACGGTGTATATGTGCCACATTTTCTTAATCCAGTCTGTCACTGATGGACATTTGGATTGATTCCAAGTCTTTGCTATTGTGAATACTGCCACAATAAACATACGTGTGCATGTGTCTTTATAGCAGCATGATTTATAATCCTTTGGGTATATACCCAGTAATGGGATGGCTGGGTCATATGGTACATCTAGTTCTAGATCCTTGAGGAATTGCCATACTGTTTTCCATAATGGTTGAACTAGTTTACAATCCCACCAACAGTGTAAAAGTGTTCCTATTTCTCCACATCCTCTCCAGCACCTGTTGTTTCCTGACTTTTTAATGATGGCCATTCTAACTGGTGTGAGATGGTATCTCATTGTGGTTTTGATTTGCATTTCTCTGATGGCCAGTGATGATGAGCATTTTTTCATGTGTCTGTTGGCTGTATGAATGTCCTCTTTTGAGAAATGTCTGTTCATATCCTTTGCCCACTTTTTGATGGGGTTGTTTGTTTTTTTCTTGTAAATTTGTTTGAATTCCTTGTAGGTTCTGGATATTAGCCCTTTGTCAGATGAGTAGATTGCAAAAATTTTCTCCCATTCTGTAGGTTGCCTGTTCACTGTGATGGTAGTTTATTTTGCTGGGCAGAAGCTCTTTACTTTAATGAGATCCCATTTGTCAATTTTGGCTTTTGTTGCCATTGCTTTTGGTGTTTTGGACATGAAGTCCTTGCCCATGCCTATGTCCTGAATGATATTACCTAGGTTTTCTTCTAGGGTTTTTATGGTATTAGGTCTAACATTTAAGTCTCTAATCCATCTTGAATTAATTTTCGTATAAGGAGTAAGGAAAGGATCCAGTTTCGGCTTTCTACTTATGGCTAGCCAATTATCCCATCACCATTTATTAAATAGGGAATCCTTTCCTCATTTCTTGTTTCTCTCAGGTTTATCAAAGATCAGATGGCTGTAGATGTGTGATATTATTTCTGAGGACTCGGTTCTGTTCCATTGGTCTATATCTCTGTTTTGGTACCAGTACCATGCTGTTTTGGTTACTGTAGCCTTGTAGTATAGTTTGAAGTCAGGTAGCGTGATGCCTCCAGCTTTGTTCTTTTGACTTAGGATTGTCTTGGAGATGCGGGCTCTTTTTTGGTTCCATATGAACTTTAAAGCAGTTTTTTCCAATTCTGTGAAGAAACTCATTGGTAGCCTGATGGGGATGGCATTGAATCTATAAATTACCCTTGGCAGTATGGCCATTTTCACGATATTGATTCTTCCTGTCCATGAGCATGGTATGTTCTTCCATTTGTTTGTGTCCTCTTTTATTTCACTGAGCAGTGGTTTGTAGTTCTCCTTGAAGAGGTCCTTTACATCCCTTGTAAGTTGGTTTCCTAGGTATTATTCTCTTTGAAGCAATTGTGAATGGAAGTTCACTCATGATTTGGCTCTCTGTTTGTCTGTTACTGGTGTATAAGAATGCTTGTGATTTTTGCACATTAATTTTGTGTCCTGAGACTTTGCTGAAGTTTCTTATCAGCTTAAGGAGATTTTAGGCTGAGACAATGGGGTTTTCTAAATATACAATGATGTCATCTGCAAACAGGGACTATTTGACTTCTTCTTTTCCTAACTGAATACACTTGATTTCTTTCTCTTGCCTGATTGCCCTAGCCAGAACTTCCAACACTATGTTGAATAGGAGTGGTGAGAGAGGGCATCCCTGTCTTGTGCCAGTTTTCAAAGGGAATTTTTCCAGTTTTTGCCCAGTCAGTATGATATTGGCTGTGGATTTGTCTTAAATAGCTCTTATGATTTTGAGATACATTCCATCAATACCGAATTTATTGAGAGTTTTTAGCATGAAGGGCTGTTGAATTTTGTCAAAGGCCTTTTCTGCATCTATTGAGATAATCATGTGATTCTTGTCTTTGGTTCTGTTTATATGCTGGATTATGTTTATTGATTTGCATATGTTGAACCAGCCTTGCATCCCAGGGATGAAGCCAACTTGATCATGGTGGATAAGCTTTTTGATGTGCTGCTGGATGCGTTTTGCCAGTATTTTATTGAGGATTTTTGCATCGATGTCCATCAGGGATATTGGTCTAAAATTCTCTTTTTTTGTTGTGTCTCTGCCAGGCTTTGGTATCAAGATGATGTTGGCCTCATAAAATGAGTTAGGAAGGATTCCTTCTTTTTCTATTGATTGGAATAGTTTCAGAAGGAATGGTACCAGCTCCTCCTTGTACTTCTGGTAGAATTCAGCTGTGAATCCATCTGGTCCTGGAGTTTTTTTGGTTGGTAGGCTATTAAATATTACCTCAATTTCAGAGCCTGCTATTGGTGTATTCAGGGATTCAACTTCTTTCTGGTTTAGTCTTGGAAGAGTGTAAGTGTCCAGGAAATTATCCATTTCTTCTAGATTTTGTAGTTTATTTGCATAGAGGTGTTTATAGTATTCTCTGATGGTAGTTTGTATTTCTGTGGGGTTGGTGGTGATATTCCCTTTATCATTTTTTATTGCGTCTATTTAATTCTTCTCTCTTTTCTTCTTTATTAGTCCTGCTAGCGGTCTATCAGTTTTGTTGATCTTTTCAAAAAACCAACTCCTGGATTCATTGATTTTTTGGAGGGTTTTTTGTGTCTCTATCTCCTTCAGTTCTGCTCTGATCTTAGTTATTTCTTGCCTTCTGCTAGCTTTTGAATGTGTTTGCTCTTGCTTCTGTAGTTCTTTTAATTGTGATGTGAGAGTGTCAATTTTAGATCTTTCCAGCTTTCTCTTGTGGGCATTTAGTGCTAAAAATTTTCCTCTACACACTGCTTTAAATGTGTCCCAGAGATTCTGGTATGTTGTATGTTTGTTCTCATTGGTTTCAAAGAACATCTTTATTTCTGCCTTCATTTCGTTATGTACCCAGTAGTCATTCAGGAGCAGGTTGTTCAGTTTCCATGAAGTTGAGCGGTTTTGGTTGAGTTTCTTAGTCCTGAGTTCTAGTTTGATTACCCTGTGGTCTGAGAGACAGTTTGTTATAATTTCTGTTCTTGTACATTTGCTGAGGAGTGTTTTACTTCCAATTATGTGGTCAATTTTGGAATAAGTGCGATGTGGTGCTGAGAAGAATGTATATTCTGTTGATTTGGGGTGGAGAGTTCTATAGATGTCTATTAGGTCTGCTTGCTGCAGAGCTGAGTTCACTTCCTAGATATCCTTGTTAACTTTCTGTCTCGTTGATCTGTCTAATGTTGACAGTGGAGTGTTGAAGTCTCCCATTATTATTGTATGGGAGTCTAAGTTTCTTTGTAAGTCTCTAAGGACTTGCTTTATGAATCTGGGGGCTCCTGTATTGTAACCCCATCTTTCATTTTTCTTTGTATCCTATGAATCTTTATATTTCTGTAAATACCAATAATAATTTATAGGAGTGTGCAGATTTTTAGGGTACAAAAAATGAATGATATTTATAGTTAAAAGTGGATATTATGTATTTTATATCTCATGCATATTTTCAAATGTACATTATGAAGAATAATTCCTTCATACTGTGAGAAAAAAAAAGATTAGTTCTTTTTCATGGCCCGCACCTGAGATTTCTGGGCGGTGGCTCTGCATCTTTATGATTTAGAATTTGTTTTTCTAACTAGATAAGTACACTCTTAAGGATATTCAAGAAAATGTTTTGTTTTTATCTTAATAGTTACATTGTCAGCAAGCCTGAAATAGAACTCCATATTTGTCATAATCCTCCTTGCTTGAACTTTATTTTCAACATAAATTTTATTACATTTTAGTTAATTTTCTACAGCTTGCCTTTTTTATTTAATGTTTTGTTTTTAAAATTTTCTTTATATTTTATCTCCAACACTCCTCGTTACCTTTTAAATCTGTTGCCAAAAAGTCTATTTCAGAGTACACATGAGACATTTTTGGCATCCATGTAACTATATATATATATATATATATATAATTTCTGATATTAAAAAAAAGGAACAATATATTTAAACATCCATTTTGCTGTTGATTGCCATTTTGGCTTATTACAATATTTCATTTTCACAAACAATGCTGCAATGAATGTCTTTGTTTACTTGTACTAGAGTTTCTGTAAGTACATCCTAGAAGAAGAAAGAATTTCTTGTAGTACAAGCACTGCAAATTTCTTAAATGCTGCCAAATTGCTATGTTGATTGGCTGTACCACTCCGTTTTTTCTACTTCCCTTTGCAACAGAAATTCTTCAAATAGTTGCCTATTTCATTGTCTTCAATTACATTCATCACATTGTTTCAAAAACCTACTCCATTCTGATTTCCCTGCCTGCTTCTCCCAAACCCCATGAAAATTGCTACTGTTCAGGTCATCAGCGATCTCCAATGATCATTCAATACGATCATCAGTGATCTTCAGTGATCATTTATTAATCTCCATCTTTATATATCATCAGCCCTTGATCAATCCTGTTTTCTGTGGAAAAACTCTCTAGGTTTTCTTGGTAACTCACTGGCCACTTTTTAGTCTTTTCTTTTATTGGTTCCTCTTTATCTCTTCAATCTCTTAATGCCCCAGGGCTTGGTCTGTAGACTGCTTTTCTATCTACACTGTCTCCCTTGGCGACTTCATATAGGCTTATAGCTTTAAATGTCATCTGTAAGTTGAAAGGTCTAGTATGTCTAGTCTGACCTCACTTTTTACTCCAGACTTGTAAACCCAGCTACCTACTTGACATCTTCCATGTGGACATCTAACGGACTCAAGATATTCGAATTGAGATCTTGATATTGCCTGTAAGACTTGTTCCACTGCACACCTACCTCCCCATCTCAGTAGATGGCAACTTCTTCTTTCTGTTTGCTAAGGCTATACATGTGATATCATTATTTCTCACAGTTCATATCTAATTTTTCACTAAATTATGTTGGCTCTACCTTCAAAATGTATCTAAAGTCTGGCCATTTTTTCATAACTTCTACTGCTACCACCCTGATTTGAGCCATCTTTATTCCATAGCTCATTTATTGCAATGGCTTCTTTACTAGACTGCTTTTGCTCTTGTTCCTTTATTGCCTGTTCTTAAACAGCACTCAAAAACTACAATGGCTTCCCATTTCACTCAGAGGGAAATAAAATATTCAAGAGTAGCCTACAAGATAGTGTATGATCAATCCCACCTACTTTACTCTCTTATCTTTTACAATTCCATCTTCTACTACTCTCACTCATAACATGGAACCATATAAAATTTCTGTATTCATAGGTCAAAAATGGTCAAAAATCAGCAATTCTAAGTGTTTGGTTCGTCCTAACAGCTGACTGTGCTTCTTCTACAGTGACATCATTACTGTCCTTTGAGCAAGCGAAATGTCGCTCACCTCAGAGCCTTTGGACTTGTATTAATTCTATATTAAAAATTATTTTTTTCACTATCTTCAGGTCTCTGCTCCTTATCTTCACAAATTGGGCTATCTTAAGGACCTTAACATTCCAATCATCTCTATGTTGCTCAACTCTTCCCCATACTATTTGTATTAGTCAGTGTATAATTACTTCTGTTACAAACACCATACACATCTTAGTGGCTTGACATACAAAAAATTATTTCTCACACATAAAACAGTTAAATGTAGGTGTTCCTGATCATTAGGCAGCTTTCCTATAATTGGTAATTCAGAAAAGACAGTATCTGTCTTCCATGTAGTCAAAGATTGATCATTTTCTGTGACTTCATAGTCCTCTGCCAGATCCTGTCTATCCAGCTGGCCAACAATTGAAGAGAGCAAGAGTGAGAGAGAGAAAAAGAGACAGAGAGGAAGTTTTCTAGAGCAGCAATGTCTAATAGCAACATTAAGATGAGTAATATATATAATTTAAAATGTATCAATTGTCACATTTTAAAAAGGCAAAAAGAAACAGGTAATATTAATTTTAAGAATATATTGTATTTGACTCAATAAGCCCAAACTACTATAATTTAAACATTCAATCAATATCAGATTATTAATGATGTAAAGTTATTTTTTATCACAAGATCTTCAAAATCTAGTATGTGTTTTACACTTACAGCACATCTCAATTTGTAACAACCATCTTTTAAGTGATCAATAGCCGTATGTAGTGACTACTATATTGGGCAGTATAGCTTTGTCATTTTATGAGATAGGCCTGTACATGACACCTGTCATTTCTGCCAAAATTCCATCTGGCCAAAAATAAGACACAAAAGTCCCAACCCAATGACAGGAGATCTAAGAAATTCAATTTAGCTAAATGCTCAAGGAAAGGAGGAAAAAAATCAATACTAGTAAGTATAACTATCTTTGCCACATTTTTAGTAATTTTAGTAAAATACTGGATCCTTTACAGTTCTTTGGGTAGTTTCCCTTTCTTTACCTTCCACTTACTTGTTCAAACATCCGTTAATATCAGTATGTGCTCATGGATGTTTACTTAATTCTATTGGTATTAATCTGATAACATATGTTTATTTTATTTCTCAATTGTCCCCATTGTTGATCATTGAGATCATGATCAGGTTTGTTCCTGTGTCCTT
This sequence comes from Macaca thibetana thibetana, assembly GCF_024542745.1. Taxonomy (NCBI): domain Eukaryota; kingdom Metazoa; phylum Chordata; class Mammalia; order Primates; family Cercopithecidae; genus Macaca; species Macaca thibetana. The sequence goes on from NC_065598.1 coordinate 56,576,896, forward strand.
TTTTTTTGAGATGAAGTCTTGCTCTGTCACCCAGGCTGGACTGCAGTGGCATGATCTCGACTCACTGCAACCTCTGCCTCCTGGGTTGAAGCCATTCTCGTGCCTCAGCCTCCCCAGTAGTTGGGGTTACAGGTGTGCACCACACCACCACCCAGCTAATTTTTGTATTTTTAGTAGAGCCGGGGTTTCAGTATATTTACCAGGTTGGTCTTGAACTCGTGACCTCGTGATCTGCCCGGCCCGGCCTCCCAAAGTGCTGGGATTACAGGCATGAGCCACCACGCCTGGCCGGTTCCTGTGTCCTTTTGACCACAGTGTTCATCCTATTATTCTTCATTTGCTTATTTTTCACTTCTTTCTCCAGCAGTGAGAAACCTGGTTCTATAATGGGAACAATATATTTACTTACTTGTTAAAGCCTTGGATATGTAATTTGGTTTCAGACTTGCTAACTCATACCAGTGTGAGAAACAAATTAACTAACTTGAATAGTGTTAGTGTACAGTTCTTTCTGTCTCTAGCCTCACAGTATTCAGATACTTGTTTCTAAATTCATTTAGTTACAAAGTTACTTTGCTTCCTCAAACCTTTTGGTGTACTTATAGCATTCACTTGTAATATAGTTAGATTCCTATGTCTGTATCTTTGGTCTCCTGATACTCTGAATGATTTTTTTTTTTAGTTTGCATATAGCAAAATTTACTCTCTTTGTTGTACAATTCTATGGATTTGACAAATGCATGAAGTCGTATGTCCACAAACATAGTACCACACAGAACAGTTACATCACTCTGAAAATTCCTTTGTGTTGCTCTTCTGTAATCAACACCTCCTTCTATCCCCAACCACTGGCAACCACTCATCTGTTTTATTTCTGTATAGTTTTACTTTTTACCAGAATTTCATTGTAAATGGATCATACATTATGTACTACTAGGGGTCTGGCTTCTTTCATTTAATAAATTTAAGATTCATTCATGATGTCATGTGAATCAATAATTTATTTCTGTTTATTTCTGAGTAGAATCCCAGTTTGTTTGTTTGTTTGTTTTTTGAGACGTAGTCTTGCTTTGTCGCCAAGCTAGAGTGCAGTAGTGTGATCTCGGCTCACTGCAACCTCCACCTCCCAGATTCAAGTGATTCTCCTGCTTCAGCCTCCTGAGTAGCTGGAACTACAAGTGCGCACCACCATGCCCAGCTAATTTTTGTATTTTTAGTAGAGAGGACCTTTCACTATGTTGGCCAGGATGGTCTCCATCTCTTGACCTGGTGATCCACCCACCTTGACTTCCCAAAATGCTGGGATTACAGGCATGACTCACTACGCCTGGCCTCCAGTTTGTTTTTTTATTTACATGTTGGCAGATATTTGAGTTGTTTTTAGTTAGTGACAGGAATAAAATTGACACTTGAGTGCAAGGTTTTTTGTGAACATGTTTTCAGTTTACTTGGGTAAATATATATGAGTTGGATTGGTGGATTCTATGGTGAGTATACATTTATATTTATATGAAATGGATAAACTGTTTTTCAAAATTGCTTTATCATTTTATATTTCTACCAGCAATACCTGAAAGTTCTATTTGCTCTTCATTCTATTCAGCATTTGGAATATTGAGAATTTCTTTTTTTCTTTTCTTTCTTTCTTTCTTCTTCTTCCTTTTTTTTTTTTTTTTTTTTTTTGAGACTGAGTTTTGCTCTTGTTGCCCAGGCTGGAGTGCAACGGCATAATCTCAGCTCACCGCAACCTCCGACTCCAGAGTTCAAGCGATTCTCCTGTCTCAGCCTCCTGAGTAGCTGGGATTACAGGCATGTGCACAATGCCCAGCTACTTTTGTATTTTTAGTACAGATGGGGTTTTTCCATGTTGGTCAGGCTGGTCTCGAACTCCCGACCTCAGGTGATACGCTAGCCTTGGCCTCCCAAAGTGTTGGGTTTACAGGCATGAGCCCATCCGAGAATTTCTTATTTTAGCCATGCTCACAGGTTTACAGTAGTATCTCATGTTGGTCTTAATTTATATTTCTCTAATGATTAATGATGTTGAGGACACCTTTACAAGCTTATTTCTCATCTGTATATTTTCTTTGGTAAAATGTCTCTTTCAAATATTTGTCCTTAAAAAAACTGGATTTGTGTTTCTTATTGTTGAGTTTTGAGTTTTTATGTATGTGATTTGCAAATATTTTCACTCTGTGACCTGTCCTTTCAGTTTCTTAACAGTGTTTTTCACAGAGCAAGTGTTAAATTGTGATGAAGTGCAATTAAAGGTTTTAATACATTGTACTTTGGGGCTTAAATTTTTTTTATTTCAATAGTTTGGTGGCAGGGTACAGGTGTTTCTTGGCTACATAGATAAGTTCTCCGGTGGAGATTGCTGAGATTTTAGTGCACCCATCACCCGAGCAGTGTACACTGTACCCAATATGTAGTCTTTTATCCCTCATCCCTCTTCCAACTTCCCCACTCCCAAGTCCTCAATTGCATTTTATCATTTTTATGCCTTTATGTCCTCATAGCTTTTATGCCGTTGCGTCCTCATAGCTCCCACTTATAAGTGAGTACATACAATATTTGGTTTTCCATTCTTGAGTTACTTAAGAATAAAGGCCTCCAGCTCCATCCAAGTTGTGGAAAAGACATTATTTTGTTCTTTTTATGGCTGAATAGTATTCTATGGTGTATACGTAACACATTTTCTTTATCCACTGATTGGCTCATGGGCACTTACATTGGTTTCATATTTTTTAAAATTATACTTTATATTCTAGGGTACATGTGCACAAGGTGCAGGTTTGTCACATATGTATACATGTGCCACGTTGGTGTGCTGCACCTATTAACTCATCATTTACATTAGGTATATCTCCTAATGCTATCCCTCCTTCCTCCCCACCCCCCCACAATAGGCCCCGGTGTGTGATGTTCCCCTTCCTGTGTCCAGTGATCTCGTTGTTCAATTCCCACCTATGAGTGAGAACATGCGGAGTTTGGTTTTCTGTTCTTGCAACAGTTTGCTGAGAATGATGGTTTCCAGCTGCATCCATGTCCCTACAAAGGACACAAACTCATCCTTTTTCATGACTGCATAGTATTCCATGGTGCATATGTGCCACATTTTCTTAATCCAGTCTGTCACTGATGGACATTTGGGTTGATTCCAAGTCTTTGCTATTGTGAATACTGCCACAATAAACATACGTGTGCATGTGTCTTTATAGCAGCGTAATTTATAATCCCTTGGGTATATCCCTAGTAGTGAGATGGCTGGGTCAAATGGTATTTCTAGTTCTAGATCCTTGAGGAATTGCCACACTGTTTTCCACAATGGTTGAACTAGTTTACAGTCCCACCAACAGTGTAAAAGTGTTCCTATTTCTCCACATCCTCTCCAGCACCTGTTGTTTCCTGACTTTTGAATGATGGCCATTCTAACTGGTGTGAGATGGTATCTCATTGTGATTTTGATTTGCATTTCTCTGATGGCCAGTGATGATGAGCATTTTTTCATGTGTCTATTGGCTGCATATATGTCTTCTTTTGAGAAATGTCTGTTCATATCCTTTGCCCACTTTTTGATGGGGTTGTTTGTTTTTTTCTTGTAAATTTGTTTAAGTTTTTTGTAAGTTCTGGATATTAGCGCTTTGTCAGATGAGTAGATTGCAAACATTTTCTCCCATTCTGTAGGTTGCCTGTTCACTCTGATGGTAGTTTATTTTACTGTGTAGAGCTCTTTAGTTTCATTAGATCCCATTTGTCAATTTGGGCTTTTGTTGCCATTGCTTTTGGTGTTTTAGACATGAAGTTTTTGCCCATGCCTATGACCTGAATGGTATTGCCTAGGTTTTCTTCGAGGATTTTTATGGTTTTAGGTCTAACATTTAAGTCTCTAATCCATCTTGAATTAATTTTTGTATAAGGAGTAAGGAAGGGATCCAGTTTCAACTTTTTACTTACGGCTAGCCAGTTTTCACAGCACCATTTATTAAATAGGGAACCCTTTCCCCATTTTTTGTTTTTGTCAGGTTTGTCAAAGATCAGATGGTTGTGGATGTGTGGTATTATTTCTGAGGGCTCTGTTCTATTCCATTGGTCTTCCATCTCTGTTTTGGTACCAGTACCATGCAGTTTTGGTGACTGCAGCCTGGTAGTATAGTTTGAAATCAGGTAGTGTGAGGTCTCCAGCTTTGTTCTTTTAGCTTAGGACTGTCTTGATAATACAGTCTCTTTTTTGGTTCCATATGAACTTTAAAGTAGTTTTTTCCAATTCTGTGAAGAAAGTCATTGGTAGCTTAATGGGGATGGCATTGAATCTATAAATTACCTTGGGCAGTATGGCCATTTTCACAATATTGATTCTTCATATCTATGAGCATGGTATGTTCTTCCATTTGTTCGTGTCCTCTTTTATTTCATTGAGCAGTGGTTTGTAGTTCTCCTTGAAGAGGTCCTTCACATCCCTTGTAAGTTGGATTCCTAGGTATTTTATTCTCTTTGAAGCAATTGTGAATGGGAGTTCACTCATGATTTGGCTCTCTGTTTATCTGTTATTGGTGTATAAGAATGCTTGTGATGTTTGCACATTGATTTTGTATCCTGAGACTTTGCTGAAGTTGCTTATCAGCTTAAGATTTTGGGCTGAGACGATGGGGTTTTCTAAATATACAATCATGTCATCTGCAAACAGGGACAATTTGACTTCTTTTCCTAATTGAATACCCTATATTTCTTTCTCTTGCCTGATTGTCCTGGCCAGAACTTCCAACACTATGTTGAATAGGAGTGGTGAGAGAGGGCATCCCTGTCTTGTGCCAGTTTTCAAAGGGAATTTTTCCAGTTTTTTCCCATTCAGTATGATATTGGCTCTGGGTTTGTCATAAATAGCTCTTATGATTTTGAGATACATTCCATCAATACCGAATTTATTGAGAATTTTTTTTCCAGTCATATTTAACCTTTATTTATTTATTTATTTATTTATTTATTTATTTGTTTGTTTATTTATTATTATTATACTTTAAGTTCTAGGGTACAAGTGCATAACGTGCAGGTTTATTACATATGTATACTTGTGCCATGTTGCTGTGCTGCACCCATCAAGTCATCAGCACCCATCAACTCGTCATAACCAATAGTCTCTAGGACTATGGTGCAATGAAACTAGAAATCAAGACTAAGAAGGAAACTCAAAAGCATATAATTCATAATTGCCAGATTCACCAAAGTTGAAATGAAGGAAAAAATCTTAAGGGCAGCCAGAGAGAAAGGTTGGGTTACCCACAAAGGGAAGCCCATCAGACTAACAGCAGATCTCTCGGCAGAAACTCTACAAGCCAGAAGAGAGTGGGGGCCAATATTCAACATTCTTTTTTTTTTTTTTTTTTATAATTTAAGTTCAAGGGTACATGTGCATAACGTGCAGGTTTGTTACATATGTATACTTGTGCCGTGTTGCTGTGCTGCACCCATCAACTCTTCAGCACCCATCAACTCGTCATTTACATCAGGTATAGCTCCCAATGCAATCCCTCCCCCTCCCCCCTCCCCATGATAGGCCCTGGTGCAAATCAAAACCACAATGAGATACCATCTCACACCAGTTAGAATGGTGATCATTTAAAAGTCAGGAAACAACAGGTGCTGGAGAGGATGTGGAGATATAGGAACACTTTTACACTGTTGGTGGGATTGTAAACTAGTTCAACCATTATGGAAAACAGTATGGCGATTCCTCAAGGATCTAGAACTAGATGTACCATATGACCCAGCCATCCCATTACTGGGTATATACCCAAAGGATTATAAATCATGCTGCTATTGAGAATTTTTAACATTAAGGGCTGTTGAATTTTGTCAAAGGCCTTTTCTGCATCTATTGAGATAATCATGTGTTTTTTGTCTTTGGTTCTGTTTACATGCTGAAATATGTTTATTGATTTGTGCATGTTGAACCAGCCTTGCATTACAGGGATGAAGCCCACTTGATCATGGTGGATAAGCTTTTTGATGTGTTGCTGGATTCAGTTTGCCAGTATTTTGGTGACGATTTTTGCACCAATGTTCATCAGAGATATTGGTCTAAAATTCTCTTTTTTTGTTGTTGTGTCTCTGTCATGCTTTGGTGTCATGATGATATTGGCCTCATAAAATGAGTTAGGGAGGATTCCCTCTTTTTCTATAGATTGGAATAGTTTGAGAAGGAATGGTACCAACTCCTCCTTGTACCTCTGGTAGAATTCAGCTGTGAATCCGTCTGGTCCTGGACTTTTTTTTTTGGTAGGTAGGCTATTAATTATTGTCTCAGTTTCAGAGCCTGCTATTGGTCTGCTCAGGGATTCAACTTCTTCCTGGTTTCATCTTGGGAGAGTGTATATGTCCGGGAATTTATCCATTTCTTTTAGGTTTTCTATAAAAATAGGTCCCATATTTTTACAGTTGTGAATTTTGCTGCTATGAACATGCATATGTATGTGTCTTTTTCACATAATGATTTCCTTTTCATTTGGGTAAATATCCAGTAGTGACATTGCTGAATCCAGTTGTAGTTCTACATCAGTTCTTTAATGACTCTCCATACTGTCTTCCATGGTGGTTGTACTTATTTACATTCCCATCAGTAGTGTGAAAGTGTTCCCTTTTCACCACATCCATGCCAACATGTATTGTTTTATGACTTTTTAATTATGGCCATTCTTGCAGGCGTAATATAGTATATCATTGTGGTTTTAATTTTCATTTCCCTAATGATTAGTGATATTGAGAATTTTTATCACGTTTGTTGGCTCTTTGAATATCTCCTATTGAGAAATGTCTACTCACGTCCTTTGCTCACTTTTTTATGGGATTTTTAATTTTTAATTCATTTTTATTTTTGTATTACTGATTTGAGTTCCTTGTAGATTCTGAATACCAGTCCTTTGCCAGATGCATAATTTGCAAATATTTTCTCCTACTCTGTGGGTTGTCTGTTTGTTGATTATTTCTTTTGGTGTGCAGAAGCTTCTTAGTTTAATTTGTTCCCATTTATTTATTTATTTTTTTGTGCTGCATTTGCCTTTGGAATCTTAGTCATGAATTATTTGCCTAAGTCAATGTCCAGAAGACTTTTTTTTTTTTTTTTTTGGATTTTTATAGTTTCAGGTCTCAGATTTAAGTCTATGATCCATCTTGAGTTGATTTTTATATGAAGTGAGAGATGGGGAACTGGTTTCATTCTTCTGACTTGCCAGTTCTCCCAGCACCATTTATTGAACAGGATGTTCTTTTCTCCATTTATATTTCTGTATTCTTTGTGAAAGATCAGTTGGCTGTACATATATTGCTTTACTTCTTGGTTCTTTATTCTGTTCCACTGTTCCAGTAGTCTGTGTGCTTTTCTTTTCTTTCTTTTTTTTTTTTTTTTGAAGTCTCACTCTCTCACCCAGGTTGGAGTGCAATGGTGTGATCTTGGCTCACTGCAACCTCTGCCTCCTGGGTTCAAGCCATTCTCTTGCCTCAGCCTCCCAAGTAGCTGGGACTACAGGTTCAAGCCATTCTCCTGCCTCAGCCTCCCAAGTAGCTAGGACTATAGGTATGTTCCGCCATGCCTGGCTAATTTTTGCATTTTTAGTAGAGACTGGGTTTCACCTTGTTGGCCAGGGCAGTCTCGAACTCCTGACCTCAAGTGATCTGCCTACCTCGGCCTCCCAGAGTGCTGGGATTACATGCATGAGCCACCATGCCGGCCTATGTGCCTACTTTTATGTCAGTAGCATTCTGTTTTCATAACCAACTGTAGCCTTGTAGTATACTTTGAAGTTGGGTAATGTGATGCCTTCAAATTTTTTCATTTTGCTTAGTATCATTTTTGCTATGCAGACTTTTTTTGTTCCATATGAATTTTAGAATTGTTTTTTCTAGTTCTGTGAAGAATGATAATGGCATTTTTAAGAAATTGTATTGAATCTGTAGATTGCTTTGGGCAGTATGGTTATTTTTACAATATTGATCATTCCCATCCATGAGCATGAGATGTGTTTCCATTAGTTTGTATCACCTGTGATTTCTTTCAGCAGTGTTTTGTATTTTTCCTTGTAAAGATTTTTCACTTCCTTGGTTAAGTATATTCCTAAGAATTTGATTGATTGACTGATTGATTGCAGCTGTTGTAAAAGGAGTTGTGTTCTTTGATTTGATTCTCAGCTTGGTCGTTGTTGGTGTTTAGAAATGCTACTCTTTTGTGTACATTGATTTTTGAATTTATGTTCATCATAACTTTTTGGCAAACCAAGACATATTTTCTCCAGTGTTTTTCTCTATGTGTTTCTGAGTTTTAAATTTAGATCTATGACCCGTTCTTATTTTCTTAAGGTATGAGAAATATGTTGAGGTTCATTTATTGCATATAATTGTCTAGTTATTTCAGCACAAATTTTAAAAGACTATCATTTCTTCATGGAATTGCCTCTGTTCCTTTGTCACTAATCAGTCTGTTGTATTTGTTTACATCTATTTTAACCTGTTCTATAAGGTTCCATTGAAATATTTGTCTATATTTTCATTAAAACCTCAACCTCTTGATCACTAAACTTTAGAGTAAGTTTAGAAATCAGATAATTTAAGTTTTCTAAAGATTTTTTATAGGATTGTTTGGCTTCTAATTATTTTGCCTTTTCATGTACATTTTATTTATGAAACAACGTAATTATAGGGATGGACAACAGATTGGTGGTTGCCAGCGGTTAGTGATGATGGGGAGGAATGGATGTGGCTATGAAGGGATAACATCAGTGTGTCTTGTGATGATGGCACAGATATTATTATTTTGGAACAGTTTCATGGAGATATAATTCACATACAGAGTTGAGTACACCTTGACTGTAGTGATGATTACACAAAGCTACATGTGATAAAATTATAGAGCCATGCACACATATGCAAATAAGTGCATGTATGATCAGTAAAAAATATACATTTTAGAATCAGTTTATTGATATCTACAAATACTTGATGATATCTTGTCAAATATGTAAATTAAATTTGGAAGAATTTACTCCTCAACACTATTATTATTCTAATCCATGATCACAGTTTAATTTTCCATTTATTTAGGTCTTTGATTTCCTTCATCAGTGTTTTATATTTTCTGCATACAGGTTCTGCCCATATTTTCTTATACTTATTTACAAGTGCTGTATTTTAAAGAGAGGGATCTGGCAAGATGGCCAAATAGGAACAGCTCCTGTTTGTAGCTCTCAGTGAGAGCAATGTAGAAGGTGGGTGATTTCTGCATTTCCAAGTAAGGTACCCAATTCATCTCATTGGGACTGGTTAGACAGTGGGTGCAACCAATGGAGGGCAACCAGAAGCGGGGTGGGGCATCGCCTCATCCAGGAAGTGCAAGGGGCTGGGGAACTCCCTCTCCTAGCCATGGGAAGCTGTGAGGGACTGTGCCCTGAGGGACGGAGCTATCTGGCCCAGATAGTATGCTTTTACCATAATTTTTGCAACCCGCACACCAGGAGATTCCCTCAGGTGCCTACACAACCAGGGCCCTGGGTTTCAAGCAGAAAACTGGGTTGCCAGTTGGGCAGACACCGAGCTAGCTGAAGGAGTTTGTTTTCATACCACAGTGACACCTGGAACCGCAAAGAGACAGAACAGTTCACTCCCCTGGAAAGAGGGCTGAAGCCAGGAAGCCAAGTGGTCTTGATCAGTGGATCTCACCCCCATGGAGACCAGCAAGCTAAGATCAACTGGCTTGAAATTCTCGCTGGTGGCACAGCAGTTTGAAGTTGACCTGGGGTGCTCAAGCTTGGTGGGGGGAGGGGTGTCCACCATTACTGAGGCTTGAGTAGGTGGTTTCCCCTCACAGTGTAAAGAAAACTGTCTGGAAGTATGGACTGGGCAGAACCTACCTCAGTGCAGCAAAGCCACTATAGCCAGACTGCCTCTCTAGTTTCCCCCTCTCTGGGCAGGGCATCTCTGAAAGAAAAGCAGCAGCCCCAGTCAGGGGCCTATAGATAAAACACACATCTCCCTGGGACAAAGCAGCTAGGGGAAGGGGTGGCTGTGGGCACAGATTCAGCAGACTTAAATGTTCTTGCCTGCCAGCTCTGAAGACAGCAGTGGATCTCCCAGCACAGTACTCAAATTCTGCTAAGGGATAGACTGCCTCCTCAAGTGGGCCTATGACCCCTGTGCCTCCAGACTGGGTGACACCTCCCAGCAGGGGTCAGTAGACACCTCATACAGGAGAGCTTAAGTTGGCATCTGGTGGGTGCCCCTCTGGAATGGGGCTTCCAGAGGAACAAGCAGGCAGAAAACTTTGCTCTTCTGCAGCCTCTGCTGATGATACCCAGGCAAACAGGGTCTGGAGTGGAACTCCAGAAAAGTCCAGTAGACCTGCAGGAGATAGGCCAGACTGTTAGAAGGAAAATTAAAAACCAGAAAGCAATAGCATCAACATCGATAAAAAGGACGCCTATGCAGAAACCCCATCCGAAAGTCATCATCATCAAACATCAAAGGTAGATAAATCCATGAAGATGAAAAACCAGTGCAAAAGGCTAAAATTTTTTAAAACCAAAATGCATCTTCTCTGCCCAAGGATCACAGCTCCTCACCAGCAAGAGAACAAACCTAGACAAAGAATGAGTTTGACAAATTGACAGAAGTAGACTTCAGAAGGTGGGTAATAACAAACTTCTCCAAGCTATAGGAGCATGTTCTAACCCAATGCAAGGAAGCTAAGGACCTTGACAAAAGGTTACAGAAACTGCTAACTACAATACCCAGTTCAGAAAAGAACATAAATGACTTGATAGAGCTGAAAAACAAAGCACAAGAACTTAGGGAAGCATAATCAAGTACCAATAGCCAAATCAGTCAAGCAGAAGAAAGAATATCAGATATTGAAAATCAACTTAATAAAATAAAGCATTAAGACAAGATTAGGGAAAAAAGAATAAAAAGGAATGAATAAAGACTCCAAGAAATATGGAAATATGTGAAAAGACCAAACCTATGATTGATTGGTGTACCTGAAAGTGACAGGGAGAATGGAACCAAGTTTGAAAATACACTTCAGGATATTATCCAGTATTGGGGGAACCAGCCCCCGATAGTCAACGTAGGTTCTTTCTATTTTCTCTAAGTGTTAGCTGGTCTGAGAAATAAAGGGAAAGAGTACAAAAGAGAGAAATTTTAAAGCTGGGTGTCCAGGGAGACATCACATGTCAGCAGGTTCTGTGATGCCCCCTGAGCCATAAAACCAGCAAGTTTTTATTAGCAATTTTCAAAGGGGAGGGAGTGTACGAATAGGGTGTGGGTCACAGATATCACATGCTACAAGGGCAACAAAAGATCACAAGGCAGAAGGTCAGGGTGACATCACAAGGTCAGGGTAAAACTAGAATCACTAATGAACTTCCATGCCCTGCTGTGCATGCATTGTCATTGATAAACATCTTAACAGGGCTCAAGAGAAGAGAACCGGTCTGACTAGAATTTGCCAGGCTGGGATTTCCTAATCCTAGCAAGCCTGGGGACGCTGCAGGAGGCCAGGGTGTGTTTCATCAGTTATCTGCAGCTGCATAAGGCAGACACCCCCAGAGCGGCCATTTTAGAGGCTACCTCCTGGGAATGCATTCAGGAGCACTAAACATGGAAAGGAACAACCGGTACCAGCCATTGCAAAAACATGCCAAAATGTAAAGACCATTTAGGCTAGGAAGAAACTGCATCAACTAACGAGCAAAATAACCAGTTAATATCATAATGGCAGGATCAAGTTCACACATAACAATCTTAACCTTAAATGTAAATGGACTAAATGCTCCATTAAAAGACACAGACTGGCAAACTGGATAAAGAGTCAAGACCCATCAGTCTGCTGTATTCAGGAGACCCATCTCACACGCAGAGACATACATAGGCTCAAAGGGATGGAGGAAGATTTACCAAGCAAATGGAGAACAAAAAAAAAAAGCAGGGGTTGCAATCCTAGTCTCTGATAAAACAGACTTTAAACCATGAAAGATCAAAAGAGACAAAGAAGACCATTACATAATGGTAAAGGGATCAATTCCACAGGAAGCGCTAACTATCCTAAATATATATGCACCCAATACAGGAGCACCCAGATTCATAAAGCAAGTCCTTAGAGACTTACAAAGAGACTTAGACTACTGGGTACATAATGAAATGAAGGCAGAAATAAAGATGTTCTTTGAAACCAATGAGAACAAAGATAAAACATACCAGAATCTCTGGGACACATTTAAAGCAGTGTGTAGAGGGAAATTTATAGCACTAAATGCCCACAAGAGAAAGCTGGAAACATCTAAAATTGACACTCTAACATCACAATTAAAAGAACTAGAGAAGCAAGAGCAAACACATTCAAAAGCTAGCAGAAGGCAAGAAATAACCAAGATCAGAGCAGAACTGAAGGAGATAGAGACACAACAAACCCTCCAAAAAATCAATGAATCCAGGAGTTGGTTTTTTGAAAAGATCAACAAAATTGACAGACGGCTAGCAAAGACTAATAAAGAAGAAAAGAGAGAAGAATCAAATCGACGCAATTAAAAATGATAAAGGGGATATCACCACCGACCCCACAGAAATACAAACTAACATCAGAGAATACTATAAACACCTCTATGCAAATAAACTAGAAAATCTAGAAGAAATGGATAATTTCCTGGACACTTACACTTTTTCAAGACTAAACGAGGAAGAAGTTGAATCCCTGAATAGACCAATAGCAGGCTCTGAAATTGAGGCAATAATTAATAGCCTACCAACCAAAAAAAGTCCCGGACCAGATGGATTCACAGCTGAATTCTACCAGAGGTACAAGGAGGAGTTGGTACCATTCCTTCTGAAACTATTCCAATCAAGAGAAAAAGAGGGAATCGTCCCTAACTCATTTTATGAGGCCAACATCATCCTGATACCAAAGCCTGGCAGAGACACAACAAAAAAAGAGAATTTAGGCCAATATCCCTGATGAACATCGATGCAAAAATCCTCAATAAAATACTGGCAAACCGGATCCAGCAGCACGTCAAAAAGCTTATCCACCATGATCAAGTTGGCTTCATCCCTGGGATGCAAGGCTGGTTCAACATTCACAAATCAATAAACATAATCAAGCATATAAACAGAACCAAAGACAAGAACCACATGATTATCTCAATAGATGCAGAAAAGGCTTTTGACAAAATTCAACAGCCCTTCATGCTAAAAACGCTCAATAAATTCGGTATTGATGGAACGTACCTCAAAATAATAACAGCTATTTATGACAAACCCACAGCCAATATCATAGTGAATGGGCAAAAACTGGAAAAATTCCCTTTGAAAACTGGCACAAGACAGGGATGCCCTCTCTCACCACTCCTGTTCAACATAGTGTTGGAAGTTCTGGCTAGGGCAATCAGGCAAGAGAAAGAAATCAAGGGTATTCAGTTAGGAAAAGAAGAAGTCAAATTGTCCCTCTTTGCAGATGACATGATTGTATATTTAGAAAACCCCATTGTCTCAGCCCAAAATCTCTTTAAGCTGATAAGCAACTTCAGCAAAGTCTCAGGATACAAAATTAATGTGTTAAATCACAAGCATTCTTATACACCAGTAACAGACAAACAGAGAGCCAAATCATGAATGAACTTCCATTCACAATTGCTTCAAAGAGAATCAAATACCTAGGAATCCAACTTACAAGGGATGTAAAGGACCTCTTCAAGGAGAACTACAAACCACTGCTCAGTGAAATAAAAGAGGACACAAACAAATGGAAGAACATACCATGCTGATGGATAGGAAGAATCAATATCGTGAAAATGGCCATACTGCCCAAGGTTATTTATAGATTCAATGCCATCCCCATCAAGCTACCATTGAGTTTCTTCACAGAATTGGAAAAAACTGCTTTAAAGTTCATATGGAACCAAAAAAGAGCCCGCATCTCCAAGACAATCCTAAGTCAAAAGAACAAAGCTGGAGGCATCACGCTACCTGACTTCAAACTATACTACAAGGCTACAGTAACCAAAACAGCATGGTACTGCTACCAAAACAGAGATATAGACCAATGGAACAGAACCGAGTCCTCAGAAATAATACCACACATCTACAGCCATCTGATCTTTGACAAACCTGAGAGAAACAAGAAATGGGGAAAGGATTCCCTATTTAATAAATGGTGCTGGGAAAATTGGCTAGCCATAAGTAGAAAGCTGAAACTGGATCCTTTCCTTACTCCTTATACGAAAATTAATTCAAGATGGATTAGAGACTTAAATGTTAGACCTGATACCATAAAAACCCTAGAGGAAAACCTAGGTAGTACCATTCAGGATATAGGCATGGGGAAAGACTTCATGTCTAAAACACCAAAAGCAACGGCAGCAAAAGCCAAAATTGACAAATGGGATCTCATTAAACTAAAGAGCTTCTGCACAGCAAAAGAAACTACCATCAAAGTGAACAGGCAACTTACAGAATGGGAGAAAATTTTTGCCATCTACTCATCTGACAAAGGGCTAATAGCTAGAACCTACAAAGAACTCAAACAAATTTACAAGAAAAAAACAAACAACCCCATCCAAAAGTGGGCAAAGGATATGAACAGACTTTTCTCAAAAGAAGACATTCATACAGCCAACGGACACATGAAAAAATGCTCATCATCACTGGCCATCAGAGAAATGCAAATCAAAACCACAATGAGATATCATCTCACATCAGTTAGAATGGCGATCATTAAAAAGTCAGGAGACAACAGGTGCTGGAGAGGATGTGGAGAAATAGGAACACTTTTACACTGTTGGTGGGACTGTAAACTAGTTCAACCATTGTGGAAAACAGTATGGCGATTCCTCAAGGATCTAGAACTAGATGTACCGTATGACCCAGCCATCCCATTACTGGGTATATACCCAAAGGATTATAAATCATGCTGCTACAAAGACACATGCACATGTATGTTTATTGTGGCACTATTCACAATAGCAAAGACTTGGAATCAACCCAAATGTCCATCAGTGACAGACTGGATTAAGAAAATGTGGCACATATACACCATGGAATACTATGCAGCCATAAAAAAGGATGAGTTTGTGTCCTTTGTAGGGACATGGATGCAGGTGGAAACCATCATTCTTAGCAAACTATCACAAGAACAGAAAACCAAACACCGCATGTTCTCACTCATAGGTGGGAACTGAACAATGAGATCACTTGGACTCAGGAAGGAGAACATCACAGACCGAGGCCTATCATGGGTAGGGGGGAGGGGGGGAGGGATTGCATTGGGAGTTATACCTGATGTAAATGACGAGTTGATGGGTGCTGATGAGTTGATGGGTGCAGCACACCAACATGGCACAAGTATACATATGTAACAAACCTGCACGTTATACACATGTACCCTAGAACTTAAAGTATAATAATGATAATAAATAAATTAAAAAAATAAAAATAAATAAATAAAAGAAAAGCAAAAAAAGGCAGTTCCAAAATCACAAATATACAATAATAATAGACAAACAGAGCCAAATCATGAGTGAACTCCCATTCACAATTGCTACAAAGAGAATAAAATATCTAGAAATACAACTTACAAGAAATGTGAAAGACCTCTTCAAGAAGAAGTAGAAACCCCACCTCAAAGAAATATGAGAGGACACACAAAAAATGGGAAAGCATTCCATGCTCATTCATAGAAAGAATCAATATCATGAAAATGACAATACTGCTCAAAATAATTTATAGATTCGATGCTCTTATCATCAAGCTATGATTGACTTTCTTCACAGAATTAGAAAAAAAAAAACTACTTAAAATTTCACATGGAATCAAAAAACGGCCTATATAGCCAAGACAATCCTAAGCAAAAAGAACAAAGCTGTAGGCATCATGTTACTTGACTTCAAACTATACTACAAGACTACAGTAACCAAAACAGCATGGACTGGTACCAAAAGAGATATATAGACCAATGGAACAGAACAGAGGCCACAGAAATAACACCACACATCTACAATCATCTGATCTTTGACAAACCTGACAAAAACAAGCAATGGGGAAAGGATTCCCTATTTAATAAATGGTGTTGGGAAAACTAGCTAGCCGCATGCAGAAAACAGAAACTGGACCCCTTCCTTACACCTTTACAAAAATTAACTCAAGATGGGTTGGAAACTTAAATATAAGACCTAATGCCATAAAAATCCTAGAAGGAAACATAGGTAATACCATTCAGGACATAGGCATGTGCAAAATCTTCATTACAAAAACACCAAAAGCAATAGCAATGAACGCCAAAATTGACAAATGGGATCTAATTAAACTAAAGAGCTTCTGCACAGCAAAAGAAACTATCATCAGAATGAACAGCCAACCTACAAAATGGGAGAAAATTTTGTAATCTATCCATCTGACAAAGGGCTAATATCCAGAATCTATGAAGAACTTAAAGTTCCAAAAACAAAAGAAAACAAAACAAAAACTAAAAAAGCATCAAAAAGTGGGTGAAGGATATGAACATACACTTCTCAAAAAAATACATTTATGTGGCCAATAAACATATGAAAAAAATCTCATCACCACTGTTCATTAGAGAAATGCAAAACAAAACCACAATGAGATACCATCTCATGCCAGTTAGAATGATGATCATTAAAAAGTCAAGAAACAACATGCTGGAGAGGATGTGGAGAAATAGGAATTCTTTTACACTGTTGTGGGAGTGTCTTCAACCATTGTGGGAGACAGTGTGGAGGTTCCTCAAGGATCTAGAACCAGAGATACCATTTGACCCAGGAATCCCATTACTGGGTATATACCCAAAGTAATGATTATAAATCATTCTACTACAAAGACACATGTACACGTATGTTTATTGCAGCTCTATTTACAGTAGCAAACACTTGGAATCAAGCCAAATGCCAATCAATGATAAACTGGATAAAGAAAATGTGGCACATATACACCTTGATATGCTATGCAGCCATAAAAATTAACGAGTTCATGTTTTTTGCAGGGACATGTATGAAGTTGGAAACCATCCTTCTCAACAAACTAACATAGGAACAGAAAACAAAACACTGCATGTTGTCACTCGTAAGTGGGAGTTGAACACATGGCGACAGTTGACCACATAAAGACAGGGAGGGGAATATCACACCCTGGGGACTGCCAGTGGGTGGGGGGCAAGGGGAGGGATAGCATTAGGAGAGATATCTAATATAGATGACTGGTTGATGGTGCAGCAAACGAACATGGCACATATATATGTGCACATATATTATTGCACATATATATGTGGCACGTATATTATTATACTTTAAGTTCTGAGATACATATGCAGAACATGCAGGTTTGTTACGTGCAGAACGTTCTGCACATGTATCCCAGAACTTAAAGTATAATAATAGTAATAATGAGAATTTAAACAGACATAGGTAGGCTTTTTAAGATAGTTTTTTCAAAAGTATTTCTGGTGGTTTTTTGGCTAAGGTATTCTTTAAGATTGTTACCTTATAAAAGAAATTTTGCAAAATTTTATTTTTTGAAGGATAGACATTGTACTTTTAGTCTATTAATGGGACTTCAACTTGATTTATATATTAATTGGTAAAAAGAAATATGTTAACAGTCTCTGAACATAAAGTATCTTTTAACAAAAAAGAAACACTTTTGATAAAATTCAACATTCTCTTTTCTTAAAAACCCTAAAAAACTAGTCATCAAAAGAAAATACCACAACACAATGAAAACCATCTATGACAAACCCACAGCCAACATCATAGTGAATGGCAAATGCTGAAAGTGTTCCACTTGATAACTGAAACAAGATAAAGACACTCACCTTCACCACTGCAGTTCAGCATAGTTCTGGAAGTCCTAGCCAGAGAAATTAGGCAAGAGAAATAAACAAAATGCATCCAAACAGTAACAGAGAGAGTCAAACGATCTCTCTTAGGAGACGATTTGATGCTATACCCAGAAAACTTTATAGTCTCTTTCCAACAACCTCTAGATATGATAAACAACTTCAATACTAGACAAAGTTTCAGCATAAAAAATTAATGTACAAAAATCTGTAGCATTCCTATACAAGAACAATGTCCTAGTTGAGAGCGAAATCAAGAATGCAATCCCATTTATAATGGCCAAAATAATAAAATACCTAGAAATACAGCTAACCAGGAAGGTAAAATATTTCTACAATGAGAATCATGAAACTCTGCAGAAATAGATCAGAGATGACACAAATAAATGGACAACATAGACACCAAGTATCGATATTGATGAGCAGTCATACTGCCCAAGCAATTTAAAGATTTAATGTTATTCCTATCAAACTACAATGACGTTTAACATAGAATTAGAAAGCAAACTCTTCTAAAATTTATATGAAATAATAAAAAAAAAAACCCAGCCTAAATTGCCAAAGTATTTCTAAGGAAAAGAACAAAGCTGAAGGCATCACAGTATCTGACATGAAACTACAATTCAAAATTACAGTTACCAAAATAGAATAGTATTGGTACAAAGACAAAAAAAACCAAAAAAACAAAAAACAAAAAACAATGAAACTGGTTAGAGAACCCAGAAATAAAGCTGTACACCTACAACCACTTAATCTTCAACAAAATCGACAAAATAAGCAATAGGTAAAGGACCCCCTGTTTAACAAATGATAGGTAACTAGGCATATGCAAAAGATTCAGGATGGATCATTTTCTTTCACTACATACAAAAATCAACTCAAAGTGGATTAAAGATGTAAATGTAAAACTTAAAAGTATAAAAACTCTAGAAGAAAACCTAGAAAACACTATTCTGTACATTGGCCTCACTTAAGATTTTATGACAAAGAATTCAAAAGCAATTGCAGCAAAACCAAAAATGAGCAACTGAGACTTTATTAAACTAAAGTGCTTCTGCACAGTAAAATAAACTATCAACAGAGTAAACAGACAACCAACAAAATGAGAGAATATTTATGAATTATGCATCTGACAGAGGACTAATGTCCAGAATCTATAGGTAACATAAGTCAATAAGGAAAAACAAACCACCCCATTAAACATGGGCAAAAGATTTGAATGGAGACTTCTTAAAAGAAGACATACATGTGGCCAACAAATATGTGAAAAAATGCTCAACATCACCAATTGTTAGAGAAATGTAAATCAAATCACAATGAGATACCATCTTAGTCTGGTCAGATTGACTACTATTATAAAGTAAAAAAAAATACAGATGCTGACAAGGTTGTGGAGGAAAATGAATGCTTGGCTGAGCCTGGTGCCTCATGCCTGTAATCCAAGCACTTTGGGAGGCTGAAGTGGGTAAATCATTTGAACCAAGGCATTTGAGACCAGTTTGGGAAAGATGGTGAAATTTCATCTCTACAAAAAAAAATACAAAAGTTAGACAGGCATGGTGGCACACAGCTGTATTCCAAGCTACTCTGGAGGCAGAGATGGGAAGATTGCTTGAGCCTGGGAGGCAGAGGTGGCAGTAAGCTGAGATCTTGCCACTGTACTCCAGCCTGGGCAACAGAGCTAGACTGTGAAAAGAAAATTCTTACACACTGCTGGTGGGAATGTAAATTAGTTCAACCAGTGTGGAAAGCAATTTAGTAATTTCTCAAACAACTTAAAACCATACTGCTATTCTACTCAGTAATCCTATTACGGAGTATACAAATAATCCTACCATATATACAAATCCTATTCCCAGTGTACAAATAATTCTACCATAAAGGCATACGCATTTGTATGTTCATCATAGCACTATTCAGAATAAAAGTGTGGAATCATCCTAAATGCCCATCAAGGATGAACTGGATTAAAAAATGTGGGACACATATATCATAAAATATGATGCAGCCAGAAAAAAACCCAGAATTATTTCCTGTGTAGCAACATGAATGCAGCTGGAGGCCATTATCCTAAGCAAATTAATGGAGGAACAGAAAACAAAATACTAGTGTTCTCACTTATAACTGGGAGCTAAACATTAAATACACATGGACACAAAAAAGGGAACAATAGACACCAGGGCATTTTAGAGGGTGAATGGTGGGAGGAGGGTAAGAATTAAAAAAACAATGTATTGGATACTATGCTCACTACCAGGGTGAAGAAATCATTTTTACATCAAACCCCAATGACATACAATTTACTCATGTAACAAACCTACACATGTACCCTCTGGACCTAGAATAAAAGTTGATAGGAGAAGTTTAAGGGCAAGACAGCCAACTAGATGCTGCCAGGTGGGCCAGCCCCCACTGAAAAACCAAGACAACTGGTGTGTTCCTAACAGATCTTCGGATGGAAGGCACTGAGTTTCGACAGAGGGAAGTTACAGAAACTGGGAAGAAGGAGAAAGCTGGGAACCTTGAATGGGGCTACCACCACCGGGACTCATTCCTGGTCCACCAATGGTTCCAGGGAAATGGGTGAACTTAACTGGCAAAGAGCAACCCAATCTCACCATGGGCCTCTAGAACTCTGGCAGGAGGAGAACCCTCGACCATCATGGGCACTCGAGTTGGCAGGGAGAACTGCTTAGAGAAGTGTTAGAAGCAGTAAGCCAGCTGATGTAGAGCCCAGAGGCTTTGGTGCAGGAGCATCTCTAGTAAAGCACGGCCAGGGACAGCCATCCCCCTAGGCTCAACTTGCTTCCATAGGATACTTTAGCCCTGGGGGAACTGTCAAGCCTGAACCCTGAAGGGTCGTCTTGCCCATCAAACAAGTCCAGTCCAACCTGAGCACACCTTGGTGTACTAGCCTCTCCCGGGGTCTGGCCTGGCTGCACCTGCTTGCAGGGCAGCCTTAGGTGTGTTGGGAGGGCACACCACAGTTTCTAAACTGGTGGACTGTGCCTGCCTGACATAGAACTCCAGTTGGGCAGCCACAATGGTCGCTCACCTGCTTGCATGCTCCCTGCTTATACTGCAGCTGCCTCCAGGCCCATGGCAACTCACCACATCATTTTTCTGGTACGTGTTTGCACAGGCAGATTTTGCTTTCCTTGCTCTGCCAGCACGTGGGAGTGCAGTTTGCCTCCCCTGACCCACAGAGCATCATTGCAGATGGAGCCTTGTTTGGCAAAGAGCCAGCCAGTGCTGTCCCCACCAGTGCCCTGCCCCTGTGCTAATATTGTGCAGAGAACAACAGATCCTCCCCTGCCCTGAGCAACCACTCCTGCTTGTGTGGTACAGAGAGTGCACTTAGGTCTATAACTACCAGTGCTCTGCCACCGAGTCAATGACCACCTTCAGCATGACTGTGCACACAGTGACCAGCAGGGGCGCCAGCATCCCCCAGATGCATTGCCTCTGCCAAGGTGATGAACCCCTTCAGGGAGGCAAGCACCCTGGCACCCACTAGTGCTCTGCAGCAGCTGCTTCCAGGACTGCTATTGGCATGTGCGAACCAGAATGGACTCCACTGTCACAACACTACTAAATGCTTTGGCTGACACCACTCACTGGAATGTAGTGAGGAGCACTCCAGGAGCACCTAGGCCCCTCAGCACAGTGGATTCCTAACCTCAAGATGCCAGAGAGCAAAGTTGGGGCCCAATACAAGACCTGCAGAGTTAGAGCATGCAGCCCAGAAGTAGGAAACTGAGCGCTGGCCTCCTAAAATCTTTCAGAAACAAAATCAGTTGGCTGAATTCAACTTATACCACAGTCAAACACTCAAGGTCATCAAATAGAAGGAAAAAAAGATTCAAAGGTCAGCAGTCTGAAGTTAGGTAAGCCCACAAAGATAAGAAACAAACAGTGCAAGTATCCTGAAAACTCAAAAAGACAGAGTGCCTTCTTTCCTCCAAAGGACCACATAGCCTCTCAAGCAAGTTCTGAACTGGGCTGAGATGGCTGAAATGATAAAAACAGAATTTAGAATTTAGATAGGAATGAAGATGGTTGAACTACAGGAGTATGTTGAAGCCCAATCCAAGGAAGTTAAAAAATCATGATAAAACAGTGCAGGAGCTGACAGACAAAATAGCCAGTATGGGAAAAAAACATAACCAACCTGATAGAGCTCACTCATAATTTGGCTCTCTGTCTGTTATTGGTGTATAAGAATGCTAGTGATTTTTGCACACTGATTTTGTATCCTGAGACTTTGCTGAAGTTGCTTATCAGCTTAAGGAGACTTTGGATTGAGATGATGGGGTTTTCTAAATATACAATCGTGTCACCTGCAAACAGGGACAATATGACTTCCTCTTTTCCTAATTGAATATCCTTTATTTCTTTCTCCTGCCTGTTTGCCCTGGCCAGAATTTCCAACACTATGCTGAATAGGAGTGGTGAGAGAGGGCATCCCTGTCGTATGCCAGTTTTCAAAGTGAATGCTTTCAGTTTTTGCCCGTTCAGTATGATATTGGCTGTGGGTTTGTCATAAATAGCTCTTATTATTTTGAGATACGTCCCATTAATACTTAATTTATTGAGAGTTTTTAGTGCGAAGGGCTGCTGAATTTTGTCAAAGGCCTTTTCTGCATCTATTGAAATAATCATGTGGTTTTTGTCTTTGGTTCTGTTTATATGCTGGATTACGTTTATTGATTTGCATATGTTGAACCAGCCTTGCATCCCAGGGATGAAGCCCACTTAATCATGGTGGATAAGCTTTTTGATGTACTGCTGGATCCGGTTTGCCAGTATTTTATTGACGATTTTTGCATCAATGTTCATCAGGGATATTGGTCTAAAATTCCCTTTTTTTGTTCTCTGCCAGCCTTTGGTATCAGGATGATGCTGGCCTCGTAAAATGAGTTAGGGAAGATTCCCTCTTTTTCTATTGATTGGAATAGTTTCAGAAGGAATGGTACCAGCTCCTCCTTGTACCTCTGGTAGAATTCAGCTGTGAATCCATCTGATCCTGGATTTTTTTCGGTTGGTCGGCTATTAAATATTGCCTCAATTTCAGAGCCTGTTATTGATCTATTCAGGGATTCAACATTTTCCTGGTTTAGTCTTAGGAGGGTGTATGTTTCCAGGAATTCATACATCTCTTCTAGATTTTCTAGTTTTTTGCATAGAGGTGTTTATAGTGTTCTCTGTTGGTAGTTTGTATTTCTGTGGGATCGGTGGTGATAACCCCTTTATCATTTTTTATTGCATCTATTTCATTCTTCTCTCTTTTCTTCTTTATTAGTTTTGCTAGTGGTCTATCAATTTTGTTGATCTTTTCAAGAAACCAACTCCTGGATTCATTGATTTTTTTTGAAGGTTTTGCGTGTGTGTGTGTGTGTGTGTGTGTGTGTGTGTGTCTATCTCCTTCGTTCTGCTCTGATCTTAGTTATTTCTTGTCTTCTAGGTTTTGAATGTGTTTGCTCTTGCTTCTCTAGTTCTTTTAATTTTGATGTTAGGGTGTCAATTTTAGATCGTTCCTGCTTTCCCTTGTGGGCATTTAGTGCTATAAATTTCCCTGTACACACTGCTTTAAATGTGTCCCAGAGATTCTGGTATGTTGTGTTTTTGTTCTCATTGGTTTCAAAGAACATCTTTATTTCTGCCTTCATTTCGTTATGTACCCATTAGTTATTCAGGAGCAGGTTGTTCAGTTTCCATGTAGTTGAGTGGTTTTGAGTCAGTTTCTTAATCCTGAGTCCTAGTTTGATTGCATTGTGGTCTGAGAGACAGTTTGTTATAATTTCTGTTCTTGTACATTTGCTGAGGAATGCTTTACTTCCAACTATGTGGTCAATTTTGGAATAAGTGTGATGTGGTGATTTGGGGTGGAGAGTTCTATAGATGTCCATTAGGCCTGCTTGTTGCAGAGCTGAGTTCAATTCCTGGATATCTTTGTTGACTTTCTGTCTCATTGATTTGTCAAATGTTGATAGTGGGGCGTTAAAGTCTCCCATTATTATTGTGTATGTGTCTAAGTTTCTTGGATGTCTCTAAGGACTTGCTTTATGAATCTGGGTGCTCCTGTATTGGGTGCATATATATTTAGGATAGTTAGCTCTTCTTGTTGAATTGATCCCTTTACCATTATGTAATGGCCTCCTTTGTCTCTTTTGATCTTTGTTGATTTAATGTCTGTTTTATCAGAGACTAGGATTGCAACCCCTGGGTTTTTTTTTGTTTGTTTTCCATTTGCTTGGTAGATCTTCCTCCATCCCTTTATTTTGAGCCTATATGTGTCTCTGCAAGTGAAATGGTTCTCCTGAATACAACACACTGATGGGTCTTGACTGTTTATCCAATTTGCCAGTCTGTGTCTTTTAAATGGAGCATTTAGCCCATTTACATTTAAGGTTAATATTGTTATGTGTGAATTTGATCCTGTCATTATGATGTTAGCTGGTTATTTTGCTCATTAGTTCATGCAGTTTCTTCCTAGCATTGATGGTCTTTACAATTTGGCATATTTTTGCAGTGGCTGGTACCGGTTGTTCTTTTCTGTGTTTAGTGCTTCCTTCAGGAGCTCTTGCTGGCCTGGTGGTGACAAAATCTCTCAGCATTTGCTTTTCTGTAAAATATTTTATTTCTTCTTCATTTATGAAGCTTAGTTCGGCTGGATATGAAATTCTGGGTTGAAAATTCTTTTCTTTAAGAATGTTGAATATTGGCCCCCATTCTCATCTGGCTTATAGAGTTTCTGCCAAGAGATCCACTGTTAGTCTGATGGGCTTCCCTTTGTGGATTACCCGACCTTTCTCTCTGGCTTCCCTTAACCTTTTTTCCTTCATTTCAACTTGGTTAATCTGACAATTACGTGTCTTGGAGTTGCTCTTCTCAAGGAGTATCTTTGTGGCATTTTCTGTATTTCTTGAATTTGAATGTTGGCCTGCCTTGCTAGGTTGGGGAAGTTCTCCTGGATAATATCCTGAAGAGTGCTTTCCAACTTGGTTCCATTCTTTCCGTCACTTTCAGGTACATCAATCAGACGTAGATTTGGTCTTTTCACATAGTCCCATATTTCTCGGAGGCTTTGATCATTTCTTTTTACTCTTTTTTCCTCTAAAATCTGTTCTCGCTTCATTTCATTCATTTGATCTTCAATCACTGATACCCTTTCTTCCAGTTGATCAAATTGGCTACTGAAGCTTTTGCATCCGTCATGTAGTTCTTGTGCCATGGTTTTCAGCTCCATGAGGTCATTTAAGGACTTCTCTATACTGGTTATTCTAGTTAGCCAATCTAATCTTTTTTCAAGGTTTTTAGCTTCTTTTCAATGGGTTCAAACATCCTCCTTTAGCTCAGAGAAGTTTGAGCGTCTGAAGACTTCTTCTCCCAACTCGTCAAAGTCATTCTCCATCCAGCTTTGTTCCATTGCTGATGAGGATCTGTGTTTCTTTGGAGGAGAAGAGGTGCTCTGATTTTTAGAATTTTCAGCTTTTCTGCTCTGGTTTCTCCCCATCTTTGTGGTTTTACCTACCTTTAGTCTTTGATGATGGTGACGTAAAGATGGGGTTTTGGTGTGGATGATCTTTCTGGTTGTTAGTTTTCCTTCTAACAGTCAGGACCCTCAGCTGCAGGTCTGCTGGAGTTTGCTGGAGGTCCACTGCAGACCCTGTATGCCTGGGTATCACCAGCAGAGGCTGCAGAACAGCGAATATTGCAGAACAGCAAATGTTGCTGCCTGATCATTCCTCTGGAAGCTTTGTCTCAGAGGGGCACACTGCCATGTGAACTGTCAGTTGGTCCCTACTGGGAAGTGTCTCCCAGTTAGGCTACTCAGGGAGCAGGGACCCACTTGAGGAGGCAGTCTGTCCATTCTCAGATCTCAAACTCCATGCTGGGAGAACCACTACTCTCTTCAAAGCTGTCAAACAGGAACATTTAAGTCTGCAGAAGTTTCTCCTGCCTTTTGTTCAGCTATGCCCTGCCCCCAGAGGTGGAGTCTACAGAGGCTGGCAGGACTCCTTGAGCTGTGGTGGGCTCCACCCAGTTCGAGCTTCCTGGCTGCTTTGTTTACCTACTCATGCCTCAGCAATGGTGGATGTCCCTCCCCCAGCCTCACTACTGCCTTGCAGTTCGGTCTCAGACTGCTGTGCTAGCAATGAGTGAGGCTCCGTGGGCAATGGACCCTCTGAGCCAGGTGTGGGATATAATCTCCTGGTGTGCCATTTGCTAAGACCCTTGGAAAAGTGCACTATTGGTGTGGGAGTGACCCAATTTTCCAGGTGCCTGTGACAGCTTCCCTTGGCTAGGAAAGGGAATTCCCTTACCACTTGTGCTTCTTGGGTGAGGCGATGCCTTGCCCTGCTTTGGCTGTTGCTCGGTGGGCTGCACCCATTTTCCTGCACCCACTGTCCAACAAGCCCCAGTGAGATGAACCTG
The DNA here is from genome assembly GCF_024542745.1 of Macaca thibetana thibetana. NCBI lineage: Eukaryota > Metazoa > Chordata > Mammalia > Primates > Cercopithecidae > Macaca > Macaca thibetana. The sequence continues at coordinate 56,603,219 of NC_065598.1, forward strand.
GTACCTCAGTTGGAAATGTAGAAATCACCTGTCTTCTGCATCACTCACGCTTGGAACTGTAGACTGGAGTTGTTCCTATCTGGCCATTTTGGAACCTCCAGTTTTTATATTTTGATGAAAATTGCATTGAATTTGTAGATTGCTTTTGGCAGTATGGTAATTATCACAATATTGATTCCCATCCATGAGCATGGGATGCATTTCTATTTGTTTGTGTCGTCTATGATTTCTTTCAGAAGTGTTTTATACTTTTCCTTGTAGAGATTTTTCACCTCCTTGGTTAATTATATTTCTAGGTACTTCATTTTATTTTTGCAGTTGTTGTAAAAGAGACTGAGTTATTGATTTGATTCTCAGCTTGGTTGTTGTTAGTGTATTGCAGTGTATACACTGATTGTATAGACTGATATTTGGATCCTGAGACTTTACTGAATTGTTTTTATCAGATCTAAGAGCTTTTTCAATGAGTGTTTAGGGTTTTCTACTTACATATTATGTCATCAGTGAACAGTAATAGTTTGACTTCCTCTTTTCCAATTTGGGTGCTTATTTCTTTCTCTTGTTTGATTGTTCTGGCTAGTACTTCCAGAACTATGTTGAATAGGACTGGTGAAAGTGAGTATCCTTGTCTAGTTTCTGTTCTCAGGGAGAACGCTTTCAACTTTTCCCCATTCAGTATGAGGTTGGCTGTGAATTTGACATATATGGTTTTTATTATTTTGAGGTAGTTTGTTCTTCTACCTTATATATGACTCATATATGGCTCATATACCTCACATATATGGCTTTTATTATTTTGAGGTAGTTTGTTCTTCTACCTTTTGAGGTAGTTTTTTCTCCTTCTATGTTTAGTTTGTTGAGAATTTTTATCATAAAGTTATGCTGAATTTTGTTGAATGCTTTTTCCACATCTATTGAGATGATCATATGTTTTTTTGTTTTCCATTCAGTTTATGTGATGTATCACATCAATTGACTTGTATCTGTTAAACCATCCCTGCATCCCCGGGTTAAAACCCACTTGATTATGATGATCATCATGATGATTACCTACCAGGGCAGGTGGTGGGGCAAATCCAGGTGGGGAGTGGGTAAGGCAAGTTTGCACTCTGAGTCTCCCTGTGCAAGGCAAACAGCAGCTCCTGTGGGTTTTGGGGGATGAGAGTGGTTCTAATACAACTGAGTTGATGTTCCAGTTGGGAGTGTTGCTGCCTCTGTTGCACAGGAGAGTTTGTGGAAGGCATATAAAGTAGCAGATGGTGGTTAGCCCCACACGGTTCCCATGCACTTGGCAAGGCAGACCTACTCCCACTGTTCATCTGGCAGCAGTGAGTGAGCTCCAGTCAGCCTGTAACCAAAACTCAGAATTTCTGGAGTTCATAGGCTTTCCCCACCGATATAGCAACCAGGGCTTTCAGGCCATGCTTCTCCCTGTTCGCTGCAAGCCTGGGCACCTCTCTCCTGCAACCATGGCTCCTGCACTCACAGTCCACTTTTCATTTTCCCCGCCCTGACCAAGGGAGTTCTCTCAACTTGAGGTTATATCATGAAACCCTGTTGGGAGCCTTTTTAAACCTGTGACCACTGCTTGATCTTTTTGGCTGTGGTCTGTGGAGACCCCTGTGAGGAACGGTAGGGAATCATTGCCCTTGGTCCATGCTGGAATCTGGGAGTACATGCAAGCATCTTCCTGCAACTGCTCTTTTTGTATTTCATGACCTGCCCCAAGTCGGCCCCTGTACTAGCTGGGGCTAGGGCCCTGTAAGTTTTAAGGTTTTAAGAGGGTCTATTTTGTTATGAGTATAATCCATGTGCTGAGAAAAATAATGTGTATACTACTACACCCATTGCATGAAATGTTTTGTAAATATGTTTTAGATTCATTTTTTCTGTGATGGATAGATAGTTCTGATAAAATGCAGATTAAGTCTGATTTTTTATGTTTCTTTTCTGTCTGTAAGGTTTGTCCCAAGGCTGAAAGTGAGGTGTTGAAGTCTTCAGCTATTATTGTATTGGAGTCTACCTCTCTCTTTAGCTCTAATACTATTGGTTATATGTATTTGGGGCTCCAGTGTTGGGTGCAGATATATTTAAAATTGTTATATCTTCTTGTTGAGCTAACCCCTTTATATAGTGTTCTTCTTTTTATCTTCTTGTAGTTTTTGTCTTGAAATATATCTTTTTCTGATATAAACATAGTGACTTCTGCTCTTTATTTTGGTTTCCATTGGCATGGAATAGTTTTTCCCATCTCTTTATTTTCAGTGTATTTGTGTCTTTATAGGTGAAGGGAGTTTCTTGTAGGCAACTGATCAATGGTCTTTCTTTTCTTTCTTTTTTTTAAATCAATTCAGCCACTCTATGTCTTTCCATTGGAGAGTTTAGTCGATTTGTGTTTAATGTAGTTATTGATGAGTAAGAACTTACTCTTGCCATTTTGTTATAGTTTTCTATTTCTGTGTGTGTGTGTCTGTGTGTGTGTGTGTGTGTGTGTTTTCTTTCATCTTTCTTTTCTTCCTGTCCTTTTAGTGAAGGTGATTTCCTCTTGTGATGTGATTTAGTTTCCTGCTTTTTATTTTTTGTGTATCTATTGCATGTTTTAATTTTGGTTTGAGGTTATTATGAAGCTCACAAATAGTATCTTATAACCCACTGTTTTATGCTGATAGCAACAAAACACTGTTTGCATAAACAACAAACAAGCAAGTATAAAGAAAGCTAATACAAACTTTATGCCTTAACTTCATCCCCTACTTTTTAAATTTTTGTTGTTTATACTCATATCTTTTTGTACCATACCTTGAAAACTTACTATAGTTACATTTTTTTATTGGTTTACACATCACGGTTACAGTGTCATAATATTCTGCGCTATTCTGTGTACTTACTGTAAACAGTAAGTTTTCTATGTTCAGGTTATTACTTATTGCTTATTAACATCCTTTGCTTTCTGATGAGCAACTCCCTTTAGCATTTCTTGTAGAACAGATCGGGTGTTGATGAAATCCTATTTTTGTTTGTCTGAGAAAGTTCTTATTTCTCCTTCAAAAATTAAAAATATTTTCACCAGATACACCAATGTGGGAACATTTGTGTGTGTGTGCGTGTGGTTTTTTTTTGTTGTTGTTGCTTGTTTTCCTAAGAACTTAAATATGTCTTGCTACTCTCTTCTGGCCTCTAAGATTTGCACTGAAAAGTGTGCTGCCAGATGTATTTGAACTCACTTCTATTTTATTTGTTTTTATTTTCCCTTGCTGCTTTCAGGATTCCTTCTTTATGATTGTTTTTCAGGAGTTTGGTTAAATGCTTAAGAGAGATATATATATATATTTTCGGATTAAATTGGCATAGTGTTCCATACGCTTCTTGTACTTGAATATTGATATCTTTCTCTAGGTTTGGGAAGTTCTCTGTTATTATCCCTTTGAATAAACTTTCTACCCCTATCTCTCTTTCTCTACATCAACTTTAAGGCCAATAACTCTTAAATTTGCCCTTTGAGGCTATTTTCTATTTTCTAGATCCTGTAGGCATGCATCATTGTTTTTTCTCTTCTTCCTCCTGGCTGTGTATTTTCTTTATTTTTTTTAACTTTATTTATTATTATTATTATACTTTAAGTTCTAGGGTACATGTGCATAACGTGCAGGTTTGTTACATATGTATACTTGTGCCATGTTGCTGTGCTGCAATCATCAACTCGTCAGCACCCATCAACTCGTCATTTACATCAGCTATAACTCCCAATGCAATCCTTCCCGCCTCCCCCCTCCCCATGATAGGCCCCGGTGTGTGATGTTCCCCTTCCCGAGTCCAAGTGATCTCATTGTTCAGTTCCCACCTATGAGTGAGAACATGCGGTGTTTGGTTTTCTGTTCTTGTGATAGTTTGCTAAGAATGATGGTTTCCACCTGCATCCATGTCCCTACAAAGGACACAAACTCATCCTTTTTGATGGCTGCATAGTATTCCATGGGGTATATGTGCCACATTTTCTTAATCCAGTCTGTCACTGATGGACATTTGGGTTGATTCCAAGTCTTTGCTATTGTGAATAGTGCCGCAATAAACATACGTGTGCATGTGTCTTTATAGCAGCATGATTTATAATCCTTTGGGTATATACCCAGTAATGGGATGGCTGGGTCATATGGTACTTCTAGTTCTAGATCCTTGAGGAATCACCATACTGTTTTCCATAATGGTTGAACTAGTTTACAGTCCCACCAACAGTGTAAAAGTGTTCCTATTTCTCCACATCCTCTCCAGCACCTGTTGTTTCCTGACTTTTTAATGATCGCCATTCTAACTGGTGTGAGATGGTATCTCATTGTGGTTTTGATTTGCATTTCTCTGATGGCCAGTGATGATGAGCATTTTTTCATGTGTCTGTTGGCTGTATGCATGTCTTCTTTTGAGAAAAGTCTGTTCATATCCTTTACCCACTTTTTGATGGGGTTGTTTGTTTTTTTCTTGTAAATTTGTTTGAGATCTTTGTAGGTTCTGGATATTAGCCCTTTGTCAGATGAGTAGATTGCAAAAATTTTCTCCCATTCTGTAGGTTGCCTGTTCACTCTGATGGTAGTTTCTTTTGCTGTGCAGAAGCTCAAGACAGGGATACTCTCTTTCACCACTCCTATTCAACATAGTGTTGGAAATTCTGGCTAGGGCAATCAGGCAAGAGAAAGAAATCAAGGGTATTCAGTTAGGAAAAGAAGAAGTCAAATTGTCCCTCTTTGCAAATGACATGATTGTATATTTAGGAAACCCCATTGTCTCAGCCCTAAATCTCCTTAAGCTGATAAGCAACTTCAGCAAAGTCTCAGGATACAAAATTAATGTGCAAAAATCACAAGCATTCTTATACACCAGTAACAGACAAACAGAGAGCCAAATCATGAATGAACTTCCATTCACAATTGCTTCAAAGAGAATCAAATACCTAGGAATCCAACTTACAAGGGATGTAAAGGACCTCTTCAAGGAGAACTACAAACCACTGCTCAGTGAAATCAAAGAGGACACAAACAAATGGAAGAACATACCATGTTCATGGATAGGAAGAATCAATATCGTGAAAAATGGCCATACTGCCCAAGATTATTTATAGATTCAATGCCATTCCCATCAAGCTACCAATAAGTTTCTTCACAGAATTGGAAAAAACTGCTTTAAAGTTCATATGGAACCAAAAAAGAGCCCGCATCTCCAAGACAATCCTAAGTCAAAAGAACAAAGCTGGAGGCATCACACTACCTGACTTCAAACTATGCTACAAGGCTACAGTAACCAAAACAGCATGGTACTGGTACCAAAACAGAGATATAGACCAATGGAACAGAACAGAGTCCTCAGAAATAATACCACACATCTACAGCCATCTGATCTTTGATAAACCTGAGAGAAACAAGAAGTAGGGAAAGGATTCCCTATTTAATAAATGGTGCTGGGAAAATTGGCTAGCCATAAGTAGAAAGCTGCAACTGGATCCTTTCCTTACTCCTTATACGAAAATATTAATTCAAGATGGATTAGAGACTTAAATGTTAGACCTAATTCCATAACAACCCTAGAGGAAAACCTAGGTAGTACCATTCAGGACATAGGCATGGGCAAAGACTTCATGTCTAAAACACCAAAAGCAACGGCAACCAAAGCCAAAATTGACAAATGGGATGTAATTAAACTAAAAAGCTTCTGCACAGCAAAAGAAACTACCATCAGAGTGAACAGGCAACCTACAGAATGGGAGACAATTTTTGCAATCTACTCATCTGACAAAGGGCTAATATCCAGAACCTACAAAGAACTCAAACAAATTTACAAGAAAAAAACAGACAACCCCATCAAAAAGTGGGCAAAGGATATGAACAGACATTTCTCAAAAGAAGACATTCATACAGCCAACAGACACATGAAAAAATGCTCATCATCACTGGCCATCAGAGAAATGCAAATCAAAACCACAATGAGATACCATCTCACATCAGTTAGAATGGCGATCATTAAAAAGTCAGGAAACAACAGGTGCTGGAGAGGATGTGGAGAAATAGGAACACTTTTACACTGTTGGTGGGACTGTAAACTAGTTCAACCATTATGGAAAACAGTATGGTGATTCCTCAAGGATCTAGAACTAGAAGTACCATATGACCCAGCCATCCCATTACTGGGTATATACCCAAAGGATTATAAATCATGCTGCTATAAAGACACATGCACACGTATGTTTATTGCGGCACTATTCACAATAGCAAAGACTTGGAATCAACCCAAATGTCCATCAGTGACAGACTGGATTAAGAAAATGTGGCACATATACACCATGGAATACTATGCAGCCATAAAAAAGGATGAGTTTGTGTCCTTTGTAGGGACATGGATGCAGGTGGAAACCATCATTCTTAGCAAACTATCACAAGAACAGAAAACCAAACACCGCATGTTCTCACTCATAGGTGGGAACTGAACAATGAGATCACTTGGACTCGGGAAGGGGAACATCACACACCGAGGCCTATCATGGGGAGGGGGGAGGGGGGAGGGATTGCATTGGGAGTCATACCTGATGTAAATGACGAGTTGATGGGTACAGCACAGCAACATGGCACAAGTATACATATGTAACAAACCTGCACATTATGCACATGTACCCTAGAACTTAAAGTATAATAATAATAAAAAAAGAAAGCTGAAACTGGATCCTTACTTACTCCTTATATGAAAATTAATTCAAGATGGATTAGAGACTTAAATGTTAGACCTAATACCATAAAAACCCTGGAGGAAAACCTAGGTAGTACCATTCAGGACATATGCATGGGCAAAGACTTCATGCCTAAAACACCAAAAGCAACGGCAGCAAAAGCCAAAATTGACAAATGGGATCTCATTAAACTGGCTTTGTATTTTCAAAGAGGCTGTCTTCAGCTCACTAATTCTTTCATCTGCTTGATCAATTTTGCTTTAAAAGGTTCTTATGTATTCTCCTGCATGCCAATGCATTTTTCAGATTCACAAATTCGGTTTGATTTGCTTTAATTATTTCAACCTCTTTGTTCTGTTTACCTCATGTAATTCTAAATTCCTTCTCTGTGTTATCATGAAATTATTTGAGTTTTTTCAAACAGCTATTTTAAATTCTCTCTCTGAAAGATGCCTTATTTAGTTAATTTGCTGAGGTCATGATTCCCTGGATGCTCTTGACACATGTAGATGTTCATTAGTGTCTGGGCATTGAAGAGTTAGGTATTTATTATAGTCGCCACTGTCGGGTCTTGTTTGTACCTTTCATTTTTTTCTTGATAAGGCTTCTCAGTTATTCAAAAAGACTTGTGTGTTGTGATCTAAGTTGCGTGTGCTTTCAGGGGTACCTCAAGAACAGTAACACGATGGTTCTTCTAGACTCATAGAGGAATCACCTTGATGGTCTTAGAAAAAATCCTGAAGAATTCTCTGGACTACCAGGTAGAGACTCTTCTTTTTTTCCTAAGCACTCTATGTTCTGAGCCACCTGAAGCTGAGAGTGTAGTGAAATAAGCACCCCCTTGACCACCACCACTGTAACTGTACTGAGTTAGATATGAAGCCACTACAGCACTGGGTCTTGTCTAACACCTGCTGTATTTATTCCCTGGCTGATGTCTATGTTCGCTCAAGTCCCTGGGGCTCTATATTCAGCAAGTTGCAATCCAAGCCATAGCTATGTCCTTCCTTTCAGGGTGGTGAGTTCTCCCAGGCTGTGGACAAGTCCAGAGGTGCCTTCCAGGAATCAGGGACTAGATTTTAAAAACTGACAAGAGTATCTGGTTTTCTATTCTACTGTGTTTGAGCTGGCACTCATACCCCCTGGTCTAGAGCTCCGCCTTCAGGGCAATTGGCTCCTCTTGAGCCCAGGGCAAGTCCAGAAATACAATCTTAAAGCCATGTCCTGGAATGGAAGACCCCCAAGAGCCCATTTGGTGCTCTTCCTCCCTGTGGCCAAGTTAGTACCTAAATGCAATACAAAGTCCCCTTTACTTTTCCCTTTGCTTCTCTCAAGTAGAGAGAGTTATCTCACAGCCACCACAGCTAGAAATGTACTGAGTGTCACCTGAAGCCAGCAAATTTCAGTATCTCATACAAAGCCCTTAATGCAGTACTGGGCATTACTGCTGGTTATTCAAGGCACTTTAGTTAGAAGGTGATAAATGCTTCCAGGACTGAGTCCTTACCTTCAAGGCAATGGTTTTGTTCTGGCTCAGGGTATACTTCATAAAAAGGATGAGTTCATGTCCTTTGTAGGAACATGAATGCAGCTGGAAACCATCATTCTCAGCAAACTATCGCAAGAACAGAAAACCAAACACCGCATATTCCCACCCATAGGTGGGAATTGAACAATGAGATCACTTGGACACAGGAAGGGGAACATCACACACCGGGGCCTGTTGTGGGGTGGGGTAAGTGGGGAGGGATAGCATTAGGAGATATACCTAATGTAAACGACGAGTTAATGGGTGCAGCACACGAACATGGCACATGTATACATATGTAACAAACCTGCACGTTGTGCACATGTATCCTAGAACACAAAGTATAAAAAAAATACAAAACAACAACAACAACAACAACAAAAGAAATGTTATTCAGGATCTAGGGCCTGGAAAGGGAGCCTTGTGGCTCTAACTAGTGCCCTATCCTGCTGTGGCTGAGCCGGTATTCAAGGTGCAATACAAACTTCTCTCTACTCTTCCTTCTCCTCTCCTCAAGAGAAAGAAAGGTATTTCTTTTTGAGCAGTAAACTGTGCAGCCAAGGTGATGGCTAATGCCAGCACTCCCTTAGCCACTCCAGCTCGTGTATCAGTATGTCATGTGCCTGCCCCAGGCTGCTGTCTCTGGGCCCAGTTTAGCACTAGGACTCACCTAAAAGTTGCAGTCCTTTTGGCCTAGATCAATTTTCACTTTTATTTACAACTCCTGAGCACTTTAGCCCATGGTGATGAGGCTTGTGGGAATTCAAGTTCAGATCACTGGGATTGACGATTCCCTTCTGGCTAGGGCTGATTGAAATACTCCTTCTATGGGTGAGTATCAGCTGAGTTTGGTCATTTTCCTTTTTGCTATAATAGGACTACACTGCGTTTCATGCTGCTGAATTATTGTGCTCTCCCTCTCCCAGTGCTCAGAAGTGCTCTGTGCACCAGGTAACTGCTGCCGGGACATACGGAACAGGTAGCCTCTGCAGTTAAATACTGTTTATTTTTATTTTTATTTTTATTTTTTTCCTCTTCAGTTCCTCTTTCAGTAACACAATGTTAAAATCAGGTACTGTGCGTTCTTACCTGATTTTTGCTTTTTATGAAGGTGCTTCTTGGTGTAGATAGCTGTTAAATTAGTATCCTTGCTGGGAAGATAATCAGTATGGTGTTCTATTTTGCTATTTTTCTCCACTTCCAGTAATATGATCATTTAAATGCTATCAATTTTTCTGATCCACGTGCATGGGTAGGTAGTTTTATTTGATTTTGTGTCACTTCAATGTCTTTCACCTGTATTTTTTAGTTTTTCTCCTATGATCCTTCACCTATTGGTTAGGATTATCCTGACGTTTTGTGTTTTTCTTTTTGAAGCAATTATATATAGAATTTCCTTCTCAATTTCTTCCTTGGGTGGATAATTATTGGTGTGTAGAAACACTGCTATTTGTATTTTTGGATCCTTCAATTTAACTATATTCATCTATCAAGTCTAATTTTTTTTGATGGAATGTTAGTTTTCTTCTAGCTATAAGATCATATCATCAACTAAGAACAAGAGTTTGACTTCCTCTTTTACAATTTGGATGCTATTTATGTCTTCCTCTTGTCAGATTGTTCTGGTTAGGACTTCTAGTACTATGTTGAGTAGGAATGGGGAAAGTGGGTGTCATGGTGTTGATTCTGTTCTTAGAAGAAAGGCTTTCAAATTGCCCTCATTTAGTATTAAGTTGGCTGTAGATTTGTCATATTTGGGCAGTATTATTTTGATGGACATTTATTTATGCCTAGTTTATTGAGAGCTTTTATAAAAAAGGAATGTTGAATTTTATCAAATGCTTTTTCTGTATCTACTGATATTATCATATAGTTTTGTCCTTTATTCTGCTAATTTCATGTTTTACACTTACTGATTGGCATATGTTAAACCATCCTTGTATCCCTGGAATAATTCCCACCTAACACAGGTGAATTATCTTCTTGGTGTGCTGTTGAATTTGGTTTGCTGGAATTTTTAAAAAGAATTTTTAGCTAGTTTTCTAATTTTTTTGTCCCTGTCTGGTTTGTGGATCAGGTAATGCTGGAATTATAGAATGAGTTAGGAAGAATTCCCTCTTCTTCGATGTATTGGAATAGTTTTAGAAGAATGAGTATTAGTTCTTTGAAGGCTTGCTAGAATTTGGTTGCGAATTCATCTAGCTCTGTGTCTCTATTTTATTTATTTCTCTGCTAGTTAGTATTATTTCTTTTCTTCTGCTACATGTGGGTTTGCTTTGTTTTTACTTTTCTAGTTACATAAAGTAAATTGTTAAATTGTTAGTAATATGGTTTGGCTCTGTCTCCACCCAAATCTCACCTTGAATTGTAATAATCCCTACTTGTCAAGGGTGGGGCCATGTGGAGATAAATGAGTCATAGGGGATGGTTTTCCCCATACTGTTCTCACAGTAGTGAATAAGTCTCACAACCTCAGATGGTTTTAGAAATGGAAGTTGACCCTGCACAAACTCTCTTGCCTGCCACTATGTAACACGTGACTTTGCCCCTCAATTGCCTTCAACCATCATTGTGAGACTTCCCCAGCCATGTGGAAATGTGAGTCAATTAAACCTCTTTCCTTTATAAATTACCCAGTTTTGGATATGTCTTTATTAGCAGTGTGATAATTAATTAATACAGTTAGTTTGCAATCTCTCTGGTTTTTGTTTTTTTCTTTCAACTTTTATTTTACGTTTAGGGGGTTACATGTGCAGATTTGTTACACATGGGTAAATTGTGTGTCACTGGAGTTTAATAAGTAAGTGTTTTCTTCACCCAGGTAGTGAGCATAGTACCCAATAAGTAATATTTCAATCCTCACTCTCCTCCCACTGTCCACCCTCAAGTAGCCCTTAGTATCTATTGTTCCCTTCTTTGGGTCTATGTCTGCTCAATGTTTAACACCTACTCTTAAGTGATAAAAACATAATTTCATTTTCATTTTCTGTAGTAAGTCACTTATAATAATGGCTTCCAGCTTCATCCATGTTGCTGCAAAGAACATCATTTTATTCTTTTTATAGATGCACAGTGTTTCATGGTGTATACATGCCACATTTTCTTTGTCCAGGCAATATTGATGGGGATATAAATTCATTCGATGTCTTTGCTATTGTGAAATGTTTTGTAATTAATGTACAGGTGCAGGGGTTTTTATGTTAGAATGACTTATATTCCTTTGAGTATATATGCAGTAATGGGAGTGCTGGGTTGTATAGTAGTTCTAAGTTATTTGAGAAATCTTAAAACTGCTTTCCACAGTATCAAGTTTTATGTTTAAGTCTTTAAACTATCTTGAGTTGATTTTTGTACATGGTGAAAGGGGATCAGTTTTAGACTTCTGAATATGGCTAGCACCACTTATTGAATAGGGAGACCCTTCATCATTGCTTGTTATTGTTGACTTTGTCAAAGATCAGATAATTGTGGGTACATGACTTTATTTCTAGGTTCTATAACCTGTTCCATGGGCCTATGTGTCTGTGTTTGTACTAGTACCATGCTGTTTTGGGTACTGATAGAGTAGTTTAAAGTAAGGTAGCGTGATGCCTTTGGCTTTATTCTTTTTGGTTAAGATTGATTTGACTATTTGGGTTCTTTTTGTTTTCATATAAATTTTAAAATAGTTGTTTTCTAATTCTGTAAAAAATGTCATTGGTAGTTTGATAGTAATAAACTTGGAACTATAAATTGCTGTGGGCAGTGTGATTATTTTAATAATATTAATTGTTTATATCCGTGAATATGAAATGGTTTTTCATTTGTTTATGTCATCTCAGATTTCCTTCATTAGTGTTTTGTGATTCTTACTGTAGAGCTCTTTCACCTGCCTGATTAGCTGTATTCGTAGGTGTTTTATTTTTTGTCACTATTGTAAATGGGATTGCATTCTTGATTTGGCTCTCAGGTTGAAAGTTATTGGTGAATACAAATTCTACTGATTTTATACATTGATTTTGTACACTAAAAATTTGTTGAACTAATTTATCAGATCTAGTAGCTTTGGGGCAGAGACTATAAGGTTTTTTTAGGTATGGGATCAAATAATCTTCTAAAAGAGACAATTTGACTGTCTCTCTTACTGTTTGGATGCCTTTTATTTCTTTCTTTTGCCTAATTGCTCTGTTAGGACTTCCAGAACTATGTTGAACAGGAGTTGTGAGAGTGGACATCTTTGTCTTGTTCCTGTTATCAAGGAGAATCCTTCCAGCTTTTTTCCATTCAATATGATGTTAACTGGAGGTTTGACATAGATGTCTCCTATTATTTTGAGGTATTTTCCTTTGATTCCTAGTTTGTTGAGGTTTTTTTTTTTAATATGAAGTGATGTTGAATTTTTAAAAAGCATTTCCTATGTCTATTTAGATGATCATGTAGTTATAACTTTTAGTTCTGTTTATGTGATGAATGACATTTATTTATTTGCATATGTTGAAATAAACTTGCATCTCAGCAACAAAACTTACCTGATCATAGTGAATTCACGTTTTGATGTGCTGCTGTATTCAGTTTTCTAATATTTTGTTGAGGGTTTTTTTCATCTGTGTTCATCAAGGATATTGGCCTGAAATTTTCTTTCTTTGTTATATTTCTGCCAGATTTTGGAATTAGGCTGATACCTGCTTCATAGAATGACTTAAGGAGGAGTCCATCCTCCTCAGTTTTTTTGAATACTTTCAATAAGATTGGTGCTTGTTCTGCTTTATTCATTGAGTAGAATTTGTCTATAAATCCCTCTCATCCAGGGCTTGTTTTTGGTTGGTAGGTTTTTTACTACTGATTCAGTTTCAGACCTCAATATTAGTATATTCATGGTTTCAATCTGTTTCTGACTCAATCTTGGGAGATTGTGTGTTTCCAGGAATTTAGTCATTTTCTCTAGAATTTCTAATTTGTTTGCATAATGTTGTGCATAGTATTCTCCGAGGATCTTCTGTATTTCTGTGTGATCAGTAATATCATCTTTGTCATTTCTTATTATACTTATTTGGATTTTCTCTTTTTTCTTTGTTAATCTGTCTAGCAGTCTATTAATTATCTGTACTTTTTGTGGAACCAACTCTTGGTTTCATTGATCTTTTTTGGAGATTTTTGCTTCTTAATTTCATTGACTTCTTTAATTTTAGTTAGTTATTTTCTTCTACTAGATTGGGGGTTGTTTCATTCCTTTTTAGTAACATTCTATTTTTTCACTTTTATTTTTTGAGACAGAGTTTCACTCTTGTTGCCCAGGCTGAACTGCAATTGCATGATCTTGGCTCGCTGCAACCTCCACCTCCTGAGCTCAAGCAATTATCCTGCCTTCGCCATCTGAGTAGCTGGGATCACAGGTGCCTGTCATGATGCCTGGCTAATTTTTGTATTTTTAGTAGAGACAGGGTTTCACCACATTGGCCAGGCCGGTCTCAAACTCCTGACCTCAGGTGATCCACCTGCCTTGGACTACCGAAGTGCTGGGATTACACACATGAGCCACTGCACCTGGCCAATAACGTTCCTTTAGATGCAAAATTAGATTGTTAATTTGGGATCTTTTTAACTTCGTGGTGCAGGTGTTTATGGGTATACATTTTCCTCTTAACACTGCTTTAGCTATATCCCAGAGGTGTTGGTATGTTGTGCCCCCATGTTCATTAATTTTTTTTAAAAAAATTTCTGTCTTAATTTTGATGTTCACCCAGGAGTTGCTCAGAACAAGTTGTTTAATATCCATGTATTTTAGTTGTTCTGAAAGATATTCTTGATATTTATTTCTATTTTTATTGCACTGTGGTACAAGAGATTACCATTTTTGAATTTATTGATATTTGCTTTCTGACCAAGCATGTGGTCACTCATAGAATATGATTTGTTGTGCCACAGCTGCCATCCCCTAACCATGGATGCACGAGCACCCCACTGCAAAGCGACCACCAGTGCCAATGTGTGCATGGACACTGGCAACACTGCCTCTGCTGCACCACCACTGCTGCCAGTGAGATTACACACACAAGCACCATCAACTACAATTCCACGCACCGCTACCACCACCAGTGCAAACACATGCACAGGGTATTAGCACTGTGCACCCTCCAGTGCCCCACCACTACTGCTGTGGTGTGAGTGTAACCATAGTAATACCACTATGTCCCAGCCAGTTCCCTCTCCAGTCGAAGTGCGTGCACCCTGCCATGCTGCAATGGCTAGTGACACACATGAGGAAGCACAGATCCCACTGCCACAGCCCTGATGAAGCATTTGGGCTGGTACTATCCATTGGAATGTTGTGGACAGTGGACCAAGAACACCTTAGCCCCTACAGCACAGCAGGTTCCTAATCAAGATGGGCCACAGAAAAAGCAGGAGGCCCAGGACTTGACCCCCAGAGTAAGGTCACACAGCCCAGTTGTGCTGAGTTAAGGCCTGATTTCCTGAAATCTTCCAGAAATGAAGCCAATTCACAGAACACTCTTTATACCACAATTGAATACCTAAGGCAATCAAAGATAATAAATGCAAGCAAACCCATCCAAAGGACAGCAACTTCAAAGATTGAAGGAACATCAGGCCACAAAGATGAGAAAGTTGCACAAGAACTCTGGCAACTCTAAGAACCAGAGTGTTTTTTTTTCTTTCCTCCAAATGACTATACTAGTTCCTCAGTAATGGTTCTTAATCAGGCTAAAATTGCTGAAATGACAGACATAGAATTCAGAATATGGATGGGAAAAAAGATCATTGAGATCTGAGACAAAGCCAAAACCCAATGCAAGGAATCTCGGGAATACAATAAAATGATACAGAAGCTGGAAAACAAAATGGCCATTTTAAGCAAGGATCAAACTGATCTTATAGAGCTGAAAAAGGCACTTCAAGAATCTTATAATTGTGAGTACTAAAAGTAGATAGAACAAGCTGAGGAAAGAATCTCAGAGCTCAAAGACTGGTTCTCTGAAGTAACTCAGTCGGTCAAAAACAGAGAAAAAAAGAATAAGGAAGAATGAACACTGTTTATCAGAAATATGGGATTATGTAAAGAGACCATTTCTGTGACCCACTGGTGTTCCTGAATGAGAGAAAGTGAAAGTACATAAGTTGGAAAACATATTTGAAGATGTCATCCTTGTAAATTTCCCCAACCTCACTGGCAAGACCAACATTCAAATTTAGGAAATGCAGAGAAATGTGAGATATTGTACAAGAAAACCACCCTCAAGACACATAATTGTCAAATTCTCCAAGGTTGCAATGACAGAAAAAGTGTTAAAGGCAGCTAAAGAGAAAGATAGGTCATATATAAAGAAAACTCCATCAGGATAACAGCAGACCTTTCAGCAGAAACCCCATAAGCCAGAAGAAAATGGGGGCTTATATTCAGCATTCTTAAAGAAAAGAATTTCCAACCAATAATTTATTATCCAGCCAAACTAAGCTTCACAAGTGAATGAGAAATAAGACCATTTCCTGAAAAGTAAATGCTAAGGGAATTTGTTACCACCAGACCTGCCTTTGAAGTCCTGAAGGGTGTGCTAAATGTGGAAAGACCATTACCAGCCATGGAAAGCACAAATGAGTACATAGGCCATTGACACTATAAAGCACTTATACAATCAAGTCTGCATAATAACAAGCTAACAACATGATGACAGGATCAAATCCAAACATATCAATATTAAACTCAATGTAAACAGGCTAATGCCCCCAAGTTAAAGGCACAGACTAGCAAGTTGGATAAAGAAGGAAGACCCAACTGTATGCTGCCTTCAGAAGACACGTCTCACAAGCAATGACCCCCATTGGCTGGGGGTACAGGGATTGAGAAAAATCTACCAAGCAAATTGAAAAGAGAAAAAAAAAATCAGGGCTTACTATTCTAATTTCATACAAAATAGACTTTCAACCAACAATGATAAAAAAAGCAAAGAAGAGAATTATAAATTTGTAAGGCATTAAATTCAGCAAGAAGACATAAGTATATTAAATAAATATGAACCCAACAAAGAAGAACCCAGATTCATAAAATATGTTCTTAGAGAACTATGAAGAGACATAATTAGATAACTACATAATAATACTGGGAGACTTTGACATCCCACTGACAACATTAGACAGATCAACCAGGCAGAAAACTAACAACAATACTCAAGACTTGAACTTGACCCTTGACCAAATAGACCTAACAGACACCTGCAGTGCTCTCCAACCCCCAAATAACAGAATATACATTCTTATTTGCACATGGCATACAATCTAAAATTCGAACATAACTGTCCATAAAACTCCCATCAAATTAAAAAAAATACCAAAATTATATCAACCACACTTTTGGATCACAACATAATATACATCAAAATCAATACTAAGATGATTACATAAAGTCACAGAATTACATGGAAGGTAAACAACCTGCTCCTCAATAATTTTTGCTTAAACAATAAAATAAAGACAGAAATCAAGAAATTTGAAACTCATGAGAATAAAGATACAACATAGCTGAATGAGAGAAAATATTTGCAAACTATGAATGTGACAAAGTCCTAATTCCAGCATCTATAAGGAACTTAAACAAATTAATTACCAAAAATAAAGACCTAACCCATTAAAAAGTGGGCAAAGGACATGGACACTTTTCCAAAGATGACATACATGCAGCCAACACACATATGAAAAAATGCTAAAGCTCACCAATAATTAGAGAAATGAAAATCAAAACCACAAGGAGATACCATCTCACACAAGCCCAAATGACTATTATATAAAGAGTCAAAAAATAACAGACGCTGTCAAGGTGGTGGAGAAGGGAATGCTTATACACTGCTGGGGTGAATGCAAATTAGTTCAGCCATTTTGGAAAGCAGTGTGGTAATTTCTCAAAGATCTTGGATCAGAATTACTATTTGACCCAGCAATCCCATTATTGGTTATATACCCAAGGGAATACAAATTGTTCCACCCATGAAGACACCTGCATGCATATGTTCATTGAAGTACTATTCACAGTATCAAGGACATAATTATTCTAAATGACCATCAATGGTAGACTGGATAAAGAAATCTGGGAATTTTGAAGCAGAGGAAAAATGGTGAATAGGAGGCAGGACTAAATGTAGCTCCGAATTGGACAGAGAGAGCAGCTTGTGGAGACTTGGATCATGAACTTCTGCTCCAAGAACTACTGCAGGAATATACCAAAAAATCCAAGACAATTCGTAGTCCCTTTGAGGGAAGCAGATTGCTCCTGCAGAACCTGGGAAACAGACCAAATACTGTGAGTGCCCATACTGTGAAAGTGGGAAAGGGGAATCATCTGCCCTGGAACACACACCCTCATTGGGGAACCTGAAGCTCTAGATCATGAGAGGATTTGACTTAACCTAAAGTTGAGTTAATTTAGAGATCAGAGTGAAATACAGGGTCATAGAGGAAGCAGTGAGGAAAGACCTGCTGGCTCTCTGGGTGCCCAGGGAAGCCATTTCTGATTTGACTCACAGGGATCCTTGGGGAGGGTTGCCAGAGGAACTAGGAAAGTATCACAGAAAGAAAACACCCACCTGAACTTTGTAATA
The DNA here is from genome assembly GCF_024542745.1 of Macaca thibetana thibetana. Taxonomy (NCBI): domain Eukaryota; kingdom Metazoa; phylum Chordata; class Mammalia; order Primates; family Cercopithecidae; genus Macaca; species Macaca thibetana. The sequence continues at coordinate 56,621,040 of NC_065598.1, forward strand.
ATTCCCACTGAATGTGAGATTTCCTGGCCAGAACTTGGGGGGAAGGTGTGAATCTGGTGTGCAGACTCGACAGGTGGGGAGCTGCAAAAGTCCTGCTTACTGTTGCAGCTGGGAGGCTTATAGCCTGGGGCAAGTCCTCAGCTCTGCTTGCCCATTGCCTGAAAACAAACTCGGTTCTGTTGGTAGAGGGGAGGAGCATGATGGGAGCAAGACTGGCCTTTTGGGTTGCATGGGAGCTGGCTGAGGGCTGTGGCAGCCAGATTTCCCCAACTTCTCTGGAAATCTTCATGACACAGCAGAGGCAGCCATAATCTTTCTGGAAACAACTCCATTGACCTGGGAACCACACCCCCATCCCCAACAGCAGCCACAGCAAGCACCACCCAAGGAGGGTCTGAACTTAGACATGCCTAACCTTGCCCCCACCTGATGGATTTTCCCTACCCACCCTCATAGCTGAAAACAAGGGTCACATTCTCTTGGGAGCTCTAGGGTCCCAGCCACTGCCTGATCCTCTGTATACTACCACAGCTGATGCATTCTTGAAAGCACCACCTTCTGGCAGGAGGCCAAGCAGCACAAAACTAGTGCATTAAACAATTACAACTAAGGACCCTCACAGAGCTCATTTAACTCCCTGGCCACCTCCACAGGAGTAGGTGCTAGTAGACCTGAAGGCTGATAGACCTGAAGGCAGTTCACATCAAAGGACTCTGTGCAGACACACCCCAGTACCAGCCCAGAGCCTGATAGCCATGCTTGGTGGCTAGATCCAGAAGAGAAATAACAATCACTACAGTTCATCACTCAGGAAGCCACATCCCTAGGAAAAGGGGAGATTACCACATCAAGGGAGCAACCCATGGGACAAAGAACCTGAACAGCAGCCTTGAGCCCCAGATCTTCCCTCTAATATAGCCTACCTAAATGATGAGAAACCAGAAGAACAATTCAGGTCATATGACAAAACAAACTTCTCTAACTCCCTCCAAAAATCACATTAGCTTACTAGCAATAGATCCTAACCAAGAAGAAATTGCTGAATTGCCTGAAAAGGAATTCAGAAAGTAGATTATTAAGCTAATCAAAGAAGCACCAGAGAAAGGTGAGTCCAACTTAAGGAAATAAAAAAAGACACAAGATATAAGTGGAGAAATCTTCAGTGAAATATATAGCATAAAAAAATAATGGCAACTTCAGGAAACAAAAGACACACTTAGGGAAATGCAAAATGTACTAGAAAGTCTCAGTAATAGAATCAAACAAGCAGATGAAAGAACTTCAAACTCAACAACAAAGTTTTTGAATTAACTCAATCCAACAAAGACAAAGAGAAAATAATTTTTTAAAGTGAATAAAACTGGAGATTGCTGGCAAGATGGCCAATAGGAAGAGCTCCAGTCTGCAGCTCCCAGTGAGATCGATGCAGAAGGTACGTGATTTCTGCATTTCCAACTGAGGTACCCGGTTCATGTCATTGGGACTGGCTGGACAGTGGGTGTAGCCCATGGAGGGCGAGCCGAGCAGGGTGGGACGTCACCTCACCTGTGAAGAGCAAGGGGTCAGGAAATTTTCTCCCCTACCCAAGGGAAGCCATGAGGGACTGAGCCTGAGGAACTGTTCACTCCGGCCCAGGTATCACACTGGTCCCCTGGTCTTCACAACCCGCAGACCAGGAGATTCTCCATGGGGCCTACCCAATAGGGCCCTGGGTTTCAAGCACAAGACTGGGCGGCCATTTGGGCAGATATCAAAAGATTCCTGCCACCTCCCCCATATCCCAGTGGCACCTGGAATGCCAGCGAGACAGAACCATTCACTCCCCTGGAAAGGGATGCTGAAGCCAGGGAGTCAAGTGGTCAGGCTCAGCAGGTCCCAATCCCATGGAGCCCAGCAAATTCAGATCCACTGGTTAGAAATTCTCAGTGCCAGCACAGCAGCAGGCTGATTGACCTGGGATGCTCGAGCTTGGAGGGGGAGGGGTGTCCGCCATTGCTGAGATTGAGTAGGCGGTTTTATGCTCAAAGTATAAACAAAGCCGCCGGGAAGTTCAAACTGGGTGGAGCCCACTGCAGCTCAGCAAGGATGCTGTGGCCAGACTGCCAGATTTCTCCTCTCTGGGCAGGGCATCTCTGAAAAAAAAGGCAGCTGCCCCAGCCAGGGACTTATAAATAAAATCCCTATTTCCCTGGGACAGAGCACCTGGGGGAAGGGGCGGCTGTGAGCACAGCTTCAGGGGACTTACACATCCCTAGTTGATGGCTCTGAAGAGAGTAGGGGACCTCACAGCACAGTGTTCAAGCTCTGCTAAGGGTCAGACTGCCTCTTCAAGTTGGTCCCTGACCCCAATGTATCCTGACTGGGAGACACCTCCCAGTAGAGGCTGAAAGATACCTCATATAGAAGACATCTGGCTGGCATCTGGCCGGTGACCCTCTGGGATAAAGCTCCAAGGAGAAAGAACAGGAAGCAATCTTTGCTGTTCTGCAGCCTCTGCTGGCAAACAGAGTCAGCAATGGACCTCCAGCAAACTCCTGCAGACCTGCAGCAGAGGGTCCAGACAGTTAGAAGGAAAACTAACAAACAGAAAGGAACAGCACGTCCACTCAAAGACCCCATCCAAAGGTCACCAACATCAAAGACTAAAGGTAAATGCATCCACAAAGATTGGGAGAAACCAGCGCAAAAAGGTTTAAAATTCCAAAAACCAGAACGCCTCTCTTCCTCCAAAGGATCACAACTCCTCACCAGCAAAGGAACAAAACTGGATGGAGAATGAGTTTGACAAATTGACAGAAGTAAGATTCAGAATGTGGGTAATAACAAACTCCTCCGAGCTGAAGGAGCATGTTCTAAACCAATGGAAGGAAGCTAAAATCCTTGAAAAAAGTTTAGACAAATTGCTAACTAGAATAACCAGTTTAGAGAAAAACATAAATGACCTGATGGAGCTGAAAAACACAGCACGAGAACTTCATGAAGCATACGCAAGTATCAATAGCTGAATCGATCAAGCAGAAGAAACGATATCAGTGATTGAAAATCAACTTAATGAAATAGGGCAACAAGACAAGGTTAGAGAAAAAAGAATAAAAAGGAATAAACAAAGCATCCAAGAAATATGGGACTATGTGAAAAGACCAAATCTACGTTTGATTGGTGTACCTCAAAGTGATGAGGAGAATGGAACCAAGTTGGAAAACACTCTGCAGGATATTATCCAGGAGATCTCCAACCTAACAAGACAGGCCAACATTCAAATTCAGAAAATACAGAGAACACCACAAAGATACTCCTCGAGAAGAGCAACCCCAAGACATATAATCATCAGATTCACCAAAGTTGAAATGAAGTAAAAAATGTTAAGGGCAGCCAGAGATAAAGGTCGGGTTACCCACAAAGGGAAGCCCATTAGACTAACAGCAGATTTCTAAGATAGTGGGGGCCATTCTTTTCTTAAAGAAAAGAATGTTCAACCCAGAATTTCATATCCAGGCAAAATAAGCTTCATAAGCAAAAGAGAAATAAAATCCTTTACAGACAAGCAAATGCTGAGATATTTTTTCACCACCAGCTCTGCCTTACAAGAGCTCCTGAAGGAAGCATGAAACATGGAAAGGAACAGCTGGTACCATCCACTGCAAAAGCATACCAAATTATAAAAAACATCGACACTATGAAGAAACTGCATCAACTAATGGGCAGAACAACCAGCTAGCATCATAATGACAGGATCAAATACACACATAACAATATTAACCTTAAATGTAAATGGGCTAAATGACACAACTAAAAGACACAGACTGGCAAACTGGATAAAGACCAAGACCCATCAGTGTGCTGCATTCAGGAGGCCCATCTCACATGCAAAGACACACATAAGCTCAAAATAAAGTGATGGAGGAAGCAAATGGAAAGCAAAAAAACAGCTGGAGTTGCAATCCTGGTCTCTGATAAAACAGACTTTAAACCAACAAAGATCAAAAGAGACAAAGAAGTCCATTACATAATGGTAAAGGGATCAATGCAGCAAGGAGAGCTAACTATCTTAAATATATATGCACCCAACACAGGAGCACCCAGATTCATAAAGCAAGTTCATAGGGATCTACAAAGAGACTTAGACTCCCACACAATAACAGTGAGAGACGTTAAGACCTCACTGTCAATATTAGACAGATCAATGAGACAGAAAATTTAGAAAGATGTTCAGGACTTGAACTCAGCTCTGGACCAAGTGGACCTAATAGACATCTACAGAACTTTCTACCAAAAATAGAGAGAATATACATTCTTCTCATCACCACATCAAACTTATTCTAAAATTGACCACATAATTGGAAGGAAAGCACTCCTCAGCAAATGCAAAAGAATGGAAATCATAGCAGTCTTGAAGACCACAGTGCAATCAAATTAGAAGTCAGGATTAAGAAAATCACTCAAAACCGCACAATTACATGGAAACTGAACAACTTGCTCCCTAATGACTACTGGGTAAGTAAATAAATGAAGGCAAAAATAAAGATGTTCTTTGAAACCAATGAGGATGAAGATACAATGTACCAGAATCTCTGGGACACATTGAATGCAGTGTGTACAGGAAAATTTATAGCACTAAAACCCACAAGAGAAAGCAGGAAAAATCTAAAATTGACACCTTAACATCAAAATTAAAAGATAGACAGAAGCAATGGCAAACAAATACAAAAGCCAGCAGAAGACAAGAAATAATTAAGATCAGAGCAGAACTGAAGGAGATAGAGACATGAAAAACCCTTCAAAAAATCAATGAATCCAGGAGCTGGTTTTTTGAACCAATCAACAAAATAGATAGACCACGAGCCAGATTAATAAAGAAGAAAAGAGAGAAGAATCAAATAGATGCAATAAAAATGATATAAGGAATATCACCAATGATCCCACAAAAATACAAATTACTATGAGAGAATACCATAAACATCTCTACACAAATAAACTAGAAAATATAGAAGAAATGGAGAAATTCCTAGACATATACACTCTGAGAAGTCTAAACCAGTAAGAAGTTGAATCTCTGAATAGACCAATAACAAGTTCTGCAATTGAGGCAGTAATTAATAGCCTACTAACCAAAAAAAGTCCAGGACCAGACAGATTCACAGCTGAATTCTACCAGAGGTACAAAGAGGAGCTGGTACCATTCCTTCTGAAACTATTCCAATAGATAGAAAAAGAGGTAATCCTCCCTAACTCATTTTATGAGGCCAGCAATATCCTGATACCAATACCTGGCAGAGACACAATAAAAAAAGAAAATTTCAGGTCAATATCCTTGATGAACATCGATGTAAAAATCCTCAATGAAATACTGGCAACTGAATCCAACAGCACATCAAAAAGCTTATCCACCATGATCAAGTTGGCTTCATCCCTGGGATGCAAGGCTGGTTCAACATATGCAAATCAATAAATGTAATCCATCACATAAACAGAACCAATGACAAAAACCACATGATTATCTCAATAGTTGCAGAAAAGGCCTTCAAAAAACTACAACACCCCTTAATGTTAAAAACTCTCAATAAACTACCTATTGATGCAACATATCTCTAAATAATAAGAGCTATTTATGACATAGCCAATATCATACTAAATGGACAAAAACTGGAAGCGTTCCCTTTAAAAATCGGCACAAGACAAGGATGCCTTCTCTCATCACTCCTATTCTACATAGTATTGCAAGTTCTGAGCAGGGCACTCAGGCAAGAGAAATAAATAAATGATATTCGAATAGAAAGAGAGGAAGTCAAATTGTGTCTGTTTGCAGATGACATTTTGTATATTTAAAAAACCCCATTGTCTTAGCCCCAAATCTCCTTAAGCTGATAAGCAACTTCAGCAAATTCTCAGGATACAAAAACAATGTGCAAAAACCACAAGCATTCCTATACACCAATAACAGACAAACAGAGAGTCAAATCATGAGGGAACTTCCATTCACAATTGCTACTAAGAGAATAAAATACCTAGGAATACAACTTACAAGGGATGTGAAGGACCTCTTAAAGGAGAGCTACAAACAACTGCTGAAGGAAATAAGAGAAAACACAAACAAATGGAAAAAATCCCATGCTCATGGATAGAAAAAAATCAATATGGTGAAAATGGCCATACTGCCCAAAGTAATTTATAGATTCAATGCTATCCCCATCAAGCTACCATTGACTTTCTTCAAAGAATTGGAAAAAAAAAAACTACATCAAACTTCATATGAAACCAAAAAATAATCCACATATCCAAAACAATCCTTGGCAAAAAGAACAAAGCTGGAGGCATCACGCTGCCTGACTTCAAACCATACTACAAGGCTGCAGTAACCAAAACAGCATGGTACTGGAACTAAAACAGATATATAGACCAATGGAACAGAACAGAGGCTTGAGAATTAACATCACACGTATACAACCATCTGATCTTTGATAAACCTAGCACAAACAAGCAATGTGGAAAATATTCCCTATTTAATAAATGGTGTTGGGAAAACTGGCTTGCCATATGCAGAAAACTGAAACTGGACCCCTTTCTTACACCTTATATAAAAATCAACTCAAGGCGGATTAAAGACTTAAATGTAAGACCTAAAACCATAAAAATCCTAGAAGAAATCCTTGGCAATACCATTCAGTACATAGGCATGGGCAAAGACTTCATGACTAAAACACTAAAAGCAATGGCAACCAAAGCCAAAATTGACAAACGGGTTGTAATTAAACTAAAGAGCTTCTATACAGCAAAAGAAACTATCGTCAGAGTGAAGAGGCAACGTACAGAATGGGAGAAAATTTTTGCACTATCAATCTGACAAATTTCTAATATCCAGAATCTACAAAGAACATAAACAAATTTACAAGAAAAAAACAAACAACTCCATCAAAAAGTGGGCAAAGGATATGAACAGAGACTTCTCAAAAGAAGACATTTATGCAACCAACAAACGTATGAAAAAAAGCTAATCATCACTGATCATTACTGATATGCAAATCAAACCACAATGACATACCATCTCACACCAGTTAGAATGCTGAACATTAAAAAGTCAGGGAACAACAGATGCTGGAGAGGATGTGGAGAAATAGGAAAGCTTTTACACTGTTGGTGGGAGTGTCAATTAGTTCAACCATTGTGGAAGACAGTGTGGCAATTCTTCAAGGATCTAGAACTAGAAATATCATTTGATCCAGCAATCCCATTACTGGAAATATACCCAAAGGATTATAAATCATTCTACTATAAAGACACACACACACGTATGTTTATTGTGGCACTAGTCACAATAGCAAAGACTTGGAACCAACCCAAATGTTCATCAATAATAGGCTTGATAAAGTAAATGTGGCACATAAACTCCATGAAATACTGTGGAGCCACAAAAAAGGATGAGTTCCTGTCCTTTGCAGGGACATGGATGAAGCTGCAAACCATCATTTTCAGTAAACTATGAAAAGAACAGAAAACCAAACACTGCATGTTCTCACTCATAAGTGGGAGTTGAAAAATGTGAACATATGAAGAAAGGTAGGGGAACATCACACACCTGGGCCTGTCAGGGGGTGGGGGGCTAGGGGAGGGATAGCATTAGGAGAAATGCCTGATGTAGATGATACATTGATGGGTGCAGCAAACCACCATGGCACGTGTATACCCATGTAACAAAACTTCACGTTCTACACATGTACCTCAGAACTTAAAGTATAATTTTAAAAAATGAACAAAGCTCAAAGAAGTTTAAGATTATGTTGAGTAGCCAAACGTAAGAATAATTGGCATTCCTGAGGAAGACGATAAATCTGAAAGTCTGAAGAACATATTTGGGAAAATAATTGAAGAAAACTTTTCTGGCATTGATAGAGATCTAGACATCCAAATACAAGAAGTCCAAAGAACGCCTGGGGATTTCATTACAATAAAATCATCACCTAGGCACATTATCATCAAGTTATGTAAAGACGAGATGAATGAAAGAATCTTGAGTTGTGTGGCAAAAGCACCAGGAAACCTATCAAGGAATATCTATCAGATAAACAGCAGATTTCTCAGCAGAAGTCCTACAAGCTAGAAGGAATTCAGGCCGTATTTTCAGTCTCATTAAACAAAACAATGTTTTTTTTTACTGTTCATTTTTTTTAAAATTATATTTTAAGTTCTAGGGTACATGTGCATAACGTGCAGATTTGTCACATATGTATACTTGTGCCATGTTGCTGTGCTGCACCCATCCACTCATCAGCACCTATCAACTCGTCATTTACATCAGGTATAACTCCCAATGCAATCTCTCCCCTCTACCCCTCCCCATAATGGGCCCCGGTGTGTAATGTTCTCCTTCCTGAGTCCAAGTGATCTCATTGTTCAGTTCCCGCCTATGAGTGAGAATATAAAGTATTCGGTTTTCTGTTCTTGCAATAGTTTGCTGAGAATGATGGTTTCCAGCTGCATCCATGTCCCTACAAAGGACACAAACTCATCCTTTTTGATGGCTGCATAGTATTCCATGGTGTATATGTGCCACATTTTCTTAATCCAGTCTGTCACTGATGGACATTTGGGTAGATTCCAAGTCTTTGCTATTGTGAATAGTCCCGCAATGAACATACGTGTGCATGTGTCTTTATAGCAGCATGATTTATAATCCTTTGGGTATATACCTAGTCATGGGATGGCTGGCTCATATGGTACTTCTAGTTCTAGATTCTTGAGGAATTGCCATACTGTTTTCCATAATGGTTGAACTAGTTTACAATCACACCAACAGTGTAAAAGTGTTCCTATTTCTCCACATCCTCTCTAGCACTTGATGTTTCCTGACTTTTGAATGATTGCCATTCTAACTGGTGTGAGATGGTATCTCATGGTGGTTTTGATTTGCATTTCTCTGATGGCCAGTGATGACGAGCATTACTTCATGTGTCTGTTGGCTGTATGCATGTGTTCTTTTGAGAAATGTCTGTTCATATCCTTTGCCCACTTTTTGATGGGGTTGTTTGTTTTTTTCTTGTAAATTTGTTTGAGTTCTTTGTAGGTTCTGGATATTAGCCCTTTGTCAGATGAGTAGATTGCAAAAATTTTCTCCCATTCTGTAAGTTGCCTATTCATGCTGATGGTAGTTTCTTTTGCTGTGCAGAAGCTATTTAGTTTAATTAGATCCTATTTGTCAATTTTGGCTTCTGTTGTCGTTGCTTTTGGTGTTTTAGACATGAAGTCCTTGCCCATGCCTATGTCCTGAATGGTATTACCTAGGTTTCCTTGTAGGGTTTTTATGGTATTAGGTCTAACATTTAAGTCTCTAATCCATCTTGAATTAATTTTCGTATAAGGAGTAAGGAAAGGATCCAGTTGCAGCTTTCTACTTAGGGCTAGCCAATTTTCCCAGCACCATTTACTAAATAGGGAATCCTTTCCCCATTTCTTGTTTCTCTCAGGTTTGTCAAAGATCAGATGGCTGTAGATGTGTGGTATTATTTCTGAGGACTCCGTTCTGTTCCATTGGTCTATATTTCTGTTTCAGTATCAGTACCATGCTGTTTTGGTTACTGTAGCCTTGTAGTAGAGTTTGAAGTCAGGTAGCATGATGCCTCCAGCTTTGTTCTTTTGACTTAGGATTCTCTTGGAGATGCAGGCTCTTTTTTGGTTCCATAAGAACTTTACAGCAGTTTTTCCAACTCTGTGAAGAAACTCATTGGTAGCTTGATGGGGATGGCATTGAATCTATAAATTACCTTGGGCAGTATGGCCATTTTCACGATATTGATTCTTCCTATCCATCAGCATGGTATGTTCTTCCATTTGTTTGTGTCCTCTTTGATTTCACTGAGCAGTGGTTTGTAGTTCTCGTTGAAGAGGTCCTTTATATCCCTTGTAAGTTGGATTCCTAGGTATTTTATTGTCTTTGAAGCAATTGTGAATGGAAGTTCATTCATTATTTGGCTTTCTGCTTTTCTGTTATTGGTGTATAAGAATGCTTGCGATTTTTGCACATTAATTTTGTATCCTGAGACTTTGCTGAAGTTGCTTATCAGCTTAAGGAGATTTTGGGCTGAGATGATGGGGTTTTCTAAATATACAATCATGTCATCTGCAAACAGGGACAATTTGACTTCTTCTTTTCCTAACTGAATACCCTTGATTTCTTTCCCTTGCCTAATTGCCCTAGCCAGAACTTCCAACACTATGTTGAATAGGAGTGGTGAGAGAGGGCATCCCTGTCTTGTGCCAGTTTTCAAAGGGAATGTTTCCAGTTTTTGCCCATTCCGTATGATATTGGCTGTGGGTTTGTCATAAATAGCTCTTATTATTTTGAGATACGTTCCATCAATACCAAATTCATTGAGAGGTTTTAGCATGAAGGGCTGTTGAATTTTGTCAAAGGCCTCTGCATCTATTGAGATAATCATGTGGTTCTTGTCATTGTTTCTGTTTATATGCTGGATTACGTTTATTGATTTGCATATGTTGAACCAGCCTTGCATCCCAGGGATGAAGCCAACTTGATCATGGTGGATAAGCGCTTTGATGTGCTGCTGGATTTGGTTTGTCAGTATTTTATTGAGGATTTTTGCCTCGATGTTCATCAGGGATATTGGTCTAAAATTCTCTTTTTTTGTTGTGTCTCTGCCAGGCTTTGGTATCAGGATGATGTTGGCCTCATAAAATGAGTTAGGGAGGATTCCGTCTTTCTCTATTGATTGGAATAGTTTCAGAAGGAATGGTACCAGCTCCTCCTTGTACCTTTGGTAGAATCCAACTGTGAATCCTTCTGATCCTGGACTTTTTTTGGTTGGTAGGCTATTAATGATTGCCTCAATTTCAGAGCCTGCTATTGGTCTATTCAGAGATTCAACTTCTTCCTGGTTTAGTCTTGGGAGAGGGTAAGTGTCCAGGAAATTATGTATTTCTTCTAGATTTTGTAGTTTATTTGCATAGAAGTGTTTATAGTATTCTCTGATGGTAGTTTGTATTTCTGTGGGGTCGGTGGTGATATCCCCTTTATCTTTTTTTATTGCGTCTATTTGATTCTTCTCTCTTTTCTTTTTTATTAGTCTTGCTAGCAGTCTATCAATTTTTTTAATCTTTTCAAAAAACCAACTCCTGGATTCATTGATTTTTTGGAGGGTTTTTTGTGTCTCTATCTCCTTCAGTTCTGCTCTGATCTTAGTTATTTCTTGCCTTCTGCTAGCTTTTGAATGTGTTTGCTCTTGCTTCTCTAGTTCTTTTAATTGTGATGTTAGAGTGTCAATTTTAGATCTTTCCAGCTTTCTCTTGTGGGCATTTAGTGCTATAAGTTTCCCTCTACACACTGCTTTAAATGTGTCCCAGGGATTCTGGTATGTTGTATGTTTGTTCTCATTGGTTTCAAAGAACATCTTTATTTCTGCCTTCATTTCGTTACGTACCCAGTCGTCATTCAGGAGCAGGTTGTTCAGTTTCCATGTAGTTGAGTGGTTTTGATTGAGTTTCTTATTCCTGAGTTCTAGTTTGATGGCACTGTGGTCTGAGAGACAGTTTGTTATAATTTCTGTTCTTGTACATTTGCTGAGGAGTGCTTTACTTCCAATTATGTGGTCAATTTTGGAATAAGTGCGATGTGGTGCTGAGAAGAATGTATATTCTGTTGATTTGTGGTGGAGAGTTCTGTAGATGTCTATTAGGTCCGCCTGGTGCAGAGTTCAGTTCTATTCCTGGATATCCTTGTTAACTTTCTGTCTCATTGCTCTGTCTAATGTTGACAGTGGGGTGTTGAAGTCTCTCATTATTATTGTATGGGAGTCTAAGTGTCTTTGTAAGTCTCTAAGGACTTGCTTTATGAATCTGGGTGTTCCTGTATTGGATGCATATATATTTAGGATAGTTAGCTCCTCCTGTTGAATTGATCCCTTTACCATTATGTAGTGGACTTCTTTGTCTCTTTTGGTCGTTGATGATTTAAAGTCTGTTTTATCAGAGAGTAGGATTGCAAACCCTGCTTTTTTTGTTCTCCATTTACTTGGTAGATCTTCCTCCATCCCTTTATTTTGAGCCTATGTGTGTCTCTGTATGTGAGATGGGTCTCCTGAGTACAGCAAACTGATGGGTCTTGACTCTTTATCCAGTTTGCCAGTCTGTGTCTTTTAATTGGAGCATTTAGTCCATTTACATTTAAGGTTAATATTGTTATGTGTGAACTTGATCCTGTCATTATGATATTAACTGGTTATTTTGCTCGTTATTTTCTTCCTAGCATCAATGGTCTTTACATTTTGGCATGTTTTTGCAATGGCTGCTACCAGTTTTTTCTTTCCATGTTTAGTCCTTCCTTCAGGATCTCTTGTAGGGCAAGCCTGGTGGTGACAAAATCTCTAAGCGTTTGCTTATCTGTAAAGGATTTGATTTCTCCTTCACTGATGAAACTTAATTTTTCTGAATATGAAATTCTGGGTTGAAAATTCTTTTCTTTAAGAATGTTGAATATTGGCCCCCACTCTCTTCTGGCTTGGAGAGTTTCTGCTGAGAGATCTGCTGTTATTCTGATGAGCTTCCCTTTGTCGGTAAGCCAACCTTTATCTCTGGCTGCTCTTAACAGTTTTTCCTTCATTTCAACTTTGGTGTATCTGACAATTATGTGTCTTGGAGTTGCTATTCTGGAGGAGTATCTTTGTGGCGTTCTCTGTATTTCCTTAATTTGAATGTTGGCCTGCCTTACTAGGTTGGGGAAGTTCTCCTGGATGATATCCTGAAGAGTGTTTTTCAACTTGGTTCCATTTTCCCCCTCACTTTCAGGCACCCCAATCAGATGTAGATTTTGTCTTTTCACATAATCCTATACTTCTTGAAGGCTTTGTTCATTTCTTTTTCCTCTTTTTTCTTTAGACTTCTCTTCTTGCTTCATTTCATTCATTTGATCCTCAATCACTGATACTCTTTCTTCCAGTTGATCGAGTCAGTTACTGAAGCTTGTGCATTTGTCACGTATTTCTCATGTCAGGTTTTTTATCTCTGTCAGTTCATTTATGGCCTTCTCTGCATTGATTATTCTCGTTATCCATTCTTCCATTCTTTTTTCAAGATTTTTAGTTTCTTTGCACTGGGTACGTAATTTCTCCTTTAGCTCTGAGAAGTTTGATGGACTGAAGCCTTCTTCTCTCACCTCGCCAAAGTCATTCTCCATCCAGCTTTGATCTCTTGCTGGCGATGAGCTGCGTTCCTCAGTTGAAAATGCAGAAATCACCCATCTTCTGTGTCACTCGTGCTGGGAGCTGGAGACTGGAACTGTTCCTATTCCACCATCTTAAAGAAAACAATTGTTAGTCAAAAATTTTGTTTCCAGCAAAACTAAGCTTCATAAAGGAAGGAAAGATACAGTCTTTGCCAGGCAAACAAATGCTGAGAGAATTTGATGCTATCAAACGAGCACTAGAATAACTGCTAAAGGAGCTCAAAATCTTGATACAAATCCTGGAAACACATCAAATAGAACCTCTGTAAAGCATAAATCTCACAGTACCTATAAAATAAAAACAGTTAATAAAAATAACAGGATACTCAGGCAACAAATAACATGATGAATGGAATAGTATCTCACATCTCAATGGTAACATTGAATATAAGTGACCTAAATGCCCCATATAAAAGATACAGAATTGCGGAGTAGGTAAGAATTTACCAACCAAGTATCTGTTGCCTCTAAGAGACTCACCTAACACATAAGGACTCACATAAACTTAAGGGTAAAGCGTGGAAAAAGATAATTCATGCAAATGGACATCAAAATTGAGTAGGAGTGGCTATTCTTATGTCAGACAAAACAATCTTTATAAAGCAACAGCAGTTTGAAAGACAAAAAGGGACATTATATAATAATAAAAGATTTTATCCAACACGAAAATGTTACAATTCTAAATATATACGCATCTAACCCTAGAGTTCCTAAATTCAGAAAACAATTACTTCTAGATGTAATAAATGAGAAAAACAGCAATGTGATAATAGTGGGGGAACTTCAATACTTCACTGACAGCAATAGACAGTTCATCAAGACAGAAAGTCAAAAAAGAAACAATGGACTTAAACTATACCCTAGAAAAAATAGATTTAGCAGATAAGTACAGCCATTCTAACAAACAATCACAGAATATACATTTTATTCATCAGTGCATAAAACTTTCTCCAAGATAGACCATATGATAGGCCACAAAACAAGTCTCAACAAATTTAAGAAAACTGAAATTACATAAACTACTCCCTCAGATCACAGTGGAATAAAAGTGGAAATCAACTCCAAAAGGAACCTTCAAAACCATAAAATACATACAAATTAAATAACCTGTTCTTAAATGGTCACTGAGTAATCAAGTAAGTCTAAATGGAAATTAAAATATTCTATGAACTGAAGAATAATAGTGACACGACCTTTCTAAACCTCTGGGATACAGCAATGTCAGTGGTAAGAGGATAGCTGATAACCTTAAATGCCTACTTCAATAAGTCTGAAAGGGCACAAATAGATAATCTAAGGTCACACTTCAAGAAACTAGAGAAACAAAAGCAAACCAAACCCCAAACCCAGCAGAAGAAAATAAATAGCAAAGGTTATACCAAAATAAAATAAAATCTAATAAAAAATATAAAACACAAATAAAACAAAAGGCTGGTTATTTTAAAAGACAAATAAAATTGATAAACCTTTAGCAAAATTAACCGAGAAAAGAGAGAGAATATCCAAATAAGCTCAATTAGAAATGAAATGGGAGATTTTACAATCGACACCACAGAAATACAAAAGATTATTCAAGGCTACTACAAACACGCACATAAACTAGAAAACCTAGAGGAGATGTATAAATTCCTGGAAATATATAACCCTCAACCTTCCTAGCATAAAACAGAAAGAATTAGAAACCCTGAACAGACCAATAACAAGCAGCAATATTGAAATAATAATAATAAAATTACCAACAATAAAAAAGTTTAGGACGAGACAGATTCACTGTTTAATTCTATCAGGCATTAAAAAAAAAAAGTGGGTACCAAGCCTATTAACTTTATTCCACAAGATAGACAAAAAGAGAATACTCCCTAAATCATTCTATGAAGAGAGTATCACCAAGGAGAAGACATAACCAAAAAATGAAACTACAGACCAGTATCTGTAGGGAGCTGAAGGCCTGTGGGATGTGACCAACTCGGCATTCCACTGGAGGCTATGTGATCAAACAGCAAACTGTTTATCATGAATGCAGGATGTGGGCAAACTCACACTGTGCCTGATGCCAAAAGGTTTGCTGAGGGCCTTCACTCCCTGGCACCGGGCTCCTTGAAGTTCTCTACTGGAAAATTTAGTGCCTATTTTTCGAGGGATGCAGTCTCAGAAGCCTGCTGTGAACCAAACGGCAATTGACAATTATCCAACAATCACCACCCCCCCTCATTATGTCTTTTACCTAAAAAATTTGGAGGACTGAAAAAGCGTAGGACCCTTGTCCACGAGATGCAAGGTGCCCCCTGACCCCTTCTTCCAAACATATTCTTTTGTCTTTGCCTTTTATTCCCGTGTTTGCCCCGTTTGTTCAGTCCCCCAAGGTCCATGCAGGTTATAAGTGGCGTTCAAATACAGGGACTTCAAGGACCTGAACAAAGAAGGTCTGCTGGAGCAGAGGAACTGAAATTCACAAGGTGAACGGGGACCCTGGGACGAGTCTGCCTGCAGTGGATATAAGGTTAGTGCCCTAAAGAGGTACTGATCAGTGCCCTAAAGAGGTACTGGGTACTGGGAAGAGGAAGTTTTCTGAATCAGGGTAACGTGGGGCAGAATTTGTCTGTTGAAGAAAAACATGTGCGGTTGCTTAAAGTTCTATTGAGACAGTCTGGAGGTCAGGTTAATTCACAGACACTAAATAACCACCTGCAGAAGCCACAAAATGTTTTCCACAGGCAGGCACTTTTGATGTGGAAAATTGGGACAGAGCAGGAGATAGATTAAAACAGGCTCATCAAAAAGGTCTTAAAGTTGATTCTTCTGTTTTTTCCACTTGGAGTTTAATTTGTACTGTACTTCTATCATTATCTCTTTATTCTGCAGGACAGCAGGCTGAGTCTAAAAACCTGAAATAATCTGTTGTCCCACCCACAGCACCAATTGAAAATAAAAACAGGAGAGGGAAGATAAAAATTGGCCTATAACACCTCCTCCAATTGCAGAAACATCTGTACCACCTTCTTCAGTAGAAGAAATAGAAATAAAAAATACAAAGAATTTTACCCTCTGCTGCGATAGCTGAAGAGCTCTTAGGACCTTGCACTTTTCCTATTTCTGTAAGGCCTGATCAAAATAATCCACAGCAGCTTATTCATGAACACACTCCACTAGAGTTTAAGTTGTTGAAGGAATTAAAAGCAAGTGTGGTAAATAATGGTGTACAGAGCCCATTCACTTTAGGATTGCTAGAATCTGCATTTGGTGCTATGCGTCTTTTACCCTTTGATGTAAAACACTTGACACGAACTTGCTTGTCTGCTAGTGCATATCTGACAGGAAATTTAAATTAACAAGAAATGTGTGCAGATCAGGCTAGACAGAACCGTGTTGCAGGACACAGAGACATTACAGAGGATATGCTACTGGGTAATGGCCCTTATTCAGACCAGGAACGTCAAATGGCACTCCCAGACGCTGCTTATCAGCAGTGTGCACAGGCTGCTAAACACACCTGGGCCACAATTCCTGAAGAAGGAGTCCCAGTACAATCCATTTTACATATCATGCAAGGGTCGCAGGAACCCTATGCACAATTTCTTGCGTGATTACAAGAGGCAGTGAAGCGTCAGATTCCTCATATGATGGATGCATAAATGCTAACCTTAACTCTAGCTTTTTTTTTTTCCACAGAGGTGATAATAAAATAAAATTAGACCGTGTTTTTTTATTCTCCTTTATTTTTACATATTAATTAATATACAGAATCAGTAAAAAAATAATAAAAATGCATTCATATTATCATCTAAAAGAAGAAATACTGTTTTTAATCAACTCTAGCTTTTGAGAATGCCAGTGCAGATTGTAAATGTGCACTGACACCTGTGAGTTGTACAAAAAACTTGGGAAATTTTCTCAGAGGTTGTCAGGATGTAGGAACTGAGCTTCATCGATCTGCAATGTTAGCGTAAGCAATGGCTAATTTAGCAGTCGACAAATCTAAAAGGAACCAAGGGTCAAACCCTAAAATGTGAAAATGTAATAGTTGTGGGAAAACTGGACATTTTAAAAAGGATGCTGCAGGATCTCAGGACAGAAAGCACCTTATAATGCAGTTACCCCCCAACCCCAGTGGAAAAAAATGCCAGAACTTTGTCCTTGCTGTAACAAAGGAAATCACTGGGCTAATCATTGCTGCTCAAAATTTCATAAGAATGGCACCCCCAGTTGGGAAGCTAGATGGGGGCCTTGACCCACGCCCATCAAACAATGAGGGCATTCCCAGTTCAGACCACAAGGCTGCTTCAGGGATGGGTTCCTGGAAGCACATTGATTGCCTCACCGCAGGAACACCAGGAAGTGCAGGATTAGATCTACCCACCAGAGAAAGAATCACGTTAGTTGGGGGAGATAAACCCATCAAAGTTCCCACTGGTATTTGGGGACATTTACCAACAGGAAACATGCGACTAATTTTAGGCAAAAGCCATCTTAACTTACAGGGCATTACTGCAGTCCCAGGAGTTGTTGACTCTGATTATGAAGGAGAAATTCAAGTAGTTTTAATGTCACAAGATCTTTGGGTTTTTGAACCAAGAGAATATATTGCTCAATTATTGCTTATTCCCTGCAAATTACACCCTTCTCTGCAAAAGAAGAAACGAGAAAATAAATGGTTTGGGTGCACAACTACAAAGAAATTTATCTATCCCATCTTGTAGCCTCTAATAGACCCAACCTGTGTAGTACAAATTAAAGGAAAGGAATTTTATGGGCTTATGGATATGGGAGCTGATGTGTCAGTAACATATAAAGATAATTGGCCCCCATCCTGGCCCTAGCAATTAACTTCTATGTCCCTGGTGGGAGTAGGAGCATCTAAGAGTGTTCAACAGAGTGCTAAGATTTTATCTTGTCTTGGTCTGAATGGACAATCATGTACTTTTCAGTTTTGTGTTGCAAATATAGCTATCAATTTATGGGATCAAGAATTACTTACAGCATAGGATATGAGACTTACAAATGAAAACTTTGATAACCCAGGATTTAAACTGTTGAAGAACATGGGATATCAGAATGGGAAAGGTTTAGGGAAATTCCTACAAGGAAACCCTAACCCAATATCAGTAACTAGAAAAACAGATAGAAAAAGGTTAGGACGTCAGGATTTCTGATGGGGGTCATTTATATTTCTCCTCTGCCTTACCATTAGAATGGCTTAGTGACAAACCTGTGTGGGTGGATCAATGGCCCCTAACACAGGAGCAGCTACATCAGCTTCATCTGTTGGTAAAAGAACCTTTGGATTCATATAGAAAAGTCAGTTAGCCCCTGGAATTCACTGGTATTTGTTATTCCAAAAAAGTCCAGAAGCAATAATGACCTCTGGGGTTTCAGCTCTATGCTCAGAGCTAATTGAAGTCATTCAGGTTTTACAGCTCACAGCTTCAGATTCTATCAACATTGTCTGTGATTCAGCTTATGTTGTAAATGTAACCAGTCACATAGAAACCGCTACAATTAAAAGTCCACTAGACCCAGAACTGCTTAATTTGTTTATGTTAATGTGATCATAGACACTTATTCTCATATGCTGCATGCTACATGCCAAACAGGTGAGACAGCTGGTCATGTATGGCAACATTGTCTGTCATCATTTGCTCATATGGGGATATCTAAACAATTAAAAACTGACAAGGGACTCACTTATACTAGTCATGCTTTTCAAAATTCCTTACAGCTTTGGACAATAACCCATAAAAAAGGAATTCCTTATAATCCTAGAGGACAAGGGATTATAGAGCGGGCACATCAAACATTACAATGCATGTTGAAAAGAAAAAAGGGGGTATAAGAGGACAACTACCACCTCAATCAAAACTACAATTAGCCTTATTTACTTTAAAATTTTTGGTTCCTGGTACAGATGGTAAGACTCCAGTGGAAAGACAATGACAAGTGTTAGAGACAAAGACAAAAATTTATCTGAAAGTGCTATGGAAATCCGCAGAAGAAGGACAATAGAAAGGTCTGGTGGATTTACTGACATGGGGACAAGGGTATACTTGTGTTTTCACAGGAGATGGACAAACCGTGTGGGTGCCCTCAAGGTGCATGCAGCCATGGAATGGGATACTGGAGGAACCCAGGGTGGCCAACCATGGGCCCGGTCCCTCTGGTATGAGCCATGAGCCAGTTGAGCTTGAGTGCAAAGACGGAGAGAAGGATGACCAGAGTCACGAGGACATCAACCCCCATAACCTGGGGACAACTCAAGAACACCATGCAGGAAGCCGAGAAACTACTGGAGCGTCAAGGCGAGACAAAAACCCCTGATTCCATGTTCATGACCATGTTAGCCATAATGTCCTCTGCAGTATGTTTTCCCTGTGCAAAGGCAAAAACATATTGGGCATATGTTCCAAATCCCCCAGCAGTACGACCTATACTTTGGAGTGATACTCCTCCTGGGATTTATCACGATCAGGGAGAGTGGGCTCCAGGACCCATAACTCCCCCTGACATAGAACAATTAGAATCTCAGAATACTGTCATTAATTTGAACGCTCCACTGGAAGGATTTACTTTGTGTATCACCACAAAGACATCGCTCAACCATAGCTGTCTTACAATTCAAGCTCAAACATGGTTGAGTCACTATGGAAAAATAATGTACTTATTAAGTCTTGGTTCTATTAATGTAACTGATGTGCTAACCAACCTTTCCTGGCCCAGTCACCCTAATTGTGCTGACTATATGGAACGGATTCCCTTCAATATTTCCTACCCCCCTCCATGAAACCAGTGTCTTGGCCCACTGGCTAGAAAACAATCTATGTTAACTGGAGACATTGTGGATTGGGGACCTAAAGGTCAATTAGATGGAAAAGATGAAAATCAGAAATCATGGCACAAACTTCGCTGGCATTGGTGGCGAGCTTTTAATACTTCTTCTTTATACAACACTGGGATCCAATCCCCGTCTGCTGCCCAGATTGCTTGTCATGGAGCAGGCTTTAGCCTGCTTCTTCCTCAGTGGCATTATGTAGGGAGGAAAGGACCAATTCAAGAGACGATATGGAAGGCAGCACTCCCATTTATGAATGACAGTATCTGGATTGGGATACTATCCAATAATAGCAATAGTAAACAATACTGTCTTAATGTTACATTTGTAAAGAATATCACTACGCAATTTACAGTTTGTGTTTTTAATCCTTATGTCTTTTTGGCAGCTAAGAAGGACCAGCTCCAGGTAAACAGTATCCAATTGACCTGTAAATCTTGCCATTTGTATCACTGCATTAATCATAGCACATTGCAAACACATAATAGCTCGACTTTGATTTTAGGTTGCATCCCTGGGCTATGGATTCTTGTTAATCTGTCCGAGCCTTGGGTTGCCACAACTGCCTTGCATTTTGTGAAACTTCTAACTCATCATGTCTATAGATCCTTAGGTATGATAATTTTTGCTATTGTTTCCTAGATCACACTAATAACTTCTGTTGTGATGTCCTCTGTAGCTTTGCATAGTTCTATTCAAACAGCTCAGTACATGGAGAACTGGATGTGCACAGCCAAGCAAGCATGGCTACATTGAGTTACAAACTGAAGTGGCAATGTTGAAATCCATGGTTCTATGGTTAGGAGAACAAGTACAAAGCTTGCAGTTGCAGCAGCAATTGCATTGTCATTTTAACCACACTCATATTTGTGTAACAAACTTAGAATATAACCTAAGTGAGTATCCATGGGACCTCGTGAAAGCCCATTTGTAGGGAGCTTTCACATCCATCATCACCTTTGATATTGGTGAATTACAAGACAAAATTCTTGATTTAAATAGGCAAACTCAAGAATTTCAGTCTTCTTTAGAAGACTGGACTGAATTCCAGCAAGGCCTGGAGAGCCTCAACCCTTGGACCTATCTAAGGCACCACATTAACATCTTATATGTAGTTCTTAGAATAATGTTGCTTTGTCTCTGTCTTCTGTTCATAGTCTGTGAAATTGGATGGACCACCAATTGGAAAACAGGTGCTGCCAAGCCTGGATTTACATTCTTTCTATTAATTTGTAAACACAAAGGGGAACATGTAGGGAGCCAAAGGCCCGTGGGACATGACCAACTTAGGATTCCACTGGAGGCTATATGATCAAACAGCAAACTGTTTATCATGAATGCAGGATGTGGGCAGACTCACACTGCTCCTGCCACCAAAAAGTTTGCTCAGGGCCATCACTCCCTGGTGATCCTTGAAGTTATCTACTGGGAAATCTAGCACCTACTGTTCAAAGGATGCAGTCTTACAAGCCTGCTGTGAACCAAATGGCTGAGTGACAATTACCCAACAATCACCACCCCTCTTTCTCATTATGTCTTTTACCTAATAAATTCAGAGGGCTGAAAAAGCTCAGGGTCCTTTTCCACTAGAGGCGGGGTGCCCCCTGACCCCTTGTTCCAAACATACTTTCGTCTTTGTCTTTCGTTCTAGCGTTTGCCCCATTTGTTCAGTCCCCAAGGTCCGTGCAGGTTACAAATATCCCTGATAAACATAGATGCAAAAATCGTTAACAAAACACTAGCTAATGGAATCCAACAGCATATTAAAAACATAATCCGTCATGATAAAGTAAGTTTCATACAAGGGATACAGGGATGCTTAAACATATGCAAGTCAATAAATGTGATACACCCCATAAAGAGAATTAAAAACAAAAATCACATGATTATCTCAATAGATGAAGAAAAAGCATTTGACAAAAGCCAGCATCCCTTCATGATTAAAACTCTCAGCAAAAGTGGCATACAAAGGACATACCTCAATGTAATAAAAGCTATCTATGGCAAACCTACAGTCAACATAATACTGAACAGGGAAAAGTTGAAAGCATTTCCTCTGAGAATTGGAAGGAGAAAAGTATGCCCACTCTCACCACTTCTGTTCAGCATAGTACTGGAGGTCCTAGCCAGAGCAATCAGACAAGAGAAAGAAAGAAAGGGCCTCCAAATCGGTAAAGAGGAAGTCAAACTGTAACTGTTTGCTGGTGATATGATCAGATACCTAGAAACCATAAAGACTTCTCCAAAATGTTCCAGGAACTGATAAATGAATTCAGCAAAGTTTCAGGATACAAAATTAATGTACACAAATCAGTAGCTCTGCTATACACCAACAGCAACCAAGCTGAGAATCAAATCAAGAACTCAACCCTTTTCACAATAGCCACAAAATAAATAAAATACTTACAAATATATATAACCAAGGAGGTGAAAGATCTCTACAAGGAAAACCACAAAATACTGCTGAAAGAAACCATAGATGACACAAACAAAGGGAAACAAATCCCATGCTCATGGATGGGTAGAATCAACATTGTGAAAAAGACAATACTGCCAAAATAAATCTACAAATATAATTTCAATTCTCATAAAAAAGCCACCATCATTCTTCACAGAACTAGAAAAAAAAATCCTAAAATTCACATGGAACCAAAAAAGAGCCTGCATAGCCAAAGGAAGACTAAGCAAAAAGAATAAATCTGGAAGCATCACATTCCCCAACTTCAAACTATACTGGAAGTCCATAGTCACCAAAACAGCAGGACACTCGTATAAAAACAGGCACATAGACCAATGTAAATAATAGAGAACCCAGAAATAAACCCAAATGCCTACAGTCAACTGATTTTAATCGAAGCAAACAGAAACATAAAGTGGGCAAAGGACACCCTATTCAACAAACGGTGCTGGCATAATTGGCAAGCCACATGTAGGAGAATGAAACTAGATCCTCCTCTCTCACCTTATACAAAAATCACCTCAAGATGGATCAAGGACTTAAATCCAAGACCTGAAGCTGTGAAAATTCTAAAAGATAACATCAGAAAAACTCTTTTAGGCATTGGCTTAGGCAAAGACTTCATGACAAAGAACCCAAAAGCAAACGAAACTAAAACAAAGATAAGTAAGCGGAACTTAATTAAACTAAAGAGTTCTGCACAGCAAAAGGAACAGTCATCAGAATAAACAGGCAACGGACAGAGTGGGAGGAAATCTTCACAATCTATCTATTCAAAAAGGACTAATATCCAGAATATACAAGCAACTCAAAAAAATTATCAAGAAAAAACAAATAATCCCATCAAAAAGTGGGCTAAGGACATGAATAGACAATTCTCAAGAGAAGATATACAAATGGCCAACAAACGTACAAAAATGCTCAACATCACTAATGATCAGGGAAATGCAAATCAAAGCCACAATGCAATGCCACTTTACTCCCATGAGAATGGTCATTATAAAAAAATTAAAAAATAATAGACGTTGGCATGGATGCAGTAAAAAGGGAACACTTCTACACTGCTAGTGGGAATGTAAACGAGTACAATCACTATGGAAAATAGTGTGGAGATTCTTTAAAAAATTGAAGTAGGACTAACATTCCATCCAGCAATCCCACTACTGGGTATCTACCCAGAAGAAAAAAAAGTCATTTTACAAAGAAGTTATTTGCACACGCATGTTTATAGCAGCACAATTCGCAATTGCAAAAAATATGAAACCAGCCCAAATGCCCATCAATGAATGTATAAATAAACTGTGGTGTATATATACAACAGAATATTACTCTGCCATAAAAAGAAATGAATTAATGGAATTTGCAGCAACCTGGATGGAATTGGAGACCATCATTCTAAGTGAAGTAACTCAGGAATGGAAAACCAAACATTGTATGTTCTCATTCATAAGTGTGAGCTAAGCTATGGGGATGCAAAGGCATAAGAATGATACAATGGAGTCTGGGGACTTAGGGGAAAGGGTTGGAGTGGGGCATAAATGATAAAATACTACAAATTGGGTTAAGTGTTTACTGCTTGGGTGATGGGTGCACCAAAATCTCACAAATCACCACTAAAGAACTTACTCATGTAATGAACTACCACCTGTTCCCCCAAAACCTATGAAAATAAAAAAATTATTAAAGAAATTAAACGTCACACTTTGGGTCACCTAGAAAATTCGAATATTGAGGACATATAAACCATGCAATACTACCTAGCCATAAAAAGGAATGAGGTCATGTCCTTTGTAGCAATGTGGATTGAGCTGGGGGCCATTATCCTAAGCAAGCTAACGTAGGAACAGAAAACCAAATACTGCATGTTCTCCCTTATAAGTGGGAGCTAAACACTGAGTAGAGATGGACACAAAGAAGGGAACCATAGACACTGTGGCATACTTGAGAGTGGAGGGTGAGCAGAGGGAGAGGATTAACAAAGTACCTATTTAGTACTATGCTTATTACCTCGGTGATGAAATAATTTGCACACCAAACCCCTATGACATATAGTTTACCTGTATTACAAACTTACACATATACCTCTGAACCTAAAATGAAAGTTAAAAAAAAAAAAACACTAAAGCATGAGCCACAAATATAAAAAAAAGATTAATTCAGCCTCATCAAAATTAGAACCACTTATGCTTGAAAGCACACTCTCAAGAAACTGAAAGGCAAACCCATAGATAGGGAGAAAGTATTTGCCTCTCATGTATGTGATGTGGGACTTCTATAAAATGTACATAAAGAATTCTTATAATTCACCAAAAATAAGTAAATCAACTGAACAGATATTTCTCCAAGGAAGATATACAAATAGCCAATAAGTTCAGAACATTTTGCTTAGCGTCATTAGTCATCAGGGAAATTCAAAGTAAAACACAATAAGGTAACACATCAGACACACTAAAATGGTAAGAACGTAAAAGTCTAATAACAATTGTTGAACATTTAGAGAAATTGAACTCTTCATATACTGCATGTGGAACATAAATTTTCACAGTCACTTTGATAAGCACTCTGGAATTCCTCAAACAGACATAGAATTACCATATGGTCCAGCAATTTCTCCCTTGGTATAAATCTAAAAGAAATGAAAAAAAAAACTAAATAAAAACATTTATACAAATATTTATAGCAGCATTAGTCATAACTGTCCAAAGGTGAATACAGCCCAAATATCTATGGAGGCATAAATGAATGAACAAAATTGTATATATCCATATGCTCAGCCATAAAAATGAATGATGAGCATGCTACAAGCATGGATAAATTTTGAAAACATGCTAATTGAAAGAAGCCAGTCACAAAGGACCAAATATTATACAATTCCATTTACATAAAATGTTCACAATAGGCAGATATATAGGAACAAAAAGTAAATTAGTGGTTGCTTAGGGCAGGAAGGATGGGAGCATTGGGGAAATGATAGCTAAAGTTTAGGGATTCCTTTATGAAGTAACGAAAATGTTCTAAATTTACTGTGATGACGGTTAATTGTATACTTTAAATTAGTGAATCATATTCTATGTGAGTTACATCTTAATAAAGCTATTTTTAAAATATCTGGTGCTTCTGTATGGTAGGGAGCATGGACAGTCCATGAATACCTTCACTGTTAAGCCATTGTTGAATGGCTTTCATGATGCAAGATGCACCATTTCCAACTGCAAATGGTCCAGGAAAATAAAAACATGACACATGGTTTCTTCAGGGACCATAATGTTGTGTCAGTGCTGGATAATTGGATTGGAACAGCAGCATTATTAATCTGAAAAATGGTCAACAGTGGTAAGGCACTGCCAATAACCCATAGAGGAGATAAAAAAAATTCATTGTCATCCAGGTGCCAAGTACAGTGGTGTCAGGAGCAAAACTTTATGCAATGTGGCCACTCTCACTGGCAGATAAGATTTGGAAGGCCAGAAGTCTGGCATGCAATGGTAGCCTCCACAACAGAAACAATCCTGTACTTTGATCCTGTTTATGAAGGTGGATGTGTTGCCAAATCCAGTAGAATTATGGATTCAGTTAGAAATTGAAGCAACTTAAGTGGTTCATGCTCATTCTGGAGCTTGATTTCAGTGTCATCAGATCATGGTCTCTTATGTGGTCATCATCTACATGAGTAAATCAGATACATTAAGCAGGGGCAGCAGCAGCAACAATTTGTTTCTTTAGTTGCAGGCCCAAAGAGAGGTGTCTTTCGTCTGCAATTTTGTAGTTTTCCAAGTGGCAACCCAAACAAGTAGGTCATTGTCAATATCCTATGAGTCAGTAAAAGTATAACAAACTTCATCTAGTGGAGGATAACCCAGATCTATGAAAATGGCTTTGCATTCTGGTCACTGAGGAGAGGATCCATTATCTTTTCAATTTTGCATAGCTAGCGGTAAGATTGAACATATGCAGCAATCCAGGGGACATCAGCAGGTTTCAGCTTATCTGAACTGTCAGTGAACCAGGCCCACACATTTAGTTGAACCTCTGTGAGTCAAGGGCCTCATTTAGCCAGCTGAAAATGGGTAATAGCCACTTTTTCAGGTAAAGCCTATATGCTGCTGGGGTGAGGCCAAGTAAGTTTTAAGATGCAATTTACCTTTCACAAGCAAGGCTTGCTGAGCTCTTCTCACCATTGGAGGTATTAAGTTGAAATTGATCAACCCCAAACAGGAATGTCAGGCTGGAGAGGTGCAAGGCTGACCTCCATGGTTCAGGTGTTCAGTTCTGAAATGAGCCCAGTAGCAAAATGTATTAGTCAATTCTCGCACTGCTATGAAGAAATACCCAAGTCTGGGTAATTTATAAAGAAAAGAGGTTTAATTGACTCAGTTCTGCATGACTGGGAAGGCCTCAGGAAACAATAATGGTGGAAGGGGAAGGGGAAGAAAGGTACCTTCTTCACAGGATGGCAGGAAGAAGAAGCACAAGCAGGGAAAATGCCAGATGCTTATAAAACCATCAGATGTCATGAGACTCACTCATTATCACAATAACAGCATGGGAGAAACCACCCCCAGGATTCAGTTACCTCCACCTGGTCCCACCCTTGACACATGAGGATTACGGGGATCACAATTCAAGGTGAGATTCAGGTGGGGACACAAAGACAAAACATGTCACAGATAATAGCTGCTTTTCAAAAGTGGTGTATCTGGCAGTCTTGTCAGGAAGTAGAGGAGTCCAAAACCCCAAGACACCCCAGGTGAAGATTGCTTCCCATTTCCATAAATAGCAATTGTAAAATCATCAGTTACAGATACTTATATAGCTCAAAGTTATCATTACAATTGTAGGGCTCCAAAGGTAGAGAACATGACACAACTTACTGGACTGTTTTCATGGCAGAACTTCATTTCAGGCTTTACTCAAAAGATGCTGATTTGTGGGTTAGCTAATATAAAGGACCAAGCAGAATGTCCAAGCAATCACAAAGCATTTCCAATATCCAAAGAATCTAGTTAGTTGCTGAAACTCCTTTTTGGTGGTGGGGGTGCTGAAGAGACAATTTTTCTTTGCCTGAGGTTTTATTGTGAATTTTCCTACATACTTCCAGGAAACATTACTGGCAAGCAAGAGGCATTACTGGCAAACAACATTACTCTTGAATTTTGGCAGTGATTTTCAATATTAATCCTGATTTTTTTTTTTTTTTTTTTGGAGACTTTCAGTCATTCTTCCTAGAGGATGTGTGATAATACCACAGCTAGGTAGGGCTATTGAGACTGAGACTTCTTACTGCCAACCATCAGGACATCATGTATAGTGAAACTTTTGGAAATCTGAATGAAGAAGAACTTGCCCCAAATTCTAACCTATTCAATTTTGGCAAGTGGCACTGGAGTTTAGGTAACACTGGCGGAGTACAACAAACATGTATTAGAGGCCTTGTCACATGAATGTGAACAGATCTTAATTCTCAGATGCTAGTATGGGAAAGAAAGTGCTGCCAATGTTTAAAACAGTGCACCATGTTCTATTAGTCTGTGTCTTAGATTCGTATAGAGTCAAGAGGTCTGCAACAGCTGGGGCCATTGGAGAAACAACTGAATTTATTTGAAAATATTCCACTATCAGTCTTCAACTCCTGTTAGATTTTGCACTGGGCATACAAGGCTGTTCTGTAAAGATCCTGCATCTCTTACTACTGCCTCCTATAGGTACTAATATTTATTCAGGGCACAGATTTTCTTTTTTCTTCCTAGAATTCTATGCTTTGTGTTGGATCAGAAAGCACAGAATGTGGGAGAGACAGGAAAGCTGGTGACAGATAAATTTATGTGTCCCACTAGTACTTATCTATGTATAGCTGAATTTCATCTGGCACTTATGAAACAGGGAAATACAAGCATCAGTTCCCAGTGATATTCAGATGTGAAGGTAGCAGCATCAGTATGCTGAATTAGCCTAAAAAGTTTTGTTCACAAGGTCATACTGGCTTCTTTCTTTCTCCTGCTGTAAACCTGGCCAAACCCTGTTATCTAATTTGGGATGCTTTCTCCTTCCAGGAGTCCAGTAGAAGAGTTTACTTGGGCATCCATATCTAACAGAGCCATAAAAGCTTGATTCTTTCCTTCATGAAAATTCTCTAACCTACTAAGATGGATGCATATGGAACTTGATCTCCATTAAGGACAGAGATCACTTGCCCCGTTTCTAATGATTTTTCTCCTTATGGCAGCTGTGCCTGAGAAAGTAGAGACAGAGCTGCACTGTACCATTAGCAAGGCTTAGCATTTACTTTCGATTCTGTGTGGCATAATGGCTGCTTGTGTCTCAAAACAATAAACTTCCAATGTTTTTGGCTGACTCAATTCTCAGTATCAGGCAACAAAGTCCTACATAATAGCTAGGGGAGTTATCCAGAGGGGCAAAGCTAATAACAATAATTTATCAATGAGACTCAGGGTCGGTTTCTCATTCTTAGAGATCACTTCATCAGTATTGTATACCCAATCTAGGCATTGAGTATAGAGTCCAATTCTGTCATCTATGGTTTTCACTGGGAATTTGTTTCTCTTAAGAAAATCTTCAAAAGAAGACTGGAAAATGTCGTGCTGTCCTTGATTGATATTTATCTTCTACACAGTATTATCAAATAGGAAAACATGCAGGGTATACCTGAAAACAGCCAGATCCAACTAATTTTCACCATGTCTACTACCACCAGGATACTGAAACCCACCATTATCGGTTACCAAAATAATTGGAATATCCTACTAATTATTCTCCCTTTATTCATCATATACTAATAAAAACTATTCTCCAAGTTGTCAGAGTGATCCTGTAAAACTAAGACAAATCTTGTCTCCCCTCCACTATCAATACATGGATGGGTCTCCATCACATTCCATGTAAAAGCCAAATTGCATTTTGAAACCTACAGGGCTATAAGCTGTCTGCCTCTCTCTCTCATCCCCATTACCTCTCTGAAACCAGCTCCTGCTTTTCTCTGCCTTGCTCACTCAGCTCCAGACATGATAGCATCCTCCTTGCTCCTCAAACATGCCAGCCTAAACCTGTCTTGGGGCCTCAGCACCTGCTGTCCCTCCACCTGGAATGCTCCTTCCCCAGACAGCTACAGGGTGAGTTCTCCCACTGCCTTCAGGTGAGACTCAAAAGCCAAGTTCTCAGTAAGGCCTTCCCTGGACACCTTATCTATCTAGTTTCAGCCTCCCTCCTGAAATTTTCTATCCCAATTCCTTGCTTTATATTTTTCTATTTAACACTAGTCACTATGAATACACATTATAATTGCTTATTCATTTTGGCTACCGTCTATCCCCCACACTAAAATGAAAGCTCCATGAGGATAAGAATTTTGGTTTGCTTCTTTCATTCATTATTACATCATCAGTATCTGTGCCTAGAAGAATGCCTGGCAGAGAGCCCACCTGAAGTAAGTATTTGTGGGGTAAAGATAAAACAAGTAAATTTAAAAGCAAATGGGATCAAAGCAAGTCAAAGGGGCAGTGTTTCCAGGGTGTAGCCCCAGTCACAAGTGCAAACGCTTCCAGGGAACAACTGTGCATTTTATTAGAGTGAAGCAGGCCAGCTGGGGGTGTGGCCAACTGGAAAGGGTATTCGGAGTCTAAACTGGACTGAGACCTACCTAAGGCCCAGCTGCATGTATCCTTGTTGGAATGAGGGCCCCAATCCTCACGTTGTTGTTGTTGTTGTTGTTTGTAATTGTTCTGTTTCACTTTCAGGAGATGCCAGAAACATAAATTTTCATTGTGTGAAATCTCTCAAATGTCTAAAGTACTTAATTAAAAACAGAAAACAATGAAAACACAAAGATGAAACAAAATCTGGCAGCTGACTGAGATTGGTCCCTGGGCAGTCAGCTGGTATTTGTTGGACTGAATTGGTGATGTATACATGAAAATTAATCCCTGCTACGGTGAGGTAGGCTTGCCTTGTGTAATTCTTGAGGCAGTCAGCCTCAGGCCATGTTGGGTGCAGAGAATAAACTCTATTTACCATCTTCTTTCAACTCCTGACAGCTCCTTGCATCTCCCACTATCCATGGAGTTAGGGTAACCTGGGCAGCAGGGGTCACCAGCACTCTTTCTTTGGGGTCAGAGGTATAATTTAGTGAAGGGTGTGGTTGCAGAAACTAGTGAGAGGGTTTTCAGATGGGCTACAGGAGAAAGACTGGGGAAAGGCAAGGAGGGGAGGAAGAGAAATACACAGATCTATCTTTGCATCAGACACCATAGTTCTGAGGGACTTTTGGTGGGTTGCTGCTCCCTCTCCCCACCAACCTTGACACTTCCTTGTGATACTGTACAGCTGAATGAGTTATACCAAGTCACAACTTCCAGCCCGACTGCCCCATGGCATCTGCCTCACCTGGAAACAAAGAGCTTCACAGACTTCTATCACAGATTTCTGTGAGCTTGGGTAGGCAAGACTGGCCAACAGGTGCCTGTGAGGGGTATGCAGACACCAGCTTTGTGGGGAAGGTCTAACCAGAATGTGGCTTCTTGGGACAGCAGGCCTCTTTTAGTGGGTCATTGGTCGGAGCCACCTATGGTTTCAGGCAGCTGCTGAAAGAAGTGTGGACAGTGAGGCACTCCCCATAACCTAGAGAGAAACACTAGGCTCAATCTTCTGATGCCCCTGGTCTAGAGATAGAAAACAAACATTCCAGCAGAAGGAACCGGTGTGATGAGACTGCTGCACCTGAGTTCAGTAAGGTTCCATTTTTTCCTGGATAAAGTATTTTCAAATGCAAGATGGCACATCTCTTAAGTTCTGAGAGCCCCACGAACCCATACTCTACCAAGATTGTTTATCTAGTGCAGGACAAATGTGAGGAGGCAGCCCACAGTCCAGCACATGTGGTGCACCACATTAGTGTGTTTAGGCTGAGGGCTGGGGTTCTGCTGGGTAGCAGCATCCTGAACTCCCTGAAAGAGGAAAAGCTCTATGGTTATAAACTTTGCTCCGGATTAACTTGACTGAGTCATCCCTGTCAGAATGCCATTCTAGGGAACCTCCAATGTATCTGGCATCTTTGACAGATGCCACTTCCTTTGTGCGTAGAGCCAGGAAGAGCAATGTAAACACTACCAGAAGTCCAACATTTTCCTTGGCCTTCCCATCTCTCATGGGCCCCACACCCCACAACTCTTTTCCTGTATTCCCACTCCCTCTGTCAGTCTTTCTTCTTTGAATTCCTCCTTCCTCAGTGGCCCTCTTCTTCTAACTGCTCCAACACCCTAACCCACATAGCTTCTTCCTTTGTGTATCCTTTAGGCTCTCCTCAGATTCCTGTCAGGTTGATCCTTCTCCTCTTTACTCTGGATCTCTTCTAAGCTTCTTTGTGTTCCTCTCTATTCAATTTATTCTGTGTATTTTCCTCTAAGCCACAAGATCTCTGACATCTGTTCCTTCCTTTCATGCCCCATTCACCAAACACACCCGATCTTTCCAACAAGACAAAGCGCTTACACACAGCATGTCATGTACACACGAGTTTGTATTTTTTAGAGCAAAACAACAGTTAATGCTGGCAAAGATGTTGGGTTATCAGGGATTCCATAAGCTTTCAATACACTGAAAGGCAACATTTTTTGCATGTCTACAAATTATACATTTGTTTCCACACATGTGCCAAATTTTACCCTAACAGTTAGGACTTTTTCACCAAATCATAGACATAGATATGGAAATCATCATCAAACTTGATGAAATACACAGAGGGTTTGGCTTCCACTTGGTGAATGACCATGCCGATCCTTTTGGAGCCATCTTCTTTGGTATATTCCACATGCTTACCTATCAGGCCATCTACAACTCCTCCTGACTCCCTCTCTGTTGGAGGAGACTCATTGGATTCTGGCATGATGCGGAGGTCACCTTCCTTATAATCATCTAGAAGCTGGTACATGTACAAGACAGGATCTTTCTCATAGGTAATATAAAACCAGGCTTTCATGATAGGTGCTTGAGCTAAGACCATACCCCTCCATTCATCCTTAGAACCATGCTCTCCCTCAAACATGTGTTCCACTGCTTTGCCAATTATGGTATTTGCAAGGTTGGCATCACTAACGTGAGATGATGCCACCCTGTCAGAAAGAATTTTAAGAGACAAAACTCTTTCATCTCTGTGAAGTTCCAGTCCATAAACACAGTCAATTCCATCATATTTCACCAGATAAAGAGAGGGATTTATAGGCACCTGATCCAGAACGGTTCCTTTCCACTGGGTGATGGGCTCATCTCCTTCTTTCCATCCATGAGAAATTCTGCATCCCACGATGTTCCTGCGGGGCTGGGATGAAGGTCTGCCTCTCTGCTTCTTTTGGGAGACTTTTTTCTTTGTCATGTTTGCAGACCCAGTGGCCCGTCCTGCAGCTGCCCTGGTTTGTTGCCCTTCGGCTTCCTGTGCGTTGGGGGTCTTCATGCCTGCTGGGGGAGGAGAGAGGATAGAGAGACATATCCAGTGTGCCACGAGGCAAACTTTTCCCTATAGCCATGTCTGGATATACTCTGCGCTAGTGCCTAAGGTTCCCCTAGGAGCCTAGAAGCAATGCTGGAAATCTGGCTGCATGCCTGCAGTGCTCTCCCTCTTAAGTTCCTTTGGGCTGTGGGGAAAGGCTGGAGTGGTGCAGTAGAGCTGTCTGTGGTTAGGAACTCTGCAAAAGTGGCTGGGCCACGTCCTCCTAGCTCAGAGCCCACTGCCCTCCCCGAACCCCTTGCTGCCACTGGAGTCCACTCCCAATCCCCTGCAAAGCGGCCTTCACCGGCACCCACTGACCTCCTTCCCTGAGTGTCCCAGCTGCTGTCCACAACAAACCCTGCCTACCCTAACCACTTCCCTGATACCCACCGCCCTTGCTTCCTGGAGCTCACCTTCAAATCCTTGTCTGGCTCCCGTTCTTACCCCCTTTTCATGTAGCTCACCGCACTCCCCCACCCGACTTTTGCCTGGCGCCCACCTCCACCCCAGGTCTCCTGCTGGATTCCTTCCCATCCCCCTCTCCATTCTGGCGCCCACTAATGGCCTTGCCCTGCCTGGCGTCCACCGCCGCGGATCGCGGGCCTCACGTGCCCAAATCGGACACCTCGCTGCTGCCTCCGCTATGAGCCTGTGGCGAAGGAGGGTCAGCAGGCGACCGGCCGAGTGAATGCTTGCAAGAGCTGGGAGGGTAGGATCCGTAGATGAGCGTGTCTAGGAGGGCGGCAAGGCAGGCAAAGAGGACTGCAGCGGCGTTGCCACCGCTTGGCTTGCTAGCCCTCCGCCTCCCTGCTGGCGGTGGCGGCCCCTCAGCCACATCGGGATTCCACCAGTCCCTGCTGTCGCCGCCGCAGTCTCCTCCCTCTTTCCGTAGCGCAGCTTCCTGCCCAGAGAGAGGCCTCCTCTTCCTGCCAAACACCGCGCCCTCCTCTCCACCAGGCTCCCACGCCCACCACACAGCCTGGAGCCCTGGAGAAGCTATAGGCTCTGACTCCGCCTCTTCCCAAATTCAGAGTAGTTGGTGCCACAGTAGTCCTCGGAACCCTGTGGCGCCTTCATCACCCGTTTCAGGGCCCCTTGATTCCCACCCCCACCTTCTTAGTCCTCCTGCCCTATCTGCTTTCCATCTTCTTGGAATTCGCCTTGCCGCCGCCCCGCGCCCACACCGCTCCCCCACCCCGCCCCGCGCCCAGTCCCTTGCCCTTATGGATTTATTCTTTACACCTAAATATGTCTTTCCTCTTTTTGAAAGAATTTGGAGTTGGAACAGAGAAATTCACTATGGTAAGTCTGCCGTTTTGACCCAGTCTCTACCTAATTTTTCCTGTCTGATCTTTCCTGACGTTTTTGTTTTTGTTTTTAAGGGATTTTTTCCCTTTTCTTTATTGCAAGATAAGTGCATGTACAATGTGAGCACTATCTAAATTTTGGGAAATTAATATTAAGAGGAAAATCATCAACTGCAGTCGTATCTCCCATTTTTGAGGGCCTCACAGCAAAATATTAATGCTCATAGGTTTTTTCCCCCTTTTTCCTAAATTTTTGCAAAACTGAGATTGTTTTTTATCTGTAATTTCATGTCTATTAATTTTTCCAGGAAATTAGATGCTTTCTAATCGATTTTTTCATTCAACAAATATTTGTTGAGCACCTGTTACATATCTTGTGCTTGGTCCATAAAACTCAATTTTAAAGTGATTTATAATTTGGCTTTTCTCCCAGTACTGGACATTTGACATAATGTTTCTACAATAATGAGTAATCAGATCTATGTATCGGAATAGAAAGCTTTGCAAAAAATAACTTCCTAAGAAATAATTAGATAAAAGTTATAGTTTTATAAATCAGTGGAGAAACACTGGGTATTCTTTAAGGAATGTTAAAATGATTCTTTAAATATTTTGAGAAAGGTTGTATACTAATGTTGTACCAATATCAATATTTGATTTATTAAAAGGTAAAAAGCAGCCAAATAAAATTGACCAGAAAGCAAATGAACCAACCAAAAACTCTGTAAACAAAACATTGCTTAATGGTATCTTTCTTATTCAGATACTTATGGTATTTGAATGAGGGGATGAGTCGGATGTTAACAGACCAAGTACAGTTAGTAAAATAACGTCTACAAGGAAAAATAGAAATAATAATCTTGATTCAACAAAGTATGAAAGAACATTAAAATGTTACTTAATGTCATTGATCATGAAAAAAGGGGTTCATATCTAGTGCTGATGCAAGTGAAAGTTTATACAATTTTTATGGGAAGCAATTTGCATATATGTTGTAGTTTCAGCGAAGGCTTTTTTAAAGTTATGGTTAACTCTTACTCCTAGGATTTCAACCCTGGAATTTCAATGAAAAGTAAGGGGTTAGGGAGTTACCAAGGTTCTGGACTCCAGATTCTGTATTCATATATTTAACAAGCAGTCACAAGTTCTGTTGAGCATCTAAGTCTTTCAGT
The DNA here is from genome assembly GCF_024542745.1 of Macaca thibetana thibetana. Lineage (NCBI taxonomy): Eukaryota > Metazoa > Chordata > Mammalia > Primates > Cercopithecidae > Macaca > Macaca thibetana. Next base: position 56,656,523 of record NC_065598.1, read on the forward strand.
GGTTCTCTCTAGAATGGGTAAACTTTCCCAGTAGAAAAACATCCACCAAATGCCCTGTTTGCCTCTTGGATCTGTTCTCCTTCTATCTCAGCTAGATAATTATTTCGTATTTCTCAGCTTTTAGATGCCATTGAGAGCGGATTTTCTTTTTTACTATATTTGTTCAGATTTACTCAATTTGTTCAGATTTTAGGGAAAGTTGTTTTGAACTGTTTAGTCTCCTATTACTAAAATCTCAAACCCTATTTTTTATTATGAAATATATGTGTTCATCCTTAGGATGTATACATTAAATAGGCACAGCTTTGTGACTGTAAATCATACCTCAATAGTGGTTTGAAAAAGAAAAAAATGTGTTTAACTATTTGTAATGACTCCAAACTAAAAAACACCTACATTTCCATCAACCATATACTAGATATGTTGGGGTATATTCATACATTGGAATATCATGCAGTAGTGAGAATATTCAAGCTACAACTACATGGAAAAACATGAATGAATCTCTCAAATATGTTGAAAAAAGAAGCCAGAGAACAAAGGGGCACACATTATTCTATTCAATTTATTTAAAGTTCAAAAACAATCATTAACTAATCTGTTGTCTAAAAAGTTAAAGTAGCAGTTATTCTTGCAAAGATATTTTCCAAATAGACAGCAATTCATACTCTATCAGTAGCTGATCAAAGTAAAAATTAGAGAAATATTTGGACATGTATATATAGCAGGAAAGGTTTATATAGATGCTGAGCTGCAAAAATATATTTAATTGTAATAGACATCAATTGATACTGCAGCCTAGCATCTTATCACCGTTCTTCTGGTAATAGTGCCACAATTTTCCTCTTGGGAACAACAAGTCTGACTTTTCAGGGTATGGAATTACTGTTGCAATGATTAGTTTAGGAATAAGCATCCAACCTAGTCAAAGCCAATGAGACACAAACTCCTAGGCATGTGGCAGTTTCCATTGGAAGAGAGTGAACCCGAAAGGATATGAGGATTAAGCTGCTCTATTCACTTTACTATCATCAATAGATTGAGAATGAAGGTACCCCAAAGAACAGAATGGAGCCAGCCTATGCAAAAAGAGGGAGACTGTCCTAGTGACACATTCTGTACATGTAGGTGGTTATGGCCACTGACTGACTTTTGAATATTCATCTCACTTTAGAAGATTAGTCTAAGCTAGTTATGGTGATGCCATTCTTCCTGTAAGTGATTGATTTGGCATTGGGCATGTGATCTAATCCTGGTCAATTAAGCATCATAGTATATCTGCTGGAAGACTTCTGAAAAAAATTTATTTACTCTTAAGAAAAGAAACAGGAAATAATGTTCCCTTTTCTTTTTTAGGATGATGCTATATCTTTATATGACCTTTGGAATATCTGTAATCATCCTGAGGGCAAAACTTATGTAATGAAGATGGAAGAAGAGAGAATAGGAATACTCTGTGCGCTTTGATCTTATCGTTTTGCTGTTGATCATACCATCCCTGGAGTCCTACTTCTGACTCCAAGTTATGAGGTAACAAGTTTCTTTATAGTTAAAGCAATTTGAATCTGGGTTTTCTGTTACTTACAGTTGAGGGCATCTTAAATGGCTTAGCGTTCCCAGACTTAAATTATATAGTATCCCTAGACAATACCGTTATACTTTTAAGTTATATGAAACAATACATTCTCAGGCACTCATTCATCCAACCAGCTCCCATATCAGGAAATGGGACATTACTTCCAGACTTAAAAAATCCAGTATTCAGTTGCAAATAAGGAATAAGGAGCTATCTAAAAAACAAGCATGAGGTAAAAAGGCATCATTCTCATTTGCACTACAAGAAAAAATATACCAGGATTAGTAAATAACTCCCTAAATAAACGCTATCAACAAAGTGATGAGCCTCTTATATTTCCCTCAAAGGAAGAGGTAGGCTTCCGGACTCCAGTCTCTCCACCTCACATGTATTATTTTCCATATACTTTAGATTTCTCTGTCTTAAAGAGGTGATCCTGATATTCAATCTTGTGAGAATAAAAAATAGCCTTCTAATCACTTATTTTTAAATTTCATGCATTAATATTAGTTAAGACTATCTTTCAAAATTACCAAAAATTAATATGGTTTACTGCGATCTTTTTAACAATGAAAAGATCTATGATGAATGAAATAGACCTTTCTCTATCTCATTTCCTTTTACTCCTTGCCACCTCTCAGGACATCCCAGTGTTCTCACGTTCCATCTTCAGTCACACTTCACCAGTGTTAAATCCCTGGTATATGTTCTTCCAAACCATTTTGTATGATACTACAACAATATATAAATATAAACGTAAACATCGGAATTTGGAAGTCCTTCTCACTTTTTAACATAAGTGGGATCATACTCTTTACATTTGTGTGCAACGACACATCTATATATATTTCTAAAACATCTTCTTTATAATTGTATACTATTTCAAGTGATACATAAACACAATGTATTCAACAGTTCTGGTATTGATAGACATTCAAGATTTTCCCCCAGCTATTTTTGCTGTTTCAAACAATGCTGCGATAACAAGTGAATGCAATCCAATTGTGACATTTCTCATTCCATCTATTTTGAGGGTTGATGGTGCCTATTTTGCTGATGAGGTAGGTATCTTTGTCTTCTCTCAATGTTGCCACATTCTTCCTTCTTAATGTTACCTGTCCTGATATAAAAGAACCTTTCCAGATAAAGAAGACTATCTTTTATTTAAGAATATATATGTGCTTTGTCTGGCCTTCCCCCAGTATTTATAAATTTTTAGCAATCTTCCAAGAAGTTATTGAATCAAAAAGAAAATAAGAAAAAATTAACAACAGAGAACTTGAGAAATGATAGCAATGAGGACACAACATATTAAAATGTGCCAGTTACAGCCAGAACTCTATTCAAAGATAAATTTATAGTAATGACTATTTCCCTTAAAAATTAGCCAGAAATTATCATTATAGATAGCCGTGGAAACTTAAAGGAAGTAACTAAAATATGCAGAGACTGATGAAGTGAAAAAATAGAAAATTAGTAGAATATATAGCAAAACATATGTCTAAGTTTTGTGAAAAAATAAAACAATAGGAAAGAAAACTGGCAATACAGAAAAAAGGACCAACAAATGCAAAGGGATTTATAATAGGTTATTTGAAAATATAAAATTGTCATGCAATAATTCACTTGCTCCACAATGTTTATAGAGTGTCTCCTATGTTCCAGACCCTTTCATAGGCACTGCATTACTAGAATGAATTAGATAGACAAGATTCCTGCATTCAAAGTTTTTATTCTAGTGGAGTAAGACAGAAAATAAACAATCTAAAAGACAAGTTCACATAGTGGTAAGTACTACAGAGCAAGAAACACCAAGGTTATGGGGTAGAAGGAGAGAATCTCTGAACAGGTGATATTTGAGTCAAGACCTGAATATGAGAAGCAACCACTTATGAAAAGTTATGAAAATCTCTGGGGGTAAGAAATAGCTCTAGCATGAAGACTTTGAAGTGGAAACAAGCTTGTTACCTTTGAGAATAGAAAAAAATGTTAGTATGGCTGTAATATGTAGTAAAAAGGAGACCATATTTGAATCGCAAAAGAGTGAGATCATCTAGAGCACTGCTTCTTCATTCTTTTTTTATTTATTTTTTATTTTTTATTATTATACTTTAAGTTCTAGGGTACATGTGCATAACGTGCAGGTTTGTTACATATGTATACTTGTGCCATGTTGCTGTGCTGCACCCATCAACTTATTTCACTATTATCCCCTCCCCACTAGATGGCTTTATAAGGATTTTCTTCTTTTTCCTAATTGTCTCCTCATGAAATTTGAATACCAATGATGTACTCTATAATCTAGTCAATAAATGCATGTATATCTGTATTTTATATATAATCAACCTGTATGCAGGATTAAGTATGAATAAAATTTGAAGGTAGTAGTTAAATTAAAAATTAGAAAGCTAGCAATATCTAACTTAACTGTATAAGTGTATTTGCTAAGTGACTTTTAATGGAATGTATTTACTTACATAAATTATAATGTGTCAAAGTATGTATGCAAATTGGCAGTTTATATAAATACATAATAGTGATGTAATCACATTTAAAAAATTATTCACGACATTTTTCTAGAAAAGGTGAAACAATGGAAAACATTAAATTAATTTCTTCAAAGTTATTTTTGTGAATTTAACTTTTCACTTTTGCTTGATATGACAAAATCAGTTGTAACTAGCAGCTAGATATTCATATATTATCATTTTTTCTTTTTAGTACTTGACAGAAATTATGATGGGTTAAATAACTTCTGTAAAGTTAAATATTAACTATTTTTATTTAATTCTCAAAGCCCAAGTCACACACCAGACATCGAGGATCAAACATAGTCACTCAGTGGCAGCCAGTAGGTACACAAAGGCCACTTCTTGACATATGACTTCAAGAATGAGCAATAGATTGAAAGTCCTACAATCAAAGTCATCTATTTGCTATGATTTTGTAGTGCTGGTCTTGCATACATTTCATGTATCTTCCATGAGCTCAATGGCAATGTTCCTGTGATATCGAAGAAAACAAGAGTGATTAAGTTCTAAAGTATAAGATTTTGTCAAATACAGTTGAGCTTTGGAGGACACAAACCATTGTAAAACTTCATATCTTTCCACTTCTCACACCAACAATCATATTTCCCCCTTTTGGGGGCAATATCATTCTGTTTGAGAATGCATGATCTAGCGCATGCAGAATAAGGCATGAAGATTGTTTTGTATATTAACTGCAATAAGAAGCCTTTGGAGCATTCTAAGCAGGAGGGTGGCATAATCTGGTTTACATTTTTAAAATATAGTTCGGGGCTATTTATGTGGAGAGTTGAAATGCAGGTGAGAAGATCTTAGTTTCCAACAGCCAAATTTATCGAACTTAAGGCCTTATCTTCTTTTTAAAATCCTTTAGTTACTGAGACAGCACCCCTCTCCTTCCATGTTGCCAAAGCATCAGGTTATGTGCATACTACTGTTGTTTGCAGTTCTTTCTTAATTGTTGGTCCCTGTTGACTTCCCTCACAATATTAAAGCTCAGCTATACATTTAAAAGGAGGTCTGTCATATTTCATTCAACATTTTAAAGTTTAGCGATTTTTAGCGAAAGAGTTTTCATGTGCCCACTGTTTAGTGTCTTTTAGACTAGTGGTTTTAATTAGCCACTCCTGTGGTCAATCAGTGGTATAGTTTACTTCCTTCAAGACAGAGGCAAGAAGATTTTAGGGGAGTCAGTGGAATCATGCTCCCACTTCGTGAGGTCCCTCTTTAATATGTGCTATTACTTATTTAAACTAGTGAGCTCAGCAACTTATAGTTTATTTCAGATGCCTCCGAAATAGATTTTTAAAAGGACATTAAAGCCACACTGAAAATATCTAACCTCTAACTACAATACATTGCAAATTATTCTCAGGTATATTGTGCAACATATTAACTGCATAAAATTAAAAAATTCCATTTTGTTTCTATGAAGTACTGTGTATAGCATTTGCCAAATAGCACCCTAATTCCCCTGGCTGCATATCTCTCAAAGGCTTTCCTAATTGGTGAGTGTGAGAGGAGTTGGACATGTGAAAAACCATTTTATTTATCTCTTGGGTTTATTTCTTTTGGACAGAAGAGACACTCTAATTCATTCTGAAACGTAGGATAAGCTTTGCGGCTGTATCAGAGAAGTCCATCATTATCCAGTTGTGCTTGTGTTTGGGTGAAATATTAGGAAGTCCTTGAAGCCCCGTATCTAACCATGTCCTCCAGTTCAGCTTTTATTAAATACCAAGGGGGTATTTTGACTTCCAAATGTGTCATTATGGTGCTGTTCTCTCAAATGGTTACAAACTTACAAAGAGTAAAGATTTTTCATTCTTAGTCCTCTGAAACATTAACTGTACGTAACTGTAACGTTTTCTTGAGATGTGGTACAATTTCAATCTGAAAGAGAAAGCAAAAATGTTACAGATCTGCTTGAACCTATCATTACCTACCAAAAATAAATATAGGAAATGATTTACTAGGAAATGTACCGTAATCTCTGAGAGGAAAGAAAAACTCTTGGAATTTCACAGTGTAAACTTCCATCTATGTCCAGTAGTGACCTAAGGAAAAGAGCTGGAGGATTCTGACCATATCTCTTTTACTGTGATGAGTGCACGAACCAAGACTGATTAATTGTGTGTGATCCCATCACTGATCATTAATATGAAACTCTCTTACATTTTAACTCATGTATTCTCAGTACCAATAATAGCACATGGGCTTGGGGAATGGGAAATGGGACGTGATATATGTAATGAATTTTGAACAAATCTACTGAAGTATAAACATCTGTTCTTTTCCAAACAGAATACAGGTTGAAGCCCTGTCTGAATACTAAGAACTTTTGAACAGCCGTACATTAAATTTTTCACTAACAGTTTTAAATCTGTGACAAACTCCCTTTGTTGGCCCATTGCCAAAATAACATATCAGTGGTTTCCAATATAATGGCTATGGGAGTTATCCAGAGCGGGGAGGCCCAATCTAGGCATTGAGTATAGAGCCCAATTCTGTCATCTATGGTTTTCACTGGGAATTTGTTTCTCTTAAGATCTTCAAAAGAAGACCAGAAAACATGGTGTAGTCCTTGACTCATATTTATCTTCCACTGCACAACATCATCAAATAGGAAAACATGCAGGGTATACCTGAAAACAGCCAGATCCAACTAATTTTCACCATGTCTACTACCACCAGGATACTGAAACCCACCATTATCGGTTACCAAAATAATTGGAATATCCTACTAATTATTCTCCCTTTATTCATCATATACTAATAAAAACTATTCTCCAAGTTGTCAGAGTGATCCTGTAAAACTAAGACAAATCTTGTCTCCCCTCCACTATCAATACATGGATGGGTCTCCATCACATTCCATGTAAAAGCCAAATTGCATTTTGAAACCTACAGGGCTATAAGCTGTCTGCCTCTCTCTCTCATCCCCATTACCTCTCTGAAACCAGCTCCTGCTTTTCTCTGCCTTGCTCACTCAGCTCCAGACATGATAGCATCCTCCTTGCTCCTCAAACATGCCAGCCTAAACCTGTCTTGGGGCCTCAGCACCTGCTGTCCCTCCACCTGGAATGCTCCTTCCCCAGACAGCTATAGGGTGAGTTCTCCCACTGCCTTCAGGTGAGACTCAAAAGCCAAGTTCTCAGTAAGGCCTTCCCTGGACACCTTATCTATCTAGTTTCAGCCTCCCTCCTGAAATTTTCTATCCCAATTCCTTGCTTTATATTTTTCTATTTAACACTAGTCACTATGAATACACATTATAATTGCTTATTCATTTTGGCTACTGTCTATCCCCCACACTAAAATGAAAGCTCCATGAGGATAAGAATTTTAGTTTGCTTCTTTCATTCATTATTACATCATCAGTATCTGTGCCTAGAAGAATGCCTGGCAGAGAGCCCACCTGAAGTAAGTATTTGTGGGGTAAAGATAAAACAAGTAAATTTAAAAGCAAATGGGATCAAAGCAAGTCAAAGGGGCAGTGTTTCCAGGGTGTAGCCCCAGTCACAAGTGCAAACGCTTCCAGGGAACAACTGTGCATTTTATTAGTGTGAAGCAGGCCAGCTGGGGGTGTGGCCAACTGGAAAGGGTATTCGGAGTCTAAACTGGACTAGGACCTACCTAAGGCCCAGCTGCATGTATCCTTGTTGGAATGAGGGCCCCAATCCTCACGTGGTTGTTGTTGTTGTTGTTGTTGTTTGTAATTGTTCTGTTTCACTTTCAGGAGATGCCAGAAACATAAATTTTCATTGTGTGAAATCTCTCAAATGTCTAAAGTACTTAATTAAAAACAGAAAACAATGAAAACACAAAGATGAAACAAAATCTGGCAGCTGACTGAGATTGGTCCCTGGGCAGTCAGCTGGTATTTGTTGGACTGAATTGTGTGATGTATACATGAAAATTAATCCCTGCTACGGTGAGGTAGGCTTGCCTTGTGTAATTCTTGAGGCAGTCAGCCTCAGGCCATGTTGGGTGCAGAGAATAAACTCTATTTACCATCTTCTTTCAACTCCTGACAGCTCCTTGCATCTCCCACTATCCATGGAGTTAGGGTAACCTGGGCAGCAGGGGTCACCAGCACTCTTTCTTTGGGGTCAGAGGTATAATTTAGTGAAGGGTGTGGTTGCAGAAACTAGTGAGAGGGTTTTCAGATGGGCTACAGGAGAAAGACTGGGGAAAGGCAAGGAGGGGAGGAAGAGAAATACACAGATCTATCTTTGCATCAGACACCATAGTTCTGAGGGACTTTTGGTGGGTTGCTGCTCCCTCTCCCCACCAACCTTGACACTTCCTTGTGATACTGTACAGCTGAATGAGTTATACCAAGTCACAACTTCCAGCCCGACTGCCCCATGGCATCTGCCTCACCTGGAAACAAAGAGCTTCACAGACTTCTATCACAGATTTCTGTGAGCTTGGGTAGGCAAGACTGGCCAACAGGTGCCTGTGAGGGGTATGCAGACACCAGCTTTGTGGGGAAGGTCTAACCAGAATGTGGCTTCTTGGGACAGCAGGTCTCTTTTAGTGGGTCATTGGTTGGAGCCACCTATGGTTTCAGGCAGCTGCTGTAAGAAGCATGGACAGACAAGTACTCCCCATACCGTGGAGAGAAACACTAGGCTCAATCCTCTGATGCACCTTGTCTCTAGATAGAAAACAAACATTCCAGCAGAAGGAACTGGTGTGATGAGACTGCTGCACCTGAGTTCAGTAAGGTTTCCTTTTTTCTGGATAAAGTACTTTCCAAATGCAAGATGGCACATCTCTTAAGTTCTGAGAGCCCCACTGACCCATCCTCTACCAGGATTGCTTATCTAGTGCAGGACAAATGTGAGGAGGCAGCCCACAGCCCAGCACTTGTGGGGCACCATGTTAGTGTGTTTAGGCTGAGGGCTGGGGTTCTGCTGGGTGGATGTGTCATGAACTCCCTGAAACAGGAAAAGCCTTATGGGCATAAACTTGGCTCCGGATTAACTTGACTGAGTCATTCCTGTCAGAAAGCTCTTCTAAGGAACCTCCAATGCGTCCAGCATCTTTGACAGTTGCCACTTCCTTTGTGCATAGAGCCAGGAAGAGCAATATGGACACTGCCAGAAGTCCAACATTTTCCTTGACCTTCCCATCTCTCATGGGCCCACAACTCTTTTCCTGTATTCCCACTCCCTCTCTCAGTCTTTATTCTTTGAATTCTTTCTTCCTCAGTGGCCCTCTTCTAATCCCTGCAACACCCTAACCCACGCAACTCTTCCTTTGTGTTTCCATTAGCCTCTCCCCAGATCGCTGTCAGGTTGATACTTCTCCCCCTTACTCTGGTCCATCTTCTAAACTTCTTTATGTTCCTCTGTTCTCAATTTATTCTGTCTGTTTTCCTCTAAGCCCCAAGATCTCACTCTCCCTCTGTTAGTCTTCACTCCTTTCCCATTTGGAGGTTTCCTCCTCATAGGTCATCCCCTCTCCCAAGAATCCCCTCCCTTTCTGGCCCTTTTCCACCTTTTCCTAAGCAGTCACCTCCTCCTCTCTCCCCGAGACAGCTAATCTCTTGTTCTTTCCCCTGCCCCTTCCAGACCAGACCAGCTAAGTCTGGTGCCATTTTTAAATGACTGATTATGATTCTAACTGAACTTTATTCACAGCCGAAATTGACAGCTGTTCCTTCCTTTCATGCCCCATCTACCAAACACACCTGATCTTTTCAACAAGACAAAGCGCTTACACACAGCATGTCACGTACACACAAATTTGTATTTTTTAGAACAAAACAACAGTTAATGCTGGCAAAGATGTTGGGTTATCAGGGATTCCATAGGCTTTCAGTACACTGAAAGGTAACTTTTTTTTCATGTCTACAAATTATACATTTATTTCCACACATGAGCCAAATTTTACCCTAACAGTTAGGACTTTTTCACCAAATCATAGACATAGATATGGAAATCGTCATCAAACTTGATCAAATACACAGAGGGTTTGGCTTCCACTTGGTGAGTGACCATGCCAATCCTTTTGGAGCCATCTTCTTTGGTATATTCCACATGCTTACCTATCAGGCCATCTACAACTCCTCCTGACTCCCTCTCTGTTGGAGGAGACTCATTGGATTCTGGCATGATGCGGAGGTCACCTTCCTTATAATCATCTAGAAGCTGGTACATGTACAAGACAGGATCTTTCTCATAGGTAATATAAAACCAGGCTTTCATGATAGGTGCTTGAGCTAAGACCATACCCCTCCATTCATCCTTAGAACCATGCTCTCCCTCAAACATGTGTTCCACTGCTTTGCCAATTATGGTATTTGCAAGGTTGGCATCACTAACGTGAGATGATGCCACCCTGTCAGAAAGAATTTTAAGAGACAAAACTCTTTCATCTCTGTGAAGTTCCAGTCCATAAACACAGTCAATTCCATCATATTTCACCAGATAAAGAGAGGGATTTATAGGCACCTGATCCAGAACGGTTCCTTTCCACTGGGTGATGGGCTCATCTCCTTCTTTCCATCCATGAGAAATTCTGCATCCCACGATGTTCCTGCGGGGCTGGGATGAAGGTCTGCCTCTCTGCTTCTTTTGGGAGACTTTTTTCTTTGTCATGTTTGCAGACCCAGTGGCCCGTCCTGCAGCTGCCCTGGTTTGTTGCCCTTCGGCTTCCTGTGCGTTGGGGGTCTTCATGCCTGCTGGGGGAGGAGAGAGGATAGAGAGACATATCCAGTGTGCCACGAGGCAAACTTTTCCCTATAGCCATGTCTGGATATACTCTGCGCTAGTGCCTAAGGTTCCCCTAGGAGCCTGGAAGCAATGCTGGAAATCTGGCTGCATGCCTGCAGTGCTCTCCCTCTTAAGTTCCTTTGGGCTGTGGGGAAAGGCTGGAGTGGTGCAGTAGAGCTGTCTGTGGTTAGGAACTCTGCAGAAGTGGCTGGGCCACGTCCTCCTAGCTCAGAGCCCACTGCCCTCCCCGAACCCCTTGCTGCCACTGGAGTCCACTCCCAATCCCCTGCAAAGCGGCCTTGACCAGCACCCACTACCCTCATGCCCTCTGTGCCCCTGCTGCTGTCCATAACCCCCACTGCCTATCCTAACCACTTCCCTGGTACCTACCTCCCTTGCTTCCTGGGTGTCACTTTCAAATCCTTGTCTGGCTCCTATTCCTACCCTTTCCCCTGTTGTCCACCGCACTCCCCCACCCCACCCTTGCCTGGCGCCCACCTCCACCCCCTGTCTCCTGCTGGATTCCTTCCCATCCCCCTCTCCATTCTGGTGCCCACCAATGGCTTTGCCCTGCCTGGCCCCCACCGCTGCGGATCGCGGGCCTCGGGTGCCCAAATCGGACACCTCTCTGCTGCCTCTGCTGTGAGCCTGTGCCGAAGGAGGGTCAACAGGCGATTGACTGTGTGAGTGTTTGCAAGAGCGGGGAGGATAGGATCCGTAGATGAGGAGCGTGTGTAGGAGTGCGGAGAGCCTGGCAAAGAGCACTGCAGCGGTGTCCCCAGCGCTTGGCTGGCTGGCCGTCTGCCTCCCTGTTGGCGGCGGCCGCCCCTCAGCCACATGGGGCTGCCACCTTTCCCTGCTGCAGTGGCTGTAGTCTCTGCCCTTTTTCTGCACAAGACTGCAGTGTTAGTTTCCTCTTAGTACTGATGTCTTCCCTTCTTCTAAACACAGAGTAGGTCTGCCTTTCTTTCCCTGGGGCCCCTCCTGGGCTCCTCCTTCCCTTTCCACAGTTCACAGCAGTGGAACATGTAGGTGGCCTTTTCTCTCTTCCTGTCTCTGCTCACTGAATCCTTCAAGCTCTCTAGCTCCTCCCCTCAGGTCTCCTGCTCCATCTGTTTTCCATCTTTCAGACATTTCTCACATTCTTTGGAAACCTACCAATTAACATAGAAATACCATGTGTATACACTTATGGCGACATGAATCCATTACGACCATACGCAAATGTGTAGCATACATACTCGCGAATACATATATTAAGTGTTTCTCCACAGCATTGTGTAGGCATATTTTAGATTTAGAGACATGGTTTATTTTAAACTTAAAGAGTTATTTTTGAATGTGATTACAATACTTAACAAACTTTATTCCGCATAAAGTGACATCATTTAAATTTTTTTTTGTGAGTCATAGTTTTTCACAGTATCCTATAATTCTGAAAATAATCAACAATATTAGGTTGCTATATCAAGTAAGATGTTTTCAGTTACATGTTTTAGGATAATAAACCAAATGGGTATACAATAAAAACAATGTATTGACTAACATATTAAAAAGTTAAATAGGTGTTAGGTTAATCTTAATCTATGGTGGAATAATATTTTATTTTATATATATATCACATTTTTTTATCCATTTATTTATTGATGGACAGTTAAGTTGATTCCATATCTTGTCTATTGTGATCAGTGCTGCAAATAAATATGTGAGTGCAGATAGCTCGTTGATATGCTGATTTCCTTTCTTTTGGATATATAACCAATAGTGAGATTGCTGGATCTTATGGAATTTTTAGTTTTAGTTTTTGAGGAACTACCACACTGTTTTTCATAATGGTTATGCTAATTTATATTCCCACTAACAATGTCCAAGGATACCCCTTTCTTCACTTCCTTACCAACAGTTTTTATTTTCTGTGTTTTTGATATAGCCATTTTAACTGGGGTGAAATGGTATCTCATTGCTATTTTGATATAAAATTACCTGATGATTAGTGATTTAGAACACTTTGTATATATCTGTTGTCCATTTGTATGTCTTAGTTTGAGAAATGTCTACTCAGCTCTTTTGCCCATTTTTAAATCAGATTGTTTGATTTTTTACTATTGGGTTGTTGGAATTTCTTACATATTTTTATTATTAATCCCCTGCCAGTTGAATACTTTGCAAATATTTTCTCTTGTTATCTAGGTTGTCTGTTCATTTTATGATTGTTTCCTTTGCTGTGCAGAAGTTTTTTAGCTGATGTGATTTCATTTTCCCGTTTTTCCTTTGGTTGCCTGTGCTTTGAGGTCTTACTCAAGAAATCATTGCACAGACCAATATTCTGAAGCTTTTCCCCAAAGTTTTCTTCTAGTCACTTCATAATTTTGGATCTTAGATTTATGTCTTTAATCCATTTTGATTTGGGTGTTGTATATGGTGAGAGATAGATGTGTCTAGTTTCATTCTTCTCTGTATGGATACCCAGTTTTCCCAACAACATTTATTACAGAGGCTGTCTTTACTATAGTGTGTGTTCTTGGCTCTTTAGTTGAAAATAAGTTGACTATAAATGCATAGATTTATTTATGAGTTCTCTATTTTGTTTCATTGGTCCAGGTGTCTATTCATATGCCAGTACCATGCTGTTTTGGTTACCATAAGTTTATAGTATAATTTGAAGTAAGGCAATTTGATGCCCCAGCTTAGTTCTTTTTCTTCAGGATTGCTTTGACCATTCTGATCCTTTTGTAGCTCCATATGAATTTTAGGACTGTTTATTTTCTGTTTCCATAAAGAATGTCTTTGGTATTTTGACATAGATTGTGTTTATGTATATGTAGATAACTTGGAGTAGTATGGACATTTTAACAATGTTAATTAGTCCAACTCATGAACATGGATATTTTTCTACTTTTGTGTGGTCTTTATTTTTTATCAATGTTTTATAATTTTTATTGCAGACATCTTTCATTTCTTTGGTTTAGTTTATTTCTAGGTATTTTATATTTTGTAGTCATTGTAAAAAGGATTGCTTTCTTTATTTCTTTTTTACATTTTTCACAGTTGGCATTTAGAAATGCTACTGATTTTTATATGTTGATTTTATAAATAAAATCAGTTTCTTAGTTCCAATTCGTTTTTGGTGGGGTCTTTAGATTTTTTCTAAATATAAAATCATATTATCTGCAAATAAAGACAATTTAACTTCTTCCTTCCCAATTTGGGTGTTGTTTCTTTCTCTTAACTAATTGTTCTTGTTGGAATTTCCAGTACTATGTTGAATAAAAGTGGTGAAAGCACCGTGGAATACTACACAGCCACCAAAAAGAATAAAATCATGCCCTTTTCAGCATCATGGATGCAGCTGAAGGCTATTATCCTACGTGAATGAATGCAGAAACAGAAAATCTAATACTGCATGTTGTCACTTATAAACGGGAGGCAAAAAATGGATGCATATGGACATAAAGATATAAATAATGGACACTAGGATTTCCAAAAAGGGGGAGGAAGAGAGGAATGATTGAAAAACTACCTATTGAGTACTATGTTAGCTATCTGGGTGATGGGTTCAGTAGAAGCCCAAACCCCAGCATTATGCAGTATATTTATGGAACAAGCCCACACATGTACCCCATGAAAATAATATTTTTTGTGTGGTAAAAGCAGTTATTTTGTCTTTTTCCAGGTCATAGACAAAGGGCTTTCAGGTTTTTTCCCATTTAATATGATGCTAGCTGTGTTTGCCATACATGACCTTTATTCTTTTGAGATATGCTCCTTCTATATCCATTTTGTTGAGAGTTTTTTTCATGAAACGATGTTAAATTTCATTGAATTTTTTTTGGCATCTATTGAAATGCCCTTATGGTTTTGGTACTTTATTCTATTTATGTGATATATCGCATTTATTGATTTGTGTATGTTGAACCATCATTGCATCCCTAACATTAATCCTACTTGATCATACGAATGATCTTTTAAATTTGTTGTTGGATTCAGTTTGCTAGCATTTTGTTGAGGATTTTGCATGTATGTTTATTGGTAATATTGGCCTACAATTTTCTCTTTTGGGGTGTCCTTGGTTATGGTATCTGAATAAGGCTAGCCTTCCAGGATGAGTTTGGAAGCATTCCCTCCTATTTGATATTTTGGAATGATTTGAGTAGGATTTGTATTAGTTCTTCCTTAAATTTTTGGTAGAATTCAGCAGTGTAGCCACAAGATCCTGGGCTTTTCATTGATGGGAGACATTTTATTACCATTGTTATCTCATTACCTATTATTGGTCTGTTCAGGTTTTCTATTTCTTTATGATTCAATCTTGGTAGATTGTATGTGTCTAGGAATTTACCCATTTCTTCTAGGTTTTAAAATTTATTGGCACTGCTCATAATCGTCTGTAATAATCTTTTTATTTTCTGTGGTATTACTTGTAATGTCTCATTTTTCTTCTTCTTTTTTTAATGTTACTTTAAGTTCCAGGATACAACTGCAGAATGTGTAGGTTTGTTACATAGGTATATGTGTGTCATGGTGGTTTGCTGCACCTGTCAACCTGTCATCTAGGTTTTAAGTTCCACATGCATTAGCTATTTGTCCTAATGCTCTCCCTCCACTTGCCCCCAACACCCCAGTCTAATTTTTCATCTGTCATTTTATTTGAGTCTTCTCTTAGTCTGGCTGAAGGTTTGTAGATTTTTGTCATGTTTTCAAAAAGCCAACTTTTTGTTTAATTGATCTGTTGTATTGTCTTTCAGTTTCAATTTTATTTCTGCTCCAATTTTTATTATTTATTCTACTAATTCAAGGTTTGATTTGTTCTTGATTTTCTACTTCTTTAAGGTGCATTTTTAGGTTGTTTATTTAAAGTTTTTATGCTTCTCTTGACTTAGGCATTTATTGCTAGAATCTTTCCTCTTAGTATTGCTTTTGCTGTGTCCTCTAGGTTTTGGTATGTTGTGCTTTAATTTTCATTTGTTTCAGGAAACTTTAAAAATTTCCTTCTTAATTTCTTCCTTGACCCATTGGTCATTTAGGAGCCTGTTGTTCAATATTCATGTATTTGTATAGTTTTCAAATTCTAGTTATTTATTTCTATCGTTTTATTCCATTGTATTTAGAAAGGATACTTGATATAATTTTAATATTTTAAAAATTTGTTGAGATTTATTCTGTGGCCTAACATATGGTCTTTCTTAGATAATGTTCCATGTGCTGAGGAGAAGAATGTGTATTCTGCACCTTTTGGATGAAATGTTTTCTAAGTGTGTAATAGGTCCTCTGAGTTTATAGTGCAGATTAAGTCTGACATTTCTTTGTTAGTTTTTTTGTCTAGATGATCTTTACCGTGTTGAAAGTGGGGTGTTATAGTCCACACCTGTTATTGTTTTGGGATCTACCTCTCTCTTTAGTTGTACTAATATTTTTAAATATATCTCTGTGCACTGGTGCTGGGTTCATATACATTTACAATTATTATATCCTCTGCTGAATTGACCCTTTTATCATTGTATAATGACCTTCTTTGTTTCTTTTCACAGTTTTTGGCTTGACATCTACTTTATCTGATATAAGTATAGTTATTCCTGCTCTGTTTTGGTTTCCATTTGCATAGAATATCTTTTTTCCATTCCTTAAGTTTCAGTCTGTTGTATGTCTTTATCAGTAAAATTAGTTTCTTGTACACAGAATCTACTTTGGGTCTTATTTTTTGATTCATTCAGCCACTCTAGGTCTTTTGATTAGATAATTTATTCCATTTACTGCCAATATTATTATGGATAGGTAAGGACTTACAACTTTCATCGTGTTATTTGCTTCCTGCTTGTTTTCTAAGTCCTTTTTTTCTTTATTTCTGTCCTTCCTTGTGTATAAGTGATTTTTTTCTGGTAGTATATCTTAATTTCTTGCTTTATATTTTTTGTATATTTGTTACAGACTTTTGCTTCATGGATACAAGGAGACTTGCAAGACTATTCTAAAGAATTGTTTTAAACTAAAGACAACTCTGACGATGATGGAGAAAAAAGAGAAAATTGAAAAAGTGCTACACTTTAACTCCATCCCCCCTTATGACTTTTTGTTGTTTCTATATATCTTTTTATATTGTCTGTCTCTTAAAATTGCTTGTATTATTATTATTATTGAGATAGGATCTTACTGTGTCACGCAAGTTGGAGTACAGTGACATAATCTTGGCTCACTGCAACCTCTGCCCCCAAGGCTCAAGTGATCCTTTTACCTCAGCCTCCTGAGTAGCTAGAACCACAGGAGTGCACGACCATGCTCAGCTAATTTTTTGTATTTTTGGTATAGATGGGTTCCGCCATATTGCCTGGGCTGGTCTTGAACTCCTGACCTCAGGTGATTGACCCATCTTGGTTTCCCAAAATGCTGGGATTATAGGCATGAGCTACCATGCCTAGCCTGTTATTATTTTTGATAGCTTTGTCTTTTAGTCTTCACAGTAAAGATATAAGTGGTTTATATACAAGTACAGTACTATAATATTCTAAATTTGTCTATGTATCTACATTTATCAGTGAGTTTTAGATCTCTAGATGATTTCTTGCCTTTTTGTGTCATTTCCTTTCATATTGAAGAACTCAGTATTACTTGAAAGACAGGTCTAGTAATGAATTTCATCAGCTTTTCTCTGTGAAAGTCTATCTGTCCTTCATGTTTTAAGGATAACTTTGTGGATATTCTCAAGTTAAAGATAACTTTGCTGGCAGTATTCTCAGCTTTCATTTTTTTCCTTTTGCACTTTCAATATGTCATCCTATTCTTTACTGGCTTGTAAGATTTCTGCTAAGAAGTCTGCTGATAGACGTATCAGAGGTCCTTTACATGTTATTTGGTTTTTTCTCTTCCCGACTTTAGGATTCTTTATTTGTCCTTGACTTTTGTGAGCTCGATTATTATATGCCTTGCAGTCATCTTATTTAGATTGAGTCTTCTTGGTGTTCTTTAACATTCTCGTATTTGGATATTTATATTTTTCTCGAGGTTTGAAAAATGTTTTGTTATTATTTATTTGAATAAACATTCTACCCTGATCTCTCTACATCCTCTTTAAAGCAAGTAATTCTGTGTTTTTTTCCCCCCACTTGAGACAATTTTCTGGATCTCATAAGCACATTCATTCTTTCTTTTTTTATTAGATTTTAAAATTTCCATTGGTTTTTGGTGGAACAGGTGGTATTTGGTTACATGAGTAAGTTCTTTAGTGGTGATTTGTGAGATTTTGGTGTACCTATCACCCAAGCAGTATACACTGAACCCAATTTTCAGTCGTTTATCCCTCAGCCCTCCCTCCCATCCTTTCCAAGTGTTCCCAGATTCCATTGTATCATTCTTGTGCCTTTGCATTCTCAGAGCTTAGCTCCCACTTATGAGTGAGAACATACAATGTTTGGTTTTTTATTCCCGAGTTATTTCACTTAGAATGATAGTCTGCAATTCCATCCAGGTTGCTGCAAATGCCGTTAATTCCTTCCTTTTTATGACTGAGTAGTGTATATATATATATACACACATATATATGTATATATTCCACTATATATATCCCACTATATATATATTCCACTATATATATATTCCACTATATATACGTATTCCACTATATATATGTATGTATATGTGTGTGTGTATACACACACACACACACACACACACACACACATCCCACAGTTTCTTTATCCACTCATTGATGAACACTTGGGCTGGTTCCACATTTTTGCAATTGCGAATTGTGCTGCTATAAACATGCATGTGCAAATATCTTTTTTTGTATAATGACTTTTTCTCTGGGTTGGTACCCAGTAGTGGGATTGCTGGATCAAATGTTAGTTCTACTTTTAGTTCCCTAAGGAGTCTCCACACTGTTTTTTTCTAGTGGTTGTACTAGTTTACATTCCCACCAGCAATGTAGAAGTGTTCCCTTTTCACCACATCCATGCCAACATCTATTAGTTTTTGATTTTTTTTATTATGACCATTCTTTGGGGGTAAGGTGGTATTGAATTGTGGTTTTGATTAGCATTTCTCTGATCATTGGTGACATTGATCATTTTTTATATGTTTGTTGGCCATTTGTATATCTTCTTTTGAGAATTGTGTATTTATGTCCTTACCCCACTTTTTGATGAGATTATTTGCTTTTTCTTGCTAATTTGTTTGAGTTCCCAGGAGATTCTGGATATTAGTCCTCCATTGGATGGATAGATTGTGAAGATTTTCTCTCAATCTGTGCATTGTCTGTTTACTCTGATGACTGTTCCTTTTGCTGTGCAGAAGCATTTTGGTTTAATTAAGTCCCACTTATTTATCTTTGTTTTAGTTGCATTCACTTTTGGGTTCTTGGTCATGAAGTCTTTGCCTAAGCCAATGTCTAGAAGGATTTCTCCAATGTTATCTTCTATAATTTTTACAGTTTCAGGTCTTGGATTTAAGTCCTTGATACACCTTGAGTTGATTTTTGTATAAGGTGAGAGATGAGGATCTAGCTTCATTCTCCTACATGTGGCTTGCCAATTATGCCGGCACCATTTGTCGAATAGGCTGTCCTTTCCCGACTTTATGTTTTTGTTTGCTTTGTTGAAAATCAGTTGGCTATAAGCATTTGGGTTTATTTCTGGGTTCTCTATTCTGTTCCATTGGTCTATGTGCCTGTTTTTATACCAGTATCATGCTGTTTTGGTGACTATGGCCTTATAGTGTAGTTTGAATTTGGGTAATGTGATGCCTCCAGATTTCTTTTTTTTTCTTTTTCTTTTTTTTTTTTTTTTTTTTTTTTTGCCTAGTCTTCCTTTCGTTATGCAGGCTCCTTTTTTGGGTCTATATGAATTTTAGGATTGTTTTTTTCTAGTTTTGTGAAGAATGATGGTATCATTTTGTTGAAAATTGCATTACATTTGTAGGTTGCTTTTGAC
Organism: Macaca thibetana thibetana; assembly: GCF_024542745.1. Lineage (NCBI taxonomy): Eukaryota > Metazoa > Chordata > Mammalia > Primates > Cercopithecidae > Macaca > Macaca thibetana. The sequence goes on from NC_065598.1 coordinate 56,676,273, forward strand.
AGTATGGTCTTTTTCACAATATTGATTTTACCCATCCATGAGGATGGGATGTTTTTCCATTTGTTTGTGTTGTCTGTGATTTCTTTCAGCAGTGTTTTGCAGTTTTCCTTGTAGAGGTCTTTCACCCCCTTGGTTATGTATATTTGTAAGTATTTTATTTACTTTGTGGCTATTGTGAAAGGCATTGAGTTTTGATTTGATTCTCAGCTTGGTCACTGTTGGTGTATAGCAGAGCTACTGATTTGTGTACATTAATTTTGTATCCTGAAACTTTGCAGAATTCATTTATCAGTTCTTGGAGCTTTTTGGAAGTCTTTAGGGTTTTCTAGGTATCTGATCATATCATCAGCAAATAGTGGCAGTTTGACTTCTTCTTTACCAATTTGGATGACATTTATTTCTTTGTCTTGTCTGATTGCTCTTGCTAGGACTTCCAGTACTATGTTGAACAGAAGTGGTGAGAGTGGGCATCCTTGTCTTGTTCCAGTTCTCAGAGGAAATGCTTTCAACTTTTCCCCATTCAGTATAATGTTGGCTGTGTGTTTGCCATAGATGGCTTTTATTACATTCAAGTAGGTCAGGCTTTTATTACCTTCAGGTATGCTGATTCTGCTGAGGATTTTAATCATAAAGCACTGCTGGCTTTTGTCAAATGCTTTTACTTCATCTGTTGAGATAATCATGTGATTTTTGTTTTTAATTCTGTTTATGGGGTGTATCACATTTATTGACTTGCTTATGTTAAACCATCTCTGCTTCCTTGGTATGAAGCCCACTTGATCATGGTGGATTATGTTTTTGATATGCTGTTGGACTTGGTTAGCTAGCATTTTGTTAATTATTTTTTTTATCTATATTAATCGGGGATATTGGTCTGTAGTTTCCTTTTTTGGTTATATCTTTTCCTGGTTTTGGTGGTAGGGTGATACTCGCTTCACAGAATGATTTAGGAAGGATTCTCTCTTTATCTTGTGGAATAATGTCAATAGGATTGGTACCTATGTTCTTTCAATGTCTGATAGAATTCTGCTGTGAATTTGTCCCATCCTGAACTTTTTTTCTTGTTGGTAATTTTTAAATTGCCATTTCAGTCTTGCTGCTTGTTATTGGTCTGTTCAGGGTTTCTAAGTTTTCCTGATTTAAGCTATAAGGATTGTATATTTTCAGGCATTTATTCATCTCCTCTAGATTTTCTAGTTTATGCGCGTGTTCACAGCAGCCTTGAATGATCTTTTGTATTTCTGTGGTGTCAGTTGTAATATCCCCCATATCATTTCTAATAGAGCTTATTTGTATATTCTCTCTTCTTTTCTGGGTTAATGTTGCCAATGGTTTATCAATTTTATTTATCTTTTAAAATAACCAGCTTTTTGTTTCATTTTTCTTTTGTAATGTTTTGTTTAATTCAATTACATTTCGTTCTGCTCTGATCTTGGTGGTTTCTTTTCTTCTGCCGTGTTTGGTTTTGGTTTGTTTTGGTTTCTCTAGTTCCTTGAGGTGTGACCTTACATTGTCTATTTGTGCTATTTCATACTTTTTGTTGTAGCTTAACACTATCAACTTTCCTCTTTGCACCACTTTTGCTGTATACCAGAAATTTATAGGTTGTTTCACTATTATCATTCGGTTCACAGAATATTTTAATTTTCATCTTGATTTCATTGTTTACCCACTGATCATTCAGGAGCAGGTTATTTAATTTCCATGTATTTTCATGGTTTTGAAGATTTCTTTTGGAGTTGATTTCTAGTTTTATTCCAGTGTGGTCTGAGAGAGTACTTGATGTAATTTCAATTTTTAAAAATTTATGGAGACTTCTTTTGTGGCCTATCATATAGCCTATTATGTAGAATTTTCCATGTGCTGATGAATAGAATGTATATTCTGCAGTTGTTGGGTAGAATGTTTCATAAATATTTGTTAAGTCCATTTGTTCTAGGGTATAGTTTAAGTCCATTGTTTCTCTGTTGACCTCTGTCTTGATGACCTGTCTAGTGCTGTCTGTGAACTTTTGAAATCCCCCACTATTATCGTCTTGCTGTCTATCGCATTTTTAAGGTCTGGTAGTAATTGTTTTATAAATATGGAAGCTCCAGTGTTAGGTGCATATATATTTAGGATTGTGATATTTCCCTGTTGGTCAAGGCCTTTTATTATTATATAATGTCCCTCTTTGTCTTTTTAAACTGCTCTTGATTTAAAGTTTGTTTTGCCTGATATACGAATAGCTACACCTGCTTGCTTTTGGTGTCTATTTGCATAGAATATCTTTTTCCATGCCTTTACCTTAAGTTTATGTGAGTCCTTATATATTAGGCGAATCTCTTGAAGGCAGCAGATACTTGCTTGGTGAATTCTTATTCATTCTGCAATTCTGTATCTTTGAAGTGGAACATTTAGACCATTTATATTCAACGTTAGTATTGAGATGTGAGGTACTATTCCATTCATTGCGTTATTTGTTGCCTGTATCCCTTTTTAAAATTGTATTTTAATTTTATGGGTTCTGCGACATTTATGCTTTAAAGTGGTTTTGTTTTGATGTGTTTCCAGGATTGTTTCAAGATTTCAATCTCCCCTTAGTAGTTCTTGTAGTACTGTCTTGGTATTGGCAAATTCTCTCAGCATTTGTTTGTCTAAAAAACACTGTATCTTTTCTTCATTTATGAATCTTAGTTTTGCTGGATACAAAATTATTGGCTTATAATTGTTTTGTTTAATGAGGCTGAAGATAGGGCCCCAATTACTTCTAGCTTGTAGGGTTTCTGCTGAGAAGTTTTCTGTTAATCTGTTTTCCTTTATAGGTTACCTTGTACTTTTGCCTTGCAACTCTTAAGAGTCTTCCCTTTGTCTTGACCTCAGATAACCTGATGACAATGTGCCTAGGCAATGATATTTTGCAATGAATTTCCCAGGTGTTCTTTGAGCTTCTTGTATTTGAATGTCTAGGTCTCTAGCAATGCCAGGGATGTTTTACTCGAATATTCCCCCAAATATATTTTCCAAACTTTTAGATTTCTCTTCTTCCTGAGCAACTCCAATTATTCTTGGGTTGGGTTGTTTAAGATAATCCCAAACTTCTTGGAAGCTTTGTTCATTAAAAACATTTTTCTTCTTTGTCTTGTTGGATTGATTAAAGCAAAATCTTGTCTTTGAGCTCTCAAGTTCCTTCTTCTGCTTGTTCTATTTTATTGCTGACACTTGCTAGTACATTTTGCATTTCCCTAAGTGTGTCCTTTATTTCCTGCATTTGTCATGATTTTTATTTATGCTATCTATTTCCCTGAAGACTTCTCCCCTCATATGTTGTATCTTTTTTTTTTTTTTTTTTTTTTTGGACACAGTCTCACTCTGTCATCCAGGCTGGTGTGCAGTGACATGATCTCGGCTCATTGCAATCTCTGACCCCTGGTTCAAGCAATTCTCTTGCCTCAGCCTCCTGAGTAGCTGGGACTACAGGTGCCCACGACAATGCCCGGGGAATTTTTATTTTTATTTTTGTTTTATTTTTATTTTTTTGTATTTTTAGTAGAGACAGGGTTTCACCATGTTGGCCAGGCTGGTCTCGAACTCCTGACCTCAGGTGATCTGCTCACCTCGGCCTCCCAAAGTGTTGGGATTATAGTTATAAGCTACCATGCCTGACCTTGTTGTGTCTTTTTATTTTTATTTTTTTAAGTTGGACATCACCTTTCTCATTGATTAGCTTAATAATCAGCTGTCTTAAATTTTTTTCGGGCAATTCAGGGATTTCTTGGCTTGGATCCATTGCTGGTGAATTAGTGTGATGTTTTTTGGGGGTGTTAAACAACCTTGTTTTGTTATATTTCTAGATTTTTAAAAAAATTTCTTCTAATTTGGTTAAGGCTATGTCTGAGGGAAGAACTGAGACTCAAGGTTGCTGTTAAGATTTTTTTTTTTTTGTCTCACGTGGTGTTCCTTTTATGTAGTACTCTCCTCTTTTTCCTAGGGATGTGGCTTCCTGAGAGCTGAACTGTAGTGATGGTTATTTCTCTTCTGGGTCTAGCCAGCCAGCAGAGCTACCAGGCTCCAGGCTGGTACTGGGGGTTGTCTGCCCAGAGTCCTGTGATGTATACTATCTTTACTATCTTCAGGTCTCTCATCCATGGATACCAGCACCTGCTCCTGTGGGGATGGCAGGAGAGTTAAATGGACTCTGTGAGGGTCTTTAGTTGTGGTTGTTTGATGCACTAGTTTTGTGCTGGTTGGCCTCCTGCCACGAGGTGACACTTTAAAGAGATATGGAGGATCAGGCGGTAGGTGGGGCCCTAGTACTCCCAAGATAATATGCCCTTTGTCTTCAGCTACCAAGGTGGGTAGGGAAGGACCATCTAGTGGGGCAGGGTTAGGTGTGTATGAGGTGAGACTCTCCTTGGGTGGAGCTTGCTGTGGCTGCTGTGGCAGATGGGAGTGTGATTCCCAGTCAATGGAGTTATTTTCCCAGGAGGATTATGGCTGCCTCTGCTGTGTCATGCAGAGTATCAAGGAAGTTGGGGAAGCTGGCAGTTAGAGGCCTCACCCAGCCCCCACACAACAAAAAATGCTAGTCTCACTCCCACCATGCCCCAACAGCACTGAGTTTGTTTCCACGCAGTGGGGCCTGCTGGGCAAACTTGCTCCAGGCTACTACGAGCCTCCAGGCTGAGAATAAAGCAGGGCTCCCTGCCTGGGAGTCTGCGCACCAGATTCACGTCATCCCCCGAGTTCTGGCCAGGAGGCTTTGGGTTCGGTTGGAATTGTTACAAAGTTCAGCTGGAGGTTTCCTTCTACTATGATCTTTTCCCAGTTCCTCTGGCAGCCCTCCCCAAGGAACCCTGTGAGACAAGTCAGACATAACTGCCCTGGGGACCCAGAGAGCCCACGGGACTTTTCCTGCTTCTCCTCTACCCCTGTATCTCACTCAGCACTATAGATTTACTCAGCTCCAGGCAAGGTCAAATCCTTCTCCCGTGATCTACACCTTTAGGTTCCCCTGTAAGGGTGTGTGTTCAGGGGTGCATGATCCCCCTTTCTCACTTTCGCAATTTGGGTACTCACAGTATTTGAGCTGTCTCCTGGGTCTTGCAGGAGCAATTCACTTCCTTCTCATATTTCATTCTTTTTCATCCTCTGATAGTGTGTTTTGACGTATCACATCTTTGAGCTTACTAATTCTTTCTTCTGTTTGATCAACTCCGTTGTTGACACACATGCATTTTTCATACTGTCAATTTAATTTTTCAACTCTAAGATATCTGTTTGATGTTTTTAAATGATTTCAGCTTCTATGGTAAAATCTCTGATGGAATTCTGAATATCTTCTCTGTTTTATCTTGCAGTTCATTGAGCTTCCACAAAATAGCTATTTTGAATTCTGCCTCTGAGAGGTTCTATATCTCTGCCACTTCAGGATTGGTTACTAGTGTCTTAGTTAGTTCATTTAGTGATATCATGTCTCCTGGATATTCTTAATGCTTGTGGATATTCTTCAATATCTGGACATTGAAGAGTTATGTATTTATTTCAGTCTTTGCAGTCTGGCCTTGTTCATACTCAACCTTTTTGAAATGGTTTTCCAAGAATTCAGAGGATACAGTATTAAGTTACCTAAGCTGTGGTGACTGCAGCCATTTCAGCACTAGGTGGCACCCTGAGCCCTGGTATGCTACAACTCTTGCAGTCTAGATACACAGCCTTCGTGGACTTGGAAAAGATAAGAGAGAATTCCCTGACTTTCCAAGCAAAGTCTCTTGCTCTGTTACCTCTCTTTCTGCTAATCAGATGGAATCTCTCTGTGCTGGGCTGCCTGGAGTTGGGGGAGAGGTGACACAGGCACTCCCATAGCCACTGCGACTGTCACTATGCTGGGTTGCACTTGAAGCCCAGGGCTTTCCAGACCAACATTAGTACTGGACCTCACCAAAGGCCCACAGCTGCCATTGTTTGGCTACTGCTGATGTTTATTCAGTGTCCAAATACGCTTTAGTCTGTAGATGGTGAATCCAGCCAGAACTTGGTCTACTCACCAGGGCAGCAGATTGCCTTCTTCCTCAGGGTGGGTCTAATAATGATGTACAGGAACAAAATCCTGGAATTGGAAGCTTCAGTATTTGACCTGGTGCTTTATTTAACTGTGGTTGAGCTTATATCCAGTTGCAAGACCAAGTCCCTTGTACTTTTATCTCTCCTTTGCCCAAGTGGAAAGAGTCTCTCTCTGAGCTGCACTACCTGGAATTGGGAGAGGGATCACACAGGTCCTCCACACCAACTGCAGCTGGTGTCCTACTGAATCTCACTTCCATTCCACAGCATCTGAGACCAGCAGGACTCACCCAATGACTGTAGTCACTATGGCCTGGTTACCACTCAAATTTTCGAGGCCCTGAGCTACTTTAGTCAGCCCATGGCAAAGTGGGCCAGGACGTGGTTTCTCCCACTGGAGTATCAGATTCCCTCCTGGTCCAGGGCTGGTCTAAATGCTCCCTCCATGGGTACCAGTAGAAGTCGACCTGGTGTTGTGTTCCACTGTGACAGGGTGGCACACAATGTCTTAACGAGTTCTAATGCAATGTCCACACTCATTTCACTTTTTCTCTCCCGACACATAGATTCTTCTAGCTGCCCTGTTTTGGATTGGGAGGGGGTCATGTAGACAATGTGAGACTCTCCTTTCTATCCTCTTGAATGCATTTTTTTCTTATATTTATGTTAAAACCAAGTACTGTGATCAATCACCTGATGTTTTGGTTTTCATAAAGGTACTTTTTTGCATGAATACTTGTTTATTTTGGTGTTCTGCAGAGGGTAGGAGGATAATTGCTGGAGGGTTCTATTAAGCCATCTTGCTCAGTTTTTTTTAAAGCAACTTTCAATCAAAATTATTTTGCTTTTTTTAAATTGGACCATCATAAGTTATTTGCCTGCCCTCATAATATGGCCAAAGAAAATGCTATGCCCAATTATTTTATTTCCATTTTATATACACATTTCAGAATCAATCACATAGACAGAGTAGAGCCACATGGCTATTATGCTTATGATAGCAAAGGCCCAACCTGAATTTGGGGATGGTGTTAATTCCACCAAAATGGTATGAGTACTATAAAATGAGAAAAGGATTAAAATGGAAACTAGTGAGGTAATCTATAATGTCCACAACAATTTCAGCTTATTATTTTGAAAGACAATCTAAGAGTTATTATTTTTACAACATGTGTGTTTCTTTAATACATTCCCAGAAATGCCACTGCAAAATGCAGATTTGCTAAAATTTCTTTGACTAGGCTGTAACAATGTACCTCTTTCAAACTTGTTTATTTCTAAATTATTTCAAATTGTTGGTGTATTTGCATCATTTCCTGTGGCATATTCTGTTTGGGGTCCATTTATGAAGACCTTTTCCAGGGAATTGGACCAGCCTCCTTTACAATTATCATTTCATATTCACAATTTTAAATGGTATCATCCCATAATGGTAACTACCAGGGCTATACTAACACATTGAGTGTCCAGCACATCAAAGTTCATATTGTACTTACAAACCCACACAGATCTTCTCTACTAAAACAGCTTTCTGAATACATTTTGTTGAAAGTCACTGTCTCCAACTGGAATCTGGAATGACTGGTGAGGCCTAATATATGCACCTTTTTTGGGAATTAAGGTGATGCAGAAATAATTTTATAATAGGCCCATTGGGCACCTACAGGAAGGACTTTAATGTTGTCTTACAAAGTTTATCTCCTAGTACCATGACATCTAGAAACTATGCAGTGTCCACAGAATGTCCCTTAAACACTGATCACTGAGGGACTATTTTTCCCAACTGTTTTTACTGATCCCACCTTGTGCCTTCTCCAAATCATAAAGGTTTTAAGGTCAGGTATATTGTTCAGATTCTGTTTTCTTCTGGCCTTATTTAGCCTTAAATTGACAATCACATCTTGCCATTACTGTCCTTTGAGCCTCTATTGCCCACAAATTTCAGGCTAAAATAGTTATTGTATCTAATATTTACCAGGAAATCATCAGAATTCCACAACATTCATTTTCCATTTGTTAATTTGACCATACATCTGTTAAGAAATTAATATTAAGTTCTTCAAGCTGAGCATGTATAATGGTAATATGGGAGGGGGACAGGGAAGGGCTGGGTAGAAAAATGTGGGGTTCCTGTCAAGGGCTCCACTTTTGGGCCAGTGCCTGCAGACCTAGGTGAGGACAGGCATTTCTGTTCTGTTTTCACACCCAAATGTTGCATTTTCCAAGACCACCTTGGCCTGCCGTGCCCCCCATCCTGTGGGAAAAACCCCAAGACTCTAGCATACACAAGTGGCTGGATGTTGAGAGGAACACACAAGTGGAAGAACACACAGGTGGCTGGATGTTGAGAGGAGCAGAGTAATAGAAGAGCACACCAACAGGCACCAACAACCACCGACAGGCCATCAACAGTGGGATGATGTGGAATTCGGCTGGGGGTGGTCAGAGGAGAGTACAGCCTCTGAGCGGCCTGACCCCAGAGAAACACCACTTTCCCACTCCATCTCACCTCTGGCTTTCCATCCTTCTGCTGAGAGCTACCTTCACTCAATAAAACCATGCACTCCTTCTCCAAGCCCATGTGGGATCCGATTTTCCTGGTACACTAAGACAAGAACCTGGGATACAGAAAGCCCTCTGTCCTTGTGATAAAGCAGACAGTCTAATTGAGCTGATGAACACAAGCACCTGCAGACAGAAAAACTGAAAGAGTGCACTGTAACACACACCCACCCTAGATGCTGCCATGGGATTGGTGATCCCCATGACTTGCCCATAGGCATGCTCCCCCTAAGGGTATGAGCACTAGGGCACCAAAGAAGTGAGACACACCCCCATTACATGCCCTGAGATGGGGTTAAGGGAGCTTTTCCTGTTTCAATGGTATTATGTGAAGCTGTGGTACAAATTCAATCTGGAAGAAAGCACAGAATTATTCCACACCTATGGTTTTGGTCATTGGGCTAGCACTCCATTAATAAAGCACATATTACTATTAGGAGACACAGTTACAGTGATCTTTAAGAAAGGGGAGAGGTCGCCCCACCCATCCTTATCATCACCCTATCATATCATATTGAGTTCCTCACTATCTTTGGTTTGTTGCACTGGGAAATAAGAGCAGGTCCTCAACATGCTTGATACTTGGTGGAATTGCCTAGATAAAAACTGACTTGATCTTGAATTACTGGGCTGTATGTGGTAATTGTGCAACCAGTTCAGAAGCCCTATTGGTGGAATGTGTAGACAGTTGTTACACTTTGGTGGAGCTTCATCACACGTTTATAGTTCCTTACAAGACTACTTCTCACCATGAAGCTTTTATGACCGACTACCCAAGATAGTATCCAAGTACTTTTTATTTACAAATGGTATAGGAGCTATATAGATATCTGATGCCACAGCTTTATGTTGGGATGGGTGCCCTAATGTCTGGAAGTCACAGGGTCACAAAGATGGGAGCATTCTGGAGCTGTGCTTTGCAAATGTCTCTAGTTTTAACTATGAAGAGAAGGTTAGATTTCTCTGACCACACTTCTTTAACTGTAATACATAAACAAAACTGGTTGATTGGCCCCATTTTCCTAGCTGTATATATCACCTCTTCTCCCACACTAACTCACACGGGACCATCCCAGTGTGTCTTGAATCATTGATTATGACCTTAGCAATGAATCTTAAACAGTTGTCCCTCTAGGCCAACACCTGTCCCTTTACCAGATCTTACTCCCTTCCAAACAGTAATTTTAATTTAATCTTGCACAATCTATTGTAATTATTTGCTAATCTCTAAGGATACTTGACATTCACAGTGGTAACTACTGAGAATGACAGTCTCAGTGTATTAAACCCTTTTTTCTCCTCAATTAACCGCTTCTTAACTTATATTGTGAGAATAATTACTTTTGATTTTTTTTTGTCTTTTCAGCAGAGAAAGGTGTTAGCCCAGTAAGAATCCAGGCATCATTCTTATGCATTTAAATGATTCCTTCTGCCAGTGTTAAGAATGTGAAGTGGTGAGCTTTGTACAAACGCATTTCAATTCTTGGGATACTTCAGAGATGGGCTCAGTAAGGGCTTTGAGATCCATTTATTCTCCAGCAGAAAAAAATATATATACTAGGTATTGTATAGTGGTAGGAGCATCCACCTACTTGGGCAAGCTTTGGCCCAGTGACACCAACTTGTCAGAAAAACAAACTCAGAAGTATTTGCAACAGACCAGAGTGAGCCTCCTGTCTTTAGAGTCACAGACATCAAGGATGTTCCAGGAAGACCTTTTTAAGATCTTTATGTGATGTTTTAAAAGGTCATTTTATTTGGCCTGATAATTATAAAGCAAATTGTTCAAAATAAGTTAAACTACAAATTGACAGAAATATAATTATAATGAGTTTAAATGATTATTTTTAGTAATTTCTTTTTTTAATGTTTGCAAATGCTTAAAAATATAGACTAGATTTTGACATCTTATGATCAGATTTGTTTACTTGCTTTTTAAATTTTTAGTAATTTCTTACTTTCTGACACTTACAAGATGCTCCAGTCTCATCCTGTATATTCTCTGCCCTAGTTCTGGAATCATCAGTTTTTCCAAGGATCCCTGGTTTCTTTTATTATATAATCATATTAGAAACAAAATTTGGTCACTAGTGTGCTCATCACTACTGGAGCATCATTTGTTCTAGGTCCTCTCTGCTAATAGAGCAAGGATATATATGTGTATTACACACACACACACACACACATACACATTTCTTTATGCAACCATCTGTACTTAAGTAAAGCTAAATATGACTTTATATTGATATCTTCAAATCAAATAAATTACCACATGCATTATTCTAGCCTTCTCCTTTGGCTTAAAAGAGAAGGCTAGAATAATATAGCCTGTAACCTCCAACTCAAACAGTGAGAAACCTGGCTCCTAACACCTGCCCATCCATTTATTAATTGTTCAATTTCAATATACATGTATAGTGATTTTGCAAACCTGAAACTATGAGGAAACAACTTCATCAACTGCAGTACAGTGCTAATACAGTGCTTATGTATATTTCTATTTGCCTTTAGTCTTGCAGGCTCCACTCATCTTCAAAGGTAATTAGGTCAGTAACTTATTCACCCCCTTATGTGTATTATTACATGCATTTATAATACATTTACATTATTTTGTTACAGCCTGCATCAAATTTTGGGATCCACTACCTCTTAAATTATTTTTTTAAAACTCGTAAATACTAAAGTTTAATCTTTCTAATTGATAAAACTCTGTGGATTTTGACAAATGCATAGTGTCATATATCCATCCATATTAGTCTTCTTGATCTACCATAACAAAATACCATAGATTGAGTAGCTTAAATAACAGAAACTTATTTTCTCAGATCTCTGGCGGCTAGAAGTCCAAAATCAAGATGCCATCAGGGTTGGTTTCTGGTGGGGCTCCTTCCTGGCCTTGTAGACGGCCACCTTCTCACTGTGTTTTCACATGGCTTTGCTTCTGTGCATCTGTGGAGAAAGAGGGAGAAAAGGGGAGCTCTGTTGTCTCTTCTTCTTTTTATGACGACGTCAGTACTGTTGGACTAGGGACTTATCCTTACGACGTAATTTAAATTTAATTACATCCTTAAAGGCCCTATCTCCAAATGCAGTCATATCAGGAGACTTAACATATGATTTTTTATGGCCTTCAACATATGATTTTTGTTGAAGGCTTCAACATATGATTTTTTAGGAGAAGCACAATTTAGTTCTTACCGCTGTCATCACATATGTGTGTGTGTATGTGTGTGTGTGTATGTGATTTCATCACCCTAAAAATTGCCCCATGATTCACCTATATAACAATCCTTCCTCTCTTTTCAAACTTCCTTCCAAAACCACTGTTCCGTTTACTCACTATGGGAGTAAATTTTATGTGTCAACTTCTTAGGCTATAATTTCCAGTTATTTGGTCAAACACCAGTATATGTATATGTGTGTGTGTGTGTGTGTGTGTGTGTGTGTATATTTGTGAAGGTGTTTTTTAGATGTGACTAAAATATAAATCAGTAGACTTTGAGTAAAGCAGATTACTCTTAATAACGTGGGTGGGCCTAATCCAATCAAAAGTTGTAGGAGAAAAGATTGAGGTCCCCAGAAGAGGAAGGGATTTTACCTGTTGACTGTTTTCAACACTTAAGACTGCAACATTGACTTCTATGGGAACTTTTATCCAACTGACCTGTCCAGCAAATTTCAGACTTACCAGTCCAACAATAGTGTGAGTTAATTCCTTCACATTAGCATCTGTCTCTCTCTTTCTAAACACACACACACACACCCTTTTCCAGAATGTCATGTAAATAGATTCATGAACTATGTGGCCTATTTCAACCGACTTCTTTACCTCGGTGCTATGGATTGAATGGTTGTGTTTACCCAAAATTTATATGTTGAAACCCTAATCCCCAATCTGATGGTGTTTTAAGATGAGGCCTTTGGTAGATAATTAGGTGATGACGGTGGAGACCTGATGGTGGGATTAGTGCCCCTATAAGAAGAGACAGGAGAGAATTTTCTTTCTATTTTAATTTCTTCCCATCATGCAATAAATAAATAAATAAATAAATGTCTAGGAGAAGGCCATCTGCAAACCATGAAGATGTCCCCTATCAGAACCTGATCATGCTGGCTCCCTTATCTCAGACTTCCTAACCTCCAGAATTGTGAGAAATTAATTTCTGTTGTTTAAGCTAACTGGTATATGGTAACTTGTTATAGCAGCCCTAGAAGACAAGACACTTAGCAATATGAATTTAAAAATCCTTCTTTTTTTGGATGGCTTGTTCATTTCTTATTGTGAAAATCATAACATAAAAGTTATCATCTTAAACACTTTTAAATGAATAGTTAGCGTTACGTGTATTCACATTATTATGAAAGAGATTTTTGGAACATTTTTATCTAGCAAAACTGTAACTCTATGGTCACTAAATAACAATTTCCCCTTTCTCCCTCCCCTAATCTTCAGTAACCGCCATTCGACATTCTCTTTGTATGACTTTGACTACTTTAGATACTTTTTTTGAGACAGAGTCTCACTTGGTCATCCACGCTACAGTGTAGTGGCACAATCATGGCACACTGCAGCCTCAACCTCCCAGGCTCACCCAGTTCTCCCACCTCAGCCTCTTGAGTAGCTGAAACTAGAGATGCATACCACCACTACTGGCTAACTTTTGTATTTGTTGTAGAGACTGGGTTTTGCCATGTTGCCTAGGCTGGTAAATACTTTATGTAAGTGGAATCACAGAGTATTTATTGTTGTTGCTGCTACTGGCTTTGCTTGCATCCTCAAAATTTATTCATGTTGTAACATGTGACAAACATTCTTCCTTTAAAAGGCTGAATAATATTCTATTGTATGAATATACCAATTTTGTCTATTCATTCATCTGTTGATTGACATTTGGGTTGCTTCGACCTGTTGGTTATACTGAATAGTACTGCTATGACTATTCTAATTTTTTTATTTTGGTAGCTATAGAGGTACAAGTGGTTTTTGGTTACATGGATTACTTGTATAGAGGTGAAGTGTGGGATTTTAGGGCACCTGTCACCTGAGTACTGTACATTGTACCCAATAGGTAGTTTTTAATTCCTTGGCCCCCTTCTACACTCCCCCTTCTCAGTCTCTAATATCCAATATACCACTCTGTATGATTTTGCAAACCTGTGGTGTAGATCCCACTTATAAGTGAGAACACTCACTATTTATTGTGTGTGTGTGTGTGTGTGTGTGTGTGTGTGTGTGTATGTGTGTGTGCTGAGTCACACTCTGTTGCCCAGGCTGGAGTGCAGTGGTGTGATCTTGGCTCACTGCAACCTCCATCTCCCGGGTTTAAGCAATTCTCCTGCGTCAGCCTCCCAAGTAGCTGGGATTACAGGCACTCACCACCACAATCTGCTATTTTTTTTGCATTTTTAGTGGAGACAGGCTTTCACCATGTTGGCCAGGCTGGTTTCGAACTCCTGACCTCAAGTGATCCGCCCATCTCAGCTTTCCAAAGTGCTAGAATTACAGGCATGAGCCACTGCAACTGGCCTGCATTTACTTTTGGATTACTGAGTTACTTTACTTAGAATAATGGCCTCCAGTTCCATCCAAGTTGTGGCAAAAGATATTATTTTATTCTTTTTTTTTATGGATGAGTAGTATTCCATGGTACGTATATACCACATGTTATTTATCCAATAATTGGTTAATGGGCTTTAGGTTGATTCCATATCTTTGCAATTGTGAATTGTGCTGTGATAAACATACACATACAGGTGTCTTTTTGATATAGTGATTTCCTTTCCTTTGGATAGATACTCAGTAGTGGGATTGCTGGATCAAATGTTAGATCGACTTTTCGTTCTTCGAGCAATTTTCATATGGTTTTCCTTAGAGGTTGTACTAATTTATATTCCCAATAGCAGTATACAAACACTCCCTTTTTACCACATCCACGCCAACATCTATTGTTTTTTGACTTTTTAATAATGGCTATTTTGGCTTGGTTAAGGTGGTACCTAATTGTCATTTTAATTTTCATTTCCCTGATGATTAATGATGATGAACATTTTTTCATATGTTTCTTGGCCATTTGTATATTTTCTTTTGAGAAATGTCTACTCATGTAATTTGCCCACTTGTTAATAGAATTACTTTTTTTTATTGCTGATTTGTTTGAGTTCCTTGTAGATTCTGAATATTAGTCTTCTGTCAGATGAATAATTTGCAAATATTTTCTCTTGTTTTTTAGGTTGTCTGTTTACTCTGCTGATTATCTCTTTTGCTGAGCAGAAGATTTTTAGTATAATTAGGCCCCATTTATTTATTTTTGGTTTTGTTGCATTTGCTTTTGAGGTCTTAGTCATAAATTATTTACCTAGATTGATGTGCAGAAGAGTTTTCCAAGGATTTCTTCTATAATTTTTGTGGCTTCAGATTTTAGATCTAAGTTTTTAAAATCCATTTTGAGTTGATTTCTGTATAAGGTGAGCAATCCAGTTTTATTATTCTGCATGTGACTATCCAATTTTCCTAGCACATTTATAAAATAGTATTTTCCCCAGTTTAGGTTTTTGCATGCTTTGTTGATCATCACTTGATTGTAAGTATTTGGCTTTATTTATGGGTTCTCTATTCTTTTTCATTGGTCTATTAGACTAATTTTATAGCAGTACCATGCTGTTTTGGTTCCTATAGCCTTGTAGTACAATTTGAAGTCAGGTAATGTGATGCCTCTAGCTTTGTTCTTTTTGCTTAGTATTTCCTTGGCTTTTTGCGTTGTTTTCTGTTTTCAAATGAATTGTAAAATTATTTTTTCTAATTCTGTGAGAAATTGAGATAGGAAAAGTTCCCTTGTTCCCCTCACAGGGCGTGAGACATGGGGAGTGGCTCGTTTCTTCAGTGCTCTGCTGCTCAGATCTCTAGGGGAGCATACAGATGGGCAGGTTGTGGGGCTCCAACCCCAGGGCAGTGTCTAGGGGTGGATGTTTACAGCTCCTGAAGCCCCAGTGGACGTGTGCTACCGTGTGCTCCTTTAGCTTTGCCATCTATAGGTGGCTTGTGTTAACCAACTCAATTAGACCCTCTACCTTATCACAAAGACAAAGGGCTTTCTGTACCCTGGGGTTCTTGCCTTGGTGTACTGGAAGAATTGAATCACTCATGGGCTTGGAGAATCAGTACAAGGTTTTATTGAGTGGAAGTAGCTCTCAGCAGATGGGGAAGCGAGAAAGGAAATGGTTTTCCCCTAGAGTCAGGCCACTCAGTGGCCCGGGCTCTCCTCCAACTGCCTGGGCCAAACTCTGCCTCATTCCACTGGTTGATGGCCTGCCAGCCTGCCGGTGTGCTCCTATGCTGCTGCATTCCTCTCAACATCCAGCCACCTATGTGTTCTTCTTCTAATGTGTTCCTCTAGACGTCCAGCCACCTATGTGTCTGACTGCTAAGGTCTCCGGGTTTTTATAGGCACAGGATGGGGGCTTGACAGGCGAGGGTAGTCTTGGGAAATGCAACATTTGGGCAGGAAAACAAAAATGCCTGTCCTCTTCTAAGTCTGTCGGGGTGGAGCCCTATCCAGGGACCATGCCCTACCCCATTTCTGTATAATTTAAAGGGACCACACCTTTCTCTACCCTGCACTTCTGTATCAAAGTAATGTTAAAATTTTTATAGGGACCGCATTGCATTTGTAGATTGCTTTAGGCAGTATGGTCATTTTCACAATATTCACTCTTCTAATCCATAAGCGTGGGATGCATTTTTATTTTATTTGTGTCATCTATTATTTCTTTCAGCAGTGTATTATAGCTCTCCTTATAGAGATTTTTCACTTCCTTTGTTTAAGGATACTCTCGGGTATTTTATTTTTTCAGTTGCTATTGTAAAAGGAATTGAGTTCTTTTTTTTTTTTTTTTTTTTTAAATTTATTTATTATTATTATACTTTAAGTTGTAGGGTACATGTGCATAACGTGCAGGTTTGTTACATATGTATACTTGTGCCATGTTGCTGTGCTGCACCCATCAACTCGTCATTTACATCAGGTATAACTCCCAATGCAATCCCTCCCCCCTCCCCCCTCCCCAAGATAGGCCCCGGTGTGTGATGTTCCCCTTCCTGAGTCCGAGTGATCTCATTGTTCAGTTCCCACCTATGAGTGAGAACATGCGGTGTTTGGTTTTCTGTTCTTGTGATAGTTTGCTAAGAATGATGGATTCCAGCTGCATCCAAGTCCCTACAAAGGACTCAAACTCATCCTTTTTTATGGCTGCATAGTATTCCATGGTGTATATGTGCCACATTTTCTTAATCCAATCTGTCACTGATGGACATTTGGGTAGATTCCAAGTCTTTGCTATTGTGAATAGTGCTGCAATAAACATACGTGTGCATGTGTCTTTATAGCAGCATAATTTATAATCCTTTGGGTATATACCCAGTAATGGGATGGCTGGGTCATATGGTACATCTAGTTCTAGATCCTTGAGGAATCGCCATACTGTTTTCCATAATGGTTGAACTAGTTTACAATCCCACCAACAGTGTAAAAGTGTTCCTATTTCTCCACATCCTCTCCAGCACCTGTTGTTTCCTGACTTTTTAATGATTGCCATTCTAACTGGTGTGAGATGGTATCTCATGGTGGTTTTGATTTGCATTTCTCTGATGGCCAGTGATGATGAGCATTTTTTCATGTGTCTGTTGGCTGTATGAATGTCTTCTTTTGAGAAATGTCTGTTCATGTCCTTTGCCCACTTTTTGATGGGGTTGTTTGTTTTTTTCTTGTAAATTTGTTTGAGTTCTTTGTAGGTTCTGGATATTAGCCCTTTGTCAGATGAGTAGATTGCAAAAATTTTCTCCCATTCTGTAGGTTGCCTGTTCACTCTGATGGTAGTGTCTTTTGCTGTGCAGAAGCTCTTTAGTTTAATGAGATCCCATTTGTCAATTTTGGCTTTTGCTGCCGTTGCTTTTGGTGTTTTAGACATGAAATCTTTGCCCATGCCTATGTCCTGAATGGTACTACCTAGGTTTTCCTCTAGGATTTTTATGGTATTAGGTCTAACATTTAAGTCTCTAATCCATCTTGAATTAATTTTCGTATAAGGAGTAAGGAAAGGATCCAGTTTCAGCTTTCTACTTATGGCTAGCCAATTTTCCCAGCACCATTTATTAAATAGGGAGTCCTTTCCCCATTTCTTGTTTCTCTCAGGTTTGTCAAAGATCAAATGGCTGTAGATGTGTGGTATTATTTCTGAGGACTCTGTTCTGTTCCATTGGTCTATATCTCTGTTTTGGTACCAGTACCATGCTGTTTTGGTTACTGTAGCCTTGTAGTATAGTTTGAAGTCAGGTAGCGTGATGCCTCCAGCTTTGTTCTTTTGACTTAGGATTGTCTTGGAGATGCGGGCTCTTTTTTGGTTCCATATGAACTTTAAAGCAGTTTTTTTCCAATTCTGTGAAGAAACTCATTGGTAGCTTGATGGGGATGGCATTGAATCTATAAATTACCTTGGGCAGTATGGCCATTTTCACGATATTGATTCTTCCTATCCATGAGCATGGTATGTTCTTCCATTTGTTTGTGTCCTCTTTGATTTCACTGAGCAGTGGTTTGTAGTTCTCCTTGCAGAGGTCCTTTACATCCCTTGTAAGTTGGATTCCTAGGTATTTGATTCTCTTTGAAGCAATTGTGAATGGAAGTTCATTCCTGATTTGGCTCTCTGTTTGTCTGTTACTGGTGTATAAGAATGCTTGTGATTTTTGCACATTAATTTTGTATCCTGAGACTTTGCTGAAGTTGCTTATCAGCTTAAGGAGATTTTGGGCTGAGACAATGGGGTTTTCTAAATATACAATCATGTCATCTGCAAACAGGGACAATTTGACTTCTTCTTTTCCTAACTGAATACCCTTGATTTCTTTCTCTTGCCTGATTGCCCTAGCCAGAACTTCCAACACTATGTTGAATAGGAGTGGTGAGAGAGGGCATCCCTGTCTTGTGCCAGTTTTCAAAGGGAATTTTTCCAGTTTTTGCCCATTCAGTATGATATTGGCTGTGGGTTTGTCATAAATAGCTCTTATTATTTTGAGGTACGTTCCATCAATACCGAATTTATTGAGCGTTTTTAGCATGAAGGGCTGTTGAATTTTGTCAAAAGCCTTTTCTGCATCAATTGAGATAATCATGTGGTTCATGTCTTTGGTTCTGTTTATATGCTGGATTATGTTTATTGATTTGCGAATGTTGAACCAGCCTTGCATCCCAGGGATGAAGCCCACTTGATCATGGTGGATAAGCTTTTTGATGTGTTGCTGAATCCGGTTTGCCAGTATTTTATTGAGGATTTTTGCATCGATGTTCATCAGGGATATTGGTCTAAAATTCTCTTTTTTTGTTGTGTCTCTGCCAGGCTTTGGTATCAGGATGATGTTGGCCTCATAAAATGAGTTAGGGAGGATTCCCTCTTTTTCTCTTGATTGGAATAGTTTCAGAAGGAATGGTACCAACTCCTCTTTGTACCTCTGGTAGAATTCAGCTGTGAATCCATCTGGTCCTGGGCTTTTTTTGGTTGGTAGGCTATTAATTATTGCCTCAATTTCAGAGCCTGCTATTGGTCTATTCAGGGATTCAACTTCTTCCTGGTTTAGTCTTGGAAGAGTGTAAGTGTCCAGGAAATTATCCATTTCTTCTAGATTTTCCAGTTTATTTGCGTAGAGGTGTTTATAGCATTCTCTGATGGTAGTTTGTATTTCTGTGGGGTCGGTGGTGATATCCCCTTGATCATTTTTAATTGCGTCGATTTGATTCTTCTCTCTTTTCTTCTTTATTAGTCTGGCTAGTGGTCTGTCAATTTTGTTGATCTTTTCAAAAAACCAACTCCTGGATTCATTGATTTTTTGGAGGGTTTTTTTGTGTTTCTATCTCCTTCAGTTCTGCTCTGATCTTAGTTATTTCTTGCCTTCTGCTAGCTTTCGAATGTGTTTGCTCTTGCTTCTCTAGTTCTTTTAATTGCGATGTTAGAGTGTCAATTTTACATCTTTCCTGCTTTCTCATGTGGGCATTTAGTGCTATAAATTTCCCTCTACACACTGCTTTAAATGTGTCCCAGAGATTCTGGTATGTTGTATCTTTGTTCTCATTGGTTTCAAAGAACATCTTTATTTCTGCCTTCATTTCGTTATGTACCCAGTAGTCATTCAGGAGCAGGTTGTTCAGTTTCCATGTAGTTGAGCGGTTTTGATTGAGTTTCTTAGTCCTGAGTTCTAGTTTGATTGCACTGTGGTCTGAGAGACAGTTTGTTATAATTTCTGTTCTTGTACATTTGCTGAGGAGTGCTTTACTTCCAATTACGTGGTCAATTTTGGAGTAAGTATGATGTGGTGCTGAGAAGAATGTATATTCTGTTGATTTGGGGTGGAGAGTTCTATAGATGTCTATTAGGTCTGCTTGCTGCAGAGATGAGTTCAATTCCTGGATATCCTTGTTAACTTTCTGTCTCGTTGATCTGTCTAATGTTGACAGTGGAGTGTTGAATTCTCCCATTATTATTGTATGGGAGTCTAAGTCTCTTTGTAAGTCTCTAAGGACTTGCTTTATGAATCTGGGTGCTCCTGTATTGGGTGCATATATATTTAGGATAGTTAGCTCTTCCTGTTGAATTGATCCCTTTACCATTATGTAATGGCCTTCTTTGTCTCTTTTGATCTTTGATGGTTTAAAGTCTGTTTTATCAGAGACTAGTATTGCAACCCCTGCTTTTTTTTGTTCTCCATTTGCTTGGTAAATCTTCCTCCATCCCTTTATTTTGAGCCTATGTATGTCTCTGCGTGTGAGATGGGTCTCCTGAATACAGCAGACTGATGGGTCTTGACTCTTTATCCAGTTTGCCAGTCTGTGTCTTTTAATTGGAGCATTTAGTCCATTTACATTTAAGGTTAATATTGTTATGTGTGAACTTGATCCTGCCATTATGATATTAACTGGTTATTTTGCTCATTAGTTGATGCAGTTTCTTCCTAGCCTCAATGGTCTTTACATTTTGGCATATTTTTGCAGTGGCTGGTACCGGTTGTGCCTTTCCATGTTTAGTGCTTCCTTCAGGATCTCTTGTAAGGCAGGCCTAGTGGTGACAAAATCTCTAAGCATTTGCTTATCTGTAAAGGATTTTATTTCTCCTTCACTTATGAAACTTAGTTTGGCTGGATATGAAATTCTGGGTTTAAAATTCTTTTCTTTAAGAATGTTGAATATTGGCCCCCACTCTCTTCTGGCTTGTAGAGTTTCTGCTGAGAGATCTGCTGTTAGTCTGATGGGCTTCCCTTTGTGGGTAACCCGACCTTTCTCTCTGGCTGCCCTTAAGATTTTTTCCTTCATTTCAACTTTGGTGAATCTGGCAATTATGTGTCTTGGAGTTGCTCTTCTCGAGGAGTATCTTTGTGGCGTTCTCTGTATTTCCTGGATTTGAATGTTGGCCTGCCCTACTAGGTTGGGGAAGTTCTCCTGGATGATATCCTGAAGAGTGTTTTTCCAACTTGGTTCCATTTTCCTCCTCACTTTCAGGCACCCCAATCAGACGTAGATTTGGTCTTTTTACATAATCCCATACTTCTTGCAGGCTTTGTTCGTTTCTTTTTCTTCTTTTTTCTTTTGGTTTCTCTTCTCGCTTCATTTCATTCATTTGATCCTCAATCGCTGATACTCTTTCTTCCAGTTGATCGAGTCGGTTACTGAAGCTTGTGCATTTGTCACGTATTTCTCGTGTCATGGTTTTCATCTCTTTCATTTCGTTTAGGACCTTCTCTGCATTAATTACTCTAGCCATCAATTCTTCCCCTTTTTTTTCAAGATTTTTAGTTTCTTTGCGCTGGGTACGTAATTCCTCCTTTAGCTCTGAGAAATTTGATGGACTGAAGCCTTCTTCTCTCATCTCGTCAAAGTCATTCTCCGTCCAGCTTTGATCCGTTGCTGGCGATGAGCTGCGCTCCTTTGCCGGGGGAGATGCGCTCTTATTTTTTGAATTTCCAGCTTTTCTGCCCTGCTTTTTCCCCATCTTTGTGGTTTTATCTGCCTCTGGTCTTTGATGATGGTGATGTACTGATGGGGTTTTGGTGTAGGTGTCCTTCCTGTTTGATAGTTTTCCTTCTAACAGTCAGGACCCTCAGCTGTAGGTCTGTTGGAGATTGCTTGAGGTCCACTCCAGACCCTGTTTGCCTGGGTATCAGCAGCAGAGGCTGCAGAAGATAGAATATTTCTGAACAGCGAGTGTACCTGTCTGATTCTTGCTTTGGAAGCTTCCTCTCAGGGGTGTACTCCTCCCTGTGAGGTGTGGGGTGTCAGACTGCCCCTAGTGGGGGATGTCTCCCAGTTAGGCTACTCAGGGGTCAGGGACCCGCTTGAGCAGGGAGTCTGTCCCTTCTCAGATCTCAACCTCCGTGTTGGGAGATCCACTGCTCTCTTCAAAGCTGTCAGACAGAGTCGTTTGCGTCTGTGCAGAGGTGTCTGTGTGTCTTAGTTTACTGTGCCCTGTCCCCAGAAGTGGAGTCTACAGAGACAGGCAGGTTTCCTTGAGCTGCTGTGAGCTCCACCCATTTCGAGCTTCCCAGCAGCTTTGTTTACCTACTTAAGCCTCAGCAATGGCGGGCGCCCCTCCCCCAGCCTCGCTGCTGCCTTGCCGGTAGATCACAGACTGCTGCGCTAGCAATGAGGGAGGCTCCGTGGGTGTGGGACCCTCCCGGCCAGGTGTGGGATATGATCTCCTGGTGTGCCTGTTTCCTAAAGCGCAGTATTGGGGTGGGAGTTACCCAATTTTCCAAGTGTTGTGTGTCTCAGTTCCCCTGGCTAGGAAAAGGGATTCCCTTCCCCCTTGCGCTTCCCAGGTGAGGCAATGCCTCGCCCTGCTTCAGCTCTCGCTGGTCGGGCTGCAGCAGCTGACCAGCTCCGATCGTCCGGCACTCCCCAGTGAGATGAACCCAGTACCTCAGTTGAAAATGCAGAAATCACCGGTCTTCTGTGTCGCTGGCGCTGGGAGTTGGAGACTGGAGCTGCTCCTATTCGGCCATCTTGCTCCGCCCCAGGAATTGAGTTCTTGATTTGATTATCGGCTTGGTCACTGTTGGTGTATAGCAGTGCTACTGATTTTTGTGCATTAATTTTATAATCAGACTTTACTGAATTCACTTATCAGATGAAGGAGCCTTTTGGAGGAGTTTTTAATGTCTTCTAGGTATAAGATTATATTATCAGCAAAAAGAGGTAGTTTGACTTTTTGTCCTGTTTGGATGCCCTTTATTTCTTTCTCTCTCACCTGGTTGCTCTGGCTAAAACTTCTAGCATTAAGTTGAATAGAAGTGATGAAAGTAGGCAACCTTGTTCCAATTCTTAGAGGGAATGCTTACAACTTTTCTCCATTGAGTATGATGTTGGCTGTGGGTTTGTCATATGGTTTTTAATATTTTGAGGTATATTTCTTCTATGGCTAGTTTGTTCACAGTTTTTATTCTAAAGAAATGCTAGATATTATTGAATTTTTTTCTCATTTATTGAGATAATTATGTGATTTTTGTTTTTAATTCTGTTTATGTGATGAATCATATTTATTTACCTGGGTATGTTGAAGCATTCCTGCATCCCTGGGATGAAACCCAATTTATCATGGCAAATTATCTTTTTGATATACTGTTGGATTACGTTTGGTAGTATTTTTTCAGGATTTTTGCATCTATAATTCATCAGAGATATTTGTCTGTAGTTTTCATTTTTTATGCCCTTTCCTGGCTTTGGTATCAGGGTGATAATGGCTTTGTAAAATGACTTAGAGAGGATATCTAAGATTCTTCTCAATCTTTTGGAATAGTTTTAGTAGAATTGATACCAATTATTCTTTGAATGTTTGATAGAATTCAACTGTGAATCTGGACTCTTTGAATGTTTGATAGAATTCAACCGTGAATCTGGAATCTGTCTAGCCCTGGGATTTTTTTTTGTTCTTGGCAGTTTTTTTTTTTGTTTTTTAAATTATGAATTCAGTCTCACTGATTATTATTGGTTTGTTCAGAATTTGTTTCTTCCTGATTCAAGCTGTGTGTTTGTATGTTTCCAGAAATGTATTCAGTTCCTCTAGATTTTCTAGATTGTGAGCATAGAGTTGTTCATGCTAGTGTCAAATAATCCTTTTCATGACTATGGTATCAGTTGTTATGTTCCAAATTTCATTTCTAGTTGAATTTATTTGAATCTTTTCTTGTCTATTCTTGGTTAACAGCTGGTGGTCTACCAATTTTGTTTATCTTTTCAAATAACAATCTTTTGGTTTTATTAATTTTTTGAGGGAATAAAATTCATTTAGTTCTGTTCTGATCTTCATTTCCTTTCTTTTACTAGCTTTGAATTTGGTTTGTTTTTGTTTCTCTAGTTCCTTGATGTGTTTTGTCATGTTGTCAATTTGTGATCATTCAGATTTTTTGATGTAGGTGTTTAGTGCTATAAACTTTCCTCTTAGCCTTGCTTTTGCTGTATACCAGAGGTTTTGATAATTTGTGTCACTGTTTTAATTTATTTCAAATAATTTTTAAATTTCCATCTTGATTTCATTGTTAAGCCAAAAATTTTTCAGAAGTGAATTATTTACATTTTATACATTTGTATAATTTTGAGTGTTCCTTTTGGAATTGATTTCTAATTTTATTCCACTGTGATTTGAGAAGATGCCTGATACGATTTTCATTTATAAAAATTTATTGAGACTTGTTTTGTGGGCTATCATATCATCTATCTTGGAAAATGTTATGTGTGGTGATAATGTATTTTCTGCAGTTCTTGGGAAATTATTCTATAAATATTTGTTACGTCCACTTGTTCTAGGGTGCAATTTAAGTTTAGTCCTTCTTCATTGACTTTATGCTTCAATGGTCTGTCTATTGCTGTCAGTGGAGTGTTGATGTCCTCCACTACTATTGTGTCACTATCTCTTTTCTTAGGTCTGGTAGTAATTGTTTTATGAAGCTAGAAACTCCAGAGTTAGGTGCATATATAATTAGGATTGTAATATCTTCTTGTTGGAATTTTCCTTTTATCATTATATAACCTTCTTTGTCTTTTACTATTGTTGTTCTAAAATCTGTTTTATGTGATATAGGAATAACTACTCCTGAATGCTTTTGGTTGTCATTTACAAATAGTATATTTTTCCACCCCTTTACCTTGAATCCATAAGAATTATTTTGTGTTACATGACTCTCTGGAAGATAGCAGATATTTGGTTTGTAACTTCTTATCTATTTTGCCAACCTGTATTTTTTAAGTGGAGCATTTAGATGATTTACATTCAATGCTAATATTGAGATGCGAGGTACTATTCCAGTCATCATGTTGACTTTTACCTAGATATTTTGTTTTCTTTACTGTGTTATTGTTTTATGGGCCCTGTGAGTTTTATGTTTACAAGAGGTTCTATTCTGGTCTATACTGAACATCTGTTTCAAGCTTTAGAACTCCTTTTAACATTTATTGTAGGGCTGATCTAGTGTTGACGGATAACCTCAGCATTTGCTTGTCTGGAAAAGACTATTTCTTCTTCATATATGAAAATTATTTTTACTGAACATAAAATTCTTGACTGACACTTATTCTGTTTAAGAAGGCTAAAGATAGGACCTCAATTGGTTCTGCTTTATAAGGTTTTCTGCTTAGAAGTCTGCTTTTAGACTGATAAATTTTTCTTTTTTTTTTTTTGGAAAGCGTCTGATTTTATTGAAGGTGCAATTGAAGTAATATTTCATGTTTTCTTAAGAAGTATCATTTCCCAAATTTAGAAGATCGTCTTCAGAAACACAGTCACTGTTCTTGCCTTTCAAAACCTGTCACTGCATTTTGCCAAAGCACAATTGTTCTGATTTTAACCTTTAATTTCGTAGAGTAGATAATCATCTTACAACCACGAACACCAGACTGATTTCTTGCCAACTCTTCCCATCTTTA
The DNA here is from genome assembly GCF_024542745.1 of Macaca thibetana thibetana. NCBI lineage: Eukaryota > Metazoa > Chordata > Mammalia > Primates > Cercopithecidae > Macaca > Macaca thibetana. Next base: position 56,701,832 of record NC_065598.1, read on the forward strand.
ACATTGATGTTTATTGATTTGAGGCTTCTGCCTCACAGTACTTAATTAATTTCAAACACAGCAGAATATTAGGGGATTTTAAATTCAGGATCCCATTGATTTCTTGTCTTGCCAGTATTTTTTTTTATTATACTTTAAGTTCTAGGGTACATGTGCACAATGTGCAGTTTTGTTACATATGTATACATGTGCCATGTTGACGTGCTGCACCCATTAACTCGTCATTTACATTAGATATATCTCCTAATGGTATCCCACCCCCATACCCCCTCCCTACAATAGGAACTGGTGTGTGATGTTCCCCTTCTGTGTCCAAGTGATCTCATTGTTCAATTCCCACCTATGAGTGAGAACATGTGGTGTTTGGTTTTCTGTTCTTACGATAGTTTGCTGAGAATGATGATTTCCAGCTGCATCCATGTCCCTACAAAGGACACTAATCCTTTTTTATGGCTGCATAGTATTGGGTGGTGTATATGTGCCACATTTTCTTAATCCAGTCTGTCACTGGAGGACATTTGGGTTGATTCCAAGTCTTTCCTATCGTGGACAGTGCCACAATAAGCATACATGTGCATGTGTTTTTATAACAGCATGACTTATAATCCTTTGGGTATATACCCAGTAATGGGATGGCTGGGTCTAATGGTATTTCTAGTTCTAGATACTTGAGGAATCGCTACACTGTTTTCCACAATGGTCAAACTAGTTTACAGTCCCACCAACAGTGTAAAAGTGTTCCTATTTCTCCACACCCTCTCCAGCACCTGTTGTTTCCTGATTTTTTAATGATTGCCATTCTAACTGGTGTGAGATGGTATCTCATTGTGGTTTTGATTTGCATTTCTCTGATGGCCAGTGATGACGAGCATTTTTTCATGTGTCTATTGGCTGTATAAATGTCTTCTTTTGAGAAATGTCTGTTCATATCCTTTGCCCACTTCTTGATGGATTTGTTTGTTTTTTTCTTGTAAATTTGATTGAGTTCTTTGTAGGTTCTGGATATTAGCTCTTCGTCAGATGAGTAGATTGCAAAAATTTTCTCCCATTCTGTAGGTTGCCTCTTCACTCTGATGGTAGTTTCTTTTGCTGTGCAGAAGCTCTTTAGTTTAATTAGATCCCATTTGTCAATTTTGGCTTTTGTTGCAGTTGCTTTTGGTGTTTTAGACATGAAGTCCTTGCCCATGCCTATGTCCTGAATGGTATTACCTAAGTTTTCTTCTAGGGTTTTTATGGTTTTAGGTCTATGGAATGCTTTTTCATTTGTTTGTGTCATCTCTGATTTCTTTGAGCAGTGTTTTGTAGTTATCCTTGTAGAGATCTTTCACTTCTCTGGTTAGCTGTATTCCTAGGTATTTTATTTTTTATGGAGATTGTGAATGGGCTTCCTGATTTGGCTCTTGGCTTGGCTGTTGGTGGTGTGTTAAATGATGGTGAGTTTTGTACATTGATTTCAAATTCTAAAGCTCTGTTGAAGTTGTTTTCAATTTAAGAACTGTTTGGGCAGAGAATATAGGGTTTTCTAGATATAAAATCATGTTGTCTGCAAACAGAAATACTTTCACTTCCTTTTCTCTTATTTTGATGCTGTTTATTTCTTTCTCTTGCCTGATTGCTCTGGCCAGGACTTCCAATCTATTTGGGTTTTCAAGGTGAATGCTTCTAGCTTTTTTCCATTCAGTATGATGTTGGCAGTGAGTTTTTCATATGTGACTCTCATTATTTTAGGTATGTTCCTTCAAAATCTAGTTTCCTGAGAGCTTTTAACATGAAAGGATATTAAATTTTATCAAAAACCTTTACTATATCTATTGAGATGATTATGTGGTTTTTGTCTTTAGTTATGTTTATAAGATAAATCATGTTTATTGACTTGTGTATGTTGAAGCAATCTTGAAAAAGCTGACTTGATCATGGCAGATTCATTTTTTGATGTGCTGCGGGATTTCGTTTATCAGTGTTTTATTCAGGATTTTTGCAATGATGTTCATCAAGGATATTGACCTGAAGTTGTCTTTCTTGTTGTTATTGTATCTCTGCCAGGTTTTGATGTCAGGGTAATGCTGGCCTCATAGAATGCAGTGGGGAGGAGACCTTTCTTTTAATTTTTTGGAAGATTTTCAGTAGAAATGGTACTAGCTCTTCTTTTTACATCTGGTGGAATTCAGCTGCTCATTCTTCTGGTCCTGGGCTTTTTGTTTTTGTTGTTGTTTGGTTGGCAGGCTATTTATTACTGATTCAGTTTTTGAGCTCTTTATTGTTCTGTTCATGGATTCAATTTATTTCTGCTTTTGTCTTGGGAGATTGTGTGTGTCCAGGAATTTTTCCATTTCTTCTTGATTTTTTTAGTTGTGTTCATAGAGGTGTTCATAATAATCTCTGATTGTTATTTGTATAACCATAATATCTCTGAGTGTGTTTATTGGTAATATTTCCTTAGTCATTTCTAATTTTGTTCATTTGAATCTTCACTGCTTCCTTTTTATGAATCCAGCTAGCAGTCTATTTATCCTACATTTTTAAAAACTGGCTCATTGGTTCATTCATATTTTGAATGGTTTTTCATATCTCAGTGTCCTTCAGTTCAGCTCTGATTTTGGTTAATTCTTGTCTTCTGCTAGCTTCGGGGTTCATTTGTTTTTGCTACTCTAGCTCCTTTAGTTGTAATGTTATGTTTTTAATTTGAAATCTTTCTCACCTGTTGTTGTGGGTGTTTAGTGCCATAAATTTACTGCTTAACACTGCCTTAGTTGTGTCCCAGAAATTCTTGTATGTTGTATCTTTGTTCCCATTAGTTTCAAATAACTTCTTGCTTCCTGCCTAATTCCATTATTTACCCCAAAGTCATTCAAGAGCAGATTGTTTAATTTCCATATAATTGTATGGTTTTGAGCAATTTTCTTAGTCTGGAATTATATTTTTACTGTGCTGTTATCCGAGGGAGTTGCTATTATGTTTTTGGTTCTTTTGCATTTGCTGTAGATTGTTTTATATTTGATCATGTGGTTGATTTTAGAGTATGTGCCATGTGGCAGTGAAAAGAATGTATATTCTGTTGCTTTTGGATGGAAAGTTCTGTATATGTCTCTCAAATCCATTTGGTCCAGTGTTGGGTTCAGGTCCTGAGTATCTTTGTTAATTTTGGGCCTTGATGTTCTGTCTGATACTGTCAGTGGGTTGCTGAAGACTCTCACTATTATTTTGTGGGATTTTAACTCTCTTTGATGGTCTCTAAGAACTTGCTTTATGAATCTTGGTGCTCCTGTATTGGGTGCATATGTGTTTATAATAGGTCTTCTTATTGATTTGAACCCTTTACCATTATGGAATGCTGTTTTTTGTCTTATTAGATTTTTGTTGGTTTAAAGTCTGTTTTGTCTGAAATTAGGATTGCAACCCCTGCTTTTTCTGCTTTCTACTTGTTTGGTAGATTTTTTCTTTATCCCTTTATTTTGAGCCAATGGGTGTCATTGCATGTGAGATGGGTCTCTTGAAGACAACATACCAATGGGACTTGGTTCTTTATCCAATGTGCCACTCTGTGCCTTTTAATTGAGTCATTTAGACTGTTTATGTTTAAGGTTAGTATTGATATGCATGGCTTTGACACTGTCATCATTACGTTAGCTGGTTTTATCCAGACATTTTTTGTAGTTGCTTTATACCATCTCTAGTCTATGTACTCAAGGGTGCTTTTGTAGTGGCAGGCAATGATCTTTCCTTTTTATAGGAAAGCTCCTTCTTATAAGCTCTTGTAAGGCAGGTCTGGAGGTAATGAATTCCCTCAGCACTGGCTTGTCTGAATAGGATATTATTTCTTCTTCATTATTGAAGTTTGGTTTGGCTAGATATAAAATTATTGGTTCCAATATCTTTAATTATGCTGAATATAGGCCCTTAATCTCCTCTGGTTTGTATGTTTTCTGAGTCATAGGTAGCTTGTGAGAAGTGTGGCTTGAAATCCATGGTTTCTGTCTTGGTTGAAAAGCTTATGGCCTGGGGAAGTTGTGACTTCTGAGTGAAGGCTGCCTGGAATCCAAGTAGCTGCTGCTAGCAGAACACTGTTGTGTGAAACCTGTCATGTCAAGTACATTGGAGCTGAATGGAGCTTACTGCCACCTGCTACTCCTGCTTCCTATGTGAAACTTTTATACAGCAGAGGCAGCTATGCTTCTTCCTGAAATATTACCCCAGCAACTAGAGAACTGCCCTCTGATTCCCATTGAAGCTGCTGCTTGCACCCACATGTAAGGAGCCAGAGTGTGGACTTGCTTGACCCAGCCTCCACTAACTTTGCCCTTTTCCTGCCCTGGTAGTATAACACAAAGCACAGGGATTTTGGGGAGCTCCATGGCCTCATCCACTTCCTAAGACACCAGAGTACCTCCTCTGGGTAATATAGAACAAGAACAAATCCCACTGCTACCACTGTAGCAGCAATCTATTGCAAGTCTCACCTCCTAGCTCGGGAACAACCAGCACAGCACATTCTAACATCTGCAGGCACAATAATAGTGTTTAGGAAAAAGAAAACTTTTTGTGCAACTTCAGCTATAATAATTGTCTGCATCATTATGGCTAAGCAAGAGATCTTGAGTCTGTCCATCTGCCCAGTACATTACTACTAGAGCTGGCATTTGAGAAAACCAACATAGTGATGCTATTAATAACCAAGAAAATCTCCATAGTCTATTTCACTCCCTTCCCACCCCCATCATGGCTGGTGCTGGGACCCATTGCTGGGAGATAAAAGGACAGGTCACATTACTGGATTCCTTGTAAACACTCTATGGCATCAGCCAGAAGTGTGGCAGCTCCACTGGGTGGCTAGACCCAGAGGAGTTTCAAGATATAGTAGTTTGACCCTCAGGGACTGCTATTCCTAGGGGAAGGGGAAATGGGGAGGCTGTGCCACGTTAAGAAAGCACCTCATGGGAGAAAAAAAAAACAACAAACAGACTGCAGGCCAAGCATTCCTGAACTTTCCACTTGTGGGAAGTTTATTTCAACAGAGACACAAGTACACTACTGGGCTCAGTGGGAAAAGTCTGTAACTTTATCCCAACAGTCAGACAGCCCAGGCACTCATGAAGGGTCCCGAAGGAGACTTCTTTTCCCTTCACCCATCACTGTAGACACAGGTGGGGCTTCTCCACAGAAGTTCCATGTAGATGCATCTGTATACAGACTTTCTGAAACACTCCAGGGTGACTACATTCGGACAGGAGGAGTGCCTTCCAGGTTGCAGGAGAGAGTCACAATCCTTCTCTACTTGGAAATCAGCATTCCTGCATATGAAAAGATGTGCCTGTCTGATCTAAATAGCCAGAACACTGGGTCAAGAGGATGACTGGGAGGCAGATTGCTTTCCCACTGACCTATAAGTGCAGCCCTGGTGGCCCCCTCACTTCCCACTGAAAAGATCTCAGTGCATTTCATTGAGTACTTTCCCAGACACCTCTGTCAAGGATGGGACTTCTCACTATGGGGGTATTACATTTACTCACCTGCTTCAGTCACAGCCAGTTTTTCCTTGTGGATCCCTCTTACTGGCCTGAAACTTGAACTGTTCAACCAAGTGAATAAAATACTGGGGACTTTTTTTTTTTAAGTGCAAACTACTGGGGACCAATATAAGCTTTATGGGACCTCTGCCATTCCAGCTGCAGAGGAGACGGAGAACTTGCTTACACATCTAGCACATCACTACTACAAGCAGCACCTGTGAAAGCCATCACACAAACATTCTCTGTTACCAAGGAACTCACACAGAATCTTTACCACTGAAAACACCTAGAGCAAAGCTAGGTAACAATAACCGGTAAACATTAAAGTCACATACTCAAAGGGGGAAAAATTACTTTATAAAAGCAAACCCAATGGAATCAAATATAAATGCAAAAATAATTGGAAGAAATAGACTACCCAAGTGAGAAGAAATCAAAGAAATAATTCTGGCAATATGAACAAAAACTGGGTTCTATAACATCTGAAAAAGATCATACTATCTCTCCAGCACTGGATCCAAGTGAAGACAAAATCTTTGAAAAACCAGATGAAGAATTTAAAAGGTTGATTATTAAGTTACTCAAGGAGATACAAAGGAAAGCTAAAAACCAACATTAAAAAATTCTTGAAACAATTCAGGATATGAGTGAAAAATTTTCTAATGAGATGGATAATTTAAAGAAACAATAATCAGAACTTCTGAAAATAAAATACAATTTATTGAACTAAAAATGCAGTGGAAAGTTTTAACAATAAACTAGATCAAGTAGAAGAAGGAATTTCCGAACTCAAAGAGAAAGCTTTTGAATTAACCCAAACAGATGAAAATAAATTTAAAAAAACAATTAAATGAAATAAAGCCTCCAAAAAATATGGGATTATACAAAATGGCCAAACCTAAGAATCCTAGGTGTTCTTGAGGGAGAAGAAAAGGCAAAGTTTGGAAAACATATCTGGAGGAATAATTGAGGGAAAATTTCTTGGTCTTCCTAGAGATCCCAACATGCAAATACAAGAAGGTAAAAAACCCATGGGAGATTAATTGCAAAAAGGACATCACCAAAGCACACATTCATCAGGCTATGTAAAGTCAACGTGAAGGTAAAAATTCTAAAAGCAGTGAGACAAAAGCATCAGATACCTTATAAAGAAAAACTTATCAGTCTAGTCTCGGAGGCACACCCAAGATGGCCAAATAGGAACAGTTCCAGCCTCCAGCTCCCAGCGTAAGCAACACAGAAGACGGGCGATTTCTGCATTTTCAACTGAGGTACCAGGTTCATCTCACTGGGGCATATCGAACAGCAGGTGCTGGTCTGCGGGTGCAGCCCAACCAGAGAGCTGAAGCAGGGCAAGGCATTGCCTCACCTGGGAAGCACAAGGGGGAAGGGAATTCCTTTTAATAGCCAAAGGAAATTGAGACACACAACACCTGGAAAATTGGGTAACTCCCACCCTAACACTGCGCCTTACCAATGGTCTTAGAAAATGGCACACCAGGAGATTATATCCCACACCTGGCCCGGAGAGTCCCAGGACCACGGAGTGTACCTCATTGCTAGCACAGCAGTCTGAGATCTAACTGCAAAGCGGCAGCAAGGCTGGGGGAGGGGCACCTGCCATTGCTGAAGCTTAAGTAGGTAAACAAACCCGCCAGGAAGCTCAAATAGGGTGGAGCCCACCACAGCTCAAGGAGGCAGGCCTGCCTCTGTAAACTCCACCTCTGGGGACAGGGCATAGCTAAAGAAAAACGAGCAGAAACCTTGGCAAAGGTAAATGCCCCTGTCTGACAGCTTTGAAGAGAGCAGTGGATCTCGCAGCACGGAGGTTGAAATCTGAGAATGGACAGACTGCCTGCTCAAGTGGGTCCCTGAACCCTGAGTAGCTTAACTGGGAGACATCCCACACTAGCAGCAGACCGACACCTCACACCTCACACGGTGGGGTTCACCCCAGAGACGAAGCTTCCAGAGCAAGAATCAGATAGCAACACTTGCTGTTCAGCAATATTCTATCTTCCGCAGCCTCCGCTGCTGATACCCAGGCAAACAGGGTCTGGAGTGGACCTCAAGCAAACCCCAACAGACCTTCAGCTGAGGTTCCTGACTGTTACAAGGAAAACTAACAAACAGAAAGGACACCCACACCAAAACCCCATCAATATGTCACCATCATCAAAGACTAAAGGCAGATAAAACCACAAAGATGGGGAAAAAGCAAGGTAGAAAAGCTGGATTTTCAAAAAATCAGAGCACATCTCCCCCTCCAAAGGAACGCAGCTCATCACCAGCAATGGAACAAAGCTACACGGAGAATGACTTTGAAGAGTTGAGAGAAGGTTTCAGTCGACCAAACTTCTCAGAGCTAAAGGAGGAACTATGCAACCAGTGCAAAGAAACGAAAAACTTTGAAAACAGATTTGACGAATGGCTAACTAGAATAACCAATGTGGAGAAGTCCTTAAAAGAACTGATAAAGATGAAAACCATAACATGAGAACTACGTGACAAATGCAGTAACCGACTCGATCAACTGGAAGAAAGAGTATCAGCAATTGAAGATAAAATGAATGAAATGAAGCGAGAAGAGAAGTGTAGAGAAAAAAGAGTAAAAAGAAATGAACAAAGCCTCCAAGAAATATGGGAATATGTGAAAAGACCAAATCTACATCTGATTGGTGTGCCTGAAAGTGAGAGGGAAAATGGAACCAAATTGGAAAACACTCTTCAGGATATCATCCAGGAGAACTTCCCCAACCTAGTAAGGCAGGCCAACATTAAACTTCAGGAAATACAGAGAACACCAAAAAGATACTCCTTGAGAAAAGCAACTCCAAGGTGCATAATTGTCAGATTCACCAAAGTTGAAATGAAGGAAAAAATGTTGAGGGTGGCCAGAGACAGGTCGAGTTACCCACAAAGGGAAGCCCATCAGACTGACAGCAGATATCTTGGAGGAAACTCTACAAGCCAGAAGAGAGTGGGGGCCAATATTCAACATTCTTAAAGAAAAGAATTTTCAACCCAGAATTTCATGTCCAGCCAAACTAAGTTTCATAAGTGAAGGAGAAATAAAATCCCTTACAGACAAACAAATGCTTACAGATGTTGTCACCACCAGGCCTGTCCTACAAGAGACCCTGAAGGAAGCACTAAACATGGAAAGGAACAACCTGTACCAGCCATTGCAAAAACATGCCAAAATGTAAAGTCCATCAATGCTAGGAAGAAACAACATCAACTAAGGAGCAAAATAACCAGTTAATATCATAATGACAGGATCAAGTTCACACATAACAATATTAACCTTAAATGCAAATGGACTAAGTGGTCCAATTAAAAGACACAGACTGGCAAATTAGATAAAGAGTCATGGAATAGGAACAGCTCCAGTCTCCAACTCCCAGCGCAAGCGACACAGAAGACCGGTGATTTCTGCATTTTCAACTGAGGTACTGGGTTCATCTCACTAGAGAGTGCCGGACTATCGGTGCTGGTCAGCTGCTGCAGCCCGACCAGCAAGAGCTGAAGCAGGGCGAGGCATCGCCTCACCTGGGAAGCGCAAGGGGAAAGGGAATCCCTTTTCCTAGCCAGGGGAACTGAGACACACAACACCTGGAAAATTGGGTAACTCCCACCCCAATACTGCGCTTTAAGCAAACAGGCACACCTGGAGATAATATCCCACACCTGGCCGGGAGGGTCCCACACCCACAGAGCCTCCCTCATTGCTAGCACAGCAGGCTGCGATATCACGGCAAGACAGCAGCCAGGCTGGGGGAGGGGCGCCCTCCATTGCTGAGGCTTAAGTAGGTAAACAAAGCTGCTGGGAAGCTCGAAATGGGTGGAGCTCACAGCAGCTCAAGGAAACCTGCCTGTCTCTGTAGACTCCACCTCTGGGGACAGGGCACAGATAACAACAAAAGCAGCAGAAACCTCTGCAGACGCAAACGACTCTGTCTGACAGCTTTGAAGAGAGCAGTGGATCTCCCAACATGGAGGTTGAGATCTGAGAAGGGACAGACTGCCTGCTCAAGTGGGTCCCTGACCCCTGAGTAGCCTAACTGGGAGACATCCCCCACTAGGGGCAGTCTGACACCCCACACCTCACAGGGTGGAGTACACCCCTGAGAGGAAGCCTCCAAAGAAAGAATCAGACAGGTACACTCGCTGTTCAGCAATATTCTATCTTCTGCAGCCTCTGCTGCTGACACCCAGGCAAACAGGGTCTGGAGTGGACCTCAAGCAATCTCCAACAGACCTACAGCTGAGGGTCCTGACTGTTAGAAGGAAAACTATCAAACAGGAAGGACACCTACACCAAAACCCCATCAGTACGTCACCATCATCAAAGACCAGAGGCAGATAAAACCACAAAGATGGGGAAAAAGCAGGGCAGAAAAGCTGGAAATTCAAAAAATAAGAGCACATCTCCCCCGTCAAAGGAGCGCAGCTCATCGCCAGCAACGGATCAAAGCTTGACGGAGAATGACTTTGACGAGATGAGAGAAGAAGGCTTCAGTCCATCAAACTTCTCAGAGCTAAAGGAGGAATTACGTACCCAGCGCAAAGAAACTAAAAATCTTGAAAAAAAAGGGGAAGAATTGATGGCTAGAGTAATTAATGCAGAGAAGGTCATAAACAAAATGAAAGAGATGAAAACCATGACACGAGAAATACGTGACAAATGCACAAGCTTCAGTAACTGACTCGATCAACTGGAAGAAGAGTATCAGCGATTGAGGATCAAATGAATGAAATGAAGCGAGAAGAGAAACCAAAAGAAAAAAGAAGAAAAAGAAATGAACAAAGCCTGCAGGAAGTATGGGATTATGTAAAAAGACCAAATCTACGTCTGATTGGGGTGCCTGAAAGTGAGGGGGGAAAATGGAACCAAGTTGGAAAACACTCTTCAGGATATCATTCAGGAGAACTTCCCCAACCTAGTAGGGCAGGCCAACATTCAAATCCAGGAAATACAAAGAATGCCACAAAGATACTCCTCGAGAAGAGCAACTCCAAGACACATAATTGCCAGATTCACCAAAGTTGAAATGAAGGAAAAGATCTTAAGGGCAGCTAGAGAGAAAGGTCCGGTTACCCACAAAGGGAAGCCCATCAGACTAACAGCTGATCTCTCGGCAGAAACTCTACAAGCCAGAAGAGAGTGGGGGCCAATATTCAACATTCTTAAAGAAAAGAATTTTCAAGCCAGAATTTCATATCCAGCCAAACTAAGTTTCATAAGTGAAGGAGAAATAAAATCCTTTACAGATAAGCAAATGCTTAGAGATATTGTCACCACTAGGCCTGCCTTACAAGAGACCCTGAAGGAGGCACTCAACATGGAAAGGAACAACCGGTACCAGCCATTGCAAAAACATGCCAAAATGTAAAGACCATCGAGGCTAGGAAGAAACTGCATCAACTAAAGAGCAAAATAACCAGTTAATATCATAATGGCAGGATCAAGTTCACACATAACAATATTAACCTTAAATGTAAATGGACTAAATGCTCCAATTAAAAGACATAGACTGGCAAACTGGATAAAGAGTCAAGATCCATCAGTCTGCTGTATTCAGGAGACCCATCTCACACGCAGAGACATACATAGGCTCAAAATAAAGGGATGGAGGAAGATTTACCAAGCAAATGGAGAACAAAAGAAAGCAGGGGTTGCAATACTAGTCTCTGATAAAAGAGACTTTAAACCATCAAAGATCAAAAGAGACAAAGAAGACCATTACATAATGGTAAAGGGATCAATTCAACAGGAAGAGCTAACTATCCTAAATATATATGCACCCAATACAGGAGCACCCAGATTCATAATGCAAGTCCTTAGAGACTTACAAAGAGACTCAGACTCCCATACAATAATAATGGGAGACTTCAACACTCCACTGTCAACATTAGACAGATCAACGAGACAGAAAGTTAACAAGGATATCCAGGAATTGAACTCATCTCTGCAGCAACCAGACCTAATAGACATCTACAGAACTCTCCACCACAAATCAACAGAATATACATTCTTCTCAGCAACACATCACACTTATTCCAAAATTGACCACATAATTGGAAGTGAAGAACTCCTCAGCAAATGTACAAGAACAGAAATTATAACAAAGTGTCTCTCAGACCACAGTGCAATCAAACTAGAACTCAGGACTAAGAAACTAAATCAAAACCGCTCAACTACAGGGAAACTGAACAACCTGCTCCTGAATGACTACTGGGTACATAACGAAATGAAGACAGAAATAAAGATGTTCTTTGAAACCAATGAGAACAAAGATACAACATTCGAGAATCTCTGGGACACATTTGAAGCAGTGTGTTGAGGGAAATTTATAGCACTAAATGCCCACAAGAGAAAGCAGGAAAGATCTAAAATTGACACTCTAACATCGCAATTAAAAGAACTAGAGAAGCAAGAGCAAACACATTCGAAAGCTAGCAGAAGGCAAGAAATAACTAAGATCAGAGCAGAACTGAAGGAGATAGAGACACAAAGAAACCCTCCAAAAAATCAATGAATCCAGGAGTTGGTTTTTTGAAAAGATCAACAAAATTGACAGACCGCTAGCAAGACTAATAAAGAAGAAAAGAGCGAAGAATCAAATAGATGCAATATAAAATGATAAAGGGGATATCACCACCGATCCCACAGAAATACAAACTACCATCAGAGAATACTATAAACACCTCTAGCAAATGAACTAGAAATTCTAGAAGAAATGGATAATTTCCTGGACACTTACACTCTTCCAAGACTAAACCAGGAAGAAGTTGAATCTCTGAATAGACCAATAGCAGGCTCTGAAATTGAGGCAATAATTAATAGCCTACCAACCAAAAAAAGTCCAGGACCAGATGGATTCACAGCTGAATTCTAGCAGAGGTACAAGGAGGAGCTGGTACCATTCCTTCTGAAACTATTCCAATCAATAGAAAAAGAGGGAATCCGCCCTAACTCATTTTATGAGGCCAACATCATCCTGATACCAAAGCCTGGCAGAGACACAACAAAAAAAGAGAATTTTAGACCAATATCCCTGATGAACATTGATGCAAAAATCCTCAATAAAATACTGGCAAACCGGATTCAGCAGCACATCAAAAAGCTTATCCACCACGATCAAGTGGGCTTCATCCCTGGGATGCAAGGCTGGTTCAACATTCGCAAATCAATAAACATAATCCAGCACATAAACAGAACCAAAGACAAGAACCACAGGATTATCTCAATAGATGCAGAAAAGGCTTTTGACAAAATTCAACAGCCCTTCATGCTAAAAACTCTAAAACAAGAAATGGGGAAAGGATTCCTTATTTAATAAATGGTGCTGGGAAAATTGGCAAGCCATAAGTAGAAAGCTGAAACTGGATCCTTTCCTTACTCCTTATACGAAAATTAATTCAAGATGGATTAGAGACTTAAATGTTAGACCTAATACCATAAAAATCCTAGAGGAAAACCTAGGTAGTATCATTCAGGACATAGGCATGGGCAAAGACTTCATGTCTAAAACACCAAAAGCAATGGCAGCAAAATCCAAAATTGATAAATGGGATCTAATTAAACTAAAGAGCTTCTGCACAGCAAAAGAAACTACCATCAGAGTGAACAGGCAACCTACAGAATGGGAGAAAATCTTTGTAATCTACTCATCTGACAAAGGGCTAATATCCAGAACCTACAAAGAACTCAAAGAAATTTACAAGAAAAAAACAAACAACCCCATCCAAAAGTGGGCAAAGGATATGAACTGACATTTCTCAAAAGAAGACATTCATACAGCCAACAGACACATGAAAAAATGCTCATCATCACTGGCCATCAGAGAAATGCAAATCAAAACCACAATGAGATACCATCTCACACCAGTTAGAATGGCGATCATTAAAAAGTCAGGAAACAACAGGTGCTGGAGAGGATGTGGAGAAATAGGAACACTTTTACACTGTTGGTGGGATTGCAAACTAGTTCAACCATTATGGAAAACAGTATGGCGATTCCTCAAGGATCTAGAACTAGATGTACCATATGACCCAGCCATCCCATTACTGGGTATATACCCAATGGATTATAAATTATGCTGCTATAAAGACACATGCACACGTATGGTTATTGCGGCACTATTCACAATAGCAAAGACTTGGAATCAACCCAAATGTCCATCAGTGACAGATTGGATAAAGAAAATGTGGCACATATACACCATGGAATACTATGCAGCCATCAAAAAGGATGAGTTTGTGTCCTTTGTAGGGACATGGATGCAGCTGGAAACCATCATTCTTAGCAAACTATCACAAGAACAGAAAACCAAACACCGCATGTTCTCACTCATAGGTGGGAACTGAACAATGAGATCACTTGGACTGAGGAAGGGGAACATCACACACCAGGGCCTATCATGGGGAGGGGGGAGGGGGGAGGGATTGCCTTGGGTGTTATACCTGATGTAAATGACGAGTTGATGGGTGCAGCACAGCAACATGGCACAAGTATACATATGTAACAAACCTGCACGTTATGCACATGTACCCTACAACTTAAAGTATAATAATAATAAATAAATTTAAAAAAAATAATAAATAAATAAATACAATAAAAATATTTAAATGTTGAATCCAAAAAAAAAGAAAAGAAACTCACTGAAAACCTCACAACTACATGGAAACTGAACAACCTACTCCTGAATGATTACTGGGTAAATGACGAAATAAAGGGAGAAATAAAGACGTTCTTTGAAACCAATTAGAACGAAGACACAACGTACGAGAATCTCTGGCACACAGCTAAAGCAGTGTTTGGAAGGAAATTTATAGCACTAAATGCCCAAAGGAGAAAGTAGGAAAAATCTAAAAGTGAATGCCCTAACATCAAAATTAAAAGAACTAGAGAAGCAGAAGCAAACGAATTCAACAGCTAGCAGAAGACATGAAATAACTAAGATCAGAGCAGAACTGAAAGAGATAGAGACACAAACAATCATCCAAAAAATTAATGAATTCAGGAATTGGTTTTTTAGAAAAATCAACAAAAAACATAGACTGCTAGCAAGACTAATAAAGAAGAAAAGAGAGAAGAATCAAGTAGATGAAATAAAAAATGATATAGGGGATATCACCACTGATCTCACAGAAATACAAACTACCATCAGAGAATACAATAAACACCTCTTGCAAATAAACTAGAAAACCTAGAAGAAATGAATAAATTCTTGGACACATACACCCTCACAAGTCTAAGCCAGAAAGAAGTTGAATCCCTGAACAGACCAACAACAAGTTCTGAAATTGAGGCAGTAATTAATAGTCTACCAACCAAAAAAGTCCAGGACCAGACAGATTCACAGCTGAATTCTACCAGAGGCACAATGAGATGCTGCTACATTCCTTCTGAAACCATTCCAATCAATAGAAAAAGAGGGCATCCTCCCTAACTCATTTTATGAGGCCAGAATCATTCTGATACCAAAACCTGGCAGAGGCACAACAAAAAAGAAAACTTCAGGCCAATATTCCCAATAAATACCAATGTGAAAATCCTCAATAAAATACTGGCAAACTGAATCCAGCAGCACATCAAAAACCTTATCCAATATGATCACGTTGGCTTAACACCTGGGATGGAGAGCTCATTCAACGTATGCAAATCAATAAATGTAATCCATCACATAAACAGAATCAATGAGAAAAACTACATGATTGTCTCAATAGATGCAGAAAAGGCCTTTGATAAAAATCAACGCCCCTTCATGCTAAAAATTCTCAATAAACTAAATATCGATGGAGTGTATCTCAAAATAATAAGAACTATTTATGACAAACCCACAGCCAATATCATACTGAATGGGAAAAAAGCTGTAAGCATCCCCTTTGAAAACTGGCACAAGACAAGGATGCCCTCTCTCATCACTCCTATTCAACATAGTATTGGAAGTTCTGGCCCGGGTAATCAGGCAAGAGAAAGCAAAAAAGCATATTCAAATATGAAAAGAGGAAGTCAAATTGTCTGTTTGCAAATTACATGATTGTATATTTAGAAAACCCCATCATCTCAGCCCAAAATCTCCTTAAGCTGATATGCAACTTCAGCAAAGTCTCAGAATAAATAATCAATGTGCAAAAATCACAAGCATTCTTATACAACAATAACAGACAAACAGAGAGCCAAACCATGAGTGAACTCCCATTCACAATTAGTACTAAGAGAATAAAATACCTAGGAATTCAACTTACAAGGGATGTGAAGGACCTCTTTAAGGAAAACTACAAACCACTGCTCAGTGAAATAAAAGAGGACAGAAACAAACTTTTACATTTATCTCTTCATTGCTGAACATGTTTGTCAAGATTTCAAAATGTTCGGAAGTAGAAAGCAAGGTGGAAACACCTAAGCCAAGGCTAAAACTTGCTCTTCTAGGGTCAGGCTCCAGTTCCCCGTGGGTTGAGTAGCTCCTGAAGGAAGCAAAAAACATGGAAAAGACAACTGGTACCAGCCACTGCAAAAACATGCCAAATTGTAAAGACCATCGATGCTATGAAGAAACTGAATCAATTAACGGTTAAAATAACCAGCTGACATCATAATGACAGGAACAAATTCACACATAACAATCTTGACCTTAAATGTAAATGGGCTAAAAGCCCCAATTAAAAGACACAGACTGGCAAATTGAATAAAGAGTCAAGACCCATTAGTGTGCTGTATTCCGGAGACCCATCTCATGTGCAGGGACACACATAGGCTCAAAATAAAGGGATGGAGGAAAATCTACCAAGCAAATGGAGAAAAAAAAAAAAAAAAACCCAGGGGTTGCAATCCTAGTCTCTGATAAAACAGACTTTAAACCAACAAAGATCAAAAGAGACAAAGAAGGCCATCACATAATGGTAAAGGGATCAATTCAACAAGAAGAGCTAACTATCCTAAATATATATGCACCCAATACAGGAGCACCCACATTCATAAAGCAAGTCCTTAGAGACCTACAAAGAGACTTAGACTCCCACACAATAATAATGGAAGACTTTAACACTCCACTGTCAATCTCAGACAGATCAATGAGACAGAAGGTTAACAAGGATATCCAGAACTTGAACTCATCTCTGCACCAAGCAGAACTAATAGACATCTACAGAACTCTCCACCACAAATCAACAGAATATACATTCTTCTCATCACCACATCACACTTATTCTAAAATTGACCACATAATCGGAAGTAAAGCACTCCTCAGCAAATGTGAAAGAACAGAAATCACAACAAACTGTCCCTCAGACCACGGTGCAATCAAGTTAGAATTCAGGATTAAGAAACTCACTCAAAACCACACAACTACATGGAAACTGCACAACTTGCTCCTGAATGACTACTGAGTAAATAACGAAATGAAGGCAGAAATAAAGATGTTATTTGAAACCAATGAGAACAAAGACACAACATACTAGAATCTCTGGGTCACATTTAAAGCAGTGTGTAGAGGGAAATTTATAGCGCTAAATGCCCACAAGAGAAAGCAGAAAAGATCTAAAATCTGCACCCTAACACCATAATTAAAAGAACTAGAGAAGCAAGAGCAAACAAATTCAAAAGCTAGCAGAAGGCAAGAAATAACTAAGATCAGAGCAGAACTGAAGGAGATAGAGACAGAAAAAACCCTGCAAAAATCAATGAATCCAGAAGCTGGGTTTTTTGAAAAGATCAACAAAATTGATAGACTGCTAGCAAGACTAATAAAGAAGAAAAAAAGAGAAGAATCAAATAGACAGAATAAAAAATGATAAAGGGGATATCACCACCGATCCCACAGAAATACAAACTACCATTAGCGAATACTATAAACACCTCTATGCAAATAAACTAGAAAATCTAGAAGAAATGGATGAATTCCTGAACACACATACTGTCTCAATACTAAACCAGGAAAAATTTGAATCTCTGAATAGACCAATAACAGGCTCTGAAATGAACACAATAATTAATAGTTTACCAACCAAAAAAAGTCCAGGACCAGACGAATTCAGAGCCGAATTCTACCAGAGCTACAAAGAAGAGCTGGTATCATTCCTTCTGAAACTATTCCAATCCATAGAAAAAGAAAGAATCCTCCCTATCTCATTTTATGAGGCCAGCATCATGCTAATACCAAAACCTGGCAGAGACACAACAAAAAAAGAGAATTTTAGATCAATATTCCTGAAGAACATCAATGGGAGTGTCCTCGATAAAATACCGGCAAACCGATTCCATCAGCACATCAAAAAGCTTATCCACCACGATCAAGTTGGTTTCATCCCTGGGATGCAACGCTGGTTTAACATATGCAAATCAATAAATGTAATCCATCACATAAACACAACCAATGAGAGAAACCACATGATTATCTCAATAGATGCAGAAAAGGCCTTCAACAAAATTCAACAGTCTTCATGCTAAAAACTCTGAATAAACTAGGTAGTGATGGGACGTATCTCAAAATAATAAGAGCTATTTATGACAAACCCACAGCCAATATCATACTGAATGGGCAAACCTGGAAGCATTCCCTTTGAAAACCAGCAGAAGACAAGGATGCCCTCTCTCACCACTCCTATTCAACGTAGTATTGGAAGTTCTGGCCAGGGCAATCAGGCAAGAGAAAGAAACAAAGGGTATTCAATTAGGAAAAGAGGAAATCAAATTGTCTCTGTTTGCAGATGATACAATTGTATATTTAGCAAACCCCGTCTCAAGCCAAAATCTCCTTAAGTAGATATGCAACTTCAGCAAAGTCTCAGGATACAAAATCAATGTGTAAAAATCACAAGCATTCCTATACACCAAGAACAGACAAACAGAGAGCCAAATCAAGAGTGAATTCCCACTCACAATTGCTACTAAGAGAATAAAATACCTAGCAATCCAACTTACAAGGGATGTGAAGGACCTCTTTAAGGAGAACTACAAACCACTGCTCAAGGAAATAAAACCGGAACAAAACAAATGGAGACATTCCATGCTCATGGATAGGAAGAATCAATATCATGAAAATGGCCACACTGCCCAACATAATTTATAGATTCAATGCCATCCCCATCAAGCTACCAATGACTTTCTTCACAGAATTGGAAAAAAAAAAACTACTTAGTTTCATATGGAACCAAAAAAGAGCTGGCATTGCCAAGAGAATCCTAAGCAAAAAGAACAAAGCTGGAGGCATCATGCTACCTGATCTCAAACTACACTACAAGGCTACAGCATTGAAAACAGCATGGTACTGGTACCAAAGAAGATATATAGACCAAAGAAACAGGACGGAACAGAGGCTTCAGAAATAATGCCACACATCTACAACCATCTGATCTTTGACAAACCTGACAATAACAAGAAATGGGGAAAGAATTCTCTATTTAATAAATGGTGTTGGGAAAACTGGCTAGCCATATGTAGAAAGCTGAAACTGGATCCCTTCCTTACACCTTATACAAAAATTAATTTAAGATGGATTAAAGATTTAAATGTTAGACCCCAAACCATAAAAACCCTAGAAGAAAACCTAGGCAATACCTTTCAGGACACAGGCATGGGCAAGGGCTTCACAACTAAAACACGAAAAGCAATGGCTACAAAAGCCAAAATTGACAAATTGTATCTAATAAAACTAAA
Source organism: Macaca thibetana thibetana (assembly GCF_024542745.1). Classification (NCBI taxonomy): domain Eukaryota; kingdom Metazoa; phylum Chordata; class Mammalia; order Primates; family Cercopithecidae; genus Macaca; species Macaca thibetana. The sequence goes on from NC_065598.1 coordinate 56,721,005, forward strand.
ATGCTTCTGCACAGCAAAAAACAATGACAACACCAACAACAACAAAACTATCATCAGAGTGAACCGGCAACCTAGAGAATGGGAGAAAAAATTTTTTGCAATCTATCCGTCTGACAATGGGCTAATATCCAGAATGTACAAAGAACTTAAACAAGTTTACAAGAAAAAAACAAGCAACCACATCAAAATTTGGGCAAGGTATATGAACAGATACTTCTCAAAAGTAGATGTTTATGCAGCCAACAGACATATGAAAAAATGCTCATCATCACTGGTCATTAAAGAAATGCAAATCAAAACCACAATGAAATACCTTCTCACGCCAGTTAGAATAGCGATCATTAAAAAGTCAGGAAACAACAGAGACTGGAGAGGTTGTGGAAAAATAGGAATGCTTTTACACTCTTGGGGGAGTGTAAATTAGTTCAACCATTGTGGAAGACGGTGTGGTGATTCCTCAAGGATCTAGAACTAGAAATACCATTTGACCCAGCAATCCCATTACTGGGCATATACCCGAAGGATTATAAGTCATTCTACAATAAAGACACATAAACACATACGTTTATTGAGCCCCTACTAACAATAGCAAAGACTTGGAACCAGTACAAATGTCCATCAATAATAGACTGGATTAAGAAAATGTGGCACATGTACACCATGGAATACTATGCAGCCATAAAAAAGGATGAGTTTACATCCTTTGCAGGGACATGGATGAAGCCGGATACCATAATTCTCAGCAAACTATCACAAGATCGAAAACCAAACACCGCATGTTCTCTCATAAGTGGGAGCTGAACAATGAGGACACATGGGCACAGGGAAGGGAACATCACACACCGGGGGCTGTTAGGGGGTGGTGGGCTAGGTGAGGGATAACATTAGAAGAAATACTTAATGTAGGTGACGGGTTGATGGGTGCAGCAAATCATATGGCACGTGTATAGCTATGTAACAAAACTCCCCATTCTGCACATGTAACCCCAAACCTAAAGGATAATAATAGTAATAAAGAATAACAACAAAAAAAGAAAAGCTTATTTACCACAATCAAGTAGGCTATATTACTGGGATGTAAGTTTGGTTCAACATATGCAAATCAATATATATGATTCATCACATAAACAGAACTATAGACAAAACCAAGTAATTATCTCAATAGATGGAGAACAGGCTTTCAGTACAATTAAACATTCCTTCATGTTAAAAGTTCTCAGCAAACAAGATTTGGAAGGAACATTACTTCAAAATAATGAGAGTCACTTATGACAAGCTCACAGCCAACATCATACTGAATGGGCAAAAGCTGAAAGCATTTCCCATAAGAGCTGGCACAAGACATTGACTCCCTCTCTGGCCACTCCTATTTTATATAGTATTGGGAGCTCTAGCCAGGGCAATCAAGCAAGAGAATAAAATCATAGCATCCAAATAGATAGCAAGGAAGTCAATCTATAAAATATTGCTGAAAGAAATTAAAGACAGCTGAATAATTGAGGACTTATGTAAGAATGTGTATATGTATATATCATATTCATGATTGGAAGACCCCACTTTGAAAAAAATGTCAGCTCTCCCCAAACTGGTCTATAGATTCAATGGAATCCTAATAAAAATCTAAGCAGATCTTTTTTTTTTTTTTTTTCCTGTAGTGTGATTATAACATTCTTAGCATGGATATACTAAGAATCTGAAATATCAAAAAACAGCCTGTAATAGAAGAAACAAAATGACTGGGCTTTCACTTTTTTCACCTTTTGACTTTAATTAAAAAACCTTATCATCAACCAAAAAAAAAAAAAAAAATCCAATTAGAAAATGAACAGAAGACATGAAAAGATTTGTCACCAAAATGAATGTATAGATGTCATACAAGCTTATGAAACTTTATTAGCCACTAGGGAAATGCAAATTTAAACTATGTTAAGCTATTGCTTTACACCTATCAGAATGGCTAAAATAAAAAAAAATAGTGATGGTAAGAAATGCTGCTGAGCACGCAGAGAAACTGGATGACATATATTGCTGGTGGCATAAAATGGCATAGCCACTTTACAAGATTATTTGGAAGTTTCAAAAAAAAAAAAAGCTAAAAATGAATCTACCACATGACCCAGCAATTGCACTCTTAGGTATTTATCTTAGAGAAATTAATACCTTTGTTCACACAAAAAGTTGTACATGAATGTTTACAGCAGCTTTATTTATAATAACCAAAGGATGTAAATGAATAAAAACCTTACAGATACCCTTCAATAGTGAAAAGGTTAAACAAATCATGGCACATCCATGTAATGGAATACTATGTAACAATGAAAAATAAACGATTATTGATACACATACAACCTGGATAAATCTTCAGTGATTGTGCAGAGTGACAGAAACAAACCCCAATTGGTTACAATACTGTATGATTTGTTTTATATGACATTCTTGAAATGAAATCATAGAAATGGAGAACAGATTGGTGGTAGCCATAGAATAGCAAGGGGATTGGGCAGGGGTGTGGACATAAAAGGACAACATGAGAGATCTGTGTTGTGAAGAAAATGTTCTATATTAGCTCTAGTATTCTCATTATGACATTGTACTTATTTGGAGGATGTTACCATTGGGGGAAAATGAGTAAAGGGCACCTGGAATCTCTCTGTATTATTTCTTACAGCCTCATGTAAATCTACAATTATCTCAAAATAAAAAGTTTAATTAAAATAATGTATGCAAAATAAGTTTATTTGGTGGTGGACATGGTCAAAAGTTTATCATTTCCTATTAATTCACCTATTTTGTTACACTTATTAAGACACACCCACTTTTGCCTACTTTAAGCACAAGTTTATGGTTACTAAGACATACATTTGTTTTTATATTAGTTAATATTTGGGAAAGGGTAACAAGAAATTTGATTTACATAGTTGTATATGTGCATGCGTGCATCCTCAGGTATAAGTTCATATTTTCATTATGAGTGTATGTCTTTTTATGTGTTTTTTAAACTTTTATTTTAGGTTTAGTGGTATATGTATAGGTTTGATATACTGGTAAATTGCATGTCATGGAGGTTTGGTGTGCAGATTATTTTGCTGTCCAGGCAATTTGCATAGTACCAATCAGGTAATTTTTTGGTCCTCAGTCTCCTCTCTCCCTCCACCTTCAAGAAGGCTGTGGTGTCTGTTTTTCCCTTCTTTGTGGCCATATGTCCTCATTGTTTAGTTCCCACTCATAAGTGAGAACATGCAGTATTTGGTTTTCTGTTCCTGTGATAGTTTACTTAGGATAAGGGCCTCCAGCTCCATCCATGTTTCTTCAAAGGACATTATCTCATCCCTGTTTATGGCTGTGTAGTATTCCATGGTGTATATGTACCACATTTTTGTTATCTAGTCTACTGTTGATGGGCATTTCGGTTGATTACATGTCTTTGCTATTGTGAATAGGGCTGCAAAGAACACACATATGCATGTGATTTTGTGGTAGAACAATTTATATTCCTTTGGGTGTATACCCAATAATGGGATTGCTTGGTCAAATGGTAATTCTTTCAGTTCTTTGAGAAATAAACAAAATGCCTTCCACAATGGTTGAACAAATTTATATTGCCTATAGCAGTGTATAAGCTTTCCGTTTTCTGTACAACCTCACCAGCATGTGTTATTTTTTGACATTTTAATAATAGCCATTCTGACTATGTGAGATGGTATCTCATCGTGGTTTTGATTTACATTTCTCTGACGATTAGTGATGATGAGCATTTTTTTACATGTTTTTTGACCACTTTTATGTCTTCTTTTCAGAAGTGTCTGTTTATGTTTCTTGCTCACTTTTTAATGGGGTTATTTGTTTATTGCTTGTTGATTTAAGTTTCTTAGAGATTGTGGATATTAGATCTTTGTTGAATGTGTGTGAATATTTTATCCCATTCTGTAGGTTATCTGTTTACTCTGTTGATGGTTTCATTCTTTCTGTGTGGGTTGATGTTCCTTCAACTGTGGTGTAATATGAGTATAATTAGTTGACTTCTTTTCTGAATGTTTTCAGCAGTCTAAGCGTTTTTGCAGGGTCTTTATTTGTAGCTTAGTTCTTGTCCTTTGTTTCACTGGGGGATATATTAACAGTATTTTCGGTGTTGAAATTTGGTTGTAATCCACTAGATGGTGCTTAAGTGTAATGGCTAATAGTTATGCTCTTGCTTTGCTTAGCCGTGTGACTCCCCTGTATTTCCTCATGATTGGCACCAAATTTTTCTTTTACTGTTCTGAAAGTGTAGGCTCCTCTCCCACTACAGTGCTGTCTGTAGACCTCTGTTTGGCACTAGTGAGCTGTACAGCACAACCTTGTGGCTAGCTCATCTTTATTTTCCTTCCCCACTTTGGAGGCAGCAGGGGATGAGACCTTGGCATTGGCTATGGCAGAGGGTCTTTCCCGTGTCTTTTGGTGCTCTACCCTAGAGAAATGCAGAGCGGATACCAACTGGTGCAATCAGTCAAGGGTGGGGCAGCTGCGTTGTTGGCCCAAGCCATGGGGACCTGCCTGGTGATGAGAAGGGGATTGTGGAGTGAACAGACCAGCCTCTTCTCCTTACGGTGGCTGTGGCTTGCTGAGGTGTGGTTAAAGCACTCTGAGTCTTTGCTTCTTTCCCAGTCTGAGGGCAGCAAGGGCACTACCATTGCAGTGGCAGGGGCAGAAAAGCTTTTGGTTGTCTCTGGGAGCTCCATCTCAGTAAAAACACAGTCACTGCTACTGGGGATGTTCAGCCAGTGGGTGAAGCAACTGTGCTGCTGGCCTGAGGTGGAGACCCCGCTTGGTGAAGAGTGGGGGTTCGAGGGATAACAGGGAGGAGAGAGTGGGCTCTTCTTTGTGTGGTGACTGTGTCTTGCTAGAAACGTGAGTAAAGCCCTCAGGATCTTTGTTTCGTCTCCAATCTGCGGGCAGCAGGGGAAGAATCACTGCAATGGCAGTGGCAGAGGGGCTGTCAGTTGCCTCTGGGAGCCCTTCCCCAGGGAAATACAAAGCCACTAGCAGAGGGAGTGCTCAGCCAAGGGTGGGACGTCTGTGTAGACCCAGGCTTGCGGCCCTGCTTGGTGAAGAGTGTGGGGTGGCCTACATGGAAGAGAGACTGCGCTTCTCTCTGTGTGGTGTTTGCAGCGTGCTGGAGGCTCCAGTGTAGCAACTCGACCTTTTGTTTTATTCCCTGGCCTGAGTGCAGCAGGGCAGTACCACTGCAGCTGCAATGGCAGAGAAGCTGTGGGTTGTCTCTTGGATTTCCTCCTCAGAAACGCAGAGCTGCTACCCAGTGAAGTGTTTAGGTGGAAGCAGAGTGATTGTGCTTGGGGCCAAGGTCAAGAGGCACTGCTCATTGAAGAGTAGCGGAGGTGGGACACACGTGAACACAGTCTTGCCGCCTTTCCTTTAAGGTGACTGCACTGTGCTGTGGGTTTGCATCAGTCCCAAACTTCTATACTACCTCCAGATCCTGTTGAGAACATGGGCGAGGAAAAACGTCAGCTTGCCTGCTCCCTCTGTGAGCCCTGTCCCAGGAAAGTGCAGAGCTGCTTCCAGCCTGAGAACTCAGGCAGGGCTGGGATAGCTTTGTTAATGCCCCAGGCTAACGGGCCTTATCCTGCGGCGTGCCCCAGAGGAAAGCCTGCAATCTGTTCCTACTCTGCCTTGTGGATTCGGCCCCTTTCCTGAGGGCCTGCGGGGAACCTGACCTGCCCTGTTGCTGGAGCTGCAGCCACTGGTGCCAGGGTCCCCGGGGATTCAAGGATCCTGGGACTCCATGCATGCCCCAGCGGTGGCTTTGCCCAGACTTCACGTAGCTCTCCGTGTCAGTCTGGAGTCCCCAGTGCAGCATAGTGGTGGGAGTCACGGGGAACTTCCTGAGCGCACGATGCAAAGGTCCATGTCAGAAGTGTGGGTCCCCAGGGACTCTCACTCACTCACCATTTCTCAGCGGTGGGGGGAGTCCCCCTGGCTCTGTGCCACTCCCGGGTGGGCAGCGTCTTGTCTCACTCTTCTCCATGGGTCGCGCTGTTTCCCCAATGAAGCCTAAAGTGTCCACTTGGATGTTCTGGTTGAAGAGGTAGTGTCCACACACGACTTTTCTCTCTCAGAGCAGCTGCACACTAGCTGCTTCTAGTCAGCCATCTTAGTCCCCTTCTAGGTATATTTATTGATATGGGTGTATATTTCCATATGCATGTATAGTTGTGTTTATCTACGTGGGTTGTAGTGGGTTGAGTGCTTTGCACATCTGTCTGAGAGGGCATACTGTCACGAGTTATCAAACAAATTATGATGGCTCTATTCATTCATCTATGAATTAAATCAACATTATTTGAGCACCTACTCTGTTCTAGGCTCTGGTGGTATAGAGAAGACAGAGTCCTTGCCTTAAGAAATTACCATGCTTTTGGGGAGGGGAATATTTAATTACAGTGCAGTGTATTGAGTACAATGATAGGGTAAAATGATAGGGTAAAACACATTGTGGTGTAGAAAAGAAAAAGGAAGTGAATCTAATCAGACTAGGACTCCAATAGTCAGAAAAAAGCTTCCCAAAAATTGATGTCTGAGTTAAATCTTGAGATTTGAATAGTTGTGTATGTTTCAGAGGGGCAGCAAGAGGGAGATTGAAAGTGGATACCAGATATAGGACTATTATACAGTATATGTGGTTAAGGGCAGTGTCTTCAAGGTATAGAGAATGTGCAAGCACCTCTGGGAGTAGACAGTTGATACATTGGAGTGAGGAAAATACTAGGACTTTAATAAATTCTGTCCTTCAATTATATTTTTTTGTTCTACAATATACATTTTATATGAATCTAGTAGCATATAATCTTAATATATGTGTTAACACAGTACAATATGGTGAATAAGTAAATAAATGCAAATAAAAGCAGTTGCAGTTTGGAGACCACTGTTTTAGGAAATTGCAAGTAGTTTGATATAGTCGGAGCAAGGGTATGTGTGTGTGTGTGTGTGTGTGTGTGTGTGTGTGTGTGTATGTGTGAAGAAATGGCAGGAGGTAAATCCAAGGGAGCCAGCAATCATCATGCCTTCAATCACCATGACTCCATGCTAGAATCTATCTACACAGTAGAAAAATTTCTGCAAATAAAATCAGAAAAGAGGGACAATATAGGTGAATTGTGAATTGACAGTTGAGAAAATACACTGAAGACAATAACACAAAGGTAAAATTTTGTAGACTTGTTTGCATAAGCATTTAAAATGTCTTTGTTTAAACATAACTTTTAATGATAGAAAATCAACATATAAGGCATATACTAACAAAATTAAAACCCTTTCTATATTAAAAACTTTTAAAAATTAGCTTTAAAAGGATAAAACCTGCAAAAATATGTAAAGAATTATGAATCAATAAAAACAGATATTTTAAAAAGCTATAGAAGCTCAAAAGTCAATTAAAAATGTATGGTAGACATGAATAGGCAATATACAATAAAACAGATATAAATGTCCTATAAGCATGTGAAAAATGTGTTCATTATTACTCTAAATCAAATAAATATAAAAACAATGAAGATCACTTTTTAACCTATGAAATTGGTAAACAGGATAATACCTAGTTTCATGAGGGTATGAAAGACAGGTCAAATACATACAATATGAATAGGAGCATAAATTACTTTACCAGAAAAAATAAAATTGAATTTTAGTGAGTGATTTTGAAAGAGGGTGGATTGAAGGCAGCATAGTACCAATTGGGCAAGTACTACATAATAATAGCAGTGATAATAATAATACTGGTAATGATAATGGAGATTAGAGAACAGGTTGCAGACATAGTAAGGATGTAAGATCTATAGTGTTAACTGAGGTTTGGGAAGAAGTCAAGGATAACTCCTGAGAATCCACCTTTGATTTTTAAATAGATGGTGATTTACATAAATGCTCCCTGACTTTGTTAAAGAGATTGCGTGCACACACACACACACAGTTATTACATAGTATTTCACTTTTGCTTTTTCCCTTTTGGGATAAAAGGTGATTTCTCCTGTCTCTTTTATTTATAGTCAGAAAAATGGACAGTGTCCCGTTTCTTTGCCCAGTGCAAATGAATATAAAACACTATGATGTACTAGAAAGGAACTGTCAAAAGTTTTACACACACACTTGGTACTGGCATAAAGCCAGACTATTACACCGATGAAACAGAATGCAGCACAGGTAAAAACTCTTGCATGCACAGTCAAATGAAAAGTTATTTTTACACCATTTATTGCAGCATTATTCACAAAAGCCAATAGGTGAAAGCAACCCAAACTTCCCTCACCAAACGAATGGATAAATACAATTTGGAATATAAAAATAACAGAATAAGCTTAGGCACGGTGACTCATGCCTGTAATCCCAGCACTTTGGGAGGCCAGGGCAGGAGGATCACCTGAGGTCAGGAGCTCAAGACCAGCCTGGCCAACATGGCAAAACCTCTACTAAAAATACAAAAATTAGCTGGCGTGGTGGTGGGTGCTTATAATCCCAGTTACTTGGAAGGCTGAGGCAGGAGAATCGCTTGAACCCAGGAGGCAAAAGTTGCAGTGAGCCAGGATGGCGCCACTGCACTCCAGTGGCACTCCAGCCTGGGTGACAGAATGAGACACCGTCTCAAACAAAACAAAACAAAACAAGACCAAAAAAAAAAAAAAAAAAAAAAAAAACCCGGAATATTACTTGGCTTTTTAAAAGCAGGAAATTTAACATCTATTTTAAAGATAAATCTTGATGGTCTTATAAATGTAATTAAGTCCATCACAAAAAGTATGAATCCACTTATACGAGTTATCTAAAGTAGTTACACTTTTAAAAAGAGAATATAGAATGGCATTTGTAAAGGGCCAGTCAATGGGGAAAACAAGTAGTCGATTCATATATAGTATGTATTCATTTTGCAAGATAAAAATGTTCTGGTGATATGTTGCCAACAATGTCAGTATACTTAACATGATCTAACTATTAATATAAAATTAAAATATTTAAGATTGTAAGAAAACCCAGAAGCTTTACATCCACATGTGATTTAATCTTCATAACACCATATGACAGCTGTTATTCTACTTTACAAATGAGAAAACACACTCAGGGACATTAAGTGATTTGTACAAGGTCAAAAATATAATGAGTGCTGGATCTAGGATTTGGATTCAGGTCTGTCTGGTCAGTGCCCAATCAGTGAGCATTCTTTGTACCTCAGGCTCACATATTGGTCATTTACAACTTAAATAAAGTAACAAAACTTAGGCAAAGGAAATATTTTCATTTTGACAAAACCTTTCTCTGGTAAAGAAGCTTCACTCAGCTACAGGTTTTGCTCAGAACTTTAATGGAGCCTAGATTATGACAACCTGCTTTATCAGCTTTGTTTACTGGATCTGCTAGATGTACCTGTCATGATTAACCTGCTTTCTACCAGGTGCTTGAATTAGGCTAGAAGTGTTGTGATGACACTGTCAGTATCAACGTAAGTTTTGAAGGTGAAAAGACAGTGACCTGGATGACTTCGTCATTTCACCTGCCCAAGACCTTAAATGCCAAGCTCGAATCTCTATCTTCAACACTCATTTCATAATCACATACCTTCAACCAACAAACCTGTATCGATTTCACATCAAGCCCTATGTTATGCTCTGGTAATACAAAGAAGAATTAGAATGAACCTGTTCTTCAAGGAGTTTATATCTAGATGGGGCATAGACACAAAAACCTAACACATAACAAAGGGTTGTAAGTGCTATGATTTTGTTAATCTATGGAGTGCAGAGTTACAAAAGAGTGGCATCACACTCAGTTGTAAGTTCAGGGAAGACTTCCTGGAGGAGGTGGTACTTGTCCTGAACTAGATGAAGAGCTTGGGAAAGCAGATGCAAAGATAAGGAGGGAAGAGAGATCTTTTGGATAGTTGTTTGTCGGGAGAGATGGAAGGGGTTAGGGATGAAGCATAGAGTTTTTCAGACACCAGTCATGAGACTCGAATGACAGACAAAGTAGATGGGTCTTGAACCTGTGGAAAATGGAGAATTATTGCGGAGTTATTGGCAGGGGAATAATATTGTCATATTTACGTATTAGAAAGAACACACTATAAATAAAGACAGGGTGATCAGCTAGATTATTTGTAGAAGTTCATGTAAATGTCAGTGAGATCTGAGCCAGACTGAGCTGAGAGGGAAGGGCTGGATTCTCTCATGAGAATGAGAGAAATGGAAGAATCTGAGGTGATTCTAGATTTTTGGCATGGCTGACTGGGTGGATGAAAATTCCATTTGTAAACCTGTAGGGGCAGCAGTTTGGGGGAGAAAAGGATGAGTTTTGGATTTGTTGAATTTGAACGATCTGGAAGACGTTCCCATGGAGATGTCAAAAAGGCATTTCAAGTGTCCAGTTTAGGAGACAGATGGGCTGGAGATTTGATGTTCATCAGTACTACCTGTTAGTGATCTTATAAAGATTAAATAATATGCATATGGAAAATATGTATATGCTTGCCATTTAGTTGTTTGTTGAACATACTGAATATTTGCATACAAAGGTATACTTACAACACTTTTTAAATAAGCACAACTGAAACAAACTATAACAACTACCACTTATACTATTTACCATACATTGTGCTAAATGTTTTATTTATTATCTAGTGTTTGTGGTAACCCTTTGATATAGAAGTAGTTATTCCCATTTTTTTCTTATGAGTAAACTGACTAGGAGATATAGTGTAAGTTGGCCAGGGCTACGCAGTAGCAGAACTGGGGAATTCCAAGGCCAGTGTTCTTTCTTATGATTCACTTTCTGTCTTGGGTTACAACAGCACTAACAACAGGTAGCATTGCACACAGGCAGTTGCTGGGAAGGCTCCGCCCCCATCTCTGGCTAGGAGCCCTGCAGGTGATGATAAACAAGCTCCTGTGGAATTGTGGGTAGACACTGGACTTGTAAACGAAAGGCTTCATAAGTACCTCTTTGCTTAGTATTTTGCTCGTCCTTTCCCCAGGGTGCACGTAACCCTCAAGCACTAGGACCGTGCGGAATCCAGGCTACGATGGCACCTTCATTTACTGCCCGCATTCAATTGTTCCTTTTGCGGGCGCTAGGCTTTCTCATAGGCTTAGTAGGTCGAGCAGCTTTAGTCTTAAGGGGCCCAAAGTTTGCCTCAAAGACCCCTCCGCCTGTGACTGAACCATTGCTTCTGCTTTCAGGGATGCAGCTGGCCAAGCTGATCCGACAGAGAAAGGTGAGAGTGCAATTCAGAAGAGGCTGGAGGGACAGGTATTTTAGCAGGATCCAGGAAGCTTAGTGGTGGCGGTGGTTGCGGTTTCCTTTCCATTCTCTACTAGGGCGACTTGACTTAGGAGAGGCATTTATTGGGAATGAAGGGAGACTTCTGGGTGTTGTAGTACGTTTATTTTTACCAAGGACATTTACTGTGGCCATGGGTTGGTACCCTCATAGTCCTTCCTATCCATTTGTCCTATTTGTGCATAATTACTGTGTGTGGGGGGTAAACCAGGTGTGAGTTCTCAGTCATGGAAAGTCAGTCTCTCTTTTTCTCTCTCCCTCCCCCTTTCTCTCTCTGTATTCCTCCCTCTCTCACAGGCCCCAGACCTACCTGCTGCTTACGATTCAACCAATTCTTTTTAAAATTGATTTAAAATGAAAGTAGTACTTGGTCTAGGATAGTAAAAGGTGTGTCTACCAAATATTTAGTGCATAGTATATGTGAAATACTCTGCCTGGGTACTTAAACATATTCTATTTCACGGATGCAGTTATATAGGTAATATTCATATTTTATGCATAAGAAAACTGAAGTAAAATGATTTGCACAAAAATTATTGAAAGTTCTAAATTAAAAATAATTAAGCAGCTCATTCGTTTTCTCTAGAGTTGTGCAGGTGGGACTATTCATCTCTGTCGTATAAATGATTGGTTACCTAGAGATCTTGAGCTACAGTCTAGTATTGTTTATTTATACTCCGCTTGTTTTCATCTCTCTGCTGTTTCATTTGTTTTTCATCATTGTTTTATTTCTGGAATCTACAATACTACTTAACAAAGAAGAGTCATGCAGCAAATACTTCCTGAGTATCTCAGTATGTGTTCCTGACTGTATGAATTAATAATATTTGTATTACACTCCTGGTTACCTTTCAAAGACCTATCCTATCTTCTTGCCGTATCCCCTCCCCAGCCTCTACCCACCCATGCATGCTTTTCTAACTTTCTAACAGTTAGGGAGGCAATGGGATGTATTAGGTTGGTGCAAAAGTAATTGCGATTTTTGTAATTGAGATTTTGACATTAATTTTAATGGCAAAAATCACGATTACTTTTGCACCAACCTAATAGTAGAAAGATGATCTATTTCAAATTTTGGACTGTCTGTCCATGGCTGTGTGACCTTGTGCCACAACAATTGCAGGTAATACATATCAAGCACCTGGCACATAGGAGATTGTGTAACATAATGATTAGAAGGATGGACTCTAGAGTCAGACTGCCTGGGTTCAGAAATCCTAACTTTTCTACAATCTAGCTCTGTGATCTTAAAAACATTTCTTTTCTTTTTTTTTTTTTTTCTGAGACGGAGTCTCGCTCTGTCGCCCAGGCTGGAGTGTAGTGGTGCGATCTCTGCTCACTGCAACCTCCCCCTCCTGGGTTCACGCCATTCTCCTGCCTCAGCCTCCCAAGTAGCTGGGACTATAGGCACCCACCACCACGCCCGGCTAATTTTTTGTATTTTTAATAGAGACGGGTTTTCACCGTGTTAGCCAGGATGGTATCAATCTCCTGACTTCGTGATCCACCCGCCTTGACCTCCCAAAGTGTTGGGATGACAGGCGTGAGCCACCGCACCCGGCCTTAAAAACATTTCTTAACCTTTTGTGTATCTGATATCCTTTAAGAAAAATGAATTTGATAATAGAATCTACCTTTTAGAGTTGTTGTGATGAATTAAATGAATTCATATATGTAAAACTTATAGAACATTGTCTGGCATACTAGTCCTATGTAAATATTAACTATTACTATTATTACTATCTTCAGGTTTTTGGTAACTAGCCATTTTTTATTCATGATTGCCCATGAGAAGAGATAATCTAGATATAGTTTATTTAGATTTATAAAAATGTTCTGAAGGGGAGAAGTGGAGTGGATACAAAGTTTTGTTTATCCCTTAGTTTCTGCCTTTTTTACGCATGGAAATATTATTACTGCAAAACAACTAAATTTATTAAACACCTACCATGTGCCACTTGATAAGGCAAATATTTTACTTAGAATTTTGTAAATTGAATCTTCGTAATGACATTTTGAGGTACATGTAATTATCATCATCTTACAGAAACGGAAAATAAAGTTTAGAGCTTTCTAATAGCTTGTCCAATGCCACACAGCTAGAAAGTGGTAGAGCCAGGTGAATCTTACTCAATTTTTGTTGACACTTTATGGAAGAGTATGCTTCCTGATAACGAACTCTGATTGAACAGTTTCCTGTGAGTCAGTGTCTACTGTCTTTATGCTTGCTTTTGTATCTCTATATGGTTACTCTTCTATTATTCAGAATTCAGTCTACCACTATGTCATCTGAACCTCCACAGCCTCAGTTGGTATCCAAGGTTGGGCCTTGCCAAAAATATATCAACTTATGGCCACCACCATACATAGCCTGGTCATTGTTTTCGCACATTTGGATATTTGATTTTGTTGATGATCTGAAAGTCAATAAAGTTTTGAAACCATAAGTCCCACTCTTTATTCATCTCCTTTGTTAGGGGACAAGGGTGGAAAGAGGCTTCATTGCATGATCTTTTTTACTTTCAGATTTTTGAAACATGTGTTCATGTTACCTATTTATTATAAATATAATCAATACTTTAGAAAATTAGAAAAAAAGTATTTTCAGTGTTTAGATAAGTAATAAAAAATATCACTAGTTCTTCCTTTAGTCTGTCCATACAGAGAAATATGGTACAGCCATTAATAAGTATGAAGTTGATCTAAAGGAACAGATATGTAAATAGTTCTGAATTATGTTAAGTGGTAAAAATATAAGGTACTGAACAATGAATATGATATGATTCCTTTTGTGTGAAGGAGGGAGACAGCTGAAGAGAGGGGAGAAGGGAATAAGGGAGTGAGGGAGGGAAAGAGAGAGAGAGTGAGAAGCTTTCACTTTTCATTTGTACTTTTCTGTAGTAAGTGAATTTTCTAACCATGTACCTAGTCTTCATTTCTCTTACGACAGCAAGGTTCATTTGGAAAAAGCAAACAAAAATATCCAGGCTCAGCTATGTGGCTTTGGTTAGGTCACTTAACCTCAGTGAGCCTCAATTGCTTCATCTGTAAAATGGGGATAATATTACATGTGTTGCTAGGAGGAGTTAATGACATAATGTATATAAAGTTCTTGACATATAATAAGTATTCAGGAAATGGCAATTATGGTCATGTTAACTTGTACTTCTAATCCCTGCCTTTTTTTTTTTTTTTTTTTTGTCACGTTCTGCATGCTACAAACTCAATTAGGGTAGCAGTGGCAGTTGAAGATCTTTGGGGTTGTGTATGTTGATGGAATGACCAGGTGCTAGACATCAGCTTGACAATCCAGGCTCTTAATGTATATAACCAGCTGTGTATACACTAGACTATTGAGTTATGGTGGCTGAGATCTCTGTCTGTGGATGCATTTAACAAACATTTACTGAAAACCTACTAGATGCATAATTCTAAAGGACAAGTAGAGTTAACCCAAATGAAAAAATACATATAACTTTCTTTTATAATTTTGTAAATCTCCCCTGTATCTATGGTTGCATCTTTTTTTTTCATTCTTAATATTAACCATTTTTCTGCACACACTCTCTCTCCATCATGCTTGTTGCAGTTTATCCGTTTGATAGGTATTTAAAAGTTAGTTCATCTTTTTATACTGGTTTTGTTGTTACTGTTCCTATTTTATTTCTGTTATTAAATTTTATCTTGATTTTGTTATTCTTTAAAAAATTTCTTTATTTTTCTGTTATTTTAAGTTGTCTTACTTTTTATTTTTATAAATAAAAATATATTAGGACAATTTTAGCCATATTCAATAGATTTGATAAAAAATGTTCCTCTTTTTGTGAATTTACTGATAATTTGCCATTTTAGTTTTGTTTACCTCTTAGATCCATTGATTATATGGAAAAATGTTTTTGAAATAGTTAAGCCTTCTAAATATCACCGTTTAATTTTGGGTTTCTAATATTCCTGGATAATTTGTCAAATTGACTAAGAAATTCTCTAAAATCTTTTGGGATTTAAGATCTGCTTTGTGTGACATGATTATTTTTTGTTAATGATTGATGAATAAAGAGCATATTCTTGATGGAGTAAAAATTCTCCCTCACTATGCATTTGAGCATGTTGGTTGTATTATTAAATTCTCAGATATATCCTCACTTTTTACTCCTTGGTCTGTCAGTCTCTGAGAGAGCTATATTGTTTGCTACTGTACTTATACATCTGGTCAACTTCTCTTTGTATTTGTAGTATATGCTTCACGTATTTGCCTGCTTTATTAATTCAGAAAAGTATACAACTGTTATAGCATCCTCATATATCATACTGTTTTAGGATTTAGTTTTAAAATTTGCTTTCTCTGATATTAATGATACCACCTCTGCTTTCTTGTTGTTTGTTTTCACCTAGTATATCTTTGCCTAACTCTTTGTTTTCAATCTTTCATTGTCTTTTTGTTCCAGATGAATTTCATATAAACATTGTATAGCTGAGCTTTTTTTTTAAAACCAAATTTAATGTTGTTGCCCTCTGGCAGGGGAATTCAGTCCTTCACACTTATTATGTAATTGGTTTAATCCTTTTCACTTGATGTAATGTTTATAATTTATCAAACTTGCTTTTTTCTTTCCTTTCCTTCTTTTTTTCTGTCTTGATCTGATTTCTTTTTAATTATTTTTCTCTCCTCATTACTTGGGGGTTCTGTTTGGCTTTGCAGTTTTCTAATGTTTATTGTGTCATGTCTAAGAATTAACATTAAAACTACAATTGTATATAATAATTAAATAATAATCTTGTAGCACCCACCCAGGATGTTTTCCTTGTCTTATCCCTCCTCACATGCTTAACTTAAGACCTTTGGTTTAGGGTTGGTAAATTTAGCAAACAAAAGTACAGTATGCTTAGCTAAATTTAAATTTAAGATACATAACATATAGATTTCAGTATAATCATCCCCATGCAATAATTGGGACATACTTATACTAAAATTTACTCTCTATTCATTTGAAATTCAAATTTAACTTGATTTCCTGTGTTTTATCTGGAAACCCTACATTTACGTCCTTTTATGTCTCCACTCCCCAACTCTTGGTTTTGCAGAGATGATCTTAAACTGTTAAGTTTCAGGGTATTACTGAAACGATATCTATTTTTTCATTGATTATTTACTAGAACAAAATATTTGCTAGTTTAGTATATATACATAATATCTCAGAACTCCAATTTATATTTAATTTCAGCAGAGTTTATTCCTTTTGTCCCTACTTATTGTTTGGAACTTTCTTATACTGGTATATTTCTGACATCTTACCTCCAAAATAGACATCTTATACCTCCTCAGCCTCATATTTTGCCTCATGGGGGACTACACTGGGTAATTCACTGAAAGTGTCTCAAAAAATGATTAATGTACGCAGGAATCTTTCAGGAAATACTTGCTGAATGAATTGTTTAGTGAATAAATGGCTGCGAACTAAAGTATTGTATTTTGCAGGTGAAATGTATAGATGTTGTTCAGGCTTATATCAACAGAATCAAGGACGTGAACCCAATGATCAATGGAATTGTCAAGTACAGGTGAGCATTTCCACTCTCTCAAGGAGTCATTTATGTTCGTTTTTGTTCTACTTCTGTGGTCATGCTACCTTAGCATATTTCCTAGATTCTTCTTTCTCTGTTTCCTTCCCTTGTTCTCACTGGGAACTTCTCTGACTTCTAATTTCAGTATTTTGTCCTTTGTTGAGAGTTTATGATTATTTGTCTGCATCCTCCTCCTATTAACTGAAAGATCCTTGATGGAAAGGACTAAAAATTATTGTTTTTGCATATCCAACATCCAGAACAAGGCCTAAAGTTTGGTAGACATCATTGAACATTTACTGAATAGATTAATATTTGGTAGTGAGTCTAATAGGAGAACCCCCCCACACACACACACGCACACTTTTTCCAATGTGTATTTAGCATAGTAGATAGTATTTTATATAGCTATCATATATGTTACTTCTCTGTCTCTATTGCTAAGTAAACACTTCTCAGCAGCTGTGAGGTATTAGAGGGCCAAAAACTTGGATTATTCTCTTTGTAATATTCTGTTTTACGGGTACCACAGTTCATCTTAGCACACTGTGACATAGGGTGCCATTGTGTAGATCTCAGCCGTTCATGTACCATCTTTAGGATTTTTGTCTTGTTTGCACATCAGCTCTGTTGTTGTTAATATACTTATTAAAATTGAGTCACTTATTCTAACTTAATCATTTTAAAATGAAACTTTGTATCACTATGCATATTAAAAATCTATCATTTAACATGGATGGCTAATGTAAATAAAAACTAGCTAATATTATGAAATTATAGACCTTCAAAATATTTTAATGAAATATAATTTCATTAAAAACTGCATCAAGTGAATTTGTATCATAAGAGATACTTTATACATGTTTTCTCATTTGATCATCTCAACAGGATTTCAAAAAAAGTATGTGACAGAGTCATGATTCAAGAATATAGATATGTGACTCCAAGCTTATATAACAGAACTATGGGGTGGTTCTATGTTTCAGGGGGTCCTGGTTTGTCTCTCTCTTCTATGAACCAACTTTTACCTGAAATGTAATTTGGGGGTACTTTTTGGGCAGAGTGTATCTTTAAACATTTGAGAGATATTCGATTATTTAAATTTTCTGTTGCCTTTTAAAAAGGAGTTCCGAGGAAGGGGGTCAGTTGTTGCAGAGCTTGTTTTTGTGTATGAGGACATACATAAAAATCTGAGAGAAAATCAGATTTGTGACCTTGTTGAAAATAATGAGTTTGGGCTACTACTAGGAGACTGGAGAGGGTGCTTGTGGTAAATGGGGGGAGCATGGCAGGACAGTGACTGTCAGGGGATTGGAGATTTGAAGAGAGAGAAAACGTGACTGCTTTGAAGAGAGAGACCTTAGGTGAAATAAAATAAGTGTTCAGAAATAATTTTATGAAGTTCATGCATGCTCTGTGTGACATCTGTGCTTTTTTCCTCCCTCCTGTAAAGGGCCCCCAAATGGTCTTACTGTCCTGATAATAGTGTTTTTATTTTACTAGAAATTTAAAACATTGGCATTAAGATGAAAAATATGTGTACAGTACCTAGTATAGAACCTTACATCAATCCCTCAGTGTTAGCTCTTTTATTGTTATGGTTGTTATTACAACATGAGCTCAATAAATAGAGCTGTCCTTATGATTATACACAGTTCTATTGCATTGTTATTCCTGTTTGCTTGGCACTAAAACTGACTGTCAAGGCAGTTCAATGATTAAAATCACACAGCTATGAAATAGTAGGAGGATATGTGAACTTTAATTATGCTGGCTTCTAGCTTTGTCTTTCTTTGGCTTCCAGCTTTGTGTCTGTGATAGACTGTTGAGAAAATATTCACTGCTTTTTTATCTTATTCCCAAACCTGTTCTTCCATCCAGTCACACAAGCAAGATACCCCTAGACTCTACCTTCTTCCTTCCTTTCCCAAATCTATCTTTTAACTCTAATTAGTCAACAAATTTTACTGGCTCTTCTTTATTTATCATCATGTCAAACTTGTTTTGCTTCATATCCTATCCTAATCATACAGAACTACTCTATTTCTCCTGATCCACTTATGCTCTCTATCATCTGCATAACTTTGCACATGTTATTACTTTTGCCTGGAACACTTTCTCTTTCCCCACCTCTCCTTTATTTGGCTTAGTTAATTTTTTTAGGACTCAGTCTGGTTCTCAATTTTATATTGTCTAATCATCTCAGTCTCTGTAAGATTTCTACTCTGAGCTCCCAGAGCACATTGTGCTCATGTCACTTTTGTATCATGCAGGGCCCAGAAACCACACTATTTTAACAAAGAATTTAATATAGGGAATTGGTAGAATAGATGTTTAAGGACTGAAAAAACAAACAAAAAAAGTAACACTGAAGTAACACCGAGATGATGACTGCAGGAAACAGTAAAGTGAGGAAACACCCTAGGTATGAGGGAACAAAGGGAAGAAATTGGGATTATCATAATCTAGGCTTTCAAAGGAAATGCCTGCAGAGCTGGGACCAAGACATCTGTGAAAAGGGTGTTACCTGGCTGCTGCTTCTACCTCAGAAACTTTGAAAAGGGACCTCATATTCAGAGCTGTAGTTCAGAATTCTGAGAAGCAGCTGCCAGCTGACTGGCGCCGGTATTTCTGAGGGAGTGTGATGAGACTGATTCTAGATTGTGGGAATAAATAGGAAACTGGAATCAACTACTGTGGCTTGGATGAAAAGCTATTGTTGAAACAATGGTGTCAGGAACAGCAAGCAAACTGGAAGAAACAAACCCCTTCACCTCTTTTCTTTCCTCCTAGTCTTTATCTAGCACCGATATTTGAAGGATCCAAGAGGGCACAAATTATCAAAGGAAAGTTTAGTTTTCTGAGTCCCATCATAAAGTGGCATATAGAATACTTGTTTGAGGGCTGAGAGATAATAGTATAAAAACTGGTTCAACATTGCATAGTCATTGTGGTCTTGATTGTCTCACCCACCAGATTGTGAGTTCCTCAGTGGCATGGACCGTGTCTTTTTCATCTTATTGTCTTCAGTGTCTAGAACATGAACTGATATTTAGCATTTCTTCAGTAAGTAATGATTTAATATACCTGTGTTTAGACAATGTTTGTTTTGGAGGTCCTGAATGCAGTTTCGTCTTATGCTCCGCAACCTGTTGGCTTCTTATATCTTCCTGGATTATGATTTGTTGTTCACTGTTTTTCTTGCTTGCCTGGAAAAGTACAAATTTGTTACTACTTTTAGACTTTGCTCCCTGGAGCATCTATTGTCATGCATTTAATGCAATAGATATGTTCTTCCCAATCTTTGAATGACATATAAAATGGTCAAGGCAAACTTTCTGGGAGCCTTAGAGTCCATAGATGTCAAGACGCAAAATACACACTTACAGAATCACATAGACCTGGGACACAATTCTTCCTCTGTTAGTTATTGTATGAACTTAGGCATGTTTTGGAATCTCTCTGAATCTTTGTTTTATTCTTTCTAAAGGGGAAAATAATATGGACGCTCAAAATTTATAGTTTTACTAATTTAAATGCTTGAAAACACTTTCATTCATTTATCCCACAAATGGCTATTGAATGCTTACTATATGCCTGGTAGTGCGCTAGGTGTTGAAGATATAAAGATAAACACAACAGTCCCTGACTTCTTTCAGCTCCCAGTCTGGTGGTTGAAGCATGCGAATAACCATTATTTACTACACAGTGGAATTAGTGCTCTGATAGGGGAAGAAAAGAGTACTGTGGGAGCATGGAGAAGGTTACTGATCCAAGACTGAAGAGGTTTCAGAAAAGGCTTTCTGGAGAAAGTGATATTATGTGTTGCTTTCCACTGAAAAGCTATCCAAGGGGTAGAATCCTCCTTGGATTTCACTCCCCTACCACTGGCTGTACTCGAATCACTGAGCAAGTGCAGAATTTCAAGATATATAGATTTTTTTAAAACTCTCTCAGACCTCAATAAGTCTTTCACTCAACCCACATTGGCCAACCTATGTATCATCTGGTGTCACAGCCACCCTTAGGCCTCATCCTCTGTTTGTCTCCATAGAAGCAAGGGTAAGGATTTTTGGCTGAGGTGCCTTGTTTCAGCTTGGCTGAAACTATGGGGATTTCCTTGGTCTCAGGAGTCCAGTGCTGCCTTGTGGCACTGAGGCCACGTATAAGGATATCCAATTTCCTTTATGCCTTTATCAACCTTCCCTTGGAAGTTCTCTGCTTGTGCTGATTGTGTGTGGCTGAAGTTTGGGCAATGCTAACAAAGGGGATTTCAAGACCTTAGGAAAGTGTACAGAGTTAAGGCACTACCTTTTCTCCATCCTTCGAACGAACAGGACTGGGGAGCCTGACTGCCCTGCCCCACCTGGTTGGGAAACTCCTGTGAGGCAAGTGTTGCAGGACCCCTGTCTTACATCAACAAATATTGTGCCAGTAAGTGGTGCTGATAACATCAGTATTGGTAGGACTTGAAGAAATAGCTGCTGCAGTTCTTCTCATTTTTTTTTTTTCTGGTATAGAGACTTGTAACCCATTTCCTAAATTTCATCTTGCCACTTCCCTAAGCTCTGTGGTTTGGGTGACATGGCTTTGGCTTAATCTTCTGTAATTCTAATCCTTTGATTTTCCTGACAGGAATTTTGTTGACTGTCAGGAGAACCGGATGATATTAGTAATGATGATAGTGATAGCTGACATTTACTGAGTGGCTCTTCTGTGCTAGGTACTGTGTGTATGCATTGTCACATTTAAATAACAAAGCATGTAGATGCTATTGTTACCACCATTTTATAGCTGGAGAAACAGTTTAGTAAGTTGTCACTTGCAAGGTTATATAACCACCTCAGATCAGTCTTTCTCCAAAGCCTGGAATTTGACCATTCTGCTACACTGCTTTTTGGATAGCCAGGTTCTTTGCATTTGTAAGAGACCAGATTGCAACATTCTCAGATTAATACTTTGCTATGCCTAATTCGCTACCCAAACTGTCTCATTTTTTTTTAAACATAAGTAAGCTTCTAAAAAATGTAGTCAATACTTATTTTTCTGAATCCTTACCCCTTAATTACACCTACACTCGCTGAAATCTAGCTTCTGTTGCTACCACTCAATTAAAAATAACCTGCTGGCTGGGTGCGGTGGCTCACACCTGTAATTCCAGCACTTTGGGAGGCTGAGGAGGGCAGATTACCTGAGGTCAGGAGTTCGAGACCAGCTTGGCCAACATGGTGAAACTCCATCTCTACTAAAAATACAAAAATTAGCCGGGTATGGTGGTACATGCCTGTAATCCCAGCTACTCAGGAGGCCCAGGAAGGAGAATTGCTTGAGCCCGGGAGGCGGAGGTTGCAGTGAGTCGAGATCGTGCCACTGCACTCCAGCCTGGCCAACAGAGAAAGACTCTGTCTGAAAAACAAAACAAAACAAAACAAAACAAACAAACCAAACAATCAAACAAAATAGCCTGCTAACTCTATCAGTTTGGGTTGTTTCTACTGCAAATAACAGAAAACCCAATTCAAAATGACTGAAAGCAATAGGGAAAATATACTATCGCACAAACCAGTAAGTCTTTCGGTAAGTTAGCTCTAGAATTGATTGACTCAGCAGCTGAAAAATGTCATCATTAACCTGTTTTCAGTCTTTTGCCTTGGACTCCTAGTTTGTCAGCCTTATTAGACTAGGTCTTCTCATTGTCATAAGATAGATGCTATGCCTTATGTCTCAAGAGCCAAAATTGTGACCAGATACCACTGGCAAACCAATTTTTGGCAAGGTGAATAACATCACTGTGATAGCACTAAACAAATAAATCACACACTTAAGGTTAGAGATTGGGCCTATTTCCTGTGAGGCATATGGCAGTACAATAAAGAAAGTTGCCTGAAAAATTGAAGTTATGTTTATAAAGGGAAAAAGTTTTGTTTATAAAAGGAAAAAGTGAATTTTGGATAGGCAGCCAACAATGACTGCAACTCTTGACAATATGACTTTGGGTGAGTCCTTAAGCTCTCTTTATCTCAGTTTCCTCATAACCATAATGAAGCAACTGTTAGGTACCTAATGTTATTATTGTGAGGATGGAGCAACTTAACGAATTTAAAACACAATGATTGGCACATAAAACGGACTCGGTATTGGTTCATGTTGCTCTTATTATCAAAATGATAATTGCTCTGTTCTTGAAGTCATTGCTACCTTTTGCTTCTAGACAGTGCTCTTCTATTATTTTATTATTTAACTCTTACACATCTAAATACATTTTATTCTTCCTTAAGGTATGATTCTGTAATTGTGTGTGTGTGTGTGTGTGTATGTGTATAATAGTTCATGTATATAGTTATAAATATTCTTAGCCTTCGTCTTCTATGACTTCAAATATCATTTGAACACTGATAATTCCTGGAACTTTGTCTGCAGCCCAGACCTTTCCTCTAAGCTCAATTCCTTTTTTTTTAAATTTTTTAAAATTTTACTTTATTTTATTATTTATTTATTTATTTATTATTATTATTATTATACGTTAAGTTCTAGGGTACATGTGCATAACGTGCAGGTTTGTTACATATGTATACATGTGCCATGTTGGTGTGCTGCACCCATCAACTCGTCAGTACCCATCAACTTGTCATTTACATCAGGTATAACTCTGAATGCAATCCCTCCCCCCTCCCCCCTCCCCATGATAGGCCTCGGTGTGTGATGTTCCCCTTCCCGATTCCAAGTGATCTCATCGTTCAGTTCCCACCTATGAGTGAGAACATGCGGTGTTTGGTTTTCTGTTCTTGTGATAATTTGCTAAGAATGATGGTTTCCAGCTGCATCCATGTCCCTACAAAGGACACAAACTCATCCTTTTTGATGGCTGCATCGTATTCCATGGTGTATATGTGCCACATTTTCTTAATCCAGTCTGTCACTGACGGACATTTGGGTTGATTCCAAGTCTTTGCTATTGTGAATAGTGCCACAATAAACATACATGTGCATGAGTCTTTATAGCAGCATGATTTATAAACCTTTGGATTATAGTAATGGGATGGCTGGGTCATATGGTACATCTAGTTCTAGATCTTTGAGGAATCGCCATACTGTTTTCCATAATGGTTGAACTAGTTTACAATCCCACCAACAGTGTAAAAGTGTTCCTATTTCTCCACAGCCGCTCCAGCACCTGTTGTTTCCTGACTTTTTAATGATCGCCATTCTAACTGGTGTGAGATGGTATCTCATTGTGGTTTTGATTTGCATTTCTCTGATGGCCAGTGATGATGAGCATTTTTTCATGTGTCTGTTGGCTGTATGAATGTCTTCTTTTGAGAAATGTCAGTTCATATCCTTTGCCCACTTTTGGATGGGGTTGTTTGTTTTTTTCTTGTAAATTTGTTTGAGTTCTTTGTAGGTTCTGGATATTAGCCCTTTGTCAGATGAGTAGATTGCAAAAATTTTCTCATGCCTATGTCCTGAATGGTACTACCTAGGTTTTCTTCTAGAATTTTTATGGTATTAGGTCTAACATTTAAGTCTCTAATCCATCTTGAATTAATTTTCGTATAAGGAGTAAGGAAAGGATCCAGTTTCAGCTTTCTACTTATGGCTAGCCAATTTTCCCAGCACCATTTATTAAATAGGGAATCCTTTCCCCATTTCTTGTTTCTCTCAGGTTTGTCAAAGATCAGATGGCTGTAGATGTGTGGTATTATTTCTGAGGACTCTGTTCTGTTCATTGGTCTATATTTCTGTTTTGGTAACAGTACCATGCTGTTTTGGTTACTGTAGCCTTGTAGTATAGTTTGAAGTCAGGTAGCGTGATGCCTCCAGCTTTGTTCTTTTGACTTAGGATTGTCTTGGAGACGCGGGCTTTTTTTTTTTTTTTTTTTTTAAATTTATTTATTATTATTATACTTTAAATTGTAGGGTACATGTGCATAACATGCAGGTTTGTTACATATGTATACTTGTGCCTTGTTGGTGTGCTGCACCCATCAACTCGTCATTTACATCAGGTATAACTCCCAAGGCAATCCCTCCCCCATCCCCCCTCCCCCCTCCCCATGATAGGCCCCGGTGTGTGATGTTCCCCTTCCTGAGTCCAAGTGATCTCATTGTTCAGTTCCCACCTATGAGTGAGAACATGCGGTGTTTGGTTTTCTGTTCTTGTGATAGTTTGCTAAGAATGATGGTTTCCAGCTGCATCCATGTCCCTACAAAGGACACAAACTCATCCTTTTTTATGGCTGCATAGTATTCCATGGTGTATATGTGCCACATTTTCTTAATCCAATCTGTCACTGATGGACATTTGGGTTGATTCCAAGTCTTTGCTATTGTGAATAGTGCCACAATAAACATACGTGTGCATGTGTCTTTATAGCAGCATAATTTATAATCCATTGGGTATATACCCAGTAATGGGATAGCTGGGTCATATGGTACATCTAGTTCTAGATCCTTGAGGAATTGCCATACTGTTTTCCATAATGGTTGAACTAGTTTACACTCCTACTAACAGTGTAAAAATGTTCCTATTTCTCCACATCCTCTCCAGCACCTGTTGTTTCCTGACTTTTTAATGATCGCCATTCTAACTGGTGTGAGATGGTATCTCATTGTGGTTTTGATTTGCATTTCTCTGATGGCCAGTGATGATGAGCATTTTTTCATGTGTCTGTTGGCTGTATGAATGTCTTCTTTTGAGAAATGTCAGTTCATATCCTTTGCCCACTTTTGGATGGGGTTGTTTGTTTTTTTCTTGTAAATTTGTTTGAGTTCTTTGTAGGTTCTGGATATTAGCCCTTTGTCAGATGAGTAGATTGCAAAAATTTTCTCCCATTCTGTAGGTTGCCTGTTCACTCTGATGGTAGTTTCTTTTGCTGTGCAGAAGCTCTTTAGTTTAATGAGATCCCATTTGTCAATTTTGGCTTTTGCTGCTGTTGCTTTTGGTGTTTTAGACATGAAGTCTTTGCCCATGCCTATGTCCTGAATGGTACTACCTAGGTTTTCTTCTAGGATTTTTATGGTATTAGGTCTAACATTTAAGTCTCTAATCCATCTCGAATTAATTTTCGTGTAAGGAGTAAGGAAAGGATCCAATCTCAGCTTTCTACCTCTGGCTAGCCAATTTTCCCAGCACCATTTATTAAATAGGGAATCCTTTCCCCATTTCTTGTTTCTCTCAGGTTTGTCAAAGATCAGATGGCTGTAGATGTGTGGTATTATTTCTGAGGACTCTGTTCTGTTCATTGGTCTATATTTCTGTTTTGGTACCAGTACCATGCTGTTTTGGTTACTGTAGCCTTGTAGTATAGTTTGAAGCCAGGTAGCGTGATGCCTCCAGCTTTGTTCTTTTGACTTAGGATTGTCTTGGAGATGCGGGCTTTTTTTGGTTCCATATGAACTTTAAAGCAGTTTTTCCAATTCTGTGAAGAAACTCATTGGTAGCTTGATGGGGATGGCATTGAATCTATAAATTACCTTGGGCAGTATGGCCATTTTCACAATATTGATTCTTCCTATCTAAGAGCAAGGTATGTTCTTCCATTTGTTTGAATTCTCTTTTATTTCACTGAGCAGTGGTTTGTAGTTCTCCTTGAAGAGGTCCTTTACATCCCTTGTAAGTTGGATTCCTAGATATTTTATTCTCTTTGAAGCGATTGTGAATGGAATTTCATTCATGATTTGGCTCTCTGTTTGTCTGTTACTGGTTTATAAGAATGCTTGTGATTTTTGCACATTAATTTTGTATCCTGAGACTTTGCTGAAGTTTCTTATCAGCTTAAGGAGATTTTGGGCTGAGACAATGGGGTTTTCTAAATATACAATCATGTCATCTGCAAACAGGGACAATTTGACTTCTTCTTTTCCTAAATGAATACCCTTGATTTCTTTCTCTTGCCTGATTGCCCTAGTCAGAACTTCCAACACTATGTTGAATAAGAGTGGTGAGAGAGGGCATCCATGTCTTGTGCCAGTTTTCAAAGGGAATTTTTCCAGGTTTTGCCCATTCAGTATGATATTGGCTAGGGGTTTGTCATAAATAGCTCTTATGATTTTGAGATACGTTCCATCAATACCGAATTTATTGAGAGTTTTTAGCATGAAGGGCTGTTGAATTTTTTCAAAAGCCTTTTCTGCATCTATTGAGATAATCATGTGGTTCTTGTCTTTGGTTCTGTTTATGTGCTGGATTATGTTGACTGATTTGCGAATGTTGAACCAGCCTTGCATCCCAGGGATGAAGCCCACTTGATCGTGGTGGATAAGCTTTTTGATGTGCTGCTGAATCCAGTTTGCCAGTATTTTATTAAGGATTTTTGCATCGATGTTCATCAGGGATATTGGTCTAAAATTCTCTTTTTTTGTTGTGTCTCTGCCAGGCTTTGGTATCAGGATGATGTTGGCCTCATAAAATGAGTTAGGGAGGATTCCCTCTTTTTCTATTGATTGGAATAGTTTCAGAAGGAATGGTACCAGCTCCTCCTTGTACCTCTGGTAGAATTCAGCTGTGAATCCATCTGGTCCTGGACTTTTTTTGGTTGGTAGGCTATTAATTATTGCCTCAATTTCAGAGCCTGCTATTGGTCTATTCAGGGATTCAACTTCTTCCTGGTTTAGTCTTGGAAGAGTGTAAGTGTCCAGGAAATTATCCATTCCTTCTAGAATTTCTAGTTTATTTGCGTAGAGGTGTTTATAGTATTCTCTGATGGTAGTTTGTATTTCTGTGGGGTTAGTGGTGATATCCCCTTTTTCATTTTTTATTGCATCTATTTGATTCTTCTCTCTTTTCTTCTTTATTAGTCTTGCTAGCGGTCTGTCAATTTTGTTGATCTTTTCAAAAAACCAACTCCTGGATTCCTTGATTTTTTGGAGGGTTTTTTGTGTCTCTATCTCCTTCAGTTCTGCTCTGATCTTAGTTATTTCTTGCCTTCTGCTAGCTTTCGAATGTGTTTGTTCTTGCTTCTCTAGTTATTTTAATTGTGATGTGAAAGTGTCAATTTTAGATCTTTCCAGCTTTCTCTTGTGGGCATTTAGTGCTATAAGTTTCCCTCTACACACTGCTTTAAATGTGTCCCAGAGATTCTGGTATGTTGTATCTTTGTTCTCATTGGTTTCAAAGAACATCTTTATTTCTGCCTTCATTTCGTTATGTACCCAGTAGTCATTCAGGAGCAGGTTATTCAGTTTCCATGTAGTTGAGCGGTTTTGATTGAGTTTCTTAGTCCTGAGTTCTAGTTTGATTGCACTGTGGTCTGAGAGACAGTTTGTTATAATTTCTGTTCTTGTACATTTGCTGAGGAGTGCTTTACTTCCAATTATGTGGTCCATTTTGGAATAAGTGCGATGTGGTGCTGAGAAGTATGTATATTCTGTTGATTTGGGGTGGAGAGTTCTGTAGATGTCTATTAGGTCTGCTTGCTGCAGAGATGAGTTCAATTCCTGGATATCCCTGTTAACATTCTGTCTCGTAGATCTGTCTAATGTTGACAGTGGAGTCTTGAAGTCTCCCATTATTATTGTATGGGAGTGTAAGTCTCTTTGTAAGTCTCTAAGGACTTGCTTTATGAATCTGGGTGCTCCTGTATTGGGTGCATATATATTTAGGATAGTTAGCTCTTCCTGTTGAATTGATCCCTTTACCATTATGTAATGGCCTTCTTTGTCTCTTTTGATCTTTGATGGTTTAAAGTCTGTTTTATCAGAGACTAGTATTGCAACCCCTGCTTTTTTTTGTTCTCCATTTGCTTGGTAAATCTTCCTCCATCCCTTTATTTTGAGCCTATGTATGTCTCTGCATGTGAGATGGGTCTCCTGAATACAGCAGACTGATGGGTCTTGACTCTTTATCCAGTTTGCCAGTCTGTGTCTTTTAATTGGAGCATTTAGTCCATTTACATTTAAGGTTAATATTGTTATGTGTGAACTTGATACTGCCATTATGATATTAACTGGTTATTTTGCTCATTAGTTGATGCAGTTTCTTCCTAGCCTTGATGGTCTTTACATTTTGGCATGTTTATGCAGTGATTGGTACCGGTTGTTACTTTCCATGTTAGTGCTTCTTTCAGGGTCTCTTGTAAGGCAGGCCTGGTGGTGACAAAATCTCTAAGCATTTGCTTATCTGTAAAGGATTTTATTTCTCCTTAACTGATGAAACTTAGTTTGGCTGGATATGAAATTCTGGGTTGAAAATTCTTTTCTTTAATAATAAATAAAATAAATAAATAGATAAATAAATAAAAGACTCCCCAAAAACAAGCTAGAGAAAAAAAAATGAGTAAAATATAATTTCCAAAAAAAAGAAAAGAATGTTGAATATTGGCCCCCACTCTCTTCTGGCTTGTAGAGTTTCTGCCAAGAGATCTGCTGTTAGTCTGATGGGCTTCCCTTTGTGGGTAACCCGACCTTTCTCTCTGGCTGCCCTTAAGATTTTTTCCTTCATTTCAACTTTGGTGAATCTGGCAATTATGTGTCTTGGAGTTGCTCTTCTCGAGGAGTATCTTTGTGGCGTTCTCTGTATTTCCTGGATTTGAATGTTGGCCTGCCCTACTAGGTTGGGGAAGTTCTCCTGGATGATATCCTGAAGAGTGTTTTCCAACTTGGTTCCATTTTCCCCCTCACTTTCAGGCACCCCAATCAGACGTAGATTTGGTCTTTTTACATCATCCCATACTTCTTGCAGGCTTTGTTCATTTCTTTTTCTTCTTTTTTCTTTTGGTTTCTCTTCTCGCTTCATTTCATTCATTTGATCCTCAATCGCTGATACTCTTTCTTCCAGTTGATCGAGTCGGTTACTGAAGCTTGTGCATTTGTCACGTATTTCTCGTGTCATGGTTTTCATCTCTTTCATTTCGTTTATGACCTTCTCTGCATTAATTACTCTAGCTATCAATTCTTCCACTTTTTTTTCAAGAGTTTTAGTTTCTTTGCGCTGGGTACGTAATTCCTCCTTTAGCCCTGAGAAATTTGATGGACTGAAGCCTTCTTCTCTCATCTCGTCAAAGTCATTCTCCGTCCAGCTTTGATCCGTTGCTGTCGATGAGCTGCGCTCCTTTGCCGGGGGAGATGCGCTCTTATTTTTTGAATTTCCAGCTTTTCTGCCCTGCTTTTCCCCCATCTTTGTGGTTTTATCTGCCTCTGGTCTTTGATGATGGTGACGTACTGATGGGGTTTTGGTGTGGGTGTCCTTCCTGTTTGATAGTTTTCCTTCTAACAGTCAGGACCCTCAGCTGTAGGTCTGTTGGAGATTGCTTGACGTCCACTCCAGACCCTGTTTGCCTGGGTATCAGCAGCAGAGGCTGCAGAAGATAGAATATTTCTGAACAGCGAGTGTACCTGTCTGATTCTTGCTTTGGAAGCTTCCTCTCAGGGGTGTACTCCACCCTGTGAGGTGTGGGGTGTCAGACTGCTCCTAGTGGGGGATGTCTCCCAGTTAGGCTACTCAGGGGTCAGGGACCCACTTGAGCAGGGAGTCTGTCCCTTCTCAGATCTCAACCTCCGTATTGGGAGATCCACTGCTCTCTTCAAAACTGTCAGATAGAATTTTTTGTGTCTGCAGAGGCGTCTGCTGCTTTTGTTGTTGTTTAGCTGTGCCCTGTCCCCAGAGGTGGAGTCTACAGAGACAGGCAGGTTTCCTTGAGCTGCTGTGATCTCCACCCAGTTCGAGCTTCCCAGTGGCTTTGTTTACCTACTTAAGCCTCAGCAATGGCAGGCGCCCCTCCCCCTGCCTTGCTGCTGCCTTGTGGTTAGAATGCAGACTGCTGTACTAGCAATGAGGGAGGCTCCGTGGGCGTGGGACCCTCCCGGCCACGTGTGGGATAAAATCTCCTGGTGTGTCCGTTTGCTTAAAGCACAGTATTGGGGTGGGAGTTACCCGATTTTCCTGGTGTTGTGTGTCTCCGTTCCCCTGGCTAGGAAAAGGGATTCCCTTCCCCCTTTCGCTTCCCAGGTGAGGCGATTCCTCGCCCTGCTTCAGCTCTAGCTGGTCGCGCTGCAGCAGCTGACCAGCACCGATTGTCTGGCACTCCCTAGTGAGATGAACCCAGTACCTCAGTTGAAAATGCAGAAATCACCGGTCTTCTGTGTCCTTCGCGCTGGGAGTTGGAGACTGGAGCTGTTCCTATTCGGCCATCTTGCTCCGCCCTGAACAGCTCAATTCCTATATATGTATCTACCTACTTGACACCTCTACTAGGAAGTCCCATGGGCACCGAATGTCAAAATAATTAAAATCAAACTCATGAAATGGCATTACCATCTACCATAAGCCAGAAAAAGTGGAAAATAATTCCTTCATTCCCCCACATTCTAATCTTCTATTTTATATGAAGTCTATCTTCTAAATAGCTCTCTCAAGATCTCATCCCTAAATAACTCTACTATTCTCTATCTCAACAGATGTCTCTTTAGTCCCAATCACCATCATCTTTGCCTACTGCAGTAATCTTTATGTTTCTAGTTTTGCCCTCCCTTCCCCATACTTTTTATTTTGCAAAAGCCAAAGGATATCTGTAAATCACTAAAGAGATTATGCCCCTTTCCTGCTTTAAACATTTCAATATCCAGGCTCCTTAAAACGCCACGTAAGGGCCCTTTGTAATCTGGCACACCTTAGTTTTTCAGCTTTATTTTGTGCCATTCTCCCACATGTAACTTCCTTTTTACTCCACTTGGGTATTTTTGCTATTCATCTGATGGATCCCTTCTAGTTCAGTCCAACTTTTTGAGTTATTTTCACCTCTTAATCACAGACTTTCTCCTTCAGCTGCTACCCCATCTGATATCTATCTCTCTGAGTACTCTTTTCCTCAGACAGGTTGCAGACAGGGACACTGTGTCTCAAAGTTTTCTTTCCTGATGTTTCCTAAACATAAGGCTACAGGCCCTTTTGCCTTGGATGAGGCTCACATCCAGAGAAGCTTTCAGTAACTAGCAGTCTTAGGTATGTGAGTGTTTTACTGAGGTTCCAAGTTTGTACCTATTGGAAATATTGGTCTTAGGTTCCCAATTCCTTCTGAATTGGCAACTGAAATCTTTTTTATTTCCAGAAAGTGGGTAACCTCAACCTCACACCCTTCTGCTGTTTTTTGTGCAGCCAAGGTGTGAGGGATGGGATATAAGCAAAGCAAAAAGTGTCCTTTTCCCCAGGTAGACAGTATTTACCTGCAATGCCCCCAGAATGTGTAACACATAGAGTGCTGGCCTTTGCTCTACAAATGGTAATGACACTATCTTGTAACTAGCTATAGACACACAGAAATGTTTATAGTTTCTAAATGGCTGTGCTTACAGTGATTCTTTTCATTGCTATAGAATTGTACTTTTACTGGCTTATGGGTGTAAAAAGGTAGTAGTGTGGCCAATAATCATAAAGATCCTCACAATTTTACAAATTACGAAGCATTTGAACAGCTAGATCCTGGGAAGGTCAGGGACTGATGTAACTCTGGACTCTCAAAAGTGGGAGATTTGTGGGCCTTCATTTTAGAGCCCTGCCATTAATGTGTTCTAACCAACCCCAGTCCTTCTTTGTTTTGGTTGAACCTCTAGGGAAAGAGATAATTTTATTTGTTTCACTCGGCTCAGGTGTCCAATATACCGAGACTAGCAGCATCTTGTGTGTATATACATATATATACACACACACATATTTTATATATATATATATATACACACACACAGTATATATATACACTACATATATATACTATATACATGTACTATATATGTGTGTGTGTGTGTGTGTATATATATATATATATATAGCCTTTGTTCTCTGAGTACTGCTGGCCCACCAATAGGGATATATGCATGACAGTTAAGTTTTTATGACAGCAGAGTTTTTACCCCTATCGGTGGGGCAGTAGTACTCAGACAACAAAGGCTATACAAATAGTAATATCAGTGATGGTTAGCACTTGCGTGCTTACAGTGTTCTAGGTACTGTTGTAGTGCTTTACAAATGCAGTAATTAATTGAATAATATCAGCAATTCTATGAGGTAATTATGTTTAGCTCCATTATACAGATGAGGAAACTGAAATACAGAAAGGTTAAGTAATTTTCCACAGAAGACACAGTAAATAGTGGAGCTGAGATACAAGACTATGCATTCTCTCTCTAGATTAATATTGTTCAATAGAAATAAATTATGAGGCAATATGCAATTTTACATATTCTAGCAGCTGTATTTTAAAAAGGGAAAAGAAAAAGGTGGAATTCATTTTAATAGTACATATTATTTAGCTAAATATGTCAAAATACTTTAAACATACTGCATTAGCCACATTTTAAAGATATAATTTCAACTTTTATTTTAAATTCAAGGGGCACATGTGCAGGTTTGTTATATGAATCTATTGTGTGATACTGAGGTTTGGGATACAAATGATCCCATCACCCAGATTGTGAGCATAGTATCCAACAGTTTTTCAAAACTTTCCTTCGCTCACACCCTTCCCCATCTATTAGTCACCAGTGTCTATTGTTGCTATCTTTATGGTCATGAGTAGCCAGTATTTAGCTCCCACTGAGAAATGAGAACAATGTGATATTGGTTTTTTGTTCCTGTGTTAATTAGCTTAGGATAATGACTTCTGGGTGCATCCATGTTGCTGCAAAGGACATGATTTCATTCTTTCTATGGCTGTGTAGTATTCCGTGATGCATATACACCAAATTTTCTTTATCCAGCCCACCATTGATGGGCTTCTAGATTTATTCCATGTCTTTGCTATGGTGATAGCATAGTGATGAACATACAAATGCATGTGTCTTTTTGATAAAACTATTTATTTTCTTTTGGGTATATACCCAGTAATGGGATTGCTGGGTCAAATGGTAGTTCTGTTTTAAGTTATTTGAGAAATCTTCAAACTGTTTTCCACTATGGCTGAACTAATTTATATTCCCATCAGCATTCTCTTTTCTCTGCAGCTTCAGCACTATCTGTTGTTTCTTTACTTTTTAATCATAGCGATTCTGACTGGTGTGAGAGGATATCTAATTGTGGTTTTTATTTGTATTTCTCTGATGATTAGTGATGATGAGCATTTTTTCATATATTTCTTGGCTGCTTGTCTATCTTCTTTGGAGAAGTGTCTGTTCATGTCTTGTGCCCACTTTTAAATGGGGTTATTTGTTTTTTGCTTGTTTAATTGTTTAAGTTCCTTATAGATTCTGGATCTTAGATCTCTGTTGGATGCATAGTTTGTAAATACTTTCTCCCGTTCTGTAGGTTGTTTATGACATCACATGAGTGTCAGGATTAACTGACTGTACAATATTTAAAGTACTGCCCAATACCTGACATATATCATTAATTGTTAAATATCATTATCATCATTATGCTGGCATGCTCTATAGCTCCTGTCTCCTCCATTTCTAGCATATTGTCATATACACATTACAGTAAAAAATCCTTCTTTTTAGGAACTTCCAACAGTTCTTTATATTCATTTTCCCAATGCATCCTCACTACCGCCATGGTAGGTAGATATTATTGTCCCCAATTTACAATTGAAGCAACTAAAATCCAGTGAAATAAAAGAGCTTGCATAGTTCACAAAACTAGGAAATGAGAGTGCCTTAATTTTTATTCATCTTAAAAGCATAGACATTATCATATTCTTTTTTTTATACTTTGTATATTTTTGAAGTAATAAACATAATTACTATTACTATTGAGCCCAAAGATATTTTATTAAAGTTATTTTAAGTCACATGAAAGGTTATGTAGAGGATTTTACATTTCATTTTCAAGAATTAATATTTGAGATACTGAGAAATTACACTGGAATTGCATACTTTAGTGATTGTATTACCACATACATTAAAACTGTGCTCTTTTGGACATATTGACTTATTGTATTTCATTCTGGAAATTGCTGTAATTATGTCCGTTATAGAACATTTGCAAAAAACAACAAAAAATTACCTGTAATCATAGCACCAAAAGAGTAGTTATTCACTGTTAATGTTTTGCCTACGATTTTCACATGATTGAGGTTATACTAGGAATATACTGCTATAACCTTCTCTTTTCACTTACATTAAATGACATTACATTATAGGAATTTCCAAAGGGCAGTAAAACTTTTAGGAAACACCACTTTATTTTATTTTATTTTATTTTACTTTAAGTACTGGGGTACATGTGCAGGATGTGCAGGTTTGTTACAAAGGTAAACTTTTACAATAGTGGTTTTCTGCACCTATCAATCCATCACCTAAGTGTTAAGTCCAGCATGCATTAGCTATTTTTTCTGATGCTCTTGTCACCCCTGAGAGGCCCCAGTGTGAGTTGTTTCCCTCCCTGTGTCCATGTGTTCTCATTATTCAGCTCCCACTTATGAGTGAGAACATACAGTGTTTGGTTTTCTATTCCTGCATTAGTTTGCTGAGGATAATGGCTTCCAGCTCCATCCATGTCCCTGCAAAGAATATGATCTAATTTCTTTTTATGGCTGCATAGCATTCCATGGTGTAGATGTACCACATTTTCTTTATCCAGTCTATCATTTAGGGGAATTTGGGTTGATTCCATGTCTTTACTGTTGTGAATAGTGGTGCAATGAACATATATGTCCACGTATCTTTATAATGGAATGATTTATATTCCTTTGGGTATATACCCAATAATGGGATTGCTGGATCAAATGGAATTTCTGGTTCTAGGTCTTTGAAGAATTGTCACACTGTCTTTCACAATGGTTGAACTAATTTGCATTCTCACCAACAGTATAAAAGCATTCCTTTACCTCTGTAGCCTCGGCAGCATCTGTTGTTTCTTGATTTTTAATAATTGCCATTCTGACTGGTGCGAGATGGTATCTCATTTAGGTTTTTATTTGAATTTCTCTAATGATCAGTGATGTTGAGCTTTTTTTCATGATTGTTGGCTGCATAAATGACTTCTTTTGAGAAGTGTCTGTTTATGGCCTTTATGCAACACCACCTTTATTGGCCATACAGTTGTCTGTTGTAGATATCTATAATTATTTATTTGGAGACAGGGAGATTTTATGTGTTTTTCTAATATAAATAATGATGCAATGACCAGCTTTCTGTATGGATAATTCTTGCTAGGTTGGATTACTGTTCTTATGATGGATTCTTAAAAGGAGAATCACTGGCTCAAATGGTCAACTTTATAAGGCTCTTGACAAGTACATTAACTTTAATATGTTGATTACATATTAACATGTTGATATGGGTATTCTTTTAATAAAGTTGGTCGGATGACTTGTTTATGTAGTTAAAGTTTGCATTGTTTTATTTCTTCTTAGGTTTGAGGAAGCAATGAAGGAGGCTCATGCTGTAGATCAAAAGCTTGCAGAGAAGCAGGAAGATGAAGCCACCCTGGAAAATAAATGGCCCTTCCTTGGGGTTCCTTTGACACTCAAGGAAGCTTTCCAGCTACAAGGTACTATTCTTTTATTTTTGGCTACATGAGTTTAATTCACAAGTTGCTACATTTTCTAAACTTATAAACTAAAAAGGATGTTATAAAAGTGAAGGACTAATTCATGCTGCTTCCTCAGTTTTGAAATGAGAGGAAATATTCAGCAAGTTCCATTGGGAAAAATGATAATGGTCATCCTCTGTTAGCTCTGTATGGCATATGGGGGCACTATGCTCAGTATCCATTAATCCTCACAGCAAACTTATAAGAATAGTATTATTGATCTCATTTTTCAGATAAGACAATTGAGGCTCATGACCCTAGTTTGGCTAAAGCCAAACTTGGATTCTGATAAAGACCTGTGCTTTCTCTGTCATACAGTTCTTATTTTGTAACTTCCTGCTAGCCTCAAAAGTAAATGAAAATCCCAAATATTTGGAAAGTAAACGACATATTTTTAAATAACCCATAGGTCAAAGAAATGAATCACAAGGAAACATTTAAACTGAAAGAAAAAAAATAATAATATAACAAAATTTATGGGATGTAACTAGATTAATATTTAGAGGGAAATGTATGGCTTTCAGTGAATATATATTTAAAAAAAGATTTAAAATCAATAACTGAAACCTGGCCTTAAATGGCTCCTGCGAAAGGGGTCAGTGAGGGAACTGAGGCCTCACCTTCACCGGAAATCTCTGGGATCCTAGCTATAGGGGACCCCTTGTCGCCCATGGGTATATGAGCTGGCAGGAAGATCTGATGGAGAGGAGGCGGAGACAGGCCTTCAGAGGGCTTGGAGCCTGGAAGCTTTTGGTACTCTGGGCAGCTCCAGCTGAGAGTAGCCATAGGCACCAATCCCCAGGGCTTCCCATTCCTCCGAGGAGGTGCAGGCCAGGTGACCTCTGACCCAAGAGAGAGCAGAGCCAGCTTCTTCACGGGACTGAGGTGCATCTGCTCTGCAAGCTTTACTGCCTGTCAGCCTCTCCCAGCATCCACGCCTAGCTGCTTTGCAGGAGCAGGTGCACATAACAGCCCTTGCAGCCCAGCCTCAGTGTATTGATGCACCTGAGTACTTTCCTAGCTAGCCTGGAGCATATTGGATCCCCTAGCACAGGCAGAACCGAACCCCAGCTAAGGGACAGTTATGTGCACCCAGAGCTATAGCATGATACTTGAGAGTAAGGAGCAGAGATCTGTGGACAGTAATGAAGTTGGAGAGGAGTTCCCAACCCCAGAACACTGAGAGGTGAGAGATGCATGGGTTCCTGGGCCAGATGAGACTCCACAGGGTGGGTCCATAGAGTGTGGCATATCTCTCTGCTGCAACCCCTGCCCGAGAGGGCTGGTGGTACAGAATAGCTAACAAAAGAAATGCCAGTGCAGCACCACTGATCACAGGGGGCACTCCCAAATCCCAGGAGCAGATCTGGTGAGGGAGGTGCTATCTCTTTCTGCTCTCCCAACTCAATAGCATGCCCACATGCTAAAGGAAATACAAAAGAGCTGCACAGCTTGGTATTAACCTAGCTACTGGCCATTACTCTTAAACGCTTCATCTACTGGATTGCAGCCCAAACTACAACACCAGTCAGTCATCCGGCTAATATATACACCTGTGAAACCAAGTGCAAGAATTCAAACACACATAAAGATCCTACAGAAGCCAGGTGCAGTGGCTCATGCCTGTAATCCCAGCACTTTGGGGGGCTGAGGGGGGTGGATCACCTGAGGTCAGGAGTTTGAGACCAGCCTGGCCAACATGATGAAACCACGTCTCTACTAAAATTACCAAAAAAAAAAAAAAAAAAAAAAAAAAATTAGGTGGGCATGGTGGCAAGCGTCTGTAGTCCCAGCTACTCGGGAGGCTGAGGCAGGAGAAACACTTGAACCCAGGAGGTGGAAGTTGCAGTGATCTGTGCCATTGCACTCCAGCCTGGGCAAGAAGCGCAAAACTCCATACAAAAAAAAAAATCCTATACAGAACACTGGCCTTCTGAAAGGATCCACAAACATAGCCAACGAACTATACTGAACTTACACCACAGTTACAGAAATACCAATCCTCAAATATTAGAATAAATCAGCGCAAGAACTCTGGAAATCCAAAAAGCCAAGTGTCCCTATTGACCTCAAAATAAGTCCAATAGCTCCCCAGAAATGGTTTTTAACCAGTCTGAAATGACTGAGATGGCACAGTCTTCAGGATGTGGGTGTCAATGAAACTTACTGAGATTCAGGAGAAAGTTGAAATTCAAGGAATCCAAAGAATCCAGTAAAATGACCCAAGAGATGGGAGACAAAATGGACATTTTAGGAAACAACAAAACAGAGCTTCTAGAACTTAAAGACTCACTACGAGAATTTCATAATACAATTGGAAGTATTAACAGCAGAATAGACCAAGCTGAGGAAAGAATCCCAGAGCTTGAATACTGTTTTCACAGATCACCTTAGTCAGACAAAAATAAAGAAAAAGAAATTATAAAATTAAAGAAAACTCCAAGAAATATGGAATAATATAAGAAGACCAAGCCTATGACTCATCAGCATTCTCAAGAGAGAAGGAGAGAGAATAATCAATTGGAAAATATATCTGAGGTGAAGAAGTTGACACCAGTCTTGGTGAAGAGGTTGACATGCAAATCAAAGTGGTACAGATAATGGTGGCCACATACTATGTAAGATGACCATTCCCAAGGAACATAGTAATCAGATTCATCAAGGTCAATGCAAAAATAAATAAATAAATAAATAAATAAATCTTAAAGGCAGCTAGAGAGAAGGGTTAAGTCACATGCAGAGAGAACTCCATCAGGCAAGCAGTAGATCTGTCAGCAGAAACCTTAACAATGAGAAGATATTAGGGGTCTATTTTCAGCATCACTAAAGACAAGAAATTCCAGCCAAAAATTTCATATCCTCACAAATAAACTTCATAAATGAAGGAGAAATAAAATTCTTCTCAGACACGAAAATGCTGAGAGAATATTTTTCAAGTAGACCAACCTTACATGAAGCCCTTAAGGAAGTGCTAAACATGGATTCAAAAGAATTACACCGGCTGTCACAGAAACACTCAAGCTGATAGCTTGCATGCACTATAAAACAACTATGCAATCAAGTCTATATAACAAACAGCTAATAGCATGACTTGAATAAAATCACACGTATTTAAATGTAAATGAGCTACATGCCCCAGTTAAAATAGAGTGTCAGGCTGGATGAAAAAACAAGACCCAACCATCTGTTTTCTCTAAGAGGCCCATCTCACATGTAATGGTACCCACATGCTCAAAGTGAAAGGATGTAGGAAGATCTATCATGCAAACAGGAAACAAGAGCAGGAGTTGCTATTCTTTTTATCAGATAAAACAGATCTTAAACCAACAAAAATCAGGAAATTCAAAGAAGGGCATTATATAATGATAAAGGTTTTAATTCAACGAGAAGACTGAACCATCTTAAATATGTATGCACCCAACATTGGAGTGCTCAGATTCACAGAAAAATCTTCATGACGTAAGAAAAATCTTAGACAGCTACAAAATAATAGTAGCAGATTTCAAAACCCCACTGATAGTGTTAGACAGATCATCAAGGCAGAAAACTAACAAAAGAAACTCAGGACTTTACCTCAACACTTGACCAATTGTACTTAATAGACATCTACAAAATACTACACCCAAAAACCATGGAATATACATTCAACTCATCTGTACATGGAGCATACTCTACATGGTCAGTCAGACTTCAAGTCTCAATAAATTAAAATATTAAATCTTACCATGCACACTCTTGGACCAGAGTGAAATAAAAATAGAAATCAATATCAAGATCTCCCAAAACTACACAAATACATGGATATTAAACAATTTTCTCATGAAAAACTCCTAGGTGGACATTGAAATTAAGGCATAAATCAAAGACAGTGATTAATAACTCTTAGGTGAACATCAAAATTAAGGCAGAAATAAAAGAAAACAAAAATAACTCTAAAATTAATGAAAATAGTGACACATCTTACCAAAGTCATTAAGGTGCCACTCAAGCATTGTTACCAGGAAAGTTTATAGAACTAAATCCTTCTTCAAGAAGTTGGAAAGATCTCAAATTAACAATATAACATCACACCAAGGGGAACTATAATAATAAGAAAAAATCAATTCCAAAGCCAGCAGAAGAAAAGAAATAACTAAAATTAAAGAAGTTATTAAAATATAGATGTAAAATTCTATACAAAAGATAAATGAAATTAAGAGTTTGTTTTTCAAAAATAAGTTAGACTGAGGGGGTGTGAGCAAGATGGCCGAATAAGAACAGCTCCAGCCTCCAGCTCCCAGTGCGAGTGACACAGAAGACAGGTGATTTCTGCATTTTCAACTAGGGTACTAGGTTCATCTCACTGGGGAGTGCCGGACAATTGGTGCTGGTCAGCTAGTGCAGCCCGACCAGCGAAAGCTGAAGCAGGGCGAGGCATCTCCTCACCTGGGAAGCTCAAGGGAGAAGGGAATCCATTTAGAAACTGAGACACACAACACCTGGGAAATCAGGTAACTCCCACCCTAATACTGCGCTTTACCAAGGGTCTTAGCAAACGGCACATCAGGAAATTATATCCCACACCTGGCCGGGAGGGTCCCATGCCCATGGAGCCTCCCTCATTGCTAGCACAGCAGTCTGAGATCTAACCGCAAGTCAGCAGCGAGGCTGGGGGAGGGATGCCTGCCATTGCTGAGACTTAAGTAGGTAAACAAAGCCTCTGGGAAGTTCGAACTGGGTGGAGCCCACAGCAGCTCAAGGAGGCCTGCCTGTCTCTGTAGACTCCACCTCTGGGGGCAGTCTGCCTGCTCAAGTGGGTCCCTGACACCGAGTAGCCTAACTGGGGGACATACCCCACAAGGTGCAGACTGACACCTCACACCTCAATGGCGGGGTATGCCACTGAGATGAAGCTTCCAGAGCAAGAATCAGACAGCAGCACTCACTGTTCAGCAATATTCTATCTTCTGCAGCCTCTGCTGCTGATACCCAGGCAATCAGGGTCTGGAGAGGACCTCAAGCAATCTCCAACACACCTACAGCTAAGGGTCCTGACAGTTAGAAGGAAAACTAACAAACAGAAAGGACACCCACATCAAAAGCCCATCAGTACGTCACCAGCATCAAAGACAAAAAGCAGATAAAACCACAAAGATGGGGAAAAAGCAGGTCAGAAAAGCTGGGAGTTCAAAAAATTCAAAAAATCAGAGCGCATTTCGCCCTCCAAAGGAATGCAGCTCATCACCAGCAATGGATCAAAACTGGACGGAGAATGACTTTGATGAGTTGAGAGAAGAAGACTTCAGTTGATCAAACTTCTCAGAGCTAAAGGAGGAACTACGTACCCAAGGCAAAGAAACTAAAAATCTTGAAAAAAGAACGGAAGAATGGATAACTAGAATAATCAATGCAGAGAAGGCCACAAACGAACAGACAGAGATAAAAACCATGACATGAGAAATACATGACAAATGCACAAGCTTCAGTAACCGACTCGATCAACTGGAAGAAAGAGTATCAATGATTGAAGATCAAATGAATGAAATGAAGTGAGAAGAGAAGTCTAGAGGAAAAAGAGGAATAAGAAATGAACAAAGCCTTCAAGAAATATGGGATTATGTGAAAAGACCAAATCTACATCTGATTGGTCTGCCTGAAAGTGAGGGGGAAAATGGAACCAAGTTGGAAAACACTCTTCAGGATATCATCCAGGAGAACTTCCCCAACCGAGTAAGGCAGGCCAACATTCAAATTCAGGAAATACAAAGAACGGCACAAAGATACTCCTCGAGAAGAGCAACTCCAAGACACATAATTGTCAGATTCACCAAAGTTGAAATGAAGGAAAAACTGTTAAGGGCAGCCAGAGAGAAAGGTCGGGTTACCCACAAAGGGAAGCCCATCAGACTGACAGCAGATCTCTCGGCAGAAACTCTCCAAGCCAGAAGAGAGTGGGGGCCAATATTCAACATTCTTAAAGAAAAGAATTTTAAACCCAGAATTTCATATCCAGCCAAACTAAGTTTCATCAGTAAAGGAGAAATAAAATCCTTTACTGACAAGCAAATGCTTAGAGATTTTGTCACCAAGAGGCCTGCCCTACAAGAGATCCTGAAGGAAGCACTAAACATGGAAAGGAACAACCGGTACCAGCCATTGCAAAAACATGCCAAAATGCAAAGACCATCGATACTAGGAAGAAACTGCATCAACTAATGAGCAAAATAACCAGCTAATATCATAATGACAGGATCAAGTTCACACATAACAATATTAACCTTAAATGTAAATGGACTAAATGCTCCAATTAAAAGACACAGACTGGCAAACTGGATAAAGAGTCAAGACCCATCAGTCCGCTGTATTCAGGAGACCCATCTCACATGCAGAGACATATATAGGCTCAAAATAAAGGGATGGAGGAAAATCTACCAAGCAAATGGAGAACAAAAAAAAAGCAGGGGTTGCAATCCTAGTCTATGATAGAAGAGACTTTAAACCATCAAAGATCAAAAGAGACAAAGAAGGCCATTACATAATGGTAAAGGGATCAATTCAACAGGAAGAGCTAACTATCCTAAATATATATGCACCCAATACAGGAGCACCCAGATTCATAAAGCAAGTCCTTAGAGACTTACAAAGAGACTTAGACTCCCATACAATAATAATGGGAGACTTCAAGACTCCACTGTCAACATTAGACAGATCAACGAGACAGAACCTTAACGAGAACTCAACTCTGCACCAAGTGGATCTAATAGACATCCACAGAACTCTCCACCCCAAATCAACAGAATATATATTCTTCTCAGCACCACATTGCACTTATTCGAAAATTGATCACATAGTTGGAAGTAAAGCACTCCTCAGCAAATGTGAAAGAACAGAAATTACAACAAACTGTCTCTCAGATCACAGTGCAATGAAACAGAACTCAGGACTAAGAAATTCACTCAAAACTGCTCAACTACATGGAAACTGAACAACCTGCTCCTGAATGACTACGGGGTACATAACAAAATGAAGACAGAAATAAAGATGTTCTTTGAAATCAGTGAGAACAAAGATACAACATGCCAGAATCTCTGGGACACATTTAAAGCAGTGTGTAGAGGGAAATTTATAGCACTAAATGCCCACAAGAGAGAGCTGGAAAGATCTAAAATTGACACTCTCACATCACAATTAAAAGAACTTGAGAAGCAAGAGCACACACATTCAAAAGCTAGCAGAAGGCAAGAAATAACTAAGATCAGAGCAGAACTGAAGGAGATAGAGACACAAAAAACCCTCCAAAAAAATCAATGAATCCAGGAGCTGATTTTTTGAAAAGATCAACAAAATTGACAGACCGCTAGCAAGACTAATAAAGAAGAAAAGAGAGAAGAATCAAATAGATGCAATAAAAAATGAAAAAGGGGATATCACCACCGACCCCACAGAAATACAAACTACCATGAGAGAATACTATAAACACCTCTATGCAAATAAACTAGAAAACCTAAAAGAAATGGATAATTTCCTGGACACTTACACTCTCCCAAGACTAAGCTAGGAAGAAGATGAATCCCTGAAGAGACCAATAGCAGGCTCTGAAATTGAGGCAATAATTAATAGCCTACCAACCAAAAAGAATCCAGGACCAGATGGATTCACAGCTGTATTCTACCAGAGGTACAAGGAGGAGCTGATACTATTTCTTCTGAAACTATTCCAATGAATAGAAAAAGAAATCCTCCCTAACTCATTTTATGAGGCCAACATCATCCTGATACCAAAGCCTGGCAGAGACACAACAAAAAAAGAGAATTTTAGACCAATATCCCTGATGAACTCGATGCAAAAATCCTCTATAAAA
This sequence comes from Macaca thibetana thibetana, assembly GCF_024542745.1. Lineage (NCBI taxonomy): Eukaryota > Metazoa > Chordata > Mammalia > Primates > Cercopithecidae > Macaca > Macaca thibetana. The sequence continues at coordinate 56,765,191 of NC_065598.1, forward strand.
TACTGGCAAACCGGATCCAGCAGCACATCAAAAAGCTTATCCACCATGATCAAGTGGGCTTCATTCCTGGGATGCAAGGCTGGTTCAACATACGCATATCAATAAATGTAATCCAGCATATAAACAGAACCAAAGACAAAAACCACATGATTATCTCAATAGATGCAGAAAAAGCCTTTGACAAAATTCAAGAGCCCTTCATGCTAAAAACTCTCAATAAATTTGGTATTGATGGAACGTATCTGAAAATCATAAGAGCTATTTATGACATACCCACAGCCAATATCATACTGACTGGGCAAAAACTAGAAGCATTCCCTTTGAAAACTGGCACAAGACAGGGATGCCCTCTCTCCCCACTCCTATTCAGCATTGTTTTGGCTGTTCTAGCTAGGGTAATCAGGCAAGAGAAAAAATTAAAGATTATTCAGTTAGGAAAAGAAGAAGTCAAGTTGTCCCTGTTTGCAGATGACATCATTGTATATTTAGAAAACCCCATCATCTCAGCCCAAAATCTCCTTAAGCTGATAAGCAACTTCAGCAAAGTCTCAGGATACAAAATAAATGTGCAAAAATCACAAGCATTCTTATATACCAGCAACAAACAGAGAGCCAGATCATGAATGAACTTCCATTCACAATTGCTTCAAAGAGAATAAAATACCTAGGAATCCAACTTACAAGGGATGTAAAGGACCTCTTCTAGGAGAATGCCAAACCACTGCTCAGTGAAATGAAAGAGGACACAAACAAATGGAAGAACATACCATGCTCATGGATAGGAAGAATCAATATGGTGAAAATGGCCATACTGCCCAAGGTTATTTATAGATTCAATGCCATCCCCATCAAGCTACCAATGAGTTTCTTCACAGAATTGGAAAAAACTGCTTTAAAGTTCATATGGAACCAAAAAAATTGCCCGCATTGCCAAGACAATCCTAAGCCAAAAGAACAAAGCTGGAGGCATCACGCTACCTAACTTCAAACTGTGCTACAAGGCTACAGTAACCAACACAGCGTGGTACTGGTACCGAAACAGAGATATAGACCAATGGAACAGAACAGAGCCCTCGGAAATAATACCACACATCTACAGCCATCTGATCTTTGGTAAACCTTACAAAAAAAGAATTGGGGAAAGGATTCCCTATTTAATAAATGGTGCTGGGAAAATTTTCTTGCCATAAATGGAAAGCTGAAACTGGATCCTTCCTTACTCCTTATACGTAAATTAATTGAAGATGGATTAGAGATTTAAATATTAGACCTAATACCATAAAAACCCTAGAAGAAAACCTAGGTAATACCATTCAGGACATAGGCATGGGCAAGGACTTCATGTCTAAAACACCAAAAACAGCAGCAACAAAAGCCATTATTGATAAATGGGATCTAATGAAACTAAAGAGCTTCTGCACAGCAAAAGAAACTACCATCAGATTGAACAGGCAACCTACAGACTGGGAGAAAATTTTTTCAATCTACTCATCTGACAAAGGACTAATATCAAGAACCTACAAAGAACTGAAACAAATTTATGAGAAAAAAACAAACAACCCCATCCAAAAGTGGGCAATGGATATGAATAGACATTTCTCAAAAGAAGGCATGCATACAGCCAACAGGCACGTGAAAAAATGCTTGTCATCACTGGCCATCAGAGAAATGCAAATCAAAACCACAATGAGATACCAAATCACACCAGTTAGAATGGCAATTATTCAAAAGTCAGGAAGCAACAGGTGCTGGAGAGGATGTGGAGAAATAGGAACACTTTTACACTGTTGGTGGGATTGTAAACTGGTTCAACCATTGTGGAAAACAGTATGGTGATTCCTCAAGGATCTAGAACTAGAAATACCATATGACCCAGCCATCTCATTACTGGGTATATTCCCAAAGGATTATCAATCATGCTGCTGTACAAACACATGCACACATATGTTTATTGTGGCACTATTCACAATAGCAAAGACTTGGAATCAACCCAAATGTCCATCAGTGACAGACTGGATTAAGAAAATGTGGCACATATACACCATGGAATACCATGCAGCCATAAAAAAGGATGAGTTCATGTCCTTTGTAGGGACATGGATGCAGCTGGAAACCATCATTCTCAGCAAACTATCACAAGAACAGAAAACCAAACACCGCATGTTCTCACTCATAGGTGGTAATTGAACAATGAGATCACTTGGACTCTGGAAGGGGATCACACACTGGGGCCTCTTATGGGGAAGGGGGAGAGGGGAGGGATGGCATTGTGAGTTATACCTGATGTAAGTGACGAGTTGATGGGTGCTGACGAGTTGATGGGTGCAGCACACCAACATGGTACAATTATACATATGTAACAAACCTGCACGTTGTGCACATGTATTGTAGAACTTAAAGTATAATAATAATAATAAAAAATAAGTTAGAGTGCTACCTAGGTTAAAAAGGAAAGAGAAGATTCAAATAAGTACAATCAGAAAAGACAAACATAACATTACAACTTATTTAATGGAAATATGAAAGATTTTCGGATACTATGAAGAATTCAATACACACAAATTAAAAAAAATATATAGAAAATGAAAGTATTCCTGGAAACACACCATCTCCCAAGATTGAATCAGGAAGACAGTGAAACCTCAAACAGCCCAATATTGAGCCCTGAGATGGAATTGGTAATAAGAAACCTACCAATCAAAAAATGTCCTGGAGTAGATGGATTCACAGCCAAATTCTACCAGATATACAAAAAAAACATGGTACCAATACTACTGAAACTATTCTAAAAAATGGAGGAGGAAGGACTCCTCTCTAACTCATTCTATGAAGGTTTCATCACCGTAATACAAAAATCTGGCAGAGACACGCCAGAAAATAAAAACTTCAGACCAATATCCCTGATTAACATAAACTCAAAAATCCTCAATAAAATTCTAGCAAACCAAATCCAGCAGCACAACAAAAAGTTAACTCATTGTGATCAAGTAGGGTTTATTCCTGGGATGCAAGATTAGATCAACATATGCAAATCATTTAATGTGGTTCACCACATAAACAATTAAAAGTAAAAACCATGTGATCATTCCAATAGACGCAGAAAAATAACTTTTGGTATAATTCAACATCCCTTCTTTATACTTATTCCCAACAGACTAGGCATCAAAGGAACATACGTCAAAATAATAAGAGCCATCTATACCGAACACACAGGCAATGTCACAATAAGTGGGCAAAAGCTGGAAGCATTCTTCCTGAGATCTGAAACAAGGAAAGGGTGCCCACTCTCACTACTCCTGTTTGACATAGTACTGGACGTCCTAGCCAGAGCAATCAGACAAGAGAAAGAAAAGGCTTCTAAATAGGAAAAGAAGTCAAGCTGTCTCTGTTGATGATATGATCTTATGCTTAGAAAACGCTAAAGACTTCACCAAAATCCTACTAAAACTGATAAACGATTTTAGCAAGGTTTCAGAATACAAAATCAATGTAGTAAATCGGTAGCATAATAATGTCCTGGTTGAGATTCACACAATCCCATTTACAATAGTCACAAATAAAATGGACTACTTAGGAATACAGCTAAACAAGGAAGTGAAAGATCTCTACGAGAACTGCAAAACACTGCTGAAAGAAACCAGAAATGGTACAAATAGATGAAAAAAATTCTGTGTTTGTGGATTGGAAAAATCAGTATTGATAAAATTACCATGCATCCAAAAGCAGTTTACAGATTTAACACTATTCCTACCAAACTACCAAAGACATTTTTCAAAGAATTGGAAAAAAAAAAAAAAAACTATTTTAAAATTCATATGTAACCTAAAAAGAACCTGAATAGCCAAAGCAATGCTAAGCAAATAGCATCCAGAGATATCACAGTATCCCCACTTAAAACTATATTAAAAAGCTACAGTCACCAAAACAGCATGGTACTGGTACAAAAATGGACACATAGACCAATGGAACAGATCAGAAAACTCAGAAATAAAGACACACACATATAGCCATCTAATCTTTTTCAAGGCCAACAAAAATATGCAATGGGTGAAAGACTCCCTATTTAATACATGGTGCTGGGATAACTCACTAGCCATGTTTGTAAGACAGAATCTATACACTTATATTTCACCATAGGCAAAACCTAACTCAAAATAGATAAATATTTAAAATGTAAGACCTCAAACTATAAAACATTCGAGATGAAAACCTAAGAAATACCCTTCTCTATATTGACCTTGTCCCCCCAACCCCCCCCCCAAAAAAAAAAAAAAAAAAAAACGTGGTCAACTCCCTAAAGCTAATGCAACTAAATGAAAAATTGACAAGTGGGACTTAATTAAACTAAAGACCTTTTGCAAAGCAAAATAAACCATCAGCAGAATAAACAGGCAACCTACAGATTGGGAGGAAATATTCATAAACCATGCATGCAATAAAGGTATAATATCCAGAATCTATAAGGAACTTAAGCAAGTCAACAACTAATAAACAAATAACCCATTAAGAAGTGACCAAGAGACATGATCAGACATTACTCAAAAGAAGATAGACAAGTGGCCAACAAATATTTGAAAAAATGCTCATCAGGATCAAGTTCACAAATAGCAATATTAGCCGTAAATGTAAACGGGCTAAATGCCCCAATTAAAAGACACAGACTGGCAAATTAAATAAAGAGCCAAGACCCATTGGTGTGCTGTATTCAGGAGACTCATTGCACATGCAAAGACACACATAGGCTCAAAATAAAGGGATTGAAGAATATTTATCAAGCACATGTAGAGTAAAAAAAAGCAGGAGTTGCAATTCTAGTCACTGATAAAACAGACTTTAAGCCAACAAAGATGAAAAAAGACAAAGGAGGGCATTACATAATCGTAAAGGGACCTCTGTACCAAGAAGAGCTAACTATCCTAAATATATATGTACCCAATACAGGAGAACCCAGATTAATAAAGCAAGGTTTTAGAGACATACAAAGAGACTTAGAGTCCTATACCATGATAGTGGGAGACTTTAACACCCCACTGTCAATATTTGACAGATCAACAAGACAGAAAATTAACAAGAATATTTAGGACTTGAACTCAGCTCTGGACCAAGTAGACCTAATAGATAGCTACAGAATTCCCCACCCCAAATCAACAGAATATACATTCTTCTCAGCATCACATTGCAGTTATTCTAAAATTGACCAAATAATAGGAAGTAAAACACTCCTCAGAAAATGCAAAAGAATGGAAATTATAACCAACAGTCTCTTAGACCACAGTGCAATCAAATTACAATTCAGGATTAAGAAACTCACTCAAAACTGCACAACTACATGGAAGGTGAACAACCTGCTCCTGAATGAGTACTGGGTAAAGAAATTAAGGCAGAAATAAATATGTTATTTGAAACCAGTGAGAAAAAAGACACAATATACCAGGATCTCTGGGACACAGCTAAATCAGTGTTTAGAGGGAAATTTATAGCACTAAATGCCCAAAGGAGAAAGTAGGAAAGATCTAAAATTGACACCCTAACATCACAATTAAAAGAACTAGAGAAGCAAGAGCAAAGTAACTCTAAAGCTAGCAGAAGACATGAAATAACTAAGATCAGAGCAGAACTAAATGGGACAGAGACACACAAAAAGCCCTTCAAAAAAATAAATGAATCTAGGAGCTGGTTTTTTGAAAAGACTAACAAAATAGGTAGACTGCTAGCCAGACTAATAAAGAAGAAAAGAGGAGAATCGAACAGACACAATGAAAAATGATAAAGGGGATATCACTACTGATCCCACAGAAATACAAACTACCATCAGAGAATACTTATAAACACCATTACGTAAATAAACTAGGAAGTGTAGAAAAAATGGAAAAATTCCTGGACACATAAACCCGCCCAAGTCTAAACCAAACCTGGAAGAAGTTGAATCCCTGAATAGGCCAAGAAGAAGTTCTGAAATTGAGGCAGTAATTAATAGCCTACCAACAAAAGAAAAGCCCAGAACTAGATGGATTCACAGCCAAATTCTACCAGAGGTACAAAGAGGAGCTGGTACCATTCCTTCTGAAACTATTCCAAACAATAGACAAAGAGGAACTCCTCTCTAATCCATTTTATGAGGCCAGCATCATCCTGATACCAAACCCTGGCACAGACACAACAAAAAAAGAAAATTTCAAGTCAATATCCTTGATGAACATCGTTGTGAAAATCCTTAATAAAATACTGGCAAACTGAATCCAGCAGTACATCAAAAAGCTCATCTACCACAATCAAGTCGGCTTCGTCCCTGGGATGCAAGGCTGATTCATCATACACAATTCAATAAATGTAATCCATCACTTAAACAGAACCACTGACAAAAACCACATGATTATCTCAATAGATGCAGAAAAGGCCTTCAATAAAATTCAACACCCTTTCATGCTAAAAACTCTGAATAAAGTAGGTGTTAATGGAACATATCTCAAAATAATAAGAGCTATTTATGACAAACCCACAGCCAATATCATACTGAGTGGGCAAAAGCTGGAAGCATTCTCTTGGAAAACCGGCACAAACATAAGGATGCCCTCTCTCACCACTCCTATTCAACATGGTGTTGGAAGTTCTGGCCAGGGCGATCAGGCAAGAGAAAGAAATAAAGGGTATTCAATTAGGAAAAGAGGACGTCAAATTGTCTATGTTTGTAGATGACATGATTGTATACTTAGAAAACCCCATTGTCTTAGCCCCAAATCTCCTTAAGCTGATAAGCAACTTCGGCAAAGTCTCAGGATACAAAATCAATGTGCAAAAATCACAAGCATTCTTATACACCAATAATAGACAAAAAGAGAGCCAAATCATGAGTGAACTCCCGTTCACAATTGCTACAAAGAGAATAAAATACGTAGGAATACAGCTTACAAGGGATGTAAAGGACCTCTTCAAGGAGAAGTACAAACCACTGCTCAAGGAAATAAGAGGACAAAAACAAATGGAAAAACATTTCATGCTAATGGATAGAAAGAATCAATATTGTGAAAATGGCCATAATGCCCAAGTAATTTATAGATTCAATGCTATCCCCATCGAGCTACCATTGACTTTCTTCACAGATTTGGGAAAAAGTACTTTAAATTCCATATGGAACCAAAAAAGACCTCCGATAGCCAAGACAATCCTAAGCAAAATGACCAAAGCTGGAGGCATCACATTACCTGACTGCAAAGTATACTACAAGCCTACAGTAACCAAAATAGCATGGTACTGGAACCAAAATTGATATATAGACCAATGGAACAGAACAGAGGACTCAGAAATAATGCCCCATGTCTACAGCAATCTGATCTTTGACAAACCTGGCAAAAACAAGCAATGGAGAAAGGATTCCCTATTTAATAAATGGTGCTGGGAGAAATGGCTAGCCATATGCAGAAAACTGAAACCAGACCCCTTTCTTACACCTTATACAAAAATTAACTCAAGATGCATTAAAGACTTAAACATATGACTTAAAACCATAAAAACCCTAGAAGGAAACCTAGGCAATACCATTCAGGACATAGGCATGGGCAAAGACTTCATGACTAAAACATAAAAATAAATGGCAACAAAAGCTAACATTGACAAATGGGATTTAATTAAACTAAAGAGCTTCTGAACAGCAAAAGAAACTATCATTGGCCGGGCGCGGTGGCTCAAGCCTGTAATCCCAGCACTTTGGGAGGCCGAGGCGGGCGGATCACAAGGTCAGGAGATCGAGACCACAGTGAAACCCCGTCTCTGCTAAAAATACAAAAAAATTAGCCGGGCGCGGTGGCGGGCGCCTGTAGTCCCAGCTACTCAGGAGGCTGAGGCAGGAGAATGGCGTGAACCCAGGAGGCGGAGCTTGCAGTGAGCCGAGATCGCGCCACTGCACTCCAGCCTGGGCAACAGCGTGAGACTCCGTCTCAAAAAAAAAAAAAAAAAAAAAAAAAAAAAAAAAAAAAAAGAAACTATCATCAGAGTGAACGGGCAACCTATAGAATGGGAGAACATTTTTGCAATCTATCCATCTGACAAAGGGCTAATATCCAGAATCTACAAGAAACTTAAACAAATTTACAAGAAAAAACAAACATCCACATCAAAAAGTGGGTGAAGGATATGAATAGACACTTCTCAAAAGAAGACATTTATGCGGCCAACAAACATATGAAAAAAAGCTCATCATCCCTGGTCTTCAGAGAAATACAAATCAAAACCACAATGAGATACCATCACATGCTAGTTAGGATGGTGATCATTAAAAAGTCAGGAAACAACAGATGCTGGAGAGGATGTAGTGAAATAAAGATGCTTTTACACTGTTGGTGTGAGTGTAAATTAGTTCAACCATTGTTGAAGACAATGTGGCGATTCCTCAAGGATCTGGAACTAGAAATACCATTTGATCCAGCAATCCCACTACTGGGTATATACCCAAAAGATTATATATCATTCTACTATAAAGCCACATGCACACATATGTTTCTTGTGGCACTGTTCATGAAAGCAGACTTGGAACCAACCCAAATGCCAATCAGTGATGGACTAGATAAAGAAGATGTGGCATATATACACCGTGCAATACTATATAGCCATAAAAAAGGATGAGTTCATGTCCTTTGCAGGGACATGGATGAAGCTGGAAACCATCATTCTTAGCAAACTAACACAAATCAGAAAACACTGCATGTTGTCACTCACAAGTGGAAGTTGAGTAATGAGAACACATGGACACAGGGAGGGGACCATCACACACTAGGGCCTGTTGGGGGTTCGGGACCTAGGGGAAGGATACCATTAGGAGAAATACCTAATGTAGATGACGTATTGATGGGTGCAGCAAACCACCATTGCACATTTATACCTATGTAACAAACCTGCACGTTCTGCGTATGTATCCCAGAACTTATAGTATAATAATAATAATAAATTCCAATTGAAACCTCTCCTTTTTTTCTGGTTTCCATTTACTTGGTAGATTTTTCTCAATTTTTAAAATTTTGAGCCTATGGATGTCATTGCATGTAACATGGGTGTGTTGAAGACAGCATACCAATGAGTCTCACTTCTTTATCTGGCTTGCCACTCTGTGCCTTTTAATTGGGGCATTTAACCTGTTTACATTCAAGGTTAGTATTGATATGTTGGATTTGTTGCCGTCATCATGTTGTTACTTGGTTATTATGCAGAACTGTTTGTGTTATTGCTTGTTAGTGTCAACAGTCTGTGTACTTGTGTGTTTTTGTAGTGGTTTGCAATTACCTATTATTTCCACATTTAGTGCTTCTTCCAGAGGCTCTTATAAGGCACATCTGGTGGCAACAAATTTTCTTAGCATTTGCTTGCCTGAAAAGGATCTTATTTCTCTTTTGTTTATGAAGCTTAGTTTGGCTGGATATGAAACTCCAGGTTGCATTTTTTTGTTTTTAAAGAATATTCGATATAGGTCCCCAATCTCTTCTTCCATGTAGGATTTCTGCTGAGAGGTCTGGTGTTAGTTTGCTGGGCTTCCTTTTATAAGTGACCTACCCTTTCTCTCTAGCCTTTAACATTTTTTTCTTTCATTTCAGCTGCAGAGAATCTGATGATTGTGTGTCTTGGGGATAACCTTCTCATGAAGCATTTTGTGTGGGTTCTCAGTATTTTCTGAATTTGAATGTTGACCTCTCTATCTAGGTTGGAGAACTTTCTCCTTGGTGGTATCCTGAAATATATTTTCTAATTTGTCTTTTTTCTCTTTTTCTGGAATGTCAATGAGTTCTAGATTTGGTCTCTTTATGTTATTCCATAATTCAGGGAGGTTTTGTTCATTAAAAAATTCTTTTTTCTATTTAGTTATTTCACTATTTTATTTTATTATTTTTTTAAATTTATTTATTATTATTATACTTTAAGTCCTAGGGTACATGTGCATAACGTGCAGGTTTGTTACATATGTATACTTGTGCCATGTTGGTGTGCTGCACCCATCAACTCGTCAGCACCCATCAACTCATCATTTACATCAGGTATAACTCCCAATGCAAACCCTCCCCCCTCCCCCCTCCCCGTGATAGGCCCGGGTGTGTGATGTTCCCCTTCCTGAGTCCAAGTGATCTCATTGTTCAGTTCCCACCTATGAGTGAGAACATGCGGTGTTTGGTTTTCTGTTCTTGTGATAGTTTGCTAAGAATAATGGTTTCTAGCTTCATCCATGTCCCTACAAAGGACACAAACTCATCCTTTTTTACGGCTGCATAGTATTCCATGGTGTATATGTGCCACATTTTCTTAATCCAATCTGTCACTGATGGACAGATTCCAAGTCTTTGCTATTGTGAATAGTGCCACAATAAACATACGTGTGCATGTGTCTTTATAGCAGCATGATTTATAATCCTTTGGGTATATACCCAGTAATGAGATGGCTGGGTCATATGGTACATCTAGTTCTAGATCCTTGAGGAATCGCCATACTGTTTTCCATAATGGTTGAACTAGTTTACACTCCCACTAACAGTGTAAAAGTGTTCCTATTTCTCCACATCCTCTCCAGCACCTGTTGTTTCCTGACTTTTGAATGATCGCCATTCTAACTGGTGTGAGATGGTATCTCATTGTGGTTTTGATTTGCATTTCTCTGATGGCCAGTGATGATGAGCATTTTTTCATGTGTCTGTTGGCTGTATGAATGTCTTCTTTTGAGAACTGTCTGTTCATATCCTTTGCCCACTTTTTGATGGGGTTGTTTTTTTCTTGTAAATTTGTTTGAGTTCTTTGTGGGCTCTGGATATTAGCCCTTTGTCAGATGAGTAGATTGCACAAATTTTCTCCCATTCTGTAGGTTTCCTGTTCACTGTGATGGTAGTTTCTTTTGCTGTGCAGAAGCTCTTTAGTTTCATTAGATGCCAGTTGTCAATTTTGGCTTTTGCTGCCGTTGATTTTGGTGTTTTAGACATGAAGTCTTTGCCCATGCCTATGTCCTGAATGGTACTACCTAGGTTTTCCTCTAAGGTTTTTATGGTATTAGGTCTAACATTTAAGTCTCTAATCCATCTTGAATTAATTTTGATATAAGGAGTAAGGAAAGGATCCAGGTTCAGCTTTCTACTTATGGCTAGCCAATTTTCCCAGCACCATTTATTAACTAGGAAATCCTTTCCCCATTTCTTGTTTCTCTCAGGTTTGTCAAAGATCAGATGGCTGTAGATGTGTGGTATTATTTCTGAGGACTCTGTTCTGTTCCATTGGTCTATATCTCTGTTTGGTACCAGTACCATGCTGTTTTGGTTACTGTAGCCTTGTAGTATAGTTTGAAGTCAGGTAGCGTGATGCCTCCAGCTTTGTTCTTTTCACTTAGGATTGTCTTGGAGATGCGGGCTCTTTTTTGGTTCCATATGAACTTTAAAGCAGTTTTTTCCAATTCTGTGAAGAAACTCATTGGTAGCTTGATGGGGATGGCATTGAATCTATAAATAACCTTGGGCAGTATGGCCATTTTCACCATATTGATTCTTCCTATCCATGAGCATGGTATGTTCTTCCATTTGTTTGAATTCTCTTTTATTTCACTGAGCAGTGGTTTGTAGTTCTCCTTGAAGAGGTCCTTTACATCCCTTGTAAGTTGGATTCCTAGGTATTTTATTCTCTTTGAAGCAATTGTGAATGGAAGTTCAATCATGATTTGGCTCTGTGTTTGTCTGTCACTGGTGTATAAGAATGCGTGTGATTTTTGCACATTAATTTTGTATCCTGAGACTTTGCTGAAGTTTCTTATCAGCTTAAGGAGATTTTGGGCTAAGACAATGGGGTTTTCTAAATATACAATGATGTCATCTGCAAACAGGGACAACTTGACTTGTTCTTTTCCTAACTGAATACCCTTGATTTCTTTCTCTTGCCTGATTGCCCTAGCCAGAACTTCCAACACTATGTTGAACAGGAGTGGTGAGAGAGGGCATCTCTGTCTTGTGCCAGTTTTCAAAGGGAATTTTTCCAGTTTTTGCCCAGTCAGTATGATATTGGCTGTGGGTTTGTCATAAATAGCTCTTATGATTTTGAGATACGTTCCATCAATACCAAATTTATTGAGCGTTTTTAGCATGAAGGGCTGCTGAATTTTGTCAAAGGCCTTTTCTGCATCTATTGAGATAATCATGTGATTCTTGTCTTTGGTTCTGTTTATATTCTGGATTATGTTTTTTGATTTGCGAATGTTGAACCAGCCTTGCATCCCAGGGATGAAGCCCACTTGATCATGGTGGATAAGCTTTTTGATGTGTTGCTGAATCCGGTTTGCCAGCATTTTATTGAGGATTTTTGCATCGATGTTCATCAGGGATATTGGTCTAAAATTCCCTTTTTTTGTTGTGTCTCTGCCAGGCTATAGTATCAGGATGATGTTGGCCTCATAAAATGAGTTAGGGAGGATTCCCTCTTTTTCTATTGATTGGAATAGTTTCAGAAGGAATGGTACCAGCTCCTCCTTGTACCTCTGGTAGAATTCAGCTGTGAATCCATCTGGTCCTGGACTTTTTTTGGTTGGTAGGCTATTAATTATTGCCTCAATGTCGGAGCCTGCTATTGGTCTATTCAGGGATTCAATTCAAGTTCTTCCTGGTTTAGTCTTGGAAGAGTGTAAGTGTCCAGGAAATTGTCCATTTGTTCTAGATTTTCCAGTTTATTTGCGTAGAGGAGTTTGTAGTATTCTCTGATGGTAGTTTGTATTTCTGTGGGGTCGGTGGTGATATCCCCTTTTTCATTTTTTATTGCATCTATTTGATTCTTCTCTCTTTTCTTCTTTATTAGTCTTGCTAGTGGTCTGTCAATTTTGTTGATCTTTTCAAAAAACCAACTCCTTGATTCATTGATTTTTTGGAGGGTTTTGTGTATCTCTATCTCCTTCAGTTCTGCTCTGATCTTAGTTATTTCTTGCCTTCTGCTAGCTTTCGAATGTGTTTGCTCTTGCTTCTCTAGTTCTTTAATTGCGATGTGAGAGTGTCAATTTTAGATCTTTCCTGCTTTCTCTTGTGGGCATTTAGTGCTATAAATTTCCCTCTACACACTGCTGTAAATGTGTCCCAGAGATTCTGGTATGTTGTATCTTTGTTCTCATTGGTTTCAAAGAACATCTTTATTTCTGCCTTCATTTCGTTATGTACCCAGTAGTCATTCAGGAGCAGGTTGTTCAGTTTCCATGTAGTTGAGCGGTTTTCATTGAGTTTCTTAGTCCTGAGTTCTAGTTTGATGGCACTGTATTCTGAGAGACAGTTTGTTATAATTTCTGTTCTTGTACATTTGCTGAGGAGTGCTTTACTTCCAATTATGTGATCAATTTTGGAATAAGTGTGATGTGGTGCTGAGAAGAATGTATATTCTGTTGATTTGTGGTGGAGAGTTCTGTAGATGTCTATTAGGTCTGCTTGCTGCAGAGATGAGTTCAATTCCTGGGTATCCTTGTTCACTTTCTGCCTCGTTGATCTGTCTAATGTTGATAGTGGAGTGTTGAAGTCTCCCATTATTATTGTATGGGAGTCTAAGTCTCTTTGTAAGTCTCTAAGGACTTGCTTTATGAATCTGTGTGCTCCTGTATTGGGTGCATATATGTTTAGGATAGTTAGCTCTTCCTGTTGAATTGATCCCTTTACCATTATGTAATGGCCTTCTTTGTCTCTTTTGATCTTTGATGGTTTAAAGTCTGTTTTATGAGATACTAGTATTGCAACCCCTGCTTTTTTTTGTTCTCCATTTGCTTGGTAAATCTTCCTCCATCCCTTTATTTTTAGCCTATGTATGTCTCTGCATGTGAGATGGGTCTCCTGAATACAGCAGACTGATGGGTCTTGACTCTTTATCCTGTTTGCCAGTCTATTTCTTTTAATTGGAGCATTTAGTCCATTTACATTTAAGGTTAATATTGTTATGTGTGAACTTGATCCTGCCATTATGATATTAACTGGTTATTTTGCTCGTTAGTTGATGCAGTTTCTTCCTAGCCTCGATGGTCTTTACATTTTGGCATGTTTTTGCAATTGCTGGTACCGGTTGTTCCTTTCCATGTTTAGTGCTTCTTTCAGGGTCTCTTGTAAGGCAAGCCTGGTGGTGACAAAATCTCTAAGCATTTGCTTATCTGTAAAGGATTTTATTTCTCCTTCACTGATGAAACTTAGTTTGGCTGGATATGAAATTCTGGCTTGAAAATTCTTTTCTTTAAGAATGTTGAATATTGGCCCCCACTCTCTTCCGGTTTGCAGAGTTTCTGCCGAGAGATCTGCTGTTAGTCTGATCGACTTCCCTTTGTGGGTAACCCGACCTTTCTCTCTGGCTGCCCTTAAGATTTTTTCCTTCATTTCAACTTTGGTAAATCTGGCAATTATGTGTCTTGGAGTTGCTCTTCTCGAGGAGTATCTTTGTGGCGTTCTCTGTATTTCCTGGATTTGAATGTTGCCCTGCCCTACTAGGTTGGGGAAGTTTTCCTGGATGATATCTTGAAGAGTGTTTTCCAACTTGGTTCCATTTTCCCCCTCACTTTCAGGCACCCCAATCAGACGTAGATTTGGTCTTTTTACATCATCCCATACTTCTTGCAGGCTTTGTTCATTTCTTTTTCTTCTTTTTTCTTTTGGTTTCTCTTCTCACTTCATTTCATTCATTTGATCCTCCATCACTCATACTCTTTCTTCCAGTTGATCGAGTCCATTACTGAAGCTTGTGCATTTGTCACGTATTTCTCATGTCATGGTTTTCATCTCTTTCATTTCGTTTATGACTTTCTCTGCATTAATTACTCTAGCCATCAATTCTTCCACTTTTTTTCCCAAGATTTTTAGTTTCTTTGCGCTGGGTACATAATTCCTCCTTTAGCTCTGAGAAATTTGATGGACTGAAGCCTTCTTCTCTCATCTCGTCAAAATCATTCTCCGTCCAGCTTTGATCCGTTGCTGGCGATGAGATGCGCTCCTTTGACGGAGGAGATGTGCTCTTATTTTTTGAATTTCCAGCTTTTCTGCCCTGCTTTTTCTCCATCTTTGTGGTTTTATCTGCCTCTGGTCTTTGATGGTGGTGACGTACTGATGGGGTTTTGGTGTAGGTGTCCTTCCTGTTTGATAGTTTTCCTTCTAACAGTCAGGACCCTCAGCTGTAGGTCTGTTGGAGGTTGCTTGAGGTCCACTCCAGACCCTGTTTGCCTGGGTATCAGCAGCTAGAAGATAGAATATTGCTGAACAGCGAGTGTACCTGTCTGATTCTTGCTTTGGAAGCTTCCTCTCAGGGGTGTACTCTACCCTGTGAGGTGTGGGGTGTCAGACTGCTCCTAGTGGGGGATGTCTCCCAGTTAGGCTACACAGGGGTCAGGGACCCACTTGAGCAGGCAGTCTGTCCCTTCTCAGATCTCAACCTCCGTGTTGGGAGATCCACTGCTCTCTTCAAAGCTGTCAGACAGAGTCCTTTGCGTCTGCAGAGGTTTCTGCTGCTTTTGTTATTGTTTACTGTGCCCTGTCCCCAGAGGTGGTGTCTACAGAGACAGGCAGGTTTCCTTGAGCTGCTGTGAGCTCCACCCAGTTCGAGCTTCCCGGCAGCTTTGTTTACCTACTTAAGCCTCAGCAATGGTGGGCGCCCCTCCCACAGCCTCGCTGCTGCCTTGCCGGTAGATCACAGACTGCTGTGCTAGCAATGAGGGAGGCTCCGTGCACGTGGGACCCTCCCAGCCAGGTGTGGGAAATAATCTCCTGGTGTGCCTGTTTGCTTAAAGCGCAGTATTGGGGTGGGAGTTACCCGATTTTCCAGGTGTTGTGTGTCTCAGTTCCCCTGGCTAGGAAAAGGGACTCCCTTCCCCCTTGCGCTTCCCAGGTGAGGCAATGCCTCGCCCTGCTTCACCTCTGGCTGGTCGGGCTGCAGCAGCTGACCAGCACCGATATTCTGGCCCTCCCCAGTGAGATGAACCCAGTACCTCAGTTGAAAATGCAGAAATCACTGGTCTTCTGTGTCGCTGGCGCTGGGAGTTGGAGACTGGAGCTGTTCCTATTCGGCCATCTTGCTCCGCCCCCCCTATTTTATTTTAAAAAGCCAATCTTCAAGCTTCAATATTCTTTTCTGAGCTTGGGTATTCTGCTGCTAATGCTTGTGATTTCATCATGAAATTTTTGTAGTGTGTTTTTCTGCTCTATCAGGTTCATTGTGTTTTTTTTTCTATATTGACTATTTTGTCTTTCAGCTCCCGTATGTTTTTATTGTGAATTCTACCTTCGTTAGATTGGGTTTTAATATTTTCTGGGATCTCAATGATCTTTCTTTCTATCTATGTTCTGAATTTTTTTTATCTCATTTCAGCCATCTCAGCCTGGTTAAGAATGCTTGCTTGAGAATTAGTGTGGTTGTTTGGAGGAAAGAAAACACTGGTTTTTTTGAATTGTCAGAGTTGTTGCTATTTTGTTCGTCTGTTGTTTCTTCAATATTTAAAGTTGTTTTTTGGATGAGTTTTTTTTTTTCTTTTATTCTACTTGATGACCTTGGGTGATTTGATTGTGGTATAAGGTGGGTTCAGTTGACTGGCTTCATTTCTGGAATATTTAAGGTGGCCAAGACTCAGCTAAGTACTCCTGGATTGCATGCTCTGACTCTGGGGGACTGGTATCAGGTCTCCACTTTCTTCAGGAGGGCTGAGGTGCTCCTGGACCACTATAAGGGGCAAGGTGCTGCCAGATCACTGGTCACAATACTTCAATGGATAGTACCAGCCAAAGCACTTCATAGGGCTGTGGCAGCAGTATCTGCCCTTATTCTTTTTTTTTTTTTTTTTTGAGACGGAGTGTCGCTCAGTCGCCCAGGCTGGAGTGCAGTGGTACGATCTCGGCTCACTGCAAGCTCCACCTCCCAGGTTCACGCCATTCTCCTGCCTCAGCCTCCCGAGTAGCTGGGACTACAGGCGCCCACTGCCACGCCCGGCTAATTTTTTTTTTTTTTTTTTTTTTTTCATTTTTAGTAGAGACAGGGTTTCACCGTGTTAGCCAGGATGGTCTCAATCTCCTGACCTCATGATCCGCCCACTTCGGCCTCCTAAAGTGCTGGGATTACAGGCTTGAGCCACCGCGCCCAGCCTTATCTGCCCTTATTCTTATGTGCCAGTTGCAACTCCCACTGCAGTATGTATGGGTTTATGCTCGTCAGCTGCAGCACGGTGCTAGCAGGTGCCAGGGTGCTGACCTTTGTGAGAGCATTCGCAGCAATTGCCAGTATTGACAGCATTGCCTTTTGTGGGCCAGTGGCTGGCCGTCAAGCAGGTGTTTGCATTGACAGCAGACTAGGGGGCATAGGGCTTCCCGGCAGCAACTGTGCATACCTTCACACTGGTGGCAGTGTTATCATGGGGTTAGGGTGCTCTGGTTGGCACAGGTCTGTGTGGGCCTTTTATGCATGTTCCTGCAGGTGGCGGTGGCTACTCAGGGTGCGGGCGGGTCCATTTTTTCTATGCCTAGTTTCTGCCGGCAGCTGTTTCAGCACAGAAAGGGGATACTGGTGGGGGCAGTGCTGGCATGCCTTCTGCTTGCCAATGATCTGACAACAATGGTGGTGCAGTGGGGGGAAGAGGTAGAGTGCTGTGCACTCATGCCAGGAGTAGTGGCATGGCAGGGTGCACACAATTATGTGTACTGGTAGAGAAGGGAAGACAAGATTTCGCCCCCCTCCCCCCACACACGAGTACCAGTAAAGCAATGTTGGAGGTCGTCATGGGTGAGTGCATGTAAGCAAAGTGGCACAGGGGAGGCTGCTGTAGTGGGAGGATATGGGCTAGCTGGGCTTGTCTTCTGGGGCAGCTCTGTTACAGGACTTTGCAGGTCAGATGCTGTTCACCAGCACAGGAACTGTGATGCAGGACCCCAGGAGGTACTTAGGGGCTGCACTGCAAGCAGGCATGGCCAGACTGGGGCCCTGGGAGAAGCTAGCAGAATGAGGGGTGCTCAGATTGGACTGGCCCTGTCTCATGGGCAAAATCACCCTGCAGAGTTCAGGTCTGACAGTTCCCCTAGGGCTTAAGTCTCCTGTGGGAGGCAGTCGAGCCTAGGGGCATGGGCAACCCTTGTTGTGCTCCTCCAGATGTTCTGGCATCAAGTCTTCCAGTTCTGCTCCAGCTTGAATTCTGCCCCTACCACTTCTCTGAGCACCTCTCCCTGCTAATCCAAGTGTCCATGGTGGTCAAGGGTATTTTTCCTGCTATGATTCTAGAGGCCCATGTTGAAAGTTGGTTGCTCCTTGACTGTTCAACTCACCTTTTCCCCCAGGTGTTTCTGGGAGCCAGGAGCAAGTCCCAGTGAACAGTAGCCCTGTGCAGGGTTCCCAACTTCCTCCCCATTCAGCCCACCATCTTTGTCTTCCCTCCATCCACCCTCAATGCCTTCTCTCTGAAGATCTGCTAGGATTGTGTCTTCCCAATGCCCCAACCAGTCTTCCCAATGCCCCAACCCTTTGTGGGAGATGTTCCTTCTGGCTACATCTAGTTGGCCATCTTGCCCCTCAGAAGAAAACAATTATTTTTATTTAATAACTTTTAAACATTACTTTCTGTGGTTCTTTTAGGAATGCCCAATTCTTCTGGACTCATGAACCGCCGTGATGCCATTTCCAAAACAGATGCCACCGTGGTGGCATTACTGAAGGAAGCTGGTGCCATTCCCCTTGGCATAACCAACTGTAGTGAGTTGTGTATGTGGTATGAATCCAGTAACAAGATCTATGGCCGATCAAACAACCCATATGATTTACAGCATATTGTAGGTGGAAGTTCTGGTGAGTTGGACATTTTAGTAGGGCATCAAGAGCTGTGTTAACAATAATAATTATGAATTGTATTAATAAACCTGATACAGTATAGCATCTCTAACCTATAAGAATGGATGCAAAAACCCAGGGTATGTGTGTGTTGATGGAGAAGAAATGGGAGTCATGTGAGAGCCTTGGTTAACTCTGATATTTTGAAGATAGATAGAGGAGAAGTAGCCAGCAAAGGGAATTGAAAACGAACTACAAGTGATGTAGACAGGAAACATCATAAAGTGTATAGAGACTAGAAAAAAAAGGTGTATGGAGACTAGAATTGACAAGACTTTTATTAAGCCTGAATGGATGCATACGTGGGTTAGCAAAATATAATGTTTAAACTTGTGGGTGCTAAAGCTACATAGACATTTGAGACTTCTTTTACTATATGACCTTAGTCACATGAAGTAGGTGCTCATTAAGTCAGTTTCCTTTGCTTGTAAGATGGCCATATTAAATAAATCAGACTTGTAAGGTTACTGTGATGATTAAAAATTTAAGTGTGACTTCAGGTTTCCGGTCTAGCATATATGGGGTTTAGAAGTTTTTACTCCAATTCACACAATAAGAACAAAAGCTGAACAAACTAAAAATTAACAACCATTATTAGATTTATCAATATGCCGAGGTAATGGGAAAACCACTCTTCCCAAAACTGAATGAAAGACAGGCAGATACAAAGAATCGGAACTTGCTAGAACAGAAGCCTAGGAGCAGAACATTTCAAGGGAACCAGCACAGCAGTAGAAAAACCTAAACTATAATTGATCACTTGCTGGAGGTTCATTTTGAAAAAGTTTAAGAGTCAAAATGTATGTGGTGGTTGGGTGGGGGGATCTTGGGGGCCTCACACAATTTCAAAAGTTTTACCTTCAGGAGCCCTACTGTGTTCCCAGGTGAAGATCGGAGAGAAATCTTCTCTTGCTTCTTGCACAGGGAGGGAAAAAGTAGCCATTTTGAAATACTACTTCCAAAGCCTACTGTTCTTCTAACAAGGAATTTCCTCAGAGAAACTATTTTTATCAGAACCTAACTTAGTAATGTTTTATAAGAAACTAATGGACTTGACCTCGGGGAAAGAAAATATCCAACTCCAGTCCTGTCTAGGTTTCCTGTCCTACTGAAGGGGTCAAAGCAGAATAAAATTGGGAAGCACATGTTAGGGTCACAGAGCAGGGGCACATGCTAACTAAATGACTGAGACCTAATCATATGATTATAAAATACTTCCTCTCCTTGCCTCCACACACCTTATCACTACACCAATAGGGATTTTCTATAATGGGGGTTCTATATAAACTAGAAGAACTGTACATCATAGGTGTTATTTAAGAAGTCTCTAGGGAAACTCAAAGACAACAGAGGAGGTGGAAACAATGGCACCAGTTGAAAATTTTACACCTGAAACCTATGGCTACAGCAGACAGTAAACACAGACTAACCCCTAGCCAGGGAAACATAAAACCTCACATTAAAGGCCAAATACCCCCAGTTCTTTTATCTCAGTACATCATGTTTGGCTTTCAACAAAACGATTATAAGGCATACTAAAAGACAAAATCACAGTTTGAAAAGACAAAGCAAGCATCAAGATTAGCAATATGGCAGAGATATTGAGATTATCAGACTGAGAATTGAAACCTTTGTGATTAATATGTTAAGGGCCATAATGGAAAAAAATGGTCAACATGCAAGCACAGATCTGTAATGTAAGAAGACAGATGAGAACTTCAAGAATCAAAAGCAAACGCTAGAAAGAAAAAAGTTATAACAGAAATGAAGAACGTCTTTGATGGGCTCATCAATATGTTGTATACAAAATAGGAAACCTTCAGTGATATGGAAGATCTGTCAACAAGAACTTCCAAAACTGAAAGTAAAGAGGAAAAAGAATGAAAAAGACAGAACAGACTATCTAATAATTGTATGATTACAAATGCATATAATACACATATATAATTGGAACACTAGGAAGAGAACAAAGAGATTTTAAGAAACAACAATAAATGTTTGAGAAGAACTACACCTAGCATACTGTTTCATCCTTAGAAGATTAAAGAGAAAGAAAAAAACATTTAAAGAAGAAGGAAAAACATATCTTATCTATACAGGAGCAAAGATAGAATTATATTGGTATTTTCTTCAGAAACCATGCAAACAATAAGAGATGGGCATCCACTTTGGGAGGCCAAGGCAGGTGGATCACTTGAGGTTAGGAGCTCGATACCAGCTTGGCCAACATGTTGAATCCCCATCTCTACTAAAAATACAAAAATTAGCCAGGCCTGGCAGCAGGCGCCTGTAATACCAGCTACTCGGGAGGCTGGGGCAGGAGAATTGCTTGAACTCGAGAGGTGGAGGTTGCAGTGAGCTGAGATCATGCCACTGCACTCCAGCCTGGGTGACAGAAGGAGATTCCATCACACACACACACACACACACACACACACACACACACACACACACACGGGAGTCAAATATTTAAACCATTGAAAGAACCATCAACTTAAAATTCTGTCTAGCAGATCTATTCTTCAGAAATGAAAAAGAAATAACGATGCTCTGAGACAAAGAAATATTGACAGAATTTGTTGCCAGTGGAGCAATAGAGCAAGAATGTTAAAAGATATTCTTCAGAGAGAGAGAAAAAAAAGAATACAGGCCAAAAACCTGAATTCATGTAAAAAAAAAAAAAAAAAAAAGAAAGAAAAGAAAATTATTAGAGAAAGATTGAACAAAAGTAAAATAAAGTATTTTTAAATTATTGATTGATCTAACATGTAATTGTTCAAAATAATAATGCCAAAAATGTATTGGGTGATTATAGCTTGTGTATCAGTGAAATGAATGACAATGTTATATGGGATGGGATAAAGGAATTGGGAATGTTCCTTTATAAGATAACTGCACTACTTGGGAGGTGGCAGAGTATCATTTGAAGGAGACGTGAGTTAGTTCTAAATGTATATTGCAAACTCAAGGGCAAATATTAAACTAAAAAAAAGTATACTTTAAGTGGCAAGAGAGGAGAATAAATGGAAACATACAATATAGTCAGTTAAAATCAGAGACTTAGCCTCCCACACAGTAATAGTGGGAGAACTTAACACCCCACTGAAAATATTAGATAGACATTGAGACAGAAAATTAACAAAGATAATCAACACCTGAACTTAGCTCTGGATCAAGTGGACCTGATAGATATCTACAGAACTCTCCACCCCCAAACAATGGAAAACATATTTTTTTTTTCATCATCACATAGCACTTACTCTAAAATTTATCACATAATTTGAAGTAAAACATTCCTCATTAAATGCAAAAGAACTTAAATCATAACAATTTCTCAGATTACAGCACAATCAAATTAGAACTCAAGATTAAGAAAGTGACCTCAAACCAACCCACATAACTACGTGGAAATCGAGCAACCTGCTCCGGAGTGACTTCTGGGTAAATAATGAAATTAACAAAGAAATCAAGAAGTTCTTTGAAACTAATGAGAACAAAGACATAATATATCCGAATCTGGGCCACAGCTAAAGCACTGTTGAGAGAGAAATTTATAGCACTAAATCCCCACATCAAAAACCTGGAAAGGTCTAAAACTGACAACCTAACATCACAACTAAAAGAAGTAGAGAAGCAAGAGCAAACAAATCCCAAAGCTAGGAGAAGACAAGAAATAACCAAGATTAGAGCAGAACTGAAGGAGATAGAGACACAAAAAATCCTTCAAAAATCCATGAATTCAGGAGCTGTTCTTTTGAAAAAATGAATAAATAAATAAAATAGACCACTAGCTAGACTAATAAAGAAGAAAAGAGAGAAGAATTAAATAGACAAAATCAGAATGATATTACCACTGACCCAACAGAAATAAAAACAATCATCAGAGATTACTATATACACCTGTATGGACAAAACTAGAAAATTTAGAAGAAATGGAAAAAAATTCCTGGATGCATACTCCTTCCCAAGACTGAACCAAGAAAAAATTGAATCTCTAAATAGAACGATAATGAGTTCTAAAATTGAAGCAGTAATAAATAGCCTACAAAGTGAAGAAAAAAAAAAAAAAAGGCCCAACCAGATGGATTTACAGCTGAATTCTACCACAGGTAGAAAGAGGAGCTTGTACCATTTCTGCTGAAATTATTCCAAAAAATTGAAAAGCAGGGTTTTTTTTGTAACTCATTCTATAAGGCCAGAATCATCCTGATAAGAAAACCTAGAGACATACAAAGCTCAAAATAAAGGGATGCAGGAAGATCTACCAAGCAAATGGAGAACAAAAAAAAGCAGGGGTTGCAATACTAGTCTCTCATAAAACAGACTTTAAACCATCAAAGATCAAAAGAGACAAAGAAGGCCATTACATAATGGTAAAGGGATCAATTCAACAGGAAGAGCTAACTATCCGAAATATATATGCACCCAATACAGGAGCACACAGATTCATAAAGCAAGTCCTTAGAGACTTACAAAGAGACTTAGACTCCCATACAATAATAATGGGAGACTTTAACGCCCCACTGTCAACATTAGACAGATCAATGAGACAGAAAGTTAACAAGGATATCCAGGAATTGAACTCAGCTCTGCAGCAAGCAGACCTAATAGACATCTACAGAATTCTCCACCCCAAATCAACAGAATATACATTCTTCTCAGCACCACATCACACTTATTCCAAAATTGATCACATAATTGGAAGTAAAGCACTCCTCATCAAATGTACAAAAACAGAAATTATAACAAACTGTCTCTCAGACCACAGTGCCATCAAACTAGAACTCAGGACTAAGAAACTCAATGAAAACCGCTCAACTACATGGAAACTGAACAACCTGCTCCTGAATGACTACTGGGTACATAACGAAATGAAGGCAGAAATAAAGATGTTCTTTGAAACCAATGAGAACGAAGATACAACATACCAGAATCTCTGGGACACATTTAAAGCAGTGTGTAGAGGGAAATTTATAGCACTAAATGCCCACAAGAGAAAGCTGGAAAGATCTAAAATTGACACTCTAACATCGCAATTAAAAGAACTAGAGAAGCAAGAGCAAACACATTCAAAAGCTAGCAGAAGGCAAGAAATAACTAAGATCAGAGCAGAACTGAAGGAGATAGAGACACAAAAAACCCTCCAAAAAATCAATGAATCCAGGAGTTGGTTTTTTGAAAAGATCAACAAAATTGATAGACCGCTAGCAAGACTAATAAAGAAGAAAAGAGAGAAGAATCAAATCGACGCAATAAAAAATGATAAAGGGAATATCACCACCGACCCCACAGAAATACAAACTACCATCACAGAATACCAAAAACACCGCTACGCAAATAAACTAGAAAATATAGAAGAAATGGATAATTTCCTGGACACTTACACTCTTCCAAGACTAAACCAGGAAGAAGTTGAATCCCTGAATAGACCAATAGCAGGCTCTGAAATTGAGGCAGTAATTAATAGCCTACCAACGAAAAAAAGTCCAGGACCAGATGGATTCACAGTTGAATTCTACCAGAGGTACAAGGAGGAGTTGGTACCATTCCTTCTGAAACTATTCCAATCAATAGAAAAAGAGGGAATCCTCCCTAACTCATTTTATGAGGCCAACATCATCCTGATACCAAAGCCTGGCAGAGACACAACAAAAAAAGAGAATTTTAGACCAATATCCCTGATGAACATCGATGCAAAAATCCTCAATAAAATACTAGCAAACCGGATCCAGCAGCACATCAAAAAGCTTATCCACCATGATCAAGTGGGCTTCATCCCTGGGATGCAAGGCTGGTTCAACATATGCAAATCAATAAACGTAATCCAGCATATAAACAGAACCAAAGACAAAAACCACATGATTATCTCAATAGATGCAGAAGAGGCCTTTGACAAAATTCAGCAGCCCTTCATGGTAAAAACGCTCAATAAATTTGGTATTGATGGAACGTATCTCAAAATCATAAGAGCTATTTATGAGAAACCCACAGCCAATATCATACTGAATGGGCAAAAACTGGAAAAATTCCCTTTGAAAACTGGCACAAGACAGGGATGACCTCTCTCACCATTCCTGTTCAACATAGTGTTGGAAGTTCTGGCTAGGGCAATCAGGCAAGAGAAAGAAATCAAGGGTATTCAGTTAGGAAAAGAAGAAGTCAAGTTGTCCCTGTTTGCAGATGATATGATTGTATATTTAGAAAACCCCATTGTCTCAGCCCAAAATCTCCTTAAGCTGATAAGCAACTTCAGCAAAGTCTCAGGATACAAAATTAATGTGCAAAAATCACAAGCATTCTTATAAACCAGTAACAGACAAACAGAGAGCCAAATCATGAATGAACTTCCATTCACAATCGCTTCAAAGAGAATAAAATACCTAGGAATCCAACTTATAAGGCAGGTAAAGGACCTCTTCAAGGAGAACTACAAACCACTGCTCAGTGAAATAAAAGAGGACACAAACAAATGGAAGAACATACCATGCTCATGGATAGGAAGAATCAATATGGTGAAAATGGCCATACTGCCCAAGGTAATTTATAGATTCAATGCCATCCCCATCAAGCTACCAATGAGTTTCTTCACAGAATTGGAAAAATCAGCTTTAAAGTTCATGTGGAACCAAAAAAGAGCCCGCATTTCCAAGACATTCCTAAGCCAAAAGAATAAAGCTGGAGGCATCACGCTACATGAATTCAAACTATACTACAAGGCTACAGTAACCAAAACAGCATGGTACTGGTACCAAAACAGAGATATAGACCAATGGAACAGAACAGAGTCCTCAGAAATAATACCACACATCTACAGCCATCTGATCTTTGATAAACCTGAGCGAAACAAGAAATGGGGAAAGGATTCCCTATTTAATAAATGGTGCTGGGATAATTGGCTAGTCATAAGTAGAAAGCTGAAACTGGATCCTTTCCTTACTCCTTATATGAAAATTAATTCAAGATGAATTAGAGATTTAAATGTTAGACCTAATACCATAAAAAACCCTAGAGGA
This sequence comes from Macaca thibetana thibetana, assembly GCF_024542745.1. Classification (NCBI taxonomy): domain Eukaryota; kingdom Metazoa; phylum Chordata; class Mammalia; order Primates; family Cercopithecidae; genus Macaca; species Macaca thibetana. The sequence continues at coordinate 56,791,017 of NC_065598.1, forward strand.
AAACCTAGGTAATACCATTCAGGACATAGGCATGGGCAAGGACTTCACGTCTAAAATACCAAAAGCAATGGCAACAAAAGCCAAAATTGACAAATGGGATCTAATGAAACTAAAGAGCTTCTGCACAGCAAAAGAAAATACCATCAGAGTGAACAGGAAACCTACAGAATGGGAGAAAATTTTTGCAATCTACTCATCTGACAAAGGGCTAATATCCAGAACCTACAAAGAACTCAAACAAATTTACAAGAAAAAAACAAACAACCCCATCAAAAAATGGGCAAAGGATATGAACAGACATTTCTCAAAAGGAGACATTCATACAGCCAACAGACACATGAGAAAATGCTCATCATCACTGGCCATCAGAGAAATGCAAATCAAAACCACAATGAGATACCATCTCACACCAGTTAGAATGGCAATGATTCAGGAAATCACAGGTGCTGGAGAGGATGTGGAGAAATAGGAACACTTTTACACTGTTAGTGGGATTGTAAACTAGTTCAACCATTATGGAAAACAGTATGGCGATTCCTCAAGGATCTAGAACTAGATGTACCATATGACCCAGCCATCCCATTACTGGGTATATACCCAAAGGGTTATAAATCATGCTGCTATAAAGACACATGCACACATATGTTTATTGTGGCACTATTCACAATAGCAAAGACTTGGAATCAACACAAATGTCTATCAGTGACAGACTGGATTAAGAAAATGTGGCACATATACACCATGGAATACTATGCAGCAATAAAGAAGGATGAGTTTGTGTCCTTTTTAGGGACATGGATGCAGCTGGAAACCATCATTCTCAGCAAACTATCTCAAGAACAGAAAACCAAACACCGCATGTTCTCACTCATAGGTGAGAACTGAACAATGAGATCACTTGGACTCGGGAAGGGGAACATCACACACCGGCGCCTATCATGGGGAGAGGGGAGGGGGGGAGGGTTTGCATTGGGAGTTATACCTGATGTAAATGACGAGTTGATGGGTGCTGACGAGTTGATGGGTGCAGCACACCAACATGGCACAAGTATACATATGTAACAAACCTGCATGTTCTGCACATGTACCCTAGAACTTAAAGTGTAATAATAATAATTTTAAAAAAGTTAAAAAAAAGACAACCTCTCAGAGAAGCAATAAAAATAGAAAACTTTAGGCTAACATTCTTGATGAACATCAATGCAAAAACCCTCAATAAAATACTGGCAAACAGAATTTAGCAGCACGTCAAATTGCTTATACATCATGAACAAGTTGGTTTCATCCCTGCAATGCAAGTTTGGCTCAACATATGCAAATCGATAAGTGTCATTTGTTGCACAAACAGAACTAAAGATAAAAAAAAGTGATTATTTCAATAGATGCCGAAAAGGCCTTCACTAAAATTTGGCATCCGTTTATGTTAAAAGCTTTTAATAAACTAGGTATTGAAGGAACATACTTCAAAATAATAAGATCTATATACGACAAACTCACAGCCAATATCACACTGAATGGGCAAAAGCTGGAAGCATTCTCCTTGAAAACAAGCACAAGACAAGGATGCCCTCTCTCATTACTCCTATACAACATAGTATTGGTTGTTCTGGCTGGGTAATTAGGCAAGAAAAAGAAATAAAGCATATTCAAATAGGAAGAGAGGAAGTCAAACTACCTTTGCTTGCAGATTACATGATCATATATCTAGAAAACCCCATCATCTCAGCTCAAAAGCTTCTTAAACTGATAAGCAACTTCTGCAAAGTCTCAGGATACAAAATCAATGTGCAAAAATTGCTAGCATTTCTATTCACCAATAACAGGCAAGTAGAGACAAATCATGAATGAACTCCAAATCACAATTGCTGCAAAAGAATATGATACCTAAAAATACAGCTTACAAGGAAAGTGAAGGACTTCTTCAAGGAAAGCTACAAACTACTCAAAGAAATCAAATAGGACACAAACAAATTAAAAAAAAAAATCCATGCGCATGGATAGGAAGAATCTTTATCGTGAAAATGACCATACTGCCTGAAGTAATTTATAGAAATTACAAGGGTTTTGAAGGTTTTGAACATTTCAGATGAAAACACTAAAAGCAACTGCAATAAAAGCAAGAATTGACCAGTGGAATCTAGTTAACTAACAAGCCTCTGCACAGCAAAAGAAACTATCATCAGAGTGAACAGACAACGTACACAAGGGAGATAATTTTTGCAATCTATCCATCTGACAAAGGTCTAATATCCTGTGTACAAGGAACTTAAACAAATTTACAAGAAAAAAAAATTAAAAAGTGGGCAAAGGACATGACCAGAGACGTCTCAAGAGAAAAACATTCATGCAGTCAACAAACATATTAAAAATAGCTCAACATCACTGATCATTAGAGAAATACACATCAAAACCACCATGAGATACCATCTCACGCCAGTCAGAATGGCAATTATTAAAAAGTCAAGGAACAACAGATGCTAGCTAGCTTGCAGAGAAAAAGGAATGCTTTCACACAGTTGGTAGGAATGTAAATTAGTTCAACCTTTGTGGAAGACAGTGTAGCAACTCCTCAAAAACCTAGCAGAAATACCATTTGACACAGAAATCCCATTCCTGGGTGTGTTAGTCAGGGTTCTCTAGAGGGACAGAATAGGATAGATTTATACATGAAGGGAGTTTATTAAAGAGTATTGGCTCGAAGGATGACAAGGTGAAGTCCCACAATAGGCCATCTGTAAGCTGAGGAGCAAGGAAGCCAATCTCAGTCCCAAAACCTCAAAAGTAGGAAAGCTGACAATGCAGCCTTCAATCCGTGACCAAAGGCCTGAGAGTCCCTGGCAAACCACTTGTGTGAGTCTAGGCATCCAAAAGCTGAAGAACTTGGAGTCTGATGTTTGAGGACAGGAAGCATGCAGCATGGAAGAAAGATGAATGTTGGAAGACACAGCAACTCTGCTCTTTCCAATTTCTACCTGCTTTATTCTAGTCACACTGATTAGATGGTGCCTGTTATGATTGGGGGTGGGCCTGCCTCTCCCAGTCCACTGACTCAAATGCTAATCTCCTTTGCAACACTCTCACAGACACACCCAGGAATAATGTTTTGCATTTTTCTATTCAATCAAGTTGCCACTCAGTATTAATCATCAAACTGGGTATATACCCAAAGGAATATAAAGCATTTTATTATAAAGATACATGCACGCATATGTTCATTGCAGCACTATTCACAATATCAAAAACATGGAATCAACCCAAATGCCCATCAATGATAGATTGAATAAATAAAATGTGGTACATATACACCATAGCATGCTATTCGGCCACGAAACGGAACAATATCATGTCCTTTGCAGGGACATGCATGGAGCTGGAAACCATTATTCTCAGTAAACGAATGCAGGGATAGAAAACCAAACACAGCATGTTCTCACTTTAAAGTGGGAGCTGAATGATTAGAACACATAGACACGTGGTAGGGAACAGCACACACTTGGGCCTGTTGGGGGATGTTGGGGGAAAGGAAAGCATCAAGAAGAATAATTAATGGGTGCTGGGCTTAATACCTAGGTGATGTGTTGATCTGTGGTGCCAAACACCGTGGCACACATATACCTATGTAGCAAACCTGTACATCCTGCACATGAACCCCAGAACTTAAAAGTTGATGGTAAAAAAAATAAGAGCTCTTTTCTATATGGGAGAATTAAGAAAAAACAGAAACACAAACACAGACCCAGGGGAGAAATATCCTCAGGGAAGACCTTATCAGTAATTACTTTAAAATGTAAATGGTTTAATATACTCAAATAACATAGATGAGTAGAATAGATTAAAATTATGATCTAAATATATGCTGTGAGCAAAAGACTCACTTTGGATCTAAAGACACAAAAAGGTTGAAAGTGAAAAGATGGAAAAAGATATTCTATGCAAATAGTATATTAGATTATTTATTTGCAAGTATTTTGTGTTTCCTTTAGGTGGTGAGGGCTGCACACTGGCAGCTGCCTGCTCAGTGATTGGTGTGGGCTCTGATATTGGTGGTAGCATTCGAATGCCTGCTTTCTTCAATGGTATATTTGGACACAAGCCTTCTCCAGGTAATGTTAATATGATTGGAAGGGGGGTTCTACTTTTATAATTCAGAGCAATTCAGAAATTTTGTTCCTAGCAGGATTATCTTACTTATCAGGGTGATTATTATATATTTCTCAATGTACTTAAATAAAACTAGGTACTGCTTATTGAGCACCAACTCTGGGATTGGTGCACAAAATTGTGCAAGAGTCTCCTATAACTAATTTCATTTAATACTTATAGTAGTTGGTTTTTTTTTTTTCAGAAAGATATCCCCAGTTTACAAATGACAAATTCAAAGCTCAGAAAGATTAAATAAGCCTGCCCCAAATTAAATAGTTAAACAAGTAAATCATAGTGCTAGGATTCAAACCTACTTGGATTACAGGAGACTATTTTCTATCCACTGTACTAAAATGACTTATCAGGTAAATTTGATTTTCCCTCATTTAAAGGGCAAAACAACACAATTTCAGAAACAGTGGAAAGAAAAAGTAAAATTCTGTCACCTAGAAACTCTAGTTATTGGCATTTACTGTTTTTTCAATGAATTCAAGGAGTATTTATTTTGTATTATTTATGATGGTAAGAATGTTAAAGCAGAGTCCCTTCATTCAAGGAACTTAAAATCTTCTAGACTTACAAAAAGTGATTTAAAGGTAATATAAGGTAGTCTAATAAATAGAATTGTGGTATCGTAAAGCAGAATATTTTGAAATTTAGATTAATCATAAAAATATGCTAAGAATAAATCCTCATTTGGTCATGGTTTTTAGGAATCAGCATTATAATAATGGTCCATATACACCATGGAATACTATGTAGCCATGGAAAAGAACAAGACAATTTCCTTTGCAGGAACATAGATGGAGCTGGAGGCCATTATCCTTAGCAAACTAACACAGGAACAGAAAACCAAATGCGATGTATTTTCACTCATAAGTGGGAGCTAAATGATGAGAATATGGGAACACATAGAGGGGAACAACAAGCACTGGGGACCTTTCAGAGGACAGAGGGTGGGAGGATGGATAGGATCAGGAAAAATAACTAATGGGTACTAGGCTTAATACCTGGGTGATGAAATAATCTGTAGAACAAACCCGAATGACACAAGTTTACCTATGTAACAAACCTGCACATCCTGCACATGTACCCCTAAACTTAAAAGTTAAAAAGAAAGATAAATCCTGGCTCTTCATGACTTTAAAGAATTATGCACAAAAGAGTACTGAAAATTGGCCTGCTAGGAGTTGACCTATTTTTTATCCCTTCCATATTTTATTCTAGGTTCAGGGGGTACTTATGCAGGCTTATTACATGGGTAAATTGTGTGTCCATGTGGTTTGGTGTACAAATGATTTCATCATTCAGGTAGTGAGCACAGTTGCTGATAGGTAGTTTTTTGATCCTTGCCCTCCTCCCATCCTCCACCTTTAAGTAGGCTCTGGTTTCTATTGTTTTCTTCTTTCTGTCCATGTGTACTCAAGGTTTAGTTCCACTTACGAGTGAGAAGATGCGGTAGTTTGTTTTCTGTTCCTGTGTTAATTAGCTTAGGATAATGGCCTCCAACTGCATTCATATGGTTGCAAAGGAATATTTTATTCCATTTTATGGCTGCATAGTATTTCATGGTGTAAGTGTACTTCATATTCTTTATTCAATCCACTGTTGATGGGAAGCTGGATTGATTCCATGTCTCTCCTATTGTGAATACTGCTGTGATAAACATATGAGTTCATGTGTCTTTTTGGTAGAACAATTAATTTTCCTTGGAGTATATATCTGGTAATGGGATTACTGGTTTAAATGGCAGTTCTAAGTTATTTGAGATATCTCCAAACTCCTTTCCAAAGGGCTGAACTAATTTACATTCTTACCAACAGTATATAAGCATTCTCTTTTCTCTGCAGTCTCATCAGCATCAGTTATTTTTCGATTTTTTCAATGATTGCCATTCTGACTTGTGTGAGACAGTATCTCATTGTGGTCTTTATATGCATTTCTCTGATGATTAGTAATATTGAGCATTTTTATAGGTTTGTTGGCTGCTCGTACATCTTCTTTTGAGAAGTGCCTGTTCATGTCATTTGCTCACTCTTTAATTGATTATTTACTTTTTGCTGGTTGATTAAGTGTCTTATAGATTCTGGATATTAGACTTACGTTGGATGCATGGTTTCCAAATATTTTCTCCCATTCTGTAGACTGTATGTTTACTCTTTTGATAATTTCTTTTGCCACGCTGTAGCTCTTTAGCTTAATTAGGTCCCACTTGTCAAATTTTCTTTGAAATTGCTTTTGGAGACTTAGCCATAAATTCTTTGCTAATCCAGTGACGAGAAGGGTATCTCCTAGGCTTTCCTCTAGTGTTTTCATAGTTTGGGATCTTATGTTTAAATCTTTAATTTATATTTGGTTAATTTTTGCATATGGTGAAATGTAGGGATCCAGTCATATTTTTCTGCATATGGCTGGCCAGTTATCCCAGCACTATTTATTGCATAGGAAGTCCTGCTCCCCTTGCTTTTGTAAATTTTGTCTAAGATCAGATCGTTGTAGGTTTGTAGCTTTATTTCTGGGATCTCTATTCTGTTCCATCGGTCTATGTATCTGTTTTTATACCAGTTTCATGCTGTTTTGGTTACGTTAGTCGTATAATACAGTTTTAGGTTGGGTAAAGTGATTTATTTGCCTTTGTTTTTCCTTAGGATTCCATTGGCTATTCAGATGTTTTATTGGTTCCATATGAGTTTTAGAATAGCTTTTTAAAAAAAAATTCCATGAAAAATAATGGTATTTTGATAGGGATAACATTGAATATGTAAATTACTTTGGAAAGTATGGCAATTTTAATGATATTTATTCTTCCAATCCATGATAATGGAATATTTTTCTGTTTGTTTCATCTCTAATAATTTTTCAGCAGTATTTTGTTGTTCTTTTTGTAAAGACGTTTCACCTCTTTGGTTAGTGGTATTTCTAGATATTGTAGTTTTGGTGTGGCTATTGCAAATAGGATTGCATTTTTTATTTGGCTCACGAAGAATATTACTGTAGTGTAGAAATGCTACCGATTTCTGTACATGAATTTTGTATTCTGAAACTTTACTAAAGTCATTTATCAATTCTGGGAGCCTTTTGGGAGAGTCTTTTTGAATCATATTGTCAGCAGAGAGAGATTGACTTTGTCTTTTTCCTATTTGAATGTCCTTTATTTCTTTCTCATGCCTAAATGCTCTGGCTGGGACTTCCAGTGTTATGTTGAATAGGAGTGATGAGACTGGACACCTTTGTCTTATTGCAGATCTCAAGGGGAATTATTCTGTCTTTTGCCCATTCAATATGATGTTGGCTGTGGGTTTGTCATAATTAGCTCTTATTATTTTGATGTATGCTCTTTTGATGACTAGCCTTATAGGGTTTTTATCATGAAGGAATGTTAGATTTTATTGAAGTCTCTTTCTGAATCTATTGAGGTGATTATATCTTTTTTGTTTTAAATTCTGTGTATGTGGTAAATCACTTTTTTTAAAATTTGCTTATGTTGAATTAACATTGCATTCCAGGAGTAAAGCTTACTCAACTGTTGTGAATTAACATTTTGATGTGCTGCTGAAATAAGTTTGCTAGTATTTTGTTGAAATTTTTTCTGTCTGTATTCATCAGTCCTGACTTTTGTTGTTGTCGTGTCTCTGCCAGATTTTGGCATCAGGATGATGCTTGATTTCTAGAATGAGTTAAGGAGCATCCTCTCCTCAATTTTTTTTTTTTTTTTTTTTTTTTTTTTGAGAGGGAGTCTCGCTCTGTTGCCCAGGTTGGAGTGCAGTGGCACGATCTCGGCTCACGGCAACCTCCACCTCTCGGGTTCACGCCATTCTCCTGCCTCAGCCTCGTGAGTAGCTGGGACTACAGGCGCCCACCACCATGCCCATCTAATTTTTTTGTATTTTTAGTACAGACGGGGTTTCACCATGTTAGCTAGGATGGTCCCAATCTCCCGACCTCATGATCCGCCAACCTCGGCCTCCCAAAGTGCTGGGATTACAGGCGTGAGCCACCGTGCCCGGCTTCAATTTTTCCTTTTTTTCGGGGTGGGGGGTATAGTTTCAGTAGTATTGGTACCAGGTTTTCCTCTTTCTTTCTCTTTCTTTTCTTTTTCTTTCTTTTCTTTCTTCCTTTCTTTCTCTCTCTCTTTCTCTCTTTCTCTCTATCTCTCTCTCTTCTTTTCTTTCTTTCTTCTTTCTTTCTTTCTTTCTTTTTCTTTCTTTCTTTTTCTTTCTTTCTCTCTCTCTCTTTCTTTCTTTCTTTCTTTCTTTCTTTCTTTCTTTCTTTCTTTCTTTCTTTCTTTCTTTCTTTCTTTCTTTCTTGCACTTCTGGTAAACTTCAGCTGTGAATCCATCTGGTCGATGGCTTTTTTGCATTGGTAGGTTTTTTTTTTAATTATTGAATTAATTTCAAAGCTTTTTTGTCTTTTCGAGGTTTCTCTTTTTTCCTGGTTCAATATTCAGAGGTTGTGTGTTTTCAGAAATGTATCTATTTTATCTAGATTTTCTAATTTTGTGTCCATAGAGGTGTTCATAATAACCACTGAGGATCTTTTGTATTTCTGTAGGATCAGTTGTAATTTCACCTTTGTCATTTCTGATTGTATTTATTTGGACTTATTTTTTTTTCTTTGTGAATCTAGCCAGCAGTCTATCTTATTTATTCTTTCAAAAAAGAAACTCTTGGTTAAATTGATATTTTGTATGAACTTTTGCATGTCAATTTCATTTGTTCTACCCAATTATAGTTATATATTTTCTACTGCAAACTTTGAGTTTGGATTGTAATTTACTTTCTAGTTCCTTTGGGTGTGATCAGATCATTAATTTTAGATCTTTCTAACTTTCTGATTCAGGCTTTTAACATTTTAAACTTTTAATAGTGCATTACCTGAATCACAAAGATTTTGGTAAGTTATTTTTTATTATCATTAAGTTATAATAATATTTTGATATATGCCTTAATTTCATCATTAACCCAAAAGTTATTCAGGAAGACATTATTTAATTTCCACATATTTGTGAATTTTTGAAATATTTTATTTATATTGGTTTCTATATTTTTTGTACTCTGATCCAAGAGTGTGTTTGGTATGATTTAAAATTTTTTGAATTTATTGAGACTTGCTGTAATACCAAACTTGTGGTCAATCTTAGAATATGTTCCATGTGTGTATGAGAGAAATGTATATTCCATGATTGTTGGGTGGACTATTTTGCAGATGTCTATTAGGTACAATTGGTCAAATGTTAACATTATATCCTTCATTTCTTTGTTAGTTTTCTGCCTCAAAGATCTGTCTAAGGCTGTCAGTGGGGTTTTGAAATCTCCAACTATTATTGTGTGGCTAAGTTTTTTTCTTAGGTCAAAAAGAACTTGTTTTGTGAATTTGAGTGCTACAAATGTATATATAAGATAATTCAGTCTACTTGGTAAATTGAATCCTCTATCATTATATAATGCCCTTCTTTATCTTTCCTGATTGTTGTTGGTTTAAAATCTGTTTTATCTTATAAAAAGATAGCAACTCCTGCTTTTCTTGTTTGCTATTTGCATGGTAAGTTTTTCTCCATTTCTTTACTTTGAGCCAAAAGTGTTGTTACATGTGAGAGAAATTCCTTGAAGACAGCAGATGGTTGCCTTTTTAGTTTGGCATTTAGACCATTTACATTTAGGGTTAGTATTGATGGATGAGATTTTGATTCTGTACTCATGTTGTTAGCTAGTTGTTTTATAGTATTCATTGTGTAATTGCTTTATATCATCTGTGGGCTGTTTGCTTGAATTGTTTGTGGTAGCAGGTATCATTCTTTTGTTTCTATGTCTGGCACTCCTTTAAGGACCCCTTTTAAAGTTGGTCTGGTGGTAACACATTTCATCTGGGAAGGACTTTATTTTTTGTTTATGAAGCTTAGTTTGCCAGGACATGAAATTCTTAGTTGGAATTTCTTTTCTTTGAGGATGCTGAAAATATACCCCTGTGTCTTCTGCCTTTAAAGGTTTCTGCTGAGAGGTGTGCTGCTATCCTGATGGAGTTCTCTTTCCAAATGACATGACCTTTTTCCTTAGCTGCCTTTAAGGGTTTTACTTTTGCCATTGACCTTGGTGAATCTGATGGCTCCATTCCTTGTGGATAGTCATCTTGTATAGTACCTAGCCAGAGATCTGTGTATTTCTTTGATTTGCCTGTCAAACTCTCCAACAAGATTAGGAAAATTTTTATGGACTATGTTTTCAAATATATTTTCCAAGTTAATTATTCTCTTTCCTCTCTCAGGCATGCCACAGATGCATAGATTTTGTTGCTTTACATAATCCCATATTTCTTGGAGGTTTTGTGTATTGTTCTTATTTGTTTTTCTTTATTTTTGACTGACTGAGTAGATTTGAAAAACTAGTCTTTGAGCTCTAATAATCTTTCCTTGGCTTGGTCTATTCTGCTCTCAATACTTCCTACTGTATTATGAACTTTTTGTAGTGAAATGTTTAATTCCAGGAGCTCTGTTTGGTTCTTTCTTTAAATGGCTATTTCATCTCTCAGCTCTTAGATCATTTTAATGAATTCCCTGGATTCCTGGGATTGGGTTTCAACTTTCTCCTGACTCTCGATGAGTTTTCTTTCCATTCAGATAATGAGTTCTGTATCTGTCAAAAAGGCTAGTTTGTTCATTTGGAGATAAGGGGATGTTCTGTGGGGTTTCCTTGTTTTTTTTTTTTTTTTTTTTTTTTTCATTTTCATAATTCTTGCACTTATTCGTTCTCCTCTGAGGGGGCTGGTGTTCCTTTAACTGTGTTGAAACCTGATTATAAAGATGGCCGAATAGGAGCAGCTCCAGTCTCCAACTCCCAGCACCAGCGACACAGAAGACCGGTGATTTCTGCATTTTCAACTGAGGTACTGGGTTCATTTCACTGGGGAGTGCCGGACCATCAGAGCTGGTCAGCTGCTGCAGCCCGACCAGCGAGAGCTGAAGCAGGGCGAGGCATTGCCTCACCTGGGAAGCGCAAGGGGGAAGGGAGTCCCTTTTCCTAGCCAGGGGAACTGAGACACACAACACCTGGAAAATCGGGTAACTCCCACCCCAATACTGCGCTTTAGGAAACAGGCACACCAGGAGATCATATCCCACACCTGGCCGGGAGGGTCCCACACCCACGGAGCCTCCCTCATTGCTAGCGCAGCAGTCTGTGATCTACCGGCAAGGCAGCAGCGAGGCTGGGGGAGGGGCGCCCGCCATTGCTGAGGCTTAAGTAGGTAAACAAAGCTGCTGGGAAGCTCGAACTGGGTGGAGCTCACAGCAGCTCAAGGAAACCTGCCTGTCTCTGTAGACTCCACCTCTGGGGACAGGGCACAGTAAACTAAGACACACAGACACCTCTGCACAGACGCAAACGACTCTGTCTGACAGCTTTGAAGAGAGCAGTGGATCTCCCAACACGGAGGTTGAGATCTGAGAAGGGACAGACTCCCTGCTCAAGCGGGTCCCTGACCCCTGAGTAGCCTAACTGGGAGACATCCCCCACTAGGGGCAGTCTGACACCCCACACCTCACAGGGAGGAGTACACCCCTGAGAGGAAGCTTCCAAAGCAAGAATCAGACAGGTACACTCGCTGTTCAGAAATATTCTATCTTCTGCAGCCTCTGCTGCTGATACCCAGGCAAACAGGGTCTGGAGTGGACCTCAAGCAATCTCCAACAGACCTACAGCTGAGGGTCCTGACTGTTAGAAGGAAAACTATCAAACAGGAAGGACACCTACACCAAAACCCCATCAGTACATCACCATCATCAAAGACCAGAGGCAGATAAAACCACAAAGATGGGGAAAAAGCAGGGCAGAAAAGCTGGAAATTCAAAAAATAAGAGCGCATCTCCCCCGGCAAAGGAGCGCAGCTCATCGCCAGCAACGGATCAAAGCTGGACGGAGAATGACTTTGACGAGATGAGAGAAGAAGGCTTCAGTCCATCAAATTTCTCAGAGCTAAAGGAGGAATTACGTACCCAGCGCAAAGAAACTAAAAATCTTGAAAAAAAAGTGGAAGAATTGATGGCTAGAGTAATTAATGCAGAGAAGGTCCTAAACGAAATGAAAGAGATGAAAACCATGACACGAGAAATACGTGACAAATGCACAAGCTTCAGTAACCGACTCGATCAACTGGAAGAAAGAGTATCAGCGATTGAGGATCAAATGAATGAAATGAAGCGAGAAGGGAAACCAAAAGAAAAAAGAAGAAAAAGAAACGAACAAAGCCTGCAAGAAGTATGGGATTTTGTAAAAAGACCAAATCTACGTCTGATTGGGGTGCCTGAAAGTGAGGGGGAAAATGGAACCAAGTTGGAAAACACTCTTCAGGATATCATCCAGGAGAACTTCCCCAACCTAATAGGGCAGGCCAACATTCAAATCCAGGAAATACAGAGAACGCCACAAAGATACTCCTCGAGAAGAGCAACTCCAAGACACATAATTGCCAGATTCACCAAAGTTGAAATGAAGGAAAAAATCTTAAGGGCAGCCAGAGAGAAAGGTCGGGTTACCCACAAAGGGAAGCCCATCAGACTAACAGCAGATCTCTCAGCAGAAACTCTCCAAGCCAGAAGAGAGTGGGGGCCAATATTCAACATTCTTAAAGAAAAGAATTTTAAACCCAGAATTTCATATCCAGCCAAACTAAGTTTCATAAGTGAAGGAGAAATAAAATCCTTTACAGATAAGCAAATGCTTAGAGATTTTGTCACCACTAGGCCTGCCTTACAAGAGATCCTGAAGGAAGCACTAAACATGGAAAGGAACAACCGGTACCAGCCATTGCAAAAACATGCCAAAATGTAAAGACCATTGAGGCTAGGAAGAAACTGCATCAACTAATGAGCAAAATAACCAGTTAATATCATAATGGCAGGATCAAGTTCACACATAACAATATTAACCTTAAATGTAAATGGACTAAATGCTCCAATTAAAAGACACAGACTGGCAAACTGGATAAAGAGTCAAGACCCATCAGTCTGCTGTATTCAGGAGACCCATCTCACACGCAGAGACATACATAGGCTCAAAATAAAGGGATGGAGGAAGATTTACCAAGCAAATGGAGAACAAAAAAAAGCAGGGGTTGCAATACTAGTCTCTGATAAAACATACTTTAAACCATCAAAGATCAAAAGAGACAAAGAAGGCCATTACATAATGGTAAAGGGATCAATTCAACAGGAAGAGCTAACTATCCTAAATATATATGCACCCAATACAGGAGCACCCAGATTCATCAAGCAAGTCCTTAGAGACTTACAAAGAGACTTAGACTCCCATACAATAATAATGGGAGACTTCAACACTCCACTGTCAACATTAGACAGATCAACGAGACAGAAAGTTAACAAGGATATCCAGGAATTGAACTCATCTCTGCAGCAAGCAGACCTAATAGACATCTATAGAACTCTCCACCCCAAATCAACAGAATATACATTCTTCTCAGCACCACATCATACTTACTCCAAAATTGACCACGTAATTGGAAGTAAAGCACTCCTCAGCAAATGTACAAGAACAGAAATTATAACAAACTGTCTCTCAGACCACAGTGCAATCAAACTAGAACTCAGGACTAGAAACTCAATCAAAACCGCTCAACTACATGGAAACTGAACAACCTGCTCCTGAATGACTACTGGGTACATAATGAAATGAAGGCAGAAATAAAGATGTTCTTTGAAACCAATGAGAACAAAGATACAACATACCAGAATCTCTGGGACACATTTAAAGCAGTGTGTAGAGGGAAATTTATAGCACTAAATGCCCACAAGAGAAAGCAGGAAAGATGTAAAATTGACACTCTAACATCGCAATTAAAAGAACTAAAGAAGCAAGAGCAAACACATTCGAAAGCTAGCAGAAGGCAAGAAATAACTAAGATCAGAGCAGAACTGAAGGAGATAGAAACACAAAAAATCCTCCAAAAAATCAATGAATCCAGGAGTTGGTTTTTTGAAAAGATCAACAAAATTGACAGACCACTAGCCAGACTAATAAAGAAGAAAAGAGAGAAGAATCAAATCGACGCAATTAAAAATGATCAAGGGGATATCACCACCGACCCCACAGAAATACAAACTACCATCAGAGAATACTATAAAACACCTCTACGCAAATAAACTGGAAAATCTAGAAGAAATGGATAATTTCCTGGACACTTACACTCTTCCAAGACTAAACCAGGAAGAAGTTGAATCCCTGAATAGACCAATAGCAGGCTCTGAAATTGAGGCAACAATTAATAGCCTACCAACCAAAAAAAGTCCAGGACCAGATGGATTCACAGCTGAATTCTACCAGAGGTACAAAGAGGAGTTGGTACCATTCCTTCTGAAACTATTCCAATCAATAGAAAAAGAGGGAATCCTCCCTAACTCATTTTATGAGGCCAACATCATCCTGATACCAAAGCCTGGCAGAGACACAACAAAAAAAGAGAATTTTAGACCAATATCCCTGATGAACATCGATGCAAAAATCCTCAATAAAATACTGGCAAACCGGATTCAGCAACACATCCAAAAGCTTATCCACCACGATCAAGTGGGCTTCATCCCTGGGATGCAAGGCTGGTTCAACATTCGCAAATCAATAAACATAATCCAGCATATAAACAGAACCAAAGACAAGAACCACATGATTATCTCAATTGATGCAGAAAAGGCTTTTGACAAAATTCAACAGCCCTTCATGCTAAAAACACTCAATAAATTCGGTATTGACGGAACGTACCTCAAAATAATAAGAGCTATTTATGACAAACCCACAGCCAATATCATACTGAATGGGCAAAAACTGGAAAAATTCCCTTTGAAAACTGGCACAAGACAGGGATGCCCTCTCTCACCACTCCTATTCAACATAGCGTTGGAAGTTCTGGCTAGGGCAATCAGGCAAGAGAAAGAAATCAAGGGTATTCAGTTAGGAAAAGAAGAAGTCAAATTGTCCCTGTTTGCAGATGACATGATTGTATATTTAGAAAACCCCATTGTCTCAGCCCAAAATCTCCTTAAGCTGATAAGCAACTTCAGCAAAGTCTCAGGATACAAAATTAATGTGCAAAAAATCACAAGCATTCTTATACACCAGTAACAGACAAACAGAGAGCCAAATCAGGAATGAACTTCCATTCACAATTGCTTCAAAGAGAATCAAATACCTAGGAATCCAACTTACAAGGGATGTAAAGGACCTCTTCAAGGAGAACTACAAACCACTGCTCAGTGAAATCAAAGAGGACACAAACAAATGGAAGAACATACCATGCTCATGGATAGGAAGAATCAATATTGTGAAAATGGCCATACTGCCCAAGGTAATTTATAGATTCAATGCCATCCCCATCAAGCTACCAATGAGTTTCTTCACAGAATTGGAAAAAACTGCTTTAAAGTTCATATGGAACCAAAAAAGAGCCCGCATCTCCACGACAATCCTAAGTCAAAAGAACAAAGCTGGAGGCATCACGCTACCTGACTTCAAACTATACTACAAGGCTACAGTAACCAAAACAGCATGGTACTGGTACCAAAACAGAGATATAGACCAATGGAACAGAACAGAGTCCTCAGAAATAATACCACACATCTACAGCCATCTGATCTTTGACAAACCTGAGAGAAACAAGAAATGGGGAAAGGATTCCCTATTTAATAAATGGTGCTGGGAAAATTGGCTAGCCATAAGTAGAAAGCTGAAACTGGATCCTTTCCTTACTCCTTATACGAAAATTAATTCAAGATGGATTAGAGACTTAAATGTTAGACCTAATACCAGAAAAATCCTAGAGGAAAACCTAGGTAGTACCATTCAGGACATAGGCATGGGCAAAGATTTCATGTCTAAAACACCAAAAGCAACGGCAGCAAAAGCCAAAATTGACAAATGGGATCTCATTAAACTAAAGAGCTTCTGCACAGCAAAAGACACTACCATCAGAGTGAACAGGCAACCTACAGAATGGGAGAAAATTTTTGCAATCTACTCATCTGACAAAGGGCTAATATCCAGAACCTACAAAGAACTCAAACAAATTTACAAGAAAAAAACAAACAACCCCATCAAAAAGTGGGCAAAGGACATGAACAGACATTTCTCAAAGGAAGACATTCATGCAGCCAACAGACACATGAAAAAATGCTCATCATCACTGGCCATCAGAGAAATGCAAATCAAAACCACAATGAGATACCATCTCACACCAGTTAGAATGGCAACCATTAAAAAGTCAGGAAACAACAGGTGCTGGAGAGGATGTGGAGAAATAGGAACACTTTTACACTGTTGGTGGGATTGTAAACTAGTTCAACCATTATGGAAAACAGTATGGTGATGCCTCAAGGATCTAGAACTAGATGTACCATATGACCCAGCCATCCCATTACTGGGTATATACCCAAAGTATTATAAATTATGCTGCTATAAAGACACATGCACACGTATGTTTATTGCAGCACTATTCACAATAGCAAAGACTTGGAATCAACCCAAATGTCCATCAGTGACAGATTGGATTAAGAAAATGTGGCACATATACACCATGGAATACTATGCAGCCATAAAAAAGGATGAGTTTGAGTCCTTTGTAGGGACTTGGATGCAGCTGGAATCCATCATTCTTAGCAAACTATCACAAGAACAGAAAACCAAACACCGCATGTTCTCACTCATAGGTGGGAACTGAACAATGAGATCACTCGGACTCAGGAAGGGGAACATCACACACAGGGGCCTGTCATGGGGAGGGGGGAGGGGGGAGGGATTGCATTGGGAGTTATACCTGATGTAAATGACGAGTTGATGGGTGCAGCACAGCAACATGGCACAAGTATACATATGTAACAAACCTGCACGTTATGCACATGTACCCTACAACTTAAAGTATAATAATAATAAATAAATTAAAAAAAAAAGAAAAAGAAACCTGATTATAGTCAGTTGGCTTTAATTCTGTGTGCTTTCAGAAGACCAGGGCTCTTTTCAGGGTCTTTATTAGTGATTGTTTTTTTGCCTTGGATTTCTCAGGCACTGTATACTGGCAAAAAAATTTTTTTTGATGTTGTAATTTAGGCTGTAATCTAGCAAATGGCATATAAGGTTAATGACTGGTAGTAGGCCCTTACTCAACAACTTGACTCTTTTGCATTTCTGAATGTTCATTGTTGTTATCTGTGGTTGGTTGGAGAGAAATGACCTCATTGGGTCTGATTCTAGGCCTTGGTGGGACATCCTCTGATAACTGGTGTAGTGCCTACATTTCCTATTTTAGGTGCTCCAGGCTGCAGAGGTCACAGCTGGCAGGCAGGCCATACCCTTCCCAGATTGGACCTGCAGAGGGAAGCATGCCCCACTGCCTCATTCACTCACAAACCCAGATGTTTTACTCTTTTCAGTTTTCTGAAAGTAAGGGCTCCTCCCCTGTTTAGTCACTACCAAAGGTGGAATTTCTTGTCTGGCTTAGAGCATCATGTGGGGGCGGTCATATGACCTGCTGTCTGGTTGTTTTCTGAGAGAAAGAGAGCTGTGTTCATCCACAGCGTTCAATCAGTGGTAGGACTGCTGGAAGTCCAGACGGTGCTATGCTGAAAGCCCAAGCCAGTGAGTCTTGCCTGGATAGGAGCATCAGGGGTGGGGAGAGTCACAATGAGTACTAACCAGGTATTTCCCAAGGGAACACAGATCTGTGTTCACTGGCAGATTTCAGGCAGTGGCGAGGCTGCTGTGTTTGACGTGCAAGCTAGCAAGTCCTGCCTGGCTAGGAGCAGCAGGGGTGGGTGTAGTTACCTGGTTCACCATCTTGATGTTTCCTGAAGGAGTACAGAGCTGTATCCACCCACAGAGTTCAGGCTGGGGTGGGGCTATTGTGCTGGAAGCCCAAGACAACAAGTTCCATCTTGCCAGGAGCAGTGGAAGTGGGAGCATTCACCCAGTTTACTGTCTAGGTATTTTCTGAGGGAACACAGTGATGTGCCTTCCCACAGATTTAAGCCAGGGTCAAGGATGCTATGCTAGAAGCAGGAGCTGAACATTGTCTGGCAAGGAGGAGTGGAGCAGTCTTACTGCTTTCTGGCACTTTGATGGAAGCCTCTGCCTCTCTTATGGCAGCTGGTGCTGGGCTGCTTAGGGATTCAAGGCATGTGGGGCTCCACATGGTCTTGAGTAGCGCTTCTGCAAAAACTCCCTGTGGCTCTCTGCATCAGTTTAGATGTCAAGGGGGCGGGGTCAGGAACGTTCTCTTACTCCCAGGATAGTGCAAGTCTCTGTGGGAAGTATAGATCCCTCAAAGGCTCTTACTCTCTCACCCTTTCACAGTGTAAGGGAGCTCCTTCTGGCTGTGAGTAAAACCCAGGTATGTGCAGTGCCCCAGGTTTACTCTTCTCTGTCCTCTTTGTGTCCCCTTGATCCTTTGATGGTTCTTGAAATGGTTTCTTATAAGATTTACTTGAAGAGTCAATTTTTACTCACCATTTGTTTTCTCTTCAAGAGAGCAGCACACTCTTACTGCTTATAGTCAGCCACCCTGAACCTATACATTTGCATGTAGTCTTTCTGAAGTATAATAAGGTTTTTTGACTTTATTGTAGATACTTCATGAAATTCCTGCAACTTGAGTCACATAGAGTCCTCTGAGTACTAGCAGGCTTCCATGTGCCTCTTTGCTCATTTGCAACAGCCATACTCTTAACTTTTTTTTTTTCAAGATGGCTGACTAGAAACATTTTTATGTATGTGAAATCCATTTTGAAGAACAAAAATAGTATGTAGACAATCACACTTTGAATACACTGTCCAAGAGAGAACACGGGAGTTGAATAAAAAAGTAAAAGAGAACAGCATAAACTAGAAAGGAGTTGGAAAAGAGGCAGTTTTCTTAAGCAGGACTGGCCAGGAGCTGGGTGTGACTTCCCCATGCAAGGAGAGGGTGAGTGAGAGCCTTTCTGTGGCCCACTTTCTCCCTGGAGAATCATACAGTCCAGACCATGACAATGCACTTTTACTTTAACAAATCCTGAGTCTAACTTGAGGAACTCCTGGGAGAATGTGAAAAGGAACTCCTCTAGAGAAAGAGCTCATCTAGGGCCCCTTACCTTTTCTGAAACATAAGTGGCAATAGCAAGATATCATTTTTGATCTTAGGTTTTAATGGACTAAAAATTGTCCTGGTACACAGCAGCATCACCCCTAGGCATTAAGAAAACTCAGGCTGTTGCTTGGGGAACTGGCATGCAAGCATGCAGTAGGCTCCCATACCCAGGACTGAGAAGATGCTGTGTTCACTGGTGTTGGGAAGAGAGAACTACTCTTGGGACTTGAGCAGCTTACAGTTTGCCATGAAGCCTTGATTTCAAGTTTGGCAGGAGTTCCTATGGTCCAGGGCTGAGTTGCAGGCTAGTTATGGACTTCCAGGTCTGATGGGTCAGTTGAATCTTCTGCCACAGCCAGAAATGGGGAGCAAGCCTTGGTGGGACTGAGGCATGATAGGGATGCACATCCTTCTTCCACTGACCAGGGCTGCAGCTTCTGGAATGAGACCCACACTCTCTGTTGCAGGACATTGATGTGACAGGTGCTGTCTCTCACCTGAGCACTCTTCCAGGGACCTGAGCATCTCCCCACCCTAGCTGGTCAAAGTTGGTACCTACACTCACCATTGACGGACATAAGTGCAAGCCCACAGGTCCAGCTTTGCCTTTGCCTCAGAGAATGCATGGTTCGGGATCCTGCAGATTGCACCACCCCATCTACCACTTGAGGCACCTGAGCACTCTTCCTAGGGAGCTGAGATTTGGCCTAAACTCCCTGAAACTACCACTTCAACTGGTTTCTACTTGCAAGCATTGGTTGCTGGCCCAAAAAGCCCATCACGACTGCTGCCAACATGAACACATAGTGCTTGGGGAACAGAAGGACATCTCACACTGCTATTGCTATTGCCTATACTATGTTGACTGCATGGGGCTTAAGAGCCCACTTTCCTACTTAGTTCACTGATAACACAATTGCCATTCAAGAAAGACACCCAGAGGCCCAAGAACTGGCCCACCTGGAACCACCAATGTGGGTACCAGTGTACACCACTCCTTGGCACGAGGATGGATACTCTTAGCTACCACTGCTACCACTGGAGCCTGAAGACAGGCCCATCTGGTGTCAGTCCCTAGCACAACTTTACTAAAGCCTTCACTAACAAGCATACCCTAACACACAGAGGGAATCCACAGATACCACAAATGCTCTTTACAACCAAAAATAGTATACAGAGATTTAACTGCTGCATGCATCTTGAGGCAAAGCCAAAGGGCTCAACACAACCAACATTATAGAAACATCTTCAGGAAAAAGTCTCCCCTAAGGAAAGTAAATTTAAAAATAGAAAGAAGTGATTGTTATACCAGATGCACAGATGTCAACATAAAGACACACAAACATGAAAAAGCATGGAAATATGACACCCTTAAAGGAACACAATACTTCACCAGCAAGAGCTTCAAACAACAGAAAAAAAATATCAAAATTCCATGTAAAGAATCCAAAATAAAGAAGCTCAGTGTGATGCAAGAGAAGTCTGAATACCAATATGAAGAACTCAGAAAAACAAATCAGGACATAAATGAGAAATTTACCAAAATGTGTGTGTGTGTGTGTATATATATATATATATAAGATATGTATTTTTAAAATGTTTTATATATATATAATATATCTATTTTAAATGTTGTTATATATATATTTTAAATGTTTTGTATATATATATATTTTAAAACAGGAATTCTAGAACTGAAGAATTAACTTAAGGAAATACAAAATACATTCAAAACTTCAAGAATAAAACTATACAAAATAAAAGAAAACAATTTTACAACTTAAAGAAAGGTATTTTGAAATAATTCTGTGAGACAAAAATAAGAGAACAAAGAATTAAAAAAAAAAAAAAACAAGGCCTTCAGGATCTTTGGGACAACAGAAAACAACTGAATGTAAACGTTATTAATATTCCTAAGTGTGAAGATAGATCAAAGTTTAGAAAACATATTTAATGAAATAATAGATGAAAACTTCCCAAGTCTACCAAGAAGTTTAGACATCCAAACACAAGAGGCTCAGTGATCCAAAGAAACAGATTACAAAAAATCTTCATCACAGCACATTAATATAACTGTCCAAAGTCAATGTGAACAATTATTTTTAAAAACAGCAAGAGAAAGTCATATAGTTACCTATTAAAAAAAAACCCATTAGACTAACAATGACCCTCTCAGCAGAAACTTCAAAGGCCTAAAAATAAATGGATGATATATTCAAAGTGTAGAAAGAAAAACAACCCTGCTGACTGTGGATACTATATTCAGCAATACTTGCCTTCATAAATGAAGGAGAAATAAAGTCTTTCCCATACAAATACTGAGGGAATTTGTCACGATTAGATTGGCCCTACAAGAAATGCTCAAGAAGTCCTAAACATGAAAGCAAAAGGACATTAACCATTATGAAAACACGTGAAGGCAAAAGGAATTTACCATTATGAAAACACACAAAAATAGAACTCACTAGAAAAGCAATCACACAAAAATGGAAGAGAAATGAATCGAATGGCACTACTACAGAATTCCATCAAACCACAATGACAAACAATGTGAGAAAAAAAATAACTTATGAAACAAACAGAAAACAATTGACAATATGGCAGGAAGAAAACCTCAATTGTCAATAATAATTATGAACATAAACAGACTAAAATCTCAACTTAAATGACACAGATTGATGAAGTGGTAAAAAATGATCTAACCAAATTCTTCTTACAAGAAATTTACTTTATTTTAAAAGAGCTATTAACTGAAAGAAAAAGGGTAGAAAAAAATGGTCCTTCCAAATGAACATCAAAATTGGGTAGGAGTAGCTACATTTTTATAAAATCAAACAGACATTAGGTCAAAAACAATTAAAAAGGTAATAATATAATGATGAAGAAATCAATTCAGCAAGATAATATAACAATTCTAATTATATATTTACCCAACATTGGAGCATCCAGATTGATAAATATCACTAGATATCTAAAGAGGAGATAGATTGCAATACAATAATAATTAAGGATTTAATTCCCCACTCACATTACGCAGATCGTGAAGACAGAAATTCAACAAAGAATGTTTGACTGTAACTGGGTTATAAATCTAAATGGATGTAATAGACATTTACAGAACATCCTTCCTGACAACTGAAGAATACACATTCATCTTATCAACACATTGAATATTCTCCAGTATAAACCACAGGAGAGGCCACAAGAAAAAGCTTCAACACAATTTTTAAAAATTGAAATTATATCAAGTATCTTCTCGGACCACAGTGAACACTACTAGAAATTAATACCAACAGGAACTTTAGAAAGTATACAAATATTTGGAAAGAAAACAACTTGTTTGTGAATGACCATTGGGTCAATAAAGAATTTAAGATGGAAAGCAAAATATATTTGGAACAGAAATTGAAATGCAACATAGCAAAACTTGTTGGTTACAGCAAAAGGAGTGTTAAGAGAGAAGTATATGGCAATAAAGGCCTACATCCAAAAAAGGTACAAAGATTACAAAGTAACAATTTAATGATGCATATTAATCAACTAGAAAAGCCTGAACAAATCAAGATTACATTTAGCAGAAGAAAAGAAATAGCAAAGATTAAAACAGCTAAATGAAGTTGAAGCTAAAAACATAATACAAAGAATCAATGAGATTAGAAGTTGGGCAGATAAACAAAATTGATCAACTGTGAACTAAGCTAACAAAAAAGGAGGAAGACCCAAATAAACACAGAAATGACAAAGGAAACATTAAAATTTATACCACAGATATTAAAAAAAAATTGTCAGAGACTATTATGAAAACTGTATGCTTAGAATCTAGAAAACCTGTAGGAAACAGATACATTCCTGGAAACATAAAATCTACTGAAATTGAATCAGGAAGAAATAGAAAATCTGAGAAGACAACTAATGAGTGATGAGCCTGAAGCTGCTATAGAGTCTCAAAACAAAAACAAGCCAAGAATGGATGTATTCACAGCCGAATTCTACCAAATAAATAAAGAACTATACCAATCATACTGAAATTATTACAAAAACTTGAGAAGGAGTGAATTAATGCCAACGTCACCAAAGTCAGGATCACCCTGATACCAAAACAAAATAAGGAAATATATATATATATATATATTTGTAATGCCAATATTTTTAATATACCTAGACACAAATATCTTCAACAAAATACTAGCAAAGTTGAATCTAACAGCATGTCAAATAGACCACATACTATGATTAAGTGGCTGCTATAGCAGGGATGTAAAGATGGTTCAACATAGGCAAATAAGTAAATGTGATATATCACATCAACAGATTCGAGAACAAAAACCTTGTTATCATTTCAATTGTCAAAGAAGAAATGTTTATCATTTCAACTGATAAAACTTATCATGCCTTCATGGTAAAAAAATTCAAAAAACTAGCCACAGAAGCAACATACCTAAAAATAGTAAAGGCCACATATGACAAACCCCCAGGTAACATCGTACTAACTTTGGAAATGCTGAAAGCACTTCCTCTAACAATGGGAACAAAACGAGAATACCCATGTTTGCTACTTTTCAATGTAGTACTGGAAGTGATAACTAGAACAACCAGGCAACAGCAATAAATAAAAGGCATCTAATTAGAAAAAGAGGACGTTAAATAATCTCTGTTTGCCAAAGATATAATCTTGCATGTAGAAAAACCTAAGAACTTCACCAAAAATATTTAAATTTGATAAATGAATTCAGTAAAGTTTCAAGATACAAGAATCAACTTACAAAATCAGTATAATTTCTATATACTAATTATGATCTGAGAAAGCATAAAGGCAATCTCATTTATAATAGTTACAGAAACAAACAAAATACCTGTCTATAAATTTTGCCAAGGAGGAGAAAGATTACTACAAAGAAAACTACAAGACACAGATAAAAGCAATTGAAGATTTCAAAAATAAATGGAAGAACATTCTATGCTCATACATCAGAAGAATTAATATCATTAAAATGACCATATCACACAAAGAAATCTACAGATTCAGTGCAATTCCCATCAAAATACCAACATCATTTTCACAGTATTATAAAAAATTAAAATTTATAAGGAACCAAAAAAGAGCCCTAATAACTAAAGTGTTCCTAAGCAAAAAAAAAAAAAAAAAAAAGCTAGAATAGTTTCATTACCTCACTTCAATAATATTATGAGGTGATAGTAAGCAAAACAGCATGGTGCTGGTAAAAAAAAAAAAAAAAAAAAAAAAAAAAAAAAAAGACGTGTAGGTCAATGGTACAGAATAGAGAACCCAGAAATAAAGCCACATAAATACAGCCAAGTGATCTTTGACAAAGGCAGCAATAATATACATTGTGGAAATGAATCACTTTTCAATAAATGGTGCTGGGAAAATTGGATAGTCATATACAAAAGAATGAAACTGGACTACCTTATTTTACCATATACAAAAATCAACTCAAGATTAATTAAAAACCTAGACAGAAGATCCCAAATTATAAAAAACAAAACAAAACAGAAAACTAAAAGAAAACCAAGGGGAAATATTTTGGACATCTATCTAGGCAAATAATTTATGACTAAGACCACAAAGGCACAGTCAATAGAAACAAAAATGGACAAATGTGACTTAATTAAATTTAAAACCTTTGCACAGCAAAGATGTAATCAACAGAGTGATGAAACAACCTATTGAATGGAAGAAAGTATTTGCAAATTATTCATTAAACTGAAGACTTACATTCAGAATATATAACAAGCTCAAACAACTCAACAATGATAAAACATTTCATTTACAACTGGGCAGAGGACATAAACAGACATTTTTCAAATAAAAGACATACAAATGACCAATATGTATATGAAAACTAGCTCAACATCACTAGCTATCAGAGAAATGCAAGTCAAAACCAATGTGAGATTTTTATCCTACTCCAGTCAGAATGGGCATTATTACAAATACAAAAAGTAACATATGTTCACGAGGATTTGGAGAAAAGGAAATCTTACACATTGTGCCAATATAAACTAGTGTAGTCTGTGTGAAAAACAGTATGGAGGTTTATCAGAGGGGTAATAATAGAACTACTGTTTCATCTGGCAGTCTCTCTACTGGATATCTACCCAAAGGGAAAGCAATTATATAAAAGATACCTGCATTTGTATGTTTATACAGAATTATTCACAATAGCAGAGATATGGAATCAACCTAAGTGTTCATAAATATATGATTGGATAAATAATGTTAACAGTGGGGTGTTAAAGTCTCCCATTATTATTGTATGGGAGTCTAAGTCTCTTTGTAAGTCTCTAAGGACCTGCTTTATGAATCTGGGTGCTCCTGTATTGGGTATATATTTAGGATAGTTAGCTCTTCTTGTTGAATTGATCCCTTCACCATTATGTAATGGCCTTCTTTGTCTCTTTTGATCTTTGTTGGTTTAAAGTCTGTTTTATCAGAGACTAGGATTGCAACCCCTGACTTTTTTTTGTTTTCCATTTGCTTGGCAGATCTTCCTCCATCCCTTTATTTTGATCCTATGTGTGTCTTGGCATGTGAGATGGGTCTCCTGAATACAGCATACTGATGGGTCTTGACTCTTTGTCCAATTTGCCAGTCTGTGTCTTTTAATTGGACCTTTTCATCCATTTACATTTAAGGTTAATATTGTTATGTGTGAACTTGATCCTGTCATTGTGATATTAGCTGGTTATTTTGCTCGTTAGTTGATGCAGTTTCTTCCTAGCATCGATGGTCTTTACATTTTTGCATGTTTTTGCAATGGCTAGTAATGGTTGTTCCTTTCCATGTTTAGTGCTTCCTTCAGGATCTCTTGTAGGGCAGGCCTGGTGGTGACAAAATCTCTAAGCATTTGCTTGTCTGTAAACAATTTTATTTCTTCTTCACTTATGAAACTTAGTTTGGCTGGATATGAAATTCTGAGTTGAAAATTCTTTTCTTTAAGAATGTTGAATATTGGCCTCCACTCTCTTCTGGCTTGTAGATTTCTGCCAAGAGATCTGCTGTTAGTCTGATGGGCTTCCCTTTGTGTGTAACCCGACCTTTCCCTCTGGCTGCCCTTGTCTTTTCTCCTTCATTTCAACTTTGGTGAATCTGACAATTATGTGTCTTGGAGTTGCTCTTCTCGAGGAGTATCTTTGTGGCGTTCTCTGTATTTCCTGAATTTTAGTGTTGGCCTGCCTTGCTAGGTTTGGGAAGTTCTCCTGGATAATATCCTGCAGAGTGTTTTCCAACTGTGTTCCATTCTCCCCATCACTTTCAGGCACCCCAATCAGACGTAGATTTGGTCTTTTCACATAATCCCATACTTCTTACAGGCTTTTTGACGTGCTGCTGAATCCGGTTTGCCAGTATTTTATTGAGGATTTGTGCATCGATGTTCATCAGGGATATTGGTCTAAAATTCTCTTTTTATGTTGTGTCTCTGCCAGGCTTTGGTATCAGGATGATGTTGGCCTCATAAAATGAGTTAGGGAGGATTCCCTCTTTTTCCATTGATTGGAATAGTTTCAGAAGGAATGGTACCAACTCCTCCTTGTACCTCTGGTAGAATTCAGCTGTGAATCCATCTGGTCCTGGACTTTTTTTGGTTGGTAGGCTATTAATTATTGTTTCAATTTCAGAGCCTGCTATTGGTCTATTCAGGGATTCAACTTCTTCCTGGTTTAGTCTTGGAAGAGTGTAAGTGTCCAGGAAATTATCCATTTCTTCTAGATTTTCTAGTTTATTTGCATAGAGGTGTTTATAGTATTCTCTGATGGTAGTTTGTATTTCTGTGGGGTCCGTGGTGATAACCCCTTTATCATATTTATTGCATCAATTTGATTCTTCTCTCTTTTCTTTTTTATTAGTCTTGCTAGCGGTCTGTCAATTTTGTTGATCTTTTCAAAAAACCAACTCCTGGTTTCATTGATTTTTTGGAGGGATTTTTGTGTCTCTATCTCCTTCAGTTCTGCTCTGATCTTAGTTATTTCTTGCCTTCTGCTAGCTTTTGAATGTGTTTTCTCTTGCTTCTCTAGTTCTTTTAATTGTGATGTTAGAGTGTCAATTTTAGATCTTTCCTGCTTTCTCTTGTGGACATTTAGTGCTATAAATTTCCCTCTACACACTGCTTTAAATGTGTCCCAGAGATTCTGGTATGTTGTATCTTTGTTCTCATTGGTTTCAAAGAACATCTTTATTTCTGCCTTCATTTCGTTATGTACCCAGTAGTCATTCAGGAGCAGGTTGTTCAGTTTCCATGTAGTTGAGTGGTGTTGATTGAGTTTCTTAGTCCTGAGTTCTAGTTTGATTGCACTGTGGTCTGAGAGACACTTTGTTACAATTTCTGTTCCTGTACATTTGCTGAGGAGTGCTTTACTTCCAATTACGTGGTCAATTTTGGAATAAGTGCGATGTGGTGCTGAGTAGAATGTATATTCTGTTGATTTGGGGTGGAGAGTTCTATAGATGTCTATTAGGTCTGCTTGCTGCAAAGCTGAGTTCGGTTCCTGGATATCCTTGTTAACTTTCTGTCTCGTTGATCTGTCTAATGTTGACAGTGGATTGTGGAGTGTTGAAGTCTCCCATTATTATTGTATGGGAGTCTAAGTCTCTTTGTAAGTCTCTAAGGACTTGCTTTATGAATCTGGGTGCTCCTGTATTGGCTGCATATATATTTAGGATAGTTAGCTCTTCCTGTTGAATTGATCCTTTTACCATTATGTAATGGCCTTCTTTGTCTCTTTTGATCTTTGATGGTTTAAAGTCTGTTTTATCAGAGACTAGGATTGCAACCCCTGCTTTTTTTTTTCTCCATTTGGTTGGTAAATCTTCCTCCATCCCTTTATTTTGAGCCTATGTATGTCTCTGCGTGTGAGATGGATCTCCTGAATACAGCAGACTGATGGGTATTGACTGTTCATCCAGTTTACCAGTCTGTGTCTTTTAATTGGAGCATTTAGTCCATTTACATTTAAGGTTAATATTGTTATGTGTGAACTTGATCGTGCCATTATGATATTAACTGGTGATTTTGCTCGTTAGTTGATGCAGTTTCTTCCTAGCCTCGATGGTCTTTACATTTTGGCATGTTTTTGCAATGGCTGGTACCGATTGTTCCTTTCCATGTTTAGTGCTTCCTTCAGGGTCTCTTGTAAGGCAGGCCTAGTGGTGAGAAAATCTCTAAACATTTGCTAATCTGTAAAGGATCTTATGTGTCCTTCACTGATGAAACTCAGTTTGGCTGGATATGAAATTCTGGCTTGAAAATTCTTTTCTTTAAGAATGTTGAGGAGGGGGCGGAGCAAGATGGCCAAATAGGAACAGCTCCAGTCTCCAACTCCCGGCGCGAGCGACACAGAAGACCGGTGATTTCTGCATTTTCAACTGAAGAACTGGGTTGATCTCACTGGGGAGTGCCGGACAATCGGTGCTGGTCAGCTGCTGCAGCCCGACCAGCGAGAGCTGAAGCAGGGCGAGGCATTGCCTCACCTGGGAAGCACAAGGGGGAAGGGAATCCCTTTTCCTAGCCAGGGGAACTGAGACACACAACACCTGGAAAATCGGGTAACTCCCACCCCAATACCGCACTTTAAGCAAACAGGCACACCAGGAGATCATATCCCACACCTGGCTAGGAGGGTCCCACACCCACGGAGCCTCCCTCATTGCTAGCACAGCAGTCTGTGATCTACCGGCAAGGCAGTAGCGAGGCTGGGGGAGGGGCGCCCGCCATGGCTGAGGCTTAAGTAGGTAAACAAAGCTGCTGGGAAGCTCAAAGTGGGTGGAGCTCACAGCAGCTCAAGGAAACCTGCCTGTCTCTGTAGACTCCACCTCTGGGGACAGGGCACAGTAAACAATAACAAACGCAGCCGAAACCTCTGCAGACGCAAAGGACTCTGTCTGACAGCTTTGAAGAGAGCAGTGGATCTCCCAACACGGAGGTTGAGATCTGAGAAGGGACAGACTCCCTGCTCAAGTGGGTCCCTGACCCCTGAGTAGCCTAACTGGCAGACATCCCCCACTAGGGGCAGTCTGACACCCCACACCTCACAGGGTGGACTACACCCCTGAGAGGAAGCCTCCAAAGCAAGAATCAGACAGGTACACTCGCTGTTCAGAAATAATCTATCTTCTGCAGCCTCTGCTGCTGATACCCAGGCAAATAGGGTCTGGAGTGGACCTCAAGCAATCTCCAACAGACCTACAGCTGAGGGTCCTGACGGTTAGAAGGAAAACAATCAAACAGGAAGGACGCCTACACCAAAACCCCATCAGTACATCACCATCATCAAAGACCAGAGGCAGATAAAACCACAAAGATGGGGGAAAAGCAGGGCAGAAAAGCTGGAAATTAAAAAATAAGAGCACATCTCCCCCGGCAAAGGAGCGCAGCTCATCGCCAGCAACGGATCAAAGCTTGACGGAGAATGACTTTGACGAGATCAGAGAAGAAGACTTCAGTCCATCTAATTTCTCAGAGCTGAAGGAGGAATTACGTACCCAAAGAAACTAAAAATCTTGAAAAAAAAAAGTGGAAGAATTGATGGCTAGAGTACTTATTGCAGAGAAGGTCAAAAACGAAATGAAAGAGATGAAAACCATGACACGAGAAATACGTGACAAATGCACAAGCTTCAGTAACCGACTCGATCAACTGGAAGAAAGAGTATCAGTGATTGAGGATCAAATGAATGAAATGAAGCGAGAAGAGAAACCAAAAGAAAAAAGAAGAAAAAGAAATGAACAAAGCCTGCAAGAAGTATGGGATTATGTAAAAAGACCAAATCTATGTCTGATTGGGGTGCCTGAAAGTGAGAGGGAAAATGGAACCAAGTTGGAAAACACTCTTCAGGATATCATCCAGGAGAACTTCCCCAACCTAGTAGGGCAGGCCAACATTCAAATCCAGGAAATACAGAGAACGCCACAAAGATACTCCTCGAGAAGAGCAACTCCAAGACACATAATTGCCAGATTCACCAAAGTTGAAATGAAGGAAAAAATCTTAAGGGCAGCCAGAGAGAAAGGTCGGGTTACCCACAAAGGGAAGCCCATCAGACTAACAGCAGATCTCTTGGCAGAAACTCTCCAAGCCAGAAGAGAGTGGGGGCCAATATTCAACATTCTTAAAGAAAAGAATTTTAAACCCAGAATTTCATATCCAGCCAAACTAAGTTTCATAAGTGAAGGAGAAATAAAATCCTTTACAGACAAGCAAATGCTTACAGATGTTGTCACCACCGGGGCTGCCCTACAAGAGATGCTGAAGGAAGCACTCAACATGGAAAGGAACAACCAGTACCAGCCATTGCAAAAATATGCCAAAATGTAAAGACCATCGAGGCTAGGAAGAAACTGCATCAACTAACGAGCAAAATCACCAGTTAATATCATAATGGCACGATCAAGTTCACACATAACAATGTTAACCTTAAATGTAAATGGACTAAATGGTCCAATTAAAAGACACAGACTGGCAAACTGGATAAAGAGTCAAGACCCATCAGTCTGCTGTATTCAGGAGACCCATCTCACATGCAGAGACATACATAGGATCAAAATAAAGGGATGGAGGAAGATTTACCAAGCAAATGGAGAACAAAAAAAAGCGGGGGTTGCAATACTAGTCTCTGATAAAACAGACATTAAACCATCAAAGATCAAAAGAGACAAAGAAGGCCATTACATAATGGTAAAGGGATCAATTCAACAGGAAGAACTAACTATCCTAAATATATATGCACCCAATGCAGGAGCACCCAGATTCATAAAGCAAGTCCTTAGAGACTTACAAAGAGACTTATACTCCCATACAATAATAATGGGAGACTTCAAACTCCACTGTCAACATTAGACACATCAACGAGACAGAAAGTTAACAAGGATATCCAGGAATTGAACTCATCTCTGCAGCAAGCAGACCTAATAGACATGTATAGAACTCTCCACCCCAAATCAACAGAATATACATTCTTCTCAGCACCACATCGTACTTACTCCAAAATTGACCACGTAATTGGAAGAAAAGCACTCCTCAGCAAATGTACAAGAAGAGAAATTATAACAAAGTGTCTCTCAGACCACAGTGCAATCAAACTAGAACTCAGGACTAAGAAACTCAATCAAAACCGCTCAACTACATGGAAACTGAACAACCTGCTCCTGAATGACTACTGGGTACATAACGAAATGAAGGCAGAAATAAAGATGTTCTTTGAAACCAATGAGAACAAATATACAACATACCAGAATATCTGGGACACATATAAAGCAGTGTGTAGAGGGAAATTTATACCACTAAATGCCCAGAAGAGAAAGCAGGTAAGATCTAAAATTGACACTCTCACATCGCAATTAAAAGAACTAGAGAAGCAAGAGCAAACACATTCGAAAGGTAGCAGAAAGCAAGAAATAACTAAGATCAGAGCAGAACTGAAGGAGATAGAGACACAAAAATCCCTCCAAAAAATCAATGAAACCAGGAGTTGGTTTTTTGAAAACATCAACAAAATTGACAGACCACTAGCAAGACTAATAAAGAAGAAAAGAGAGAAGAATCAAATCGACGCAATTAAATATGATAAAGGGAATATCACCACCGACCCCACAGAAATACAAACTACCATCAGAGAATACTATAAACACCTCTACGCAAATAAACTGAAAATCTAGAAGAAATGGATAATTTCCTGGACACTTACACTCTTCCAAGACTAAACCAGGAAGAAGTTGAATCCCTGAATAGACCAATAGCAGGCTCTGAAATTGAGGCAATAATTAATAGCCTACCAACCAAAAAAAGTCCAGGACCAGATGGATTCACAGCTGAATTCTACCAGAGGTACAAGGAGGAGCTGGTACCATTCCTTCTGAAACTATTCCAATCAATAGAAAAAGAGGGAATCCTCCCTAACTCATTTTATGAGGCCAACATCATCCTGATACCAAAGCCTGGCAGAGACACAACAAAAAAAGAGAATTTTAGACCAATATCCCTGATGAACATCGATGCAAAAATCCTCAATAAAATACTGGCAAACCAGATTCAGCAACACATCAAAAAGCTTATCCACCATGATCAAGTGGGCTTCATCCCTGGGATGCAAGGCTGGTTCAACATTCGCAAATCAATAAACATAATCCAGCATATAAACAGAACCAAAGACAAGAACCACATGATTATCTCAATAGATGCAGAAAAGGTTTTTGACAAAATTCAACAGCCCTTCATGCTAAAAACGCTCAATAAATTCGGTATTGATGGAACGTACCTCAAAATAATAAGACCTATTTATTACAAACCCACAGCCAATATCATAGTGAATGGGCAAAAACTGGAAAAATTCCCTTTGAAACCTGGCACAAGACAGGGATGCCCTCTCTCACCACTCCTATTCAACATAGTGTTGGAAGTTCTGGCTAGGGCAATCAGGCAAGAGAAAGAAATCACGGGTATTCAGTTAGGAAAAGAAGAAGTCAAATTGTCCCTGTTTGCAGATGACATGATTGTATATTTAGAAAACCCCATTGTCTCAGCCCAAAATCTCCTTAGGCTGATAAGCAACTTCAGCAAAGTCTCAGGATACAAAATTAATGTGCAAAAATCACAAGCATTCGTATACACCAGTAACAGATAAGCAGAGAGCCAAATCAAGACTGAACTTCCATTCACAATTGCTTCAAAGAGAATAAAATACCTAGGAATCCAACTGACAAGGGATGTAAAGGACCTCTTCAAGGAGAACTACAAACCACTGCTCAGTGAAATCAAAGAGGACACAAACAAATGGAAGAACATACCATGCTGATGGATAGGAAGAATTAATATCGTGAAAATGGCCATACTGCCAAAGGTAATTTATAGATTCAATGCCATCCCCATCAAGCTACCAATGAGTTTCTTCACAGAATTGGAAAAAACTGCTTTAAAGTTCATATGGAACCAAAAAAGAGCCCGCATCTCCAAGACAATCCTAAGTGAAAAGAACAAAGCTGGAGGCATCACGCTACCTGACTTCAAACTATACTACAAGGCTACAGTAACCAAAACAGCATGATACTGGTACGAAAACAGAGATATAGACCAATAGAACAGAACAGAGTCCTCAGAAGTAATACCACACATCTACAGCCATCTGATCTTTGACAAACCTGAGAGAAACAAGAAGTAGGGAAAGGATTCCCTATTTAATAATTGGTGCTAGGAAAATTGGCTAGCCATAAGTAGAAAGCTGAAACTGGATCCTTTCCTTACTCCTTATACGAAAATTAATTCAAGATGGATTAGAGACTTAAATGTTAGACCTAATATCATAAAAATCCTAGAGGAAAACCTAGGTAGTAGCATTCAGGACATAGGCATGGGCAATGACTTCATGTCTAAAACACCAAAAGCAACAGCAGCAAAAGCCAAAATTGACAACTGGGATCTCATTAAACTAAAGAGCTTCTGCACAGCAAAAGAAACTACCATCAGAGTGAGCAGGCAACGTACAGAATGGGAGAAAATTTTTGCAATCTACTCATCCGACAAAGGGCTAATATCCAGAAACTACAAAGAACTCAAACAAATTTACAAGAAAAAAACAGACAACCCCTTCAAAAAGTAGGCAAGGGATATGAACAGACATTTCTCAAAAGAAGACATTCATACAGCCAACAGACACATGAAAAAATGCTCATCATCACTGGCCATCAGAGAAATGCAAATCAAAACCACAATGAGATACCATCTCACACCAGTTAGAATGGCCATCATTAAAAAGTCAGGAAACACGGGCACCTGTTGTCCCAGCTACTCGGGAGGCTGAGGCAGGAGAATGGCGTGAACCCGGGAGGCGGAGCTCGCAGTGAGCTGAGATTGTGCCACTGCACTCCAGCCTGGGCGACAGAGCGAGACTCCGTCTCAAAAAAAAAAAAAAAAAAAAAAGTCAGGAACAACAGGTGCTGGAGAGGATGTGGAGAAATAGGAACACTTTTACACTGTTGGTGGGACTGTAAACTAGTTCAACCATTATGGAAAACAGTATGGCGATTCCTCAAGGATCTAGAACTAGATGTACCATATGACCCAGCCATCCCATTACTGGGTATATACCCAATGGATTATAAATTATGCTGCTATAAAGACACATGCACTCGTATGTTTATTGCACCACTATTCACAATAGCAAAGACTTGGAATCAACCCAAATGTCCATCAGTGACAGACTGGATTAAGAAAATGTGGCAAATATACACCATGGAATACTATGCAGCCATCAAAAAGGATGAGTTTGTGTCCTTTGTAGGGACATGGATGCAGCTGGAAACCATCATTCTTAGCGAACTATCACAAGAACAGAAAACCAAACACCGCCTGTTCTCACTCATAGGTGGGAACTGAACAATGAGATCACTTGGACTCAGGAAGGGGAACATCACACACCGGGGCCTATCATTGGGAGGGGGGAGGGGGGAGGGATTGCATTGGGAATTATACCTGATGTAAATGACGAGTTGATGGGTGCAGCACAGCAACATGGAACAAGTATACATATGTAACAAACCTGCACGTTATGCACATGTACCGTACAACTTAAAGTATAATAATAAATTAATTTAAAAAAAAAAAAAAAAGAATGTTGAATATTGGCCCCCACTCTCTTCTGGCTTGTAGAGTTTCTGCCGAGAGATCAGCTGTTAGTCTGATGGGCTTCTCTTTGTGGGTAACCTGACCTTTCTCTCTGGCTGCCCTTAAGATTTTTTCCTTCATTTCAACTTTGGTGAATCTGGCAATTACGTGTCTTGGAGTTGCTCTTCTCGAGGAGTATCTTTGTGGCATTCTCTGTATTTCCTGAATTTGAAAGTTGGCCTGCCCTACTAGGTTGGGGAAGTTCTCCTGGATGATATCCTGAAGAGTGTTTTCCAACTTGGTTCCATTTTCCCTGTCACTTTCAGGCACACCAATCAGACGTAGGTTTGGTCTTTTCACATAATCCCATATTTCTTGGAGGCTTTGTTCATTTCTTTTTACTCTTTTTTCTCTAAACTTCTCTTGGCGCTTCATTTTATTCATTTGATCTTCAATCACTGATACTCTTTCTTCCAGTTGATCGAGTTGGTTACTGAAGCTTGTGCATTTGTCACGTAGTTCTCGTGTCATGGTTTTAATCTCTATCCGTTCATTTATGGACTTCTCTGCATTGGTTATTCTAGTTATCCATTCTTCCTTCAAGGTTTTTAGTTTCTTTGTGCTGGGTATGTAGTTCCTCCTTTAGCTCTGAGAAGTTTGATCCACTAAAGCCTTCTTCTCACATCTCATCAAAGTCATTCTCTGTCCAGCTTTGTTCCATTGCCTGCAATGAGCTGAATTCCTTTGCAGGGGGAGATGTGCTCTGATTTTTTGAATTTCCAGCTTTTCTGCCCTGCTTTTCCCCCATCTTTGTGGTTTTATCTTCCTTTGGTCTTTGCTGATGGTGATGTACTGATGGGGTTTTGGTGTGGGTGTCCTTTCTGTTAGTTTTCCTTCTAACCATCAGGACCCTCAACTGCAGGTCTGTGGAGTTGTTTTGAGGTCCACTTCAGACCCTGTTTGCCTGGGTATCAGCAGCGGAGGCTGCTGAAGATAGAATATTGCTGAACAGCTAGTGTTGCTGTCTGATTCTTGCTCTGGAAGCTTCATCTCAGAGGTGTACCCAGCCATGTGAGGTGTGAGGTGTCAGACTGCCCCTAGTGGGGTATGTCTCCCAGTTAGGCTACCCAGGGGCCATAGACCCACTTGAGCAGGCAATCTGTCCCTTCTCAGATCTCAACCTCCGTGTTGGGAGATCCACTGCTCTCTTCAAAGCTGTCAGGCAGGGACATTTACATCTGCAGAGGTTTCTGCTGCTTTTTGGTTAGCTATGCCCTGTCCTCAGAGGTGGAGTCTACAGAGGCAGGCAGGTCTCCTTGAGCTGTGGTGGGCACCACACAGTTTGAGCTTCCAGGTGACTTTGTTTACCTACTTAAGCCTCAGGGATGGTGGGAGCCCCTCCCCCAGCCTCACTGACACCTTGCAGTTAGATCTCAGACTCCTGTGCTAGCAATAATGGAGGCTCCATGGGCCTGGGACCCTCTGGGCCAGGCGTGGGATTTAATCTCCTGGTGTGCCATTTGCTAAGACCCTTGGTAAAGTGCAGTATTGGGTTGGAGGTTACCCGATTTTTCAGGTGTTGTGTGTCTTAGTTTCCCTTGGCTAGGAAAAGGAATTCCCTTCCCCCTTGTGCTTCCCAGGTGAGGTGATGCTTCGCAGTGTTTCAGCTCTCCCTGGTTGGGTTGCACCCACTGACCAGCACAGACTGTCCTACATGCCCCAGTGAGATGAACCTGGTATGTCAGTTGAAAATGCAGAAATCACCCATCTTCTATGTTGCTCACGCTGGGAGCTGGAGGCTGGAGCTATTCCTATTCGTCCATCTGGGGTGCCCCCCTCCCCTGAGATATGTTGATACAGGTATAAAATGCACAGTAATCACATCAGGGTAAATGGAATTTTCATTACCTAAAGGATTTATCCTCCTCTTGTGTTACAAACAACCCGATTATACTCTTTCCATTATGTTTAAAAGTTCAACAAATTATTGTTGACTGACTGTAGTCACACTGTTGTGCTATCATACACTAGATCATATTTATTCTATCTAACTATGTATTTGTACCCACTAACAATCCTCCCTCCCATCATCCTTCACTACCCTTACTAGCCTCTGGTAACCACGATTTTACTCCCAAGGAATCCTCCTTCTTCTTTAATGTAAATGCTTACTGCTACATACCAACCTGTTTATATAGGTTTTGCTGCATCCCATATGTTTAGGTATGTTGTAATTTAATTCGTCTTAAGGTATTTTCTAATTTTCATTCTGATTTCCTCTTTCACCTGTTGGCTGTTTGAAAATATTGTTAAATTTCCAGTCTTCATGGATTTTCCAGTTTCCCTTCTGCTGTTGATTTCTAATTTTATTGGAAAACATGTTTTGTACATTATTTGGGCCTGACCACCATACCTGACCCAAATAATATATATTTTAGCTGGCAACAAATTAACTTCAACCACATATGAAAACGTTATTCTTGTACATATATGCCCCTCTTTATGTTATTGATGTCAAAATTATATTGTGTATCTAGTATCATAGATTCATAGTTATTTTCATGTTTTTGTCCTTTCATTTCATGCCAGAATTAGAAGTGATTTATACACCAATATTATAGTATCACAGGAGTTAATATCTGTCTGCATATTTACGTCTGCCTGAGATCTTTGTTGGTTATTTATGGTTTTATGTTGCTAACAAGTGTCTTTTGATTTCAACTTGAAGGACTCCCTTTGGCAATTCTTGATGACAGGTGTAAAGGGAATGAAAAACCTCAGTTTATGTTTGTCTTGGAAAGTCTTAATTTTTTCTTCAGTTTTGAAGAACTGTTTTGCTGAACCTAGTGTTCTTATTTCTCAGGGTTTTATTTTTTTCTCTGCCCTTTGAATATATCATTCCAGTCCCTTCTGTACTGTAAGGTTTCTGCTGGGAAATATGGTGATAGTCTTATGGAAACTTCTTTCTGCACAGTGAGTAGCTTTTCTCCTGCTACCTATAAGATTCTCTCTTTATCTGTGATTTTTGACTATTTGATTATAATTTGTCTTGGTATGAGTCTGCTTGGGTTTATCTTAGTTGGAGTTTAATTTTTTAGCTTTTCCCATTTTTATGTAACTTTCCTCAAAATTGAGAAGTTTTTGGCCTTCTTTCTTCAAATAATTCCTCTTCCCTTTCACTCTTTTATGTGTGTTTCATATGCATACATTTGTCCAGTTGATGGTGTCACATGAGTCTCTTAGACTCTCTTCACTTTCTTTCATTTGTTTCTTTTTTGCCACTCTGAGATGAAAATTTTAAATGACCTATTTTCAGGTTTGCTAATTATTTGTTCTGCTTGATCTAGTCTGCTTTTGTACCCCTCTACCAAATTTTGCAATTCCGTTATTCTATTCTTCAGCCTCAGAACTTAGTTTTTTAAAATAGGTTCTCTCTCTTTGTTGATATTCTCATTTTGTCTGTTTTTTCTTTTAGTTACTGAGCATTTTTAAGATGGCTATTTTGAATTCTTTCTCAGATAATTCATAAACCATTTCTAAAAATTGTTCTCTTGTTTTTAAATTTTCTTAATTTTATTTTAAGTTCCAGGATACAAGTGCAGAATGTATAGGTTTGTTACATAGGTATAGGTGTGCCATGGTGGTTTGCTGTACCTATCAACCTGTCTTCTAGGTTTTGAGACCCACTTGCATTAGCTATTTTTCCTAATGCTCTTTCTCTCCTCACCCCCACCCACCGAGTAGCCCCGGTGTGTGTTGTTCCCCTCCCTGTGTCCATGTGTTCTCATTGTCCAACTCCCACTTATGAGTAAGAACATGCAGTGCTTGGTTTTCTGTCCCTGTGTTAGTTTGCTGAGGATGATGGCTTCCAGCTTCATCCATGTTCCTGCAAAGGACATGATCTTGTTCCTTTTTATGTCTACATAGTATTCCATGGTGTATATGTACCACATTTTCTTTATCCAGTCTCTCCCTCCCTTCTCCATAATTTTTTGGATAATTTGGGTAGTATTATAATTAGTTCTTTCTTAAATATTTGATAGAATTCAGCAGTGAAACCATCAGGTTACTGCTTCTGTCTCATTACTCATAATTAGTTTGCTAAGATTTTTTATTTTTCCATGGCTCACTCATGTTAGGTTATATATGTAAATAATTTTTTTTTTAGTTTTTCAAAATTACTGGCATATAGTTGTTCATAATAACTTCTTTCTTCCTTTCTATTAATTTAAGGTTTGGCATGTTGTTGCTTTTCTAGTTCTCAAAGGTGCAGAATGTGCTTGTTTATAAAGTCTTTCTACTTTTTTGATGTATGCATTTATTGCTATAAACTTTCCTCTTAGTACAACTACTAATGTATCCCATAGGTTTTGATATGTTTCCATTTTATTTTTCTGTCAAGAAATTAAGATTTTTTCCTTCACTTCTTTATTTACTTATTGTTTGCTCCACAGCATGCTATTTAATTTCCATGTATTTGCTTAGTCTCCAAAATTCTGCTTGTTATCAATTGCCAGTATTATTTAATTGAGGTAAAAGAAGATACTTGTTATTATATTTATTTTAAAAAAAATTGTAAGACTTGCTTTGTAGCCCAATATGTGTTCTCTCTTGGAGAATGTTCCATGAAACGATGAGAAGGTTGTGTATTTTGCAGCCATTGGATAAAATGCGTCCTTTTCTCTCAGATTGCACAATTCCCTTTAGTGTTTCTTATACGATAGTTCTAGTGGTTATGAAATCCCTCATCTTTGTTTGTCTAGATAACTCATTATTTTTTTCATCTTTGAAGGAAACTCTGGTAGGCACAATATTCTAAGTTCAAAGCTTTTTTTTCCTTCATTATTTTGAAGATAGAATCTCACTCTCCCCTTGTCTGTAAGGTTTCCTTTGAGAAGTTTGCTTCCAGACTATCAGAGCTCTTCATAAGTTATTTGCTTCATCTTACTGATTTTATGGTCCTTTCTTTGTTCTTGACCCTAGAGATTGATTTTTTTTTTTCAAATTTTATTTTAAGAACAGGGGATAAAGAAAATGTGGCACATATACACCATGGAATACTATGCAGCCACAAAAAAGATGAGTTCATGTCCTTTGCAAGGACATGGATGAAGCTGGAAACCATCATTCTCAGCAAAATAACACAAAAACGGAAAACTAAACACTGCATGTTCTCACTCATAAGTGGGAATTGAACAATGAGAACACATGGACACAGGGAGAGGAACATCACACGCCGGGGCCTGTTGGTGGGTGGGAGGCTAGGGGAGGGATAGGATTAGGAGAAATACCTAATGTAGATGATGGGTTGATGGGTGCAGCAAACCACCAGGGCACGTGTATACCTATGTAACAAACCTGCATGTTCTGCATATGTATCCCAGAACTGTATATTAGACCTTTGTCAGATACAGAGTTTGCAAATATTTTATCTCATTCTAGAAGTTTTCTATTTACTCTGTTGATGGTTTCTTTTTCTGTGCAAAAGCTCTTTCACTTAATTATATCCTACTTGTCAAATTTTGTTTTTGTTGCAATTGCTTATGGGTACTTAGTTATAAATTCCTTCCAAAGGATGATGTCCAGATGTTGTTTTCTAGATTTTCTTCTAGGATGTTTATAAGTTTAATCTTACATATGTCTTTAATCAATCTTGAGTTAAGTTTTGAATATGGTGAAATGTATTTTGCACATGACTAGCCAGTTATCTAAACACCATTTATTGATAGGCACCTCATTCCCCATTACTTGTTATTGTCAACTTTGTGGAAGAACAGGTTATTTGTAGATTTGAAGCTTTATTTCTGGGTTCTCTATCCTGTTCCAGTGGTCTAGGTGTCTGGTTTTGTAACAATATGATAGTGCTTGGTTACTGCAGCCTTATAGTGTAATTTGAAGTTGAATAATGTGATGCCTCCAGCTTTGTTCTCTTTGCTTAAAATTGCTTTGGCTATTTGGACTTTTCTTGGTTCCATATGAATTTTAGAAGAGATTCTTCTAATTCTGCAATAAATCACATTGATAATTTGATGGGGATAGCAAGGAATCTGTAAACGGCTTTGGGAAGTATGATCATTTTAACAATATTAATTCTTCAAATTCATGGGCATAGAATGTTTTACTTTTTTGTCATCTCTAATTTATTTTAGCAAAGTTGTATAATTCTAAAACTCAAAAACTTTCACCTCCCTGGTTAGCTATATTCCTAGGCATTTTATTCTCTTTGTGGCTATCATAAATATATTACATTCTTCATTTGACTGTCAGCATGAACGTTATTGGTGTATAAAAATGCTACTGATTTTTGTGCATTGATTTTGTATCCTGAAACTCTAATGAAGGAGTTTATCAATTCTAGGAGTCTTTTAGCACAGTGTTTAGGACTTTCTATATGTAAGACTATATAATCTGTAAAGATAAATATAATGACTTCCTTTCTTTTATTTGGGTTCCTTTTTTTCTTATTATTCTTGCCTGATTGCTCTGGCTAGGACTTCCTAGCACTATGTTGAATAGGAGTGATGAGGGTGGGCACCCTTGTGTTTTTCCAGTTCTCTAGGGGAACACTTCAAGCTTTAGTCAATTTAGGATAACGTTGGCTGTTACTTTTTCAATGATGGTTCTTATTATTTTGAGGTATGTTCCATGGTGCCTAGTTTTTAGAGGATTTTTAACATTGGAGGTATGATGAATTTTATGAAAAGTCTTTTCTGCATTCATTGAGATAGCATTAGATAGATAGATAGATAGATAGATAGATAGATAGATAGATAGATAGATGGATGTATTTTATCTAACAAGGAATTTATGTCACTGCTGCTAAAGCAAAACATCCTGTTCACTGGGTAAAAGACCTGCTTTATGTGTATACGCTTCAGTGCAATTTTAAAAAATACTGTAATTTCAGACCTTCCAAATTTCAACAGATGCCAGCGTTCTCTCCTTTTTCATATGGGAAAAATCCATTTGAAGCTTGGACAAAAATTCCACAGCTGTATTCCTCAGGATCACTTTGCAGAGTCTTCAAGACTCAGACACAGAGGAAGCTTCAATTCAACCTTTCAGAGAAGACATTCCAGCTCTCATGATCTCATCAACCAAGAGAATGTTGGTGGCGATCACAGTGCAGGAGTGAAGAAGCTGCTTCTTTACAAAATAGTTATCCCATACGCATACTTCTGCTGCTACTATTGGCTCACCTGTGTTCAGGTCCACACCCACAAGCTCACCTGATTCTGAATGTTCTGCTTGAACTTTAGCTAATGTTTCCTGAAGGTCAAAACCAGAGTTCTGAGCAAGAACCTTGGGAATAATGAGCAACGCATCAGCAAATGCTTGGACTCCAAGCTGTGCCCTGCCATTTACACTGGGCTTATATTTAATCAGGGCTTCTGCCATAGCCACTTCCACAGCACCAGCACCTGGAACCACACAGCCATCATCAATAGCATTTTTGACAGCCCTCAAGCCATCCCTCACTGCATCTTTGATCTGAGTGAGTGTGTGCTTATTTCCTCCTTTGATCAATAAAGTGACAGAACGAGGGTGGTTACATTTCTCAATAAAGGTGAACTTCTCTTCTTTCAATGTATACTTATATACAAGTCCTGCATGTCCCAAGCAGCCAGGACTTAGGTTGTCAAAATAATCCAGGGCTACCCCACCACAAGCAAGAGTCAGCCTCTCCATATTTCTCCTTTGAGCTATACGCAGAGCAAGTATGCCTTCTTTATTTTATTTTATTTTATTTTTTTATTATACTTTAAGTTCTAGGGTACATGTGGATAATGTGCAGATTTGTTACATATGTATACCTGTGCCATGTTGGCGTGCTGCACCCATCAACTCGTCAGCACCCATCAACTCGTCATTCACATCAGGTATAAATCCCAATGCAATCCCTCCCCCCTCCCCCCTCCGCATGATAGGCCCCAGTGTGTGATGTTCCCCTTCCCGAGTCCAAGTGATCTCATTGTTCAGTTCCCACCTATGAGTGAGAACATGCGGTGTTTGGTTTTCTGTTCTTCCGATAGTTTGCTGAGATTCATGGTTTCCAGTTGCATCCATGTCCCTACAAAGGACACAAACTCATCCTTTTTTATGGCTGCATAGTATTCCATGGTGTATATGTGCCACATTTTCTTAATCCGGTCTGTCACTGATGGACATTTGGGTTGATTCCAAGTCTTTGCTATTGTGAATAGTGCTGCAATAAACATACATGTGCATGTGTCTTTATAGCAGCATGATTTATAATCCATTGGGTATATACCCAGTAATGGGATGGCTGGTCATATGGTACTTCTAGTTGTAGATTCTTGAGGAATCACCATACTGTTTTCCATAATGGTTGAACTAGTTTAAAATCCCACTAACAGTGTAAAAGTATTCCTATTTCTCCACATCCTCTCCAGCATCTGTTGTTTCCTGACTTTTTAATGATTGCCATTCTAAGTAGTGTGAGATGGTATCTCATTGTGGTTTTGATTTGCATTTCTCTGATGGCCAGTGATGATGAGCATTTTTTCATGTGTCTGTTGGCTGTATGAATGTCTTCTTTTGAGAACTGTCTGTCCATATCCTTTGCCCACTTTTTGATGGGGTTGTTTTTTTCTTGTAAAATTGTTAGAGTTCTTTGTAGGTTCTGGATATTAGCCCTTTGTCAGATGAGTAGATTGCAAAAATTTTCTCCCATTCTGTAGGTTGCCTGTTCACTCTAATGGTAGCTTCTTTTGCTGTGCAGAGCTTTTTAGTTTAATGAGATCCCTTTTGTCAATTTTGGCTTTTGCTGCCGTTGCTTTTTGTGTTTTAGACATGAAGTCCTTGCCCATGCCTATGTCCTGAATGGAATACCATTCCAGGGAAACCCTAGGTTTTCTTCTAGGGTTTTTATGGTATCAGGTCTAACATTTAAGTCCCTAATCCATCTTGAATTAATTTTCGTATAAGGAGTAAGGAAAGGATCCAGTTTCAGCTTTCTACTTATGGCTAGCCAATTTTCCCAGCACCATTTATTAAATAGGGAATCCTTTCCCCATTTCTTGTTTCTCTCAGGTTTGTCAAAGATCAGATGGCTGTAGATGGGTGGTGTTATTTCTGAGGACTCTGTTCTGTTCCATTGGTCTATATCTGTTTTGGTTACGAGCACCATGCTGTTTTGGTTACTGTAGCCTTGTAGTATAGTTTGAAGTCAGGTAGTGTGATGCCTCCAGCTTTGTTCTTTTGACTTAGGATGGTCTTGGCAATACGGGCTCTTTTTTGGTTCCATATGAACTTTAAAGCAGATTTTTCCAATTCTGTGAAGAAACTCATTGGTAGCTTGATGGGGATGGCATTGAATCTATGAATTACCTTGGGCAGTATGGCCATTTTCACGATATTGATGCTTCCTATCCATGAGCATGGTATGTTCTTCCATTTGTTTGTGTCCTCTTTTATTTCACTGAGCAGTGGTTTGTAGTTCTCCTTGAAGAGGTCCTTTACATCCCTAGTAAGTTGGATTCCTAGGTATTTCATTCTCTTTGAAGCAATTGTGAATGGAAGTTAATTCATGATTTGGCTCTCTGTTTGTCTGTTACTGATGTATAAGAATGCTTGTGATTTTTACACATTAATTTTGTATCCTGAGACTTTGCTGAAGTTGCTTATTAGCTTAAGGAGATTTTGGGCTGAGACAATGGAGTTTTCCAAATATACAATCATGTCATCTGCAAACAGGGACAATTTGACTTCTTCTTTTCC
This sequence comes from Macaca thibetana thibetana, assembly GCF_024542745.1. Classification (NCBI taxonomy): domain Eukaryota; kingdom Metazoa; phylum Chordata; class Mammalia; order Primates; family Cercopithecidae; genus Macaca; species Macaca thibetana. The sequence goes on from NC_065598.1 coordinate 56,835,630, forward strand.
TAACTGAATACCCGTGATTTCTTTCTCTTGCCTGATTGCCCTAGCCAGAACTTCCAACACTATGTTGAATAGGAGTGGTGAGAGAGGGCATCCCTGTCTTGTGCCAGTTTTCAAAGGGAATTTTTCCAGTGTTTGCCCATTCAGTATGATATTGGCTGTGGGTTTGTCATAAATAGCTCTTATGATTTTGAGATACGTTCCATCAATACCAAATTTATTGAGTGTTTTTAGCATGAAGCGCTGTTGAATTTTGTCAAAGGCCTTTTCTGCATCTATTGAGATAATCATTTGGTTTTTGTCTTTGGTTCTGTTTATATGCTGGATTATGTTTATTGATTTGTGTATGTTGACCCAGCCTTGCATCCCAGGGATGAAGCCCACTTGATCATGGTGGATAAGCTTTTTGATGTGCTGCTGAATCCGGTTTGCCAGTATTTTATTGAGGATTTTTGCATCGATGTTCATCAGGGATATTGGTCTAAAATTCTCTTTTTTTGTTGTGTCTCTGCCAGGCTTTGGTATCAGGATGATGTTGGCCTCATAAAATGAGTTAGGGAGGATTCCCTCTTTTTCTATTGATTGGAATATTTTCGGAAGGAATGGTACCAGCTCCTCCTTGTACCTCTGGTAGAATTCAGCTGTGAATCCATCTGGTCCTGGACTTTTTTTGGTTGGTAGGCTATTAATTATTGCCTCAATTTCAGAGCCTACTATTGGTCTATTCAGGAATTCAGGTTCTTCCTGGTTTAGTCTTGGGAGAGTGTAAGTGTCCAGGAAATTATCCATTTCTTCTAGATTTTCTAGTTTATTTGCGTAGAGGTGTTTATAGTATTCTCTGATGGTAGTTTGTATTTCTGCGGGGTCGGTGGTGATATCCCCTTTATTATTTTTTATTGCGTCTATTTGATTCTTCTCTCTTTTCTTCTTTATTAGTCTTGCTAGCGGTCTATTAATTTTGTTGACCTTTTCAAAAAACCAACTCCTGGATTCATTGATTTTTTGGAGGGTTTTTTGGGTCTCTACCTCCTTCAGTTCTGCTCTGATCTTAGTTATTTCTTGCCTCCTGCTAGCTTTTGAATGTGTTTGTTCTTGCTTCTCTAGTTCTTTTAATTGTGATGTTAGAGTGTCAATTTTAGATCTTTCCAGCTTTCTCTTATGGGCATTTAGTGCTATAAATTTCCCTCTACACACTGCTTTAAATGTGTCCCAGAGATTCTGGTATGTTGTATCTTTGTTCTCATTGGTTTCAAAGAACATCTTTATTTCTGCCTTCATTTCGTTATGTACCCAGTAGTCATTCAGGAGCAGGTTGTTCAGTTTCCATGTAATTGAGCGGTTTTGATTGAGTTTCTTAGTCCTGAGTTCTAGTTTGATTGCACTGTGGTCTGAGAGACAGTTTGTTATAATTTCTGTTCTTGTACATTTGCTGAGGAGTGCTTTACTTCCAATTATGTGGTCCATTTTGGAATAAGTGCGATGTGGTGCTGAGAAGAATGTATATTCTGTTGATTTGGGGTGGAGAGTTCCGTAGATGTCTGTTAGGTCTGCTTGCTGCAGAGATGAGTTCAATTTCTGAATATCCTTGTTAACTTTCTGTCTCTTTGATCTGTCTAATGTTGACAGTGGGGTGTTGAAGTCTCCCATTATTATTGTATGGGAGTCTAAGTCTCTTTGTAAGTCTCTAAGGACTTGCTTTATGAATCTGGGTGCTCCTGTATTCGGTGAATATATATTTAGGATAGTTAGATCTTCCTGTTGAATTGATCCCTTTACCATTATATAATGGCCTTCTTTGTCTCTTTTGATCTTTGATGGTTTAAAGTCTGTTTTGTGAGAGACTAGTATTGCAACCCCTGCTTTTTTTTGTTCTCCATTTGCTTTGTCGATCTTCCTCCATCCCTTTATTTTTAGCCTATGTATGTCTCTGCATGTGAGATGGGTCTCCTGAATACAGCAGACTGATGGGTCTTGACTCTTTATCCAGTTTGCCAGTCTGTGTCTTTTAATTGGAGCATTTAGTTCATTTACATTTAAGGTTAATATTGCTATGTGTGAACTTGATCCTGCCATTATGATATTAACTGGTTATTTTGCTCGTTAGTTGATGCAGTTTCTTCCTAGCCTCGATGGTCTTTACATTTTGGCATGTTTTTGCAATGGCTGGTACCGGTTGTTCCTTTCCATGTTTAGTGCTTCCTTCAGGGTATCTTGTAAGGCAGGCCTAGTGGTGACAAAATCTCTACGCATTTGCTTATCTGTAAAGGATTTTATTTCTCCTTCGCTTATGAAACTTAGTTTGGCTGGATAGGAAATTCTGGCTTGAAAATTCTTTTCTTTAAGAATGTTGAATATTGGCCCCCACTCTCTTCTGACTTGGAGAGTTTCTGCCGAGAGATCTGCTGTTACTCTGATGTGCTACCCTTTGTGTGTAACCTGACCTTTTTCTCTGGCTGCCCTTAAGATTTTTTCCTTCATTTCAACTTTCATGAATCTGGCAATTATGTGTTTTGGAGTTGCTCTTCTCGAGGAGTATCTTTGTGGCGTTCTCTGTATTTCCTGAATTTGAAAGTTGTCCTGCCCTACTAGGTTGGGGAAGTTCTCCTGGATGATATCCTGAAGAGTGTTTTCCATCTTGGTTCCATTTTCCCCCTCACTTTCGGGCACCCTAATTAGACGTAGATTTGCTCTTTTTACATAATCCCATACTTCTTACAGGCTTTGTTCATTTCTTTTTCTTCTTTTTTCTTTTGGTTTCTCTTCTCACTTCATTTCATTCATTTGATCCTCAATCACTGATACTATTTCTTCCAGTTGATTGAGTCGGTTACTGAAGCTTGTGCATTTGTCACGTATTTCTCGTGTCATGGTTTTCATCTCTGTCATTTCGTTTATGACCATCTCTGCATTAATTACTCTAGCTATCAATTCTTCCACTTTTTTTTCAAGATTTTTAGTTTCTTTGCGCTGGGTACGTAATTCTTCCTTTAGCTCTGAGAAGCTTGATGGAATGAAGCCTTCATCTCTCATCTCGTCAAAGTCATTCTCCGTCCAGCTTTGATCCGTTGCTGGCGATGAGCTGCGTTCCTTTGCAGGGGGTGATGCACTCTTATTTTTTGATTTTCCAGCTTTTCTGCCCTGCTTTTTCCCCATCTTTGTGGTTTTATCTGCCTGTGGTCTTTGATCATGGTGACGTACTGATGGGGTTTTGGTGTGGGTGTCCTTCCTGTTTGATAGTTTTCCTTCTAACAGTCAGGACCCTCAGCTGTAGGTCTGTTGGAGATTGCTTGAGGTCCACTCCAGACCCTGTTTGCCTGGGTATCAGCAGCAGAGGCTGCAGAAGATAGAATATTGCTGAACAGCGAGTGTACCTGTCTGATTCTTGCTTTGGAAGCTTCCTCTCAGGGGTGTACTCCACCGTGTGAGATGTGGGGTGTCGGTTTGCCCCTAGTGGGGGATGTCTCCCAGTTAGGCTACTCAGGGGTCAGGGACCCACTTGAGCAGGTAGTCTGTCCCTTCTCAGATCTCAACCTCCGTGTTGGGAGATCCACTGCTCACTTCAAAGCTGTCAGACAGAGTCGTTTGCGTCTGCAGAGGTTTCAGCTGCTTTTTGTTGTTGTTGTTGTTGTTGTTGTTGTTTAGCTGTGCCCTGTCCCCAGAGGTGGAGTCTACAGAGACAGGCAGGACTCCTTGAGCTGCTGTGAGCTCCACCCAGTTCGAGCTTCCCATCAGCTTTGTTTATCTACTTAAGCCTCAGCAATGTTAGGCGCCCTTCCCCCAGCCTGGCTGCTGCCTTGCAGCCAGATAGCAGACTGCTGTGCTGGTAATCATGGAGGCTCCGTGGGCGTGGGACCCTCCTGGCCAGGTGTGGGATATATTCTCCTGGTGTGCCCGTTTACTAAGATCCTTGGTAGAGTGCAGTATTGGTGTGGGAGTTACCCGATTTTCCAGGTGTTGTGTGTCTCAGTTCCCCTGGCTAGGAAAAGGGATTCCCTTCCCCCTTGCGCTTCCCAGGTGAGGCAATGCCTCCCCCTGCTTCAGCTTTTTCTGGTCCTGCTGCAGCAGCTTACCAGCACTGATTGTCAGGCACTCCCTAGTGAGATAAACCCAGTACCTCAGTTGAAAATGCAGAAATCGCCTGTCTTCTGTGTCCCTCATGCCGGGAGTTGGAGACTGGAGCTGTTCCTATTCGGCCATCTTGCTTCGCCCCCCTATGCCTTCTTTTGAAAGAGCATCTAAGGAAAAGGGTTCAATCCCCTTTTGATTAATAACAACAAATCCTTTAACTGAATCACCACAGACTTTCCTTTTCAGTTTTTTTTTTTTTTTTAACTCTATCTTCAATGAATTTTCTTTAAGCTTTTAGGAGTTTTTCTCTCTCTTCTGCACTTGTGTAAAAAAAAGAGCCAGGATTCACTTCTGTTTTTGAATACTCTAATGATACGTTACAGGTGAGGATGTATGCATCCTCCACCCTTTTCTTCATATCAGGATGCCATGCTCCGTGGTCCAAAACAAGCCCTCTGATTAAGCTTTTATCAGTTTCAGATTTATGTTTCATCTCCATGATCTCAATCATGAAGAGATCAATAGGTTCATCTTGTTTTTTAATGGCCAAAATGGAGTCCACTACAGCCTCTGTTAAGACATCTACAAGTTCAGCATGAACTTTAGTACGAAGAGGTGTTCTGGCCACATCTATAAGTGCTTCCCTGTCCATCTCTCTGCTTACTTTGACTTCTTCCAAAAACTGAAGGGCCTTTTCCTTTGCAGCTTCAAATCCTTCAGCGGTTATTCAGGGATGAAGGCCTTCAGAAATGTAGAGATCCGCCTGTTTCATTAGCTCTCCAATGATTACGCATATTGGAAGTCGTAACATCACCAGTTATATCATCCTGGCCTGTTGCTACCTTTGCTATTAAGGAAGCTGTTGGATGTTGAACTTGCATTTCGTGAAGCAGCACATTGCCGTCTTTAGTAAGTTCGATGTCTCCAGCGCCAGAAACGAGCATCTTCACGGTGCCCTTGGGTGCCAGGTTGGTCCTTAGCACGTCCTGCAGACCCTGCGCGGCGCTGATGTTGACCACCAGGGCCGCCTGCGCTCGGGCCACCTTGGTCTTGGCGTTCAGGGTTTTCACCGCCACCATAGCTGCTCCAGCGGAGGAAAAGGAAACAATGCTGAGAGCCCATAGCTGGTGCGGCAGATAGTCATATATTTTTTAAAGGAAAACTGTTTATGTGGTTAATCACATTCATTGATTTGCATATGTTGAGCAATTTCTGCACCACAGAAATAAAACTAATTTTTTATATGCTTCAGAATTTCATTTGCTAGTATGTTGTTGAGGATTTTTGCATTTATGTTCATCATAGATGTCGGCCTGTAGGTTTTTTTTTTTTTTTTTTTTTTTTTTTTTTTTGTATTGGTGGGCTTCGGTGTCAGAATGATTCATGCTTCACAGAATGAGTTAATGAAGAGTCCCTCCTTCTTGACTTTTTGGAATAATTTAAGTAGTATGGGTATCAGATTTTCTTTGTACATCTGGCAGAATTTGGCTATGAATCCATTTGGTGCAGGGCTTTTTTCTTGGTAGTTTTTAAATTACTGATTTAATTTTGGAATGCATTATTGGTCTTTTCAGGGTTTCGGTTTCTTTCTGGTTCAATCTTGAGAGATTGTAAGTTTCCAGGAATGTATTCATTTCTTCTAGGTTTTCTAGGTTGTGTGCAGAGAGGTGTTTGTGATAGTCTCTGCGGATTTTTTGTGTTTCTGTGTGGTCACATGCAACATAATCTTCATCACTTCTGCTTGTGCTTATTTGGATCATCTCCTTTTTTTTTTTTTTTTTTTGCTAATATATCCCCTAGTATTTTAGCCTTGTTGATTCTTCCAATGATTCAGCTTTTGTGTGTTTTTTTTTTATTTTTGTATGGATTTTGCAATCTAGATTTTGTTCAGCTCTTCTTTAATTTTAGTTATTTCTTTTTAAATAGTAACTTTAGAGTCTCTCTTGCTTCTCTAGTTCCACCACATGTAATGTTAGGGTATTAATTTGAGATTTTTCTAATTTCTTGATGTAGGTGTTCAGCACTCCCCACTTTCCTCTTAACAGGTTTTCCCTGTGTCCCAAGATTCTGGTATGTATTGACTCTGATTTCATTAATTTCAAAAAGTTTTTTTGATTACTGCTTTACTTTCCATCTTAACCAAAAAGTCATTCAGGAGCATGTTGTTTATTTTCCATGTAATTATGTGGTTTTGAGAGATTGTCTTGGTATTGATTTCTATTTTTATTGCACTGTGGTCTATGAGTATAGTTGTTATTATACATTTTTTAAAATTAGTTCAGATGTGTTTTATGGTGGAACATGTGATTGAGCTTAGAATATATGCTATATACAGATGAGAAAAATGTATATTTGACTGTTGGTTGGAGTATTCTGTAGATATCTATTAGGTCCAATTGATCAAGTATCAAGATTTAGTCCAGAATACCTTGGTTAGTTTTTTACTTTGATTATCTGTTTAACTTGTCAATGGAATGTTGAAGTTTCCCACTTTTACTGTGTGGTTGTTTCTGTATGTTTTTGCGGCTGTAGGTATCACTTAAGGACCCCTTGCAAGGCAGGTCTGATATTAACAAATTTTGTTAGCATTTGCTTGTCTGAAAAAGATTTTATTTCTCTTTCACTTATGAAGTTTGGCAGAATATGACATGCATGGTTGGAATTTCTTTCGTATAGGGATGCTGATTATAGGCCTCCACTCTCTTCTGGCTTATAAGGCTTCTGCTGAAAGTTCTGCTGTTAGCCTTAATGAGTTCCCTTTGTAGGCGACATGCTCCCTCTCTCTAGCTGCCGTTAAAATTTTTCTTTCACATTGACTTTGAAGAATCTGATGACTCTGTGCTTTTGGCATGGTTGTCTCATGTAGTATCTTGCAGGGGTTCTCTGCATTTCCTATATTTGCATGCTGATCTCTCTAGCAACACTGGGGATGTTTTTATGGACAGTATACTCCAATATTTCTTCCACATTGCTTGCTCTCTCTATCTCTTTCAGGAATGCCATTGAGTCTGAGGTTCTGTCTTTTTACAGAATCCTGCATTTTTTGTTGCCCATTGGCAACAACACTGACAGACACTGCTAGCAAAGGTACTCCAGTGGGCTGATGGTCATCCCCCACATGGGTGCACATCAATGGGGCAGCAGGGGTCCCAAAGCTTGCTCATCCCAGCAGGGTGGTGTGTTTTCCATATGCATGTGCATGCTGGCAGGGTGATGAGGTGAGGCTGTGGGCAAGCATACACCCACAAGGGAAAGCTGTGGGTGGTCATGTGCTGCTGGAAGTCTGTCTGCAAAAGCACTCCAACAGTTAAGCAGGGCTTGCCACTGAGGGATCGGTGGCAGTGGATGCTGGTAAACAGTGGAGGCTGCACTGCAAGTGGGTGTAGCTAGGCAGGACCCTGGCAGAGGCTGGCAGATAAGGGGGAGCTCAGATCAGACTGGCCCTGTCCCACAGGCAACACAGCCATGTTATTTTCAGTTCCAACAAAGGCTAGAACAGCCTGGAGGAATATGGCAATCTTTGGGGAGTTGGCAGCCATGACTGTGCTCCATTGCAGTCATTTCTACACAAAACCTCTGGACTCCATACAGGCTGGAGTTCTGTGTCTGCCAACTCTCCAGGCAGTTCTCTTTGCTAGCTCAGATGTTCATGGGGTTGTGTGTCAAATGACTTTTTCCTATATTTATCTGTGTGTTGTATAAACTCATACACAATGACCTTGCATTACATTTTAAATGTTGAAATATATCATACACAGCATATATAAGTAATAACATATTCAGTTAAGATGTTGATTATTATAAAGGGAAGTGCAAAATGTCAGCATCTAAGGTTAACTTAGAATCTGTCCAAGGGTCCATGAAGTCAAAATTATTTTATAATAATGCTAAGATGTAATTGACCCTTTTCATTATGTTGACATTTGTAGTCATGTTTCAAAAGCAATGTTATCCAAAGTGGCTGCACATTAGCATGAACAAGACAGTGACACTAAATTGCACTGCTAGTCATTATATTCTTTACTGCTACACACAGTTAGTAAAGAATAAATAAAAAGTTAAAATGTTTTAGAAAAGGATTGATATCAGCAAGACTGTTTAGAAGCTCTTTATACTTGTCCCTCTCATAAAATAAGGACAAAAACAGTGAATAAACAGCTACATTTTAACTCTATTATTGGAAAATGAATGCTAGAGCACAACAAAGGAGTAGCAGAGACTCTGTGGAACATGTAGGCTTAGGATGGCTTCATGGACAAGGAAGCAAAGCACTCTGCTGCTGCTACCTTATCTCCTCAAATAGGATTCACTCAGAACTAAGGGGGACTTCCCTCTGCATCAAAAAGGGAGAAGGAGGTTTCTAACAGCCCCTATTAAGATCATGGACATCTGCAGTCCTTCCTGCTGAAGAATCCTGCAGTCCTCACAGATGCTGAGCCAAGTTTGGGAAGATGCCAGGATTTTACACAACTGCATTGTTAAAGGAAGAGCTGACATTTGCCCCCTTTCTTATTTGACCTAAGCTGCTGCTGCACAGTGCCGTCTTATAACTGGAGCCACTGCTATATTGTGTCTTGCTCATGAGGGCAGTAACCACTGCATCCCTCCATCCCTGAGGTTTTGCATCATTACAACATGCTCATGCCTGGTAGTGCACCATTACTCAGCCAAACTGTTATGGCTCATTCCCCTTGGGAACAAGCTGCCTAGGAGGTCTTCCGTCTACCCCATTCCAGTGTCTACCATACCCTAACCCTGGCTACTCAAAGCCTGGCTCCAGCAAAACAGCTGCAAATCTAGCAGCCAAATACACAAGGCACATTGAACCTACCCCCGCCCCCAAACCCAGAGAATAGTTAGTGCTGTGCACGATACAGAAGCTGAGTACAAAGAGCTAGGCCAGCTCCATGCACCCTCATGCTTTGCCTATGTGGGAGCAGTGCACAAGCTGGTGGGCCAGCTCAGCACTCTCTTGATGTGAGAACCAGCCTGGTGTCCTGCCCTAAGGGGAATAGCAGACAAGCAGAAGACCAACTATATGCTCTCTTGGCACACAAAAGAGCTTGGTGGCATACCCCATGGAACAACACACAGATGAATGCACATGCCGTGATTTCCCTCTGTATGTGGAACAGCTTATGTCCCACCCACAGTGGAGCAGCACCAGAGACACTGATGCTCACAAAGGCATTGCTGGTGTTGACTACAGCTGAAGGAACTGCATAGAGACTATGCCATTCCACTCACTGGAATCAAAGCCAGCACACCCTACCCAACCAAGCCCTAGGAAACATCAGCAGGTACAAGTATCTCCACATGAAAGACACTTGATAATAGTGGAAATGGTAACCATTCCACCTTATGCCTGGGTATTACTATAGGGACACAAGACACTTGAAAAGTCAAGGAAATATGACATTACCAATGAAACACAATAATTTTGTGGTAACTGATGCCCCCCAAAATGGAAATTTCTAATTTTTTTAAAAAAGTAATTCAAAATAATGACTCAAGAAAACTCAGAAATATACAAGAGTACAGAGACACACAATGCAACAAAATCAGAAAAACAAGTCTTAGTATGAATGAGAAATTGATCAAAGAGATAGATACAATGGAAAAGAAACAAACATAAATCGTGGAGCTGAAGAATTCAGCCAACGAAATAAATAAGACGGAGAGCTTCAACAGTATACTAGATCCAGCAGAAGAAAGAAGTTTTAAACTTGAGGAATGTGTTTTGAAATAGCCCAGTCAAAAGGAATAAAAATAAAATAATGTAAAAGAGCAAAGAAAACCTATGAAATAGGTGGTACATTATTAATCAAACTTCTGCATTCTAGAGATTTCAGTGGAAGAGATGGAGAAAAGCACAGAAAGCTTATTTAACAAAATAATAGCTGAAATTTTCCCAAATTTTGGAATAGATATGGATATCCAGATCCATGAAGCTCAAAGGACTCCAAACAGATTCAACCCAAAGAGGTCATCTCTGAGGCCTGTTATGATCAAACTGTTACGACAAAAAGAATTACAAAAGAAACATCAGAAAATTGTCAAGTCACATATAAAAGAATCTCCATCTGACTAACAGCAGACTTGTCAACAGAATGCTTGCAGGGCTAAGGAGAATGGGATGGTATATTCCAAGTGCTGGGGAATAAATTGAGATAAAAATGCCATACCCAACAAAACTATTCTTCCAAAATGAAGGAGAAATAAAGTCTTTACCAGATAAACAAAAGTTGAGGAAACTCACCATTAATTATATTTACATTAAATGCTTAAGGGGGTGATTCAGCTGGAAGTAAAAATATAATTACTAACATGAAACCATAAGGAACTATAATAAAGGTAAATTTATTATCAAATTCAGAACACTCCATTATCATAATGTAATATAATTTTTCAAAATATCTATGAAGGTTAAAATCACAAGGTTAAATAGTACCTATAGCTACAATAAGTTGTAAGTGGACACAAAATATTAAAACATGCAAATGGAGATACAAAGTTATGAATTTTAAGAAATCTAGAATGTTTGTATGTGACCAAACTTGTTATCAACTTAAAATAATTTATTATAACCGTAGGCTTTTCATGTAAGTCTCATAGTAGCCACTAAAAGCAAATTACAGCACATAAACATATAAGAAAGGGGAAGGAATACAAAGTTTATTACTATGGAAAATCCCCAAATGATAAATGTAAAAAAAAATGAGAAGTGAAGAAAGGAACAAAGGATACAAATAATTTAACAAAATGGCCGAAGCTAGTCCTTAGCAACCAATAATAACCTTAAATGTAAATGAATCAAATTCTACAATTGAAAAATATAAAGTGGATGAATAGATTTAAAAAAAAACATAACCCAGCTGTATGCTGCCCACGAGAGACTCATATTACCTGTAAGAGTTCATATAGACTGAAAATGAAGGGATCAAAAATGATATTGTATGCAAATGGAACCAAAAGTGAGAAGTATTTATACTCAGGTAAAATGCACTTTAGATCAACAACTGGGAAAAGAGGTTAAGAAGATCATTATATAATGAAAAGAAGTTGATTCAGCAAAAGGATATAACAATTGCTCCCAACACTGGAGCACACAAATATATAAAGCAAATATTAGATATAAATGGAGAGGTAGCCTGCAATATAATAATAGTTGGGGACTTCATTCACTTTCAGCAATGGAATGATTATCTAGGCACAAAATTAATGAAAAATCAGATATAAACTATACTCTAGACCAGGGATCCCCAACCCCCAGGCCATGGACCAATACCAGTCCATGGCCTGTTAGAAACTGGCTGCACAGCAGAAGGTGAGTAGTGGGTGAGTAAGCATTACTACATAAGTTTTGCCTCCTGTCAGATCAGCAGCAGCATTAGATTGTCATAGGAGTGTGAACCCTTTTGTGAACTGAATATGGAAGGGATCTAGGTTGTGTGCTTCTTATGAGACTCTAACTAATGCCTGATGATCTAAGGTGGAACAGCTTCATCTCAAAACCATCTTACCACACACTGCATGTAAAAATTGTCTCCCATGAAACCATTCCCTGGTGCCAAAATGTTTGGGGATCACTGCTCTAGACCAAATGGAACTAATAGACATTTACAGAACATTCCACTCAACAGCTGCACAATACACATTATTGTCAACAGCACATGGAAGTTACTCCAGGATACATCATATGTTTGGCCACAAATAAGTATCAAAAATTTGTTGTTTTTTAATTTTATTTTATTTTCAACTTTTATTTTAGATTGAGGGAGTACATTTGCAGGTATGCTACAAAGGTCTACTGCATGATGCTAAGATTTGGCATATAATTGAACCTGTCACCCAGTTAGTGAGCATAGCTCCCAATAGGTATGTTTTTGACCATTGCCCACTTCAAACTCTCCCCAAGCTTATAGTCTCCTGTGTCTATTTTTCTAAACTCTATGTCCATGTGTACACAATGTTTAGCTCCCACTTATAAGTGAGAACATGCAGTATTTGGTTTTCTGTTTCTGTGTTAGTTTGCTTAGGATATTGGCCTCCAGCTCCATCCATGTTGCTGCAAATGAATTCATTCTTTTTTATGGCTGCATAGTACTCTGTGATGTATAAATACCACATTTTCTTTATCCAATCCACCGTTGATGGGCATCTAGTTTGATTCCATGTCTTTCCTATTATGAATAGTGCTGCTGTGGACATGCAGGTGCTTGTGTCTTTTAGGTAGAACAATATTTTGCTTTCAATATATACCCACTAATGGGATGATTGGGTTAGATCACAGTTCTAATTTTATTTTTTTTTTTAGGTTACTTTCAACTTTTACTTTAGAATCAGGGGATACATGTGCAGGGTTTTTAAAAAGGTATATTACATGATGCTGAGGTTTGGGGTATGATTGAATCTGTTACCCAGGTAGTGAGCATAGTATCTGATAGGTTTTCCACCATTAACACTTTCCCTTTTATCGTCACCTTGTAGCCCCCAGTGTCTACTGTTCCTATCATTATGTCAATGTTTACCCAATGTTTAATTTACACTTATAAGTAAGAAGATGTGGTCTTTGGTTTTTTTAATTTCTGCATTAATCCACTTACAATAATTGCCTCAGGCTGCATTAATGTTGCTGCAAAGGTCATGATTTTCTTCTTTTTTGGCTGCATAATATTCCATTGTGTATATGTACCACATTTTTTATACAGTCCACAGTTGATGGACACCTAGTTTGAATCTATGTCTTTCTTATTGTGAATAGTGCTGTGATGAACATATGGATCCATGTATCTTCTTGGTAGAATGATTTATATTCCATTGTGTATATACCCAGTAATAGGATTGATAGGTGGAATGGTAGTTCATTTTTTAGTTCTTTTGAGAAATCACCAAACTGCCTTCCAAAGAACTGAACCAACTGATATTCCCACCAAATATGTATAAGCATTCCCTTTCCTCTGCAGTCCTGCCAGCATCTGTAATTTTTTAACTTTTTAGTAATAGCCATTCTGACTGGTGTGAGATGGTATCTCTTGGTGGTTTTAATTTTTGTTTCTCCAATAATTACAGTGACAATGAGCATTGTTTTTGTATGTTAGTTGGATACTTCTATGTCTTCTTCTGAGAAGCATCTGTTCATGTGTCTTGCTCACTTTTTGATGGGGTTATTTGTTTATTGATTGTTTTTTTCCAAGTTCCCAAATTGAATATCTTTATTTTTATATTCCAGATCATTTGAAAAATTCTTTTATTAGTGGTGACATTTCTTGTTTAATGATTACTTCTCTTCCTAAACAAAAGTAGTGATAGAATTTTTAACTAATTAATTAATTAGTCTTATTGTGGTAAAATATACTCACCATAAAACTTACTATATTAACCACTCTTAATTTTTTAAACTATTTTTATTACAATAGGTTTTTGGGTAACAGGTTGTGTTTGGTTGCATAAATAAGTTTTTTAGTGGTGATTTCTGAGATATTGGTGCAACCATCACCCGAGCAGTATACACTGTACCCAATATATAGACTTTTATCCCTCACCCTCCTTTCACCCTTTCCCTCGAGTCCCAAGAGTCCATTATATCATTCTTATGCATTTTCATCCTCATAGCTTAGCTTCCACGTATGAGTGTAAACTTACGATGTTTGGTTTTTCATTCCTGAGTTACTTCACTTAGAATAATGGTCTCCAATTCCATCCAGGTAGCTGCAAATGCCAATATTTCAATCTTCTTTATGGCTGAGTAGTAGTATTCCATGGTATATCATGGTATATCATATTTTCTTTACCCACTCATTGACTGATGGGCATTTGGGCTGGTTCCATATTTTTGCAATTGCAAACCATGCTGCTATAAACGTGTGTGCAAGTATCTGTTTCTTATAATGACTTCTTTTCATCTGGGTAGATACGAAGTGGTGGGATTGCTGGATCAAATGGTAAATCTACTTTTAGGTCTTTAAGGAATCTCCACACTGTTTTCCATAGTGGTTGTACTAGTTTACATTCCCACCAGCAGTGTAGAAGTGTTTCTTTTTCAGTGCATCCATGCCAACATCTATTTTTTTTAAATTTTTTTTATTATGGCCATTCTTGCAGGAGTAAGGTGGTATTGCATTGTGGCTTTGATTTGCATTTCTCTGATTATAAGTGATATTGAGCATTTTTTCATATATTTGTTGGCCATTTGTATATCTGCTTTTGATAATTGTCTATTCATGTCCTTACCCCATTTGTTGATGGCATTGTTTTCTTCTTGCTAATTTGTTTGAGTTCTTTCTAGATTTGGGGTATTAGTCCTTTGGCAGATGTATAGATTGTGGAGCTTTTCTCCTGCCCTGTGGGTTGTCTGTTTACTCTGCTGACTGTTTCTTTTGCCATGCAAAAGCTCTTTAGTTTAATTAAGTCTCACCTCTTTATCTTTGTTTTTATTGCATTTGCTTTTGGGTTATTGGTTATGAAATCATTGCCTCAGCCAATGTCTAAAAGGGTCTTTCTGATATTATTTTCTAGAATTTTCATAGTATCAGGTCTTAGATTTAAGTAGGTGATCCATCTTGAGTTGATATTTGTATAAGATGAGAGATGAGGATCCAGTTTCATTATCCTAGATGTGGCTAGCCAATTATTCCAGCACTATTTGTTGAATAGAGTGTCCTTTTCCCACTTTAGGTTTTCGTTTGCTTTGTTGAAGATCAGTTAGCTGTAAATATTTGGGTTTATTTGTGGGTTCTCTATTCTGTTCCATTGGTATACGTGCCCATTTTTAAAGCAGTATCATGTTGTTTTGGTGACTATGGCCTTTAAGTATAGTTTGAAATTAAGTGATGTGTTGTCTCCAGGTTTATTATTTTTGCTTAGCTTTGTTTTGGCTATGCAGACAGTTTTTTGGTTCCACATAAATTTTACGATTTTTTTTTTCTAGTTCTGTGAAGAATGATTGTGGTATTTTGATGGGGATTGCATTGTATTTGTAGATTGCTTTTGGCAGTATGGCCATTTTCACAATATTGATTCTCTCCATCCATCAGGATGGGATGTGTTTCCATTTGTTTGTTTCATCTATGATTTCTTTCAGCAGTATTTTGTAGTTTTCCTTGTAGAAATCTTTCACATCCCTGGTTGAGTACATTCCTAAGTATTTTATTTATTTTGCAGCTATTTTAAAAGGGGTTGAGTTCTTGATTTGATTCTCAGCTTGGTAGCTATTGGTGTATAGCAGAGCTACTGATTTGTGTACATTAATTTTGTATCCTGAAACTTTTCTGAACTCATTTGTCAGTTCTAGGAGCTTTTTGCAGGAGTTTTTAGGGTTTTCCAGGTATACAATCATATCTTCAGCAAACAGTGACAATTTGACTTCCTCTTTACCGATTTGGATGCCCTTTATTTCCTCCTTTTTATCTTCAGCAAACAGTGACAATTTGACTTCCTCTTTACCGATTTAGATGCCCTTTATTTCCTCCTTTTGTCTGATTGCTGTGGCTAGGACTTCCAGTACTATGTTGAATAGAGCGGGTGAGAGTGGGCATCCTTGTCTTTTTCCAGTTTTCAGAGGTAATGCTTTCTACTTTTCCCCATTCAGTATTATGTTGGCTGTGGGTTTCCCATAGATGACGTTTATTACACTGAGATATGTCCCTTGTATGCTGATTTTGCTGAGGGTTTTAATCATGAAAGGAGGCTGAATTTTGTCAAATGTTTTTCTGCGTCTATTGAGAAGATCATGTGATTTTTATTTTTAATTCTATTTATGTGGTGTATTACATTAATGACACAAGTCATTAACCTGTTTCTATTAAATGATCCTTGCATCCCTGGTATGAAACCCACTTGTTTATGGTAGATTATGTTTTTGATATGCTGTTGGATTCAGTTATCTAGTATTTAGTTGTGGATTTTTGCATCCATGTTCATCAAGGATATTGGTCTGTAGTTGTTTTTTTGTTGTTGTTATGTCCTTTCTGGTTTTGGTATTAGGTGACACTGGCTTCCTAAAATGATTTAGAGAGGATTCCTTCTTTCGCTATTTTGTGGAATAGCATCAATGGGATTGGTATCAATTCTTTGAATTTCTGGTATAATTCAGCTGTGAATCCATCTGGTATTGCACTTTTTTTTTGGTAATTTTTTTTTATTACCATTTCAATCTCTTTCCTTGTTATTAGTCTGTTTAGGGTTTCTAATTCTTCCTCATTTAAGCTGGGGGAGTTGTATCTTTTCAGGAACTTTTCCATCTCCTCTATGTTTTCCAGTTTATGCTAATAAAGGTGTTCATACTAGCCTTGTGTGATCTTTTGTCTTTCTCTGGTGTTGGTTGTAATGTCTCTTGTTTCATTTCTAATTGAGCTTCTTTGGATCTTCTCTCTTCTTTTCTTGGGTAATCTTGCAACTTGTTGTAATATCATAGAAAACGGTTTGGAAGAATTACTATCTTTTTATATATCTCTTGGCCATTTGGATTTCTGTTTGCAGAAAGCCTTGATAAAATATTTGGTCCTTTTTTATTGGGTAGTTTGTTTTATCATTGGTTAATGCTTTGTTTGTCCTATTTAAGAAACATTTGCCCATCCAAAGCCATAAAGATATTCTCTTATTTTTTTAAAGATGCTTTATTCAGTTTCCTTTGGCACTTAGGTTTTCAATCTATTAGATACATGTTTTTGTGTATTGTATGAATTAAGATTGAAAGTTACTATTTTTCTATGTGTATATTGAGTTGTGTCAAAAGTTTATGTGGTAAAGGTTATACTTTCCCAACTGCATTGCAGTGTCATCTTTATTTTAATTCAGGTAACAGCAACAAGAGCAAGTGGGCTGGATATTATTCTGTTTCATTATCTTAATCCTTGTGTCTATATCTACTATAACTGTAGTATAACTACAGGCTGTACTATATCTGTACAATCTGTAATAGTATCCCTTTTTCATTCCTGATACTGATCGTTTTTGTATTTTTCTCTTTTTGTCTTGATAAGTGTTGTTATGCATTCATCTATATTATTAATCTTCTCCACAAATAATCGTTTAAATATGTGCAGAACATGCAGGTTTGTTACATAGGTATATACGTGCCATTTGCTGCACCCATCAACCAGTAACCTACATTAGGTATTTCTCCTAATGCTATCCCTCCGCTAGCCCTTCACCCCCTGACAGGCCCCGGAGTGTGATGTTCCACTCCCTGTGCCAATATGTTCTCATTGTTCAACTCCCACTTATGAGTGAGAACATGTGGTGTTTGGTTTTCTGTTCTTGTGATAGCTCACTGAGAATGATGGTTTCCAGCTTCATCCATGTCCCTACAAAGGACATGGATGTCACATTTTCTTCATCATTGATAGAGAAAATCATCACATCTTTCTATATATCATTGATGGGCATTTCGGTTGGTTCCAAGTCTTTGCTATTGTGAATAGTGCTGCAATTAACATATGTGTGCATGTGTCTTTATAGTAGAATGATTTATAATCCTTTGGGTATATAACCAGTAATAGGATTGCTGGGTCAAATGGTATTTCTGGTTCTAGATCCTTGAGGAATCACCACACTGTCTTCTGCAATGGTTGAACTAATTTATACTCCAACCAACAATGTAAAAGCGTTTTTATTTCTGCACATCCTCTCCAGCATCTGTTGTTTCCTGACTTTTTAATGATTGCCATTCTAACTGGCGTGAGATGGTATCTCATTGTGGATTTGATTTGCATTTCTCTAATGACCAGTGATGATGAGCTTTTTTTTTTTTCATATGTTTGTTGGCTACATAAATGTCTTCTTGTAAGAAGTGTCTGTTCATATCCTTCGCCCACTTTTTGATGTTTTTGTTTTCTTGTAAATTTGTTTAAGTTTCTTGTGGATTCTGGATACCAGATCTTTGTCAGGTGAATAGATTGCAAAAATGTCCTCCTATTCTGTAGGTTGCCTCTTCAATATGATGATAGTTTCTTTTGCTGTGCAGACACTTTTTTTTTTTTTTTTTTTTTTTTTTTTGAGATGGAGTCTCGCTCTGTCACCCAGGCTGGAGTGCGGTGGCCGGATCTCTGCTCACTGCAAGCTCCGCCTCCCGGAGTAGCTGGGACTACAGGCGCTCGCCACCTCGCCCCGCTAGTTTTTAGTACTTTTTAGTAGAGACGGAGTTTCACCGTGTTAGCCAGGATGGTCTCGATCTCCTGACCTCGTGATCCGCCTGTCTCAGCCTCCCAAAATGCTGGGATTACAGGCTTGAGCCACCGCGCCCGGCCGACACTCTTTAATTAGATCCCATTTGTCAATTTTGGCTTTTGTTGCCATTGCTTTTGGTGTTTTAGTCATGAAGTCTTTGCACATGCCTATGTCCTGAATGGTATTGCCCAGGTTTTCTTCTAGGATTTTTATTGTTTTAGGTCTTACATTTAAGTCCTTAATCCATATTGATTTAATTTTTGTATAAAGTGTAGGAGGTGATCCACTTTCAGTTTTCCACATATGGCTAGCCAGTTTTCCCAGCACCATTTATTAAATTTTTCCATTGCCTGTTTTTGTCGGGTTTGTCAAAGACTAGATTGTAGTAGATGTGTGGCATTATATCTGAGGCCTCTGTTCTGCTCCATTGGTCTATATATCTTTTTTGGTACCAGTACCATGCTGTTTTGGTTACTGTAGCCTTGTAATATTGTTTGAAGTCAGGTAGCATGATGCCTCCAGCTTGTTCTTTTTGCTTAGGATTGTCTTGGCTAAATGGACTCTTTTTGTTCCATATGAAATTTAAAGTAGTTTTTTCTAATTCTGTGAAGAAAGTCAATGGTACCTTGATAGGGATAGCATTGAATCTATAAATTACTTTGGGTAGTATGGCCATTTTTACAATTTGATTCTTGTTATCCATGAGCATGAAATGTTTTTCCATTTGTTTGTGTCCTCTCTTATTTCCTTGAGTAGTGGTTTGTACGTCAAGAGGTCCTTCACATCCCATGTAAGTTGTATTCCTGATATTTTATTTTCATTTTAGCAATTGTGAATGAGAGCTCATTCATGATTTGGATCTCTATTATTGGTATATAGGAATGCTTGTGATTTTTGCACAGTATCCTGAGACTTTGCTAAAGTTGCTTATCAGCTTAAGAAGATTTTGGGCTGAGAGATTGTAGGTAATCGAGAAAGGACTTATAGTTTCACTTAAGTCTTGAAATCTGGTTATCCATCTAGCATATTAAATTGTGAAATATATTATAGGCAGTGGAAATGGCATAAACAAAGTTATAAATGAGCATTAAAATAGCCTGTTCTTTGTGGAAAATTGCAAACAATTTGTTATGGCTTCTGTTTAGGTATCAGGTTGCAGAGAGCTTTGTATACAAGTTAAAGGAACGTTGACTTTATCCTCTAGGCCAGTAGATTTGTTAATCTGTATTCTAACTCATCCTCATCCATATAGGCTCTGCAGGCTGTTAGAACCATCGCAGAAAGAGAGAATAGTCTAATAAGTAGGGACCATTTCTCCATCAGAGTAGCTCTGGTTTGGCTGTTTTATATTGAAGTTCTTCGTTGTACTCTATTTGGAAAAAAAATTCACTGCTTTTAAGAAAGCTAATAAAATTGTAAAACTACCACAATGAGATATAAGAAGACCTGAAAAGTTTTAACCAGGAGAAAAAATATTTAAGATAAACACCATAATGAAATACAACATGCAGAGATCATGTCTTATTTTGGGCAGCTAACCTGAGTGTCTAACCTTTCAGGTGTGGTTCCCAACAAAGGTCAGTTTCCCATGGCTGTGGGAGGCCAGGAGTTGTTTCAGTGCACTGGTCCGATGTGCCGCTATGCTGAAGACCTGGCCCCCATGTTGAAGGTCATGGCAGGACCTGGGATCAAAAGGTATGTTCATTTATTTTTATTTCCTCAGACTCTTATCCTGACATTCATTCTCTCTTTATTTATTAATGTCATAGAGGTAGACTTTCAGTCCTCAAGCAAAGAATTATTGCAGATATTTATGAGAGAGCCTTTATATACTTATATAAGTGGATACCATGATTCACAAATTGGGAAGATGCCGTGTAAAAGTATTTTACTGAGAAAATACAAAGAGAGGCCTTATTTTGGAATGGAAACGGTGAATCTTTTTGTTGTTCATTTGTGAATTTGAGTATAAGGACTATGTGCACTTCAAGTTCAGCCTTTCTGATTCTTCTGCCATCTGTCACCATATACATACTTTCCAATCTCACCTAGGCATCAATGCTGCTTGGAAATCGGTTTCCGTAGACAGCATTTTTTTTTTTTTTTACGTTTTCTATAGCAGTGATTTCAAATTATTTCCATTTCCAGCAAACCTGTGATCTTCTCCTTTCCTTTACCCTCAAGTAAATACTCCCACATTTTATCTCATCAAAAAAAAAAAAAAAATGCAATCTATATGTAACTTACTTCAGTTTCTTACCATCACATTTTTCTAGGTCTCCAACGTTCATTCTTTTCTCCTTTTAGAGTGGAGAAAATATCTTTCCATTTTGCTTTAGCATATAAGTAGTTTCAGTTATGCTCTTGATCTTATGTTCTCGTATTCTCTCAGGTCTTTGTTCCACTACTTATCTCACCTTAGTATGACTTTAACCTCTCTCTCTCTCTCTCTCTCTGTCTCTCTGTCTCTCTCTCTCTCTCTCTCTCTCACACACACACACACACACATACACACTTATGCACCCTTGTCATTATAATTAAACATCCTAAGTGTCTCTCATCTTAAAATGAGACAAAATTTTTTTAGTCACTTATTCCCCTTAAGCCACTACTCTATGCTGCTTTTTGCCCCATTGCCAGACCCTTTGTGTGAATTATTTATACTCATTGACTCTAAATTCTCACATTGCCATCTCATAAATGAATTCACTACAAACTGGTTTTTACCACCAAAATTATTCTTGCCAAGGTCCCTGATTTTTTTTTTTTTTTGCATTTTTGCTAAGAATAATGACTGCTTCTCAATACTTACCATTCATTACCTCATTATAACTGGTGGCAGTATTGATATTACTCCATCATTATTGAAACAAACTCTGTCCTTGGCTCTTGTGATACAATCTTTTTTAAAATTATTGCTAATTTTTGTGGGTACATAGCAGGTATATATATTTACGGGCTACATGAGATATTTTGAAGCAGTCATGTAATGCATAATAATTGCTTCATGGAAAATGGGGTAGGTATTCATCCCCTTAAGCATTTATGCTTTGTGTTATGGACAGTCCACCCTTTTGATATTGCTCCTTTTCCTTTCATCTGCCTTACTGGCTCTTCCTTCCTTTGTTCATCTCTTATATATTGGTATTCTAGAAGGACCTGGTTTACTTCTCTGTCTTCTTTCTACTTACCCTCTCAGAATGACTCCATCTATCCTTGCCACTTCAACCATTTTCCATACACAGATGATGCTGAAATCTACCTCTTCAGCTCACTCTTTTCACTTAAGCTAGAGGACTGTCTATTTACTACTACAAGAAGACTGGCCATTTCAGATAACTGAAACTCAATATATCTAAAACTGATATTATTTTTCTTCCAAGCTCCAGAAACCTGATCCACTACTTCAATTCTTGCCCAATCCCAGTGATTGGATGACCAAAATCAACCCAGTTGCTAAAGCCTCATATCCAATTTTTCTCAGTCATTACATCTAAGCAATGCTAAGTCATATTGAAACTACCTACTAATGATTTCTTACATCTTTATATATCTCTCCATCATCATGGTTACAGTTCTAGTTCAGGTTACAATCATTTCTACCATTAACTGCTACCAAAGCATTTTGATTTGTCACTATGTCTACAATTTTGATGCATTTCAAACCATTCTCTCCCCTGCAGCTCAAGTACATTTCTTAAATGCAAATCTAAATTCTAAAGGTATAACACTGTTTCTGGCACACAGTGCTCAGGGAAAAATACTTCATTAGAGCTGAAGCTCAGATGTCAGGATTGAACTAGTAAGGATATCTAAATAATTTGTTGACGTCAGTTTCCTTTTAATGCTCCACAGGTTAAAACTAGACACAAAGGTACATTTAAAAGACTTAAAATTTTACTGGATGGAACATGATGGAGGCTCATTTTTAATGTCCAAAGTGGACCAAGATCTCATTTTGGCTCAGAAAAAGGTAATTTTAAATAAAATTTGTTTAAGAATTATTTTTAGTCAAGGAGATGCCATTCTGAACCCTTTACTTCACTTTCTGCCAAATATTTCTGTGTTAGCATATGGAATTAAGGTTTTCAGAACTTATACTAAGCAATTTTGGGTGTAATTTTTCATGGTTATTTTAGATATTTTATTTTTTAGTAATGAAATGAGTACTTTGAAAATAAAGTATGATAAATCAAATAAATAAATTGCTCAGAGGTAACCGTTATTAATAATTTGGTATGTATCTATCCAGTGATTCTTCTATGCTCATGTGTAGATGTACATTTTAGGTAATTGAGACAACATTATATATGCAATCATTTTAGCCTGAGCTTTATTTTAAAATGCTTTTATAATCAGATGAAATAATAAAACAAATTTGTCTTTTTAAAAGCAAAGGTTCATTTTGGAAAGAAGAATAATAAGGGAACAGCTCTATCAAATTTTAAAAGTAATTTTTAAACTACTACTTAATAATAATACAGATTATTACTTGGAAGCAATGGAATTGTATATCTCAATCTTCAAGGGAATCAGTATAACAACTCACAGTAAGAATTAGGAAAGTGTTCTAGTGAAAGTCGAATAATCTCTAAATTAGAATCATCTAAATAGACCAAAAACCACTAGTCAAAATTGTTTTGCAATACTTATGAATTATGAAACATATGTGTAAAAACTAGAAGAAACTTAAGTGTGGTGGAAGATGGCTTTTATATTCTGTCTTTGTTTTGTGCCACCATGAAAAAAATGCCTGTGACTCGATAACTTAAAAAGAACGAAAATTTATTTCTCACACATCTGAAGACAGGAAAGTCCAAGATCAAGGTGCTGGCAGGTTCAGTGTCTGGTGAGGGCCATCTTGCTGCATTCTCCAGAAGGGAGAAACATGGCAGAAGGGTGGAAGAGACAGCTGCTAAGGCTGCATGAAGCCTTTTAAGAAATGGCTGTAATTGCATTAACTAGGGGCAGCCCTCATGGCCTAATCACCTCTTAAGGGCCCCACCTCTTAATACTAATGCATTGGCAACACCTGAATTTTGGAGGCGATGCATTCAAACCATAGGTCAGGAGATCGAAGCCATCCTGACTAACACGGTGAAACCCCGTCTTTACTAAACAAAATACAAAATACCCTGGTGGCGGGCACCTGTAGTCCCAGCTACTCGGGAGACTGAGGCAGGAGAATGGTGTGAACCCAGGAGGCGGAGGTTGCAATGAGCTGAGATCGTGCCACTGTACTCCAGCCTGGGAGACAGAGCGAGACTCTGCCTAAAAAAAAAAAAATAAAATAAAATAAAAAAAAGAAAGAAACAAACAAAAACAACAACAACAGAAAAAAACAAAACGTAAACACAGCATATGTGAATACATTACTGTGTTACTAGATTTGAAAATCATGTTATAAAATTATGCATTTTTTAAAATCTATGGGTACAATGTAATTCATATAAAAACTCAGTGGATTTTTAAATTTCTTTTTGTAATGCTATGGTTTTTGATATTTTCATCATATATCCTATTTTAGGTTGAACTCATTTATTCTGTGAGTTTTTAAATAGCACTCTTTGCATTAGTATTAAAAGAGGAAAAGAGAAAAGTGAGATCTTCATAGGTTATAAACCCAGAAACAGAATTTCTTCCTATATTAACTTTTTACATGTATTAAGATAGCTTCACTTATAGGAAATAATAATATCTAAAAGAGAGAAATCATAGAAAATACTGTCAATAAAAATGATAGAGGATTATTAACCTTATACAGGCTATAACCCATTATAAGAGAAATACCACCAGGGACACAGGAAAAGGAGAAAGGTAAATTATAAAAGAAGATATGTAAGTGAATAGTAAAAACACAAGAAATGTTAAGACTTACAAGTAATTAAAGGAAGAACTATAGAAAAATTAAGATACTATTCCTCGGTTGCTTGGGTTGATAAACCATAGAATGCTAGTGGCAAAGCAAATTGGTACTTTTCTGGGGAGCTGGAGGATAAATGCAAAATTATGAAGCCAGGTGCAGAAGGACAAAAGTAAGTGAATGGAAGTAAATTACTCGCATTGAACTTTTAGTCCATATAAGTTGCTCTCACAGTAGAATTACCTCACTTCCTGTTCTGTAACTTAAGCAAAAATGTTAATAACTTAATGTACAGACTCTTCATTACCAAATTCTCTAGCCAATTTAATATTCTGACCCCAAACCCTTCCCTTTACAATATTAAAATGATATTTTTGCTGGCCTGAAATTCATGCGTATGAAAAGCCAATTTTCCTAAATGGGGTTTTCACTTGTGATACTAACCAAGAGTGTCACTGTTACTGAAACTTTCTCTGCAGTCTCAGAAGTGACAATGTTGCAGACCTCATCACCTGTTGGCATCAAGTAGCAGGGAGAGCTATCATAGAATAGTTTAGCTTGAAATAATACTTTAAAATAGTCGCCTGCTAAAAAAAGAGACAGATTGAAATACATCTGAATTCATTTAGGAGTTTCATTTCATATTGGATAATTTTAGAACAGGCTCTAGTGAAGTTTGGTGTATGGAATACAAGGATCTATAATACTGTTGTATGCTTTACCAGTTGATTCAATAAGATAAATTTTAATACCTCAATATTTTTCCAGAAACCATTTTATAAAATTCAGACGTCTATTTCTAATTAAAAATTAATTTTTGCCATACTATGTTCTTTTTTATATTATCTACATGAAATCCAGGGCAATCTCTTTAAAATATAAAATAAGGTAAGCATGCTAACCATCACCATTATTATTTATAGAAAGTATGCCAAAGAGAAATTAGAAATAAGAGGTGTGACTATGAAAAAAAGACAAATCAATAATTATTTATAGAATAAGATGTGAGTATATTCTTGTTAAATGCAAAGAGTGCTATTTAAAAACTCATAGAATAAATGAGTTCAACCTAAATTAGGATGTACATTGAAAATATCAAAAACCATAGCTAACATATCTATCAGCAATAACCAGATAAAAAGTAGAATGAGGAAAACAGAGAAGGCAAACAGAAAATCCTACAAAATGCCTACAGACTCTAAAAATAAGGATGTACAACCTACCAGAGAAAAATCACAGAACGTTACTAGGAGTCCTTAAATGAGTTTTGAATAAAAAGAGAAACTTAGTTTTATAGCTTGAGTTGTTGGTGGATAGATCCCATAGCCTATATAATCCGTGTCACTGGGATTACAATTATCATTCCTTTTTATAATGTTCCTAGTCACACTACAAAATTCCATCACAGCGATAAAGACATTTCTGAAACACCAACAGGCCTGCTGTTCTGTAATCTGTCATTGAATAAATTAGTTTATGTCTCTTTGTTTCTGTATATATTCTGAAAAGGAGGAAGTGGAGGAACATGAGAATGAGTGATGTGTGTATCTGAGGAGGGAGGAGATAAATAGAGAAAGACATTGTTACATCATTGGAGGTGGGGTAAGTATGTGTGCCACCTCCACCATTCCCAAGCTATTGTCAGAAAAACACCATGTTTTAGGACAGGATGGCTATATTTTATAGCAACTAAAATCAAATTAGCAATTTTTATTATGGAAGTTGAGAAAATGATGTTAAGCTTCTCCCATCAGAATAAATAGCCAAGAAGAAACGAAAATTTTGATTCAGGAGAATAAAAATATTAAGGATTTAGTATTCCAAAATTTTAATATGGCATAATATATTTAAATATTTCTCTAAAGTTAGTAACTTTATATAGCAATTTGAACTTTATCCAGTTTCAGGTTCAATATAAAGAGCGAGCTTTTTTGATTTTGTAGCAGAAACTCAATAGTTGTTAACTGATGTTGGTCTGTAATTGTTTCTAAATCAGAATAAAAGGAAAGGAGTTATGGCATCACACTTTGTTGAGGATATTTTATAATCCAGATCTTTTTATCATTTCTATATTTCCTAGCAACACCTTACTTTTACCTATTTTGTAGAAAAAGATACCAAGGCCTTGTGTGCTGTTGAATTTTTTTATTAGCAGATTTTATTTTTAGAACAGTTATATATTTACCAAAAGATTGAGCAGATAGTACAGAGAATCCATGGGTAGCCCCTCTTTCTTTCACTAGTAGTGTACATATTTCATGACTGATGAAACAGTATTGATATATTTTTGACTAAAGTCCACAGTTTACATTAGTGTTTATATAGTACAGTTTTACAGCATTTGACAAATGCATAATGGCATGTAACTATCATTACAATATCATACAGATTTTTTTTTTACCACTCAAAAAACTTCTGTGCATCACTTATTTATTCATACCTTCTCCCCACTCCTACTGGAAACCACAGATTTTTTACTATCTTTATGCTTTTGCCTTTCACCTAATATCATATATTTAGAATCTAAATTATGTAACCTTTTTATACTTGCTTCTTTCACATTGAAATATGCATTTAAGTTTCCTCCATGTCTTTTTGTGGCTTGGTAACTAATTTCTTTTTATCTCTGAATAATATTTCATTGTAAGGATGTACCACCATTTTTTACCCATTTACCTACTAAAAGACATCTTGGTTGTTTCAAAATATTGTAATCTTTGAACAAAAACTGTTATAATCATTTATGTGCACCTTTTCCATAGACAAAAGTTTTCTATTCAATTAGGTAGTACCAAGGAACACAATATACTTTGCTTTGTTAGAAACCTTGAGATTGTCTTCCAAAGTGGCTTTATTATGGTACTTCAGAAAAGGAGAAGGAATTTCTTCTGCTTCTCTGGAGTACCCTAATATTAGTACCCTTACACACACATACACACACACACACACACACACATACACACACACATATATATACACACACACACATATAATATATAATGACTAATATAAATGAAAGTTTGTACCCTCTGACCAACATAGCTTTATTTCATCCCCTCACACCACCCCAATTCCTGGCAACTACCGTCCTACTCTCTACTTCTAAGAATTTGACTTTTTTAGATTACATAAATAAATGATATTATAAAACATTTGTTTTTCTGTATCTGGTTTATTTCGCTTAACATAATGCCCTTCAGGTCCATCTATATTGTTGAAAATTGCAAAATTTTCTACATTTTTAAGGCTGAATAATATTTCTTTCTTTTTTTGATATTTTATGGATTATTATTATTATTATTATTATTATACTTTAAGTTCTAGGGTACATGTGCATAATGTGCAGGTTCGTTACATATGTATACTTGTGCTATGTTGGTGTGCTGCAACCATCAACTCGTCAGCACCCATCAACTCATCATTTACATCAGGTATAACTCCCAATGCAACCTCCCCCCTCCCCATGATAGGCCCCGATGTATGATGTTCCCCTTCCCGAGTCCAAGTGATCTCATTGTTCAGTTCCCACCTATGAGTGAGAACATGCGGTGTTTGGTTTTCTGTTCTTGCGATAGTTTGCTGAGAATGATGGTTTCCAGCTGCATCCATGTCCCTACAAAGGACACAAACTCATCCTTTTTGATGGCTGCATAGTATTCCATGGTGTATATGTGCCACATTTTCTTAATCCAGTCTGTCACTGATGGACATTTGGGTTGATTCCAAGTCTTTGCTATTATGAATAGTGCCACAATAAACATACATGTGCATGTGTCTTTATAGCAGCAGGTCGTGTATATAAAACATTTTCTTTATCTATCCATCAATGCACACTTAGGATGTTTTCATATCTTAGCAATTATAAATAATGCCGCAGAGAACATGGGATTGGAGATACTTCTTAGAGATACTGATTTGAATTACTTATATATTACTAGAAGTAGCACTGCTGGGTCATATGGTACTTCTATTTTTAATGTTTTGAATGGCTGTAAAAATTTACATTTCTACCACAGTGTACAAAGGTTCCCTTTTCTCCCTGTCCTCACCAACACTTACCTTTAAAAAAAATAATAGCTATGCTATTGGGTGGGAGGTGACATCTCATCTTGGCTTTGATATGCATTCACCTAATGATTAGCATTGTTGATTTTTTTTTTCATATACCTAGAGGCCAGTTGTATGTCTCTTTTGAAGAAATGTCTATTCAGGTTGTTTGCCAAGTTTTCAATTGAGTTATTTGTTTCTGATGAGTTCTATGAATTCTTTGTATATTTTAAACATCAATCCTATGTCAAATATATGTTTTATAAATATTTTATCCCATTCAGTAGGTTGCTTTTTTATTTTATATTGTTTTCTTTGTGTGAAAATGCTTTTTAGTTTGCTATAAACCAATTTGTTTATTTTTGCTTTGTTAGCCTGTGCTTTCAGACATATATGCAAAAACTCATTGCCAAGACTAATGTTACAGAGCTTTTTCTCTCTATTTTCCTCTAGGAATTTCACAGTCAAGTCTTACATTTATTGTACTTTATTTTTTATTATTTTAGATTGAAAGGGTACTTGTGCATGTTGTTAAATGGATATATTGTGTAATGGTGAAGTTTGGGCTTCTAGTGTACCCATTATGCAAACAGTGAACATTTTATCCCATAGGTAATTTTTCAGCCCTCATCTACCTCCCACCCTTCTATAGTTTTGAGTTGCCAGTGTCAATCATTTCTGCCTACTTGTCCATGTGTTTCCATTGTTTAGTTTCCACTTATAAGTGAGAAACAGACTTTCTGTTTCTGAGTTATTTAACTTAGGATAATGACCTCAAGCTAAATTCATGTGGCTGCAAATGTCATGCTTTCATTTTTTATGACTGTATAGTATTCTGTGGTGTTTATATATCACATTTCTTTATCCAGTCAACCATTGATAAAAATTTAGGTTTATTTGATGACTGCTATTGTAAATAGTGTTGCAATAAACACAACACACAAGTTTAGTTGACTTTTTGATATAATGATTTCTTTTCTTTTGATTAGTCAGGGGTGGAAATACTATGCTGAATGATAGTTTTATTTTGGTTCTTTGCGAAACCTCCATACTGTTTTCCATAGAAATTTTACTACTTTACTATATGCCAACAGTGTGTAAGCATTCTTTTTTCTCTGCATTCTCACCAACAACTGTTATTTTTTACCTTAAAAAATAGCCATTCCGACTGGTGTAAGATGGTATCTCATTGTGGTTTTAATTTAAATTTCTCTGATGACTAGTGATGTTGAGCACCTTTTCATAAGTTTTTTTGTAGCCAATTGCATGTCTTTTAAGAAATGTCTGTTCATGTTTTTTGCTCACTTTTTATTTTTTTTTCTTGTTGATTTGTTTTTTTTTTCTTGTAGACTGTGGATATTAGACCATTTTCAGAGGCATAATTTGCAAATATTTCCTTCTCATCTGCAGTTTGTCTTTTTGCTCTGTTGATTATTTCCTTTGCTGTACAGAAGCTTTTTAGTTTATGTTCCATTTGTGTACTTTTGTTTTTGTTGCATTTGCTTTTGAAGTCTTAGTCATAAATTCTTTCCCTCAATGTCAGAAGAGTTTTTTGTATAGTTTTTGTTAGGATTTTTCTTGTTTGAGGTCTTACATTTAAGTCATAAATAAAACTTGAGATCATTTTTGTATATGGTGAGAGAGAGGGGTCCAGTTTCATTATTCTGAATATGGCTAGCCAATTTTGCCAGAACTCTTTATTGCTACTCAATAAAGCAATATTTCATGTCCTTTCTTCACTGTTTATTTTTGTCAACTTTGTCAAAGTTCAGTTTTTTACAGGTATGTGGCTTTATTTCTTGGTTCTCTGTTTGGTTCCATTCCATGTCTCCATTTTTTTTTTAACCATTACCATACTGTTTTCATTACTATAGCTTTTTAGTATATTTTGAAGTCAGATAATGTGGGTCTCTTACTTTTTGCTTTTTATGCAAAATTTATTTGGCTCTTCAGGCTCTTTTTTTGTTATATATGTATTCTGGAATTTTTTTCTAACCCTGTGAAAAATTATGTTTGTAATGATAGGAATTATGTTTAGTCTTTAGATTGCTCTTGGTAATATGGTCATTTTAACTAGTGATACTTCCAGTCCATGAGCATAAGATCTTTTTCTGTTTCTGTCATCTATGATTTATTCTATCAGTGTTTTGTATTTCTCCTTATAGTTATCTTTAACCTCCTTGGTTAAACATATTCCTAGTATTTTATTTTTGTAAATGGCTAGTGTAAATGGGATGGAATATTTATTTGTTTCTTAGCTTTAATGTTATTGGTGTATCGAAATGCTACTGACTTTATTTACATTGATTCGATATCCTGAAACTTTACTAAAATTGTTTATCAAGTATATGAATTTTATGTAACGTCTAGGTTTTCTAGATATGTCATCAGCAAGCAGAGATAACATGACTCCTTCTTTTTAAATTTGGATCCCTTTCCTCTGGGTAAAACTGCCAGTAATATGTTGAATAGGACTGGTCAGAGTGGAGATCTTTGTCTTTGTTCAGTCCTTTATTTATTTATTTTTTTGGCAAAACTATTTCCTTTTATTCTGTGGAACATCACTAAAGTAAATAGACATGTGCATGATTTATGTTATTTGTACATGATGAGAATTAAGGCTGAAAATGACATCTGGGGAACCTCCTACTATTAGTTTCATATCTTCTGGGCAGGGACTGACTCTTGGCTCCCTTATACCTCCTAATTCCCAGTGGGCCTGAATAGACACTGGCCAAACTTTCAAAGTAGCTTCTTGAAGATGGATGATGATCGGTTTAGAATAATCCATTCACCTGTTCTGTTTCAGGGTCCAAATCAGTACAATAAAAACAGGGCTGGGTGGGGAGTCCATTGTGCTCACTGTTTCTACTAAAGGGTACAGAAAACCAGCCCCGATGCTGGCATTGATGTCGCAAATGGGCAGAACAAATCCTGTAGGAATACCTTTTTGCTCTGGGTTGTGAGACAAGGACAAATGTGTTTTGGCCATGCAGATGGGGAGATTCCCAAACCCCTGCTTTGTGTAGACTTCAGCTTTGTGTTGAGCTTTGGGGAGTAAGTCAATGTCGTCTACTCCATCGATCTTCTGTGCAGTGATTCTGATTTTATCCTCAACTGGGAGTTTGAGGTCATAGAGGAGTTGGAAGCTGCTGGGTGCTTGTGCTGCTCTCTAGATGGCCTGAGCCAGGGCTAAGGCACCTTTGCCCCCTTCTGCCCAGTGAGTGCACTTCACGGCATCAAAAGCCCCATGTTCTCTGGAAAGGTGGCTGAGGAGGTCTAGCTCAGTCTCTGTATCCATCTTGAATGCATTCACGGCCACTACTACTGGAATTCCAAACATTCTGCCATTTTCAATTTGTTTCTTCAAGTTACTGAAGCCTTTTTCAACCAGCTCTAGGTTCTCCTCTATGTAAGCCTTGGGAAGAGGCATTTCAGCAGTGACCACAGGGCTGCCCCCTGCATCTTGAGAGCACTGACAGTGTCAACAAGCACCACCACGTGAGGGTGGAGGCCGGAATACCGGGATTTGATGTTAAAAAATTTTTCCATTCCAATGTCTGCTCCAAATCCCACTTCCGTCACTGCAAACCCTTCTGGGCCAACAAGCTTGAGTGCGATCGGTCTGCAATGATAGGGGAATTGCCATGTGCGATGTTGGCAAATGGGCCGGCATGGACAAACGGCACTGGAGTGCCCTCCAATGTCTGCATGAGATTGGGCTTGATTGCGTCCTTCATAAGCACTATCAATGCACCACCCACCCCCAGATCTTCAGCGTGGATGGGCTCTCCTTTCTTACTGGATGCCACCCCCATTTTGCCCAGTCTGTCTCTCATATCTTCTAGAGAAGTGGTGAGAGCCAGGACAGCCATAATTTCACTGGCCACAGAGATATCAAACTGGGCCGTCCTTATGTGACCTTTCTTTGTTGGAGCCTGTCCAATCATGATCTTCCTCAGGAATCTATCATTGGTATCCAACACTCTTTGCCAAGTTTTGATTTCTGGATCAATGTCCAATCTTACAAATCTGTTTATCTCTTCATCTGTCAGTGTGGTAGGGTCAGTCTTTTCAATGCCTAGTCTATTTAACCTTCGGATGTGGATATCAGAGAACTTTCTCACTCCATTTACTGATAGCACCAAACGATTAAAGAGAGCCTTGTCTGTCTGGGGCAGTTCATGAAATATCTGAGCATCAATGGCCGCAGCAATGAGGTTATTAGCTACAGTGATGGCATGGATGTCACCTGTGAGGTGGAGATTAAACTATTCCATAGGAATGATCTGGGAGTAGCCACCTCCTGCGGCACCACCTTTTATTCCAAAGATGGGGCCCTGAGAAGGCTGTCGCACACACAAAAATGTTCTGGTAGATATGGGCAAAAAGGGCTTGCACCAGCCCGATTGTAGTCGTGCTTTTCCCTTCTCCCGGAGTGTTGGGGTTATTCCAGTCACCACCCGGTATTTCACATCAGGCTGGTGCTTCAGGTGTTCTAGTGCTGACAGCAGAACTTTGGCCTTTGTTTCACCATATAATTCTACCTCTTCAGACAGCAGACCAATTTCTCGAGCCAGCTTACCAATGGGCTTCAGTTTACAAGATCGTGATATATCAATATCACTTGGAACAAGTGTCTTGAAGTTAAGGTTGTTATACTGATTCATCCACTTTCCTGGCTTAAATTTCTCCAGGAAACACTTGGTACTCTCTACTGTGCTCTGTATGAGCATTGCAACCATCATGGGCCTTAAGCTACCAGGAACAGGCTCCGTCGTATGCCACATCAACCACAACTTTTCTCCCATTTGTTTTTTTTTATCATGTGGGACATAGTTGATTCTACAGTGGATGACTATTGCCCCAGGTTTGATCCATTCTCCTTTAACCATTTCAGGCCAACCAGTTGCAACCACCAGTATGTCACCTTTATTTACTTCCTCATCCAGATTGGCAGTCTTGGGGCGGCAGGTGGTCACTGTGGCATTGTTCCACAGAAGCAAGTCATTCATCGGGACCCCGACTATTTTACTGTGCCCAATCACCACAGCATGCCTTCTGGCAATCTGCACCCCTGCCTCTTTGATGAGTTCCAAGCATCCTTTAGGCATACAAGGAATGAAACAGTCATTTAGGTCACCTCTAGCAAGTTTCCCAGCACTGATGCTAGTCAATCCATCCACATGCATTTCAGGTGCAATAGCATTGATCAGTCTTTTCAGTGTTAATGGAATTCTCTGAATCTAGAGGTAGCTGCACTATGAACCCGTGTATAGTAGTCTTCATTCAAAGATATAATATACTTGATCACCTCAGATTCTGTGGTTGTTCTTGGTAACTTAATGTCGGTGGCTTTCATCCCAATCTCTTCAGCAGCCTTCAGCTTCACATTATGTAAAGATTGGAATCATCTCTGTTGCCAACCTGTAATATTGCCAGGTGTGGTGTGAAACCAGGTACTTGCTCCTTCAACTGAATGACTTGATTCTTCAGTCTTGCCCTTATTTGCGCGGAGACCTCCTTCCCGTTCAGGATTTCTGCTGGCGCCATGGCCTTTATTAGCTTGCCCATGATGGACACCACCAATATCCTGTTCAGTTCTTAGGAAGAATGCTTTAACCTTATCCTCATTCAGTATGATGTTGGCTATGGATTTGTCATAGATGGCTTTTATTAATTTGAGGTATGTATTTTCAATGCCCAGTTGGTTGTGAAGAAATGTTGGATTTTATCAAGTCGTTTTTCTTCATCAATTGAGATGATCATATAGTGTTTGTTTTTAATTCTGTTTATGTGGTTAATTACATTATTGATTTGCATATGTTGAGCCATCCT
Organism: Macaca thibetana thibetana; assembly: GCF_024542745.1. Lineage (NCBI taxonomy): Eukaryota > Metazoa > Chordata > Mammalia > Primates > Cercopithecidae > Macaca > Macaca thibetana. The sequence continues at coordinate 56,869,612 of NC_065598.1, forward strand.
TGAATCTCTTGGATCAAACCCACATGGCTTGATGTACTGTTTGTTTTAATTTGCTAGTATTTTATTGTGGATTTATGCAGCAATATGCACCAGGTATATTAGCTTGTAGGATTTTTTAAAAAAATTATTTCCTTGTGTAATATTTGTATCAGGTGATACTGCTTTCATAGAATGAGTTAGAGAAGAATAGTTCTCCTTGATTTTTTTGGCATAGTTTAAGCAAGATTGGAACAAGTTCTTCTTTGTATGTCTGGTAAAATCCAGCTGTGAATCAATTTGGTCCTGGGCCATTTTTGTTGGATATTTTATATTACGGATTCAAATTCATTACTTGTTATTGGGCTGTTTAGGCTTTCCATTTCTTTCTGGTTCAGTCTTGGGAGGCTGTATGTTTCCAGGAAGTATCCATGTTTTCTAGGTTGTGTTCATTACAGTCTCTGATGACTTTTTGTGTTTGTGATATTGATTGTAACATCAACTCTATCATTTCTGATTGTGTTTATTTGAGTCAGCTGTCTTCTCAGTTAATCTAGCTGGTAGTCTATCAATTTCGTCTATCCTTTCAAAGAACAAACTTTTCATTTTAGTGATAGTATAATTATTTTAATCTTAATTTGATTTAGTGCTGCTCTGGTGTTTATTTCTTTTATTCTGCTAGCTTTAGGTTTAGTTTTTTTTTTTTTTTTCTTGTTATTCTAGTTCCTTGAAGTGAAACATTAGGTTGTAGGTTTGAGATTTTTCTCTCTTTTTGATGAAGGCATTTAATGCCATGATTTTTCCTCTTAATACTGCTATTGTTGCATCCCAGGAGTTTTGGTATGTTATGTCTCTATTTTTATTTGTTTCAAAAATATTATTTTATTTCTGCCTTAATTTCATTGTTTACCCAAAAGTCATTCAGGAGCAAGTTGTTTCGTTCCCATGTATTTGTGTTGTTTTGAGAGTTCCTCTTCATATCGATTTCTACATTTATCCCACTATGGTCCAATTAGATACTTGATATAATTATTATTTTTTCAAGTGTATTGAGCCTTGCTATATGGCCAAGCATGTGGTTAATTTGGGAGAATGTTCTATATGGAGATAAGAAAAATGTATATTCTGTCATTTATATAACATTGTCAAATGTTATGTAAATATCTATGTGGTTCATTTGATCTGGGTTCAAGTTAAGTCCAGAGTTTATTGATTTCCTGCCTTCGTGATCTGTCTAGTATTGTCAGTGAGTTATTTGTGTTTCCCACTATTTTCATATTGCTTTCTATTTTCTTAGGTGTAGTCATATTTTTTTTTTGTATGAATTTGGTCTTCCAGTGTGGCGTGCATATATATTTAGGATAGTTACATTTCTCATTATATAATGCCTTTGTTTGTTTTTTGTTTACTTCTGTTCATTTAAAGAATAGCTCAATTTTCTGTTCCATGTGTGTGATACATCTTCTTCCCCCTTTTGCTTTTTGTCTGTAGCCGTAGGTGGGTGTCTTAGGCCGCAGTTAGTTGGGTCTTGCTTTTCCATCGAATATGCCAGCCTGTATCTTTTAAGTGAAGTATTTAGGCCATTTATATTCAATGTTAGTACTGATATATGAGGTTCTGTTTCTGTCACATTGATGTTAACTATGTGCTTTGTAGTCTCAGTCATGTAATTGCCATATAAGATCTGTAAGTTTTGCTCATGTGCACATGTGACATGTGCTTTTATGATGTCAGTGTCAGTTTTTTGTTTCCATATTTAGTACTCCTTTGAGCATTTCTTGTAGGGCTAGTTCAATGGTGATGAATTCCCTTACCATTTGCTTATATGGGAAATACTTTACTTCTTTTTCATTTATAAAGCTTAATTGGTGGGATATAAAATTCTTTACTGAGATTTTTTCTTTTTCTTTTTCTTCACAGAGGCTGAAAACAGGCTCTCAATCTCTACTGGCTTGTTAAGTTTCTGCTGAGAAGTCCACTGTTAGACCAGTGGGATTTCAATCATAGGTGATTTGATGATTCTCTGTAGCTGCTTTTTTTTTTCTTTGTTTTTATTATTATAGTTTAAGTTCTAGGGTACATGTGCACAGCGTGCAAGTTTGTTACGTACATATACGTGTGCCATCTTGGGGTGTTGCACCCATTAACTCGTCATTTACATTATGTATATCTCCTAATGCTATCCCTCCCCTCTTCCCCCACCCCATGACAGTCCCCAGTGTGTGATGTTCCCCTTCCTGTGTCCAAGTGTTCTCATTGTTCAATTCCCACCTGTGAGTGAGAGCATACGGTGTTTGGTTTCCTGTCCTTGTGATAGATTGCTGAGAATGATGGTTTCCAACTTCATCTATGTCCCTACAAAGGACATGAGCTCATCTGTTTTTATGGCTGCATAGTATTCCATGGTGTATATGTGCCACATTTTCTTAATCCAGGCTATTAAAAGGATCTAGAACTAGAAATACCATTTGACCCAGCCATCCCATTACTGGGTATATACCCAAATAATTATAAATCATGCTGCTATAAAGACACATGCACACGTATGTTTATTGCGGCACTATTCACAATAGCAAAGACAGAACCAACCCAAATGCCCATCAGTGTAGCTGCTTTTAAGATTTGTTTTTTCACATTGAACTTGGATAATCAGATAATTATATGCCTTGATGATATTAATCTTCTGTAGTATCTCACAGGTGTTCTCAGAATTTCTGGTATCTGGATATCTATAACTCTAACAAGATCAGGAAATGTTTCCTGAATTATTCCATCAAATATGTTTTCCAAACTTCTTACTTTTTCTTCTTCTTCCTCAGGAATGGCCATGCATTGTGGATCTGGTTGCTTTACATAATCTTATATTTCTTGAAGATGTTGTTCATTTTTAAATGTATTATTATTATTATTATTTTTTGCAGTTGCAAGATTTAATAGAGTGAAAACAGAACTCCCATAAAACGGGAGGGGACCCAAAGGTGGTTGCCATTGCTGGCTCGAATGTCTGGGTTTCATATCCCGATCATTGTCCCTCCCCTTGTACTTTCAGGCAATAAATAATTAGCTATTTCTTTACCTCCTGTTTTAGCCTAATTAGCATTTTAGTGAGCTCTCTTTACTATGTGACTGGTCAGGTGTGAACTAAGTTGCAAGCCCTGTGTTTAAAGGTGGATGTGGTCACCTTCCCAGCTAGGCTTAGGAATTGTTAATCGGCCTAGGAAATCCAGCTAGTTCTGTCTCTCAGTACCCCCCCTCAACAGGAAAACCCAAGTGCTGTTGGGGAGGTTGGCTGACAATCGCTCTAACTGCCTCCTGCTGAATTGGGGTGTAGTAGGGGTTGTGCAGTTGAGATTTTCTTGGGGGGTGCCTTGGATGTTATCAACCTCGGAGCATGGGCTAGCAGACTGGTCCAGGAATCCACAGTAGATCTTAGTCATGGACTGCATCTGGGGCTCCATTTGAAGAATGATTTGTAGTTTTATAGCTTTGATTCTGAAAGAGACAACAAGGAGGTTAAAAATAAAGGGATTGAAATGTATGGCCTGCAGTGCAGGGGATTTGTATGGCCTGCAGTGCAGAGGATTATTTCTTTGACACACTTCACAGGCCCCGACTATCTGCTTGATAGTTTTGAAAAGGCCTGGTCCAGTAAATAATAATTTGGCCATCTGATGGGTGCTATCAATGCTTAAGTGAAAGGTTTGGTGAAGCGTTTTAAGTAATTTCCATGGGTTAGCTGCAGGCAAAAATATTTTCCCTACTTCGGTGGCTAGTCATCCTGAGGGGAAGAAACTATGTCCTTGTGAGGTTCCCCATTCTATTTCTCCTGCTGAGTACTGGGGCTTAGTTTCCCAGAGGGGATTACCACATACTAGGGGTACTTCTATAAGCATTTCTTATGGAGGGTCCTGCCTTGCGGCTCTTTTGGCTTCAATATCCGCTTGGCGTTTCCCTTCTATTTCCCTTTCCTTTCCTTTCTGATGACCCCAGCAGTGTAAGACTACCACCACTTTAGATTTCTGTGCAGCCAATAATAATCTCCTAATGGCTTCCTGATGTTTGATAGGTGTTCCCTCCGAAGTTAGGAATTCCCTTTCCCTCCATATTGCTGCGCGGGCATGGAGGACTAGGTAAGCATACTTAGAGTCTGTATATATATTTACCCTTTTTCCTTCTCCTAATTTTAGTGCCCGAGTGAGGGCTATTAGTTCTGCCAGCTGAGCGCTAGTTCCTGGAGTGAGGGGATTATTTTCAAGTATTCCATTATCACTGGCCACTGCATAATCTGACTTTTGAAGTCCTTTTTCTACAAAGAAACTTCCATCAGTGTACAAGTTGAGGTTGGGATCAGTCAAGGGAACCTCTAGAAGGTCCCCTCGAGTGGCGTAGGTTTGAGCAATTACTTGTTGATAGTTATGTTCTGTTTTTTCTTCATTGTCTGGAAGAAATGTGACTCGATTAAGAGTTGCACAAGTGCACAGTCACAGCACTGGTCCTTCTAGCAATGAGTATGCCATTCACATCACAAGATGTCCATACAGTAAGATCTCTTCCCTGTGTCATTTTAACTGCTTCAGATACTAAGACTGCTACTACTGCCACTACCCATAAATAATGAGGCCAATCCTTTGCCACTACATCAATGTTCTTGCTCAGGTATGCCACGGGTTACAAACTAGTCCCTCGGACCTGTGTAAGGACTCCTAGAGCTATTCTTGTTTTTTCTGTTACACATAAAGAAAAATCTTGCCCTGTTGGCAAGCGTAACACTGGGGCTTGGGTTAGGGCCTTCTTTAGGGCCTGGAAAACTGCTTCTGCTTCAGTTGTCCATCTTACTAAATGGTATTGGCTTTCAGAGTTTTCTTGATTCGTGTATATAATGGCCTGGCTATTTTCTGTACTGGGAATCCATATTTGGCAGACGCCGGTTATACCAAGGAACCCTCTTAGTTGCTTTAGGGTTTTGGGATGAGGATAAGCCAGTACAGGCTGGATACATTTGTCACTGAGGGCCCTGGTGCCTATGGATAATTTTAGCCCTAAGTATTTAACCTGCTGTGAGAAGAGCTGAGCCTTTGGTTTGGAAACCTTGTAGCCACAGGTGGTGAGGGAATTTAAGAGCACTTGGGTGGGGCTGGGTGCAGTGGCTCACGCCTGCAATCCCAGCACCCTGGGAGGAACAAGGCAGGCAGATCACAAGGCCAGGAGATTAAGACCATCCTGGTCAACACAGCAAAACCTTGTCTCTACCAAAAATACAAAAAAATTAGCCGGGTGTGCTGGCGGGTGCCTGCAGTCCCAGCCACTTGGGAGACTGAGGCAGGAGAATGGCATGAACCCAGGAGGCGGAGCCTGCAGTGAGCTGAGATCACACCCCTGCACTCCAGCCTGGGCGACAGAGTGAGATTCTGTCTCAAAAAAAGATAATAATAAATAAATTATATATATGTGTGTGTGTGTGTGTGTGTGTGTGTGTGTGTGTGTATAGAGCGCTTGGGTGGCTTGATGGCACAAGGTTTCTGAATGGGTGGCTAAAAGTAAATCATCCACATACCGAATGACAAGAATTTCCAGGTGTGAGAACTGGCTCAAGTCTTGAGTTAATGCCTAGCCACATAGATGGGGTCTATCTCTGAACCCTTGGGGTAAAACAGTCCAGGTGAGTTGAGACGTTGGGTTTGAAGGATCTTCAAAGGCAAACAAGAATTGAGAGTCAGGATATACAGGGATGCAGAAAGAGGCATCCTTAAGGTCCAGGACTGTAAACCACTCTGCTTCCTCTGGTATTTGGGAAAGCAGAGCATAAGGGTTAGGTACACCTGGATATAGAGCGACAACGGTCTCACTGATAATCCTGAGATCTTGCCCTAACCTCCACTGTCTGTTGGGTTTCTGTACTCCTAAAATTGGAGTATTGCAGGTACTACTGCATGGTTTTACTAGACCTTGGGCTTTTAGGTCCTTAACAATCTTTTGGAGTCCTTGTTGGGCCTCGGGTCTAACGGGGTACTGCCTTTGGTAGGAAAAGGAGGTGGAATCCTTTAGTTTAACTTGAACAGGATGGGCATTCTTTGCTCGTTCATAGTGTCCTTCTGTTGCCTAGACTTCAGGATTAATTTCTTCCTCAAGCAGGGGACAACAAACGGGTGTTCCTTCTCCTATGTTCAGGTGTGTAATGACCCCTGCTTTTGCTAGAATGTCTCTCCCTAACAAGGGAGTGGGGCTTTCAGGCATAATTAGAAAAGTGTGTGAAAAGGGTAAAGTTCCCCAATCACAACTTAGTGGCTGGGAGAAGTATCTAGTGACTGGCTGTCCTAGGACTCCTCAGATAGTGACAGATCTGGAGGACAGTTGTCCAGGACAGGAGAGTAAGACTGAGAAGGCTGTGCCAATGTCCAGGAGACAGTTAACCTCCTGGTCCTCAATGGTCAAGCATACCCGGGGCTGTGTGAGGGTGATGGCATGGGCTGGTGCTTGCCCTGGGTACCCTCAGTCCTGCTGCTGGATCATCTGGTTAGTGGTTTCTGACTCAGAGGACCTTCGTCCCCTGGGGCAGTGGGCCTTCCAGTGATTCCCTTGACATAAGGGGCATGGACAAGGGGGTGGCTTATTTCTACTTGGACAATCTTTTTTGAAGTGTCCTTGTAGACCACACTGGAAACAAGCTCTATTAGGCATTCGATTTGCCCAGACTTTCCGTGTTCCAGAGCCTCCAAATTCCACTTGCCTGAGGGCCATGACTAAAGCGGTGGCCTTTTTCTTATTTCATTTGTCCCATTCCGTCTGCTTCTCCTGATTTCTATTATAAAAAGCTGAGGTTGCCAAGTTCAATCGAGTTTCTAAGTTTTTCTCCAGGCCTAAGGCAGACTTTTTAAGGTTTTTTTCTAATGTCTGCAGCTGACTTAGTGATAAACTTATCCTTTAATATTAGTTGGACTTCAATGGAGTCAGGTGACAGAGAAGTATGCTTCCTCAATGCCTCCCAATTATTGAATACCCATTGTGTTTTTTTCTCAACCACCTCAGAGGAACCATCTATTGTCCTGTCCTGAAGGGAGTTCCTGCTAGGTCTGGTCAGAACTTTGTATGGTAATTAAGATTTAAATCACCTGTTAGGAAACCTGCTGGGTTAAGGGAATTTTCAGTGGTTAATGTTAAATTATCTTTCTCTAACAGAATAGCCCCATACTTTAAGATTTTTTTAGTTAGTAAGCTACCTTTTTGCTTTTTTGACTTAGGATAGTTCTGAACTAGTGAGGTGTGCTCACAATGAGGTTTCCTCTAAAGGCTAACTTTCTACTTTCTTCTGTTAGCAAAACAGTTGCTGCTACAGATTGAATGCATTTGGGCCATCAGCAGGTTCCTGGGTTAAAGATTTTTTTATAGGAAGGTTACTGGTTGTCAGTGGCCTCAGTGCTTTTGGGCTATGCCCTTGTTTACACTGACAACAAAGTTATAGGGTCATGGAGAAAACCTTCAGTTATCAATTATAGGTTTTAAATTCACCCTGGCTTTTAAAGAAATAGGGTACACTGTTTTGTTCTTTACTACTTCTGTCTTTCTCTTTCTTTCTCCTTTCTGTCTTTGTAGATGGATTTTGGAAACACAGTGGAAGGACGTTCACTTCTTGCCCCCATTTGCCACTATAGGAATATGTGCCTCCCTTTTATTTACTCAATTTGCTTTCATCCTGATCTATTATGTTGTTGTAGACCCAGTTCCAGTTGTTAAAGTACTGGGTTATCAGTTCTAAGGCCCTGGCAAGGGTGGTGGAGAACAGGTCCCACACAACTGCTCATGTCAAGAGCTAAATTGTATGCCTAAATTGGGAGGGACACCAGGGACAAGACTCCCTGGGTTCATAGCCTAGGGGCCTAAGGATGCAGCGTAGAGCTTCCTTAGATCCCTTTGGAGATTTGGGAGAGGAAGTGAAAGTCTGAAGCATTAGCATCTAGGAGGCAGGGATTGGAGGAAGTAGATTCAGAGGTAAGGAGAATTTGGGGCTTCTCTTTCAAGAAAGTCATGGTCAGGACCCAGGAGGTTTGGGTCAGAAGGAAAGGTAGGGGCGCACTCATGGGCGACTGTTGAGTAGAGACTTCTGACTGTGCCATGATCTCAACTGGCTAATGCTGGGAGTTCGGGATGATTGGCTTTCTGCCTCTAGTCAGCCCTTAGCTTCCCCAGGAAAATTGAAAGCAGAAGCTGGTTCCAGGCAGACCAACACTCCCAACCCAGAAGGGTTGGAGGTTGTTAGAAAGCCCTCTCCCAGACAGCCTCACACTTGAGCCTTAAGCCCAGCAGCCACGCTAATCATTTTTAACTGGCTGACAGGTGCCTGGCATTTTCCTCCAGTTATAAGGAAGGATAGGACAGAATAGCAAGTGAAAGTGGTCCAATATTACTCACCACTTTGGAGGTCCCTTCATGGTCGCCAAATGTTACCAGGGGGGTCCTTGCTCCTAGAACTCCCAAGATGGTGGTGGGCCGCTTCCAAGATTGTGGAAAGCCTCATGTTCTCTCACCTGGGATTCTTGGCCTCGTGGATTCCAAGGAATGGAATCTTGCACCATGCAGTGAGTGTTATACCTCTAATAGAAGCTGTGGGTCATGGAAGAGAACCGTGGAACCCTGCAACTAGTGTTCAGCTTGATTAGGACAAACCCAGGCACTCAGCCATGCAGGAACAATGGTGAGCCTTTAGCCCAATCGGGAGTGGCAATGGGTACCTCTCTGGATCAGGAGCACAGCAGACACCCTGCCAGCTCCAGAGGGGTGGAAATCAGTGGCGGGTCTGTGATGGTGGCAAACAGCAGGGGTGGATGGTGAGCGAAAGCTCAACTCCAGCCATAACAAACACGGACCAGAAGAGTGTGCAGTTGCAAGATTTAATAGAGTGAAAACAGAGCTCCCATAAAATGGGAGGGGACCCAAAGGGGGTTGCAAGATTTAATAGAGTGAAAACAGAGCTCCCATAAAATGGGAGGGGAACCAAAGGGGGTTGCAAGATTTAATAGAGTGAAAACAGAGCTCCCATAAAATGGGAGGGGACCCAAAGGGGGTTGCCCCATTTTTAAATTTTTAAAAATTTTTTCTCTGTGTTAATTTAAAAGAACAGTCTTCAAGTTCTGAAATTCTTTCTTCTACCTCATCTACTATGTTGTTAAAGTTTTCAACTGTATTTTGAAATTCATTTAGTGACTTTTTAATATTCAGAAGATCTGTTTTTTCGATACATTTGTCTCATCTTTCCTATCCTGAATTTTTAAAATGTATTTATGTTGGTTTTCAACATTCTTTTGAATCTAATTGAACTACCTTACAATCTATATTTTCAATTCTTTATCTGTAATTTCAAAATGTTCGTTTTGGTTAGGATCCATTACTATGGAGATATTGATGTCCTTCAGGGATGTCAAAACTCCCTTATTGCACTGCCAGAGTTCTTGCACTGGTTCCTTCTCATTTGAAGAAGCTGTCACTTCTTAGTTTTGAAATTGGGATTGTATAGATAAAAATTCCTCAGTGGTATGATTGTAATGGATGTCCTGTATAATCTTTTGGCTCCATCTCTGGGTGCTTTCAAGGTGCCCACAGGGCTCTGTATGAGTTATTTGGCTATATATAATTTTTGTGTTGTGGCTTTCTCAAATGCTGCTTATTGTAGTGATGCATTGGCCATATGATCTGGCACACTATCTTCTGTGAGCTGGGAGTGCAGAGCTCTCAGAAAGCTTATCTTGCACCTTCGCACTATGCTGTGTCAGCAGGTTTTTATTTGGTGGCAAGTTTGGTCTACAGTAGAGTAGGGGATGCCTAAGACACAGCTTACCCTGGGGTACTCTAATGAAGTATGGAAACATCCACCCTGATGGGAGTGGTGGAGGGAGTGTTTGGTTTGATATGCTGAGAACTTAGGGGAGGGGTCTGCACCAGCAACTTGTCCTGGACAGGGAGGAACATAGTCTGCTTCCCTATAATGCCCCTGACACAGGGATCATAACCTTCAGTTCAGATAGATGCTGTCCTTTATCTCTAGTCCACAATGTGACTGAGGCCTGCAGGAAACGCCCATCTGCCAGCTTCTGCCAAAATTGCCTTTGGGCAGACATCTTCCTGCAGCCCAAAACATACAGCTCTATGGCTGCTCTGCACTCTGTGGCAGGGATGCTACCACTCTGTGTAGAGAGAGGAAGATGAACCCCAGGCATTGTTTGAGCTCAGGAGGTGGGCACACATTCAGTGTGGATGGAGCCGCTATTAAAAGTGCTAGAAAAGCTACCACAAAGTGCACTTGCACCAGCCCCCAGTGGGAAAATCCTTGGCTGCGTCTGTGGCAATAGATGGGGTAGCAGGAGGTAATCTCCTCTCTACATTTGTTGCCAGTCACTAGTGCATCCACTGAGACAGAACCATACTCTCTCCTGCATTGGAGATCAGCATTGTACCTGTGTTTCCTTTATCGCAAGGGGTGCTTTGGAGGACTCTGCTTACCATTCCCATAATGGTGGCTCATGCCAAAGGCTAGATCTCTAGGGATCCTGCAGTTCCCTAGGGATCTAATGATCCTCTTATTTGTTGAAGTCAAAGCAGATTCTGGGATATGTTTGCAGGATATCTGTTGATGCAGTGAAATAAGAACTGAGATTCCATGGGCAGGATGGTGGCTTATACTGGGTGCAAAACCTTTATGGCACCTTCCACCTGAATTTGGGTTGAAGAATCATGTGAGTACAACTGCAGGAGCTCACCAACCAGTGTTCTGCCCCCAGGAAGTTCCCAAATAACCATTGAGAGTGTTACTCAGGCTCGTGAGGGCAGAGGAACTTTCCAACAATTCGTTGGTCAGCAGTCTTTCGCAGGCGTGAGGGAAGCAAAGAAATACCCTACCTAACCTGTCCATGGAACTCTAAGCTTTTTGGGGGCCAATCTCTGCCAGATTTTTGCTGCCTTTCTTTTCTGTACCCCAACTTATTATATAGCTCTCTGAGAGTTTTTGGCACTCTTCCCTCAGCTTTCCACTCGGGGTGACTGCTCACCCATAACTTTGATCTCTTTTATAAGGAGAACTGACATTTGACATCTTTAGTCAGTCATCTAATGGGAAGCCTGGAAGGGGCTCACATTGGAGAAGCTGCTCCCAACTCGAATCAGAAAGATGCTAATTTCCTGGTCTGAGAACTGGCGAGTCTTATGTTTAAATCTTCAATCCATTTTGAGATGATTTTTGTGTATGGTTTAAGACAAGGGATTAATTTCTTTCTTTTGCAAATGGATATCCAGGTTTCATAAAATAACTTATTGAAGAGATTGTTCTTTCTTCACTCTGTATTCTTGTTACTTTTGTCAAAAGTTTTTTGACTTTATATGCATGGGTTTAGTTTTATTTGCTTTCTATTCTATTCAATCAGGCAATGTGTCTGTTTTTATGCCAGTACCATACTGTTTTGATTACTATAGCTTTGTAATGTAATTTTAAATTAGGAAGTGTGATGCTTCCATATTATTATTATTATTATTATTATTATTTTGATAAAGATTACTTAGGCTATTCATGGCTTTTTGTAGCTCCATACAAATTTTAGGATTATCTTTTCTAATTATGTAAGAAAATGTCATTTGAATTTTGATAGGAATTGCATTGAGTGTAGGTCTGGTTGGTTCATATGAAGATATTAATAATATTAACTTTTCCAATCTGTGAACATGGAATGTCTCTCCATTCTTTTCTGCTTATTTTATTTTTTTATCAATGTTTTATAATTATTAGTGTACAGACTTTCTCCTCTTGGTTGAACTTACACCTGAGTATTTTAATCATTTTAATGCTGTTGTAAATTAGATTATTTTCTGATTTATTTCTAACATTTTATGTGAAATATTAGGATTTTTATGTATGAGAGCATGTCATTTGCAAACAGACAATTTCATGTTTTCCTTTCTAATTTGCATGCTATTTATTTATTTATTTATTGCCTCATTGCTCTAGGACTTCCAGTAACATGTTGAATAGAAATAGCCATAGTGAACACCTTTGTCTTATTCCTTTTGAGGAAAAGCTCTCAGCTTTTCACCATTAAGTTTGATGATAGCTGTGGGCTTGTGATATATGACCTTGATTGTGTTGAGGTACATTTCTTCTGTACTTAATTTGTTGAGAGCTTTTATCATAAAAAATAATGTTGAATCTTGTCAAGTGTATTTTTCTTTACATCTAATGAAATGATGCTGTGATTTTTATCCTTCATTCTGGTAATGTGGTGTATCATGTTTATTGATGTTCATATACAGACTTGTGTCCCTTAACCATTGTGATACATTTGTAGAAATGCATTGCTAGACAATTTTGTTATTGTGTGAACAAAATAGAGTGTACTTATAGAAGCATAGATGGTATAGCCTACTACAAACCTTGGTTATATAGTATAGTCTATAGTTCCTAGAATACTAACATGGACAGCATGTTACTGTACTGAAAACTGTAGGCAATTTTAACACAATGGTAAGTATGTGTTTATGCAAACATATATAAACATAGAAATATTACTGGTATCATAATATTATGCAATCAACATCATAAATATGGTTTATTATTGACCAAAACATCATATGCAGCACATTGTTGTATTAAAACATCTATTCATCCCAGGGAAAATTCTCAATTAATTGTTTTGTATTATCCTTTTAACATGCTGTTGAATGAGGTTTTCTGGTGTTATATTGAAGATTTTCATATTTATGTTAATCTCAGATATTTACCTATAATTTTATTTTTTTATCTGGCTTTGATATCGGGGTAATTCTGGACTTGTAGAATGGGTCTGTAATTCTTTCCTCCTCTTTGACTTTTCTGAAGAGTTTGAAGACTGCCATTGATTTTTCTTTAAATCATTGGTAAAATTCACTAGTGAAGCCATCACGTCCTGGGCTTCTTTTTTTGGGAGACTTGATTACTTATTTACTCTTTTTATTCATGATTGGCGTGTTCAGACTTTCAGTTTATTAATGATGAAGCCTTTGTAGTTTTTATGGTGTAGGTTCTATGTTTCTAGGAAATTGTTTATTTCTTATAGGTTATCCAATCTGTTGGCATATAATTGTTTATATTAGTCTCTTACAATTTTTATACTTCTGTGTTACCACTTGCTAGGTCCACTTATTTTTTATTTTATTTATTTGAGTCTTTTCTCTATTTTCTTAGGTAGTCCAGCTAATGTTTTGTCAATGTTCTTCATTTTTTTAAAAAATATTAGTTTTTCTATTTTATTTGTGTAGATGTGTTTATAGTATTCTCTGATGGTAGTTTGTATTTCTGTGGGGTCGGTGGTGATATCCCCTTTATCATTTTTTATTGCGTCGATTTGATTCTTCTCTCTTTTCTTCTTTATTAGTCTTGCTAGTGGTCTGTCAATTTTGTTGATCTTTTCAAAAAACCAACTCCTGGATTCAGTGATTTTTGGAGAGTTTTTTGTGTCTCTATCTCCTTCAGTTCTGCTCTGATCTTAGTTATTTCTTGCCTTCTGCTAGGTTTTGAATGTGTTTGCTCTTGCTTCTCTAGTTCTTTTAATTGTGATATGAGAGTGTCAATTTTAGATCTTTCCTGCTTTCTCTTGTGGGCATTTAGTGCTATAAATTTCCCTCTACACACTGCTTTAAATGTGTCCCAGAGATTCTGGTATGTTTTATCTTTGTTCTCATTGGTTTCAAAGAACATCTTTATTTCTGCCTTCATTTCGTTATGTACCCAGTAGTCATTCAGGAGCAGGTTGTTCAGTTTCCATGTAGTTGAGCGGTTTTGATTGAGTTTCTTAGTCCTGAGTTCTAGTTTGATGGCACTGTGGTCTGAGAGACAGTTTGTTACAATTTCTATTCTTGTAAAATTGCTGAGGAGTGCTTTACTTCCAATTATGTGGTCGATTTTGGAATAAGTGCGATGTGGTACTGTGAAGAATGTATATTCTGTTGATTTGGGGTGGAGAGTTCTATAGATGTCTATTAGGTCTGCTTGCTGCAGAGCTGAGTTCAATTCCTGGATATCCTTGTTAACTTTCTGTCTCGTTGATCTGTCTAATGTTGACAGTGGAGTGTTGAAGTCTCCCATTATTATTGTATGGGAGTCTAAGTCTCTTTGTAAGTCTCTGAGGACTTGTTTTATGAATCTGGGTGCTCCTGTATTGGGTGCATATATATTTAGGATAGTTAGCCCTTCCTGTTGAATTGATCCCTTTACCATTATGTAATGGCCTTCTTTGTCTCTTTTGATCTTTGATGGTTTAAAGTCTGTTTTATCAGAGACTAATATTGCAACCCCTGCTTTTTTTTTGTTCTCCATTTGCTTGGTAAATCTTCCTCCATCCCTTTATTTTGAGCCTATATATGTCTCTGCGTGTGAGATGGGTCTCCTGAATACAGCAAACTGATGGGTCTTGACTCTTTATCCTGTTTGCCAGTCTGTGTCTTTTAATTGGAGCATTTAGTCCATTTACATTTAAGGTTAATATTGTTATGTGTGAATTTGATCCTGCCATTATGATATTAACTGGTTATTTTGCTCGTTAGTTGATGCAGTTTCTTCCTAGCCTCGATGGTCTTTACATTTTGGCATGTTTATGCAATAGTTGGTAACAGTTGTTCCTTTCCATGTTAGTGCTTCTTTCAGGGTCTCCTGTAAGGCAAGCCTGGTGATGACAAAATCTCTAAGCATTTGCTTATCTGTAAAGGATTTTATTTCTCCTTCACTTATGAAACTTAGTTTGTCTGAATATGAAATTCTGGGTTGAAAATTCTTTTCTTCCCTGGGATGAATAGATGTTTTAATACAACAATGTGCTGCATATGATGTTTTGGTCAATAATAAACCATATTTATGATGTTGATCACATAATATTATAATACCAGTAATATTTCTGTGTTTATATATGTTTGGATAAACACCAGACTAAACCAGGAAGAAGTTGAATCCGTGAATAGACCAATAGCAGGCTCTGAAATTGAGGCAATAATTAATAGCCTACCAACCAAAAAAAGTCCAGGACCAGATGGATCCACAGCTGAATTCTACCAGCGGTACAAGGAGGAGCTGGTACCATTCCTTCTGAAACTATTCCAATCAATAGAAAAAGAGGGAATCGTCCCTAACTCATTTTATGAGGCCAATATCATCCTGATACCAAAGCCTGGCAGAGACACAACAAAAAAAGAGAATTTTAGACCAATATCCCTGATGAACATCGATGCACAAATCCTCAATAAAATACTGGCAAACCGGATTCAGCAGCACATCAAAAAGCTTATCCACCATGATCAAGTGGGCATCATCCCTGGGATGCAAGGCTGGTTCAACATTCGCAAATCAATAAACATAATCCAGCACATAAACAGAACCAAAGACAAGAACCACATGATTGTCTCAATAGATGCAGAAAAGGCTTTTGACAAAATTCAACTGCCCTTCATGCTAAAAACGCTCAATAAATTCGGTATTGATTGAACCTACCTCAAAATAATAAGAGCTATTTATGACAAACCCACAGCCAACATCATACTGAATGGGCAAAAACTGGAAAAATTCCCTTTGAAAACTGGCACAAGACAGGGATGACCTCACTCACCACTCCTATTCAACATAGTGTTGGAAGTTCTGGCTAGGGCAATCAGGCAAGAGAAAGAAATCAAGGGTATTCAGTTAGGAAAAGAAGAAGTCAAATTGTCCCTCTTTGCAGATGACATGATTGTATATTTAGAAAACCCCATTGTCTCAGCCCAAAATCTCCTTAACCTGATTAGCAACTTCAGCAAAGTCTCAGGATACAAAATTAATGTGCAAAAATCACAAGCATTCTTATACACCAGTAACAGACAGACAGAGAGCCAAATCATGAATGAACTTCCATTCACAATTGCTTCAAAGAGAATAAAATACCTAGGAATCCAACTGACAAGGGATATAAAGGACCTCTTCAAGGAGAACTGCAAAGCACTGCTCAGTGAAATAAAAGAGGACACAAACAAATGGAAGGACATACCATGCTCATGGATAGGAAGAATCAATATCGTGAAAATGGCCATACTGCCCAAGGTAATTTATAGATTCAATGCCATCCACATCAAGCTACCAACGAGTTTCTTCACAGAATTGGAAAAAACTGCTTTAAAGTTCATATGGAACCAAAAAAGAGCCCGCATCTCCAAGACAATCCTAAGTGAAAAGAACAAAGCTGGAGGCATCACGCTACCTGACTTCAAACTATACTACAAGGCTACAGTAACCAAAACAGCATGGTACTGGTACCAAACAGAGATATAGACCAATGGAACAGAACAGAGTCCTCAGAAATAATACCACACATCTACAGCCATCTGATCTTTGACAAACCTGAGAGAAACAAGAAATGGGGAAAGGATTCCCTATTTAATAAATGGTGCTGGGAAAATTGGCTAGCCATAAGTAGAAAGCTGAAACTGGATCCTTTCCTTACTCCTTATATGAAAATTAATTCAAGATGGATTAAAGACTTAAATGTTAGACCTAATACCATAAAAACCTTAGAGGAAAACCTAGGTAGTACCATTCAGGACATAGGCATGGGCAAGGACTTCATGTCTAAAACACCAAAAGCAACAGCAGCAAAAGCCAAAATTGACAAATGGGATCTCATTAAACTAAAGAGCGTCTGTACAGCAAAAGAAACTACCATCAGAGTGAACAGGCAACCTACAGAATGGGAGAAAATTTTTGCAATCTACTCATCTGACAAAAGGCTAATATCCAGAACCTACAAAGAACTCAAACAAATTTACAAGAAAAAAACAAACAACCCCATCCAAAAGTGGGCAAAGGATATGAACAGACATTTCTCAAAAGAAGACATTCATACAGCCAACAGACACATGAAAAAATGCTCATCATTACTGGCCATCAGAGAAATGCAAATCAAAACCACAATGAGATACCATCTCACACCAGTTAGAATGCGATTATTAAAAAGTCAGGAAACAACAGGTGCTAGAGAGGATGTGGAGAAATAGGAACGCTTTTACATTGTTGGTGGGATTGTAAACTAGTTCAACCATTATGGAAAACAGTATGGCGATTCCTCAAGGATCTAGAACTAGATGTACCATATGACCCAGCTATCCCATTACTGGGTGTATACCCAAAGGATTATAAATTATGCTGCTATAAAGACACATGCACACGTATGTTTATAGCGGCACTATTCACAATAGCAAAGACTTGGAATCAACCCAAATGTCCATCAGTGACAGACTGGATTAAGAAAATGTGGCACATATACACCATGGAATACTATGCAGTCATAAAAAAGGATGAGTTTGTGTCCTTTGTAGGGACATGGATGCAGCTGGAAACCATCATTCTTAGCAAACTATCACAAGAACGGAAAACCAAACACCGCCTGTTCTCACTCATAGGTGGGAACTGAACAATGAGATCACTTGGACTCGGGAAGGGGAACATCACACACCAGGCCCTATCATGGGGAGGGGAGAGAGGGGAGGGATTGCATTGGGAGTTATACCTGATGTAAATGACGAGTTGATGGGTGCTGACGAGTTGATGGGTGCAGCACAGCAACAGGGCACAAGTATACATATGTAACAAACCTGCACGTTATGCACATGTACCCTACATCTTAAAGTATAATAATAAAAAATTATTAAAAAATAAAATTAAATAAAATACAAAAAGCTAAAAAATATATATATTATTTGTGTTCCGTATTTCATTATTTCTACTCTGATATTTATTTTCTTTCTTATGTTTACTTTGGGCTTATTTTGTCTTCTTTTGTAGTTTCCTGAATTGTGATGTTAGGTTTTTTATGTGTATTCTTTCCTTTATCCTAATGTAGGTATTTATTGCCATAACTGCTTCCTTAGAACAGTTTTTGCTGCAACTCCTAATATTTGGTATATTGCGTTTTCATTTTCATTTGTCCAAGATTTTTAAAAATTTCCTTTTGATTTATTAATTGACCTTTTTTTCAGAAGGATATTTATTTCTAAATAATCGGGAGTTTTCTAATTTTCTGAATTGATTTTTAGTTTTTTAACATTGTGGCTGAAATGATGCTTCATGTGATTTTGATGTTGTTAAATTTGGTAAGACTTGCATTGAGGCCTAACAAATTGTCTGTCTTGGAGAATATTCCATGAGCACTTGAGAAGAATGTATATTCTGCTGCTGTTAGATGGAATATTCTTTATATTCCATTTGAGTCGATTTGTTCTCAAGTGTAGATTAAGTCCAGTATTTCCTTCTTGATATTCTGTCCAGATAATCTATACATTGTTGAAAGTAGAGTGTTCAAGTATCATACAATTATTTTGTTACTGTCTTCACATCTATCATAATTTGCTTTATATAGCTATATATATCTCATCAACATTGGATCATATAACTATATAAAGCAAATTGCAATATCATCTTGAATAATAGACTGTTTTATCATTATGTAGTAAATTTCTTTGTCTCTTGTGGCAATTTTTGACTTAAACTATATTTTGTCTAAGTATAGCCACCTCTCTTCCTTCTTGTTACTACAATTTGCATGGAATATATTTTTCTATCTCTTTATTTTCATCCTGTTTTCTGTAAAGCTTAAGTGAATCTCTTGTAGGCAGCATGTTATAGTTGGATCTTGTTTATGAATTTGTTTTTGTTCCTGTGCAGCCACTATACATTTTGGTTGACTAATTTTTTCTTCTTAATTATTGATGGGTATGGGCTTACTATTCCCATTTTATTCATTGTTTTCTAATGTTTTAGTTTCTTCTTCCTTTTTTTTTATTCCTTTGTGATTTGATGTGTTTTTGTATTGGAATGCTTTGATTCTTTTATCTTTTTGTGTGTGTGTGACTACTAAAGGTTTTTTTCTTTGTGATTATATTGAGGCTTATATAAAACATCTTATAACAGTCTGTTTTAAGTTTATAACATGTTAATCTTAATGACATACAGAAACTATATACTTTTATTTTTACTACCCTTCCATTTTATGCTACTGATGTCACAATTTATATCTTTGTATATATACTCTATGTCCATTAAGAAATTATTACAGATAAACTTTGGTATTTTAATTTTTATATTAGAGTTCAAATGATTTATCTATGAAAATTACAGCATTTGAACATTATAAAATTTGACCATATATTTATTGATACCAATGCATTTTATACTACATTTTTTATGTTACTAATTAGTGCCCTTTTATTTCAATTTGAAGAACTTCCTTTAGCGTTTCTTGTAAAAAAGTTATAGTGGTTTTAAACTCCCTCAGCCTTTGTATTTTTGGAAAAGTATTTATCCTCATTTCTGAATAGCAGTTTTGCTTGGTGTAGATTTCTTGGCTGGCAGTTTTTTGTTTGTTTGTTTGTTTTCCAGTATTTGAATATATGATATCCTTCTCTTCTTGTCTACAATGTTTCTGTTGACAATTTCACTAAATTAGTTAAACCATTGTGAAGACAGTGTAGCGATTCCTCAAAGACCTAAACACAGAAATGCCATTGGATCCAGCAATCTCATTACTGGGTATATACCCAAAGGATATATATCATTCTATTATAAAGACACATGCTTGCATGTGTTCATTGCAGCACTATTCACAATAGCAAAGACATGTTATCAGTCTAAGTGCCCATTAATGATAGACTGGATAAAGAAAATGTGGTACATATACACCATGGACTACTATGCAGTGATAAAAAAGAACATGATCATATCCTTTGCAGGAACGTGGATGGAGCTGGAAGTCATTTTCCTTTGAAAACTAATGCAGGAATGGAAAACCAAATATTACATGTTCTCACTTATAAGTGGGAGCTAAATGATGAGACCACATGGACACATAGAGGGGAACAACACACATTGGGGCCTATCAGAGGGTGGAGCTTGGGAGTATGGACAGGATCAGGAAAAATAACTAATGGGTACTAAGCTTAATACCTGGGTGATGGAATTATTTATATAACAAAGCCCCATGACACAAATTTACTTATATAACAAATCTGCACATGTACTCCTGAACTTAAAAGTTAAAAATAAATAAAATAAAATAAAATAAAACCTCAGTTATTCATTATTTTAAAAATCTCATGGAAGTTCCCTTGTATGTGTCAAGTTGCTTTTCTCTTGCTCTTTTCAAATTACTGTCTGTCTTCGACTTTTGGTAATTCAATTATAATGTGTCTCAGTGAGAGCACCTTTTTAGGCTCAAACCATTTGGGGTTGTTAGGGCTTTCCTCATCTGGAAGTTTGTTTCCCCTTGCATATTTGAGACGGTTTCTGTCATTATTTCTTTAAATAAGCTTTCTACATTTTTCTTTTTCCATGTTACTTTTATTACTTACATAATGTGTATACTGCTTTGCTTGATGATTTTCAATATGTCCCATGTGCTTTCTTTACTCTTTTTAATAATTCCTTTTTGTTTTTTTCCCTCTGACTAGATAACTTCAAATGACCTGTGTTCGTGTTTGATGATTATTCTGTTTGACTGAGTCTGAGATTGCGTTTTTCACTTCAGACTTTGTATTCTTCATCTCTAGAATTTCTTTTCCTTTCTTTTTTATTTAATGGTTTGTATCTCTTCGTTGTACTTCTAATTTTGTTTGTGTATCACTTTCCTGAATTCACTTAGTTGTCTCTATGTGTTTTCTTGTAGCTCGCTGTGATTCTTTGAAGTGATTATTTTGAATTCTTTGTCAGGCAATTTGTAGTTCTTTATTTCTTTGGGGTCAGTCACTGGAGCTTTATTTTGTACCTTCAATGATTTCATATTTCCTTAATCTTTTATGTTCCCTGGAGTCTTGTGTTGTTGTCTTCACAGTTGAAAAAGCAGTTATCTTCTCTACTGTTTATAACAGGCTTTGGGGAAGAAAGATCTTCACCAGTGAGCCCAGCCAGATATTCTGGGAGGCTTTCAGATCTTTTCCAGGGATGTGCCTTTTCCACTCTTCTTAATTATTCTTAGGGGGAAAAACTTAGTATTGTTTGCATTCTCTCAATGCTGCAAAGTGAGACCTGGTGCTCTGACCTTCCCATTTATTTTCCCTAAAACAGTGTGTCCTGAGTTGTTCAAGTTTGTATGTCTTCTCTCAATCCAGAAGATTCAAGTGGACTGTTAAGATTCTGACCCAATTATGAGATCCATATGCTATTTATTGTTCTCATGTGAGTCATGCACAGAGATGTGTGGGGTGCTTTCCATCAGGGAAGAAAGGAGCTTGGGGCACATGTTGGCTGTGTGTGGGGTCCTCAGGTAAGTCATCCTGCAGGGCTTATGGACAATTCTCTTGGTGGAGTCCATGAATTGGTAATTAGTATTCATGAGTGATTATTGTGTATTGCATGCTGGTTATTATGTGTTTCCTGTCCTTTTCACTGCTCCTAGTTAACTGCAGAGAATTCAGCTTTGCTCATGCACTCAGTGTTTTGGGTAGAGCAAGAGAGGAGTTCATCTCCTGGGCAGTATTATGCATGGCTGGGGAAGCTGTGTGTTCAACTTTAATTTGTAGGAGAAATTTCCTTTTCCTTGGGCCTCTTTTGGCCCCAAGTTCTGTTACCTTAGGGTAGAGGTGATACAGTTAATCTGAAATTACTTCTCTTACCCTCTTCAACGTATTTACTCTTGGAGTTTTTTGTTCCACCAGGGTGCTACACCTAGAATCAAAAGCCTCCACAACATTATTCTTTTGTAATGAATGAATTAAATTATTTTTCATCTGCAGCTATTCTTTTTTCATTATTATACTTTAAGTTCTAGGGTACATGTGCATAACATGCAGGTTCATTACATATGTATACTTGTGCCATGTTGGGGTGCTGCAACCATCAACTCGTCAGCACCCATCAACTCGTCATTTACATCAGGTATAACTCCCAATGCAATCCCTCCCCCCTCACCTCTCCCCATAATAGGCCCCGGTGTGTGATGTTCTCCTTCCCGAGTCCAAGTGATCTCATTGTTCAATTCCAGAGTGAGAACATGCGGTGTTTGGTTTTCTGTTCTTGCAATAGTTTGCTGAGAATGATGGTTTCCAGCTGCATCCATGTCCCTACAAAGGACACAAACTCATCCTTTTTGATGGCTGCATAGTATTCCATGGTGTATATGTGCCACATTTTCTTAATCCAGTCTGTCACTGATGGACATTTGTGTTGATTCCAAGTCTTTGCTATTGTGAATAGTGCCACAATAAACATACGTGTGCATGTGTCTTTATAGCAGCATGATTTATAATGCTTTGGGTATATACTCAGAAATGGGATGGCTGGGTCATACGGTACTTCTAGTTCTGGATCCTTGAGGAATCGCCATACTGTTTTCCATAATGGTTGAACTAGTTTACATTCCCACCAACAGTGTAAAAGTGTTTCTATTTCTCCACATCCTCTCTAGCACCTGTTGTTTCCTGACTTTTTAATGATCGCCATTCTAACTGGTGTGAGATGGTATCTCATTGTGGTTTTGATTTGCATTTCTCTGATGGCCAGAGATGATGAGCATTTTTTCCTGTGTCTGTTGGCTGTATGAATGTCTTCTTTTGAGAACTATCTGTTCATATCCTTTGCCCACTTTTTGGTGGGGTTGTTTGTTTTTTTCTTGTAAATTTGTTTGGGTTCTTTGTAAGTTCTGGATATTAGCCCTTTGTCAGATGAGTAGATTGCAAAAATTTTCTCCCATTCTGTAGGTTGCCTGTTCACTCTGATGGTAGTTTCTTTTGCTGTGCAGAAGCTCTTTAGTTTAATTAGGTCTCATTTGTCAATTTTGGCTTTTGTTGCCATTGCTTTTGGTGTTTTAGACATGAAGTCCTTGCCCATGCCTATGTCCTGAATGGTATTACCTAGGTTTTCTTCTAGGGTTTTTATGGTATTAGTTCTAACATTTAAGTCTCTAATCCATCTTGAATTAATTTTCGTATAAGGAGTAAGGAAAGGATCCAGGTTCAGCTTTCTACTTATGGCTAGCCAATTTTCCCAGCACCATTTATTAAATAGGGAATCCTTTCCCCATTTCTTGTTTTTTTTTTCTGAGATTTGTCAAAGATCAGATGGCTATAAATGTGTGGTATTATTTCTGAGGACTCTGTTCTGTTCCATTGGTCTATATCTCTGTTTTGGTACCAGTATCATGCTGTTTTGATTACTGTAGCCTTGTAGTATAGTTTGAAGTCAGGTAGTGTGATGCCTCCAGCTTTGTTCTTTTGACTTAGGATTGTCTTGGCAATGCAGGCTCTTTTTTGGTTCCATATGAACTTTAAAGCAGTTTTTTCCCATTCTGTGAAGAAAGTCATTGGTAGCTTGATGGGGATGGCATTGAATCTATAAATTACCTTGGGCAGTATGGCCATTTTCACGATATTGATTCTTCCTATCCATGAGCATGGTATGTTCTTCCATTTGTTTGTTTCCTCTTTTAATTCACTGAGCAGTGGTTTGTAGTTCTACTTGAAGAGGTCCTTTATATCCCTTGTCAGTTGGATTCCTAGGTATTTTATTCTCTTTGAAGCAATTGTGAATGGAAGTTCATTCATGATTTGGCTCTCTGTTTGTCTGTTACTGGTGTAGAAGAATGCTTGTGATTTTTGCACATTAATTTTGTATCCTGAGACTTTGCTGAAGTTGCTAATCAGGTTAAGGATATTTTGGGCTGAGACAATGGGGTTTTCTAAATATACAATCATGTCATCTGCAACGAGGGACAATTTGACTTCTTCTTTTCCTAACTGAATACCCTTTATTTCTTTCTCCTGCCTGATTGCCCTAGCCAGAACTTCCAACACTATGTTGAATAGGAGTGGTGAGAGAGGGCATCCCTGTCTTGTGCCAGTTTTCAAAGGGAGCTATTCTTATGGGAGTATTATTCTTTTAAAATTTTCTTTATTTTAACAGGTACATGCTAGTTGTACATGTTTATGGGGTACATGTAATATTTTGATACAAGAATACAATGTGTAATAATCAAATCTAGTAATTGGGATATCCATTACCTAAAATATTTATCATTACTTTGTGTTAGTAATATTCCAAGTCGACTCTTCTAGTTATTTTGAAATATAGAATACACCGTTGATAACTATAGTCACCCTATTGTTATACCAAACACTAGATTTTATTCTTTCTTTTTTTAAAATTATATTTTAAGTTCTGAGATACATGTGCAGAACATGTAGGTTTGTTACATAGGTATACACGTACCATGGGGGTTTGCTGCACTCATCAACCCGTCATCTAAATTAGGTGTTTCTTCTAATGCTATCCCTCCCCTAGCACCCCACCCCGTTACAGGCCCCAGCATGTGATGTTCCCCTCCCTGTGTTCACGTGTTCTCATTGTTCAACTCCCAGATATGAGTGAGAACATGCGGTGTTTAGTTCTCTGTTCTTGTGTTAGTTTTCTGAGGATGATGGTTTCCAGCTACATCCATCTCCCTGCAAAGGACGTGAACTCATCCTTCTTTTCTGGCTGCATAGTATTCCATGGTGTATATGTGCCACATTTTCTTTATCCAGTTTAATATTGATGGGTATTTGCCTTGGATCCAAGTCTTTGCTATTGTGAACAGTGCTGCAATAAACATATGTGTGCATGTGTCTTTATAGTATAATAATTTATAATCCTTGGTTATGTACCCAGTAATGAGATTGCTGGGTCAAATGGTATTTCTGGTTCTAGATCCTCGAGGAATCACCACACTGTCTTCCACAATGGTTGAACTAATTGACACTCCAATCAACAGTGTAGAAGCATTCCTATTTCTCTACATCCTTTCCAGCATCTTTTGTTTCCTGATTTGTTAATGATCGCCATTCTAACTAACGTGAGATGGTATCTCATTGTGGTTTTGATTTGCATTTGTGTAATGACCAGTAATGACGAACTTTTTATTTCATATGTTTATTGGCTGCATATATGTCTTCTTTTGAGAAGTGTCTGTTTATATCCTTTGCCCACTTTTTGATTTTTTTTTTTTTTTTCTTGTAAAGCTGTTTAGGTTCCTTGTAGATTCTGGACATTAGCCCTTTGTCAGATGGATAGATTGCAAAAATTTTATCCTATTCTATAGGTTGCCTGTTCACTCTGATGATAGTTTCTTTTGCTGTGCTGAAGCTTTTTAGTTTAATTAGATTCCATTTGTCAATTTTGGCTTTTGTTGCCATTGCTTTTGTTGTTTTAGTCATAAAGTCTTTGCCCATGCCTATGTCCTGATTGGTACTGCCTAGCTTTTCTTCCAGAATTTTTATAGTTTTAGGTCTTACATTTAAGTCTTTAATCCATTGTGAGTTAATTTTTGTATAAGGTGTAAGTAAGGGGTCCAGTTTTAGTTTTCTACATATGGCTAGCCAGTTTTCCCAACACCATTTATTAAATAAAGCATCCTTTCCCTGTTGTTTCTGTCAGGTTTGTCAAAGATCAGATGGTTGTAGATGTGTGGTGTTATTTCTGAGACCTGTGTTCTGTTCCATTGGTCTATATATCTGTTTTGGTACCATGCTCTTTTGGTTACTGTAGCCTTGCAGTATAGTTTGAAGTCAGGTAGTGTGATGCCTCCAGCTATGCTCATTTTGCTTAGGATTGTCTTGGCTCTACAGGCTCTTTTTTGTTTCCATATAAAATGTAAAATATTTTCCAACTCTGTGAATAAAGTTAATGGTAGCTTGATGGGGATAGAATTGAATTTATAAGTTACTTTGGGCAGTATGACCATTTTCGTGATATTGATTCTTTCTATCCATGAGCATGGGATGTTTTTCGATTTGTTTCTGTCCTCTCTTACTTCCTTGAGCAGTGATTTGTAGTTCTCCTTGAAGAGATATTTCACATCCCTTGTAAGTTGTATTTCTAGGTATTTTATTCTCTTTGTACAAATTGTGAATGGGAGTTCACTCCTGACTTGGCTCTCTGTTTGTCTATTATTGGTGTATAGGAATGTTTGTAATTTTTGCACACTGATTTTGTATCCTGAGACTTTGCTGAAGCTGCTTATAAGCTTAAGGAGATTTTGGGCTGAGATGATGGTTTTTCTAAATATACAATCCTGTCATCCACAAACCTAGACAATTTGACTTCCTCTCTTCCTATTTGAATACCCTGCATTTCTTTCTCTTGCCCGATTGCCCTATCCAGAAGTTTTGATACTATTTTACATAAGAGTGGTGAGGGAGGGCATCTTTGTCTTGTGCCAGTTTTCAAAAGAAATGCTTCCAGCTTTTGCCCCTTCAGTATGATATTGGCTGTGGCTTTGTCATAAATAGCTCTTATTATTTTGAGATGTGTTCAATCAATATGTAGTTTATTGAGAGCTTTCTGCATGAAACGGTGTTGAATTTTATCGAAGGCTTTTTCTGCATTGATTCAGGTAATCATGTGGTTTTTGTCATTGGTTCTGTTTATGTGATGGATTACATGTATAGATTTGTGTATGTTGGACAAGCCTTGCATCCCAGGTATGAAGCTGACTTGATTGTGGTGGATAAGCTTTTTGATTTGCTACTAGATTCAGTTTGCCAGTATTTTATTGAGGATTTTTGCATTGATATTCATCAGGGATTTTTGTTTTTTGTTTTTTGTTTTTTAAGTCAGATTTTTTATTTATTTATTTATTTATTTATTTATTTTTATTATTATTATACTTTAAGTTCTAGGGTACATGTGCATAACGTGCAGGTTTGTTACATATGTATACTTGTGCCATGTTGCTGTGCTGCACCCATCAACTCGTCATTTACATCAGGTATAAATCCTATGCAATCCCTCCCCACTCCTCCCTCCCCATAATAGGCCCCGGTGTTTGATGAGATCACTTGGACTCAGGAAGGGGGACATCATCAGGGATTTTTGCCTGAAATTTTCTTCTTTTGTTGTCCCTCTGCCAGGTTTGGTATCAGGATGATGCTGGCCTCATAAAATCAGTTAGGGAGGATTCCCTCTGTTTCTATTGTTTGGAATAGTTACAGAAGAAATGGTACCAACTCCTCTTTGTACCTCTGGTAGAATTTGACTGTAAATTCATCTTGTCCTGGGCTTTTTTTTTTTTTTTTTTTTTTTTTTTTTGGTTGGTAGGCTATTAATCCATTAATTACTGCCTCAATTTCAGAACTTGTTATTGGTCTATTCAGGGATGTGACTTCTTTTTGGTTTAGCCTTGGGAGGATGTATGTGTCCAGGAATTTATCTATTTCTTCTAGATTTTCTAGTTTATTTGCATAGAGGTGTTTATAGTATTCTCTGATGGTAGCTTGTATTTTTATGGGATCAGTGGCGATATTCCCTTCATCATTTTTTATTGCATCTACTTGATTCTTCTCTCTTTTCTTCTCTATTAATAGTCTGGCTAGCAGTCTATGTATTTTGTAGATCTTTACAAAAAAAAAAAAAAAAAAACCACCTCCTGGATTCGTTGATTTTTTGAAGAGGTTTTCATGTTTCTGTCTCCTTCAGTTCTGCTTTGATCTTAGTTATTTCTTGTCTTCTGCTAGCTTTTGAATTTGTTTGCTCTTGCTTTTCCAGTTCTTTTAATTGTGATGTTAGGGTGTCAATTTTAGATCTTTTCTGCTTCTCCTTTGAGCATTTAGTGCTATAAATTTTCCTCTAAACACTGCTTTAGCTGTGTCCCAGAGATTCTGGTACATTGTGTCTTTATTCTCATTGCTTTCAAATAACTTACTTATTTCTGCTTTAATTTTGTTATGTATCCATAGTCATTCAGGAGTAGGTTGTTCAGTTTCCATGTACTTTTGCGGTTTTGAGTGAGCTTCTTAATCCTGACTTCTAATTTGATTGCACTGTGGTCTGAGAGACTGTTACGATTTTCATTCTTTTTCATTTGCTGAGGAGTGTTTTACTTTCAATTATGTGGTCATTTTTAGAATAAGTGTGATGTAGTGTTGAGAAGAATGTATATTCTGTTTATTTGAGGTGGAGAGTTCTGTAGATGTCTGTTAGGTTCGCTTGGTCTAGAGCTGAGTTCAAGTCTTCAATATCCTTGTTAATTTTCTGTCTTGTTGATCTGTCTAATATTGACAGTGGGGTGTAAAGTCTCCCACTATTATTTTGTGGGAGTCTAAGTCTCTTTGTAGCTCTCTGTGAACTTGCTTTATGAATCTGGGTGCTCCTGTATTGGGTGCATGTATATTTAGGATAGTTAGCTTTTCTTGTTGCAATTATCACTTCACCATTATGTAATGCCCTTCTTTGTCTTTTTTTAATCTTTGTTGGTTTAAAGTCTGTTTTATTAGAGACTAGGATTACAACCCCTGCTTGTTTTTGCTTTCCATTTGCTAGGTAAATAGTTCTTCATCCCTTTATTTTTAGCCTATGTGTGTCTTTGCAAGTGAGGTGGGTCTCCTGAATACAGCACACTGATGGGTCTTGACTCTTTATCCAATTTGCCAGTCTGTGTCTTTTAATTGGGACATTTAGCCCATTTACATTTAAGGCTAATGTTGTTATGTGTGAATTTGATGTTGTCATTATGATGCTAGCTGGTTATTTTGCTCCTTAGTTGATGCAGTTTCTTCATAGTGTTGATGGTCTTTACAATTTTGCATTTTTTTAACATTGGCTGGTCTAGTTTTTTCCTTTCCATGTTTACTGCTTTCTTCAGGAGCTTTTGTAAGGCAAGCCTGGTGGTGCCAAAATCTCTCAGTATTTGCTTCTCTATAAAGAATTTTATTTATCCTTTGCTCACAAAGCTTTGTTTAGCTGGATGTGAAATTCTGGGTTGAAAATTCTTTTCTTTAAGAATGTTGAATATTGGCCACCACTCTCTTCTGGCTTGCTGGGTTTCTGTGGAGTTCTGCAGTTTGTGTGATGGGCTTCTTTTTGTGGATAACCTGACCTTTCTCTCTGGCTGCTCTTAATATTTTTTTCCTTCATTTCAACCTTGGTGAATTTGAAGATTTTGTGTCTTGTGGTGGCTCTTTTTGAGGAGTATCTTTGTGTGTTCTCTGTATTTCCTGAATTTAAATGTTGGCCTGGCTTGCTACATTGGGGAAGTCCTTCTTGTAATATTCTGAAGAGTGTTTTTCAACTTGGTTCCATTCTCTCTGCCACTTTCTGGTACACCAATCAAACGTAGATTTGATCTTTTCACATAGTTTCACATATTTCTTGGAGACTTTGTTCACTTTTTTTCATTTTCTTTTCCTAATATTGTCTTCACACTTTATTTTATTAAGTTGATCTTCAATCTCTGATATCCTTTTTCTGCTTAATTGATTTGGTTATTGATACTTGTGTATGCTTCACATAGTTCTCATGCTGTGTTTTTCAGCTCCATCAGGTCATTTAAGTTATTCTCTAACCTGGTTATTCTAGTTAGCAATTCCTCTTACTTAACATGCTCCTTTAGCTTGGAGGAGTTTGTTATTACCCACCTTCTGAAGCCTTCTTCCATCAATTCATCAAAATCTTTCTCTGTCCAGTTTTGTTCCCCTGCTGGCAAGGAGTTCTAACCTTTTGGGGAAGAGATGTTCTGGTTTTTGGAATTTTCAGCCTTTTTGTGCTGTTTTTTCCTCATTGTCCTGCATTTATCTACCTTTGGTCTTTGATGCTGGTGATCTTTGGATGGGATTTCTGTGTGGATGTTCTTTTTGTTGATGTTGATGCTATCCCTTTCGGTTTGTTAGTGTTTTTTCTAACAGGCTGCTCTGCTGTAGGTCTGCTGGCATTTGCTGGAAATCCACTCCAGACCCTGTTTGCCTGGTTATCATCAGTGGAGGCTGCACAACAGCAAAAATTGCTGCCTGTTTCTTTCTCTGGAAGCTTTTTCCCAGAGAGGCAACCTCCAGATGCCAGCCCGAGGTGTCCTGTATGAGATGTCTGTCCACCCCTGCTGGGAGCTGTCTCCCTGTCAGTCACAGCAGTCAGGGATCCACTTGAGAAGACAGTCTGTCTCTTAGCAGAGCTCTAGCACTGTGCTGGGAGTTCTGCTGCTCTCTTCAGAGTCAGCAGGCAGGAACTTTTAAGTCTACTGAAACTGGGCCCACAGCCACCCCTTCTCCTAGGTTCTCTGTCTCAGGGAGATGGGAATTTTATCTGTAAGCCCCTGACTGGGGCTGCTGTCTTTCTTTCAGAGATGCCCTTCTAAGAGAGGAGGAATCTAGACAGGCAGTCTGGCTACAGTGGTTTTGCTGAGCTGCGGTGGGCTCCACCCAGTTGAACTTCCTGAGGGCTTTGTTTACACTGTGAGGAGAAAACTGCACAGTAATGGTGGACTCCCCTTCCCCGACCATGCCAGAGCATCCCTGGTTGACTTCAGACTGCTGTACTCACAGGGAGAATTTCAAGCCAGTGGATCTTCGCTTGCTGGGTTCCATAGGGGTGGAATCTGGTGAGCTAGACCAGTTGTCTCCCTGGCTTCAGCCCTTTTTCCAGCGGAGTGAGCAGTTCTATTTTGCCGGTCTTCCGGGTGCCACTGGGCTTTGAGAAAAAACTTCTGCTGCTAGCTCAGTGTCTGCCCAAGCTGCCGCCCAGTCTTTTTGCTTGAACCCCAGGACCCTGGTGGTGTAGGCACCTGAGGGAATCTCCTGGTCTGTGGGTTTTGAAGACCGTGGGAAAAGCATGTTATCTGGGGCGGTATTGCACCATCCCTCATGGCACAGTCCCTTGTTTCCTCCCTTGGCTAAGTGAGGGAGTTCCCTGACCCCTTGTGCTTCCCAGGTGAGGCGATACTCCACCCTTCTTTGGCTCATCCTCCATGGACTTCACCCACTGTCTAACCAGTCCCAATGAGATTGAGCCGGGTACCTCAGTTGGAAATGCAGAAATCACCCACCTTCTGCATTGATCTCGCTGGAAGCTGCAGACCGGAGATATTCCTATTCGGCCATCTTGCCTGCCACCCTTTATTCTTTCAAACTGTATTTTTGTATACAGTAATCAACCTGCCTTATTTCCCCTTCCCAGCACTCTTCCCAGCCTCTGGTAATAACCATTCTATTAATAACCTTCATAAGATTAACATTTTAGCTACAACACATGAGTGAGAACTATTAACAAGAAGCCACAAAGGTGTTTTTGGCCAGGTGCAGTGGCTCACGCCTTTAATCCCAGCACTTTGGGAGGCTGAGGCAGGTGGATCACAAGGTCAGGAGTCTGAGACCAGCCTAACCAACATGGTGATACCCCGTCTCTACTAAAAATACAAAAATTAGCCAGATGTGGTGGTGCATGCCTGTAATCCCAGTTACTCAGGTGGGTGAGACAGGAGAATTGCTTGAACCCAGGAGATGCAGGTTGTAGTGACCCATAACTTAATACCATAGACTGGGTTATGTAAACAACAGAAATTTATTTTTTCACAGTTCTAGAGGCTAGGAATCTGATATCATGGTGCCAGTATGGTCAGGTTTTGGTGAAGGCTCTCTTCCTGGCTTACAGATGGCCACCTTCTTACGAGGCTCAAGGAGACAGAATATAAGGCCACAGTCCTATCATATTAAAGCCTCACTCTTATGATCTCATTAAATCTTAAAGGCTATCTCTAGATACAGTCACCTTAGGGGTTAGGGCTTCAACATATAAATTTGGTGAAAGAATGGACACAATTCAGTCCATAGGAATGAAAATATAGTAATAGTGAATTTGTTGAGCATGGGTCCATTTACGTACTTCATTGGCTGTGAAATGAGTTCCTTGATTAGAAGAGACATTATGATGGGGAAATAAAGCAATGTTTTCCCAATAAGTCTAGAGTAGTTACTACTTCTTGCCTACTAAATTTAATGAGAATTATGTTGCTGATTTAATGGACCAGTGCAATGCCTTGTGTAAAGAAAAGGCAATGTCCTACAAACTAAATTACTGCAAGGAGCTGAAGAATCCTGCTCCTGAGGTACAATATTGTATTACTTGCTTTGTTGGCTGAAACAAACTGCTTCTGGCTGTCTTTACTAACAGACATAGAGAAGAAACATTCTTTTAGTCAATAGCTCTATACCAGATAACAGGGGATGTGTTAATTTGCTCAAGCAGTGAACCCACATCTGGCATAACAGCTGTTTGGAGTTATTATCTGGTCAAGCTCACAATAATCCATTGTCATTCTCCAGGATCTATCTGTTTTCTGCACAGGTCAAATAGGAGATAGGTGAGTTAGATGGGGATGATGGGAATTACCACCCCTGCATCTTTTAAGTTATTGATGGAACTAGTCTTTGCAATCCCTCCAGGAATGCAGTACTGATTTTGGTTTACTATTTTCCTAGATAGGAGCAGTTTTAGTTCCTTCTATTTATCCTGTACCATGACAACAGCACTCACTCCATAGGTTAGGGAAGTG
The DNA here is from genome assembly GCF_024542745.1 of Macaca thibetana thibetana. Lineage (NCBI taxonomy): Eukaryota > Metazoa > Chordata > Mammalia > Primates > Cercopithecidae > Macaca > Macaca thibetana. The sequence continues at coordinate 56,901,897 of NC_065598.1, forward strand.
ATGTGGGAATTCTGACAGTTACCAAGTATATCTATTCAAATTATGCATTGCATAGCTGAGGAAATAATTGCAAGATGGTTTCGTGGACTCACTGTACACACTGTGAAATAAATGTCAGCTAAACCTATGATCTGATTATCTGACAGAGATTTTGTCTCTTCTGCCTGTCCACTGAGCTCAGGTTCGCTCCAATGTTCCTTCTATTCTGTTCGAGGAGGCCCAGGTGTCTGTGCCATGGCCTCTGTCCCTCTGTGGCCTATAGGTGATGAAAGATTTGTAGGGAGGACACAAGGACACTCTGGAAGACTGGAAATGATTATGGATTAGAGGCTTTGTTATCACACCACACCCATCTGAAAATAGCAAAATAGCACTCAGAGAGTCACATTGTAAAATTTTATCCAAGAAGGAACATGGACATAAAAGTGAAATAAACTTCAGAAACTTTAAAAATTTTAGCCAGCAGCAGCCCATGCTATGAGTCCATGGAAATTTGTGAGTGAGTCACTAGTGTGTAAGAGGGGGAGAGAGTTTCTCTCCGACACATATTTTCATTGGGGAACTGGGAAATCTAGGCCACAAGGGAGCTCCTTGATCCTACCAAGCACAGGATCTGACTTGGTGAGCAGTGGGGAGACTATGAGAAGGAGTGGCATTGGGAAGTGCTTTGTGTGCACTTCTATACACTACCACCAATAGAAGGAGGACATTTCTAATCCTAACTCATAGAGAACTGCACGGAAATCTACTATCCAGAATGGGTGAAAGTCTCTGGTTTGGCAAGTCTCTGGACTGAGATTTTCAATCTAGTCTCATGTAGGGAAGGAGATTTCATGGCCAGAACTGAGAGGTGAGTGTGGAATAGGCATGAGCTGCAGGTGCAGAAATTGGGAGCTCTCCCCTTGGCAGGACTGGGCCAGCATGGATGTGATCTAGGAGACTCAATTTTCTTTCAACCAGGGAGTTTGGCAGCCTGGGACAGTTTAATGATCTAAAGGCAAACTGCTTGTGTCTTGTCTGGCTGTTTTAGCTTGCTGCCAATGGTAGGTTGCAAGAGAGAGCTCCACCAGGTTGAGAGTGTGGAAGCAAAGTGGATCCCACTGCCACATGCTAGGTTTTGAATTCAAAGCTACCCCTTTCTTCATGCATGCTCTTTGGCACAGCAGAGGTTCCTTCGCTCCTTCCTGGAGTATTGCCCCAATGATGTTAGTATTGCTATCTGTCTCCTGTCCAGGCTGGTGCTTGTGCCTTCCACTGGGGAGCCTAAACATGGACTTGCCTAGCCCAGTCCAACTCAGCTTTGCCCCTTTCATCTGCCTTGGATATAGACAACAGGATCAGGCACCCAGGAAGCTCTATAGCCTAGCCCATTTTCTAAGATATCTGAGTATTTATCCTGGTGAACAAAGCTCAAGCTTGAACCCCACAGCCATGACCACAGCTGACTCTCACCTGAAAGTACCATCTAATGAACAGGAGATCAAACTGCATAGTCCATTACAACATCTGCCGACACAATAGCATAGCACTCAGAAAGGAGATACAATTTGTGTGACATCTGCTGCCTTCATTACCCACACAACCCCAGCTACTCATTAGGTCTTGAACCCACTTATGCACCGGGTACATTATGACTACAACTGGCATTTGAGAAAGCCACCACACTGAGGCTATTTATAACTAAGGAAATTATACGAATTCTACACTACTCCCCTGCTACTTCAGTCAGTCCTTTTTATGGTGTCCACCATTGGGGGACCTGAGGACAGGCTTGCTTCTTCAAATTCTGTACAGCATTACCCCATCACTGGGGCTGAGCATAGAGCCCAGGCCACTGAGCATTTCACAGACTAGTCCATTGCTTGAGGCACAGGAGATCTTCTCCATGTAAACAAAGACCCCTACTACTACTGCCACACCTCGCTGGCTCTTACCTGTAAGCAACACCTACAGCCCTGAAGTTTGAACTAAGCAATCCAATATAAAATCCGCTGACACAAGCTTGAGGTATACAGAAAAATATCTGGGAACCAGTCCCAGATAAGCTTCCCAAGACCTCTGTCATCCCAGAGACACAGGAGAACATAAGCCTATTCACATTTTCAGTATACTGCTACTATAACCAGCATTTGAGAAACACATATTAAAGCTGTCTATAACCAAGGAATTATTATAGAGTGCTTGCCACTAAAAACACTTAGAAGCAAAGCCAAACAACCTTACTCAACAAACATTATAGTCATATCTCCAAAGGGAAAAAAATGGACTCTATAAGCAAAAGTAAATTTAAAAATAACAAGTGAAAATGTTATTTCACTCCTCCTCTCCAGATGAGGAGAAGACAGTGTAACAATGCTGGAAATATGAAAACGTGTGGGTGTTATGACATTCCCAAACAATCATACTAACTTGGTAGCAATGGATCCTAATCGAAATGAAATTTTTGAAATATCACATAAAGAATTCAAAACATTAATTTTAAAGACACTCAATGCAATCAAAGAGAAAGCTGAAAAGCAATAAGAAGAAATGGAAAAAAATCAATTCAGGATATGAGTGAGAAATTTACCAAAGAGATAGATATTAAAAAACAAAAAAAATGAAAATAAAAAATTATGAAAGGAATTACAACATATAATTAAAAGCTTCAGCAGTAGACTAGGCCAAGTAGAATACAGAATCTCAGAACTTGAAGGTACGTCTTTCAAATTAATCCGGTCTGACAAAAAAAGAAATAAATAAAAAAAACCAAAACCTTCAAAACGTTTGGAACTATGTAAAATGTCCAAACCTATGAATCATAGGTATTCTCAAGAGAGAATAAAAAGAAAAAACAAGATTGAAAAATCTATTGAGAAAATAGTTGAGAAAATCTTCCCTAGTCTTGTAAAAGATCTAGATATCCAGATACAAGAGACTCAAATAATTCTGGAAAAATTATTTCAAGAAAGTGCTCACCATAACGTATAATAACAAGACTACAATCGAAGTGAAGGACAAAATCCTAAAATTAGCAAGAGAAACGCTTTGAGTCACTTATAAAGGAAAGCCCATCACATAAACAGCAGACTTCTCAGCAGAAACCTTACAAGCCTGAAGAGAATGAGGTTCTGTTTCTAGAGTTATTCATGAAAAAAAAGAACAGTTTCAACTCTGAATTTTGAATCCTGCTATAATGTTTATCAATGAAGAAATAAAGTATTTTCTAGATGAACAAATGCTGAGCGAATTTATCATGACTATATTCGTTCTACAAGAAATGCTAACGGAAGTTCTAAATATGGTTAAAAAGGTCAATACTCTCCATCATAAGCACACACAATAGTATAAAACTCACAGGCCAAAGAATTTACAAAAAAACTAGATAACAATTAAAATTATGACAGGAACAAAACATGACACATCAGTATTAGCCTCGAATATATATGAATTAAATACTGCACTTAAAGATACAATTGGCAGAATAGATGTTAAAGATATGATCTATTATTTTATTCTTGAAAAAGACTCACCTTACTCATAAATACAATTATAGACTGAAGGTAAAGGGGTGAAGACAGATGTTCTGTGCAAACAGAAACCAAAAATAAGCAAGAGTAGTTATACCTATGACAGTTAAAACTCACTTTAAATAAAGAACAGTAAAAAAAGTTCAGTATATAATGATAAATGGCTCAATTCAACAAGAAGATATAATAATCCTAAATATATATGCACCCAGAATCACAAAACAAATATTACTAGAACTAAGGGAAGATATAGCGATACAATAATAGCTGGAGACTTCAACATTCCAATGACAGCACTACACAGATTATCAAGCCAGAAAAAGGAAAAACAAATGCAAAACTTTAAACGGGACTTTCGACCAAGTAGACCTAATAGACATTTAAAGAACATTCTGAACCAATTCAGAATTCCTCCAATCGGCCCATGGAAAATTCTCCAGGATAGACCATATTTTAGGCCGCAAAGCAAGCCTCAATAAGTTTTAAGAAATTAAACTTATATCAAATATCTTCTCAGACCACAGTTGAATAAAACTAGAAATCAATTCCAAAAGGAACTCTTCAACTGTAAAAATACATAGAAACTAAACAATATGTTCCGGGGGGGCACCCAAGATGGCCAAATAGGAACAGCTCCAGCCTCCAGCTCCCAGCGTGAATGACACAGAAGATGGGTGATTTCTGCATTTTCAACAGAGGTATCAGCATCATCTCACTGGGGCATGTCGGACAGTCAGTGCTGGTCAGTGGGTGCAGCCCAACCAGCTAGATCTGAAGCAGAGTGAGGCATGGCCACACCTGGGAAGGGCAAGGGGGAAAGGAATTCCTTTTCCTAGCCAAGGGAAACTGAGACACACAACACCTGGAAAATCAGGTAACTCCTACCCTAATACTGTGCTTTACCGAGTGTCTTAGCAAACAGCACACCAGGAGATGATATCCCACACCTGGCCCACAGGGTCCCATGCCCACGGAGCCTACCTCATTGCTAGCACAGCAGTCTGAGATCTAAATGCAAGGCGGCAGTGAGGCTGGGGGAGGGGTGCCCACCATTCCTGAGGCTTAAGTAGGTAAACAAAGTCACTGGGAAGCTTGAACTGGGTGGAGCCCTCAGCAGCTCAAGGAGGACTGCCTGCCTCTGTAGACTCCACCTCTGGGGACAGGGCATAGCTAAACAAAAAGCAGCAGAAACCTCTGCAGGTGTCATTGTCCCTGTCTGACAGCTTTGAAGAGAGCAGTGGTTCTCCCAGAATGAAGGTTGAGATCTGAGAACAGACAGACTGCCTGCTCAAGTGAGTCCCTGACCCCTGAGTAGCCTAACTGGGAAACATCTCCCACTAGGTGCAGACTGACACCTCACACCTCACACGGCTGAGTACACCCCTGAGACGAAGTTTCCAGAGCAAGAATCAGATAGCAACACTTGCTGTTCAGCAATATTCTATCTTCTGCAGCCTCTGCTGCTAATACCCAGGCAAACAGGGTCTGGAGTGGACCTCAAGAAAACACCAAAAGACCCGCAACTGAGGGTCCTGACTGTTAGAAGGAAAACTAACAAACAGAAAGGACAGCCACAGCAAAACCACATGAGTTCGTCACCATCATCAAAGACCGAAGGCAGTTAAAACCACAAAGATGGGGAAAAAGCAGGGCAGAACAGCTGGAAATTCAAAAAATCAGAGTACATCTCCCCCTCCAAAGGAATGTAGCACATCACCAGCAAAGGAACAAAGCTGGACAGAGAATGACTTTGACGAGTTGAGAGAAGAAGGCTTCAGTCAATCAAACTTCTCAGAGCTAAAGGAGGAACCACGTGACCAGCACGAAGAAACTAAAAACCTTAAAAAAAGAATGGAAGAATGGATAACTAGAATAACCAATGCAGAGAAGTTCATAAACGAACCGATAGAGATGAAAACCATGACATGAGAGCTACATGGCAAATGTACAAACTTCAGGAACCGACTCGATCAACTGGAAGAAATAGTATCAGTGATTGAAGAACAAATGAATGAAATGAAGCGAGAAGACAAGTTTAGAGAAAAAAGAGTAAAAAGAAATGAACAAAGCCTCCAAGAAATATGGGATTACATGAAAACACCAAATCTACATCTGATTGGTGTGCCTGAAAGTGACGGGGAGAATGGAACCCAATTGGAACACACTCTGCAGGGTATCATCCAGGAGAAATTCCTCAACCTAGTAAGGCAGGCCAACATTCAAATTCAGGAAATACAGAGAATGCCACAAAGATGCTCCTCGAGAAGAGCAACTCCAAGACACATAATTGTCAGATTCACCAAAGTCGAAATGAAGGAAAAAATGTTAAGGGCAGCCAGAGAGAAAGGTCGGGTTACCCACAAAGGGAAGCCCATCACTCTAACAGCAGATCTCTCGGCAGAAACTCTGCAAGACAGAAAGCAGTTGGGGCCAATATTCAACATTCTTTTTTTTTTTTTAATTGTTTTTCTTTTTATTTATTATTTTTTTTATTATTGTTATTATACTTTAAGTTCTAGGGTACATGTGCATAACGTGCAGGTTTGTTACATATGTATACTTGTGCCATGTTGCTGTGCTGCACCCATCAACTCGTCAGCACCCATCAACTCGTCATTTACATCAGGTATAACTCCCAATGCAATCCCTCTCCCCTCCCCCCTCCCCATGATAGGCCCCGGTGTGTGATGTTCCCCTTCCCGAGTCCAAGTGATCTCATTGTTCAGTTCCCACCTATGAGTGAGAACATGCGGTGTTTGGTTTTCTGTTCTTGTGATAGTTTGCTGAGAATGATGGTTTCCAGCTGCATCCATGTCCCTACAAAGGACACAAACTCATCCATTTTAATGGCTTCATAGTATTCCGTGGTGTATATGTGCCACATTTTCTTAATCCAGTCTGTCACTGATGGACATTTGGGTTGATTCCAAGTCTTTGCTATTGTGAATAGTGCTGCAATAAACATTCTTAAACAAAAGAATTTTCAACCCAGAATTTCATATCCAGCCAAACTAAGTTTCATAAGTGAAGGAGAAATAAAATCCTTTACAGACAAACAAACGATTAGAGATTTTGTCACCACCAGGCCTGCCCTACAAGAGATCCTGAAGGAAGCACTAAACATGGAAAGGATCAACCAGTACCGGCCATTGCAAAAACATGCAAAAATGTAAAGTCCATCGATGCTAGGAAGAAACTGCATCCACTAACGAGCAAAATAACCAGATAATATCATAATGACAGGATCAAATTCACACATAACAATATTAACCTTAAATGTAAATGGACTAAATGGTCCAATTAAAAGACAGAGACTGGCAAACTGGATAAAGACTCAACACTCATCAGTTTGCTGTATTCTGGAGAACCATCTAACATGCAGAGGCACACATTGGCTCAAAATAAAGGAATGGAGGAAAATCTACATAGCAAATGGAAAACAAAAAAAGGCAGGGGTTGCAATCCTAGTCTCTAATAAAACAGACTGTAAACCATCAAAGATGAAAAGAGACAAAGAAGGCCATTACATAATGGTAAAGGGATCAATTCAACAAGAAGAGCTAACTATCCTAAGTATACATGCACCCAATACAGGAGCACCCAGATTCATAAAGCAAGTCCTTAGAGACTTACAAAGAGACTTAGACTCCCATACAATAATAATGGGAGACTTTAACATCCCACTGTCAACATTAGACAGATCAACGAGACAGAAAATTAACAAGGAAATCCAGGACTTAACTCAGCTCTGCACCAAGCAGACCCAATAGACATCTACAGAACTCTCCAGTCCAAATCAAAGGAATATACATTCTTCTCAGCACTACATCACACTTATTCCAAAATTGACCACATAGTGGAAAGTAAAGCACTCCTGAGCAAGTGTAAAAGAACAGAAATTATAACAAAGTGTCTCTCAGATCACAGTTCAATCACACTAGAACTCAGGACTAAGAAACTCAATCAAAAATGCTCAACTACATGGAAACTGAACAACTGGCTCCAGAATGACTGCTGGGTACATAATGAAATGAAGGCAAAATAAAGGTGTTCTTTGCAACCAATGAGAACAAAGATACAACATACCAGTGTCTCTGGGACACATGTAAAGCAGTGTGTAGAGGGAAATTTATAGCATTAAATGCCCACAAGAGAAAGCTGGAAAGATCTAAAATTGATACTCTAACATCACAATTTAAAGAACTAGAGAAGCAAGAGCAAACACATTCAAAAGCTAACAGAAGGCAAGAAATAACTAAGATCAGAGCAGAACTGAAGGAGATAGAGACACAAAACACCCTCCAAAACATCCATGAATCCGGGAGCTGGTTTTTTGAAAAGATCAACAAAATTGATAGACTGCTAGCAAGAATAATAAAGAAGAAAAGAGAGAAGAATCAAATAGACTCAATAAAAAAATGATAAAGGGGATATCACCACCGACCCCACAGAAATACAAGCTACCATCAGAGAATACTATAAATACCTCTCTGCAAATAAACTAGAAAGCCTAGAAGAAATGGATAATTTCCTGGACACATACACTCTCCCAAGACTAAACCAGTAAGAAGTTGAATCCCTGAAGAGTCGAGTAGAAGGCTCTGAAATTGAGGCAATAATTAATAGCCTACCAACCAAAAAAAGTCCAAGATCAGACAGATTCACAGCCGAATTCAACCAGTGGTACGAGGAGGAGCTGGTACCATACCTTCTGAATCTATTCCAATCAACAGAAAAAGAGGGAATCCTCCCTAACTCATTTTTTGAGGCCAACATCATCCTGATACCAAAGCCTGGCAGAGACACACCAAAAATGAGAATTTTAGACCAATATCCCTGATGATCATCAGTGCAAAAATCCTCAATAAAATACTGGCAAACCGAATCCAGTAGTACATAAAAAGTTTATCCACCATGATCAAGTGGGCTTCATCCCTTGGAGGCAAGACTGGTTCAACATACGCAAATCAATAAACGTAATCCAGCATATAAACAGAACCAAAGACAAAAACCACATGATTATCTCAATAGATGCAGAAAAGGCCTTTGACTAAATTCAACAGTCTTTAATGCTAAAAATTCTAAATAAATTCGGTATTGATGGAACATATCTGAAAATAATAAGAACTATTTATGAAAAATTCACAGCCAATATCATACTGAATGGGCAAAAGCTGGAAGCATTCCATTTGAAAACTGGCACAAGACAGAGATGCCCTCTCCCACCACACCTATTCAACATAGTGTTGGAAGTTTTGCTAGGGCAATCAGGCAAGAGAAAGAAATCAAGGGTATTCAGTTAGGAAAAGAAGAAGTCAAATTGTTCCTGTTTGCAGATGACATGATTGTATATTTAGAAAACCCCATTATCTCAGCCCAAAATCTCCTTAAGCTGATAAGAAACTTCAGCAAAGTCTCAGGATACAAAATTAATGTGCAAAAATCACAAGCCTTCTTATACACCAGTAACAGACAAACAGAGAGCCAAATCATGAATGAACTTCCATTCACAATTTCTTCAAAGAGAATAAAATACCTAGGAATCCAACTTACAAAGGACGTAAAAGACCTCTTCAAGGAGAACTAAAAAGCACTGCTCAGTGAAATAAAAGAGGACACAAACAAATGGAAGAACATACCATGCTCATGGATAAGAAGAATCAATATTGTGAAACTGGCCATACTGCCCAAGGTAATTTATAGATTCAATGCCATCCCCATCAAGCTACCAATGAGTTTCTTCACAGAATTGGAAAAAAACTGCTTTAAAGTTCATGTGGAATCAAAAAAGACCGCACATTGCCAAGACATTCCTAAGCCAAAAGAACAAAGCTGGAGGCATCATGCTACCTGACTTCAAGCTATCCTACAAGGCTACAGTAACCAAAACAGCATGGTACTGGTACCAAAACAGAGATATAGACCAATGGAACAGAATAGAGTCCTCAGAAATAATACCACACATCTACAGCCATCTGATATTTGACAAAACTGACAAAAACAAGAAATGGGGAAAGGATTCCCTATTTAATAAATGGTGCTGGGAATGTTGACTAGCCATAAGTAGAAAGTTGAAACTGGATCCTTTCCTTACTCCTTATACGAAAATTAATTCAAGATGGATTAGAGACTTAAATATTAGAGCTAATGCCATAAAAACCCTAGAAGAAATCGTAAGTAGTACCATTCAGGACATAGGCATGGGCAAAGACTTCATGTCTAAAACACCAAAAGCAATGGCAACAAAAGCCAAAATTGACAAGTGGGATCTAATTAAACTAAAGAGCTTCTGCACAGTAGAAGAAGCTACCATCAGAGTGAACAGGCAACCTACAGAATGGGAGAAAATTTTTGCAATCTACTCATCTGACAAAGGGCTAATATCCAGAACCTACAAAGAACTCAAACAAATTTACAAGAAAAAAACAACCCCATCAAAAAGTGGGCAAAGGATATGAACAGACACTTCTCAAAACAAGACATTTATACAGGCAACAGACACATGAAAACATGCTCATCGTCACTCACCATCACAGAAATGCAAATCCAAACCACAATGAGATACCATCTTACACCAGTTAGAATGGCAATCATTAAAAAGTCAGGAAACAACAGATGCTGGAGAGGATGTGGAGAAATAATACCACTTTTACACTGTTGGTGGGACTGTAAACTAGTTCAACCATTGTGGAAAACAGTGTGGCAATTCCTCAAGGATCTGGAACTAGAAATACCATTTGACCCAGCCATCCCATTTCTGGGTATATATCCAAAGCATTATAAATCATGCTGCTATAAAGACACATGCACACATACGTTTATTATGGCACTATTCACAATAGCAAAGACTTGGAATCAACCGAAATGTCCATCAATGACAGACTGGATGAAGAAAATGTGGTACATATACACCATGTAATACTATGCAGCCATAAAAAAGGATGAGATTGTGTTCTTTGTAGGGACATAGGTGCAGCTGGAAACCATCATTCTCAGCAAACTATCGCAAGAACAGAAAACCAAACACCGCATGTTCTCACTCATAGGTGGGAATTGAACAATAAGATCACTTGGGCCCAGGAAGGGGAACATCACACACCAGGGCCTATTGTGGGGAGCAGGGAGGGGGAAGGGATACACCTAGTGTAAATGATGGATATAATGTAGGAGATACATCTAATGTAAATGATGAGTTAATGTGTGCAGCACACCAACATGGCACATATATACATATGTGGCAAACCTGCATGTTGTGCGCATGTGCCCTAGAAGTTAAAGTATAATAAAAATATTAATAAAAAAAATTTCCTGTATTATCTTTGAGTCAATGATAAAATGTAGACATAAATTAAATAATATTTGAAACAAATCAAAATGGAAATAAAACATACCTAAACCTTTGTAATACAGCAGAAGTGGTATTAACATGGAAGTTTATAATGTTAAATGCCTACATCAAAGTAATAAAAAGTCTACAAATTAACAACCTACCATCACTACTCAATGAACTAGAAAATGTGAACAAACCAAACCCAAATCTAGTAGAAGAAAATTAACAAACATGAGAGCAAAAGCACATGAAATTTAGAGCAAATAAACAATATTAAAAAGCAATGAAATAAAGTTTGTTATTTAAAAAAATAATGAAGATTGACAGAACTCTCTCTAGAATAACCATGAGAAGAAGAGAGATGATTCAGATAAACACACTGGAAATGAAACATGAGTCATTATAACTGATATCACAGAAATAAGATAACTGGAGATTACCATGAACAACTCTATGCTAATAAACTAGAAAAAGTAGAGGAAATGGATAAATTTCTGGAAACATACAACCTCCTAAGATTGAAACAGAAAAAAATAGAAATCATGAACAGATCAAATATGACTAGTGAGATTGAGTAATAATAATATTTTTAAAATCCCAACAAAGAAAGGCCCAGAACCAGATGGATTTATAGCTCAGTTCTAACCGACGTACACAGCAGAACTTATTCCAGGCCTACTGAAACAATTTTTTAAAAAAAATCAATACGGAAAGGATTATTTCTATCTCATTCTATGATGCCAATATCAACTAATTACCAATGCCAGTTATAAACATATGAAAATAAAAGAGAAAAAATATCTACAAACCAGTATCCCAGATAAACATAGATGTGAAAATCCTCAACAAAATTTTAACTAACTGAATCCAACACCACATCAGAAAGATTATATATCATGATCAAGTTAGTTTTATCCCAGAGATGAAAGGATGGTTCAACATACACAAATCAATAAAAGTAATTCACCACGTAAACAGAATTAAAAGCAAAAGCCATACGAGCATCTCTATAGAAGCAGAAAAAATTAATAGAATTCAGCATAACTTTATTATAAAAAGTCTTTTAAAACTAAGCATAGAAGAAACATACCTCAAAGTGATAAAAACCATATATAACAAGCCCATAGTCAACCTTATACTGAATGGGGAAAAGTTGAAAGCATTCTTTCTAAGAACTGAAACAAGACAAAAATGCCCATTTTCAATACTCCTTTTCAACGTAATACTGGCAGTTGTAGCCAGGGACGTCAGGCAAGAGAAAGAAGTAAAATGCATCTAAATTGAAAAATAAGTCAAATTATTTCTGTTTGCTGATGATATGACCTTATACACAGAAAATTTTAAAGATTCTACCCAAAAGACTCCTAGATTTGATAAGTGAATTCAGTAAAGTTTCAGGATACAAAATCAATGTACAAAAACTAGTAGCATTTCTATTTACCAGTAATAATCAAGCTTAGAGTCAAATCAAGTAGTCAGTTTGTTAGCATTTACAGTAGCTATAAAAATGAAATACCTGGAATGCATTTAACCAAGGAAGTGAAAAATACCTACAAGGAAAACTATCAAACACTGATTAAAGGAATTTGAGATGACACAAATAAATTGAAAAACATGTTATGCTCTTGAGACAGAGGAATGAACATCATTAAAATGGCTATATTATCTAAAGCAATCTACAGATTCATTTCAATTCTCATCAAAATACCAATGTAATTTTTCACAGAATTAGAAAAAAATCATAAAATTCATATGGAACCACCAAAGAGCTTGCATAGCCAAAGCAATCCTGTGCAAAAGGAACTAAGTTGGGTGCATCACATTATCTAATTTCAAATTATACTACAAAGCTATAGAAACTACAAAAGCGTGGTATTAGCATAAAAATAGACACATAGATCAAAAGAACAGAAGAGAGAACACAGAAATTAAGCCACATACCTGCAGTGAACTGGTCTTTGATAAAGTCAACAAAAGATAGACTCTGAAAAGGACATCGTAATCAAAAAGGGTTCTTGGAAAATTGAGAGGCCATACACAGAAGAATAAATCTGGACCTGTATCTCTCACCATATACAAAAATTTTCACAAATGTATTAAAGGCTTAAATGTAAGACCAAAACTACAAAAATACAGGAAGAAAACAAGAAACAGTATTCTGAACATCAGTTTTGGCTAAGATATGATAAAGACCTTAAAAACAAATGCACAATACCAAAAATAGACAAATGGGACTTAATTAAACTAAAGTCCTTCTTTACAACAAGAGAAATTATCAACAAAATAAACAGACAACGTACAGAATGGGATAAAATATTTACAAACAATACATCCAATAAAATATTAATAACTAGGTTCCACAAAGAACTTAGACATCTCAACAACAAAAAATAATTCTGCTAAAATGTAGGCAAATGGAATAAACAGGCTTTTTCAAAAGAAGACATACAAATGGCCAACAAACGTATAAAAAACTGCTTAACATTGCTAATCAATGAAATGCAAATTAAAATTTTGATTAGCTATTATATTACACCACAGTAGCTATTATTCAAAAGTCAAAAAATAACAGATATGGGAGAGTGTGGAGAAAAAAGGAAGCACTCATAAGCTTTAGTAGGAATATTAACGAGTATAACTTGTAATGAATACAGTAGGTAGAGTTCTCAAAGAATTAAAAATAGAATTACCATTCTATGCAACAATTCCACTACTGGTTATCTACCCAAAAGGAAATAAATTTTATACAAAAGGGTACCTACACTCGTGTGTTTATAGCAGCATTGTTCACAACAGAAAATATATAGAATGAACTAAAGTGTGAATCAATGGATTATTGGATAAAGAAAATGTGGTGTATATATACAATGGATTGCACTCAGCCGTTAAAAAAGAGAATAAAGTCATTTTTCTTTTCCAGTAACATCGATGAAACTACAGGCCATTGTCTTGAGTGAATGGTTCGGAAACAGAAAGGCAAATACCACGTTTTCACTTATAAGTGAAAGCTAAATAATGTATAGAACTGGACATAAGGAGTAAAATAATAGACATTGGAGACTCAAAAGGATGCGAGGGATCAGAGGGGATGAAGGATGAACAATTACTTAGTGGATACAACGTACATTATTAGGTTGGTGGCTACACTGAAACCCTAGACTTCACCATTATGCAATATATCCATGTAACAAAAGTACTTCCTCCTAAATTATAAATATTAAAACAAAAACACAAACACCTCTTTTGTTCACCTGACCTCCATAAGCCACTATTCTAACTATAGACTATAGTGTCATTTTAGGTCTCCTGGCATTAGTATCAGTTCAGAACCTATGTACAATATTCTCCAAAACTTCTGATTATTTTTCCCTAATTCTTCCATGCCAAAGATTGACATTATATGTTGTTGGGCATGTGGTGAGACCCATTCTTCCCTTCATTCAAGGGGTGTGAGTCTGTAAACTGGCTCAAGCGTGGGAATTGATTGAAGGGCCATGACTCTGTTTTATGTTACAAGCTAGAATTTTGATCAATTGACCTAGGACTCCTCTGCTTATACAGATTTAGTAAGAATATAATGGACTTATTATCTGTCTCACTACTAGAAACGTGCTTAACTAACCAATGTCATAGGTCTGTATCAGTCAGATTATTCTGATTGCTGCTTTGACTCTTCTGCTTACCTAGTTTTTGTCAGTTAAGTGCTGTCACTTGGCCCCTGCCACTTGGGAATGGAATTATTTCTATTAAATTTATTTTATTAGTTCAATGCTATCAATCCTTCTTGCAATTTCTGACCTACAGAGAAAAGTGATCTTCAAAGATGATAGGGTTCCCACAAAAATTTATTTCTCATAATTGTGGCTAAGAATTGTTCCCAGTACCCTCCCAAGGTGGGGGAGAAGGTCTTAAATGATAAATATCCCTAAGAATTTGGATTCTTTCCTCTACAGTAGGTCAAGGCAGGACTGGAATTTCAACTTCATTTAGTGTAGGACACCTTTTCGTCTATGTTTTTCTAAACTTTTTTAGAGTTTTTCTGACACGCTGAGCTACAACACTAAATCCAGACTCTCTCCTTCGTGGGCCTATATCAATATATTTGGCCTGTTTCAGGTTTGTGTTTCTTCCACGATTATCCATACTTTTAATATCCATTGTCATGCATATTCCCTGGATTTATGTCTATATAAATTAGAAAAAAAAAAACATGACCTGATGAGACTTGAGTCTAGTTATAGGTCTAGAAGCAAAGAAGGGTGGTCTGGTGGGTCCTAACAATGATCAGCAGTGTCTTACTTCTGCTTCTTCTCAGAGCTTAAGTTGTATTTTATTTCCATGCATATAATCTCTTGCTCACAGGTACCCAGATATCTGCAGTAACCCAGCAATTCATTTGTGCAATAGCTTTCACCACAGCTTTAAGCATTTTCCAACCTACAGTTTACACTATACTGAATTCTAGTCAGTATTCCAAGTCAGAAAAGACAAACCAGTTCCTCAGACTGTCCCCAGAGAGGCTAGAACTTTACAAGCAAGTTCCATTCATATTCTTTCATTCCAATGGAGGAACAAATAATATGATGGATTCTTTCAGACACTCAGTGCTGTGTCAGAGAGGCAGTGGGACAAGGACAAGCAGAAATGACATGAAATTTTCTAGCATTTTGAGTGTAGCTTTTTGTGTTTTTTTGTTTTGTTTGTTTGTTTTTGGCATTTCCGTGGTTGCTTCTTAGCTTGTTTCTAGAGTTCTCACAAAACTACTTTGCTCTATATCTGGTGGGGTATTTTTGTTTGTTTGTTTTTGTTTTGTTTTGTTTTGTTTTGTTTTGGTGTTTCCATGGGGCAATGAGGGCCTGGAGCTTTCTGGTCTGCTATCTTGCTGATGTCACTCTTCAGTAGTATCTCCTCTTCTCATCATGCTTGTCTATTTTTATATCTTTCTTTTATAAGGTTGTGGTTCACCTTGAAACTATTCTAGGAGCCTCAGTTCAACATGTTAAACTGAAGAAAATGAAGTACTCTTTTCAGTTGTGGATCACAATGATGTCAGCAAAGGGACATGATGGGAAGGTATGTTTGCCTCTTCCTTTCCTTACTTTATTCTTTGTGTAAACATTTATTGAGCTTCTATTGTGGGCCATATGTTAGAGGTATAGGGAAAAGAAACTCCTGAAAAAATAAGTAAAATAGTAAAATATTTAAAGAAAGCACAGTTTGGTGAATGCTTTGCTAGCATAAGCATATATGGTTGTGTGATCACACAGAGTGTGCCCATTCCTATATGGAAGTCAATGAAGGCTTCTTGATGGAGGAGTTGCAGTCTCCCAAATCTTGAATGATTTGGAAACCTTAGCCAGGTAGAGAAGAGATAAAGATTATGCCAGGCAGAGGGGAAACCACAGCATGAACAAGGATATAGGGGAATGAGGTATGTTGTGTTCTGGGTACTGAGAACATGTAAGTTTCAATAAAGCATAAAGTGATTAGGTAACTTCAGTTGTCAAGTTCCAGACTGATACAGGTACTTGTGAAAGAAGCTTTCCTTATGCCAGTTTTTTTCAGGCTTGCTGAAGACTTTAAATATGAACAATTTGAGAAATATAAGATAAATTCAACATTCTGGAGAATTTAACTTTTGTGAATATAGGAATGTTTTCTGCCAATGGGAATATTTGTGTTAGAGCATGACACATCCAAATTTGAAGTGCAGGTTACCTCCTAGTTTTGTTATCTTGGGCAAGTTACTTAGCTATTCTGCAGTTTACTCATACATAAAGTTAAGCTATTGATACCTATGTTACAGATTTATTTTGTGGATTAACAATATTTTTTATAAGGTATCTCACATAGAGTAGCCCTTCCATAAGGCAGAACTCACACGATCCCCTCTACCTTAAAAAAATAGTTAATTTTTAAATTTTTAAAAATAGACAGTTTTCTTTGTAGAAACACTTTGGAAATCTCTCAGAACAAAACGTTTATAAAAATTCACAAGGTGAGGATGTTTGGCTCTGAGATGAAAGTTTATAGTCAGAACTTTAGATCAAAACTAAAGCTGAAATCAAAAGCAAAAAGTTTATTTTGAGTTCACTTCCAGAAGACACTGTCTTATAATTTGGATAAACTGTTAACATACATGCTGACTGTCAAAACTGGTCCTGTAATTACAAATCTGGAAAAAAAAGAGAAGGGAAAAATCTGTTCTCCTCTTACTTTGAATCATGATGCCAGATTTAGAGGTGGTGGTCATAACCACTTTACCATGTTGCTCATTAATAATCACTTAAAATAGGTAGAAAAGAGATGTGGCCATTTTCTAAACCATACTGTTTAATGTTAATGTAGCTCTTTTTTATTACAGACCTAATTTAAAATTTTTAAATTTTGTGACTATATAATAGTTGTATGTATTTATGGGGTATAGATGTTTTGACACATACATACAATGTGTGATTATGAAATCAGTATAACTGGAGTATCTGTCAGTTTAAACACTTATTATTTCTTTGTGTTGTAACATTCCAATTCCACTCTCTTAGTTGTTTTATAATATACAACAAAGTACTTTAAACTGTAGTCACCCAATTGTGCTATCAAATACTGGACTTTATTCCTTCTCTTTTTATACTCAATAATCATCCCAACTTCTCTTGCAGTTTCTTTTGCATTTGCACTATAACATTTATTTCTTTCTATACTATATCTTAAAAATGATTGTAGTTATTATCATAGTCATATATTCAAAAACAAAATTCAACACTCAATAAAAGTAAATTCAAAAATAAGAAGAATCCGCTATTCCCCTGGTTGCTCAGAAATCAGTGTATCGATGCAGAAAGCCTGAAAAAGAAATGTACTATAACACCCTCATATTAACACAATAGACTCTGAGCAAAAGAAATCTTCACAATGCCAGATAAGGAAATCAAAATATTGACTTTAAAGAGGCTTAATGAAATTAAAGTGATTTTTTTTTTTTTTTTTTTTTTTTTTTTGTGACAGAGTCTCGCTCTGTTGCCTAGGCTAGACTGCAGTGGTGCAATCTTGGCTAACTGCAACCTCTGCTTCCCTTGTTCAAGTGATTCTCCTGCCTCAAACTCCTGAGTAGCTGGGGCTACAAGCACACACCACTACGCTTGACTAATTTTTGTATTTTTAGTGGAGATGGGGTTTCACCATTTTGGCCAGGCTAATCTCAAACTCCTGACCTCAGGTGATCCAATCACGCTGGCTCCCTAAAGTGCTGGGATTACAGGCATGAGCCTCCACATCTGGCCCTTAAATGGAAATTTGTAAAGCAATACAAAGAAATTAGAATATCAATTTAGGCTGTTAATATGAAATTACTAAGAGGATAGATTTTCTTAAAAAAAAAAGTAATAATAACAGACATTTTGGAACTTATAAACTCATTGAAGGGGTTACAAAAACATTCCAAAGACCAAGCAGAAGGAAGACTCTCAAAATGTGAAGACACATCTTTTGAAGTAATCTAGTCAAACAAAAATAAAGACAAATGAACAAAGCCCTTAAGATGAGTGTGCAAAAATAACAATACTTACAATTTTTTGGTATTACTGGCGTAGAAAGAAAGATTTAAAAAAAGTTTAGAAATCCTATTTAAGAAAATTATTTATAGAAGCATCTCAAGTGCAGCAAGAGATTTAGACATCCAGATATAGTAGTCCCAACAATCCCAAGACAAATACATTGCAAAAAGGCATATTAAATCAGAATACCTAAAGTCATTATAAAAGAAATACTTTTATGATCAGCAAGAAAAATGGATCTAGTCACCTATGAAAGAAACCCCATCAGACTAAGAATGAACTTCTTAGCAGAAACTTCACAGGTCAGAAGAAAATGGAATGGGATTTACAAATTGCTGAAAGAAAAAATATAATTAAAAATTTTATATCCAGCATGATTAACCTTCATAAATGAAGGAGAAATAAAGTCTTTTCCAGACAAGCAATTGTTGAGGGAATTTATCACCACTAGACCAGACCTAAAACAAATGCTCAAAAATGTCCTTGACATGGAAACAAAAGGTATATGTTCATGATTATGATAACTCATTAACATATAAAACTCAATGGTCTTATAAAACAATCACACAAAGGAGGAAGAAAAGTCAAATTGTGAATACAACAAAATTTCACCAAACCATAAAGACAAACAGAGAAAAAGAAACAAACAATGTATAAAACAACTAGAAAAGATTTAATGACCTTACAGAAAATAAACCTCATATATAAATATTAACCTTGACCTCAAATGGATTAAATACTCTACTAAAGAGAGATAGATTGGCAGAAAATATAAGAAACATGATCCATCTAAACGCTGCTTCCAAGAAACTCACCTTTTCTGTAAATACATACATAGACTGAGAGGAAAGGATTGAAAAAAGATATTTTATGGAAGTAGAAACCAAAAAGGAGTAGGAGTAGCTAAATCTATACTAGATATAAGAGATATTAAATTAAAACGTTAAAAAAACAAATTAGGTCAATGCATAATGATAAAAGGATTAATTCAACAGGAGGATATAACATTACTCAGTATATATGCACTCAATACTGGAGCACCCAGATTCATAAAACAAATATTACCATATCTAATAAGAGAGGTGAAAAATAATACAATAATAGTGTGGGGCTTCAACAGCCCACTCACAGCATTAGACATCATTTAGATGGGAAATCAACAAAGAAATATTGAACTTATTTGGACTTTAGGTGCAATAGACCTAACACACCTTGACAGAAAAATCTACTCAACAACTGTGAAGTGTACATATTTTTTCACATAAGCACATGGAACATTCTCCAACATAGACCATGTATCACCTTGTATAGACCTTGTATTTTAGGCCACAAAACGAGTCTCAGTGAATTTTTTAAAAACTTATCAAGAATCTTCTCAGGCCACTCTTGAATAAAACTGAATATCACTACCTTTAGAAACTTTGGAAACTATACAAATACGTGGAAATCAAACATGTTTCTTAATGATTATTGTGTCAATGAAGAAATTAAGGTGGACATTATAACAATTTTTGAAACAAATGAAAAGGAAAACACAACCCATCAAATTCTGTGGGATACAGAAAAAGGAGTTCCAAGATTCCAAGAGTCCAAGAGGGATGTTCATAGCATTAAATGCCTATGCTAAAAAAGTAGGAACATAACAAATTAACAACCTAACGATGGACTGCCAAGAACTAGAAACACAGAACAAACTAAACCAAAAAACCAAAAATTGACAGAAGAAAATGAGTAAAAAAAAAAAAAAAAAAAAAAAAAATCCTAGTAGAACTAAATAGAGACCAAAAAGGAAAGGTAAAAATACAAAAGGTCACTGAAACAAGAAGTCTTGGTTCTTAAGAAAGATAAACAAAATAATCCACTCTCCAGATTAATCATGAAAAAAAAAGAGAGAGATTACAACAAAATCAGAAATGAAAAAAGAGAGATTACAACAAAACCAGAAATGCAAAAGAAGACATTATAAATGAAATCACAAAAATACAAAGATTCTTTTTTTTCATATTTTTATTTTCCATTTACCTTTTTAACTTGAAGTGTATGCTTTTTTTTTATCTGTAGGATCCATTTATTAGGAAATTTAATCATAATTGAATCTTTTAATTTAATTAAAATGTTTTTTCTTTTTCTTTTTTTAATTTTTTTATTTTTATTTTTTATTTTTTAAATTATTATTATACTTTAAGTTCTAAGGTACATGTGCATAACGTGCAGGTTTGTTACATATGTATACTTGTGCCATGTTGGTGTGCTGCACCCATCAACTCGTCAGCACCCATCAACTCGTCATTTACATCAGGTATAACTCCCAATACAATCCTTCCCCCCTCCCCCCTCCCCGTGATAGGCCCCGGTATGTGATGTTCCTTAAAAATTATTATTAAAAGCTCTGCTTCCACAAACAAGAAAACCTAGAGGAAATAAATAAATTAATTTCTGGAAATATGCAACCTCCCAAGTTTGAATCAGGAAGGAATAGAAAACCTGAGCAGACCCATAATGAATAGCAACATTGAATCAGTAATAAATAATTTTTAACAAAGTAATCTCAGAACTAAATGGACTTGCAGATGAATTATTCCATACACACAAAGAAGAATAAACAATTCTTTTGAAATTGTTCCAGAAGTTAAAAGAGCAGAGAATTCTTCATAACTCATTCCATGACACCACTATCACCCTGATACCAAAACCAGACAAAAACACAACCGCCACAGAAAATCTATAGATCAGTATTCCTGAAGGGCATAGATGCAAAAATCCTCAGCAAAATACTAGAAAGCCAAATTCAACAGCATATCAAAAAGATAATATGCCATAAACAAGTGGGTTTTATATTAGGAATATAAGGATGGTTTAACATATACAAATCAATAAAGGTGATATATTACATAAACAGAAATAAAAAAACATATAATTATCTCAATAGATGCAGGAAAAGCATTTAATAAAATTTAGAAACTTTTTATTATAAACAGTGTCAACAATCTAGGCATAAAATGAACATATTTCAATGTAATAAAGGCCACATACAACAAACCCAAATCTAATATGACACTGAATGGAGAAAAGTTGAAGGCATTTCCTCTAAGAACTAGAACAAGACAAGGATGCCCACTTTCACCACTCCTATTCAACATAGTACTGAAAGTCCCAGCCAGAGCGATCTGGCAAAAGAAAGAAATAAAAGATATCCAAATTGGAAAAAAGGAAGTCAAAATTTTTCCTGTTATCTGATAATATAATCTTATATCTAGAAAAACCTAAAGACTCCAAAAAAAAAAATTCAGTAAAGTTTCAGGATACAAAATCCATGTATAAAAATAAGTAGCATTTTTATATGTGAAAATTTGATTGTTGTATGTAGAACAATGAAAGTGGACGCCTGTCTTTCACCATATACAAAAATCGACTCAAGATGTGTTAAAATCTTTCATTGTATACAACATGTGTACTCCTGTGGACACTACAGCTGGGAAAGTGCTAGATTAAACATTAAGCTAGCACAGTACTGGGTCTCATCCAAGGCTCATGGCAACTACTGCCTGACTTATGTTTATAGGAGACTCAAGTGCTCTTCAGTCTGAAGGTGGGGAATTCTCCTGGTACTGGGTTCTTCCCTTCAGTACAGTCAATTCCCTTCTGACTAGAATGGGTCTAGAAAGACCATACAGGAGCTAAGGCCTGTTATTGGGGGCTTCAGGGATCTCCTTGTTGCTTCATTTTACTATAGCTAAGCTGGTACCCAAGTTGCAAGACAAAATCCTCTGTACTCTTCCCACTCCTTTCCCAAAGCCACAGAAGTCTCTTCACCAGCTACATTGCCTGGAGTTAAAGGAAGGGTGATGTATGCACTCTTTTGGCCACCACAGCTGGTGTTGCACTAGGTTGGGTGCATCCAAAATCAATTGCCTCTGAGAGAACAGTGTAGCTCCAGGGTTTTTCCAAGGACTATTAGTCCTTGTGGCCTGATGGTCACTCAAATTTGCTTCAGGCCTAGGGCCATGTTAGTCAGCTAGTGGTAGAGCCAGCCAGGACTCCTTCCACAGGAGCTTAGAATTTTCCTCATTCAGAACCACTATAATGTTCCCTGCTTTGGTGCTAGCATAATTTTTCACTATGTTGCATACCAGTGGGACAGGGCACGACTGGGTTCCAATGCAAAGTAGCCCATTCACTTAACTCACAGTCCTGTAAGCAAACAAATTGTCTTACAATGAGGTGCTGATGGACAATGGGGGAGGGTTGGTGTAGGCGATACAAGATCATCTTTCCTACACTCTTCAATGACTCTTTTATTGATATTTTGTTAAAACCAGTGATTGTGATTGCTGACTTTATTGGTTATTATGAATGTGCTTTATTGCATGCATAGTTGTTTAATTTGGTGTTCTTTCAAGGAGACTGATTGCTGAAGCATTCTCTTCAGCCATCCTGCTCTGCCTCCACTTCCCTATAACAGGTTTATTGAGTTATAATTCATGTACCATGCAATGTGCCTATTTAATGCATACAATGTAATGGATTTTAGTACATTCAGAATTGTGCAACAATCATCACAATTTTAGAATATTTTCATCATTCCTAAAAGAGACCTCATACTCATTATCAGTCACTCTACAGTCCACTTGCCCCTCCATAGCCTTAAGTAACCAGTAATCTACTTTCTGTCTCTATAGATTTGATTATTCTGGATATTTCATGCAAATAGTCTCATAAGTGTGTGGTGTCTTGTTACTGACTTCTTTCACTGGGCACAATGTTTCAAGTTTTATCTATATTGTATCATATATCAGCACTTACATTGTGTGACTAATATTTTATTAATAAATTTTATTTATGTATTCATCAATTGACTGGTATTTGGCTGTTATGCATAATCCTACTATAAAACTTTTATAGATATTTTTGTCTTTACTATTTTGAGAAAATATTCTTGTATTTTATTTCTTGTTTTCAATCTCAGGAACCTTTGAAATTTGTGGATTTGCTTGGTGACCATGGGAAACATGTCAATCCTCTGTGGGAGCTGATCAAATGGTGCCTGGGTCTGTCAGTGTACACCATCCCTTCCATTGGTATGTAAATCATCTTCTACCTAGACCAGTTTGATGTCCTGTAATATTTCTTAATATCTAAATATAAATTTTTGACTAAAAGCCCCATGCAAGTACAAAATCCAGGGGGGCAGTGAAATCTTAAAGCTCCAAAATGATCTCCTTTGACTCCATGTCTCTAATCCAGGTCATGCTGATGCAAGAGGTGGGTTCCCGTGGTCATGGGCAGCTCCACTCCTATGGCTTTCCAGGGTATAGCCTCCCTCCAAGTTGCTTTCATGTGTTGGCATTGAGTGTCTGTGGCTTTTCTGGGTGTACTGTGTAAGCTATCAGTGGATCTACCATTCTGGGGTCTGGAGGACAGTGGCCCTCTTCTCACAGCTCCACTAGGCAGTGCTCCAGTGGGAACTCTGTGTGGGTGCTACAACCCCATATTTCCCTTCCACACTGCCCTAGCAGAGGTTCTCTATGAGGGCCTTGTCCCTGCATCACACCTCTGTCTGGGCAGTCAGGCATTTCCATACAAACTGTAAAATCTGGGCAGAGGTTCTCAAACATCAATTCTTGATTTTTGTTCACCCACAGGCCCAACACCACATGGAAGCCACCAAGGCTTGGGGCTTCCATCCTTTGAAGCAATTACCTGAGCTCAACCTTACCCCTTTTAGCCATGATTCCAGCCATAGCTGGAGGGGCTGGAATGCTGGGCACCAAGTCCCTGGGCTGCACACAGCAAGAGGGCCCTGGGCCTGGTCCACGAAACCATTTTTCCTCTTAGGTCTCTGAACCTGTGATGGAAGGGGCTGACACAAAGGACTCTGAAATGCCCTGGAGACATTTTCTCCATTGTCTTGGAGATTAACATTTGGATCCTCCTTACTTATGTAAATTTCTGCAGCAGGCTTGAATTTCTCCTTAGAAAATGGGTTTTTTCTTTTCTATCTATCTTAAGGCTGCAAATTTTCCAAACTTTTATTCTCTGTTTCCCTTTTCTGAGGGACTTGCTCTCATGTCCAGGCTGGAGTGCAGTGGTGCAATTATGACTCACTACAGCGTTGACCTCCTGGGCTTAAGCAATCCTCCTGTCTCAACTCCTAAGTAGCTGGGACTACAGGGGCTCACCACCACACCTGGCTAATTTTTGTATTTTTCGTAGATATGGGGTTTCATCATATTGCCCAAGCTGGTCTTGAACCCCTGGGTTCAAGTGATCTGCCAGCCTTGGCCTTGAGAAGTGCTGGGATTACAGGCATGAGCCACCGTGCTCAGCTATAATGGGTTTTCAATTATGTGAACAATCCTTATGATGTACTATGCAGTAGCAGAGGCTAGAAATGTTATATGTAGCATTACTAAAACAAACTAGAAGGAGTTAAAAGTAAATGATTGACAATGGATGGTAAGATTATAAAGTTTTCTTTTTCATCACTTACTTTCTCAGTGTTCTATAATGAACATGTATTACTTGAATAAGGAAAGATAAAAAACACTATGAATTAAAATGAAGTTTATTACCTTAATTTGATATATGTTATCATTCTGTAGGGCTGGCTTTGTTGGAAGAAAAGCTCAAATATAACAATGAGAAATACCAAAAGTTTAAGGCAGTGGAAGAAAGCCTGCGTAAAGAGCTGGTGGAGATGTTAGGTGATGATGGTGTATTCTTATATCCCTCACATCCCACAGTGGCACCTAAGCATCATGTCCCTCTAACACGGCCTTTCAACTTTGCTTACACAGGTACCTAATTGTATTCCTTGCATTCTGTAATCTTAAAGAAATAGAGATGTATGTTTCCAAGGAAAACATAATTTTCTTTTGCAGTTGGACAAGTTTTAAACATGCAGGTATAAAAATGTTGTGTGATTGAAAACTCCAGAAAACAGTTGCTAATGTCATATGTGGAATATACTTTGCCAATATCTGGTTTCTCCCCAAAACCCTACAAGTGCATATGAGTATCCACATTTTACAGAACTGTGCCTCAGGGAGGTTCAGCCACTTGTCTTCTATCCCACAGTGTGATCACACTAGATGCAAAGTCTCCCCTGGCTGCTCTGAATTAAACCAAGTTAAGCTTTTCTCAGGATCTCTGGCTTCCCAGAAGATTCTCGTACAAAAGACAATTCTCCAAGGGATCGTTTACTTGCCTTAGCTATCATCCCCTTTGAATTCAATTCATTCTATTGTTCACCAAATTAGTTTTCTTCGCCTAGTTTTTAAGCTATGGATGGATCATGATTATGTGAGGTCTAAAGGCCCATGGATCCGTACTAGGTCAGTTTCTATGGTTTCTCCAGGGTCTTGTCCCAGGGAACCACACTATTCTTTGAGATGAAGATAGAAAAGTCTTCATCAAATACGCATTCTCACCCAAAAAACCTGTGGTCCACTTAAAGTTGGAATTTGGAATCCTTTGCTCTGCAATTTTCTACTTGTGCATCTTAGAGGAAAACATTGAATGTTTCTCAACTTATTTCCTATCTAGGAAGTCAGAGTAATCTATGCCTTGCAGTGTTGCTGTTAAGATTAAATGAAATAATACATGTAAATTAATTAACATAAGGGTTGTGGAGGATGAGAGAGAGGATATTAAATAGTCTCTATCCTTAATTTCCTCACCCTTACTCTCTCCCTGGCTTTGGTCACTCCCTCTTAATTTCTTCCTTCCTGTCTTCCTGTCTCTTTCTTTCTCTCTCTCTTTCTTTCTTTCTTTCTTTCTTTCTTTCTTTCTTTCTTTCTTTCTTTCTTTCTTTCTTTCTTTCTTTCTTTTCTTTCTTTCTTTCTTTCTTTCTTTCTTTCTTTCTTTCTTTCTTTGATTCCTTCCTCCCTCCCTCCCTCCCTCCCTCCCTCCCTTCCTTCCTTCCTTCCTTCCTTCCTTCCTTCCTTCCTTCTTTCATGGAGTTTCGCTTCTGTTGCCCAGGCTGGAGTGCAATGGCACAAGCTCGGCTCACTGCAACCTCCACCTTCCAGGCTCAAGCGATTCTCCTGCCTTAGCCTGCCAAGTAGCTGGGATTACAGGAGTCTGCCACCACACCAGGCTAATTTTTGTATTTTCAGTTGAGACAGGGTTTTGCCATGTTGGCCAGGCTGGTCTCGAACTCCTGACCTCAGATGATCTGCCTGCCTTGGCCTCCCAGAGTGCTGGGATTACACACATGAGCCACCGTGCCCGGCCTTAATTTCTTAAGTCTTTGAAAAAAGTTGCTGCCTAAATTGCTCTGTTTAAGTTTCTAGCACCTAGCTCCTCGGTTTCTGAAGACAGGTAAAATACTTTAATTAGTAGGCTAGAATCCAAGGAGAAATATACTGTTTATACCTTTTGGGGAGGATTTTCCTCAGCTTGAGGCTTCCTATGGTTTGCAACTTTTCCCTCTAGTTTAGTCTTGAACACATTTAAAGAGTGTCCCTTGTAAGCCAGATGATATTCTAGGTAATATTGATACAAGACTCATGATAGATGATAACTGCAATTTAGCAAGTTTCTAATATATATGAAGTACTAGGAGCCAGAAATTCTATACATTATCTCATTTATGTTTCCCCCAAATCCCTCACAGCAACTGAAGTTATCTTTGTGTAAAACCTGAGAAGGGAAACTGAATGACTTATAAAGTGATTTAAGGGTCAGGGTCAGGACTGAAATTCAGTTGTATTCTATCTGACTTTAAATGCAATGTCATTTTCACTACATGTATGGGTTGATAATACTCAGTTATGTTTTGTTTTTATTGTCTTTACTAAAGCTGAAAATATATGAGGTTTGGGAGATCTTTTGTCAAAGATGTAGAATTGTTGGATGCCAAATAGGTTAATGTTTTATTGCTGATTCTTTTTTTTTTTTTCCTACTGAGACATTCTCCTCTGTTTCCCAAGCTTGTATAAGTTTCTTATGTTTGTCTCCTACTTACAAGATGGGTAAATTAAATCAGATATTTAATTTTTGGGCCTTGGCTTTCTTACAGCTAAGGTGAGGATGCTACGTTGACTTTGAAGGATGGTTGGAAGGATTTAATGTAATAATGTGTAGAGTACTTTAAATTATTGATAATAGTGATGATAATACCATTTATTGAAGACATGTATATGTTTATATTGATATTAATGTAGGTAATATCAATACCCCTGCTTTACTTCATAGTATTAGTTATATATGTTTTCCTTGTTTTATCTATTCCTAGAATTGTTCTGAGTTTTACATCTCTCATCTCATTTTATCTTACAGCAGCCCTATAAAAAGGAGAAACTATTAGTGTCCTCATTTTACAGATGAAGGAATTTAGACACAAAATTCTTTAGGAGACATTTGCAAAGTCACATAGCTAAGATAGTATTGGAAGTGGGACTTTATCCCAGGCCCTATGATTTCAGAGGAAGTGACCTTATTTATTACACAGAAGAGGAAACAGGAGGCTGAATAGGGTCTCTCAGCTATGAAGTGAAGTGATAAGGATTCAAACCCAGGTCTGTCTGACTCTAAATCCTACTGCTCTTAATTAACTCTCTTCTCTTGTTCTTCTGCCTCACTTGGTGCTCAGTGAACCAAAGTACCTTCTCTTACTTTGCTTCATTGACACTCTACAACGAGAATCAATTTATTAAGCATGTATTGTGGACTATACGGTATGCACTGGTGTTACATGAATCAGATACATTCCATGCCCTCAGGGAGCTCCTAGCTTAGTACAAGAGAGAAGAAAAATGTTAACAGAGAATTTCAATAGAAGAAAACAAAGGAAGGCTTTCTGGAATAGGTGACCCCTGACCTGGATCCTGAAGGAGAACTAGAAATTAGTCAGAGGAAGGATGTTGGGTAAGTATTACAGTGGTCCAGGCAGTAGGAACCCCATGAGCAATGGAATAGAAAAACACATCAGGAACACTGTGGACAGAGGGTATAAACACTACACTAACTGGAGAGAGTAAATTTTTAATAGAGGAGTGAGAGGAGGAGCATGAGTTTGAAAAGGTAAGCATGTCATGGAGAACATTCACAGCCATGCTAAAAACTGCAAAAAAAAAACACCTTATATTATTTGTCTTGGCAACCTGCCCCATCCTCCTTTCTTTGCATAATGTCACTGGAATAACACAGCAATGAAAGAGAATAATCTAGTCTACAGATTCTTTGAACATTTGATTAGCCTATGCTATTTCCTGGTAACATGCAATCAACAATGTTTCATATCATTGTATCTCAAATAAGTTATTTACAGCTTTCTTCCACTTTAGTCATACAATGATTATCAACATAACACCTATATGTCATAATAATTGGGAGAGGTGATTACCAGGACAGATGGAAGGAAACAGCTAACAAAAGTGGCCTTCCACTGGCTTTCTCCCCTCTCCCCACTTCAGTTTAGATGTCTGTACTCAAAGATCTCTTGGACTATTTATATCCTGAGATGAACAGCATTGGCCATACAACATTTTAAAGATCTCATCTGAGAAACCCACTGATATTGGTTCCAGGAATGTTAAGCAGATCTTTTGTGACTTCTTCAGCATCCAACATTAGCATGAAACTCAAGATTTATATGTTAGGTTTGGCAAAATCATAACATGCCACCCTCAAGAGTCCATCTTGTACCCATGCCAATCATTAACAATTGATCACAGCATTCTTTTTCTCTGAGAACAAACTTGGCTTTGTGATGTTTCAATAGAGTGGGCTTGGTCACCTCCCCAATTGATAAGCTAGACACAAAAAATAAAATGTTCACGTAGTCTAAGCAAAGATTCTCCATAACAAAATAGTCTGCAATATTGTTAGCTCCTCAAAGGCTGTGGTCTGTATCTATCTTGTTCACCTATGTAATCCCCGTTGACTAGGACACTGCATTGTTGCACAAAATGCATAATTCTTTTTGTTAAACTAACAAATGTATAATTAAAAATATGAATAAGAATAAGCATCCCAGAATAGCAGTAATAAGCTCAGCAAATTCTCTCTCAAACAAACCAACAATAAAACTGGAAAAATTACTGGAAACAACCATTTCAGGTGTGAAAATGATCAAATGGCATAAAGCATTCAGGAGCATTTATTCAAGAAAAATTAGTGATTCCTAACAAGAAAAGTTGTAGTCTATGATATTTAAGCTGGGACCTGTTTTCCCCCTCCACTTCTCAGATACAACTTTGAGGTAGAAAGGTTTCACACTGAGTAGAGTAAGGCAGACCTTAAAGACTGACAACTCCCATTCTTTCCAGACCCATGTTACACAGCATCTGTTGTGGGCAAGTAGAGAATACTGCTACATCCAACAGCTTCCATTACCTGTGGCACCTTATTATAGAAGTTCCAAACAAGGTCATGGCTGGTCATAAGTACTTGCAGGTCTTCAACCCTGCCCAAGAGAGGCTGATTTTACATGGAGCAGAATATGGAAGATCTTAGATGCAAAAAATTCCATGAAAGCTAACATTTCAGTGATACTAACAAAATTCTTAGCAACATACTCCAGAGGTAGAGAAAAATCAGAATCAAGAGTTGATAAGACATATTACACACCCAATATAGAAGTATCTGGATTCATAAAGTAAGTTCTTCCTAACCAATGAAAAGATTTAGACAGCCACAAATAATGGTGGGGGATTTTAACACCCCACTCACAGTTAGACAGATCACTGAGGCAGAAAGCTAACAAAGAAATTCTGGACTTAAACATGACACTTGACCAATTGGACCCAATCAACCTCTACAGGGTACTCCACACAACAACCACAGAATATATATTTTTCTCATCCATACACAGAATATATTCTAAGGTCCACCACATCCTTGGACATAAAGCAAATCACAATAAATTCAAAGAAATCAAAACCATACCAACCAGATTCTCAGACCATAGTATAATAAAAGCAGAAATCAATACCAAGATCTCTCAAAACTACCAAAAAAGTGGAAATTAAACAACTTTCTACTGAATAACTCTTAGGCAAAAAACAAAATTAAGACAGTAATTAAAAATTACTTTGAAATTAATGAAATAGTAGACACAGCTTACTCTCTCTGATGCAGTTAAGATGCAATTTGAGATGCAGTTAAAGCCGTGATAAGAGACAAATTTGTAGTGTTAAACACCTTCATCAAGAGGTTAGAAAGATTTCATATTAACAACCTAAAGACACAGTCAGAAAAACAAGAAAAAAAAGAACATCCAACTCCAAATATAGTAGAAGAAAATAAACAACTAAATCAGAGAACTGAGCTAAATTGAGACCCAAAATTCCATACAAAAAGTCAATGAAAACAAGTGTTGATCCTTCAAAAGAATAAACAAGATTGATATACCATTAGATAAACTAACAAGGAATAAAAAAAAAAAAAATCCAAACGAGCACAATAAGAAACAACAAAGATGACATTACAATTGATTCCACAGAAATAGAAAAGTTCCTTAGAGACTATACAGAACACCTTTGTGCACACAAGTTAGAAAATATAGATACAATGGATAAACTCCTAGAAACACACAACCTCCGAAGATATAATTAGGGATAAAAGTGAAGACATGAACATATAAATAACAAGTTCATAAATTGAATCACTAATAAAAAACTTACCAACGAAAAAGAGCCCAGGACCATGGATTCATGGCCAAATTCTACCAGACATATAAGGAAAAACTGATACCAATCCTACTCACACTTTTCCAATAAAATCAAAGAGGAGTCTTCTCCCTAATGCATTCTGTGAATCCAGCACCATTCTGGTACCAAAATCTGGCAGAGACAAAATGTATAGTAAATTAAAAAAAAAAAAAAAATGAAGTCAATGTCCCCAATAAACACGGATGCAAAACTTCTCAACAAAATAATAGCAAACTAAATCCAGTAGCACATCAAAAAGTTAATCCACCACAGTCATGTAAGTTTTATTTCTGGTATGCAAGGTTGATTCAATGTACACAAATCAATAAATGTGATTCATCAAATAAACAGAATCAAAAGCAAAAGCTATGCGATCATCTCAATAGATACACAAAAAGCCTATAATATAATCCAACATCCCTTAATGACAAAAGCCCTCAACAGATTAAGCATTAAAGTAACATACTTAAAAATAGTAAAAGCCATCTATGACAAACCCACAGCCAACATAATACCGAATGAGCAAAAACTGGAAGAGTTCCCCTTGGGAACTGGAACAAGACAAGTATGCCCACTTTCACCACTCCTATTCAATATAGTACTGGAAGTACTAGCCAGGGCAATGAAGAAAGGGAATAAATAAAAGGCACCCAAATAAAAAGAGAGAAAATCACATTCTCTCTCTTTACTGATATGATTCAATACCTAGAAAACCCTGAAGACTCTGCTAAGTCTCCCGGAACTGATAAATGAATTCAGTAAAATTTTAATATACTAAATCAATGTACAAAAATTATTAACATTATTATACACCAACATTGTTCTAGGTGAGAATCAAATGAAGAACAGAATTCCATTACAATAGTCACAAAAAACGGAATACCTAGGAACCCATCTAACCAATGAGGTAAAGATTTTTACAAGGAGAACTGCAAAACACAGCTAAAAGACATCAGAGATAACACAAATAAATGGAAAAATATTTCATGCTCATATATTGGAAGGATCCACATAGTTAAAATGGCCATACTGCCCAAAGCAATTTACAGATTCAACAGTATTCCTATCAAAATACCAATGCCATTTTTGACAAAATTTGACAAAATTATTCTTAAATTCATTTGCACCAAAAAAGAGCCTCAATAGCTAAAGCAATATTAATCAAAAAGAACAAATACAGAAGCATCACATTGCCCAACTTCGAAATGTTCTATAAGGCTACAATAATCAAAACAGCATGGTACTGCTACAAAAAAAGAGATGCACAGATCAAGGAAACAAAATTGAGAACCCAGAAATAAACCTGCCACCTACAACCATCTGATCTTCAACAAAATGAGCAAAAGTAAGCAATGGAGGAAGGACTCTCTATTCAATAAATGATACTATAATAGTTTGCCTGCCATATGCAGAGGAATGAAACTGGATCTCTACTTGTCACCATATATGAAAATTAACTTCAGGTAGATTAAATATTTAAATGTAAGACCTCAAACTATAAAAATATTGACAGATAGCTGGGCAGGTGTCATGTAATCCCAGGTACTCAGGAGACTGAGGCAGTAGAATTGCTTGAACTCAGGAGGCAGACGTTGCAGTGAATCAAGATGGCACGACTGCACTCCAACCTGGGTGACAGAGCAAGACTCCATAAAAAGAAAAAAAAGAGAAGAAGAAAAAAAGAAAAAATCCTAGAGGAAAACCTAGGAAGATGGATGTCAAGATGGCTGAATAGGAACAGCAGCTTCAGTCTGCAAGTCCCAGTGAGACCAACGTAGAACGGGGGTGATTTCTGCATTTGCCATTGAGGTAACCTAATCATCTCACTGGGACTGGTTAGGCAGTGGGTGCAGACCATGGAGGGCAAGCAGCAGCAGTTTTGGGCATCGCCTCACCTGGGAAGTACAAGGAGCAGGGGGCCTCCCTTCCTCAGCCAAGGGAAGCCATGAGGAACTGGGCTATCCAGCCCAGATATTACCCTTTTCCCACAGGTTTGCAATCCACAGAACAAGAGATTCCCTCTTGTGCCTACACCACCAGGGATCTGGGTTTGAAACACAAAACTGGGAGGCTGTTTGGGCAGTCACTGAGCTAGCCCCAAGAGTTGTTTTCTTGTTGTTCCCCAGTGGCACATGGAACTCCACTGAGACAGAACTGTTCACTCCACTGGAAAGAGGGAAAGGGGGCTGAAGCCAGGGAACTAAATGGTCTTGCTCAGTGGTTCCCACTCCCATGGAGACAAGCAAGCTAAAAACCACTACCTTGAAATTCTCACTGCCAGCACAGGAGTCTGAAGTCAACCTGGGATGATCTAGCTTGGTGAGCGGAGGGACATCCACCATTACTGAGGCTTGACTAGGTCGTTTTCCCCTGAGAGTGCTAAAGAGGCCTGGAAGTACAGACTGAACGGAATTCAACACAGCATGGCAAAAGCAGCTGTGGCCGGACTGCCTCTCTAGATTCCTCCTCACTGGGCAGGTTATCTCTGAAAGAAAGGCAGCAGCCCCAGGCAGGGGCTTATAGATAAGTCTTTCATCTCCCTGGGGCAGAGCACATGGGGGTGACTGTGGGCACAGCTTCAGTGAACTTAAATATTTCTGCCTGCTGGC
Organism: Macaca thibetana thibetana; assembly: GCF_024542745.1. Lineage (NCBI taxonomy): Eukaryota > Metazoa > Chordata > Mammalia > Primates > Cercopithecidae > Macaca > Macaca thibetana. The sequence continues at coordinate 56,935,554 of NC_065598.1, forward strand.
TCTGAGGAGAACAGCAGATCTTGACAAGGGAGTTTATCCCAGAACAGTGCTCAAGCTCTGCTAAGGGAGAGACTGCCTCTTCAAGTGGGTCCCTAAACCTTGTGCCTCGTGACTGGGAGAGACCTCCCAACAGGATTTGACACACACGTCATACAGAAGAGCTCTGGCTGGCATCAAGCCAGTGCCGCTCTGGGATTGAGCTTCCAGAGGAAGAAGCAGGCAGCAATCTTTGCTGTTCTGCAGCCTCCGCTGGTGATACCCAGACAAATAGGTTCTGGAGTGGACCTCCAAGAAACTTCAGCAGACATGCAGAAGAGGGGCCTGGCTGCTACAAAAAAACTAACAAGGGCAGAGCAAGATGGCCGAATAGGAACAGCTCCAGTCTCCAACTCCCAGCGCGAGCAACACAGAAGACAGGTGATTTCTGCATTTTCAACTGAGGTACTGGGTTCATCTCACTAGGGAGTGTGGGACAGTCGGTGCTGGTCAGCTGCTGCAGCCCGACCAGTGAGAGCTGAAGCAGGGTGAGGCATCACCTCACCTGGGAAGCCCAAGGGGGAAGGGAATCCCTTTTCCTAGTCAGGGGAACTGAGACACACAACACCTGGAAAATCGGGTAACTCCCAACCCAATACTGTGCTCTACCAAGGATCTCAGTAAATGGGCACACCAGGAGATTATATCCCACACCTGGCCAGGAGGGTCCCACGCCCACGGAGCCTCCCTCATTGCTAGCACAGCAGTCTGCGATCTCGAGGCAAGGTAGCAGCAAGGCTGGGGAGGGGCGCCCGCCATTGCTGAGGCTTAAGTAGATAAACAAAGCTGCTGGGAAGCTCGAACTAGGTGGAGCTCACAGCTGGTCAAGGAGTCCTGCCTGTCTCTGTAGACTCCACCTCTGGGGACAGGGCACAGCTAAACAATAAACAACAACAACAACAACAACAAAAAGCAGCTGAAACCTCTACAGACGCAAATGACTCTGTCTGACAGCTTTGAAGAGAGCAGTGGATCTCCCAACACGGAGGCTGAGATCTGAGAAGGGACAGACTGTCTGCTCAAGTGAGTCCCTGACCCCTGAGTAGCCTAACTGGGAGACATCCCCAACTAGGGGCAGACCGACACCCCACACCTCACACGGTGGAGTACACCCCTGAGAGGAAGTTTCCAAAGCAAGAGTCAAACAGATACACTCGCTGTTCAGCAATATTCTATCTTCTGCAGCCTCTGCTGCTGATACCCAGGCAAACAGGGTCTGGAGTGGACCTCAAGCAATCTCCAACAGACCTACAGCTGAGGGTCCTGACTGTTAGAAGGAAAACTAACAGGAAGGACACCCACACCAAAACCCCATCAGTACATCACCATCATCAAAGACCAGAGGCAGATAAAAAAAACTAACAAAAAGAAAGCAACAACATCAACATCAGCATAAAGAAACCCATACAAAACCCCATCCAAAGGTCATCAACCTCAAAGATCAAAGGTAGATAAATCCATTAAAATGAAGAAAAAACAGCACAAAAATGCTGAAAATTACAAAAACGACAATGCCTCTTCTCCTCCAAGTGATCACAAATCCTCTCCATCAAGGGCACAAAAATGCATGGAAAATGAGTTTGATGAATTGACAGAAGTAGGCTTCAAAAAGTGGGTAATAAAAACTCATCTGAGCTAAAGAAGCACTTTCTAAACCAATGCAAGGAAGGCATGAAGACAAGATTAGAGAAAAAAGAATGAAAAGGAATGGAAAAAAGCCTTCAAGAAATATGGAACTATGGGAAAAGAATGAACCTATGATGGATTGGGGTCCCTGAAAGTGATGGGGAGAATGGAACCAAGTTGGACAACACATTTCAGGATATTATCCAGGAAAACTTCCACAACCTAGCAAGACAGACCAAAATTCAAATTCAGGAAATACTGAGAATACCATTAAGATACTCCTCAAGAAGAGCAATCCCAAGACACGTAATCATCAGATTCTAAAAGGTTGAAAGGCTGGAATAAATGTTAATGGAAGCCAGAGAGAAGGATCAGGTTACCTACAAAGGGAAACCCACCAGACTAACAACAGATGTCTCCGCAGAAACCCTACAAGCCAGAAGAGAGTGGGAGCCAATATTCTCCAAGAAAAGAATTTTTAACTCAGAATTTCACTAAATATATAAAGGAAAATCTGATACTAACCACTGAAAAAACACACTAAAATATAAAGACCAATGACACTATGAAGAAACAGCATCAACTAACATGCAAAATAAGTAGCTAGCATAATGATGACAGAATCAGTTTCACACACAACAATATTAACCTTAAATGTAAATGAGCTAAATGCCCCAATTAAAAGACACAGACTGGTAAATTGGATAAAGAGTCAAGCCCCTGATGATAGTTTCTTTTGCTGTGCAGAAGCTTTTTAGTTTAATTAGATCCCATTTGTCAATTTTGGCTTTTGCTGCCGTTGCTTTTGGTGTTTTAGACATGAAGTCTTTGCCCATGCCTATGTCCTGAATGGTACTACCTAGGTATTCCTCTAGGGTTTTTATGGTATTAGGTCTAACATTTAAGTCTCTAATCCATCTTGAATTAATTTTCATATGAGGAGTAAGGAAAGGATCCAGTTTCAGCTTTCTACTTATGGCTAGCCAATTTTCCCAGCACCATTTATTAAATAGGGAATCCTTTCCCCATTTCTTGTTTCTCTCAGGTTTGTCAAAGATCAGATGGCTGTAGATGTGTGGTATTATTTCTGAGGACTCTGTTCTGTTCCACTGGTCTATATATCTGTTTTGGCACCAGTACCATGCTGTTTTGGTTACTGTAGCCTTGTAGTATAGTTTGAAGTCAGGTAGCGTGATGCCTCCAGCTTTGTTCTTTTGACTTAGGATTGTCTTGGAGATGCAGGCTCTTTTTGGTTCCATATGAACTTTAAAGCAGTTTTTTCCAATTCTGTGAATAAACTCGTTGGTAGCTTGATGGGGATGGCATTGAATCTATAAATTACCTTGGGCAGTATGGCCATTTTCACGATATTGATTCTTCCTATCCATGAGCATGGTATGTTCTTCCATTTGTTTGTGTCCTCTTTGATTTCACTGAGCAGTGGTTTGTAGTTCTCCTTGAAGAGGTCCTTTTCATCCCTTGTCAGTTGGATTCCTAGGTATTTTATTCTCTTTAAAGCAATTTTGAATGGAAGTTCATTCATGATTTGGCTCTCTGTTTGTCTGTTACTGGTGTATAAGAATGCTTGTGATTTTTGCACATGAATTTTGTATCCTGAAACATTGCTGAAGTTTCTTATCACCTTAAGGAGATTTTGGGCTGAGACAATGGGGTTTTCTAAATATACAAGGATGTCATCTGCAAAGAGGGACAATTTGACTTCTTCTTTTCCTAACTGAATACCCTTGATTTCTTTCTCTTGCCTGATTGCCCTAGCCAGAACTTCCAACACTATGTTGAATAGGAGTGGTAAGAGAGGGCATCCCTGTCTTGTGCCAGTTTTCAAAGGGAATTTTTCCAGTGTTTGCCCATTCAGTATGATATTGGCTGTGGGTTTGTCATAAATAACTCTTATGATTTTGAGGTATGTTCCATCAATACCGAATTTATTGAGCGTTTTTAGCATGAAGGGCTGTTGAATTTTGTCAAAAGCCTTTTCTGCATCTATTGAGATAATCATGTGGTTCTTGTCTTTGGTTCGGTTTATATGCTGGATTATGTTTATTGATTTGCGAATGTTGAACCAGCCTTGCATCCCAGGGATGAAGCCCACTTGATCATGGTGGATAAGCTTTTTGATGTGCTGCTGAATCCAGTTTGCCAGTATTTTATTGAGGATTTGTGCATCGATGTTCATCAGGGATATTGGTCTAAAATTCTCTTTTTTTGTTGTGTCTCTGCCAGGCTTTGGTATCAGGATGATATTGGCCTCATAAAATGAGTTAGGGACGATTCCCTCTTTTTCTATTGATTGGAATAGTTTCAGAAGGAATGGTACCAGCTCCTCCTTGTACCGCTGGTAGAATTCAGCTGTGAATCCATCTGGTCCTGGACTTTTTTTGGTTGGTAGGCTATTAATTATTGCCTCAATTTCAGAGCCTGCTATTGGTCTATTCACGGATTCAACTTCTTCCTGGTTTAGTCTTGGGAGAGGGTAAGTGTCCAGGAAATTATCCATTTCTTCTAGATTTTCTAGTTTATTTGCGTAGAGGTGTTTATAGTATTATCTGATGGTAGTTTGTATTTCTGTGGGGTCGGTGGTGATATCCCCTTTATCATTTTTTATTGCGTCTATTTGATTCTTCTCTCTTTTCTTCTTTATTAGTCTTGCTAGCGGTCTGTCAATTTTGTTGAACTTTTCAAAAAACCAACTCCCGGATTCATTGATTTTTTGGAGGGTTTTTTGTGTCTCTATCTCCTTCAGTTCTGCTCTGATCTTAGATATTTCTTGCCCTCTGCTAGCTTTAGAATGTGTTTGCTCTTGCTTCTCTAGTTCTTTTAATTGTGATGTTAGAGTGTCAATTTTAGATCTTTCCTGCTTTCTCTTGTGGGCATTTAGTACTATAAATTTCCCTCTACACACTGCTTTAAATGTGTCCCAGAGATTCTGGTATGTTGTATCTTTGTTCTCACTGATTTCAAAGAACATCTTTATTTCTGCCTTCATTTCGTTATGTACCCAGTAGTCATTCAGGAGCAGGTTGTTCAGTTTCCATGTAGTTGAGCGGTTTTGATTGAGTTCCTTAGTCCTGAGTTCTAGTTTGATTGCACTGTGGTCTGAGAGACAGTTTGTTATAATTTCTGTTCTTGTACATTTGCTGAGGAGTGCTTTACTTCCAATTATGTGGTCAATTTTGGAGTAAGTGTAATGTGGTGCTGAGAAGAATGTATATTCTGTTGATTTGGAGTGGAGAGTTCTATAGATGTCTATTAGGTCTGCTTGGTGCAGAGATGAGTTCAATTCCTGAATATCCTTGTTAACTTTCTGTCTCGTTGATCTGTCTAATGTTGACAGTGGAGTGTTGAAGTCTCCCATTATTATTGTATGGGTGTCTAAGTCTCTTTGTAAGTCTCTAAGGACTTGCTTTATGAATCTGGGTACTCCTGTATTGGGTGAATATATATGTAGGATAGTTAGCTCTTCCTGTTGAATTGATCCCTTTACCATTATGTAATGGCCTTCTTTGTCTGTTTTGGTCTTTGATGGTTTAAAGTCTATTTTATCAGAGACTAGTATTGCAACCCCTGCTTTTTTTTTGTTCTCCTTTTGCTTGGTAAATCTTCCTCCATCCCTTTATTTTGAGCCTATATATGTCTCTGCATGTGAGATGGGTCTCCTGAATACAGCAGACGATGGGTCTTGACTCTTTATCCAGTTTGCCAGTCTGTGTCTTTTAATTGGACCATTGAGTCCATTTACATTTAAGGTTAATATTGTTGTGTGTGAACTTGATCCTGCCATTATGATATTAACTGGTTGTTTTGCTAGTTAGTTGATGCAGTTTCTCCTAGCCTCGATGGTCTTTACATTTTGGCATGTTTTTGCAAAGGCTGATACCGGTTGTTCCTTTCCATGTTTAGTGCTTCCTTCAGGGTCTCTTGTAAGGCAGGCCTGGTGGTGACAAAATCTCTAAGCATTTGCTTTTCTGTAAAGGATTTTATTTCTCCTTCGCTTATGAAACTTAGTTTGGCTGGATAGGAAATTCTGGCTTGAAAATTCTTTTCTTTAAGAATGTTGAATATTGGCCCCCACTCTCTTCTGACTGGGAGAGTTTCTGCCGAGAGATCTGCTGTTACTCTGATGCGCTACCCTTTGTGTGTAACCTGACCTTTTTCTCTGGCTGCCCTTAAGAATTTTTCCTTCATTTCAACTTTGGTGAATCTGGCAATTATGTGTCTTGGAGTTGCTCTTCTCGAGGAGTATCTTTGTGGCATTCTCTGTATTTCCTGGATTTGAATGTTGACCTGCCCTACTAGGTTGGGGAAGTTCTCCTGGTTGATATCCTGAAGAGTGTTTTCCAACTTGGTTCCATTTTCCCCCTCACTTTCAGGCACCCCAATCAGACGTAGATTTGGTCTTTTTACATAATCCCATACTTCTTGCAGGCTTTGTTCATTTCTTTTTCTTCTTTTTTCTTTTGGTTTCTCTTCTCGCTTCATTTCATTCATTTGATCCTCAATCGCTGATACTCTTCTTCCAGTTGATCGAGTCAGTTACTGAAGCTTGTGCATTTGTCACGTATTTCTCGTGTCATGGTTTTCATCTCTTTCATTTTGTTTATGACCTTCTCTGCATTAATTACTCTAGCTATCAATTCTTCCACTTTTTTTTCAAGATTTTTAGTTTCTTTTCGCTGGGTACGTAATTCCTTCTTTAGCTCTGAGAAGTTTCATGGACTGAAGTCTTCTTCTCTCATCTCGTCAAAGTCATTCTCTGTCCAGCTTTGTTCCGATGCTGGCAATGAGCTGCGCTCCTTTGACGGGGGAGATGCGCTCTTATTTTTTGAATTTCCAGCTTTTCTGCCCTGCTTTTTCCCCATCTTTGTGGTTTTATCTGCCTCTGGTCTTTGATGATGGTGACGTACTGATGGGGTTTTGGTGTAGGTGTCCTTCCTGTTTGATAGTTTTCCTTCTAACAGTCAGGACCCTCAGCTGTAGGTCTGTTGGAGATTGCTTGAGGTCCACTCCAGACCCTGTTTGCCTGCGTATCAGCAGCAGAGGCTGCAGAAGATAGAATATTGCTGAACAGCGAGTGTACCTGTCTGATTCTTGCTTTGGAAGCTTCCTCTCAGGGGTGTACTCCACCCTGTGAGGTATGGGGTTTCAGACTGCCCCTAGTGGGGGATGTCTCCCAGTTAGGCTACTCAGGGGTCAGGGACCCACTTGAGCAGGCAGTCTGTCCCTTCTCAGATCTCAGCCTCCGTGTTGGGAGATCCACTGCTCTCTTCAAAGCTGTCAGACAGAGTTTTTTGTGTCTGCAGAGGTGTCTGCTGCTTTTGTTGTTGTTTAGCTGTGCCCTGTCCCCAGAGGTCGAGTCTACAGAGACAGGCAGGTTTCCTTGAGCTGCTGTGAGCTCCACCCAGTTAGAGCTTCCCAGCGGCTTTGTTTACCTACTTAAGCCTCAGCAATGGCGGGCGCCCCTCCCTCAGCCTCTCTGCTGCCTTGCGGTTAGATCGCAGACTGCTGTGCTAGCAATGAGGGAGGCTCCGTCGGCGTGGGACCCTCCTGGCCAGGTGTGGGATATAATCTCCTGGTGTGCCTGTTTTCTTAAAGCGCAGTATTGGGGTGGAAGTTACCCAATTTTCCAGGTGTCGTGTGTCTCAGTTCCCCTGGCTAGGAAAAGGGATTCCCTTCCCCCTTGCGCTTCCCACCTGCTTCAGCTCTCGGTGGTGGGGCTGCAGCAGCTGACCAGCACCGATTGTCCGGCACTCCCTAGTGAGATGAACCCAGTACCTCAGTTGAAAATGCAGAAATCACTGGTCTTCTGTGTCGCTCGCGCTGGGAGTTGGAGACTGGAGCTGTTCCTATTCAGCCATCTTGCTCCGCCCTCCCCTCTCTACCTATCTTTAATGCTTTCTTTTTTATTATTGACTTTAGATAGTGTGATCACTATATACCTTCATAATGTTTATTTTAAATAATATCTCACAGGTGTTCTCTGAGTTTCTTCTATGTGGATATCTTTCTAGCAAGATTAGCAAAATGTTCCTGAATTATTTCCTCACATATGTTTTCAAGGTTGTTTTTGTTTTCTTCCTCTCTCTTAGAAATGCCAATATGTTATAGATTTTTTTGCTTCACATAATCCCATATTTCACAAAGGCTTTGTTCCATTTTTTAAAATTATTTTTTCTTTATTTTTGTGTGACCAGTTTAGTTTGAGAGACTGTTCTTCAGTCTCTGAAATTCTTTCTTCTACTTGGTCTAGTCTATTATTAAAGTGTTCAACTGTATTTTGAAATTCTTTAAGTGGATTTTTCATTTCCAGAAGTCCTGTTTGATTTTTTTAAAATATGTTTATCTTTTCCTTCATATTCTGAATTGCCCTCATAGTTTCTTTTTGGTTGGTTTTCAATCTTGTCTTGGATCTTGTGGAGCATCTTGAGAATCCACAGTTTGAATTCTTTGTTTGTCATTTCTGAGTTTCCATTTTGGTTAGGGTCCATTGCTAGAAAGCTAGTTTGACTCTTGTTGGTATCCCAACATTCAGCTTTTTCATGGTGCCAGATTTCTTATGCTGAGTTCTTCTCATCTTGAGGTATTGTCACATACTTTTGAAATTTATTTTTGTTCAGATGGTATTTGTTTTTGTGACAGAGTTTTGCTCATGTTGCCCAGGCCAAAGTGCAATGGCATGCAATCAATCTCAGCTCACCGCAAACTCCATCTCCCCAGTTCAAGCGATTCTCCTGCCTCAGCCTCCCAAGTAGCTGGGATTACAAACATGGGCATGTGCCACCACACCCATCAAATTTTGTATTTTTAGTAGAGATGGGGTTTCTCCATGTTGGTCAGGCTGGTCTCGAACTCCTGACTTCAGGTGATCCACCCGACTCGGCCTCCCAAAGTGCTGGGATTACAGGCTTGAGCCACTGTGCCCGGCCACTGGAAACATTTTTATTGGGCTATGCAGTTTGACCTGCTGGCCAGGGGTTAGCACTTAAGGGTAAGATGCAGATGTGGCACAAGCAGATGGGTATTTGATCTTTGTTTACTCTGAGGGGATCTCTGTTGTTTCAGGTAATGAGCTAGATAGTGGAGTTCCCAATGCCCTGAGCTTCCTTCTTGACTGTGGCTTGTGGTGACACACCTGATCTGATTTGGACCCTTTGGCTTGCCCACAAATGCTCTAATGATGAGCACAGGCACCAGTCTTGATAAGGGTGACTGGGGGAACTCCTGGTACATATACTTAGGCCTCTGCTGGAAGTGAGGGGGTTGCACTGCCTCCACGTCCTAAATAGGCAGGAATACAATCTGTTCCCTTTTCACACCCTTGTCATAGGGCTCATCATGTACACTTCAGACGCGCGTTGTTATCTGTCCAGGCCACAGTGTGTCTGAGAGCCAAGGAAGATGCCTCTCTTGCAACTTTCCATGGGGGTGTTTTTGAGGCAGAATATCTTTACTCACTCAACCCAAATACAGACAGCTTTATGGCTCACCTGTTCTTTGACATATTAATGTTGCTGCTTCATGTAAGGGAGAGGTCTGCTTTTCAGCCCATGTAGTGGGTGTCATTTGTGGTGGTGTGAGCTGGTTAGGTTAGTCTGACCTCAGGTGCCAGGAGGACTGGGTAAGTACTAGCTGTGTTAGACTGGGCTAGGTAGCTCTCCAGTCCCCAGGCCCTTAGATGGTCCACTGGATGACATTTACGAGTCCTGTAGGAGCTGGACCTGGGTTGAGCCAGCCCAGAGTTCAGTGCTGTCTGTGTAATGGGGAGAGTTGGGTTGGTCCCTGGGTCACTGGTTGAACTCTCAGGCAGGTCAGGTAGACCAGTCAAGTGGTGGGAACCTGAGGGTAGAAACTGGCCTGTGGTTATTGGGCTCTCCAAGGGGCTCTGGGCTGCAGCTGAAATATTCAGTTGGGGGCAGGCCAGCCATGCTGTGGACCTTTCACTGCATAGGGCAGGTCCCCGAAGTTGGAAAAATGGAAACTGGAAACTGTGAGGCACATGGTACACTCACACTTTCCTTCTACAGATTTAGTGTTGGATTTTGTTGTGGGAGGCATGCACAGGTAGGTGCCAGGCCTCCCTACTCTCTCCCTGGCCCAGAGGTGGCAGGGGCAAAGTTAGTGGCACTTGTGGCTGCAAAATGGTTGGTAGCAACCTCTGGGATTTGGGCTGTCAAAGAAATGCCAAGCCATGGCCACAGTGTTCAAGCAGGGACAGGGAAAGGTGCACTGGTGACCTGGAGCCTACAAGTCCCATTTGGTGGAAAGCAGTAAAAGTGGGGGGTTGTGTGGCATGCAGTATACCTGTTGCTCCTTTGTACTTCAGCTGTGGTATCTGTGCTAAAGGCTGCAGAAGTGCTTAGCTTTCCCATTTCCTCCCTAGCCCAGGGGAAGGAGGGATGGCATAACTTCTGTTACTTAAACATTGGTTATTTTGATAGTGTCCCATAATTCTCAGACCTTCTTCATTATTTTTTCTTATACTTTCTTTAACTACCTTACCTTTCCTTAAACACTTTTACTTATAACGTTCCTTAGCTACTTCTGAATTCATTATCAGTCATTTCATAGATCTCTGTTCATTCAGGGTCCATAGAGGTTTATTAGTTTATTTTTGTGATTTTTAGAAATTATTTGTAATTTTTGTGTTCTTGTTTTGGTGCCTGTGCATTTGGGTACCTGACCACCTCTTTCAGCCTTTGTAGGTGTTCTTTGGCAATGATAATCTTTCAGTATTTATTCTAACCTGGGATTTTGGGTAGACCAACTGATAGCAACCCTGGACAGCTGACCTTGCTCTTGGGTTCTCTAGTTGGGGTGAGCTGCTGCCTGTAGTTTGAGGTTGAGTGGAATGGTGAGCTGTGCTTTGTAGTCTGATGAGACAAGTAGCTGGGTTTTAATTTGGCAGTGCTGATGGCTGTCCTTTGCAATCACCTCTGATCAGATTGCATTGCATGCTGCCTTCCCCAGCAAAACAGTACTGCTGTTTGGAATCTGTAGTCAGTCAGGGCCATGCGCTCATGCTCTTAGACTCGAGGAGGTCTCTGGGGTTACTGTTCAGCCACCTGGGACAAGCCAGGTTAGGTACTTCCTTTACAGGTATTCATGGATCAGCACTTGCCTTCTGGCCTGAGGAAGCCTTAAAGAGAACATTAAGCGTTAGTGGGATTGTCATACAGTCAGTGGGGTTGGGTGGGGCCAGATGCTCTATTCCATGGATAATTACTGACCTACAGTTGCCTCCAAGCCTGGAAAAGGCTCAAGAAGAGAAGTGACATTACATAAGGAAGCTGGCTAGGGACTTCAGCTATGCAAACCCATGGACTGTGGTTCCTGCAGAGCCATAGTTGGCTGCTTTCTATCATTTAGCACCTTCATTGACAAAAGTGAAGAGCTACTGCCAAAATCCATGTGCTCATCATTGTGAGCCCCACCCCTTTTCTTCATTTCTAACTAACCTCAGGTGACCTAGCCCTGCTGGTATTCCCAATGTTTGTCATGGAGAGACAGGAGTGAGCTTCCTGTAAAGCACCTCACAACAATGAGGAAGCTGGATATATGTTTACAACTCTCTTTTCCCCTGAAGAAACATAAGCCCAGGGGAATCTTCTGTGGCACCCTTACAGTTTGAGAGAGGGTGATGATACGAAGTGAAACCATTCCTCTTACCCTTTGAATGCAGCCGTTATCTGTTCTGTGGCTGGAGGGGCTATCTCCCAAATTCAGGGATATTCATGAAAATATTCTTATCTGCGAATAGTTGGTAGTTGGATTTCTGTGAGGGGGACTGGAACTGGAGAACTCCTAGTTTGTTATCTTGCTGACATCACTCTCTTTACTTCCCTCTCAATTTACTTTTAATAAAGTAAAACGTATTGAAACCTTTATTAAAAGGTTTCATTACAGTTCCGTGAAGAATTAATAGTCTTTTCATCAAATGGTTCTAGGACAACTGGGTATCTACATGCAAAAGAATAAAGTTGGAGCCTTGCCGCACACACAATGTATACAAAAACTAATGTAAAATAAATAGGAGACCTAAATGTAAAAGCTAAAACTCTAATATTGTTATAAGAAAACATGAGTACATCTTCATGACCTTGAGATAAAAGGCTTCCTAGAAACAGCTTCAAAAGCACGGGCAACAAAAGAAAACACGATAAATTAGAATTTGCCAAAATTTAAAAAAAAAAAAAGCTATTTCAATAGCCTCAATAATAAAAGAAAAGACACTGACCAGGGGGAAATATTTGCAAATTATATAACGACTGGGGATTTATATTCTAAACATAGGAAAAACTCTTACAACTCAATAATAAGACAATAACCCGACTTAAAATGCACAATGGATTTCAATAGACATTTTCCTAAAGAAAACATACTAATTGCCCATAAGTGCATGAGAGAATGTTCAATGTAATTGCTCATTAGGGAAATGCATATTAAAACCACAAGGAGTTATCAATGCACATTCACTAAAATAGTCATAAACAGAAAGAATAAGGGTTAATGAGCATGTGGAGTAACTGGAACCCTCATACATTTCTGGTAAGGCTATTGTTAAATTCGTGCAGACTCTTTGGAAAACAGTTTGGCATTTTCTTAAAATGTTAAATGTAAATTTGTCATAAGACTCCACTATTTCATTCACCTATATATGTATATATATGCTCAAGAAATGAAAACAAATATTCATACAAAGACTTATAAACAAATGTGTAATTATATTGCTGATTTTTGCAGCATAATTAGTAATAGCCAAAAGTGTTAGTCCAACTGTCCAGTAACTGGTGAATAGATAATCAAAATTTGGTATATTTATTCAATGGAATAGTCTTTGTCCATAAAAGAATCATTTATATAAGCCTTGAAAACATTGTGCAGAATGGAAGAAATCAGACACAAAATGTTACATATTATATAATGCAATTTCTAGAAAGTGTTCAGAATAGGAAATCTATATAGATAAAAGTTAAATTACTGGATACTAGGGATTGGGGGAATAGAGAAATGGAGAGTAATTGCTGATTGGTATGGAGTTTTTGGAGTGAATGATAAAAATGTTCTCTAACTAGATTGTGGTGATGCTTGCACAATTCTGTAAATTTATTAGCAATCATTAAACTGTACATTTGAAATGCGGAATCTTATTTTATATAAATTATGCCACAATAAAGTTTTATAACAGCATGAATGAGGTAAATAATGACAAATCACAACTCTAGATTAGTGTGAAGTGATATTACAAAATGTTTATAACTTAAAAGAAAATCCATATATTTAAGAATATATTATTCTACTTTATAATTTACTCTGCTTTTTTCTGAAAGTGCTATGGAAAACAAGTTAGAATAACATCATGGGAAATAACTTTAGGCTATTATTGACATTTTCTGCATTCAGATCTCAATTACAGCTTTTGCTAGCCAAGTGATCATGGATGTGTTATCTAACTTCTCTATTCTTCAGTTATTTCATCAGAAAAATAGTGATAATTAATAGCTTCTATATCATTAGCTTGTTGTGATGTCAAATATTTAACACAGGTAAAGTTCCTAAATATTATTAAGTCCTAAGTAGATAGTAAATTGTAATTATATGTTTTCACCTATTGTCTTCATTATTGACAAAATAAATGAAGAAATATGTTTTCAGGAACAGGTCTTGATTTCTCACTTCTTTTGTTTGTTTTCTTTAGGTGTCTTCAATGCCCTGGGTTTACCTGTGACCCAGTGCCCACTGGGGCTGAATGTCAAAGGACTTCCTCTAGGTATCCAGGTTGTGGCTGGACCCTTTAATGATCATCTGACCCTGGCTGTGGCCCAGTACTTGGAGAAAACTTTTGGGGGCTGGGTCTGCCCAGGAAAGTTTTAGGAGGACCTTCTGCAAGGTTAATGTCTGTGTGTGTGTGTGTGTGTGTGTGTGTGGTGGTGGTGGTGGTGTTTCTGTTAATTGGGTGAAATCAAGCACCAGCAGGCAAGCAGAAAAACAACTGGGGAATTTATTGACTCATTTAGTTATTCTTTCTACTTTTATTTCCTTCTCTAACTGTTGATCTTACTAAAATGGTAATATTTGCTTCTTGCCTTTATGTTACTGGAAAATTAGGACATGTAAATGGACAAGTGCAATAAAGTTTCCTAAATGCTGGAATCATGTCTGCTTTGGGTACAGCAGGGAAATTAAAGAAGGGAATGTCCAGTGCTAAGGAGGGAATCTTAAGAAACTTTAGAGAAGAGATGATGCTGAAACCAACAAATGCAGAGTTACATGTTTTCCAGGCTAGCCATTAAGTAAGGGAATTCCAGTTAGAAGAAGCTACAGTGAAGAAGGCAAGGACATGCTGCTGTGAGTTAGTATGGCTGGCAGGGAACTGGAGGGAGGTACATAAGTAATGAGACTATGGTAAGGAAAGCTCTTCCAATATCCCCCAAAAATGTTTTATAATTTTGTTCGCTAAACAATCCTAGAAGCAACAGGTCCTTGAACAACATTATACACACACACACACACACACACACACACACACACATATATATATAAAATGATATCATTATATATATAGTCATATATATAATGGATTTAGAAAGTCATTGTTTTGCAACCATTAAAATAATACTTAATTCATACATAACTCATCAATGGATCCTAAAACCACTGGACAAAAGTTTGACAAACAGAATATTTGTAGTCTCAAAATATCTTTTCACCTACCACTTATTAATTTCAAGAGTGGGGAATATTACCTGTAGAGTGCAGATATATGGTAGACACCATCATAATCAAATAGCCAACATTAATCTGAACAACAAATCTGTGATGTCCCTGACAAAAATGAATCACCTGAATCTAACTATAATAAATTATCAGACAAAACAAAATTTATAAACATCTTACACAATTAAGGGCCTGTAATATTTAGAAATGTCAAAGAATTAATGCCAGTGACAGGCTAAGGAACTGCTCCAGATTAAAGGTGAATAAAGACCCATGATAACTAAATTCAATGTGTGATCTCAAATTGGAAAAGTAAGATTTTTAAAAAAGATAATGTTAAAACAATTGGACAAATATAAATGTAAGATGTTTTGTAGATAATGTACTGTGGCAATTTTGAATTTCATTTTCTATTTATTTATTTATTTATTTTTATACTTTTCATGTGCAGAACGTACAGGTTTGTCACATAGGTATACATGTGCCATGGTGGTTTGCTGCACCTATCAACCCATCATCTACATTAGGTATTTCTCTAATGCTATCCCTCCCTCCACTCCCTGACAGGTCCCAGTGTGTGACGTTCCTCTCCCTGTGTCCATGTGTTCTCATTGTTCAACTCCCACTTGTGAGTGAGAACATGCAGTATTGGGTTTTCTGTTCTTGTGTTAATTTGCTGAGAATGATGGTTTCCAGCTTCATCTATGTCCCTGCAAAGGGCATGAACTCATCCTTTTTTATGGCTGCATAGTATTCCATAGTGTATATGTGCCACATTTTCTTTATCCAGTCTATCACTGATGGGCATTTGGGTTGGTTCCAGGTCTTTGCTATTGTGAACAGTGCTACAATAAACATACATGTGCATGTGTCTTTATAGTAGAATGATTTATAATCCTTTGGGTATATACCCAGTAGTGGGATTGCTGGGTCAAATGGTATTTCTGGTTCTAGATCCTTGAGGAATCACCACACTGTCTTCCACAATGGTTCAACTAATTTCCACTCCCACCAACAGTATAAAGACATTCCTAGTTCTCCACATCTTCTCCAGCATCTGTTGTTTCCTGACTTTTTAATGATCGCCATTCTAACTGGCATGAGATGGTATCTCTTTGTGGTTTTGACTTGCATTTCTCTAATGACCAGTGGTGATGAGATTTTTTTCATATGTTTGTTGGCTGCATAAATGTCTTCTTTTGAGAAGTGTCTGTTCATAGCCTTAGCCCACTTTTTGATGGGAATTTTTTTTCTTGTAAATTTGTTTAAGTTTTTTGTAAATTTGGCTATTAGCCCTTTATCATATGGATAGATGACAAAAATTTTCTCCCATTCTGTAGGTTGCTGGTTCACTCTGATGATAGTTTCTTTTGCTGTGCAGAAACAGAGCACCTGGGGGAAGGGGCGACTGTGGGTGCAGCTTCAGCAGACTTAAACATTCCTGCCTGCTGGCTCTGAAGAAAGCTGCAGATCTCCCAGCACAGTGCTTGAGCTCCACTAAGGGACAGACTGCCTGCTCAAGTGGGTTTCTGAACCCCATGCCTCTTGACTGGGAGACACCTCCCAGCAGGGGTCAACAGATACCTCATACAGGAGAGCTTTGGCTGGCATCTGGCAGGTGCCCCTTGGGGATGAACCTTGCAGAGGAAGGAACAGAGAGCAATCTTTGCTGTTCTGCAGCCTCCGCTGGTGATACAAAGGCAAACAGGGTCTGGAGTGGACCTCCAACAAACTCCAGCATACCTGCAGTAGTGGAGCCTGACTGTTTTTGCATCTTTGTTTGTTAGAAAGGTGACCTGTAGTTTCCTTTTTTTTGCTTCTTTGTCTGGTTTCGGTATTGTAGTAACCTCAGCATCATAGAATGAGTTAGGAAGAATCCATCCTCCTCAATTTTTTGGAAAAGTGTGGTGTTAGTTCTTTAAAAGTTTGGAAGAACTTGGCAGTGAAGCCAACTATTCCTAGAGTTTTCTATGTGGGGAGGCATCTTATTACTGATGTAATCTCATTATTCATTATTAGTCTATTCAGATTTTATAAACATATATAAACCAAACACTGGAACACCCAGATGTATAAAGCACATATTATATGTAAGTCAAGGAAAAGATTTCAATACTCTACTAGTTGAAGACTTTAACATACTCCTCTAAGAATTAAACACATAATCTAGGCAGAAAATTAAAAAAAGAATAATTGGATTTAAACTTCTCTTTCACCCAAATGAACCTCATAGACATTTATGGAACATTATATCTAAGAACTACTGAGTATACATTTTTTATCAGCACGTGGAACATTCTCCAGAATTTTACACTATAGGTTAAGCCACGAAAAGGTCTCAACATATTAAAAAAAATTAAAATCATATAAAGTATATTCTAAGACCACATGGAATAAAACTAGAAATAAATAGCATGAGAAACATTGGAAACCATATAAATATATGTAAATTAAACAACAGAGTTCTGAATAAACATGGGATCAACAGAGTAATTAAGATAGAAATAAAAAAATGTGTTGAAACAAATCAAAATGGAAACACAACGTACCAAAACTTCTGAGATACAGCAAAAGCAGTGCTCAGACCAAAATTTATAGCAATAAATGCCTACATTTGAAAAAGTATAAAAGATTACGAATTAGCAATCTAACAATGCACTGCAATGAACTAGAAAAACAAGAACACACCAAGCCCAACATTATGAGAAGAAAATAAATAACATAGATCAAAGCAGGACTAAATTAAGCAGACAATAAAAAAAAAAAAAAAAAAAACCAGAAGATTCATGAAACAGAAACGATGGTTGTTCAAAAAGATAAACAAGATGGATAAGGTGCTAACTAGAATAACCAAGAAAAGAAAAAGAGAAGGTTCAAATAAAGAAAACGATAAATAAGTGGGTGTGCTACACAATTCTTGCACTTCTAAAAAGAAATACATGAGATGGTAATTTTTAAAGAAAAGAGGTTTAATTGCCTCATTTTTCTGTAGGATTTACATGAAGCATGGTGCCAGCCTCTGCCCAGGTTCCAACAATTCTACTATTGGGTATCTACCCAAAGGAAAAAAATATATACCAATGGGATACCTGCATTCTCATGTTTATTGCAGCAGTACATAAAAAAAAAAAAAAGATATGGAATCAACCTAAGTGTGCATCAACAGATGAATGAATAAAAAAGTGTACAATATATACACAATGAAATATTTTTTGGCCATTAAAAACAAACAATGAGATCATGTTATTTTCAGCAACAAGGTTGGGACTGAAGAACATATGAAATATGCCAGACACAAAAACATAAATACTGCATGTTCTCACTTATATATGGGAGCTGGCAAATTTGATCACATGGACGTATAGAGTGGAAAGATAGATAACAGAGACTGGGAAGGGTGATTGGGGCCGAGGGTGGAGGATAAAAAATAGTGGATTAAGGTGTAGAAATCATAGAGTTAGAAGGAATAAATTTAATGTTTGATAGCAGAGAAGTGTAACTGTAGTTTTAAAAAAACCGTACTTGAGTTACACCCTAAATATCCTGACTTAATCACTACACATTATATACATGTAACAAAATTTCACATGTAATTTATAAATTTGTACAAATAAAATAATTTTAAAAGGAAATTTTATCAAGTATATCCTCAGCCCACAATTGAATAAAACTAGGAATCAATAACAAGAGGAAATTTAGAAACTGTACAGAAATATGGAAATTAAACAAAATGCTCACTGGGCACAGTGGTCTGTAATCCCAGCACTTTTGGAGGCCAAGGTGGGTGGATCCTTTGAAGTCAGGAGTTCAAGACCAGCCTGGTCAACATGGTGAAACCCTGTCTCTACTAAAAACACAAAAAATGTTAGCCGGCATGGTGGTGGGAACCTGTAATCCCAGCTGCTTGGGAGGCTGAAGCAGGAGACTCATTTGAACTCGGGAGGCAGAAGTTGCAGTGAGCCGACAGCATGGCCGCTGCACTCCAGCCTGGGTGAAAGCAAGACACTGTCTCAAAATAAATAAGTAAATAAATAAACAAACAAAATGTTCATGAATGACCATTGGGTCAAGGAAGAAATAAAGGAGAAAATGCATTTCTAGAAACAAATGAAAATCAAAATACAATGACCAAAATTATGGGATACAGCAAAAGCAGTGCTAAGAAGGAAGTTTGTAGCAATAAACACCTACATCAAAAAAGTAGAAAAAGGCTGGGCACGGGGGCTCACGCTGGTAATCTCAGCACTTTGGAAAGTTGAAGTGGGAGGATTTCTTTCTCTTTTTTTGTTAACTATCTTTATTTATTTATTTATGTATTTATTTTTATTATTATACTCTAAGTTCTAGGGTACATGTTTGCAACGTACAGGTTTGTTACATATGTATACTTGTGCCATGTTGGTGTGCTGCATCCATGAACTCGTCAGCACCCATCAACTCGTCATTTACATCAGGTATAACTCCCAATGCAATCCCTCCCCCTCCCCGCTCCCCATAATAGGCCCCTGTGTGTGATGTTCTCCTTCCCGAGTGCAAGTGATCTCATTGTTCAGTTCCCACCTATGAGTAAGAACATTCGGTGTTTGGTTTTCTGTTCTTGTGATAGTTTGCTAAGAATGATGGTTTCCAGCTGCATCCATGTCCCTACAAAGGACACAAACTCATCCATTTTTACGGCTGCATAGTATTCCATGGTGTATATATGCCACATTTTCTTAATCTAGTCTGCCACTGATGGATATTTGGGTTGATTCCAAATCTTTGCTATTGTGAATAGTGCCGCAATAAACATACGTGTGCGTGTGTCTTTATAGCAGCATGATTTATAATCCTTTGGGTATATACCCAGTAATGAGATGGCTGGGTCATATAGTATTTCTAGTTCTAGAACCTTGAGGAAACTCCATACTGTTTTCCATAATTGTTGAACTAGTTTACAATCCCACCAACAGTGTAGAAGTATTCCTATTTCTCCACATCCTCTCCAGCACGTGACTTTTTAATGATTGCCATTCTAACTGGTGTGAGATGGTATCTCATTGTGGTTTTGATTTGCATTTCTCTGATGGCCAGTGATGATGAGCATTTTTTCACGTGTCTGTTGGCTGTATGAATGTCTTCTTTTGAGAAATGTCTGTTCATATCCTTTGCCCACTTTTGGATGGGGTTGTTTGTTTTTTTCTTGTAAATTTGTTTGAGTTCTTTGTAGGTTCTGGAAATTAGCCCTTTGTCAGATGAGTAGATTAAAAAAATTTTCTCCCATTCTGTAGGTTGCCTGTTCACTCTGATGGTATTTTCTTTTTCTGTGCAGAAGCTCTTTAGTTTAATGAGATCCCATTTGTCAATTTTGGCTTTTGCTGCCATTGCTTTTGGTGTTTTAGACATGCAGTCCTTGCCCATGCCTATGTCCTGAATGGTATTACCTAGGTTTTCTTCTAGGGTTTTTATGGTATTAGGTCTAACATTTAAGTCTCTAATCCATCTTGAATTAATTTTCGTATAAGGAGTAAGGAAAGGATCCAGTTTCAGCTTTCTACTTATGGCTAGCCAATTTTCCCAGCACCATTTATTAAATAGGGAATCCTTTCCCCATTTCTTGTTTCTCTCAGGTTTGTCAAAGATCAGATGGCTGTAGATGTGTGGTATTATTTCTGAGGACTCTGTTCTGTTCCATTGGTCTATATCTCTGTTTTGGTACCAGTACCATGCTGTTTTGGTTACTGTAGCCTTGTAGTATAGTTTGAAGTCAGGTAGCGTGATGCCTCCAGCTTCGTTCTTTTGACTTAGGATTTTCTTGGCAATGTGGACTTTTTTTTTGGTTCCATATGAAACTTAAAGCATTTTTTTCCAATTCTTTGAAGAAAGTCATTGGTAGCTTGATGGGGATGGCATTGAATCTCTAAATTACCTTGGGCAGTATGGCCATTTTCACGAAATTGATACTTCCTATCCATGAGCATGGTATGTTCTTCCATTTGTTTGTATCCTCTTTTATTTCACTGAGCAGTGGTTTGTAGTTCTCCTTGAAGAGGTCCATTACATCAGTGGGAGGATTTCTTAAACCCAGGAGTTTGAGGCCAGGTTGGGAAAAAAAGCAAAACTCTTTCTTTACAAAAAAAGAAAATTATCTGGGAGTAGTGATATACACCTAAAGTCCCAGCTGCTTGGCAGGAAGATGTGGGAGGGTCACTTGAGCCTGGGAAGTCAAAGCTGCAGTAAGCCGTGATTGCACCACTGCACTCCAGCCTGGGCAACAGAGAAGATCTTATCTGAAAAAAATAATTTTTTTTTAAATAAACAATCTAACAATACACCTCAAAGAAATAGAAAAGCAATAACAAACCGCACCCCAAATGAGTACACAAAACAAAATAATAAATATCAAAGCAGAACTAAATGAAATAGAGATCAAAAAATCAATAGAGTGTCAGTAAAACAAAAAGTTGATTCTCTTTGTTTATCTTTGTGATAAACAAAATTGATAAACCACTAGCTCGAATATTCAAGAAAATACCCAAGGAGACATCATAACAAATGCCACAGAAACACAAAAGATTATCAGAGACTATTATAAATAATTATAAACTAACAAAGTGGAATACCTAGAAGAAATGGACAAATCTCTGGACACATACATCTTCTGAGGTCCTATTCAGAGTATTACAGCACTTCACATGAATCCTATCCTACTATAGGTTACCTGGATTTTTCAGGTGATAAGAGGATGTCTGCTACATCAAGAATGGCAGTCTCATCTAAAATTATGTAACATAAGTAACGTATAGTCAGAACGGAATTCTCATCTAACTTATATAGCATAAGTAATGTATAGTCAGAGTGAATAAAAAGAGAAATGGTTTTGGAGTCAGGTTTGGAGTCAGACCTAGGTATGATTCTTGCCTTGCTACTCATTACCTTAGTTGCCTAACAAATCTCAGCCTGTTTTGTCATTTACAGAAGGGAGGATTTGACACTCATGCCTCATGGTTATTTATAGAAGGAAGGAAGGGAGAAAATGACACATGAAAAAAGTCTTATTCATTATTGATCATCAAAAAAGGTTATGATTGAGATTGTCAGTTTTTCTCCCCTACTAGACTGTAATCTTTTAAGCACTCTGAAACATCTTTATTTAACCCAAACTCACAATACGATGTTTCATAACTGTTAGTTTACCTCAACAGTTCTTGTTGACTAGTACTAAATTAGGCCTCATTCTATTATATTTTCCTCAAATATAATGAGGTTAAATTTGGTGATTTTGTTATCTTTAATTTTCCATATCCCCATGAAAGTACCCATGTGCCAATGTAGTTATTAATGTTTTTATACATAATATTATAATTTTCTGTGTGTGAATTTTGTTATAATCATTTTTGAGTATTTGAGATAAATATGGTTTTGGCTGGGTCAGATATATTTTCCTACTGTACTACCAGATTGGCTGATGTACATATAACAGTAAGTGTACATATATAAGATTTAATATTTCAATGATGCCATTGTCTTAATAGTGCCTTTGAGTAATTTCTGAAGGTCCAAATTTTGTAAAAATTAATGCCTATCTTTTGTTAAAATTTTATATTGTCTTTGCTGAGTTATATTATGAGGCTTTTAAAAGAAAGCTCCATAAATTCACCAAGTATCTTTGTGTAGCACAGAACTGAACTGTTATATATAATTTATATTTCATATGCTACAATGACTTAGTACAGTCAAGAATATTAATTGCTTGCTTTCCTATCTTGCCCATCCTCAGCATGATATATCTTAGACTAAAAACGAGTTGATGAGTGCAGCACACCAACATGGCACAAGTATACATATGTAACAAACCTGCACGTTATGCACATGTACCCTAGAACATAAAGTATAATAATAATAATAATAATAATAATAATAAATAAATAAAAATATTAATAATATGAAACAGATTCTACTTCTAATTGCCTCTTTTTAATTCTATGTAAAACTTTCTTCATTTATATTATTGAAAATCAGTCTTCATCATGTTTTATCAGCAAAATGTCAAGTATTTCTTGCACTTTCTCATTGATGTTTAACCTACGGTTGGTGAACAGGAAATTAATTACTTATATTTCTTTTGTTACAGGAAATGCATAGTGTTCTAGCATATCATAGTAGAAAAACCTGACCCCATTGCAGAGGGGAGGTAGGGCAATAATCGTAAAAAAATCTAATGTGTAAATTGAGACCTTAAGAATGAGTAGGAGTTAAGAATGTAAAGAGTTGAGAAAAATACCCATAGAGAGGAAATAGATGTTTACATGCTATTCAGTCATTCAACAGAGGCTGTGCAAAACCAGTGTATATCAATATGATGAGTCAAAAGGTAGAAAATCAAATATGTTTATTGAAATATAATAAAATTCTGCTTCACATATTTCTTTAAAAGGTTTTGAGAAGATTAGTAGCTATTGAGTTATTTATATATTCAATACTTTTAAAGTTGTAATTGAGGATTTGCATAGATGTTTGGACTGGCAGATGAATCTCCCTGCAGATTAGACAAAGATGGAGCTAAAGCAAGCATGGACTTTTATGCATGGAACAACTATAGCAAAGCCTAGCAAAGCATAGTCCCTGGGACTCCCCATCCCTCTCTGAGACACTCTGGCCTTAGCTGACCACTGGACCAGGACTAGCAAAGACCCTGGACAGAACCTTAGCCCTCCGAAACTTTCAGAAATGAAGCTAACTAACTACTCAATTTACACCACAGTTAAAGGAACACCAACCCTCACAGAATCAGCAAAACTCTGGTGATTCAAAAAACCAGAGGGTCCCCTTACCTTTAAATGAGCTCAGCAATAGCGATTATCCAGTCTGAATAGTCTGAAATGCCATATATAGAATTCAGAATCTGGATAGCAAGGAAGCTCATTGAGAGTGAGGAGGAATTGAAACTCAATCTAAGGAAGCCAAGCAATCCAGTAAAACAATTTAAGAGCTTAAAGATGAAATAACGATTTTTAAGAAAGACAGAAATGGAACTTCTTCAGCTGAAAAATTCACTACAATAATTTTATAATACAATCAGAAGTATTAACATCAGTATACACGAAGCTGATGAAAGAATATTAGGGATCGAAAATCAGTTTTTTGAATAAATCTAGTTAGACAAAAATAAAGAAAATGGATTGACAAAATTGAACAAAACCTCCAAGAAATATAGGATGATGCAGAGACCAAACCTATAACTTGTTTGCATTCCTGGGAGAGAAAGAGAGAGAATAAGCAACTTAGAAAATATATTTGAAGATATAGCCCATGAAAATTTCCCTAATATTGCTAGAGAGGTTGAAATGAAAATGCAATAAATACAGAGAACCTCAGCTACGTACCATTCAAGAGAGCCATCTCCAAGGCACATAGTGGTCAGATTCACCAAAATCATTGCAAAAGAAAAAAACATATTAAAAGCACTTAGAAAAAAAGGGCAGATCATTTACAGAGGGAACATCATTAAGCTAGCAGCAGACCTCTCAGTAGAAACCTTACAAGCCAGGGGAGATTGGAAGCTTTTCTTAAGCATCCTTAATGGAGAGAAATTCCAACCAAGCATTCCATAGCCCATCAAACAAACTTCACAAGTGAAGAAGTAATAAAATCCTTCCCAGACAAGTAAAAGAATAAGTTTCATTTCCTGTGCAGAAGCTCTTTAGTTTAATTAGATCCCATTTGTCAATTTTGGCTTTTGCTGCCATTGCTTTTGGTGTTTTAGACATGCAGTCCTTGCCCATGCCTATGTCCTGAATGGTATTACCTAGGTTTTCTTCTAGGGTTTTTCTGGTATTAGGTCTAACATTTAAGTCTCTAATCCATCTTGAATTAATTTTCGTATAAGGAGTAAGGAAAGGATCCAGTTTCAGCTTTCTACTTATGGCTAGCCAATTTTCCCAGCACCATTTATTAAATAGGGAATCCTTTCCCCATTTCTTGTTTCTCTCAGGTTTGTCAAAGATCAGATGGCTGTAGATGTGTGGTATTATTTCTGAGGACTCTGTTCTGTTCCATTGGTCTATATCTCTGCTTTTGTACCAGTACCATGCTGTTTTGGTTACTGTAGCCTTGTAGTATAGTTTGAAGTCAGGTAGCGTGATGCCTCCAGCTTTGTTCTTTTGACTTAGGATTGTCTTGGCAATGCAGGCTCTTTTTTGGTTCCATATGAACTTTAAAGCAGTTTTTTCCAATTCTGTGAAGAAAGTCATTGGTAGCTTGATGGGGATGGCATTGAATCTCTAAATTACCTTGGGCAGTGTGGCCATTTTCACGATATTGATTCTTCCTATCCATGAGCATGGTATGTTCTTCCATTTGTTTGTGTCCTCTTTTATTTCACTGAGCAGTGGTTTGTAGTTTTCCTTGAAGAGGTCCTTTACATCCCTTGTAAGTTGGATTCCTAGGTATTTCATCAGACTGAACAGGCAACCTACAGAATGGGAGAAAATTTTTGTAATCTACTCATCTGACAAAGGGCTAATATCCAGAACCTATAAAGAACTCAAACAAATTTATGAGAAAAAAAAAAACAACCCCATCAAAAAGTGGGTAAAGGATATGAACAGACAGTTCTCAAAAGAAGACATTCATACAGCCAACAGACACATGAAAAAATGCTCATCATCTCTGGCCATCAGAGAAACGCAAATCAAAACCACAATGAAATACCATCTCACACCAGTTAGAATGGCAATCATTAAAAAGTCAGGAAACAACAGGTGCTGGAGAGGATGTGGAGAAATAGGAACACTTTTACACTGTTGGTGGGATTGTAAACTAGTTCAACCATTATGGAAAACAGTATGGCGATTCCTCAAGGATCTAGAACTAGATGTACCATATGACCCAGCCATCCCATTACTGGGTATATACCCAAAGGATTATAAATCATGCTGCTATAAAGACACATGCACACGTATGTTTATTGCAGCACTATTCACAATAGCAAAGGCTTGGAATCAACCCAAATGTCCATCAGTGACAGACTAGATTAAGAAAATGTGGCACATGTACACCATGGAATACTATGCAGTCATAAAAAAGGATGAGTTTGTGTCCTTTGTAGGGACATGGATGCAGCTGGAAACCATCATTCTCAGCAAACTATCGCAAGAACAGGAAACCAAACACCGCATGTTCTCACTCATAGGTGGGAACTGAATGATGAGATCACTTGGACTCGGGAAGGGGAACATCACACACCGGGGCCTATCATGGGGAGGGGGTAGGGGGGAGGGATTGCGTTGGGAGTTATACCTGATGTAAATGATGAGTTGATGGGTGCTGACGAGTTGAGGGGTGCAGCACACCAACATGTCACAAGTATACATATGTAACAAACCTGCACGTTATGCACATGTACCCTAGAACTTAAAGTATATATAAAGAAAAGAAGAAGAAGTTTCAATTAGACCAGTCTTATAAGAGGTCCTTAAGGGAGTGCTAAATGTGGAATCAAAATATTGACATGTGCTACCTCAACAACACAATTAAGTGCATAGCCCACAGGCACTATAAAGCAACTATGCACTCAAGTCTACATAGCAACCAGTTAACAGCAGGATGACAGGATCAAGATCACACATATTAATACTAACCTTGAATGTAAATGGGTAAACAACCCACTTGAAAGACACAGCATGGCAGCCTGGACAAAAAGGTAAGACCCAACCACATGTTGTCATGTTGTCTTCAAGAAATTTATCTAACATGTAATGACATACAAAGTAAAATGATGGATAAATGTCTAACATGCGACAATAAAGCACAGGGGTAGCTACTCTTATATCAGATAAAACAGACTTTAAATCAGTAAAAAATAAGACGAATAATGAAGAACATTACATAATAAAGGTACAACCTAACAAGAAGACTTAAGTATCCTAAATATATATGCACCCAACATTGGCGCTCCCAGATACATAAAACCAGTTATTCTTGGCCTATCAAAAGATTTAGACAACCACATAATGATAGTGGGATATTTCAACTCCCCACTGACAATGTTAGACAGATGATCAAGGCAGAAAACTAACAATGAAACGGTGAACTTCAACTCAACACTTGACCCCTTGGACAAAATAGTCATCTACAGAACACTCCATCCAACAACCACAGAATATACATTCCTCTCATGTGCACACAGAATGTATTCTAAGATAGATCACATGCTCAATCATAAAACAAGTCTCACTAATTTTTTAAATTTTATTTTATTTATTTATTTTTAACTTTTGGAGCACCCATCTCTTAAGCAGCATACACTGAAGCCAATTTGTGGGCTTTTATCCCTCACCCCCTTTTCTTCCTTTCCTCCCAAGCTCCCAGTCCATTTTATCATTGTTATGCCTTTGCATCCTCACAGCTTAGCTCCCTTAGTTCTACTTGTAGTTCTTTAAAGGATCACTGCAGTTTTTCCATTGTGGTTGTACTAGTTTACATTCCCTCCAGCAGTGTAGAAGTGTTCCCTTTCCACTGCATTTTTAAAAATAAAATATCTAGCACAATCTCAAACCACAGTGAAATAAAAATAGAAGCCAATATTAAGATGATTTCTCATAAAGACACGAATACATAGAAATTAAAGAACTTTGTCCAGAATAACTCTTGAGTGAACATTGAAATTAAGGTCAAAATTTAAAAATATTTTAAATTAATGAAAAGATGGGCACAACTTACCAAAATCTCTGGGATACAGCCAAAGCTGTGTTAAGAGGAAGGTTTATAGCCCTAAGATTCCTCCATCAAGAAGATAGAAAAATGTCAGATTAGCAATCTAACTTTTCACCTAAAGGAACTAGAAAAAAGAGAACAAACCAACCCCAAAGCTAGCAGAATAAAAGAAAAAATTAGAGAAGAGCTTAATGAATTTCAGATGCAAACATTCATTCAATAGGTCAATGAAACCCAGATTTAGTTATTAAAAAAATATTTAAGATTGATAGATTCCCAGCTAGGTTAACAAAGAAAAAGAGGGGATCCAAATAACCACAATAAAAATTAACAAATACTATATTACAACTGATCTCACAGAAATACAAAAGATCCTTAGAGACTACTATGAACAACTCCATACACACCAATTAGAAAATTTAGGAGAAATGGATAAATTTCTGAAAGCACACAATCTCCACGGTTAAAGCAGGAGGACATTAAAACCCTCAATGGACCAATATCAACTTCTCTAAGTGAATTAGTAATAAAAAAAATAAAAACCACTACCAACAACAAAAAATGCCCTGCACCAGATGGATTCACAGTCAAATTCTATCAGACATATAAAAAACTGATACCAGTTTTTTTCTGAAACTATTCCAAAAAATTAAGGAGAGACTTCTCTCTAATTCTAGGAAACTTCTTTTCATTCCTTCCAATGTCAACTAATTTTCTTCTGTTCATTCCAGGAGTCTGATTTATCTTGTTTTAAAAGTACATATAAAAGTTGAGGTTGTAGGAAGAATTTTTGAATCCAGTATCTATGGTATCCTTCCGATCTTCCAAATCCTCTCAGTTGTTTGTTAGTTTTTGGCGTAGAGAAGTCCAATGTTCCCTTTAGTCTATCCAGATTGATGAAGAGGCCTTCCTCTGATATTAGGTTACCTAAATATCTTGTTTTTGACAGAACTTAAGGTTTTCTTTTGAGACTTTGCATCCCTTTGAAGCTAATTGTTGTAATATGTAAATTCCATTATCTACAGCGTCTTGCTTATCCACTGAGCTGAGAAGTAAGTAATGTATGTACTTTATATCATGTTGAATTTTCTAGGAAATTCTACATCTGAAATGTCTTCCTTTAATATTCATGAAAAATAATTTTGGCTCTCAGTATATGACTGTCCGTGTGTACTGTCTGTCTTTCAAAGTAGAGGAAAGGAGACATCGCTGTCTTTATCTACAGGAATCCTAAAGAATATACTACATAGATTTCTTACAGTAAAGAACTAACTTTCATTTGGGATTGCAGTCGACAACATATGGGGTTTTGATAGTACTGTGTATCAAGGGATGACTATGTTATTAATCCCTCTCAAATCCTGTATAAATCTCTATCTTCCACTGTTTTGTTTTCTTACAGGGAGAAGTGGAATGTTATGTAGGCTTGGATAAGGAATAATCAAGCTTCTTTTTATATAATCTAAAATTGTATGTCTTATCCAAAGCTTCTCATATTTGAAGGTTTTTTTTTTTTTTTTTTATGGTTTAGAAGAGGTTTTGATGCATCTATCCGAATTTTAACTTTGGCAGCCAAGAAAAATTTCCCAATATCAGTAAAGGGTTTTGTCCACAATTTTTCAGGTACCATTTTTAACAGCCCTTGTTTATTAAACAATTTTGTTTTATCCTTGAAAATACAAATTGCAATTTTTGAATTAAAAGGATGAGACTTTTATTTTCCTTTAGTTTTGATTGTTGTAGGTACCTAGTGGGTGCATATACTTATGGGGTACCCGAGATGCTTTGATACAAGCATGCAATGTGTAATAATCACATCATGCAGAATGAGGTATCTATCTCCTCAAGCATTTATCCTTTATATTACAAACAATCAAATTAAATTATTTTAGTTATTTTAAATGTACAATTAAATTATTATTGACTGTGGTCACCCTGTCGTACTATCACCTGTTAGGTCTCATTCGTTCTTTCTAAGGGTTATTTTGTACCCATTAACCATACCCACTCCCCCTTCACCCAAATACCATTCCCAGCTTCTGGTAACCACTGTTATACTCTCTATCTTAATGTCTTTTCGTTGATTTACTAAAGTGTCTCCCTCATTTCAGCATACCTCTGACTTTGGAGACACAGGGCTTCCTACTTACACTTTTTCTCTTTCTTAAAAAGAATATTGCTTTTCTAGATCAATATTAAGAAATAGCAAACAAAAAATCAACATGCATAAAAACAACAAGGTATCCTAGAGTTTTAGTTATCTTTGTCATGGTTGCCAGCACCTTTTTTTTTTTTTTTTTTTTTTTTTCAGGAAAGCAGAGATTTGCCAATGGCCACCTAAGTGATGCCTTTGGAGGTGAAATTAAATTGGGGGCTATCCTTTTCCTGATTTGTGGAGACTCTAGTGCAGAGTGAGAACTCCTGTCTCTGGGAATACGGTTTTTGGGGCACCCCTACATTCATTCCCCATCATTCAATTCTATTTTATCTTCTAATTCTAAATGCATTTCCCAATTTTCATAAAAAGAGATGTGGGTATGGTGTAATTCTAAAAAGTCTCTTGTTTTCAGATGGATGGGAGCTGGAAAAAAAAAAAAAAAAAAAAAAAAAAAAAAAAAACAAGAAAATCGTGTGTTTCCTATAAAGGACCTAACTAAAAGACTATAGAATGAAATTTATATACTGATATCAGAGTATTTTCTACACCCATCATTAGTGTTTGTCTCCTCTGCAAGATTTTACAAGCTCACAACTGCCTGCTGTAGATCTCCCTTGGACAGAATGGTAGAGACTGCCCCACACTCTGGTCTAGTAGTCAGGATTTGGTGCCCTTATTTGGCAGTGTGGGTGCAATTCCCATTGGAGAAAATTAATTCTTTCAGGTTTATGATTTCTGTGACTTGAAATAGCTGTTTTTTCCAGCTAAAATCTGATAAGAGATTTGACAGAATTTCTTTTTAAGACCTGTAGAGTTAAAAATAGACTTAATTGAAATTGTGTGTGTGTGTGTGTGTGTGTATGTGTGTGTGTGTGTGTGTGTGTGTGCGTGTGTAGTTTTAAAACCTCTGTCCTTGCTCAGGAACAATAAAAACTTCTTAGTCAACAAAATTGTCTGTTTCTCCAAAACTCTCTGTCCTTCCTTCTCAATGTGAAGATGAGAGAACCTAAAATAATTTCTGACAGACTGGGATCTATTGGGAAAAACAGAAAAGGCTCCATCCTGAAGTCAGTAATTTAAGAAACAAATTAAGTTAAAAAGCTACAGTACAACTTTCTGGAAGTTAGCTGGCAAATGAAAAATCTTGTAACTCCATAAGATCTGCTTTAGTCTGTTTACTTGTATGTGTCATTGTGTGTGATATTTCATTACCAAAATATATGGAAGCACTCTAATTAATTGGTTGAATAGAATAATTTATTGGCTTAATAGAAAGAAGCACTTAAATATTTTATCAGGAAAATATAAACTTTATCTTTCAATTTACATGACTTTAGTAATCTTTGGTAAATACAGTTTTGAAATCATTGGCAAAATAAAATATAAACATCTTCAGAATATAGACATTTAGTCTGACTTAGGCAGGTTGGATAATGTTTTTGCTAGACATTTTAAGGTTATAAACTACTTCTATAATATTTTTGATCATTGTTTTACAGCCATTATATTCTAGGTAAGACCTGGGGATGTGTGGAATTAGCTGTGTTCCTTGGCTATGCTGGGAAGAGTCAGACATTGTTTGCAGCTCTGTCCTTGTCCTGAGCAATGCAATCTAATATATGGCTAAAAATGCTTACTTACCAGGTTTTTCACTAAAAATAAAATTTGCTAAGAGCTAACATTGTAACTAACGTAATTGAGATGGTTGGGAAGCAGGAACCCAATAGAGCCAGAGAAATGTCATTTTAAGTTCAGCTCCATCTCGAGACTAACAAGGCACATTCCTTACCAGTCACGACCCGTTGCTATAAGATGTTCACAGGTAAGGAAATAACTTAGTAATGCTTACAAAAATAAGCCCCTATAACAACAAAATGTCCGGATGCTGCAATATTTGAAACAATATATGCTTTCAAAACAATTATAAGTATGTTTTGATGTGCTTACACACTAGAATGTCAAGGAGAGTTTTCTTGAAATCAACAGAATAATAAATTTTGGCATGCTATCAGTCTACCCCCATATAGTCACACTTAACACAGTCTTCACATAGGCAACACCCCTATATAAGAAAAACTTAAAACGAACATGGTGGATTCCTTTACTTGTTTTCTGAGGGCACCCTACTCTGTAATAGACTAGCTTTCAATGAACTGCCTCTGCTCACTGAACTTGTGATTCACCTTAAATTTCTTCCTGTGCAAGATACAAGAGGCCTGTCTTGCAGTCTGGATCAGGACCTCTTCTTCTGAAAAAAGACTACTAAAGAGACAGTTGTAAGTGCAAAGTGTATAAGAAGAGTTGAAGGTGGTTTTGGTAAATGGTTATATGAAGGCATGAAAATATGTATTTTTGTTAAAGGGAAAGAAATGACTAATTTAGAGATTTTAAAGAATGTTTTAAGTTTTTAAAGTGATAGGATTAAATTGAAGGATTAAGCAAGTCGTGAAAAGGACTTGTAGAGGATTGATCTTGTAGAGAAACTTCTGTATGTGAGCAAGTTGGCTAAAATTAGAAGATTACTTAGTTTTTCCATAAATAGAACATTAATATAAAAAGCACATTGATACAGACTCTGAATTTGGGCTACTGTGTTTGAAGAACAGTTTTCTTGGAGCATTGATGTGCTCTTTAAATATATAGATATGATTAGGCAAAGTGTATGGAAACCTTACCTTATGTTCAAACTTGTTTAATGGGTTGGATTGGCTTTAACAAGTCTTTATTAAAATTGCCTTTGGCATTAATAATGCACTAATGCAAAAGTAAAATTGGTTGAATAAGATCTTCATGTAATATTAAGAGAAAATGATTATTATTTGCCTTTTGAGTAAACAGCAGGAAAAAAATAAAAGAAAAGAGGGAAGAGAGATGAAATAGATTCAAATGGCCTCATGCTGTCTTATTGGGACTTGCTGTTTGAAAAGCTGAGTTTTCTCTCTGTCAAAGAGTAAAGGATTTTGCCTTTTTGAAATTTTTGAGATATTACTTCAGGTAAAAAAATGATCTGTGAACATATTTTGTGGTATCAAGTGTTTTAAACTTTTGATATTTGACAAAATTTCCAAAACCCAGTTCTTAATTTAGTCCTTTTGACCTCATTAACGTTTTAGGTACTAGGCCCCATGAAGTCCAAGAGACATATTTGCTTATTTAGTATTATAAAATCACATTGGAAGCACAATAAAACATGAAATGGTGTTTGACTTTCTTTGGGTTTTATTTGTATGAATGTGCTATTGACGAGCATTTCAGAATTGTACTAGACTCCTATAACTGTTATCAAATTCAATATATGTTATCAGTAATAATTATGATTGTTATCTTACATTTTATAACACAAAAATACCAAATTTCTTTGTCAACTGTGTCTTTAACCATGTCTGTTTTAAGACTTTAGTCATCCACAATTGTTTTACTTTACTCCTTTTCAAAATGACATTTTATAATCAGCTAAAGAATTTTGACAGGTGCTCTTAAATACATGTTTCTATTATTTTATTAACCTTTGTTTTGGATTCAGGGTACATGTGCAGGTTTGTTATATAGGTAAATTTAATGTCATGGAGATTTGGTGTACAAATTATTCCATCACAGAGGTGATAAGCATAATACCCAATACATAGTTTTTTATACTCTCCCTCTTCCCATCCTACCCCCTCAAGTAGACCCTAGTGTTTTTGTTCCCTTCTTTCTGTCCATGTGTGCTCAATATTTAGCTCCTAATTATAAGTGAGAACATGCAGTGTTTGGTTTTCTGTTCCTGTGATAGTTTACTTAGGAAAATGGCCTCCAGCTCCATCCATATTCCTGCAAAGAACATTCTCTCATTCTTTTTTAGGGCTGTATAGTATTACATTATATATAAGCATCACATTTTCTTTATCCATTCTACCATTGACAGGTATGTATTTTGATTCCATGTCTTTACTACTCTAAATATGGCTTCAGTTAACATACATGTCCATGTGTCTTTACTATAGAATGATTTATATTCCTTTGGGTATATGCCCAACCACTGAATTATTGTGTCAAATTATAATTCTGTATTAAATTATTTAAGAAATTACCACATGCCTTTCGACAATGGCTGAACTAATTTACATTCCCACAAGTAGTGTATAAGCATTACCTGTTTTCTGCAACCTCACTAGCATTGGTTATTATTTTAACTTTTTAAAATAACCATTCTAATAGATGTAAGATGGTATTGCATTGTGATTTTTATTTGCATTTCTCTAATGATTAGTGATATTCAGCATATTTTTCAAATACTTCTTGATCACATGGATGCCTTCTTTTGAAAAGTGTCTGTTTGTGTCCTTTGCCCACTTTTTAATGGGGTTGTTTGCTTGTTGCTTGTTAATTTAAGTCCCTTATGTATTCTGAGTATAAGAACTTTGTTGGATTTATATTTTGCAAATACTTCTATTCTTTAGGTTGTCTGTTGATTCTTTGATAGTTTCTTTTGCTTTGCAGAAGCTCTTTAATTTAATTAGGTCTCATTTGTCAATTTTTGCTTTTGTTGCAATTGTTTTTGGCATTCCCCTTCATGAAATCCTTGCCAGAACCTATGTGCAGAATGATATTTCTTAGGTTATCTTCCAGGGAGTTTATATCCATTTTACATTTAAGTCTTTAATTTATTTTTAGCTAATTTTTGTATATAGTATAAGCGATGGATCCAGTTTCAATATTCTGAATAGGGCTGGCCAGTTATCTAAGCATCATTTAGTGAACTGGAGTTTCTTTTCCCATTGCTTCTTTCATTGACTTTGATGAAGGTCAGATGGTTGTAGATGAGAGGTATTATTTCTGGGTTCTATATTCTGTTCCATTGATCTGTGTGTCTGTTTTTGTTCTGGAACCATGCTGTTTTGGTTACTATAGTCTTGTAGTATAGGTTAGTTGGGTAGCATAATGCCTCAAGCTTTTTTGTTTGTTTGTTTAGAACTGCTTTGGATATTCAGGCTTTTATGGCTCCATATGAATTTTAGATTTTTTTCTTAATTTGTGAATAGTATTAGTAACTTTGTAGAAATAACCTTGAGTCTGTAAATCACATTGGGCAGTATGACCATGTTAACAATATTGATTCTTACTATCCATGAACATAGATTGCATAATTTAATTGCAATGAACATGAGCATAATTTTGTTGTTTGTGTCATCTCTGATATCTTTCAATAGTGTTCTGTATTTCTCATTGTAGAGACATTTCACCACCCTGGTTAGCTGTATTTCTAGGTATTTATTCTTTTTGTGGAAATCATGAATAGTATTGGGTTTTTTATTGGGCTCTGAGCTTGGATGTTTTTTGGTGTACAAAAAATGCTACTGATTTTTCTGCGTTGATTCTGTATCCTGAAATTTGTTGACATTTTTATCAAATCTGGGAGCTTTTGGGCAGAGACTATGGGAATCTTTAGGGACGAAATCATATTTTCAACAGAGATAATTTTACTTTCTCTCTTCCTCTTTGGATGACTTTTATTTTGTTGTTGTTGTTGCCTCATTGCGCTGGCTAAGATTTTTAGTTTTATGTTTAATAAGAGTGGTGAGAGTAGGCATCCTTGTCTTGTTCCAATTCTCAAAGGAAATTCTTCCACCTTTTACCCATTCAGTATGTTGACTGTGGGTTTGTAATAAATGTGTGTTGATGGTATGTTTTATTTTGAGGTATATTTATTCAAGGATTAGTTTGTTCAAAGTTCTTAGCATGTAGGGATGGTGCATTTTGTCAAAACCTTATTCTGCATGTATTGAAATGATCATGTGGTTGTTATTATTTCTGTCTATGTGAGGAATCACATGTATTGATTTGTGTATGTTGAACCACCCTTGCATCCCAACAATAAAGCCTACTTTATCATGGTGGATTAGATATTTGATGTGCTTCTGTATTTGTTTGACTAGTGTTTTGTTGAAGATTTTTGCATTTTTGTTCATTAAAGATATTGGCCTGAAGTTTTCCATGTTGTTGTTGTTGTTGTTGTTGTTGTTGTTGTGTCTCTTCCAGGTTTTGATATCACAATATTACTTGTCTCATATAATGAGTTAGGGAAGAGTCTGTCCTTAATATTTTGGAATAGTTTCAGTAAGAATAGTACCAGTTCTTCTTTATACATCTGGTAGAATACTGCATTGTATTCATCTGATCCTGGCATTTTTCTGGTTGGTAGGCTTTTTATTTCTAATTCAGTTTCTAATCTCATTATTATTCTGTTCAGGAATTCTCTGTGTTCTTGGTTCAATCTTGGGAGGGTGTATGTTTCCAATAATTTATCCTCTGTATAGAGGTGGTCTGAGGGTTTTATTTTATTATTTCCGTAGGGCCTCCTTTAACATTTTTTATTAAATTTATTTGAGTATTCTCTCATTTTATCTTTATTGATCTACTTAGTAGGCTGTCAATGTTATTTATTCTTTCAAACAAAAAAACTCCTGGATCCATTGATTTTTTGTATGAATTTTCACATCTTAATTTTCTTCAGTTCAGCTGTGATTTTGGTTACTTCTTGTCTTCCACTAACTTTGGGATTGTTTTTTCCTTGTTCATCTGGTTTCTCCAGGTGCAATGTTAGGTTGTAAATTTGAGATGTTCCTAACATTTTGATGTGGGCTTTCAGTGCTATAAATTTCCCTTTTGACACTGCTTTAGCTGTGTGCCAGAGATTCTTATATGTTGTAATTTTGTTTTCATTAGTTTCAAAGAATTTATTGAGTTCTGCCTTTATTTATTTGTTTACCTACAAGTCATTCAGAAGAAGGTTGTTTAATGTCCATGTAATTTTCTATTTTTGTTGTGCTGTGGTCTGGGAGTGTGTTTGGTATGACTTATTTTTTTGGTATTTACTGAGGATTTTTTAATGTCCAATTGTGTGCTTGATTTTAGAATATGTGCATTTGCAGATGAGAATGATATATATTCTGATATGCCTGGGTGTAGGGTTCTGTAGATGACTTTTAGGCTCATTTGTCAAGTGTTGAGGTCAGGTCTAAATATACTTGTCAGTTTTCTGCCTTAATGATGTGCCTAATATTGTTTCTAGGGTGTTGAAGTCTCCAACTATTATTGTGTGGTTATCTAAGTCTCTTAAAAGGTCTCTAAAAACTTGCTTTATAAATCTGGGTGCTTCCATGTTAGCTGTATATTTTACATTTAGGATACTTAGATTTCCTTATTGTAATGAACATTTTACCATTACTTAATGTCCTTCTTTGTGTTTTTGATCATTGTCGGGTTAAAGTCTGTTTTCTCTGAAATTAGAATGGAAACTCCTGCTTTTTTCTGTTGTGAGTTTGGTAGATTTTTCTCTATCTCTTTACACTTAGCCTATTGGTGTCATTGCACTGACATAGGTCTCTTGTAGACAGCATAGAGGTGAATCATGTTTCTTTATCCAAATTGCCACTCTGTGCCTTTGAATTGGGGCATTTAGCCCAGTTATAGTCAAGGATAATATTGATATGTGCAGATTTGATCTTGTCAACCTGTCATTAGTTGGTTATTATGAAGATTTGTTTGTGTGATTACTTCATACTGTCAATAGTCTATGTACTTAAGCATACTTTTGTGGTGGCTAATAACAGTCTTTTTTATATTTAGCACGCCCTTCAGAATCTCTTGTAACACAGGTCTGGTGGTACCAATGAGCATTTGCTTGTCTGAGATGGATCTTATTTCCTTTTGGTTTATAAAGCTTAGTTTGGCTGGACACAAAATTCTTGGTTGGAATTTATTTTCTTTAAGATGTTTAATATGGGCCCCCTATCTCTTCTGCTTTGTGGGATTTCCACTTTAAGTTCCACTGTTATCCTGACAGAGTTCCCTTTGTAGGTAACTTGCCTTATTCTACATGTCTTTAATTTTTTTTTCACTTTTGCCCTGGAGAATCTCATGACTATGTGTCTTGGGGATGCTCATTTTGTATAGTATCTCACAGGGATTCTCTGCATTTTGTGAATTTGAATGTGATCCTCTCTAATGAAGTTGAGAAAATTTGGGAGATGATATATTTTCCACACTGCCAGCTTTCTCTCTCTCTTTAAGGGATGCCTATGAATCACAAGTTTTGAATCTTTACCTAATCCTATATTATTGGGAGTCTTGTTCTTTCTTCTATATTAGTTTTCTCTGTTTTTGTCTGACTGAGTTATTTCTGAGAACCAGTCTTCAAGCTCTGAGATTCTTTCCTCACCTTTGTCAATTCTGCTGTTAATACTAGTGATTGTATTACAAAATTCTTAGGGTGAGTTTGAAAAACTCTGAGCTGAAAGCTCTTTCAGATGCATTTGGTCATTTCAACTTTTATCTCCTGCATTGTTTTATTATATTCCTTAGATTTATTGAATTAGATTTTGAGTTTCTCCTGGATGTTGATAATCTTTATTCCTATCTATATTCTGAGTTCTATTTCTGTCATTTTAGCTATTTCAGCCAGGTTAAGAACAATTTCTGGGGAACTAGTGTGATAATTTGGAAGTAAGAAGACATTCTGGCTTTTTAAATTGCTGGAGTTCTTGCACCACTTTTTTTTCATCTGAGTGGTCTCATGTTTCGTCAATCTTTGAAGCTGCTTTCTTTTTTTTTTTTTTTTTTTTTTTTTTTTTTTTTTTTTTTTTTTTTTTTTTTTTTTTTTTTGAGACGGAGTCTCGCTCTGTTGCCCGGGCTGGAGTGCAGTGGCCGGATCTCAGCTTACTGCAAGCTCTGCCTCCCGGGTTCATGCCATTCTCCTGCCTCAGCCTCCCGAGTAGCTGGGACTACAGGCGCCCGCCACCTCGCCCGGCTAGTTTTTTGTATTTTTTAGTAGAGACGGGGTTTCACCATATTAGCTAGGATGGTCTCGATCTTCTGACCTCGTGATCCGCCCGTCTCAGCCTCCCAAAGTGCTGGGATTACAGGCTTGAGCCACCGCGCCCGGCTGAAGCTGCTTTCTTTTGAATTTTTTTTTTTTTTTTTGCTTTTATTTTATTTGGTGCCCTTGGGAGTTTGGTTGTGGTATAACTTGTGTTCAGTATACTGAGCTTGCTCTACAAGATTTTGCGTGGGCATGGCCCAGGCTCACCTCAGCACTCCCAGACTGCATGTGCTAATCCATGGTGTGGGGGCTGATACCAGGCCCCTGGTTTTGTTCTCTAACCCCTTGAGGTTACAAACCTGCATCACTGGAGGAGCCAAGGTGTTCCTGGCCTGATAACCACAACACTCCAATGGGTTGTGGTGGCCAAAGTGCTTTGCTGGGGCAGTAACAGCAAAATATGTGTTTGCTTGTGCATGCCAATAGCTTTGGCTGTGTGGCTAGTTACATGCACATCAATTGCAGTGTACTACCAGTGGAAGTGTGGCTGTGGTACTTGTGTCAGCAGTGCTAGTTGTGGGGCACAGCAGGGAGAGTACTGCTAGTGTCTGTGCACACCCTTGTGCCAGCAGTGGCAGTGGTAGAGGCAGGGCACTGTCAGGCATAGGACTGTCATCCTCCATGCAGGGTTTGGTGGGGTTACCAGCATCTGTGTGTACATTTGCCCTGGCAGCAGTGTTGATATGGGGGCAGCAGGTTTGACAGTGTTCATGTGTGGACACAGTGCATTTATAGCATTGGTGGTTGTGATACAGGGGTGTGGTGTTGCTAGCATCTGTGCATGTGTTCATGCTGGTTGCAGTGGTGGTGGAG
The DNA here is from genome assembly GCF_024542745.1 of Macaca thibetana thibetana. Taxonomy (NCBI): domain Eukaryota; kingdom Metazoa; phylum Chordata; class Mammalia; order Primates; family Cercopithecidae; genus Macaca; species Macaca thibetana. The sequence goes on from NC_065598.1 coordinate 56,974,475, forward strand.
GGGAAGTTAGCAGGTTGTGCTTATGTCTGCAGCAGTGGTATAGCAAGATGCATGTACACATGTGCACCAGTGGGAGAGGGAAGGTGAGATCTACCTGCATGTGCACCCTGGCAAAGCAATAGGGGGATGGCTGTGGGTGAGTACATGCCAGGAAAGTGCTGTAGGGGAGCCTATAGTGGAGGGAGGGTTTGGATGGGCTGAGGCATGTTGGCAGGGGCTTCTCTGTTGGAGGTCTCCAACAGTTGGTGTGGTCTGCTGGTAAAGGAGCTATGATGAGGGCTCCTGGGAAGCACCTTGGAGTGGCATCCATGACTGTGCTGCCTATGTGTGTGGCCAGGCTTGAGCCCTGGGAGAGGCCAGAAGACAGGAGGGTGCTCAGATTGGACTGGTCTCATATCACAGGTAAGACCATCCTATTGTGTCCAGGTCCAACAGTCACCCTTTGGCAGAGTGTCCTAGAGGAGTATGTCAAGCATTGTGGGATGGGTGTCCCTGGCCACACTCCACATAGATGTTCCCACACCAAACATGTTGGTCTTCACCCAGGCTGCACTCCTGCTCCTATTATCTGTCAGCAGCAGCTCTCACTGCCAGCTCAAGTGTCCATGAGGATCCTGGGGTTTCCTGCTGCTCAGATTCTGGAAGTATATAATGAGAGCATGCCACTCTTCACCTCTTCAACTCACACCTTCCACAGGAATAACTGGAGGCAAAGAACAAGTCCCGGTGCTTGGTGTCCCCATTCGGAGTTCCCAGTTTTCTCCACTATCAGCTCAGCATCTGTGTCCTCCTTTCATTGACTCTCAATGCCTTCCCTCCAAAGATCTGCTGGGAGTGTGCCCGTCTTCCTGATGTCCCAGTATCTCAGTGGCAGGTGTTCCTCTTGGCTACATCTAGTCAGCCATCTTGAATGATTATTTCTGATAACTTTGGAGCTTGTCTCATTGGAATAAAGAAAACATTTCCTGGAATGTCATTGAAAGCTGATGTGTTCATAAGGATTGCTGGCCCAATATTGAGTATAATCAAAGTTAATTGCATGGACTGAATTAATAAAGACTGAAACAGTTTTGTATAACTTTTTGTTTGATATATTGCTGATTTTGCTTGTTTGTTTGTTTTTTCAGTGTCAAGAAAACTTTTTTCTTTTGTGCTATGTACAGCTTTTAACGTTAAGTATACTGCTGTGAGCAAAATTTAAGACATATTTCTTTCTCTTTTCTGGTTTCACCAGAACTCAGAATGTGTTTGTGAGTATTCTTAATTTATGACAACATAGTTATCTGCTCAAGTTCAATAATAATCTGTTTTATTTTTTGACAGGACACAATTGGAGACACTAGTTATTTTACTAAGGCTTTGAGTTGAATGGCATATTCTCAGATATGAATAGGCTGATTTGAGGAATTAAAATTGACTTTATAGAGCCAATAACAGCCACCTTGGGGAAACTGACCTCCACTTTGTCTATACAGTTTCCTTAGAGGGTCCCTGACCTGTGACAAAGAATGTTACTCTGTGACAGCTTTAGAAACCCCAATTTATTTGGGGGCATCAAAAGGAGGAATTAACCTAATTACCAATGGTATCTTTTGAAAGTTCTAATCTGAGATTTTCTAAGAAAAAATGTCTAATCTGAGATTTCCTCTGAAAATAGTTCCAGCAAAGTCAATTTTTTTGTTAAAAAGAGCCTATATGTCAAATAACTATTCTTGCTGCACTTTGCACAAATAATCAGGCAAATATAATAAGGATAAAACATATTTTGCAAATAAATTGGCCTTATTATGAATTGTCTTTGATTAAAATGGGGACCAGAGAGAGAAAAAATATGTTTCAAAAGAAAACTATAATGTACCTGTTATTAGAGTCTAGCTTTGTTTGTTGTTTTTCAGTTTTTGTTACTTACTACAATTTAAACTGAAACCTGAGTTCTTTACTGGCTACAAGACTCTAAATTTACATTTTCAAATTTGTCTTTCATGTTTCTTACTTGGACTCAGTGGAATTTCTATTACCTCCTTCTTGAGGCCCTGCTAGCTAAAGCTCATTTATTATGATGCAGGCAAGAAAAAATAAATTGTCAGACTGTTACTGCCTTCTTCCTCTTTAACTAAAGATACTTTGAGTCTAATGTCTGAACACTTCAAATGTCAGCCCTCCATACTTTAAGTAAACTTATTTCAGCATAGTTCTCTAACATAACTTTTGTTTTTCTTCTGTTTCCACAGAAAGGCCTCTTATTAGATATCTGTTTGCCTTCATTATAGATAGAGGCCTATCCCATCTTCAGTGCACCTTCTGGAATCAGACACTGCTGTTTAACTAAGCTGATCGATTTTAGGGACTAAGAAACTGACCAAAGAAGATACAGAATGATATATTTAAGGTTTTTTTTCCTGTTTATCCCAATTTGTCTCTCTAACAACCTCTAACCCAAATATTTTTACTTTGCCAAGAAGATCTACAGCTGGGATAGCATATAAATAAATTCTGGTGGTGCCTGGAAAAAAGATTCATGACTCAATTCCATTAATAACTATGCTCCCCATGAGTGAGTCTATCAATAAACAGACCCTGGGGAAGATTATTACAGTGGTGTCTTCTGGCTGTACTTTTGTTTGTAGCATAGGGTCAGATCCTCCTTTAAAATAGCTGGTCCATCACTGTCTTAACAACCTTTTAGGGATCCTGGTTTCTAGTTATGGAGTATATGCCATCAGAGATATGGTCAGAAACCTATCTGGTATCTTAAGGATAATTGCCAAAAAAACCCAGCAAAGAGTCTGAGGGCTCAGAAAAGGTCCTTTAAGTCATTAGGTAGTCCTAGGCAATTAGGAAGCACTAGATTTTCTGATGGCTAAACAAGGGGAAGTATGCACAGTATTAAACACCACTTGCTTCACCTATATAAACACATTCAAAGATGTTGAAAGTTGAATAGGAAAAAAAAAATTCTCCCAACAAGTGACATAGCTAAAGCAGGTTTTCCCTAAGAACCTCTTCTCTGATTGGTTCTTTGGGTTTTTCACCTAGATCCCTCAAGGTTTAAAATCAATTCTACAGAGACTTTTGAACTTAGACTTTCACTCCATATGTTAGGACTTATTATTTACATTATAGTTTGCTGTTAACTTAGCTGTTTATGTAAGTGTTCACACCTATCTGAATAGTGAACTATGAGGTAAATAAGAAGCTTTCCCAAGACAAACTAAAACACTAATGACTAATCTTAGAATCACAGCAATATGTAACCTTTAAGAGGGAATTCAAAAGAGCTGTCTTAGGAAAGCTCAAGAAACTTCAAGATAACACACAGAAGGAATTTAGAATTCCATCAATGAAATTTAACAGACATTGAAGTAATTTTTTAAAAATCAAGCACAAATTCTGAGGAGAAAAATTTTAATTGATGAATTAAAAAATCAGAGTGTCTCAACAGCAGAATTAATCAAGTAGAAGAATTAGATTGAAGAGAGTCTATATGGAAATACACAGTCAGATTAGACAAAAAAAGAACAAAAACCAGAAAGTATGCCTGAAATGTATACAGTATCCTCAAAAAGGAAATCTAAAGTTATTGGCCTTAAAGAGAATGTAGAGAAAATTATAAGCATAGAAAGTTTATTGAAACAAATAACAGAAAATGTCCCAAATTTAGACAAAGAGGTGAATGTTCAGGCACAAGAAGGTTAAAAAACAACAAGAAAATTCAACTAAAGTAAGAGTACCTCAAGGTATGTAATAATCACCGTTTCAAAGGTCAAGAAGGAAGAAAGGGTCGAAAAAGTTGTTTAATAAAAGATGCAAATAACAAATAAAAGAAAGCTCTAATATGTCTGCTAGAAGACTTTTTATTGGAAACCACACAGGTGAGGAGGGAGTGGGATGGCATATTCAACATGCTGAAGGAAAAAACAAAAACTTTCAACTCAGAGTTTTATACTCAGTAAAGTTACCATTAAAACATGAAGGAGAAATGCACATTTTCACAAACAAATAAACACTGAGGGAAGTCATCAATACCACAGCTATGTTACAAAAACAGCTAAATAAATTCTTCAATCTGAAATAAAAGAATGCTAATGCACAACAGGAAATCATTTGAAGGTGTAATACTCAGTGGGAAATGTAAGTACACAGACAAGTGCAGCATAGTGTAACATCGAAATTGCAGTATGTAAACCACACATATATTTAAGAATAAGAAAAAAAGTTATCTAAAACTTTTTAACATATAGATAATATAAAAAGAACAAAAAGTCAAAAGTGAAAAGAATGGAGTTAATGTGTAAAATTTGCTAGTTTTCTTTTTGTAATTTATTTGTTTTTTCTTTTCGTTGTAATTATAGTTAAGTTTTCTTTTATTATTATACTTTAAGTTCTAGGGTATATGTGCACAATGGGCAGGTTTGTTACATATGTATACATGTGCCATGGTGGTTTGCTGCACATGTATACATGCATTAACTCATCATTTACATTAGGTATATCTCCTAATGCTATTGCCCCATCCCACAACAGGCCCCACCCTGTGTCCAAGTGTTCTCATTGTTCCATTCCCACCTATGAATGAGAAAATGCGGTGTTTGGTTTTCTGTCCTGGTGATAGTTTGCTGAGAATGATGGTTTCCAGCTTCATCCATGTCCCTACGAAGGACATGAACTAATCCTTTTTTATGGCTGCATAGTATTCCATGGTGTATATGTGCCACATTTTCTTAATTCAGTCTGTCACTGATGGACATTTGGGTTGATTCCAAGTCTTTGCTATTGTGAATAGTGCTGCAGTAAACATACGTGTGCATGTGTCTTTTTTTATTATTATTATTATACTTTAAGTTCTAGGGTACATGTGCATAACGTGCAGGTTTATTACATATGTATACATGTGCCATGTTGCTGTGCTGCACCCATCAACTCGTCAGCACCCATCAACTCGTCATTTACATCAGGTATAACTCCCAATGCCATCCCTCCCCCCTCTCCCCCCTCCCCGTGATAGGCCCTGGTGTGTGATGTTCCCCTTCCCGAGTCCAAGTGATCTCATTGTTCAGTTCCCACCTATGAGTGAGAACATGCGGTGTTTGGTTTCCTGTTCTTGCGATAGTTTGCTGAGAATGATGGTTTCCAGCTGCATCCATGTCCCTACAAAGGACACAAACTCATCCTTTTTGATGACTGCATAGTATTCCATGGTGTATATGTGCCACATTTTCTTAATCCAGTCTGTCACTGATGGACATTTGGATTGATTCCAAGTCTTTGCTATTGTGAATAGTGCCGCAATAAACATACGTGTCCATGTGTCTTTATAGCAGCATGATTTATAATCCTTTGGGTATATGCCCAGTAATGGGATGGCTGGGTCAAATGGTATTTCTAGTTCTCGATCCTTGAAGAATTGCCACACTGTCTTCCGCAATGCTTGGACTAGTTTACAATCCCACCAATAGTGTAAAAGTGTTCCTATTTCTCCACATCCTCTCAAGCACCTGTTTTTTCCCGACTTTTTAATTATCTCCATTCTAACTGGTGTGAGATGGTATCTCACTGTGATTTTGATTTGCATTTCTCTGGTGGCCAGTGATGATGAGCAATTTTTCATGTGTCTGTTGGCTGCATAAATGTCTTCTTTTAAGAAGCGTCTGTTCATATCCTCCGCCCACTTTTAGATGGGGTTGTTTCATTTTTTCTTGTAAATTTGTTTAAGTCCTTTGTAGATTCTGAATATTAGCCCTTTGTCCGATGGGTAGATTATAAAAATTTTCTCCCATTCTGTAGGTTGCCTGTTCACTCTGATGGTAGTTTCTTTTGCTGTGCAGAAGCTCTTTAGTTTGATTAGATCCCTTTTGTCAATTTTAGATTTTGTTGCCATTGCTTTTGGTGGTTTAGTCGTGAAGCCCTTGCTCATGCTTATCTCTTGAATGGTATTGCCTAGGTTTTCTTCTAGGGTTTTTATGGTATTAGGTCTAACATTTAAGTATTTAATCCATCTTGGCTTAATTTTTGTATAAAGTGTAAGGAAGGGATCCAGTTTCAGCTGTCTACAGATGGCTAGCCAATTTTCCCAGCACCATTTATTTAATAGGGAATCATTTCCCCATTTCTTGTTTTTGTCAGGTTTGTCAAAGATCAGATGGCTGTAGATGTGTGGTATTATTTCTGAGGGCTCTGTTCTGTGCCATTGGTCTATCTCTCTGTTTTAGTACCAGTACCATGCTGTTTTTGTTACTGTAGCCTTGCAGTATAGTTTGCAGTTGGGTAGCATGATGCCTCCAGCTGAGTTCTTCTGATTTAGGATTATTTTGGCAATGTGGGCTCTTTTTTTTTGGTTCCATATGAACTTTAAAGTAGTTTTTTCCAATTCTGTGAAGAAAGTCATTGGTAGCTTGATGGGGATGTCACTGAATCTATAGATTACCTTAGGCAGTGTGGCCATTTTCATGATATTGATTCTTCCTATCCATGAGCATGGAAGTTCCTTCCATTTGTTTGTGTCCTCTTTTATTTCATTGAGAGGTGGTTTGTAGTTCTCCTTGAAGAGGTCCTTCACATCCCCTGTAAGCTGGATTCCTAGGTATTTTATTCTCTTTGAAGCTATTGTGAATGGGAGTTCATTTATGATTTGGCTCTCTGTTTGTCTGTTACTGGTGTATAAGAATGCTTGTGATTTTTGCACATTGATTTTGTATCCTGAGACTTTGCTGAAGTTGCTTATCAGCTTAAGGAGATTTGGGGCTGAAATGATGGGGTTTTCTAAGTATACAATCATGTCATCTGCAAACAGGGACAATTTGACTGCCTCTTTTCCTAATTGAATACCTTTTATTTCTTTCTCCTGCCTGATTGCCCTAGCCAGAACTTCCAACACTATGTTGACTAGGAGTGATGAGACAGGGCATCCCTGTCTTGTGCCAGTTTTCAAAGGTAATGCTTCCAGTTTTTGCCCATTCAGTATGATATTGGCTGTGGGTATGTCATAAATAGCTCTTACTATTTTCAAATACGTCCTATCAATACCTAGTTTATTGAAAGTTTTTATCATGAACAGCTTTTGAATTTTGTCAAAGCCCTTTTCTGCATCTATTGAGACAATCATGTGGTTTTTGTCTTTGGTTATGTTTGCATGATAGATTATGTTTATTGATTTGTGTATGTTGAACCAGCCTTGCCTCTCAGAGATGAAACCAACTTGATTTCGGTGGATAAGCTTTTTGATGTGCTGCTGGATTCAGTTTGCCAGTATTTTGTTGAGGATTTTTACATCGATGTTCATCAGGGATATTGGTCTAAAATTCTTTTGTTTGTTGTGACTCTGCCAGGCTTTGGTATCAGGATGATGCTGGCCTCATAAAATGAGTTAGAGAGGATTCCCTCTTTTGCTGTTGATTGCAATAGTTTCAAAAGGAATCTTACCAGCTCCTCTTTGTACCTCTGGTAGAATTCGGCTGTGAATCTGTCTGTTCCTGGACTTTTTTTGGTTGATAGGCTATTAATCATTGCCTCAATATGAGAGCCTGTTATTGGTCTATTCAGAGATTCAACTTCTCCTCGTTTAATCTTGGGAAGAGGTATGTGTCCAGAAATTTATCCATTTCTTCTAGATTTTCTAGTTTATTTGTGTAGAGGTGTTTATAGTATTCTCTGAAGGTAGTTTGTATGTCTGTGGGATCTGTGGTGATACCCACTTTATCATTTTTTATTGCTTCTGTTTGATTCTTCTGTCTTTTCCTCTTTATTAATCTTACTGGTGGTCTATCAGTTTTGTTGATCTTTTCAAAAAACCAACTCCTGGATTCATTGATTTTTTGAAGGGGTTTTTGCATATCTCCTTCAGTTCTATTCTGATCTTAGTTATTTCATTATTTCTGCTAGCTTTCGAATGTGTTTTCTCTTGCTTCTCTAGTTCTTTTAATTGTAATGTTAGGGTGTCAATTTTAGATCTTTCTTGCTTTCTTTTGTGGGCATTCAGTGCTATAAATCTCCCTCTACACACTGCTTTAAATGTGTCCCAGAGATTCTGGAATGTTGTGTCTTTGTTCTCATTGGTTTCAAAGAACATCTTTATTTCTGCCTTCATTTCGTTATGTACCCAGTAGTCATTGTGGAGCAGGTTGTTCAGTTTCCATGTAGCTGAGCTGTTTTAAGTGAGTTTCTTAATCCTGAGTTCTAGTTTGATTGCACTGTTTTCTGAGAGACACTTTGTTGTAATTTCTGTTCTTTTACATTTGCTGAGGAGTGCTTTACTTCCAACTATGTGGTCAATTTTTGAATAAGTATGATGTGGTTTTGAGAAGAATATATATTCTGTTGATTTGGGGTGGAGAGTTCTGTAGATGTCTATTAGGTCCACTTGGTGCAAAGCTGAGTTCAATTCCTGGATATCCTTGTTAACTTTCTGTCTCGTTGATCTGTCTAATGTTGACAGTAGGGTGTTAAAGTCTCCCATTATTATTGTATGGGAGTCTAAGTCTCTTTGTAAGTCTCTAAGGACTTGCTTTATGAATGTGGGTGCTCCTGTATTGGGTGCATATGTATTTATGATGGTTAGCTCTTCCTGATGAATTGATCCCTTCACCATTATGTAATGGCCTTCTTTGTCTCTTTTGATCTTTGTTGGTTTAAAGTCTGTTTTTTTGTTTTGTTTTGTTTTTTTGTTTTTTTGTTTTTTTGTTTTTGAGACGGAGTCTCACTCTGTTGCCCAGATAGGAGTGCAGTGGCCGGATCTCAGCTCACTGCAAGCTCTGCCTCCCGGGTTTACACCATTCTCCTGCCTCAGCCTCCCGAGTAGCTGGGACTACAGGCGCCCACCACCTCGCCCAGCTAGTTTTTTGTATTTTTTAGTAGAGACGGGGTTTCACCGGCTTAGCCAGGATGGTCTTGATCTCCTGACCTCATGATCTGCCCGCCTCGGCCTCCCAAAGTGCTAAGATTACAGGCTTGAGCCACCGTGCCTGGCCTAAAGTTTGTTTTTTCAGAGACTGGGATTGCAACGCCTGCTTTTTTTTTTTTTTTTTTTTTTTTTTTTTTTTTTTTTTCATTTCCTTGGTAGATCTTCCTCTATCCCTTTATTTTGAGCTAATGTGGGTCTTTGCACATGAGATGGGTTTCCTGAATACTGCACACTGATGGGTCTTAACTGTTTATCCAATTTGCCAGTCTACATCTTTTAACTGGAGCATTTAGCCCACTTACATTTAAGGTTAATATTGTTATGTGTGAATTTGATCCTGTCATTATGATGTTAGCTGGTTGTTTTGCTCATTACTTGATGCAGTTTCTTCCTAGCATCGATGGCCTTTACAATTTGGCATGTTTTTGCAGTGGCTGGTACCAGTTTCTCCTTTCCATGTTTAGTGCTTCCTTCAGGAGCTCTTGTAAGGCAGGCCTTGTGGTGACAAAGTCTCTCGACATTTGTTTTCTATAAAGGATTTTACATCTCCTTCAATTATGAAGCTTAGTTTGGCTGAATATGAAATTTTAGGTTGAAAATTCTTATTTTTAAGAATGTTGAATATTGGCTCCTACTCTCTTCTGACTTGTAGAGTTTCTACCGAGAGATCTGCTGTTAGCCTGATGGGCTTCCCTTTGTGGGTAACCTGTTCTTTCTCTCTGCTTGCCCTTAACGTTTTTTCCTTCATTTCAACTTTGGTGAATCTGACAGTTATGTGTCTTGGAGTTGCCCTTCTCAAGGAGTATCTTTGTGGCATTCTGTGTATTTCCCGAATTTGAATGTTGGCCTGCCTTGGTAGGTTAGGGATGTTCTCCTGGATAATATCCTGAAGAGTGTTTTCCAACTTGTTTCCATTCTCCCCATCACTTTCAGGTTGACCAATGGACATTGATTTCGTTTTTTCACATAATCTCATATTTCTTGGAGGCTTTTTAGTTTCTTTTTACTCTTTTTCTCTAAACTTCTCCTCTCACTTCACTTCATACATTTGATCTTCAATCACTGATACCCTTTCTTTCACTTGACCAAATCGGCTACTGAAGCTTGTGCATGCATCATGTAGTTCTCATACCATGGTTTTCACCTCCATCAGGTCATTTAATGTCTTCTTTGTGCTGTTTATTCTAGTTAGCCATTTGTCTAATCTTTTTCAAGGTTTTTAGTTTCTTTGCGATGGGTTTGAACATCCTCCTTTAGCTTGGAGAAGTTTTCTATTACCAATTATCTGAAGCCTTCTTCTCTCAACTCGACAAAGTCATTCTCCATCCAGCTTTGTTCTGTTGCTGGTGAGGAGCTGCATTCCTTTGGAGGAGAAGAGGCACTCTGATTTTTAGAATTTTCAGCTTTTCTATTCTGGTTTCTCCCCATCTTTCTGGTTTTATCTACATTTGTTCTTTGATGATGGTGACATACCAATGGAGTTGGGTGTGGATGTCCTTTCTGTTTGTTAGTTTTCCTTCTAACAGGCAGGACCCTCAGCTGCAGGTCTGTTGGAGTTTACTGGAAGTCCACGCCACACCCTATTTGCCTGGGTATCAACAGCAGAGGCTGCAGAACAGCAAATATTGCAGAACGGCAAATGTTGCTGCCTGATCCTTCCTCTGGTTGCTTCGTCTCAGAGGGGCACCCGGCTGTATGAGGTGTCAGTCAGCCCCTACTGGGAGGTGTCTCCCAGTTAGGCTACTTGGGGGTCAGGGGCCCATTTGAGGAGGCAGTCTGTCTTTTCTCAGGTATCAAACTCCATGCTTGGAGAACCACTACTCTCTTCAAAGCTGTCAGACAGGGACACTTAAGTCTGCAGAAGTTTCTGCTGCCTTTTGTTCGGTTATGCCCTGCCCCTGGATGTGGAGTCTACAGAGGCAGGCAGGCCTCCTTGAGCTGTGCTGGGTTCTACCCAGTTCAAGCTTCCTGGCCACTTTCTTTACCTACTCAAGCCTCAGCAGTTGTGGACGCCTCTCCCCCAGCCTCGCTGCCACCTTTCAGTTTGATCTCTGACTGCTGTACTAGCCGTGAGTGAGGCTCCATGGATGTGGGACCCTCCTAGCTAGATGCGGGATGTAATCTCCTGGTGTGCTGTTTGCTAAGACAGTTGGAAAAGTGCAGTATTAGGTTTGGAGTGTCCCAATTTTCCAGGTAGCATCTGTCCTGACTTCCCTTGGCTAGGAAATGGAATTCCCTGACCCCTTGCACTTCTCGAGTGAGGTGATTCCCTACCCTACTTCAGCTCACACTCTGTGGGTTGCACTCACCATCCAACAAGCCCCAGTGAGATAAGCCTGGTACCTCAGTTGGAAATGCAGAAATCAACCATCTTCTTCTTTTTTATTTTTATGATCTTCAAATCTTTTTATATATATATATACTTTATGTTCTAGGGTATGTGTGCACAACGTGCAGGTTTGTTACATATGTACACATGTGCCATGTTGGTGCACTGCACCCATTAACTCGTCATTTACATTACGTATATCTCCTAACGCTATCACTCCCCCCTACCCACTCAACAATAGGCCCTGATGTGTGTGTTCCCCTTTCTGTGTCCAAGTGATCTCATTGTTCAATTCCCACCTATGAGTGAGAACATGTGGTGTTTGGTTTTCTGTTCTTGCGATAGTTTGCTGAGAATGATGGTTTCCAGCTGCATCCATGTCCCTACAAAGGATCCTTTTTTATGGCTGCATAGTATTCCATGGTGTATATGTGCCACATTTTCTTAATCCGGTCTGTCACTGATGGACATTTCTGTTGGTTCCAAGTTTTTGCTATTGTGAATAGTGCCACAAAAGACATAAGTGTGCATGTGTCTTTATAGCAGCATGATTTATAATCCTTTGGGTATATGCCCACTAATGGGAGGGCTGGGTCAAATGTATTTCTAGTTCTAGATCCTTGAGGAATCGCCACACTGTTTTCCACAATGGTTGGACTAGTTTACAATCCCACCAACAGCGTAAAAGTGTTCCTATTTCTCCACATCCTCTCCAGCACCTGTTGTTTCCTGACTTTTTAATGATTGCCATTCTAACTGGTGTGAGATGGTATCTCATTGTGGTTTGAATTTCCATTTCTCTGATGGCAAGTGATGATGACCATTTTTTCATGTGTCTGTTGGCTGTATAAATGTCTTCTTTTGAGAAGTGTCTGTTCATATCCTTTGCCCACCTTTTGATGGGATTGTTTGTTTTTTTCTTTCTTTCTTTTTTTTTTTTTTGTTTTTTGTTTTTGTTTTTGAGATGGAGTCTCACTCTGCCGCCCAGGCTGGAGTGCAGTGGTGCTATCTGCGCTCACTGCAAGCTCCATTGCCTCCTGGGTTAATGCCATTCTCCTGCCTCAGCCTCCATAGAAGCCTGGACTACAGGTGTCTGCCACCACGCCTGGCTAATTGTTTTTTGTATTTTCAGTAAAGATGGGGTTTCACTGTGTTTGCCAGGATGGTCTCGATCTCATGACCTCGTGATCCACCCACCTCGACCTCCTAAAGTGCTGGGATTACAGGAATGAGCCACTGTGCATGGCCTGTTTGCTTTTTTCTTGTAAATTTGTTTGAGTTCTTTGTAGGTTCTGGATATTAGCCCTTTGTCAGATGAGTAGATTGCAAAAATTTTCTCCCATTCCGTAGGTTGCCTGTCCACTCTGATGGTAGTTTCTTTTGCTGTGCAGAAGCTCTTTAGTTTAATTAGATCCCATTTGTCAATTTTGGCTTTTGTTGCTGTTGCTTTTGGTGTTTTAGACTTGAAGTCATTGCCCATGCCTATGTCCTGAATGGTATTACCTATGTTTTCTTCTAGGGTTTTTATGGTTTTAGGTCAAACATTTAAGTCTCTAATTCATCTTGAATTAGTTTTCATATAAGGGAGTAAGGAAAGGATCCAGTTTCAGCTTTCTACTTATGGCTAGCCAATTTTCCCAGCACCATTTTTAAAATAGAGAATTCTTTCCCCATTTCTTGTTTTTGTCAGGTTTATCAAAGATCAGATGGCTGTAGATGTGTGGTATTATTTCTGAGGACTCTGTTCTGTTCCATTGGTCTATATCTCTGCTTTTGTACCAGTACCATGTTGTTTTGTTTACTGTAGCCTTGTAATATAGTTTGAAGTTAGGTAGTGTGATGCTTCCAGCTTTGTTCTTTTGGCTTAGGATTGTCTTGGCAATGCGGGCTCTTTTCTGGTTCTATTTGAACTTTAAAGCTGTTTTTTTCCAATTCTGTGAAGAAAGTCATTGGTAGTTTGATGGGGATGGCATTGAATCTCTAAACTCCCTTGGGCAGTATGGCCATTTTCATGATATTTATTCTTCCTATCCACGAACCTGGTATGTTCTTCCCTTTGTTTGTGTCCTCTTTTATTTCACTGAGCAGTGGTTTGTAGTTCTCCTTGAAGAGGTACTTCACATCCCTTATAAGTTGGATTCCTAGGTATTTTATTCTCTTTGAAGCAATTGTGAATGGAAGTTCATTCATGATTTGGCTCTCTCTTTGTCTGTTATTGGCGTATAAGAATGCTTGTGATTTTTACACATTGATTTTATATCCTGAGACTTACTGAAGTTGTTTATCAACTTAAGGATATTTTGGACTGAGATGATGGGGTTTTCTAAATATATAATCATGTCATCTGCCAACATGGACAATTTGACTTCTTCTTTCCTAACTGAATACCCTTTATTTATTTCTGTTGCCTGATTACCCTAGCTAGAACTTCCAACACTGTATTGAATAGGAGTGGTGAGAGAGGACATCCCTGTCTTGTGCCAGTTTTCAAAGGGAATGCTTCCAGTTTTTGCCAATTCAGTATGATATTGGCTTTGGGTTTGTCATAAATAGTTCTTATGATTTTGAGATACATTCCATCAATACCGAATTTATTGAGAGTTTTTAGCATGAAGGGCTGTTGAATTTTGTCAAAGGCCTTTTCTGCAACTATTGAGATAATCATGTGGTTTTTGTCTTTGGTTCTGTTTATATGCTGAATTCCATTTATTGATTTGCATATGTTGAACCAGCCTTGCAATCCAGGGATGAAGCCCACTTGATCATGGTGGATAAGCTTTTTGATGTGCTGCTGCATTCAGTTTGCCAGTATTTTATTGAGGATTTTTGCATCGATGTTCATCAGGGATATTCATCTAAAATTCTCTTTTTTTGTTGTTGTATCTCTGCCAGGCTTTGGTGTCAGGATGATGTTGGCCTCATAAAATGAGTTAGGGGGGATTCCCTCTTTTTCTATTGATTGGAATAGTTTCCGAAGGAATGCTACCAGCTCCTCCTTTTACCTCTGGTAGAATTCGGCTGTGAATCTGTCTGGTCCTGGACTTTTTTTGTTTGGTAGGCTATTAATTATTGCCTCAAATTCAGAGCCTGTAAATCACCCATCTTCTGCGTCACTCATGCTGGTAGCTGTAGACTGGAGCTGTTCCTATTTGGCCATCATGGAACTTCCCATCATATGCTTTTTGTCCTTCATTCTGTTGATATGATCTATTAAATTGATTGATTAGTTTATGTTGAAGCATGCTTCTATTTCTGGGATAAAACTCACCTGGTCAAGGTGAATGATCTTTATAATATGTTTTTGAATTCTATTTCTTAGTATTTGTTGAGTATTTTCCCATCAATATTCCCAAGGGATATTGGTCTGCAGTTTACTATTTTTGATATATCTTTTTCTGGTTTTGGTTTGGGGCAGTAACACTGGTCTCCTAAAATGAGTTTGAAAGCATTTCCTCCACCTCCATTTTTTAGAATATTGTGAGAATGATTGGTATTAGTTCTTCTTTAAATGTGTGGTAGAAATCAGCAGTGATGCCATCTGGTCCTGGGCTTTCCTTTTTTGGAAGACTTTTTATTGTGGCTTTGATGTCACTTTCTTATTGGTCTGGTCAGGTTTTGGATTTCTTCATTGTTCAATCATGGTACGTGATAAGAGAAAAATTAGGTAGTTAGGATGGGTTTTTGGTAAAACAGAGAAATAGCCTGAAAAATCAGGCTAGATTTAAAAAAAAAAAATCAGGCTACAGGCAGAGATTTAAAAAAAAAAAAAAAAAAAAAAAACTTACACAAGCCTCTGACTCACTCGAATAAAGGAACAAGGCCCAATATGGAAACATCCTTGTTCTTTGTGCCTAAGACATGCCCGCAACTACTCTAATAAGGGAAAAAAGTCCAAACATAAAAATTCCTTGGTCCTTTGTATAACCAACAGACTTCCAGGAAATAGTCTCTTCATCTTTTGTAACCATGCATGTGGTGGGCTCCAGTGGGTTCTGGTGGACACTTTCCTTTCGTTTTCTAGAAACACTTTGGACTTTGAGCTGAGCCATTATGAATCATCACTTCAGTCTCTGACTGGTCCTGGGCCATGGTCCTGGGACAAACTTCCACTTTAACTCCTGATTGGTCCAGGGCCAAACTGAATAACACTTTCTCCAAGATCAGTCAACACATTTCTTCCATTTCCAGTCCATAAAGTCCCCAGACCCCATCTGCATAGTGCACAACCCATTTGGGACCCTCCCTCCACTACAGAGAACTTTCACTTATTAAACTTTCACTCCAACCTCACGCTTGTGTCCACGTTCCTTAATCTTCTTAGATATAAAACAAAGAACTCCACCTACTACTTGGGACAATGAAAAACTACTACATTATGATACATTAACAAGACTACAACAGTTGTATATGTCTAGGAATTTATTCATTTCCTTTAGGTTTTCCAAATTATTGGCATATATTTTCTCATCATAGCCATTAATGATCCTTTGAATTTCTGCAGTATCAGTTGTAATTTTTTGTATGTCTGATTTTATTTGTTTGGGTGATTTCTCTCTTTTCCTTAGTGTGGCTAAAGGTTTGTTAATTTTGTTTCAGTTTTCAAAAAAAATTTTTTTTGTTGTTTTGTTGATTATTTATATTGTTTTAATTTTTTTCAATTTCATTTACTTCTGTTCTGCTTTTCTTATTTTTTTTCTTCTACCATCTTTAAGGTTGGTTTCTTCTTGCTTTTCTAGTTCTTTTAGACACATGTTAAGGTTGTTAGAGTTTTTCTCCTCCTTTGTGTAGTCACATATATGTATAAATGTACCTCTTACTGTTGCTTTTAATGCATTCCATAGGTTTATGTATGTTGTATTTCTATTGCCATTTGCTTCAATAAATTTTTCAATTTTCCTCTGTATTTCTTCTTTGACCCGCTGCTGATTCAGGAATATATTGTCTAATTTCTATGTGTTTTTACAACTTTCAAAATACCTCTTTATTGATTTCTAATGTTATTTTGTTGTGGTGTGAGGAGATTCTTGATAGTATTACAATTATTTGAATATTTTAATACATCCTCTTATTGAATTGACTGCTTTATGTAACATTGTGACCACCTTTGTCTCTTATAGTTTTTGTTTTGAAATCTATTCCGTCTGATATAGTTATTTCTACTCCTGCATATTTTTATTTTGTTTCCATTGGCCTGGAGTATCTTTTTCCATCCATTTACTTTCAGTCTATGTGTCTTTTGTAGGTGAAGTGTGCTTCTTACAGGCAGCAGATTGCTGTGTCTTCTTTTTTTAAATCCTTTCAAATATTCGTTTTGTGACATTCTTGTCCTTCTTTTCTACTCTCCTGTTTTCCTGTTAGTGAAAGTGATTTTCTCTTGTGCTATGATTTTATTTCTTGCTTTTTTAAACGTATCTATTGATTTTTAAAAAATATTTTAATGTGCCTCAGTTTATCTTTTTTTAATTTATTTTTTATTATTATTATGCTTTAAGTTCTAGGGTACATGTGCATAACGTGCAGGTTTGTTACATAGGTATACTTGTGCCATGTTGCTGTGCTGCACCCATCAACTCGTCAGCACCCATCAACTCGTCATTTACATCAGGTATAACTCCCAATGCAATCCCTCCCCCCTCCCCCCTCCCCATGATAGGCCCCGGTGTGTGATGTTCCCCTTCCCAAGTCCAAGTGATCTCATTGTTCAGTTCCCACCTATGAGTGAGAACATGTGGTGTTTGGTTTTCTGTTCTTGTGATAGTTTGCTAAGAATGATGGTTTCCAGCTGCATCCATGTCCCTACAAAGGACACAAACTCATCCTTTTTTATGACTGCATAGTATTCCATGGTGTATATGTGCCACATTTTCTTAATCCAGTCTGTCACTGATGGACATTTGTGTTGATTTCAAGTCTTTGCTATTGTGAATAGTGCCACAATAAACATACGTGTGCATGTGTCTTTATAGCAGCATGATTTATAATCCTTTGCGTATATACCCAGTAATGGGATGGCTGGGTCATATGGTACATCTAGTTCTAGATCCTTGAGGAATCGCCATACTGTTTTCCATAATGGTTGAACTAGTTTACAATCCCACCAACAGTGTAAAAGTATTCCTATTTCTCCACATCCTCTCCAGCACCTGTTGTTTCCTGACTTTTTAATGATCGCCATTCTAACTGGTGTGAGATGGTATCTCATTGTGGTTTTGATTTGCATTTTTCTGATGGCCAGTGATGATGAGCATTTTTTCATGTGTCTGTTGGCTGTATGAATGTCTTCTTTTGAGAAGTGTCTGTTCATATCCTTTGCCCACTTTTTGATGGGGTTGTTTGTTTTTTTCTTGTAAATTTGTTTGAGTTCTTTGTAGGTTCTGGATATTAGCCTTTTGTCAGATGAGTAGATTGCAAAACTTTTCTCCCATTCTGTAGGTTGCCTGTTCACTCTGATGGTAGTTTCTTTTGCTGTGCAGAAGCTCTTTAGTTTAATTAGATCCCATTTGTCAATTTTGGCTTTTGCTGCTGTTGCTTTTGGTGTTTTAGACATGAAGTCTTTGCCCATGCCTATGTTCTGAATGATATTACCTAGGTTTTCCTCTAGGGTTTTTATGGTATTAGGTCTAACATTTAAGTCTAATCTATTGATTTTTTAAATTTGAGGTTATTACAAGGACTGCAAACACTGTCTGATAACTCATTATTTTAAACTGATTACAAGTTAACAGTCTTTGCATAAACAGACAACAAACAAGAAAAAAATAAAACTAATAAAAACTCTACACTGCAACTTCATTCCCTCACTTTTTAACTTTTTGTTGTTACTATTTATGTCTTGAAAATATGTCTACGCCTTGAAATGTTGTTGCAGTTATAATTTTTGATTAGTTCATCACTTAGCTTTTGTACTTAGGATAAGAGTAGTCAATACACCACAATTACAGTGTTATAATACTCTCTGGGTTTTGTGTGTATGTACTTACCATTACCAATGAGTTTTGCACGTTCAGATGATTTCTTTTTGCTTATTAACATCTGCTTTTTAATCGACATACTGTCTTTAGCATTTCCTGTAGGACAGGTCTAGTGTTGACATATTTCTTGAAGCAAATGACAATAGAAATACAATATACATAAACCTATGGAATACATTGAAAGCAATAGTAAGAGGGACATTTATACATATATGCGACTACACAAAGGAGAAGAAAAACTCAAACAACCTCACCACGTGTCTAAAATAACTAGAAAAGCAAGAAGAAGCCAACCACAAAGATAGTAGAAAAAAATGAAATAAGAAAGGCAGAGCAGAAGTATTAATAATAAGACTGGTCTCATAAAATGGGCTTGGAAGCATTTCCTCCACCTCTGTTTTTTAGAATACTGTGTATAAAGTATAAGAAAAAGGTCTAGTTTCTGTTTTCTGCATATGGCTAGCCAGTTTTCCCAGCATCATTTATTAAATAGGGAATTATTTCTTCATTGCTTGTTTTGTTAGGTTTGTTGAAGATCAGATGGTTGTACATATGTGATGTTACTTCTGATGTCTCTATTCTGTTCCATTGGTCTATATATCTGTTTTGGTACCAGTATCATGCTGTTTTGGTTACTGTAGTCTTGTAGTATAATTGGAACTCAGGTAGCATAATGCCTCCCGCTTTGTTCTTTTTGCTTAGGATTGTCTTGGCTATATGGTCTCTTTTGGTTCTGTATAAAATTTAAAGTAGTTTTTTTTTTTTAATTCTGTGAAGAAAATCACTGGTAGCTTGATGGGAATAGCATTGAATCTAATAGATGCATAACACTCCTTTAGATGAGAAGTTCAAGATGTATGCTTACTACTTCCTTATTCTTGAACATTTTGATTTTGACATCAATGATTTCTGCAAGAAAGATTCATAGGTGGCACTTACATTGGTAAATCATATATCTTGATATCAAATAAGTCTAATGAAATTGAGAAATGAGCATCATTTGCTTTAATTAAATTTCTGTTGCGGGGTGGAGAAATATGGTGGAATAGATGGCTTAACCAATCATCCTCCTTGCAAGGGAACCAATTTGACAACTATCTACACAGTAAAAGCATATTTATAAGAACCAAAAACCAGGTTATCACTCACAGGACTTGGTTTCAACTTTATCTCACTGAAAGCGGCACTGAAGTGCTAGAAAAAATTTTGAATTGCTGACACCTTCCCTCCCTCATTTCCCAGCAGCAGTTGTGAGGCTCAGAGAGAGAATCTTTGCAGTTGGGAGAGGGAGAATTCAGCAATTGTGAGACATTGCATTGAACTCAATGCTGCCCTGTTGTAGTGGAAAGCAAACTGGACCGAATTCAGCTGATGCATGCTTATGTAGTGAGCATTTGAACCAGGCCTAGCCAAACAGGAATCACCCATCCTTGTGGTTGGAAATTTAGTTCTGGCAAGCCTCACCACCTCAGGCTGGAGTGCTCTGGGGCCCTATACAAACTTGAAAGGCAGTTTAGGCCACAAAGAATGCAATTCCTAAGCAAGTCTTAGGATTGACTGTGCTCACAATTAGTGCATATTATTTCATGTGTATATGTACCACATTCTCTTTATCCAGTGCACCATTTATGGGCACCAAGGTTGATTCAATAACTTCGCTATTGTGAATAGTGCAGCAATGAACATACAAGCACCTGTGTGTTTCTGGTAGAATTATTTATTTACTCTTCGTTATTTATCCAGAAATGGGATTGATGGGTTGAAATGTAGCTCTATTTTAAGTTCTTCAAGAAATTTCCAAACTGCTTTCCACAGTGGCTTAAATAATTTACATTCATATCAAGAGTGTATAAACATTGGCTTTTCTCCACAGCCTCATCAGAATCTGTCATTTTTTGACTTTTTCAGAATAGTCATTCTGACTGGTGTGAGATGCTACATCATTGTGGTTTTGATTTGCATTTCCCTGGTAATTAGATATAAATTATCTTTTGTATGTTTGTTCACTGCTTGCATGTCTTCTTTTGAGAGGTGTCTGTTCAGGTCTTTTACCAACTTTTTAATGGAGTTATTTGTTTTATGCTTATTGATTTGTGTATTTTCTTACAAATTATGGATATTGCACCTCTGTCAGATGCATAGTTTGTGAACATCGCCTTCCATTCTGTAGGTTATTTATTCTGTTGATAGTTTCTTTTGCTGTGCAGAAGCTCTTTCATTTAATTAGGCTTGACTTCTCAATTTTTGGTTTTATTGCAATTGCTTTTGGGGACTTGGTCAAGAACTCCTTGCCAAGGCCTTAGGTGAGAAGGATATTTCCTAGGTTTCCTGCTAGGATCTTTATCATTTGAGGTCTTACATTTAAATATCTAATCCATCTTGAGTTTATTTTTGTATACAATGAAAGGCAGGAATCCAGTTTCATTTTTCTGCATATAGCTAGCCAGTTATTCCAGCACCACTGTTTGAACAAAAAGTTCTTTCCCCATTGCTTGTTTTCTTCAACATTGCCAGGATTGTTTTCCAAGCCTTGGCCCTCAATCTTTTTAATTCCCTGAGATACAAAGGTTATATCAATAAATTCACATTTATTGATTTGCATATATTGAACCATCTTTGCCTTCCTGATAGAAAACCCACTTGGTCATAAAGCTTTATCTTTCTGGATGTGCTCCTACATTTGGTTTGCTAGTACCTTGTTGATTCTTGTGTGTACATTTCTCAGGGATATTGATCAGTGATTTTCCTTTTTGTTTATATCCTTATCTGTTTTTGGTATCAGGGTGATACTTGCCTCATAGAGTGAAGTAGGGAGAATTTCTTGAATATTTTGGAATAGTTTCAGAAAAATCAGTATTAGCATGTACATTTGGTAGAATTCAGTTCTGAATCCATCTTGTCCTGATAATTTCTCTGTTGGGAGATTTGTAATTACTGATTCAATCTTGCTACTCTATCGGTGTGCTCAGGTTGTCTATTTTTCTGATTAAATCTTGAGAGCTTATTTGTTTCTAAAAATCTGTTCGTTTCCTCCAGGTTTCTAGTTTGTGAGTGTATAGGTGTTCATAATTGTCTCTGATGACTTTTGTATTTCTGAGGTATCTGTTGTAATGTCTTTTAAAAAAATATTTCCAATTTTCTTTACTTGGATCTTCTCTTTTCGTTTTTGGTCATTCTTCCTAGTGGTTTACCAGCTTTGCTTATCTTTTCAGAGATCAACTTTCAGTTTCATTGTTCCTTTAAATTGTTTATTAGGCATCTGCTTCTTTTATTTCTACTCTGATTTTTATTTCTTTTTTTCTGCTAATTTTGGATATGGTTTGTTCTTCCTTTTGTATCTTCTGAGGTATAACATAAGGTTACTAATTTGTGATTTTTAAATCTTTTTGACATAGTCATTTAATGCTATACTATTTCCTCTTAGCATTGCTTTTGCTGTATCCCATAAGTTTAGCTATGCTGTGTTTCCACTTTCATTTCTTTCAAGGCTTTTAGAATTTCCATCTTAATTTCTCCATGGAACCAATGATTATTATTAACATGGTGTTTAATTTCCAAATATTTATATTTTCCAAGTTGCTCTTAATATTGATTTGTAATTTTATTCACCTGTGGTCTGGGAAGATACTTGGTAAAATTTTGATTTTTTAAAATTTGCTACGAGTTATTATGTGGCATAATATACGGTCTGTCTTGATAATTTTTCCATGTGCTCATGAAAAGAATGTCCATTCTGCAGTTATTGGGTAGAATATTTCATAAATGATTGTTACGTCTGTTTTGTTTAAAGTCCAATTTAAGTCGATTTTTTAAAAAAATTTCTGTCTTGATGTTCTGTCTAATGCTTGGAGTGTTGTACTGAAGTCCTCCATTATTATTGTATTTCTGTCTCAATCTTTTCTGGGTGCAAGCTGTTGAGTGCATATACTTAGAATTATTATACACTCTTGCTGAACTGATCCTTTAATAATTCTGTAACAACGTTCTTTGTCTTTTGTTACGGTTTTTTATTTAAAGCCTATTTTATCTCATGTAAGTATAGCTGTTTCTGATCAAAGTTTCTTTCTGTTTGTATGGAATATCTTTTACCACCACTTTCAGTCTATATGTGTCTGCACAGTTAAGGCAAACTTTTAATAAGCGGAATACACTTGAATTATGTATGTATGTATGTATGTATGTATGTATGTATTTATTTATTTATATTGTTATACTTTAAGTTCTAGGGTACATGTGCATAACGTGCAGGTTTGTTACATAGGTATACTTGTGCCGTGTTGGTGTGCTGCACACATCAACTCGTCAGCACCCATCAACTTGTCATTTACATCAGGTATAATTCCCAATGCAAACCCTCCCCCCTCCACATTCCCCAAAATAAGCCCCACTGTGTGATGTTCCACTTCCCAAGTTCAACTGATCTAATTGTTCAGTTTCCACCTATGAAAGAGAACATGCGGTGTTTGGTTTTCTGTTCTTGCAATAGTTTGCTGAGAATGATGGTTTCCAGCTGCATCCATGTCCCTACAAAGGACACAAACTCATCCTTTTTTATGGCTGCATAGCATTCCATGGTGTATGTGTGCCACATTTTCTTAATCCAGTCTGTCACTGATGGACATTTGGGTTGATTCCAAGTCTTTGCTATTGTGAATAGTGCCACAATAAACATACGTGTGCATGTGTCTTTATAGCAGCATGATTTATAATCCTTTGGGTATATACCCAGTAATGGGATGGCTGGGTCATATGGTACTTCTAGTTCTAGATCCTTGAGGAATCGCCATACTGTTTTCCATAATGGTTGAACTAGTTTACAATCCCACCAACAGTGTAAAAGTGTTCCTATTTCTCCACATCCTCTCCAGCACCTGTTGTTTCCTGACTTTTGAATGATTGCCATTCTAACTGGTGTGAGATGGTATCTCATTGTGGTTTTGATTTGCATTTCTCTGATGGCCAGTGATGATGAGCATTTTTTCATGTGTCTGTTGGCTGTATGAATGTCTTCTTTTGAGAAATATCTGTTCATATCCTTTACTCATTTTTTGATGGGGTTGTTTGTTTCTTTCTCATAAATTTGTTTGAGTTCTTTGTAGGTTCTGGATATTAGCCCTTTGTCAGATAAGTAGATTGCAAAAATTTTCTCCCATTCTGTAGGTTGCCTGTTCACTGTGATGGTAGCTTCTTTTGCTGTGCAGAAGCTCTTTAGTTTAATTAGATCCCATTTGTCAATTTTGACTTTTGTTGCCGTTGCTTTTGGTGTTTTAGACATGAAGTCCTTGCCCATGCCTATGTCCTGAATGGTATTACCTAGGTATTCTTCTAGGGTTTTTATGGTATTAGGTCTAA
Source organism: Macaca thibetana thibetana (assembly GCF_024542745.1). Lineage (NCBI taxonomy): Eukaryota > Metazoa > Chordata > Mammalia > Primates > Cercopithecidae > Macaca > Macaca thibetana. The sequence continues at coordinate 56,998,023 of NC_065598.1, forward strand.
CATTTAAGTCTCTAATCCATCTTGAATTAATTTTCGTATAAGGAGTAAGGAAAGGATCTAGTTTCAGCTTTCTACTTATGGCTAGCCAAATTTCCCAGCACCATTTATTAAATAGGAAATCCTTTCCCCATTTCTTGTTTTTGTCAGGCTTGTCAAAGATCAGATGACTGTAGATGTGTGGTATTATTTCTGAGGACTCTGTTCTGTTCCATTGGTCTATATCTCTGTTTTGGTACCAGTACCCGGCTGTTTTGGTTACTGTAGCCTTGTAGTGTAGTTTGAAGTCAGGTAGCGTGATGCCTCCAGCTTTGTTCTTTTGACTTAGGATTGTCTTGGCAATGCGGGCTCTTTTTTGGTTCCATATGAACTTTAAAGCAGTTTTTTTCCAATTCTGTGAAGAAACTCATTGGTAGCTTGATGGGGATGGCATTGAATCTCAAAATTACCTTGGACAGTATGGCCATTTTCACGATATTGATTCTTCCTATCCATGAGCATGGTATGTTCTTCCATTTGTTTATGTCTTGTTTTATTTCACTGAAGCAGTGGTTTGTAGCTCTCCTTGAAGAGGTCCTTCACATCCCTTGTAAGTTGGATTTCAAGGTGTTTTATTCTCTTTGAAGCATTTGTGAATGGATGTTCATTCATGATTTGGCTCTCTGTTTGTCTATTACTGGTGTATAAGAATGCTTGTGATTTTTGCACATTAATTTTGTATCCTGAGACTTTGCTGAAGTTGCTTATCATGTTAAGAAGGTTTTAGGCTGAGATGATGGGATTTTCTAAATATACAATCATGTCATCTGCAAACAGGGACAATTTGACTTCTTCTTTTCCTAACTGAATACCCTTTGTTTCTTTCCCTTGCCTGATTGCCCTACCCAGAACTTCCAACACTATGTTGAATAGGAGTGGTGAGAGAGGGCATCCCTGTCTTGTGCCAGTTTTCAAAGGGAATGCTTCCAGTTTTTGCCCATTCAGTATGATATTGACTGTGGGTTTCTCATAAGTAGCTCTTATTATTTTGAGATACGTTCCATCAATACTGAATTTATTGAGAGTTTTTAGCATGAAGGGCTGTTGAATTTTGTCAAAGGCCTTTCTGCATCTATTGAGATAATCATGTGGTTTTTGTGTTTGATTCTGTTTATATGCTGGATTACATTTATTGATTTGGGTATGTTGAATGAGCCTTGCATCCCAGGGATGAAGCCCACTTGATCACAGTGGATAAGCTTTTTGATGTGCTACTGGATTCGGTTGGCCAGTATTTTATTGAGGATTTTTGCAGCGATGTTCATTAGGGATATTGGTCTAAAATTCTCTTTTTTTGTTGTGTCTCTGCCAGACGTTGGTATCAGGATGATGTTGGCCTCATAAAATGAGTTAGCGAGGATTCCCTCTTTTTCTATTGATTGGAATAGTTTCAGAAGGAATGGTACCAGCTCTTCCTTGTACCTCTGGTAGAATTCAGCTGTGAATCCATCTCATCCCGGACTCTTTTTGGTTGGCAGGCTATTAATTATTGCCTCAATTTCAGAGCCTGCTATTGGTCTATTCAGGGATTCAGCTTCTTCCTGGTTTAGTCTTGGGAGAGTATAAGTGTCCAGGAAATTATCCATTTCTTCTAGATTTTCTAGTTTATTTGCATAGAGGTTTTTATACTATTCTCTGATGGTAGTTTGTATTTCTGTGGGATCGGTGGTGATATCCCCTTTATCATTTTTTATTTCGTCTATTTGATTCTTCTCTCTTTTCTTCTTTATTAATCTTGCTGCGGTCTATCAATTTTGTTGATCTTTTCAAAAACCAACTCCTGGATTCATCGATTTTTTGGATGGTTTTTTGCACCTCTATCTCCTTCAGTTCTGCTCTGATCTTAGTTATTTCTTGCCTTCTGCTAGCTTTCGAATGGGTTTGCTCTTGCTTCTCTAGTTCTTTTAATTGTGATGTGAGAGTGTCATTTTTAGATCTTTCCAGGTTTCTCTTGTGGGCATTGAGTGCTATATATTTTCCTCTACACACTGCTTTAAATGTGTCCCAGAGATTCTGGTATGTTGCATCTTTGTTCGCATTGGTTTCAAATAACATCTTTTTTTCTGCCTTCATTTCATCATGTACACAGTAGTCATTCAGGAGCAGGTTGTTCAGTTTCCATGTAGTTGGGCGGTTTGATTGAGTTTCTTAGTCCTGAGTTCTAGTTTGATTGAACTGTGGCCTGAGAGACAGTTTGTTATAATTTCTGTTCTTGTACATTTGCTGAGGAGTGTTTTACTTCCAATTATTGGTCAATTTTGGAATAAGTGCGATGTAGTGCTGAGAAGAATGTATATTCTGTTGATTTGGGGTGGAGAGTTCTGTACATGTCTATTATGTCTGCTTGGTGCAGATATGAGTTCAATTCCTGGATATCCTTGTTACCTTTTTGTCTCGTTGATCTGTCTAATGTTGACAGTGGGGTGTTGAAGTCTCCCATTATTATTGTATGGGAGTCTAAGTCTCTTTGTAAATCTCTAAGGACTTGCCTTATGGATCTGGGTGCTCCTCTATTGGGTGCATATATATTTAGTATGCTTAGCTCTTCCTGTTGAATTGATCTCTTTACCATTATGTAATGGCCTTCTTTGTCTCTTTTGATCTTTGATGGTTTAAAGTCTGTTTTATCAGAGACTAGTATTGCAACCCCTGCTTTTTTTTGTTCTCCATTTGCTTGGTAGATCTTCCTCCATCCCTTTATTTTGAGCCTATGTATGTCTCTGCATGTGAGATGGGTCTCTTGAATACAGCAAACTGATGAGTCTTGATTCATTATCCAGTTTGCCAGTCTGTGTCTTTTAATTGGACCATTGAGTCCATTTACATTTAAGGTTAATATTGTTATGTGTGAACTTGATCTTGTCATTATGATATTAACTGGTTGTTTTGCTCGTTAGTTGATGTAGTTTCTTCCTAGCATCGATGGTCTTTACATTTTGGCATGTTTTTGCAATGACTGGCATTGGTTGTTCCTTTCCATGTTTAGTGCTTCCTTCAGGGTCTCTTGTAAGGCAGGCCTGGTGGTGACAAAATCTCTAAGCATTTGCTTATCTGTAAAGGATTTTATTTCTCCTTCACTGATGAAACTTAGTTTGGCTGGATATGAAATTCTGGGTTGAAAATTCTTTTCTTTAGGAATGTTAAATATTGGCCCCCACTCTCTTCTGGCTTGGAGAGTTTCTGCTGAGACATCTGTTGTTAGACTGATGGGCTTCCCTTTGTGTGTAACCCGATCTTTCTCTCTGGCTACCCTTAACATTTTTTCCTTCATTTCAACTTTGGTGAATCTGACAGTTATGTATCTTGGAGTTTCTCTTCTCGAGGAGTATCTTCATGGCGTTCTGTGTATTTCCCGTATTCGAATGATGGCCTGCCTTACTATTTTGGGGAAGTTCTCCTGGATGATATCCTGAAGAGTGTTTTGCAACTTGGTTCTATTTTCCCTCTCACTTTTAGGCTCCCCAATCCGACATAGATTTGATCTTTTCACATAATCCCATACTTCTTGAAGGCTTTGTTCATTTCTTTTTCCACTTTTTTCTTTAGACTTCTCTTCTCACTTCATTTCTTTCATTTGATCCTGAATCGCTGATACTCTTTCTTCCAGTTGATTGAGTCGCTTGCTGAAGCTTGTGCATTTGTCATGTATTTCTCGTGTCATGGTTTTTATCTCTGTCAGTTCGTTTATGGCCTTCTCACATTGATTATTCTAATTATCCATTCTTCCATTCTTTTTTCAAGATTTTTAGTTTCTTTACTCTGGGTGCATAGTTCCTCCTTTAGCTCTGAGAAGTTTGATCCACCGAAGCCTTCTTCTCTCAAGTCATTCTTCATCCAGCTTTGATCCATTGCTGGTGATGAGCTGCGTTCCTTTGGAGGGGGAGATATGCTCTGATTTTTTGAATTTCCAGCTTTTCTACCCTGCTTTTTCCCCATCTTTGTGATTTTATCTGTCATTGGTCTTTGATGCTGGTGATGTACTGATGGGGTTTTGGTGTGGGTGTCCTTCCTGTTTCTTAGGTTTCCTTCTAACAGTCAGGACACTCAGGTGTAGGTCTGTTGGAGATTGCTTGAGGTCCACTCCAGACCCTGTTTGCCTGGATATCAGCAGCAGAAGCTGCAGAAGATAGAATATTGCTGAAGAGCGAGTGTACCTGTCTGATTCTTGCTTTGGAAGCTTCGTCTCAGGGGTGTACCCCGCCATGTGAGGTGTAGGGTGTCTGTCTCCCCCTAGTAGGGGATGTCTCCCAGTTAGGCTACTCAGGGTTCAGGGACCCACTTGATCAGGCAGTCTGTCCGTTCTCAGATCTCAAACTCCATTTTGGCAGATCCACTGCTGTCTTCAAAGCTGTCAGGCATGGTCGTTTACATCTGCAGAGGTTTCTGGTGCTTTTTTGTTTGTTTGTTTAGCTGTGCCCTGTCCCCAGAGGTGGAGTGTACACAGACAGGCAGGCCTCCTTGAGCTGCTGTGGGCTCCACCCAGTTCGAGCTTCCCAGGGGTTTGCTTACCTACTTAAGCCTCAGCAATTGCGGGTGCCCCTCCCCCAGCCTTGCTGCTGCCTTCCCCTTAGATAGCAGACTGCTGTGCTAGCAATGAGGGAGTCTCCATGGGCATGGGACCCTCCCAGCCAGGTGTGGGATATAATCTCCTGCTGTGCCGTTTGCTAAGACCCTTGGTAAAGTGCAGTATTGGGGTGGGAGTTACCCGATTTTCCAGGTGTTGTGTGTCTCAGTTCCCCTTCCAAGGAAAAGGGATTCCCTTCTCCCTTATGCTTCCCAGGTGAGGCAATGCCTCACCCTGCTTCAGCTCTCACTGGTCGGGCTGCAGCAGCTGACCAGCACCAATTGTCCAGCACTCCCTAGTGAGATGAACCTGGTACCTCAGTTGAAAATGCAGAAATCACCCATCTTCTGTGTCACTGGTCCTGGGAGCTGGAGACTGGAGCTGTTCCTATTTGGCCATCTTGCTCAGCCCTCGAATTATGTTCATCTATTCCACCTATCTATATATTTTATGTGAAGCATTTAATCCATTTGGAAGTAAAGTTAATTGATATGTGTAGTTTTGTTCCTGTTATATTGTAAATTGTTTTATGGTTTCTTAATTATGTATTTGTTTCTGTTTTTGTGGTTTGGTAGAATTGCGTAGTATTTTCATTTGATTCTTTTCTCTTCCCCTTCTGTGATTACCTTACCAATGAGTTTTGTACTTCCATGTGTTTTCATGATGGTGAATATTGTACTTATATTTCCATGTTTAGGGATCCTTTGAGCGTGTCTTGTAGGGCTGGTCTACTGCTGTTGAATTCCCTCCATATTTGATTGTCTGTGAAAGACTTTATTTTTCCTTCCTTTATAATGTTTAATCTTGCCAGATACAAAATATTGACTGTCTGATTTCTTTCTCATAGTTTGAATATACTATTCTATTCTTTTCTGCCCTGTATGGTTTCTGCTGAGGAGTGTACTGTTACTCTGATGGGGTTTCTTTTATAAGGGAATAGACCCTTTCCTCTTGCTGATTTTAGAATTCTTTCTTTCACTTTGCCTTTGGACAGTCTGATTACAATATTCCAATGTGAGGAACTTTTTGCAATGTATTTGCCTGAGTACTATTGGGTCTCGTCTTTCTGTGTGTCTAAACATCTTGCTAGACATGAGATTGTTTCACCAATTATTTTGTTAAATATGTTTACTAAAACTAGTTATCTGTCTTCTCCTTTGGGAATACTGATAATTTGTAAGTTTGGTCACGTTATGTAGTTCCAAACATCTCAAAAGTTTTGTCGATTATTTTGGGTTCATTTCTTTTTATTTCTATTTGACTGGACTATTTCAAAAAGTCTGTCTTCACATTCTGAGATTATTTCTTCTGCTCGGTTTAGTCCATTGTTGAAGCTTTCAAATGTATTTTTAATTTCTTCAATAAATAAATTATTCAGTTCCAGAAGTTCCATTTCCTTTTTTAAAAAAATATATCTATCTCTTTGGTAAATTTCTCATTGATATTCTGAATTGATTTTCTGATTTCTTTTAATTGACTTTTAGATATATCTTCCATCTCATTGAGCTGCTTTAAAATCCATACTTTGAATTCTTTATCTGGCATTTTGAGGTTTTATTTTTGGTTAAGGTTCCTTTGAGGGTGTCATATTACTATGCATTTTCATGATTGCTATATTTTTACATTGATTTTTGTATATCTGGAGCAACAGTCACTTTTCATTTTGGGTTTATTTTCTTTGGGGAAATGATACTTTTTTCTTGAAGATATGACTGACGGTTGTGTAGGGCTATTTGGCTTTGCTTCTGGGTGCAAGTAGTGGTGAAGATTATGTATGATTTCCTTGTCTATATCTGTGGCGTTCTCAGTGTGTTAGGCTGTGGTTATTGGTGGAGGCTGTGATGAAGTTGTACTGGGGACTTGAATGCCTGATGGGCCCTTCTTTATGTTTCAGTGGTAGTAGTCGTTGGGTAATCATGTCTATTCTTATGACCTGAAGTAATGTATGCTGGCACCTGTGTTGGCAGTTGCAGATAGGTCAAACCTTGGGCCTCTGGGTGACTTTCTCAGATGCTGGTTGTAGTAGCAGGGTACTGAATGGGTGAGTGTGCTCTCAATATTCTGAGAAGACCAAGTAGCATGAGCAATGGCAGTTACAGTGGTAGTGATTTACTCTTCTAGTTCCTGAGTACTATGCTCTTTGTTATCTGTTGTTGCTATGGGCTGTCCAGGCTGCTCTCTAGGCCAGTAGGTGGCAGTTGCAGATAGGAGCCAGTTGCAATGGTAGTGGTAGAATTTCTGCCTGACCTCTACCCCATGTAAGATACGCTCAGGTATTCCAGGTGGTAAACTGGGTTGAGGAAAGCCAGGAGCTTGGACCCCACATACTACCTCAGTGAGGGGATGATGCCAGCTGGAGCCAGATTGGCAAGCTTGCACTCAGGCCCCCCATCGCATGCACCAGCTGTGACTTGGGGTTGAAGTGATGTTCAGGTTCCTGGGAAAATGCTTCGGTCAGGGATGCCTGCTGCTGTTCTGAGGTCTTGCCATCTGTTGCAAGTATGGCCAGTCTGTGAATGTTGCTTTGGTTAGTTGGTGGGCAGTTTTTGTCCATTTCACACACCTTAGTCCTGTCAGGTCTTCCTCCCATGTCCCAGGTGAGGCTGCTGAGTAGGCTGATCCATCAGTTCTGGCACATCTGGCCCCCCCATAATTCAGCCCAGGCCATAGGAGACACTGTCTTGCTCAAGACTAAGCCTCTGCAGCAACTCTCATCCTTCTCAAGCCATGGGGAAGAGCCTGGCTTCAGGACCAGTGGCTGGAGTGTACACCATGCCCACTTCTCAGTTCTGATTCCAAGAGTCCCTCCTTCACTCAAGTCCCACTTCCACAAGCTACAGCCTGAGTCTAATGCCAAAGACTGGTGCCTCTCATTTCCAGGACCACACACAGTTTGTTAAGGGCTAGGATTGAGAATGGTATCTTAACGTAAATGCATAGGTCTGACGGAGTGCGTGAAACACTCCCTCAAGCAGTTTCATCTCATGTTCTACTGGTCACTCCCTCAGTTCGAATTCAGGACTTGAGAGAATAGAGGTGCTCTTCTGTGACCTGGATTTATTGATTCCTCAGTGAGAAAGTGAACCACAGAAAGACAGAAAAAGATCCTCTCCCATGGTGGAGACTCTCCCAATTTTCACCTGGTCCCAGCCTTACAAGCTGTCTGCTTTTCTCCTCCTTCCTGGAATTTAGAGTTTCCTTTTACTTTTATGTTGAACTCTTCTGTTACTTCTTGGATAATATACTCAAAGTGTGATAGTCCACATACATTTTTTTTTTTCACCTAACTGGATGAGGCATACTAGAAATACTTCTTGTCAGCCATTTTGGAGAAAGATACACAAAACAAATTTAGAAGTATGCCTTCTACTTTCATTTTTATTTTTTGGTAGAGTTTAAGAAGAACTTGTATTATTATTTTTTGAATGGTATAATTCAGACATGAAGCCATCTGGTACTGGGCTTTTCTTTGTCAAAACATTTTCAATTACTACTTTAATCTCGTTTGTTATTGGTCTGTTAACAGGCTTTCTATTTCTTTGTAATTCAATCTTGCTAGATTGTATGTGTCTAGAAACATCAATTTATTCTAGGTTATCTAATTTGTTGTTATACAGTTGTTTATAATGCACTTTTGATCCTTTTTTATTTCTGAAGCATTCATTGTAATGTCTCCAGCTTTATTTCTAATTTTATCGACTTTTTGGTCCTTTTGTAATCTAGCTAAAAGTATGCCAATTTTGTTTATAGTTTTATGAAACTTACTTTTGTTGATTTTTTTCTATAGTTTTGTTATTCTTTATTTCTGCTCTGATCTTTATTGTTTTCTTTCTTCTGCTAAATTTGAATATAGTTTGTCCTTCTTTTCCTAGTTTCTTGAGGTGTAATGTTAGGTTATTTATTTGAGATCTTTTCTACTTTCTTAATGTAGGCATTTGTCATTATAAACATCTCTCTTAAAACTTCTTTTGGTGCATCCTATGGGTTTTGATATACTTTGTTTCCATTTTCATTTGTCTCAAGATGTTTTTAGATTTCTCTTTGATTTCTTATTTGACCTACTGGTGGTTTGGGAGTGTGCTTTCTAATTTCTGCATGTATGTAAGTTTTCCAGTTTTCCTCCTAGTCTGAAGTGGTATGTAATATTATTTAAATCCTGTTATATTTTCTAAGTTGTTTTGTGGTTATCTGTCTTGCATAATTTTCTATGTATGCTTAAGAAAAATGTGTATTTTGCTGTTGTTGAATGGAATATTCTGTATGTATCTGTTACGTGCATTTGGCCTAAAGTACACTTTAAGTCCAATGTTTCCTTATTGAATGTCTGTCTGGATTATCTATCTGTTGTTTAAACTGGAATATTAAAATATTATACTTTTTATTATATTGTTATATATTTCTCCCTTCAGATTAGACATATGCAGATGTTCTGATTTTGTGTGCATATATTTGCAATTGTTATGAATACTTCTTTTCTTTCTTTTTTTTTCCCCCTGAGGCAGTGTCTCACTCTGTTGTCCAGGCTGGAGTGCAGTGACATGATCAAGGCTCACTGCAGCCTCAACATTTCCAAGTTGAGGTAATCCTCCCACCTCAGTCTCCAAAGTAGCTGGGACTTCAGGCATGCACCAGCACATGTGGAGAATTTTTGTGTATATTTTCAGAGATAGGGTTTTACCATGCTGTCCAGGCTGGTCTCAATCACCTGTGCTCAAGTAATCCACCCATCTTGGCCTCCCAAAGTGCTGAGATTACATGCGTGAGCCACTGAACCCGGTTTGTTGTTATGTATTCTTGATGAGCTGACCATTTTCTCATTATATGTTGACTATTTTTTCTTCATGTGACAATTTTTGACTTAAAGGTTTTTTTTTTCTGTTGTTAGTATAGATATTCTTCCTCTTTATTTTTTATCTCAATTTTTATGAAATGTTTTCTATTTCTTCATTTTTAATCTATTTGTGTCCTTTAAGGTGAAGTGAATCTGCTGTAGTCTGAATATAATTTGTCAGGGAAAGAAGTTGTTATATCAAAAAGACACCTTTGCACATATGTTTATCACAACTGAATTCACAATTGCAACGTTATGAAAGCAACCTGTGTCCATCAACCGATGAGTGAATTAAAAAAATGTGTTACATATACATCGTGGTATGTATATGTAAAACAGAACAAAATAATGTCTTTTGCAGCAACTTGAATGGAACTGGAAGTCATTATTCTAAGTGAAGTAACTTAGGAATGGAAAAGCAAACACTGTGACTTCTCACTCGTAAGTGAGAGTTAAGCTATGGGTACACAAAGGCATACAGAGTGGTACAATGAACATTGGAGACTCTAAAGGAAAAAGGGTTGGAGGGGGTTAGGGATAAAAAACTACATATTGGGCACAATGTGCACTACTCACATAATGGGTGCACTAAAATCTCAGACTTCACCACTATACAATTTTTCCATGTAACCAAGAACAATTTATATTCCAAAAGTACACACACACACACACACACACACACACACACACACACACACACACACACATATGAATATACTTTATCTAGCTTTTTTGATCTATTCACCCTCTCTATATCTTTTGGTTAGATAATGCTCTCAATTTAAATTTCAAGTAATTATTGATAGGTAAGATTTTACTACAGCCATTTTGTCAATTGTTTTCTGCTTGTCTTGTGGATCTGTTTTTCATTTCTTACTCTGTAGCTGTCTTCTTTTGACTTAAGAATTTTCTAGAGTGGCATGTTTTGACTCTTTTCTCTTTATCTTGGGAGTATTTACTATAGGATTTTGATTTATGATTACCATGAGGCTTACCTGAAACATCTTAAAGTTTTACCAGTGTATTTTGAGCTGATAACTTCAATCACATGCAAAAATTTCTCCATGGTAAACTCCATATGTACTTATGGTTTTTTTTGTTTACACCTTTTTTTTTTTTTTTTTTTTTTTGAGATGGAGTCTCGCTCTGTCGCCCAGGCTGGAGTGCAGTGGCCAAATCTCAGCTCACTGCAAGCTCCGCCTCCCGGGTTCACGCCATTCTCCTGCCTCAGCCTCCCGAGTAGCTAGGACTACAGGCGCCCGCCACCTCGCCCAGCTAGTTTTTTGTAATTTTTAGTAGAGACGGGGTTTCACCGGGTTAGCCAGGATGGTCGCGATCTCCTGACCTCGTGATCCGCCCGTCTCGGCCTCCCAAAGTGCTGGGATTACAGGCTTGAGCCACCGCGCCCGGCCTACACCTTTTTATATTGTGTATTCATTAGCAAGTCAGTTTAGCTACAGTTATTTTTAACATTTTTGTTTTTTACCTTTACACTAGAATTAAAAGTGACTTACACACCACCACTATAGAAGTATTCTGAATTTTACTCCATATGTACCTGTACCAGTGAATTTTCTACTTTCATGTGGTTTCGTGTTACTAGTTAGTAGCCTTTTATTTCAGCTTGAAGTAATCCCTTTAGCATTTCTTGAAAGGCTTGTCTAGTGGTGGTAAACATCCCCACCTTCTGTTTGTCTGGGACATTATTTATTTCCTTATTTTGTCTGAAGGGCATCTTTATTAGGTAGAGTATTTTTTGTTGGTCTGCTTTTCTCTTTTCTTTTCCTTCCTTCCTTCCTTCCTTCCTTCCTTCCTTCCTTCCTTCCTTTCTTTCTTTCTTTCTTTCTCTTTCTTTCTTTCTTTTTCTTTCTTTTTTCTTTCTTTCTTTCTTCTTTCTTTATTTCTTTCTTTCTCTCTTCTTTCTTTCTTTCTTTTTCCTTCCTTTTCCTTTCTTTCTTTCTTTCTTTCTCTTTCTTCTTTTTTTTCTTTCTTTCATCTCTCTTTCTTTCCTTCTTTCTTCACTTTGAATACATCATTCTGCTTTCTTATGGCCTACAAGAATTTTGCTGAGAAATCTGGTGATAACCTTCTGAAGGTTTCCTTGTATGATTCTTTCTCTGGCTGATTTCAAAATTTTCCTAGTCTTTTATTTTTGACAATTTGATTACGGCATATTTTAATCAAATTCTTTTTTGTTGAATATGATTTGATATCTTTGAGCTTCATGAACCTGGATGTTCACATCTTTCATCAAATTTGGGAAGACTTCAGTCACTATTTATTTAAATACGCTTTTTGTTGTCGTTGTTTATTTTTCTCTCTTCTTTTTCTATTACCCCTATTATGCAAAAGTTAGCTTTTTTTGATATGGCCCAAAAGACTCTATGGGCTTTTAAAATTCCTTTTTATACTTCTTTCTTCCTCAGACTGAATGTTTTTAAGTGATTTGCCTTGGAGTCCATCTATTTTTTTTTTTTTCCTTCTGCTTGATGCAGCCAACTGTTGAAGCTCTCTACTGCATTTTTACACTTAGTCATTTAGTTTTTTAGCTCCAAAATTTCTGTTTGGTGCTTATTTATGTTTTATATGTTTGTTGAACACCTACTTTTGTTCTTAAAATGTTTTCTTCATTTCACCCAATTTTCTATCTATGTTCTCTTATAGTTTGCTGAGCTTATTTAGAAAAATTATTTTGAAGTATTAGTCAGGCAATTCTTGGATCTTTGACTATTTTAAATTTTATCTTTAATTTACAAATAATAATTATATAAATGTATGGAGTAAAACATGATGTTGTGTTTTATGGTTAATATTAGATATCAACTTGACTGCCTTTAGAAATGTCTGAGTGTGTCTGTGAGGGTGTTGCCAGAGGAGACTGACATTTGAGTCAGTGGACTGAGAGAGGAAGACCGACTCTCAATGTGGATGGCCACCATTCAATCAGCTGTTAGTGCCACTAGAACAAAGCAGGTGGAAGGATGGGGATAAGCAGCTTGCTGAGTCCTTTTGCTCTCTCTCTCTCTCTCTCTCTCTCTCTCTCTCTCTCACTGTCACCTCTCTCTCTCTCTCTGTCTCTTTCTCTCTCTCTCTCTGTCTCTTTCTCTCTCTCTCCCTGTGCTGAATGCTTGCTTCTTCTCCTCCTGCCCTTGGACATCAGACTCCACATTTTTTTAGGTTTTGGACCTGGGACTTGCACAGGCAGCCTCCCAGAGGTTCTCGGGCCTACAGCCTTAGAGCCTTAGACTGAGGGCTGCACTGCCAGCTTCCCTGGTTTTGAAGCTTTCAGACTTGGACTCAGCCATGCTACCAGCTTCTCTTTTGCCAGTTTGGAGATGGCATGCCATGTGACATCACTTTGTAATTGATTGAACCAATTCTCCCAAATAAACTCTTTTTACTATATACATATATCCTATTGGTTCTGTCTCTCTGGAAGACCCTAATACATTTTGATACACATTTAAAATATGAAATGATTCAATAAGTCTAATGAAACAATCACTTCATACGTTTATCATTTTTTGTGGTGAAAACATTTAAATTCTATTTTTCTAGCAATTTTGAAATATGCTATGCCTTATTATTTATTATAATCACTATTCTGTGCAATAGATCACTAAATTTTATCTATATTGTCTAACTGAAACCTTTACCCTTTGATTAATATTTCTCCTTTTCCCATCCATTCACCTCTTCCAGCCTCTAGTAACCATCATTCTGCTCTCTCCTTCTATGAGTTCAATGTTTTAAGATTCCACATATAAGTGAGATCATGCCATATTTCTCTTTCTGTACCTGTCTTATTTTACTTAACATAATATCCTCCAGGTTCATTCATGTTGTGGCAAATGACATAATTTCTCCCTTTTAAAATGTTGAATACTATTCCACTGCATTTATATACCACATTTTGTATCCATTCTCACAATGAACATCTATGTTGTATCTATATCTTAGCTATTGCAAATAATGCTGCAAAGAATATAGGAGTGCAGATATCTTTTTAGCATACTGGTTTCAATTCCATTGGATATATACCCACAAATGGACATATGCAACTTTTGATATATATTCAGAAGCAGACATATTCAATTATTTTGGATATATACCCAGTGGTTGGAACATACGGTAAATCTATTTTTTATTTTCTGAGTAACCTCCATACGGTTTTCCTTAATGGCTGTGTTCATTTACATTCACCAAAAGCCACAAGAGTATTTTTATCTCCACACCCTTGCCAACATTTGTTATCTTTCATCGTTTTTTATTAGTCATTTTAATAGGCATTAAGTAACATGTTATTGTGTTTTTGATTTATATTTCCTCTATGATCAATTTTAACGAGTATTTTTTATCTATGTTGGCTTTTTCTATGTCTTTGATTTACTTTTATTTTTTACTGTTAATTTTTGTGAGTACCTAGTAGGTGTATGTATTTTGAGTTTCATGAGATATTTTTATTTGACAAATGTCTATTTAGGCTCTTTGCCCATCTGGACTGGATTATTTATTTTTTTGCTATTGAGTTGTTTGAGTTTCTTACGTATTTTGGATATTTGCCCCTCAGGAGATGAATGGCTTGCTAATATTTTCTTTCAATCTTTGGGCTGCCTCTTCATTCTATTAGTTGTTTTCTTTGCTGTGCGTAGATTTTTCAGTGTTATCTAAGTCAATATGTTTACTTCCACTTTTGTTTTCTGTGCTTCAGGGGTCATGTCCGAGAAATCTATGTCTAGACCACTGACGTGGAGCATTTTTTTCTGTTTTTTTTTTTTTTTTTTTTTGTAGCTTTATAATTTCAGAGTTTACATTTAAGTCTTTAGCCAACTTTAACTTGATTTTTATATATAGTGGAGATAAGAGTCCAATCTCATTCTCCTTCTTGTGAATATTCAGTTTTCCAAACACTGTTTATTATTGAGAGTGCTCATTCTTTATTGTATGTTCTTAGCACCTTCATCAAAAATCAATTGACCATCATTTCATAAGATTATTTTTGTGCTATTTTGTTCCACTGGTCAATGTTCCCATTTTTATGCCAGTACAATGCTGCTTTGATTACAATAGCTTTGTAATTGATTTTAAGTTAAGGTAGTGTGATGCCTCCAACTTTGGTCTTTTTGTTCAAGATTTGGCTAATTGGGTTTTTTTTTTTTTTTGGTGTAGTTACATGTACATATTAAGTTTTTTTTTTCTATTTTTATGATAAATGACATTGGCATCAAATCTACAGTTCTTTGGAGTTTGTTACTGGAAATTTATTGTGTTTCTTTCATGGTGTCACTTTTCCCCTGATTCCTTGTGATCCACCTCACATTGCGACAGTCTGTGCATTGGAAGGAACAGATACCTCTTCCAAAATTTATGAACTGACCTCAGTAAGTAATGACCTTCACCTGTGGCAGGGGTACATTGGGGTATGCTGTGGTGCAGATTGTAGTGGCACATGGCACCAAATATGGGCTCATACAGTGGCTCCATAGTGGAGGAGTGTCGCACTATTTACATGGTCATTGATGACAAGAGCTATTGAATTTCCATGACAGCAGTGCCTCTATGTCCTCAGCAGTGCCTCTATGCCATGTCTATGACATGGAGCTGAGTCAGGCAGTGGTACTGGGCAGAGCTGTCAGTGTGCACATAATAAGCTGCAGAAGCCAGCTACAGGTGTGTGCACGGGGGTTGGGGCCAGCTGCAGGCTGGTAATAATGTTCCTGCTGGTCGCATTTGTCTATGCAGCTGTGGAAAAAACTTGAGACTTGCAAGTAGGTGTAGCTGCAGTGTCCAGCTGCAGATGCAAGCAAGGGGCTGGGAGCAGGTGTGAGGGGCCTGAGGCTAGCTTCCTGTGCATGTGCAGCTGTGATGGGTAGGGCTAGTGGTATGCAGGATGTCAGTATGGTCAGTCATTGGTATGTATGCAGTGTTGGGAGCCTGAGTCTACAGCAGGTGGCCTGGGGATGTTTGAAGGAATGCCTGTGGTGGCTGCAGACACTGCAATTATAGCAGGTGTAGTGACTTAAGAGAATAGAGAGAGAGGGATGGTGGTTCAGGCACATGGAAACTAAAGGCTGCACTTTTAAGTCCATGGATTGGGGCACCTATTGCAGCAGCAGCTGGGGAAGCTCCAAGGAGGGGAAAGAAAGACAAGTGGTGACTTAAACAAGTGGGGGCTTTGTAGGCAGAAAACTGCAGGGATCCCAGTGGTGAACGCTGCATAGGATCTACTGCACCTATACTAGCCATGGTTTCCCTCAGCAGTAAAAGCTGCTGGGGTTCTGTGCTGAGCAAGCCACTGAGACCCACAAGAACAAATAACATGAATGCCACTGGTGGTAAAAGTTTCAGAGGATGTACAGTGGCCACTAGGGCTGTCGAGGTCTTCAGCAAAACAAACTGCTGGAGTCCTGTACAAAACAGGCAACTAGAGACTATAGTGACTCCTGCTGAGTGCCTTAAGCTATCAGACCCCATGTCTTTTTGTTTTCTGCCATCTCTAGATATCTCAGCTTTACCATTCTCCCCAACAACGGGTGGGTTGAAACAGAAGCTGGTCATTCAGGAGGTGGTCTGAAAGGCTAGGGAAGTGTGTAGTTCACACTGTTCTTTTCTCTGCACAGGGAACCAGGGAGTCAGGGAGTTCCTTCTCAGTGCCATGCAGTGCTGGCCTGAAGGATGACGTAATTCAGGCAACAAGAAACTGCTCTTTCTCCCCTTTTTGTGTAGTTATTCTTGAGTTTTCTTTCCCACTCTATTGTTGCAGCTTCTTAAGTGGACCACTGAGTTCTTTTTATTGAGAAAAAAAATCCTGTATCTGAGTAATGTTAAGATAGTTTTTAAAAAAATCTGTCCTAGAAAAACATTAGAAAGAGAAACCAACACATTCTAGATCCCCCTTGAGCTATGTATTCGTCTCTTGGAACTGCTTTCTATTGCCACAAGTTACTATAAACTAATCTAATAATGCCACACCAGACACTATAACCTACACCATAGAGCTTGACAATTTATAGCCAATCACTAATCAACGTTATTTCTGTAAGTCAATGAGACTCCCTTACAAACGACTTTGTATTCATCCACTTCCTGTCTCCCTTTTTTGCCTTAAATATCCATGTGTAACTGCTGCTAATCAGAGTGTATCTTTAGGTCGACTTGAATCTATGCTACTAGGTTGCAATCTTCAAATTTGGCCCAAATAAACTCTATATTTATATTAATTTTTGCCTCACCTCCTTCTTTTTATGTCAACAGTGAATAGCTGCCAAATTGTTGTTTTTTTGTGGGGGAAAGAAAGGCCAGGATCCTCTACTCTACCATCTTGCTGACATGAGAAAAGATTGTATTTTCCTTCTAATACCAAATATGTGGTGTCTTTTTTAACACTACTTTTCCAGCTTACTGATACCAAGTCTGGATATCCAAAATTCAATTCAATTCTGACATCTGGCGTTAACATCAGATCTTGAAAGTTAAAAGGTTTATGTCCAAAACACTACCCCCACTTCAGACTCCAATTACAAATCCTAGGCCACCCATACTTCTGACTGATTTAGAGTAAATGTAGAGGTTCCCACATCTTTTTCCCTGCCCTCCAAGTTTCAATAATTTTCTAGAAAAACTTGAAGAACTCAGAAATGTTTTCCTTACTGTTATGGGTTTACTATAAAGGATACAACTCAGGAAAAGTGAAATGGAAGAGACCCATAGGGCAAAGTGTAGGCAAAAGGGTCTGGAGCTTCCATGCCTTCTCTGGATATACCACACTCCTAGTACTTCAATGTAGACAACAATCCAGGTTCTCTCTGAACCCCATCATTTAGGGTTTCTATGGAAATTTAATTACAAAAATATGTTTCACTAAATCAGAAGCCACTGGTGATTGAACTCAACACGTGGCCCCTTTCCCTTCCCCAAAGGTCAGGGGGTGGAGCTGAAGGTGCCAAACTTATAATCACACCGTTTTGTTTTTCTGGTGACCATCTCCCATTTTGAAGTTGTCTAGGAATTCTCAACCATCTCATCAGTTTATTAGCATATGTAATACACTCTTATGATTCCAGAGATTCCAGGGGTTCTAGGAGCTGTCTGCCAGGAACTAAAGACAAAGACCAAAAATATATTTTTAAATTATACTCCAACATTCATAAAATGCTTTATGCAAAAACAGCAGAGTACACACTTTCAAGTTTACATGGCATATTTGTTCTCATAAACTACATTCTGGACCATGAAGCACATTACAACAAGTTTAAGTGATTAGAAACCATACAATGTATTCTCTCAGATAGCAATAGCATTAAACCAGAAATCAATAACAAAGTGCTGGAAAATCTCAAAATATGTGGAGATCAAACAAAACACTCTAAAATTACAAATGAGTAAAACAGAAATGTCAAGAGAAATATTAAAATGTTTGAATGAAATAAAAATGTTATTAAAATTTTTGGAATTCAGCAAAAACAGTGCTTAGAGGAAAATTTAGAGGACCGAATACATGTAATAGAAGAGTAGAAAGGTCTGAAAATCAACAATCTAAATTTCCAACCTAGAAAACTAGAAAATGAGGAGCAAATTAAATCCAAAGTGGTGCCTCATGCATTTGGAAATAGCAAAATTGTGCATGAAGATCAATACTGTGAGCTTTCATTCAATAAAAACCATGGGAATTTACCTGAAAAGGGGAGGACACTTCAGATCTCAGGAAAGAGAAGGTTGGTAAGCAGCCTATGGGACAGTGTTTGGCTGCTAAAATTGAGTGAGGAGGAAGGTGGACCAAGATGACTAAATGGAAGGCTCCAGTGATCATCCCTCCTGCAGTATCTACAAAAAAAAGCACCTTCATAAGGACCAAAAATTAGATGAATAATCACAGTACCTGGTTTTAACGTCATATTAAGTAAACAGGCACTGAAGAGAGTAGGAAAGGCTATCTTTAATCCATTATGCCAAACCCTTCTTCATATCCCAGGGCTGTCGTGTGGTGTGGAGAGAGAATCCATGTACTTGAGGGAGGGAGAGTGAGTGCAGTGATTGTGGAATGTTACATTGAAACTCACTGCAGAAAAAAAAAGATGAAGCAGAACTCAGCTAGTGCCCACCAAGGGAGCATTTGGACCAGCCTTAGCCAGAGATTGCCATCTCAGCAGTTGAAAACTGAGTTTTGGCAAGCCCTGCCACTGTGGGCTAAAATGCTCTGAGATCCTAAGTAAACTTGAAATACGGTCTAGACCACAAGGACTGAACTTTATGGGCAAGACCTTGTGCTGCGCTGGGCTCAGAACCAGTGGACTTGGGGGGCACATCACTTAGTGAGATACCAACTGGTGTGGACAAGGTAGTGTTTGTCTCACTTCTCCAACCCTATACAATGCAGCTCACAGCTCCAGGAGAAACTCCTTTCTTCTGCTTGGTGGAGAGTCAAGAGGACATTGCCTTGCAACTTGTATACCAGCTCAGTCAGAGTAGAATAAGGGACCAGGCAGAGTCGTGACGCCCTTGCTCCAGGATGACATTTTTAAACACACCCTGGGCCAGAAGGGAACTCTCTGCCTCAAAGGGAACAACCCATACATGGCAAACTCCATCACCTGCTGACTAAAGAGCATTTTGTGCCTGAATAATCATCAGTAATACCCAGGCAGTACTTATCTCGGGCCTTGGGTAAGACTCAGAACCATGCTGGCTTCAGGTGTGACCCAGCACATTACCAGCTAGGTTGGTTACGTGGGAAGACTCCTTCCTGAGGAAAAGAGAGGAAAGAGTAAAGAGGCCTCTCCTGCAGCTTGGATACTAGCTCAGCCACAGTGGGATAAAGCAAAAAGCAGCCTCCTGGGGGTCCCACCAATTCTAGGTCTTGGCTACTGACAACACTTGTTGACCTACAGTGAGCCAGAGGGGAGTCCACTGCCCTGAAGAAGACTCATGACTGGCAGCATTTGCTACAAGCTGACTAAGGAGCTCTTGGGCCTTGAGTAAATGTTGATGGTGGTCACAGGCAATAGCCATTACAGGTCTGGGGCACTGGTGCCCATGGAGAGAGGCGCTTCTGCTTGACATAAACAGAGGGAAGAGTAGGAAAGACTTGTGGCTTGTATATCAGCTCAGTTGCAGTAGAATAAAGCACCAGGCAGATTTCTAAGGTTTCAACATCTAGGACCTGACAGCATCTGTGGCCCCACCCAGGGCTGGGAGAAATGACACAGTCTAGCTGGAATTGCCACATGTTCGTCGTAGAGTTTTGGGGGGCTTGAGTGAACCATAGGTTGTAACCAGGCAGTAGTCACTGTGGACATTGGTTGAAACTCAGTGTTCTGCTGGTTTCAGGTCTCACCCAGTGCATTTCCAGGGATGGTGACCAAAGTGGGGCTTCTGTCACCTTTCCCCACCTTCAGGAAGCTCAGTAGAAAGAGAGAGAGAAAGAGAGAGAGAGAGAGAGAGAGAGAGAGAGAGAGAGAGAGAGACTCCATTTGTTTTGGGGAAATCAAGGGAAAAGAACAAGAGTCCACCTGGAAATCCAAAGAATTCTTCCAGATTGTACCCAAGACCACCAAAATGGTACCTCTATGAATCTTCAAGAGTCACAACATTACTGGGTTGGGGTTAACCCCTAAAACAGATACAACTGAAGTGAGAAAATACTTATATTACACAACCCAAGTTCCCTTTGAATACCTGAAAATCCTTCCCAAAAAGATAGGTACAAGCAAGCCCAGACTGTGAAGGCTAAAATAAATACCTAACTCATCAATGCCCAGATAGAGAAATATCCAAAAGTATCAAGACCTTTCAGGAAAATATAACCTCACCAAGTCCGTACCAGGGACCAATCTCAGAGAAAGAGACATATGTGACCTTCCAGACAGAGAATTCAAAATAGCTTTTTGAGGAAGCTTATCAAAATTCAAAATAACACAGAGAAGGAAGTCAGAACCCTGTCAGATAAATGTAATAAAAACATGGAAAAAATAAAAAAGAACTGAACACAACATTTGAAGATGAAAAAGGCAATTGACATATTGAAGAATGCATCAGAGTCTCTTAAATGCAGAAATGATCAAGCAGAATTAAAAATCAGTGAGCTTGAAGAGAGGTTATTAGAAAACACAAAGTTAGAGGACACAAAAAGGAAAATAATAAAAAAAGAATAAAGCTTGTTTACAAGATCTACAAAATAGCCTCAAAATGCTGGCTTTTTTTTGGTTCCATATGAACTTTAAAGCAATTTTTTCCAATTCTGTGAAGAAAGTCATTGGTATGTTGATGGGAATGGAATTGAATATATAAATTACCTTGAGCAGTATGGCCATTTTCACAATATTGATTCTTCCTATCCATGAGCATGGTATATTCTTCCATTTGTTTGTGTCCTCCTTTATTTCACTGAGCAGTGGTTTGTAGTTCTCCTTGAAGAGGTCCTTTACATCCCTTGTAAGTTGGATTCCTAGGTATTTTATTCTCTTTGAAACTATTGTGAATGGGAGTTCATTCATGATTTGGCTCTCTGTTTGTCTATTACTGGTGTATAAGAATGCTTGTGATTTTTGCACATTGATTTTGTATCCGGAGACTTTGCCGAAGTTGCTTAGCAGCTTAAGGAGATTTTAGGCTGAGACGATGGGGTTTTCTAAATATACAATCATGTCATCTGCAAAAAGGGACAATTTGACTTCTTCTTTTCCTAACTGAATACCCTTGATTTCTTTCTCTTGCCTGATTGCCCTAGCCAGAACTTCCAACACTATGCTGAATAGGAGTGGTGAGAGAGGGCATCCCTGTCTTGTGCCAGTTTTCAAAGGCAATTTTTCCAGTTTGTGCCCATTCAGTATGATATTGGCTGTGGGTTTGTCATAAATAGCTCTTATTACTTAGAGATATGTTCCATCAATACCGAATTTATTGAGAGTTGTTAGCATGAAGGGCTGTTGAATTTTGTCAAAAGCCTTTTCTGCATCTATTGAGAGAATTATGTGGTTTTTGCCTTTGGTTCTGTTTATATGCTGGATTACATTTATTGATTTGCATATGCTGAACCAGCCTTGCATCCCAGGGATGAAGCCCACTTGATCATGGTGGATAAGCTTTTTGATGTGCTACTGGATTCGGTTTGCCAGTATTTTATTGAGGATTTTTGCATCGATGTTCATCAGGGATATTGGTCTAAAATTCTCATTTTTTGTTGTATCTCTCTCAGGCTTTGGTCTCAGGATGATGTTGGCCTCATAAAATGAGTTAGGGAGGATTCCTTCTTTTTCTATTGATTGGAATAGTTTCAGAAGGAATGGTACCAACTCCTCCTTGTACCTCTGATAGAATTCGGCTGTGAATCCGTCTGGTCCTGGATTTTTTTGGTTGGTAGTCTATTAATCATTGCCTCAATTTCAGAACCTGCTATTGGTCTTTTCAGGGATTCAGCTTCTTCCTGGTTTAGTCTTGGGAAAGTGTAAGTGTCCAGGAAATTATCCATTTCTTCTAGATTTTCTAGTTTATTTGTGTAGAGGTGTTTATTGTATTCTCTGAGTGTAGCTTGTATTCCTGTGGGGTTGGCAGTGATATCCCTTTTATCATATTTTATTGCGTCCATTTGATTCTTCTCTCTTTTCTTCTTTATTAGTCTTGCTAGTGGTCTATCAATTTTGTTGATCTTTTCAAAAAAACAGCTCTTGGATTCATTGATTTTTTTGGAGGGCTTTTTGTGTCTCTATGTCCTTCAGTTCTGCTCTGATCTTAGTTATTTCTTGCCTTCTCCTAACTTTTGAAAGTGTTTGCTCTTGCTTCTCTAGTTCTTTCGATTGTGATGTTAAGGTGTAAATTTTAGATCTTTCCTGCTTTCTCTTGTGGGCATTTAGGGATATAAGTTTTCCTCTACACACTGCTTTAAATGTGTCCCAGAGATTCTGGTATGTTGTATCTTTGTTCTCATTGGTTTCAAAGAACATCTTTATTTCTGCCTTCATTTCATTATGTACCCAGTAGTCATTCAGGAGCAGGTTCCCTTCCCCCTTGCACTTCCCAAGTGACGTGAGGCCTTGCCCTGCTTCAGCTCTCAATGGTCAGGCTGCACCCGTGGACCACCACCAATAGTCCAGCACTCCTCAGTGAGATGAACCCAGTACAAGGGATGTAAAAGTCCTCTTCAAGGAGAACTACAAACCACTGCTCAGTGAAATAAAAGAAGACACAAACAAATGGAAGAACATACCATGTTCATGGATAGGAAGAATCAATATTGTGAAAAAGGCCATACTGCCCAATGTAATTTAGAGATTCAATGCCATTCCCATCAAGCTACCAATGACTTTATTCACAGAATTGGAAAAAACTGCTTTAAAGTTCATATGGAACCAAAAAAGAGCCTGCATTGCCAAGACAATCCTAAGTCAAAAGAACAAAGCTGGAGGCATCACGCTACCTGAATTCAAACTATACTACAAGGCTACAGTAACCGAAACAGCATGATACTGGTACCAAAACAGAGATATAGACCAAAGGAACAGAATAGAGTCCTCAGAAATAATACCACATATCTACAGCCATCTGATCTTTGACAAACCTGAGAAAAACAAGAAATGGGGAAAGGATTCCCTATTTAATAAATGGTGTTGAGAAAATTGGCTAGACATAAGTAGAAAAGTGAGACTGGATCCTTTCCTTACTCCTTATACGAAAATTAATTCAAGATGGATTAGAGACTTAAATGTTAGACCTAATACCATAAAAACCCTAGAAGAAAACCTAGGTAATATCATTCAGGACATAGGCATGGGCAAGGACTTCATGTCTAAAACACCAAAAGCAATGGCAACAAAAGTCAAAATTGACAAATGGGATCTAATTAAACTAAAGAGCTTCTGCACAGCAAAAGAAACTGCCATCAGAGTGAACAGTCAACCTACAGAATGGGAGAAAATTTTTGCAATCTAGTCATCTGACAAAGGACTAATATCCAGAACCTACAAAGAACTCAAACAAATGTACAAGAAAAAAAACAACCCCATCAAAAAGTGGGCAAAGGATATGAACAGACATTTCTCAAAAGAGGACATTCATACAGTCAACAGGCACATGAAAAAATGCTCATCATCACTGGCCATCAGAGAAATGCAAATCAACAACACAGTGAAATACCATCTCACACCAGTTAGAATGGCAATCATTAAAAAGTCAGAAAATAACAGGTGCTGGAGAGGATGTGGAGAAATAGGAACACTTTTACACTGTTGGTGGGACTGTAAACTGGTTCAACCATTTTGGAAAACAGTATGGCGATTCCTCAAGGATCTAGAACTAGAAATACCATATGACCCAGCCATCCAATTGCTGGGTATGTACCCAAAGTATTATAAATCATGCTGCTATAAAGATACATGCACACATATGTTTATTGTGGCACTATTCACAATAACAAAGACTTGGAATCAACCCAAATGTCCATCAGTGACAGACTGGATTAAGAAAATGTGGCACATATACACCATGGAATACTATGTAGCCATAAAGAAGGATGAGTTTGTGTCCTTTGTAGGGACATGGATGCAGCTGGAAACCATCATTCTCAGCACACTATCACAAGAAAACCAAACACCACATGTTCTCACTCATAGGTGGGAACTGAACAATGAGATCGCTTGGACTCTGGATGGGGAACATCACACACCGGGGTCTATTATGGGGAGGGGGTGGGGAGGAGGATGGCATTGGGAGTTACACCTGATGTGAATGACCAGTTGATGGGTGCTGACGAGTTGATGGGTGCAGCACAACAACATGGCACAAGTATACATATGTAACAAACCTGCACGTTATGCACATGTACCCTAGAACTTAAAGTATAATAATAAAAATTTAAAAATTTAAAAAAAGAAAGAGCTATGTTGAGGGATACTTGCTAAATGCCTGAGATCTTTCTGGATGACTCTTCTTGCTCTTCTTTTTACAAAGTAGCCATTCCTGGGCCATTTGTCAAACACACCTTATCTCATGTAATATCATCTTTTCTGTTTGGTGTGGGTTTTGAATTCCAGACAGACCGTGCCTAGTATAATAGTCTTAGACAGACATTCTTCCTGTCTGGATTATTTTCTTCCTGTCTAGAATATTTTAATTACTGTCCTAAAGTTTTCAAAATGTTCTTTCTCTAAAAAGATATTCTTGCAAATTAATAAACTTCAGAAAATGAAAAAAAAAACAAAAAACAAAAAACAAGAAGCTAGTTTTTTGAGAAGATTAAAAAATTTGATAGACCATTAACAAAATTAGCCAATTAAATAAGAGAGATTATCCAAATATGCTCAATTAGAAACAAAACAAGTGATATTACCACCAATACTACAGAAATACAAAATGCCATTCAAGGCTACTATGAACATCTTTATGCGCAGAAATGAGAAAATCTAGAGGAGATGAATAAATACCTGGAAATATACAACCCTTCTAGATTAAAACAGAAATAAAAACTCTGAACAGATGAATAACAAGTAGTGAGATTGAAACAATAATTTAAAAATGGTCAACAAAACAAAGTTCAAGACCACATGGATTCACAGCTGATTCCTATCAGACACTCAAAGAAGGATTGGTACCAATCTTACTGAAACTCTTCCAAAAGATAGTTGGAATCCTTCATAAATCATTTTATGAAGACAGTATTACCCTAATACCAAAATCTGGAGAGGACATAGCAAAAAAAAAAAAAAAAAAATACAGACAAATATCCTTGATGAACACAGACGCAAAAATTTTCAACAAAATGCTAGCTAAACGAATCCAACAACATATCAAAAAGATAATCCATCATAATGAAGTGGATTTCATATCAGGGATGATTTATCAGACACAGGTCAATAAATGTAATGCATTGCATAAACAGAATCAAAAGCAAAAATCATATAATTATCTCAACAGATGCAGAAAAAGCATTTTCCAAAATCCAACATCACTTTATGGTTAAAAACCTTACCAAGATTGGCATAAAAGAGGCATACCTCAAGGTAATAAAAGCCATCTATGACAATCCCACAGCCAACATTATACTGAACAGGGAAAAGTTGAAAGCATTCTTCCTGAGATCTGGAACAAGACAAGGATGCCTACTTTCACCATTTCTATTCAACATAGTACGGGAATTCTAGCCAGAGCAATCAGACAAGAGAAAGAAATAAAGGGCATCCAAATCAGTAAAGAGAAAGTCAGAGTCACTGTTCACCAATGACATGATTGCATACCTAGAAAACCCTATAGACTCATCCAAAAATCTCCTACATCTGATGAATGAATTGAGTAAAGTTTCAGAATACAGAATTAATATACACTAATCAGTAACTCTGCTATACATCAACAATGATCAAGGTGATAATCAAATGAAGAACTCAATCTCTGTTACAACCACTGCAAAAATAATAAAATACTTAAAATGTACCTAACCAAGGAGGATCTCTACATAGAAAACTACAAAACGCTGCTGTAAGAAATTATTGATAACACAAACAAACGGAAACACATTCAATGCCCATAGATGAGTAAAATCAATATTGTAAAAATGACCATTCTGCTGGCTGGGCACAGTGGCTCATGCCTGTAATCTCAGCACTTTGGGAGGCTGAAGTGGGCAGATCACAAGGTCAAAAGATCGAGAACATCATGGCTAACATGATAAAACCCCATCTCTACTAAAAATGCAAAAATTAGCTGGGTGTGGTGGTGAGCACCTGTAGTCCCAGCTACTCAGGGGGCGGAGGCGGGGGAATCACTTGAACCCAGGAGGCACAGGTTGCAGTGAGCCAAGATCATGCCACTGCACTCCAGCCTGGTAACAGAGTGAGACTCCATCCAAACAAACAAACAAACAAAAAATGACCATACTTCCAAAAGTGATCTACAGTTTCAATGCCATTTCCATCAAAATGCCATCAACATTCTTCCCAGAACTTGCAGAAGCAATCCTAAAATGTATGTGGAACCAAGAAATTCCCTGAATAGCCAAAGCAAGACTAAGCAAAAAGGACAAATCTGGAGGCATTACATTATGTAACTTCAAACTATACTACAAGGCTATAATACAGCATGGTATTGATATAAAAATAGACATGTAGATCAAGGAAACAGAATAGAAAACCCATAAATAAAGCCAAATACTTACAGCTAACTGTAAACATTGCAAAACAAAACATAAAGCAAAACAAAAAAACAAAACATGAAGTAGATAAACTACACCCTATTCAACAAATAATGCTGGGATAATTGCCAAGACACATGTTGAAGAAGGAAATTGGATCTTCATCACTCACCTTATACAAAAATCAACTCAAGAAGGATCAAAGATTTAAATCTAAGACCCGAAACCATAAAAAAGTTAGAAGATAGCACAATGAAATATCTTCTAGACATTGGCTTAGGCAATGAGTTCATGATCAAGAACCCAAAAGCAAATGCAAAAATAAATACATAAATAAATAAGACTTAATTAAACTAAAAAGCTACTGCACAGCAAAAGAAATAATCAACAGAGTAAACAAACAACCCACAGAGTGGGAGAAAATATTCACAAACTATTCATCTGACAAAGGAGTAATATTCAGAATCTACAAGGAACTAAAGCAATCAGCAAGAAAAAATCAAATAATCCTATCAAAAAGTGTGCAAAGGACATAAATAGACAATTCTCAAAAGAAGATATACAAAAGGTCAACAAACATGAAAAAATGCTCAACATCACTAATTATCATGGAAATGCAAATTAAACTCACAATGAAATACCACATTACCCCTGTGAGAATGGCCATAATTAAAAAATCAAAAAATAATAGATGCTGGCATACATTTGGTACTTTTACTCTGCTGGTGCGAATGTAAACTAGTACAACAACTATGAAGGATAGTATGGAGATCCCTTAAAGAACTAAAGGTAGAACTGCCATATGATCCAGCAATCCCACTACTGGGTATCTACCCAGAGGCAAATAAGTCATTATACTGTTGGGACAACTGAGTTCCTCTTCTAAGACTCAATTTTCTGATCATAAGTTGTAAACAATCTTACCCCTTCTTCAGTTAAGCCTAACTGCTTCTTCTTTGCCCTTCCCTCCTTCACAAATCGTGTGATTACCCTTTTTGGAAAGTTTAAATCTTAGCCAATTGGGATCATCTTAGATTGTGCAGTCCAACCCCAGCCAATAGGGAAAGGACACAGAAACAGGAACTGCTTTAGGGATAAAAACCCCTTCTCTCCTTTGTCTGGTGTGCTCTTGTGATTGTAACAGGTATGAGCAGCATCCTTCTGCATAAGTAAAAGTGCCTTGCTGAGAAAATTTTCTGTGTAAGGGCAGGTTTCCTTTGGCTATGCTGAGCACTTGTTTCCAACAATATGAAAAAGACACTTACAGATACATTTTTATAGAAGCACAATTTGCAACTGCGGAAATTTGCAACCAGCCTAAATGCCCATCAGCCAATGAGTAAAGAAAATGTGATATATATATTGCAAAAATAAGACCATAGAATACTACTCAGCCATAAAAACAACTGAAATAATGGTATTTGCAGGAACCCAAATGGAGTTGAAGACCATTATTATAAGTGAAGTAACTTAGGAATAGAAAACCAAATATTGTATGTTCTCACTTACAAGTGGGAGCTAAGCTATGAGGATACAAAGGCATAAGAATAATATAATAAACTTTGGGGACTTGAGTGGGAAGGGTGTGAGGAGGGTAAGTAATAAAAGACCACACATTGGGCACAGTGTACACTCTTCAGGTGACAGGTGCATCAAAATCTCAGAAATCACCACTAAAGAACTCCATGTAACCAAAAACCATCTCTTCCACCAAAACTGTTAAAATAAAATGAAAATTCAAAAAACCCCAGAAATGAACAAACAAAAAATAATAAAAATAAAATAAAATAATTCTTCAAACCAGGGATCAGCAAACTATGACCTGTGGGCCAAATCAGCCCAGTAAACATTTTTATAAATAAAGTTCTGTTGGAACACACACACATACACACACACAAATGTGGTACCTATACACAATGGAGTACTATATTATATCATTTAAAAAAGGAATGAGACTGTGTCATTTGCAAAAAAAAAAAAATAGAATGGAGTCATTATTTTACATGAAATAAACCAGGCATGCACACACAAAAACCCAAACATTATCTCAAAACCACAACAATTGAACTCATGAACATAGAGATTAAAAGGATTATTACCAGTGCCTGGGAAGTGTAGTGAGGCAGGACGGGGAAGTAGGGTGGTTAGTGGGTACAAAAATATCAGTTAGAGAGAATGAATATGACCTAGTATTTGATAGTACAACAAGGTGACTGTAGTCAAAATAATTTAATTGTATATTTTATTTTTTGTAACACAGTCTTGCTCTGTCGCCCAGGCTGGAGTGCAGTGGTATGATCTTGGCTCACTGCAACCTTCACCTCCTAGGTTCGAGGGATTTTCATGCCTAACCTCCTGAGTAGCTGGGACTATAGGCACATGTCACCATGCCTGGCTCATTTTCATGTTTTTAGTAGAGACAGGGTTTTGCCTAGTTGACCAGGCTGGCCTTGAACTTCCTACTTCAAGTGGTCTGCCTTCCTCAGCCTCCTGAGGAAGTGCTGGGATTATCAGCCGAGCCATCATGCCTGGCCTAATTGTACATTTTAACATAACTAAAATAGTGTAATGGATGGTTTGTAACTCAAAGAATAAATGCTTGAGAGGATGAATAGCCCATTTTTCATGATGCAATTATTATGCATTACATGCCTGCATTAAAACATTGCATGCAAATCATAAATATATGCACCCACTATGTACCCATAAAATTTAAAAAAAAATTTTTTTAAACTGTGTTAGTTAGTCTAATAAATAATGGCACACAATAGCAAGTTGAATAAAGAAACAAGATCCAACTGTATTCTGCCTTCAAGAGAACCATCCAACATACAATAATACCCAGAGTGTCAAAGTAAAGAGATGAAAAGCAATCTATCAAACATACAAAAAATAAAATAAACAGGAGTTGCTATTCTTATTTCAGACAAAACTAAACCTTAAAACAATAATGATCAGAAAAGACAAACAATGGCATCACATAATTGTAAAGGATTCAATTCAACAAGAAAACTTCGCTATCCTAAATATATGTACACCCAACACTGGAGCACCCACATTTATTAAACAAGTCATAAAATCTTTAAGGAGGCTTAGATAAACATACAAATAAGATTAGGGGACTTCAAAACCCTACCAACAGTGTTAGATCATTAAGGCAGGAAACTAACAAAGATATTCAGGTCCTATATTCAACACTTGACAAAATGGATCTAACATCTATAGAACATTTCACCACAAACAACAGAATATATATCTATAGATATATATTACATCTATAGACATCTATAGAAAATAACATCTATAGACATCTATAGAACATTCCACCACAAACAACAGAATATACATTTTTAATGTGCACATGGCACATCCTCTAAAATCTACCACATTCTCAGCCTAAAGCAATCTCAAGCAATTCAAAGTAACTGAAATCATACCAACCACACTCTTAGGCCACACCACAATAACAATAAAAATATAAATGAATAGCAAGAAAATTCTTCAAAACCGTACAATTACATAGAAATTTAAAAACCTAGTTCTGAATGACTTTGGTGTAAACAATGAAATTAAGGCAGAAATGAAAAAAAAATTGATTCTAAGAGTAACATACATACAATATATCAGAATATCTGAGACACAGCTAAAGCAGTATTAAGAGGGAAGATTACAGCAGTATGTACTCACAAGAAAATTAAAGATCTCAAATTAACAACTTAACATCATACCGGCATGTACTAGAAAAACAAGATTATATTGAAATAAAAATTAGCAATATAAAAGACATGACACAAATTAGAGCTGAACATAATAAAATTGAGACACACACACACACACACACACAAACACAGAAAATGTAAACCAAAGAGTTTATTTTTTTAAAAAAAATAAAACAAATAAGATTGATAGATCACTAGCAAGACTCATAAAAAGATGAGAGAAGACTGAAATGAACACAATCATATGACAAAGGGGACATTATCACCAACTCCACAGAAATACGAAACCCTTCAGAGAGTATTATAAATACTTCTATGCACACAAGTTCTAAAACCTAGAAAAAAATGCATAAATACCTAGACACAGAGGAATGAGCCAAGAAGAAATTGCATCCCTTACATAGCAATAATGACTTCCAAAATTCGGTCAGTAAAAAAAAAAGCCTTACAACCAGAGAAAGCTCTGTACCAGACAGATTCACAACCAAATTTTACCAGATGTACAAAGAAGACCTAGTATTGATCCTTCCCAAACTATAACAAAAAATTTAGAAGGAGAACTTCCCTCCTAACTAATTATATGAGACCAGCATCACTCTGTTACTAAAACCTGATAGAGACAAAATGAAGAAAAGAAATCTTCATGATAATAAACCTGATGAATATAGATGCAAAAATCCTCAACAAAATACTAGCATACCAAAGTCAGCAGCACATGAAAAATCTAATCCACCATAATCAGGTAGGATTTATTCATGGATGCATATTATTTCAACATACATAAATGAATACATGTAATTTATTTAAAAATATAACTAAAATGGGAACCACATGGTCATCTCAATAGATGCAGATGAGCCTTTTAATAAAATGTAATATCCCTTCATGTGAAAAACCATCCACAAACTAGGTATTGAAAGAATATACCTCACCAAAATAACAAGAACCATCAATGACAAACCCAGAGCCAACATCATACTGAATGGGCAAAAGCTGGAAGCATTCGCCTTGAGAACTGCAACAAGACAAGGATGTCCACTCTTACCACTCATATTTAACATAGTACTGGAAGTTGTACCCAGAGAAGTGATGCAGAAGAAAAAAAAATTAAAGGCATCCAAATAGAAAGACAGGAAGTAAAACTACCTATATTCACAAACAATATAATTCCATCCCTAAATAACTTCATAGCCTCTACCTAAAAACTCTAGATCTGATAACTTCAGCAAAGTTTCAGGAGGCAAAAGTAATATACAAAAATCCATAGCATAACTATACAGCAGTAACTTTCAAGCAGAGAACCAAATGAAGAACACAATCCCATTCACAATAGCCAAAAACAACTCATTACACATATGCAGAAGATGGATATTTTCCTGTTTTGTTTACAAAAAACAAAACAAAACAATCTAGAAATACAGTTAATCAGGGAGGTAAAAGACCTCTACAATGAGAATTACAAAACACCACTAAAAGAAATCATAGATAACACAAATGCATGGGAAAACATTCCATGCTAGTGTGAGGCAAAATCACCAGGTAACCTATAAAGGGAAGCTTGTAAGATTAACAGCAGATTTCTTAGCAGTAACCCTGCAAGCTAGAAGTGATTGGGGTTGTATCTTCAGCCTCCTTAAACGTAACAATTATCAGCCAAGAATGTTGCATTCGGCAAAACTCAGCTTCATAAACAAAGGAAAGATACAGTCTTTTTCTGACAAACAAATGCCGAGAGAATTCACCAGCACCAAGCCAGCACTACAAGATCTGGTAAAAGAGCTCTAAATCTTATAACAAATCCTGGAAACACATCAAAAGAGAACCTCTTTAAAGCCTAGATCTCACAGGACCTATGAAACAAAAATACAATTAAAGAAAAAAGGTATGTGGGCAACAAATAACAATGAATGGAATAGTACCTCACATCTTAATACTAATGTTGAATGTAAATGGCCTAAATGCTCCACTTAAAGAATAAAGAATTGCAGAATGGATAAGAATTCATCAAACAACAGCCTGCTGCCTTCAAGAGACTCACCACACATAAGGACACATATAAACTTAAAGTAAAGAGGTGGAACAAAACATTTCATGCAAATGGAAACCAAAAGTGAGCAGAAGTAGCTATGCTTATATTAGACAAGACAATCTTTAAAACAGCAGCAGTTTAAAAAGACAAAGAGGACATTATATAATGATGAAAGGCCTTGTCCAACAGGAAATTACCACAATCCTAAATAGATATGCACCTAACACTGGAGCTCCCAAATTTATACAACAATTACCACTAGACCTAAGAAATGAGATAGACAACAACACAATAATAGAGAGGGACTTTAATACTCCACTGACAGCACTAGACAGGTCATCAAGACAGAAAGTCAACAAAGGAACAATGGATTTAAACTGTACCCTGGAACAAAAGGACTTATCAAATATTTACAGAACATTCTACCCAACAGATGCAGAATATACATTGTATTTATCAGCATATGAAACTTTCTTCAAGATAGACCATATTATAGGCCACAAAACAAGTCTCAATAAATTTAAGAAAACTAAAATTATATCAAGTACTTTCTCAGACCACAGTGGAATTAAACTGGAAATCAACTCCAAAGAAACGTTCAAAACCATGCGAATACATAGAAATTAAATAACCTTCTCCTGAATAATTATTGCTTCAACAATGAAATCAAAATGGAAATTAAAAAAAATTTTGGCCGAGTGTGGTGTCTCATGCCTGTAATCCCAGCACTTTGGGAGACTGAAGCGGGTGCATCACAAGGTCAGGAGTTTGAGACCAGCCTGACCAACATAGTAAAACCCCATCTCTACTAAAAAATACCACAAATGAATTAGCCAGGCATGGTGGCAGGTGTCTGTAATCCCAGCTACTCATGAGGCTGAGGCAGGAGAATCGCTTGAACTCGGGAGGTGGAGGTTGCAGTGAGCCAAGATCGTGCCATTGCACTCCAGCCTCAGTGACAGTGTGAGACTCTGTCTCAAAAAAAAAAGAAAAAATCTTTAAACTAAACAATAACAGTAACAAAATCTATCAAAACCCCTGGGATACAGCAAAGGCGGTGCTAAGAGGAAAGTTCATAGCCCTAAATGTCTACATCAAAACGTCTGAAAAAGCACAAATAGACAATCTGTGGTCACACCTCAAGGGACTAGAGAAACAAGAACAAATCAAACCCAAATCTAACAGAAGAAAGGCAATAACCAAGATCAGAGCAGAGCTAAATGAAATTTAAACAAACAAAAAACATTATAAAACATAACTGACATAAAAAGCTGGTTCTTTGAAAAGATAAATAAATTTTATAGACCATTAGCAATATTAACCAAGAAAAGACAAGAGGAAATTCAAATAAGCTCAATTAGAAATAAAACAAGAGGTAGTTTCCAAGATGGCTGAATAGAAACAGCTCCGGACTGCAGCTCCCAGCGAGATTGACACAGAAAACAGGTGATTTCTGCATTTCCAACTGAGGTACCTGGTTCATCTGACTGGGACTAATTGGACACTGGGTGCAGCCCAAAGAGGCTGAGCTGAAGCAGGACAGGGCATCTCATCACCTGGGAAATGCAAGGGGTCAGGGGATTTCCCTTTCCTAGCCAAGAGAAGCCATGACAGACTGTACCTGGGGAAATGGTACATTCCTGATCAAATACTCACTATTCAAACAGTCTTAGCAACAGGCAGACCAGGAGATACACTCTCGTGCCTGATTTGGTTGGTCCCAGCCCACGGAGCCTTGCTCACTACTAGTGCAGCAATCTGAGATTGATCTGTGATGCTGCAGCTTGTCAGGGGGAGGGGCATCCGCCATTGCTGAGGCTTGAATAGCTGACAGTGTAAACAAAGAGGAATGGAAGCATGAACTGGGCGAACCCCACCGCAGCTCAGCAAGGCCTACTGCCTCTATAGATTCCACCTCTGGGGGTAGGCCATAGTAGAACAAAAGGCCACAGGCAACTTCTCCAGACTTAAATGTCCTTGTCTGACCGCTCTGAAGAGAGCAGTGGTTCTCTCAGCATGGCATTCGAGCTCCAAGAATGAACAGACTGCTGCCTTAAGTGGGTCCCAGACTCCCATGTAGCCAGACTGGGAAACACCTCCCAGCAGGGGCCAACAGACACCTGAAACAGGCGGGTGCCCCTCTGGGGTGAAGCTTTCGGAGGAATAATCAGGCAGCAATATTTGCTGTTCCACAGCCTCTTCTGGTGGTACCTAGGCGAACAGGGTCTGGAGTGGACCTCCAGCAAACTCCAACAGACCTGCAGCTGAAGGATCTGACTGTTAGAAGGAAATCTAACAAACAGAAAGCAATAGCATCTACATCGACAAAAAGGACATCCACACCCAAACCCCATCTGTAGGTCACCAACATCATAGACCAACAGTAGATAAAACCACAAAGATGGGGACAGCCCAGAGCAGAAAAGCTGAAAATTCCAAAAAACAGAGCGCCTCTTCTCCAAAGGATTGAAGCTCCTCGACAGCAAGAGAACAAAACTGGACAGAGAATGAGTTTGATAAGGTGACAGATGTAGGTTTCAGAAGGTCGGTAATAAGAAATTTCTCTGAACTAAAGGAGCATTGCAAGGAAGCTAAAAACCTTGAAAAAAGGTGAGAAGAATGGCTAACTAGAATAAACAGTGTAGAGAAGACCTTAAATAACCTGGTAGAGCTAAAAACCATTGCACAAGAACTTCTTGATGCATGCACAAGCTTCAATAGCCGACTCAATCAAGTGGAAGAAAGTATAACAGTGATTGAAGATCAAATTAATGAAATAAAACAAGAAAACAAGATTAGAGATGAAAAGAGTGAAAACAAACAAACAAAGCCTCCAAGAAATATGGGACTATGTAACAAGACCAAATATACGTTTGACTGGTGTACCAGAAAGTGATGGGGAGAATGGAACCAAGTTAGAAAACACTCTTCAGGATATTATCCAGGAGAAGTTCTCCAACCTAGCAAGACAGGACAGCATTCAAATTCAGGAAATACAGAGAATACCACAAAGATACTCCTCAAGAAGAGAAACCCCAAGCCACATAATCGTCAGATTCACCAAGGTTGAAATGAAAGAAAAAATGTTAAGGGCAGCCAGGGAGAAAGGTCAAGTTACCCACTAAAGGAAGCCCATCAGACTAACAGTGGATCTCTCAGCAGAAACCCTGCAAGCCAGAAGACAATGGGGGCCAATATTCAACGTTCTTAAAGAAAATAATTTTCAAACCAGAATTTCATATCCAGCCAAACAAAGCTTCATAAGCGAAGGAGAAATAAAATTCTTTAGAGACAAGCAAATGCTGGGTGATTTTGTCACCAGCAGTCCTGCCTTATAAGAGCTCTTGAAGGAAGCACTAAACATGGAAAGGAACAACCAGTACCAGCCACTACAAAAACATATCAAATTGTAAAGACCATCAACATTATGAAGAAATTGCATCAACTAATGGGCAAAATAACCAGCTAGCGTCATAATGACAGGATCAAATTCACACATAACAATATTAACCTTAAATGTAAATGAGCTAAATGCC
Organism: Macaca thibetana thibetana; assembly: GCF_024542745.1. Taxonomy (NCBI): domain Eukaryota; kingdom Metazoa; phylum Chordata; class Mammalia; order Primates; family Cercopithecidae; genus Macaca; species Macaca thibetana. Next base: position 57,033,851 of record NC_065598.1, read on the forward strand.
GCAATTAAAAGACATAGACTGGCAAATTGAATAAAAATTCAATATCCATCTGTGTGCTGTAGTCAGGAGACCCATCTCATGTGCAAAGACACACATAGGCTCAAAATAAAAGGATGAAGCAATATTTATAAAGCAACTGGAAAGCAAAATAAATAAATTAATTAACTAATTAATTAATAGCAGGGGTTGCAATCCTAGTCTCTGTTAAAATAGACTTTAAACCAACAAAGAAAAAAAAAAAAGAAGGGCATTACATAATCATATAGGAATCAATGCAACAAGAAGAGCTAACTATCGTAAATATATATGTACCCAATACAGGAGCACCCAGATTCATAAAGCAAGTTCTTAAAGACCTACAAAGAGACTTTGCAGACTTCCACACAGCAATAGTGGGAGATTTTATCATCCCACTGTCAATATTAGACAGATCACCAAGATAGAAAAACAACAAGGATATTCAGGACTTGAACTCAGCTCTGGACCAAGCTGACGTAATAGACATCTACAGAACTTTCCACCACAAATCAACAGAATATACATTCTTCTCAGCACCGCATACCACTTATTCTAAAACTAACCACAGAATTGGAAGTAAAACACTCCTCAACAAATGCAAAAGAATGGAAATTATAACAGACAGTCTCTCAGAGCACAGTACAATCAAATTAGAAGTCATGATTAAGAAACTCACTCAAAATCACACAATTACATGGAAACTGAACAATCTGCTCCTGAATGACTACTGGGTAAATAACGAGATTAAGGCAGAAATAAATAAGTTATTTGAAACCAATGAGAACAAGGACACAATGTACCAGAATCTCTGGGACACAGCTAAAACAGTGTTTACAGGGAAATTTGTAGCACTAAATGCCCATAGGAGAAAGCGGGAAAGATCTAAAATCAATACCTTAACATCACAATTAAAATAATTAGAGAAACAAGAGCAAATAAATTCAAAGCTAGCAGAAATCAAGAAATAACTAAGATCAGAGCAGAACTGAAGGAGATAGAGACATGAAAACCCCTTCAAAAAATCAATGAATCCAGGAGTTGGTTTTTTGAAAAGATTAACAAAATTGATAGATTGCTAGCCAGACTAATAAAGAAGAAAAGAGAGAAGAATCAAATAGACACAATAAGAAATGATAAAGTAGATATCACCGCTGAACCTGCAGAAAGACAAACTACCATCAGAGAATACTATAAACACCTCTATGCAAATAAACTAGAAAATCTAAAAAAAAAAAAAATTGATAAATTCCTGGACACATACACCCTCCCAAGACTAAACCGGGAAAAAGTTGAATCTCTGAATAGACCAATAACAAGTTCTGAAATTTAGGCAGTTATTAATAGCCTACCAACTAAAAAAGCCCAGGACCAGATGGATTTACAGCCAAATTCTACCAGAGGTACAAAGGGGAGCTGGTACCATTCCTTCTGAAACTATTCCAAACAATAGAAAAAGAAGGACTCCTCTCTACCTCATTTTATGAGGCCAGCGTCATCCAGATACCAAAACCTGGCAGAGACACAACAAAACAATAAAATTTTAGGCCAATATCCCTGATGAACATCGAAGTGAAAATCATCAATAAAATATTGGCAGACCGAATCCAGCAGCACACCAGAAAGCTTATCTACCACGAACAAGTTGGCTTCATCCCTGGGATGCAAGATTGGTTCAGCATACGCAAATCAATAAACGTAATCCATCACATAAACAGAACCAATGACAAAAACCACATGATTACTTCAATAGATGCAGAAAAGTCCTGGGATAAAATTCAACTCCCCTTCATGCTAAAAACTCTAAATAAATTAGGTATTGATGGAATGTATCTCAAAATAATAAGAGCTATTTATGACAAACCCACAGTCAATATCACACTGAATGGGCAAAAGCTGGGAGCATTTCCTTTGAAAACTGGTATGAGACAAGGATGTCCTCTTTCACCACTCCTATTCAACATAATATTGGAAGTTCTGGCCAGGGCATTCAGGCAAGAGAAAGACATAAAGGGTATTCAAATAGGAAGAGAGGAAGTCAAATTGTCTCTGTAGATGACATGATTGTATATTTAGAAAACCCCATTGCCTCAGTCCAAAATTTCCTTAAGCTGATAAGCAACTTCAGCAAAGTCTCAGGATACAAAATAAATGTGCAAAAATTACAAGCATTCCTATACACCAATAATAGACAGAGAGTCAAGTCACGATTGAACTCCCATTCACAATTGCTACAAAGAGAATAACATACCTAGAAATATGTCTTACAAGGGATGTGAAGGATCTCTTGGAGGAAAACTACAAACCACTGCTCAAGGAAACAAGAGAGGACACAAACAAATGGAAAAACATTCCATGGTCATGGATGGGAAGAATCAATTTGGTGAAAATGTCCAAACGAGCCCCCAATGTAATTTATAGATTCAATCCTATCCTCATCAAGTTACAATTGACTTTCTTCACAGAATTAGAAACAATCACTTTAAATTTCATATGGAACCAAAAAAGAGCCCATATATCCAAGACAATCCTAAGCAAAAAGAACAAGGCTTTTGACAAATTTTGCCATTAAGTATGTGTGCCGATTTTCTTGATGTCAGGGCTGAGCAAGGAAAAAGTCATGACCACGAGATGGCAGTAGCACACAACGTGCTTTATTTGGGTCGTCCTTTGAAAGGTTTCAGGAGAGGGGAACTTCCCTCACAGCAGGAGACCTTCCAGAGAAAGGCAGCAGCAAGAGGCCACCACCCAGAAGAGGAAGAGTTCAAGGCAACTTCCAATGAAAAGAAGAATTGGACAGGAGGCTTATGTGTCTATGGGATGTTACTCAGCAGCCTGGTGTGGAGTCTCTGGGTCAGAGAGCTTCCATGGACATCAGAGGCTTGAGGTTTCTTTCCAGCCCCAGAGTATATCCTATCTATGGCTAGCAGATGCTGTGTCTAGTTTTACAGAGGGTGCAATGTGGATGGGTTCCAAATGGCTAAAAATGTGCTTATTGAGGGCCATATTTAAAGCAATTGGATGTGTAAACATTTGATTTTAGTTCCAATGAGCTTTGAGCTAATGGTCTTAGCTGTCTCTGAATATAGGTGACAAGATACACAGCACCATCTAAAGATATTAACCCACTTATATAATAGTCCATGCCTTGGCCCTATGTTGTTCTACAATCTAAGTTGTATGCTATTTCATGGCATTTGAGTTGGGAGCCAGCGATGAAGCGTCCTCAAGACCCAGAATGCTATAAGGCTACAAATTAGGATTTTAAAGCGAGTTCTCAGCCAGTCTGCCCACTTGGGCAGCCATTAGAATAGATTAGAAAAGGAGACAATTTTGATTTCACCAATCCGTTTAGACAATAGAGTGGCATTTATATCCCCTTTGGTAAATGACCCTAGCTATCTGTAAAACTTAGTGTTATCTACACACATGCAGCAAGATAATTTTAGCAAACACACAGCCCTCTTGCTCTCTGCTCCCTCCAGCAGTCAAATACCTGACCTATGGCTATGCAGTTATCTCACATCATGGCCCCTGAAGTACAGTGAGATTCCACAAAGAGTTTCGGTCCTTGGGCTGTTTATCTAATTTGTGTGGGTAATTCCTTCAACATGGCTATCTGTGTTTCTCTTAATTGTGGTGTGCTGTTTCATACACATGCTGGTCCTACTGTCTCCAAAATTAGTGATCCTAGGGAAGTTAGTACCATGAAGAACTATTTGGAAAGCTTGTTTGTGACGCTGGGGAGTCGCAACTAGCGTGGTTTGGTGGTGGCACGTACTTAGGGAGGGGGTTCCACTGTTGAATAAAATTCTACTGGAATTCTGCACCAATCCCAAGTGCAGGAAATATTCTTCAGGGTTGGATGAGGAGAAGATTGTAATATGGAAGCCATTTTATTCCTTTACAGGACCACCAGGCTCCCTCTGCTGCCTGTGTTCTCTGTGTTCCACTGAAGGGAAGCTCATGTGGCTTCGGGAAGTTCCAGAAGTTCCAGGTTGTGTTAATAGGAACAGAAAATTGTATAGTCAAGCAAGCTTGTGTTATCCACCTTGCATTCAGCACCTGGGTTAACTAAATTTGTTGTGGGGTCAGCCCACCATTGTCTATACATTTATGTGAGATAAGCCTCTGGATAAGGTTGTTGATTGTCAATGGTTAGGGGAATAGCCTTATCTAGATAAGTGAGGTATGTGATGCAGCATGGCCAGGGAAGAAGTATTACACTATGTTTTCTAAAATCAAGTTGGCAGAAGCAAGCCCTGTATTAGGTTAGATTTACCATCTTATATGTTGCTATGGCTAAGGCAATAGGCACATTTGGTGTAGTTGGCAATTGTATGTTCCTCCTTGCTGTGACTGTTGTGGGTTGTGCTTGAGTTTCCTGCTGATTGCCAATAGTAAATAGCATTAGTGTGTTCCCATGAGTGTGGGATAGGTTTTGCAGGTGCTCTTGGCAGTCCAAGAAGAAAGTTGTTAGTCTAGCCACACACCAAATTAGATCCTGAATTATGAGGCACTCACATATGAGTGAACAAAACAGGTGAACCAAGTTTTTTTTTTTGTTATCCATTTCTTCTAGTTTTTCCAATTTACTGGAATGCAGTTTTTCATAGTAGCCACTAATTTATTATCCTTTCCATTTCTGTGGTACCATTGTAATGTCTTATTTTTTATTTCTGATTTTATTTATTTGTATCTTCTTTCTTTTTTTCTTAGTCTGGCTAGAGGTTTGCCAATTATGTTTAACTTTTCAAAAAACCAACTTTTTGTGTCGTTGATATTTTTTATTGCTTTCTTCATTTCAATTTTATTTTTTTATGCTCTGTTCATTATTATTGCTTGTCTTTAAGTATTTTTTTTATTATACTTTAAGTTCTAGGGTACATGTGCATAACATGCAGGTTTGTTACATATGTAGTTGTGGCATGTTGGTGTGCTGCACCCATCAACTCATCAGCACGCATCAACTCGTCATTTACATCAGGTATAACTCCCAATGCCATCCCGCCCCCCTCCCCCACCATAATAGGCCCTGGTGTGTGATGTTCCCCTTCCAGAGTTCAAATGATCTCATTATTCAATTCCCACATATGAGTGAGAACCTGCGGTATTTGGTTTTCTGTTCTTGTGATAGTTTGCTGAGAATGATGGTTTCCAGCTGCATCCATGTCCCTACGAAGGACACAAACTCATCCTTTTTTATGGCTGCATAGTATTCCATGGTGTATATGTGCCACATTTTCTTAATCCAGTCTGTCACTGATGGGCATTTGGGTTGATTCCAAGTCTTTGCTATTGTGAATAGTGCCGCAATAAACATACATGTGCATGTGTCTTTATAGCACCATGATTTATAATCCTTTGGGTATATACCCAGTAATGGGATGGCTGGGTCATATGGTACATCTAGTTCTAGATCCTTGAGGAATCGCCATACTGTTTTCCATAATGGTTGAACTAGTTTACAATCCCACCAACAGTGTAAAAGTGTTCCTATTTCTCCACATCCTCTCCAGCACCTGTTGTTTCCTGACTTTTTAAAGATTGCCATTCTAACTGGTGTGAGATGGTATCTCATTGTGGTTTTTATTTGCATTTATCTGATGGCCGGTGATGACAAGCATTTTTTCATGTGCCTGTTGACTGTATGTATGTATTCTTTTGAGAACTATCTGTTCATATCCTTTGCCCACTTTTTGATGGGGTTGTTTTTTTTTTTCTCATAAATTTGTTTGAGTTCTTTGTAGGTTCTGGATATTAGTCCTTTGTCAGATGAGTAGATTGCAAAAATTTTCTCCCATTCTATAGGTTGCCTGTTCACTCTGATGGCAGTTTCTTTTGCTGTGCAGAAGCTCTTTAGTTTAATTAGATCCCATTTGTCAATTTTGACTTTTGTCGCCGTTGCTTTTGGTGTTTTAGACATGAAGTCCTTGCCCATGCCTATGTCCTGAATGATATTACCTAGGTTTTCTTCTAGGGTTTTTATGGTATTAGGTCTAACATTTAAGTCTCTAATCCATTTTGAATTAATTTTTGTATAAGGAGTAAGGAAAGGATCCAGTTTCAGCTTTCTACTTATGGCTAGCCAATTTTCCCAGCACCATTTATTAAATAGGGAATCCTTTCCCCATTTCTTGTTTTTCTCAGGTTTGTCAAAGATCAGATGGCTGTAAATGTGTGGTATTATTTCTGAGGGCTCTGTTCTGTTCCATTGGTCTATATCTCTGTTTTGGTACCAGCACCAGTACTGTTTTGGTTACTGTAGCCTTGTAGTACAGTTTGAAGTCAGGTAGCGTGAATAGATATCAGCTGGGTGCAGTGGCTCACCCCTATAATCCCAACACTTTGGGAGGCCGAGGCAGGCAGATGATGAGGTCAGGAGTTCCAGACCAGCCTGGCCAATATGGTGAAACCCCGTCTCTATTAAAAAAAAAAAAAAAAGAATTAGCCAGGTGTGGTGGCATGCTCCTGTAGTCCCAGCTATTTGGGAGGCTGAGGCAGGAGAATCACTTAAACCTAGGAGGCAGTGGTTTCAGTGAGCCGAGATCACGCCACTGCACTCCAGCCTGGGCAGCAGATCGAGACTCAGTCTCAAAAAAAAAAAAATGATATCAATTGTATCAAGACATAGGTCCAATTTATGTTCCCTTGTATTACAACATTATTATGTTTCAGTGCTGGACCCAATGCTTTGTGGACTCCATTTTAGGGGAAACTTTCATAGAGAAGAGATTTGTATACCTTTAATAACCTCAGGAGTGGCCTGTTAGGAGGTGGCAATGTGACTACACCAATAAATTTCCTCCCAAGTACTCATGGACATGAAGTGTCTATTGAGACACTGGAGACTACTAGAGGGGGATGGGGGAGGCGAGCAAGGGTTGAAAAACAAACTTTTGGGTGCTATGCTCAATACCTGGGTGATGGGATCATTTGTACTGCAAACCTCGGCATCATGCAATATATCAAGGTAACAAACTTTCACATGTGCCCACTGAATCTAAAATGAAAGTTGAAAAAGAAATGAAAAGACATACAAATGTTTTAATAAAGATGAAAAACATTCCTCCCAAGTTAGTTTCGCTACAGGTCTTCTCAGTACAGTTTCTATCTTCTATAGGTTTGGAGTGTGTATGGATTTTTAAGAAGCCCCCAGAAAAGTAACATTGGGCAACAAATTCCCTCAAATATTTTCTAAGTTTTTAATGATTGTGGCTTCGGTAGGCCTGTCAAATTTCATAATAGCTATAAACAAATAGCTATCAATGTGGGTGAAGAAACTCCCCTGCAAAGAGTAGTTAGACTTCTCCATGGGATCAAACTGTTTTTTGCAAGAATTGTCTTTGTTGTGATACCCACAAGCTATGATTTGTTCACTGTGGGCAGTCAGCATTGCAATTGCTGTAAAGTTCTCTTCCTTTGAGTGTTAGGTAAAACTTGCAGTTGGTATATTGAGATTAGATTAGGGAAGAATTCCCAAGCTGGTTGTACTGCGTGTGTGTGTGTGTGTGTGTGTGTGTGTGTGTGTGTGTGTGTATTTTAAGAAATGTCTTGGCCCAGGTAATGTCGTGTAGTATTCATTACCTTCCTGGCATACATTGATTAGCAACTAGGGAGGAGGTCCATGGTAAGATTCACTTGGCTGCTTGGCTAATACAATTTCTTTCCATCTCAATAGTGGGGATTCTAATGGAGGGAGAGAAATATCATTACAATTAATAGGAAAAGAAGCCAATTGTTGTAAAGATATACACTGTGCATGGCGATTGCATTTATTGTCATTCAGGGATCAGAAAAAGCTATCATTTTATCTATGTAATCCTGTAGGGCTTGTGGGTATTGGATCTGGATTATAGCATTTTTAATGCTATTAAACATTAGCATTAATAACATTAGCACCAATCACAAGCATCCTGGTTGTAATATTTGGTGCATACTATATCTGGGCTCCATAGATAGTGGTCCATTACTCCATTTGTTTAATGGCACATGAGTTAGTAATAGTGGGTCTCATCTATCAAGGTATAATTGACATTAGTGAAAGTAGGAACTTTCTCAGGTAAAGAAGAAGCAGAACAACAGCATAGGCATAAATGTTGGAGGTCATTTGCAGCCAGCAGGAGGGAATCTGATTGTCGTCTTGGAGTCACCCAAATGCTATTACCGGCTGCAAGAGTTGTTGGTTCAATCTCCTGGGTGTTCAGAGCAGGTCAACATTTGTTCCATAGTGCCCTTAGTGGAGCAAAGTACATGGGCAGAAAATGAAGATGCTTCTCTCTCCAGATAGTGGTGGTTGGTTTGCTAGTTTAATGCTGGGTAATGAACAGACTAAGACTGAGAATGCACCCAGAGTGAGTGGTTCATGCTGGGTTCTTGTCAGGATTGAGGGGAAAAGAAATGATCAAGCTCTGGATTTTCCATGAGGGAGAAGGAAGAAGTGGAAGAGCCAAGTTCCTTTGCTGTGGGCAGTCACTTCAGGGCCCCCATGTTTGCGAATACTGGTAAATCATGTTGTGTCCAGTGGGTACATACATCCACAGAGGTTGCAGCATCTCTGTTGGTGGTCTCTTCATTTGCTGTGAATTAAAATATGGTGTGCTTATACCAGAGAGGTATAGATTTAATGTAAGCATGACTATGGGCAGTATTTTTGGCTACTGGGAATGCTATTGTACTGCATGTCCTTTCAATATCCCTTGTTTTAAAAATCCCATTGTGTCATTCAATCCCATTGTGTGATACCTGCTACTGTAGGACCAGAGAACAAATGAGAAATCCAAGCAGTGTTCTTTGGTAGTGCCTACTGTTGAATCTTCTTTGCAGAGAAGTGAGGTCTTGATCTGACTGGATAACTTTCTATAATTTTTGTACTCCCAAAGGCCATACAAACTATTTTATCAACTCGTCAATAACATTAGCAAAGGTTGGTGTGTTTCGTGGGTAAGCCAAGAGTAAGCCTGTGTAGGTATTACTACACTGTTGTGGCATATTTAATAGTTCCTACTGCTTCAGAGAGAGGCCCAATGAAACTGACTGGATTTGCCAGCTCTGATATGACCCTTCTCCTCCCATGCAGTAGGTCCAAGTGTCTAAATTTCTGGCCTGTGGTACAGTCCTTAACGGTTTTGTGTAAATGTCTCTTTGCTGGGTCTATTTCTCATTAGCAGTTGATTTTCATGATCTCATGATGCCCAAATGCCCTGACCTCTCCTGTGTAGGGTGTAGGGTAGCTCTTACCAAAGTTCTGGTGTCTCCCCTCTTTTCAAAAGGATTAACTGCTTTGGTAGTTTAGCTAGTTTGTCAGCTTCCAGGTTGTATTGTTTGTTGTGAGCTGCGGTATGGTGTACAAAGATGCGCAGAGTGGAGGCCAATGTGCTGATATTTTTCCCCACATCTCCTTACCCACAATGTCTCAGCCTTGTATGTTCCAGCCCTGATTTTGCCCAAGTCCCAACCCAATAGCCCATTAGCCACTGATCAGGAGTTGCCAAAAATGTGAAGCTTAGTGAAATGTTTGTCAAAGGCCTTCTCTATTTCTAGGGGTGTTGCACACAGCCGGGCCCATTGGGCTTTCGGTTCATCCCCTTATGGAAGTTAGAGTATTTGAATAAGGGTGATAGGCTGTGGCTATCCTTTATCTGACTCCCTTAGACCCTGTGCTCACTCCTTTAGTAAAGAAAAGCATTAATTTTCTTGTCTTGAGAATGCTGGTCATTCTCCCTCCATTCCCCAATGAGCAAGAGCCAGGGGCATTTCCAGGGGTTTTGGCAAGTTAACCTCACTGACAGAGTATGTGGCCGTTTACTCACACAGTAGTGATACTCCAGGAGGGCCAGGTGTAGTTCAATCCTGTAGATACCATTTTCATTTTAATAAAGAAGCTTCTGTTGTTGATCCAATTTTACAGGCAGCTCTTTCCATAACCCAGGGCATAACAGGAATCTCGGTCAATAGCGTAATTGTCTCTGCCCCACCAGGGCTTCAGTTTTGGTAAGTGCCCTGTATGCTGCCAGTGGGTGTCTGTCTAGTGAATACTTTAGGCTGAGGCTGAGAGCTGCTTACACCAAAAGCCCACGGGTAGGCATTTACCTGTTCATTTGGTCCAGAGGCTCCAGGAAGCGAATTTGGGAGCAGTGGAAAGTTGTAATTGCAAGTCTTGTCCTTGGGAGCACTAGAGGGAGAGTCAAAGTATTAGCCTCCTTTAGCTCACCCAGTGCCTGCTGTTGCTCAGGTCCCCACTGGAAAAGGGAAGCTTTACAGGTGTCTCAATAGACAATTCAGCAAGGGTCAGCAAATACTGGAGGTGAGGAATGCATTGTTCTATCATTCCTCATGAATGTTGGGGCTTCTTTACTGATGTGGGCAATTTAAGCATGAGGAGCTTGTCTTTTACCAGATTGGAAATAGTTCACCCTTCTGAGTGCCTAGTGTAGCTCCCGAAATTTTACAGACTTATACCTTATATGGTGTAATTGCCCATCCACTCTCAGTAAGAGGTTGTTTATTCAGGGTTGTGATGAACTGTGAAACAGAGTCTTGGTCAGGTTCTGCGAGGAGGATGTCACCAATATAATTCCAAAGCATAGTTTCTGGTGAAATTGTGGGGCAGGTGTCTATGTCTTGTTGGCAAAGACTGTGCAATTGAAGGACTATTTAAGTACCCCCAAAAAAGCTAGCATCACAATGAAGATGAGGGGAAACAAAATAAATACCCCAAAAGCAAGTGGGTAAAGGTGTACTATTGACTCTCAAAGGCAGAGGTGAAATGTATTTGACTCAACTGTGAAATTTTTACTGAATAGAATGTGTTAGCCAAGTCTATAACTGCAGATTCAAATTCAGGGGGCCTTAGATGCCCTGGATTAATAGAAACTTACCTCTGATGTTTTGAATGACACCCGTTAAGGCCACAATGTCCTATAGAGGTGCTCTAATAAAGGGAACAGCCCTGTTGAAGTCTCTATGGTCTATAGTCTCCACTCAGTAGTGTCTCTCAGTGTAGGCCATATGGGGAATTGACAGGTGAGGTAGCAGGAATCAGTGCTCCTCGTCTATCAATGTCACCGGTGACAGGCCATAATCTTTCAGTGTCCTGCTTCAGCTTCTGCTGTGGTGTATGAACCACCTGAACCAGGAGGGGCAGGTTAACTAGTTCCCACCAGTAAGCGCCCACCAGTAGCATAAAAACCTCAGTCTTATGTCATGAGTTTATCTGCTGCTTCAGGAGGTCTGTTCCAATAATGGGGAAACGGATCATCTTGGAGTGGGGGCAAGCAGGACAGAAGCATACTTTTTACCAAAACTGGGCCCATTTTAATAGTTAAGAGGGGAATTATCCTTTTAATTAATTTCTTTAATTAACCTCCTCCCACACAGGTAACTCCTTGGCAGGGAGGGGATTCCTTTTAAAGCAAGAGTGTTTCTTGGCATTAGGGAGATTTGGGCACCCCTGACTGACAGAGTTCTCCAGTGTTGTTTGTTGGAGCCCAAGCCACAGTTAATATGGTAAAAGGGCAACTGTCTGTCAGAAGGGAACTTCTGATACTGCAGGATCCCTGTGTGGAAGAAGATTCTTAGTCACTTGGCAGTGATCAGAGACAGTTGTGGAATGGGGGGTCATAATCTAATCCTAGTAAGTATTGCAATTACTCCAATGACTCACCAGAGATCATCCAACTTGGGACTTTCTTGTGCCTTAGGGTCTAACATAACCTCTTTTGTTCATCTCATGGTTGATGCATATATGAGGGCTTGGCCATAGGTGGTTTGTTTGGCCCAGGAGGGGGCAGCCTCAGTGTTGATAGTAACTTTGGTTTAGGCCAGGTAGGGTTTATAGTATTAGCAGGCAGCATTTGACTCTGAGTTTGTCTTTCATGAGTTTCTATTAAATCCAGTGCAGCTATGGCCTCTTGAATTGTTTTAGCAGTAGCCACCATGCCCAAAGATTTTCCCAGGACTCCCACCCCCTGAGAAACAATTGAGTGGGCTCAGGAACCGATTCAGACTCCTCCAGTCTTGTCAAGTCATCCTGTCCCACCTCATTTGTTGCCTCCACTCCAAAATGTCCAACTGGTGGAGGAGATCTTTGGCCTTGGCTAACTTTTTCCCTGGACAGTCTTCCCAGGCCATTATGAGGTCTAATATAGGGTGGGCAGCCTTCTAATCCACAAAAATACACATCAGCAATACAGATGTGAACAGAGGTCTAATGCCTTTGTGTTGCTTCTTCCCAAATTCTGCTCTAATTATACAGGATCCATTAGTGGAGACACAATTTTTCCATCATGTACTATTGCTCTCAATTGTTTAATTTCATTCCCAATTAGGTGGAATTTGTTCCCTGCCAGATGCATTCTATAGAGCCAAGCAGCCTCTTGTTTATTTGGTTCTTGGCCTGGGGCTTGGGTAAGAGAGAGGATGAGACTCCTCCTCTGAGCAAGAACTGCCCCTTCCTTCTTGGCTCTCCCTTTTTGTCTTTTCCATTTTTATTACTTTCTGGGTGGCTATAGGCAAAGCAGAGGGTAAATTATCCCAGTCCCTAGCATGATGACACTGTGCTGCCTTTTCTTCTGGAGAGCACCTATTCTCCTCTCCAGGGACCTCTTTTCCAAACTGTCTCTCCCAGGAGTTTGGGCTCTTACATCTTTTCCAGGTGGCATCCTGATGATATATTGCTGCCAGCAAGGTCAGCACATACATCATGGTTAAGATTGCCTGTTCAACCTGACAGCAACCTCCTGTAGAGTTCCGGGAGGGGTAGGGATATAAACTTTTTTGCCTTTAGTCACTTTAAGTAACACTCCAGCTAGCTCAGCCCAAAGGTTGAGATATTAATATCCCTCTGGAGAGGGGATAGCATGATGACAACTGCAACATCATAATTGAGTGTAACAACAGTAGAGGCATGCTACCTGCTTTCAAAGGGCCTCTCCACCAGCTGCCCTTAGGAGACCAACCTTGGCCCGATGTCTCTGCCTTATTGGCTCATTTACTTGCCTAGCTGTCTCTGGGGAGGAGGACATCCTCACATCTCAGACTACCCCAAAACCTCAACCCAGCCACAGGGAGCACTTCCCACCATAGCTTGTTATGCAGTCCAGGGTGACTTACCCTGGTTCCAGAGGCATGCACGCCCTCTCTTTTTCTATTCAGGTGCACAGGTGCACAATGTCCAATGTCAACTGAGGGGTGGACCCAGGTAAGTGGGCTGATCTCCTTCCCCAGTACCTTGGCATCTCAGACCCCAAAAGTCAGTTCTAATGTTGTGGGTTCACTCAACTACTGGTGCTACCTCCAGGCCAGGTCAATGAGATATACAAGGAGACTGCAAAAACTATATTGTTGCAGTACAGCAATGAGCGATGCTGCGCAAAACTGCTACAGAGGCATTCTAAATGTAGAGTCTGAGCACTTAAGGCTGCCTAGGACTGATTTTTCAATTGATTGTCCTACTGACTGGGTAGACTCTCTACAAGTTTCTTGTTCACAAAAATCCCATCCTCTTCACCACTTGCAGTGAGTTCCAAGATTTCTGGGCTGATCAATGAAGAAGGCTTGACCACGAGATGGCAGTAGCGCCCAAGAACCGTTTTTGTTTGTTTGTTTGTGTTTGTTTTTGTAAGAAGGAGTCTCATTCTGTTGCCCAAGTAGGAATGCAGTGGCAGGACCTCCACTCACTGCAACCTCCACCTCCCGAGTTCAAGTGATTCTCCAGCCTCAGCCTCCTATGTAGTTGGGATTACAGGTGCCCGCCACAATGCCTGGCTAATTTTTGTATTTTTTGGTAGAGATGAGGTTTCACCCTGTTGCCCAGGCTAGTCTCGAACACCTGACCTCAGGTGATCCACCGCCTCAGCCTCCCAAAGTGCTGGGATTACAGGTGTGAGCCACCAGGCCCTGCCAAGAAGTTTTTTATTTCGGCAGTGCTTTGACAGGTTGCCAGAGAGGGGAAGTCTCTCACATCAGACCTTCCAGAGGCAGCAGCAGAGGGCCCCTGCCCCGAAGGGGAAGAGGACAAGGCAACTCCTGGGGTAGAGGAGAATAGGAGAGGGCCTTATGTGCCTGGGCGATATGATTCAGCAGTAGGAGTGAGAGTCTCTGGGTCAGAGAGCTCTGGAGGCAAGCAGTAGCATGGGGTCTTTTATAGTCCTTGTGTTTGCCTTAACCGGGCTAGCAGATGTCGGTGCAGTTTTGTGGGGGCATGCAAGGCAGGCAAGCCCTAAGTGGCTACACATGTGCTTACTTGAGGTATATTTAAAGCAATTGCCTGTGCAAAAAATTCAAGTTTGGCGTTGGCAGGATTTCAACCTGCTGTGAGGAAGTATAATGGCAATATAGAGGCCAATATATGGAGGTCATGCTTAACCCACTGATATAATAACATGCCAATTAGTCAGTCACTCTGATTAATCTGACTGGTGTGGTCTGAGATCAAATCTGTTCAATCTGTACTATCAAAAGGACTCTAAGCGGCAAGGTGAGATCAATCTGCAACATTAACCCGAACTTAAGGTGTTAAGAGCACACGTACAATACTACTGCTCCTGAGTTTTTATCTAAGAGAAATGAAAGCATGGGTCCACATAAAGACTTGTATGTGAATGTTTCGAGCAGCTTCATTTGTACTAGTGAAAAACTGGAAGCAATCCAAATTACCATACAATGAAATACTATGCTATGACAAATACTAATGAACTATTGATAGAAATAACAGCATGGGTGAATCTGAAAATAACTATGCTGATTGTAAGAAGACAAAAAAGAGTATACAGTGTATAATTCTATTTATATAAAATTCTATAAAGCACAAACTAACCTATAATAAGAGCAAGCGGATCAGTGGTTGCCTAGGGACACGGATGGGGATGGGTAGGGAGGGAAGCAGAATAAAGGGGCATGTGAAAGCCTTAGGAGGTGATGAAAATGATTGGCATTTTGAATGTGGTAAGGGCTTATGATTATTGGTAAGGAGTTATGCTTATAAAATATAAATAATTTGTATTTTATAAATTATATAAATTACATATAATTTCATTTAATTTTAAATTTAAGGAATGGCAACATGTCTTGAGTCAAAGAACCCTCAAAACAACACCTTAAATACAGCAAAGTCTTTGACGATGTATTTGCCAGTTAACTTATCTTTAAACAACATAATAAATAAAAATTGTCAAGACTTACTTGTTTCTATTTGTTTATTTTAGTGTGCTGTTGTTTTTTCACATTCTGGGTCATATTTTCAAAGTATTGTTCCACATTTTGTAAATGTATATATTTTCTTTCCAATATTAGTAAAGAGCATCTCAAGCAAGGTCCTGCTTTCTACTTTGATGGTATAGGAGCATGTTTGACTCAGATATGAACCACTTGTGGGCAGAGTTATGGGTGAGAAATCTGGTATTTAAGGAACACTCTGGATTAGTTTCCCACTGGTGAGAAAATAGAAAAGCGATGAGCACTTTTTCCAAATACCACGTGATGAATCAAGGACTCAAACATGCTAACTGGGTTTGGACTATTCTATTACCAAAATATTCCAATCAATTCCTATGGACAGTTTGTAAACTGTCATTCCCAATGCCTCCTCATCCTTCATGTTCCCACGCAAAGGTCTCATAGCTTGTCAGACCTTTCGGGGAAGCGCTTTTGGTTTTTTTTGTTTTTGTTTTTGTTTTTAATTAAAAGTTAAGTCATGTGCAGGGCAGAGTGAGGCAAAATGTAGCCAGTGGTCAGGACCTAAAGATCTCTCCTCCACCTGGGCCTTGAGAGTTTGGGAGAAGCTCAGGAAGAAAAGCCAACAATCTGAGTCCACTGGGCTTTGAGGCAGGGGTCTTGCATCTGTACATGTGGGATAAATGATGTGAAAACCATTAACTCTGTTGCTGATCCAGCTGCAGGGAAAAGCTTTTCCTCTGATCAAGGTGATTATCTGGCTGGTGGACCTCATTTTGCACCAGGTCCTGATCCCTGAGTTGAACCCGAGTCCACAGTTCACCTGATGGAGAACTCAGAGTCAAAGCGCAGGCCCAAGTCAGGCTGTCTGACTGCTGCTTGAGGGCCTAGGGACAACACTCCCGGAGTCAGGAGGGTGGAGGTGAGGATGACAGTGAAATGGCCAGAAGGTGAAGATACATGTGAGTATTCTCTCTTCATTAGGTCACATGGATGAAAGGTAATAGAAAGGTAGCACATACATTTTCAAGAAGTTAGAGCTGATAGTCAGAACACAAAGATGGTTGATTGTTCCACAGACGTGGAAGGCAGGGGCTCAAGACCTGTAAAATCCCCCACTGAGCAGATAACTGAGACAGTACTTCCCAGTGATGCACTCTGCTGGCAGACAGTGTGAAATTTTCCTGGAGAAGGCTCAGTCCCTGGTCCATTTTCCGGCCCCACAGACATGCTGATCAGAACACCCTCCACAGGGAGAGCATTGCGCAAGTGATTCCCTTTTTAGAAATTCTTCTAAGCCAGTCAGAAGATGACAAGCTTGCAGATGGAAGGGGATCAGAACCTGGGCAATGTCTTAGAGTGGCCGACCTATCGCTGTGTGTGGTTCAGAGTGTTTTCACTAAGACAAAACAGAGGGAGAAAGAAAAACTCTACACCCATACAAACTTTGAGGGAATACTGGAGCTTAATGTAACAGAGACCAGTTGTGCTAGGAAATTTTATTACATTCTCTGAAGGAGTGGCAGGGTTCTGTGTTTGGGCTGGTTTCCGAAGTGCAGTAATTGTCAAGCTCACCAAAAGTGTGACAGAATCACGGAACTACCCTTGGTAGAAAGCCAGAATTACTCCTAACCCCTACCCTCATCCTCCGCCTGGACCAGAGAGAGAAACAACTACTTGAGTTTTCAGAAACTACCAAACCTTGGCTCTAGCTCCGCATCCTTGGCCAGAGCATGGAAGGTTGGGGTGAGGGACACGGTGAACAAGAACTGCATCCTCACGCTGTTCACACTTCCTCTTTCCCCCTTTTGCTCTTGTGTTGGGGTCAGAGGTTACCAGGCAGGGTTCACTAAGGTTGTCAGTGGGAGGATGCGACCCCTGGTGGGTTCCTCCCAGCCAGCTCAGTATTGGGGGCTCCCAATTCCCCTTTCTCCTGCAAGGAAAGACACCACAGCTGTGTCACCCTCCTTCAGAGACTGCAGATTGGAGGTCTGTTTTTCCACAAAACCTAGTTCTAAGCCATTTCTAGCAAGTGAGAGTGACTGGAAGCCTAGTGGTGACAGCTGCCCAGGGGGCAGGCTTAAATAGCAACCCCTCCTAGTAGTGAACGAATTTCAAATTTCACACAAGAAGGGCAAAACCATGGGCTATTTTCTCGCATGAATGTTTGCCTATTTTTGGGCCCTAAATCAAATTGAGAAAAGTGTGACTAAAACACTCAAACTGAAAATATAGTTAGAGATATACACTTTGTGAGACTAACTCGGGAATCTACTGCCCTGCTTCTGCAAGGATAGGGCTCTATAAGGCATGACTTGAAATGAAATCCAAGCACCTGTTATCTATCTGTTTAACTCTGGTGCAGGGGAACAGAGCAACATTTAAGGTATAAACTAAATTAGTCTGTTCCTGAAGAGAACATTTGCTACTCACATTTATGGTGGAAGCAGCAATCTCACAACATAACAAAGCTCTCCTTGTGAGTGGAGCAGGCAAGTCCTGGGTAGGTCTAGACTACAAGGCTCACAGGCTCTATGCCCTAAGCTACTGATGCCCCTTTGTGCCAGAGGCTGGGTTTTGCAGCAAACTCAGTTCAGGCCTGGGAACCCTGAGCCCACCAAGAATCCTAAATAGTCAACTAAAACCCCTGAAATAGCCAGGCCTGTTTCTTTAATCATTAGTATTATTTGTATACCTTTAGGGGGTACAAGTCCAGTTTTGTTACATGGATATATTACCCAGTGGTGAAGTCTAGACTTCCCAGAGCAACAACAGGGTGGTAAATAATCTCCCTTGTGCAATCAACAACTATAACCCTGGCAGGTAGGGTGCCTACTATTCATACCGACTACAGAGAGCATGGACTCCTCTAACCTGATAAAGTATATGAAGCCAGTTACCAATTTATTACTTCTCAGCTCCAAATTCACCCTTCAATATATATATTCTTTGATAATAGAGGGATTCTTTAAGCATCTCTCCTTTAAAGTAACATCAAAGAGCACGATGTTACACTTACTTTATAGAGGGCTCTGGAGGGACAGACATTGAAAAAGGAAGCAGTATTTCTATGAATTCTGGTTCTCAGAGTTGTGGAAGTGAGGACATTCAGGATGCTTTGTCCCAGGCCTGGGCTCAAAACAACTGTCCCTCAGCAATCCTGCAGTCCTGGTGTGCCCTGATGATCAGCGTCTTGTGGCCCTCTTGATAGGGACATGCTGTTCTCCAAGTCACCTGCCCATTGCTTCTCTCTGCTCACTTGCTCCACAGCCCCACACACACATACACACACACACTCACACGCACACACATGACCAGGTTCATGTAGTCCTGTCAATACTGCAGCCCTCTCAACACTGAGACCCCACCCGAATCCTGTGCAGGGGCATTGTTTACCCCATGACTCCAACTGAGCCAGGCCCCCCAACCCCTACTTCACACCCAGTTACTAGCCACCAGCTATTGCTTGTCTACACTGCCATGCTCCAAAGGGTGCCTTCTTGCTTCCTCTGCGACCGTAGACCAGTTCTAGCTCTGCAGACCAGCTCAGTTACTGGCAAACCAGTGGAAGTTCTCTGCCATCCAGTGGGTTCTTCTCCAATTAGGTATGAAATCTAGCCTAATTGATGAATCTAATGAAAACTTAGAAGCTTTAATTCTAAGTTTGTCTTTCCTTGGGTACTCTCCCCCAGTCCCGGAAAACTCCATATAGAGTTGTCTTGTAATTATATAAGATATTTTATCATAGTTTAATGATTCTTTATATTAAACGTTCTCCTTCTAGATCACTGTGTGCTTTCTGTCTTCTGATTGAATCCATATTGCTACAGAACACATGTCTACAGCAAGCATCATTCTTAACGGAGAATCACTGAAAGCTTTCTCTTTAACAGCTGCATCAAGTAAGGATGTCCACTATCACCACTTCTATTCAATAGTTTACTGGGGGTGGTGATGGGGTCCCAGACAGAGCAATAGAGCAAGAAAAAGAAGTAAGATATTTGGAAAGGAAGAAGAAAGACTGGCACTATTTACAGATGATATGACAGTGTATATAAAATTCTACAATGTATTACAGAAAAATTATTAGAATCAACAGAAGAGTTTATACACTTGTAGGATAAAATCTTAATGAACAAAAGCCAATTGTATCCTATTTACCAGCTACAAATTTAGACAGTAAAAATTCCAAACATAGGATTTGCACAATATGAAGTGCCTAAGATAAAAAAGTTGCCTTATCGGAAAAATATAAATTATTACTTGAGCACATTAAAGGAGATCTTATTAAAAGGAGAGACAGACCAAAACCATGAACCAAACATTCCATATTGAGAAGTCAAATCTAAAATATCAGCACAATCTGAATTAGAACCCTAAACTAGCTGTTGGTTGAAGTTTTTATGATGAGTTTGTAATTTAAATGGAATTGAAATGGACCAAAAGTAGCCAAGACACTTTTGAAGAACAAGGTAGAATTTACTGACTTATCCAAATATCAGAATTGACTATGGATCTGTAGTAATTGAGACAGTGTGGTATTTCAAACAGACAAATAGGGCCAAGCACTTAATAGCGAGTATAGGAACTAGCCCACGTATGGGTAGATACTTGATTTATGGCACTGTAAACCAGTTGGCAAAAGGCAGACTTTTCAATAAGTGGTTCACTGAGAAAACTGGATATTCAAATGAATGAATAAATAAATAAATGCAACCCCACTCAACACAATACAAAAACATCAATTGCAGGTGGATTAAGACCTCACTGTGAAGGGCAATAGCATACACATTTTAGAAGAAAATATAGAGAATGCTTTCCTGGCCCAGGGTTTCTTAAAACAGAAAAGATTTCTTAAAACAGATTTCTTAAAACAAAAACGCACTAACCATCAGGAAAAGAATGATGAATTTGACTATATTATAATTAAGATCATCTGTTCACAAAACATAGCACAAAGCAATGGGAAATACAAACAGAACAAGGGAATATTTTGGGCACAGGAATGGACTAATATTTAAAATATTTAACAGGCTTATTAAGTCAGTAAGTACTAGATGAACAATAGAATAGAAACATGGGTTAAAAGAGGTAAATTTGAACAGGCCTTCTTCGGAGTAGAAACTCCAAAAGGCGTTTTGTGCTAAAGCTTTTCGTTTTGTGCTAAACACGAAAATGTGCTAAAGCTTAATAGTTATTTGGATATTGCCCACCAGTAGATTGGCAAAATTTAAATTCTGGCAATACTTGGTGTAGGTGAAGATGTGGAGCAGTAGACTCTCCGTGCTGCTGGTGGGATTGACAGCTGGCCCATTCACTACAGAGAACAATTTGGCATCATCTAGTAAAGCTCAGGATATCCATACCCTATGGCCCTGTGATTCTATTCTCGGATATATACCCTAGAGAGATTTTTACACATGTGTCCCATGAGAAATGTGCAAGAATGTTCATAATAATCACTGAAAAGTAGAAGCAATCCTAATGTCCATCTGCTGTAGAATGGAGTGGTATAATCATACCATAATCACTTTGCTATAAGCATATGCTGGAACAACAGTCAACGATGGAGACAAAGGATCTACTTACTTATAGCTATTATGAACAACATGGAAGAGTCTCTTAAGTATAATATAGAGTGAAAGAAACAAGTTATAAAAGGAAACATGCCATATGATTCCATTTATACAACTTCGTATCAACTCTATTGTTTAGGGATGCATACAAAAGTGATAAAGCTATAAAGGAAAGCAGTGAAATGATTATTACAAAGTCAGGGCAATGACTATATCCATATAGGAGAGTGTGGGTTGTGATTGGGAGGAGTACAGCAGCTGTATTCTGGAAGGCTGGCAGTGGTCTATTGCTTGACCTTGGTCCTGGTTACATAGGTGTCTGCTTTTGTAAAATCTAAACCGTATAGATATATTTTATGCACTCTTCTATACCTCAGATTTGAAAAATGCTTCCTCCAGAAAAAGTAATAGAAAGAAAAGTATTTGGAGTAGAAATGTTGATGAGGTTCAAATACTTATGGATGAAAAACTTGATTTTCAAGAGACCAAGTGTTCACTGTCATTAAAAGAGGGCGAGAGAGCTGGGAGTATTTAAACAACAGGTTACACCCATCCCCCTGCCACCACCACCAATCTAGTCATTACTCTAAGCTTTCTCATCTCAGATATTTCACCCTATATTTGTGTCAATTCCCAACTCAGTCGTGACAGACAAATTGGAGGATTGTCATCATCATTAATAAGATCATTAGGCACCACTGGCCCAGCAAGACTGGGCCACCACACTTAAATACGAGTAGGTACACCAGGTTGATTGGACAAGATTGTCTGTGCCTTTTACTTGACAGAATCCATTGCAGTGACTGAGGGTTTAACCTAAACACATTTAACTCAGACTCCTGCCCAGAGACCTCCATGTGCTGGAGAAGGCAGAGCAAACTGAGGAATGAATGCCCTCATTGTACTGTGAGAGTGGACAGGAAATTTATCATGGTACAACCGATGCTGGAAGGGCAAAGAGTTGGTTTAGGTTGTACACTGTATAGGGAGAAGCCAGGAGAAGGTTGGGTTTTTTTCCAGATTTCAATATAAATTGTTTCATCCTCCAGACTTTGCATTTCTAGGTTGAACACTGCTCATCTGTTTTGGCCGCATCTCTCACTCATTCTAATCTCTGTATCAGCAAGACAAAAATTGAACTATGTGATAAATTGTACCGAAGACTTTGCTCAAGACAATTGTGAGTATGGAAGTTGTCCCGCGGGGAGGTGGGAGGGGGAAGGACACTTTCAGAAGAAATGCCAGCACTATGGTGGTTTACTGCTGACACAGAGACAGTTTATTCTCTCAGGAATTGTCTTTCATCCATCAGTCCAGCCAGTCAGCCAGCCAGCAAACAAATTTTAACACACAAAAAGTACGAAGCAACATGTCTAACACTGGGAGGGGCTGGGGGTGTTTATTTGGGTATATACAATGAGTCACGGATTAAAATTGCTTATAGCGGATAGAAGCCTAGGTGTTCCACAGCATTACTGAACAAGCTGTCGTCATTTCCCCATCACCTCAGAAGACCTCCTTAATTACTTACGTATATTAACCGTAGAACGTATTTATGCATACCAGGCTCTACCTCTGGGCTTTCTATTCTGTTCCAGAGACCCAGTACCAGAATATTTAAATCACTGTGGCGTTAAATACGTTTTAATATCTGATAGGGCCAGTTTCTGCGCATTGCACATTTTTTTTTCCCCTTTCAGGAACGTGTTCAGGCCCGCGGCAGGGGGCGGGGTCGCGCCTCCTCCTCGGCTCCGGTTCCAGCCGAGCCTCTGGGACACAGAGATGGAAATCCCGAAGCTGCTCCCGGCTCGCGGGACACTACAGGGCGGCCACGGCGGTATCCCCGCGGGTGGCGGCCGGGTCCACCGAGGCCCTGACCCGCCGGCTGGCCAGGTCCCCACGCGCCGCCTCCTGCTGCTCCGGGGCCCCCAAGATGGCGGGCCCGGGCGGCGGTGCGAGGAGGCCCGCACGGCATCACGGGGCCCTGGCCCAAGCCTGTTGGCGCCGAGGCCCGATCAACCTAGCGGCGGCGGCGACGACTTCTTCCTGGTGCTGCTTGACCCGGTGGGTGGCGACGTGGAGACAGTGGGCTCGGGTCAGGCCACAGGGCCTGTGTTGAGGGAGGAGGCCGAGGAGGGCCCGGGGTTCCAGGGGGGCGAGAGCGGCGCGAACTCCGCGGGGCGAACTGCCCTAGGCCCCCGCTGCCTGTCAGCGGTTCCCACTCAGGCCCCGATCTCCGCCCCTGGCCCCGCCGCGGCCTTCACCGGCACAGTCACTATCCACAACCAGGACCTGCTGTTGCGCTTTGAGAACGGCGTCCTCACCCTGGCCACGCCCCCATCACACTCCTGGGAGCAAGGGGCCGCTCCTGCCCAGCAGCCCGGGTGTCTGATCGCCCCGCAAGCCGGGTTCCCGCATGCCGCGCAGCCGGGTGATTGCCCAGAACTGCCGCCAGACCTCCTGCTAGCCGAGCAGGCCGAACCCGCGCCTGCTCCGGCGCCCCAGGAGGAGGTGGAGGGCCCGGCCGCCGCCCTGGGCCCCCGCGGACCGCTGGGCTCGGGCCCAGGCATGGTGCTGTACCTGTGCCCCGAGGCGCAGTGCGGGCAATCCTTCTCCAAGAAGCACCAGCTGAAGGTGCACCTGCTGACGCACAGCAGCAGCCAGGGCCAGAGGCCCTTCAAATGCCCCCTGGGTGGCTGCGGCTGGACCTTCACCACCTCTTACAAGCTCAAGAGGCACCTGCAGTCTCACGACAAACTGCGGCCTTTTGGCTGCCCAGCGGAGGGCTGTGGCAAGAGCTTCACCACCGTGTACAACCTCAAGGCGCACATGAAGGGCCATGAGCAGGAGAACTCATTCAAATGCGAGGTGTGCGAGGAGAGCTTCCCCACGCAGGCCAAACTCAGCGCCCACCAGCGCAGCCACTTCGAACCCGAGAGGCCTTACCAGTGCGCATTTTCTGGCTGCAAGAAGACATTTATCACAGTGAGTGCTCTCTTTTCCCATAACCGCGCCCATTTCAGGGAACAGGAACTGTTTTCCTGCTCTTTTCCTGGCTGCAGCAAGCAATATGACAAGGCTTGTAGGTTGAAAATTCACCTGCGGAGTCACACCGGCGAGAGACCTTTCCTTTGTGACTTTGATGGCTGTGGCTGGAACTTCACCAGCATGTCCAAACTCTTAAGGCACAAAAGGAAGCACGACGATGACCGGAGGTTCATGTGCCCTGTGGAAGGCTGTGGGAAATCTTTCACGAGGGCTGAACATTTGAAAGGCCACAGCATAACCCACCTGGGTACAAAGCCTTTCGTGTGTCCTGTGGAAGGCTGCTGTGCCAGGTTCTCTGCTCGCAGTAGCCTCTACATTCACTCCAAGAAACACCTGCAGGATGTGGACACTTGGAAAAGCCGTTGCCCCATCTCCACTTGTAATAAACTCTTCACATCCAAGCACAGCATGAAGACGCACATGACCAAAAGGCACAAGGTGGGCCAGGATCTCTTAGCTCAGCTAGAAGCAGCAAATTCTCTTACACCCAGCAGTGAACTTACCAGCCAGAGACAGAATGATCTCAGTGATGCAGAGATTGTGTCTCTCTTCTCTGATATTCCTGACAGTACTTCTGCTGCAGTGCTGGACACAGCATTGGTGAACTCTGGAATCTTGACTATTGATGTGGCTTCTGTGAGCTCGACTCTGGCAGGGCACCTCCCTGCTAATAGTAATTCCGTAGGGCAGGCTGTGGACCCTCCGGCCTTGATGGCCACCAGCGACCCTCCTCAAAGTCTGGATACCTCTCTCTTTTTCGGAATGGCGGCCACTGGTTTTCAGCAGAGCCCCTTAGATATGGATGAGGTCTCAAGTGTAAGTGTGGGGCCATTGGGATCTATGGGCTCTTTGGCCATGAAAAACTCCAGTCCAGAGCCCCAGGCTTTGACACCCAGCAGTAAGCTAACAGTGGACACAGATGCTCTGACTCCTTCAAGCACCCTTTGTGAAAACAGTGTCTCAGAACTACTGACACCAACCAAAGCGGAGTGGAACGTACATCCTGACTCTGACTTCTTTGGACAGGAGGGAGAAACCCAGTTTGGATTCCCCAACGTAGCAGGAAACCACGGTTCTCAGAAAGAAACAGATCTTATCACTGTGACTGGCAGCTCATTTTTGGTATGAACCAACTCTACTCATTCCTTGCCATGTGGCTTACTTTTATTACAGTCAATTTTGAGGATGTTCTGGACTAAATGTCTAAGTGCAGTCATTTCTTTTTGGTTTGCAAAAAGAGCACAGCCCTGGACTACAAGTTTGGAGATCTAAATTCTGATCTCAAGTCTGGAACTGATAAGTTGTGTGACCCTGAGCAAGTCACTTAACCTATCTGAGCCTTAATTTCCTTATTTATAAATTGAGGTGGTTTGAATAGATTGCTTTTAAGGTCTTTCTGCTCTGTGATTCCTTGATAATAGATTTATTTCCTTGAAAAATATGAGAACTTTTTCAGTGATGTGGTATGTCTTTTTGTTTTTTTTTTTTTTTTAACTGCCCTCCCACCCCTCACATGGTCTTTTTTTGGCAAACGTACATAATGTTACATCATATTATGATGAACATCCATGTACTTTTCACTCCACTTCAGCAATTATGAATCCATGAACAGTCTTTTTTAACTTAGCCTCACTCACTCCCCATGTTCTAGTATTATTTTGTAACAAATAGCAGACATCTGATCATTTTATCCATAAATATTATTTATGTATCTCTGAAAGCTGTGGGCTGATATGGAAAAAAATGATAATTCCATTATCACAAGTGGTATTTACAGTAATTCTTTAATATCAGTAAATATCCAGTGAGAGTTCAAGCTTTCAATTGCCTCATAAATGCTACTTGTTTTATTATTTTTAATTAGTAGAATCACGTAAATCTCCTAAGTGTCTTCTTAATCCGTATGTTTCCCCTTCATCTTTGTTTTTTTCCTTGCGATTTTGTTTATGAAATGAGGTCGTTTCACATGTAGCATTTGCTACGATTTAAGTTTTGCTAATTACATCCCTATGGTAATGTTTGCTTTCCTCTATCCTCTGTTTCTTTAATTTGCTAGTTATGTCTAGAGACTTGATGAGATTGAAACATGGCTTTTGGCATGAATGTTTCATAGGTTATGTTGTGTTCATTTAGTAGGTGGTGCATAATCTGTGGTTTTCTCTCTTTTGTGGTATTAGCAGCTGCTGCAGATAAATGCATTAATTCATGATGCTTCTGATATAATGAATCATCTTTGTAGAGTTACTAATCATTAGCAAAGGAGGAAATGCTATGTAATAGAAATATTATTCAATACCAAAATATTTTCTTAAATAGTCATAGAACTAACAGGAAAAAACAGATAGCAAAAAAATGTGTTGGCTGTTCTCACTGTTTATCTTCCTGACTTCTTTTGATGATGGAAGGCAGTTTTGTGGAAATTGCCAGCTAGGACTTTGACATGAAACAGACCCAGGGCTAAATTTTGGCTCTGTGGTGTTGGTTAAGTGGCCTTGAATAAATTAGTTATTAAGCCTCAGTTTTCTAGCTTTTAACTGATTATAGCAATGCACACACATACCTGACACACTGTTAAATTTTCTTCTCTTCCTGTTTCTTGCGTTAAGAAAAAATACTCTGTGTTTTGGCATATTTTAGTGAATTTGTACCATTTTTATTCTCAGTCCTTTTATAATAATTGGAGTATTTTAATCTTATTCATGTGCAGACAAAAGAGCTTTATGAAGTTCAGGGTGAAGTAGTCAAGGGAATCTGTTTATTCCCTCTTCCCTCTACTGAATAATTTTCCCTCTAAGAATTGCTGTGGGTAATACCATGAGTGGAGACATTGCCCACATGCAGAACAGCATATCTCTGCATTTGATCAATTCCCACACGCATAACAGCATATCTCTCCTTTTGATCAATTTGTCACCATCTTTGCTCTGCTTTGAAAGTCAGGCTTCTCTGTGACTGTGAAGCCTGCTGTTCCCTGAAAATCTAATAATGGAGCAGTGGAGGTTTCTTTCTTTCTGTGCTCTGTAGATCAAATTGTTTGCACTTGGAATTTCCCAGAGTTGAAAGGAAAGATTGAACTGGAATATTGTGTAAACTGTCTGTCTTACATTAGTGTAGCATTTTGCAATTTGGGGAACATCTTCACAACTTGTGTCTCGTTGTTCAGAACAACGTTGTGAAGTAGTTTTGGCAATGTCTGTGTTTCATGTAATTTAGCCAACTCCCATTCCAACTAGGCTTTGGCTAAATCTGACAATTCTATATATAGCTTAAAACAAAGAAGACACATTCTCTTTACCCCTCCCAGTCTACCCGTCCAGCCTTCATGATTCATTCCTGTGTCAAGGTTAGTCGCTGTTTTCCATTTGAATTGGTTTCTTTTATGGTCAGTTTACTTTCTTCCCTCTCCCTTCCCTTTCCTGCACATTCCCATCCTTGCCACGCCTTTCTGTCCTCTTTTTTAATGGATATATCTTTTTCCTGCCGTTATCCCTCAGACATTCTCCTCATGGCACATTTTCTTCGAACGCTAACATTTACTGAGTGTACATTGGAGTTCTGTGCATACAGGAAGAAGTTATTTTCTGAGCTTAGATAATACTATGTGTATATGTGATTAAAATGATGAAGATTATTTTCTATACCCTTCAAATTAGAAGTGGATTTCTGTTTCATTACTTCCAATTTAAAAAGTTTTTGCCAGAGAGTTTTGCCAATACTCTCTTATTTGCTCTAGTGTACTAGTCCAGTAGTGTTTGCATGTGGATGTCTGTGGATGACAGTTATTGTAGCACTTTGGCAGTGCACTAAAAATTTGCCACTATGAAATATTTCTGTATTGCGTGTGTGTGTGTTGAAATACGCACACAGCTCCCCCCCCCCATATATATTAAAAGTGGTTGTATTCATTTAGTGAAAAACAAAAAGTAGATGTACTTTTGTAAATCAGATAAATGCTTGGAATTTGATCGTGTCTACCCATTCAACAGTTTTCCCTCTTTGCTCTGGAAATATTTGTACTCATATAGCATATTTCAAAAATGTTGTTGTTCATTAAGGCCTCTTAAATAGACCACTATTTTTTGTGTCTGGCAGATGAGTATGTCAAGGATTGAGATGAACACATAAGTCTTGGAAATTAAATAAATTTATAAACATAAAGATAATTTAATGCTGTGACTTCATTTTTTTAAATTATTTAAACCAACTTTCTCCCAATAAAAAATTATAAACTATGTCTTGTCCTGCTTATTCCTGGACAAATTTTCAAAGGACAGATGTTACGTTCTCAGAGGGAACAGCTTTTATTTGTCCATGGGCTCACAAAGTTTCACTAAACAAATTTGTTCAAATGATTTCTCTTTCAACATCATTTTCTAGCAAAATCATGGAAAACAGCTTTACACTTTCAAGGTAATAGATATAATTCTGTTGGTGGTGATAAGCTGCACTTGACTCATCTGAAAAAAGTTGCCATCACTCCTTTTAAATAATGGTACTTGTTTTAATTTCTGCTTCTCTTCAGGCATTGACTTATTAAAACTTCTCATCAACTGAAAACACAGTAACATAATGGCTTAAAAAGAATTGTGTTTTTAGGGCTCCATTGATCTTGTTGGTCATAAGCTAAAAATACACTGACATTGGTATTTTTTTTACCAATTACTATAATTAATACAACAAAATGCTTTAGTAGTAGTAGAGAAACATGGATAGACTATGAAGTTTGTCTCTGTGACCTACATTTTTCATGTTCATATCTGGGAAACATATGAGAAAGCAATTTGTAAGCTGGAGATTATACTATATATATTCAAAATTAACAAATATTTACTGAGCATCATTGTGAAGATTACCCCATAACATATTGAGGGGTCTGTGAGAGGAGTACTGTATGACCCTGACCTTTAAAGAGATCGCTGTTGATGGGAGGAGATAGAAAAATAATATATTAAATTATTGAAGAACAAAAACAGAAAAATGTTTACTTTGGCACCAAAATGAAAATGATTAAGAGGTAAAAACAAAACAAAACAAAAAAAAACAGTAAGAATAATGAGACATTTATTCTGGACACAGAGAAGCCAGCAAATATGTTTTAATAGAGGAGTCAGATCATGAAAATTATGTTTTAGAAAAGTTAATGTCATGCTAGTGTACAATGTGGATTAGATGGGAAAGACCGGAATAGGAAAATCAGTGAGAAAGCTTTTGCAGCAATCAAGGTGTGATATGAAGGATGAAGCCAGAACTAGGATAGTGCCAGTGGAAATCAAAAGGAAGAAAGAGGTATTGGAAATATTTTCAGATATTTCCAGTATTTGAAGACAGATTTCAAATATCAGATAATTTCAAATCTCTCTTCAAATACTGAAGAGACGACTTAGTACCTCATTGTGGGGGAAGAAACGAGGGAGGGAGGGAGAGAGAGAATGAGAGAGAGAGAGATCATCATAGAAACCAAGAATGGTAACTCAGGTTTCCTTGGGGACTATAATATATTTTTACTAACAGAATGAGGGAAGTAAGGAAGAGTTCATTTTGAGAATCAGTGTATAAAGATGGTGTATTTAGTTAAATAATAGTTGTTAAAGCATTGTTATCCTACATGAGGATACATTATAATGTGGATACAATTGTGGTTTATCCACTTTCTAGAAGACACCAAAAGGCTACTCTTTTTTTTTTGGCAGGGGGTTCCTTTAGGCATTCTCAGAGCTACCTACACAGTTATGATCCTCTTACCTCCTTTTGAATTACCAGAGACCTCCCCAGCTTGTCCTGAATGATCCAGATCTGCATTGGCCAATATGGTAGCTACTAGTCATATGTGCCTATTCAGCATTTGAAATGTGTCTAGTGCAACCAAGGAACTGAATTCTTAATTTAATTTAAATTTAAGTTTTAAAACTGAAGCAGTTATAAAACATTTTTCTGTTAGACACAACTCTATTGTTTTGGCAGGACTAAATTTCACTTTAGCCATTGAAAATTTAGCATCCAAATTGAGTTGTGCTATGAATGTAAAATATAAACCTTAATACCAAAAGTTTTCAGAGGCTTAATACAAAAAATTAAATATCTGATTAGTATTTTAATATTGATTACATGTTGAATAATGTTTTGAATAGATTTGGTCAAAAATTCAAATTAATTTTATCAGTTTCTTCTTACTTTTTTAATGTGGCTACTAAAAAAATCTGAAATAAAGGCAGGACACAGTGGCTCATGCCTGTAATCCCAACACATTAGGAGGCCAAGGCGGAAGGATCACTGTGACCAGGAATTCGAGGCTTCGGTCAGCTAGGATCCCACTGCTGCACTCCAGCCCGGGTGACAGAGTGAGACCCTATCTCTTTAGAAAAGAAGAAAATAAAAGAAAATTTAAAATTAAACATATGGCTCTTTAAAAAAAATAAAATTACAGATAAGCTCTCATTATATTTCTATTGGACAATGCAAATCTGGACATTACATCACTTCCTAAGACTACTCTGTATGAAAATGAGCTATGCCTTCTGTGCTGTATACTAACTTTTAAGATTCACTGGGTATTCTATTTTATGTTTAGGGTATAATAGTCTATGTATTATGTTAGGAATTCAGTATTTTGACATGAATTTCAGCAGTTCACTATGAAAGTAGAAGTAAGTTTCACCTCCATCTGTCTCAGTTGGAGCTGGGAAGAGTAAGATGGTGAAAAGTTCAATATTCCTGGATCTGTGTGAGATTGCCTCATTGAAGCATCTTACTTATCATCTCTTCTGTCACTAAAGAGAGTCGTGAGGCAAGGGATAGTGTGAGAACCCCTACAAGAGTCTTTCCATTTTGTAGTTTCCCTGTCCACTAAAAGAGAGAACTCTAGAAGGAATGGAACAAAAATAAAGGGTAAAACATTAAAGGAGTGTAAATAACTCTCCAGGAATTACATTGTATTTGATGGTGAATTTGATAGGAGTCCCACATTGTCACCTAGGATAATTTCTCACTCTTGTTAATTTAAAGACAGACAACACTCTTTTAACTTTTCATTTTTCTAAAGACAATATCCGAATGTGGTATTTTAAAACAAAGTACACAAAGATACCTAACAGCACCAACAATTTCTGAATCCCTTAAGACCATCGATTCTATTTGTTTACTAAGCTATCATTCAGCACTTATGTATTGAGTACCTAATATATGAGGTATTGTGAATTATTACACCTAAAGTATAACTCAATCCATTCCAAATTTTTTTGAGTATCAATTATGTAACAGGTATTGTCCTTATGTTTAAAGATATGATCTATATGGGAAACTATTAAAACCAGTTTATAACAGAGCTTTAAGAGGTACATTATAGATTTACCAGAATAATAAGTACCATTTTCTGTAAGTGAGCATAAATTTTGATGATGGGAAACCAATATACACAATATCAGCAAATATAGTATTTCATCAGAAACTGAAATTTTATTTAAAGTATAAATATCACAACAAAAGTATTCTAAACTAAAACTTTGACAGGTTTCTGAGAAATAGATTTGATAAACTGTAGCAAAATATGAAAATTAATTATGAAATAGACTTTATTTTTTATTTATTTTTAGATTGCAACTTTTGGCTTGATGAATCTTATACCTATAAGTGATCCTGGGGATTGTGTACTTATCTCCCTCATTATATGAATGAGGAAAGGTATTAGGCCTACACTTTGTGTGTAAATTTCTTTTCTTCTTATTATAAGACATTATGGCAAAATTTAATTCTGTGGAAAAATAAGGACATTATTTTGAAGATAAATGTATTATATTGACACACCAGGTGGAAGGAATGAAATAGTAATTAATTTCAGGTAACATTTGGGACTGAAAGTTAGAGTTAAATGTGGAGGAACCTAAAAGTTCATCAGTGTTCTGGGGTGGGGGTTCTGTTCAACAAGTAAATGTTTTGATTTCTGGTAAAAAAAAAAAAAAAAATAGTAGCTTAACATTTTTGAAAATTAGGGAAAATTTTGTTTCAAAATAGCAAAATAAAACTTTCTTTAATGCTGAGAATTTTTTAATTTTCAAGATGTGAAACACTCACAAAGGGTAAAAAACAAACATTTTCCTTATAGCATAATAGCAAAAGAAAGTGATTTATTTTAAACAAGACTAACCTCTCTCTTCTGTTTACAGTACAGCATAGAAGCTAACTTCAGAATTATCTTGTCTTCAAATGACAGAAGGAAACTGTCCACTTGTCTGCTTAGAAATTTTCCAGAACAGAGAACCCTAGTGGAAATACCATTGAAGGAGCAGCAGCAGTTCATCCCAAGCTAGTTTCAACTTTAGTGCTGCCTTAGTCCTTTCCTGTCCAAAGTGCCAACATTAGCTAGTTTAACACCAACTACAGTCAACTTTTAATACTTGCTATGTGTAAGAAAATTTAGCATTTTCTCGTTCAATTCACATATGATTGTGGGCTTCCTGGTGCTAATTATTAATTATCTCATTATAATATTAACAATAATCAGTTGGCATGTCTTATGATAATAATTACACTTCAATATTTTATCTTCATTTAAAATTGTTTTGACTAAATAAAATTTTGCTTGGCATAGGGGTACATTTTTCTACATTATTTGAGTATGTCTCAATCATCTCTGTATTTTGGAAGCAATACAATTTAGAGCTCTGTTAACATTTATTTAGATAACTGTTTTGAATTATAGCCTTACAATGTTGGCTACTTTGAAAATGGAGAAAGGCAAGCATCCCCCACATTCATAGATCAGTGATAAAGTCCCTGGAAAAAATTTGGGGAGTGAGACATTAAGTAGGTCTTAGAGTTAAGATCAAATTCATAAGAAAAAAGCTATTTGATTCTGTTGTTTAAAATTATTCATTTATATTTATCAAGTTTGCTGCTGAGTATAATCTTATATATCATATAAACTTACAGAAGCCTATTTTTAAAACTCCGTTTAAAATATTATGTCATTAATTGGTACTTTAAAAAATAGGCTAACTGGTATTATATTTTATTTTTACAAAAGGCATCTGATAGCATTTAGACTTTGAAATTTGAATACAAAATATATACAGTCCTAAATATAACATTTCATAATATTTGTAAGGTAGCTCTGACTATGATTCATAATAGATTATTTTGCAACAACAACAACAAAAAAATATTTTACAAAGGTAAAATGTTACGTGCATCCACAGCCAACATTACATTTACTTCCCACTCATATATTCATAATAAGACAATAGTAAAAAGCATTGAGAATTCTTCTCAAAGATGGAAAACTATGGCTAAAAAATATAAGAAGGATTTTACAATAGAGCAACATACTTTTTACTTTCTCGAAAGCCTTTGATCAACAGCATCTGGAAACAAAGATGAGAGGCACATGTTCAATATTCTCCAGCATTTTCCATTTATACTGAGCAATACAAAGACATCAAATAGACATTATTGCAATATTTAATGATTGTCTAGTACAAACTACATGAAGAATCATCCAGGGTACATAATACCCAGTGAAAAGAGAAATTTCCTTAATTGACATCCTGCATATGAAATGTCAAAAGTGGTCAAATTAAATGTTATTTTACTTGACACTGAGAGTAGGTGGTGCTTTCCACAAAGAAATACTCTTTAAAGGAGTTTTCCTTTCCACTTACAGTGAATATTTGATTCAGATAATGAAAATCGCTATTCACTCTCTTAAAGTCTTTGCCTGTCCTCTTTATCGTTATTATTTGTTGGGAAAGGCAGTCTCATGTCTGCAGTTTTTGGTTCCCACTTAGCCACATATTTATGGACCTTGGGCCTGGAACACTCCCTAACCAAGAGATAAAATGCCCACATGATTATGCTGGACTTACCACCTTGTGCAAGAGTATCTTTCCCTGGTGCAAGCTAAATGCGTACCTATTTTTCTGCTTAAGCATGTGGGTTACATGACACCTGGCAAACCCCACTGCCATACCTTGCCTCCCTAAGGAAGGGTTAGGATCCTTTCTCTGCACAGGAGAGGGGTGTGCCATAGGCAAATTTCCCTGTTGGTTGCCAAAAGAGATCAATTAGCCATGGGAAATCAATGCACACTATTGAAGTTTATCATGCTCTCTTTATGTAGTAAAGCTTTGCTCCATCCATTGCTTAACTGTGTTGTGGAGTTTTTTGGTGACTCCAATACCCAGATACAGTGGGCAGAAGTGTTTGGAGTCCTCCCCTGGAATTGGTAACTGGTGCATGGTATTCTGCTTGCTATTGCTATTATTTGTAATAATTTCCATCTGAACTCATTTCCTCAATGTTGTGAGATTTGTTCATGTTCATTGAGTGTAGCAATTCATTCATTTGAATTTCTCTATAGAATCACATGATATTCATTCACATGTCAATGAGTATGTGCATTGTTTCTTGATTTTGGCTGTAACAGATAACACTATTCTTCTATATATATTTTAGTGCATTTTCATATGGATTTCTATGGGTCAATACCTAGAAGAATGGAAAGGTTATATAGTAGTATGTGTAATGGTTCCAATTGCTCCATGTCTTTTCCAAAATTGGCATTTTCAACTTTTTAATTTTAGCCATTACTATTGGTTATCTAATAGTATTTCATTGTAGTTTTAAATGTACATTTCTATGATTACTAATGGGCTTGAGAATCTTTTCATGTTTATTGGATATTTGGATATCTTATTTTTGAAGTCTTGTGTTGTTTAAGTGGGTGAGGGCTTTGTCTTTTTCTTGATTGATTTTTAGGGATTCTTTATATATTCAAGGTAAAAGCATTTATTAGACATATATGAAAAAAATTATCCTACTCCTTTTATTATTTTTTATAATTAAGTTCCAGGGTACATGTGCAGGATGTGTCAGTTTTTTACATAGATAAACGTGTGCCATGGTGGTTTGCTGCACCTATCAACCCATCACCTAGGTATTAAGACCAGCATGCATTAGCTATTTCTCCTGATGCTCTCCCCACAACTGTCCTCCCCTGACAGGCCCCAGTGTGTGGTATTCCCTTCCCTGTGTCCATGGGTTCTCATTGTTCAGCTACTACTTATAAGTGAGAATGTGGTGTTTCGATTTCTGTCCCTGCGTTAGTTTGTTAAGGATAATGGCTTACAGCTTTATCCATGTCCCTGCAAAGGACATGATCTTGCTCTTTTTTATGGCAACATAGTATTCCATGCTGTATATATGCCACATTTTTCTTAATCCAGTCTATCACTGATAGGCACTTGGGTGATTCCATGTCTTTGCTATTGTGAATACTGCTGCAATGAATATACATGTCCATAATCTTTATAATAGAATTATTTATATTGCTTTAGGTATATACCCAGTAATAGGATTGCTGGGTCAAATGGTATTTCCAGTTCTAAATCTTTGAGAAATTACCACACTGTTTCCTACAATGGTTGAACTAATTTACATTACCAACAATAGTGTAAAAGTGCTCATTTTTATCTGCAACTTTGCCAGCATCTGTTGTTTCTTGACTTAATAATCACCATTCTGACTGGCGTGAGATGGTATCTCATTGTGGTTTTCATTTGCATTTCTCTAGGGATCACTTATATTGGGCTGTTTTTCATATGTTTTTTGGCCACATGTATGTCTCCTTTTGAGAAGTGTCGGTTCATGTCCTTTTCAGAAGTGTCTGTTCATGTCCTTTGCCCAGTTTTTAATGGGGTCATTTTTTTTTCATGTATATTTGCTTAAGTTCCTTGTAGACTCAGGATGTTAGACCTTTATTAGATGGATAGATTGAGAAAATTTTCTCCCATTCTGTAGATTGTCTGTTCATTCCGATGATAGTTTCCCTTTCTGATGATAATTTCTTTTGCTGTGCGGAAGCTCATTAGTTAAACTAGATCCCAATTGTCAATTTTTGCTTTTTGTGCAGTTGCTTTTGGTGATTTTGTCATGAAGTATTTGGCTGTACTTACGTCCTGAATGGTAATGCCTAGATTTTGTTCTAGGGTTTTTATAGTTTTGTGTTTTACATTTAAGTCTTTAATCCATCTTGAGTTAATTTTTGCATACGTGTAAGGATGGTTCCAGATTCAATTTTCTGCATATGGCTAGCCAGTTGTACCAGTATCATTTATTAAATAGTGAATTTTTCCCCATTGCTTGTTTTTGTCAGGTTTGTTGACGATCAGATAGTTGTAGATGTGTGGTCATATTTCTGAGATCTCTATTATATTCTATTAGTGTATGTGCCTTTTTTTGTACCAGTACTATCCTGTTTTGGTTACTGTAGCCTAGTAGTATAGTTTGAAGTCAGGTAGCATGATGCCTCCAGCTTTGTTCTTTTTGCTTAGGATTGTCCTGGCTATATGAGCTCTTTTTTGGTTCCATATGAATTTTAAATTAGTTTTTTGCTAATTCTGCAAAAAAATGTCAGTAGTAGCTTGATGGGAATAGCGTTGAATCTATAAATTACTTTGGGCAGTATGGCCATTTTCACAATATTGATTCTTCCTATCAATGAGCATGTAATGTTTTTCCATTTGTTTTTGTCCTCTCTTATTGCCTTAGGTGATGGTTTGTAGTTCTCCTGGAAGAGGTCCTTCACTTCCCTTGTTAACTGTATTCCTAGGTATTTTATTCTTTTTGTGGCAATTGTGAATGGGAGTTCATTCATGATTTGGCTCTCTGCTTGTCTGTTGGTGTATAGGAATGCTTCTGATTTCTGCACATTGATTTTGTATCCTGAAACTTTACTTAAGTTGCTGATCAGTGTAAGAAACTTTTTGGATGAGTTGTTGAGGTTTTCTAGATATAGGCTCATGCCATCTGCAAACAACGGCAATTTCACTTCCTCTGTTCCTATCTGAATACCTTTTATTTCCTTCTCTTGCCTGATTGCCCTGTCTAGAACTTCCAGTGCTATGTTGAATAAGAGTGGTGACAGTGGGCATCCTTGTCTTTCACCAGTTTTCAAGGGGAAATGCTTTCAGCTTTTGCCCATTCAGTATGATATTGGCTGTGGGTTTGTCATAAATAATTCTTATTATTTTGAGTATGTTCTTTCAATACCTAGTTTATTGAAAGATTTTAGCATGAAGAGATGTTGAATTTTATTGAAGAACTTTTCTGCATCTATTGAAATAATCACATGGTTATTTTCTTTAGTTCTGTTTATATGATGAATTACATTAATTTATTTGCCTGTGTTGTACCAGCCTTGCATCACAGGGATGAAGCTGACTTCATCATGGTGGATATACTTTTCGATGTGCTGCTGGATTCAGTTTGTCAGCATTTTATTGAGGATTTTTGTATCCGTGTTCATCAGGGATATTGGCCTGAAGTTTTCTTTTTTTGTTGTATCTCTGCCAGGTTTGGGTATCAGGATCATCCTTGCCTCATAAAATGAGTTAGGGAGGAGTCCCTCCTTTTCGGTTTTTTGGAATAGTTTCAGAAGAAATGGTAACAGCTTCTCTTTGTACCTCCGCTAGAATTCAACTGTAAATCCTTCTGAACCTGGGTGTTTTTCTTGTTTTGTATTGTTTTGTTTGTTTGTTTGTTTTTATTCGTAGGTTATTTATTACTATCTCAGTTTCAGAACTCATTATTGGTCTATTCAGGGATTCACCTTCTTCCTGGTTCAGTCTTCAAAGGGTGTATGTGTCCAAGAATTTATCAATTTCTTTTAAATGTTCTAGTTTATTTGCATAGAGGCATTTATAGTATTCTCTGATGGTTGTTTGTATTTCTGTGGAGTCACTAGTGGTATCCCACTTATCATTTCTGATTGTGTTTATTTGAATCTTCTCTCTTTTTTTCTTTATTAATCTAACTAGTTGTCTATTTTATTGATTTTTTGGGAAAAAAAAAAAAAAAGAAGAAGACAGCTCCTGGATTTGTTGATTTTTTGAAGAGTTTTTTGTGTGTCTGTCTCCTTCCGTTCCGCTTGAGCTTGGTTATTTCTTATCTTCTGCTAGTTTTGGGGTGTATTTGCTTGTCGTTCTCTAGTTCTTTTAGTTGTGATGTTAGGGTATCAACTTGAGATCTTTCTTGCTTTTTGATCTGTATTTAGTGCTATAAATTTCTCTCTGAACAGTGCTTTAGCTGAGTCCCAGAGATTCTGGTATGTTGTATCTTTGTTCTCATTCGTTTCAAAGAATTTCTTGATTTCTGCCTTAATTTCATTATTTACCTAGAAGTCATTCAGGACTAGGTTGTTCAATTTCCATGCAGTTATGTGGTTTTGAATGAGTTTCTTAATCTTGAATTCTAATTTGGTTGCCCTGTGGTTTGGGAGACTGTTTGTTATGATTTCATTTCTTTTGCATTTGCTGAGGAGTGTTTTACTTCCAATTACGTGATCATTTTTGGAGTAAGTGCCCTCTGGCACCAAGAAAAATGTATATTCTGTTGTTTTGGGGTGAAGAGTTCTGTAGATATTTAACAGGACCACTTGATGTAGAGCTGAGTTCAAGTCCTAAATATCTTTGTTAATTTTCTGTCTCAATGATCTAATATTGACAGTAGGGTATTAAAATCTCCCACTCTTATTGTGTGGGAGTCTAAGTCTCTTTGTATGCCTTTAAGAACTTGTTTTATGAATCTTGGTGCTCCTGTATTGAGTGCATATATATTTAGGATAGTTAGCTCTTCTTGTTGAATTGAACCCTTTACCATTATGTAATGCTCTTCTTTATCTTTTTTGACCTTTGTTGATTTAAAGCCTATTTTGTCAGAAACCAGGATTGCAACCCCTGCTTTTTTCTGCTTTCCATTTGCTTAATAAATTTTTCTTTATCCTTTTATTTTGAGCGTATGTGTGTCTTTGTAGCTGACATGTTTCTTTTGAATAGAACACACTGATGGGTCTTGTTTTTTAATCCAGCTTGCCATCCTGTGTTTTTAAATTGGGGCATTCAATCCATTTACATTTAAGATTAATACTGTAATGTGTGAATTTGATCCTCTCATCATGATACTGGCTGGTTAGTTTTGCTGACTTGTTAATATAGTTGCTTCATAATGTTGTTGGTCTGAGCACTTCATTGTGTTGTTGTGGTGGCTGGTAATGGTTTTTCCTTTCCATGTTTAATGCATCCTTCAGGAGCTCTTGTAAGACAGGCCTGATAGTGATGAATTCCCTCAGCATTTGCTTGTACAAAAGGATTTTATTTCTCTTTCATTTATTAAGTGAAAAGATAAATAAATTATGAAGTGAAAAAAGAAATATCACTTGGCCGGATATGAAGTTCTGGGTTGACAGTTCTTTTATTTAAGAATCTTAATTATTGGCCCTCAATCTCTTCTTGCTTGTAGGGTTTCCACCAAGATTCCTGCTGTTAGTCTGATGGGCTTCCCTTTGTAGGTGACCTGGCCTTTCTCTCTGGTTACGCTTAACACTTTTCCCTTCATTTTGACCTTGGATAATCTGATTATTTTGTGTCCTGGGGTTGATCTTCTCATAGAGTATCTTATTGGAGTCCTCTAGATTTCCTGAATTTGAATGTTGGCCTGTCTTGCTAGGTTGGAGATGTTATCCTGCAGGATATCCTGAAGCGTGTTTTCCAACTTGATTCTATTCTCGCCATCTTTTTCAGGTACTCCAATGAGTCATAGATTCAGTCTTTTTATGTAGTCCCATAGTTCCGAGAGCTTGTGTTTGTACTGTTTCATTTTTTTTTCTTTTTTTTTTTAATTTATTTATTATTATTATACTTTAAGTTGTAGGGTACATGTGCATAACGTGCAGGTTTGTTACATATGTATACTTGTGCCATGTTGGTGTGCTGCACCCATCAACTCGTCATTTACATCAGGTATCACTCCCAATGCAATCCCTCCCCCATCCCCACTCCCCATGATAGGACCCTGTGTGTGATGTTCCCCTTCCTGAGTCCAAGTGATCTCATTGTTCAGTTCCCACCTATGAGTGAGAACATGCGGTGTTTGGTTTTCTGTTCTTGTGATAGTTTGCTAAGAATGATGGTTTCCAGCTACATCCATGTCCCTACAAAGGAAACAAACTCATCCTTTTTGATGGCTGCATAGTATTCCATGGTGTATATGTGCCACATTTTCTTAATCCAATATGTCACTGATGGACATTTGGGTTGATTCCAAGTCTTTGCTATTGTGAATAGTGCTGCAATAAACATATGTGTGCATGTGTCTTTAGAGCAGCATAATTTATAATCCTTTGGGTATATACCCAGTAATGGGATGGCTGGGTCATATGGTACATCTAGTTCTAGATCCTTGAGGAATCGCCATACTGTTTTCCATAATGGTTGAACTAGTTTACAATCCCACCAACAGTGTAAAAGTGTTCCTCTTTCTCCACATCCTCTCCAGCACCTGTTGTTTCCTGACTTTTTAATGATCGCCATTCTAACTGGTGTGAGATGGTATCTCATTGTGGTTTTCATTTGCATTTCTCTGATGGCCAGTGATGATGAGCATTTTTTCATGTGTCTGTTGGCTGTATGAATGTCTTCTTTTGAGAAATGTCTGTTCATATCCTTTGCCCACTTTTTGATGGGGTTGTTTGTTTTTTTCTTGTAAATTTCTTTGAGTTCTTTGTAGGTTCTGGATATTAGCCCTTTGTCAGATGAGTAGATTACAAAGATTTTCATCCATTCTGTAGGTTGCCTGTTCACTCTGATGGTAGTTTCTTTTGCTGTGCAGAAGCTCTTTAGTTTAATGAGATCCCATTTGTCAATTTTGGCTTTTGCTGCCGTTGCTTTTGGTGTTTTAGACATGAAGTCTTTGCCCATGCCTATGTCCTGAATGCTACTACCTAGGTGTTCCTCTGGGATTTTTATGGTATTAGGTCTAACATTTAAGTCTCTAATCCATCTTGAATTAACTTTCGTATAAGGAGTAAGGAAAGGATCCAGTTTCAGCTTTCTACTTATGGCTAGCCAATTTTCCCAGCACCATTTATTAAATAGGGAATCCTTTCCCCATTTCTTGTTTCTCTCAGGTTTGTCAAAGATCAGATGGCTGTAGATGTGTGGTATTATTTCTGAGGACTCTGTTCTGTTCCATTGGTCTATATCTCTGTTTTGGTACCAGTACCATGCTGTTTTAGTTACTGTAGCCTTGTATTACAGTTTCAAGTCAGGTAGCGTGATGCCTCCAGCTTTGTTCTTTTGACTTAGGATTGTCTTGGAGATGCGGGCTCTTTTTTGGTTCCATATGAACTTTAAAGCACTTTTTTCCAATTCTGTGAAGAAACTCATTGGTAGCTTGATGGGGATGGCATTGAATCTATAAATTACCTTGGGCAGTATGGCCATTTTCACGATATTGATTCTTCCTATCCATGAGCATGGTATGTTCTTCCATTTGTTTGTGTCCTCTTTTATTTCACTGAGCAGTGGTTTGTAGTTCTCCTTGAAGAGGTCCTTCACATCCCTTGCAAGTTGGGTTCCTAGGTTTTTTATTCTCTTTGAAGCTATTGTGAATGAAAGTTCATTACTGATTTGGCTCTCTGTTTGTCTGTTACTGGTGTATAAGAATGCTTGTGATTTTTGCACATTAATTTTGTATCCTGAGACTTTGCTGAAGTTTCTTATCAGCTTAAGGAGATTTTGGGCTGAGACAATGGGGTTTTCTAAATATACAATCATGTCATCTGCAAACAGGGACAGTTTGACTTCTTCTTTTCCTAACTGAACACCCTTGATTTCTTTCTCTTGCCTGATTGCCCTAGCCAGAACTTCCAACACTATGTTGAATAGGAGTGGTGAGAGAGGGCATCCCTGTCTTGTGCCAGTTTTCAAGGGGAATTTTTCCAGTTTTTGCCCTTTCAGTATGATATTGGCTGTGGGTTTGTCATAAATAGCGCTTATTATTTTGAGGTACGTTCCATCAGTACGAAATTTATTCAGCGTTTTTGGCATGAAGGGCTGTTGAATTTTGTCAAAAGCCTTTTCTGCATCTATTGAGATAATCATGTGGTTCTTGTCTTTGGTTCTGTTTATATGCTGGATTATGTTTATTGATTTGCGAATGTTGAACCAGCCTTGCATCCCAGGGATGAAGCCCACTTGATCATGGTAGATAAGCTTTTTGATGTGTTGCTGAATCCGGTTTGCCAGTATTTTATTGAGGATTTTTGCGTCGATGTTCATCAGGGATATTGGTCTAAAATTCTCTTTTTTTGTTGTGTCTCTGCCAGGCTTTGGTATCAGGATGATGTTGGCCTCATAAAATGAGTTAGGGAGGATTCCCTCTTTTTCTATTGATTGGAATAGTTTCAGAAGGAATGGTACCAACTCCTCCTTGTACCTCTGGTAGAATTCAGCTGTGAATCCATCTGGTCCTGGAGTTTTTTTGGTTGGTAGGCTATTAATTATTGCCTCAATTTCAGAGCCTGCTATTGGTCTATTCAGGGATTCAACTTCTTCCTGGTTTAGTCTTGGAAGAGTGTAAGTGTCCAGGAAATTATCCATTTCTTCTAGATTTTCCAGTTTATTTGCGTAGAGGTGTTTATAGTATTCTCTGATGGTAGTTTGTATTTCTGTGGGGTCAGTGGTGATATCCCCTTTATCATTTTTAATTGCGTCGATTTGATTCTTCTCTCTTTTCTTCTTTATTAGTCTGGCTAGTGGTCTGTCAATTTTGTTGATCTTTTCAAAAAACCAACTCCTGGATTCATTGACTTTTTGGAGGGTTTTTTGTGTCTCTATCTCCTTCAGTTCTGCTCTGATCTTAGTTATTTCTTGCCTTCTGCTAGCTTTCGAATGTGTTTGCTCTTGCTTCTCTAGTTCTTTTAATTGCGATGTTAGAGTGTCAATTTTAGATCTTTCCTGCTTCCTCTTGTGGGCATTTAGTGCTATAAATTTCCCTCTACACACTGCTTTAAATGTGTCCCAGAGATTCTGGTATGTTGTATCTTTGTTCTCATTGGTTTCAAAGAACATCTTTATTTCTGCCTTCATTTCGTTATGTACCCAGTAGTCATTCAGGAGCAGGTTGTTCAGTTTCCATGTAGTTGAGCGGTTTTTGATTGAGTTTCTTAGTCCTGAGTTCTAGTTTGATTGCACTGTGGTCTGAGAGACAGTTTGTTATAATTTCTGTTCTTGTACATTTGCTGAGGAGTGCTTTACTTCCAATTTTACGTGGTCAATTTTGGAGTAAGTATGATGTGGTGCTGAGAAGAATGTATATTCTGTTGATTTGGGGTGGAGAGTTCTATAGATGTCTATTAGGTCTGCTTGCTGCAGAGATGAGTTCAGTTCCTGGATATCCTTGTTAACTTTCTGACTCGTTGATCTGTCTAATGTTGACAGTGGAGTGTTGAAGTCTCCCATTATTATTGTATGGGAGTCTAAGTCTCTCTGTAAGTCTCTAAGGACTTGCTTTATGAATCTGGGTGCTCCTGTATTGGGTGCATATATATTTA
Source organism: Macaca thibetana thibetana (assembly GCF_024542745.1). NCBI lineage: Eukaryota > Metazoa > Chordata > Mammalia > Primates > Cercopithecidae > Macaca > Macaca thibetana. The sequence goes on from NC_065598.1 coordinate 57,077,045, forward strand.
GGATAGTTAGCTCTTCCTGTTGAATTGATCCCTTTACCATTATGTAATGGCCTTCTTTGTCTCTTTTGATCTTTGATGGTTTAAAGTCTGTTTTATCAGAGACTAGTATTGCAACCCCTGCTTTTTTTTGTTCTCCATTTGCTTGGTAAATCTTCCTCCATCCCTTTATTTTGAGCCTATGTATGTCTCTGCGTGTGAGATGGGTCTCCTGAATACAGCAGACTGATGGGTCTTGACTCTTTATCCAGTTTGCCAGTCTGTGTCTTTTAATTGGAGCATTTAGTCCATTTACATTTAAGGTTAATATTGTTATGTGTGAACGTGATCGTGCCATTATGATATTAACTGGTTATTTTGCTCATTAGTTGATGCAGTTTCTTCCTAGCCTCGATGGTCTTTACATTTTGGCATGTTTTTGCAATGGCTGGTACCGGCTGTTCCTGTCCATGTTGAGTGCTTCCTTCAGGGTCTCTTGTAAGGCAGGCCTAGTGGTGACAAAATCTCTAAGCATTTGCTTATCTGTAAAGGATTTTATTTCTCCTTCACTTATGAAACTTAGTTTGGCTGGATATGAAATTCTGGGTTTAAAATTCTTTTCTTTAAGAATGTTGAATATTGGCCCCCACTCTCTTCTGGCTTGGAGAGTTTCTGCCGAGAGATCTGCTGTTAGTCTGATGGGCTTCTCTTTGTGGGTAACCCGACCTTTCTCTCTGGCTGCCCTTAATAATTTTTCCTTCATTTCAACTTTGGTGAATCTGGCAATTATGTGTCTTGGAGTTGCTCTTCTCGAGGAGTATCTTTGTGGCGTTCTCTGTATTTCCTGGATTTGAATGTTGGCCTGCCCTACTAGGTTGGGGAAGTTCTCCTGGATGATATCCTGAAGAGTGTTTTCCAACTTGGTTCCATTTTCCCCCTCACTTTCAGGCACCCCAATCAGACATAGATTTGGTCTTTTTACATAATCCCATACTTCTTGCAGGCTTTGTTCATTTCTTTTTCTTCTTTTTTCTTTTGGTTTCTCTTCTCGCTTCATTTCATTCATTTGATCCTCAATCGCTGATACTCTTTCTTCCAGTTGATCGAGTCGGTTACTGAAGCTTGTGTATTTGTCACGTATTTCTCGTGTCATGGTTTTCATCTCTTTCATTTCGTTTATTACCTTCTCTGCAATAATTACTCTAGCCATCAATTCTTCCACTTTTTTTTCAAGATTTTTAGTTTCCTTGCGCTGAGTACGTAATTCCTCCTTTAGCTCTGAGAAGTTTGATGGACTGAAGTCTTCTTCTCTCATCTCGTCAAAATCCTTCTCCGTCAAGCTTTGATCCATTGCTGGCGATGAGTTGCGCTCCTTTGCCGGGGGAGATGCGCTCTTATTTTTTGAATTTCCAGCTTTTCTGCCCTGCTTTTTCCTCATCTTTGTGGTTTTATCTGCCTCTGGTCTTTGATGATGATGGTGATGTACTGATGGGGTTTTGGTGTAGGTGTCTTTCCTGTTTGATAGTTTTCCTTCTAACAGTCAGGACCCTCAGCTGTAGGTCTGTTGGAGATTGCTTGATGTCCAGTCCAGACCCTGTTTGCCTGGGTATCAGCAGCAGAGGCTGCAGAAGATAGAATATTGCTAAACAGCGAGTGTACCTGTCTGATTCTTGCTTTGGAGGCTTCCTCTCAGGGGTGTACTCCACTCTGTGAGGTGTGGGGTGTCAGACTGCCCCTAGTGGCTGATGTCTCCCAGTTAGGCTACTCAGGGGTCAGGGACCCACTTGAGCAGGGAGTCTGTCCCTTCTCAGATCTCAACCTCCGTGTTGGGAGATCCACTGCTCTCTTCAAAGCTGTCAGACAGAGTCCTTTGCGTCTGCAGAGGTTTCTGCTGCTTTTGGCTTTTGTTGTTGTTTACTGTGCCCTGTCCCCAGAGGTGGAGTCTACAGAGACAGGCAGGTTTCCTTGAGCTGCTGTGAGCTCCACCCAGTTCGAGCTTCCCAGTGGCTTTGTTTACCTACTTAAGCCTCAGCAATGGTGGGCGCCCCTCCCCCAGCCTCGCTGCTGCCTTGCTGCCTGATGGCAGACTGCTGTGCTAGCAATGAGGGAGGCTCCGTGCATGTGGGACCCTCCAGCCAGGTGTGGCATATAATCTCCTGGTGTGCCTGTTTGCTTAAAGCACAGTATTGGGGTGGGAGTTACCCGATTTTCCAGGTGTTGTGTGTCTCAGTTCCCCTGACTAGGAAAAGGGATTCCCTTTCCCCTTGCGCTTCCCAGGTGAGGCGATGCCTCGCCCTGCTTCAGCTCTCGCTGGTCGCGCTGCAGCAGCTGACCAGCACCAATTGTCCGGTACTTCCTAGTGAGATGAACCCAGTACCTCAGTTGAAAATGCAGAAATCACCGGTCTTCTGTGTCGCTCGCGCTGGGAGTTGGAGACTGGAGCTGTTCCTATTCGGCCATCTTGCTCCACCCCTGTGGATGGGGTTTTTGTGGGGTGTTTTTTTTTGATGTTGTTGCTGGTTTCTGTTTATTTGTTTTGCTGTTACCAGTCAGGTCCCTCTTCTGCAGGTCTGCTGCAGTTTGCTGTGGGTCCACTCTAGACCCTTTTCACCTGGTTATCACCAGTGGAGGCTGCAGAACAACAAAGATTGCTGCCTGCTCCTTCCTCTGGAAGCTTCGTCCCCTAAGGGTGCCAACCTGATGCCAGTCAGTACTCTCCTTTATGAGGTGTCTCATGACCCCTGTTGGGAAGTCTCACCAGTCAGGAGGCACAGGATTAGGGGCCCACTTAAGGAAGCAGTCTGACTGACCCTTAGTGGAGCTGTTGTACAGGAATACCCCTCCACCAGATCTTGCAGACTCTTCAGAGCCAGCAGGCAGGAAGGATTAAGTCCTGAAACTGAGACCACAGCCACCCCTCCCTCCAAATTCTCTATCTCGAGGAGATTAGAGTTCTGTCTGTAAACCCCTTGCTGGAGTTGCTAAAATTCCTGCTGGGTGGCCCTGCCCAGTGAGGAGGGATACATCTGGGTCCCACTTAAAGAAACAGTCTGACCATGATCTGCCACAGCAGCTGTGCTGCGCTGTGGAGAATTCTGCCCAGTCTTCCTGGCACTGGCAGGGAAAAACCGTTTACTAGAACCACAGTAATGGTGGTCGCCCCTCCCCTTGGGAACTTGGTCATCTTAGCCAGACTCCAGCCTACTGTGCTGGTCAGCGGGGATTCCAAGCTAGTGGATCTTCGTTTGCGGGGTTCTGTGTGATTGGGACACACTGAGAGAGGCTGCTTGGCTCCCTGGCTTCAGCTCCCTTTCCACAGGAGTGGATGGATCTCCTGCCTCACTGGAGTTCCAGGAGCCACTGGGGTATGCAAAAACTCCTGCAGCTCAGTGCTTACCCGAGCAGCTGCCAGCCCCTGCAGCTGCCATGGGTCTGCACAGCTTTGTGCTTGGGACCCAAGGCCTTGGTGCTGTAGGCTCACAAGAGAATATCCTAATCTGCGGGTTGCAAAAATCTGTGGGAAAAGCGTTCCTCGGGCGGGTAGCACAATCCCTCCCCGCTTCTCTTGGCTAAGGGAGGGAAGTCCCTTTGCCCCTTGCAGTTCCTGGGTGAACCATCACCCCATCCTGCTTTTCCTTGCTCTTTATGGGTCGCACCAACTACCTAGTCAGTCCCAATGAGAGGATCTGGCTACCTCAGTTGGAAATGCAGAATTAATTCACTGTTTATGATCATCTAGGTAGGAGCTGCAGACCAGAGGTGTTTCTACTCGGCCATCTTGTTCTCTCCCTATATCCTACTCCTTTTACTCTTGTAAATGGTGGCTTTTGATGAAAAGTTTACAGTGTTTGCCTTTTTGGTTTGTGTTTTTTGTGCCTTTAAAAACAATGTTGCTAATCCAAAGACTACGATATTTTCTCTCATTGCTTTTCAGAAACTTTTTTTCTTTTTTCATTTCTATTCGTAATTCACCTGGAATTAATTTTCATAAATGGCATGAAGTAGGCTGTTACACCATTTTTTCACCATTTAGCTATCTGGTTTACTCAGCCCCATTTATTAAAAAACACTACTCTGGCCTGGTTGTTCTGTCATGATCATTCTATTATAAATCAAGTGTCAATATATGTTTAAGTCTGCTTCAGTGCTCTCTATTTTGTTCTCTGTCCTTGCACCAGTGCCACACAGTCTTAAATACGTTAGTTTTATAATAATTTTGATATTTGATAGTATAAATTCCCTAACTCTCTTCTATAAGATCTTCTTGACCGTTATTGACCCTTTCTTTTTTCATATACAATTAGAATAAACTTATTCATTTCAATGACAAAACTACTTGAATTTTATTGGAGATTCAGTATTGAGTCTTCTAATCTACGAACATAGTATATTCCCTCCATTTAAGTATTTCTTCATTTTCCTCAATGTGTGTGCGTGTGTATATATAAAATATATATATATATAGTTTTATCTGTGAAGATTTGCACAAATCTGAATCATTTTAAAACCTTTTTTTCTCATACTACAGTATAATGTTTAGTCCTGACACATATCACTATAGACTCTTTTCATTCTTTCTTTTTTTGTTGTTCTTGAATTCAAGTTCTTGACCTTCAAGACAATTTGTGAAATGGTGCTTACTGGTGTATTGGTTATACATTAGATTATTTCTAATGTTTTGGTTAAATGTTGAATAACAAAAAACACTTTGCTTATTTTTCTGGATATATCTTAACAGTTAATGTATTTGTGTATCCAATTCAGATATTTTGTGAAAATTATTTTGATATAATATTGATACTTTTAATAAATATTTCTAATACTTATTTTTCTTTTCTATGTAATGTAATGCTGGATAAAGTAAGTTCTCTAAATTTGTAGATGATATTAAGTAAGACATTTTAATTGCTTTTCACTTGAAATTTTTGCATGCTACTTGAAGTGAAACATGATCTTGAAAGTATGAGCAAATATTTTGGCAAAATTATTCTGTCTCTCTAACAATGCAACAGTTTCTTAAAATGAGAAGACTTTATTTTTATTGTGAAGTTTCTAATATTCAGGCGTATTAGTGCTTCTTATTGGGATGCAATGAGAAGTACATTTCTTACAAATCCCTCCCCGCCTCTCTTGGCTAAGGGAGGGAAGTCCCTTTGCCCCTTGCAGTTCCTGGGTGAACCATCACCCCATCCTGCTTTTCCTTGCTCTTTATGGGTCTTTCTATAACAAATGTAAGCAATGTACTTACAAAGGGTAGTCTCAAATAAATTTGTTATGTAAAACATTATTAACTAAAACATGTTCAATAAAAAATGTGTGTTTTATTGTGTCACTCTATTTAATCTTAGTACCTGTGATCAGGACACCTTGCTCTTATGATATGCCTCTACATTAATCTTAAAGAATATATTAAGATGTTTGTTATAGAAATGAACCAACTAAATATCACTGTTTTCCTGTTTTAAGGATTCAGATTAATAGTTATCTACTCCATTTGTGTTAGAATATTTTAGCATTATGGGCTTTCCCAGGTCTTAGAACCTAGTTAAAAATGAATAAAGTAGAAATGTTTAGTGTCTAAATTTTAGGCATGAATAAATATCTGTGAATTAATTAGATTCCATTTACATAAAAGCTCAGTATCTAGTAAACTTGCATTCATTGAATTATTATCCACTAATGTCTAATACATACTTTTTTGTATATTCTTTGTACAGGTTAGAAATCTATTATATTTGCCTCACATTTTCTACTTTTCAAACATTACCATTGTGACACACATTAATACGTTAGAATAGGCCTAATTACTGTCACCTGTAATATACAAATTTCAGAGAGGAGTAAATGAACTCAATAGTTTTTATTTTGTGTCCTGCAATGTTGCACAAATATGATGATATGTACAAACATATAAAAAATAAAAGAACACAAATATATAGTCAAGGTGTATTTAATTCTACTTTGTCAGACTAACTGAAAAGATTTCTAGGCTCTTTTCAAATGAGCTTGAACAAATAACAATAATGAGATAAAGGAATTACTCTAAAATATATTGAGGATATCTGTATGCAATTTTTCCCAATTTTTCTGTAATTCAGATCCCTTTTTGTCAACTTATTTTTTCTATAATAATGAGCTATTTGAAAGTATAGGTTTTGTTTTGCCTTTTCAGTGTCATTTATCCAAGTTCAACTTCTTCATAGACACCTCAAACTGAATATGGGTAAAGTAAAAGTGTTTTTTAAAATCTCATTTAATGGTATATTCATTGTCTCTCCATTGATCAAGCCAAAACTCGACATCACCATTGCCTGACTCCCTCTCCATTTACCCTCACAATTAGTCATCACCATCTTCTGTCACTTAAACATCATAACTCTCCCTGGAAAGTGTCCATGCTTTTCCATGATTTTCATTAACTCAAGAATGACATATTCTTGTCTGTTAGTCTTGGAATAAAGCTTACATTTCTTATGTCACCAGCTTCTTCTCCCTTTACCCATTAATATATAACCCATATCTTGAAATGAACTTCTTTTATTTCTGGCCCTTGAGACACATTGCTTCCCCTGCCTCCAATATTCCTTGGCCAACTTCTAATCAGTTTTTTTCATCTCATCTAAGAATAATCTTCATCCAGGAAAAGCTTTTGCTGGCCAATGCTTAGCAAGGCTGTATTTGGTGTCTCCATCTGTGATAACTGATTTTATTTGGATGAGACTAACATTAAATCATTGAACTCAGAATAAGCAATTGCCCTCCATAAGGCAGATGGGCCTCATCTAATAACTTGAATGTCTAGATAAAAGAAAAAGACCAACATCCCCAAACAAGAAGAAATTCTTCAGCAGATGGCCTTCAGAGTTTCATCTACATCATCAGCTCTCCTGGATCTCTGCTTGCCAGCCTTTGGACTTGAACTGCACCATCAGCTTTCCTGGGTCTCTGGGATGTCAGCCTTCAGACTGGAACTGCACCACTGGCTCTGCTAGGTCTTGAGCTTGCTTGCCCACACTGAAGAAATTTGGGCTTCCCAGCCTCCATAGTTGTGTGAGCCAATTCCTTACAATAAATCTGTGTTTGTCTCTCTCTTTCTCTGTCTCTATTTCTGTGTGTCTACCCATCAGTCTCTGTCTGTCTCTAGATATATATGTGCATATACAGTCATGTGCCATGTAACATTTCAGTCAATGATAGGCTGCATACCTGATGGTGATCCCATGAGACTATAATACAATATTTTTACTATGCTTTTTCTATATTTAGATATGGTGAGATTCACAAATACTTGCCATCATGCTATAATTGCTTACAATATTCAGTACAGTAACATGCTGTACAAGTTTGTAGCCTAAGAGCAATAGGCTACACTATGCAGCCTAAGTGTGTAGTAAGCTGTACCATCTAGGTGTGTGTAAGTACACTCTATGCTGTTTGCACAAGGACAATATTGCCTAATGACACATTTCCCAAAATGTATCCACATTGTTAAGTGACATTACTGTGTGTGTGTGTGTGTGTGTGTGTGTGTGTGTGTGTGTGTGTGTGTATTGTTGGTCTGTTTCTCTGGAGAACCCTAATATACCACCATACCATAGCTGTCATCGCACTATATCTTATAATTATCTTTCTTTCTTACTAAAGCACAAGCTCCCTAAGAGGAAGGATTATGCTGTTCTTTTTCACAACTAGAACCCAAGTAACTAACACAGTTCCTGTCATTGAATAAATTTTAACTTCAGGTAACATTACTACCATACCTACTCCCTTGACAACTAGACTACTCTTTCTAAAACATAATTGATTATTTAATTCTCCTAAATTAAGACAATTTTTAAGTCAAACAGTTGCATTTCTTTCATTAAAATGTTCTGTGAACACCAAATGTGCTGTAACATTTTAGTAAAATACGTTAAATAGAAAGAAATATGAAAATTTTACAAAAGCAAGCTGAATCCTAAGTCCAGACTTTGGAGTCTGTCAGAGACTGCTGTAAAATAAAATGAAGAAATATAATGGGCCTTTATCATCTATAATACACAATTCTTTTCTTGAAAAATTCCCAGCACTTCACTTTTATGAGAGGAGTAAGAAAGCTATAAATGAATATATGAAACAGTGTGTGTGCTTTTTGTGTGTATGGATATGTGTGAATGATTCATGCAGTACTTAAAATGAAACAGCACAGTGTGGAGGAAATTTCATAAGACATATTGAGGATAAGAGAAAAAGTCTTAATATTTGAGTTCCTTCAATTTCCTTTATTTCAAAGGCAAATGCATTTGTGTACTAGGATAAATGTTTAATAATTATTTATTTCTCCTCCTCATAAACCAGAAGTTAATAAGTTCACCAACCTTAAAATAAAACATTAGACTTTTAGTTTTAACTCCAATATGCAAATAACTTGGAAGTCATTATCCTAACCAACCTTATGGCACAAAGTATGCGAAGAAATAGAGTATCAATTATTTTTCGTGGACCCATCAGTGAATTGGGTTCACAGGGCAAACTTGTGTCCCTAAAATGTAAAGAAAGATGTGAATACAGAAAATCACAGTCAAGGTCTGCCTACCTGAGATAGAAGCTATTGGAGCAAGATATGAATAGGAAGACTTAAATTGTAATTACAACAAATTGCTGGAGGCTGAGTGTAGACTAGTTTGAGAGTAAGAAATTCCTGGTAGCTTCATTCTTAATGAGGCCCAACATTTTTGTAGTTTTTTATATACAGGAATCCCACCAGGTTCTTACAGTAAAGAATTAAGAAAATTCCCCTCACACCTATGGAAGAGAAAAGGGAAGAGTAACCATTATGAAATATGCACAGGGCATTCTTCATAACAAAGGCCTAACCTCCTAGGAAAAAGACTACCAGAGACAAATCCCACTTGTGGGGGAGACATTAACTAACTCCAGTGCCTGTTAAGCATTCTGTCTTACCTAAGGATGGAGGATTCTAAGAAATGCTTGAAAATGTCGCAGTTCAGGGATACAAACCCACTAAAAGGCTGACATTTAATTATAAGATTATACAATCCCCTTTTATACTTTACCAACAATATCAACTTGACTCTAGTATAATAACAGAATATTACAGTCCAAATAATTTATTATGTAGACTATCTAAGGAGAAGGTATCAGAGACTCTCAAGTTCAACAGAAGAGACAAAAACAAGAACAACTATTAGAGTTTAAAACCTTTGGCACATAACAAAAGCAGACATTAAAGACACCTCAACTCCTGGCCAGATTACCATGAAACCTCACATTAAATACCATTTTCATCAATTCCTTTTTCTATGCATTTCCCCCAGCTTTATTTAGGTATAATTGACAAATAACAAGTGTATACATTAAATTGATTATTTGATATATGATACACTGTAAAATGATTACCACAATCAAATTAATTGACACATCCATGGCCACACATCATTACCATTATGTGTAGGAGTTGGGAGGGTAGGTGAAGACACTTAAGATTTACTCTTTTAGCAAATTTCAAATATAAAATGCACTATGATTAATTATAGCCTCCAAGATGTACATCAGATCACCAGAATATATTCATCTTGTAATTGAAATTTTGTACCCTTTAACCAACCTTTCTTTATTCTTCCATGCCCTGGCAACCACTGTTCTGCCTATGCCTCCATGAGTCTGATTCATTAAGATTCCACATATGAGTAAGATCATACTGTTGCAAGACTTCTTCTTAGTTCAGCTAAAGACGGGGTTCTTGTTCCATAGCCATGAACATTTAGGCTTGAAGACTATTTGAAAAGTTAGTAGGACAGGGTTTTATTGGATGAAAAGGAAGAAAAGGGGAAACAGAGACTCTCTGCAAAGCCTGAGTCCCTGCTGGTGCTCTTCCTACCTTGCCATTTGAATTCCAGTTTCACACAGGAAGAGGAGGGACCAGGCTCCTCCCCACTGCAAACAGCATGAACTTATGTGGCTCTACTCCAGCATGCATTCCTCCCAGTGTGCAGGTGGGTTGGAGACTCTGCCAGGGAGCCCTTACCACCTGGCTATCTCATTCCCAACCCTTAAGAAGTACGTCTAACTGCTGTTAGAATAAGGATAAGGATAAAGACCCATCTTAAGTGCTTCCTGCTGACAGAGGGGGCTGTTTAGGGGAAAAGGGCAGTCAGAGTTCCCTCAGAGGCCTATTTAAAGCTTCCCAGCAGAAAGGACTATCATCAGAGGCTCTGGTTGAACACCACTTGAAGTTTGATGGCCTGAAAGAAAGAAGAGACAAAGTTTTTAGAAAACATGTATTAAAATGAAACAAGGGGAGGGGTAAAGACAGCTCAAAAATTCTGAGGCCTTTTTCCAGTTTGCACAGGGAAGGGGAGGTCAAAAGCCTGACTGGTAAAAAAAACTTTACCCTTTTGCTGGCGTGTTGGGCTTCTGGGTTCCCTTCCCGTTAGCCCAACCCTAAGCCTAGCAGTTTAAAGTTTAGGAAATTAACTTTTTCCAGTTTGGAGGATGCATCTGAGGAAATTGTCCCATAGTAAAAAGACACGATTACCTATCTGTGAAAAGAAAACCAAGTAGGAGAAAGGAAAAAAGAAGGCATGTTTTCAAAAAGTCCCAGAAGTTTAGGATGTATTTGAAAGGGGTACAGACTGAAAATAAATGGCTACCCGTTTAGAAAGAGGGGATCAGGTTTCCCTTGTTCCCTTCTCTTCCTAGCAGATACCAAGGATACTTGAGGGAGAGAAGGAAGAGCATCCTCTTTCCTTCTTCTGTCCTTGCATCCCTGAGTCCTGGCAAACTTGGCAGGTGCCACCATAAGTGCTAAAGTGGCTTGCACCCATTAAGTGTGTGTGTGTGTGTGGGGGGGGGGTTACTAAAGAATAGGAATTGTCTGCTCTCATCTATGTCTTTTTTCCACCTACTGTTAGTAGCCTCATATTTCCTAGACCTCATTTATGCCTTGGATACTAATGTGAGTGGCCTTTATCCATGAAACAGGAAGCTTGGGTTAATCAGCAGGAATCAGCCATGCTCACCTGCACTGTGCCTTTCAACTTCAGTTATTATCTGCCTCTGAATCCCTCAAATCCAGTTTTCTTTCCTAGGGCTTTGATCCAAAGCTTAGAATTGCGTTTGGGATGCTAAGGTGAAACTGTGGAACTGAGTGCTCCTCCAACAATGGAGAGAAAAGTATGTCATGTGACAAACCCAGAAAACTGGTGGCTATAGTTAAGCTTGCTAGGATTTAGGTGCATGGTGCTGGTCTTTGGTTAGCTCCCTTAGTCTTAATTTTCAAAACAAAAAACAAACAAAAAAAAACCTCTGAGTGATGGGCATCTTGTTTATTCCCATCACCTGGCAAGATTTGCAGGATAGTTGCTCAGAACCAGAATGTTGATCCAGATTTCTACAATATCCATCCCTTTTGTTCTTTCTGAACTGCAGCTGGAGATTGCTGGTTGGTTCACAGGAACAAGCAGGGTTAGTCTAAAAATATAGGCAAAAATGTAAAAACAACTAATGAGTTTAGAATTTAATGACAAATGTATGATAAGTTTTTGGAACATAATTTCTCTCTCCATTCCTCATTTTTGTTAAAAGCAACAACAAAAACAACGTATTGTCATAGAACTGAGTGGTTTGCAAAATAGACTTTAGTTTTATACTTGGCCTCATTATTTGCATAAAGTGCAGCACGAATACCTAGTTCTACACAGGCCTTTTGAATTGGCTTTAATGGAACTCTATTCCACAGGGAATCTCAGCTAAGACCTTTTAAAGTCAAGCCCAGCCATAGGTTTGTATCCTCAAATATCTGTGAATTTGGTGATCCTTTCCTCTTAAGGTCCCAAGATAAACTTGGAGCTTCTGGATCTGTTGGAAAGTGATATTCTTCTGACTATAGGACAGGAACCACGTACAGGGACTGTGTAGGCAAGGGTATAAGGCCAGTTTCTTCCAGGGGAGTTTATCAGCTCTGCAAGTTGAGGTTTACTCCTTAAAGGCAAGTACAACTTTCCAGTCAAAGCCTTGGTAAAATAACCAGTTTTTCCAATTGTGTTCTGTTTCAAAAGAAAATGGATTTTTATTGCAATGATACAAACACCTATATTGCCATAAGTTAAGAATATTCACAGATAGTTTTTAAATTCTAGAGGAACCAGGCAGAGGGAAACAAACATGCTCCAAATCTTGACCACAGGAGTATACCTCACTCAATTATTAAAGGATGTAAATAGTTTAAAATAAGTTTCATTGACTCTGAAAAACGAAACATAGATAAAGAATATCCCAAGCAAAAATAAAAAAAGATTGCCTCAGCTTTCTGAGTTCAGTCCATTTAGCTCTTGTTTTGTTTGATATTCTTGAACCCTTCAGCTCTTTGTGATTTCTGTATATTTCTTTATTTCAATGTTACAATCTCCAAAGTTATTAGAAGCCTGTATTTGCAAGCACCTGTTACAATTCTATAGCTTACTATAAACCATCTTTTGAAAAGCGTTAAAACAAGACAATAATTGTCTGTGAATATCCAGGGTAGTTACTGTCAGAAACACAATTGACAAAGAAGTTCGATTATCTCCACAGTTTGCAATACCTTAACATAACAACCTTAATTATGATTGATAGCATATACTTGGACATTAGAATTTTAGAAATCCTATGCAATTTTAGAACATATATTTTTATTATTCACCAAAATATAACCTAAAGGAGTTTGAGCATCATTTTGGCAATCCCATGTACCTAAACATGTCAAATACTCCTTTTTACCTCTGTTTTTGTACATTCCAGTGGCCCTCTGGAGAATCTGAAAAGCCAGGTGTCAGGAAAGATAATTTTGAAATTGAAGTTTGATTTTGGGAAGCAAATAGAATTCCAGATTACCATAAACTATTTATTTTACCAAAATGATGACGTAAAAATTTTAAAGAAGCAAAAACCTTTTATCACCACTTATAAATTCTGCCAAAGAGCAGATTGGTACCTTAAGAAAACCTTGTTTGTTTTTATTTCAATACTCAGTTTTCAGGAATACCATATAATACCCTTTCTGAATTTAGTCAATATGTTCACATAGAGAGCTACGGGATTCCTTTGCAAGATAAATGTCCACAATCTTTCCACCACTTGTTTCAACCTTCAGCTTTATCTTATCTAATTTAAAACATCCATTAACCCTAGGCCAAACTTGTATGTTCATGCCTTCTTATAACCTTTTACAAAAAAAAAAAACAAAAAATACTGTTCTTACACACCTTGCATGTAAATCTATTTCCAGCAGTCTCAATTACATGTTATAATGTTAACTCCTAGCAATTTTTAACTTTAATGTACAACCTGATAAGTTGCTTTAATTGGTTGCTAGGTGAATAATTAAGGGCATGTTTAGTTCCATATGTCAGGTCTCACCAAATCTGAAGCCAGCAAGTCAAATCATTCTCAAAACCCCAAAAGCAGTTTGTAACCTCAAAACACTTTGCAAACCTTGCATCTGACCTGCACAATTTAGTTCACCTATTTACATTTTAATTACACTTGCATTTTACCAATAATCTTTACAGCTGTTTTTATTTCTCAAAGATTAAAGTCTCATGAACTGAAAGGTACCACAGCTTTTGTCTTCCCTTTAAAAAATATTAGATCCAAGTGCTTGTCTTCTTTTAGGCCAAATTAATTAGAGCTCTTTTTACAGACATTATACACAATACACACACAGACAGGCAGAAGAAAACCCATTCCCCACAAGATTCTTTTTCACAACCAAAACTTGCTTAAAAGTTAACTGCTGATGGTGTGAAGAAGAAAGAATAAAAGTTCTAAAATGCTTGGGGAAAAAGCTGTTATTCTTATGCAAGTGGTTCTTCCACCAGGAGAAAAGCTTAATTACAGTCCAATGCAGTTGAAACCCTTGGCTGTTGAAGGGAAGGGGAAGGTTCTGGCAGCACGTGGTGGGGAATGCCAGTGCAGGGCCCTTGGGCCATGCATGCCAGTGTCAGCAGAGAGAGGACGGTAGCAAGGGGAGGGGGAATCCCATGCTGGTCTGTCCAGAAAAAGAAAAAAAAAAAAGGCCATGGAGACTGAGGTTGGTCTTCCCGACCCCTAAGAGCAACAGGAGTGGTGGCACAGTTTCTCCTAGTGTCAGAAGTCCAAGGATGAAAAGGCTTAGAAACAAGAGGGAAAAAGATTTATTGGTTTGCATTTCACTCACTGCTTCTCCAGCCCCTACATTGCATGCCAAAACTGTTGCAGAACTTTTTCTCAGTTCAGCTAAAGTCGGAGTCCTTGTCTCACAACCATGAGAATTTAGGCTCACAGACGATTTGAAGAGTGAGTAGGGCAGGATTTCATTGGGTAAAAAGGAAGAAAACTGGAAACAGGGGCCCTCCGCACAGACTGAGTCCCTACTGGTGTGCTTTCCAACTTGCAGGTTGTATCTCAGGTTCCCCACACGAAGAGGAGGGGCCAGGATCCTCCCCACTTGCAGGTTGTATCTCAGGTTCCCCACACGAAGAGGAGGGGCCAGGATCCTCCCCACTGCAAATAGTGTGAACTTCTGTGACTCCACCCCAGAGTGCATTCCTCCCAGTGCACAGGTTGGTCAGAGTCTTTGCCAGGGAGCTTTTCCACCTGGCGGTCTCAATACAGCATTCATTTTTCCATGTCTGGTGAATTTCATTTAGCAAAATGTCCTCAAGGTTCATGCATGTTTTGTAGATTACAAGATTTCCCTTTTTGTGGCTGAATTACACATAATATAACTCTCTCTCTCTCTCTCTCTCTCTCTCTCTATATATATATATATATATATATATAAAACATATAATGTTATAAATATATAACGTTTTTCTTTTTCATTCATTCCTTGACAGCCACTTAGGTTGTTTCTATGTTTTGGCTATTGTAAATAATACTGCAATGAACATGGGAGTGAAGATATCTCTTCAAAATACTGATTTTATTTCCAAACACCCAGAAGTGGGATTGCTGGGTCCTGTGGTAGTTCTATTTTTAATTTTTTGAGGAATCTTTATATTGTTTTCCATAATGGCTGTGCCAACTTACATTGCCATCTACAATATGCAAGGGTTGCCTTTCCTCCACTCCTACATCAACCCCTGTTATCCGTTGTTTGGTTTTTAAAAATAATAGCCATTCTAACAGATGTGAGGTGATACTATAGTTTTGATTTGCATTTCATTGGTGATTAGTTATATTGTGCACATTTTCACATATCAGTTGGCAATGTTTATGTCTCATTTTTCAATATGGTTTTTAAAGAGTTCACTTGGGCCAAAGTGAAGATAGCTGCCTGGAAGTCTCAGAATCAAGCAGCCTTGGATATGAGCTCTGTTTGGACTTTCAAAAAAACAAACAAACAAAGAAAAGCAAGTTTTTAAAGGCAAAAAAAAAAAAAATGGTCACAGGGCTGATACAAAGTTGTTTGTCAGGAATTCTAACTGATTTACAGAAATAGCATTGATTAGTGTTTGGCTGTACATTGTTAAGCTATAGCATATGGGTTAGTGTCTATGTGGCATTGTTAGGTAAATTTATAGCCACTTGTTACAATAGCAAGCAGTTTCAACAGATAAATACATAGCTCAAAGGGGAAGGCAAAACATGATTGCTGTCTTATTTTAATGTTTCTCTGGGCCTCATAATTTAAAAGGACTCAGTTGCTCAGATAAAAGTTATTTTTTTATTCACCCATTTTTATAAAAAAAAAAAATCTTTCTTCTGAATGTACTGATGAGCAGAACCTGAGTGCCAACCTGTCCATCATTGCCAAGAAGGCTAATTCCCAGGATATACTGTCAAAGTCATTGATCTACAGCAGCTGTTGCTTGCTGGATCATCTCTAGTCTTCAGGGTACCACGAACTCAGTTATTTCAGGAGAAGTAAAGCAAGAGGTAAGCAGTAGAAATACTATGAACATAATTATTATATTTAAAAAGAAGATGTATATGCCAGTATAAAAATAAAGCATATATCATTCAGGCATAAACTAAAAAATTATAAATAAAATTAAAATCAGGTCCTTTTTGAGATACTTGTAGCCCAAAAATAATTCAAGATTTAGTATAAATTATAAGAAAATAATTTTTAAAAACTCAAAAAAAAAAAAAAAGGACAAAGCCAGAATCTAATAAAAGATGTACATACCTTTTTTTCTCTCCAGTTCACCATTTCTACCAAGATAAATCTTAGCAGGACCAATTTATTTGTAAAATGAGTTTTAGTATCATACTTGGCCTGATTATTTGTATAAAGTGCAACAAGAGCAGTGAATGGCCATGTAGGCTGTTTTAAATTCGGCTTTGTTGGAACTTTTGTATAAAGAATCTAAGATTTGACTTTTAAAAGCTTTGAGTGTAGGAAGCCAACCCAAACATTTGCTACCAGGCTATCTATAACACCTGTGTAAGTTGGGTGAATTGCTCTCTTTTCAAGGTCCCAAAATATCTTGGAATTCATAGGACTGTCAAAAAAGGGACATTTTTTACTTAACACAAAGCCAGAAACCTTGTAAGGGAACCATGTAGGCAAAGTGTTAGGCCAGTTTTTCCAAAGAGCCTTTTATCAGCTCTATAAAGTAAACCTTAATTCTTCAAAACAGTCTGGTCATATCTTAAAACATTCCTTTCCAATCAGAGCCTTTGTAAAATAACTGGTGAAAAAAGGAAAAGAGATTCTTATTGAACTTATCCAAATTATTATTTTCCCAAGTTACAAGTAGTTTTTAAATTTTGGAGAAATCAAATTGAGAGAAAAATAAAGGTTTCAATTTTGCTCACAAATGTAAAAAATATAAAACATGAGAAATATATAATAAATATAAAATATAAAAATATATGAAATATAAAAATAGCATTTTGGGGCTATTCAAGTTATAATTTTTATATTATATTATTTTTAACTTACTTATTTAAGTTATAAATAGCTCCAAAGAAAGACTTTTCTTGACTCTGGAAAATAGAACATAAAAAGAATCAGCAATGTTCTAAACAAAAATGTCGTAAAAATTTAGTCCTCTATTAGTTTCATGTAATTAACTTTCATTTCACTTGATGTTGGATTAGCAATCTGCATGAATACACAAGCTTTCAAATGAGAGTTTTGGAAGATTATACTTAGTCCAATGGTATGATCTCCAAAGTTATCAGAAAAACCTGTACTCAAGAGTACTTGTCAAGGACTTTTCCATAAATTTTCCTTGAAGAAGCAGTAAATTTTGGACTGTAGCTGATTATAAACCACATCTTGAGAGAAATCAAGGTAAAGTAATCTATGAATGACAAAAGGCTTAGAATAGCCATGATTAAAAATGCAATTGACTAGAAAATTTGATTACTTTTGTGCCATACAGCAGTTTAACATAAATATCACAATTATTGGTAATAACATATACTAAGATATCAGAATTTAGGAACCTCATACACTTTTGAAACACATGTTAATAATGTATTTATACAAATATAACTCAGAGAGTTAAACATATTGAAAGAAAAACGAAGCAACAACAACAGCATCAATACCAAAAAATGTCTCCACAAAAACCCCATCTAAGGGTCAGCAGCCACAAAGATCAAAACTAGACAAACTCGTGAAGATGAGAAGGAATCAATGAAAAAAATGCTGAAAACCCAAAAGGCCAGAGTGCCTCTTCTCCTCCAAATGATTTCAAGGACTCTCTAACAAGGGTGCAGAAGTAGAGAGAGGATGAGATGTATGAATTGACAGAAGTTAACTTCAAAAGATGGGTAATAAAAAACTCCCCTGAATTTAAAAAAAAAAAAAAATGTTCTAACCCAATGCAAAGAAGCTAAGAACATTTATAAAAGATTATAATAGTTGCTAACTATAACTAATATCCAGTTTGGAGAGGAACATAAATGACTTGATGGAGCTAAAAAACATAGAAAGAGAACTTCGTGAAGCATACACAAATATCAATAGCAGAATCGACAAAAGGAAGAAGGGATATCAGAGTTTGAAGACCACCTTGCTGAAAAAAGGCATGCAGATAAGAATAGAGAAATAATAATGAAAAGAAATGAACAAAGTCTCTAAGAAACATGAGACTTCATAAACAGACTGAACCTAAGATTGATTGGAGTACCAGAAGGAGATGGGGAAAATGGAAACAAGCATAAAAACACATTTCAGGATATTATCCAGAATTTCCCCAACCTAGAAAGACAGACCAACATTCAAATTCTGGACATACAGATAACACCATTGAGCTAATCCATGAGGAAATCAACCCCAAGACTCATAATCATCAGATTCCCTAAAGTCAAAATGAAGGAAGAATTGTTAGGGTAGCCAGAGAGAAAGGTCAGGTCACCTATAAAGGGAAGATCATTAGACTAACAATGGACCTCTCAGCAGCAACACTATAAGGCAAAAGAGATTGGGGGTCAATATTCAACATTATTAACATTTTTTAAACCTATAATTTCATATCCAGCCAAGCTAAACTTCCTAAATGGAGAAGAAATAAAATTCTTTCCAGACAAGCAAACGCTGAGGGATACCATTACCACCAGGCCTGCCTCACAAGAGCTGCTGCAAGAAGCACTAAATATGGAAAGGAAAATCCAGCAGCAGCCACTGCAAAAACACACCAAAACATAGATAACAATGAAACAACAAAGAAACTGCATCAACTGGTGTGCAAAATAACCAAACAGCAGCATGATGACAGAATCAAATTCACACATAACAACACTAATCTTAAATGTAAATGGGCTAAATGCCCCAACTAAAACACAGAGACTAAAACACAGAGACAAATTGGATAAAGAGTCGAGACCAATCAGTGTGCTGTATTCATGTGCAAAGACACACATGGGTTCAAAATAAAGAGATGAGGACAAATTTACCAAGCAAATAGAAAGCAAAAACAAAAACAAACAAATGAACAAAAGAGCAGGGGTTGCAATTTTAGTCTCTGACAAAACAGACTTTAAACCAACAAAGATCAAAAAAGACAAAGAACAGCATTACATAATAATAAAGAGAACAATTCATCAAGAAGAGCTAACTATTCTGAATATATATGCACCCAATACAGGAGGATTCAGATTTATAAAACAAGTTTTTAGAGACCTACAAATAGATTTAGACTCCCACACAATAATAGTGGGAGACTTTAACACCCAACTGTCAGTATTAGACACATCTATAAGACAGGAAATTAACAAGGATATTCAGGAGTTGAACTCAGCTCTGGATCAAGTTGACCTAGTAGACATCTAAAAAACTCTCTACCCAAAATCAACAGGATATACATTCTTCTCAGTGCTATGTGGCACTTATTCTAAAGTCAATCACATAATTGGGAGAAAAATATTCCTCAGCAAATGCAAAAATACTGAAGTAATAACAAACAGTCTCTCAGACCACAGTGCAATCAAATTAAAAATCAGGATTAAGAAACTCACTCAAAACCACACAATTACATGGAAATTGAACAATCTGCTCCTGAATGACTCCTGGGTAAATAATGAAATTAAGACAGAAATGAAGAATTTCTTTGAAACCAAAGAAAACAAGAAGACAATATACCAGAAGACCTGGGACACAGATAAAGCGGTGTGTAGAGGGAAATTTATAGCACTAAATGCCCACATCAGAAAGTTTGAAATACCTCAAAATGACACCCAAACATCACAGTTAAAAGAGCTAGAGGGGCAAGAACAAACTAATTCAAAAGCTAGCAGCAGACAAGAAATAACTAAGATCAGAGCAGAACTGAAGGAGATAGAGACACAAAAAACCCTCCAAAAAATCAGTGAATCCAGGCGCTGGGATTTTGAGAAAATTAAAAAAATAAATAGATGGCTAGCTAGACTATTAAGAAGAAAAGAGAGAAGAGTCAAATAGACACAATAAAAAATGGCAAAAGAGAGATCACCACTGACCCCACAAAAATACAATCTACCATGAGAGAATACTGTAAACACCTTTACACAAATAAACTAGAAAAACTAGAAGAAATGGACAAATTCCTGGATACATACACTCTCCCAAGACTAAACCAGGAAGAAGTCAAATCCCTGAATAGACTAATAACAAGTTCTGAAATTGAGGCAATAATTAATAGCCTACCAACCAAAAAAAAAAAAAAGCCCAGGACCAGACAGAGTGACAGCTGAATTCTACCAGAAATACAAAGAGGAACTAGTACCATTTTTTTTCTGAAACAATTCCAAACAATTGAAAAGGAGGGACTCCTCCCTAACTCGTGTTATGAAGTCAGCATGATCCTTATACCAAAAATGGGAAGAGCCACAGCAAACAAAGAAAACTTAAGGCCAATATCCCTGATGAACATCAATGCGAAAATCTTCAATTAAATACTGGTAAACCGAATCCAGCAACACATCAAAAAACTTATCCACCACCATGAAGTCACCCTGGGATGCAAGGCTGGCTCAACATACATGAATCAATAAACATAATCTGTCACATAAACAGAACCAAAGACAAAAACCACATGGTTATCTCAACAAATGCAGAAAAGTCCTTTGATAAAATTCAACATCCCTTCATGTTAAAAAATCTCAATAAATTAGGTATTGATGGAACATATCTCAAAATAATAAGTGCTATTAATGATAAACCCACAGGAATATCATACTGAATGGGTAAAAGCTGGAAGCATTCTTTTTGAGAACTGGTATAAGACAAGGATGCCCTCTCCCACTACTCCTATTCAGCATAGTATTGGAAGTTCTGGCCGGGGAAATCAGGCCAGAGAAAGAAATAAAGGGTATTCAAATAGGAAAAGAAAAAGCCAAATTTTCTCTTTGCAGATGACATGATTTTATATTTAGAAATCCCTCACATGTCAGCCCCAAACTCATTAAACTGATAAGCAACTTTAACAAATTCTCAGGATACTAAATCAATTGCAAAAATCACAAGCATTCCTTTACATCAATAATACACAAGCACAGAGACAAATCATGAATGAACTCCCATTCAAAATCACTACACAGTGAATAAAATACCTAGGAATACAGCTAACAAGGGATGTGAAGAACCTCTTCAAGAACAACCACAACCCACTGCTCAAGGAAATAAAACAGGACACAAACAAATGGAAAAACATTCAACCCTCATGGATAGGAATAATCAATATTGTGAAAATGGCCATACTGCCCAAAGTAATTTATAGATTCAATACTAATCCCATCAAACTACCACTGATGTTCTTCACAGAATTAGAAAAAAAAATGTTTAAATTGTATATGGAATCAAACAAGACCCTGTATAGAAAATACAATCCTAAGTAAAAAGAAACTTGGAGGCATCACACTACCAGAGTTTGAACTATACTAAAAGACCACAGTAACCAAAACAGCATAGTACTGGTACCAAAACAGATGTATAAACGAATGGAGCGAAAAGGAGACCTCAGAAATAACATCACGTGTCTACAACCATCTGATCTTTGACAAACCTGACAAAAGCAAGCAATAGGGAAATGATCTCATATTCAGTAAATGGTGCTGGGAATACTGGCTAGCCATATGCAGAAAATTAAAACTGGACCCCTTCCTTACACCTTATATGAAAATTAACTCAAGATGGATTAAAGATTTAAATGTAAAACCCAAAATCATAAAAATCCCAGAAGAAAAACCTAGGCAATACCATTCAGGACATAGGCATGGGCAAAGACTTCCTGACAAATGCCAAAAGCAATTGCAACAAAAGTCAAATTGACAAATGGGATTTAATTAAACTAAAGAGCTTCTGTACAGCAAAAGAAACTATCATCAGAGTGAACAGGCAACCTACAGAATGGTAGAAAATGTTTGCAATCTACCCATCTGGCAAACGTCTCATATCCAGAATTTACAAGGAACATACAGAAATTTACCAGAAAAAAAAAAAAAAAACACCAAAAAGTGGGCAAAGGATATGAACAGACACTTCTCAAAAGAAGACATTTATGTGGCTAAGAAGCATATGAAGGAAAGCTAAACCTCACTGGCCATCAGAGAAATGTAAATCAAAACCACAATGATATGCCATCTCATGCCAGTCAGAATGGCAATTATTAAAAAGTCAGGAAAGAATAGATGCCGGTGAAGCTGGGGAGAAATAGGAACGTGTTTATACTGTTGGTGGGAATGTAAAATAATTCAAACGTTGTGGAGGACAGTATGGCCATTCCTCAAGGATCTAGAACCAGAAATACATTTGACCTATAAATCCCATTACTGGGTATATTCTGAAAGGAATATAAATCATTCTACTATAAAGACACATGCCCACATATTTTTATTGTGGCATTATTTACAATAGCAAAGATATAGAACTAGCCCAAATGTCCATCTATGATAGACTGAATAAGGAAAATGAGGTATATACACAGCATGGAATACTATGGAACAATAAAAAGAAATAAGATAATGTTCTTTGCAGGGACATGGATGAAGCTTGCAGCCGTTATCCTCAGCAAACAAACACAGAACAGTAAAACAAATACCACGTTTTCACTCATAATTAGAAGTTGAACAATGAGAACACATGAACACAGAGAAGGGAACAACACACACCAAGGCCTGTTGGGGTATAGGGGTAAGAAGAGAGAATTTAGAGGATGGACCGATAGGTGCAGCAAACCACCATGGCACATGTATATTTATGTTACAAACATGCACGTTCTGGACATGTATCCTGTGTTTTTAGAAGAAATAAAATATATATAATATATAAAATACAAAATATATTTAATAAATATAATATAAAATATTGCTCTTTGGGACTATTTAAGTTATAAGTTTTTTATGTGTTATATATTATCTTAACTTATTTATTTAAGTTATAAATAGCTCCAAAGAAAGAAAAACTTTTCTTGACTCTGGAAAATATAACGTAAAAAGAATTGGCAATGTTCTAAACAAATATGTCATATAAATTTAATCCTCTATTAGTGTGGTTCCATGTAATTAACTTTTATTCCACTTGTTGAGTTAGTAATCTGCATGAATGCATAAGCTTTTAAATTAGAGTTTTGGAAGATTTTACTTAGTCCAATAGTATGATCTTCAA
Source organism: Macaca thibetana thibetana (assembly GCF_024542745.1). Lineage (NCBI taxonomy): Eukaryota > Metazoa > Chordata > Mammalia > Primates > Cercopithecidae > Macaca > Macaca thibetana. The sequence goes on from NC_065598.1 coordinate 57,100,083, forward strand.
CATAATCAGGAAAACCTGTATTCAAGAGTGCTTGTAAAGGTCATTTTCATGAATTTCCCTTGAGGAAGCAGCATATTTGGGGCTGTAGGTGATTATAAATCACTTCTTGAGAAGAATCAAGGTAAAATAATAATCTGTGGATAACAAAAGGCTGAGAATAGCCATGATTAAAAATGCAGTTGATGAGGAAATATGATTATTTCTGTGGAATGCAGCAGTTTAACATAAAAATCAAGAGGGGATGGACAACAGAAGCCAAGGTTAGAGTGTGCAGGGCCATGAACCAAGGAATGCAGGCAGCTCTAAAAGCTGGAAAAAAAAAAAAAATTACTGAGGGATCTGGCAAAATGGCTCAATAGGAAAGGCTTGGGTCTACAGGTCCCAGCAAAAGCAACACAGAAGGTGGGTGATTTCTGCATTTTAAACTGACTGGTGCCTGGAACCCCAGTGAGACAGACCTATTCACACCCTTGGAAGGGGTGCTGAAGTCAGGGAGCAAAGGGGTCCTCCTTAGTGGGTCCCACTCCCACAGAGCCCAGCAAGCTAAGAACCAGTGGCTTGAAATGCTCCCTGCCAGCACAGCAGTCTGAAGTTGACCTGTGATGATCCAGCTTGGTTGGGGGAGGGGCATCTGCCATTACTGAGGCTTGAGTAAGTGGTTTTCTCCTGACAGTGCTAAGGAGGCCAGGAAGTTCAGAGTGAGCAGATCTCACCACAGTGTGGCAAAGGAGCTGTGGCCAGACTGCCTTTCTAGATTCCTCCTCATTGTGCAGAGTATCTCTAAATGAAAGGCAGTAGCCCCAGTCAGGAGGTTATAAAAAAACAAAAACAAAACAAAACAAAACCCTCCCATCTCCCTGGGACAGAGCACCTGGGGGAATGGGCAGCTGTGGGCACAGCTTCAGAGGACTTAAGCGTTCCTGCCTGCTGGCTCTGAAGTAAGCAGTGGATTCTGACAAGGTGGTTTCACCCAGCATAGTGCTTGAGCTCTGCTAAGAGACAGACTGACTCTTCAAGTGGGTCCCTGATCCCTGTGCCTCCTGACTGAGAGAGACCTCCCAGCAGGGTTTTGACAGACACTTCACACAGGAGAGCTCTGTCTGGCATCAGGTGGGTTCTCCTCTGGGATAAAGCTTCCAGAGGAAGGAGCAGGCAGAAATCTCTGCTGTTTTCCAGCCTCCACTGGTGATACTCAGGCAAAGAGGGTCTGGAGTGGACTTCCAGCAAACTCCAGCAGACATACAGAACAGGGGCCTGACTGTTAGAAGAAAAAGTAACAAACAGAGAGCAATAACATCAATTTCAACAAAAAGGATTCCCACGCAAAAAACCCCATCCAAAAGTCATCAGCCTCAAAGATCAAAGGGAGATAAATCCACGAAGATGAGATAAAACCAGTGCAAAAATGCTGAAAATTTGAAAAACTAGAATGCCTCCTCCTCCAAATGATCACAATTGCTTTCCACCAAAGACACTAAACTGGATGGAGAATGAATTTGATAAATTGACAGAAGCAGGCTTCAGAAGATGGGTAATGACAAACTCCTCTGAGCTAAAGGAGCATGACCTAACCCAATGCAAGGAAGCTGAGAACCTTGATTAAAGGTTTCAGGAACTGCTAACTAGAATAAAGTGTTTAGAGAAGAACATAAATGAGCTGATGGGTCTAAAAAGAAAACACAGCATGAGAACTTCATGAAGCATACACATGTATCAATAACCAAATCAATCATGTGGAAGAAAGGATATCAGAGATTGAATAAGAACTTACTGAAATAAGGTGCGAAGACAGGATTAGAGAAAAAAGAATGAAAATGAATGAAAAAAGCCTCCAAGAAATATGGAACTATGTAAAAAGACCAATCTTATAATTGATTGGTGTACCTGAAAGTGATGGGGAGAGTGGAACCAAGTTGGAAAACACACTTCAGGATATTACCCAGGAGAGTTTTCCTAATCTAGCAAGACAGACCAACATTCAAATTCAGAAAATACCAAGAACATCACTAAGATACTCCTTGAAAAGAGAAACCCCAAGATACATAATCATCAGATTCTCCAAGACTAACATCAGATCTGCCTGGAGAAACCCTACAAGCCAGAAAAGAGTGGGGGCCAATATTCAACATTCTTAAAGAAAAGAATTTTCAACCCAGAATTTCATATCCAGCCAAACTAAGCTGCATAAGCAAAGGAGAAATAAAATTCTTTACAGACAAGCAAATGCTGAGGGATTTTCTCACCACCAGGCCTGCCTTACAAGATCTCCTGAAGGTAGCACTAAATATGGAAAGGAAAAAGCAGTACCAGCCACTGCAAAAATACACCAAAATATAAAGACCAATTACACTATACAGAAAAACCGCATCAACTAATGTGAAAAATGACCAGCTAGCATCATGATGACAGGATCAAATTCACACGTAACAATATTAACTTAAATGTAAATGGACTAAATGCCCAATATTAACCTTAAATGTAAATGCACTAAATGCCCTAATTAAAAGACACAGACTGGCAAATTAGATAAATAAGCAAGAGCCATAGGTGTGCTGTTTTCAGGAGACTCATCTCACATGCAAAGACACACAATGGCTCAAAGTAAAGGAAGGGAGGAATATTTACCAAGCAAAAGGAAAGCAAAGAAAAGCAGGGTTTGCAATGCTAGTCTCTGATAAAACCGACTTTAAACCAAGAAAGATTAAAAAGACAAAGTAGGGTATTACAGAAAAGTAAAGGAATCAATGCAGCAAGAAGAGCTAACTATCCTAAATATATATATATACATCCAATACAGCAGCACCCAGATTCATAAAACAAGTACTTAGAGACCTACAGAGAGACTTAGGCTCCCACACAATAATAGTGGGAGACTTAACACCCCACTGTCAATATTAGACAGACCAAAGAGACAGAAAATTAACAAGAATATTTAGTACTTGATTTTATCTCTGGACCAAGTGAACATAACAGACATCTGCAAAACTCTCCACCCCAAATCAGTAGAATATACATCCTTCTCAGCACGACATAAAATGTATTCTAAAATTGACCACATAATGTGAAGTAAAACACCCCTCAGCAAATGCAAAAGAATGGAAATCATAACAAACAGTCTCTCAGACCACAACATGATCAAATTAGAACTCAGAATTAGGAAACTCACTCAAACTGCACAACAATGGAAATTAAACAACTTGCTCCTGAATGATTACTGGGTAAATAATGAAATTAAGGCAGTCATAAAGAAGTTTTTGGAAACCAATGACAACAAACAGGCAACATATTAGAATCTCTGAGACACAAAGCAGTGTTAAGAGAGAAATTTATAGCATTAAATGCCCACATCAGAAAGTGGGAAATATCTAACATCAACACCCTAACATCAAAATTTAAAACAAAAAACAAAAAACAAAAACAAAAACAAAAAAACTAGAGAAGCAAGAGCAAACAAATTCAAAAGCTAGCAGAAGACAAGAAATAACTAAGATCAGAGCATAACTGAAGGAGATATAAACACAGAAAACCTTTAAAAAATCAATAAATAGAGGAGCTGGTTTTTTTAAAAGATTAACAAAATAGATAGACCACTAGTCATATGAATAAAGAAGAAAATAGAGAAGAATTAAATAGACAGAATAAAAAATGATAAAGGAGATATCACCACTGATCCCCCAAAAATACAAACTAGAGAATATCATAAACACCTCTACACAAATAAACCAGAAAATCTAGAAGAAATGAATATATTCCCGGACACATACACCCTTCCAAGACTGAACCAGGAAGAAGTGCAATCCCAGAATAACAAGGGATTACTCTGAAATTGAGGCAGTAATTAATAGCCTACCAACCAAAAAAAAAAAAAAAAAAAAAAAAAAACTGGCCAGGACCAGATGGATTCACAGCTGAATTTGACCAGAGGTACCAAGAGGAGCTGGTAACATTTCTTCTGAAACTATTCCAAAAAATCAAAAAGGAGGGACTCTTCCCTAACTCATTTTATGAGGCCACCATCAACCTGACACAAAATCCTATCAGAGACACAAAAACAAAACAAGAAAATTTCAGGCCAATAACTCTGTTGAACATCAATGCAATAATCCTTAATAAAACACTGGCAGACCAAATCCAACAGCACATCAAAAAGCTTCTCCACCATGGTCAAGTCAGCTTCATCTTGATGTAATGCTGGTTCAACATACACAAATCAATAAACATAATCCACCACATAAGCAGAACCAGAGACAAAAACCAAATGATTATCTCAACAGATGCAGAAAAGGCCTTTGATAAAATTCAACTCCCCTTCATGCTAAAAACTCACAATAAACTAGGTATTGATGGAACACACTTCAAAATAATAAGAGGTATTTATGACAATCCTATAGCCAATATCATATTGAATGGGCAAAAGCTGGAAACATTCCCTTTGAAAACTGGCACAACACAGGGATGCCCTCTCTCACCACTCCTATTCAACATAGTGTTGAAAGTTCTGGCCAGGGCAATCAGGCAGGAGAAAGAAATAAAAGCTATTTAATTAGGAAAAGAGGCAGTCAAATTGTCCCTGTTTGCAGATGACATGATTGTATATTTAGAAAACCCCATCGTCTCTACCCCAAAACTCGTTAAACTGATAAGCAACTTCAGCAAAGTCTCAGTATACAAAACCAATGTGCAAAAATCACAAGCATTCCTATATGCCAATAACAGACAAACAGAGAGCGAAATCATGAGTGAACACTCATTCACAATTGCTACAAAGAGAATAAAATATCTAGGAATACAACTTACAAAGGACATGAAGGACCACCTCAAGGAGAACTACAAATCACGGTTCAAGGAAATAAGAGAAGACGCAAACAAATGGAAATAATTTCCATGCTAATGGATAGGAAGAATCAATATCATGAAAATGATTATACTGCCCAAAGTAGTTTACAGATTCAATGCTATTCCCATCAGACTACCATTGATTTTCTTCACAGAATTAGAAAAAACTACTTTAAATTTTATATGGAACCAATAAAAGAGCCCGTATAGCCAAGACAATCCTAAGCAATAGAACAAAGCTGGAAACATCATGTTATCTGACTTCAAACTATACTATAAGGTTACAGTAACCAAGATACCATGGTTCTGATACCAAAACAGATATATAGACCAAGGGAACAGAAAAGAGGCCTCAGAAATAACATCACACATCTACAATCATCTGATCTTCGACCAACCTGACAAAAACAAGGAATGGGTAAAGAATTCCCTATTTAAAAAATGCTGCTGGGGAAATTGGCTAGCCATATGCAGAAAAGAGGAACTGGACACTTTTCTTACACCTTATATAAAAATTAGCTCAAGATGGATTAAAGACTTAAATATAAAACCTAAAACCCTAAAAACTCTAGAAGAAAACCTAGGCAATACCATTCAGGACATAGGCATGGGCAAAGACTTCATGACTAAAACACCAAAAGCAATGGCAACAAAAGTCAAAATTGACAAATGGGATCTAATTAAACTAAAGAGCTTCTGCACAGCAAAAGAAACTATCATCAGAGTGAACAAGCAACCTGCAGAATGAGAGAGAAGTTTTGCAATTTATCCATCTAACAAAGGGCAAATATCCAGAATCTATAAGGAACTTAAACAAATTTACATGAAAAAAACAAACAACCCCATCAAAAAGTGGGCAAAGGATATGAGCAGACATTTCTCAAAAGAAGACATGTATGTGGCCAACAAATATTTGAAAAAAAGCTCGTAATCATTGGTCATTAGAGAAATGCAAATCAAAACCACAATGTGATACCATCTCACAACAGTTAAAATGGCAATCATTAAAAAGTCAGGAAAAAATAGATGCTGATGAGGCTGTGGAGAAATAGGAAAACTTTTATACTGTTTGTGGGAGTATCAGTTAGTTCAACTATTGTGTAAGACAGTGTGGAAATTTCTCAAGGATCTAGGACCAGAAATACCATTTGACCCAGCAATCCCATTGCTGGGTATATACCTAAAGAATTATAAATCATTCAACTAAAAAGACACATGCACACATATGTTTATTGCAGCACTATTTAAAATAGCAAAGACTTGGAAACAACCCAAATGGCCATCAATGTTAGACTGGATAAAGAAAATGTAACACATATACACTGTGGAATACTATGCAGCCATAAAAAAAGAATGAGTTCATGTCCTTTGCAGGGACATGGATGAAGCTTGAAATCATAATTCTCAGCAAACTAGCACAGGAACAGAAAACCAAACACAGCATGTTCTCACTCATAAGTGGAGGTTGAACAATGAGAACACATGGACACAGGGAGGGGATCATCACACACTGGGGCTTTTTGGGGGGTAGGGGCAATGGGAGCAAGAGCATTTGGACAAATACTTAATGCATGCAAGGCTTATAACCTAGATGATGGGTTGAATGGTGCAGCAAACCATCATGGCACATGTATAACTGTGTAACAAACCTGCATGTTCTGCACATATATGTCAGAACTTAAAGTTTAAAAAACTCCATAAAACTCATAATTATTGGTGATAACATACACTAAGCTATCAGAATTTTAGAAACCTTGTAAACTTTTGGAACACATGTTGATAACACATTTATACAGATATAACTCAGAGAGTTAAACAGTGTTTCTTATTTGACAATTCTGCCTACATAATTTTAACATACCAAATAAGCCTAATAAGCCTCTCTTGAACTTTCACAGTTCCAAAGGCTGAATTTTAGAATTTGAAATTTAATTTTGAGAAGCATGTCAAATATGAAAGGTGTAAAATACTTTATTAAAGTAGGATCACAAGTCACTGTAAAATAATAATTTTGCATATAACCATAGTGATCATTCAAATCTTTCAAAAACCTAATGCCTTCAGCCTAAAGCCTTAAACAAACAAAGTTGATAGTCAGGTAGTGGTCACAGTGGGCCTTGAATGAGACCCAGTGCCTTGCTGGCTTTAGGACTGACTAAGCACAGTACCACAAAACTGCTTGTGTCACCTCATGCTCCAGACAGCTCAGAATAGAGACAGAGACTCTGCTTGAAATAAAGTAGAAAAGAAAAAAAAAAGTCTGATATAGTTTGGCTCTGTGTCCCCACCCAAATTTCATTTTGACTCTTACTCCCATAATTCCCACATGGAGTGGGAGGGACCCAGTGGGAGATAATTGAATCATGGAGGCGGTTTCCCCATACTGTTCTCATAATAGTGAACATGATATCTCATGTTAACATGAATAAGACTCATGATATCTGATGGTTTTATCAGGGGTTTCTGCTTTTGCATCTTCCTGATTCTCTCTTTGCCTGCTGCCATCCATGTAAGATGGGACTTGCTCCTCTTTGCCTTCTGCCATGATTGTGAGGCTTCCCCAGACATGTGGAACTGTAAGTCAAATTAAGCCTCTTTATTTTGTAAATTGTGCAGTCTTGGTATGTCTTTATCAGCAGTATGAAAATGGGCTAATACACTAAATTAATACCAGTAGAATGGGGTGTTGCTGAAAAGATACACAAAAATGTGGAAGCAACTTTGGAATTGGGAAACAGGCAGAGACTGGAACAGTTTGGAGGGCTCAGAAGACTGAAAAATTTGGAAAAGTTTGGAACATCCTAGAGACTTGTTGAATAGTTTTGTCCAAAATGCTGATAGCGATATGGACAATAAGGTCCAGAACGAGGTATTCTCAGATAGAGATGAGGAACTTGCGGGGAACTGAGGCAAAGGTAACTCTTGTTATGTTTTAGCAAAGAAACTGGTGGGATTTTGCCCCTGCACTAAAGATTTGTTGAACTTTGAACTTGAGAGAGATGATTTAGGGTATCTGGCAGAAGAAATTTCTAAGCAGCAAAGCATTAAACAGTTGACTTGGGTGCTGTCAAAAGTGTTCAGTTTTTAAAAGGAAACAGCATAAAAGTTTGAAAAATTTGCAGCCTGACAATGTAATAGAAAAGAAAATCCCATTTTTTTGAGGGGAAATTCAAGCCAGCTATAGAAATTTGCATAAGTAACAAAGAGCCAAATGTTAATCCCCAAGACGATAGGTAAAATGTCTCCAGGGCATGTCAGAGGTCTTCATGGCAGCCTCTCCCATCACAGGCCACAATGCCTAGGAGGAAAAAATAGTTTTATGGGCTGAGCCCAGGGTCCCTGAGCTATGCACAGCCTAGGGACTTGTTGCCCTGCCTCCCAGCTGCTCCAGCTGTGGCTGAAAGGGGCCAATGTGGAGCTTGAGCCATGGCTTCAGATGCTGCAAGCCCCAAGCCTTGGAAACTTCCAAGTGGTGTTTAGTCTGCGCGTCCACAGAAGTCAGGAATTGAAATTTGGTAACCTCTGCCTAGATTTCAGAAGACGTATGGAAACGTCTGGTTTCCCAGGCAGAAGTTTGCAGCAAGGACAGGGCTCTCATGGTGAACTTCTGCTAGGGCAGTACAGAAGGGAAATGTGGGGCCAGAGCTCTCACACAGAGTTTTTACTGGGGCACCATCTAGTGGATCTGTCAGAAGAGGCCACCATCCTCCAGACCCCAGGATGGTAGATCCACCAACAGTTTTCACTGTCTGCCTGGAAAAGCCACAGACACACCACATTAGCCCATGAAAGCAGCAAGAAGGGAGGCTATACCCTGCAAAGCCACAGAGATGGAGTTGCCACAAGACCATGGGAACCCATCTCTGTAACCTGAATGTGATATTGGAGTAAAAGGAGATAATTTTGGAGCTTTAAGATTTGACTGCCCCGCTGGACTTCAAACTCGTATGGGCCCTGTAGCCCCTTTGTTTTGGCTATTTCTCCCATTTGGAATGGTTTTATTTACTTAATGTCATTACCCCTGTTGTATCTATGATATAACTTGTTTGCTTTTGATTTTACAGACTCACAGGCGGAAGGGACTTGCCTTGTCTCAGATGATACTTTGGACTGTGGACTTTTGAGCTAATGCTGAAATGAATTAAGACTTTCCGGGACTGTTGGGAAGGTATGATTGCTTTTGAAATGTGAGGACATGAGATTTGCCAGGGGCCTGGGGTGGAATGATATGGTTTGGCTCTGTGTCTCCACATAAATGTCATTTTGAATTGTACTCCCATAATTACCACGTGTTGTGGGCAGGACCCCATTGGAGGTAATTAAATCATGGGGCAGTTTCCCCCATACTGTTCTTGTGGTGGTGAATAAGTCTCATGAGAGCTGATGGTTTTATCAGGGGTTTCTGCTTTTGCATCTTCCTCATTTTCCCTTTGCCTGCTGCCATCCATGTAAGATGGGACTTGCTCTTCCTTGCCTTCTGCCATGATTGTGAGACTTCCCCAGTCACGTGGAACTATAAGTCAAACTAAACCTCTTTCTTTTTTAAATTGCCCAGTCTCAGGTATGTCTTTATCAGGAGTGTGAAAATGGACTAATACAGAGTCTATCCCTGGTAACCCAGAGAATTCTTCCAGATATCATTCAAGACCATCAGATCAGTACCTCTATGAGTATTCAAAAACCAGATCAATACTGGGCTTCAGGTGTTCCTTAATGAAGATACAACTTAGATTTAAAAAATCCAGGTCTTTTTGAATACCTGGAAACTCTTCACAAGAAGGACATGTACAAACAAGCTCAGACTGCAAAGACCATGATAAATACCTAACTCTTCAATGTCCAGACAAAGACAAACATCCACAACCATTAAGACCATCCAGGAAAATACTATTTCTCAAATGAACTAACTAAGGCAACAGAAACCAATCATGGAGGAATAGATATATGTGATATTTCAGACAGATAAGTCAAAATAGCTGTTTTAAGGGAACTCAAAGAAATTTAAGATAACACAGAAAACAAATTCAGAATTCTATCGGATAAATTTAACAAAGATATTGAAATAAACAGAATCAAAAAGAAATTCTAGATTTGAAAAATATGATTGACATCCTGAAGAATGCATCAGAGTCTCTCAATAGCAGAACTGATCAAGCAGAAAAAAGAATTGAGCTTGAATAAGGGTGATTTGAAAATACACTATCAGAGGAGACAAAAAAAAGATAATATAACACCATGAAGCACACCCACAAAATCTGGAAAATATTACCAAAAGGACAAATCTAAGAGACATTGATCTTGAAGAGGAGGTCGAAAAAGAGATAGGGGTGAAAAAGTTTATTCAAAAGGAATAATATCAGAGAATTTCTCCTAAACATAGAGAAACCTATCAATATCTAAGTACAACAAGATTGTAGAATCTCAAGCAGATTTAACCCAAAGAAGTCTATCTCAAAGATTTTAATAGCCACACTCCCAAATGTCAAGGATAAAGAAAAAACACTAAAAATAGAAAATAAAAAAATAACATAAAATGGATCTCTAATACATCTGGCAGCAAAGTTTTCACTGGAAATCTTGTAGGCAAGGAGAGAGTGGCATGACATATTTAATGTGTTGAAGAAAAAAAAAAAACTTTTACCCTGCCAGGTGTGGTGGCTAATGTCTGTAATCCCAACATTTGGGAGGCTGAAGTGGGCAGATTGCTTGATTTCAGGAGTTCAAGACCACCCTGAGCATGATGATTAAACTCCATCCTTACAGAAATTATTAAAAAGTAGCCAGAGATGCGGTGGCTCATGCCTGTAATCCCAGCACTTTGGGAGGCCGTGGCGGGTGGATCACGAGGTCAGGAGATCGAGACGATCCTGGCTAACACAGTGAAACCCCATCTCTACTAAAAATACAAAAAATAAGCTGGGCGTGGTGGCAGGCACCTATAGTCCCAGCTACTCAGGAGGCTGAGGCAGGAGAATGGTGTGAACCCAGGAGACGGAGCTTGCAGTGAGCCGAGATCGTGCCACTGCACTGCACTCCAGCCTGGGCAACAGAGCGAGACTCAGCCAAAACAAAAAACAAAACAAAACAAAACAAAAAGGTAGCCGGGGTGGTGGCATGCGCTTGTAGTTTCACCTACTCAGGTAGCTGAGATGGTGAATCACCTGAGCCTGGGAGGTTGAGGCTGTAGTGAGCCATGATTGCACCATTGCACTTCAGCCTGGGAAACTGGAGTGAGACCTTTTTTCAAAACAAACAAACAAACAAAACTTTTACTGTATAATAGTATATCTTACAAAAGAATACCCTTTAAACATGAAGGAGAAATAAAACTTTCCCAGACAAACAAAAGCTGAGGAATTTCATCAATACCAGGCCTGTCCTTAAAAATTGCTGAAGAGAGTACTTCAATCAGAAAGAAACGAACATTAGTGAGCAATAAGGAATCATTTGAAGGTACAAAACTCACTGATAATAGTAAGTATACAGAAAAAACAACTTGTTATAACACTGTATCTGTGGTGTGTAAACTACTCTTTAGTAGAAAGACTAGAAGATGAATCAAACAAAAATAACAACTACAACAACTTTTCAAGACATTGTACAATGAGATGTAAATAAAAACAACAGAAAGTTATACATCAGGGAAATGTAGTTAAAGATGTAGAGTTTTTATTAGTCTTCTTTTTGCTGGTTTATTTTGTTGTTTTTGCAAAACCTGTTAAGTTGATATCAGCTTAAAATAATAGATTATAAATTTTTTTAAAAAAAGATCATAAGATAGTATCTCTGAGTCTCATGATAATCTCAAATCAAAAGCATAAAACAGATACACAAAAACTAAAAGTAAGAAATTAAATTACACCATCAGAGTAAATTACCATCACTAAAAGGAAGACAGGAAGGAAGGAAAAAATAAAGAGAAACCACAAAACAACAAGAGAAAAGATAACAAAATGGCAGGAGTAAGTCCTTACTTATCAATAAAAACACTGAATATAAATAGAATAAAATTTTCAACCAAAAGACATAGAATTGCTGAATAATTTAAAAAAATAAGACCCAATGATTTGCTGCTCATAAAATATGCACTTCATCTGCAAATAGACACATAGAATAAATATAAAGGGATGGAAAAAGATACTCCATGCCAATGAAAACAAAGCAAAACAAAAAAGCAGGAGTAGCTATACTTATATCAGAAAAAAATAGATTTCAAGACAAAACTATAAGAAGATAAAAAGAAGGTTACTATATAATAACAAAAGGTCTATTTAAAATATACAACAATTTAAACTATGTTTGCACCCAACACTGGAGCACATACTCATATAAAGCAAATACTATTAGATCTAAAGAGAGAGCCAGATCTTAACACAATAATAGTTGGAGGTTTCAACACTGCACTTTCAGCATTGAGCACATCTTCCAGAAAGAAAGTCAACAATGAAACACTGGATTCAGTCTGCACTATAGAACAAATGGACCTAATAGATATTTACAGAACATTTTATTGAAAGACTGCAAAGTACACATTCTTTCCCTCAGTACATGGATCATTCTCAAGGATAGATCATAGGTGAGGTCACAAAACATTTAAAACACAAGTTAGGTCACAAAACATTTAAGTCTTAAAACATCTAAAAAATTTAAATAACATCAAACATCTTCTCTGACCGCAGTGGAATAAAACTAGAAATCAAATATGAGAGAAATTTTGGAAATTGTGTGAATACAAGGAAATTAAACAAGGTACTCCTGAATGACCAGTGAGTCAATGAGAAAATTAAGAAGGAAATTGAAAAATTTTGTGAAATAAATGATAGAAACACAGCATACCCAAATCTATGTGACACAGGAAAAGCATTTCTAAGATGCAAGTTTATGGCTATATATTCCTACATAATAACAAAAACAACAACAAATTCAAATAAACAACATCATGACGCATCCTTAAAAAGTAAAACAGTAAGAACAAACCATACCAAAAATTAGTAGGAGAAAAGAAATAATAAAGATCAGACCAGAATAAATAAAAATTGAAATTTAAAAACTATACAAAAATCAGTAGATTAAAAAGTTGATTTTTTTGAAGAAAATAAAAAATTGACAGAACTTTAACTAGACTAAGAAAAATAAAAAAAGATCAAATAAGCCAAATGAGAGATGAAAAAGGAGACATTACAACTGATACTTCAAAGAATCATTAGTGGCTACTATGAGCAAATATATGCCAATAAATTAGAAAATCTGGAAGAAATGTATAAATTCCCAAACACATACAACCCACCAACATTGAACCATGAGGAAGTCCAAAACCTGAACAGACCAATAACAAATAATAAGACTGAAGTCCTAATAAAAAGTCTCCCGGGGAGGGGGGGGAACTAATACTAATTTTACTCAAACTCTGTTAAAAAGAAATACTTCCAAGCTCAATGGGACAATAATACAGAGCAATGGTAACTAACACAGCATGGTATTATCATAAAAACAGACACATAAACAATGGAATAGAATAGAGAATCTAGAAATAAATTCATATATTGGCAATGAACTCATTTTTGACAATGGTGTCATGAACATACATTGTGGAAAGAACAATCGGTTTAACTGATAGTGTTGAGAAAGCTGGATAGCCATATGCAAAAGAATGAAACTAGACCCCTATCTCTCACCATATACAAAATCAAATAAAAGTGAACTAAGGATTTAAATCCAAGACCTCAAACTATGAAGCTACTGAAAGAAAACATTGGGGAAACTCTCCAGGACATTGGACTGGGCAAAGATTTCCTGAGTAATACCACACAAGCACAGGTAACCAAAGCAAACATGGACAAATGGATAACATCAAGTTAAAAAGCTGTTACACAGCAAGGAAAACAAAAAACAAAGTGAAGAGACAACCAACAGAATGAAAGAAAACTTTTGAACACTACCTATATGACAAGAGATTAATAGCCTGAATATATAAGACATTCAAACGACTGTATAGGAGAAAAAATATAATAATCTGATTTAAAAAATAAAAATGGGCCAAACATTTGTACAGACATTGCTCTAAAAAAAGACATGCAAATGGTAAACAGATATGTGAAAAGGTGCTCAACATCATTGATCATCAAATAAATATATATCAAAACTATAATAAGAACTCATGTCACCCCAGTAAAAACATCTTTCATTCAAAAGTCAAGTAATAACAAATGCTGAAAGAATGTGGAGAAAATGGAACCCTTGTACACTGTTGGTGGGAATGTACATTAGTACAGCTACTAGGGAGAAAAACTTGGCAGTTCCTCAAAAAACTAAAACTAGACCTGCCATATGATCTAGCTATCCCCCTCCTGAACGTATACCCAAATGAAAGAAAATTAGTATATTAAAGAGATATCTACTCTTAATGTTTATTACAGCACTATACATTAGCAAAATTTGAAAGCAATCTAAGTGTTCATCAATGGATGAATGGATAAAGAAAATGTACATATACACTTTGGAGTGCTAGCAAGTCATAAAAAAAAATGACATTCTTTCATTTGTGATAACTCAGATGGAAGTGGAAGTCATTATATTCAATGAAATAAACCAGGTACAGAAAGACAAATATCACATATTTTCACTATGGGAGCTAAGTATTAAAATAATTTAACTCATGGAGATAGAGAGCAGAAGGTGGTTAATAGAGGCCGAAAAGGGTAGTGGAGGGATGAGGGGAAACTGGGATGGTTAATGGATTAAAAAAAATAGAAAGATGTTGGTGGTCAAAAATAATTTAATGTACATTTCTAAAATAACTAAAATATAACTGGATTGTTTGTAACACAGAGAATAAATGCTTGAGTGGATGGATACTGCATTTATTCTGATGCAATTAATAAGCATTGCATGCTTGTGTCAAAATATTTCATGTAAACCATAAAAGTGTATACCTACTATGTACCCACAACATTTTTTTAAAAAATTATTTTCCTTATTTTGGTAGTTTTAATTACATATTAATTAGAATTTTAACATATGTAGTTTAAAATTTCAGTAACCTTAGTTTTTGTGTAAACCTAGAATGTAAGTAATTTTAAATATTCACCACATACCAACATTTCATGAAACATTTATGCCTAATTTATTTCACTCAATCATGTTTAAACTATTCATAAAATTTTATAAGACACTGAACAAAGCTAGCCATCATCTTTAGTTATTTTCCTGTTAACCATTTATATTGTATAAATGTTAGGCTGTAGCCACTTAAGCAAGAAGTCAAGGGTACTTAAGTGTTTTGCTGTTCATAAGGCACAGCTGTTTTTATTAAACCAAAAATATTAACTAGTCTTGTCTAGTTAATTACCCAAGTCATGAGAACTTAAAGACGTTTGAGTTACTTTCTACTTTTCTGACCAAGTATTTAATTTGGGCATTTAATTTTTCTTTAAGCAATTAAGTAGAGCTCTTTTATATATTTATGCAGTAAAAAAAAGAAAGTCATATTTTAGAGATCAGTACAGTTAGATAGTGGTCTTTTCAACTTAGCTTGCTTCTTGAATAGATTACATATTTCTGGATGGAGGCCTTTAATGAACAGGACAAAGAAAATATTTGCAGTTTTCATGGTCTAATATTTAATTGCTTGAGGAGAAGGTACAACTGGAAAGCAGCAAATTTAGATTTTTAAAAATCAAGGATCCCACTTCTTTGAATCCTGGGTCCCCCAAAGGAAAAAAAGTACCACGAGATTAGGCCAAACTTTCACAGTGCACCTCACTACAAAATATTTTTCTAAGTTTTTAAACTGTGCCTTTCTTAACTTGTTGGTGAAAAGAGTCAAACTTTGTAAAACATCTAAAGAGGTATATTCTGAGCCAAATATGAGTGACCATGGCCCATGATACAGCCTTAAGTAAACCCTGAGAACATATGCCCAAGGTGGTCAGGCAACAACTTGGTTTTATACATTTTAGGGGGCCATAAGACATCAGTCAATACATGTAAGGGGTACATTGATTCAGTCTGGCAAGGCAGGACAACTGGAAGTAGGGGTCTCCAGGTTATAGGCAGATTCAAAGATTTTCTGATTGGCAACTGGTTGAAAAAAATTTGTCTAAAGACTTGGAATTAATAGAATGACAAGGTCTGGGTTAAGATAAGGGATGGTGGAGACCAAGGTTCTCGTGCAGATCAAGGCTTCAGGTGCCAGGCTTCAGAGAAAATAGATTGTAAATGTTTCTTATCAAACTTAAAAAGGTGTCAGACTCTTAGTTGATTCTTAGATCAGGAAGAAGTACTGATAAAAGGAAAGAGGACTCTCCACAGAATGTAGATTTTTCCCCATGAGAGACAACTTGGCAGGGCTATTTTAAGATATGGAAAATAAACATATTTTGGGTTAATACACATATATATTTATCTATCTATATATTTATCTATCTGTCTATGTATGTATGTATGTATGTATGTATGTATCTATCTATCTATCTATCTATCTATCTATCTATCTATCTATCTATCTATCTATCTATCTATCTATCTGTCTGTCTTGTGATGTTATGCCAGTGTCAGGTTGGAAAGTAAGTCATGTTATACAGGGAAAAATAAAAGCTCTCTGATGGGACTTTATGATTTGTATGGCATAACTCCCCACCCCCATTAGATAGAGGAAATTTGGGCAAGAGAAGAAAAGATGTCAAAGTTTAGTCCTCAACCTAACACGTAAAGATAGGAGTAGTCCCCTGTAGT
This sequence comes from Macaca thibetana thibetana, assembly GCF_024542745.1. Classification (NCBI taxonomy): domain Eukaryota; kingdom Metazoa; phylum Chordata; class Mammalia; order Primates; family Cercopithecidae; genus Macaca; species Macaca thibetana. Next base: position 57,116,652 of record NC_065598.1, read on the forward strand.
AATAAATATTCGCTATAAACAACTGCTGTAAGCCACCTCCAAAACTGCAACTCTCACCGTCAACTCACCAGCCATAACACATACAAAGGTCAAGTGTTCTCTCACAGTACAATGTAACCTCCAGTACCACCAAGAGCCAAATATATCATGTAACAGAATACAAAAAAGAGCCGAGTATTAGACCTGTGAGGAACCTTTCCATGACTAAAGCATGAAAGCCTTTTCATACACTAGAGCAACAGGGAGGACTCCAAAAAGTGTGTGAGTAGTGCCTTATTCTGTGTTTTTAAGGGGTCTGAGTAATTAGAAATCCACTCTAGATACTTTTGTTACAAATAATATTGGAGGAGATCTGAGTCATCCCGAGTTACCAGTGGCCTATCCTTACGGGTACATAGCAACTTCAGTCCATGCCTACTCAGAAGAATTCGACTGAGGAACATAAAGCAGAAAATGAGATGGAGGCAAGTTCCAGAGCAGAAATGAAAGTTTATTTAAAAAGACCTTAAAACAAGAAAAAGAGGAAGGTGCACTTGGAAGAAACTCAAATGGGCACGTGAAGGTTAAAGAGAGAAGGTCAAGTGCCTCATTTAACCATGATTCAAGAACTTTAATAAGTTCAACTCTTTCCCAAGATTCTTCCCTTACGGTGGGCTTTTCACATGCCCAGTGTTTTCCTTAGCCTTTGGAATTTGAGCCTGCACAGTGTGTTTAGGAAGTTATAAGCATCACCAACTGAGGCTTTCTTCCCTTTCCTGATGGAGTGTACCACCAGAAGATAACACTTCATTTTTGTCTCTTAACATGCATGCCCAGGAAGTTGCTTCTCTTGGGGTCTCCATTCAATTAATATTTTGTTGTTAACAGGTGTAGACCCAGGAAATGGTTTCTCCCTGGCACTACCAAATTATCATTTTTTAGGGAGGCAATGCAATAATTGCTGTACCATCACCCAACATTTCTAACGGGTGGGGGAGAGCCCTTTCCTGCACCACTCAGACCTAACTACCTGTATCACTTTTATGTTGTACTGAAGACAGAAAAGAGGAAGGAATAGCTTTAATATCAGCTTTTAATAAAGTTAACTTCTGACCATAAAGTTTTATGGTTTAAAAAAATACATCTTTTGAATTTTTTTATGATTAGATTTTAGCTGTGACAAACAGCTGATATTTCAAAAACTTATTTTTACCAAAGGTACCCTCCCATTATCTTGATTAAGACTTAATCACCAAAACCAGTAATCCTTAATCATGATTATGACTTAACCAAGGATACACAAGGTGTCTCCTGTCAGTCAGGGAAAATGACTGAGGCAAATCTCCATCATTTTAGAAGGTTTATTTACCATAGTTAAGGATGCACATCTGGGACACAGGTCTATACCTTTCTGCCAAGATGATTTTGAGGGCTTAAAATTTAAAGGGGAAAGGGTGGAATATTGAGAAATACACATTTTTTTTTTTTTTTTTTTGTGAGGGGAAGATAGTCATTTATGCCTTTGTTTGGCTCAGTGAATCTACCTTTTAACATAAAATAGTGTAGACAATAGGGCAGAGAAAACAGATACAAATTTAAGAGACATGACCTCCTAAAAAAAAAACACATTTGGCTTATATAATGGTGCAGGTTCCCTTTTGGGCTTCAGTAAGTATATCTAGGGCCATACAATTTTGCAACACTGCTTTCCTCATGAGTGACACCTCATTGTTTAGCAAAGAGATACTCATGTGGATATCATTTTGTGTATACCTTTTGTGTATAATTTGTTAATGCCGTATATGCCATATAACATCTTCAATATCTATTTGTGGTATGAATATTGAAGCTAAATGATCATAATGATAGATGCAAGAGGCAGATAAGTGGGGCACTGGTGTTTACATGAGTGTTTACATGAGATGCTTTTGTGAAGATAAGGGAAACTGTCCAGGGTCTTGTCTGTGAATGCCCACAACAGACTGGAGATCCACCTGTGCACTGGGACAAAGGGGTAGAGCCACAGAAGTTTGTGCCTTGGCCAAGGGGTTGGATCCTGGCCTCTTCAGCTCATATGTGGTGGCCTGGTATTCAATTAGTGAGGTGGGAGCTCATTGGCAGGACTTCCTCTAGATTTACTGAGTGTTTCTTTTTTTTCATTTTCTCCCAATAAATTCTGCTCTCCTCATCCTTCAATGTGTCCATGTGCCTAATTTTTCCCGGTTGTGATAAAAGAACCTGGGTTTAGCTAAACTAAGGAGTAAAAATTCTGCATCATTTTGGTGGCCTGTATGAGGACATGAGAAAGGGTAAGATGTGAACCAAAAAATCCTCTTCCCTCTCATTCTTGAGACTTTTTTTCTTTAGACTTCTTCTGAGGGTAAGGGAAACTGAGTACAACCCCATCTCAACAGCCACAGAAATGTGTGTGGAATGGACAGGCAAATGGCAGCTTCCCACCCCTCTTTTCTCCCAGCTGTGGCACAAGGCCATGTCGGCTGCATGGGTGTGTGGCATCCAATGGCCATGAAGGGTGGGAATGAGCCACTGCCCTGGGCCCCACATGGCAGGCTGGCCAGAGTTCCCCACATGCATACATGGAGTCCTCCCCTCCCCCAGCCAGGGGTCCATCTCCATCTGAGAGTAATTAAGTTTCTCTTCCCATTGGAGACATCTATTTGCATAAGAATAAGAGGTTCTTTCCCCAGGCATCTTTCCAACCCTGCATTTTAAGCTTTTTTTGTCCCTTTTCTCTACCCTGTCAGCAGTTAGCACAGCCCTGCAGTTTAAGCTATTTTTCTTTTCTCCACTAGATCAAGAGTTAATTTTCAAGCAATAGTTTTGTTTTACTTTTAGCAAACATTTTACTAAACCACAACCCCAACTATCACTGTTAATTTTCTCTGTAAAGTTTTATTTATGAAAAAAATATTTCTGAGGTTTGTCTTAAGCTGTAGCCAATCCAGTGTGCTTTGCAAGTCTTTCTGTATGGTCAGTAGCAAACTTTACTAAGGGCTTCCATCTTGCTTTACATTCTTGGGAGTGTGATCTGTAAGCACATAGCAGTGCTTTGTTTTAGCCTCCACCATTTTACAATGGTGGCCCAGGTTGAATCCTGGCATAGGGAGTCCTTTCTGGTTTGAAATCTGTGTGACCTTTGCCATTTGTTGATTCTCTGCCCCTCCATGAACCACCTTGAATATTCCTTTTTCTGAGCTTTTAGTAAAGTTTGAAAGCTAGAAATATTGGCTGCTTGGCACAGCTAAAGTGGGGGTAACAAATGATTTAAATGGATTTTCTTGAAGAACTCTCAGCTTAATTAAAAGTTAATATCCAAGTTATAGGCATAATTAATAGACCTTGATGTTTTTCTCTTCTTGGATCTTGTTTTTCTGGAAAAACGTTTTTACTCAGTTGACTGAATTATTTTTCTCCATTTTGCCTTGCCACTCTTAATGCAGGCCTGAGAGGGAAAAGACCTCTGTTTTCCTTATGGAACCTCAGGAATCAGAGGTAGCTAAATCCCTTTCAAAATTTGTTTTTGTCTTCCAGCTATACCTGTTTATTATACCATAGAAACCATATGTTTTCCTAGTCTTGCTCTTAAAGGGCTCCACCCAGAGGCCAATAATCCAATTAGGAGTTTGGCAAATGAAAAATATTATAGTTACTGGATTCTTTTCTGCCTCACTGTGTAGTTATATAAGTGTTGTGTGTGTGATGGCTATAAAAAAAATCTCTGATTAATTAACTTCAAGAAGAATAAGCACTTGCATCAAATATTTTTAAAAGAGAAGATAAAAGCTGTTGTACCTTTTAGTTCATGTGACTTTATTCTTTGATAAAGAAAAACAGCCTTAAAAATTACTGGTAAAGTGCAAATGTAGTCAATGTGTAAATTTTTGCCTAGGATTAAAAGATTGTTTTAAATTAGCTAAGATAAAGCTAAAAGTTCAAACAAGTTGTGGAGGGATTGTAAAAGTTATACTTGCAAAAGAAATTCTGTGTATGAACATATTGGCTACATTCAAAAGGGTATTAAGTGGGTTTTTTTTTTTTTTTTTTTTTTTTTTTTGTAAATTGATCACTGAAATAAAAGCACAAGGTACCCTTAAGGCATTAATCTGCTCTTCAGTGATATCTTCAAAAGGTTATACAAGGTTTTTGTTTTTTTAAATGTCTGAGTCATCATTTTGGCAAAATAAATAATTTATGGTAATCTGTAATTCCATTTCATAGCATCAAGTGTTTTAAATCTCTAACATTTAACAGGTTTCCAAAAATCAAACTTCAGTTTAAAAATTGTCTTTCATGATGCCTGGCTTTTGGATGCTACAGAGGGCCCCTGGAGCATCCAGAAGGAAGGTAAACAGGATTAGTTAACATGTCTAGGTATATGGGATTGCCAAAATAATGTTTAATCTTCAGGTTATATTTTAGGGAATAATATTAATATATGCTCCAAAATTGTTTGAAATGTCTAAAATTCTAATGTCTGAGTATATGCTATCAATCACAATCAAGGTTATGTTAAGTTATGGTAAACCAAGGAGATAATAAAATTTATCTGTCAATCATTTCAGACTGTATTGATAGACAATTGTTGTCTTGTGTTAATCCTTTTCAAAATATGGTTTATAACCAACTATAGAAATTTTGACCAGTTATAGTGGCTCACACCTGTAATCCCAGCACTTTGGGAGGCTGAGTCATCAGATCACTTGATGTCATGTGTTTGAGAACAGCCTGGAAAACATGGTGCAACCCCATCTCTACTAAAGAAATACAAAAATTAGCTGGACATGGTGGTGTGTGCTTGTAGACCCAGATATTAGGGAAGCTGAAGCAGGAGAATCACTTGAACCCAGGATGTGGAAGTTGCAGTGAGCCAAGATTACACCACTGCACTCCAGCCTGGTTGACAGAGTGAGACTCTGTCTCAAAAAACAAACAAACAAACAAAAAACAATCTTTGACAGGTGCTCTCAAATGCAGGTTGCTAAGAACTTTGGAGATCATAACATTGGAATGAAGGAAAAATGTACAGGATTCATGAAGAGCTAAAATGTTCAAAAATATCAAGGAAAATAACAGTTAACTCAATGGTCTGAAGTAATAGAAAACTGAAATAATTTTTTGAACTTTTTCTTGGAACATTGTTGATTCTTGTTTTGTTTTTCAGAGTCAAAGAAACCTATTTTTAGCTACTTACAACCTTTAATAATTCAGTAATATATACTTCTGTGAATAAAATTTTAAGTATATTTGTCTCTCTCACTCTTCCTGGCTTCTCTAGAATCTGGAAACTAATTGTGAGTATTCTTAACTTATGGCAATATAGTTGTTTGCCTCCCTGCATTAAGAGTCTGTTTTCGGAGGGCAGAGCAAGATGGCCTAATAGGAACAGCTCCAGTCTCCAACTCCCAGCGCGAGCAAGAGATCACTTGGACTCGGGAAGGGGAACATCACACACCAGGGCCTATCATGGGGGGGGGGGGAGGGATTGCATTGGGAGTTATACCTGATGTAAATGATGACTTGATGGGTGCTGACGAGTTGATGGGTGCAGCACAGCAACATGGCACAAGTATACATATGTAACAAACCTGCACGTTATGCACATGTACCCTAGAACTTAAAGTATAATAATAATAATAAAAAAAAAGAAGACAGGTGATTTCTGCATTTTCAACTGAGGTACTGGGTTCATCTCACTAGGGAGTGCGGGACAGTCGGTGCTGGTCAGCTGCTGCAGCCCGACGAGCGAGAGGAGAAGCAGGGCAAGGCATCCCCTCACCTGGGAAGTGCAAGGGGGAAGGGAATCCTTTTTCCTAGCCAGGGGAACTGAGACACACAACACCTGGAAAATCGGGTAACTCCCACCCCAATACTGCACTCTACCAAGGATCTTAGCAAACGGGCACACCAGGAGATTATATCCCACACCTGGCCCGGAGGGTCTCACGCCCATGGAGCCTCCCTCATTGCTAGCACAGCAGTCTGCCACCTCGCAGCAAGGCAGCAGCGAGGCTGGGGGAGGGGCACCCGCCATTGCTGAGGCTTAAGTAGATAAACAAAGCAGCTGGGAAGCTCCAACTGGGCGGAGCTCACAGCAGCTCAAGGAGTCCTGCCTGTCTCTGTAGACTCCACCTCTGGGGACAGGGCACAGCTAAACAACAACAACAACAACAACAAAGCAGCTGAAATGTCTGCAGACACAAACGATTCTGTCTGACAGCTTTGAAGAGAGCAGTGGATCTCCCAACACGGAGGTTGAGATCTGAGAACGGACAGACTGCCTGCTCAAGTGGGTCCCTGACCCCTGAGTAACCTAAATGGGAGACATCCCCCACTAGGGGCAGACCGACATCCCACTCCTCACACGGTGGAGTACACCCCTGAGAGGAAACTTCCAAAGCAAGAATCAGACAGGTACAGTCGCTGTGCAGCAATATTCTATCTCCTGCAGCCTCTGCTGCTGATACCCAGGCAAACAGGGTCTGGAGTGGACATCAAGCAATCTCCAACAGACCTACAGCTGAGGGTCCTGACTGTTAGAAGGAAAACTGACAAACAGGAACGACACCCACACCAAAACCCCATTAGTATGTCACCATCATGAAAGACCAGAGGCAGATAAAACCACAAAGATGGGGAAAAAGCAGGGCAGAAAAACTGGATATTCAAAAAATAAGAGCAAATCTCCCCTTACAAAAGAACGCAGCTCATCACCAGCAATGGATCAAAGATGGATGGAGAATGACTTTGACAAGATGAGAGAAGAAGACTTCTGTCCATCAAACTTCTCAGAGCTAATGGAGGAATTATGTACCCAGTGCAAAGAAACTAAAAATCTTGAAAAAAGAGTGGAAGAATTGATAACCAGAATAATTAATGCAGAGAAGGCCATACACGAACTGACAGAGATGAAAACCATGACACGAGAAATACGTGACAAATGCACAAGCTTCAGTAACCGACTTGATCACCTGGAAGAAAGAGTATCAGCGACTGAGGATCAAATGAATGAAATGAAGGGAGAGGAGAAATCTAAAGAAAAAAGAAGAAAAAGAAATGAACAAAGCCTGCAAGAAGTATGGGATTATGTAAAAAGACCAAATCTACGTATGATTGGGGTGCCTGAAAGTGAGGGGGAAAATGGAACCAAGTTGGAAAACATTCTTCAGGATATCAACCAGGAGAACTTCCCCAACCTAGCAGGGCAGGCCAACATTCAAATTCAGGAAATACAGAGAACGCCACAAAGATACTCCTCGAGAAGAGCAACTCCAAGACACACAATTGCCAGATTCACCAAAGTTGAAATGAAGGAAAAAATCTTAAGGGCAGCCAGAGAGAAAGGTCGGGTTACCCACAAAGGGAAGCCCATCAGACTAACAGCAGATCTCTCAGCAGAAACTCTACAAGCCAGAAGAGAGTGGGGGCCAATATTCAACATTCTTAAAGAAAAGAATTTTCAACCCAGAATTTCCTATCCAGCCAAACTAAGTTTCATAAGCGAAGGAGAAATAAAATCCTTTACAGATAAGCAAATGCTTAGAGATTTTGTCACTACCAGGCCTGCCTTACAAGAGACCCTGAAGGAAGCACTAAACATGGAAAGGAACAACCGGTACCAGCCATTGCAAAACCATGCCAAAATGTAAAGACCATCGAGGCTAGGAAGAAACTGCATCAACTAACGAGCAAAATAACCAGTTAATATCATAATGGCACGATCACGTTCACACATAACAATATTAACCTTAAATGTAAATGGACTAAATGCTCCAATTAAAAGACACAGACTGGCAAACTGGATAAGGAGTCAAGACCCATCAGTCTGCTGTATTCAGGAGACCCATCTCACATGCAGAGACATACATAGGCTCAAAATAAAGGGACGCAGGAAGATCTACCAAGCAAATGGAGAACAGAAAAAAGCAAGGGTTGCAATGCTAGTCTCTGATAAAACAGACTTTAAACCATCAAAGATCAAAAGAGACAAAGAAGGCCATTACATAATGGTAAAGGGATCAATTCAACAGGAAGAGCTAACTATCCTAAATATATATGCACCCAATACAGGAGCACCCAGATTCATAAAGCAAGTCCTTAGAGACTTACAAAGAGACTTAGACTCCCATACAATAATAACGGGAGATTTCAACACCCCACTGTCAACATTAGACAGATCAACGAGACAGAAAGTTAACAAGGATATCCAGGAATTGAACTCATCTCTGCAGCAAGCAGACCTAATCGACATCTACAGAACTCTCCACCCCAAATCAACAGAATATACATTCTTCTCAGCACCACATCATACTTACTCCAAAATTGACCACATAATTGGAAGTAAAGCACTCCTCAGAAAATATACAAGAACAGAAATTATAACAAACTGTCTCTTAGACCACAGTGCAATCAAACTAGAACTCAGGACTAAGAAACTCAATCAAAACCGCTCAACTACATGGAAACGGAATAACCTGCTCCTGAATGACTACTGGGTACATAACAAAAGGAAGGCAGAAATAAATATGTTCCTTGAAACCAAGGAGAACAAAGATACAACATACCAGAATCTCTGGGACACATTTAAAGCAGTGTGTAGAGGGAAATTTATTGCACTAAATGCCCACAAGAGAAAGCAGGAAAGATCTAAAATTGACACTCTCACATCACAATCAAAAGAACTAGAGAAGCAAGAGCAAACACATTCAAAAGCTAGCAGAAGGCAAGAAATAACTAAGATCAGAGCAGAACTGAAGGAGATAGAGACACAAAAACCCTCCAAAAAATCAATGAATCCAGGAGTTGGTTTTTTGAAAAGATCAACAAAACTGATAGACCGCTAGCAAGACTAATAAAGAAGAAAAGAGAGAAGAATCAAATAGACACAATAAAAAATGATAAAGGGGATATCACCACCAACCCCACAGAAATACAAACTACCATCAGAGAATACTATAAACACCTCTAGGCAAATAAACTAGAAACCCTAGAAGAAATGGATAATTTCCAGGACACTTACACTTTCCCAAGACTAAACCAGGAAGAAGCTGAATTCCTGAATAGACCAATATCAGGCTCTGAAATTGAGGCAATAATTAATAGCCTACCAACCAAAAAAAGTCCAGGACCAGATGGATTCACAGCTGAATTCTACCAGAGGTACAAGGAGGAGCTGATACCATTCCTTCTGAAAATATTCCAATCAATAGAAAAAGAGGGAATCCTTCCTAACTCATTTTATGAGGCCAACATCATCCTGACACCAAAGCCTGGCAGAGACACAACAAAAAAAGATAATTTTAGACCAATATCCCTGATGAACATCGATGCAAAAATCCTCAATAAAATACTGGCAAACCGGATTCAGCAGCACATCACAAAGCTTATCCACCACGATCAAGTGGGCTTCATTCCTGGGATGCAAGGCTGTTCAACATATGCAAATCAATAAACATAATCCAACATACAAATAGAACCAAAGACAAAAACCACATGATTATCTCAATAGATGCAGAAAAGGCCTTTGACAAAATTCAACAGCCCTTCATGCTAAAAATGCTCAATAAATTTGGTATTGATGGAACATATCTCAAAATAATAAGAGCTATTTATGACAAACCCACAGCCAATATCATACTGAATGGGCAAAAACTGGAAAAATTACCTTTGAAAACTGGCACAAGACAGGGATGCCCTCTCTCACCACTCCTATTCAACATAGTGTTGGAAGTTCTGGCTAGGGCAATCAGGCAAGAGAAAGAAATCAAGGGTGTTCAGTTAGGAAAAGAAGAAGTCAAATTGTCCCTGTTTGCAGATGACATGATTGTATATTTAGAAAACCCCATTGTCTCAGCCCAAAATCTCCTTAAGCTGATAAGCAACTTCAGCAAAGTCTCAGGATACAAAATTAATGTGCAAAAATCACAAGCATTCTTATACACCAGTAACAGACAAACAGAGAGCCAAATCATGAATGAACTTCCATTCACAATTGCTTCAAAGAGAATCAAATACCTAGGAATCCAACTTACAAGGGATGTAAAGGACCTCTTTAAGGAGAACTACAATCCACTGCTCAGTGAAATAAAAGAGGACACAAACAAATGGAAGAACATACCATGCTCATGGATAGGAAGAATCAATATTGTGAAAATGGCCATACTGCCCAAGGTAATCTTTAAATTCAATGCCATCCCCATCAAGCTGCCAATGAGTTGCTTCACTGAATTGGAAACAACTGCTTTAAAGTTCATATGGAACCAAAAAAGAGCCCGCATCTCCAAGACAATCCTAAGTCAAAAGAACAAAGCTGGAGGCATCACACTACCTGACTTCAAACTATACTACAAGGCTACAGTAACCAAAACAGCATGGTACTGGTACCAAAACAGAGATATAGACCAATGGAACAGAACAGAGTCCTCAGAAATAATACCATACATCTACAGTCATCTGATCTTTGACAAACCTGAGAGAAACAAGAAATGGGGAAAGGATTCCCTATTTAATAAATGGTGCTGGGAAAATTGGCTAGCCATAAGTAGAAAGCTGAAACTGGATCCTTTCCTTACTCCTTATATGAAAATTAATTCAAGATGGATTAGAGACTTAAATGTTAGACCTAATGCCATAAAAACCCTAGAAGAAATCCTAGGTAATACTATTCAGGAGCTAGACATGGGCAAGGACTTCATGTCTAAAACACCAAAAGCAATGCCAAGAAAAGCCAAAATTGACAAATGGGATCTCATTAAACTAAAGAGCTTCTGCACAGCAAAAGAAACTACCATCAGAGTGAACAGGCAACCTACAGAATGGGAGAAAATTTTTGCAATCTACTCATCTGACAAAGGGCTAATATCCAGAACCTACAAAGAACTCAAAGAAATTTACAAGAAAAAAACAAACAACCCCATCAAAAAGTGGGCAAAGGATATGAACAGACATTTCTCAAAAGAAGACATTCATACAGCCAACAGACACATGAAAAAATGCTCATCATCACTGGCCATCAGAGAAATGCAAATCAAAACCACAATGAGATACCATCTCACACCAGTTAGAATGGCGATCATTCAAAAGTCAGGAAACAACAGGTGCTGGAGAGGATGTGGAGAAATAGAAACACTTTTACACTGTTGGTGGGATTGTAAACTAGTTCAGCCATTATGGAAAACAGTATGGCGATTCCTCAAGCACCTAGAACTAGAAGTACCATATGACCCAGCCATCCCATTACTGGGTATATACCCAAAGGATTATAAATCATGCTGCTATAAAGACACATGCACACGTATGTTTATTGTGGCACTATTCACAATAGCAAAGACTTGGAATCAACCCAAATGTCCATCAGTGACAGACTAGATTAAGAAAATGTGGCACATATACACCATGGAATACTATGCAGCTATAAAAAAGGATGAGTTTGTGTCCTTTGTAGGGACATGGATGCAGCTTGAAACCATCATTCTCAGCAAACTATCGCAAGAACAGAAAACCAAACCCCACATGTTCTCACTCACAGGTGGGAACTGAACAATGAGATCACTTGGACTTGGGAAGGGGAACATCATACACCGGGGCCTACCATGGGGAGAGGGGAGGGATTGCATTGGGAGTTATACCCGATGTAAATGACGAGTTGATGCATGCTGACGAGTTGATGGGTTCAGCACGCCAAGATGGCACAAGTATACATATGTAAGAAACCTGCACATTATGCACATATACCCTGGATCTTAAAGCATAATAAAAAAAAAATTAAAAAAAAAGAGTCTGTTTTCTTCTGCAACAGGATGTAATTGGAGAAACTGGCTGTTTTACCAAGGCTTTGACTGGAAAGGTATGCTTCTCTTTAAGGAATCAAGCTTGACTTGCAGAGCTGACAAAAACCCCTTGGGAAAACTGGCATCTTACCTTGTCTATACTGTCCCTGTGCAGCGTTCCTAATCTGCAGTGAGTAAAGAATGTTATTTTTCTAACAGGCCAAGGAACGTCATGTTCTTGGGGCCTCAAAAACAGAGGAGTTTACCCAACTCACAGGTATTTGAGGGTATAAACCCATGGCTGGGCTAGGCTTTAGAAAGTCCTATCTGAGATTCTGGGTGGAGCAAACTGTTATCAAAGTTAACCTAAATGTCCTACGTAAAAATAATTATTCTTGCTGCACTTTATGCAAATAATCAGGCCAAGTATAAGACTAAACTCTATTTTGCAATCAACTTAGTTCTATCACGATTTGTTTTTAATGAAAATGAGGACTGGGGAAAGAGAATTTATGTTTCAAAATTTATCACACATTTGTCATTAAAGGCTAGACTCATTAGAGGTTTTTAAATTTTTTCCTACATTTTAGACTAACCTTGCTTATTTCTGTAAACCAACCAGCAATCTCTGGCTACAGCTCAAAAGGAACACAAAAGGATGGGTAATGTAAAAATATGCATTAATATTCTAGTTCTGAGCAATTATCTGCAGATCCTGCCAGGTGATGGAAATAAATAAGATGCCTATCACCTGGAGGTTTCCTTATTGGGAAAGTAAAGCCAAGGGAGCTAACCAAAGCCAAGCACCATGAACCCAAATCTTGGCAAGCGTAACTATAGCCACAAGTTATCTGGTCATGCCACAAGACATTATTTTCTCTTTCTAATTGGAGGAGGAGTTGATTCTGCAGCTTCACCTTAGTATGTGGCTTGTAATAAGGAGCCCATGAAAGCCCCCATGAGACACACTTTTTTGTCATAAACTGAATTCTAAGCTTCATGTTGAAGTCTTAGAAAAGAAAGCTGGATCTGATGAATCCAGAGGCAGACAATAACGGAAGTTAAAAGGCACAGTGCAGGTGAGCATGACTGATTCCTGCTGATTAACCCAAGTTTCTTGTTTCATGGATAAAAGTCATGGTAGTATCCATGGCATAAATGAGGTCTAGCAAATTTGAAGGCAACTGACAGCAGGGTATGTAGGGCGTACATGGGTAGGGAACCTGGGATATTTTACTTCCCTCTTTCTAAATGAGTAGCCATTCATCTTTATTCTGTACCACTTTCAGATGCATCCTGAACCCCTGGGGCACCTTTGAAAAATGCCTTCTTTCTTTTTTTTTTTTTTTCATCTCTGTCCTCTCTTTACTGATACGTAAGTGTGTCTCTGTACTGTGGGACACTCCCCTTGGATACATCCTTCAAGCTGGGAAAAGTTAATTTTCCAGACCTTAAACTGGTTGGCTTAGGATTGGGCTCAGGAGAAGGGAAACCAGAAACCTGACATGTCAGCAAAAGGGTAAAAAATTTTTTACCAGTTGGGCTTTTGCCCTCCCTCTCTCTGTGCAAACCAGTAAAAGGTCTCAGGATTTTTGAGCTGTCCTTACCACCCCCTCCCCCAACTTAAAAGTTTCATTTTAATACATGTTTTCTAATAACCTGGTTTGTCTCTTCTCACCTTCAGGCCATCAAACTCCAAATGGTCATGCAACTGGAGCCTCAAATTATGACCCCTTTTTGCCAGAGACCCTTAGATAGGCCTTGGAGGCAGATATGACTGCTGTTTTTCAAAAGCAGCACACCCTGCTAGCAGAAAGCAGTTAAGATTGGTTTTTGTACTCATCATTATCCTTATTCTAATGGCACTTAGATGTACTTCTTTAGAGAGGGAATAATAGATACAAGAGGCAGATAAGGGAGATCACTGGAGAATCTTCAATCCACCCCACAAGTGTTTATGTCATACACTTTTGTGCAAATCAGGGAACCTGCCCAGAGTTTTGTGTATGCATTCCCTCAATGGACTGGGGACCCATCTGTGCACTGGGAGGATAGGGTAGAATCATGGGAAGTTCATGCTTTGTACAGTGGGGAGCAGCCTGAACTCTTTAGCTCATGTGTGGTGGTCTGGTATTAAATATGTGAAGTGGGAGCATACTGGCAGGACTTTCCCTCACTTTCCTAAGAGTTTTTCTTTTTTTTTTTTTCTTTTTGCCCAAGAAATTCTGCTCTCCTCATCCTTCAATGTGTCAATGTGACTAATTTTTCCTCATCATGATAAAAGAACCTGGATTTAGCTGAACTAAGCAGCAAAAGCTCTGTATCAACACCATTGAAATACAGATTGTGTCCAGTGAGATTGTAAATGAAAAAGTTTGTTGGTTTTGGCAGCGTCCGAATTACTTGTACTTGTGACCAAGCATAAACTAGAGAACATTGTCTGAACCATCTTGGCAATAATCACAGCCACAAGTTAGTGTCACATAGCCAAAATGTCCCATTTGGAAATAACTAATAAATACCTGGCTGCTGTACCCAATCAGCGGCATGCCAGTCAGTGTATTACAATATGATAATGAGATAACAAAGTTCTCCAGGTATTCACCCCATATCTCTTGAACTGTTTTGGCAACTGGTCTTTGGTGTAGTTTCCTTGTTCCCCAGCGTAAAGAAGCATTTTGGCTGAGTTGGCCAAATGAAGGGGTGAGCCAGATGAACCAATTCCAAAGTTGCATTATGCCATTTTGAAAGTGGGCCATTGTTTGAGGTGGGGCGTGGTTATTTCCTTCTCTTTTTGGTATGAGTGTTGCTAAAGTTAGAGCTAGTGAGCTTGTCCTTTCTGTTGAGAAACTTTTTCAATGGGCCTTGCTCTTAAGAATGTTTTGAATGAGCAATTATATACACCATCTTTTCTTATATTAGCCACTAAGTATACCAGACCATTTCTGTGTAATAATAACTTTATGGTATTTCATCCAGTCCTCACTTTGAAAAGGAGATGCCCACCATAGCAGGCTAGATCTAGTGGAAAGAGTCACAAGTCCACATATCCAGCAGGCATCCTTTTGTAATCTGTCTGCATAATCCTGATCCGATTGTAGAAACACGTTTCTTTTATGGGCAACAGTGGGTGGCAATGACAAGAATACATAGAAAGATAAGATAAATAGAAGCAAGGTTTTGAAATTCTTTTTAACTACAAAAGGATATTAAATAAGAAAAGGCAAGTGCCCTGTTTTGCATAAGATAGCAATTGCCAGTATCTCTTGGACAATAATTGTAGTGCCTATTATACTATAACCACAGGTGTTCTTTGGTATATAGGCCTAGTCCTGTGTCTTGGATTTAAGCAGTCTACAACATGTGTCATTTCATTCTCATCCTGGATAGAATATCAGTGTTTAGTAAACTGGAGTTGAAGATCTTTGCTGAAAGTTACAGTCCACTCAGGAGATGACAGCAGTGATTCCATTAGCCTATACCCACTATTTTTGTGGCACATGGATTAGTCAATAGTGCCTGGTATGGGCTCTTCCATTGCGGTTGAAGGGAGTCCTTTATTAAATGTTTCTTCTAAAAGCCAAAGTGTCCAGGCTACAGACTATGACCAGGTACCCTGTCTTCAGGTAGTCAACTGTGAAAGGAATTTACAAGTTCAAATTAGCCAAATCTTGGCTTTTTTAAAAACAATGATGAATGACTCCCTTACAACATTGTGATATACCTCCATTTAAAAAAGTTGGGTTGGTTATTTTGCTTTCCATACACAAAGGCCTTCCCATTATAATTTCATAAGAGGATCATTGATGTTTTCTAAAAGGGGTGGATTGGAATGTAAGCAGCACCAGGGGGAGTGCTTTGGGCCAGGGGAGGTGAAATGCCTGTATGAACTTAGCCAATTGTGTTTTAATTATTCCATTGGCCCTTTCCACCAGTCATGAAGAATGGAATAATAGGCACAATGAAAATATTAAAGTATGGATCAAATTTTACAAATATTTTGAATAACCTTGCCAGTAAAACTTCACAGTAACACTGTGAAGTTTACAGAGGACTCCCGATAATGGAATAACTTTTTTCTAATAGAATTTTTCTAACTGCCATTATTGTTGCTTGCCTGCAGGGAAAAGCTTCAACCCAATGGGAAAACACACAGACCATTACTAAAACATATCTGTAACCCTGAGATGATATCAGCTGAGTAAAATCAAGCTGCCATACTTCAAAAGGTCAGCTGGAAGAGGAAAATGACCCTGGGCCCCATGGAGGAAATTCCATGGGTTATATTTGAGCCAAATAATCCATTGGGAGTAAACAGTTTGTGCCATCATGGAGGATGGTTTTCAGTAACATTGTTTACACCAGGATATCATTTTATATGGATTCCAAAGGGTCAGATTATGAGTATATTTCATAAGGGGCACTTGACATCCCATAATGTGGTTATTGTTAGGTCTATACCATATTTCAGTTTCAGTTTCAGTTTTCAGTAATATTGTCTACATCAGAATATCATTTTATATGGATTCCAAGGATCAGATTATGAACATATTCCTTAAGGGGCACTTGACATCCCATTGGAATAATGGGATTATTACTAGGTCTACACCATATTTCAGTTTCAGGAGTTAGGCTTCCTTTTGTTTCCAAGTAGATATCTCTTTAGTTGGGGCAATGCTTTGCGTTTCCTTCAACATGCTCTTAACTGCTTTGGATTTTTTGTCCATTTCCCAGATTGAGGCCGGTGGCTCGAATGCTGCTCTTTAAGCTTAGCATCAGTAAATTGGTTACCCCAACTTTCAGTGATGTTCAATTTAGAGTGACCTGGGATTTTTATAATTGCCAAAAGGTCTGGGTTTAGAATAGTTCCTAAGAGCTTTGATACTGATACTTGTTTTCTGTTTTTTGGTTTTTTTTTTTAAATGGATTTTCTTTAGGTTAAATATTCTTTCTTCTTCCATAGCATCCGAATGTCATGAGCAACCCCAAATGCACAGTGACAGTCAGTGGATATGTTCACAGCCTTGTCTTTTGCCAATTGACAAGCTCAAGTCAGGGCAGTCAATTCGGTAATTTGAGCTTAGGAAAGATGACTGGTTTGAATGACCTCTAGTAAGAAAACCATAGCATATCTTGCCCTAAAATTTCCATGCTCTTCTCTTAAATAAGACTCATGTATGTACCAACCTATCACAGCATTATCCAGTAGTATCTCTTGTATGTCTGTCTCTGGGGTGAGAAGTTGGACAATCATGAGAACACAGTCATGAGAAGTTTTGTCAAAAGGGCCCAGAAAGAGAGTGCTCAGATTAAGATTATTACAGAATGAAATGGTAATATTTGGAGATGATAAAAGTGAAACTTTATAAGAGGTCAGCTAGTTGGCAGACAGGTTTTGAATATGATGAAATTTTAGAAGGGTTTTCTTTAATCGTTGTACAGTTGATTGTCCCTCTGGAGTCCACATGATGGAGTCAGATTGTTCATTTTTATAGGTATGCATACGGAGGTTGAGCCATAAGAGAGAAATTCAGAATCCAATTCCTGCAGTAGCCAGCCAGTTCCAAAAATTCTCTAAGTTGTTTTTCAGTAATAGGCATTGGAAAAGGTTAAATTCCTTTCACTCTATCAGGGTTAATACTAAGTCCTTTCACTGAGATAATATGCCCCCAAATACTTAACTTGTGGCAGGCATAGCTGAAGTCTATGTTTAGACACTTTGTATCTCTTGGTGGCTTTTTGAGTACATCTAGGTATCTTCCTGAAAAGTAGATACATGTCTGAACAAGTGAGAAGGTCATCCACATACTGGATGACTGTTGCATCCTGGGGAAAAAATAAATCCTCTAAATCAACCTTTAACATTTGAGAAAAATAAGTGGTATTTTCTGCATACCCTTGGGGCATTACAGTCCATGTACATTGTCATTCTTTCCAGGTAAAGGCAAGCAATATTGGCTCTCTGGATCTACAGGAATTCTAAAGGAGGCACTGAAGGGATCCATAACTGAGGAATGTTGGCTGATAGTCGGTATAGCTGATAGAAGGGTATGAGGGTTGGGGACTACTGGGTGTCTGGGTATTATGACATTGTTTACTGCCCTCAAGTCCTGTAAAAATTATCATCCTCTCCCACTTGTTTTGTTTTTGTTTTACAGAGAATATAGGACTTTTTCAGGGACAAGTACAAAGAATAATGAGCTCCTTTTTGAGTTAATGTATGATGAGGCAATTCCATCTATGGCTTTCTGTCATAGAGGATATTGTTTACAGTTGGGTAGTGGTTTCTTTGAGTGTATCTCAACCTTTTATTGATATGCCTGAAAATATTTTCTTTATGTTTGTATTTGACTGGGACCTTAAGTTGGAGGGAATACTCTTAAGCAAATGCTCTGCTTCTGGAGTTAACAGAAATATTCGGGAGGTTAAAAAAAAAGTTTACCATTCTCTGCCCTTTATTCCAGTGTTCTCTCTTCTCTTGTAATATTTTATTTTCTGTCTCTATTTCATATTCCCAGTCACAAGGTAGTGTTTTAACATCATTAGTACTAAATCCTGGTACATTGTCTGAATGGTTTTTAATTTGGAATTTTTTGTCTCCTGTCTCGAATTCTTAAAAAATGTTTACCATTTGATGAAAAAGAGATATGGGCATTATGGATGTTGAGGATATCACAGTCCAGAACATTGATGAAGGCCCCACAGTTTATTAGAAACACATGGGACCAACTAAGTGTGTCACATTTAGAGCCCTCAAGGGGAAAGTTCAATCCAATTAAAGTATAAGTTATAGATATGGATTTAAGACATGAGATAGTTTGATTAGACACATCAACCATGTTAACCCTTTTATCACTCTGAGGAATGGGGTTTCTAAATAAGGTAGGATTTATAAAAGTTATAATATTTGCTCCTGTGTCAATTAAGGCAGATGAGCACTCATGGTTTATTATTATGTTAATCTCTCTCAATTTTTTACGATAGAATATTTGCAGAGATGAAACCCTTTAACTTTCTCAGAGCACCCCTAGTCTTCCTCAGTTGTACCTTCCTGCTGTTGCTTCCATTTCAGTCTCAGGCAGTCCCTTCTGAGGTACAGTAGTAACAGACTGAAAAGGAAGAGTCCTCAGATTAAGAGGGTTTAATATATTTTTGAGGCTGAGAGGTTTGAGAAGTTAATTGCTTTAACTGTAACTGCATGATTCAAAGAGTCTTTTGGTTTTCCTTTTTTATCATAGTGTGAGATAATTGGTCAACTAAGTTAACTACTTCATTAGTTCTGGTTGTGCCCCAGTTTGACCTATGGCATTTTACAAGGCCAGCTAAATTGTATTCTAATCTGTTTAAGAAACTTGTGTTTAATAATGTATCATTCTTATTATTTTCAAAGCAATCAGCTGACATCCCACAATATTGTCTCAAAGTTTTACTAAAATGTGTACAGTAAACTAAAGCTGATTCACTTGGGTTCTGGCAACATTACTGAATTTTATTCCAACCCACAACTCTTTAGAATAATGATAGAATGATATTTAACAGAGCAGTCACTCATTTCCATGTATCTTTGTGCTTGTCTTCTGGATGTTTGGGGGCTGGTTATTGTGGCACTACTGGGCTTTCAGGGATTAAGTGAGCTATAGGGCCTGACTGGTGTGCTTTTTCTATCTGTTCCTTAGTGTTAATTCTGAGACCAAAATGCAGAACAGTTGCTAAAGGTCTGAATGACCTAGGTCATAGGTTCTGGTAATGAGCTCAAATTCTTAGGCAACCCAATTGGATATTTATGGGGATCAGAAAATTCTTGAACTATTCCCCACAACTCAGCCTTTGACCAGGGTTGATAGACAATCAATGGGGTTTCCTTACCTGCACCAGTTGTTCCTGAAAAAGAATAATCATATAAGATGTTCTTGCAGGGTCCCCGTTTCCTTCATCTTCCAGATGAGAAGTTGCCACCAGGGATATCAGGGAATCAGCAGGAGGTAGAGTCGTGGAAGATAGGCTCTCTTCTGACTTCTCTTGAGTGAGTGGCAGACAAAGAGGGAAAGATGGTAGATTGGAACAAGCAGGAGAAAGAGAAAACGGATCTGGTCAAGGAAGTTCAGAAAGATCAGAGTAAAGTGAGAGTGGAGGTGGAGGTGTGGGGGGCACCAAATGGGAAGTAAGAAATTCTGAGAAGTTTCAAATAAACACAATAAAACATAATAAAAAAGATATCCCCACAGACCTCACAGAAATACAAACAACCATCAGAAAATACTATAAACACCTCTATGCAAATAAATTAGAAAATCTAGAAGAAATGGATAAATTCCTGGACAAATACACCCCCCTCCCCAAGACTGAACCAGAAAGAATTTGAATCCCTGAATAGACCAGTAACAAGTTCTAAAATGGAGGCAGTAATGAGTAGCCTACCAACCAAAAAAAAAAAAAAAGAAACAAAGCCCAGGACCAGACAAATTTACAACTGAATTATACCAGAGGTACAAAGAGCAACTGGTATCATTTCCTCTAAAACTATTTCAAACAACTGAAAAGGAGGGACTCTTTCCTAACTCATTTTATGAGGTCAGCATTATCCTGATACCAGAACCTGGCAGAGCTATAACAAACAAAGGACACTTCAGGCCAATATGCATGATGGACATTGATTCAAAAATCCTCAGTAAAATGCAGGCAGACCAAATCCAGCAGCACATCAAAAAGCTTATCCACCACAATCCAGTTGGCTTCTTCTGTGGGATGTAAGCTGGTTCAACATACACAAATAAATAAATGTAATTCATTACATAAACAGAACTGAAGACTAAAATTACATGATTATCAATAGATGTAGAAAAAGCATTTGATAAAAAAATTCAACATACCTTCATGTTAAAAATTCTCAATAAACTAAGTATTGATGGAACATATTTCAAAATAAAAAGAGCCATTTATGACAAACCAACAGCCAGTATCATGCTGAATGTGCAAAAGCTGGAAGCATTGCCTTTGAAAACTAGCACAAGATAAGGATCCCTTCTCTCACCGCTTACATTTAAAATGGTATTGGAAATTCTGGTCAGGGCATTCAGGCAAGAGAAGGAAATAAATGGTATTCAAATAGGAGGAAAGAAAGTAAAATTGTCTCTTTTTGCAGATGACATAATCCTATATCTAGAAAATCCCATCAATTCGGCCCAAAATCTTCTTAAACTAATAAGGAACTTCAGCGAAGTCTCAGGATAGAAAATCAATGTGCAAAAATTACAAATATACCTGTATACCAACAATAGACAAGCAGAGAGCTATATAATGAATCAAGTCCCATTCAGAATTGCCACAAAGAAAATAAAATACAAATACAGCTAGCAAGGAAAGTGAAAAAACTCTTCAAGGAGAACTACAAACCACTACTCAAGGAAATCAGAGAGGACACAAACCAAACATTTTATGCTCATGGATAGGAAGAATCAATATCATGAAAATGGATATACTGTCCAAAACTAATTAAAGTTTATAGATTCAATGGTAATCCCATTAAACTACCACTGACATTCTTCACAGAATCAGAAACAAACTAATTTAAAATTTATATGGAACCAAAAGAGACCCTGTATAGCCAAAACAATCTTAAGCAAAAAGAAAAAAGCTGGAGGCATCATGCTACTTGACTTCAAACTATACTACCAGGTTAGAGTAACCAAAACAGCAGGGTACTGGTACAAAATGAGAAACATAGGCCAATGGAACAGAATAGAGATCTCAGAAACAAGACCACACATCTACAACCGTCTGAGCTTCAACAAACCTGACAGAAACAAACAACGAGAAAATGATTTCCTAGTTAATAAATAGGGCTTGGAAAACTGGTTACCCATATGCAGAAAACTGAAACTGGACCCCTTCCTCACATCTTATACAAAAATTTACTCAAGATGAATCAAAGATTTAAATTTATAAACCAAAACTATAAAAACCTAGAAGAAAATTTAGGCAATACCATTCAGGACATAGGTACAGTCACATATTTTATGACAAAAATGTCAAAAACAATTGCAACAAAAGCAAAAACTGACAAATGGGATCTAATTAAACTAAAGAGTTTCTGCACAGCAAAAGGAACTATCATCAGAGCAAAAAGAAAGCCTACAGAATAGGAGAAAATTTTTGCAATCTATCCATCTGGCAAGGGTCTAATATTCAGAGTCTACAAGAAATCTAAACAAATTTACCAGAAAAACACAACCCCATTAAAGAGGAGGCAAAGGTTACGAACAGACCCTTCTCAAAACAACACATTTATGCATCCAAGAAACATATTACATAAAGCTCAACCCCACTGATCATTAGAGAAATGCAAATCAAAACCATGATGAGATACCATCTCATGCCAGACAGAATGGCCATTGTTAAAAAGTCAAAAAAACAACAGATGCTGGTAAGGCTGTGGAGATATAGAAATGCTTTTACCCGGTTGGTGGGAATGTAAATTAATTCAGCCAGTGTGGCAGATAGTGTGGTGCTTTCTTAAAGACCTAAAACCAGAAATACCATTTAACCCAGCAATCCTATTACTGGATATATACCCAAAGGAATATAAATCATTCTATTGGGAAAATACATGCACATGTATGTTCATTGCAACACTATTCACAATAGCAAAGACATGGAATCAACACAAATGCCCACCAATAGATGGGTAAAAAAAATGTGGTACATATGCAGATGCAGATGACCTAATCCTATATCTAGAAAGTCCCATAAACTCAGCCCAAAAGCTTCTTAAACTAATAAGCGCCTTCAGCAAAGTCTCAAGATCGAAATCAATGTGCAAAAATTACAAGTATTCCTACCCACCAACAATTAGACAAGCAGAGAGCCAAATCATGAATTAACTCCCATTCATATATACACCATGGAATACTATGGAATACTATGGAATATTGTGCAGCCATAAAAAGGAACAGGATCATATCCTTTGCAGAAACATGCATGGAGCTGGAATCCATTATCTTCAGCAAACTAACACAGGAGCAGAAAACCAAACATTGCATGTTCTCACTTATAAGTGGGAGCTGAACATTGGGAACACATGGACACAGGGAAGGGAATGACACACACTAGCACCTGCTGGGAGGGTGGGGAAGGCAGAACATCAGAATAAATAGCTAATGCATGCTGTGTTTAATATCTAGGTGATGGGTTGATAGGTGCACCAAATCACCATGACACAAATTTACCTATGTAACAAACATGCAAATCCTGCACATGTATCCTGGAACTTAAAAAAAATTAAATTAGAAAAAAGGAAATTATGAAGATTTATTTGAAAGAGATAAAACATTTGAGAGTTATTGGTTAGCATTTCTAAGTTGTTTGTTGGCCTCCTTGATGATGAGGTGGTCTTTCTCCCCTGTTTTTTGCTACTCTCTAGGTACCATTGAAAGTAGCTCTCACATTTTGTTTGTTTAGCTTTTGTGTCAGCATTTTCCATTCTAATTCTCAGGTACATTTAACCGGGCGTCTCAAAAAAATCCTCATCTACGCCATTGTAACTTAGGATCTGCTTTGGTTATAATCGTCTACTTAATTAAATATTTACATGACAATTCACCAGAAGTATTTTGCATATGTCTTACCAGAGTTTTGAAGGGTAGAACTTTACATTCCCGAGATGCAGGGGTTTTAGCCAACTTAGAGGCCTGGTTCTCCGTAATTTAGAGTTCTCTTTCAGATTTGACCAAGTGAGGGAGTGTGTTGGGCTCAAAGTGTGCCACTTGCAGACCTAGTTTTTCCAGCCATTACTCCCTGAACCTGTTGGTCCACCCATGTCACAGCTACCTGGCACAGTGTATCAGTGATATGAACAGGAGGCAGAGACATTCTGGGCAGAAAAGAACAGATCCCTGTCAAGGGCCCAACGTTTAAGCTGAATAGCCTGAAACCAGGGCCTAAAGTGAAAACTTAACATGCCTGTTTTTCTGCTTGAATGTTGCCTTTTCCAAAACCATGCATGGCCCACCTCACCTCCCATTTTCTGCTTATAAAAACCTCAGGATCAGCCAGCAGAGAAATGAGAAGCAGCTGGACATCAGAGACTATGGCTGGACATCAGAGAGAAGCAGCTTGACTTCAGAGGGACAGCTTAATGGCATAACTTCGGAGAAGAATTTGGCCAGAGATGGCTAGACTTCAGGGGAATATTACCTTCTCACTCTGTCCCCTTTTCAGCTCCTTTTTAAAATGCTACCTAGAGGCTTTATCTACATGATAAAACTGTGGTCTCCACAATACTTATAACAACCCAGAATTTTTTTTTCTGTTGATCCCAGGTATTTGGATAAACTCAAAGAGTTGTCAGCCAGAAAACTTTTAAATCTACCTATAACCTGGAAGCACCCCTCCTTCCATTTTGAGGTGTCCCACATTTCTGGACTAAATCGAATTTTTTTTTTTTTCATGTATTTGACCACATTAGGCACATGTTTCCAGGGCCTCCTGAGGGTCATGGTCACTCATATATGGTTCAGAAATAATATCTTTAAATATTTTACAGAGTTTAACTATTTTCATCAACAGAAGCAAGCAGAAACTCTCAGGAAAACATAATTTTTTTTTTGGCAGAAAATTAAACCTCAGTCCCCAAACTAAAAAATTTCAAAAGTTCAGGGATCTTGTGAGAAAGGAGGTCCCAGACCTCAGCAAATTGTTTTATCATTTTGAGCTATAAAGAGCCCAAAGCCAGTATCAAGCACCAATAATGTTACTGATGGAGGACGTTCAGCTTCTTGCTGTTTTGAACAAAGAATTAAACAAAGCACACAAACAAAGCAAGGAAAGAATGAGGCAAAAAAAGCGCAGAGATTTATTGAAAATGAAAGCACACTCCACAGAGTGGGAGTGAGCCTGAACAAGTGCCATAAGGGTCCAGTTACAGAACTTTAGGGAGTTTAAATATCCTCTAAAGGTTTCCCACTGGTTATTTGATGCATTCTCTATGTAAATGAAGAGGCTGAAGTGAATTTACAAAGTTATTCACTTTGTGTACGCTCTATGAAAATGACAAGGATGAAGTAAGGTTACAAAGTTATTTACTTGATGCACATCCTATGCAAATGAAGAGGATGTTTCCTTTCATATCTGAAGTAGAGTCACAAAGTTATATACTTGGTCTTATAAAGTTGGGGGTTTTCCATTTGATTTAGTTCTAGGAAGTCCTTAGGTTCCCTGCTTTGAGACCCTAATCTCTGCCTCATCTTCTCCCTGGAAAGACGTGATGCCTACAATTATGGGAGGCAGAGGGACCAGTGGTCTTTCTTCTGGAACTGCTTCATGCTGGCTTGGAGCATAGTCTTTACCTATTGGGGATCATGGAACTCTTGTCCTGATCTTTCTAGTGAAGATAGGGTAGCTTCTTGATAACCAAGGGTGATATCTTTACTTGGAACTGGCTGTAACTCTCGTCACATGATCATCTGAAGCTTGATGGTCTCTAGGCGAGAGGAAATGAATTTGGTTAAAATATTTAAGGGGAACTTCAGAGGGTGGATACGTATGCTGTCAGGAATGTTTCTTATAGAGATTTGCAGGAGAAAAATCCTGGTCTGTTCTGGGATATACGTGTTTCCTTAATGTCTTAGCATGAGCGACTCTATTTCAGTTCGGTTTGATCTGTTGGGGCCTAGCACATGAGCTCAGTCCAAAACAATGTCCTCCCATATTTTTGTTTAAAAAAATTCTCCCTTTTTGGTCAGGTTCTCACTTGTGTATGAAAGCTCTTGCATGAGAAAGCTTTTATACAACCAGAAAACATGCAGTGAAAATGAAAATTGAGATGTTCAAATGGCCCATCAGGTAGTCAAATGTACCCAAAGCTTTGATCGTCTACCCAGAAATATGGATTTGACAAGCTACACATTGATTATAAACTGTTTTAGGAATTCATCAGTAAGCACACCAAAATATATTTAATTGGGATCATTTTATCTTTTCCATGGTGAATAATGGAATGCGTTACCTTTAATAACAAAAGCTTTTAAGACTCAGAAAAGACAAAGATGCCATCCTGATTCCCCATGAGTCCATGCTTAACATTAGACTTATGTCCTCTTGAATACTAGTGGTTTCTCCAATTTAGGTACATAGCACTGATAACTAATGAGTTAGCATAAGTAATTTGACTTAGAACAAGAAGTTTATTCAGATTATATATCCAAAAATTTTAGTATCAGTTGATTTAAATGAAAACCTGACAAAGTATTTTATTGGTATTCAATATTAATATCATTCACAAAAATATAACCTGAAGAAGATTAAACATTATTTTTTATTTTAACAATGTTTCCACATAACTAAACATGTCAAATAATCTTGTTTACCTCCTTTTTCATGCTTCAGGGGACCTCTATAGCATCTCAATGTTAGAGGTCAGAAAAGACAATTTCAAAGCTGAAATTTGATTTTGGGAAGACTATCAAATATATTAAACATTTAAAACACTTGATATTATGAAATAGAATTTCATATTATAATAAGCCATTCATTTAGCCAAAATGATGACTCAAAAATTTTAAAAGGCAAAAACGTTTACTAACTGATAGAAGGAAATCTTAGTTTTCCAAACAATCTGTCTCTTATCTTCCCCCCACCCTACCCCCACTTTTTTTTTTTTTTGGTAGTTTATTCAAAAGGCAAAGAAAAATCTTTCATTATCTTTTAATTTTGGTGAAAAACCTGGTAAGTCATTAAATATGTACGAGGTGCCTATAAGTTCTGGCTATTTCCATCATAGCTAGGGGCATGACCAAGTTCACATGTCTCCAGTCCTTATGTACCTGTAAAGCAGGCAAGTCAAACAATTTTTAAAAGCCCAAAGAAGCAGTTTATGTGACCTTAAAGCATTTAGCAAACTTAATATTCGACCAGCCTACTTTCGATCAAATGTCTTTATTTTACCAATAAGCTTTAAAACTGTTTTTAATTCCCAAAGATTACTAAAGTCATGTGAACTAAAAGGCATTACAGCTTTTATTTTTCTTTCAAAATTTTGATCTAAGTGCTTACTTTTCTTTAAGCCAATTACTTAGAGCTCTTTTATATAAACATTACACACAAAACACATATATAACTACATAGACAGGAGATCTAACAATTGTAAGATTTTTCATTTGCCTGTTTTTTAATTGGATTACTGGCCTCAGGGTAGAGCCCTTCAAAAAACAGGGCTAGGAAAACATGTAGTTTCTAGGGTTTAATAAGCAGGCACAGCTGGATGTAAAATACAGATCCCCAAAATTAAGGGTCCCATTTTTATACCAGACACTGGATCATAAAAAGAAGCAATCAGCCATCTCCCCTGGGAGTCTTATCTCTCAGAGGGGAGTGGAGAAATTTCCATAACTTCTAGGTGGTCAAGAGCATGCTTCTCTAATCCAAATGTGCAAAGAGCTGAGTATCACCCAGATAACTGCCATTAGCCATCCTCAAAAGTGTATTTCCTACGTAATTATTACACAGCAAAGCTCTCTCATAATGAGAAGTAATTTTGGATACTCCCCAACAAACTCAAAATCATGTGATAACACAATGCATAACAGAACAGAGCCTTAGATTTTGAGAGGGATCTATCCACTTTTAATTACTAGGGTTTCATGAGGAAAACAGAAAAAACAGAGGTTTTTCCAAAATGGGGTCTTATGGCACCTCATCTGTTTTTCTCAAGGAGTCCCAGGCTACCAGAAGTTATCTTAGGGCCTCAAATGTGTGCATTAAGAGTGACAAGATAAAATGAAAGAAAGTAATTCAGTTGACTGAGAAAAAAAATTTCCCAAAAAAACAAGGTTCCAGAAGGGAAAAAACTTTTTTCAAATATACCTGTAGCTTGGATATCCACTTTTAATTAAGCTGACTTTAACCATAGCATTCAAAAAAAAAAAAAAAAAAAAAACTCTTTTAAGTCTCTTATTACCCAACTTTAGCCACACTAAGTGGCCAATATTTCTGTCTTTTGAATATTACCTAAGGTAATGTCCAAGGTGCTCAGAGAAAGACAATTTCAAGACAGTTCATGGAGGGAAAGAGAAACAACAAACGGTAAAAGTCACACATCTGTGACCAGAAAGGACTCATTCCCGAAGCCAGGATTGAACCTGGGCCACCACTGTAAAATGACAAAGCCCCAGCTTCTGAGCCACAACCCTGGGCATTTTCCACTGTCCCTCAGAGAAGGAGTCTAGAGTAGTCCATTATAAGCTTGTAAAGGCTTCCAACTACTGAAGACAATTTTTAGAGCTAACTATGACATGAACCCCAGAATTCTTCTTCTGGATGGCAGAGACTAAGAGAAAGTACTGCCACATGGTTACAAGGTCAACCTCCTGGGAACACAAAACAAGATGGAGACCTCATCCAGATATTTTTGTTTCAGTGACCTGCAGCAAAGTTTGTTACTGACTAGCCTGCTGGGTCATATTGAGCAGTGAGCTTATGGGGTCTTAAGACCATATTCTTTCCTAAGGTACTCCTCTTTGTGACAGAACAACACAGAAAGACAAATTTATAGCACAAAATATACCAAATTTGCTGCAGCTTAAGACTAGCCTCAGAATTTCTTTTCACATTAATCAAAATTTTACAGACGAGATGAAACAGTAATTTTTACCATTCATTCAACCAGTTTGCACAGAGACAGAGAGAGGCCAGAAGTCCAAATGGTAAGAAATTCTTATCTCTTTGCCAGCATGTCAGGTTTCTGGGTTGTCCTTCCTTGAGCACCCCTAATGATCCTGCTTGACACTATGCCAACAAACACATTGCCATGTATTAAGAACATTCACAAGTACTAAAATTTTGGAGAAATTAAGCACAGAGAGAGAAATATGACTCAAATTCTCTTTGTGAAAATATACTCAATACACTTAAAGTATCAGGGAGCCTAGTATCTAACGAGTTACTTTAAGGTTAAAAAGCTGACGTGCTCCAATTCCTGCAGGCATGACAAAGGTAGCCTAGGAATTCCAGATAAATGGAAGGAATGGCGACTTGCTAGAAATGCATAAGAAATAAAATAACTATTCACAGAACCAAACAGAAGACTTCCACTAGAAATAAAAAACAAAACAAAACAAAAAATCCATTGTTTTATATATATATGGATACACAAGCAAAACCCAGAGGAGAATAAGCAGCAAACAAATAAAAGTTAGAAGAAAAAACAAATAAACAGGAAACCAATCCTAATTTTTTTTTTTTTTTACTCAATCTACCCTGGGGCTTACACTGTTACCCAAGGATCCTCGAACCCACATAATGAGTATTTTATTCCTGATACACAATTCAATATTCTTTTTTTTTTTTTTTTTTTTTTTTTGAGATGGAGTCTCGCTCTGTCGCCCAGGCTGGAGTGCAGTGGCCGGATCTCAGCTCACTGCAAGCTCCGCCTCCCGGGTTTACACCATTCTCCTGCCTCAGCCTCCCGAGTAGCTGGGACTACAGGCGCCCGCCACCTCGCCCGGCTAGTTTTTTGTATTTTTAGTAGAGACGGGGTTTCACCATGTTAGCCAGGATGGTCTCGATCTCCTGACCTCGTGATCCGCCCGTCTCGGCCTCCCAAAGTGCTGGGATTACAGGCTTGAGCCACCGCGCCCTGCCTACAATTCAATATTCTTAAGTCAACCAATATCACCATACATCCTGTGAAATCAAGAAATTCACTCTAGGCATGTGACCAATAAGTACTCCAGGGTTATCAATATCTGTGCAAAACAGTGAACATAGGCTGGGCGCATTGGCTCACGCCTGTAATCCCAGCACTTTGGCAGGCAGATCACGAGGTCAGGAGATCGAGACCATCCTGGCTAACATGGTGAAACCCCATCTCTACTAAAAATACAAAAAAAATAGCCAGACATGGTGGCGTGTGCCTGTAGTCCCAGTTGCTGGGGAGGCTGAGCCAGGAGAATGGTGTGAACCTGGGAGGCAGAGTTTGCAGTGAGCTGAGATTGCTTCACTGCACTCCAGCATGGGTGACAGAGCAAGACTCCATCTCAAAAACAAAACAAAACAAAAACAAAACAAAACAACAACAAAAAAGCAGTGAACACAGTGTGAAAGAATACAAGTATGTATGTGAAGTTTGACTCCACATTATATCAGGCTTTATGCTTAACTATATTAAAAAACTGCTGATACATTTCTTTACAATATTTTTATTTGACTTTAATCAAGACTAAAAGCTACAACTATGAAAATGTTAATTAGCCAAATTTCTCCAACTATATCAGATTTTAAGAATATTTTATTATCTAAACTTTTTTCACATCTTTCTCTCTTACTGGTTCCTTACTACATTGTTTCATAAATAACCTTTTCAAATCTGTAATTTGAACAAACTTTTAGATAATTTCTGAATTAGAAAAAGTATTCTTTTTCTCACCAATAACACAACTCTTTATGGCACGTTTTGCATACAGAATTATGTGTTAACTAGAATTCTTTTTTCTCTTATTATTATACTTTAAGTTCTAAGGTACATGTGCATAACGTGCAGGTTTGTTACATGTGTATACTTGTGCCATGTTGGTGTGCTGCAACCATCAACTCGTCAGCACCCATCAACTCGTCATTTACATCAGGTATAACTCCCAATGCAACCCCTCCCCCTCCCCCCTCCCCATGATAGGCCCCGGTGTCTGATGTTCCCCTTCCCAAGTCCAAGTGATCTCATTGTTCAGTTCCCACCTATGAGTGAGAACATGCGGTGTTTGATTTTCTGTTCTTGTGATAGTTTGCTGAGAATGATGGTTTCCAGCTTCATCCATGTCCCTACAAAGGACACAAACTCATCCTTCTTTATGGCTGCATAGTATTCCATGGTGTATATGTGCCACATTTTCTTAATCCAGTCTGTCACTGATGGACATTTGGGTTGATTCCAAGTCTTTGCTATTGTGAATAGTGCCACAATAAACATACGTGTGCATGTGTCTTTATAGCAGCATGATTTATAATCCTTTGGGTATATACCCAGAAATGGGATGGCTGGGTCATATGGTACTTGTAGTTCTAAATCCTTGAGGAATCGCCATACTGTTTTCCATAATGGTTGAACTAGTTTACAATCCCACCAACAGTGTAAAAGTATTCCTATTTCTCCACATCCTCTCCAGCACCTGTTGTTTCCTGACTTTTTGATGATTGCCATTCTAACCGGTGTGAGATGGTATCTTATCATTAGTAACCTAAAACTTTAGTGAAACCCTAAAAAGCAATAAATCCTGAAGTATTAGATATGAGCATTTATATATAAGAACAATTTTACAATTTTAGAAGCATTGTTCCTCATGTCAGAGCCCTTTCTTAATTGGAAATTATCCAGATAATAAATGAGCATCAAAAATAATTTTAAGATTTTGATTTACAGAAAAAGCTTACCTAAAACTTTTATCCCATTCACCATACTCAATTATTTTAATTTGAACAGTTTATCTAGATTATTTCTGTAAACTGAGATATTAGACACTATCATTTAAAGTTACTTTCTTGTTAACCATGTTATGAATAGCCAATGAACATCAGATGCTCACCTAAACCTAACTAAGAGCCTCAAAGTTAAATTCATAGGCATTTTTGCCAATAACTCAGAAGATTTAGCTAAAAACATTAAATTACTCTCATTTGTCCAAAAAAAAAAAAAAAATGAAGGCATGCAAACCAAGATCATTTTGTTTTGGCTAGATTTATAGTTTTATAAACTTTTATGCTAAACCCTAACACCTCAAAATATCTGGCAAAGACCAATATAAAATACAGAAAAAAATTTATGCTGTCATTTCTGAAGGCATTTCTATTTTAATTTAACCAATAATGATCAATAATTTTAAACCAGTTCATTTAGTAAAGTCATACTTAAGTCACATGAACTTGAAAATTGCTCGGACTTATTTGATTTATGAGCTCTCTTTTACTTATAAGCCAATTTGGTAGACACAATATATAACAATAAGTATACACACAAATAAACACATCTAGACATGTATACGCACACAGAAATGAAGATCTAATAGCTTTTACCTTGTAACTCTAGCCATGAGATAGTAAGACAAACTCACTGCTTTTACTTTGTTTGCCCCAATAGATAATCCAATAAAGGCTGTGAACCAAAGTTTTGGGTAAAGCAGTCTTCACGGCAGTTTCAATTTTAAAGGCCAAACCTCCTCAGACTCTAAAGAACACGGGGGCCAATCCTTTGCTTAGAAGAGCAGCACAAAAGCCTAGATACATGCAACTTCATCCCACTTTTCCACTCAACAGCAAACTCCAGATTCCAAACAATATTGGTGCCAAACAGCATCACCAAAGTTGCCATTGTGATCTGTGAGAGAAAATTTTAGAAAGGGCTTAGTACTGGACCTCAGAACCTCTACCTAGGGCATCCCCTTTGGAGAGGTGAAGGTCTGGAGTTGGATCCCCCAGGGGCATCCCCTTTTGGGGTCCAGTCTTAAAGTGTCAGAAATCTCTGACCTTATGTGGGCACCGGTACCACATTTTTTGTTTTCCCTTCAGAGGCAATTACTTTCTATGAGCTTTCCTTTGGTTCCTGGGTATAATCTCTGACTTTTAGCATCCTTATACTTTGATAAGGCCATGCTTTCCCATGCTTCCTGTTTTACTACAGTGATAGCCATGAACTGTAATGATAGGAACTGGAGGCTGAGTGGGTTTCTTTTTTTTTTCTTAGCTATTGGGGGAACCATCCCCCAATATTTCAACATAGGTTCTTTCTGTTTTCAGTAAGTGTCAGCCAGCTGAGAAATAAAGAGAGACAGTACAAAGAGGAATTTTACAGCTGGGCTGCTGGGGATGACATCACATATCAGTAGGACCATGATGCCCACCTGAGTCTCAGACTAGCAGGTTTTTATTAAGGGTTTCAAAAGGGGAAGGCTTGTAAGAACAGGGAGTAGGTACAAAGATCACATGCTTCAAAGGGAAAAAAACAGAACCACTAATAAGGGTTTAACAAAGATCACATGCTTCTTATGGAACAGGACAAAGGTCAAAAGCAGAACCATTGATAAGGGTCCAACAAAGATCACAGGGCAAAGGGCAAAAGCAGAACCACTGATAAGGGTCTATGTTCTGTGGTACACGTATTGTCTTGATAAACATCTAAAACAACAGAAAACAAGTTTCAAGAGCAGAGAACTGGTCTGACCACAAATTTACCAGGGCAGAGTTTTTCCCCACCCTAGTAAGCCTGAGGGCTCTGCAGGAAACCAGGGTGTATCTTAGCCCTTATCTCAATTGAACAAGACAGACATTCCCAGGGCGGCCGTTTATAGATCTCCCCCCAGGAATGCATTCCTTTCCCAGGGTATTAATATTAATATTCCTTGCTAGGAAAAGAATTTAGTGATATCTTTCCTACTTGAACATTCATTTATAGGCTCTCTGCAAGAAGAAAAATACGGCTCTTTTTGCCTGACCCCGCAGGCAGTCAGACCTTATGGTTGTCTTTCCCCGTTCCATAAAAATCGCTGTTATTCTGTTCTTTTTCAAGGTGCACTGATTTCATATTGTTCAAACACACATGTTTTACAGTCAATTTGTACAGTTAACACAATTATCACTGTGGTCCTGACGTGATGCACATCCTCAGCTTACGAAGATAACAGGATTAAGACATTAAAGTAAAGATAGGCATAAGAAATTATAAAAGTATTATTTGAGAATGGATAAATGTCCATATTAAGATGAAATCTTTACAATTTATGTTCCTCCACCAGGGCTCCAGCCGGTCCCTCCATTCGGGGTCCCTGACTTCCCACAACACTTAGTCAAGTAGAGGAAGAGAAGAATTCAGCATAACAAACGAGGATTTAAATGACCTGAAATGGATGCAGGTTCACCCGAAGGAGCTGTGCCACATGTAGAGATCAGGAACCACAAACAGAAAAGATAGAAAAGAGTCCTTCCCCTTTCTGGGCAGAGCAACTTCTCCATTCACTCCTCAGCCTTCAGGCAACACAGGAACGTGGCCCTGGTCAGAAACCTGCAGTTACATCTGTGTTTAGGTGCTGCCCACCAAGGGTCCTGGGTTGGAAAGGAAAAGAGAGACAGAGATTCCCCTGTATGGAGGAGAAAGTAAAAGGAGAAAAATGAATCCCAAACTTTGGGCTTACTGCCTGGCTGGCTCACCAAAATATGTTATCTGTGGAGGGTGTCCAGGTTCTTGGTGCTTTGAACAAAGAATTGGACAAAATGCACAAACAAAACTAGGAAAAAATGAAGAAACAGAAGCAGAAATTTATTGAAAACCAAAGAACACTTTACAGGATGGGAGTGGCCTGAGCAAGCAGCTCAAGGACCCAATTACAGAAATTTCTGGGGTTTAAATATCCCCTAGAGGTTTCCCATTTGTTACTTGGTATACACCCTACGTAAATGAAGAGGCTGCAGTGAAGTTTCAAAGTTATTTACTTGGTGTACACCCTATACAAACTAAGAGGATAAAGTGAGGTTATAAAGTTGTATACTTGATGTAGACCCAATGCAAATGAAGCGGATGTTTTCTGCCATAGCTGAAGTAGAGCTACAAAGTTATTTACTTGGTCTTAGAAAGTTGGGGTTTTTCCATCTGATTTAGTTCTGGGAAGTCCTTAGGTTCCCTGTCTCCAGCCCCTATTCTCCTACCTCAATAGGAGAGCTGCTTCAGGTCTTGGCAACCTTCACTCAGGATCCCTCTGTGGTTACCAGACATCAATCAAAGACAATGACAGAGGCAAACCTCCATTATTTTAAGAAGTTTATTTGCCAAAGTTAAGTATGTATGCCTGGAACACTGGTGTATGCCTGTCTTCCAAGATGATTATGAGGGCTTCAAATTTAAAGGAGAAAGGGTGCAATATTTGAGAAACACACAATTTTCATGTGAAAAGGTAGGATGGGAAAATAGTCATTTATATATTTGTCTGGCTCAGTGAATCTGCCTTTTGACATAAGATAACATAGACAATAGAACAGAGAAAACAATCAGATATGTGTTTGTCTTAGGTGGGTAGAGGGATGACTTTTAGTTCTGTCCTATGTCCTCCATACCTGTGAAGATAAGTTATCAATTTACATTGCCATGGTGAACTTTAACAGAAATGCTTTATAGTAAAGATCTTGGGGCTCACAAAAAAATGTCCTTGTGGGCAAAATGTGAAGGAAGTATGTAGCTTTTCATCTTTGTATCCATCTCATCTAGGAACAAAAGTGGGAGGCATGTTTGCATGGCCCAGTTCCCTGCTTGACGTTTTCCTTTGGCTTAGTGAGTTTGGGGCTTCAAAATTTATTTTCCTTTCACACTCCAAAGAAGTGCAAAGCAGCCTTCACAAGACTCAGAACCACTGATAAGATAGCTCAAAAAAGGGAAGTTTCTCCAGCTCTAAGTGGATTACAACTCACATTTCCATCTGGTCATATTTTCTAGCACCTATGCTTCTCAGTGAGCACTCAAGTATGAAGGTCCAAACTCTCCATATGCCCCATAGATGAAAAAAGACAGGAAATCAAAAAGGATCAATGGAAGGGAAAATAATCAATAACAAATGAGTACCCCA
This sequence comes from Macaca thibetana thibetana, assembly GCF_024542745.1. NCBI lineage: Eukaryota > Metazoa > Chordata > Mammalia > Primates > Cercopithecidae > Macaca > Macaca thibetana. The sequence goes on from NC_065598.1 coordinate 57,152,005, forward strand.
AAAGGTCAAAAATTATACAAATGGGATTGGTTTTCTGACCGGAAATGGAATCTGGGTGTTGGCAATGAAAGTCTGGAATTCTTGCCAAAAGATGGAGTTTTTTTTTTTTTTTTTTTGTGAATGCTCTCACCTTTATTTCTCTCAATATACCCATGATACATATATTTCATACATAACAAGGTTAAGGACATGCGCACATTCTACGTAAAACAGAGGCAGAACCATGGTTAAAACATCTAGCCCGGCAATCAACTCATTATCCCTGAGAAGTGGGGGTGGGGGAGGGGAGGAGCCACAGGTGGTTCATCAACACCTGGAAAATCCATGACTTCATTGAGAATGAATGACTCTAGGTGGATTCAGATAATGAAGTAATGAGAAGGAAGCTTCCCCCTCCCCACCCCAGCAGGGATCATGTTTATCAGTATCAACAGGCAGTTGTGGGTTGTTTTCTTCTATTTCTTCCAGCAGCTTATCAAGTTCATCATTAAAGCCATCTATTTTCAACCTGAGTGTCTTCAGGGTGCAATTTGGATGTGTTAAGGTTTCAAACAGCAAAGATTCCACTAGACTCCAAGGGATTCTGGCTCAGGTCCAGAGTGATGAGGCTCTGGTTGCAGCTGAGCACAGAGCAGAGGTCCTCACAACTGAATGGAGGGATAGAACACCACCACAATCACAGACATCTCAAGTTACACAGTGGTTTCTTCAAAGCCTCACATAGGAGCTTCACTCCGGTAACTCCTATGTGATTCAGTCCCAGATCCAAGCACGTTAGGCTTGATTTTTCTTGGAGAACCACTGCGAGATAACAGCAGCTATTGCAGTTATATTGCAGTCCCACAGCACAAGGGTCTGGAGTTTACACTCGGGGTAACTCAAGCCCTTACACAGAAATGTCACCCCTGTATCCCCAAGGGGGGGTTCTTGGCCAAGAACAGGTGTGTCAGTTCCTGGCTGACAACCAAAACAGCAGCAAAGTTCTTGCAATTGGCTTCTGTAAAGTGACAGTTTTCCAACAACAGCCTCTGCAGGAAGCATTTTGGGTGTCTCAAAGTTGTGTACAGCAACTTGGCACCCTCATCCAAGAGCTCATTGTGGGAGAGGTTTACACATGTCAGGAACTGGTTGACTTCAAGGGCCAAGGAGCGTTCAGCCCATTGCTTAGTGGTGGCAGAACAAGACACCAACCGGAGATATTGAGGTTACATTTTGAGTGTCTGAAGACCTCACACAATGCAGGAAGCACATCATTCTGGTCATTGCCTTGAAGGGCCAGATATGTTACAGTTTTGTGACCTCAAAGAGCTAGGAAGAGGTTCCGATAAGCATCAGCTGGGGAAATGTTTTTGAACACCACTCTCCAGAGACGACAGGTGTCAGATGCTATTTGTTCACACAGGATTCTTACTAGTGAGGCACTAAGAAAGCTATTATTGATTTCTACAACGATCAGATCCTTATTTGAGCCAAATATGGAACAAAGGTCGGTCCAGAAAGGAAGCATGTGTTGATCATCCTGGGATCTCTCAACTTCAGCATCTGATTCAGACACAGTGACATTCTCCGAGAGCTTTGCCTTTATTACCTGCAGTGGCATTTTCTGCAAGTTTCGACAATGCTTGAGGCAGAATGAAAACAGCATAATGTCTACTGCATTTAAGTGCAGGGATATTTCTTTGAACGGCGCCGTCAACCCCTTCACCAGCTCCTCCTCCTGAGACTCGTACAGACAGCACAACAGCTCCTTCAGGTTCGTCATTGTTGAGTGTTCATCCTTTTCACAATTTATGTCTCATCACAGTAATTCCTGTTTGATCTCCGGTGACATCAGGCAGCCAAAAGTGGTCTCCAAATCCTTGGCTCTCTTCTCGTTGGCGAAGCCGAATAAGAAGTGTCCTGCTTGGATCAGGTCGGGGTTCTTGAGTCTTTCTTCTCTGGAAAGCAGCTTCTGCACGTCCCCAATGTCTCAGGCGTGGCCGTCCTTGTCCTCCTCCTCCTCCTTCTCCAGGGTGCAGAACAGCGCAGTGAAAAACTGCTGGAAGCTGAGGTGGATGGAGGAGTCGCAGCCTTTAGAGACTCTGTCCTGGCGGAGGATGCCTCTGTCCAGGGACGGGCCGATGTCGGACTCCTGCATCCCGAGCCTTGCCAAGTCCTCTCCACGGAACACGGACATCTGCGCCCATTTGCCCTCAGCAGCCAGGAGGCTCAGCGCCCACAGCGCGCCGCAGAGCTGTGTGCACTGCGGAACCGCGGCAAGGAAGTGCAGGAACAGCCCCGTGCGGGTGGGGCGAGTTGGGGGGGTGGTCTTCCCCTCCTACCTCTGCAGCTTCAGACTCGTGCACATGATCCAGCACACCGTGGGCACCGAGACAGGCTGGAACAGGACCGCGTTTCTTCTCGTCAGCTCAAAGGCATGCATGGCTTGGTCCTCGTCTCTAAAGTGTCTCAGGAAATATGCCCTCCTGTCCTCCTCCAGGAACCCCTCCACCCTTACCAGGAGCCGGAGGTCTCTCAGGGCTCCCAGGCCACGTGGTGACCAGCAGGGCGGCCTTGGATAACATCTTCCTCTTCAGCAACTTCCCCAGGAAGACCGGCACCGGCTTCTGCTTCTCCCAGTCCCCGCAGATGTCCTGGATCAGCGCCCCAGGTGGGACTCCCAGCTCATCAAAGCCTTCGACCACGAACAGGATTTTCTGTGCTTGGGCTAGGATGTTTGGAATGTCATCCTGCAATTCAGGCCAGTCCCTGAAGACCAGCTCTGCAAAACTGCATGGACTCAGGCAGACGAGCTCCTTGCAGGTGAGGTAGAAAGCCTATCTGAATTTCTGGCTGAGGTTGTCCTCTGTCCAGTCCAGCATTAATTTCTTGGCCAGCGTGGTTTTCCCAAGGCCCCCAGGACCATGCAGCACACGTGTGTGGGCAGGGCGCAGGAAGCACCCTGGAGTTGCTGAACGGGATCAGCATCTTGTATCTCTGAGCCACAATATGGACCACTTTGCTGTCTCCAGGCCAGGTTTTCCACATTTCCCGGAACTTTGTTTTCAATATACTTCTGTACCTATCCTCTTTACCTGGCTTTTCTCCTTTCAATGCTTGTTTAGCTTCTCTCAGGCTGGTGTCATCTTCCTTTGTTTCTAAAAACTCTAGTGCTTCTGCTTCGAAACGTTCCGGCATTTCTTTCAGGTCTACAGGTTTTGGCTCTTCTTTCCGTGTTTTCCCTAATGATGCAGGTTTGATTTCAAAGCGGCTTCTCTGAGTTCATCCTTTACTTTCTCAGACAGATCTGCTTGGTGCATTTTTTCAAAGACCTGGATGGTCTCCATCTCCATCCAGTAGCTGTGGCAATGGCTAGTGAGGATTTCTTCCAGTTGCTTCCCATCAGCCTTGTCTACCTATGTCTGGGGGAATCTTTTGTAACTCATTTCCCAGGGATACGGTCCTGATCAGAGACTTGAACTTGCTCAACTCATCCTGGCTGAGCTGTTCCAGAAGAGCCTGCAGGTTGAAGTCCAGCTGCGCAGAAGACACCGTCTCGTCCCACTTGGGAACTCTGATGAGAATTAAGGGAGGAATGGAAAGGGATGGTGCCTTAGCATTCCTGTCTCAACCCAGTCCCCTCTATGCCATGAACAAGGATACTCTCACCATCTACCCTGCTTCTTCAAGAACAAATTCCCAGCCTGGGTAACATAGTGAGACCTCTGTCTCCACAAAAAAATAAGTTAGCAGGGGATGTTGGTGTGTGCCCACAGTCCCAGTCACCCAAGAGGCTGAGATGGGAGGATCGCTTGAGCCTGGGAGGTTGAAGCTTCAGTGAGCCTTGGTTGTGCCACTGCACTCCCATCTGGGCAACAGGGCAAGACTTATCTCATTTTATCCTTATTTACTTATTTATTTTTGAGACAGTTTCACTCTGCTGTCCAGACTGGAGTGCAGTGGTGTGATCTCTGCTCACTGTAACCTCCGCCTCCCAGGTCCAAGCAATTCTCCCGCCTCAGCCTCCTGAGCAGCTGGGACCATGGGCACCCGCCACCACGCCTGGCTAATTTTTGTACTTTTAGTAGAGATAGGGTTTCACCACGCTGGCCAGGCTGGTCTCAAATTCCTGACTTGAAGTGATCTGCCTGCCTTGACATCCCAAAGTGCTAGGATTACAGGCATGTGCCACCATGCTCAGCCTTTATAATTAACAGATAACATAATTGCAACAAAAAATAAAGAATAGCTCAGCAAATACACATGGCAGTGACAATGGACAAAAAGTTAACACCTGACTCTACACAGATTGGGTTACAAATAATATAGGTTTTTATTGTTTGTTTGTTTGTTTTAATACAGAGTCTCACTCTGTCGCCCAGGCTGGAGTGCTGTAGCACAATCTCAGCTCACTGCAACCTCTGCCTCCCAGGTTCAAGCGATTTTCCTGCCTCAGCCTCCTCAGTAGCTGGGATTACAGGTGCACGCCACAATGCCTGGCTAACTTTTATGTTTTTAATAGAGATGGGGTTTCACCATATTGGCCAGGCTGGTCTCAAACTCCTGACCTCAAGTGATCTGCCCGTTTGTTGTTGCTGCTGTTGTTGTTTTTAATCCTGCAGGACATCCAAAGCAGGTCTTTTGAGCATTTGACATATTTTAACTTGTTTCAGATCTTATTTCAAATGGAATGCGGCTTAGTTAATTCCCTGGATGTTAGCATTTCAAATACATTAAAAGATTTACATCTCCAAAGGAGTGCGGGGCATTTAAAGGGTATTGTCTGATAAAGAGTCAATAAATCATCAATTCCATTCATTACCTCTGGTTTAGAAAATAATTTGTTGGATCTGTATTTTTGTAATCTCAGTACTGTTATTCTCATTCTATAGTTTTTTCATTTGTTTACTTTATTCCAAATTTAAATGCATTTTCTTCTCTCTAAAAGAAGAAAATGTGTGCATTGTGGAATTCCAAAGGGAAAAAAAAATCTGCCTAAGATATATATGGGAGCCAAAGGAGCAAGCAGAAAGGAATGAGTTCAGATTACAAGGATAGAAGGAGAAGGAGCAGTTGAAGGCAATAAGAAAAAAGTCTTGAAAATATTTTTAAATACTTTCAAATATCCTTTTACTTATGCCTTGAATGTAATTTTTTTTCTCTCAAGATTTCTTTTACAAGTTTTTAAGTGCCATTAGAAGTAACTCTCCTATTCAAACTATCTTTTTCCAGTTGTGCAAGTAAATAAATTGTTAATCATTTCAAAAGATCATAATTCTGGTCATTGTTGCTTATGACTATTCTGGGTTAGGTGAGTCCACTCTTCTAGATATTTACAAGGAGTTGTCCCATAAGTGTCATACATAAATCTAGCTGGTGTTTCTAATGGTGGTTGTTTTGTAAAAGACTGCTTGAATTTTGAAGCTTGATTTTTTTTATAATCTAGGAGCTTTTCAAAAGTGGCCAAAGTCAGGAATATGTGTGGGTAAAAAGTGTGCTGCTTATGAGTGTCACTCCTCTAGGTTTTACCCAAGTATCATAAATCACTTGCATATGTGTCTTGGACTGCCTCTAAGTGCCAAGTGACAGCAGAGTGCTCATATTATGGGGAGTTGTGGGTCAGTTCCTCATACCCATCTGGAGGAACAGAAGAGTCATCCCTTAAAAATGTTCTTCCAGTGGTAAGGTCCCTATGAGACTGTGTCACATCATGGGTAATGACTCAGACACGTCTGCAAAGTCTCCAGTCACTTGGAGCACTCAAATGGGTCAGAGTGAGCAAATCACCTCTTTTCTTTGGGAAAAGAGAACTCACCCTGTTTTCTTTGGGGCAAGAGAACTCACCATATTTCAATTAAGAACTAATAGGAATTAGTCACAAATAAAAAAACTAAGTCTAAATTTTTAAGCAATAGGAAACAGTTGCAATGTTAAAAGCATGCTGTGTGAAACAAAACCAACATTGCCTAAGTACCAATCCTTTGACCTCAGCCTCCTGCTGTGAGACAGAGGCAGAAAAAGGCAGTTCTCTGCAGATCTCCTTACCCAAATCTTTTGTTCAAAGACAAAGACAGAAGTTTCCACTCTTGAGGGTGGAAAAAAGGGAGTTGGAAAATATCCCAAATAAAGCCTAGACCTTCAATCACGGAGTGGGAGATCTAAATTCAGGAGCACTCACTTGAAACACTTAATGGGACTTCTGAAGATGGAGAGAATGCAATGTGTTTATGCTGATACTGAGCATCACTTTCAGAGAGAAACACTCGGTGGTCGGGAGAAGTTACTCTGAATCCTGCTCACAGGGCCAGAAATGTAAACCTAAAAGGAAGAGACTGAGGCCTAAAGTATTATTTAGAGTTTACTTAGGCCAAAGTAAGAAGAGCAGCCCAGAAGACTCAGACTCAAAGAAACTTAGGTATGAGTTACTTCTATATCTTCCTTGGGAAAATGTTTTTTAGATCCTATGTTCATTTTTTCACTGGGTTAACTTTATTGTTATTGAATTGTATGTGTTCCTTATATATTTTGGATATTCACTTCTTATCATACATATGCTTTAAAAATATATTATCCCAAATGTAGATTGTCTTTTTTATTTGTTGATTGTTTCTTTTTATGTGCAGAAGCCTTTTAGTTTAATGTAGTCCCACTTGTATTTTGCTTTTCTCTTCTTTGCTTTTGGGGTCGTACTAAAAAATATCATTGACCGATGTCCCAGGCTTCCCCCTGGATTTTGTCAGTTTTAGGTTTTATATTTAAGTCTTTGGTTCATTAGAGGTGATTTTACATATGGTATAAGATAATATTCTAATTCCATTATGTTGTTTGTGGAGATCCAGTTTTCCCAACAATTTGTTGAGAGAGTTTCTTTCCCCATTGTGTATTCTTGGTACCCTTGTCAGAATTAGTGACCTGTATATGTGTCAGTTTATTTCTGGTTTTTCTATTCTGTTTCATTTGTCTATTTCTCTGTTTTTGTGGTGGCACTTCACTTTCAGATTGCAGAAGCTTTGTTACATATTATGAGACCAGGAAGTGTAATGCCTTCAAGAATTCTTCTTTTTCTCAAGAATTATTTGGCTACTCACGGTATTTTGAAGTTTTATACTAAATTTAGAATTGTGTCTTCTATTTCTGTGAAAGAGTCTATTGGAATTTTTATAGGTATTGCATTCAATTTTTATAGGTATTGCATTCAATTTGTATATAACTTTTTGTAGCATGGACATTTTAAGAATAATAATCTTTTTTGATTTATTTGCATCTCCTTCAATGTCTTTCATCAATGTTTATAGTTTTCAGTATAAAGGTCTTATACCTCCTCGATGTAATTTGCTTCTAAGTATTTTTTTTTTATTTTTGAAAATGGGATTAAAAAATTTGTTTTGGATAGTTCACTCTTACTGAATACAAAAACAAATAATTTTTGTGTGCATTCCTCAGTTTCTATTACCCAGTAAATAATGTACAACATTCAACCAAAACATTACAAGGCATGCAAAAATGTAAGAACAATTAAAGTCTGAAGGAAAATGCAAACTTCAGAAATAGACTCTAAAAACTCTACAAATAAATATTATTTATATGGTAAAAGAAGATAAACAAAGGAGTCATAAAAATGTTCAATTAAACCAGTAAAGGAAAAAAAATGGGAGGGAAGAAAACAAGTGCAAAGAGTAGAAAATAGTAACAAACATAGTTAATATCAATCCAACTATAACAATAGTCTTTCTATATGTGAATGTTCAAAATACACAAATTAAAAGAATAAAATTGTCTTAGTGGATTAACAAAAACAAACTCAGCAATATGCAATCTATGAAAATTCCACATTAATATGAATATTTAGAGAGATTAAAAGTAAAACAATAGAGAAATATGCATTATGCTAACACTATTTTTTAAAAAGCCAGAGTAGATATATTAATTTCAAACAAAGCATATGTCACAATAAGGAAAAATATTGGGAATAAAAAGCAACACAACCTAATGATAACATGATCAATTATCTGATAAGACATAATAATTCAACTATTTGTATCCTTTACAGAGGATCAAAAGATATGAGACCTTTTATTTATTTCTCTTACCTAATTGCTCTGGCTAGGATTTTCAGTACTATGTCAAAAAGTGGTGAGAGTGGACATCCTTGTCTTGTTTGTGATCTTAGAGAAAAAGCTTTCAACTTTTCACTTTTGAGATAGATGTTCAATATGGGTTTGTCATATATGGCCTTTATTGTGTTAAGGTAAATTTTTTCTATACCAAATTTGTTGAGGGTTTTTTTTTTTTTTATCATGAAAGGATACTGAACTTTGTCAAATGCTTTTTCTGTATCTATGGAGATGATCATAAAATGTTTGTCCTTCATTCTGTTAATGTGGTGTGTACTACATTTATTGATTTGCCTATGTTGAACTATCCCTGCATTCCAGACAAAAAAATTCCTACTTGATCACGTTGCATAACCCTTTTAACGTGTTGTAGAATTTGGTGTGTGAATATTTTGTTGAGGATTTTTGCAACTATGTCTATCAGAGATATTATCCTGTAATTTTATCTTCTTATAGCATCCTTGTCTGGCTTTAGTATCAGGGTAATTCTGGCCTCATAAACCAAGTTTGGGAGGGTTCTTTCTACTTTAATTTTTTTGGAAGAGTTTGAGAAGAATTGATATTAGTTCTTCTTTAAATGTTTTATAGAATTTCCACCAAACAAATAAACAAACAAACAAAAAAGGCCAGGTGTGTGGCTCACGCCTGTAATCCCAGAACTTTGGGAGGCCAAGGCAGGTGGACCACTTGAGTTCAGGAGTTTGAGACCAGCCTGGCCAACATGGTGAAACCCCATCTCTGCAAAAAATACAAAAACTATCCGAGTGTGGTGGTGCATCCCAGCTACTCAGGAGGCTGAGGCAGGAGGATCTTATGAACCCTAGGAGATGGAAGTTGCAGTGAGCTGAGATCATGCCAGTGCACTCCAGCCTGCGTGACAGAGTGAGACTTTATCTCAAAAAAAAAAAAAAAAAAAAAAGAAAGAAAGAAAGAAATAAAACCCAAATACATGTTTTATAGAATTCAACCAGTCCTAGGCTTTTCTTTGATGAAACTAATTCAATTATTTTACTCAGTATTGATCTGTTTAGAGTTTCTATTTGTTCATGGTTTAGTCTTGGTAGGTTTTATGTTTTTAGAAATATATCGATTTTTTCTAGGTTATACAATTTATTGACACATAATTGCTTATAGTAGTTTCTTATGGTCATTTGTATTTCTGTGTTATCGGAAATAAAATTTATTGTAATAAAATATAAAGAAGCAAAATTGTCTCTATTTTCTGTCAACATGATCTTATACAAAGAATACCATAAAGACTCAACCAAAAAAAAAAAACCTGTTTGAATTGATAAGAGAATTGAGTAAAGTTGCACAGTACAAATTCAGCGTATAAACATCAGTGTCATTTCTATATAGTAATCATGAATCATCCAAAAAGGAAATTAAGAAAACAAACAAATTTACAATACTGACAAGAAATACATACCTAGGTGTAAATATACCAAGAGTATAAAAGACATATATACTGAAAACTATAAAATAAGGATGAAAGAAATTGAAGAAAATACAAGTAAATAAAAATATATCACATGTTAATGAATTGGAAGAATGAATATTGTTAAAGTGTCCATACTAACCAATTAACCTACAGATTCAATGCAATCAGTATCAAAGTTCTAATGTCACTTTTTCACAGAAAGAGCAAAAATAATTATTCTGTTTATATGGAACTCACCAAAGAGCCAGAGTAGCCAAAACAACCTTGAGCAAAGGGAGCAAAGATGAAGGTTTCACACTTCCTGATTTCAAGACATATTTTAAATCAGTTGTATTCAAAAAACCATGATACTGGCATTAAAAACAAACACGCTGATCATAGAAAGAGAAGAGAGAGCCCAGGAACAAACCCACATATTTACAGTCAGTAAATTTTTAATGAAGCTGCCAATATCACACAATGGAGAAAATAGTGTCTTCAATAAATTGTGTTGGAAAAACTGGACGTCCACATGCAGAAGTATAAAACTGGAAACTTGTCTCACATCATATACAAAAACCAACTCAAAATGGAGTAAATACTTAAATATAATATTTGAAATAGTAAAAAACTACTAGGAGAAAACAAAGAAAAATAACCCCATGATGTTGGTCTAGGTAATAACTTTTTTGTATGACCCCAAAAGCATAGACAACAAAAGCAAAAATAGACACATAGAATTATGTCACTATACAAAGCTTCTGCACAGCAAAGGAAACAATGAACAAAGTGAAAAGACAACTCAGAGAATGAGAAAACATATTTGCAAACTATACATCCAACAATGAGTTAATATCCAAAATGCATACAAAAACTCTCAATAGCAAGAAAATAATTAACTAAATCATAGACAAAAGACTTGAATACATCTTTTTTAAAAGACATGCAAATATCCAACAGACATATTAATAAATGCTCAGAATTACTAATTACTGGAGAAATGTAAACCAAAATGACAATGAGATATAACTACATACTTGTTAGTGGTTGATATTGAGGGTGTTGAGAGAGTGCATGGGGAGTGACAATAATAGGGGGCTTTTGAACCAAGGGTACAAAGATTCAGATAAGTGGAAAAGTTTTGAGACGCATTACATATCATTATGACTATAATAAAAGATAATGTATTGTGTATTTTAAAATTACTAAGAGAGTACATTTCAAATGCCTCACCATAAAACAAAAATGATAGGTAAGTGAGGCGATTATGCTAATTAACTTGATTTTGTTATTCTACATTGTATACATATAACATCACATTGTACCACAAATATGTATACAATTACGATTTATCAATCAAAAAATAATATTTTAAAAGGGCCATGTTTATATATTGAAAGATTCAATATTGCTAATTGCTAACTTTTCCCACTTTATTTTACATTGAACAAAATTTCAATCAAAATTCAGCAAGGTATTTTGTAGATGTTATTAGACTTATTCTAAAGTTTATATGGAAACATCAAAGATCTAGACAGTCAACAAAATACTAAAGGAAGCCTAATTTAGAAGACTCAAGCTTCTCAACTTCTAGACTTACTATAAAACTGAAGTAATTAACAAAGTGTTGTATTGGTGAAAGAGTAAACACATAGATCCATGGAACAGAATACAGAGCTCAGATATACATGTAACTCACACAAACATAGTAAACTGATCTATGACAGAAAAGAAAAGAAAACTTAATAAAAAAAGAATAGTTTTTCCAACAAGTGGTTTTGAAAGAACTGGACATTCAAGTTACAAAAAAAAATGAATTTCAGCGGATACATTACAATGTTCACACAAATTAAGTTAAAATAAATCATATACCTAAATGTTAAATGCAAAATTATAAAACTACAGAATACAAACAAGCAAAAATGTGATTGGTCATAGGTTTGGTGATGAGTTTTAGATACATCACTAAAGTACATTTCAAGAAAGAAAAAAATTAATAAGTTGGACTTTACTGAAGTTAAAAACATCAGCCCTGTGGAAGTCATTGTTAGCAGGATGAAAAGACAAGGCACAGACTAGGAGAAAATATTTATAAAAGACTTACCAGATAGAGGACTTGTATCCAAAATATACAAATAACTCTTAAAACTCAACAATAAGAAAATAAACAATGCAAATAATAACTTGGCAAAAGACCCAAATAGACACCTCACCAAGAAAGGTATACGGATTTCAAATAAGCATAAATGAAATTCAATATTATTTGTCTTTAAATAATTGTAACTTAAAACAACCAAGTACCGCTAAACTCCTATTAAAATTATTAAAATTTTAAAAGCTGACAATCTCAAATGCTGGTGAGAATGCAGAGAAACAGGAACACTCATCCATTGCTGGTGGAAATGCAAAATAGTACAGCTACTTTAGAAGTGAGTTTTTCAGTTTCTTACAAATCTAATCATAGTCTTACCATACAATTCATCATTCTCCTGAGTTTTTACTAATCGATTTGAAAACTATGTCCATGCAAAAACCTATATGTTAATGTTTTATGTCCACTTTATTATTAGTTACCAAAAACTGGAAGCAACCAAGGTGTCTTCCAGTAGGTGAATAAACAAAATATGTTATAATTATACATTTGAATTTTTTTTTGATAAAAATAGAAATCCTGAGCTATGAAATCATGAAAAAATGTGTAGGCCTTAAATTCATATTGCTAAGTGAGAAAAACAGTCTGGAAGCCTACACACTGCATGATTCAAATTATATGCCATTCTAGAAAAGGCAAAACTAGTAACTAAAAAAAATCCGTGGCTGTCAGGAGTTCAAGAGGAGGAATAACAGGTTAAATAGATGAGGCAAAATAAACATTTTGGGGTGTTAAAACTATTCTGTATATGATACTGTAATGGTGGATATTATTATGTCATTATGCATCTGTCAAAATCCATAGAACTTGATATCACAAAGGATATTTATTAATGCATGCAAATTTTAAGTAATCATCTAGTTATTTGGAGGATCTCAGTAAGAAATGCAGTCTGTGATAAGAAACATTAACTCATATATATCTATAATTGAAAGAGGTGGAGGATAAAAAGTTGCAAACCTAAGCGACATTGGAAATAAGTGAAGACTATAGCATTAAAGGTAAGAAGAGCCACACATAAAAATTACATTGTAGTTGACAAAATCTTTTCCCACAGAAGGAATGGGTTAACAATTCTGACACCACTATACTTTTATATTGGGATTGAACAATTTATTAAATTAATGGCAAATGACAGAACCCATGTTTCTCACTCTTGGCATAAAAATTATAGGTAAGCCACAGAAGGAAGCTAGAATTATGTATGTTGTAATGGAATAAATTTTGAGACATCAATATTAACACATGTTTAGATCAATATATTATATGGTTACAGATGGTTACAAATAAAATATTTAAATATTTTTGTATATACACAAATTAGTATGCGCAAATCACTTTCTGTTTTCTGTCACCTGTAAGGTCCTAAAAGCAACAACACTCCAGTGGTAATGAGTACACCAACACTTAGATCTTGCTTTCTAATACAATTCCCCAATAAAAGGAACCTTAAAAGAAATGGCTGATTCCATGGACCAGAGCAAGCAATATTCAAGATCAGCCTGGAGAAACTTACAATGCCAGAAAGTAAGGAAATGCTCAACAACAACATCAACAAGACACTCATTGATTGGTTGTATATCAAGGGGACACAGGAACCAACTAAAAGAGCTACCTTTGGCCAAACTCGGGATAATTTACGCAACAAAATAAAGTAGCAATGGCTTGTAATAAAAAATATAAAATAAATATCCATGAGTCAATAGTGATATAATAAATAAATAAGGGAGAAGAGTCAAATCTCCCAAGCAGAAGAATTTCAAATAATTTACATGGATATTGGGCCCAATATGGCTGAGTATGGAAAAGAGGAGTAAAAAAGAGTACCTCAGCCAGGGGATCAAGATTGACCTCAACATTCATAACTCAAGTAGATAGTATGCACCCTTGATATAATGTTTGAAAATAACAGTTTACATATGTGTTCTTCCTCCTCAAAACTCATTAGCCCAGCATAATCATAAGGAAAACATCGTCTTTTTTTTTTTTATTATACTTTAAGTTCTAGGGTACATGTGGATAACGTGCAGGTTTGTTACATATGTATACCTGTGCCATGTTGGCGTGCTGCACCCATCAACTCATCAGCACCCATCAACTCGTCATTTACATCAGGAATAACTCCCAATGCAATCTCTCCCCCCTCCCCCCTTCCCGTGATAGGCCCGGGAGTGTGATGTTCCCCTTCCCGAGTCCAAGTGATCTCATTGTTCAGTTCCCACCTATGAGTGAGAACATGCGGTGTTTGGTTTTCTGTTCTTGTGGGAGTTTGCTGAGAATGATGGTTTCCAGCTGCATCCATGTCCCTACAAAGGACACAAACTCATCCTTTTTTATGGCTGCATAGTATTCCATGGTGTATATGTGCCACATTTGCTTAATCCAGTCTGTCACTGATGGACATTTGGGTTGATTCTAAGTCTTTGCTATTGTGAATAGTGCCACAATAAACATACGTGTGCATGTGTCTTTATAGCAGCATGATTTATAATCCTTTGGGTATATACCCAGTAATGGGATGGCTGGGTCATATGGTACTTCTAGTTCTAGATCCTTGAGGAATAGCCATACTGTTTTCCATAATGGTTGAACTAGTTTACAATCCCACCAACAGTGTAAAAGTGTTCCTATTTCTCCACATCCTCTCCAGCACCTGTTGTTTCCTGACTTTTGAATGATTGCCATTCTAACTGGTGTGAGATGGTATCTCATTGTGGTTTTGAATTGCATTTCTCTGATGGCCAGTGATGATGAGCATTTCTTCCTGTGTCTGTTGGCTGTATGAATGTCTTCTCTTAAGAACTGTCTGTTCATATTCTTTGCCCACTTTTTGATGGGGTTGTTTGTTTTTTTCTTGTAAATTTGTTTCAGTTCTTTGAAGGTTCTGGATATTAGCCCTTTGTCAGATGAGTAGGTTGCAAAAATTTCTCCCATTCTGTAGGTTGCCTGTTCACTCTGATGGTAGTTTCTTTTGCTGTGCAGAAGCTCTTTAGTATACTTAGATCCCATTTGTCAACTTGGGCTTTTGTTGCGGTTGCTTTTGGTGTTTTAGACATGAAGTCCTTGCCCATGCCTATGTCCTGAATGGTACTACCTAGGTTTTCTTCTAGGGTTTTTATGGTATTAGGTCTAACATTTAAGTCTCTAATCCATCTTGAATTAATTTTCGTATAAGGAGTAAGGAAAGGATCCAGTTTCAGCTTTCTACTTATGGCTAGCCAATTTTCCCAGCACCATTTATTAAATAGGGAATCCTTTCCCCATTTCTTGTTTTTCTGAGGTTTGTCAAAGATCAGATGACTGTAGATGTGTGGTATTATTTCTGAGGACTCTGTTCTGTTCCATTGGTCTATATCTCTGTTTTGGTACCAGTACCCGGCTGTTTTGTATACCATAGCCTTGTAGTATAGTTTGAAGTCAGGTAGCGTGATGCCTGGACACAAAGCTGGAAGCTTTGTTCTTTTGACTTAGGATTGTCTTGGCAATGGAGGCTCTTTTTTGGTTCCATATGAACTTTAAAGCACTTTTTTCCAATTCTGTGAAGAAACTCATTGGTAGCTTGATGGGGATGGCATTGAATCTATAAATTACCTTGGGCAGTATGGCCATTTTCACTATATTGATTCTTCCTATCCATGAGCATGGTATGTTCTTCCATTTGTTTGTGTCCTCTTTTATTTCACTGAGCAGTGGTTTGTAGTTCTCCTTGAAGAGGTCCTTTACATCCCTTGTAAGTTGGATTCCTAGGTATTTTATTCTCTTTGAAGCAATTGTGAATGGAAGTTCATTCATGATTTGGCTCTGTGTTTTTCTGTTACTGGTGTATAAGAATGCTTGTGATTTTTACACATTAATTTTATATCCTGAGACTTTGCTGAAGTTTCTTATCAGCTTAAGGAGATTTTGGGCTGAGACAATGGGGTTTTCTAAATATACAATCATGTCATCTGCAAAGAGGGACAATTTGACTTCTTGTTTTCCTAACTGAATACCCTTGATTTCTTTCTCTTGCCTGATTGCCCTAGCCAGAACTTCCAACACTATGTTGAATAGGAGTGATGAGAGAGGACATCCCTGTCTTGTGCCAGTTTTCAAAGGGAATGTTTCCAGTTTTTGCCCATTCAGTATGATATTGGCTGTGGGTTTGTCATAAATAGCTCTTATTATTTTGAGGAACGTTCCATCAATAATGAATTTGTTGAGCGTTTTTAGCATGAAGGGCTGTTGAATTTTGTCAAAAGCCTTTTCTGCATCTATTGAGATAATCATGTGGTTTTTGTCTTTGGTTCTGTTTATATGCTGGATTATGTTTATTGATTCGCGAATGTTGAACCAGCCTTGCATCCCAGGGATGAAGCCCACTTGATCATGGTGGATAAGCTTTTTGATGTGCTGCTGAATCCAGTTTGCCAGTATTTTATTGAGGATTTTTGCATCGATGTTCATCAGGGATATTGGTCTAAAATTCTCTTTTTTTGTTGTATCTCTGCCAGGCTTTGGTATCAGGATGATGTTGGCCTCATAAAATGAGTTAGGGGGGATTCCCTCTTTTTATGTTGATTGGAATAGTTTCAGAAGGAATGGTACCAGCTCCTCCTTGTACCTCTGGTAGAATTCAGCTGTGAATCCATCTGGTCCTGGACTTTTTTTGGTTGGTAGGCTATTAATTATTGCCTCAATTTCAGAGCCTGCTATTGGTCTATTCAGGAATTCAGCTTCTTCCTGGTTTAGTCTTGGGAGAGGGTAAGTGTCCAGGAAATTATCCATTTCTTGTAGATTTTCTAGTTTATTTGCATAGAGGTTTTTATACTATTCTCTGATGGTAGTTTTTATTTCTGTGGGGTCGGTGATGATATCCCCTTTATCATTTTTTATTGTGTCTATTTGATTCTTCTCTCTTTTCTTCTTTATTAGTCTTGCTAGCGGTCTATCAATTTTGTTGATCTTTTCAAAAAACCAACTCCTGGATTCGTTGATTTTTTGGAGGTTTTTTTGTGTCTCTATCTCCTTCAGTTCTGCTCTGATCTCAGTTATTTCTTGCCTTCTGCTAGCATTTGAATGTGTTTGCTCTTGCTTCTCTAGTTCTTTTAATTGTGATGTGAGAGTGTCAATTTTAGGTCTTTCCTGCTTTCTCTTGTGGGCATTTAGTGCTATAAATTTCCCTCTACACACTGCTTTAAATGTGTCCCAGAGATTCTGGTACATTGTATCTTTGTTCTCATTGGTTTCAAAGAACATCTTTATTTCTGCCTTCATTTCGTTATGTACCCAGTAGTCATTCAGGAGCAGGTTATTCAGTTTCCATGTAGTTAAGCAGTTTTGATCGAGTTTCTTAGTCCTGAGTTCTAGTTTGATTGCACTGTGGTCTGAGAGACAGTTTCTTATAATTTCTGTTCTTGCACATTTGCTGAGGAGTGCTTTTCTTCCAATTATGTGGTCAATTTTGGAATAAGTGTGATGTGGTGCTGAGAAGAATGTATATTCTGTTGATTTGGGGTGGAGAGTTCTGTAGATGTCGATTAGGTCTGCTTGCTGCAGAGATGAGTTCAATTCCTGGATATCCTTGTTAACTTTCTGTCTCGTTGATCTGTCTAATGTTGACAGTGGAGTGTTGAAGTCTCCCATTATTATTGTATAGGAATCTAAGTCTCTTTGTAAGTCTTTAAGGACTTGCTTTATGAATCTGTGTGCTCCTGTATTGGGTTCATATATCTTTAGGATAGTTAGCTCTTCCTGTTGAATTGATCCCTTTACCATTATGTAATGGCCTTCTTTGTCTCTTTTCATCTTTGATGGTTTAAAGTCTGTTTTATCAGAGACTAGTATTGCAACTCCCGCTTTTTTTGTTCTCTATTTGCTTGGTAGACCTTCCTCCATCCCTTTATTTTGTGTCTATGTATGTCTCTGCATGTGAGATGGGTCTCCTGAATACAGCAAAATGATGGGTCTTGACTCTTTATCCAGTTTGCCAGTCTGTGTCTTTTAATTGGAGCATTTAGTCCATTTACATTTAAGGTTAATATTGTTATGTGTGAACTTGATCCTGCCCTTATGATATTAACTGGTTATTTTGCTCGTTAGTTGATGCAGTTTCTTCCTAGCCTCGATGGTCTTTACATTTTGGCATATTTTTGCAATGGCTGGTACCAGTTGTTCCTTTCCATGTTTAGTGCTTCCTTCGGGGTCTCTTGTAAGGCAGGCCTGGTGGTGACAAAATCTCTAAGCATTTGCTTATCTGTAAAGGATTTTATTTCTCCTTCGCTTATGAAACTTAGTTTGGCTGGATATGAAATTCTGGGTTTAAAATTCTTCTCTTTAAGAATGTTGAATATTGGTCCCCACTCTCTTCTGGCTTGAAGAGTTTCTGCTGAGAGATCTGCTGTTAGTCTGATGGGCTTCCCTTTGTGTGTAACCCGACCTTTCTGTCTGGCTGCCCTTAAGATTTTTTCCTTCATTTCAACTTTGGTGTATCTGGCAATTATGTGTCTTGGAGTTGCTCTTCTCGAGGAGTATCTTTGTGGCGTTCTCTGTATTTCCTGAATTTGAATGTTGGCCTGCCCTACTAGGTTGGGGAAGTTCTCCTGGATGATATCCTGAAGAGTGTTTTCCAACTTGGTTCCATTTTCCCCCTCACTTTCAGACACCCCTATCATAGGTAGATTTGGTCTTTTTACATAATCCCATACTTCTTGCAAGCTTTGTTCATTTCTTTTTCTTCTTTTTTTCTTTAGGTTTCTCTTCTCCCTTCATTTCATTCATTTGATCCTCAATCACTGATAGTCTTTCTTCCAGTTGATCAAGTCGGTTACTGAAGCTTGTGCATTTGTCACGTATTTCTCGTGTCATGGTTTTCATCTCTGTCCGTTCGTTTATGGCCTTCTCTGCATTTATTTTTCTAGTTATCAATTCTTCCACTCTTTTTTTTCAAGATTTTTAGTTTCTTTGCACTGAGTACGTAATTCCTCCTGTAGCTCTGAGAAGTTTGATGGACTGAAGCCTTCTTCTCTCATCTCGTCAAAGTCATTCTCCATCCAGCTTTGATCCGTTGCTGGCAATGAGCTGCGTTCCTTTGCACGGGGCCATGTGCTCTTATTTTTTGAATTTCCAGCTTTTCTGCCCTGCTTTTTCCCCATCTTTGTGGTTTTATCTGCCTCAGGTCTTTGATAATGGTGATGTACTGATGGGGTTTTGGTGTGGGTGTCCTTCCTGCTTGTTAGTTTTCCTTCTAACAGTCAGGACCCTCAGCTATATGTCTGTTGGAGATTGCTTGAGGTCCACCCCAGACCCTGTTTGCCTGGGTATCAGCAGCAGAGGCTGTAGAAGATAGAATATTGCTGAACAGTGAGTGTATCTGTTGATTCTTGCTTTGGAAGCTTCCTCTCAGGGGTGTACTCCACCATGTGAGGAGTGGGGTGTCGGTCTGCCCCTAGTTGGGGATGTCTCCCATTTAGGCTACTCAGGGGTTAGGGACCCACTTGAGCAAGCAGTCTGTCTGTTCTCAGATCTCAACCTCCGTGTTGGGAGATCCATTGCTCTCTTCAAAGCTGTCAGACAGAGTCATTTGCGTCTGCAGAGGTTTCACCTGCTTTTTGTTGTTGTTGTTGTTTAGCTGTGCCCTGTCCCCAGAGGTGGAGTCTACAGAGACAGGCAGGACTCCTTGAGCTGCTGTGAGCTCCGCCCAGTTGGAGCGTCCCAGCCGCTTTGTTTATCTACTTAAGCCTCAGCAATGGCTGGCGCCTCTCCCCTAGCCTCTCTGCTGTCTTGCTGCAAGATCCTATACTGCTGAGTTAGCAATGAGGGAGGCTCCGTGGGCATGGGACCCTCCTGACCAGTTGTGGGATATAGTCTCCTGGTGTGCCCGTTTGCTAAGATCCTTGGTAGAGCGCAGTATTCGGGTTGGAAGTTACCCGATTTTCCAGGTGTTGTGTGTCTCAGTTCCTCTGGTAGGAAAAGGGATTCCCTTCCCCCTTGCACTTCCCAGGTGAGGGGATGCCTCGCCCTGCTTCAGCTCTCGCTGGTCGTGCTGCAGCGGCTGACCAGCACTGATTGTCAGGCACTCCCTAGTGAGATAAACCCAGTACCTCAGTTGAAAATGCAGAAATCACCTGTCTTCTGTGTCGCTATCGCGCTGGGAGTAGGAGATTGGAGCTGTTCCTATTCGGCCATCTTGCTCCCCCCTCTCAGCTCTCACTTATAAGTGAGAACATGTGATATTTGGTTTTCTGTTTCTGCCTCAGTTTCCCAAGGATAATGGCCTCAAGCTCTATTCGTGTTCCTGCAAAGTATGTAACCTCATTCTTTTTCTATGGCTGCATAATATTCCATGGTAACATTCAGTGATGTTGAGCTTTGTTTTATATTTTTATTGGCCACATGATTTTTTTTTTGAGAAGTGTCTTTTCATGTCCTTTGTGCGCTTTTTAATGAGGTTGTTTTATTTATTGTAAATTTAAGTTTCTTGTACATGCTAGATATTAGACATTTGTCAGATGCATAGATTGCAGAAATTTTCTCCTATGCTTACTCTGTTGATAGTTTCTTTTGCTGTGCAGAAGCTCTTTAGTTTAATCATATCCCATTTGTCAATCTTTGCTTTTGATGAAATTGCTGTAGATGTCTTTGTCATGAAATCTTTGCCCATGCCTATGTCCTGAATTGTATTGCCTAGGTTTTCTTCTAGGGTTTTTATAGTTTTGGGTTTTATATTTAAATCTTTAATCCATCTTGATATAGTTCTTGCATAAGTTGTAAGTAAGGGGTCCTGTTTCAATTTTCTGCATATGGCTAGACAGTTTTCCCAGCACCATTTATTAAATACGGCATCCTTTCCTCATTGCTTGTTTTTATCAGGTTTGTTGAAGATCAGATGTTTGTAGGTATGCAGTCTTAAATCTCAGTTCTCTATTCTGTTCCATTGGACTATGTGTTTGTTCTTGTACCAGTACCACGCTGTTTTGGTTACTATAGCTGTTAATATAGTTTGAAATCGGGTATCAACAAAGTGATGCCTCCAGCTTTCTTCATTTTGTTTATAATTGCCTTGGCAATTTAGGCTCTTTTTTCCCCATATAAATTTTAAAATAGGTTTTGCTAATTCTGTGAAGAATGTCAATGGAAGTTTAATGGGAATAGCACTGAATCTGTAAATGGGGTAGTATGGCCATTGTAACAATATTGCATCCTTTTATCCATGAATATGAAATGCTGTTCTATTTGTTTTTGTCATCCCTGATTCCATTCAGCAGTAATTTGTAGTCCTCCTTGAAGAGGTCCTTCACTTCCCTTGTTAGCAGTATTTCTAGGTATTTTATTCTTATTGTGGCAATTGTGAATGGGACTTTATCTTCATTTGGCTCTTAGTTTGCCTGTTGTTGATGTGTAGAAATGCTAGTGATTTTTGCATATTGATTTTGAATCCTGAGACTCTGCTCAAGTTGCTTATCAGCTTAAGCTTTTGGGTTGAGACAGTGGCATTTCTAAATATAGGACTATGTCATCTGAAAACAAAGATTGTTTGACTTCCTCTCTTCCTACTTGGATACCCTTTATTTCTTTATCTTGCCTCATTTCCCTGGCCAGAAATTTTACTACTATGTTGGATAGAAATATTTAGAGAGGGCAACTTTTCTTGTGCCAGTTTTCAAGGATAATGCTTCCAGCTTTTGTCCATTCAGTATGATATTGACTGCAGGTTTGTTATATACAGATATTATTATTTTGAGTTATGTTCCTTTAATACCTAGTTTTTTAAAAGTTTTTAAACTAAAGTGTTGTTGAATTTTATCAAAGGCCTTTTCTGCATCTATTGAGATAATCACGTGGCTTTTGTCTTTAGTTCTGTTTATGTGATGAATCATATTTATTGATTTGTGGATATTGCACCAACCTTGCATCCCAGGGATGAAGCCTAGTTGTTCACAGTGAATACATTTTTTGATGCGCTGCTGAATTTGAATTGTCTGTATTTTTTGATAATTTTTGCATTGATGTTAATAAAGGATATTGCCCTGAAGTTTTCTTTTATTGTTGTATCTCTGCTAGGTTTTAGTATCAAGATAATGTTGGCCTCATACAATGAGTTAGGGAGGAGTACCTCCTTTTCAATTTTTCGAAATAGTTTCAGTAGAAATGGTACTAGCTCTTCTTTGTATGTCTGGTGGAATTCAGCTGTGAATCCATCTAGTTCTTGGCTTTATTTGGTGTGCAGGCTATTTATCACTGACAATTTCAGAACTCATTATTCATCTATCCAGGGATTTATTTTCTTCTTGGTTCAGTCTTGGGAGAGTGTATGTACCCAGGAATTTATTCATTTATTTTAGATTTTCTGGTTTATGTGCATAGAGTTGTTTGTAGTATTCTCTGATGGTTGTTTGCATTTCTGTTGTGTCGGTTGTAATATATCCCTTATTATTTCTGATTTTGTTTATTTGAATCTTCTCTCCTTTTCTGTATTATCTTAAAAATCACTGAGTTTTCTTAAAATGGCTGTTTTTGAATACTTAGAGCTCACAAATTGTCATCTCATTAGGGTCAGTCACTGGTTTCTTGCTTTGTCCATTTGGGGAGGTAATGATTCTCTGTTTGCTGTTGTTTGTTTTGAATATACATCTACACCTTTGCATTGGACAATTATTTATACCACTCTTCTGCTTGACTTGTTTTGTTTTTTTGGCATGTTTGCTAAAAGGTTCTTTGTAATTTATCTGTTGAATGTATTTTTCTTCCACTAGGTCGGTGCCTCCTTTTCTGCTCAAGATGGCACCTTAAAGGTCAGGTTTGCTTCAGCTGTAGCAAACTTTGAAGTGTTGCCTGTCTCAGGTGGGGCATCTCCCAAAAGGAATATCCAGACAGTGTAGACAGGCTGGCTAGGGCTTTGTGTGCATGAAGCATAACTTCTACAGTGTGGTAGCACTGAATAGCTACTCTGATTTGTCATCTCCTTTAGCCAAGATACATGGCAGAGTTTCCTGGTCTGGGAATGCTAGTCCTTCTCCACCATCACCCCCTGCTTTGTTTCTGGCTGTCATCAGAATTTTATCTTCCTACATGCCCTGTGATGCTTCCCATGGTTTGAATAGGAGCAGGTCTTTTTTTTAGGAAATCCAAAATGGTGGGAAAGTTGCTTATCCACTTTGATCTCACTTTTTTCAGTGTATTAACCATGAGTTTGGGGAAAATTGTATTCATGCTTGGTGCCTAGCAGATTGAAGAAAGGCTGTCATGGATGTAAAAGTCCAATTCTCTTAAGATCTGCATAGAGTATTTTCATTCTTTGTGTCCCCAGGAACTGTCTCATCTTTATTTGAGTTCTGGGATATTGTTGGTGATAATCTTGGCACTGTATATTTGGTTTTGGTTTCCTGCATGGAGTGGAGTGAAGCTAAAGAAAAAGAGTGAATTCCATATGATTCCTTTTATATAAAATTCTAGAATATGCAAACCAAGGTATTATGATAGAAGGCAGACTGATAGTTGTTTTCAGCAACACCTCAGAAACCCAGTATAGTAGACCAAATGAAAGTTTAAATTTATTCTTCTGGAATTACCAACCAGTTTATGGGCCTGAATTCTTTTTTAGAAATATCAAGACAGAAGGGGAATTTATCTCCTTAATGAAAATTCAAAACAGTGACGCATTTCACAGAAATATGTTCCTGATTTCACTTTGAAGGTCTACTCAATCCCATCAGAAAGTCCAATTTTTAATGGAACCTTGTCCCTTTCAAATGCACCACCAGAGAGTGAACATTTTCTTCTACTTGGTGCAGATATTGCTTTTTATAAAAATTTCCAGGTTCAAGTGAAATATGTCATAATTTTTATTTACTCCTACTCAAATAACCCCATGAAGTGATTGGTGCATTCATCAATGTCATCATCAAGACCAAAAAATTACCTCATAAAATAATGCCATGTGTTCTCATTTACAATTGAGCTAAACAATGGATAAACATGGACATAAAGGTAGAAATAGTAGACGCTGGAGACTTCAAAAAAGGAGAGGGTGAGAGGAGGGTGAAGATTGATAAATTATCTATTGAGTATAGTGTTTACTTTTTGGGTGATGCATACACTGGAAGCCTAAAACACATCGTTATGCATTACAGCCATGTAACAAACCTGCACATGTACTCCTGAATCTAAAAATAAAGGAAAAGAAATACCTGAATCAAAAATAAAAATTAAAAGGCATCATTACCTTCAAATTGACTATTTTGTTAAAGAACATCTTACCTTTATATATGCCTATTACAAGTTTTTATACAGGTAATTATCCTGAAAATATTTCCTAGAATTTACAGACATGCTCTACTGATATATGTACACCTCAAAATAGAGATGCCATAAAATTCAAAGTATTTTTTAAAAAAATTATAGACTTTCAAAATTAATGACAACATTACATGATACCTTCCAGCAGCCAATGCCTTAATATATCATTTTAATTAAGAATGTGGATCTTGAGCAATACTCTTGAATAGTAACAGCTCCAGCCTTCAGCTCCCAGCACGAGTGACACAGAAGACGGGAGATTTCTGCATTTTCAACTGAAGTACCGGGTTCATCTCACTGGGGAGTGCTGGACAATGGGGGCTGTTCAGCAGGTGCAGCACGACCAGCAAGAGCTGAAGCAGGGCGAGGCATTACCACACCTGGGAAGCAAACCCGAACAGACCTACAACTGAGGGTCCTGACTGTTAGAAGGAAAACTAACAAACAGAAGGGACACCCACAAAGAACCCCATCAGTACATCACCATCATCAAAGACCAAAGGCAGATAAATCCACAAAGATGGGGAAAAAGCAGGGCAGAAAAGCTGGAAATTCAAAAAATCAGAACGCTTCTCCCCCACCAAAGGAACGCAGCTCATCGCCAGCAACAGAAAAAAACTGGATGGAGGATGACTTTGACGACTTGAGAGAAGAATACTTCAGTCGATCAAACTTCTCAGAGCTAAAGGAGGAACTACGTAACCAGCGCAAAGAAACTAAAAACCTTGAAAAAAGAATGGATGAATGCATAACTAGAATAATCAATGCAGAGAAGACCTTAAAAGAACTGATAGAGATGAAAACCATAACACAAGAACTACGTGAAAAATGCACAAGCTTCAGTAACTGACTCGATCAACTGGAAGAAAGAGTATCAAGGATTGAAGATCAAATGAATGAAATGAAGCAAGAAGAGAAGTGTAGAGAAAAGAGAGTAAAAAGAAATGAACAAAGCCTCCAAGAAATATGGGATTATGTGAAAACACCAAATCTACGTCTGATTGGTGTGCCTGAAAGTGACGGGGAAAATGGAACCAAGTTGGAAAACACTCTGCATGATATCACCCAGGAGAACTTACCCAACCTAGTAAGGCAGGCCAACATTCAACTTAGGAAATACGCAAATGCCACAAAGATACTCCTCGAGAAGAGCAACTCCAAGACACATAACTGTCAGATTCACCAAAGTTGATATGAAGGAAAAAATGTTAATGGCAGCCAGAGAGAAGGTCAGGTTACCCACAAAGGGAAGCCCATCAGACTAACAGCAGATCTCTCAGCAGAAACTCTACAAGACAGAAGAGAGTGGGGGCCAATATTCAACAATTTTAAAGAAAAGAATTTTCAACCCAGAATTTCATATCCAGCCAAACTAAGTTTCATAAGGGAAGGAGAAATAAAATCCTTTAAGACAAGCAAATGCTTAGAGATTTTGTCACCACCAGGCCTGCCCTACAAGAGATCCTGAAGGAAGCACTAAACATGGAAAGGAACAACAGGTAACAGCCATTGCAAAAACATGCCAAAATGTAAAGACCATCGATGCTAGGAAGAAACTGCATCAACTAACGAGCAAAATAACCAGTTAATATCATAACGACAGGATCAAGTTCACACATAACAATATTAACCTTAAATGTAAATGGACTCAACGGTCCCATTAAAAGACATAAACCGGGAAATTGGATAAAGATGTAAGACCCATCAGTTTGCTGGATTCAGGAGACCCATCTCACATGCAGAGACACACATAGGCTGAAAATAAAGGGATGGAGGAAGATCTACCAAGCAAATGGAAAACAAAAAGAAGCAGGGATTGCAATCGTAGTATCTGATAAAACAGACTTTAACCCATCAAAGATCAAAAGAGACAAAGAAGGCCATTACATAATGGTAAAGGGATCAATTCGACAGGAAGAGCTAACTATCCTAAAGATATATGAACCCAATACAGGAGCACACAGATTCATAAAGCAAGTCCTTAAAGACTTACAAAGAGACTTAGATTCCCATACAATAATAATAGGAGGCTTTAACACCACACTGTCAGCATTAGACAGATCAACAAGACAGAAAGTTAACAAGGATATCCAGGAATTGAACTCAACTCTGCGCCAAGCAGACCTAATTGACATCTACAGAACTCTCCACCCCAAATCAACAGAATATACATTCTTCTCAGCACCACATCACACTTATTCCAAAATTGACCACATAGTTGGAAGAAAAGCACTCCTCAGCAAATGTAAAAGACCAGAAATGATAACAAACTGTCTCTCAGACCACACTGCAATCAAACTAGAACTCAGGACTAAGAAATTCACTCAAAAATGCTCAACTACATGGAAACAGAACAACCTGCTCCTGAATGACTATTGGGTATATAACGAAATGAGGGCAGAAATAAAGATGTTCTTTGAAACCAATGAGAACAAAAATACAACATACCAGAATCTCTGGGAGACGTTTAACGTAGTGTGTAGAGGGAAATTTACAGTGCTAAATGCCAACAAGAGAAAGTAGGAAAGATCTAAAATTGACACTTTAACATCACAATTAAAAGAACTAGAGAAGCAAGAGCAAACACATTCAAAAGCTAGCAGAAGGCAAGAAATAACTGAGATCAGAGCAGAACTGAAGGAGATAGAGACACAAAAAACCCTCCAAAAAAACAATGAATCCAGGAGCTGTTTTTTAAAAATATCAACAATATTGATAGACCACTAGTAAGAATAATAAAGAAGAAAAGAGAGAAAATCAAATAGACGTAATAAAAAATGATAAAGGAGATATCACCACCGACCCCACAGAAATACAAACTACCATCAGAGAATACTATAAACACCTCTATGCAAATAAACTAGAAACCCTAGAAGAAATGGATAATTTCCTGGACACTTACACTCTTCCAAGACTAAACCAGGAAGAAGTTGAATCCCTGAATAGACCAATAGCAGGCTCTGAAATTGAGGCAATAATTAATAGCCTACCAACCAAAAAAAGTCCAGGACCAGATGGATTCACATCCGAATTCTACCAGAGGTGCAAGGAGGAACTAGTACCATCCTTATGAAAGTATTCCAATCAATAGAAAAAGAGGGAATCTTCCCTAGCTCATTTTATGATGCCAACATCATCCTGATACCAAAGCCTGGCAGAGACACCCACGAAAAAGAGAATTTTAGACCAATATCCCTGATGAACATCGATGCAAAAATCCTCAATAAAATACTGGCAAACCGAATCCAGCAGCACATCAAAAAGCTTATCCACCATGATCAAGTGGGCTTCATCCCTGGGATGCAAGGCTGGTTCAACATACACAAATCAACAAATGTAAACCAGCACATAAACAGAACCAAAGACAAAAACCACATGACTTTCTCAGTAGATGTAGAAAAGGCCTTTGACAAAATTCAACAGCCCTTCATGCTAAAAACGCTCAATAAATTGGGTATTGATGGAACTTATCTCAAAATAATAAGAGCTATTTATGACAAACCCACAGCCAATATCATACTGAATGGGCAGAAACTGGAAGCATTCCCTTTGAAAACTGGCACAAGACAGGGATGCCCTCTCTCACCACTCCTATTCAACATAGTGTTGGAAGTTCTGGCTAGGACAACCAGGCAAGAGAAAGAAATAAAGAATATTCAGTTAGGAAAAGAAGTCAAATTGTCCCTGTTTGCATATGACATGATTGTGTATTTAGAAAACCCCATTGTCTCAGGCCAAATAATCCTTAAGCTGATAAGCAACTTCAGCAAAGTCTCAGGATACAAAATCAATGTGCAAAAATCACAAGCATTCTTACACACTAGTAACAGACAAACAGTGAGCCAAATCATGAATGAACTCCCATTCACAATAGCGTCAAAGAGAATAAAATACCTAGGAATTCAACTTACAATGGATATAAAGGACCTCTTCAATGAGAACTAGAAACCACCGCTCAGTGAAATGAAGGAGGACACAAACAAATGGAAGAACATACCATGGTCATGGGTAGGAAGAATGAGTATCGTGCAAATGGCCATACTGCCCAAGGCAATTTATAGATTCAATGCCATCCCCATTAAGTTACCAATGAGTTTCTTCACAGAATTGGAAAAAACTGCTTTAAAGTTCGTATGGAACCAAAAAAGACCCTGCATTGCCAAGACAATCCTAAGTCAAAAGAACAAAGCTGGAGGCCTCACGCTACCTGTCTTCAAACTATACTACAAGGCTACAGTAACCAAAACAGCATGGCACTGGCACCAAAACAGAGATATAGACCAATGGAACAGAACAGAGGCCTCAGAAATAATACCACACATCTACAGCCATCTGATCTTTGACAAACCTCAGAAAAACAAGAAATGAGGAAAGGACTCCCTATTTAATAAATGGTGCTGGGAAAAGTGACTAGCCATAAGTAGAAAGCTGAAACTGGATCCTTTCCTTACTCCTTATAAGAAAATTAATTCAACATGGATTGGAGACTTAAATGTTAGACCTAATACCAGAAAAACCCTAGAAGAAAACCTAGGTAATACCATTCAGGACGTAGGCATGGGCAAGGACTTCATGTCTAAAACACCAAAAGCAATGGCAACAAAAGACAAAATTGACAGATGGGATTTAATTAAACTAAGGAGCTTCTGCACAGCAAAAGATACTGCCATCAGAGTGAACAGGTAACCTACAGAATGGGATAAATTTTTGCAATCTACTCATCTGACAAAGGGCTAATATCCAGAACCTTCAAAGAACTCAAACAAATTTACAAGAGAAAAAAACAAATAACCCCATCAAAAAGTGGGCAAAGGATATGAATAGACATTTGTCAAAAGAAGACATTCTTACAGCCAACAGACACATGAAAAAATGCTAATCATCACTGGCCATCAGTGAAATGCAAATCAAAACCACAATGAGATACCATCTCACACCAGTTAGAATGGCGATCATTAAAATGTCAGGAAATAACAGCTGCTGGAAAGGATGTGGAGAAATAGGAACACTTTTACACTGTTGGTGGGATTGTAAACTAGTTCAACCATTGTGGAAAACAGTATGGCGACTCCTCAGGGATCTAGAACTAGAAATACCATATGACCCAGCCATCCCATTACTGGGGATATATCCAAAGGATTATAAATCATGCTGCTCTAAAGACACATGCACACATATGTTTATTGTGACACTATTCACAATAGCAAAGTCTTGGAATCAATCCAAATATCCATCAGTGACAGACTGGATTAAGAAAATGTGGCACATATACACCATGGAATACTATGCAGCCATAAAGAAGGATGAGTTTTTGTCCTTTGTAGGGACATGGATGCAGCTGGAAACCATCATTCTCAGCAAAGTACCTCAAGAACAGGAAAGCAAACACTGCATGTTCTCACTCTTAGGTCGAATTGAACAATGAGATCCCTTGGACATGGGACGGGGAACATCACACACTGGTGCCTATTGTGGAGAGAGGGGAGGTGGGAGGGATGGCACTGAGAGTCATACCTGATGTAAATGACGAGTTGATGGGTGCTGACGAGTTGATGGGGGCAGCCCACCAACATGGCACATGTATACATGTGTAGCAAACCTGCACATTGTGCACATGTACACATGTGTAGCAAACCTGCACATTGTGCACATGTACCCTGGAACTTAAAGTGTAATAAAAAAAATTTTTAAAAAGAATGTGTACTTTTCTCTTAAAGGGGATGTTATGCTTTAATAAATCATAATTTGTATGAACTATTATTCATTATAAATGACATGTAAAAGAAATCTCTTGCAACTTACAGTCCGAGTAAGAACTCCATATATTTGCAGCATTTTGTTTAAATGTTTTCCACACAAGAGGTTCTCTGCATAAAATGAAATTCTGAAACCTTAACAGGAGCTTACTTCTGTGTGGTACGACTTCAGTCTCATTTTTCATAGACTGGGAGAATTTGAATTTTTTTTGACTACAGTGCGTTACTTTCTCTCGTCAGAAACACTAAAGCTCTAACAAATCTTTATTATATTTATTGATCCATCTCTACCACAGTGAAGTCCATTTTAATCTATAACACATACATTATTTGAAAAAATTTTATATCCAATCACAGAAAATAAATTCCATGTGGAAAACACTGCATCATTACATTTCTACAATATTTTCAATTTCACCAGTCTTGGTGAGGATAATACACCATGACATAATTCAGATATGCTCTGTTGCAGTGTTACAAACACTGCTATCAGGCCTTTGGCTCTCCTGATATTAAACATACTTGACCTCCTAATACATACCTCATTTTCCAAAATGTTTTACACAGGGCTCCCAGGATGTTAAGATTTTACGCTTTTCTCTCTTACCTCAGTGATAGCTCCTTGTCAGTCTCATTTGCTGTTTCCTCCTCATCAACACAAACTTTAATGATAGTTGGATTCAGGGCTCTGTCCTTGATCCTTTTACCTTAGTGTTGTACACATGCTTAGTAACCTCATTTACTTTCATGGCTTTAAATCACAGCTAATGACTTCCACAATTATATCTAGACCCAGATTTATCACTTGAGACCAAATCTTGCATATCCTACTTAATGTCTATATCTGGATGTCAATTAGGTATCTTAGGCTCAACATTTCCTAAGCATAATACCTAATCTCATTTTCCCTCAAAATTTGATCCACCTTCCGCATTTCCCTTTACAACTGATGGAAAATCCAGGCTTTCAGATGTGCAGATCTAAAACCTTGGAAAATTTTTTACTTCTCTCTGATCTTAATCTTTCATATCTAACAAGGTTTATTTTTTTTTTAACCTTGTAATTATCACCAGTATCTAATCACCTTTCCCATCTCCACTGACAAAAGCATCCTGCTCTGAGATATTTTCTTTCTTATCCAGATTATGGGAGGCAGCCTTGAATTGGCCTACTGTTTCTACTTTTGTTCCCCAAAGTATATTCTAAAAGCAACCCATTAGTAAATTTTAAAATTAAAATTTTTAAAAATTGTTGAAGGAATAAGAAAAAATATTTCAAAAATGCTTTCTGAATGAAAAAAATGAA
The DNA here is from genome assembly GCF_024542745.1 of Macaca thibetana thibetana. Lineage (NCBI taxonomy): Eukaryota > Metazoa > Chordata > Mammalia > Primates > Cercopithecidae > Macaca > Macaca thibetana. The sequence goes on from NC_065598.1 coordinate 57,183,007, forward strand.
TGAATAAGTCAAGAAATACCTGAACTTTAACTTAAGATTTTTATCTTCCATGAGCAACCATTTCATAATTCAAAAGCTGTGTTTATTATTATGCACTTATTTCTATTATAATAAAATTACTAGTGTCATGTTACATTTTCAACTCTTTAAAATTATTGAGCATATATTAACTCATTAGGCTAAATTTTATCTCTGTCAATGCTAATGCACATTTCTTGTCAATTACCTAAACCCTACAGTGTTTGTTTCCTGTTTCATGCATCAAAGATGCAAACTTGTCCCATAGACATCTCAGACTCAAGTCCAAAAATGAAAATGCCATTTTCTAGCATGTGTCTACCCATTTTTCTTATTCATTTCTTCCTCTCTCAGTGAATGACATCAGCATATATACCAAGTTTACCAAACCAGGAAGCTGAGCATTACCATTGTTTCCTTCATCTTCCTCTCTCCCACAAACATTTTTATCTACTCCTTTTTATCCCATCTGCTTATTTCCAAGTTCTATCCACCATGAAATTGCAACTCATAATCGATATCATCAGATATTTAGATCAGTGATTTCAAAGTTGACTGTGCATTGAAATTACCCAGAGTTGTTAAATTACATATTTTTTGGCTCTTACCTGCAAATTGTGATTCCGATGTTCAGGATTGAAGTCTAAGAATCTAATTTTTTTGGAAATTCTTTCAAGATTAGCATGACCTCATACCATAATTTGAAAACCACTAGTAAGTTCACAACAGCCCTAGTGCAAGCAACATAAATTAACAGAAAATGGGGGGATATAAAATAGAATTTTAAGTCTTGAGGTTGGCAAGAGTTTACTTGGTTACTGAATGAATATGGAGTTAAAAGAGAAAGCTCTGTCAAAAACAGGCCCAAGGTCTCAAAACTATGTCCCAGTTTTAAGAGAAAAGAACTAATAAAGAGAAAGGAGTCTTTCTAAGAGCAAGGTAAATTCAATTTGTGACATATTACATTTGAAATAACACTGGAGCAGCCAAAAGGATATACTAAGTAGTTGATTATGCTATACAGAAGATTGAAGTGGCTGGTAATGATTACATAGATAGATGTAGAGTTAACCAGTTAGAAGTGGAAGATGAAACTTTTGAAAAGATGAGCATGTTGAAAAAATATCAGGATCAACCTGTTAGGAGCTATTCCTAATCTCTTGTCCATTTATGTCACACCTCAAACCAGTTTCAGCCCTCAATCTCAGTTCCAGTCAAAACCGAGTGGTCACTAGTCCCTGACACACAAGAGTTATGCAACTGACAGGAACTGCAGTGATTGCATCTCCTTGACAATGACATGTTCCTCTGCTGAATACTGCTTTGTTCCCTCCTTTCATTTACTGGTCTTGATGCTAAGATTGGTGCTTGCCTTGTCTTTTGCCTATTTCTGATTCACAACTTCCCAAATCACAACAGACCTTGACTTCTATATTGTTTCACAATTGCAGTGGAGTGTTGAAGTCTCCCATTATTATTGTATGGGAGTCTAAGTCTCTTTGTAAGTCTCTAAGGACTTGCTTTATGAGTCTGGGTGCTCCTGTATTGGGTGCATATATATTTAGGATAGTTAGCTCTTCCTGTTGAATTGATCCCTTTACCATTATGTAATGGCCTTCTTTGTCTCTTTTGATCTTTGATGGTTTAAAGTCTGTTTTATCAGAGACTAGTATTGCAACCCCTGCTTTCTTTTGTTCTCCATTTGCTTGGTAAATCTTCCTCCATCCCTTTATTTTGAGCCTATGTATGTCTCTGTGTGTGAGATGGGTCTCCTGAATACAGCAGACTGATGGGTCTAGACTCTTTATCCAGTTTGCCAGTCTGTGTCTTTTAATTGGAGCATTTAGTCCATTTACACTTAAGGTTAAGATTGTTATGTGTGAACTTGATCCTGCCATTATGATATTAACTGGTTATTTTGCTCGTTAGTTGATGCAGTTTCTTCCTAGCCTCGATGGTCTTTACATTTTGGCATGTTTTTGCAATGGCTGGTACTGGTTGTTCCTTTCCATGTTGAGTGCTTCCTTCAGGGTCTCTTGTAAGGCAGGCCTAGTGGTGACAAAATCTCTAAGCATTTGCTTATCTGTAAAGGATTTTATTTCTCCTTCACTTATGAAACATAGTTTGGCTGGATATGAAATTCTGGGTTTAAAATTCTTTTCTTTAAGAATGTTGAATATTGGCCCCCACTCTCTTCTGGCTTGGAGAGTTTCTGCTGAGAGATCTGCTGTTAGTCTGATGGGCTTCCCTTTGTGGGTAACCCGACCTTTCTCTCCGGCTGCCCTTAAGATTTTTTCCTTCATTTCAACTTTGGTGAATCTGGAATTATGTGTCTTGGAGTTGCTCTTCTCGAGGAGTATCTTTGTGGCATTCTCTGTATTTCCTGGATTTGAATGTTGGCCTGCCCTACTAGGTTGGGGAAGTTCTCATTTGCTTGATTACCTGACTCTGTATCACATTATCCCAAACAGTGCAATCAGCAGGGTTGTTTAGCTATCATTTTAATGTGAATCATTTCATTATTTAATATGAACCTTTTTCCTGTTACAAGAAGGACAGATTTTTATTGAACCTTTGTAATAATTATATTGCCACAAAAAGAACACTCAATAAGAGTTCCTGAGTTCTTGAAGGATCAGGTAGAAAGAAAAAAAGAAATGTTTTATTTCTGTTTATGAAAACAAAAGTTACTAAACTGTTATGAGTTATAGATGGCAAAACAGAAAAGAGAAAATAGTTCCTTATATTCAGAACATTGAGCATTAAAACATCAGCAATATTCCAAACACAATGTATATCGTTTTATCAGTTTATTTAGTCTCATGTAATTAATTATTGTTCTGCTTGATCTCAGGTTGGCAGTTCAATGAAATCATCAGCTTGCCCACTAAAGTTCTAGCAATTGTGACTCAGTTCAGTAGTATGCTGTCTAAGCAATACCATCAGAAGCATATACCCCAGAATACTTCAATCTCTTTGTGGCTGTAACTGTTTGCAAGGGCTTTTAGGGAAGCGTCAGATTGAAACAGCAATTAGCTCTGGGTGATGAAAGGCTTAAAATGGCCGTAGTTAAAGATCTGATGGAAATTTGTTGGATAAAAAATTGGTTGTTTTTATGGCATACATTTAAAAATAATGAATTATGACTAATAAATTTATAGCATTATGATATTGTCTAATATTAGGCAAGAAACAATAGAAATATTATGAGCAGCAGGACATTGGCAAATTTCTAAGAACATACAATTTCTTATTTTTAAAATTTTATTTATTTTTTATTTATTTATTTTTTAATTTATTTATTATTATTATACTTTAAGTTGTAGGGTACATGTGCATAACGTGCAGGTTTGTTACATATGTATACTTGTGCCATGTTGCTGTGCTGCACCCATCAACTTGTCATTTACATCAGGTATAACTCCCAATGCAATCCCTCCCCTCTCCCCCCTCCCCATGACAGGCCCCTGTGTGTGATGTTCCCCTTCCTGAGTCCAAGTGATCTCATTGTTCAGTTCCCACCTATGAGTGAGAACATGCGGTGTTTGGTTTTCTGTTCTTCTGATAGTTTGCTAAGAATGATGGTTTCCAGCTGCATCCATGTCCCTACAAAGGACACAAACTCATCCTTTTTGATGGCTGCATAGTAATCCATGGTGTATATATGCCACATTTTCTTAATCCAATCTGTCACTGATGGACATTTGGGTTGATTCCAAGTCTTTGCTATTGTGAATAGTGCTGCAATAAACATACGAGTGCATGTGTCTTTATAGCAGCATAATTTATAATCCTTTGGGTATATACCCAGTAATGGGATGGCTGGGTCATATGGTACATCTAGTTCTAGATCCTTGAGGAATCGCCATACTGTTTTCCATAATGGTTGAACTAGTTTACAATCCCACCAACAGTGTAAAAGTGTTCCTACTTCTCCACATCCTCTACAGCACCTGTTGTTTCCTGACTTTTGAATGATTGCCATTCTAACTGGTGTGAGATGGTATCTCATTGTGGTTTTGATTTGCATTTCTCTGATGGCCAGTGATGATGAGCATTTTTTCATGTGTCTGTTGGCTGTCTGAATGTCTTCTTTTGAGAAATGTCTGTTCATATCCTTTGCCCACTTTTTGATGGGGTTGTTTGTTTTTTTCTTGTAAATTTGTTTGAGTTCTTTGTAGGTTCTGGATATTAGCCCTTTGTCATACGAGTAGATTGCAAAAATTTTCTCCCATTCTATAGGTTGCCTGTTCACTCTGATGGTAGTTTCTTTTGCTGTGCAGAAGCTCTTTAGTTTAATGAGATCCCATTTGTCAATTTTGGCTTTTGCTGCCGTTGCTTTTGGTGTTTTAGACATGAAGTCTTTGCCCATGCCTATGTCCTGAATGGTATTACCTAGGTTTTACTCTAGGATTTTTATGGTATTAGGTCTAACATTTAAGTCTCTAATCCATCTTGAATTAATTTTCGTATAAGGAGTAAGGAAAGGATCCAGTTTCAGCTTTCTACTTATGGCTAGCCAATTTTCTCAGCACCATTTATTAAATAGGGAATCCTTTCCCCATCTCTTGTTTCTCTCAGGTTTGTCAAAGATCAGATGGCTGTAGATGTGTGGTATTATTTCTGAGGACTCTGTTCTGTTCCATTGGTCTATATCTCTGTTTTGGTACCAGTACCATGCTGTTTTGGTTACTCTAGCCTTGTAGTATAGTTTGAAGTCAGGCAGCATGATGCCTCCAGCTTTGTTCTTTTGACTTAGGATTGTCTTGGAGATGCGGGCTCTTTTTTGGTTCCATATGAACTTTAAAGCACTTTTTTCCAATTCTGTGAAGAAACTCATTGGTAGCTTGATGGGGATGGCATTGAATCTATAAATTACCTTGGGCAGTATGGCCATTTTCACAATATTGATTGTTCCTATCCATGAGCATGGTATGTTCTTCCATTTGTTTGTGTCCTCTTTTATTTCACTGAGCAGTGGTTTGTAGTTCTCCTTGAAGAGGTCCTTTACATCCCTTGTAAGTTGGATTCCTAGGTATTTGATTCTCTTTGAAGAAATTGTGAATGGAATTTCATTCCTGATTTGGCTCTCTGTTTGTCTGTTACTGGTGTATAAGAATGCTTGTGATTTTTGCACATTAATTTTGTATCCTGAGACTTTGCTGAAGTTGCTTATCAGCTTAAGGAGATTTTGGGCTGAGACAATGGGGTTTTCTAAACAGGGACAGTTTGACTTCTTCTTTTCCTAACTGAATACCCTTGATTTCTTTCCCTTGCCTAATTGCCCTAGCCAGAACTTCCAACACTATGTTGAATAGGAGTGGTGAGAGAGGGCATCCCTGTCTTGTGCCAGTTTTCAAAGGGAATTTTTCCAGTTTTTTCCCATTCAGTATGATATTGGTTGTGGGTTTGTCATAAATAGCTGTTATTATTTTGAGGAACGTTCCATCAATACTGAATTTATTGAGCGTTTTTAGCATGAAGGGCTGTTGAATTTTGTCAAAAGCCTTTTCTGCATCTATTGAGATAATCATGTGGTTCTTGTCTTTGGTTCTGTTTATATGCTGGATTATGTTTATTGATTTGCGAATGTTGAACCAGCCTTGCATCCCAGGGATGAAGCCCACTTGATCATGGTGGATTAGCTTTTTGATGTGTTGCTGAATCCGGTTTGCCAGTATTTTATTGAGGATTTTTGCATCGATGTTTATCAGGGATATTGGTCTAAAATTCTCTTTTTTTGTTGTATCTCTGCCAGGCTTTGGTATCAGGATGATGTTGGCCTCATAAAATGAGTTAGGGAGGATTCCCTCTTTTTCTATTGATTGGAATAGTTTCAGAAGGAATGGTACCAACTCCTCCTTGTACCTCTGGTAGAATTCAGCTGTGAATCCATCTAGTCCTGGACTTTTTTTGGTTGGTAGGCTATTAATTATTGCCTCAATTTCAGAGCCTGCTATTGGTCTATTCAGGGATTCAAATTCTTCCTGGTTTAGTCTTGGAAGAGTGTAAGTGTCCAGGAAATTATCCATTTCTTCTAGATTTTCCAGTTTATTTGCGTAGAGGTGTTTATAGTATTCTCTGATGGTAGTTTGTATTTCTGTGGGGTCGGTGGTGATATCCCCTTTATCATTTTTAATTGCATCGATTTGATTCTTCTCTCTTTTCTTCTTTATTAGTCTTGCTAGTGGTCTGTCATTTTTGTTGATCTTTTCAAAAAACCAACTCCTGGATTCATTGATTTTTTGGAGAGTTTTTTGTGTCTCTATCTCCTTCAGTTCTGCTCTGATCTTAGTTATTTCTAGTCTTCTGCTAGCTTTCGAATGTGTTTGCTCTTGCTTCTCTAGTTCTTTTAATTGTGATGTTAGAGTGTCAATTTTAGATCTTTCCTGTTTTCTCTTGTGGGCATTTAGTGCTATAAATTTTCCTCTACACACTGCTTTAAATGTGTCCCAGAGATTCTGGTATGTTGTATCTTTGTTCTCATTGGTTTCAAAGAACATCTTTATTTCTGCCTTCATTTCGTTATGTACCCAGTAGTCATTCAGGAGCAGGTTGTTCAGTTTCCATGTAGTTGAGCGGTTTTGATTGAGTTTCTTAGTCCTGAGTTCTAGTTTGATTGCACTGTGGTCTGAGAGACAGTTTGTTATAATTTCTGTTCTTGTACATTTGCTGAGGAGTGCTTTACTTCCAATTACGTGGTCGGTTTTGGAGTAAGCACGATGTGGTGTTGAGAAGAATGTATATTCTGTTGATTTGGGGTGGAGAGTTCTATAGATGTCTATTAGGTCTGCTTGCTGCAGAGATGAGTTCAATTCCTGGATATCCTTGTTAACTTTCTGTCTCGTTGATCTGTCTAATGTTGACAGTGGAGTGTTGAAGTCTCCCATTATTATTGTATGGGAGTCTAAGTCTCTTTGTAAGTCTCTAAGGACTTGCTTTATGAGTCTGGGTGCTCCTGTATTGGGTGCATATATATTTAGGATAGTTAGCTCTTCCTGTTGAATTGATCCCTTTACCATTATGTAATGGCCTTCTTTGTCTCTTTTGATCTTTGATGGTTTAAAGTCTGTTTTATCAGAGACTAGTGTTGCAACCCCCGCTGTTCTTTGTTCTCCATTTGCTTGGTAAATCTTCCTCCATCCCTTTATTTTGAGCCTATGTATGTCTCTGTGTGTGAGATGGGTCTCCTGAATACAGCAGACTGATGGGTCTTGACTCTTTATCCAGTTTGCCAGTCTGTGTCTTTTAATTGGAGCATTTAGTCCATTTACACTTAAGGTTAAGATTGTTATGTGTGAACTTGATCCTGCCATTATGATATTAACTGGTTATTTTGCTCGTTAGTTGATGCAGTTTCTTCCTAGCCTCGATGGTCTTTACATTTTGGCATATTTTTGCAATGGCTGGTACCGGTTGTTCCTTTCCATGTTTAGTGCTTCCTTCGGGGTCTCTTGTAAGGCAGGCCTGGTGGTGACAAAATCTCTAAGCATTTGCTTATCTGTAAAGGATTTTATTTCTCCTTCACTTATGAAACTTAGTTTGGCTGGATATGAAATTCTGGGTTTAAAATTCTTTTCTTTAAGAATGTTGAATATTGGCCCCCACTCTCTTCTGGCTTGGAGAGTTTCTGCCGAGAGATCTGCTGTTAGTCTGATGGGCTTCCTTTTGTCTGTAACCCGACCTTTCTCTCTGGCTGCCCTTAAGATTTTTTCCTTCATTTCAACTTTGGTGAATCTGGCAATTATGTGTCCTGGAGTTGCTCTTCTCGTGGAGTATCTTTGTGGCGTTCTCTGTATTTCCTGGATTTGAATGTTGGCCTGCCCTACTAGGTTGGGGAAGTTCTCCTGGATGATATCCTGAAGAGTGTTTTCCAACTTGGTTCCATTTTCTCCCTCACTTTCAGGCACCCCAATCAGACGTAGATTTGGTCTTTTTACATAATCCCATACTTCTTGCAGGCTTTGTTCATTTCTTTTTCTTCTTTTTTCTTTTGGTTTCTCTTCTCGCTTCATTTCATTCATTTGATCCTCAATCGCAGATACTCTTTCTTCCAGTTGATCGAGTCGGTTACTGAAACTTGTGCACTTGTCACGTATTTCTCGTGTCATGGTTTTCATCTCTTTCATTTCGTTTATGACCTTCTCTGCATTAATTACTCTAGCCATCAATTCTTCCACTTTTTTTTCAAGATTTTTAGTTTCTTTGTGCTGGGTACGTAATTCCTCCTTTAGCTCTGAGAAATTTGATGGACTGAAGCCTTCTTCTCTCATCTCATCAAAGTCATTCTCCGTCCAGCTTTCATCCGTTGCTGGCGATGAGCTGCGCTCCTTTGCCGGGGGAGATGCGCTCTTATTTTTTGAATTTCCAGCTTTTCTGCCCTGCTTTTTCCCCATCTTTGTGGTTTTATCTGCCTCTGGTCTTTGATGATGGTGATGTACTGAAGGGGTTTTGGTGTAGGTGTCCTTCCTGTTTGATAGTTTTCCTTCTAACAGTCAGGACCCTCAGCTGTAGGTTTGTTGGAGATTGCTTGAGGTCCACTCCAGACCCTGTTTGCCTGGGTATCAGCAGCAGAGGCTGCAGAAGATAGAATATTTCTGAACAGCGAGTGTACCTGTCTGATTCTTGCTTTGGAAGCTTCCTCTCAGGGGTGTACTCCACCCTGTGAGGTGTGGGGTGTCAGACTGCCCCTAGTGGGTGATGTCTCCCAGTTAGGCTACCCAGGGGTCAGGGACCCACTTGAGCTGGGAGTCTGTCCCTTCTCAGATCTCAACCTCCGTGTTGGGAGATCCACTGCTCTCTTCAAAGCTGTCAGAGTCCTTTGCGTCTGCAGAGGTTTCAGCTCTGTTTGTTATTGCCCTGTCCCCAGAGGTGGAGTCTACAGTGACAGGCAGGTTTCCTTGAGCTGCTGTGAGCTCCACCCAGTTCGAGCTTCCCAGCAGCTTTGTTTACCTACTTAAGCCTCAGCAATGGCGGGCGCCCCTCCCCCAGCCTCGCTGCTGCCTTGCCGGTAGATCACAGACTGCTGTGCTAGCAATGAGGGAGGCTCAGTGGGTGTGGGACCCTCCCGGCCAGGTGTGGGATACGATCTCCTGGTGTGCCTGTTTGCTTAAAGCGCAGTATTGGGGTGGGAGTTACCCGATTTTCCAGGTGTTGTGTGTCTCAGTTCCCCTGGCTAGGAAAAGGGATTCCCTTCCCCCTTGTGCTTCCCAGGTGAGGCAATGCCTCGCCCTGCTTCAGCTCTTGCTGGTCGGGCTGCAGCAGCTGACCAGCACTGATCGTCCGGCACTACCCAATGAGATGAACCCAGTACCTCAGTTGAAAATGCAGAAATCACCGGTCTTCTGTGTCGCTCGCGCTGGGAGTTGGAGACTGGAGCTGTTCCTATTCGGCCATCTTGCTCCGCCCCCCCTGCAATTTTCTTCCAGAATAGTTATTATGAACATTGCATAAATAACAGATGTTGGCAAGCATGCAGAGAACAAGGAATGCATATTTAATGTTGATGCAAATGCAAATTAGTACAGCCTTTATGTAAAACAGCATAGAGATTTCTCAAAGGTCTAAAAATAGAATTATCATTTGAGTCAACAATTCCACTACTGAATATCCACACCCTTAAAATAAACAAAAAACAAACAAAAAAAAACAATTATATAAACAGACACCTGCACTCATATGTTTATTGCGGCACATTAACAATAGCAAGGATACTGAATCAACCTAAGTGTGTCAATGAATGAATGGATAAAGAAAATATTACATATACAAATAATGAAATACTATTCAGCCATAAAAATTTAAATCATTTCTTTTGCAACAACATGGATTGACGTGGAGGCCATTATCTTAAGTGAAACAATTCAGACATAGAAAGTCAAATTCCACTTTTTCGCTTATAAATGACAGCAAAATAATGTGTATACATGGAAACAAAGTGTGAATCATAGATATTGTAAGAGCGGAAGAGTGAGAGAGAGAGATAATAGATAACTTAATGGATACAATGTACATTATTCAAGTGATTGTTACACTAAAATACTTCGCCTCTATACAATATATACATGTAACAAGCTGCACTTGTATAATTTAAATTTATACAAATAAAAAATAATCAAAAGACAAATGATAGCATGTTTCCTTAAAATGATCTAATTTAGAACAGCATAACAGAACCTAAATGCTTAACCTAAATTTAACCAAGGAGGCGAAAGATCCATACACCGCAAGCTATAAAACATTGGTTGAAAAAATTGTAGTAGATACAAATAAATAGAAATATACCTGTGTTCATGTATAAGAAAAATTAATATTGTGTTAAATGTCCATACTAGCCAAAGCCATCTCCAGATTGAACGCAACACCTTTCAAAATTTCAATGCCATTTGTCACAGAAAAAAAAATCTTAGAATTCATATGAAACCACAAATAACTAAGAAAGCCAGCTGCAGAGTGGTGCAAGATGGCATAATAGAAGGCTCCACTAATTTTCCCCTCTCAAGGACACCAATTTAACCACTATCTACACAAAGAACCAGAACTCAGGTGAGCACTCACAGTACCTGGTTTTCACTTCATATCACTGAAAGAAACACTAATGAGATAGAAAAAACACCGTTGAATGGCCAATGCAACACTTCTGCCATCCCCCAGCAGCAGTGGGGGGGTGCATAGAGCGTTTCTGTGTGCAGAGAAGAGATCACAGTATTTGTGAGGCATTGAACTCATTTCTGCCCTAATATAACAGAAAACAAAACTGGACCAAAATTAGCTTATGGCTGCCCACGGAGGGAGCATTTAAACTATCCCTAGCCAGAGAGGAATTGGTGATACCAGAAATCTGAACTTAAGTTTCTGCAAGTCTTACCACCACAGGCTAAAATGCACTGGAGCCACAAATAAACTTGAAAGGAAGTTAAAGCCACAAGGACTGAAAATCCTAGGTGAGTCCCAGTGTTGAACTGGGAACTGAGACAGTGGACTGAAGGGGACACATGGCAGCTAAGGGAGTGCTGGCATCACTCCTCACCTAACTCCAGGGTGCACAGCTTAAGGCTCCAAAAGGACCCCATCTCTCCATATGAGGAGAGGAGAGGGAAGAGTGGGGATGACGTTGTCTTTCATCTTGGATACCAACTCAGTAACAGTTGAATACCAACACAGTAACAGTAGGATATGTCACTGGTCAGAGACATGAGGAAATTTTCAAAGACCTAGATCCTGGTTGACATTTCTAGTCACAGGTTTGACCAGAAGGGAACGTGCTGCCCTGAAGAGAAAGATCCAGTCCGGGCAGGATTTATTAACTTCTAACTGAAGAACTCTTGGTCCCTGAATGGCTAGTAGCAATGCCCAGGTACCTTGTTGAGAACCTTGAGTGAGACCCACAGACTTGCAGGTTTTAGGTGAAACTCAACACACTTCAAACAATGGTGGCTATGGAGCAAAACTCCACTCATCTCAGAGAAGTAGAGGAAAAAGCAAGGGGACATTGTCTTGCACATTAGGTGTCAACTTGTCTACAGGGGAATACAGCACCACCACAGGGGAGCCCATTGTCTTGTAGAGTGGGTCCCAGGCAGGGCAGCATTCACTACAAGCTGACTGAAGAGACCTTGGGTCTTCAGGGAAAGTCAGTGATAGCCTCATGGGCCTGTGGTGGAAGTGGTCATGGAGTGAGGTTCCTCTGCCTTTGGAAAGGGGAGAGAAGACTGGAAAGAACTATCTTTTGGTTTGAGTTCCAGTTCAGCCACAGTACAATAGAACATCAGGTAACTTTCTAAGTTTGTTGACTAATTCATGACACCTGAATGGCACCTCAGGACATGTCCAGGTAAGGGGAAACCTGTCACACTAAACAGAAAGACACAGGCCTGGCTGATTTTGCCACTTGGTGATTGTAGAGCCTCAGGACTTTGAGCTAACATAAGCAGTAGCCAGAAAGTGTTTCAGCAGGCCTCAGGTGAGACCCTGTGATGTGCAGGCTTCAGGTCTGAACCATCCGTAATACTGGTGGTGGCCACAAGGGTGCCTGTGTCTGTCACACCACTCCCAGCTCCAGGTGGCTCAGAAGAAAAAGAGAGACTCTATCCATTTGGGAGAAAGTAAAAAAAGAGGGCAAGAGTCTCTGCCTGGTAATATAAATAATTCATCTGGACTTGTCCAAGACCATCAGAGTGGTACTGCAAGAACCACAACATTACTGGGGTTGAAGTGCCCCCTAAAGCAGACACAACTTAGATTACAACACCTAAGTCCTTTAAAATATCTGGAAAGTCATCTCAGGAAGGACAGGCACAAGCAAACCCAGACTGCAAAAACTGCAATAAATGGATAGCTATTTAATGCCCAGGAACTAGAAAATATCTACAAGTATCAAAATCATACAGGAAATCAGAAACTCACCTAATGAACTAAATTAGTCACCAGAGACAAATCCTGAAAAAGCAGAGACATGTGACCTTTCAGACAGATAATTCAAAATAACTATGTTGAGGAAACTCAAAGAATTTCGAGATAACACAGAGAAAGTTTCAGAACTTTATCAGATAAATTTAACAAAGAAATTGAAATAATTAAAAAGAATTAAGCAGAAATTCTGGAACTGAAAAAATCCAATTTCCATACTGAATAATACATTAGAGTCTTTTAATAGCAGAATCTAACAGAATAAAGAATTAGTGAACTTGAAGACAGTTTATTTGAAAATACACAGTAAGAGAAGACAAAAGAAAAAAGAATAAAAAACAATGAATCATGCCTACTGGATTAAGAAAATAACTCAAAAGGGCAAAACTAAGAGTTATTGGCCTTAAAGAGGAGGTAGAGAAAGAGATTAAGGTAGATAGTTTATTCACAGGAATAGTAAAGGTGACATTCTAAACCTAGAGAAAGATATCAATATCCAAGTACAAAAAGGATATAGAATGCCAAGCAGATTTAACCCAAATAAGACTAATTCAAGGCATTTAATAATTAAACTCTGAAAGGTCAAAGAAAAGGAAGGCTCCTGAAAGCAACAAGAGAAAAGAAACAAGTAATATAAAATGGATCTCCAATATGTCTGGCAGCACACTCTTCAGATGAAACCTTACAGGTCAGGAGAGAATGACATGACATACTTAAACTTCTGAAATAAAAAATCCTTTTCCCCTGTAGTAGTATATCTGGCAAAAATGTCTTTCACACATGAAGGAAAGATAAAGACTCTCTCAGGAAAACAAAAGCTGTGGTATTTCATCAACACCAGACATCACCTACAAGAAATGCTAAAGGAGGTACATCAGTAAGAAAGAAAAGATGAACAATAAGCAATAATCTGAAGTTCCAAAACTCACTGGAAATAGTAAGTGCACAGAAATACACAGAATATTACAGCACTCTAACTGTTGTGTAAACTACTCTTATTCTAAGTAGAAAGACTAAATGATGAACCAATAAAAAAAAATAACTACAACAAGCATTTAAAACAAAGATGGGAATATAACATATAAGTAGTAACAATAATAAATTAAAACTAGGAGACAAATTTAAGGCACAGAGTCCTTATTCATTTTTTTAGCTTGTTTGTTTATGCAAACAATGTTAAATTGTTATCAGCTTAAAATAATGGGTTATAAGATAGCATTTGCGATTTTCATGGTAACCTCAAATCAAAAAACATCAAATGGACACAAAAATAATAAAAAGCAAGAAACAAAGCCATATAACCAGAGAAAATGACTTCCCCAAAAAGGAAGACAGGAAGTAAGGAAAGAATAAAGAGATGACAAAACAACAAGAAAATAAATAACAAAATGGTAGGAGTGAATCCTTACTTATCAAAAATAACATTAAATGTAAATACACTAAACTCACCAATCAAATGACATAAAGTGACTCGATGGATGAAAAAACAAACAAGATGCATTGATCTGTTGCCTACAAGAAACACACTTCACCTATAAAGACACACATGAACTGAAAATAAAGGCAAGGGAAAGGATATTACATTACAATGAAAATCAAAATAAAAGAGAAGAAGTAGCTATACTTATATCAGAAAAAACATATTTCAAGACAAAGACTATAAAAACACACAAAGAAGGTCACTATCTAATGATAAAGGGGTCAACTAAGCAAAAGAACATAAAAAATTTAAATATATATGCACCCAACACTGGAACAGCCAGATGTGTAAAAGAACTGTTATTAGAGCTAAGGAGAGACATAGGCTCCAATACAATAATAGCTGAGACTTCAACACTCTGCTTTCAGCATTGGACAGATCTTTCAGACAGAAAATTAACAAAGAATCATCATATTCAATCTGGACTAGAGGAGAAATGGATCTAATAGATATTTACAGAACATTTCATTCAATGGCTGCAGAATACACACAGTGTTCCTTAGTACATGGATTATTTTTGAGGATAGATCATATATTAGGTCACAAAACACATCTTTAAACATTCAAAAAAGAAATATTATGAACATCTTATCTGATCACAATATAATAAAACTAGAAATCAATAACAAGAAGAATTTTGGAAACTATGCAAATACATGGAAATTAAACAATATAGTCTTAAATGACCAGTGAATCAATAAAAACAATTAAGAAGTAAATTGTAAAATTGTGGGAAACAAATGATAATAGAAACACAACATACCAAAACCTAGGGAATACTACAAAAGCAGTACTAAGAGGGAAGTTTATAGCCAAAAGTGCCTACATTGGAAAATAATAAGAATTCTTCAAATAAACAACCTGATGATACAGCTTAAAGAACTAGAATAGCAATAGCAAATGAAACACAAAATTAGTAGAAGAAAAGACATAATAAAAGTCAAAGCAGCAATAAATGAAATTGAAATGAATAAAGTACTACAAAAATCAATAAAACAAAAAATTGCTTTTAGAAAAGTTAAAAAAAAATTGACACACCTTTAAGCAGAATAAGAAAAAAGATAGAAGATCCAAATAAATAAAATCAGATATTAAAAAGGAGACATTACAACTGGTACTGCAGAAATTCAAAGGATTATTAGTAGCTACTATGAGAAACCATATGTAAATAAATTGGAAAATCTAGAAGAAATGAACAAATTCCTAATACAAAAATACTACCAAAATTGAACCAGGAAGAAACCCAAAACCTGAAGAGACCAATAACAAATAACGAGATCAAAACCATAATAAAAAAAAATCTCTCTAAAGAAAAGCCTGCAACCCAATGGATTCACTGTTGATTTCAACCAAACATTTAAAAAAGAATTAATATTGATCCTACTCAAACTATCTCTAAAAATAGAGAAGAAAATACTTCAAAACTCATTCTACAAGGCCAGTATTACCGTGACACCAAAACTAGACAAAGAAATATCCCAAAAAAGAAAACTAAAGGCCAATATTGCTGATGAATATTAATGCAAAAATCCCCAACAAAATATTAGCTAACTAAATTCAACAATACATTAAAAAGATCACTTATCATGACCAAGTGGGATTTATCCCTAGAATGCAAGGATGGTTCAACATACACAAATAAATCAATGTGGTATATCACATCAACAAAATGAAGAATGAAAACGATACAATCATTTCAACTAATGTTGAAAAAGCATTTGATAAAATCCAACATCTCTTCCTGATAAAAACCCTCAAAAATCTGGGTACAGAAGGAACATATTTCAACACAATAAAAGCCATATATGATAGACTCACACTGGTATCATACTAAATGGGGGAAAACTGAAAGCCTCTCCTCTAAGGTCTGGAACACAACAAGGATGCTCACTTGACCCGTGTTGTTCAACATAGTACTGGGAGTCTTTGATAGAACAATCAGACAAGAAAAATAAGGGGCATCAAAATTGAAATGGAAGAAGTCAAAGTGTCCTTGCTTGTAGATGATATGAGATTGTATTTGGAAAAATCTAAGGACTTCACAAAAAAAAAGTATTAGAGCTATTAACCAAATTCCAAAAAGTTGCAGGATACAAAATCAATACACAAAATTAGTAGCATTTTTATGTGCCAACAGTCAACGATGTGAAAAAGTAAAAAGGCAATCCCATTTGCAATAGCCAAAACTAATGTTAGATACTTAGGAATTAACTCAACCAAATAAGTGGAAGACATGCACAATAAAAATCATAAAACACTGAGAAAATAAATTGAACTGGAAAAATGGAAAAATATTTTGTTTATGGATTGGAAGTATTGATCTTGTTAAAATGCTTATAATGCCCAAAGCAATATAAAGATTGAATGCAATACCTATCAAAATATCAATGACAGTCTTCACAAAAATATTTTAAATATTCTAAAATTTATATAAAGCCATACAAGATGCAGAATAGCCAAAACTATCCTGAGCAAAAGAAAGAAAACTAGAGGAATCATATTACCCGACTTCAAATTAACTTCAGAGGAATAGAAATCAAAATAGCATGGTACTGGCATAAAAACAGACACGTAGACCAATGGAACAGAATAGAGAACCCAGAAACAAATCCACACACCTACAGTGCACTAATGTTCAACTAAGGTGACAATAACATACACTAGAAAAAAGACACTCTTTTCAATAAATGGTGCTAGGAAAATGATATATCCAGAATAATAAAACTGGAATCCTGTCTTTTGCCATATACAAAAATCACACCAAAATGGATTCAAGACATACATCTAAAACCTTAAACTATGAAATTCTTACAATAAAACATTGGGAAAAATCTCCAGGACATTGGTTTGGACAAAAATTTTTCGAGCAATACACCACAAGCATAGGAAATCAAAACAAAAATAGACAAATGTGATCATATCAAGTTAAAAAGCTACTGTGCAGCAAAAGAAAACAATCAGCAAAGTGAAGAGACAACCCACAGAATGAAAGAATATGTTTGAAAACTGCCCATCTGTCAAGGGATTAATAATCAGAATATATGAGGATATCAAACACTGTATTTAAAAATTAATAATCAGATTAAAAATGAAAAAAATATTTGAAGAGGCATTTCTCAAAAAAGACATACAAATGGCAAATAGGCATGTGAAAAATGCTCAACATGATTTATAATCAGAGAAATACAAGTCAAACATTTCAAATGGCTTTTATCCAAAACTCACGCAATAACAAATGTTGGTGAGGATGTGGAGATAAAGAAACCCTCATACACTGTTAATGGGAATGTATATTAGTACAACCATTATAAAGAACAGTTTGGAGGTTTCCTCAAAACACTAAAAATTGAGGTACCCTGTGATCTAGCAATCCCACCTCTGGGTATATATCCAAAACAATGAAAATCAGTATATTGAAGAGCTATGTCCACTCCTATGTTTTTGGCAACACTGTTTACAATAGCAAAGATTTGGAGCAACCTAAGTGTCCATCAACAGATAAATGGCTAAAGAAAATGTGGCCCATATACACAGTGAAGTACTATTTAGCCATAAAAAATGAGATTCTGTCATTTGCAACAACATGGATGGAACTGGGTCATTATGCTAAGTGAAATAAGACAGGCAGTGAAGGATTACCATTACATGCTTTCATTTACTTCTGGGATCTAACAATCAAAGCAACTAAACCCATTGAGATAAGAGTATAGAAGAATAGTTACCAGATGCTGGGAAGGGTAATATGAGGGTAGCTTGAGGTGGGGATGCTTAATGAGTAGGAAAAAAATGGAAAGAATGTATAAGACCTAATATTTAATAGCAACTCAATAGGGTGACTACAGTTAATAACAATTGTATTGTACATTTAAAAATTACTAAAAGAGTATAATTGGATTGTTCTTAACACAAAGGATAAATGCTTGGAAGGATAGGTGCCTCATTTTACATGATGTGATAATTATGTATCGCATGCTTGTATCAAAACATCCCATGTACCCATAAACATATATGCTATGTAAGACCTAAATTAAAATAAAAGATTTTTAAATGTAGGTAAACCAATCATGCTCAAAAAGAATGAATCTGGATGCATCACAATTTTCAATTTCAAACTATATTATGAAACTATAAATCACAACAGTATAGTACTGGTATAAAAACAGGCACATAGGCCAATAGATCAGAACAGAGTGTGGAAACATATGATAAGCTATTCTTTGACGAGACCATTGATAATATATAATGGGTAAATGATATTTTCTGTAATAAGTGGTGGTGGGAAACATGATACCACATGCAAATGGATGAAATTGAACAGTTTTTATAAACTATATAAAAATCAATTTAAATGTGTTAACTTAAAAAATATACTTGAAACAATAAAACTTGTAAAAAAAAGACTTACAAGGAAACCTCTTTGTCGTTGGTCTCAGCAATGATTTTTAAAAATTTCACACTGAATGCAGAGACAAAAAAGAATAAAATAAGCAAATGGGACCACTTCAAACTAGTACGTGTCTGCATAGCAAAAGAAACTCAACATAATGAAAAGGCAATTTACAGACTAGAGAAAAATACTTGTAAAGCCCATATCTGATAATGGGCAATATCCAATACATATGTAACTCATATTGGCTAAAAAGAACAAAATTAAAATAACCTGATTTAAAAATGTGCAAAGGACATAAATAAGCTTTTCCAAAGGCATACAAATGGCTGACAGGTATATGAAAAGGTGCTCAAAATTACTAATGATCAGGCATATGAAAGTCAAAACCACAATGGGATATCACCTCACACCTGTTAGAATAGCTATTCTCAAAAAGGAAAGAGTGTTGTCAAAATGGTAAAAGAAGGAGAACTCTTATACAGTGCTTGGGGGAATGTAAATTGGTTCAACCATTATGGGAAATAGCATGGTGATTACTCAAAACACTAAAAATATTAAAAATAGACCTACCATAAGATCTAGCAACATACTTCTGGGTATCTATTCAAAGTAAACAAAATCAGTATCTTAGGAGGTATTTGTACTCTCTTGTTTGTTGCAACATTATTCACAATGATGACAATATAAAAACAATGTAAGTGTCCATGATGCATATACATATATAGCTATATATATAATAAAGTATTATTCGGACATTAAAAAAGAAAATCCTGCCATTTGCAACAACATGCATGAACCTTGGGTACATTAGAATAACTGAAAGAATCCAGATACAGAAAGACAAATATTTTATGATCTCATTTATATGAGAAATCTAAAGAATCTAGCTCAGAATGACATATTAGTCTAATTTTTACTTGATGACCGGTGGCTGGGAAAAAATAGACAGGGCACGGTGGCTCACCCTTGTAATCCCAGCACTTTGGGAGGCTGAGGCAGGTGTATCACCTGAGGTCAGGAGTTAAAGACCAGCCTGATCAATGTGGCGAAACCCCATCTTTAGTAAAAATACAAAAATTAGCCAGGCGTGGTGGAGCGCACCTATAGTACCAGCTACTCTGGAGGCTCAGGCAGGAGAATCGTTTGAACCCAGGAGGCAGAGGTTGCAATGAGCTGAGATTGTGCCACTGCACTCCAGCCTGGGTAACAGAGTGAGACTCCATCTCAAAAAAATAATAAAAACAATATAATAGATAGTGGTTCTCCTGTTATCAGATGAATAAGCCCTGGAGACCTAATATACAGCATAGTGACTATAGTTAACAATACTGTATTTTATACCTAAAATTTCCTAAGAGAGTAGATTTCAGGTGTTTTTACCACACACACACAGATTCACACAGACACACACACTCACATGTGAGGTGATGGATTATGTTAATTAGCATTATTAGGATTATGTTAATTAGCATGATTGTGGTAATCATTTCAGAACACAATGTATACAACTACCAAAACATCATTTTGTACTCCCTAAATATGTACAATATATTGTACTCCCTAAATTGTACGCTGTACTCCCTAAATATGTACAATGTATACATCTATCAAAACATCATATTGTACTCCCTAAACGTGTACTTTATGTCAATCATACATTAATAAAGCTGAACAAAAAAGATACATATAAAATACCAATTAAATGTTATTTTATGATCATGTGTATAAAAGACATCCAGATTTTTCTGAGCCATGTGCCCATCTTGTCCACAACCACACAACTATGGTTATTTCAAGCAAAGTCTAGGTGCCACTGTTTTGGCATATAAAATAAGAAATTGTCTAATTATTATCGTGGCCTTCTACATGTACTAAAATACAGGACTGCTCATTTTTACAGTTAATGTTGGACTTTTATGTGGTTAATGTGTTGGACTTAAGTTGGAACATTTTATCTTTCTTCCTAGAACTCCTACATATTAATTGAATACATACGGTGGCCTGAAAAAAAAAAGGTTTACTTTTTAGTAATAGTCAAAGTTTTAAAAAACATATAAAATTATGTTTTAAAATAGATGATGGATTGTATATCTACAAATATATTGCACTCCTTGTTTGCTCTAATTATGTCATCTAGTAAATATCATTATGTGTGTGTCTTTGTGCATGTTCTCTCTGAGTGTGTGTGTGGGGGTGAGAGAGAGAGAGAGAGACTGAAATAATTGCTGAATAGATATCCACATTAGTCCATTCTCACACTGGTAATAAAGACATACCCAAGACTGGGTAATTTATAAAGGAAAGAGGTTTGATTGATTCTCAGTTCAGCATGGATTGGGAGGCCTCAGGAAACTTACATTCACGACAGAAGGGGAAACAAACACTTTCTTTTTCACATGGCAGCTGGAGAGAGAAGTGCTGAGCAAAGTAGGGGAGCAGAAACCCCCTTAGAGAAACATCAGGACCATGAGAACTCACTCACTGTCACAAGAACAGCATGAGGGTAACTGCTCCCATGATTCAATTACCTCCAACCAGGTTCCTCCCTCGACGTGGGGATTATGGTAACTACAATTCAAGATAAATTTGTGTGTGGACACGGCAAAACAATATCATTCCACCCATGGTCCCTCCCAAATCTCACATTCTCACATTTCAAAACACAATCTGTTTGTTGGTCTAACTCAGATGGGGATAAAATATTATCAGTTTTTTATAATGTAAGGCTTTAAAGAGCAAGTAATTTAGACACCAAAACAACATGGAGCTTAGCAATTCTTGCTCCATGAAAATAATAGAGCCTGTCCTGATGTTTGCAGCTGATAGGATTACCCATGTAGCTTCTATCCAAAAGGATGGAATAAAAAGGGCAGAGACTGGTAGTTTTTTTTTTTTTTTTTTTTTTTTTTCCTGTCTCTGCCTGGAGATAGGCAAGCCCAAGAAGCTAAAGGACAGAGACATTTCAGAACCTGTTAGGTGTTTGATGCATACAACAGTGATCAGAATTCATCAGATCAGCTACTTTTTTGCCCATGAAAACACCAGTATGAGGCTAGTACAGGACTAGTATATGGTTGCATAGTGCTAGTATGAAAGTGTGATGGGTAATTTTCCGAGATTAGACAAGGTCAGACACGTTCAGGGTAGCATGGCCATAGACAGTAATAGGTAATTTTATGTTTTAAATTGGCTTGAATATGGAGCCCATTTTTCTGGCACAAACAGTATTCTAGATGTTGCTGTGGAGGTATTTTGTAGAGGTAATTAACGTTAAAAATCAATTGGCTTTCAATAAATCAGATTACCCTCCATAATATGAGTGGGTTTCATTCAGTAAGTTTAACGTCTTAAGAGCAAAAACTAAAGTTTCTCAGACAATAAGGATGTCTAAATTAAAACTGTAACATAGAAATCCTACAGGCACATGAAGCATAAGAACTCTGGAGGCATCTAGGCTACCTCCATCCAGATTTCAAAGAATGCATCAGAGACTCTCAAGGTTCAGGCAGAGAACTTCCACAAGGGCAGGACTTCCACAGATATTCCCTGCTAGGGCAATTTCTAGTGGAACTATGGGAGTGATGCCATCACAGAGGGTCTCTTCTAGGGCAATGCCCAGCAGAGCCAGAGAATCATGACCACTGCAGAAAATCCCTAATGGGGCAGTGCTTAGTGGAGTTATGGGGGCAGGGTTGCTTCTGAAACTCCAGAACTATAGAGTCACCGATGTGCATGGGAGTTACCACAGCATGGGAAAGTTGTAGGCACCCAAATCTAACCCCTAGGAGCTGCTGGTTGGGCTGCTCCCAGCAAAGCCATTATGTTTGGGCTTCCTAAAGGCTTGGAGGCCCAAATAATACCTACCCAAGTATGTCCAGAAGGCAAGACATAGGGTCTAAGAAGATTTTTCTCCAGCCTAAGATTTAATGTTTTTTGCACTGTTGGATTTTGGACTTACTTGGGAGCTGTTATCCCTTTCTCCTTTCCTATTTCTTCCTTTTGGAATGAGAATGTTCATCCTGTCTTTCCCATCTTGTAATCTGGGAAGCCCACAGCTTGTTTTGTTTCACAGGCTCACAAGTGAAGGACAATTTGTCTCAGGATAAAATACACCTTTGAGTTTCATAACTGATTTAGATAATATTTATACGAGGCTGTGGACTTTAGACTTTTGAGTTAGTGCTAGAGAAAGTGTCAATTTTGGAAGACTAGTGGGATGTATTGACTGTATTTTGAATATAAAAAAGACACACATTTAGGGGGACAGGGTAGAATGCTATGATTTAAATAGATATTTTGCTACAAAATTCATATATTGGGACCTAATATCCAGTAATAAGGTATCCATTGTTATGAGTGAGACTAGTGCTTTTATAAAAGAGGTTGAAGGGAGTGGCCTATTCCTTTATTGCCCTTCCACCATGAGAGGACACATTGTGTATCCCCTCTGGAAGACGCAGAATGAAGGCACAATATTAGTTGCAGAGGAAGTCCTTAAGAGACATTAAATCTGCTGGTCTCTTGATCTTAGACTTCCCAGCTCCAGAAATGTGATAAATACATTTCTATTATTTATAAATTACCCAGTTTGTGGTATTTTTTATAGCAGAAGGAATGAACTGAGACATTCAGTGTCATTCTAACAATTGTGAACACGCCAAGGAAAAGAACAACAGGGAATTAGGGACCATTAGTAGAGGTGAAAGGAAACCCGAGATGTGTGAAAAAAGAAATCCTAGGACAACAGTAGGCCTACTGAAACTCTTACAAATTGGAGTAGGAAGACAGAAGTTTCTTCAAGGGATATTTATTGTGGGAAGAAATGAACATGAAGAGACAGGAGATGTATTTGATTGTTTTGAGATGATGTTTACACGATGTGTGGCAGACAATTGGCATTACTGAGGAGAGTGCTCAGAGAACGCTAAGCAAATGAACTAAAAATGCATTTTATTAGGAAAAACGAATTATTGGCAAAAAAGCAATGTTGTCCACATTTTTTCTTTCTTTTTTTTTTTTTTTTTTTTTTTGTCCTTTTCTTTCTTTCTTTTTTGTTGAGACAAAGTCTCGCTCTGTCACCCAGGCTAGAATGCAGTTGCACAATCTCAGCTCACTGTGACCTCCGCCTCCCAGGTTCAAGTAATTTTCATGCCTCAGCCTTCTGAGTAGCTGGGATTACAGGCATGTGCCATCAGGCCTGGCTAACTTTTGTATTTTTCTGTAGAAACAAGGTTTTGCCATGTTGGCCAGACTGGTCTCGAACTCCTGACCTCAAGTGATCCGCCTGCCTCAGCCTCCCAAACTGCTAGGATTACAGGCGTGTGCCACCACACCCAGCCCCAATTTTCTCCATGTCTCATTGTAGCAAAAATATTGTAAACAATTAGTACAAATTTAAATACAAACAAATATATATTTATATTGGAAATATGAGAGAATAAGTATGTTTGCGTGTGTGTAGATGAGTACTATGGTTTGAATGCAACTGTCCCTCCAAAATTCAAACGTTGGAATTTAAACTCCAAGGTGATGGTATTACAATGTGGGGTCTTTTGGAAAATGATTAAGTCACATGGGCTCTGCCCTTGTTAATGGGATTAATGCACTTAAAAAAGAGGCTTCAAATATTTGCTTAGCACTTTTGCTACTTTTGCTCTTGACCATGTGAGGACATAGTTTGAATGCTCTCTGGATGATGCAGCAAAAAGGCATTATCTTGGAAGCAGAGAGCTGCCTCACCAGACACCAAAACTGCTGGCACTTTAATCTTGGACTTTCTGGCATCAAGAATTATAAGAAATATATTTATATTCTTTATTAATTATCCAGTATTAGGTATTTTCTTACTGTAGCACAAACGGACTAAGACAGTGGGAAAAGGGGTACCATAAGAATTCAAACATTATGTTAATTAACTGTAAATAAATGACAAAACTTGAGATTGAGTAAACAATGATTATTGTGACTTTGTGTTTTTCTAAGTGTTATAGAAGCGTCAAATCACTGAATCCTCAAATAAACCTGTGCTGTATTCTTGTCTCCATTTTACAGAAAAGGAAACAGAGACACAAAAGGAATAAACAAGTAAGAATTTATCCACTACCTGTTACTATCTCCTCTTGTCCTAAAAGTGAATAATGAAGAGGGGTATAAGGATATGTTTTGGGCACATAACAAAATATGCTTAAATAGTGGACTGTGGTTGTTTCTAGGGAGTGACATTTCAGTGTAGGCAGTAGTGAGGCATGGGGCTGCTCTTTCTCATTATAATTCTGTAGGACTGTTTGATTTTCTAAATAATGTACATTATAATGTTAAAATAATAATTTAATTGAACAAAATAAAAGTATGCATGGTCTATATATTGTAGGCATTCCTCTGTGGTGTTTGAGCATCTTCAGAATTTCCACTCAATTGTGACTACTTGATGCTTTGTATAATATGTCCATGAAAAGGCAACCTAATTCTGAAATGCTTTTTAGCAAATGTGAATCTCTTACTTTATTGTTCTTTTTACTTTAGTCATATGTTGATGATAGCTTTTTTACACTTGGTAGGCAGGGAGGGAGAACTATTGTCAGAAAACATGTTATAACTACCATTGAAAAAAGTCACATTGTATTACATTTTTCTGTACATTGACAAAATCTATTTAATAGAATCATTAGGCAGTGATGTCATAAAAATGGGAGTTGATTCCATGGTAGAAGTGACCTGACTTCCTCCCACAAAGGGAGTCAAGTCATCTCTATCAATGAGGCTCATTTTGCAGGTGCTGAATTTGTACCCAATGTTCCCAGTTATGTCTGAACCAATCAGGGTCCTTGTGAAAGAAGCAGCTGATCAAATTGCATATTCAGTGCTGTACAGTATTGGAAATGGATGAGTCTTTGATAAAAACCAGCCTACAATTCTTTTGCTGATGTGTATCACCCCTATGATTAGTGTCCTGGATGGTGTCCTAATGAAACTGCAAGACTGTGCCCTTTCCCTTTGGAAAGATGTCATTGCAGCTGACAAAGAAGAGCTGGTCTTCAAAGACTTGGATGTGACAATTCTTGTGGTCTCCGTGCCAAGAAGGGAAGGCATGGAGAAGAAAGATTTACTTAAAGCACATGTGAATATCTTCAAATGCCAAGATGCAGCCTTGAAGAAATATACCAAGATGTTAGTTAAATTTATCATAATGGAAAATCCAGTTAATACCAACTGCCTGATTTTCTTCATGTCAGCTCCATCTATCCCCAAGGAGAACTTCAGTTGATTGATTCATTTGAATCACAATCGAGATGAAGCTCAAATCACTCTTAAACTTTGTGTGACTGCTGAAAATGTAAAGAATGTCATTATCTAGAGGGACAATTCCTCAATTCAGTATCCATATGTCAACCATGACAAGGAGAAATTGCAAGAAAAGGAAATTAGTGTTTATGAAGCTCTGAAAGATGACAGTTGGCTCAGGGAGAATTCATCATGCCTGCAGCAGCATGATGCTGCTGTCATCAAAGCTTGAATACTATCCAGTGCAATGTCTACCATGAAAGCTATCTCTGACTGTCAGAGATATTTGGTTTGAAACACCAGAGGGTGAGTTTGTGTCCCTGGGTGTTACCTCTAATGGCAGCTCTTATGGTATTCCTGATGATCTGCTGCTCTGCTGTGATAATCAAGAATGAGACCTGGAAGTTTAAGTTCTCCCTATTAATGATTTCTCATGTAAGGAGATGGATCTTACTGCAAAGGAACTACTTTTGAAGTATTGGACAATAAACTAGTTTTGAAGTTCTTTTCTTTGTCTGACTAGAAAATCATTTTGATGTTACTAAATGTGCCAAAGCTCAAGAATCTAAATAGCATCTCTGACTCTGGTACCAAATAATAATAATGCTATACTTAAATTACATGTAAAGAAAACATATCAAAGAGTATGTGCTTCTTTGTACATATTTGTAAATGACAATTTATTATCATGTTGTTACTGCTGCATTTTAAATAAATATATACTCAAATGAAAAATAATAAAATATACTAAAACTATTGGAAAGAGTTTATAAAATGTATTAAGAAGAAACGTTTGCAATTGTCTGCAGTGTACTATATGTTTAAGCAAAAGCCACACCTTTTGGGAATGTCTCTAACCTTAAGGGAGGCTGCCTAGAATTGAGAAAAGAGAAAGAAAAAGAAAGGCATTTTTAGACTGAGGAGATGGGAAAGCCCTAGGCATCAGCTGTGCTTCAATTCAAGTCTGGAGAAAAATTAGTTCAGATTGGAGCAACAAATTAAGGTCTCAAAGAGACTTTTCAAAAGAAAATAGATCATAGCTCATCTCATATAGTTGAAAGTATTGCAATTCATTTTAGTACACTCAAGGGCTTGGGGATAAACTTATGGTAGGTACATAGAAAATATAGCAATTAAATATTAAGACAATTATTAACTTCAGGGAAAAAGGCAAGATCACATATTAAGGTAAAATGTGAATATTTATTTCACAGGAATCAATCAGGACTTTTCATGGCTTAACGTCACCCCAGGTGCCCAATGAACTGAGCACCCAGGCTTCTTGCTGTTTTGCCCAGATGTGTGGGAAGAGAGAAACAGGGATATGTGAGACCTGAAAGATTGCAGTTATCAAACATCAAAAATAAAGTCAGACTCTTTAATAAAATTTACTCATAATGCTTGACTGACAATTAAAATATGCTGTATTTTATCTAAGAGAATGTGACCTTGTTTCAGTTAGACATTGTGGTACTCTGTGAGGCCTGGAGCCTGAGGTGAGTAAAGACAGTGAAAGGTTTATTGAACACCTATTTCAAGAGTAAAGGGAAAGACATCTTTCCCTTTACACAATGAACAATGCCATCCTTGTTCATTATCCATGATGTCTGGAAAATTTTTAATTATGTCAATAGCTCTTGGGATACAGGTGGATTTTATTTATGTGGATAAATTATATAATGGTGAATTCTGAGATTCTAGTGTACCCATCACCTGTGTAGTGTGCGTTGTACCTAATGTGTAGTTTTATATCCTGGCTCTCCTACATTCTCCCTTTTGATATTCTAGAGTCCATTGTATCACTCTGTGTGCTTTGCATAGTCATAGGTTAGCTCCCTCTTTTAAGTGATGCTAAAGCAAACTAAATATGGCCTAAGAGGGACAATATTTAGTACTTCTATATTTGAGTCCTTGTGGACAAACCATAACCTAACTTAATAGGTAGACAAGATTGAAAACTTAACTTAGGAGTATGTGTCTCTAACAAAAGCTGAGCCTTGGCCAATCCCAGCAGCCATACTTCAACCACTCATACAATGCTGAGTGTTTAAACTGTGTCCAAATAAGGCAAACACCAACCTGTAACCAATCCAGCTGTTTCTGGACCTCATTTCTGATTTCTGTACGTCACTTTCCTTTTTGTTTTTTGTCTATAAATTTGTTGTGACCATGAGGCATCCCTGGAATCTCTCTGAATCTACTGTGACTCTGGAAGGTGCCCAATTTATGAATCTTTTCTTTTTTCTAGTTCAATTAAACTCTGTTACAGTTAATTTGTCAGAAGTTTTCTTTTAGCAGATCTGTTATCAGAAGTTGGATTTGAAGAAAACTGTGTGGACCCCAGGAACACCAGTCGACCAGGTGAGGTGACTGTGGAACCAGTTGTGCTCACTGCTCTCTTGATTGTAACTGAAGGTCGTGGGTGAGCTTTCTCTCAGATTTGGAGCTTCGCTAACATCTGTTGTGAGCTCTCTGAGGTTATTTGAGCAATATTTAGACTGGACTGCATCCAGGATCAAATTGGACTTGATAATTAAATGGATTGGATTCAGTTAGAGGGGTCAGACCTTGTGAAGGTACCTTATTTTATTTTTTTCCTTTATTTTAAATTATTATACTTTAAGTTCTAGGGTACATGTGCACAACGTGCAAGTTTGTTACATATGTATACATGTGCCAGATTGGTGTGCTGCACCCATTAACTCATCATTTACATTAGGTATTCCTCCTAATGTTACCCCCCCACAACAGACCCCACTGTGTGATGTTCCCCACCCTGTGTCCAAGTGTTCTCATTGTTCAATTCCCACCTATGAGTGAGAACATGGGGTGTTTGGTTTTCTGTCCTTGTGATAGATTGCTGAGAATGATGGTTTCCAGCTTCATCCATGTCCCTACAAAGGACATGAACTCATCCTTTTTTTCTGGCTGCATAGTATTCCATGGTGTATATGTGCCACATTTTCTTAATCCAGTCTATCATTGATGGATATTTGGGTTGGTTCCAAGTCTTTGCTGTGGTGAATAGTGCCACAATAAACATACGTGTGCATGTGTCTTTATAGTAGCATGATTTAGAATCCTTTGGGTATATCCCCAGTAATGGGATGGCTGGGTCAAATGATATTTCTATTTCTAGATCCTTGAGGAATTGCCACATTGTCTTCCACAATGGTTGAACTAATATACACACTCCCTCCAATAGTGTAAGAGTGTTCCTGTTTCTCCACATCCTCTCAGGCAACTGTTGTTTCCTGACTTTTTAATGATTGCCATTCTAACATGTGTGAGATGGTATCTCATTGTGGTTTTGATTTGCATTTCTCTGATGACCAGTGTTGATGAGCATTTTTTTCATATGTCTGTTTTCTGCATAAATGTCTTCTTTTGAGAAGTGTCTGTTCATATCCTTTGCCCACTTTTTAATGGGGCTGTCTGATTTTTTCTTGTAAATGTGTTTAAATTCTTTGTAGATTCTGGATATTAGCCCTTTGTCAGATGGGTAGATTGTAAAAATTTTCTCCCATTCTGCAGGTTGCCTGTTCGCTCTGATGGTAGTTTCTTTCGTTGTGCAAAAGCTCTTTAGTTTATTTAGATCCCATTTGTCAATTTTGGCTTTTGTTGCCGTTGCTTTTGGTGTTTTAGTCATGAAGTCCTTGCCCATGCTTATGTCATGAATGGTATTGCCTAGGTTTTATTCTAGGGGTTTTATGGTTTTAGGTCTAACATTTAAGTCTTTAATCCATCTTGAATTAATTTTTGTATAAGGTGTAAGGAAGGGATCCAGTTTCAGCTTTCTACATATGCCTAGCCAGTTTTCCCAGCACCATTTATTAAATAGGGAATCCTTTCCCCATTTCTTGTTTTTGTCAGGTTTGTCAAAGATCAGATGGTTGTGGATGTGTGGCATTATTTCTGAGGGCTCTGTTCTGTTCCATTGGTCTTCCATCTCTCTTTTGGTACCAGTACCACATTGTTTTGGTTACTGCAGCCTGGTAGTATAGTTTGAAGTCAGGTAGTGTGAGGTCTCCAGTTTTGGTCTTTTGGCTTAGGATTGTCTTGACAATACAGTCTCTTTTTTGGTTCCATATGAACTTTAAAGTAGTTTTTTCCAATTCTGTGAAGAAAGTCAGTGGTAGCTTGATGGGGATGGCATTGAATCTACAAATTACCTTCAGCAGTATGGTCGTTTTCACTATATTGATTCTTCCTATCCATGAGCATGGAATGTTCTTCCATTTGTTTGTGTCCTCTTTTATTTCACTGAGCAGTGGTTTGTAGTTCTCCTTGAAGAGGTTCTTTACAACCCTTGTAAGTTGGATTCCTAGGTATTTTATTCTCTTTGAAGCAATTGTAAATGGGAGTTCACTCATGATTTGGCTCTCTGTCTGTTATTGGTGTATAGGAATGCTTGTGATTTTTGCACATTGATTTTGTATCCTGGGACTTTGCTGAAGTTGCTTATCAGCTTAAGGAGACTTTGAGCTGAGATGATGGGGTTTTCTAAATATACAATCATGTCATCTGCAAACAGGGACAATTTGACTGCCTCTTTTCCTAATTTAATACCCTTTATTTCTTTTCCTTTCTGATTGCCCTGATCAGGTACCTTATTTTTAATAATGGGATCATTTCAACTCAGAGTCTGGGAATCCAACTTCCAGGACTTCAGCTAATTTTGTGTGTAAAAATTATGGGCTCAGGTGTGTGTATTTTTCAAAAAATGGGTTAAACTCATTAAATAAAACTTAAAATTCAGATGGCTGCAATGGAGAAGTTTTAATTTGGGTAAGATTGTTTATCTTCGAGTCATATTAAAAAGGGGGATCAAAACCCTCACAAAACAGTGAAACATATTATTTTATTGGTATGCATAAGCTTCTAAAAGGCTAAATTAATCAAAAATCACCTTTTTAAAAGATTTTTTGCAAAAAGCAAATGAAAATCTTAAGCAACAGACTAAGGACATGACAAAAGAGGACTGTACTCTGACTCAACTAATCCCAACTCTTCCTTTTCTTTATCCATCTCCACCTAGACACTGAGTCCACTAACCTTTTTTTTTTTTTTTTTTGCTAAATTACCCTTTTGCCCTGAAGATTATGGCAAAAACAAAAAGAAATTAGACATATGCCTTACAAAGTGAGATGTTCTAGTCAGTTAGTCCTGCCTTCTGTAACCATGTTCACTCTGTGGTCTAAAACTGTGCTTATAGCCATTGTGAAGGACTTCCCTGGTTCAAGGAAAAATTCTCAAAAATTTACTGAGGAATTTAGAATCTCCTTAGGAGCTTATGATCTAGGAGTTTCTGACCTTTGGTAATTTATTTACATGATATTAGGATATGATGAATCTCAGAAATAAATGGGAGGAGCAGAATGGGACAAACCTTAGAGAATATTAAAAACCCCTCCAAAAGTTCCTCATGAGAAGAACCAAAGGTAGCTAGAAAATTTGCTAAAAACCTCTTAAATTCAATTCCTATTTTTTTCTACAAAAAAATTGATTGGTTCGTCATACAATGTTGTAAACAAAGAAAAGATGAACCAATCTTAGATTACAGAACTCACTTACAAACATTGTGAAATATTCTGGGCTCAAAGTACAGCAAGGAGAATTTCTTGCAGGGACTGAAATGGCATTAGCTTTTCTATTTATAAATGGACTCCATCGTGAACTTAGCAGTTTAATTAAAAAACATAAGCTGAGATGGGAAGTGACTGAATTGGTGGCCTTTGCTGAACATTTTGAGGGAACTCTGGAGCAAGAAAACACTCAAAAGGCTAAAAGGCTTAGGACCCTTCAATTGCAACAGTTACAGGGGTCAAGACCACAGGCACCTTCTTGTTCTCATTTTAAATCATGACCAAGAGGTTGTGAAAGAAGAAATTCTTCCCAAGATGCCCGCCCTTATTGCAAACAACCAGGACACTGGATGTAGAGGACTACCTGCTTGCAAACAGGGTGTTCCCCATAAGTCCTGCTCTCGCAAACGAAGCAAGGCATTCCTGATAAGTCCTGCTCTTGCAAACGAAGCAGGGCGTTGGGGGCTTCTTTATGTGTAAACATCTTGAAAATCCAGAAAGTCAGGGAAAAGTCAGAAAAACAACAATGTATCTTGTGACTTGGCAACATTCCACAAACGACTGTATAAAATAAACAGAGCACGCCATTCGAGGTGGCCGCCATGTTTGTCTTGTCTTGTGTGTTCATTCCTTTGTTTAGGAAACACGTAGACCCCAACATCTGGCACAGCGAGCAGGGTCCGTGGCTCCACGAGAGCAAGGAACCGGAGGGGGAGCACCCCGGGCAGGTAAATAAAGGAAGGGGAACCACGGGAAAATTATGGGGAATTCCACCTCTCTGGCCTCTGAATATTTGCGGTTACTCCAGGGACTGTTGATGTCTATAGGAGTAGAAGTTAGTTAAGGAACATAAGACTTTGAAGCGATTGTTTGCCCATGTTGAACAACATTGTTATTGGTTTCAATATCAAACCAAAGTGCAGTTAAATCGAAAGGAATGGTTACAAGTGGTTAAAGTCCTGCGTCGAGCTCATCAGCGAGGGCAAACGATGCCTCTGACTTTGTGGACTTTGTGTAGTTCCATTACTCAGGCATTAGAGTTACTTGAAACTGACTCAGAGCATGGTGATACTGCCACAGGAGGTGAGGCATCTGAAGCTTTAGAGAGGAATGATCCTAGAGAGGAACATATTTACGCCCCGGTTGTTGAGGACAAGGAATTGGAAAAAGAGCTAATGCCTCCTTCATCTGAAGGAAATTCTGATTTGCAGCGCATTTTAGAGATGTTACAACAGTTGTTAAAATTGCAAGGTACTGCTGCTCCTGTTTCTCCTATCTCTCCACCACGAGCCTTAACTCTGTGCCTCTTCCTCCTGTAGGAGAAAAGAAGGAATTGAAGGAAAAGGATGATTTCGAGGAATTAGATTTATTCCCAATAACACGGGCTGCTTTCGGCCCCAATGCTCAGTTCCCAAACGGTGGCCAGAATGTGACTTTTATGGCCCTACAATTTAAATTTTTGAAAGAAATGAAAGCTGCAATTTCTAATTATGGACCTCAGTCACCATTTATTCTTGGCCTTCTTGATTCCTTCTCTTCAGAACATATGATGATTCCTATTGACTGGGAAACGTTGGGACAGGCTGTCCTTGATCGTTCGCAATGGCTTCAATTAAAAAGTTGGTGTTGAGAGGAAGCAAGAGTACAAGCTAGAAAAAATGCTACCCGAAATCCCCCAGGACCTACTGAAGAGCAGCTTACGGGTTCAGGACAATATGTCACTCTTAATGCTCAGGCAGGCCTAGATAATATTGCTCTCACTCAGATTAAAGCCTTGTTTATAAAAGCATGGACTAAGGTTGAAATAGCGGGTAAAACTTCTTTATCTTTTGTAAAGATCCTACAAGGAGCCACTGAGCTGTATCCAGATTTTGTAGCCCGTCTTCAAGATGCTGTATTAAAGACTGTAGGTTCAGGCCCTGCTGCTAAAATTCTTTTGGATACTCTGGCTTTTGAGAGTGCTAATCTGCGTCCTCTAAAAGCTAGTGGAGCTGATTTAGCTGAATACATTCGGGCTTGTGTAGGTGTTGGAGGAGCTATTTACAATGCTCAATTGTTTGCTGGGGCACTTTCTAAGGCTTTAAAAGGCAATTCTAAACAAGGTATATGCTATCAATGTGGGAAACCCAGTCATTTTAAAAAGGAATGGCAAAAAAATTAGGCTCTTCTGCTCTAAAAGAAAAAAGGTTACCATCTGATATGTGTAAACAATGTGGCAAGGGTTGACATTGGACCAATGAATGCCGCTCAAAAACTGATAAAAGTGGGAATGTATTGTCACCCCTCTTGGGAAACGGGAGCCGGGGCCCGCAGGCTCAGGGCCCCAACAACTACAATGCAGGCCTCCCCCAGTACCCAGTGAGCAGTGGCTTACAACATCAAGGAATGACCTCGAGTCCTCCTTAAAGACATCTTACCCTACCCCAGTTTCTCAGCTTTATGCTGCCACTAAGTAGAGTGCCGCTGCTGACCTAGCTATTGTCCAACCTTATACTTTATCTCCTAATGGAGGAATATATAAGTTGGCTACCGGAGTGTGTGGTCCTTTGCCAAAGGGACATGTAGGACTTTTACTAGGTCGAAGCAGCAGCGCTATGCGGGGGTTAATGTGGGTCCCAGGAATTATTGATCCTGATTTTACTGATGAAATCCTTATTATGGTACAAGTCTCACAATTTATGCACCTAGAGGAAGGGGAACGTATTGCACAATTGCTTTTATTGCCTTTTTTTTCCTTTCTTATCTAGAGATGTGTCTCGTCAAGGAGGTTTCGGTAGTACTGGGAAAACTGTTTCCTGGGAAACTTTAGTTTCTGATCAAAAACCTTTATGTCCATTGCAAATTAATGGGATACTTTTTGAGGGATTAGTCAACACAGGAGCGGATGTATCTATTATATGTTTGGCTCAGTGGCCTGATCATTGGAAAAAGAAACAAGTATCGGTTACTCTATCGGGCCTAGGTACTGCTTCTATAATCTACTAAAGTGTCAAGCCCCTGAGCTGTGTAGGACCTGAAGGACAACAAGGAAAAGTGTCTTTTTATATTGTTCCCATTAATATTAACCTTTGGGGCCGTAATCTTTTACAATTTGGTGCCTTTTTAAGCATTCCGCATATTTCTTCAGCTGCCAAAAATATGATGTTCAAAATGGGCTACAATCCTTTAAACTCTTAGCCACTGTCCACAAGCCTCAAGCTTTACAATTAAAGTAGAAAACTGCAACTCCTGTTTGGGTGGAACAGTGGCCATTATCTAAAGAAAAACTTAAGGCTTTAAAGAATTTAGTTAAGGAACAATTGGCTGAGGGTCATATTGAACCAAGTACTTCTACATGGAATTCCCCAGTGTTTGTCTCGTCAAAAAAAAGAAAAAAAGAAAATGGCACTTATTAACTGATCTTAGAGCTGTAAATACTTGTATTCAACCTATGGGGACTTTATCCCCTGTAGCAGAAGAAGAATTGTCATTTGTAGAAAATAGAATTAGTGAAGCTCACCTTGATTATATTGCACCCAATCTTCCATTTTCGTTGTGTCTTTTTCATACTCCCCATTCGCCAACGGCTGTTTTACACCAAGATAATAATATTCTGGAGTGGCTGTTTTTGGCTAATAAAGCCATTAAGAAAATTCATCCATATATTGATAAATTGGCTAAATTAATTATTAAAGGATGACATGGAGTTCGTCAGTTGCTTGGTGCTGACCCTATAAAAATTATTACCCAATTATCTAATCAATACATTGAATTTCTGTTGGAAATTCATAAGGGTTGACAAGTGGCTTGCGCTGAGTATACTGGTTCTTTTTCTCAAAATAAATTATTTGCTTTTCTGCAACAATATTCTTTACTGCCATATAATCCTATCTCTTACACTCCAGTTAAAGGTCCCACCTTTCTTACTGATGCTTCAAGCAATGAAAAGGCTGGATACTGGACTTCAGACAATTCAAAAATTTCTCACTATCCATTTAAATCAGTACAACAAGGAGAACTTTTTGCCATTCTTATGGTTCTAAAAGACTGGCCTATATGTAACTAAATATATTTCTCAGACTTCTTTACCATTATTTCCTCAAACTCCTTTTATTATTTGTAACTCTTACTTCCCGCACTGCCCCCCTTTTTTATCACTCATATTCGTTCTCATTCAGCTTTGCCAGGACCTTTATCTTTTGGCAATAGTCAGATTGATTCTTTACTTATTGGGAGTGTCCCACGGGCTCAGGATGAGCACCAACTACATCATACTAATAGTTTAGGATTACAACGGTGATTTTCTATAACATGCCATCAAGCCCGAGCTATTGTCAGAGCCTGCCCATCTTGTGCTCCTATTATTGCACCTTTTTAAAGTCCAGGTATTAATCCTCGAGGCACTCAACAAAGTCACATTTGGCAAATGGATGTAACTATGTTCCTTCCTTTGGTCGTTTAAAATATGTTCATCATACTATTGATACGTGGTCACATTTCCAGTGGGCTACGCCATTACCCTCTGAAAAGGCTGACTGTTATTGCTCATTTACTTACTTGCTTTGCAGTTATGGGAGTCCCTGCTGAATTAAAAACTGATAATGCCCCTGCTTATTGCTCTCGCAAATTGGCTGCCTTCGTCTCTTTATACCATATTCATCATTCCACTGGTATTCCATTTAACAGTCAAAGTCAAGCAATTATTGAAAGAGCCAATGCTACCTTAAAATTACAACTTTTAAAACTAAAAGGGGGAGATGGGCGAGATTCCCCAAAACATCAAATTCTGAAAGCCCTTTTTACTTTAAATTTTCTCAACCATTGGCGCCAATTACAGCAGTCTGCAGCGGTGAAACATTTTCAACAGCCTTTAGAAAAGCCACAAAACAGTAATCTGTGGGTGTATTATCCTTTATTACAAGGGAAATATTTAAAAGGAAAAGTTTTACAATGGGGCCGAGGCTATGCTCTTGTCCGTACAGGTGCCGGAGACGAGTGGTTTCCATCTCAACGGTTGAAACAGTGCCATGGCGAAGAGGAGCCAATCGGAAGAGCTCCTGAAGGAATTCCAGGAGCTAAATCTGAGCGCTCAGAGAACATTCACCTTCGGAACTCAACGTGCGGAGCCCCCGACATGGGGACAACTGAAAAGGTTAAGAAGCTGAAGGGGTTGTTCAACAAGCTGGGCAGCCCAAAACGCCACTGATTTTATTCCTGGCTATGCTGGCCGTAGTAAATTGTCAGGTAACAGCTGGAGAATTTACATACTGGGCTTATATTCCTTTTCCACCCTTATATCAAGGTGTGGCCTGGGGAGACAGAGAAGTCCCAGTATTTACTAATGATACTGCTTGCATGCCATCGCCTTTTTAAAACCAGGATCCTGAATTAAACACTGGCACAGTAAATAGTTCATATCAATTTGGGGTTGAAGGGTTACCTATATGTCTTGGGGGTAGTCCATATTGTCTGCATCTTTCTCATGAGGCTTGGGCTGTTCGCTATAACCATAGTCATATCTCTGCCTTTACTATGATTATTGTGGCTCAAAGTTTTAAGTATAATCATACTGCAGTACTTAATGAAACTCTGTCAAGTACATTATCTTTATGCCCTATCCCTGATGTGTCCGGAGGTGTTTCCCAACTAGAGTGGACTAGATGTAGAAGTAGTGAGCCACGATTGTTGTTAGAAGTAAAAGGGAAGAGTCATAAATACCTTGTTACAGATTGGAGTGTACATGGAGATTTTCAGACTAAATTCAGCCATGTCAACCTGCGTTGGCATAAAGGTAATCACAGCATTTCTGCAGATGGCAATGAAACTATTATTTGGCATGATGGTGGTCTATCACCCCCTAGGCCACATTTGGCTAATACCTCACAAATACAAGGTCATATTTGGAAGTTGCTAGCTGCTGGTAAACCAATGTTCACTTTCACGGGAAACATGTCCTTAAATCTTACTAATATTGCTAACCCTTTCCATACATCTTTGCATCGAAATAGTTCTAGATATGTTATT
This sequence comes from Macaca thibetana thibetana, assembly GCF_024542745.1. Taxonomy (NCBI): domain Eukaryota; kingdom Metazoa; phylum Chordata; class Mammalia; order Primates; family Cercopithecidae; genus Macaca; species Macaca thibetana. The sequence goes on from NC_065598.1 coordinate 57,220,172, forward strand.
GCATGTGTAAGAAAGCCTTACTTGTTATTGACAGAAATTTTTAAATGGGATAATAATACAGGGGTAGTTAACTGTACAAACAATTGTACATTCTTAAGTTGTATAAATACTACTTGGTGGAATAATAATTGGAATGAGTCTCATTCCGATTTATATATACTAAGAGCCAGAAAAGAAACCTGGCTACCTGTAAACTTAACATGTACTTGGAGTGAATCTGCTGGGGTTACTCAAATTTACAAGGTTATGCAAGATCTTGTCCACCGCAGTCGGAGGATGGTTGGAATCGTCGTGACCATGGTGATAGGACTTGTAGCAATTGCTTCCACTGCCGCTGTTGCTAGATTAGCTCTACAAAATGCAGTATACAAAATGCAGAATTTGTGCAACAATGGCATGAACAATCACATTTGTTGTGGCAGCAGTAACGAGACATAGATGCTCATTTGACTGAACGAGTGGATAATCTGGAGCAAGTGGTTTCTTGGTTGGGAGATCAGCTAACAGTGTTGAATACCTGAGCTATGTTGATATGTGATTGGAACACTAGCCAATTTTGTATTACTCCTGTTCCTTTTAACAGCACTGTACATAATTGGACTGAGATAAAGAGACTTTTAATTGGTCATAATAATCTTTCCCTAGAAATACAAGAATTAACACAGAACATTTCTGAAACATTTCGCAATCAGTTACCATTGCTGACTGGTGCAGATTTGATGACTGGTATTGCACAAAGTTTGACGTCTTTGAACCCTATGAGCCCTGTAAAAACTTTGCTGACCTCTGTTTCTAGTAATGTATTGATTGTTGTTCTTGCCTTTGTCATTCTCACAGTCTGCTGGAGACGGCGCCAAAGGGCAAACACCGAATCCCAGTGAGCCCAACGTGTAATGATGGTTTTAAAAGAAATTCAAACTTGTAAATAAGGAAAGGGGAAATGTAGAGGACTACGTGCTCGCAAACAGGGTGTTCCCCATAAGTCCTGCTCTTGCAAATGAAGCAGGGCGTTCCCAATAAGTCCTGCTCTCGCAAACGAAGCAGGGCGTTCCTGATAAGTCCTGCTCTTGCAAACGAAGCAGGGCGTTGGGGGCTTCTTTATGTGTAAACATCTTGAAAATCCAGAAAGTCAGGGAAAGGTCAGAAAAACAACAATGTGTCTTGTGACTTGGCAACATTCCACAAACGACTGTATAAAATAAAGCAGAGCACGCCATTCGAGGCGGCCGCCATGTTTGTCTTGTCTTGTGTTGTCTTGTGTGTTCATTCCTTTGTTTAGGAAACACGCAGACCCCAACACTGGAAAAGAAATTTCCAGTGTCTGGAAAATTGTCTGCTTTTATATTGGTCCACCAATAAGCTTCCCTTTAGGCTGAGCTGTTTCACCACTAAAGAGAGCCCAAGAGACCTTAGGCCTCCTGATAATAATAAAAATCAAGGAGGTTCTAAACGATACTCCTGTAAATTGCTCCCTGTAATATCTTTAAACGAACATGGAAAGACAGAGATAAAATAAATGGGAAGTCATGAACAGTCCTGGTGGATATCTGAACTACTGTATCTGTCATAAATCCCACTTTAATAAGCCAACAAATCCCTCAGGGTAAAAAGATCATTTCTGTGGTGGGGGTTTCAAATCAAGTTCAAGAGGTCCCCACCTCTGAACATTTACAAAACTTCGGGGCTCTTCTCAGAAAAACACATCTTTTCTTTTTTTGTACGATGTGATATTGCTCCAGAAAACTTGTTAGGGCAAGATTTACTTGAAAGTAAAAGGGCACATAAAATTTTCCTCAGAGAGAGGTATGATCTTAGAGTTTCCCAAGTCCCCTGAGCCAGAATTGTTATGTTGTCTACAGGTAGAAAGTGATACAATCAAAACTCATACCTGTAATACCCCTGATCATTCAAAAATACCTAAATGTTAATGGGTCTGTTTCTCAAATGACATCGGAAAGATTAAAAGTATGGAACCTATAAAAGCCCAAATAGATCATTCTAAACTGTTGCCTAAATTAAACCAATATTCACTAAAACCTGAAGCAATTCAAAGGCTCGCGTCAATTGTAGATGATTTAATTAAACAAGGATTCATAATCTCATGCACCATCCCTTGCAATACTCCAATCTTACCAATTAAAAAACCAAATAGATGAGGTTGGAGATTTGTTTGAGACTTATGGGAAATTAAAAAATATATGATACCAAGATTTCCTGGGGTCTGAAATCCACATGCTTTCTTATCTAATGTACCCACTGATTTCAAGTGGTTCACAGTATAGATTTCTGCTCTGCCTTCTTTGACATTCCATTTCATAAAGAGAGTCAATACTTGTTTGCCCTTACTTGGAAAAATCAGCAGTATACCAGAACCGTAATGACACAAGTGTTTACCGAAGCCCCTTCATATTTTTCCCAAACATTGCATCAGGAATTAATGACACTACTGTTTCATCAAAATTCTACTCTCATTCGATACATAGACTCTTTGTTATGCTCTTCCACTAAGGAGTTCTCTGAAATTGACTCAGTTTACCTTTACAGCAACTCACATATAAAAATCACAAGGCGTTAATGAAAAACCTTCAGTTTTCCTTTTTTTATTATTATTATACTTTAAGTTCTAGGGTACATGTGCACAATATGCAGGTTTGTTACATATGCATACATGTGCCATGTTGGTGTGCTGCACCCATTAACTCGTCATTTACATTAGGTGTATCTCCTAATGATATCCCTACCCCTCCTTCCACAATAGGACCCAGTGTGTGATGTTCCCCTTCCTGTGTCCAAGTGATCTCATTGTTCAATTCCCAGCTATGAGTGAGAACACGCAGTATTGGGATTTCTGTTCTTGCGATAGTTTGCTGAAAATGATGGCTTCCGGCTGTATCCATATCCCTACAAAGGACATGAACTCATCATTTTTTATGGGTGCATAGTATTCCATGGTGTATATGTGCCACATTTTCCTAACCAAGTCTGTCACTGATGGACATTTGGGTTGATTTCAGGTCTTTGTTGCTGTGAATAGTGCCGCAATAAACATATGTGGGCATGTGTCTTTACAGCAGCATGACTTATAAACCTTTGGGTATATCCCCAGTAATGGGATGGTTGGTTTAAATGGTATTTCTAGTTCTAGATCCTTGAGGAATTGCCACACTGTTTTCCACAATGGTTGAACTAGTTTACAGTACCACCAACAGTGTAAAAGTGTTCCTTATTCTCCACATCCTCTCCAGCACCTGTTGTTTCCTGATTTTTTAATGATTGCCATTCTTTTTTTTTCTTTCTTTTTTTAAATTTATTTATTTATTATTATTATTATACTTTAACTTCTAGGGTACATGTGCATAAGGTGAAGGTTTGTTACATATGTATACTTGTGCATGTTGGTGTGCTGCACCCATCAACTCATCCGCACCCATCAACTCGTCATTTACATCAGGTATAACTCCCAATGCAATCTCTCCCCCCTCCCCCCTCCCCATGATAGGCCCCGGTGTGTGATGTTCCCCTTCCCGAGTCCAACTGATCTCATTGTTCAGTTCCTACCTATGAGTGAGAACATGCGGTGTTTGGTTTTCTGTTCTTGGGATACTTTGCTAAGAATGATGGTTTCCAGCTGCGTCCATGTCCCTACAAAGGACACAAACTCATCCTTTTTGATGGCTGCATAGTATTCCATGGTGTATATGTGCCACATTTTCTTAATCAAGTCTGTCACTGATGGACATTTGGGTTGATTCCAAGTCTTTGCTATTGTGAATAGTGCTGCAATAAACATACGTGTGCATGTGTCCTTATAGCAGCATGATTTATAATCCTTTGGGAATATACCCAGTAATGGGATGGCTGGGTCATATGGTACATCTAGTTCTAGGTCCTTGAGGAATCGCCATACTGTTTTCCATAATGGTTGAACTAGTTTACAATCCCACCAACAGTGTAAAAGTGTTCCTATTTCTCCACATCCTCTCCAGCACCTGTTGTTTCCTGACTTTTGAATGATTGCCATTCTAACTGGTGTGAGATGGTATCTCATTGTGGTTTTGATTTGCATTTCTCTGATGGCCAGTGATGATGAGCATTTTTTCATGTGTCTGTTGGCTGTATGAATGTCTTCTTTTGAGAACTGTCTGTTCATATCCTTTGCCCACTTTTTGATGGGGTTGTTTGATTTTTTCTTGTAAATTTGACTGAGTTCTTTATAGGTTCTGGATATTAGCCCTTTGTCAGATGAGTGGACTGTAAAAATTGTCTCCCATTGTGTAGGTTGCCTGTTCACTCTATGGTAGTTTATTTTGCTGTGCAGAAGCTCTTTAATTTAATTAGATCCCATTTGTCAATTTTGGCTTTTGTTGCCATTGTTTTTGGTGTTTTAGACATGAAGTCCTTGCCCATGCCTCTGTCCTGAATGGTACTACCTTGGTTTTCTTCTAGGGTTTTTATGGTTTTAGGTCTAACATTTAAATCTCTAATCCATGTTGACTTAATTTTCATATAAGGAATAAGGAAAGGATCCAGTTTCAGCTTTCTACACATGGCTAGTCAATATTCCCAGCACCATTTATGAAATAGGGAATCCTTTCCCCATTTCTTGTTTTTGTCAGGTTTGTCAAAGATTAGATGGCTGTAGATGTGTGGTATTATTTCTGAGGACTGTGTTCTATTCCATTGGTCTATATCTCTGTTTTGGTACCAGTACCATGCTGTTTTGGTTACTGGTGTATAAGAATGCTTGTGATTTTTGCACATTGATTTTGTATCCTGAGACTTTGCTGAAGTTGCTTATCAGCTTAAGGAGATATTGGACTGAGATAATGGGGTTTCCTAAATATACAATCATGTCATCTGCAAACAGGGACAATTTGACTTCTTCTTTTCCTGACTGAATACCCATTATTTCTTTCTCTTGCCTGATTTCCCTAGACAGAACTTCCAACACTATGTTGAATAGGAGTGGTGAGAGAGGGCATCCTGTCTTGTGCCAGTTTTCAAAGAGAATGCTTCCAGTTTTTGCCCATTCAGTATGACGTTGGCTGTGGGTTTGTCATAAATAGCTCTTACTATTTCAAGATATGTTCCGTCAATACCGAATTTATTGAGAGTTTTTAGCAGGAAGGGCTATTGAATTTTATCAAAGGCCTTTTCTGCATCTATTGAGATAATCATATAGTTTTTGCCTTTGGTTCTGTTTATATGCTGGATTACGTTTATTGATTTGCATATGTTGAACCAGCCTTGCATCCCAGGGATGAAGCCCAATTGATCATGGTGGATAAGCTGTTTGATGCGCTGCTGGATTCAGTCTGCCAGTATTTTATTGAGGATTTTTGCATCGATGTTTATCAGGGATATTGGTCTAAAATTCTCTTTTTTTGTTGTGTCTCTGTCAGGCTCTGTTATCAGGATGATGTTGGCTTTGTAAAATGAGTTAGGGAGGATTCCCTCTTTTTCTGTTGATTGGAATAGTTTCAGAAGGAATGGTACCAACTCCACCTTGTACCTCTGGTAGAATTCAACTGTGAATCCGTCTGGTCCTGGACTTTTTTTGGTTGGTAGGCTATTAATTATTGCCTCATTTTCAGAGCCTGCTATTGGTCTATTCAGGGATTCAACTTCTTCCTGGTTTAGTCTTGGGAGAGTGTAAGTGTCCAGGAAATTATCCGTTTCTTCTAGGTTTTCTAGTTTATTTGCATAGAGGTGTTTATAGTATTCTCTGATGGTAGTTTGTATTTCTGTGGGGTCGGTGGTGATATCCCCTTTATCATTTTTTATTGCGTCTATTTGATTCTTCTCTCTTTTCTCCTTTATTAGTCTTGCTAGTGGTCTATGAACTTTGCCGATGTTTTCAAAAAAACAGCTCCTGATTCATTGATTTTTGGAGGGTTTTTTGTGTCTCTATCTCCTTCAGTTCTGCTCTGATCTCAGTTATTTCTTGCCTTCTGCTAACTTTTGAATGTGTTTGCTCTTGCTTCTCTAGTTCTTTTAATTGTGATGTCAGGGTGTCAATTTTAGATTTTTCCAGCTTTCTCTTGTGGGCATTTAGTGCTATAAATTTCCCTCTACACACTGCTTTAAATGTGTCCCAGAGATTCTGGTATGTTGTATCTTGGTTCTCATTGGTTTCAAAGAACATCTTTATTTCTGCCCTCATTTTGTTATGTACCCAGTAGTCATTCAGAAGCAGATTGTTCAGTTTCCATGTAGTTGAGCGGTTTTGATTGATTTCGTTAGTCCTGAGTTCTAGTTTGATTGCACTGTGGTCTGAGAGACAGTTTGTTATAATTTCTGTTCTTCTACATTTGCTGAGGAGTGCTTTACTTCCAATTATGTGGTCAATTTTGGAATAAGTGCAATGTTTTGCTGAGAAGAATGTATGTATATTCTATTCATTTGGGGTGGAGAGTTCTGTAGATGTCTATCAGGTCCGCTTGATGCAGAGTTGAGTTCAATTCCTGGATATCCTTGTGAACTTTCTGTCTTGTTGCTCTGTCTAATGTTGACAGTGGGGTGTTGAAGTCTCCCATTATTATTGTATGGGAGTCTAAGTCTCTTTGTAATTCTCTAAGGACTTGCTTTATGAATCTGAGTGCTCCTGTATTGGGTGCATATATATTTAGGATAGTTAGCTCTTCCTGTTGAATTGATCCCTTTACCATTATGTAATGGCCTTCTTTGTCTCTTTTGATCTTTGATGATTTAAAATCTGTTTTATCAGAGACTAGAATTGCAACCCCTGCTTTTTTTTTATTCTCCATTTGCTTGGTAGATCTTCTTCCATCCCTTTATTTTGAGCCTATGTGTGTCTCTGCATGTGAGATGGGTCTCCTGAATACAGCAAACTGATGGGTTTTGACTCTTTATCCAATTTCCAAGTCTGTGTCCTTTAATTGGACCATTGAGTCCATTTACAATTAAGGTTAATATTGTTATGTTTGAAGTTGCTCCTGTCATTATGATATTAGCTGGGTATTTTGCTCGTTAGTTGATGCAGTTTCTTCCTAGCATCAATGGACTTTACATTTTGGCATGTTTTTGCAATGGCTGGTACTTGTTCCTTTCCATGTTTAGTGCTTCCTTCAGGATCTCTTGTAGGGCAGGCCTGGTGGTGACAAAATCTCTAAGCATTTGCTTGTCTGTAAAGGATTTTATTTCTCCTTCCCTTATGAAACTTAGTTTGGCTGGATATGAAATTCTGGGTTTAAAATTCTTTTCTTTAAGAATGTTGAATATTGGCCCCCACTCTCTTCTGGCTTGTAGAGTTTCTGCCGAGAGATCTGCTCTTAATCTGATGGGCTTCCCTTTGTGGGTAACCTGACCTTTCTCTCTGGCTGCCCTTAACATTTTTTCCTTCATTTCAACTTTGGTGAATCTGACAGTTATGTGTCTTGGAGTTGCTCTTCTCGAGGAGTATCTTTGTGGTGTTTGTGTATTTCCTGAATTTGAATGTTGGCCTGCCTTACTAGGTTGGGAAGTTCCAGAATCTACAAAGAACTTAAGCAAATGTACAAGAAAAAAACAAAGAACCCCATCAAAAAGTGGGTGAAGGATATGAACAGATACTTCTCAAAAGAAGACATCTATCCTGCCAAGAAATATATGAAAAAAAAAAAAAAAAGCTCATCATCACTGGTCATTAGAGAAATGCAAATCAAATCCACAATGAGATTACATCTCACACCAGTTAGAATGGTGATCATTAAAAAGTCAGGAAACAATAGATGCTGGAGAGGATGTGGAGAAATAAGAACACATTTACACTGTTGGTGGGAGTGTAAATTAGTTCAACCATTGTAGAAGACACTGTGGCGATTCTTCAAGGGTCTAGAACCAGAAATACCATTTGATGTAACAATCCCATTACTGGGTGTATATCAAAAGGATTATAAATCATTCTACTATAAAAACACGTGCATACGTATGTTTATTGTGGCACTGTTCACAATAGCACAAACTTGGAACCAACCGAAATGCCCAGGAAAAACAGACTGGATAAAGAAAATGTGGCACACATACACCATGAAATACTATGCAGCCATAAAAAATAGAACACCAGTAAGATCTCTAAGGTTTTTGACTGTAGTCCATGATACCCAAACAGCACTTCTGGACTCACACAGGACATGGGAGAACTCACTGCCCTGAATGAAAGGACACAGAGCTAGGTGTCCTTTGGAGGGACATGTCCTTTGTAGGAACATGGATGAAGCTGGAAACCATCATTCCCAGCAAACTAACACCATAACAGAAAACCAAACACTGCATGTTCTCACTCATAAGTTGGAGTTGAACAATGAGAACACATGGACACAGGGAGGGGAACATCACACACTGGGGTCTGTCAGGGTGTGAGGGCTCGGGGAGGGATAGCATTAGGAGAAATACCTAATGTAGATGACAGGTTGATGGGTGCAGCAAATCACCATGGCACATGTATACCTATGCAACAAACCTGCACAATCTGCACATGTACCCTAGAACTTAAAGTATAATTTAAAAAGACTCTGATGCATTCTTAAATACGTAAATTGCATTTCTTCAGCTCCAGAATTTCAGCTAGATTCTTTTCAATTATTTCATTCTCTTATTAAATTTATCTGTGGAATTCTGACTTTTCCTGTGCTATCTTGAATTTCTCTGAGTTCCCTGAACCCAGCTGTTCCAAATTCTCTTTCTGAAAGGTCACATATCTCTGTTCATCCAGGATTAGTCCCTGGCTACCTATTTAGTTCATTGGATGAGGTCATGTTTTCCTGGATGGTGTTGATGCCAGTAGACATTCTTCAGTGTCTGGGCATTGAAGAATTTGTTATTTATTGTAGTCTTCTATATCTTGTCTTGTTTGTATCCATCATTTTGAGAAGGCTTTCCAGATATTTGAAAGGACTTGGGTATGAAGAGCTAAGCAGCATCTGCTTTAAGGAGCACCTCAAGCCTAATAAAACTGTAGTTCTTGCAGACTCATAGAGTTATTAACTTGATGGTTTTGAAAAAGATGAAGAATTCTCTGGATTACCAGGCAGATATCTTGTTCTCTAGCCTGAATTTTTCCCAAAGAAACAGAGAATCTCTCTTAGTTTTGAACCTCCAAAAACTGAGGGTGGAGTCATATTAGCACCCCTGTGGCCACCAACACTATGACTATGCTGGGTCAGACCTGAAGCCAGCACAGGACTGGCGAGGGCTGGTTTAAATACTACTTCTGTGTGTGAGTGTCGGCTGAGTTTGGTCTGGTTTTCCTTTCTTCTCTAACAGGACAGCACTGAGTTCAATGCCTCACAATTGCTGTTCTCCCTCCCTCAGCACCCAGAGATGATCTCTATACCATGCTGCTACTGCCGGGGCAGGAGAATGGGGTTGGGGAGAGGTGGCATTGGCAACTTAAGACGTTTTTTCTATCTTTTCTTTACCTCTTTCAGTGATATGAAGTTAAAATCAGGTGTTACACAGGCTCACCTGATTTTTGGTTCTCATGAAGGGGCTTTCTCTGTGTAGATAGTTGTAAATTGGTGTCCTTATAGAAATACAATTTGTGTAGCCATCAGTTCCACTATCTTGCCCTGCCTCCTTTTGTCTTTTATGATCTTTGTTGTTTGAAGGTCTGGTTTGCCTAGAGTTAGAATAGCAACCCCTGCTTTTTGTTTTGTTTTGTTTTTCATTTGCTTGGCAGAATTTTCTACATCCCTTTACTTTGAATCTATGCATTTCATTGATTGTGAGATGAGTCTCTTAATTACAGAATACTGGGTTTTGCTTCTTTATCCAAGTTGCCATTCTGTGCCTTTTAATTGGGGCATTTAGATAATTTACAATCAAGGTTAGTATTCATATGTGCAAATTTGATCCTGTCAACATGTTGTTAACTGGTTATTATGCAGACTTGTTTGTGTGGTTGTTTTATAGTGCCACTGGTCTATGTACTTAAGTGAGTTTTTGTAGTGCCCAATAATGGTGTTTCCTTTCCATATTTAGCACTCACTTCGGGACCTCTTGTAAGGTTTGTCTTGTGGAAATGCATTCCCTCAGCATTCGTTTGTTTGAGATGGATCTCATTTCTCCTTTGCTTATGAAGCTTAGTTTGTCTGGATAAGAAATTCTCAGTTGAAAATTCCTTTCTTTAAGAATGCTAAATATAGGCCCCTAATCCCTTCTGGTTTGTAAGATTTCTGCTGAAAGGTCCACTGTTAGCCTGATGAGGTTCCGTTTGTAGGTAAACCACCTTTTCAGTTGCCTTTACATTTTTTTCTTTTATTTAGACCTTGGAGAATCTGATGATTATGTGTCTTGGGGGTGGCTGTCTTTTGTAGTATCTCATAGAAGTTCCCTGCATTTCCTAACTTTGAATGTTGTCCTATCTAGCAGAGAAACATTTCATGGACAATATCCTAAAATGTGTTTTCCAAATTGCTTGCTTTGTTTCCTCTTTCAGAGACACTAATGAGTCATAAATTTGGTCTCTTTACAAAATCCCATATTTCTCAGGTTTTGTTCTTCGTTCTTTCTTCTCTTTTCTTTATTTTTGTCTGAGTTATTTCAGAGAGCCAGTCTTCTAGTTCTGAGGTTCCTTCCTCAGCTTGGTCAATTCTGCTGCTAATATTGTGATTATATAATGAAATTCTTGAAATGAGTGTTTTAGTTCTATCTTATCAGGTTTTTTTCTTATAATTTTCAGTTCACCTTTGATTTCCTTCATCTTATTTTATTCCTCAGAAACCTTGGACTGGGTTTTGATGTTCTCCTGGGTATGAATAATGTTCATTTCTACTGACATTCTTTATCTGTCATTTCAGCCATTTCAGCCTGGTTAAGAACCATTGTTGGGGAACAAGTTGAGCCATTTAGAGTTAAGAAGACACTCTGGCTTTTTGAGTTACTAGAGTTTTTGTCATGGTTCTTTCTCATCTTTGTGGGTTGGTATTCTTTCAGTCTGTGAATTTGCTGTCCTTTGGATGGGATTTTTGTTCTTCTGACCTCTTTAATGTCCTTGGGAGTTTGATTGTAATATAAGGTGGGTTTAGTCAACTGGCTACATTTCTGGAAAATTTTAGGACACCAAAGCTGAGCTCAGGATGCCTGGAATGCATGCTTTAACTCTAGGGCCGCTAATATCAAGCCATTGGCTTTGCTTTCTGGTCTCTTGAGGTTAGGAACCTGCTGTGCGGGAGGGACCCAGGTGTTCCTGGATCACTGTTCACAACACTCCGATGGGTGGTGCCAGGCAGATTGCCTTGTCATGTGGTGTTAGCTAGATCCATGCTCATTTTCATGTACCAGCAGCAATGGCAATGTGGTGGTGTGATTGCTCATTGGCTGTGGTGGGGCATTGGTGTGCACAGGTTTGCTGGCCACCATGTGGATGTTTGCAGTGGCAATAATGGCAGCACCATGGTGGAGGTGTGGAGCGTAGGGGACTGTAGGCATCTACGTTTGCATTTGCACCAGTGGGGGTGTCAGCATGGAGCAGGGCACTGGAGAACACGGGGATAGCAACCTCTGTGCCCATGTTCATGCCAGTAGCAGCAGTCACACAGGATGAGGCATGGGGCTGCTGGTCTCTGTGCACAGATTAATGCCTGTGGCAGTATCAGCATGGGAGCAGGGCACTGATGGGCATGGAGCTGACAGTCTCTGTATGCATTAATTTGTCAGTGATGATGGTGGCAAAGGGCAGGTGAAGCTTCTGGTTTCCTTATGCACCTTTACATTGGCAATGGTGGCACAACTGGGGGCAGGGCAGGGTGTGCTTATGCCAGCAGCAGTGGCTTAGTGCAATGCACATGCACGTGTGCGCCAGCAGAGAAAGAGAACTGAAGTCCACCCATGTGTACGCGTATCAGTAAATTAATGTGGAGGGTGACTGTGGGCCAGTGCATGCCAGCAAGGCAGCATAGGGGAAGCAGCAGTGGGGCAAGGGCATGGGTGGGCTGGTGTGTGGAGGTCATTTGGCTGGAGCTTTCCAATGATCAGGCACAGTCTGCCAGTGCTGAAGCTATCATGTGGGTCTCTGTGAGGCACCACAACTGCAGATCTGAGGCTGCACTGCAAGCCATAATGGTCAGACTGGTGCCCTGGGAGGGACTAGCAGACAGGAGGGCAATCAGATCAGAGCAGCCCCATCTCATGGGAAAGATCTCCCTGAACTATGCAGGTCCGACAGTTCCCCTAAAGCTAAAGTCTCTTAAGGGAGCAAGATGAGCCTTGGAGGATGGGCATTCCTGGCCATGCTCCACCACACACTGTCCTACACCAAACTCCCCAGGTTCTGCACCAGATGGAGTTCTGCCCACACCACCTCTCCAAACAGCTCTCTCTGCCAGCTCAATTTTCTGTGGGGGTCATGGGGTCTCTTGCTGACAGGATTCCAGAGGATTTTGGTGAAACTAGACCACCACAAGCTTGCTCAACTCACCCCCTCTTAAGGAGCTGTTGGGGGCCAGGAATGAGTCTTCGTGCACAGTAGACTGATGAAGGGTCCAAACTTCCTCCGCCTTCATCCCAGCATCTGTGTCTTCCCTCTGTCCACACTCAATGCCTTCATCTATAAGATGTTTCCTATATCATGGTAATCACAAAGCAAAAACCTATAAAAGATACACTAAAAATAAAAAGCACAGCATTAAACATACTGCCAACTGGAAGAAGACAAGGATGCCCACCTTCACCACTCCTACTAAATATAGTATTGGAAGTCCTAGCCAGAGTAATCATGCAAGAGAAAGAAATAAAAGCCATCCAAATTGGAAAGGAAGCCAAACCATCTCTTTTTGCTAACAATATGATTCTATACATACAAAACCCTAAAGACTGTACCGAAAGAGTCCTAGAACTGGCAAAGACTTTAGTGAAATTTTAGGAAACAAAATCAATACACAAAATAAGTAGCATGTCTATACACCAATAACATTCAAGCTGAGAGTCAAATCAATAGCATAATCCCAATTATAATAGCCACAATATAAATAAAATATCTAGGAATACAGATAACAAGGGAGCTGAGAGACTTCAACAAATAGAATGACAAGATACTGTTGAAGGAAATCAGAGATAACACATACACACACACACACACACACACACACACACACACACACACATACAAAGCAGCTGGGCGTGGTGGCTTACACCTGTAATCCCAGTACTTTAGGAGGGCGAGGCGGGCAGATCATGAGGTCAGGAGTTAGAGACCAGCCTGGCCAATATGGTGAAACCCCATCTCTACTAAATATACAAAAATTAGCTGGGTGTGGTGGTGTGTGCCTGTAGTCCCAACTACTTGGGAGGCTGAGGCAGAAGAATCACTTGAACACAGGAGGCAGAGGTTGCAGTCAGTTGAGATTGTGCCAATGTACTCCAGCCTCGGTGACAGAGTGAAACTCTGTCTTAAAAACAAACAAACAAACAACAACAACAACAACAGCACTTCATGCTCATGAATAGGAAGACTCAATATCATGAGAATGGCCACACTGCCCAAAACAGTTTACAGATTCAGTGCTATTCCTATCAAATTACCAATGACATTTTTAGACAATTAGACAAAATTATTCTAAAATTAATATAAATACCATAAGAGTCTTAATAGCCAAAGCAATCCTAAGCAAAAAGAACAAAGTTTGAGGCATCACACTATCTGACTTTAAACTATACTATGGGGCGGAGCCCACTGCAGCTTGGCAAAGCAGCGATAGCCAGACTGCCTCTCTAGATTCCTCCTCTCTGGGCAGGGCCTCCCTGAAAGAAAGGCAGCAGCCCCAGTCAGGGGCTTATAGATAAAACTCCCAACTCCCTGGGACAGAGCACCTAAGGGAAGGGGCAGCTGTGGGTGCAGTTTCAGCAGACTTAAACGTTCCTGCCTTCCAGCTCTGAAGAGAGCAGCGAATCTCCCAGCACAGTGCTCGAGCTCTGCTAAGGGACAAATTGCCTCCTCAGGTGGGTCCCTGACCCCTGTGCCTCCTGACTGGGAAACATCTCCCAGCAGGGGCCAAGAGACACCTCATAAAGGAGAGCTCCAGCTGGCATCTGGCAGGTGCTCCTCTGGGACAAAGCTTCTAGAGGAAGGAAAAGGAAGCAATCTTTGCTGCTCTGCAGCCTCCGCTGCTGATACCCAGGAAACCAGGGTCTTGAGTGGACCTCCAGCAAACTCCAGCAGACCTGCAACAGAGGGCCCTGACTGTTAGAAGAAAAACTAACAAATAGAAGGGGGTAGCATCAACAGCAACGAAAAGCATGTCCACATAGAAACCCTATTCAAATGTCACCACCATCAACGACCAAAGGTAGATAAATCTATGAAGACGAGGAAAAACCAGTGCAAAAAGGCTGAACATTTCAAAAACCAGAATGTCTATTCTCCTCCAAAGGATCACAGTTCCTCACCAACACTGGAGCAAAACTGGACAGAGAATGAGTTTGACAAATTGACAAGAGTAAACTTCAGAAGGTGGGTAAAAACAAACTCCTCTGAGCTAAAAGAACATGTTCTAACCCAAAGAAAGGAAGCTCAGAACCTTAAAATTAGAGGAATTTCTAACTAGATAACCAGTTAAGAGAAGAATATAAATGGCCTGATGAAACTGAAAAACACAGCATGAGAACTTCGTGAAGTATACACAAGTATCAATAACCAAATCGATCAAGCAAAAGACAGCATAGCAGAGATTGAAAACCACTTTAACGAAATAAAGTGTGAAAAAAAGATTAGATAAAAAAGAATGAAAAGGAACAAACAAATCCTCCAAGAAATATGGGACTATGTGAAAAGACCAAATCTACATTTGATTGGTGTACCTGAAAGTGACAAGAAAAATAGAACAAAGCTGGAAAACACTCTTTGGGATATTAACCAGGAGAACTTCCCCAACCTAGCAGGACAGGCTGACATTCAGATTCAGGAAATACAATGAACACCACAAAGTTACTCCTCGAGAAGAGCAACCCCAAGACACATAATCATCAGATTCACCAAGGTTGAAATGAAGGAAAAAATGTTAAGGGCAGCCAGAGAGAAAGGTCGGAATGCCCACAAGGGGAAGCCCATCAGACTAACAGCGGACCTCTCTGCAGAAACCCTACAAGCCAGAAGAGAGTGGGGGCCAATATTCAACATTCTTAAACACAAAAATTTTCAACTCAGAATTTCATATCCAGCCAAACTAAGCTTCAAAAGTGAAGGAGAAATAAAATCCTTTACAGACAGTCAAATGCTTAGAGATTTTGTCACCACCAGGACTGTCTTACAAGAGCTCCTGAAGGAAACACTAAATATGGAAAGGAAAAAACAGTACCAGCCACAGCAATAACATACCGAATTGTAAATACCATTGATACTATGAAGAAACTGCATCAACTAACAGGCAAAAATAATCAACTAGCATCATAATGACTGGATCAAATTCACACATAACAGTAATAACCTTAAATGCAAATGGGCTAAACGCTACAATTAAAAGACACAGACTGGAAAATTGGAAAAAGAGTCAAGGCTCATTGGTGAGCTGTATTCAGGAGACCCATCTCACATGCAAAGACACACAAAGGCTCAAAATAAAGAGATGGAAAAATATTTACGAGGCAAATAGAAAGAAAAAAAAGCAGGGGTTGCAATCCTAGTCTCTGATAAAACAGACTTTAAACCAACAAATTCAAAAAAGACAAAGAAGAGTATTACATAATGGTAAGGTATCAATGCAACAAGAAGAACTAACCATACCAAATATATATGCACTCAATACAGGAGCACACAGATTCATAAAGCAAGCTCTTAGAGACCTACAAAGAGACTTAGACTCCCACACAATAATAGTGGGGGACTTTAACACCCCACTGTCAATATTAGACAAATCAATGAGAAAGAAAATTAACAAGGATATTCAGGATTTGAACTCAGCTCCGGACAAAGCAGACCTAATAGACATCTACAGAACTCTCCACCCCGAATCAATAGAATATATACTCTTCTTAAGAAACTCACTCAAAACTGCACAACTACATGGAACCAGAACAACCTGCTCCTGAATGGCTACTGGGTCAATAACAAAATGAAGGCAGAAATAAATAACTTATTTGAAACCAATGAGAACAAAGACACAACATGCCAGAATTGCTGGGACACAGCTATAGCACTGTTTAGAGGGAAATTAATAGCACTAAATGCCCACAGGAGAAAGCAGGAAAGATCTAAAATCGACATCCTAACATCACAATTAAAAGAACTAGAGAAGCAAGAGCAAACAAATTCAAAAGCTACCAGAAGAAAAGAAATAACTAAGATCAGAGCAGAACTGAAGGAGATAGAGACAAGAAACACCCTTCAAACAGTTAATGAATCCAGGAGCTGGTTTTTAGAAAGATTAACAAAATAGACTGCTAGCCAGATGAATAAAGGAAAAAAGAGAAAAGAATCAGACACAATAAAAATGATAAAGGGGATATCACCACTGAGCTCACAGAAATACAAACTACCATGAGAGAACATTCTAAACACCTCTATGCAAATACACTAGAAAATCTAGAAGAAATGGATAAATTCCTGAATGCATACATCCTCCCATTTCAAAACCAGGAAGAAGTCAAATCCCAGGATAGACCAATAACAAGTTCTGAGATTGAGGCAGTAATTAACAGCCTACCAATGAAAAACAGCCCAGGATCAGACAAATTCACAGCCGAATTCTACCAGAGGTACAAAGAGGAGCTGGTACCCTTCTTTCCTTCCTTCCTTCCTTCCTTCCTTCCTTCCTTCCTTCCTTCCTTCCTTCCTTCCTTCCTTCCTTCCTTCCTTCCTTCCCTCCCTCCCTCCCTCCCTCCCTCCCTCCCTCCCTCCCTCCTCCTCCTTCCTTTTCTTTCTTTCTTTCTTTTTGCTACTTTTATACTGTCTTGTATTTTTATTTGTATTTTCAGGTATTTAGTTATTTCATCGGGTGCACCATAAACTCTATGAGGGCAGATATTGTATCTTTACATCTGCAGTTTTTCGCACAGAGCCTTGTGGTTAAAAGCTGATCAAAAAATGTTTATTCCTATGTTAGAAGATTCTTTATATTCTATCTTTCCAATCTTTGAGATTCTTTATATTGAGGAGAGAAAAGAAAAATAAATGAAGAAAGCTTGTAATTGAATGAACTAGTTCGCAGTGTTTTGCATCTAACAGCCAAAGGCATAAATAATAAATCATCAAAAGATGATTCACAATTTTATCATTGTTATTCATCGCATAGAACTAAAAGAAATATAATACATATTTTTCTTCCAGGCCTGGCTGACAAATATGATTGTATAATTTTTTAAATTATTATTATACTTTAAGTTCTAGAGTACATGTGCACAACGTGCAGGTTTCTTACATATGTACACATGTGCCATGTTGCTATGCTACACCCATTAACTCGTCATTTACATTAGGTATATATCCTAATGCTATCCCTCCCCACTAACGCTCCCCACAATAGACCCCAGTGTGTGATGTTCCCCTTTAGTTTAATTAGATCCCATTTGTCAGTTTTGGCTTTTGTTGTCATTGCTTTTGGTGTTTTCGACATGAAGTCCTTGCCCATGCCTATGTCCTGAATGGTATTACCTAGGTTTTCTTCTAGGGTTTTTATGGTTTTAAGTCTAACATTTAAGTCCATCTTGAATTAACTTTTGTATAAGGAGTAAGGAAAGGATCCAGTTTCAGCTTTCTACTTATGGCTAGCCAATTTTCCCAGCACCATTTACTGAATAGGGAATCCTTTCTCCATTTCCTGTTTTTGTCAGGTTTGTCAAAGATCAGATGGCTGTAGATGTGTGGTATTATTTCTGAGGGCTCTGTTCTATTCCATTGGTCTATATCTCTGTTTTGGTACGAGTACCATGCTGTTTTGGTTACTGTAGCCTTATAGTAGTTTGAAGTCAGGTAGCGTGATGCCTCCAGCTTTGTTCTTTTGACTTAGGATTGTCTTGGCAATGCGGGCTCTTTTCTGGTTCCATACGAACTTTAGAGCAGTTTTTTCCAATTCTGTGAAGAAAGTCATTGGTAGCTTAATGGGGATGGCATTGAATCTATAAATTACCTTGGGCAGTATGGCCATTTTCACGATATTGATTCTTCCTATCCATGAGCATGGTATGTTCTTCCATTTGTTTGTGTCTTCTTTTATTTCACTGAGTAGTGGTTTGTAGTTCTCCTTGAAGAGGTCCTTCACATCCCTTGCAAGTTGGGTTCCTAGGTTTTTTATTCTCTTTGAAGCAATTGTGAATGGGAATTCATTCATGATATGGCTCTCTGCTTGTGTGTTACTGGTGTAAAAGGGTGCTTGTGATTTTTGCACATTGATTTTGTATCCTGAGACTTTGCTGTAGTTTATGAGCTTAAGGAGATTTTGGTCTGAGACAATGGGGTTTTCTAAATATACAATCAGGTCATCTGCAAACAGAGACAATTTGACTTCTTTTCCTAACTGAATATCCTTTATTTCTTTCTCTTGCCTGATTGCCCTAGCCAGAACTTCCAACACTATGTTGAATAGGAGTGGTGAGAGAGGGCATCCTTGTCTTGTGCCAGTTTTCAAAGGGAATGCTTCCAGTTTTTGCCCATTCAGTATGATATTGGCTGTGGGTTTGTCATAAAAAGGTCTTATGATTTTGAGATACGTTCCATCAATACCTAGTTTATTGAGCGTTTTTAGCATGAAGGGCTGTTGAATTTTGTCAAAGGCCTTTTCTGCATCTATGGAGATAATCATGTGGTTTTTGTCTTTGGTTCTGTTTATATGCTGGATTACATTTACTGATCTGCATATGTTGAACCAGCCTTGCATCCCAGGGATGAAGCCCACTTGATCATGGTGGATAAGATTTCTGATGTGCTGCTGGATTCGGTTTGCCAGTATTTTATTGAGGATTTTTGCATTAATGTTCATCAGGTATATTGGTCTAAAATTCTTTTTTTGTTGTATCTCTGCCAGGCTTTGGTATCAGGATGATGTTGGCCTCATAAAATGAGTTAGGGAGGATTCTCTCTTTTTCTATTGATTGGAATAGTTTCAGAAGGAATATTAGGAGCTGGTACCATTTCTTCTGAAACTATTTCCAACAATAAAAAAAAGAGGGACTCCTCCCTAACTCATTTTATGAGGTCAGCATCATCCTGATTCCAAACTTGGCAGAGACACAACAACAAGAACAAAAATTCAGACCATTTTCACAATATTGATTCTTCCTATCCATGAGCATGGTATGTTATTCCATTTGTTTGTGTCCTCTTTTATTTCACTGAGCAGTGATTTGTATTTCTCCTTGAAGAGGTCCTTTACATCCCTTGTAAGTTGGATTTCTAGGTATTTTATTGTCTTTGAAGCTATTGTGAATGGGAGTTCATTCATGATTTGGCTCTCTGTATGCCTGTTACTGGTGTATAAGAATGCTTGTTGTTTTTGCACATTGATTTTGTATCCTGAGACTTTGCTGAAATTGTTTATCAGCTTAAGGAGATTTTGAGCTGAGATAATGGGGTTTTGTAAATATACAATCATGTAATCTGCAAATCAATATTGCGAAAATGGGCATACTACCCAAGGTAATTTATAAATTCAATGCCATCCCCATTAAGCTACCAATGACTTTTTCACAGAATTGGAAAAATGTGCTTTAAAGTTCATATGGAACCAAAAAAAGACCCCGCATTGCCAAGACAATCCTAAGTCAAAAGAACAAAGCTGGAGGCATCACACCACCTGACTTCAAACTAAACTACAAGGCTACAGTAACCAAAACAGCATGGTACTCGTACCAAAACAGAGATATAGACCAATGGAACAGAACAGAGCCCTCAGAAATAATACCACATATCTGCAGCCATCTGATCTTTGACAAACCTGAGAAAAACAAGAAATGGGGAAAGGATTCCCTATTTAATAAATGGTGCTGGGAAAATTGACTAGCCTAAAGTACAAAGCTGCAACTGGATCCTTTCCTTACTCCTTATACGAAAATTCATTCAAGATGGATTAGAGACTTAAATGTTAGACCTAAAACCATAAAAACTCTAGAAGAAAACCTAGGTAATACCATTCAGGACATAGGCATGGGCAAGGACTTCATGTCTAAAACACCCATAGCAGCAGCAACAAAAGCCAAAATTGACAAATGGGATCTAATGAAACTAAAGAGCTTCTGCACAGCAAAAGAAACTACCATCAGAGTGAACAGGCGACCTACAAAATGGGAGACAATTTTTGCAATCTACTCATCTGACAAAGGGCTAATATCCAGAACCTATAAAGAACTCAATCAAATTTACAAGAAAAAAACAAACAACCCCATCAAAAAGTGGGCAAAGGATATGAACAGTTACTTCTCAAAAGAAGACATTCATACAGCCAACAGACACATGAAAAAATGCTTATCATCAGTCGCCATTAGAGAAATGCAAGTGCAAACCACAATGTGATACCATCTCACACTAGTAGGAGTGGCAATCATTCAAAAATCAGGAAACAACAGGTGCTGGAGAGGATGTGGAGAAATAGGAACAGTTTTACACTGTTGGTGGGATTGTAAACTAGTCCAATCATTGTGGAACACAGTGTGGCAATTCTGCAAGGATCTAGAACTAGAAATACCATTTGAGCCTGCCATCCCACTACTGGGGATATACCCAAAGGATTATAAGTCATGCTGCTATAAAGACACATGCACACGTATGTTTATTGTGGCACTATTCACAATAGCAAAGACTTGGAATCAACCCAAATGTCCATCAGTGACATACTGGATTAAGAAAATGTGGCACATATACACCATGGAATACTATGCAGCCATAAAAAAGGATGAGTTCGTGTGCTTTGTACAGACATGGATGCTGCTGGAAACCATCAATCTCAGCAAACAATCGCAAGAACAGAAAACCAAATACTGCATGCTGCATGTTCTCACTCATAGGTGGGAACTGAACAATGAGATCACTTGGACTCTGGAAATGGATCATCGAACATCGTGTCCTATTATGGGGAGGGTGTGGAGGGATAGCATTAGGAGATATACCTAATGTAAATGACGAGTTAATGGGTGCAGCACACCAACATGGCACATGTATATATATGTAACAATGCTGCACGTTGTGCACATGTACCCTAGAACTTAAAGTATAATAATAATAATAAAAATTGAGACCAATATCCCTGATGAACATCGATGTGGAAATCCTCAATACAACACTGGAAAACCAAATCGAGCAGCACAACATGAAGAAGTGCACTTACCACGAACAAGTAGGCTTCATCCTTGGGATGCAACACTGGTTCAACATACGCAAATCAATAAATGTAATCCATCACATAAACGGAACCAAGGACAAAAACCAAACTTGAAACATCAAACGGAATCAGGAAATTCTTCATGAAGGAGCATTTTGTGATCTGGTTTGGTCAGATCCTGAAGATACGGATACTTGAGCTATCAGCCCCGAAGACTGTGTTGGCTTTTTGGAGCAAAGGTCACAAATGAGTCTGGTCATATCAACAATTTAAAACTCATCTCCAGAGCACATCTACTCGTTCATGAAGGCTATAATTTTGTGTTTGATGAGAAGCTGGTGACAGTATGCTCTGCTCCTAATTACTGCTATCATTGTGGAAGTATTGGTTCGATCATGGTCTTCAAAGGTGTAAATACAAGAGAACCAATGTTATTCCAGGCAGTTCCAGATTGAGAATGTGTTATTCCTCCTAGAATGACCAATGCTGTATTTCCTTTGAGGCCTTTGCCCATCCTGCTGACCCATTTTTCTGCCCTCTTCTTACTCCAGCTTTCTTGTATTACTCTCTACGATATATTTTTTATTGAGCACTTTGCTGCTGAAATGCTGCCTCTTGCCTTTTTTATATTTTAAATTATCTAAATTTATTGTTTGTTGTAGTGTCTATAGCAAAGTTTTTCTATCAATTTTCCCCGCATCCCATCCCCACACTGGACTCATTTGAAAGACTTGAGAAATGTTAATACTCACACTGCTGCATGTAGCTCTTGCTTATTTACTGGTCTGGGAACAGGATATGTTTCTTTTTTTAAAAAAAAAAGCCAAGAATAGTCCAATAGCAGGCTCTGAAAATGAGGCAATAATTAATAGCCTACCAACCAAAAAAAGTCCAGGACCAGATGGATTCACAGCTGAATTCTACCAGAGGTACAAGGAGGAGCTGGTACCATTCCTTCTGAAACTATTCCAATCAATAGAAAAAGAGGGAATCCTCCCTAACTCATTTTACAAAGCCAACATCATCCTGATAACAGAGCCCGGCAGAGACACAACAAAGAAAGAGAATTTTAGACCAATATCCCTGATGAACATCGATGCAAAAATCCTCAATAAAATACTGGCAGACTGAATCCAGCAGCGCATCAAACAGCTTATCCACCATGATCAAGTGGGCTTCATCCCTGGGATGCAAGGCTGGTTCCACATATGCAAATCAACAAACGTAATCCAGCATATAAACAAAACCAAAGACAAAAACCACACGATTATCTCAATAGATACAGAAAAGGCCTTTGACAAAATTCAACAGCCCTTCATGCTAAAAACGCTCAATAAATTCGGTATTGATAGAACGTATCTCAAAATCATAAGAGCTATTTATGACAAACCCACAGCCAATATCATATTGAATGGGCAAAAACCAGAAGCATTCCCTTTGAAAACTGGCACAAGACAGGGATGCCCTCTCTCACCACTCCTATTCAACATAGTGTTGGAAGTTCTGGCTAGGGCAATCAGGCAAAAGAAAGAAATCAAGGGTATTCAGTTAGGAAAAGAAGAAGTCAAATTGTCCCTCTTTGAAGATGACATGATTGTATATTTAGAAAACCCCATTGTCTCAGCCCAAAATCTCCTTAAGCTGATAAGAAGCTTCAGCAAACTCTCAGGACACAAAATTAATGTGCAAAAATCACAAGCATTCTTATACACCAGTAACAGACAAACAGAGAGCCAAATCATGAATGAACTTCCATTCACAATTGCTTCAAAGAGAATAAAATACCTAGGAATCCAACTTGTAAGGGATGTAAAGGACTTCTTCAAGGAGAACTACAAACCACTGCTCGGTGAAATAAAAGAGGACACAAACAAATGGAAGAACATACCATGCTCATGGATAGGAAGAATCAATATCGTGAAAATGGCCATACTGCCCAAGGTTATTTATAGACTCAATGCCATCCCCATTAAGCTACCAATGACTTTCTTCACAGAATTGGGAAAAACTGCTTTAAAGTTCGTATGGAACCAAAAAAGAGCCCGCATTGCCAAGACAATCCTAAGTCAAAAGAACAAAGCTGGAGGCATCACGCTACCTGACTTCAAACTATACTACAAGGCTACAGTAAGCAAAACAGCATGGTACTGGTACCAAAACAGAGATATAGACCAATGGAATAGAACAGAGTCCTCAGAAATAATACCACACATCTACAGCGATCTGATCTTTGACAAACCTGAGAAAAACAAGAAATGGGGAAAGGATTCCCTATTTAACAAATGGTGCTGGGAAAATTGGCTAGCCATAAGTAGAAAGCTGAAACTGGATCCTTTCCTTACTCCTTATATGAAAATTAATTCAAGATGGATTAGAGACTTAAATGTTAGACCTAATACCATAAAAACCCTAGAAGAAAACCTAGGTAATACCATTCAGGACATAGGCATGGGCAAGGACTTCATGTCTAAAACACCAAAAGCAATGGCAACAAAAGCCAAAATTGACAAATGGGATCTAATGAAACTAAAAAGCTTCTGCACAGCAAAAGAAACTACCATCAGAGTGAACAGGAAAGCTACAGAATGGGAGAAAATTTTTGCAATCTACTCATCTGACAAAGGGCTAATATCCAGAACCTACAAAGAACTCAAACAAATTTACAAGCAAAAAACAAACAACCCCATCAAAAAGTGGGCAAAGGATATGAACAGACATTTCTCAAAAGAAGACATTCATACAGCCAACAGACACATGAAAAAATGCTCATCATCACTGGCCATCAGAGAAATGCAAATCAAAACCACAATGAGATACCATCTCACACCAGTTAGAATGGCCATCATTAAAAAGTCAGGAAACAACAGGTGCTGGAGAGGCTGTGGAGAAATAGGAACACTTTTACACTGTTGGTGGGATTGTAAACTAGTTCAACCATTATGGAAAACAGTATGGTGATTCCTCAAGGATCTAGAACTAGAAGTACCATATGACCCAGCCATCCTATTATTGGGTATATACCCAAAGGATTATAAATCATGCTGCTATAAGGACACATGCACATGTATGTTTATTGCGGCACTATTCACAATAGCAAAGACTTGGAATCAACCCAAATGTCAATCAGTGACAGACTGGATTAAGAAAATGTGGCACATATACACGATGGAATACTATGCAGCCATAAAAAAGGCTGAGTTCATGTCCTTTGTAGGGACATGGATGCAGCTGGAAACCAGCATTCTCAGCAAACTATACCAAGAACAGAAAACCAAACACCGCATGTTCTCACTCATAGGTGGGAACTGAACAATGAGATCACTTGGACTCAGGAAGGAGAACATCACACACCGGGGCCTATCATGGGGAGGAGGGAGGTGGGAGGGATTGCATTGGGAGTTATACCTGATGTAAATGACGAGTTGATGCTTGCTGACGAGTTGATGGGTGCAGCACCGCAACATGGCACAAGTATACATATGTAACAAACCTGCACGTTATGCACATGTACCCTAGAACTTAAAGTATAATAATAATAATAATAATAATAATAAAGAAAAAAGAAACCAATTGACAGATTACACCTAAATACTCCTCCTGTTGTATCATTCAGCCTTTTGTTTTAGTTTGGTAAGTTTTAAGAAATTTCAGCAGCGAAGTTGTTTTTTGGTGGGCACGATGGACTCTAGATGCCTCAAGTTATGTATACCTGTCCCAGATGTAAACTTCATTGTCCTTTGTTGGATGATATCTTAAATGGATATAAAATAAATTAGTCTAAATGGCTGCTCTCCTTTTTGTGTTTTGAAATTTTAGTTAGAAACTGCTACAGCTTATGACTTTGTACATTAAGATAATTGTATTGATCTTTTCTCAAGTCTTCTCAAATGAGTCCAGGGTGGGGATGGGATGGGGGAAAATTGATAGAAAAACATCGCTCTTCAGGGACTGATAGCCCAAGTATCCATATCTTCAGGATCTGACCAAACCAGATCACAAAATGCTCCTTTATGAAGAATTTCCTGATTCCATGCGATGGTTCGAATTTGATCCAGCGTTTTGAAATCAGGAGATAAACCACCACGGACACAAAAAATCTGCTCATCTATTAAAGTTGCTACTGTGAGCATGTCAAAAACTTTGGTACAGTATCTCTAGGCATTTCCATATTTGGCTTGGCACTCATCATAAAATCCATAAACCTGTGTTATCTGTCTACTCTCATGATTTCATTGCAAAAGTGTAATACGATCAGGTCGTTTAACCTTTAATGCAAGAAGGTAAGTGAAAGTCTCCAAACTGCAGTAACCTCTGTCTAGAAAATCACCCATAAATATGCAGTTTGTGTCAGGAACCTGACCTTCAGTTCTGAATAGTTCACAAAGGTCATAAAACTATCCATGTATAACTCCACACACTGTTAGTTGTGCTGATACTGGCTGAACATTTGACTCCTCTAAGTGGAGGTCACAAACATAGTCACATAGCCGCTTCATGTCATTCTCTGGCAGGTACTTGTACAGCCGCGCTATCTCCACACACTTATCCAGGTCTAGTGGTTCCATTTTAGGAATAACAAGCCACGGTGACAGCGGTGGTGGCAGTGGCTGTAGTAGTGGTGGCAGCAGCGGCGGAGGCCAAAGCCGGAACTCTCTGCCCCCTTTTAAATGGTGTTGTTTTTTTCTTGTAAATTTGTTTAAGTTTCTTATAGATGCTGGATATTAGACCTTTGTCAGATGCATAGTTTGCAAATATTTTTTCCCATTCTGTAGGTTTTCTGTTTACTCTTTTGGGAGTTACTTTTGTAGCAGCTTTTTAGTTTAACTAGATCCCATTTGTTAATCTTTGCTTTTGTTGCAATTGCTTTTGGCATCTTCATCATGAAATACATGGCTGTGCCTATGTCCTGAATGGGTATCACCTAGGTTGTTTTCCAGGGTTTTTATACTTTGGGGTTTTATATTTAAGCCTTTAATCCATCTTGAGTTAATTTTTGTATATGGTGTAAGGAAAGAGTCTAGTTTCAATTTTCTGAATATGACTAGCCAATTATCTCCGTGCTATTTATTGAATAGTAAATGCTTTCCCCATTGCTTGTTTTTGTCAGCTTTGTCAAAGATCAGATAGCTGTAAGTGTGCAGTGTTATTTCTGGATTCTCTATTCTGTTCTGTTGGCATATGTGTCTATTTTTGTACCAGTACCATGCTGTTTTAGTTGTTGTAGTTCTGAAGTACAGTTTGCAGTTGGGTAGTGTGATGCCTCCAGCTTTGTTATTTTTGCTTAGTATTGTATTGGCTATTCAGGCACTTTTTTGGTTTTATATTAATTTAAAAATAGTGTTTTTCTACTTCTGTGAAGGATATCAATATTTAATAGAAATACTGTTGAATCTATAAATTGTTTTGGACAATATGGCCATTGTAACAATATTGCTTCTTCCTATCCATGAGCATGGAATATTTTTCCATTTGTTTGTGTCATCTCTGATTCATTTGAGCAGTGTTTTGTAGTTCTCCTGGTAGAGATCTTTCACCTCTACAGTTAGGTTTATTCCTAGGTATTTTATTCATTTTGTGGAAATTTTGAATGGGAGTAATTTCCTGATTTGGCTCTTGGCTTGCGTGTTTTCGGTGTATAGAAATGTTATTGATTTTGGCACATTGATTTTGTATCCTGAGACTTTCTTGAAGTTGTTTATCAGCTTAAGAAGCTTTTGGGCTGATACTATAGGGCTTTCTAAATATAGGATCATGTTATCTGCTACAGGAAGCAGGGGTGCATGTTTCCCTGCAGGCGTTCACCACAGTGGCAGAGGCAATGCAGCTAGGGGAGGTGGGGGTCCCCTGCTGGAGAATGCACAGTTGCACTCAAGATGGTGCTGGCTTTGGGCAGAGTGCTGGCTTGTGCAGATCTGGGTGCCTTTTCTGTGCCCCGCAAGCAGGGGTGATCACTCAGGGTGTGGGAGGATCCATTATTCTCTGTGTGATGTTAGCACAAGGATGGAGGACTGGCGGGGCTAGGGCTTGCTGGCTCTGTGCTGGCGAAGGCTTCATATGCAATATCTGTTCTTGCATGACAATGGGGGCGAACTGTTCTCCTGTGCGCTGGCAGAACAAGTAAAGCAAAACCTGCCCATGCAGACATGTGGTAGCAAAGTAATGTGGGAGTGTTGCCCTGGGCCCAGGGAAAGCTGCAGTATGGGGAGTGAGCCTGTGAGCTGGTGCATGGCTATAGGGGCTGCCTTGTTAGAGCTCTCCACTGATCAGACACAGTCTTCCAGTGCAGAAGCTATGGTGTGGGCCTCCACAGCACCAGAGACTGGCCTGTAAGCACACATTACCAGGCTGGGACCCAGAAGAGGCCATCAGACCAAAGGGTACTCAGGTATGACTAGCTGTGTCTGAAGTGCAAGATCACCCTGCACAGATCAGGTCTAACAGGTCTAACCTTAACCTAGGGCTAAGGTATCTTATGGAAGTAAGTTGAGCCTAGGGGAATCACCATCCCTGGGCATGCTTCACTACAGATGCTCCTGCACCACACACCCTCTTAGCTCCAAGTAAGCTGGTTTGCTGCCTCACCACTTCTCTAAGCAGCTCTATCACCTCAAGTGTCCCTGGTAGTCAAGGGGTTCCCCCTTTTGGGGTTCCAGAGGCCCCTGGCAAGAGTGGGTTGCTCCTTCCCAGTTAAAATTGCCCATTTCTTTGGAGGTGTAGTTAAAAAATTAAGTCCTGGAGCCCATTAAGGGTTCCCAACTTTCTTCTCCATCAGCCAAGCTTCTGTGACTTCCCTCCATTCACTCTCAGTGCCTTCCCTCTGAAGATCTGTTGCAAGCATACCAGTAGTCTCAGTTCCTCCATCAATAGGGAGAGACTCTCCACTCAAATCATGGAAAGATAATTCAGACAAAAAAATCAGCAAAAAAAAAAAAAAAAAAAAAAAAAAAAAAAAATGTGGAAGGTAAGCTACACTGTAAATGAAACAGACCTAACTGACATTTACAGAACATTTTATCCAACTGCTGCAGAAAACACTTTCTGTATTTTTTTTAAAATTTTGAGGGATACATAGGTGTATACATTTATGGGGTACATGAGATATATTGATACATGCATGCAATCTGAAATAAAGCACATCATGGGGAATGGGGTATCTATCCCCTCAAGCATTTATCCTGTAAGATACCAACAAGCCAATTACATTATTTGAGTTATTTAAAAATATACAATTAAGTTATTATTGACTACAGTCACCCTATTGTGCTATCAAATGGTAGGTCTCATTTATTTATTTATTTATTCATTTTTGTACCCACTAACCACCTCCACCTCCCTTCCAGTCTCACACTACCATTCCCAGCTTCTGGTAACCATCCTTCTACTCACTATCCCTAAGTCCAACTGCACTGATTTTTAGATCCCACAAACAAGTGAGACAATGCAATGTTTGTCTTTCTGTACCTGGCTTATTTCACTTAACATGATCTCCAGTTCCATCCATGTTGTTGCAAATAATTGGATCTCATTTTTTATGGCTAAATAATATTCCATTGTGTATGTGTACCACATTTTCTTTATCCATTCATCTGTTGATGGAAAGTTAGGTTGCTTCCAAATCTTAGGTATTGTAAACAGTGCTGCAACAAACATTGGAGTGCAAATGTCTCTTTACTATACTGAGTTTCTTTCTTTTGGGTATATACCCCACAGTGAGATTGCTGGACCATATGTCAGTTAAATTTTAAGTTCTTTGAGGAACCTCCAAATTGTTCTCCATACTGTTTGCACTACTTTGCATTACCACCAACAGTGTACAAGGGTTCTTTTTTCTCCATATCTTCAACAGCATTTGTTATTGCCTGTCTTTTAAATACACATCATTTTAACTGGGTTGAGATGATATCTCATTGTAGTTTTGATTTGCATTACTCTGATAATCAATGATGCTGAGCATCTTTTCAAATGCCTGCTGCGCCACTTGTATGTCTTCTTATGAGAAATGTCTATTAAAATCTTTTGCCCAGTTTTTGATTGGATTGTTATTTTTTTTTCCTATAGAGTTGTTTGAGCTCCTTATATACTCTGGTTAATCTCATGTCAGATTGGTAGTTTGCAAATATTTTCTCCCATTCTGTAAGTTGTTTCTTCACTTTGTTCATTGTATCTTTTGCTATGCAGAAGCTTTTAAACTTAATGTCATCCAATTTGTCCATTTTTGCTTTAGTTGCCTGTGCTTTTGGGATATTGCTCAAGAAATATTTGCCCAAAACCAATATCCTAGAGATTGTCCCCAATGTAGTAATAGATTCATTGTTTAAGATCTTAGATTTAAGTGTTTAATCCATTTTGATTTTTGTATATGACAAGAAGGGTCTACTTTCATTTCACATTTTTTCTTCTTTTTTTGTTTTGCTTAGGATATTCAGTTCTCCCAGCACCATTTATTGAAGAGACTGTCTTTTCCCCAGTGTATGTTCTTGGTACCTTTGTCAAAAGTGAGTTCACTGTAGGTGTGTGAAATTTTTTCTGAGTTCTCTATTCCCTTCCATTGGTCTATATGTCTTTTTTACATCACTATCATGCTGTTTTAGTTACTATAGCTCTGTAGTATAATTTGAAATCAGGTAATGTAATTCTTCCAGTTTTGTTCTTTTTGTTTAAAATAGCTTTGGCTATTCTGGGTCTTTTCTGGTTCCATGCACATCTTAGGATACCTTCTCTATTTCTGTGAAGAATATCATTGGTATTTTGATAAAGATTGCATTCAATCTGTAGATTGCTTTGGGTAGTATAAATATTTTAACAATATTGACTCTTCCAATCCATGAACATGGAATATCTTTCCATGTTTTGGTGTCCTCTTCCGTTTCCTTCATCAGTGTTTTACAATTTTGATTATAGAGATCTTCCAATTCTTTGGTTAATTCCTAGGTGTTTAGTTTTATGGGCAGATATTGTAAATGGGATTTTAAATTTCTTTTTCATATTGTTCACTGTTTTTACATAGAAATGCTACTGATTTTTGTACGTTGATTTGGTATCCTGAAACTTTACTGAATTTGGTTATCAGTTTTAATAGTTTTTCCTGAAGTCTTTAGGTTTATCCAAATATAAGATAACATCATCTGCAAACAAATATAATTTGAACGTCTTCCTTTCCAATTTGGATGCCCTTTGTATCACTCTCTTGTCTAATTGCTCTAGCTAAAACTTCCAGTTCAATATTAAAGAGGTAACAGGGGGCATCCTTCTTATATTCCAGATCTTAGAAAACAGGGTTTCTTTATCATTCAGTATAATACTAGCTGTGTGTCTGTCATATATGGCTTTTATTATGTTGAGGTATGTTCCTCCTATACACAGTTTTTTGAGTGCTTTTATCATGAAGGGATGTTGAATTTTATCAAAGTTTTTTAAGCATCAATTGAAATAATTATATGTATTTTATTCTTCATTCTGTTGATATAATGTATCATGTTAATTGATTTGTGTATGGGGAACCACCCTTGCATCCCAGGAATAAATCCCACTTCGTCATGATGATTGATCATTTTAATGTATTATTTTATTCAGTTTGCTAGTATTTCATTAAGGAGTTTTTAAAAATCAATATTGATCAGAAATATTGGCCTGCAGTTTTCTCTGTTTTTATATATATACGTCTTTGGTTTTGGCATCTGGGTAACACTGACCTTGTAGAAATAGTATGGAAATTTTCTCTCTTTCTCCATTTTTCAGAATAGTTTGAATAGGATTGGTTTTAGTTCTTTTTTAATGTTTGGTAGAATTAGCCATGAATCCATCAGATCTTGGGCTTTTCTTTACTGGTAGACTTTTGATAATGGCTTTGATCATATTATTTGTTATTGGTCTGTTTAGGTTTTAGACTTATTCCTGGTTCAAACTTAGTAGGTTGCATGTATCTAAAAATTTGTCCACTTCTTTTAGATTTTTCAATTTATTGTCAAATAGCTTCTCTTAGTAGCTACTAATGATCCTTTGAATTTCTGTCATATTATTTGTAATGTTTCCTTTTTTATTTGAATCTTTTCTCTTTTGTTCTTAGTCTGGCTAAAGGTTTGTCAATTATGTTTAACTTTTCAAAAAAATCTTTTAGTTTCATTGACTTTTTGTATTTTTAAATTACAATTTCATTTTTTCTCTGCTCTGATATTTATTATTTGTCATATACTAGTTTTGGGTTTGATTGCTCTGTATGTTTTAAAATTTCAATTTCATTTTTCTCTGCTCTGCTCTTTATTATTTATTGTATACTAGTCTTGGGTTTGGTTGCTCTTGTTTTTCTAATTCTTTATGATGCATTACTACATTGTTTATTTGCAGTTTTTCTTCCTTTTTGATGTAGGCACTTGTAGCCATAACTTCCATCTGAGTATAGGGTTTTCTGTATTCCCTAGGTTTTGGTGTGTTGTACTTCCATTATCATTTGTTTCAAGGAATTTTAAAATTTCCTTCTTAATTTATTCATTGAGCCACTGGTCATTCAAGAGCACATTGTTTAATATCCATGTATTTTTATAGTTTCCAAAATTCCTCTGTTATTTACTTATAGTTTTATTCTATTACAGTCAGAGATGTTTTAAGACTTCTTTTGTGACATAACACATGGTCTATCCTTGAGAATAATCCATATGCCAAGAGAAAAAATGTGCATTCTGCAGCTCTTAGATAAAATGTTCTGTAAATACCTTTAACTCCAGTTGGTCTATACTGCAGATTATGTCTCACATTTCTTTGTTGATTTTCTATCTAGAAGATTTGTCTAGTGCTGATAATGGGGCATTGAAGTTTCCAGCTATTATTGTGTTGGGGCCTATCTCTCTTTTTAGTGCTAATAATACTTCCTTTATATATCTGGGTGCTCCAGTATTTGGTGCATACATATTTAAAATTGCTATATTCTCTTGCTTAATTGACCCTTTATATAGTGAACTATTATATAGTGAACTTATTTGCCTGTTCTTGTATTTTTTGTCTTAAAACATGTTTTGTCCAATATAAGTATAGTGACTTCTGACCTTTTTTGGTTTCCATTGGCATGTAGTATGATTTTCACCTCTTTATTTTCAGTCTATGTATGTCTTTATAGGTAAAGTGTGTTTGGGTTAGGCAGCAGATCAATGGGTTTTTCTTTTACATCCATTCAGCCAGTCTATGTTTTTAAATTAAAGAGGTTAGTCCATTTACATTCAATGTTATTATTGATAAGTTAAGACTTATTCCTGCCATTTGGTTGCTTCTTTTCTGGTTCTTTTGTGGCCTTATCCTGGTTTCTTTCCTTCCTGTCTTCCTCTAGTGAAGGTAATTTTCTCTAGTGATATGATTTAGTTTCTTGCTTTTCATTTTTGTGTGCGTGTGGATCAAAAAATACATTCTTCTCATCAGTACATGGGACATTCTCCAAGATAGGTAATATATTAAGCCAAAGAACAAATCTGAACAAATTCAAAACATTTAAAATTATATCAGTGTCTTTTGTGAATACAACTGACAAATACAAGAAATTAATAATATACACTTTTGATTCACAACAAATACATGAAAATTGCATAACACACTTGCAAATGACAAAGGAATTAATGAATAAATTAAGAAGAAAACTTAAAATGTTTTGAAACAAATAAAAATGAAAACAACAAATTCTATGGGATACAGTAAAAGTATTAAAAAGGGTACTCCCTAGCAAAAAAAAAAAAAAAGATTACATTACAAACTAAAACACTTTTAAATGAACAACCTAAGAATGCATCTCCAGGGGGGGCGGAGCAAGATGGCTGAATAGGAACAGCTCCAGTCTCCAGCTCCCAGGGCGAGTGACACAGAAGACAGGTGATTTCTGCATTATCAACTGAGGTACTGGGTTCATCTCACAGGGGAGTGCCAGACAGTTGGTGCTGGTCAGCTGTTGCAGCCCCACCAGTGAGAGCTGAAGCAGGGCGAGGCATCGCCACACCTGGGAAGCACAAGGGGGAAAGGAATCCCTTTTCCTAGCCAGGGGAACAGAGACACACAACACCTGGAAAATCGGTTAACTCCCACCCCAATACTGCGCTTTAAGCAAACGGGCACACCAGGAGATTATATCCCACACCTGGCCGGGAGTGTCCCACGTCCATGGAGCCTTCCTCATTGCTAGCACAGCAGTCTGGGATCTAACCACAAGGCAGCAGCGAGGCTGGGGGAGGGGTGCCCACAATTGCTGAGGCTTAAGTAGGTAAACAAAGCCCTGGGAAGATCGAACTGGGTGGAGATCACAGCAGCTCAAGGAGGCCTGCCAGTCTCTGTAGACTCCACCTCTGGGGACAGGGCACAGCTAAGCAATAACAACAACAAAGCAGAAACCTCTGCAGACTCAAGCAACTCTGTCTGACAGCTTTGAAGAGAGCAGTGGATCTCCCAACACGGAGGATGAGATCTGAGAACGGACAGACTGCCTGCTCAAGTGGGTCCCTGACCCCTGAGTAGCCTAACTGGGAGACATCCTCAACTAGGGGCAGACCGATACCCCACTCCTCACACGGTGGAGTACACCCCTGAGAGGAAGCTTCCAAAGCAAGAATCAACAGATACACTCGCTGTTCAGCAATATTCTATCTTCTATAGCCTCTGCTGCTGATACCCAGGCAAACAGGGTCTGGAGTGGGCCTCAAGCAATCTCCAACAGACCTATAGCTGAGGGTCCTGACTGTTAGAAGGAAAACTAACAAAAAGGAAGGACACCCACACCAAAACCCCATCAGTACATCACCACTATCAAAGACCTGAGGCAGATAAAACCACAAAGATGGGGAAAAAGCAGGGCAGAAAAGCTGGAAATTCAAAAAATAAGAGCACATGGCCCCCTGCAAAGGAACGCAGCTCATCACCAGCAACGGATCAAAGCTGGACGGAGAATGACTTTGACGAGATGAGAGAAGGCTCCAGTCCATCAAACTTCTCAGAGCTAAAGGAGGAGTTACGTACACAGCGCAAAGAAACTAAAAATCTTGAAAAAAGAGTGGAAGAATTGATAACTAGAATAATTAATGCAGAGAAGGCCATAAACGAACGGACAGAGATGAAAACCATGACACGAGAAATACGTGACAAATGCACAAGCTTCAGTAACCGACTTGATCAACTGGAAGAAAGAGTATAGGCGATTGAGGATCAAATGAATGAAATGGAATGAGAAGAGAAACCTAAAGAAAAAAGAAGAAAAAGAAATGAACAAAGCTTGCAAGAAGTATGGGATTATGTAAAAAGACCAAATCTATGTCTGTTTGGGGTGCCTGAAAGTAAGGGGGAAAATGGAACCAAGTTGGAAAACACTCTTCAGGATATCATACAGGAGAACTTACCCAACCTAGTAGGGCAGGCCAAAATTCAAATTCAGGTAATACAGAGAACGCCACAAAGATAATCCTCAAGAAGAGCAACTCCAAGAAATAATTGCCAGATTCACCAAAGTTGAAATGAAGGAAAAAATCTTAAGGGCAGCCAGAGAGAAAGGTCGGGTTACCCACAAAGGAAAGCCCATCAGACTAACAGCAGATCTCTCGGCAGAAACGCTACAAGCCAGAAGAGAGTGGGGGCCAATATTCAACGTTCTTAAAGAAAACAATTTTAAACCCAGAATTTCCTATCCAGCCAAACTAACTTTCATAAGTGAAGGAGAAATAAAATCTTTTACAGATAAGCAAATGCTTAGAGATTTTGTCACCACCAGGCCTGCCTTACAACAGACCCTGAAGGAAGCACTAAACATGGAAAGGAACAACCAGTACCAGCCATTGCAAAAACATGCCAAAATGTAAAGACCATCGAGGCTAGGAAGAAACTGCATCAACTAATGAGCAAACCAGTTAATATCATAATGACAGGATCAAGTTCACAAACAAAAATATTAATCTTAATTGTTCATAATTAATTCTAAGTTCATATGGAACAAAAAAGAGCCTGCATCTCCAAGACAATCCTAATTCAAAAGATCAAAGCTGGAGGCGTCACGTTACCTGACTTCAAACTATACTACAAGGCTACAGTAACCAAAACAGCATGGTACTGGTACCAAAACAGAGATATAGACCAATGGAACAGAACAGAGTCCTCAGAAATAATACCACACATCTACAGCCATCCGATCTTTGACAAACCTGAGAAAAACAAGAAATGGGGAAAGGATTCCCTATTTAATAAATGGTGTGGGGATAATTGGCTAGCCATAAGTAGAAAGCTGAAACTGGATCCTTTCCTTACTCCTTATATGAAAATTAATTCAAGATGGATTAGAGACTTAAATGTTAGACGTAATACCAGAAAAACCCTAGAAGAAAACCTAAGTAATACCATTCAGGACATAGGCATGGGCAAGGACTTCATGTCTAAAACACCCATAGCAGCAGCAACAAAAGCCAAAACTGAAAAATGGGATCTCATTAAGCTAAAGAGCTTCTGCACAGAAAAAGAAACTACCATCAGAATGAACAGGTAACCTACAGAATGGGAGACAATTTTTGCAATGTACTCATCAGACAAAGGGCTAATATCCAGAACCTACAATGAACTCAAACAAATTTACAAGAAAAAAACAACCCCATCAAAAAGTGGGCAAAGGATATGAATAGACATTTCTCAAAAGAGGACATTCATACAGCCAACAGACACATGAAAAAATGCTCATCATCACTGGCCATCAGAGAAATGCAAATCAAAACCACAATGAGATACCATCTCACACCAGTTAGAATGGCAATCATTAAAAAGTCAGGAAACAACAGGTGCTGGAGAGGATGTGGAGAAATAGGAACACTTTTACACTGTTGGTGGGATTGTAAACTAGTTCAACCATTATGGAAAACAGTATGGCGATTCCTCAAGGATCTAGAACTAGATGTACCATGTGACCCAGCCATCCCATTACGGGGTATACCCAAAGGATTATAAATCATGCTGCTATAAGGACACATGCACACGTATGTTTATTGCAGCACTATTCACAATAGCAAAGACTTGGAATCAACCCAAATGTCCATCAGTGACAGACTGGATTAAGAAAATGTGGCACATATACACCTTGGAATACTATGCAGCCATCAAAAAGGATGAGTTTGTGTCCTTTGTAGGGACATGGATGCAGCTGGAAACCATCATTCTTAGCAAACTATCACAAGAACAGAAAACCAAACACCGCATGTTCTCACTCATAGGTGGGAACTGAACAATGAGATCACTTGGACTCAGGAAGGGGAACATCACACACCGGGGCCTATCATGGGGCGGGGGGAGGGGGGAGGGATTGCATTGGGAGTTATACCTCATGTAAATGATGAGTTGATGGGTGCAGCACACCAACATGGCACAAGTATACATATGTAACAAACCTGCACATTATGCACATGTACCCTACAACTTAAAGTATACTAATAATAAATAAATTTAAAAAAAAAAGACTACTTTAGAAAATATAAAAAAAAAAAAAAAGAAAGAAAGAAAATGTGGCACATATACACCATGGAATACTATGCAGCCATAAAAAAGGCTGAGTTCATGTCCTTTGTAGGGACATGGATGCAGCTGGAAACCATCATTCTCAGCAAACTATACCAAGAACAGAAAACCAAACACCGCATGTTCTCACTCATAGGTGGGAACTGAACAATGAGATCAGTTGGACTCAGGAAGGGGAACATCACACACCGGGGCCTATCCCGGAGAGGGGGTGGGTGGAGGGATTGCATTGGGAGTTATACCTGATGTAAACGACGAGTTGATGGGTGCTGATGAGTTGATGGGTGCAGCACAACAACATGGCACAAGTATACATATGTAACAAACCTGCACGTTATGCACATGTACCCTACAACTTAAAGTATAATAAAAAAATATAAATAAAAAATATAAATAAAAGGAATACACCTGCAAAAAGTAGAAAAGCAAAAGCAAATGAATCCTAAATTAGTAGAAAATAAATAATAAATTTCAGAGCAGAAATAAATGAAACAGTAAAAATAATACAAAAGATTAAAGAAAAATGTTGTTTTCTTTAAAAATATAAATAAAATTAACAAACTATTAGCTAGACTAATTAAGAAAATGAGAGAAGATCCAAATCAATAAAATTAGAAATAATAAATGAGACATTATTATTAATACCAAATAAACGTAAAGTATTATTAGGGACTATTATGAACAACTGTATGCCAATAAATTGGAAAACCTAGAAAATATGAATAAATCCCTACACACATACAACCTACCAAGATTGAACCATGAAGAAATAGTAGGCCAGAATAAACCAATAACAAGTAATAACATTGAAACAGTAATAATCATTTTCCCATTGAAGAAAAACTTAGAACCAGATGGTTTCATTCCTGAATTTTTCCACACATTAAAAAAGTACCAATCCCATTTCAACTCAACTATTTCAAATAACTGAAAACAAAATAATACTTTAAAACTCATTCTACATGTCAGCATTACCAGTATAACAAAACAAGACAAGAACACAACAAAAAATTACAGGCTAATATCCCTGATGAACATACACACAAAAATCTTCAGTAAAATGCTTCCAAACTGAAACTAATGACACATGAAAAATTCATTCACCGTGGTGCAGTGAAATTCGTCCTATCGGTACAAGGATGGTTCAACATATGCAAATCAATAAACATGATGTATCACATTAATACAATCAAGGACAAAAATCATACCATATAAATTTCAATATGATGAAAAACCACATGATAAAACGTAACATTCCTTTATGATCCAAACTCTTAACAAACCAGTAATAGAAGGAACATACTGCAAAACAATAAAGGCTATATACGGCAACCCCACAGCTAATAGCCTACTGTATGGGAAAAAATTGAAAGCCTTTCCTCTAAGATCAGGTAAAAGACAAGAATGCCCACTTTCACCACTTTTATTCAACACAGTATTAGAAGTCCTATCCAGAGTGATTCAGCAACAGAAAAAAAGAGCATCCAAAGTGAAAAGAAATAAATCAAATTATCCTTGTTCACAAATGGCATAATCTTATATTTAGAAAACCCTAAAGACTCAACCAAAAAACATTCAGGACTGATAAATTCATTAAAGTTGCAGGATACAAAATCAAAACAAAATCTGGTGGTATTTATGTTCCATCAAAAGAGAAAATCTCAAAAAGAAATCAAGAAACCATTCCATTTGCAATGGCTGCCAGATAAAATAAAATACCTAAGAACAAATTTAACCAAGGAATTAAATGATCTACACAAAGAAAATTATATAACATTAATGAAAAAACTGAGGTCTAAATAAAATATGGTAAGATATCCCATGCTCAAAGATTGAAATAATGTTATTAAAATAACCATACTACCAAAAGGAATCTATAGATTCAATATAATTCCTATCAAAATATCAATAGCATTCTTCACAAGAAAAGAATAAAGAATCCTCTAATATGTATGGAACCACAAAAGATCCCAGATGGCCAAAGCAATCCTGAGAAAAAGAAGAAAGCTGGAAGCATCACACTACCTAACTTCAAAATACTCTACAAATCCATAGTAAACAAAGCATCATGGTGCTGGCATAAAAACATACACATAGTCCAATGGAATAGAATAGAGAACACATAAATAAATCCATATATTTATAAAAAATTCATTTTTGACAAAGGAACCAGGAACATACATTGGGGAAAGAATAGTCTCTTCAGTAAATAATTTTGTGAAAACTGAATGTCCACATACAGAAGAATAAAATTAGAACCCTATCTCTCACCATATACAGAAAAAAGATAAAAATGAATTAATGACTTAAATGTAATACCTGAAACTCTAAAACTAGGCAAATAAAAGCACAATCCAAAAAAAAGAAGAAGAAAAAAAAAAAGAAAGACAAATGGGATTACATCAAGCTACAAAGATTCTGCAAGGCAAAGAAAACAATCAATAAGCGAAGAGACAAACCTAAAGCATTGTTGAAAATATTCACAAACTATCCACCCAAGAAGGTATTAATAACCTGAATGCATAAAAACTCAAACAACTCAGTAATAATAGTCATCAAATATAAATGGGCAAAGGTTCTGAATATATATTTATCACTAAAAAGAACCACAACATGTCAGCAATATGACCAAATAGCAGCCACTAGTGCTCATACTTTCTACAAAGGCAGCCAAAACAACAAATAAACAACTAAGTGTTAATGTAAATAACCAAACAAGAGTGCTGGAATACGTTAAAAGTGTATCAGAAACCTTAGTGGGCACATAAACTTAGGGTAGCCAGAATGGTAGGAAACATGGGGAGTTCACCACCCCATCCCTGAAATGGTATCAGCCAAGAATCAGAAGGAACTTCTCTCTATGCCAAAATGCCAGGCAAAAGGATCGCAGCAGCTGCAACCAACACCTTGGACACCTACACTTATCACTACTGGGATCCCTTGCAGTCCTCACAGGCACTAAGACCAGCTGAAGATGCTGCCTAGAGACCACACAGCTGAGCTCTCCCCAGAGAAGAAGCTGAAACTATTCTTCCACCTGTGACCCATGTGGCTACTGTACTACAGCATACTAAAACTGAAAGTACTGAAAAAGTGTGTCTTGCTCTTGGGGCAAGTAGCCATGGCACCCCTTATCCTTGCAGCTAAGCCACTGCCAAACCACCCCCACTTGGTGGTCTGACATTCCCAAGCCACGCTGCTGGGAGATGCTTCACCCTTCTCCATAAGATCAAGCAGAAGTAAAACTGTTTCACCTACCTCTCATTTTGCCCCATCAGGAGAACTTGGAAACTACAATCCTTACCATTGGGATCCTCTGTAATCCTCACAGACACTAAGTCCAACAAAGAGAGTTGCCTATAGGCTACACAGCTGTCCCTACCCCAGAGAATGAGCCAATGCTGTGCCTTGCACCTTGTCTACACAGCTACTATGTCAGGTAGGAACTAGAACATATTCTGGAGTGTCTATTGCTCTAGAGATAAGTAATCACAGCAGTGCTACATTTTGAAGCTAAATCATCATTAAGCCATCCCTGCCTGATGGCCTAACATCCCCAAGCTGAGGTGCAAACAACCATTACCCTTTTCCCAGTAGGACCAAACAATGGTGGAACTGCTCAACCTATGTTTCTTCTCCCCACTCAGACCAAAGCTAAAATTTTCACTCCCTCCTATGAAAACAGTGCTTTGACAGAACAACTCAATCGACCCCTCTCAGTCATAGCTGAATTTTGAACCTAGGTGCCTGAACAGAAATTTTGCATTGCCACCAAAAGCTATACTGCTGAATTTGGCCTTACAATTTAGTACATTGTCAAGTCTCACCATCCCAGGGTCTATAGCACCAAAGGATATGGTACTTTGACAAAGTCCTGCTTCACTGAAAAACAATGTCTGGGATTTCCTGAACAGTTACACAGCTGAGACTAAACTGAAGCAGCACAACACCCCCCATGGGTAATTAGATGTAAGCCAAGATGAGCAGTTGTGCATCCCCAGGCTGGGCTGACATAGTACCCCACATCTCAGGAAAAGTGAGTAGTGTCTGAGCAGAGACACCCCATTGTAGAGGCCAAACAATTCTAGTACTCTGCTTCACTGGAGCTGAAGTAGCCCTGTAGAGTGTAAGCTACTGAAACACCCCTCTCTCTGAGGAGTGGGATCATCTCTATATTGTTCCCTACTCCCAAGGGCCCAAATGACAACCATTCTCAGCCAGTCTGGGTTACTTGCTGAGGCTGCATTTGGACTTACAATTCAGTATATTGTCAAGTCTTACCATTCCAGGGTCTACAGCACCCTACATGGTGCCTCATCCTCAAGTACCTGAGTTGCCCTGAGTCCTATTGGCCCAGACTCCTGAATATAGCTGTATCCTGTGTCCCAGGCTCAAACCTCCAGAGCACCCTTTTTTCTATAGAGTCAGACCAGAGCTGTGCCCTGCCCCCAGGTGTGAAATTACAGCTAAAACCCAACCTTCTAGATCCAAGCCACTAGGGTGTGCCTCAGAGTCACAGATCTTGGTTCTGTGGTCAACCTACATACAACCCTGCCACAGAGAGAAAACTTGAACTCTAAGATCCAGGTGCCACAATATGTTCAGGAGACCCTGAGCCTAGAACCTAATCCCACAGGCTGCCACAAGCATCTGCATCTGAACCCAGTTATGAGATACCTACATGTAGGCCATGTCAGACCTAATACCAAGAAAGATCCACTCAACTAAGTCTCCCATTGTGTGAAAAATTAGAACAAGAGTACCCCAAAGTTCTTTGCCACCAAAAAAATTAACAATCTACAGAAACACTGCCACTATCAAAATCACATATAGCTTAGGCCACTGAATACAAAATTATTGCTGACATTGAACACAGCCAAAGAACCTGCATGGGGACCATACCACTGCACCTACCCAAAAACAAAGTCACCAACACTTCCCAAATAGTACACAAAGACTCAACTGCAGGTGAAAGTCTCTGTCTATAAAAGCAACCCTAGAAATCTTGGAAGAGGCAATTATTCCATCAGATGCACAGGTATCAATGCAGGGGCACAAGATAAAACAGCAATAAAATATGATATCATCAATGGAAAAATAATGCTGTAGTAACAGACCTCAATGAAAAGTAAACAAATTGCCAGAAAAAAATTTGAAAATAATAATCTTAAGGAAACTCAATGAGATACAAAAAATGAATATACTTCAACAAAATCAGGACAATTCAAAACATAAGTGAGAAATTAAACACAGAGATAGATATCATGAGAAAGAATCAAACACATCCCACAGCTGAATAATTCAATGAATGAAGTAAAAATGCAATTGCGAGATTCAACTTCGGACTTAAATAGAAGAAAGAATCTCTGAACTTGAAGATAGATTGTTTGAAATTACCTAGTTAGGGATTTAAAAGAAACGGGAATAGGAAAGAATGAAGAAAAGCTACAAAATTATGGGACACAATTAAGTGAACAAATGTTTTATATTATGAGCATTCCAGAGGAATAAGAGATGAAAAAGGGCATAGAAAACTAATTTTATAAAATAATATATGAAAATGTCCCATGTCTGGGAAGAGATATAAGCATCCAGATCCAAGAAGCTTAATCATTGTGAAATTGATTCAACCAAAAAAAGTCCCTCCCTGAAGCACGTTGTTTTCAAAATGTCAAAAGTAAAAGACAAAGAGATAGTTCTAAAAACAGAAAGAGAAAAATGTCAAGTCACATATGAGAGAATCCCCATCAGACTAATAGTGGCTTTCTGAGCAGAACCCTTGTATGGCAGAAGAGAATGGGATAATATATTCAAATAAATCAAAGAAAAAAAGGCATTCAACAATACTATATCTGGCCTGGGTATCCTTACTATATGAGAGATAAATTGTTATTTAATGATAAGTAAAACCTGAGAGAATAGATCATAACTCAACTGGCCTTAAAATAAATGCTCAAGTGAGTCTTGCATATGGAATTGAAAAAATGATAATCATCACCATGAAAATATGATAAGGTATAAAACTCACTCATAGAACAGATACACAAAGGAGAAAAAGAAACAAACCTTATCACTATAGAAAACCACTAAACCATAATCACAAACAATAAGGGAGGACCAAACAAAAAATATACCAAAAAAAAAAAAAAAAAGACAAAAAAATTTATAAAATGATAGAAATAAGTCCTATCCTATCAATAATAACCTTGAATGTTAATGTATTATATTCCCCAGTTAAAAGATATAGACTGGATTAATGAATTAAAAAACATGATCCAACTATATGCTGCTCACAAGAAACTCACTTGACCTGTAAAGACACATATAGATTGAAACTGAAAAGATGGAAAAAGATATTCCATACAAACACAAAGTAAATGCAAGCAGAAGTAGCTATACTTATAGCACATAAAACAAATTTTAAGTTAAAAAAACTATAAAAAGAAATGTTATTATATAATGACAATGAACTTAATTCAGTAAGAGAACCTATTAATTTTAAATATATATGCACCCAACACAGGAACAGTAAGACATATAAAAAATATTAGAGATCTAAAGGGAAAGATAAACTTCAATACAATAGTAGTTGGGGGCCTTACACCCCATTCTGAACATTGGACAGATTATCTAGACAAAAAAAAAACACTATAAAACATTGGATTTAAACAGAAATGTGGTCTAAAGAATCCTAACAGACATTTACAGGACATTTTTAGCATTTCATCTAACAGGTATAGGATACACATTATTTTCATCAGCACATGAAACAGTCTTCAAGATAAACCAAATGTTAGATGACAAAACGAGTGTGAACATATGTTTTTAAATGAAAACACAGCAAGTACCTTTCTGAACAAAATGGAATAAAACTAGAAATCAGTAACATGAGGTGTTTAAAACTGTACAAATACATGAAAATAAAACAACATGCTTCTGAACTACCAATGGATCAACAAAGAAATTAAAAAGAAAATTTAAAATTGTATTAAAACAAATAAAAATAGAAACAAAATATAGCAAAAGCCACAGAATGCAGCAAAAGCAGTGTTAAGGGGGAATTTTATAGCAATAAATGCATACATCAAAATATAGAGAAGGGAGACAAGATGGCTGACTAGACACAGCCAGGAAGCACCTCTCTAACTGGGAGAAACCAAAATATTGAGTAACCTATCACACTTCAAAAATGTATTTTGAGAGAAAACACTGAAATACGATAAAGAATTGACACAGACACCAAGGCAGAAGAGGTAGGAAGCTAGAAACCTTGCACCTAGAAAAGTTGCCAAGTGTGAGGACTAGCTCCTGGCCTTGAACAGGTACTAAGGAAGAGATGAGTGAAGGAACTTCAGGGCAACATACTCCTGCCATGGTCCTCTGGGATCCTGACTACTATAGATCCCATGTCCCCATAGGCATTTGAATTGGCAAGGGGAACAGCCTGGAAAGTAGGCAGAGGCAGAATTCGAGCCCAGAAGGTTGGAGCACAGAACAGCTGCAGCAAAATGTAACCATAGATGCCCGTCTCCCAAGGCTCTCTATTTTGCTCTGAGTGGCTTTTGCCCCTGCTAACTGCTAGGCCAGGACAGAGAAAGACTGTCTTTCCCATGAAACTAGAGTGCATCTGATCTGAATTCCACCCGCCTGCCCTCTGGCCCCTCTCAAGGCCATGCTGCCTGCTACTTCGAGAGCAAGCACAAATTACAGCCTCCACTGACTGCCCCGCCTGAGTTCTTTGCTGGCAGCCTGGGAGGATTTTGCCCCCACCAGAACAGCCAGCACTTGACCCTAAGTGGTTAAAGGAAAAAACTGACTGGGCCTGCTCCCAGGGCAGATGTCAGAGAAAGAACCGCCAAGTTACGGGAACATGAGCTGGGGGCCCCCAAAGCAGTCTGCTGGGCAAAAAGTAAATAAATAAATAAATAAACAAATTAAAAACAAACATAAAAACCTCGGAAGCATGGGTACTACACCAGTTCCACACCCATGGCAACACCACCCCATTCAGTAATCCTCCACTCTTGCCCCACTGCATCAACAGATCACCCACAGACATACCCATACCCCACAACCCACTCTAACTCTGCCAATTACAAAGAACCAGTGAGTCACAGGTGACTTGTGTCTCCTGTTGATCTAACCTTCAGTTGGAACTGCTCCTAAGCAAGGGGGAAGTGCAGCCTTCGAGGCCCCTCTTGGGTCTAAAACAAAGGCATGACACCAGCAACTGG
This sequence comes from Macaca thibetana thibetana, assembly GCF_024542745.1. Classification (NCBI taxonomy): domain Eukaryota; kingdom Metazoa; phylum Chordata; class Mammalia; order Primates; family Cercopithecidae; genus Macaca; species Macaca thibetana. The sequence continues at coordinate 57,265,158 of NC_065598.1, forward strand.
AGGGGGCTCCATCAAGGCCTGGGAATGGACCTGGTGAGGGATCATCTCTCCCTCACCAATCTCTTGCATCCCAGAGCACTACTATAAATGCACTGAAATACAAAAGAGGTGCATGGCTGAGTAACAACATTTCTATCAGACCTCACTTGTTAAGGAAATTCAGGATTGCAGCCTGAATTTCCCCACGTCCAAAAAATTATCTCAGCACACTTGGCCAGTAAAACCCAATGAAGGAACTAGCCACAAATAAAGATCCTGCACAGAGCCTTGGCCATCTGAAGGCACTCAGAAATGAAGCCAATCAAGTATACTTAACATCCACCACAGTCAAATCCTCCAGGGAAATAAAAAAATATAAAAAGTAAAAGCCCCATCCAAACAGCAACAACTTCAAAAAAAAAAAAATAAAAGGACAGCAGCCCTCTCAGATGAGAAAAAAATTAGCACACAAACTCTGGCAATTCAAAAACCCTCAATCACCCTAGTTCCCCAGCAATGGTTCATAACCAGATTGAAATGACTGAAATAAAATCGAACTCAGAATCTGGAAGGCAAGAAAGATCAAGATTCACGAAGAAGTTGAAACTCAATCTCAAAAGGCCAGAAAAATTATCAAAGAGTTAAAAGATGGGCCAGGCACGGTGGCTCATGTCTGTAATCCCAGCACTTTGGGAGGCCAAGGCGGGCAGATCACGAGGTCAGGAGTTCGAGACCACTGTGACCAATATAGTGAAACCCCATCTCTACTAAAAAATTCAAACATTAGCCGTGCATGATGGCGCATGCCTGTAGTCCCAGCTACTCAGGAGACTGAGGCAGGCGAATCGCTGGAACTCAGGAGGCGGAGGTTGCAGTGAGCCAAGATCTCGCCACTGCACTCCAGCCAGGTGACAGAGCGAGACTTCATCCCAAAAACAAAACAAAACAAAACAAAAAAACCTCACAGGCTCAAAGTGAAAAAATGGAGACAGATCTCTCCAGGAAATAGAAAATTTTTAAAAAGCAGAGGCCATGATCCTTGTATCAAATAAAACAATCTTTAAACCAACAACAATCAAAAACGTCAAAAAAAAAAAAAAGTCATTAGAGCCCGGGATCCCCCAACAAATTTGTCTGCAACTCAGGCAAGGCAGGAGGTCTGCACATACCCATAGGAAGAGGGTGGACTCCAGGAAGCCAAGCAGCGTCCTTCTGCAAGCCCCACTTCTAAGAAACCTCACAAGAAAAGACCCACTGGCTTGGAATTCCAGCCAGCCACTGGCAACAGGATGGAGAGACCAGATGGAGCCCCGGAATGAGGGGCAAGGACAATCTTTGCTGTTGGTTGACTCAGATGTTCCATCCTTGGGCTTCAGAGAATCGAAATGGTCTGGACAAGGAAGGGACTCCCCAGCAGTGCAACACAGTGGCTTTTCCAGATCATGGCCAGATTGCTTCTTTAAGCAGGGCCCCGATCTATTCCTTCTCATTGGGTGGGACCTCCAGCTGGACCCTCCAGCCACATCTGCCGGCACATATTAGGGACAGAACTCTGACCTCTCTCTCGGGATAGAGTGCCTGGGGGAGGGGAGGGCTACCACCTGGGTTAGTTAGAAAATCATTAGAGTGAAAAGACAATCTACAGAACAAGAGAAAAATTTTGCCATCTATCCATTTGACAAAGGTCTAATAACCAGCATCTACAAGGAACTTAAACAAATTTACAAAGAAACCACATACTACCCCATTTAAAAGTGGGCAAAGGACATAAACAGACACTTCTTGAAGAAGACATACACGTGGCCAACACACATACGAAAAAAAGGTCAACATCACTGATCATTAGAGAAATACAAGTCAAAACTACAATGAGATACCATCTCATACCAGTCAGAATGGCTATTAAAGAGTGAAAAAAAACAACAGATGCTAGCGATGTTGTGGATAAAAAGGAATGCTTTTACACTGTTGGTGGAAATGTAAATTAGTTCAATCATCGTGGAAGAGACTGTGGTGACTCCTCAAATACCTCGATGCAGAAATACCATTTGACCCAGCAATCCCATTACTGAGTATATACCCAAAGTAATATAAATCATTTTATTATAAAGATACATGTACATGTATCTTCCTTGCAGCACTATTCACAATAGCAAAGACATGGAATCAACCTAAATCCCATCAATGATAGACTGAATTACAAAATGTGGTAGATATACACCATGGAATACTATGCAGCCATAATAAGGAACAAGATCCTGTCTATTGCAAGGACATAGATGGAGCTACAGGCGATTATCCTCAGCAAATTAATGCAGGAACAAAAATCAAATACCGCACATTTTCATGTAAAAGTGGGAGCTGAATGACGAGAACACATGGACTCACAGAGGGGAACAACACACAGTGGGGCCTGTCAGAGGGCGGAGGATGAAGAGAAAGACCATCATAAAGAATAGCTAATGAATGCTGGGCTTAATACCTGGGTGACTGAATGATCTGTGCAGCAAACCAACATGGCAAACTTTTACCTATATAATAAGCCTGCACATCCTGTACATGTACCCCTGAACTTAAAATTTAAAAAAAAAATACACATCATTCCTAATGCTATAGGCTAGTGAAGCAACATTGAGGAAAAAAAAAAAGAAAGTCATTACATACTGATAGATGGTTCAATTAAATAAGAACAATTAACTACCCTAAATATATGTACCCAATATTGTAAAACAAAGATTCATAAAAGAAATGTTGTCAGACCTACAAAAAGATTTAGACAGCCACATAATAGTGGGGAAGTTCAACACAACACTGACAATGTTGGAAAGATTATCAAGGTAGAACACTAACAAAAAATTCTGGACAAAAATGGGACAATGAACAAATCAAACCTAATGGATATCTACAGAATACTCCATCCAATAACAACGTAATGCACATTCTTCTTATCTACATACCCAACATACTCTGAGATTGAGTGCACACTTGGAAATAAACCACATATCAATAAATAAAATCAAAGTCATACAAACTATACTCTCAGACCAAAGTGCAATAACAATAAAAATCAACCAAAAAGAAACCACACTATAACATGGAAATTAAGCAACTTACTGCTGTATGACCTTTGAGTAAGCAATAAAATTCAGACAGAAATTTAAAAAAAAAACAACTTTGTTAATAAAAACAGAGACACAACATACCAAAACCTGTGGAATTATATGGAAAGTTTATAGTGCTAAATGCCTAAATCAAGAAGTTAGAATGATTACTTTTTTTTTTTTTTTTTTTTAATTTTCAAGGGTCTTTCTTTCTTTCTTTCTTTTTTTTTTTTGAATTTCCAACTTTTAAGTTCAGGGGTACATGTGCAGGATGTGCAAGTTTGTTACATAGGTAAATGTGTGCCACAGTGGTTTACTGTACAGATCATACCATCACAGATCATACCATCACCCAGGTATTAAGCCCAGCATCCATTAACTATTCTTCCTGATATTCTCCTTCTTCACACCCCTGCCCTTGACAGACCCCAGTGTGTGTTGTTGCCCCCAATGTGTCCATGTGTTCTCATCATTTAGCTCCCACTTATGAATGAAAACATTCAGCATTTGTTTTTCTGTTCCTGCATTCGTTTGCTAAGGATAATGGCCTCCAGCTCCATCCATATCTATGCAAAGGATATTATCTTGTTCTTTTTATGTCTGCGTAATATTCCATGGTGTATGTGTACCACATTTACTTTATCCAGTCTATCACTGATGGTCATTTAGGTTGATTCCATGTCTTTGCTATTGTGGATAGTGCTGCAATGAGCCTAAACATGCATGTGTCTTTATAACAGAATGATTTATGTTCCTTTGGGTATATACCCAGTAATAGGATTGCTGGGTGGAATGATATTTCTGTCTTTAGGTCTTTGAGGAATCACCACACTGTCCTCCACAATGGTTGAACTAATTTACAATTTCACCAGCAGTGTGTACGTGCTCCCTTTTCTCCACAACCCCACCAGCATCTGTAACTTTTTTGACATTTTAATGATAGCCATTCTGACTGATGTGAAATGATACCTCATCACGGTTTTTATTTGCATTTCTCAAATGGTTAATGATGTTAAGCATTTTTTTCATGATTGTTGACCACATGTATGTCTTCCTTTGAAAAATGTCTGTTCATGTCCTTTGCCCACTTTTTAATGGTGTTTTTTTCTTGTAAGTTTATTTAAGTTCCTTACAGATGCTGAACATTAGACCTTTGTCAGATGCAGAGTTTACAAATATTTTCTCCCATTCTGTAGGTTGTCTGTTTACTCTTTTGAGAGTTTCTTTTGCAGCAGCTCTTTAGTTTAATTAGATCCCATTTGTTAACTTCTCCTTTTGTCGAGATTGCTTTTGGTGTCTTCATCATGAAATCTTTGCCTATGCCTATATTCTAAATGGTGTTTCCTAGGTTTTCTTCTAGGGTTTTTATAGTTTTAGGTTTCACATTTTTTTAATCCATCTTGAGATGATTTTTGTATAAGGTGCAAGGAAAGGTTCCAGTTTCAATTTTCTGCATATTCCTAGCCAGTTCTCCCAGCATTGGTTATTAAATAGGGAATCCTTTCCCTGTTGCTTGTTTTTGTCAGCTTTGTCAAAGGTCAGATGGCTCTAGGTATACAGTCTTATTTCTGGGTTCTGTATTCTGTTCCATTGGTCTATGTGTCTGTTTTGGGGCCAGTACCATGCTGTTTTGGTTACTGTAGCCATGGAGCATAGTTTGAAGTCGACTAGCATGATGCATGCAGCTTTGTTCAGTTTGCTTAGTATTGTCTTGGCTATTCAGGCTCTTCTTTGGTTCCATATAAATTTTAAAATAGGTTTTTCTAATTCTGTGAAGAATATCAATGGTAATTTAATGGAAATCACATTGAATCTATAAATTACTTTTGGCAGTATGACCATTGTAATGGTCTTCCTATCTGTGAGCTTCTTCCTATCTGTAAGCATGGAATGTTTTTCCATTTGTTTGTGTAATCTCTGATTTCTTGAGCAGTGGTTTGTAGCTTTCCTTGAAAAGGTCCTTTACTTCCCCTGTTAGTTGTATTCCTAGATATTTTATTCCTTTTGTAGCAATTATCAATGGAAGTTCATTTGTGATTTGGCTCTTCGCTTGCCTGTTTTCTGTGTATAGAAATGCTAGTGATTTTTACACAATGAATTTGTATCCTGAGACTTTGCTGTAGTTGCTTATCAGCTTAAGAAGCTTTTGGGCTGAGACAGCAGGGTTTACTAGATATAGGATCATGTCATCTGCAAACAATGATAGTTTGACTTCCTCTCTTCCTATTTGAATACCTTTCTTTCTTTCTCTTGCCTCACTGCCCTGGCCAGAACTTCCAGTACTATGTTGAACAGGAGTGGTAAGAGAGGGCAAGTTTATCTTGCATCAGTTTTCAAGGGGGATGCTTCCAGCTTTTGCCCATTCAGTATGATATTGGCTGTAGTTTGTTATACATGGCTCTTACTATTTGAGGTATGTTCCTTCAATACGTAGTTTACTGAGAGTTTTTAAAATGAAGGGTGTTGAATTTTATCCAAGGCCTTTTCTGCATCTATTGAAATAATCATGTGGTTTTTGTCTTTAGATATGTTTATGTGATGAAACACATTTATTGATGGGTGTATGTTGAACCAACCTTGCATCTGGGGCTGAAGACTACTTCATCATGGTGGATGAGCTTTATAATGTGCTGCTGGACTTGGTTTACCAGTATTTTGCTAAGGATTTTTGCATTGATGTTCATCAAGAATAAAATACTGATTGATTTCTTTCTTTCTTTCTTTCTCTCTCTCTCTCTCTCTCTCTCTCTCTCTCTCTCTCTCTCTTTCTTTCTTTTTTCTTTTATCTCTCCAGGTTTTGGTATGAGGATGATGCATGGCCTCAGAATGAGTTAGAGAGAAGTCGTTCCTTTTCAATTGTTTGGAATAGTTTCAGTAGAAATGGTACCAGCTCTTTTTTGTACCTCTGGTAGAATTCAGCTGTGAATCCTTCTGGTCCTGAGCTTTTTTTTTTTTTTTTTTTTTTTTTTTTTGGATGATAGACTATTTATTACTGCTTCAATTTCAGAATTTGTTATTGATGTATTCAGTGATTGAAATTCTTTGTGGTTCAGTCTCGGGAAGATGTATGTTTCCAGGAATTTATCCATTTCATCTAGATTTTCTAGTTTATGTGCATAGAGGTGTTCATAATATTTTCTCATGGTGTTTTGTATTTCTGTGGGGTCAGTGGTGACATACTCCCTTATCATTTCTGATTGTATTTATTTGACTCTTATCTCTTTTCCTCTATTAGTCTAGCTAGTGGTCTATCTATTTTATTATTTTATTAAAAAATCATCTCCTAGATTCATTGACTTTTTGAAAGATTTTCATGTCTCTAGCTCCTTCAGTTCAGATCTGATCTTGGTTACTTCTTGTCTACTGCTAGCTTTGGGGTTTGTTTGCTCCTGGTTCTCTAGTTCTTTTAATTTGATGTAAGGTTGTTAACTTGGGATCTTTCTACCTTTTTGATGTGGTCATTTAGTGCTATAAATTTCCTTCTTAACACTGCTGCAGCTGTGTCCCAGAGATCCTGGTATATTGTATCTTTGTTCTTATTAGTTTCAAAGAATTTGAATTCTACCTAAATTTCATTGTTTACCCAAAAGTAATTTAGGAGCACGTGTTCAGTTTCCATGTAGTTGCATGGTTTCAAACGAACTTCTTAATCTTGAGCTCTAATTTGATTTTGCTGTGGTCTGAGATACTGTCTGTTGTGATTTCAGTTCTGTTGTATTTGCTCAGGTGTGTCTTACTTCCGATTATGGGACCAATATTTGAGTAAGTGCCATGTGGTGATGAGAAGAATGTATATTCTGTTGTTTTTACGTGGATTCTTTTGTAGATATCTATCAGATCCACTTGATCAAGAGCTGAGTTCAGGTCCTGCATATCTTTGTTAATTTTTTGACTCAATGATCCTAAGAACTTACTTTATAAATGTGTGTGCTCTTGTATTGGGTGCATATATATTTAGGATAGTTAGCTCTTCTTGTTGAATTGAACTTTACCATTATGTAATGCCGTTCTTTGTCTTTGATCTTTGTTGGTTTAAAGTCTGTTTTGTCAGAAACTAGGATTGCAACCCCTGCCTTTTTCCATTTTTCATTTGCATAGTAAATGGAATCCCTTTATTTTGAGCCTATGTGAGATGGGTATCTTGAAGACCACATACAGATGGGTCTTGGTTCTGTGTCTGGCTTGCTATTCTGTGTTCTTCAATTGGGGCATTTAGCCCACTTACATTTAAGGTTAGTATGTGGATTTGATCCTGTCATCATGATGTTGGTTATTTTTGCAGACTTGTTTAGGTAGTTGCTTCATAGTGTCACCAGTCTTTGTACTTAAGTGTGTTTTTGTAGTGGCTGGTCATCTTTTTTTTTCTTTCCATATTCAGTGTTTCCTTCAGTAGTTCTGGTAAGGGAAGTCTGGTGGTAACTACTTCCCTCAGCATTTGCTTTTCTGTAAAGAATCTTCTTTCTCCTTCACATATGAAGCTTACTTTAGCCAGATGTGAAATTCTGGGTTGAAAAAAGTCTTATAAAAATGTTGAATATTGGCTCCCAATCTTTTCTGGCTTGTAGAGTTTCCACAGAGAGGTTCATTGTCACTATGATGGGCTTCCCTTTGCAGGTTACCTGGGCTTTCTCTCTGACTGTCCTTTACATTTTTTGTTTCATCTGGACCTTGGATAATCTGATGATTATGTGTCTCAGTGATGATCTTCTCTTGGCGTATCTTACTGGGATTCTCTGCCTTTCCTGAATTTGAATGTTGGCCTGTCTAGCTGAGTTGAAAAAGTTCTCCTGGATAATATCCTGAAATATGTTTTCCAAATTGGTTCCATTCTCCCCATCTTTTCAGGTACCCCAGTCAGTCTTAGGTTTTGTCTCTTTACATAATCTCATATTTCTTGGAGCTTTTGTGGATCCCTTTTCATTGCTTTTTCTCTATTCTTGTCTGTCTGTCTTATTTCAAAAAGACAGTCTTCAAGCTCTGAGACTTTCCTCTGCTTGGTCTATTCTGGTATCAATACTTGTAATTGCACTGTGAGGTTCTTGTACTGCATTCTTCAGCTCTATCAGGTCATTTAGGTTCCTCCCTATTCTGGCTATTCTGGCTGTCTGCTCCTGTACTGTTTTATCATGATCCACCAAAGAAACACAATAATTGCCTAGCAATAGATACCAATAAAAAATAATTCTTCAAAATGCCAGATAAAGAATTCAAAACAGCGATTTTAAAGAAGCTCAATAAGATGCAAGAGAAATCTGAAATCAAATATAAAGAAATTAGACATAAAATTCAGGATATAAATGAGAAATTTACCAAATAGATAGAGATCTTAAAAAAAAAAACAAGCAGAAATTCTGGAAACAAAAATTAATTGAAGAAAATACAAAATACATTTAAAAGCTTCAAAAACAGACTGAACCAAGCAGAGGAATCTCAGAGCTTGAAGACAGGCCTTTTGAAATAATGCAGTTAGACAACATTTTTTTTAAAAAAAAAAAAGAACAAAAAAATAATAAACAAAGTTTTTAAGATGTTTGAACCTACATAAAATGACCAAGCTTGCAAATTATCTGTATTCCCAAGGGAGAAGAAAAATTAAAACTTTAGAAAATATATTTAGGTTAATAATGGGTAAAAATGTCCCAAGTCTAGCAAGGGAGTTAGACATGAAGTTATAGGAAACCAAGTGATCCCCTAAGGCAAATAGATTGCAAAAAGTATTTCATCATGGCATATTATATCTAGAATGTCTAAAGTCAATGTGAACAAAAGAATTTTAAAATTAGCAAGATAAAAGCATCTAATCACCTATAAAAGAAACCCCATCAGATTAACAGTGGACTTTAAAGCAGAAACCTTATGAGCCAGAAGAGAATAAGATGGTATTTACAAAGTGCTGGAAGAAAAAAAGTCAGCAAAAATGTTTATGTCTTCGCAGAATACACTTCATAAATGAGAGAGTAATAAAGACATTCCCAGACAAGCAAAAGCTGAGGGAATCCATCACCACTGGATCAGCCCTACAGCAAGTGCTGAAAGGAATATTAAACACAGAAGTGAAAGTTCAGTAGTCACTATCATGAAAATATATGGAAATATAAAACTCAAGTCTTATAAAACAACCACACAAAGGAATAAGAGAAAGGAATCAAATGGCAACATGACAGAATTTCATCAAATCACCAAGACAAGAAGAGAAAAATTTAAAAAACAAGTATTTGAAAACAACAATATGGTGGGAACAAAGCCTTACACATCAATTTTAACCTTGAATGTAAATGGATTATGTCCTTTGCATAAAAGATACAGATCAGCAGAATGAATTTTAAAAATGCTGCCTAAAAGAAACTTGCCTTGCCCATAAAGACACATATAGACTGAAAATAAAGAAGTGGATAAAATATTCAACACAAACAGAAACTGAAAGTGAGCAGAAATAGTTAGACTTTCATAGATTAAAACAGACTTTCAATGAAAAATGGTAAAAAAAAAAAGACAAAAAATATCATCATAAATGATAAGTGGATCAGTTCAGCAAGAGGATATAACAATTCTAAACATATCCAACACTGGACCACCGAGATTCATAAAACAATTACTAGACATAAGGACAGATATACACAGCAATACAATAATACTGGAGACTTTAACACTTTACTTTCAGCATTAGACAGATCATCCAGACAGAAAATTAATGAAGAAACACTAGGCTTAAATCAGACTTTTGACCAAATGGACTTAACAGACACGTACAGGACATTCTACCCAACACCTGCAGAATGTACATTTTTTTCATTAGCACACAGAACATTCTCCAAGATAGATCACGTTAGGCCACAAAACACATCTCAACAAATTTTAAAGTACTAAAATGAATATCAACTATCTTTTCAGACCACAGTAAAATAAAAATAAAATAAAAATACCAAGAGGAACTATACAAGTCATAGAAATTAAACAAAGTGTTCCTGAATGGTCATTTGATCAATGAAGAAATGAAGACAAAAATTAAAAATTTTGAAACAAACGAATATGGAAACCCAAGATAACAAAACCTGTGGGATATAGAAAAGGCAGTGTTAAGATGGAAGTTTATAGCATTAATGGTCTACATCAAAAATATAGAAATATCTCAAATCAACAACCTAACATCATACCACAAAGAATGAGAAAAGCAAGAACAAACCAAAACCAAAATAAGCAGAAGAAAAGAAATAATGAAGATCAAAGAAGATCAAAGGAGAACCGAACGAGAGAAAAAAAAAAAAAACACACACACACACACACACACAAACACAAAAAAAGAGAAGATCAACGATATGAATAGTTGGGTCTTCAAAAAGATAAAATTGATAAACCACTATCTAGAATGGCCATGAAAAGAAGAGAGAAGATCCAAATAAAGTCTGATATGGAAAAGAAGACATTACAATTGATAACACAGAAATAAAATAGGTCATTAGAGACTATTATGAACAACTATATACTCACAAACTATAAAATTTATAGGAAATGGATACATTTCTAGACACATACAACCTTCCAAGAATGAAGGATAAAAAGCCTGAACAGACCAATAACAACTAGGAAGAATGAATCTCCAATAAAACATATCCCACCAAGGAAAAGCCAAAGACTGTATGAATTAACAGTTGAATAATACCAAATATACAAAGAATAATTATCACCAATTCTCCTGAAACAGTTCCAAAAAATTCTCCTTAACTCATTCCACAAGGCCCATATCACCCTGACACCAAAACCAGACAAAAACAGAAGAAAAAAGATTAAACTGCAGACCAATATCCGTGATTAACACAAACACACAAATTATCAACAAAATAATAGCAAACTGAATCCAACAGCACATCATTAAGATGAAACACCATTTTAAAAATGGGTTTTATACCAGGGATGCAAGGATGGTTCAACCTATGCAAATCAATAAATGTGATATATCACATAAACATAATTAAGGACAAAATACCTATAATAATCTCAATAAAGTAAAAAAAAAGCATTCAATAAAATTCAGCATCTCTTCATGATAAAAAAAAAAAAAACTGTTAATGAACTAGGCATAGAAGGAACATACTTCAAAATAATAATGGCCATATGTGACAAACCCATAGCTAACATCATACTGAATGGGGAAAAGTTGAAACATTTCATCTGGAACTGGAACAAGAGAAGGATGCCCACTCTCAACACTCCTATTCAGCATAGTACTAGAAACCCTAGACAGAGCAATCAGGCAAGGGAAAGAAATAAAAGGCAGCCAAATTGGAAAAGAGGAAGTTAAATGATCCCTGTTTTCTGATGACATGATTGCATATCTAGGCAAACCTAAAGATTCCACCCCAAAAACTCTTACGCTTTATAAATGAATTTAGAAGAATTGCAGGATGCAAACTCAACATACAAAAATCAGTAACTTTTCTATACATCAATAATGATCTAGCTGAGAAAAAAACAATAAGGCAATCTCATTTACAATAGCTACAAAAAAGTACCTAGGAATACATTTTAGAAAGAAGCAAATGATCTCTACAAAAAAAACCCTACAAAACACTGATGAAAGAAATTGAAGATGACACAAATAGAAAAACATTCCATGCTCACAGATTTCAAGAACCAATAGCATTAAAATTACCATACTGCCTAAAACAGTCTACAGATTCAATGCAATCCCTATCAAAATGACAATGTCATTTTTAACAGAATTAGCAAACATAATCCCAAATTTCATATGAGACCCCCCCCCCAAAAAAAATCTGAAAAGCAAAAGCAATTCTAGCAAAAAGAACAAAGCTGGAGACATCACTTTACCTTACTTAAAAGTATACTAGAAGGCTATAGTAACCCAAACAGCATGGTACTCTTATTAAAATAGACACATGGATCAATGGGACAGGATAGAGAACCCAAAACAAAAAGCCATATATTTACAGCCAAGTTATCTTTGAAAATATCAAAAAGAACACACATTGGAGAAACAACACTTTCAGCAAATGGTGCTGGGAAAAATTGATTTTCATAAGCATGGGAATGTAACTGGATACCTGTCTCTTACCATACACAAAAATCAACTCAAGCTGGATTGAAGATTTAAATGTAAGTCTGAAACAAATATTCTAGAACAAAACCTAGGGAAAACTCTTTTGGGCCTCCGTTTATGTCAATAATTTATGACTAAGATCTCAAAGGCACAGGCAACAAAAACTGAAATAGACAAATGAGACTTCAACTAAAAAGCTTCTGCACAGCACAGGAAATAATACACAAAGTGAACAGACAACCTGTAGAATGGGAGCAAATATGTGTAAAGTATACATCCAACAGGGTACTAGTATTCAGAGTATACAACGAATTCAACCAACTCAACAAAGAAAGAAAATCTCATCAAAAAATGGATAAATGACATGTATGGAGATTTTTCAAAAGACCTACAAATGCCCAACAGATATGTGAAAAAAGTATGCAACATCACTAGTCATCAGAAAAAAATGCAAATTAAAATCACAATGAGATATTATCTTACCCCAGTCAGAATGGCATAATTAAAAAGTCAAAGAATAACAAATGTTGACAAGGATATGGAGAAAAGGGAACTTTTATACATTGTTGATGAGAATTTAAATTAGTACAACCTTTATGAAAAACGAAGTATGGAGATTTTCTGAAGAACTAAAAATAGAACTACCACTTGATCCAGCAATCTCACTACTGGATATCTACCCAAAGGAAAAAAAATCATTATATTAAAAAGATAGCTGCACTTGTATGTTTATTTCAGCTCTATTCACAATAGCAAAAATATAGAATAAACCTAAGTGTTCATCAATAGATGACTGGATAAAGAAAATGTGGTATGCATACACAATGAAATACTATTCAGCCTAAAAAGAATGAAATCACATTTTTTGTAGCAACATGGATGAAACTGGGTATCATTATCTTAAGTCAAACAAGTCAGACACAGAAAGACAAATATTTCACATTTTCACTCATAAGAACTCTCGTATCTGATGGCGAATGTGTAAATTAGTATAAATACCCTGGAAAACTGTTTGGCAGTACTTACTAAAATTTAACATACCTAGTTACACTCCCATTTATTTATTAGATTGTTCATAGCAGCATAATTAGCACTTGCCAATAAATGGAAACAATATAAATGCCTATAAGTGGAAGCTAAAAAATTATGGGTGAGGGATACACTATAATTCTACAACAAAAATAAATGAACAAGCCAGGTGTGGTGTCCTATGCCTGTAGTCCCAGATACTAGGTGGGAGGATACCTTGAGTGCAGAAGATCAAGGCTGCAATGAGCTATGATAGTGCCATTGCATTCTAGCCTGGATGACAAAGAGAGACCTTCTCTCTTAAAATAAAAATGAATAAATGAATTGTTTATACATACTAAATCATGGCTGAAGTTCACAAACAAAATGTTGAGTAAAAGAAGTCAAAAACAAAAAGAATATAAACTTTCCATAAAGTTTAAAAATAAAACTAATCTGTAGTTTTAATATATTAACACAAAAACTTGTACACAAATATTGATAGCAAAAACTAATCATATCTAAAGGTGGAAACAACTCAAATGTCCATTAATTAGTTAACAAATAAAGTGCAGTATGTTTATATAATGCTATATATTTCAGCCATGAAAAGAGTGAAGTACTGATATGTGCTAAAACATGGATGAACTTTAATAACATCACACTAAGAAAAGCCAGATACAAAAGCATATATTGTACAATTCCATTCATATGAAATATGCATAATAGACAAATCCATAGAGACAGAAAGTAAATTAGTGGTTTCCTGGAGATGATAGAATGGAGAATGATTATGGGATTTCTTTTCAGAGTGGCAGAGGTGTTCCGGAATTATCCAGTTGTGATGACTCAGCAACATTATTAACGTTTTAAAAATGACTTGACTTGTATATTTTAAAATGGTGAATTTTATATTATGTTAATTTTATCTCAATAATAATAATAAATGAAGAGAAACAAGCAAATAAAAAACATCTAATTTTTGGTTTGAAAATCAAGTTATTTATTTTGGTACAGGGTGGCAGTGACTAGCAGAGGATATGAGGGAGATATGAGGTTCTGGTAATCCTTTCATCTGAGTAGTGGCTTTATAGGTGTATTCATTTTTTGAAAATTAATAAAGCAATTTTGTAATGTAAGTTATATTTTTAAAGTATGTTATATTTCAATAAAAGTTATAAAAATAAAACTTACAAATTAAAAAATGTTTTAGGGCCAGTTAGAATTCAATACATGGTAACTTAAAATTACATCAAGGCATGATTAAAATACACAATATAGCCTCACAACTAACAATCTATAGGTTGTTATCTGGAGGTGTATTGGATAATTCAATAATCTTGAAAATAAAAATCAATTAGCAATTTTAAAGACATGAATCAAAGATTCTCATTTAGTTTAAAAATACTTTAAAAAATACTTGGAGTGTAAATACTTAAAAACACCAACTACTAAAATTATTATGTAAAATAATCAATAGCCTCCAATTTGATAACATTTTGGCATTTTATAGTCAGGGCCCAAATTTGTAACTTTTCTTCTTACTTTTTACTGTCTTCAAGAAACTTTCAAAAGATAGATTGTATTAGACAGACAGATTACCAATGTTGCAATAATGGCTCTTTGATTTTTTTTATGTCTAACTGTAACTGGAAAATTCTGGACATGCTTCAAAATTGTCATTGTGCTTTTATCCAGATGTTTTCAACCAAAGACACTTAGACTGAAACACTTGGCTAGAGATCAAACTTAACTATTTGATTGTTTGAATTTTATTTTCTCATTTCTATTTTTGGGAAGAATCCTCAATAATTTTTATAAATATAGGCAACATTTTATCTTTAAGAATTTTTTAAAGAATCTATGGTGAAGGACAACAAGAATCACTTTGCAAATAATTTTCTATCCAGTGTGTTTTTGCAATATTCAGTAGATTTGGTACATAGATTTAGCAGTGAAAATGACTATCCAGTGCCTACTGTAAAAATGAAATATAATGCAAGTTAGTCAAATTTTTAGATTTCACATAAGACTTACTGCTCTAGATAAACTATTCTAAAAATGAACTGAATAAAAATATGCTGAATAATATACAAGAGTGGATTTATCAGCAAAATTTATAAATACAGAATTAATAAAAAATTAATCTCCTTTTTCCAATTGAATTTGCCTTTCATTCATTTTGATAAGTCTTCCCTGTTATCTAAAAAAGTAGTACAGCTAGTCCAGGTTTCTCCATTTTCAAAGTAGCCACATTTCTAAAGTTATAAACACTTATTTTAACAATGTTCTTAAATCCTATTGCTTCCTAAGTACATAAATAAAAGTGACATACCCAAATGGCAAAATGAGCCTGCACATAAAAAAAGAAAAGCAAGTTTTACTTAATCAACAATATTTTAGGAAGTGAGGCAAAAATAATGAATATTGGCTTATTCCCTCTTCCCCTAGCATGTCATAACATTTGATGCAATTCCTATTATTATTAATAATTTAAAATAAAATAAGCTCCAGAAAGCACAAGAACATAAAATGACTTTGAAGGGGAAGCTGTTGCATCTCTTTGGAAATATCAAGGGCCAAGTTTAGCATTAACCAACTAATGCCAACACAAATTGGGAGGAAAAATAGTTCTCACTCTGCCTAGCAGCACATTCTAAAATTGGACCTCGCCTGGAATGAACTGCTATTCTATTCACTGAGTCATTGCCTGTGGAATTTCCATTTAGCTCTCTAATCTGGCTAATTTCCCTACAAATAGACATGAGAGAAGCTTCCTTCTTCCACATGCAGTATTACGTTGTTTCACACTACAGTTATATCCCTCTACTGTGTACACAGGAAAGGGAAATAAGTCTTGACAAAGATTAATCATTTCTTGACTTTATTCCAAGGAAAGACTGGCTTAGAATTGAAATATTTTCATTTTGGCTACCATTTGTAATTTTTATTGTTAAATGTATTTATTTTTTAAACTGACAAAAATTGTGTATATTTATCATGTACAATATGTTTGAAAATATGTATAACACTGTGGAATGACTAGATACAGTTAATTAACACATGCATTACCTCTTATATTTACTTTTTGTAGTGAGAACACAAAATATTATTTATCACTATAGTGAGCTTTATTTTTTTATAATAGGCTTTGTTTCCTTTCCAAATGTATTCAGTTAGTTATACTTTATTCAGAATGTGAGATACTTGCTTGATGATTAACCCTATACCTCACTACATGATTGGTGAAGTTTCAGGATTCTTCATGTTAAACTCCAGTAGTTGTCATTCCCAAGTATCAAATGAAGTCTTTATAGCCTTATTTTCAGCTAGCATACCTATATAAAATAATTACCTTCTAATTAAAGTCTTTTTTTGTTTCAGAAAATTAAAATTTGCTTGTGTGTCCAGTATAGGAAAGTAAAAATTATTTCAAAAATTACAGGTGTAAAATCATTTATTTATATGCTATGGTTTTCTCATTTGGAAACAAAATGTTTGTTTTATATAATTTTCAAAAGATCACTCTCAGGCTTTATACTTAATATATCCGGGATTACAATCTAGAACAAATCAAAATATAACATAATTTACAAATTATTTCCCATAGTATTTTGCTATAATTAAAGCTACCAGTCACAATTCTGTTTAAATTTAAATTTAGGACAGTTTATCCTAATTGCTGTATTGTAGCTTAAATTTTAGATTCTTAGAACTTTTTGAAAAAACTTTTGATAATCTGCACATTGAAATACTCCTCATTACAATTTTCTGTCCATACTGTGAAAATAACAACCACCGTTATATTTGAATCTGTATAATTCTAATATATAACCATCTAGAAATTGATTATATATTATTTTTCATTGCTTGCTGAATTTTTGTTTCTGTCTAGCTTGTAATGTGTGTGCGTAAAGGGCAGAATTGGTCAAATATGTGCTAAAAATGTTTGTTTGAATAAAGTAATGCAACATACTTTTGTGTTATACTTCATAGTGCCTCACACAGAGTAGGCACTCAATAACCACCAGCTGCTTAATAAGCTGGTAATGATAAGACATAGTGTAAGGATTCACAGTTAGTGCTCATAAGAATAATTATCTCCTTTGTTTAAAATACTGAGTTAAGATATTTTCCATAGGCAGAATGATGTTTAATGTATTTTGCATGTGCATAAATGTCAGCAGAAAACTAGAACGAGATGTATTGTTCTGTTGACAATGCAGGACAGCAAAGTCACCATCAAACAAAATGTAATTGTTAGGTAATTATACTATTTATTTACTCTATTTTTTTGCACTCCATGCTCATTGAGTTATCACCATTAGTAGTCAGGGTAACTATAAAATGTGTTACATTAGGGTGTAAAGAGAAAAGAGGATGTGACTTCTGTGACTGAGTTTCCATACACCATCACTTGCCATGTTAGCTAATGAAAGAGAGGATTATGAGTAAGAAGCCCCAAGTATCACACCAAAGTTGGTTTTTGGACAATCTTAGTCCTGTCTCTTCCAGTTTAAGAGAAATACAGTTAAAACTCAATCTAACACAGTTTATCACGAGAAACGATTGAAATTAACGACTAAGGAGTATCCTCCAAATTATGGAGATCTGATTTGTTATATTAATAAGCACCAAATAAAAAATACCTGTTGAATATCTGTAGTAGCAGAAAGTAGTAGTAAGAAAGAAATGGAAGCCAGAGATGACATAGTTCATTTTGATACAGAGTGATCTGGGCTTATATTGTACAAGGTTGAAGAGTCCTGCAAATTCTCAAAGGGAAATAACATTATAAACATCAAATGTGAATCTAAGAACATATGAGGGAGCCAAACAAGATAAAGTCATGTCACTGTCTAATAGTGTGGATAATCTAGAATAAGCATGATTTATTCAGAGATAGCCATAGTTTATCACTTCCTGATAAATTAAGCATATCCTAATCATCTTTCCATAAATATTCCTGAAAATATTTTATTACACAACTTTGTTCATATTAATCAAGTGTAATTTTTATAGTATCCAAGAAATCCTTAGGAACATTTTTAATCTTCCTTTCTCTTTCTGATGGGTGTCCTATATATTCAATAAGTTACCAAATCATATTCATTTCCTCAATTAGGACACATCTCCTATATCTCTGTTTCTTTTCATCACCACTCCAGTCCAAGCCTTCATCACAACACTCCGGAATTACTACAACAGACTCCTAAGTGATTGCACTATTTCCCCCATCAAATCCATATTATGCATGTCCACTATATTAATATTTTTATATAATCACATTTGACTTCCCTTCTCAAATATCTTCACTGGCTTTCAATCATATCCATAATAAAGTCTTGTCTACTCTGACTGGTTTGTATTGCCTTCCAGAATTTGGCTCCATACTGGCAGTCTAACTCTAACACCCAGCACTTACCAAATATGAGCCCTGAATTTGAGTTAGGCTGTTTTTCACAGTGTTGTGTGGCTAATTCCATTTTGAGTTCTTTCTTTGTGCTTTTCTCCCAGGCTGGAATTCACCAACACTCTTCTTCATATAACTAAAAGTAACCACCCATTAAACTCCAGCTCCTGCCCCTCCTTTCACTCCAAGCCATTCATTTGGTGCCTGAAAACATGTTTGTTGATTTTGTTTAGTTGTAAAATGGCTAATAGGTGAATTTTTATGTCCTCTCCAAAATTAAGATACGGCTCATATTTTACTCTTGTTATCTATATCCCTAGTATTCTACCTTGCATTCTGTAAGGAGTCAGTAAATTAACTTGAAATATACAGAGGGGACCATAGCTTAAATATTGTTACCAAAGGTCCCATCTATTTAGATTTCATAAACATATAAGATTCATTTTTAATGATTGCTTTTTATAGGTTGTTTTGTGCTTAAACAATCTGTTCTCTAAACACTTGGTCCCTAGCCATTTGGGCACCAGAGACCAGTTTAGTGGAAGACAATTTTTCCACGGATGGGGGGATAGTTTTGAATGATTCAGGCACATGACATTTATTGTGCACTTTATATTATTATTACATATTCACCATAATGTAGAATCAGTGGGAGCTCTGAGCTTGTTTTCCTGCAACTAGATGGTCCCATTTTGGGGTGATGGGATACAGCGATACATCATTAGGAATCAGATTCTCATAAGGAGTGTACAATCTAGTTCCCTCCCATGTGCAGTTCACAATAGAGTTTGTGCTCCTATATGAGAATCTAATGCCACTGCTGATCTGACAAGAGGTGGAGCTCACTTTCGCTCCCTGGCTGCCACTCACCTCCTGCTGTGCGGACCAGTTTCTTTTTTTTGAGACAGAGTCTCGCTCTGTAGCCCAGGCTGGAGTGCAGTGGCCGGATTTCAGCTCACTGCAAGCTCCGCCTCCTGGGTTCCCGCCATTCTCCTGCCTCAGCCTCCCGAGTAGCCGGGACTACAGGCGCCTGCCACCTCGCCCCGCTAGTTTTTTGTATTTTTTAGTAGAGACGGGGTTTCACCGCGTTAGCCAGGATGGTCTCGATCTCCTGACCTCGTGATCCACCCGTCTCGGCCTCCCAAAGTGCTGGGATTACAGGCTTGAGCCACCGCGCCCGGCCACAGACCAGTTTCTAACACGCCATGGACTAGTACCTGTCCGTGGCCTGGGGGTTGGGGACTCCTGCTTTAAACCCTAGCATCCAATTTGCTTTTTAAAAAATTATTAAGCAAATCTTTCAAAAAAGTTACATATATATATATATATATATATATAAGTATATATATATATATATAGTATTTATATATATATATAAATAAGTAAATATATAAATTTCAGTTACATATAAAATATATACAAATTTCAGATATATATATATACATTTTAGTTAGGCCTTACATTTCAATTGTCACATATTTTGAGTGAGTTGCATTTAATTTAGTTTTTATCATCATGAAGTTATCAAGTGGATCTGTTTGATACCAATAATTACCAAGGGATTATGAATATTTCCATCAGGAAATTAATCATTGCTTTATGTGGAATCAAGGAACAGTCAAAAATACTCTGTTATACTAATGTCTTATCTTATTTTTCCTGGATGGGAATATGAAGCATTTAATCCACAGAGAAAGATGATCTTCGTATTCTAACAAGTTTCACTTTTACTATTTAAGGCTTTCAATTATGTAACACTATAATGAGATAACTGGTAAAAATGTCAAGATTAACATATTTAAACTAATGATAAATATGCTCATCAGGATCCCCCAGAATCAAACCTTCTTGCAAGGCATTTTTTATTGTGTTTTCAATTGGCAAAATGTTAATAAATCAAGGACTGAAGATGAACAAAAGGCAAACGAGATAAAATTAAATCATGTCCCATTGTTTAAACAAAAAGGCAAGCTTATGCCAACACTAACAGAAACACGAATATATTTACAGTCACACTTCTGTCTGTAATTACATGCCATGTCAACTATCATGCTGGGACAATAACATTGAAAGAGAAATCTTTTGAAAAAATTGAACAAAAGAAACCATGTGAGCTCACGGACAATCACAAGATTTTTATCTTAAAAAAAACACAACAATTTGTCCTTTGAAAATTCTATAGACCATAACAAAAGCATAGCTTATGATAGTTTTCATGGGAAGAAATAGGTCTAAGGGATTAAGGAAACAATGTGACAGAGTTTTAAAATATCTATATGGTTATATATCTTAATGGATGCCTATGACCCTTGTGTTCACCTCAGGCCTCTGCACTTTCTATAGGAAAATAAAAATAATCTATTTAAGAGGACTTAACTAATGACAACACATTTCTAAAATGGGCTTAAAATCTTTCTAAAATACTAAGGGAGAACTGTTAAACGGTTAGACACAAAATTCTATTTCTTTGAATCAAAAATGTATGTGTATTTTTTGCTTTTTCATTGAATAAGTACAACCAACTTAAAAATTATAAAGACAGTAAAGATGTATAATATCAAGGTGGTAAATATTAAAGTGTACTGTTAAAGTGCCATAATAATTGTTATCCCCAAGTATCTACATGTAAACAGTACTGGGTTACAATGGTTGAAATCAACCAATAGTGTTTGCTACCATGACCACATTTTAGAAAAGGAAAAGTAGAACTACTTCTCACTAACGCCTTATATAGAATATCTCCATTATTATCTGATTCATGTATAAACACATTGCCATCTAAATCAAGAAAATAACTTCTCAATGTACACACATACTTGCAGCAATACTGTGACTGAAAAATGGGCCATAAGAAGAATGGCTGAGAGATGGTGACCATGAAAGAGACCTGTCTAATTTAAACATAAATAAAAGAGATTCATGGCAAGGACTGGTGTACACCTACAAGGAAATAGGGTGGAGTACGAAGAATGTAAGAGAAATCAATTAAGTTGGGAGGCAGCAAACAGTTATAAACAAAATAGTCGTGAAACTCAAGAGTCAAATGGCAGAATGGGAAATATTTCCTCTCTGTTTTGAGCTACACACACAATTAATAGTTACTAAGTTAAATATATTTGTAATCTGAGCTAGGTAAATTTTAATAAGAATTGTAGTTCTGACTTTGCCATATTACCTCACAGGATTGTGAGGATCAAATATAATAGTTGTGAAAGTGCTAAACTGTAAAATGCTATACTCATGTAAGATAGATGGTATCTACTCAAAATGCAGACAAAACTCTCTCATTTCAACTCTAAGAGTGAGCCAGCAATGAGCTCTCTAGGGCACAGAGGGGAGAAAAATCTCCCTCTGGTCTATGTCCAGATTGTCTTGGAAGAATAGACTGAATACTCATTGCATCAGCTTGCTTTGAATGCAGACCAAAGATACTATGAAATTGATCTAATGGACATGTGGCCAATGCCACAAAAGAACAGTGTGCAGAAAAATCCTTCTTAATCTGTTGAAGAAATAACTTTCTTTTCCTCTTTCTTAACCTTCACAAATGTTTATTTCGTGCACAATCCTGATATTAATTTGTGCTAATTTCTCCCCTTTGAGGAGGGAAAACAAGGGGCAGGAAAGGGAATGAAGATTCACCAAAATATGCTGAAACATACGTAACATTTCCTTTCAATACAACCTACTGGGGTAGAAAAAATAAGTCTAGGATGTAACACATATGTTCACATTGCTATGACCATTTTACAGATAGAAAACTGAGGCTAAGAGAGACTAACTTATTAAAGGCCAACTTATTCAAAACCACAAAGCAAACATTTCACCCTGGGTCTGAGTGATAACAAAAGCCCTTGTATTTTCCACAACAAAAACATACCTTCATCATAAGAAAAAGGTTAGAATGATAAACAGCTAAGAAGAACCAATCCCTATTTTTAGCTCTTTTTTTTTTTTTTGAGTTCTATCATTAGATTTTCGTACTGTGTAAAATTTCCATTAAATTTTTAATGTAAAACACCAGTTCCTCAATCTTTCATTATTTAGTGCTACAGGGCTCAAACCGCTTTTCATTACAAGTACAAACAATGATTAATAATTGCAAAACGCCCGAAATTTTTTCAAGAAAAAGCACAAAATCACACACACACACACAAAAAACTGAAAAGACCTTATGAGCAATGAGTTCAAACCACCACAATTCATAAATAAGGAAATTAAGGCTCAGATAGGTTAAGTGACTTGCTCAGGGTCACACAACTTGTCAGTTACAGACTCAAGATCAGAATTTAGATCTCCAAACTTGTAGTCCAGGGCTGTGCTCTTTTTGTAAACCAAAGAGAAATGACTGCACTTAAACATTTAGTCCAGAACATCCTCAAAATTGACTGTAATAAAAGTAAGCCACATGGCAAGGAACAAATAGAGTTGGTTCATACCAAAAATGAGCTGCCAGTCACAGTGATAACATTTCTTTCTTTCTGAGAACCATGGTTTCCTGCTGCACTGGGGAATCCAAACTGGGTTTCTCCCTCCTGTCCAAAGAAGTCAGGATGTACGTTCCACTCCGCTTTGGTTGGTGTCAGTAGTTCTGAGACACTGTTTTCACAAAGGGTGCTTGAAGGAGTCAGAGCATCTGTGTCCACTGTTAGCTTACTGCTGGGTGTTAAAGCCTGAGGCTCTGGACTGGAGTTTTTCATGGCCAAAGAGCCCAGAGATCCCAATGGCCCCACACTTACACTTGAGACCTCATCCATATCTAAGGGGCTCTGCTGAAAACCAGTGGCCGCCGTTCCAAAAAAGAGAGATGTATCCAGATTTTGAGGAGGGTCGCTGGTGGCCTTCAAGGCCAGAGGGTCCACAGCCTGCCCTACGGAATTATTATTATTAGCAGGGAGGTGCCCTGCCAGAGTCGAGCTCACAGAAGCCACATCAATAGTCAAGATTCCAGAGTTCACCAATGCTGTGTCCAGCACTGCAGCAGAAGTACTGTCTGGTACATCAGAAAACAGAGACACTATCTCTGCATCTCTGAGATCATCCTGTCCCTGGCTGGTAAGTTCACTGCTGGGTGTAAGAGAATTTGCTGCTTCTAACTGAGCTAAGAGATCCTGGCTCACCTTGTGCCTTTTGGTCATGTGCGTCTTCATGCTGTGCTTGGATGTGAAGAGTTTATTACAAGTGGAGATGGGGCAACGGCTTTTCCAAGTGTCCACATCCTGCAGGTGTTTCTTGGAGTGAATGTAGAGGCTACTGCGAGCAGAGAACCTGGCACAGCAGCCTTCCACAGGACACACGAAAGGCTTTGTGCCCAAGTGGGTTATGCTGTGGCCTTTGAGATGTTCAGCTCTCGTGAAAGATTTCCCACAGCCTTCCACAGGGCACATGAACCTCCGGTCATCGTCGTGCTTCCTTTTGTGCCTTAAGAGTTTGGACATGCTGGTGAAGTTCCAGCCACAGCCATCAAAGTCACAAAGGAAAGGTCTCTCGCCGGTGTGACTCCGCAGGTGAATTTTCAGCCTACAAGCCTTGTCATATTGTTTGCTGCAGCCAGGAAAAGAGCAGGAAAACAGTTCCTGTTCCCTGAAATGGGCGCGGTTATGGGAAAAGAGAGCACTCACTGTGATAAATGTCTTCTTGCAGCCAGAAAACGCGCACTGGTAAGGCCTCTCGGGTTCGAAGTGGCTGCGCTGGTGGGCGCTGAGTTTGGCCTGCGTGGGGAAGCTCTCCTCGCACACCTCGCATTTGAATGAGTTCTCCTGCTCATGGCCCTTCATGTGCGCCTTGAGGTTGTACACGGTGGTGAAGCTCTTGCCACAGCCCTCCGCCGAGCAGCCAAAGGGCCGCAGTTTGTCGTGAGACTGCAGGTGCCTCTTGAGCTTGTAAGAGGTGGTGAAGGTCCACCTGCAGTCACCCAGGGGGCATTTGAAGGGCCTCTGGCCCTGGCTGCTGCTGTGCGTCAGCAGGTGCACCTTCAGCTGGTGCTTCTTGGCGAAGGATTGCCCGCACAGCGCCTCGGGGCACAGGTACAGCACCACGCCTGGGCCAGAGCCCAGCGGTCCGCGGGGGCCCAGGGCGGCGGCCGGGCCCTCCGCCTCCTCCTGGGGCGCCGGAGCTGGCGCGGGTTCGGCCGGCTGGGCTAGCAGGAGGTCTGGCGGCAGCTCTGGGCAGTCACTCGGCTCCGCGGCACGCGGGAACCCGGCTTGGGGGGCCATCAGACACCTGGGGGGCTTCTGGGCAGGAGCGGCCCCGGGCTTCCAGGAGTGTGATGGGGGCGTGGTCAGGGTGAGGAGGCCGTTCTCAAAGCGCAACAGCAGGTCCTGGTTGTGGATAGTGACTGTGCCGGTGAAGGCCGCGGCGGGGCTGGGGGCAGAGATCGGGGCCTGAATGGGAATCGCGGACAGAAAGCTGGGGCCCCGCGCAGAGCAGCCCGCGGGGTTCGCGCCGCTGTAGTCCCCCTGGAGCCCCGGGCCTGCCTCGGCCTCCTCCCTCAACACAGGCCCTGCGGCCTGACACGAGCGCACTGTCTCCACGTCGCCACCCACCGGGTCAAGCAGCACCAGAAGGAAGTCGTCGCCGCCGTCGCCGCTAGGTTGATCGGGCATCGGCGCCAACAGGCTTGGGCCGGGGCCTCGTGAGGCCCTGCGGGCCTCCTTGCGCCGCCGCCCGGGCCCGCCATCTTGGAGGTCCTGGAGCAGCAGGAGGCGGCGCGTGGAGACCTGGACAGCCGGCGGGTCAGGGCCTCGGTGGACCCGGCCGCCACCCGCGGGGATACCGCCGCCGCCGCCCTGTAGTGTCCCGCGAGCCGGGAGCAGCTTCGGGATTTCCATCTCTGTGTCCCAGAGGCTGGGCTGGAACCAGAGCCGAGGAGGAGGCGCGACCCCGCCCCCTGCCGCGGGTCTGAACAGGTTCCTAAAAGGGGGAAAAAAAGTGCAATGCGGTGAAACTGGCCCTATCAGATATTAAAACGTATTTAACGCCACAGTGATTTAAATATTCTGGTACTGGGTCTCTGGAACAGAATAGAAAGCCCAGAGGTAGAGCCTGGTATGCATAAATACGTTCTACGGTTAATATACGTAAGTAATTAAGGAGGTCTTCTGAGGTGATGGGGAAATGACGACAGCTTGTTCAGTAATGCTGTGGAACACCTAGGCCTCTATCCGCTAAAAGCAATTTTAATCCGTGACTCATTGTATATACCCGAATAAACACACCCGAGCCCCTCCCAGTGTTAGACAAGTTGCTTGGTACTTTTTGTGTGTTAAAATTTGTTTACCGGCTGGCTGCCTGCCTGGATTGATGGATGAAAGACAATTCCTGAGAGAATAAACTGTCTCTGTGTCAGTATTAAACGACCATAGTGCTGGCATTTCTGCCAAAAATGTCCTTCCCCTTCCCACCTCCCCGCGGGACAACTTCCATACTCACAATTGTCTTGAGCAAAGTCCTCGGTACAATTTGCCACATAGTTCAATTTTTGTCTGCTGATACAGAGGTTAGAATGAGTGAAAGATGTGGCCAAAACAGATCAGCATTGTTCAGCCTAGAAATGCAAAGTCTGGAGGATGAAACAATTTATATTGAAATCTGGAAAAAACCCAACCCACTCCTGGCTTCTCCCTATACAGTGCACAACCTAAACCAACTCTTTGCCCTTCCGCCATCGGTTGTACCATAATAAATTTCATGTCCACTCTCATAGCACATTGAGGGCATTCCTCACTTTATTCTGCATTCTCCAGCACATTCTCTGAGCAGGAATTCCAGTTAAATGTGTTAAGGTTAAACCCTCAGTCACTGAAATGGACTCTGCCAAGTAAGGTGCACAGATCTTGTCCAATCACCCTGGTGTACCTGCTAGCATTTAAGTGTGGTGGCCCAGTCTTGCTGGGCCTGTGGTGCCTAATGACCTTATTAATGATGACGACAATCCTCCAATTTGTCTGTCACGAATGAGTTTGGAATTGACACAAATATAGGGTGAAATATCTGAGATGAGAAGGCTTAGAGTGATGAATAGATTGGTGGTGGGTGGGGGGGAGGTGTAACCTGTTGTTTAAAGACTCCCAGCTCTCTCGCCCTCTTTTAATGACAGTGGACACTTGGTCTCTTGACTGGAGGATCGAGTTTTTCATCCATAACTATTTGAACCTCATCAAAATTTCTACTCCACATACTTTTCTTTCTATTACCTTTTCTGGAGCAAGAATTTTTCAAATCTGAAATTTGAAGAGTGCATAAAACTTATCTGTATGGTTTAGATTATTTTACAAAAGCAGACACCTATGTAACCAGGACCAAGGTCAAGCAATAGATGACTGCCAGCCTTCCAGAATACAGCCGCTGTACTCCTCCCAATGACAACCCACACTCTCCTATATGGATATAGTCATTGCTCTGACTTTTTAATAATCATTTCACTGCTTTCCTTTATAGCTTTATCACTTTTGTACGCATCCCTAAACAATAGAGTTGATACAAAATTGTATAGATGGAATCATACAGCATCCTTCCTTTTATAGCTTCCTTTTTTCACGGTGTATTATACTTGAGAGACTCATCCATGTTGTTCATAATAGCTATAAGTAAGTAGATCCTTTGTCTCCATCGACTGTCATTCCAGCATATGCTTATAGCAAAGTGATTATGGTATGATTATACTACTCCATTCTACAGCAGATGGAGATTAGGATTGCTTCTACTTTTCAATGATTATTATGAACATTCTTGCACATTTCTAATTGGACACATGTGTAAAAATCTCTTTAGGGTATATATCCAAGAATAGAATCACAGGGCCATAGGGAATGGATATTCTGAGCTTTACTAGATGATGCCAAATTGTTCTCTGTAGTGATTGGGACAGTTGTCAATCCCACCAGCAGCACAGAGTGTCCTTCCTGATCCACATCTTCACCTACACAAAGTACTGCCAGAATTTAAATTTTGCCGGTCTACTGGTGGGCAATACCCAAATTACTATTACGTTTTAGCACATTTTTGTGATAATGAGCCTTTTGGAGTTTCTATTTCGAGGAAGATCTATTCAAATTTACCTCTTTTAACCCATGTTTCTATTCTATTGTTCATCTGATACTGACTTAATGAGTCTGTTAAATATTTTAAATACTCGTCCATACCTGTGGCCAAAACACTCCCTTGCTCTGTTTGTATTTTCACTTGTTTGTCCTCTGTTTTGTGAACAGAAGCTATTAGTTATAATATAGTCAACTTCATCAATCTTTTCCTGATGGTTAGTGCTTTTGTGTTTTAAGAAATATTTTCTGTTTCAAGGAAACCTGGGACATGAAAGCATTCTCTATATTTTCTTCTAAAATATGTATGCTATTGCCCTTCATAGTCAGGTCTTAATCTGCCTGCAATTGATGTTTGTGTGTTGTGTTATGTAGCGTTCCATTTATGCATGTTTGTATGTATGTAAGTGAATATCCAGTTTTCTCAGTGAACCACTTATTGAAAAGTCTGCCTTTTGCCAATTGATTTACAGTGCCATAAATCAAGTATCTACACATATGTGGGTTAGTTCCTATACTCTCTATTAAGCACTTGTCCATTTGAAATACCACACTGTCTTAATTACTACTGATCCATAGTCAATTCTGATATTTGGATTAGGCAACTCAATTCTACCTTGTTCTTCAAAAGTGTCTTGGCTACTTTTGGTCCATTTCAATTCCATTTAAATTATAAACTAATCATGCAAACTTCAACTAACAGCTAGTTTGGGGTTCTAATTCGGATTGTGCTGATATTTTAGATTTGACTTCTCAATATTGAATGTTCGATTCATGGTTATGGTCAATCTCTTCTTTTAATAAGATCACCTTTAATGTGCCCAAATAATATTTTATATTTTTCCCACGAGGCAAGTTTTTTATCCTAGGCATTTCATATCTTGCAAATCGTATGTTTGAAATTTTTATTGTCTAAATGTATAGCTCTAAATAGGATGCAATTGGCTTTTGTTTGTTAAGATTTTATCCTACAAGCATATAATCTCTTCTTATCAATTCTAATAATTTGTCTGTAATACTTTGTAGAATTTTATATATACTGTCATATCATCTGAAAATAGTGCCAGTCTTTCTTTTTCCTTTCCAAATATCTTATTCCTTTTTCTTTCCCTACTGCACTGTCTGGGACCCCACCCCCACCCCCAGTAAACTATTGCATAGAAGTGGTGATAGTGGACATCCTTACTTGATGCAGATCTTGAAGAGGAAGCTTTCAGTGATTCTCCGTTAAGAATGATGCTTGCTGTATATGTTGTGTTCTGTAGCAATATGGATTCTATCAGGAGATAGAAACACACAGTGATCTAGAAGGGGAAAATTTAATATAAAGAATCATTAACCGATGATAAAAGATCTTATATAGGATACAAGACAACTCTATGTGGGGTTTTCTGGGGCTGGGGGAGAGTACCCAAGGAAAGACAAGCTTAGAATGAAAGCTTCTCCCCAAGGCTGGATTTCATATCACATTGGAGAAGACCTACTGGATGGCAGAGAAGTTCCACTGGTTTGCCAGTACCTAAGCTGGTGTACAGAGGCAGAACTGGTCCATGGTCTCAAAGGAAACAAGAAGGCACCCTTTGGAGCATGGTAGTGTGGACAAGCCATAGCTGGTGGCTAGAATGTGGTGTGAAGTAGGAGTGGGGAGTCCTGTCTCAGTTGGAGGCCTGGAGTAAACAATGCCCCTTGCACAGGATCAGGGTGGGGGCTCAGTGTTGAGAGGGCTGCAGTATTGAAAGGACTACATGAACCTGGTCGTGTGTGTGTGTGTTTGTGTAGCTGTGGAGCAAGTGAGCAGAGGGAAGCAGTGGGCAGATGACTTGGAGTACAGGATGTCCCTATCAAGAGGGCCACAAGAAGCTGATCATCAGGGCACACCAGGACTGCAGATTTGCTGAGGGACAGTTGTTCTGGGCCCAGGCCTAGGACAAAGCATACTGAATGTCCTTACCTCCACACCTCTGAAAGCCAGAAATCATAGAAGTACCAATTCCTTTTTCAGTGTCTGTCCCTCTAGAGCCCTCTATTAAGTAAGTGTAACATCGTGCTTTTTGATGTTACTTTATTATTTTTATTATTATTATTATTATTATACTTTAAGTTATAGGGTACATGTGCATAACGTGCAGGTTTTTTACATATGTATACTTGTGCCATGTTGCTGTGCTGCAACCATCAACTCGTCAGCACCCATCAACTCGTCATTTACATCAGGTATAACTCCCAATGCAATCCCTCCCCCCTCCCCTCTCCCCATGATAGGCCCCGGTGTGTGATGTTCCCCTTCCCGAGTCCAAGTGATCTCATTGTTCAGTTCCCACCTATGAGTGAGAACATGCGGTGTTTGGTTTTCTGTTCTTGGGATAGTTTGCTAAGAATGATGGTTTCCAGCTGCATCCATGTCCCTACAAAGGACACAAACTCATCCTTTTTTATGGCTGCATAGTATTCCATGGTGTATATGTGCCACATTTTCTTAATCCAGTCTGTCACTGATTGACATTTGGGTTGATTCCAAGTCTTTGCTAAGAATCACCCTATTATCAAAGAATATACATTGAAGGGTGAATTTGGAGCTAAGAGGTAATAAATTGATAACTACTTTCATATCCTTTTTAAGGTTAGAGGCATCCATACTCTCTGTAGTCGGCATGAATAGTAGGCACCCTATCTGCCAGAGTTATGGTTATTGACTGCACAAGGGAGAT
The DNA here is from genome assembly GCF_024542745.1 of Macaca thibetana thibetana. Taxonomy (NCBI): domain Eukaryota; kingdom Metazoa; phylum Chordata; class Mammalia; order Primates; family Cercopithecidae; genus Macaca; species Macaca thibetana. The sequence goes on from NC_065598.1 coordinate 57,295,460, forward strand.
TATCTACCACCCTGTTGTTGCTCTGGTGAGCCTAGACTTCACCACTGGCTAATATATCCATGTGACAAAACTGGACTTGTACCTCCTAAAGGTATACAAATAATACTAATGTTTAAAGGAACAGGCCTGGCTATTTCAGGGGTTTTAGTTGACTATTTAGGATTCTTGGTGGGCCCAGTGTTCCCAGGCCTGAACTGAGTTTGCTGCAAAACCCAGCCTCTGGCACAAAGGGGCATCAGTAGCTTAGAGCATAGAACCTGTAAGCCCTGTAGTCTGGCCCTACCTAGGATTGGCCTGCTCCACTCACAAGGAGAGATTTGTTGTGTTGTGAGATTGCTTCTTCCACCATAAATGTGAGTAGCAAATGTTCTCTTCAGGAATAGACTAATTTAGTTTACACCTTAAATGCTGCTCTGTTCTCCTGCACCAGAGTTAAACAGATAAAAGGTGCTTGGATTTCATTCCAAGTCATGCCTTACAGAGCCCTATCCTTGCAGAAGCAGGGCAGTAGTTTCCCGAGTTAGTCTCACAAAGTGTATAACTCTAACTATATTTTCAGTTTGAGTGTTTTAGTCATGCTTTTTTCAATTTGATTTAGGGCCCAAAATAGGCAAAAATTCATGGGAGAAAATAGCCCATGGTTTTGCTTTTCTTGTGTGAAATTTGAAATTCGTTCACTACCAGGAGGTGTTGCTATTTAAGCCTGCCACCTGGGCAACTGTCACCACTAGGCTTCCAATCAGTCACTCTCACTTGCTAGACATGGCTTAGAACTAGATTTTGTGGAAAACAGACCTCCAATCTGCAGTCTCTGAAGGAGGGTGACACAGCTGTGGTGTCTTTCCTTGCAGGAGAAAGGGGAATTGGGAGCCTCCCATGTTGAGCTGTCTGGGAGGAACCCACCAGGGGTCACATCCTCCCACTGACAACCTTAGTGACCCCTGCCTGGTAACCTCTGACCCCACACACAAGATCAAAAGGGGGAAAGAGGAAGTGTGAGCAGCTCAAGGATGTAGTTTTTGTTCACCATGCCCCTCACCCCAATCTTCCATGCTCTGGCTAAGGATGCCGAGCTAGAGCCAAGGTTTGGTAGTTTCTGAAAACTCAAGTAGTTGTTTCTCTCTCTGGTCCTGGTGGAGGATGAGAGTAGGGGTTAGGAGTAATTCCGCATTTCTGCCAAGGGTAATTCTGTGATTCTGTCACACTTTTGGCGAGCTTGACTGCACCACGGAAAGCAGCCCAAACACAAAGCCCTACGACCCCTCTAGAAAATGTAATAAAATTTCCTAGCATGACCAGTCTCTGTTACATTAAGCTCCAGTATTCCCTCAAAGTTTGTATGGATGCAGGGATTTTCCTTCTCCCACTGTTTTGTCTTAGTGAAAACACTCTGAACCACACACAGCGATAGGTCGGCCACTCTAAGACATTGCCCAAGTTCTGATCCCCTTCCATCTGCAAGCTTGTCATCTTCTGACTGGCTTAGAAGAATTTCTAAAAAGGGAATCACTTGCGCAATGCTCTCCCTGTGGAGGGTGTTCTGATCAGCATCTCTGTGGGGCCGGAAGATGGACCAGGGACTGATGGCCTGAGCCTTCTCCAGGAAAATTTCACACTGTCTGCCAGCAGAGTGCATCACTGGGAAGTACTGTCTCAGTTATCTGCTCAGTGGGGGATTTTACAGGTCTTGAGCCCCTGCGTTCCACGTCTGTGGAACAATCAACCATCTTTGTGTTCTGACTATCAGCTTTAACTTCTTGAAAATGTATGTGCTACCTTTCTATTTCCTTTCATCCATGTGACCTAATGAAGAGAGAATATTCACATGTATCTTCACCTTCTGGCCATTTCACTGTCATCCTCACCTCCACCCTCCTGACTCCGGGAGTGTTGTCCCTAGGCCCTCAAGCAGCAGTCAGACAGCCTGACTTGGGCCTGGGCTTTGACTCTGAGTTCTCCATCAGGTGAACTGTGGACTCAGGCTCAGCTCAGGGATCAGGACCTGGTGCAAAATGAGGTCCACCAACCAGATAATCACCTTGATCAGAGGAAAAGCTTTTCCCTGCAGCTGGATCAGCAACAGAGTTAATGGTTTTCACATCATTTATCCCACATGTACAGATGCAAAACCCCCGCCTCAAAGCCTAGTGGACTCAGATTGTTGGCTTTTCTTCCTGAGCTTCTCCCAAACTCTCAAGGCCCAGGTGGAGGAGAGATCTTTAGGTCCTGACCACTGGCTGTATTTTGCATCACTCTGCCCCGCACATGACTTAACTTTTAATTAAAAAATAAAAGCACTTCCCCAAAGGTCTGACAAGCTATGAGACCTTTGATTGGGACCTTGAAGGATGAGGAGACATTGGGAATGACAGTTTACAAACTGTCCATAGGAATTGAATGGAATATTTTGGTAATAGAATAGTCTAAACCCAATTAGCATGTTTTGAGTACTTGATTAATCACGTGGTATTTGGAAAAAGTGCTCATTGCTTTTTTATTTTCTCACCAGTGGGAAACTAATCCAGAGTGTTCCTTAACTATCAGATTTCTCACCCATAACGCTGCCCAGAAGTGGTTCATATCTGAGTAAAACATGCTCCTATACCATCATAGTAGAAAGCAGGACCTTGCTTGAGATGCTCTTTACCAATTGTGAAAAAAAAAAAAATACATTTACACAATGTGAAACAATATTTTGAAAATATGACCCAGAATGTGAAGAAGCATCAGTGAAAATATGACCCAGAATGTGAAAAAGCATCAGCACACTAAAATAAACAAATAGAAACAAGTAAGTCTTGATAATTTTTATTTATTATTGATGTTTAAAGATAAGTTAACTGGCAAATACATCGTCAAAGACTTTGCAGTACTTAAGGTGTTGTTTTGAGGGTTCTTTGACTCAAGACATGTTGCCATTCCTTAAATTTAAAACTAAATGAAATTATATGTAATTTATATAATTTATAAAATACAAATTATTTATATTTTATAAGCATAACTCCTTACCAATAATCATAAGCCCTTACCACATTCAAAATGACAATCATTTTCATCACTTCCAAAGGCTTTCGCATGCCTCTTTATGTTGCTTACCTCCCTACCCATCCCCATCCCTGTCCCTAGGCAACCACTGATCTGCTTGCTCTCTCTATAGATTAGTTTGGGTTTTATAGAATTCTATATAAATAGAATTGTACACTGTATACTCTTCTTTGTCTTCTTACAATCAGCATAGTTATGTTCAGATTCACCCATGCTGTTATTTCTATCAATAGTTCATTAGTATTTGTCATAGTATAGTATTTCATTTTATGGTAGTTTGGATTGTTTCCAGGTTTTCACTAGTACAAATGAAGCTGCTCTAAACATTCATGTACAAGTCTTTATGTGGATCTATGCTTTCATTTCCCTTAAACAAAATCTCAGGAGCAGTAGTACTGTACGTGTGCGCTTAACGTTTTAAGTTCGGGTTAACATTGCAGATTGATCTCACCTTGCTGCTTAGAGTCCTGTTGATAGTACAGATTGAATGGATTTGATCTCAGACTACGCCAGTCAGATTAATCAGAGTGGCTGACTAAGTGGCATGTTATTATATCAGTGGGTTAAACATGACCTCCATATATTGGCCTCTATATTACCATTATACTTCCTCACAGCAGGCTGAAAGCCTGCCAACACCACACTCAACATTTTTTTACACATGCAATTGCTTTAAATGTAGCTCAGGTAAGCATATATGTAGCCACTTAGGGCTTGCCTGCCTTGCATGCCCCACAAAACTGCACTGACATCTGCTAGCCACAGTTAAGGCAAACACAGAGGCTATAAAAGACTCCATGCCACTGCTTGCCTCCAGAGGTCTCTGACCCAGAGACTCCCTCTCCTGCTGCTGAGTCATATAGCCCAGACACATAAGGCCCTCTCCTATTCTCCTCTACCCCAGGAGTTGCCTTGCCCTCTTCCCCTTCTGGGCAGTGGTAGTCTGCTACTGCCTCTGGAAGGTCTGATGTGAAAGACTTCCCCTCTCTGGCAACCTGTCAAAGCACCGCCGAAATAAAAAGCTTCTTGACTGGGCACGGTGGCTCACGCCTGTAATCCCAGCACTTTGGGAGGCTGAGGCGGGTGGATCACCTGAGGTCAGGTGTTCGAGACCAGTCTGGCCAACAGGGTGAAACCTCATCTCTACTAAAAAATACCAAAATTAGCCGGGCATTGCGGCAGGCACCTGTAATCCCAGCTACATGGGAGGCTGAGGCTGGAGAATCACTCGAACCCGGGAGGCAGTGGTTGCAATGAACGGAGGTCCTGCCACTGTATTCCAGCTTGGGCAACAGAGTGAGACTCCTTCTCCCTTCTCAAAAACAAAAACAAACAACAACAACAACAACAAAAGGTTCTTGGGCGCTACTGCCATCTCGTGGTCAGGTCTTCTTCATTGATCAGCCAAGAAATCGTGGCACTCACCGCAAATGGTGAGGAGGATGGGATTTTCGTGAACAAGAAATTGGCATAGTGTTTACCCAGTCAGTAGGACAATCAATTGAAAAATCAGTCCTAGGCAGCCTAAAGTGCTCAGACTCTACATTTAGAATGCCTCTGTAGCAGTTTTGCGCAGCATCGCTCATTGCTGTACTGCAACAATATACTTTTTGCAGTCTTCTTCTATACCTCATTGACCTGGCCTAGAGGTAGCACCAGTGGTTGAGTGAACCCACACCATTAGAACTGGATTTGGGGTTTGAGATGCCAAGGTACTGGGGAAGGAGGTCAGCCCACTGGCCTGGGTCCCCCCCTCAGTTGACACTGGACATTGTGCACCTGTACACCTGAATAGAAAAAGAGTGGGCGTGCATGCCTCGAACAAGGGTGAGCCACCCTGTACTGCATAACAGGCTATGGTGGGAAATGCTCCTTGTGGCTGGGTTGAGGATTTGGGGTAGTCTGAGATGTGAGGATGTCCTCCTCCCCAGAGACAGCTAGGCAAGTAAATGAACCAATAAGGCAGAGACATCGGGCCAAGGTTGGTCTCCTAAGGGCAGCTGGTGGAGAGGCCTTTGAAAGCAGGTAGCATGCCTCTACTGTTGTTACACTCAGTTATGATGTTGCAGTTGTGATCATGCTATCCCCTCTCCAGAAGAATATTAATATCTCAACCTTTGGGCTGAGCTAGCTAGTGTTACTTAAAGTGACTGAAGGCAAAAAGTTTATATTCCTACCTCTCCCAGAACTCTACAGGAGGTTGCTGTCAGGTTGAACAGGCATTCCTAACCATGAGGCATGTGCTGACCTTGCTGGCAGCAATGTATCACCAGGATGCCACCCGGAGAAGATGTAAGAGCCCAAACTCCTGGGAGAGACAGTTTGGACAAGAGGTCCCTGGAGAGGAGAATAGGTGCTCTCCAGAAGAAAAGGCAGCACAGTGTCACCATGCAGGGACTGGGATAATTTATCCTCTGCTCTGTCTATAGCCACCCAGAAAGTAATAAAAATGGAAAAGACAAAAAGGGAGAGCCAAGAAGGAAGAATCAGTTCTGGCTCAGAGGAGGAGTCCCTTCCTCTCTCTTACCCGAGCCCCAGTCTCTCCTTAAGTACCCAGGCCAATAACCAAATAAACAAAGGGCTGCTTGGCTCTATAGAATCTATCTGGCAGGGAACAGATTCTACCTAATGGGGAATTAAATTAAACAATTGGGGGCGATAGTACATGATGGAAAAATTGGGTCCCTACTAAAGTATCCTGTATAATTAGAGTAGAATTTGGGAAGAAGCCACACAGAGGCATTGGACCTCTGTTCACATCTGTATTGCTGATGTGTATTTTTGTGGATTAGAAGGCTGCCCACCCTACATTAGACCTCATAATGGCCTGAGAAGACTGTCCAGGGAAAAGGTTAGCCAAGGCCAAAGATCTCCTCTACCAGTTGGACATTTTGGAGTGGAGGCAACAAATGAGGTGGAGCAGGATGGCTTGACAAGACTAGAGGAGTCTGAATTGAGTCCTGAGTCCACTCAATTGTTTCTCGGGGTATGGGGCTCCTGGGAAAATCTTCTTCACTGGGCATGGTGGCTAGTGCTAAAACAATTCAAGAGGCCATAGCTGCACTGGATTTAATAGAAACTCATGAAAGACAAACTCAGAGTCAGGTGATGCCTGCTAACACTACAATACCCTACCTGGCCTAAATCAAAGTTACTATCAACACTCAGGCTGCCCCCTCCTGGGCCAAACAAACTGCCTATGGCCAGGCTCCCATGTATGCATCAACCATAAGATAAACAAAAGAGGTTATGTTAGACCCTAAGGCACAAGAAAGTCCCAAGTTGGATGATCTCTGGTGAATCTTGGAGCAATTGCAATACTTACTAGGATTAGATTATGACCCCACCCCTGACCCCAGCTGGCTTTCCCTTTGGAGGCAACCTTATCTTCCACACCTGTCTCTGATGCCTGTCAAATGGCTAAGAATCTTCTCTCACATAGGGATCCTGCAGTGTCAGAAGGCCCCTTCTGACAAACAGTTGCCCTTTTACCATATTAACTGTGGCTTGGGCTCTGACAAACAACACTGGCTAACTATGTCAGTCAGGGGTGCCCAAATCTCCCTAATGGCAAGACACACACATGCTTTAAAAGGAACCCCCTCCCCCCAAGTAGGTTATCTGCTTGGGAGGGGGTTAATTAAAGGAATTAATTAAAGGGATAATTTCCCTCTTAACTACTAAAATTGGCTCAGTTTTGCTGAAAATATGCTTCTGTCCTGCTTGCCTCCCCTCCAAGATTATCTGTTTCCCCATTATTGGAACAGACCTTCTGAGGCAGCAGATAAACTCATGACACAAGACTAAGGTTTTTATGCTACTGGTGAGTACTTCCTGGTGGGAACCAGTTAACCTGCCCCTCCTGGTTCCGGTGGTTCATACACCACAGCAGAAGCTGAGGCAGGATACTGAAGGATTATGGCTTGTCACAGGTGACATAGATAAACAAGGAGCACAGACTCCTACTACCTCACCTATCAATTCCCCATATCGCCTGCACTAAGAGACACTACTAATGAGTAGAGACTATAGACCATAGAGAATTCAACAGGGCTGTTCCCTTTATTAGAGCACCTCTATAGGACATTGTTGTCTTAATGGGTGTCATTCAAAATATCAGTGGTAAGCTTATATTAATCCAGGGCATCTAAGGTCCCCAGAATTTGAATCTGGAGTTATAGACTTGGCTAACATGTTCTATTTAGCAAAAATTTCACAGTTGAGTCAAACAGATTTCACTTCCATCTTTGAGAAACAATAGTACACCTTCACCCACTTGCTTTTGGGGTATTTGTTTCCCCTTGTCTTCATTGTGATGCTAGCTTTTTGGGGGTTACTTAAATAGCCTTCCAATTGCACAGTCATTGCTAACAGGACATAGAAACCTGCCCCACAATTCACCAGAAACTATGCTTTGGCATTATATCGGTGACATCCTCCTCACAGAACCTGACCAAGACTCTGTTTCACAGTTCATCACGACCCTCAGTAAGCCACCTCTCACTGAGAGTGGATTGGCAATTATACCATGTAAGGTATAAGTCTGTAAAATTTGAGGGCTACACTAGGAACTCGGAAGGGTGTTTTTCCACTCTGACTGTTCAGACTTCAGAATACTACACTCCCCCCCTGCCTGTTCCCAAGCCAAGGACCAAGTACTACAGGCCAATACAGGACTTGTGCTTGGTCAATCAAGCTACAGTGACTTTACATCCAACAGTACCTAACCGTACACGTTGATAGGGTTGCTGTCAGCTGAGGATAGCTGGTTCATCTGCTTGGACCTGAACGACTCTTTCTTTAGCATCAGACTGGCCCCTGAGAGCCAGAAGCTGTTTGCCTTTCAGTGGGAAGATCCGGGGTCAGGTGTCACCACTCAGTATACTTGAACCCGGTTTCCCCAAAGGTTCAAGAACTCCCCCACTGTCTTCGAGGAAGGACTGGTTCGGGACTTCCAGAAGTTTCCTGCCAGAGACCTAGGCTGCATGTTGCTCCAGTACATCGATGACTTTCTGCTAGGACACCCCATGGCAGTCGGGTTTGCCAAGGGAACGGATGTCCTACTTTGGCACCTGGAGGACTGTGGGTATAAGGTGTCCAAGAAGAAAGCCTAGATCTGCCTACAGCAGGTACGTTACCTGGGATTTACTATCCAACAGGGGGAGCGCAGCCTGAGTTATCCAGTCTTGGTCTTGCCTCCTAAGTTTCAGGCACTGCAGGTTTTACACGGCTGTGGTGGATCCAGGCTGGGATTCCTTCTACCTTCACAGCAGTGGGAGTGGTCAGGACGACAGGCTGGGGTCCTTTCCACCGTGCATGCAAAGGGGCTATGTTTCAGTCATTGATCCACACTCGGTCACCTTTCCGGAAATTTGAGGCCGGTAGGCAGCATGCAGTTTCCATGTGATCCTCAATACCTTTGCTATTTTCTGTACCACAAACGCTGGCCCATTATCTGAGCTGATTCATAAGGGCAGTCTAAATCTAGCAATAAGATCTCTACACTTTGGCAGGACAGAAATAGTGTTCAGACTAATGTGATAAAAGACAAGCTCCTCATGCTTAAACTGCCCACATCAGTAAAGAACCCCCAACATTCATTAGGAATGATAGCACAATGCATTCCTCACCTCCAATATTTGCTGACCCTTGCTGAATTGTCTATCGCGACACCTGTAATGCTTCCCTTTTTCAGTAGGGACCTAAGCCACAACAGGCACTGGGTGAGTTAAAGGAGGCTAATACTTTGGCTTTCCCTCTAGTGCTCCCAAGGACAAGACTTGCAATTATAAGTTTCCACTCCTCCCAAATTTGCTTCCTGGAACCTCTGGACCAAATGGACAGGTAAATGCCTACCCATGGGCTTTTGGTGTAAGCAGCTCTCAGCCTCAGCCTAAAGTATTCACTAGACAGGCACCCACTTGCAGCATACAGGGCACATATCAAAACTGAAGCCCTGGTGGGGCAGAAACAATTACCCTATGGACCGAGATTCCATTATGCCCTGGGTAATGGACAGAGCTGCCTGTAAAATTGGATCAGCAACAGAAGCTTCTTTATTAAAATGAAAATGGTATCTACAGGATCAAACTACACCTGGCCCTCCTGGAGTATTACTACTGTGTGAGGAAATGGCCACATACCCTGTCAGTGAGGTGAAGTTAACTTGCCAAAACCCTTGGAAATGTCCCTGGCTCTTGCTCATTGGGGAATGGAGGGAGGATGGCCAGCAGTCTTAAAACAAGAAAATTAATGTTTTTCTTTAGCAATGGAGTGAGCACAGGGTATAAGGGAGTCAGACAAAGAACAGCAACATCCTACCACCCTTATTCAAATACTCCAACTTCCAGTGGGGATGGGCCAAAGTGCCCAATGGGCCAGGCTATGTGCAACACCCCTAGAAATAGAGAAGGCCTTCGACAAACATTTTTCTAAGCTTCACATTTTTGGCAACTCCTGGTCAGTGGCTAATGGGCTATTGGGTTGGGACTTGGGCAAAATCAGGGCTGGAACATACCAGGCTGAGACATTGTGGGTAAGGAGATGTGGGGAAAAATATCAGCACATTGGCCTCCACTCTGCGCATCTTTGTACACCATACCTCAGCTCACAACAAACAATACAACCTGGAAGCTGACAAACTAGCTAAACTACTAAAGCAGTTAATCCTTTTGAAAAGAGGGGAGACACCAGAACTTTGGTAAGAGCTACCCCACACCCTACACAGGAGAGGTCAGGGCATTTGGGCATCATGAGATCATGAAAATCAACTGCTAATGATAAATTTACCCAGCAGAGAGACATTTACACAAAGCCATTAGGGACTGTACCACAGTCCAGAAATCTAGGGACTTGGACCTACTGCACAGGAGGAGAAGGGCTATATCAGAGCTGGCAAATCCAGTCAATTTCATTGGGGCTCTCTCTGAAGCAGCAGGAACTACTACATATGCCACAACAGTGTAGTAATACCTACACAGGCTTACTCTTGGCTTACCCACAAAACACACCAATCTCTGCTAATGTTATTGAGGAACTGATAAAATAGTTTGTATGGCCTTTGGGAGTACAAAAGTTACACAAAGTTATCCAGTCAGATCAAGACTCTCACTTCTCTGCAAAGAAGATTCAACCGTAGGCATTACCAAAGAACACTGCTTGGATTTCTCATTTATTCTCTGGTCCTACAGTAGCAGGTATCACAGAATGACCCAATGAGTTTTTTAAAACAAGGGATATTGAAAGAACCTGCAGGACAGTAGTACTCCCAGTAGCCAAAAATACTGCCACAGTCATGCTTACATTAAATTCATACCTCTCTGGCATAAGCACACCATATTTTAATTCACAGCAAAAGAGGAGACCACCAACAGAGATTCTGCAACCTCTGCTGATGTATGTACCCACTGGACACAACATGATTTACCAGTATTCATGAACATGGGGCCCTGAAGTGACCACCCACAGCAAAGGAACTTGGCTCTTTCACCTCTTCCTTCTTCCTCATAGAAAATCCAGAGCCTGGTCATTTCATTTCCCCTCAATCCTGACAAGGACCTGGCATGGACCACTCACTCTGGGTGCATTCTCAGTCTTAGTCTGTTCATTACCCGGCATAAACCTAGCAAACCACCCACCACTATCTGGAGAGGGAAGAATCCTCATTTTCTGCCCATGTACTTTGCTCCACTAAGGGCACTATGGAACAAACGTTGACCTGCTCTGGACACCCAGGAGATTGAACCAACAACTCTTGTAACCGGTAACACCATTTGGGTGACTCCCAGAGGACAATCAGATTCCCTACTGCTGACTGCAAATGACCTCCAACATTTACGCCTATGCTGTTGCTCTAACCTTCCTTACCTGAGAAAGTTCCTACCCTCATCAATGTCAATTATACCTTGATTGGTGGATCACCATATCCGTGGTAATCCACACCCTACTGCTGGCAAAGTATGTATGGAAACAGCATGCCACATACACCCCACAGGGAGACCCAACATAGGTCAGACTGGGAACCAAGGGAAACATGCTCCCATTTCACTGGGTCAGTCCACAGACATCAGCACTGAGGTTAGCACTTCTCCTTCTCTCTCTACTACCACTTAGTAACATCCTTCCAGCTAAGTCAGATTCTACAATTTCACTTGTGACTCATAGATGCCTTCTAAACTCTGTGGGCCACCTTTTCCTTCACATCAGATGAAACCCGCTATTATTAACTCATGTGCCATTAAACAAATGAAGTAATGGGCCACTACCTATGGAGTCTCATTTAAGGAATGCCCAGAGATAGTATGCACCAAATATTACAACCAGGATGCTTGTGATTGGTGCTGTTATTAATGCTATAATCCAGATACAATACCCACAAGCCCTAAGGGATTGAATAGATAAAATGATAGCTTTTTCTTATCCCTGGAATTATAATAAGTGCAATCAACACCCACAGTGTATACCTTTACAGTTATTGGTTTCTTTTCATATTAATTATAATGATCTTTCTCTCCCTCCGTTAGAATCCCCACTATTGAGATGGAAAGAAAGTGTATTAGCCAAGCGGCCAAGTGAACCTTACCATGGACCTCCTCCCTGGTTGCTAATCAATGCATACAAGGAAGGCAATGCATACTACATGACATTACCTGGGCCAAGACATTTCTTTAAAAAAAATCACACACACACACACATACACACACACAGAGTCACTACAACCAGCTTGGGAATTCTTCCCTAACCTAATCTCAATATACTAACTGCAAGTTTTACATAACACTCGTGGAAGTGGACTCTACAGCAATTGCAATGCTGGCTACCTACAGTGAACAAATCATAGCTCGTGGGTGTCACAGCACAGAAAATTCTTAGAAAAACCGTATTTGATCTCAGGGAGAAATCTAACTACTCTTCGCATGGAAGTTTCTCCACCCACATTGATAACGATTTCCTTATAGCTATTATGAAATTTGTCCAAAACCACAATTATTAAAAACTTAGAAAATATTTGAGGGCAATTGTTACCCAATGTTAGTTTTCTGAGGGCTCCTTGAAAATCCCTACACACTCCAAACCAACAGAAGATATAAACGATAATGAGAAGACATGTAATGAAACTAACTTGGGAGGAATGTTTTCATTTTCATTAACACATTTTTATGCCTTGTCATTTCTTTTTCAACTTTAATTTAGATTCAGTGGGCACATGTGCAGGTTTGTTACCCGGATATATTGCATGATGCTGAGGTTTGGGGTACAAATGATCCCATCACCCAGGTATTGAGCATAGTATCGAACAGTTTGTTTTTCAACCCTTGCTCCCCTCCCCGGCCCCCTCTAGTAGTCTCCAGTGTCTCAATAGACACTTTACGTCCATGAGTACTTGGGAGGAAATTTATTGGTGTAGTTACACTGCCACCTCCCAAGGGGCCACTCCTGAGGTTATTAAAGGTATACAAACCTTTTCCCTATGAAAGTTTCCCCTAAAATGGAGTCCATAAAGCATTTGGTCCCCCACTGAAACACAACACAATAATGTTGCAATACAAGGGAACATAAATGGGACCTATGTCTTGATACAATTGATATCTTTTTTTTTTTTTTTTTTTTGAGATGGAGTCTTGATCTGTCACCCAGGCTGGAGTGCAGTGGCGCGATCTTGGCTCACTGAAACCTCTGCTTCCTGGGTTCAAGTGATTCTCCTGCCTCAACCTCCCAAGTAGCTGGGACTACAGGAGAGTGCCACCACACCCGGCTAATTTGTGTGTGTGTGTGTCTGTGTGTGTGTGTATTTTTAGTAGAGACGGGGTTTCACCATATTGGCCAGGCTGGTCTGGAACTCCTGACCTCGTCATCTGCCCACCTCAGCCTCCCAAAGTGCTGGGATTACAGGCATGAGCCACTGTGCCCGGCCGATACATATTTTTTAAAAAGTACTTGGTTCACCTGTTTTGTTCACTCATATGTGAGTGCCTCATAATTCAGGATCTAATTTGGTGTGTGGCTAGACTAACAACTTTCTTCTTGTACTGTCAGGACCACCTGCAAAACCTATCCCACACTCATGGGAACACATCAGTGCTATTTACTATTGGCAATCAGCAGGAAACTCAAGCACAACACATAACAGTCACAGCAAGGAGGAATATACAATTGCCGACTACACCAAACTTGCCTACAGCCTTAGCCACAGCAACATATAAAATGGTAAATCTAACCTAGTGCAGGGCTTGCTTCTGCCATCCTGATTTTAGAAAACATAGTGTAATAGTTCTTCCCTGGAAACGCTGCATCATATACTTCACTTATTTAGATGAGCCTATTCCCCTAACCACTGACATTCAACAACCTTATCCAGAGGCTTATCTCATGTCAATGTATAGACCATGGTAGGCTGAACCCACAACAAATTTAGTTAACCCAGGTGCTGAATGCAAGGTGGATAACTCGTGCTTGTTTGACCGTACCATTTTCTGCTCCTAGTAACACAATCTGGAACTTCTGGAACTTCACGAAGCCACTTGAACTTCCCTTCAGTGGAACACAGAGAACATAGGCAGCAGAGGGAGCTTGGTGGTCCTGTAAAGGAATAAAATGGCTTCCCTATCATAATCTTCTCCTCATCCAACCCTGAAGAATATTTCCTGCACTTGGGATTGGTGCAAAATTCCAGTAGAATTTTATTCAACAGTGGAACCCCTTCCCCAAGTACGTGCCACCACCAAACCACACTAGCTGCGACTCCCCGATGCCACAAATGAGCTTTCCAAATAGTTCCGCATGGTACTAACTTCCCTAGGATCACTAATTTTGGAGACAGTAGGAACAGCATATGTGTGGAACAGCACACCACAATTAAGAGAAACACATAGCCATGTTGCAGGAATCACCCACACAACTTAGATAAACAGTCCAAAGACTGAAATTCTTTGCTGAATCTCACTGTACTTTAAGGGTCATGGTGTGAGATAACTGCATAGCCCTAGGTCAGGCTGCTGGAGGGGTCGGAGGGCCCAGGGGCTGTGTGCTTGCTAAAATTGTCTTGCTGCATATGTGTAGATAACACCAAGTTTTACAGATATCTGGGGTCATGTACCAAAGGGGATATAAATGCCACTCTATTGACTAAACAGATTGGTCAAAACAAAATTGTCTCCTTTTTGAATCTATTCTACTGGCTGCCCAAGTGGGCATACTGGCTGAGAACTGGCTTTAAAATCCTAATTTGTAGCCTTATAGCGTTCTGGGTCTTGAGGTCGCTTCATCACTGGCTCCCAACTTATACTCCATGAAATAGCATACAACTTGGATTGTAGAACAACATGGGGCCAAGGCATGGACTGTTAAATAAATGGGTTAATATCTTTAGAAGGTGCCATGTATCTTGTTCCCTATATTCAGAGAAAGCTAAAACCATTAGCTCAAAGCTCATTGGAACCAAAATCAAATGTTTACACATCCAATTGCTTTAAATAGGGCCCTCAATAAGCACATATTTAGTCATTTAGAGCCCACCCACATTGCACCCTCTGTAAAACTAGGCACAACATCTGCTAGCCATAGATAGGACACACTGGGACTGGAAAAAAGCCCCAAGTCTCTGATGCCCATGGGAGCTCTCTGACACAGACACTCCACACCTGGCTGCTGAGTAACATCCCATAGACATGCAAGCCTCCTGTCCAATTCTTCTCTCCCTTGAAAGTTTCCTTGAACTCTTCCTCTTCTGGGTGATGGCCTCTTGCTGCTCCTCTGGAAGGTCTCCTGCTGTGAGGGAAGTTCCGCTCTCCTGAAACCTTTCAAAGGGCCACCCAAATAAAGCATGTTGTGTGCTACTGCCATCTCATGGTCATAACTTTTTTCTTGCTCAACCCTGACATCCAGAAAATCACCACACATACTTAATTGCAAACTTTGTCAGGAGCCAAGATAGTGGAGAAACAATGGTCAGATATTGTTGAGATAATTCTCCATGGCCTTTCTACATTTATTGTAACAGCTTTTGTCTCTAACTATAGTTTGAAGAATACTTGTATGTCAACATTTGACTGGCTGCTCCTCATTTCTCCTGTGGGATTTGGGGCAGGGAGCAAGGGGAACTAATGCAAACATGAACCAAAACAAACTCTGACTCAAGAATCTCATATATTCTGCCAACATCTATGAAACTGAGGTATGCTGGTTTATGAGCTAGCAAGTAGGGTACAGTCTCAAACTCTTCATATTTCTTGCCAATTTTGGTAATGAAGATGAAACATAGCGTTCTGGAAATTGATAAAACAAGGGTACTTCACTGGCCTGGTTAGAGGATATGAGAAGACTCCTCAGGATTGGAGAGCAAATGCTTTTTCTCAAACGGATTGGCACTAAGTGCAGTATGGGCCCTTCCCTGCTCACTCTCCTACCTATTAATGAAGCTGAGGGGCAGGATGCAGAATTAAAACAAGCTGTTTGAATCATGGTTTAGTTGTTGTTCACTCTCCTCTGGGTGGGAGGAAGAAGGGATGGTGTCATGTTGCTGAGTCAATGACTTGTTAAACCTGAATAAATGGTGTCAGCAGTGAAGCTATAGAGTTTTCAGTGGAACAAAACCATCTGAAGTTTGTTTGGTTGAACCACACTGCTGGCTACTGGAAACCAAATGCAAACATGTCTTGATTACTAGTATAGACAGAGTCTTTTTCTCTCTCTCTCTCTCTCTCTCTTTCTCTCTCTCTCTCTGCATTTCCTAACTCCTGGTTCTCTTCCTTTTCTCACTTCAGGTGCTATAAGAAGAAAGATGATTAGTGGTGAGCCTGAAGCCTCTCTGTCCTCAAGAGAGACTAAAAGGCATATGCATGGCAGGGCACTTCAGGAAAGGGAGGGACACACATGTTCACAGAGATGTTAGATATAATCTCCCATGACACTATCTTATCTGATTTTCTGGGGAGTGGGAGGAAGGGGGTAATAGATACGAGGTAGATGAAAGCATCAAGACTGTGGAGCAGAGTTGCTGGGGAATTAAAGGGACAGAATGGAAGAATCCCTGAGCCCATACAGTTCTGCACAAATGGAGGTACACAGGAGAGGATTTAGCATGCAACCTGGGGCAAAGAACCAGAGGGATTACAAAAAAGGCTTACAGTCCCCGCCCCCCACCTCATCCTGAGACTCCCCTGCAATCCCTACATTCTGACCCGGACATAGGAAAATCCCCTAACAGCACTTGTTGTAATCCCTGAAATGCCCATAGTGAACTCTAGGTCTGAGTTCATTTAAGGGAAAAAAGTCCAGAAAAGCAATTGATGGGGTATGGGCATGGTTCACAGTGGGGTTTGGAAGCCAATATGACTTTGTATGGGGGCACCTTTGGGAAAGTTGAATAAACTGTTCTTGTTGCTTCTACATATAAATGGCAGGATTTGATGGGTCATATGCTTGTAATTTCTCATTCTACAGGTCTCAGATAAAGTCCTCCCCATCACAGAGAGACAGAGGTAGAAGGAAGTGTTAGTGGAACAAACTCCAATGAGATTTGTCACCAGTGGTTGGCTCAGGATTTAGCATTACTGTCTCTACCTTCTAATATTCAACATTTTCACTATATAAATAATGGGCTGGCTAGAAGTCTCATCTCAAGGTTCCTCAATGCAGTGTTATTACATATCTGTCAGCAAGGGTGGCTGATTTATGCTCCCAAATACAGGGGCCTGCTTGCCAAGTAATCTCTTGGGACAAAGTGGGCACATTCACAACATTTGATCATTCTGACAGGAAATAATTGATGTCTCTTCATACAACCTGCCACCGAAAAAGAGGCTCAGAACCTCAATCAACTCCTTGGATATTACATACAGGACAAATCTGTGTGACTGATGATTTTGCTGATGGGGGCAGCTGGCAAAGGGAAGCAGTCAACACCCAGAAAGATCCCTTGGGGAACTGGACTTGTTGCCTCCCTTATATGGCTACAGGGTACATCTCTTTTGAAAAGCAGCTAATGGCTTGCAATTGGGATTCTGTCAAAACTGAACAATTAATTCATGGAGGATTTGTGACCATCTGGCTCGATATTTCCATCTTTGAGTTGGTCAACTCAGACTCAATGACTAGGAGGTAGGAAGGGGTCAATAAGCTTGGCTTATCAAATGGAAACGGTAAAATCAAGAACAGTCATCTGATCCCACAGACATTGCTTTTTTATTTTATTATATTTATTTTATTCATGTTTGAGTAATATTTTATGTCAGGATGTCCCAGAAGGCAACATTTTAAAATTGGACAATCAATAATACAAAATTTCAGATAAACTTGCCTTTCAAAGTAAATCAGACCCTTGAAACAGAAGAAGCACCCAAGGGGTTTTTTTTCCTTTTACAATACAGTTACCTCCACTTTGCAAAATGCGTACAAAATTACAATATATTAAAAAGACTGCCCCAACATAATACCCATCAGCAGCTTATAAATTCAAACTATGGAGTGGTTCCAAGACGGCCAAATAGGAACAGCTCTAGTCTACAGCTCCTGGCATGAGCGACACAGAAGATGGGTGATTTCTGCATTTCCAAATGAGGTACTGGGTTCATCTCACTGGGGCTTGTCGAACAGAGGGTACAGGACAGCGGGTGCAGCTTAGTGAGCATGAGCTGAAGCAGGGCGAGGCATCACCTCACCTGGGAAGCACAAGGGGTCAGGGAATTCCCTTTCCTAGCCAAGGGAAGCTGTGACAGATGGCACCTGCAAAATCGGGTCACTCCCACCCTAATACTGTGCTTCTCCAATGGTCTTAGCAAATGGCACACCAGGAGGTTATATCCTGTGCCTGGCTGGGAGGGTCCCACGCCCACCAAGTCTCACTCATTGCTAACACAGCAATCTGAGATCGAACTGCAAAGGTGACAGCAAGACTGGGGGAGGGGTGCCTGCCATTGCTGAGGCTTGAGTAGGTAAACAAACAGGCCAAGAAGCTTGAACTGAGTGGAGCCCACTGCAGCTCAAGGAGGCGAGCCCGCCTCTGTAGACCCCACCTTGGGAGGCAGGGCACAGCAGAAAAAAGGCAGCAGAAACCTCTGCAGACTTAAATGTCCCTGTCTGACAGCTTTAAAGAGAGTAGTGGTTCTCCCAGGATGGAGTTTGAGATATGAGAATGGAGAGACTGCCTCCTCAAGTGGGTCCCTGACCCCTGAGTAGCCTAACTGGGAGGCACTCCCCAGTAGGGGCAGATGACACCTCACACGGCCGGGTACCCCTCTGAGATGAAGCTTGCAGAGGAATGATCAGGCAGCAACATTTGCTGTTAAACAATATTAGCTGTTCTGCAGCCTCCGCTGCCGATACCCAGGCAAACAGGATCTGGAGTGAATCTCCGGCAAACTCCAACAGACCTGCAGCTGAGGGTCCTGACTGTTAGAAGGAAAACTAACAAATAGAAAGGATATCCATACCAAAATCCCATGTGTACGTCACCATCATCAAAAACCAAAGGTAGATAAAACCACAAAGATGGGGAAAAAACAGAGCAGAAAAGCTGAAAATTCTAAAAATCAGAGTGTCTCTCCTCCTCCAAAGGAACACAGCTCCTTGCCAGCAATGGAACAAAGCTGGACGGAAAATGACTTTGGCGAGTTGAGAGAAGGCTTCAGATGATCAAACTTCTCCAAGCTAAAGGAGGAAGTTCGAACCCATCGGAAGAAGCTAAAAATCTTGAAAAAAGATTAGACAAATGGCTAACTAGAAAAACCAGTGTAGAGAAGTCCTTAAATGACGTGATGTAGCTGAAATCCATGGCATGAGAACTATGTGACAAATGCACAAGCTTAAGTAGCCAATTCGATCAAGTGGAAGAAAGGGTATCAATGACTGAAGATCAAATGAATGAAATGAAGTGAGAAGAGAAGGTTTTTTGTTTTTTGTTTTTTTTTTTTTTTTTTTTTTTTTTTGAGACGGAGTCTCGCTCTGTCGCCCAGGCTGGAGAGCAGTGGCCAGATCTTAGCTCACTGCAAGCTCCGCCTCCCGGGTTTACACCATTCTCCTGCCTCAGCCTCCCGAGTAGCTGGGACTACAGGTGCCCGCCACCGCGCCCAGCTAGTTTTTTGTATTTTTTTTAGTAGAGATGGGGTTTCACCATGTTAGCCAGGATGGTCTTGATCTCCTGACCTCGTGATTTGCCCGTCTTGGCCTCCCAAAATGCAGGGATTACAGGCTAGAGCCACCACGCCTGGCTGAGAAGAGATGCTTAGAGGAAAAAAGAGTAAAAAGAAATGAACAAATCCTCCAAGAAATATGGGACTATGTGAAAAGACCAAATCTACATCTGATTGGTGTACCTGAAAGTGAAGGGAAGAATAGAACCAAGTTGGAAAACACTCTGCGGATATTATCCAGGAGAACTTCCCCAACCTAGCAAGGCATGCCAACATACAATTTCAGGAAATACAGAGAAGGTCACGAAGATAAGCCTCGAGAAGAGCAAATCCAAGACACATAATTGTCAGATTCACCAAAGTTGAAATGAAGGAAAAGATGTTAAGGGAAGCCAGAGAGAAAGGTCGGGTTACCCACAAAGGGAAGCCCATCAGGCTAACAGTGGATCTCTCTGCAGAAACTCTCCAAGCCAGAAGAGAGTGGGGGCCAATATTCAACATTCTTAAAGAAAAGAATTTTCAACCCAGAATTTCATATCCAGCCAAGCTATGTTTCATAAGTGAAAGAGAAGTAAAATCCTTTACAGACAAGCAAATGCTTAGAGATTTTGTCACCACTAGGCCTGCCCTACAAGAGATCCTGAAGGAAGCACTAAACATGGAAAGGAACAACCGGTACCAACCATTGCAAAAACATGCCAAAATGCAAAGACCAACGATACTAGGAAGAAACTGCATCAACTAACGAGCAAAATAACCAGCTAATATCATAATGACAGGAGCAACTTCAAACATAACAATATTAAACTTAAATGTAAATGGACTAAATGGTCCAATTAAAAGACACAGACTGGCAAATTGGATAAAGAGTCAAGACCCATCAATTTGCTGTATTCAGGAGACCCATCTTACGTGCAGAGACAAACACAGGCTCAAAATAAAGGGATGGAGGAAGATCTACCAAGCAAACGGAAAACAAAAAAAAAAAGGCAACAATTGCAATCCTAGTCTCTGATAAAACAGACTTTAAACCAACAAATATCAAAAGAGACAAAGAAGACCATTACATAATGGTAAAGGGATCAATTAAACAAGAAGAGCTAACTATCCTAAATATATATGCACCCAATACAGGAGCACCTAGATTCATAAAGAAAGTCCTTAGGGACTTACAAAGAGACTCAGATTCTCACACAATAATAATGGGAGACTTTAAAACCCCACTGTCAACATTAGACAGATCAACGAGACAGAAAATTAACAAGGATATCCAGGAATTGAACTCAGCTCTGCACCAAGTGAACCTAATAGACATCTACAGAACTCTCCACCCAAATCAACAGAATATACATTCTTCTCAGCACCACATCACATGTATTCCAAAACTGACCACATAGTTGAAAGTAAAGCACTCCTCAGCAAACGTAAAAGAACAGAAATTATAAGAAACTGTCTCTCAGACCACAGTGCAATCAAACTAGAATTCAGGATTAAGCAACTCACTCAAAACCACTCAAATATGTGGAAATGGAACAACCTGCTCATGAATGGTTACTGCGTACATAATGAAATGAAGGCAGAAATAAAGATGTTCTTTGAAACCAATGAGAACCAAGATACAACATACCAGAATCTCTGGGACACATTCAAGGCAGTGTGTAGAGGGAAATTTATAGCACTAAATGCCCACAAGAGAAAGCAGGAAAGATCTAAAATTGACACCTTAACATCACAATTAAAAGAACTAGAGAAGCAAGAGCAAACACATTCAAAAGTTGGCAGAAGGCAAGAAATAACTGAGATCAGGGCAGAACTGAAGGAGATAAAGACACAAAAACCCTCCAAAAAATCAGTGAATCCAGGAGTTGGTTTTTTGAGAAGATCAGCAAAATTGATAGACTGCAAGACTAATAAAAGAGAAAAGAGAGAAGAATCAAATAGATGTAATAAAAAATGATAAAGGGGATATCACCACCTATCCTACAGAAATACAAACTACCATCAGAGAATACTATAAACACCTCTACACAAATAAACTAGAAAATCTAGAGAAATGGACAAATTCCTAGAAACAGACACTCTTCAAAGCCTAAACCAGGGCCGGCGTGGTGGCTTACTCCTATAATCCCAGCACTTTGGGAGGCCGAGGCGGGTGGATCACAAGGTCAGGAGATCGAGACCACGGTGAAACTCCATCTCTACTAAAAATACAAAAAATTAGCCAGGCGCGGTGGCGGGTGCCTGTAGTCCCAGCTACTCAGGAGGCTGAGGCAGGAGAATGGCGTGAACCTGGAAGGTGGAGCTTACAGTGAGCCAAGATCGTGCCCACTGCACTCCAGCCTGGGGCACAGAGTGAGACTCCATCTCAAAAAAAAAAAATAAAAAATAAAAAAAATCAACTAAACCAGGAAGAAGTTGAATCCCTGAACAGACCAATAACAGGCTCTGAAATTGAGGCAATAGTTAATAGCCTACTAACCAAAAAAAGTCCAGGACCAGACGGATTCACAGCCGAATTCTAACAGAGGTACAAGGAGGAGCTGGTACCATTCCTTCTGAAACTATTCCAATCGATAGAAAAAGAGGGAATCCTCCCTAACTCATTTTATGAGGCCAACATCATCCTGATACCAAAGCCTGGCAGAGACACAGCAAAAAAAGATAATTTTAGACCAACATCCCTGATGAACATCGATGCAAAAATCCTCAATAAAATACTAGCAAACCGGATTCAGCAGCACATCAAAAAGTTTATCCACCACGATCAAGTGGGCTTCATCCCTGGGATGCAAGGCTGGTTCAACATATGCAAATCAAAGACGTGATCCGGCATATAAACAGAACCAAAGACAAAAACCACGTGCTTATCTCAATAGAAGCAGAAAAGGCTTTTGACAAAATTCAACAGCCCTTCATGCTAAGAACTCTCAATAAATTAGGTATTGAGGGAATGTATCTCAAAATAATAAGAGCTATTTATGACAAACCCATAGCCAATTCATACTGAATAAGCAAAAACTGGAAGCATTTCCCTTAACAACTGGCACAAGACAGGGATGCCCTCTCTCACCACTCCAAGTCAACACAGTGTTGGAAGTTCTGGCCAGGGCAATCAGGAAGGAGAAAGAAATAAAGGGTATTCAATTAGGAAAAGAGGAAGTCAAATTGTCTCTGTTTGCAGATGACATGATTGTATATTTAGAAAACCACAGTCTCAGCTCAAAATCTCTTTAAGCTGATAAGCAACTTCAGCAAAGTCTCAGGATACAGAATCAATGTGCAAAAATCACAAGCATTCCTCTACACCATTAACAGATAAACAGGAAGCCAAATCATGAGTGAACTTCCATTCACAATTGCTTCAAAGAGACTAAAATACCTAGGAATCCAACTTACAAGGGATGTGAAGGACCTCTTCAAGGAGAGCTACAAACCACTGCTCAACGAAATAAAAGAGGACACAAACAAATGGAAGAATATTCCATGCTCATGGATAGGAAGAATCAGTATCATGAAAATGGCCATACTGCCCAAGGTAATTTATAGATTCAATGCCATCCCCATCAAGCTACCAATAACATTCTTCACAGAACTGGAAAAACTACTTTAAAGTTCATATGGAACCAAAAGAGAGCTCGCATTGCCAAGTCAATCCTAAGCCAAAAGAACAAAGCTGGAGGCATCACGCTACCTGACTTCAAACTATACTACAAGGCTACAGTAACCAAAACAGCATGGTACTGGTAAGAAAACAGAGATACAGACCAATGGAACAGAACAGAGCCCTCAGGAATAATACCACACATCTACAACCATCTGATCTTTGACAAACCTGACAAAAACAAGAAATGGGGAAAGGATTCCCTATTTAATAAATGGTGCTGGGAAAACTGACTATCCATAAGTAGAAAGCTGAAACTGGATCCCTTCCTTACACCTTATACAAAAATTAATTCAAGATGGATTAGAGACTTAAATGTTAGACCTAAACCCATAAAAACCCTAGAGGAAAACCTAGGTAATATCATTCAGGACATAGGCATGGGCAAGGACATCATGTCTAAAACACCAAAAGCAATGGCAACAAAAGCCAAAATTGGCAAATGGGATCTAATTAAACTGGTTTCTGCAAAGCAAAAGAAACTACCATCACAGTGAACAGAATGGGAGAAAATTTTTGGAATCTATTCATCTGACAAAGGGCTAATATCCAGAATCTACAAAGAACTCAAACAAATTTACAAGACAAAAGCAAACAACCCCATCAAAAAGTGGTCAAAGGAAATGAGCAGACACTTCTCAAAAGAAGACATTTATGCAGCCAACAAACACATGAAAAAATGCTCATCATCACTGGCCATCAGAGAAATGCAAATCAACACCCTGATGGGATACCATCTTAGACCAGGTAGAATGGTGATCATTAAAAAGTCAGGAAACAACAGGTGCTGGAGAGGATGTGGAGAAATAGGAACACTTTTACACTGTTGGTGGGACTGTAAACTAGTTCAACCATTGTGGAAGACAGTGTGGCGATTCCTCAAGGATCTAGAACTAGAAATACCATTTAACCAAGCCATCCCATTACTGGGTATATACCCAAAGAATGATAAATCATGCTGCTACAAAGACACATGCACACGTATGTTTATTGCGGCACTATTCACAATAGCAGAGTCTTGGAACTAACACAAACATCCATCAATGATAGACTGGATTAAGAAAATGTGGCACATATACACCATGGAATACTATGCAGCCATAAAAAAGGGTTAGTTCATGTCCTTTGTAGGGACATGGATGAAGCTGGAAACCATCATTCTCAGCAAGGTATCGCAAGGAGAAAAATCCAAACACCACATGTTCTCACTCATAGGTGGGAATTGAACAATGAGAACACTTGGACACAGGAAGGGGAACATCACACACCAGGGCCTGTTGTGGAGTGGGAGGAGGGGGGAGGGATAGCATTAGGAAATATGCCTAATGTAAATGATGAGTTAATGGGTGCAGCACACCAACATGGCACATGTATACATATGTAACAAACCTGCACGTTGTGCACATGTACCCAAGAACTTAAAGTATAATAAAAAAAAGTGTTTTTGACCAGGATATAGTGTCCTCACTTGTGTATATTTTAATTTACACACTTGAACCCAGTGTTGACACCCAGCAGCCCAGTTTAAAAATTAGAAGTTTTCAAAGCCATGCTGTGACAATCAAGAACAGTTAAAAGACTTCACAGACAGCAAATATTTAACATAAGTTTAATTATCAAGAACTACTGATCTTCCAGCCCAAGGACGTATGACTCCCATCTGCAAGGTTCCCACAAGTGGCTATAACAGAGTGACCAGATATCTCTCATAGATCTCCTGAGATAAAGTCTCTAGGCAGGGACCTAGAATCTCTATTTTCCACAAGCTCTCAGCAAGCCCCACATGTTTTTCAGTCCAGCGTTTGAAAGCACTGCTCTGAATTGCAGTTCAAACTTCACCTCTTTCAGAAATATTTGATAAAGCAACTTCTGCCAGTGTTTACCAGCCTAAAGTCATGCATATCATCTTGATTCTTGTCATATCTATGTACCACCTCTACTGTAATTTACCTAATATGTGTATGCCAATTGGCTTATATTTTTGCATAAATTAACTTAGTTGTTTAAAAGCTGAAAAAAAAAAATCCAAGCTATTCATGTGAGACATTAGTAACCTACACCTGGCCTGATCTCACTCCATAGACAGTTCCAGAAGTCAGTTGGTTCCTGTAAACCACCATGATCCTGAAGGGTAGAGAGGCTATTTCAAAACATACTCCGGGATTCTCTGAGGCCACGAAGCAACCTCAGAAAGAAACCATTATGGAAAACAGATTTGAATGTAGCAGCTGGTTTTCCAGAGCCACAGATAGTACTTATCACCCCCCATTCTTTCCAAATTCAGAACCATCAAGCATCTGCTATTTTGGACAGAGTTCTGGAGGGGCTTGTCCTTTTTCCAGGATAGGGTTAGGGGTTCCTGAGGTTACTCACGTGACAACTGCTGTGCTGGATGTCTTTCCCAGATTGGAGGCTGCACCTGGATTCTCCTTGGACATGCAGAATCCAGCTGGATCAAAAATCCATCATGGTTGGCTAAGCAGAGCTCCTGGAGGCTCCTTTAAAACCTACCAGGAAGCAAGTCCACCTTCTAGAAAAGAAATATGACTCATGGCAGGCTGGTGGGGGCCCAAGTATGGCTGCAGACCCCACAAGTTCCTTGGGGATGCACAAGGTGGACGTGTTTGCATGGTTCCGGTAGAATTTCACACTCATCAGTCAAAGATTGAGATGAGAGCTTCATGGGAAAGAGGAAGCAGTACAGTACTCCCTTCTGAGGTACCTTTACATCTGCCTTGAGAAGAGATTATAAGATGGGTGGCCTCAAGTGCCCCTCAGAAAACACTTGGACAGGGAACAAGTTCAGGAACCAGGACTCCAAGATTTCCCCAGGCCCCAGGCTAGGATCCCCACTTCCCTGTAACTTTGGGAAATATTTCTAACAACCTGTGGGAAAGGATGCTGTAAAATCCATTGCACAACAAAGGCAAAATGAAAGAAAAGTCTCTCATGAGTATAGAAAGGTCCCTTCATCAGAGGAGAAGGCCCAGAGAGCTCTGAGACAACGAACTTGGAGTGCCAGCTCTTTAAATGTTCTCAGGGTCTCAGCATTGAAAGTGGAAGGAGAGGTGTCAGCTAATATCACAATATATATGTTAAAAGTTTCCAACTCCTCAGATACTGTAAAGTGTCTGACAGTGAAGCAATGGTCATGTTGATCAAATCTTCAAGCTTGTCATCACCCAAGACAGCTTGTGTGTCTCCTGGAAAAAAAAAGTCACAGGCAGAGCGCTGTCCAGGCCCAGCTGTCCTTGCATCACCCCAGAGATACCAGGGAGCATTCTTGCATCATCCCAGAGATACCAGGGAGCATTCTTGCATCACACCAGAGATACCAGGGAGCATTCTGTCCTAGCCTAAGGCTCATGCCGAGTGTAAGATTTCATGCAGGCTGGAACCCCCGACAACATACACCACGTGTTGCATAATATCTGTCAGCCTTTCCTTCGAAACTGGTGAGGTAAACAGACCCCACATCTCCTCATTAAGCTACCTGCTGAGAAGCCAAAGGCGCCAGAGAAGACACAGCATGAGTCAGGGGAGAGAAAGAGCTGCGTTTCAAGGTTTCCAAGAATGCAAGCCCTTATTGTGTGTGTACCGGCTGCAATGCATTCTGGGACCTACTGCACAGACTGTCCCGTCATAACAAAAATGTGAAAATTACTAAAGGGGAAAGGGAGGTCAAAAAATAAACTTGTGTCTTTGTAAGATAGAACAGTCAGGCTTTTTGGTCAGTTAGTAGCCAGTGAGGTATGCAATTCATTTCTGCAATTGCTGTTGCTGGCGTCGGAGCTGCGTTTTCTCCATAGACATCTTTTTCTCGGCTCATGCTAGGTCTTGCAAGTATCTCAAGGCCTTGCTTAGGATCACTACCGTGGGGACCTTAGAGCAGCTGGCCAAGGTGGGTACCTGGTCCCTCAGGGCCAAGAACTGAGAATGCGCAGGTCATTCCACCTCTTGCGCTGCAGGAAGTTGTGGCCCTTCCTCTTGGTCACATCCTCAGTGTCAGAACTGGCAGGACTGGGCAGCCTTGCTTTCTATAGGCGAGGGGCTCACAATCCCCTCATCCTCCTTGTCTTCCCTTTTCCCTGGAGCATCTCCCTCCAGAGCCTCTTCTTGGAGACCCCTCTCTGGAGCCTCTTCTTGGGAGCAGCTATCTGGAGAAACACGGGCAGCGCTGTTGTGTTGTTGCTGGTAGATGGAGGTGTGGAAGTGTTTCATGCAGGGGTTCAGACGGTCGACTCGAACCACGATGGTGATCAACTTCTGTATACCCACTCTGCCTCTTCTCTACTGTCACAAGGTCAGTTTCCTCACCCTCTGAGTCGTTTGGGCTCTCAAACCTGAAGCAGGCCTGAGTCTTGGCTTTGCCCAGAGTCCAGGGAGCAGCGGGCGCTGGGTTGCCGTCTTCGAGGCTGGGAGGGTAGTCTGGGGGAGGAGGCAACTTGGGCGGGTTCCCCCAGGGCGCGCCAGTGAAGAGCCAGTCGCTCCCCGCTCTCTCCAGCTGTTCCCAGGCCAAATAACCGCTCCACATGCAGTCACGATGGACTGTGGATGCATGGTTCAAGCTCTCGAGTGGCCCCGAGATTCCGTCTCATCCCCAATGCACTCTCCGGATCATGGCTCTGTGCGATCAATCCCAGGGTCTGGGTCCCTGGCGCTGCGATCTTAGCCCCAGGTCAGAAATGCGGGAGTGGGTTGGTGGGTGGGCGATGGCATCAACTCGAATTTCTTCAGCATCTCTGCTTTATATGTTAGAGTGGCAACTATCTCTCTGGGGGAAACTTAACCTTTTACTCTCCTGCTTGAAACAACACCACTAGTTCAATTGGACCCTGTTTACCGAGGTTTCCCTAAATATCTGGGCTTGCCTCAGTGAAGGATTGGCTAAGTTGAAAACGGATGGTGTTCACTTGCTCTTGTGTCTGTTCAGCCTCTGAACCAGCTATACAGAAATAAAAAGAGGACTTGGTTTCTCTGCTCAATGGTCAGAACCCAATTCTTGGGACACTGCCAAAGGTCCAGCCTTTTGGTATGTCACTTGGAAAACTAGTCTGGCAGATTAAAGACTCTTTTTTTGGGACCACGGCATGTGGAAACAAATCTTGACTACTTATTGAACTGCCTGGATTCCTCATATACAGACCCATGGCAAGGGCTCATTCTCCGATGAGACTAATCAAGGGGAAGATTGAGCCTGACTTTATATATCCAATGCAGAATCTCCTGCTGCATGCCAGATCTGTGACTCCTGACAAAAGCTGACACATGTGTTTCATGGCGTGGAGACATTATATAAGTTGTGGCAACCTCTCAACTCTGATTGATCTGACTGTTGACTCTCCTCTTGGGGCTTTTGAATATGCCTCACCACTGTTGAGCTTTTTTCAGATTACAATGTTGCTATTCCAGTCTGATCAAGCACATTATTGTGCCCCTTAAAAGTAATCCATGTTATGTTTTTGCGTTAGAGAATATTTTTATTCTGCCAATGGTGTATGTTATTGCAAAAGCCACTCAGTAATGACCTAATAATAAAGATGAGTCTTACTGTCCATGGGCATCTAATATTACTGAGCAATAGCATGGTGGCCTTCTCATAATTGATTCAAAAATATTACTGACTCTACTTCTCTCACCATCTCTTGATCCACACACAGTAGTAAGGCAGTTTATTTACTGAATGTTGCTGTTCTTAGAAAAGGATCATCTCCTCTAGACTACTTCCTTGGTAGGGACCAGGATGAAAGGAATACAGAGACTTTATTGGAAAATTTAGGATTCCTTCCAGATCTGTTCATTCCAAGTCCGGATGTTTCTTTCTTTCCTCTAACAGCAGCCCCAGGCCAGCCTGGTCGGTATACACTGTAGGGCTGACCAAAAGTGGGAATAGGGGATTCAAACTTGCTGGTTGAAGTTCTAAAATTTTGATAAAATACATTTTATTTTGTTTTAAATTGATGTATAATTGCACATATTAATGGGATACAGTGTGATGTTTTGATACATATATGTAATGTAATGATCAAATCAGCATAATTAGCATATATCTATCACCTGAAGCATGTTTCATTTCTTGGTGGTGAGAACATCCAAAATCCTCTCTTCTAGCTCTTTTAAAGTACACGATACATTATTGTTGACTATACTCAACTTACTGTGCAGTAGATCATCAGAAATTATTTATCCTATATAAGTGTAACTTTGTAGCTGTTGAGCAACCTGTTCCCCTCCCCCTTGCCACTAGTCTCCTCAGTTTCTGATAGCCACTACTAAACTCTCTCTGAGGTCAACTTTTTTAGATGCCGCATATGCCTGAGATCATGTGGTAGTTCTCGTTCTGTGCTTGGATTACTTCACTTAACATAAAATCCTCTAGGTTTGTCCACATTGTTGCAAATGACAGGGTTTCATTCTTTTTAAAGATTGAATAGCATTCCATTGTGTATATATACCATGTTTTCATTCCTGTTTCATCTGTTGATGAGCACTTAAGTTGATTCCATATTTCAGCTATTGCAAATAGTGTTGCAATAAACATGGGGATCTGAACTCTTTGATATGTTGATCATTTTTTTGGGGGGGATCTAGCAGTGGGATTGTTGGATAATATAGTAGTACACCAAGTGTATAGCAGTGTATAACAGTTCGCTTTTCTCCACATCCTCACCAGCATATGTTATTTCTTGTCTTTTTTTTTTTTTTTCTTTTTGGCAGAGCCTTGCTCTGGCACCCAGGCTGGAGTGCAGTGGTGCAACCTCGGCTTACTGCAACATCTGCCTCCCCGGTTCAAGCAATTCTTGTGCCTCAGCCTCCTGAGTAGCTGGGACCAGAGGCATGCGCCACCATGCCCAGCTAATTTTTTGTATTGTTAGTAGAGACGGGGTTTCATCATGTTGGCCAGGCTGTTCTTGAACTCCTGGCATTAAGTGATCTGCCCTCCTTGGCCTCCCAAAATGCTGGGATTACAGGCATGAGCCACCATGACAGGCCAATTTCTTGTCTTTTAATTTTATTTTTTAAATAATAACTGTTCTAACTGGGATGAGGGGATAGCTCACTGTGGTGTTGATTTGCATTTCCCTGGTGCTTAGAGATGTTGAGCCTTTTTTCATATACTTACTGCCCATTTGTGTGACTCCTTTTAAGAAATGTCTCTTCGAATCTTTTGCCCATGTTTTTACTTGATTATTGATGTGCTTCCTATTGAGTTGCTTGAATTGATTACATAGGTTCATATTAATCTCTTGTCAGATGCATAGCTCGTGAATATTTCTTCATTCTATAGGTTATTTCTTCATTCTACTGATTGTTTCCTTTAACATGTAAAAGCTTTTTGGCTTGATGTTATCCCATTCATCTACTATTTTAGCTTTGGTTGCTTGTGCTTTTGAGGTCTTATTTGAAAAATTCTTTCCCAAACCAATATCATGAATTGTTTCCCCTGTGTTTTCTTCTAGTATCTTCTTAGTTTCCTGTTTTATATTCAAGTCTTTAATTCATTTTGAGTTGATTTTTATATGTTGGGAGAGATAGGCACCTAGTTTCTTTCTTCTGCTTGTGGATATTCGGTTTTTCCAGCACCGTTTATTGCAGAGACTTTCCATTCCCCAATATGTGTTCTTGGTACATATGTCAAAAACTAGTTGGCTATCATTGTGTGGATTCATTTTTGGGGTCCCTATTATCCTCCATCAGTCTATGGATCTGTTTTCATGTCAGTACTATGCTATTTTGTTTACTATTGCTTTGTAGAAAATTTAAAAGCCAGGTAGTGTAATGCATTTAGCTTTGTTCTTTGTGCTCGAGAGTGTTTTTGCTGTTCGGAATCATGTGGTTCTTTACAAATTTAGGATATATATATTTTATATATATATATTATATATACTATATTATTATATAGTATATATAAATATGTATTTATTTACTATACAAATATATATATTTGCATATAGATTATATACAAATAGATATATATTTGTATATATACTATATATGCAAAATATAAATATATATATAATATGGTATATATAATATATTATATATATTACTTATAATACACAATATACATATAATATATATATTTATATAAAAATATATATGTTTTACTTCTGTGAAGAAAGTCCTTAGTATTTTGATAGAGATTGCATTGCATCTGTACATCGCTTTCGGTAGTATGGACATTTTAACAACATTAATTCTACAAATCGATGAGCATGAGTTAACTTTACATTTATTAGTATCCTCTTCAATTTCTTTCATCCATGTTTTATTATTTTTTACTGTAGAGATCTTTCACCTCCTTGGTTAAATTTATTTCTAGGTATTTTTTGGAAATGTTTTGAAATTTTTGTAGCTATTGTAAAAGGCACAGATTTCTTTTTCAGATAGTTTGCTGTTGCTGTATAGAAACACTACTAATTATTGTACATTAAATTTGTAACTTGAGGTTTTACTGAATTAATTTATCAATACTACCAATTATTTTTCTTTCATGGAGTCTATAGGATTTTATACATATAAGATCACGTTATTGCAAAAAAAGACTTCCTCCTGTCCGATTTGAATGCCCTTTATTTCTTTCTCTTGTGTAATTGTTCTACCTATGGCTCCCAGTACCATGTTGAGTAGAAGTGGCGAGAATGGACATCTTTGCCTTCTCTTGGATTTTAGAAAAAAAGCATTCAACTTTTCCTCATTCAACATGATGTTAGCTGTTTGTTTGTCATTTTATTTATTTACTTATTTATATTTGAATATTTTAATTTTTGTTTTAGGTTCAGGTTTTTTATACAGGTAAACTCGTGACTTGGAGTTTTGGTGTACAGATTATTTTGTCGCCTGGGTACTAAGCACAGTACCCAAAGATTTTTTTCTCTGGGCCTCTTTCTCCTCCCACCCTCCTCCTTCAAGCAGGCCTCAGGGTGTGTTGTTCCCCTCTTTCTGCCCATGGGTTATCATTATTTAGCTCCCAATTATAAGTGAAAATGTAGGTTTGGTTTTCTGTTCCTGTGTTAATTTGTTAAGGATAATGGCCTCTGATTCCATTTATGTTCCTGAAAAGGACATGATTTCACTTTTTTTAAATGAATGTTTAGTTTTCCATCATGTATATGTACCACATTTTCTTTATCCAGTCTGCAGTAGATGAGCATTTTGGCTGATTTCATGCCTTTCCTATTGTGAATAGTGCTACAATGAACACATGCTTGTATGTGTCTTCGTGGTAGAAAGATTTATATATATTTGGGTTTATATCCAATAGTGGGATTGCTGGGTCAAATGGTAGTTCTGTTTTTCATTCTTTGAGGAATCACGACACTGCTTTTCACAGTGGTTGAACTAATTTACACTCCCACCAGCAGTGTATAAGTGTTCCCTTTTGTCTACAACCTCACCAGCATCTGTTATTTTTTAACTGTTTAATAATAGCTATTCTGACTAGTGTGAGATGGTATCTCATTGTTGCTTTGATATGCATTTCTCTAGTGATTAGTCATGATGAGCATTTTTTCATATGCTTGTTGGCCGTATGTATGTCTTCTTTCGAAATGTGTCTGTTTATGTCCTTTTCCCACTTTTTAGTGAGGTTGGTTGTTTGATTTTTGCTTGTACGTTTGTTTAAGTTCCTTGTAGATTTTGTATATTAGGCCATTGTCACACATATAGTTTGTAAATATTTTCTTCCATTCTGCAGGTTGCCTATTTACTCTGTTGATAGTTTCTTTTGCTATGCAGAAGTTCTTAGGTTTAATTAGGTCTTATTTTTCAACTTTTGCTTTTAGTGTTTTTTTCAAAAAAACCTTTGCCAGTTCCTATGTCCAAAATGATATTTCCTAGGGTATCTTCCAGGATTTTTATAGTTTTAGAGTTTTACATTTTGGTCTTTAATCCACCTTGAGTTGATATTTATATATTTGTTTGTTTGTTTGTTTGTTTTTGAGACGGAGTCTCACTCTGTTGCTAGGCTGGAGTGCAGTGGTGCGATCTTGGCTCACTGCAAACCCCGCCTCCCAGGTTCAAGTGATTCTTCTGCCTCAGCTTCCTGGCATATAGATTTTATATATGGCATAAGTCTAATTTCAGTCTTCTTCATATGGCTAACCAGTTATCCCAGAACCATTAATTTAATAGGGAGTCTTTTCCCTCTTGCTTTTTTCTGTCAGATTTGTCAAAGATCCAATGGTTGTAGGTGTGTGGCTTTATTTCTGGGCTCACTATTCTGTTCCATTGGTCTATGTGTCTGTTTTGGTATCAGTTCCATGCTGTTTTGATTACTGTATCCTTGTAGTACAATTTGAAGTCGGTCAATGTGATTCCTTCAGCTTTGCTCTTTTTGCCTAGGAAGGATTGCCTTGTGTATTCAGGCTCTTTTATTAGCTCCATATGAATTTTTGAATAGTTCTTTCCATTTCTGTGAAAAATATCACTGGTAGTTTGATAGGAATAAAATTGAATCTGTAAATTGCTTTGAGATGTATGGCCAATTGAACAATATTGATTCTTCCCTTCCATGAGCATGGAATGTTCTTCCAATTGTTTGGCTCATCTCTGATTTCTTTGAGGAGTGTTTTTCAATTCTCATAGTAGAGATCTTTCACCTATCTAGTTAGCTGTATTCCTAAGTCTTTTATTATTTTGTGGCAATTGTGAGTGGGATTGTGTTCCTGATTTGCCTCTTGGCTTGGGTACTGTTAGTGTATAGAAATGCTACTAATTTTTGTACATTTATCTTGTATCCTGAAACTTTGCTGAAGTTGATTATCAACTCAAGGAGTTTCGGGGCAGAGGCTATGGAGTTTTCTAGATACAAAATCATATTGTCTGCAAACAGGGATAGTTTGACCTTCTCTCTTCTTGTTTGGATGCCTATTGTTTCTCTCTCATGCCTAATTGCTCAAGCCAGGAAATCCAATACGATGTTGAATAGGAGTGATGGGAGTAGGCATCCTTGTTTTGTTCCAGTTTTCAAGGAAAATACTTCCAACTTTTCCCCATTCGGTATGACGTTTGCTGTGCGTTTGTTGTAGATGGCTCTTATTATTTTAGAGTATGCTCCTTCAATGCTTAGTTTATTGAGGGCTTTTGAATATGAATGGATGTTGAATTTTTATCAAAAGCCTTTTCTGAATCTATTGAGATAATCATCTGGCTTTGTTTTTAGTCCTATTTGTGTGATGAATCACATTTATTGATGTGTATATGGTGAACCAATCTTGCATGCGCAGGGATGAAAACTACCTGATTATGGTGGATTAGCTTTCTGATTCACTGCTAGATTCAGTTGCTAGCATTATGTTGAAGAGTTTTGCATCTATATTCATCAAGATTGTCAGCCTGAAGTTGTCTTTTTTGTTGTGTCTCTACCTGGTTTTGGTATCAGGATGATGCTGGCCTCATAGAATGAGTTGGGGAGGAGTCCCTTTTCCTCAAAATTATTTTGAATAGCTTCAGTAGGAATGTTATGAGCTCTTCTTTGTACATGTGGTAGAATTTGGCTGTGTATCTATTTGGTCCTGGGCTTTTTTTTTTTTTTTTTTTTTTGGTTGATAGGCTATTTATTACTGAATCAATGTCAGAGGTCATTCTTGGTCTGTTCAGGGATTCAGTTTCTTCCTGGTTTCAGTATTGGGAGGATATATATGTCCAGAAACGTATACATTTCTTCTAGATTTTCTAGTTTGTGTGCATAGAGGTGTTTATTATAGTCTCTGGTGTTTATCTGTACATCTGTGGGGTCAGTGGTAATGTCGCCTTTGTAAATTTTAATTGTGTTTATTTGAATCTTCTCTATTCTTCTTTATTAGGCCAGCTAGTGGCCATTTATTTCATTATTTTTTTCAAAAACACCAACCGTTGGATTCATTGCTCTTTTGTATAGTTTTTCATATCTCTGTCTCCTTTAGTTCAGCTCTGATTTTGGTTATTTCTTGTCTTTTGCTGACTTTGGGGTTGGTTTGCTCTTGTTCTCTAGTTCTGCTAGCTGTGATATTAAGTTGTGAATTTGAGATCTTTCTAAATTTTTGATGTGGGCATTTAGTGCTATAAATTTACATCTTAACACTGCTTTAGCTGTGTCCCAGAGATTCTGGTCTGTTGTGCCTTTGTTCTCATTACTTTCTTTTTTTTTTTTTTTTTTTTTTTTAAATGTCAACCATTTTATTTTATTTGCACTGATGGACCTAACCAGGGTTAGCAGTACATTTTGACCAGATCCACAAGGTCACAGCCAAATGGAAATTCCTGTTAAACATCATCAAAGATCATCAAAGGGGGAACAACAGATAAGCTTTGCTTCATGCAGCTGCTGTGATTGTGGCAAGCTTTTGGTAAGTGAAAGTTTTGTAAATTTAGTTGATTCTTAATTACGTTAGAAACACTTGTTATTTAAAAAAACTCCAGGGTGACTCACATATATATGTGTTTCTATATATACATATACACATACATATGTAAATATACACACACATACATAAAGTGCCTTTGTAATATGAATCTTAATGGCTTAATTAATGTTTTGCAAATTATAATTTGGGTATCTCCAGTGTTCTTAATACTCAGCCTACCCGTATTGCATAGTCAAATATTTCTATGATATTTCTTCTGTAGAACGAATTGATATGCAGGCTGATATCTTCCAAACAGATCAGCCAGACATATTTTTTCAAGTGGAATTTTATCTCAGCTGTCCAAGTCAATGTTTCCACTGCTCAAATTCATCAGCTAATTGCCACCATATCAGTTTGACTTTGACAGCCAGTTCATTTTCTACTGTTTTTCACTGCTTCTTTCAAGTCAGTCATGTTATCAGTTTCTGCCTGACTCACTTATTCTTTAATAATTTCCTTTCTTTTTGCTAAAAGTATGTGTGCATGTTTTGTTGACTGTAAATAAATAAATTCTTGCTACAAAAAAATTTAAACAGCACCACCATTTATAACGTAAGGTATAAATGATTTCACTCTCTTACACTGCAAGCCTCTAAGATGACCACTATTCACAGTTCAGCATGTATTTCTTTGAAATTTTCAAATTTTTGTTTAAAATTTGATAAATTATAATCACCTGTTAAGAAAGTACATATAGAACCACATTATTTTCTGATTTTGTGTCATAGCCTATTGAATTATTTTCAATTCATTTATGAAATTGACACCTCGATTTTAGATATATCAGCTGCTTTTTTTTTTTTAATTTATTTATTATTATTATACTTTAAGTTGTTCTCACTCATAGGTGGGAACTGAACAATGAGATCACTCGGACTCAGGAAGGGGAACATCTCACACCGGGGCCTATCATGGGGAGGGGGGAGGGGGGAGGGATTGCATTGGGAGTTATACCTGATGTAAATGACGAGTTGATGGGTGCAGCACACCAACATGGCACAAGTATACATATGTAACAAACCTGCACGTTATGCACATGTACCCTACAACTTAAAGTATAATAATAATAAATAAATTAAAAAAAAAAAAGCAGCTGATATATCTAAGTTCTCATTACTTTCAAAGAACATCTTGATTTCCACCTTACTTTCATTATTTACCTGAGTTGTTCAGGAGCAGGTTGCTTAATTTCCATGTAATTGTATGATTTTTATCTTACTTTTGGCCTTGATTTTTATTTTCATTGCACTGCGATCCGACAGTGTGGTTGGTATGATTTGATTTTTTGTTTGTTTTTTAGCTTGCTGAGAATTGTCTTATGTCCAATTGCATGGCGGATTTTAGAGTATATACCATGTTGCCATGAAGAGAATGTATATTCTGTTGTCTTTGAAGATATTTCTGTATGTGTCTATCAGGTCCATTTGGTCAAGTGTTAAGTTCAGGTCCTGAATCTCTTCGTTAATTTTCTGTCTCAATGATCTGCCAATTACTGTCTGTGGGGTGTTGAAGTCTCCCATTATTATTGTATTGTGTGTGAATCTAAGTCTCTTCATAGATCCCAAAGAGCTTGTTTTACGAATCTGGGTACACCTGTGTCGGATATATATATATATATATATATAATGCCCTTATTTGCCTTTTATAATCTTTGTTGGTTTCAAATCTGTTTGGTCTGAAATTAAGATTGCAACCCCTGTTTGTTTTTTTTTTCTGTTATCCATTTGTTTGGTAGATTTTTCTCTATCTCTTTATTTTGAGCTTATGGGTGTCACTGCATATGAGATGGGTCTTTTGAAGACAGCATATAATTGGGTATTGCTTCTTTATTTGGCTTGATGCTCTGTGCCTTTTAATTAGGACATTTGGCCCATTTTTATTCAAGGTTAGTATTGATATGCATGGATTTGATCCTGTCATCATGTTGTTAGCTTCTTATTATGCAGATTTGTTTGGATGATTACTTTATAGTGTCTCTGGTCTGTGTACTTAAGTGTGTTTATGTAGTGGCTGGTAATGGTCTTTCCTTTCCACATTTAGACTTTCAGGAGCTCTTATAGTACAGCTCTGATGGTAACGAATTCCCTCAACATTTGCTTGCCTAAAAAGGATCTTATTTCGCCTTCAGTCATGAAGCTTAGTTTGGCTACATAAGAAATTCTTGCTTGAAATTTATTTCAGTTAGGAATGTTCAATATAGGCCCTCAATCTCTTATGGCCTGTAATGTTTTTGCTGAGAGGTCCACTGTTAGTCTGATGGGCTTTGTAGGTAAACTTTCGTTTGTCTCTATCTGCCTTTAACATTTTTTAAAAATTTCTAATTTGGAGAATATGGTGATTATGTGTCTTGGGAATGATCTTTTTGTGATGTATCTTGTGGGAGTTCTCTGCATTTCCCGAATTTGAATGTTGTCCTCTTTATTTAGGTTGGGAAAGTTCTCATAGATGATGTCCTGAAATATATATTCAAAGTTGCTACCGTTATCCCCATCTCTTTCAGCAATGCCAATGGTTCATGTATTTGGTCTCTATACATACTTATGTATTTCTTGAAAGTTTTGTTAATTCCTTTTCTTTCTTTTTTCTTTATTCTTATCTGACTGTCATGTATCAGAAAACCAGTCTTCAAGCTCTGAGAGCCTTTATTCAGCCTGGTCTATCCTGCTGATAATACTTGTGGTTGCATAATGAAATTTTTGTCGTGTTTTTTCAGCTCTATCAGGTCAGTTATTTTCTTTTCTCTAATGGTTGTTTTGCCTATCAGCTCTTGTATCCTTTTATTGTGATTCTTAGCTTCCTTAGGCTGCGTTTTAATGTTCTGAATCTTGATAATCTTTGTTCCTATCTATATTCTGAATTATATTTCTGTCATTTTAGTTGTATCAGCCCAGTTACGAAGCCTCGTTGGAGAATTAGTGGGAACATTCGGAGAAGAGTAGGTACTCTGTCTTTTTGAGTTGCCAGAGTTTTTGTGCTGCTTTTATTTCCCTTCATCTCTGTGGACTGATGCTTCTTCAGTCTTTGAAACTGCTGTCCTTTAGATGGATTGTTTTGCTTCTTTCTTATTTGATGCCCTTGGCGTTTGATTATGGTATAAGGTGGGTTTTGTTGACTGGCTACGATTCTAGTCTTCTCCTGGGTCTTGGAGAAGCACCCTCAAATTACTGTCTTTGTATCCATGTTTATTTTACTGAGTATTCTGGTCCACAAGGCTCCCTTAGGCTGAGGCTGCAGCTGGCCAAGAAGATGTGTCCTCACCAGGTCAGCCCTAATCTGCTGTCTGTGTGCTTTCTGGGGAAGTATAGGGTTGCATCCATCCATGGAGTTCAGGTGGTAGCGGGACTGCTGGGTTGGAAATTCTAGAGAGTGTGATCCATCTGGCTACAAGGGATGGGGTGGGTGGGGTTGCCAGTCCTGCTGTCTGTATATTTCCAGGGCAACAGGAGACAGTGCCCTTTGGCAAATTAAGCAGACTGCTGGGCTAGAAGCTCTAACAGTTTTTGCCTGCTTGGCTATCAGTGGCAGGAGTGGGAAGGGTCATCTACCCTGCCATCCAGATGTTTCCCAGAATAACAGGAGACCATGTCCCCTGCCTGAGTTCACGCAGAATTGGGGCCATTTGGTGGGAAGCTGCAGCAAATGTTCCCCTCCTGGCTACCAGAGGCGGGGGAAGGTGGAAACTTGTGCTCCATTTTCTGAGTGTTTCCTGGAAACACAGAAAGCTGCACCTTGCAGCTGAGCACCCACCAAACAAGGCTTCTGGGGTAGATATTCTAGCAGATGTTATCTGTCTGGCTATCAGTGGTGGAGGTGGGTGGCATCTTGTGCTGATTTTGGGATGTTTACGGTGACAACAGGAAGCTGCACCCCCACACCTCCACCAGCTGAGTTCACACAGAAACAAGGCTGCTTGGCTAGAAGCTTTAGCAGGCATTGCCTACCTGGCTATCAGTAGTGGGGGCAGGTGGGGTCACTTGCTCTGCTCTGCTCCCTGCTGAGCCCAAACAATAGGAAGCTGCACCCTCCAGTTGAGTTCACAAAGAAGCAAGGCCACTGGGCTGGAAGCTGTAGCAGGAATTGCCTGCCTGGCTGATAGTGGTGGGAGTGTGTGAGGTCTCTTCCTCTGCCATGTGGTGTTTCCTGTGACACAGGAAACTGCACCCTCCTGCTGAATTCACACAGAAACAGGCAAGCTGTGCTAGAGACTCTACCAGGCCTGCCAGCCTGGCTACAAGTGGCAGGCACAAGTGAGGTCATGTGCTCTGATCTCCAGGCTTTTCCCATGACAACAGGAAGCTGCTCCCTCCAGCTGAGCTCACATAGAAGCAAGGCTGCTGGACCAGAAGGTCTAGCAGGCATTGCCCCCGCTGGCTACCAGGGGCAGGGGCAAGTAGTCTTGTGCTTTGTTGCCCAGGTGCTTCCTGTTATGACAGGAAGCTATGACCTCCAGCTGAGCTCACACAGCAGCAGGTCCACTGGGCCAGAGGGTCTAGTAGGCTTTGCCCACCTGCATACCAGTGGTGAGGGTGGATGGGGTCTCATGCTCTGCCACCTGGGTGTTTCTTGCAAAAAACAGGAAGCTGAATCCTCCAGGTGGGCTCACACAGCAGTGGAGCTGCTTGGCCAGAGGCTTTAACAGACACCAGCCACCAGGTTACCAATGGCAGGAGTGGCTAGGGTCTTAGGTTCTGCTGTCCAGGGTGTGTTTCCCATGGCAACAAGAAGTTGTGCCCTCCAGCTGAGTTCACACAAATGTGGGACTGCTGGCTGGCTGGCTACCAGTGCCAGAGGTGGAAGTCGTGGCTGGATGAATTCATGCTGAATCAGGACTGCTGGTCCAGAAACTGGCACTGAGACCTGGCCAGGAAGCAGTGTTGGAGCAATGTCAGTGCTCTCCAGTACTGCAACTGGAGCCTTTATTGTGGCTGTGGCACTTATGCTGGTCTGCTCTGGGACCAGCATATAAGGCTTGTGGGCATCCCCTTGGACTTGGGAATTGCCTCCTTAAAATGTTAGGGTGGGTCTCTGCCTGAGTCTAGAAGTGTGGCTGTGGGGGGACACGGGGTTCACGGTTATTCTCCTTTTCCCAGTCTTTCACAGTCCCTGTGGAGAGCGTGAATCCCCCTGGGGGCTCTCACTCATTCATTCCCATGTTGGAGAGGTTCCTTTGGCTCTCTACTGAGCCCAGACAGGCTGGTGTCCAGCTTTACTCCTCTCTATTCTCTGTGTTCCCGTGCTTCCCTGATGGATCCTGACATAGTTTCTTAGATGAGCGGCCTGCAAAGTCTATATGCACTAGCGCTTTTTTTTTTTTCCTTTCCATAACAGTGGCACAAATGAGGTGCTTCTTATCCATCATCTTAGCCATGCCTCTGGCTTTGTCATTTATT
Organism: Macaca thibetana thibetana; assembly: GCF_024542745.1. NCBI lineage: Eukaryota > Metazoa > Chordata > Mammalia > Primates > Cercopithecidae > Macaca > Macaca thibetana. The sequence continues at coordinate 57,336,072 of NC_065598.1, forward strand.
GCCTTTACTGCAATGAAGTATGTTCTTTCTAGAACTAACTTGTTTTGTATTTTTCTTGTAACGGGATATAAATTTATATTGAATGTTCTTTCTGTATCTATTGAGAACATCATGATTTTTCCCTTCATTCTATTAATGTAATGCATCATGTTTATTGATTTGCATATGTTAAACTATCCTTACATCCTTGGGATGAATACTATATGGTCATGGTGAATTACTTTTTGATGTGATGTTAAATTTGCTTTTATGGTGTTTTCATGAGGATTTTTGCATCTATATTCATCGAGGATATTGGCATGTAGTTTTTGCTGTGTTTTTGAAGAGTTTGGTTAAGAGGATGATGCTGTAATTGGAGCATGAGTTTAGAAAATTTTCCTCCACATCAATTGTTTAAAACAGTTTAAAAAGAATTGGGATTAGTTTCTGCATAAATATTTGGTAGAATTTAGTAGTGAAACAATCAGGTACTCGGCTTTTCTCTAATGAGAGACTTTTTGTTACTGATTCAATGTTAGTACTCATTATAGTTTTCTTCAGGTTTTCTATTTCTTCATAAGTAAATCTTGGTAGGTTGCGTGCTTCCAGGAATTCATTTCTTCAGGGTTTTCTAGTTTGTTGGCCTATAGTCTCTAATGATGCTTTTTATTTCTGTGATATTAGTTATGGTGTGTCCTTCATCTCTGATTTTATTTCTTTATTTCTATTTTAGTGTAGCTAAAGGATTTTTAAAATTTTGTTATATTTTCAAGAAAAGAACTGTTCTTGTTGATCTTTTGTATGTTTTCTTTAGTCTCTACTTTTTAAAATTTCTGTTCTGATCCTTATTATTTCTTCCTTTTGCTCACTTTTGCCTTAGTTTTTCTTTTGTTTGCTTTTCTAGCTCCTTGAAGTACAATGCTAGGTTATTTCTTTGAAAACTTGAACAAAACAAATAGTGTTCATTGCTGAATGTGGAAGTGTTGAAAGCGCCTACTATTATCATATAAAGTACATGTCTGCCTTTAAGTCTATTAATATTTGCTTTATAAATTCAGCTCCTTTTATTTGGGGTGCATATATATTTGTAATTGTTATATCCTCCTGCTCTATTGACATCTTTATCATTCTATAATGCCCTTTTTTGTTTCCTTCTACAGCTTTTTGGTTAAGGGCTATTTAATCTGACATAAATATAGCTACTCCTACTCTTTTCTTGGTTTCTATTTGCATGGAATATTTACTTTCATCCTTTCACCTTTAGTCTGTGCATTTTCTTACACATGAAGTCAGGCTCTTGTAGCAGTATATATTTGGGTCCTGGGTCCTGTTTTTACTTTTTTCCCAATTCAGCCACTCCATGTCTTTTAATTGGAGAATTTCATTAATTCATATTCAAGCTAATTATTGATAAGTAAGGGCTTACTACTGCCATATTGTTGTTTTCTATTTGTTTTGTAGGTTATTTCTTTTTCTCTTATGATTTTTATTTGTGGTTAAATGCTTTCTTTTAATAGTATGTTTTGATTTCTTGCATTTTATTTTTGGTGTCATTACTATAGCTTTTGCTTCATAGTTACCACGAGGCTTACAAACAATGTCTTATAAGCAGTTATTTTAAATTAATAACAACATCACAGAAGAAAAACTGTCACAGAACAACATCACTGAGGAATAGCTTTCTTTTCTTATCACAAATAAAAGAAAAAAACAAAAATGCTATACATTTTGACTCCATTCTCCCCAACATGTTTTGAATTTGATATTAAGATTTCCATGTTTATATTACCTTTCTCAACAAATTACTGGAGTAATATTATTGTTTTTAATGGTTTCTATTTTTTTCTTCTTTTTAAATTATACTTTATGTTCTAGGGTACATGTGCACAATGTGCAGGTTTGTTACATATGTATACACGTGCCATGTTGGTATGCTGCACCCATTAACTCATCATTTACATTAGGTATATCTCCTAATGCTATCCCTCCCCCCTACCCCATCCCACAACAGGCACCAGTGTGTGATGTTCCCCTACCTGTGTCCAAGTGATCTCATTGTTCAATTCCCACCTATGGTGAGAACATGTGGTGTTTGGGTTTCCGATCTTGCGATAGTTTGCTGAGAATGATGGTTTCCAGCTGCATCCATGTCCCCACAAAGGACATGAACTCATCCTTTTTTATGGCTGCATAGTATTCCATGGTGTATATGTGCCACATTTTCTTAATCCAATCTGTCACTGATGGACATTTGGGTTGATTCCAAGTCTTTGCTATTGTGAATACTGCCACAATAAACATACGTGTGCATGTGTCTTTATAGCAGCATGATTTATCATCCTTTGGGTATATACCCAGTAATGGGGTGGCTGGCTCACATGGTATTTCTAGTTTTAGGTCCTTGAGGAATCGCCACACTGTCTTCCACAATGGTAGAACTAGTTTACAGTCCCACCAACAGTGTAAAAGTGTGCCTATTTCTCCACATTCTCTCCAGCACCTGTTGTTTCCTGACTTTTTAATGATTGCCATTCTTCTTCTTCTTATTATTATTATTTAAATTTATTTATTATTATTATTATACTTTAAGTTCTAGGGTACATGTGCATAATGTGCAGGTTTGTTACATATGTATACTTGTACCATGTTGCTGTGCTGCAATCAACTCGTCAGCACCCATCAACTCGTCATTTACATCAGGTATAACTCCCAATGCAATCCCTCCCCCGCCCCCCTCCCCATGATAGGCCCTGGTGTGTGATGTTCCCCTTCCCGAGTCCAAGTGATCTCATTGTTCAGTTCCCACCTATGAGTGAGAACATGTGGTGTTTGGTTTTCCGATCTTGTGATAGTTTGCTAAGAATGATGGTTTCCAGCTGCATCCATGTCCCTACAAAGGACACAAACTCATCCTTTTTTATGGCTGCATAGTATTCCATGGTGTATATGTGCCACATTTTTTTAATCCAGTCTGTCACTGATGGACATTTGGGTTGATTCCAAGTCTTTGCTATTGTGATTAGTGCTGCAATAAACATACGTGTGCGTGTGTCTTTATAGCAGCATGATTTATAATCCTTTGGGTATATACCCAGTAATGGGATGGCTGGGTCATATGGTACATCTAGTTCCAGATCCTTGAGGAATCGCCATACTGTTTTCCATAATGGTTGAACTAGTTTACAATCCCATTCTAACTGGTGTGAGATGGTATCTCATTGAGGTCTTGATTTGCATTTCTCTGATGGCTAGTGATGATGAGCATTTGTTCAAGTGTCTGTTGACTGAATAAATGTCTTCTTTTGAGAAGTGTCTGTTCATATCCTTTGCCCGCTTTTTGATGGGATTGTTTGTTTTTTCCTTGTAAATTTGTTTGAGTTCTTTCTAGGTTCTAGATATTAGCCGACTGCCAGATGAGTAGCTTGCAAAAATTTTCTCCCTTTCTGTAGGTTGGCTGTTCACTCTGATGGTAGTTCCTTTTGCTTTGCAGAAACACTTTAATTTAATTAGATCCCATTTGCCATTTTTGGCTTTTGTTGCCGTTGCTTTTGGTGTTTTAGACCTGAAGTCCTTGCCCATGCCTATGTCCTGAATGGTACTACCTAGGTTTTCTTCTAGGGTTTTTATGGTTTTAGGTCTCACAGTTAAGTCTCTAATCCATCTTGGATTAATTTTTGTATAAGGAGTAAGGAAGGAATCCAGTTTCAGCTTTCTACTTATGGCTAGCCAGGATTCCCAGCAGCATTTATTAAATAGGGATTCCTTTCCCCATTTCTTGTTTTCATCAGGTTTATCAAAGATCAGATGGCTGTAGATGTGTGGTATTATTTCTGAGGGTTCTGTAATGTTCCATTGGTCTATATCTCTGTTTTGGTACCAGTACCATTTTGTTTTGGTTACTGTAGCTTTGTAGTATATTTTGAAGTCAGGTAGCGTGATGCATCCAGCTTTGTTCTTTTGACATAGGATTGTCTTGGCAATGCGAGCTCTTTTTTGGTTCCATATGAACTTTAAAGTAGGTGTTTCCAATTCTGTGAAGAAAGTCATTGGTAGCTTAATGGGGATGGCATTGAATCTATAAATTACCTTGGGCAGTGTGGCCATTTCCACGATATTGATTTTTCCTATCTATGAGCATGGAATGTTCTTCCATTTGTTTGTGTTCTCTTTTATTTCATTGAGCAGAGGTTTGTATTTCTCCTTGAAGATGTCCTTCACATCCCTTGTAAGTTGGATTCCTAGGTATTTTATTCTTTTTGCGGCAATTGTGAATGGGAATTCATTCATGATTTGGCTCTCTGTCTGTTATTGGTGTACAAGGATGCTTGTGATTTTTGCACATTAATTTTGTATCCTGAGACTTTGCTGTAGTTGCTTATCAGCTTAAGGAGATTTTGGTCTGAGACGATGGTGTTTTCTAAGTAGACAATGATGTCATCTGCAAATAGGAACAATTTGACTGCATCTTTTCCTAATTGAATACCCTTTATTTCTTTCTCTTCCCTGATTGCCCTGGCCAGAACTTCCAACACTATGTTGACTTGGAGTGGTGAGAGAGGGCATCCCTGTCTTGTGCCAGTTTTTAAGGGGAATGCTTCCAGTCTTTGCTCATTGGCTGTGGGTTCGTCATAAATAGCTCTTATTATTTTGAGATATGTTCCATCAATACCGAATTTTTTGAGAGTATTTAGCGTGAAGGTCTGTTGAATTTTGTCAAAAGTCTTTTCTGCATCTATTGAGATAATCACGTGGTTTTTGTCTTTGGTTCTGTTTGTATGCCGGATTACATGTTTGATTTGCGTATGTTGAACCAGCCTTGCATCCCAGGGATGTAGCCCACTTGATCATGGTGGATAAGCTTTTTGATGTGCTGCTGCATTCTGTTTGCCAGTATTTTATTGAGGATTTTTGCATCGATGTTCATCAGGGATATTGGTCTAAAATTCTCTTTTTTTGTCGTGTCTCTGCCAGGCTTTGGTATCAGGATGATGTTGGCCTCATAAAATGAGTTAGGGAGGATTTCCTCTTTTTCTATTCATTGGGATAGTTTCAGAAGGAATGGTACCAGCTCCTCCTTGTACCTCTGGTAGAATTCAGCTGTGAATCCATCTGGTCCTGGACATTTTTTGGTTGGTAACCTATTAATTATTGCCTAAATTCCACAGCCTGCTATTGGTCTATTCAGAGATTCAGCTTCTTCCTGCTTTAGTCTTAGGAGAGTGTATGCGTCCAGAAATTTATCCATGTCTTCTAAGTTTTCTAGTTTATTTGCATAGAGGTGTTTGTAGTATTCTCTGATGGTAGTTTGTATTTCTGTGGGATTGTTGGTGATATCCCCTTTATCATTTTGTAATTGCATCTATTTGATTCTTCTCTCTCCATACTAGAGTTTTAGGTGGTTTACATGCCACAGTTTCAGTAGTAGAATTAAAATTATGTAACATTCTTTTCTTTTGGTTTGAGAAACTGCCCTTAAATTTTTTTTTCTTTTTTACTATACTTTAAGTTGTAGGATACATGTGCACAACGTACAGGTTTGTTACATATGTATACATGCGCCATGTTGGTGTGCTGCACCCATTAACTCGTCATTTACATTAGGTGTGTCTCCTTATGCTATCTCTCACCCCTCCCCAAACCACACAACAGGACCCGTTGTGTGATGTTCCCCTTCTCGTGTCCAAGTGTTCTCATTGTTTAATCCCCACCTGTGAGTGAGAACATGCAGTGTTTGGTTTCCTGTTCTTGTGATAGTTTGCTGAGAATGATGGTTTCCAGCTGCATCCATGTCCCTATGAAGGACATGAACTCATCCTTTTTTATGGCTGCATAGTATTCCATGGGCTATATGTTCCACATTTTCTTAATCCAGTCTGTCACTGATGGACATTTGGGTTGATTCCAAGTCTTTGCTATTGTGAATAGTGCTGCAATATACATATGTGTGCATGTGTCTTTATAGCAGCATGATTTATCATCCTTTGGGTATATACCCCATAATGGGATGGCTGAGTCACATGGTATTTCTAGTTCTAGATCCGTGAGGAATTGCCATACTGTTTTCCACAATGGCTGAACTAATTTACAGTCCCACCAACAGTGTAAAAGTGTTCCTATTTCTCCACATCCTCTCTAGCATCTGTTGTTTCCTGACTTTTTAATGATTGCCATTCTGAATGGTGTGAGATGGTATCTGATGGTGGTTTTGATTTTCATTTCTCTGATGGCTAGTGATGAGTATTTTTTCATGTGTCTGTTGGATGCATACATGTCTTCTTTTGAGAAGTGTCTGTTCATATCCTTTGCCCACTTTTTGATGGGGTTGTTTGTTTTTTTCTGGAAATTTGTTTGAGTTCTTTGTAGGTTCTGAATATTAGCTCTTTTTCAGATAAATAGATTGCAAAAATTTTCTCTCATTCTGTAGGTTGCCTGTTCACTCTGATAGTAGTTTCTTTTGCTGTGCAGAAGCTCTTTAGTTTAATTAGATTCCATTTGTCAATTTTGACTTTTGTTACCCTTGCTTTTGGTGTTTTAGACATGAAGTCCTTGCCCATGACTATGTCCTGAGTGGTATTGCCTAGGTTTTCTTCTAGGGTTTTTATGGGTTGAGGTCTAACATTTAAGTCTCTAATCCATCTTGAATTAATTTTTTTTATAAAATGTGAGGAAGGGATCCAGTTTAAGCTTTATACTTATGGCTAGCCAGTTTTCTCAGCACCATTTATTAAATAAGGAGTCATTTCCTCATTTCTTGTTTTTATCAGGTTTGTCAAAGATCAGATGCTTGTAGATGTATGGTTTTACTTCTGAGGGCTCTGTTCTGTTCTCTTGGTCTATATCTCTGTTTTGGTACCAGTACCATGTTCTTTTGGTTACTGTAGCCTTGTAGTATAGTATAGCTTTGTTCTTTTGTCTTAGGATTGTCTTGGCAATGTGGGCTCTTTTTTGGTTCTGTATGAACTTTAACATAGTTGTTTCCAATTCTGTGCAGAAAGCCATTGGTAGCTTGATGGGGATGGCATTGAATCCATAAATCACCTTGGGCAGTATAGTCATTTTCACAATATTGATTCTTCCTATCCATGAGCATGGAATGTTCCTCCATTTGTTTGTGTCCTCTTTAATTTCATTAAGCAGAGGTTTGTAGTTCTCCTTGAAGATGTTCTTCACATCTCTTTTAAGTTGGATTCCTTGATATTCTATTCTCTTTGAAACAATTTTGAATGCGAGTTTGCTAATGATTTGGCTCTCTGTTTGTCTGTTATTGGTGTATAAGAATGCTAGTGACTTTAGCACATTGATTTTGTATCCTGAGACTTTGCTGAAGTTGCTTAACAACTTAAGGAGATTTTGGGCTGAGATGATGGTGTTTTCTAAGTAGACAATCATGCCATCTTCAAACAGGAACAATTTGACTTCTTCTTTTCCTAATTGAATACCATTTATTTCTTTCTCTTGCCTGATTGCCCTGGCCAGAACTTCCAACACTATGTTGACTAGGAGTGGTGAGAGAGGGCATCCCTGTCTTGTGCCAGTTTTCAAAGGGAATGCTTCCAGTTTTGCCCATTTAGTATGATATTGTCTGTGGGTTTGTCATAAATAGCTCTTATTATTTTGAGATATGTTCTATCGATATCGAATTTTTTGAGAGTTTTTACCATGAAGGGCTGTTGAATTTTGTCAAAGGCCTTTTCTGCATCTATTGAGATAATCATGTTGTTTTTTCTTTGGTTCTGTTTATATGCTGGATTACATTTATTGATTTGTGTATGTTGAACCACACTTGCATCCCAGGGTTAAAGCTAACTTGATCGTGGTGGATAAGATTTTGATGTGCTGCTGGATTTGGTTTGCCAGTATTTTATTGAGGATTAGTGCATCGATGTTCATCAAGGATATTGGTCTAAAATTCTCTTTTTTGGTTGTGTCTCTGCCAGGCTTTGGTATCAGGAGGATGTTGGCCTCATAAAATGAGTTAGGGAGGATTCCCTCTTTTTCTATTGATTGGGATAGTTTCAGAAGGAATGGTACCAGCTCCTCCTTGTACCTCTGGTAGAATTCGGCTGTGAATCCATCTGGTCCTGGACTTTTTTTGGTTGTTAGTCTATTAATTATTGCCTCAGTTTCAGAGTCTGTTATTGGTCTATTCAGGGTTTTAACTTCTTCTTGGTTTAGTCTTGGGAGAGGGTCTCTGTTCAGGAATTTATCCATTTCTTCTAGAATTTCTAATTTATTTGCATAGCAGTGTGTATAGTATTCTCTGATGTAGTTTTTATTTCTGTGGTGTCAGTAGTGATATCCCCTTTATCATTTTTTATTGCATCTATTTGATTCTTCTCTCTTTTCTTATTTGTTAGTCTTGCTAGCGGTCTATCCATATTGTTGATCTTTTCAAAAAAACCAGCTCCTGTGTTCATTGATTTTTTGAATGGTTTTTTGTGTCTCTATCTCCTTCAGTTCTACTCTGATCTTAGCTTTTTCTTGCCTTCTGCTAGTTTTTCAATGTGTTTGCTCTTGCTTCTCTAGTTCTTTTGACTGTGTTGGTAGGGTTTCAATTTTAGATCTTTCCTGCTTTCTGTTGTGGACATTTGGTGCTATAAATTTCTCTCTACTCACTGCTTTAAATGTGTCCCAGAGATTCTGGTATGTTGTATCTTGTTTTTCACTGGTTTCAAAGAACATCTTTATTTTTGCCTTCATTTCATTATGTACCCAGTAATCATTCATGAGCAGGTTGTTCCGTTTCCACATATTTGAGTGGTTTTGAGTGAGTTTCTTAATCCTGAATTCTAGTTTGATTGCACTGTGGTCTGAGAGACAGTTTCTTATAATTTCTGTTCTTTTACATTTGCTGAGGAGTGCTGTACTTCCAACTATATGGTCAATTTTGGAATACATGTGATGTGGTGCTGAGAAGATTGTATATTCTGTTGATTTGGGGTGGAGAGTTCTGTCGATGTCTATTAGGTCTGCTTGGTGCAGAGCTGAGTTCAATTCCTGGATATTCTTGTTTACTTTCTGTCTTGTTGATCTGTCTAATGTTGACAGTGGGGTTTTAAAGTCTCCCATTATTATTGTGTCAGAATTTAAGTCTCTTGGTAGGTCTCTAAGGACTTGCTTTATGAATCTGGGTCCTCCTATATTAGGTGCATATGTATTTAGGATAGTTAGCTCTTCTTGTTGAGTTGATCCCTTTATCATTATGTAATGGCCTTCTTTGTCTCTTTTGATCTTTGTTGGTTTAAAGTCTGTTTCATCAGATACTAGGATTGCAACCACTGCCTTTTTTTTTGTTTTCCATTTCCTTGGTAGATCTTCCTCCATCCTTTTAGTTTGAGCCTATGTGTGTCTCTCCATGTGAGATGGGTCTCCTGAATACAGCAAACTGATGGGTCTTGACTCTTTATCAAATTTGCCAGCCTGTGTCTTTTAATTGGACCATTTTTCCCATTTACATTTAAGGTTAATATTGTTATGTGAGAACTTGATCCTGTCATTATAATGTTCGTTGATTATTTTGCTCTTAGTTCATGCAGTTTCTTACTAGCATCGATGGTCTTTACATTTTATCATGTGTTTGCAGTGGCTGGTACTGGTTGTTCCTTTCCATGTTTAGTGCTTCCTTCAGGATCTCTTGTAGGGCAGGCCTGGTGGTGACAAAATCTCTAAGTGTTTGCTTGTCTGTAAAGGATTTTATTTCTCCTTCACTGATGAAACTTAGTTTGGCTGGATATGAAATTCTGGGTTGAAAATTCTTTTCTTTAAGAAAGTTGAATATTGGCCCCCACTCTCTTCTGGCTTGTAGTGTTTCTGCCGAGAGATCTGCTGTTAGTCTGATGGGCTTCCCTTTGTGGGTAACTCGACCCTTCTCTCTGGCTTCCCTTAACATTTTTTCCTTCATTTCAACTTTGGTCAATCTGACAGTTATGTGTCTTGGAGTTGCTCCTCTCGAGGAGTATCTTTGTGGCATTCCCTGTAGTTCCTGACTTTGAATGTTGGCGTGCCTTGTTAGGTTGCAGAAGTTCTCCTGGATAATATCCTGCAGAGTTTTTCCAACTTGGTTCCATTCTCGCCGTCACTTTCAGGTACACCAATCAGACGTAGATTTGGTCTTTTCACATAGTCCCGTATTTCTTGGAGATTTTGTTCATTTCTTTTTACTCTTTTTTCTCTAAGCTTCTCTTCTTGCTTTCTTTCATTCATTTGACCTTCAATCACTGATATCCTTTCTTCCAGTTGATTGAGTCAGTTACTGAAGCTTGTGCTTTTGTCATGTAGTTCTCGTGTCATGGTTTTCATCTCTATCAGTTCGATTATGGACTTCTCTACATTAGTTATTCTAGTTAGCCGTTCGTTAAATCTTTTTTCAATGTTTTTAATTTCTTTCCGCTGGGTTCATAATTCTTCATTTAGCTCGGAGTTTGATTGTCTGAAGCCTTCTCTCAACTCATCAAAGTCATTCTTTGTCCAGCTTTACTCCATTGCTGGCAAAGAGCTGCATTCCTTTGGAGGGGGAGAGGCACTCTGATTTTTAAAATTACCAGCTTTTCTGTACTGCTTTTTCCCCTTCTTTGTGGTTTTATCTACCTTCGGTTTTTGAGGATGGTGACGTACTGATGGTGTTTTGGTGTAACATTTCTTATAGTACGTGTCTGTTAGTGTAAATGTCCTCAGCTATTGTTTGCCTGTAAAAGTCATTATCTCTTCTTTATTTCTGAAGGATAGTTTTACTGGGTAAAGTATTCTTGGTTGACAGTTTTCTTCCTTTGCACTCTGAATACATTGTCTCACTTCTCCCGTCCTCTAAAGTTTCTGCAGAGAAGTCTGCTACCAGTCATGTTTGATCTCCATTGCATGTTATTTCCTTCCTATCTCTTGCTGCTTAGAACTTTCAGAGTCTGATTATAATATGTGATGGAATTGTCTTATTTGGGTGGAATCAGATTAGTGACTTTTCATCTTCCTGCATATGCATATTTATGTGCTTCTCCTCTTTCAAAAAAATTTCTGTTATTACTTTTTGAAAGGCCCTTGTACTTTTTCCCTCAATTTTTTCTTTAATTCTAATAAACTAAATATTTGCTCTTTTGATGCTTTCCTATACATCCTGTCAGCTCTCTTAATTGTTTTCATTTTTATTTCTTATTTCTCCTCTGTCTGCATATTTTCAAACAGCCTGCTTCAAGCTCATTTATTATTTCCTCTGTTTGATTAATTCTTCTACCGATGCTCTCTATTGCTTTTTTCTTTCTTTTCTTGTTCTTTTTGGTTCCAGAATTTCTGTTTGATTTTTTTTTTATTATTTCAATCTCTGTGTTAGATTTGTGTGATAAATTTTTGAATTAATTTTCTGAGCTTTATTAAAGTTTATTGTTCCTCTTTAAAACAACTATTTTGAATTTAATATCTGAGACATAACATATGTCTATCAATTTAGGGTCAGTTTCTGGCATCTTATTTTGTCCTTTTGAATAGGCCATATTTCCCTGAATGTTCTTGATGTTGGTGGGTATGTGACAATGTATGTATATTGAGGCTTCAGGTATTGGTTTCAATCTCCACAGTCTGACTTTTTTTTTTTTTGTGACTGTCTTTCAGAGAACCTTGCAGAGATTCTAAGCTGACTAACTGTAGAGCCTTGACACTACAATTTTCTCAGCACTAAAGAGACCACTAAGCCCAGGCTCCCCATGAGCCTCAGGAGGGCTATGAGTTTTATGCAGCTCTAAGGGATGAATAGACCTGGGGAAGACATACGTAGGGTACTGGAGCTGTGTGAGATTAGGAAACTCTTATATTTACTAAACACTACAGAGGTTCCTCAGAAAACTAAAAATAGAACTACCGTGAGATACAACAACCCCACTACTGGGTGTATATCTAAAATAAAGGAAATCAGTATGTCAACAGAAAACTGCACTTACATAGTTATTGCAGTACTATTTACAAAAGCAAATATATGGAATTGACCCAAACATTCATCAACAGAGGAATGAATAGAGAAAATGTGGTATACAGGCACAATGGAATACTATCAAGCCACAACAAATAATGAAATTCTGTTATTTTCAGCAACATCAATTGAATTGAAAGACATTATGTTAAGTAAAATAAGCCAGATTCAGTGAGATACTGCCTTGTATCACTTGTATGTAAAAGCTAAAATAGTAGATCTTGTAGAAGTAGAGAGTCCAGTAGTGTTTAGTGGAGGCTGGGAAGTGGGAGGGGATACTCAGAGGTTGGTTAACAAATATAAAATTATAACTAGAAAGGAGAAATAAATTTTAATATTCTATAGCACCATAGGGTACTATAATCAACAACAATTTGTTGTACATTTTCAAACAGGTAAAAGGGTGGATTTTGAACATTCCCAACAAAAATAAATTATAAGCATTTGTAGTGATGGCTAATTACTCTAATTTGATTACTTCACATTGTATACTAGCATCAGAATATCACACTGTACCCCATAAATATTTACAATTATTATGTGTCAATTAAAAATAATAATAAGAGAAAAAAATTTAAAAGATCTGCTGTGGGACTGAGTTTCGTAAGCCCATAAAAATGGGCAGACTCCCAAACTGTGAGATATGGGCGATTCTCCTACCAGGTCCTTGTTGGAGCACTTCTGGACTGAACTCTAAGCAACAGGGGTCTGAAGCTGAGCCACAGGGAAACATTCATGTTCATTTTCCAGACTGATGTTAGCAGGCAGACAAGCTTCTCACCCAAGCACTAGTGTGTGTGATTCTTTCTGCACTACTTGGCAGATGGTTTTGGTTGTAGGCTCAAGGTCAATCAGGGATGTAGCCAATTCCCTTGGGAAACTGGGTTATTTCTGATCTTTAACTAAGAAGCACAGTCTGGGGATTAGCTATGTGGATGTAACTGTGCACTCTCAAAATGATCCTCCTAAACCTTGGGGTCCAGTGGGGTTTCACAACATCCTACTTGAATCCTGAGGCTTCTACTGAGAAACTTTTTTCTGTGAATCGGTGTAGAATTGTTGTTGTTGTGCAGGGATATGAGTAGGCTACTTCTTATTCTACCATATTGCTATTGTCACTTCGCAGTGTTTAAGATTTTTTCAAGATGAATTTTTCTCTCTTGCACTTGACTCTACAGAATGAAAGATGTTGGTGTGAGTAGAGAATGATTGGGAAAAAGTTGGAGTTATAGTTACTGGAAAGTGACATCCAAATTCTATAGAGGTGAAAAGAGAGGGGCAACTCAGCATCTGGAGAGAGAATACCTTAAATCCCTGAAGATACAGGGAGAAAAAGGGATGTTACTACACTTATGTCTTTCAAAATTACCCTTTTCTACTCACACCAAGATCTTTCATTCTGTAGAGTCAAGTGCAAGAGAGACAAATTCATCTTGAAAAAAATCTTAAACACTGGGAAGTGACAATAGCAATATGGTGGAATAAGATGTAACCCACTCATATCCCTGCACAACAACAGCAATTCTATACCGATTCACAGACAAAAGTTCATCACCAAAAAACCCCACCATGGTGTAGCTTTCAAACTTACAAGTGTCTCAGATTTAACTAACTTCCCTTTCTGCTATTCCTCTCCTGATATGCTCTTACAACTTTTTGATCATCATTCTCCTTAACTTTATCAATAATTATTTCAGAAGCAGGAAGGGAGCATTCCAACTTCTACATCTCCCATATAAAACACTTCCAGAGGTCTTTCTGATTCCCATTCTTAATTAATTCATGGGGAAAAAATGCCAATAACGGATGGTTTGGACAAACAAGATAGATTGTATTAACTGCCTGATGGCAGTCCCTCCAAAAAATGACTAGAAGCAATTATTTTTGTTACCACTTCACACAGACATAATTCACCTACTTAAAATTCACCTATTTAAAGTGTACAGTTCAATGCTTTTTTTTTTTTTTTTTTTTACAGAGTCTCACACTGTTGCCCAGGCTGGAGTGCAGTGGCATGATCTCAGCTCACTAGCTCAATGTTTTTACACATGTTTTAATCTAATTTCAAGATTAATCAGTATTACCATATTTCAATCCTTGATGTTGCATTAAAAGAATGTGTAAGACTGCATATTTCCCTTACCCATTCATCAATTGATGAATATTAGTTGTTTCCACACTTTCACCATCAAGAAAAATTCTGCTAAGAACATTTATATACAGTACAGGTTTCTATAGGGATATATGCTTTCATTTCTCTTGAATATATAATTAGGAGTAAAATTGTTGGACACATCACAACTCTGTGATGAACAACACGAATACTGCCAAAATGTTTTCAAAAGTGGCTGTATCATCTTATATTATTGCCAGTAGTACTTGAAGTTTCCAATTTCTCCCCATCCTCACAAACACTTCTTATTGTCAGTCTTTTTAACTCTAGCCATTTTAGGATGTGTGAAGTATTATCTCATTGTGACTTTGATTGACTTTGATTTACATTTCCCTCATAACTAATAATGTTGAGCACCTTTTCATGTGCTTATTGGCTGTTACTATATATTATTTTGGGAAATATCCAGATCTTTTGTCTAATTTTTAATTGTGTTAATTTGGTTATTAATTGTATTTTTTTATTGTGTTGTAAGAGGTTTTTTTAAAAAACATATTCTGCATGCAAGCCTTTGACAGATTCATGATTTTCAAACACTTCTTCCATTTTTTAAATGTATTTTTGATATATTTTTTCATAACAATTTGTTAGTTATTATTTAGTCAAATTATATTATTGTTGCTTGTGTTGTGGGTGTCATATCTAAGGAATAATTAACTAGCACAGGGCAACAATGATTTACTAATTTGCTATTCTTTTTAAAGTGTTATTATTTTAGCTTTCTCATTGAGGTCTATAATACACTTTGAGTTAATTTTTCTGTACAGTAGTAAGTAGGAGTCATCACATGTGAATACTCACTTGCCCCAACACTATTTGTTGAAATGACTACTATTTTTTCATTAAATTCCTTCATCAATCTTCTTGAAAGTCAATTGACTACAGACATGGCAGTCTACTTCTGGGCTTTCAGCTATATTCCATTGATATAGTTGCCTATACTTATGCCAGTGTCACTCTGTCTTGAAAGCAATAGTTTTGTAGTAAGGTTTGAAATAAAGAAATGTGCTTTATCCAACTTTGCTCTTTTCATTCAAGATTGCTATGAATATTCTGAATCATTTGCAACTGGAGGCCCGGGCATGGTGGCTTATGCCTGTAATCCCAGCACTTTGGGAGGCTGAGGTGGGTGGATCACCTGAGACTAGGAGTTCGAGACCAGTCTGTCCAACATGGCAAAATCCCACCTATATTAATAATACAAAAATTAACTGGGCATGGTGGTGCACACCTGTAATCCCAGCTGCTTGGTAGGGTGAGGGATGAGAATTACTTGAATTTGGGAAGTGAAAGTTGCAGTGAGCCAAGATCACACCACTACACTCCAGCCTGGGAGGACGGAGTGAGACCTTGTCTTAACAAACAAACAAACAAACAAAACATTTGCAACTGGATATAAAATTTAGACTCATCTGTTCATTTCGGCAAAAATGATATTTTGACAGAGATTGTTTTAAATACGTAGATCAATTTTTGGTCCATTACAGAGTCTTCTTTCCAATCAATTAATATGTGATGTCTTCCAATTCATTTAGATCTTTTCAATTTATTTCTAAAGTATTTTGTAGTGTTCAGTGTACAAGCCTTGCATTTCTTTTATAATTATTTCTTATTATTGTAATATTATGCAATTTTTTAATAAAATTATTTTCTTAATTTCACTTTCTTTTTTTTAAAGGGAAAACACGCTTACTAAGAAAGTAAGAATGGCCATCAGTGGCCTGCTGGACTAAGGCTACTTACCATTACTTCTTGATTATATGCTAAACAAGGGATGAACAATTCTCAGAACTAAGGGTTTCTCCTTTTTTTAGACCACATAGGGAAACTTTCTGACATTGCCGTGGCATTTATAAACTGTTATGGCAGTGGTGGGAGTGTCTTTTAGCATGCTAATGCATTATAATTAGTGATATTCAGCAATGAGGACAACCACAGGTCACTTTTGTTGCTATCTTGGTTTTGGTATGTTTTGGCTGGCTTCTTTATCACATGCTGTTTCATCAGCAAGGTCTTTGTGGCCTGTATTTTGTGCAGACATCCTATCTCATCCATGAATTACAATGCCTTAAACTCCTGTGAATGCAGCCCAGTAGGTCTCAGCCTTATTTTATTCAGCCCGTATTCAAGATGAAGTCACTCTGGTTCAAACATCACTGACATATTTTCTCCCTCCCTTTTATAAGAGAAACCTAATTCTGAGGGTTGTAGAGACATGAAGTTCCATCCTTCTGTAACTTCTCCAGGCTGATTAGGGATGATGATATTCCTGCTTAACTATTAAGGTCTCTTATATTTAGTACAGCAAGGAGTTTAGTCAGAAAGCATTGGTTTGTTGAGGGTCATTAATAACTCTGAGTTCTGACAAAAGATGATATTTGGAAGATTAATAAGTGTTCAAATTAAGAGAACATTAAGTTTATCCTGCCTTCCTACATATAGTGTGCAACAGCAATATATTTCACAAGAGTAAAGCAAAATGAGTTAAACTATCCAAAGTAAACAAATCTAAAAAGCTTCCCATGAACTGGGCATCTACTCCAAGCTGATATGAGGTTGCTAGCTGATTTCAATACCTTCCCAGAATTAGAATATTGATTCAGATTTTTACATTACCCATTCTTCTTGTTTTTTTTTCTGAGCAGCAGTCAGAGATTACTGGTTGGTTCACAGGAGTAAGTAGGGTTAGTCTAAATTGCACTAAATGAAAAGTTCAAAACAACTAATGAGACTAGAAGCTAATAACAAGTGTACCATAATTATTGAAACAATATTTTCTCTCTTAAGTCTCCCATTTTTTACTAAAGACAAATCATGATAAGACCGATTTGCCTAACTATACTTGGCCTGATTATTTGTATAAAGTGCAGCAAAAGCCATCTCTGAGATTCCTTATGGAACAGAGTTCCATCAAAGCCTGTATAAAAACTCTATGTGAAAAAGTCTATTTATACTTCTAATTATTTTTCACATTGGCTTTGATGGAACTCTGTTCCATAAGGAATCTCAGATAAGACTTTTTTAAAAAAAGCTGAGTGCAGCCATGCGTTTGTACTGTCAAATACCTGTATTTGTTGGGTAAATTCCTCTCCTCATGAGGTCCCAAGATAACTTGAGGCTTCTGGGCCTGTCAGGAAGTAACATTTTTTTACTTACCACAGGTCACGAACCCTGAACAGGGACTATGTAGACAAGGAATGGGGCCAGTTTTCCCAAAGGGCTTTTATTGGCACTCTATAAATCAAGTTTGATTCCTTAAAGGAAAGCATGCTGTTCCAGTCAAACCCTTGGTAAAGTAACCAGGTTCTCCAATTATGTCTTGTTACAAAAGAAACAGATTCTTATTGCACTTATGCAAATTTCTATTGCCATAAGTTTAGAATACTCACAAATAGTCTCCAAATTCTGGAGAAATTGGGTAAAGAGAAACAAATATGCTCCAAAGTTTGTTCACATATGTATACTTTACTCAATTGATGAAAGCTGTCAATAGCTCAAAAGAAAAGTTTCCCTGACTATGAAAAAGAAAACAAAGAATCAGAAACATTTTAAGCAAAAAGTCAAAAGATTACTTCAGTCTTCTACTTGTCAAGTCCATGCAGTTAACACTTGTTCTTCTTGATATTCATGAATACTTCAGCTCTTTACAAGAGCCCTGAAAGTTATTTCCTCTATTCTGATATCACAATTTCCAAAGTTATCAGAAACCTGCATTCAAGAGCACCTGTAAATCCTATAGCTGATTATAAACCACCATTGAAGGGGATCAAAACAAGACAACAATTTTCTGTGGATGACAAAAAGTCCTACGACAGCCAGCATTAAAGCCACAATTGACTAGGAATTTTGGTGACTTCTGTGGCATACACCAATTTTAATTAACAATTGTAACTATTAATAACATACACAAAGTCACATCAGAATAATAGGAGTTTCCCATTATTTTGGAACAGATACCAATAACGTAGTTTTACAAATGTAGCCCAAAGAAAGCTGAACACTATTTTATGTTTGACAATGATTGTTGTATGATTTTTATACCAAATAAACCAAATATGTCATTTTTATACTTTAGGGGACCTAATATCTAAAAAATTAGTTAGGTCAGAATAAAACATCATTTATAATTTGGTTTTGGAAAATTTGTCAAATATCAAAGGTTTTAATAGAGTTCCAGGTTACTAAAAGTCATTCATTTAGCTCAAATAATAACTCCAAAACTTTAAAAAGGCAAAAAAACCTTTACTCATTAATAGAGGGAAGACTTTGCTCTCCAAACAATCTTTTCTTTTCTTTCCTTTTGTTTTCCTACAGTTTATTCAAAATGCTTACAAAAAATTTTTCTTTCTTAAAAATTAGATGAAAGTCTTGTTCAAGAAGGAAAGCCAAGTTTCACCTTTGCATTAGTGACTACTGATGGCAAGCCCAATTCTTAATATAACCTTATAGACAAATGTATTCAATCTTAATCAGATTGACCATAAGGTAAGATTCTTATAAACTTTTTATAACCCTTCACAAATTTTTGTTAAAGAACAGATTGGTGCTCTAAGAAAAACCTGGTTTTTTCCAAGGAGTCCCAGGCTGTTAGAGCTTGAATATTCACTTTTAATTAAGCTGACTTTTAACCAGAGTGCTCTTTTTAGAACACCTTTTAAAATCTCTTATTACCTGACTTTAGCCAGGGCAAATGGCAAATGTTTCTGTGCTCAGATAAAGGAAAATTCAAGATGGTTCATGGAAGGGAAGAGAATCAACAAATGCTAAAGGTTACACAGATATCAAACCATAAAGAATTCATTCCCTAAGCTGATAATTGAACCTAGATTGCCGATGTAAAATGGCAAAACCTTATTTGTTGAGCTATAGCATTGGACGATTTCCACTGCCCTTATGAAGGATCCTAGTGCTGGCAATTTTGAGCTCATAAAAGCTTTTAACTGCTCAAGATAACATTGAGGGATAACTATGACATGAACCCACAAAATACTATTTCCTGGAAGGTAGAGCCCAAAAGAAAGTACCACCACATCATTATGAAGTCAAGCTCCCAAGGATATAACAGACTAGTTTGCTGGGCCATCTTGAACAGCAGTCTTATGGAGTCAGAAGCCCATGTTCTATCTTAAGGTAGTACCCCTCTGTCTGACTGAAAGATATAGAAGGACAAATTCATAGCACAAAGTCCAACAGATTCTCTACAACTTAAGACTAGCCTCACAAATCTCATTTCTGATTAATAAAAACTTTACAGAGGAGATTAACAGTGATTTTTACCATTCATTCCACCAGTTTTCACAGAGAGAAAGGAAAGGGAAGGGAGAAAAGCATTGCCTGTGGTGGGGCAGGGACTTGGAGGAGCACAAGGAGGCCAGAGAAAGGCCCACCCATTCCAGGAATTCTGAATCAAAAGTTCACTTGGACACTTGTCAGTAGTAAAGGGATCTTTTCAGTAGTCCCATCAGCTCTCAAGCTTCCCCTTTTGGGGAGAGCAAAGCTCCCCATGTCCCATGATCCTGTACATGTCTAATCCTGTCACTCATGGCCATCAGCAAAGAGTGCAGATTAATTCAAAGAGAATAGCATTTAACATCTGTAGTGGGTAATCTATTTTTACCTAGGAGAGACTTTACAGAGAGGCCTCTAACCCATTAAGTCTTAGAAAAGGCTGTACCTTCCTAAGTTGGGCCTCAAATCCAAGTTTGATTGTGTCCTTGCTTTTTATTAAGAGAAACCTTTAACCCACTCTGTGTTAGGAGAGGCTCCAACTCCCCTAAATTGGGCCACTAACTCAATTCCATCCTTTACACAAGTACTCCACCACTTTATACAAAGTCAGCCAATTGGTATTTCTGTCCATTTCCTTTGGATCAGGGGTCTCCTCAGTATCATCCTTTCATGATTCACCAAGAAGGTGTTACCAGAAAGGGACTATTATCCAGATCCCAAGAGATCATTCTTGGATCTCATGCAAGAAAGTATTTGAGGCACATTCTGAAAGTGAAAACAAGTTTATTAAGAAAGTAAAGGAATAAAAGAATGGCTACTACATAGGCAGAGCAGCCAATTTCATCTGCAGATTGTTCATTGCTAATGTATAGATATGATTGATTTTTCTATTGATCTTATATCCCCATCCTGTAATTTTATTCATTCTAATTTTTTTAGTGGATCCTTTGATTTTTTTAAACAAGGTTATGTAATCTGCCAATAGAGATCATTTTACCTCTTCCTTTGTCCAGATCCCTTCAGTTGAATTCCTTGTCTAATTGTTCTTGATAGAACATCTGGGATAATGTTAAATAGAAATGGTGAGAGCAGACATACCTGTCCTGTTCGTTTTATTTGAATTTGGTTTGTTTTATTTGATCTCAGGAGGAAAGCATTCAGTGTTTTGCAATTAAGAATGATGTTTACTGTTTATGTGTATAAATGTCCTTTATCAGGCTGGAGAAGTTTCCTTCTATTTCTAGTTTTTGAGTATTTTTTTTTTAAATGTTAAGTTCAGGGTACAAGTGCAGGTTTGTTACATAGACAAACTTGTGCCATGAAGGTTTGTTGTGCAGATTATTCATCACCCAGGTATTAACACTAGTACCCATTAATTATTTTCCCCATTCCTCTTCCTTCTCCCACCCTCCAACCTCCAAAAGACCCCAGTGTATGTTGTTCCCTTCTATGCATCCATGTGTTTTTATCAATTAGCTTCCACTTATTAGTGAGAGCATGCAGTATTTGTTTCTTGTTCCCATGTTACTTAGCTGAGCATAAAGACCTCCAGCTACCTCCATATCCCTGCAAATGACATGATCTTCTTCTTTTTTATGGGTGCATCTTATTCCATGGTGTATATATACCACATTTTCTTTGTCCAGTCTATCATTAATGGGTATTTATGTTGATTTCATGTATTTGCTCTTGTGAATAGTGCTGCAATAAACATACATGTGCATGTGTCTTTATAATAGAAGCATTTATATTCCTTTGGGTGTATACCCAGTTATGTGATTGCAGGATTGAATGGTATTTCTGTCTTTTGGTCTTTGAGGAATTGCCACACTGTCTTCCACAATGGCTGAACTAATTTACACTCCCACCAACAGTGTATAAGTTTTCCCTTTTCTCCACAAACTCACTACTATCTGTTATTTTTTATTTTCTAATAATAGCCATTAATGGTTTATTATGGTTTTGGTTCACATTTCTCTAACGCTCAGTGATGTTAAGCTTTTTTTTTCATATGATTGTTGACCACATGTATGCTACTTTTGAAAAGTCCATATCCTTTGCTCGCTTTTTTATGGGGTTGTTTTTTCTTTTAAATTTGTTTAAGTTTCTTATAGGTGCTGGATATTAGCCCTTTGTTGAATGCATAATTTGCAAATATTTTCTCTCATTTAGTAGGTTGTCTGTTTACACTGTTGATAGTTTATTTTGCTGTACAGAAGCTCCTTAGTTTAAATAGATTCTATTTGTCAATATTCACTTTTGTTGCAATTGTTTTTTGCATCTTCATAATGATATCTTTGCCTGTGCCTATAAAAGACAAGGTATTGGGTTTTGTGAAATGCTTTTTCTGCATTGATTGACATAATCTTGTGGTATTCATACTTTATTCTATCAAGTTTATTTATTGGTTTTCATATGTTAAACTGATCATGATAAATCCCATATGGTCATGATGTATAATATTCCTTACATGTTGCTGGATTATGTTGCTAGTTTTTTGGTCAGGTTTGTTTGTGTCTGCAGCTACAAAGGACACTGTTCTGTAATTTTCTCTTCATGTAATGTATTTAATTATTTTGGGGATCAAGATAGTACTGGCATCATAGAATGAGGTAAGTAAACACTGTTCTATTTTTTAGACATATTCTAAAGTATTTTAAACATTTTTCTGTAACAGCACTTGAGAAGAGTATGTATTCTGCTTTTTGGGGGTCCTGTGCTCTACAGATGTATGTTAGGTCTAGTTTGTCTAGATTACACTGTTGTTCTATCTTTGATAATCTTCTGATTAGTTATTATATTAACTATCACCTGTCATTTTGATGACTCCAACTACTATTGTGCAATTTTTAAAATATCTCCCTCAATTCTGTTAGTTTTGATTTAGGTATTATGAGGTTATATTATTTTGTGTACACAGATTTATAATTATTACATTTTCTTGAAGAATTTATATTTATGTCATCATTAAATATGCTTCATAGTCACTAGTAACAATTTTTCTTTTAATGTTTATTTTATCTGGTGATATTATAGCTGCTCAACTGTCTTATAGTTGCTGCTTGCAGTGTATAACTTTTCCATTATTTTACTTTAAATTATTTGTGTATTTTACTCTAAAGAGTGTCTCTTCTTAAAAGAATATAATTGGCTAACATTTTAATTTTTATTGTAATAAAATCACATAACATAACATTTACCATGGATCACGTTATGTCAATTTTGCCAATATATTATTTTTGATGGAAGTATTAAATTCATTTACATTTAGTTATTTCTGAAGAGATTCAATCTGACATTTCATTTGTTTTCTGCATGCCTAATATATTTTATTCTTTATTACTTTTACTTTTTTTTCGACTTAATATTTGTACATATTTATGTGGTACATGTGTTTTTTATATATATATTGAATGTGTAGTGGTCAAATCAAGGTACTTACGGTATTCATCACCTCAAGTATGTATTATTTCTATGTGCTGAAAATAGTTTAAGTCCTCTCTTCTAGCCATTTGGAATATGTGTACATCACTGTAAAAATTAGAACATGTTCCTTCTATCTACAAATGGGTATATTTGTACCCATTAACCAACCTGTCTTTATCCCCTTTCACACACTTGTCCTTCCCAACTTCTAGTAACTATCATTCTATTGGCTACTTCTATGAGATCAAATTTTTTAAAGGCCCTACATATGAGTGAGACATGTGACATTTGTATTTCTGTGTATGGCTTATTTCACTTAACATAATGAACTTCAGTTCCATCCACGTTGCTGAAAATGACAAAATTTCAATTTTTTTGGTGATTCATAGTTCGTTATGTATATATACCATGTTTCTTTATCTGTTTATCTCTTGATGGACACTTAAATTTATTCCATTGCTTTACTACTGGGAATAGTTCTGCAATAAACATGAGAATGTGGGTACTCCTTTTATAAACTGATTTTCTTTCCTTTGAATATAAACCCATTAGTGGGATTGCTAGATCATATAGTTTTAGTTTTGTGAGAAATCTCCACACTGTTTTCCATAATGGTTGTAATAATTTACATTACCTCCTATAGTGTAATACTTCAATTTTCCTTTCATCCTTGCCAGCATCTGTTATTTTTTGACATTTTAATAATGGCCTTTCTAATGGGTAAGATGATATTTTATTGTGGTTGTAATGATTCATAATATTGGATATCTCTTCATATATTTGTTGGCTGTTTGAATGTCTTCCTTTGATAAATGTCTATCCATATGTTTACCCAATTATTTATTTACTTATTTCTTTAACATTTATTTTAGGTTTAGGGGTACATGTGCAGGATTGTTATACAGGTAAACTGCATGTCATGAGGGTTTGGTGTACAGATTATTTAGTCACCCAGTTAATAAGAATAGTACCCAATAGGTATATTTTTTATTTCCTTCCTACCTCCACCCTTCACACTCAAGTAGGTCCTGGTGTCTGTTATTCCCCTCTTGCTGTCCATGTGTTCTCATTGTTTAGCTCCCTCTGATAAGTGAGAATGTATGATATTTGGTTTTCCGTTTCTGCACTAGTTTGCTTGGGATAATAGTCTCCAGCTCCATTCATGATGCTTTAAAGGACATAAACTCATTCTGTTTTATGACTGTGTAGTAATCCATGGTGTTTGTGTACCACATTTTCTTTATCTATCTAGTCTACTGTCGAAGGGCATTTAAGATGATTCTATCTCGTTGCTATTGTGACTAGTGTTTCAATGAACATATGTGTGGCATGTGTTGTTATGGTTAAATGATTTATACTCTTTTTTTTCTGGTTATATTTCTTTTTATTCTTTTATTTATTTATTTATTTATTATTATTATTATACTTTAAGTTCTAGGGTACATGTGCATAACGTGCAGGTTTGTTACATATGTATACTTGTGCCATGTTGCTGTGCTGCACCCATCAACTCGTCAGCACCCATCAACTCGTCATTTACATCAGGTATAACTCCCAATGCAATCCCTCCCCCCTCCCCCTCCCCCCTCCCCCCATGATAGGCCCCGGTGTGTGATGTTCCCCTTCCCGAGTCCAAGTGATCTCATTGTTCAGTTCCCACCTATGAGTGAGAACATGTGGTGTTTGGCTTTCTGTTCTTGTGATAGATTGCTAAGAATGATGGTTTCCAGCTGCATCCATGTCCCTACAAAGGACACAAACTCATCCTTTTTTATGGCTGCATAGTATTCCATGGTGTATATGTGCCACATTTTCTTAATCCAGTCTGTCACTGATGGACATTTAGGTTGATTCCAAGTCTTTGCTATTGTGAATAGTGCCACAATAAACATATGTGTGCATGTGTCTTTATAGCAGCATGATTTATAATCCTTTGGGTATATACCCAGTAATGGGATGGCTGGGTCATATGGTATTTCTAGTTCTAGATCCTTGAGGAATCGCCAAACTGTTTTCCATAATGGTTGAACTAGTTTACAATCCCACCAACAGTGTAAAAGTGTTCCTATTTCTCCACATCCTCTCCAGCACCTGTTGTTTCCTGACTTTGGAATGATCGCCATTCTAACTGGTGTGAGATGGAATCTCATTGTGGTTTTGATTTGCATTTCTCTGATGGCCAGTAATGATGAGCATTTTTTCATGTGTCTGTTGGCTGTATGAATGTCTTCTTTTGAGAACTGTCTGTTCATATCCTTTGCCCACTTTTGGATGGGGTTGTTTGTTTTTTGCTTGTAAATTTGTTTGAGTTCTTTGTAGGTTCTGGATATTAGCCCTTTGTCAGATGAGTAGATTGCAAAAATTTTCTCCCATTCTGTAGGTAGCCTGTTCACTCTGATGGTAGTTTCTTTTGCTGTGCAGAAGCTCTTTAGTTTAATTAGATCCCATTTGTCAATTTTGGCTTTTGCTTCCGTTGCTTTTGGTGTTTTAGACATGAAGTCTTTGCCCATGCCTGTGTCCTGAATGGTACTACCTAGGTTTTCCTCTAGGGTATTTATGGTATTAGGTCTAACATTAAATCTCTAATCCATCTTGAATTAATTTTCGTATAAGGAGTAAGGAAAGGATCCAGTTTCAGCTTTCTACTTATGGCTAGCCAATTTTCCCAGCACCATTTATTAAATAGGGAATCCTTTCCCCGTTTCTTGTTTGTCTCAGGTTTGTCAAAGATCAGATGGCTGTAGATGTGTGGTATTATTTCTGAGGACTCTGTTCTGTTCCATTGGTCTATATCTCTGTTTTGGTACCAGTACAATGCTGTTTTGGTTACTGTAGCCTTGTAGTATAGTTTGAAGTCAGGTAGCGTGATGCCTCCAGCTTTGTTCTTTTGACTTAGGATTGTCTTGGAGATGCAGGCTCTTTTTTGGTTCCATATGAACTTTAAAGCAGTTTTTTCCAATTCTGTGAAGAAACGCATTGGTAGCTTGAAGGGGATGGCATTGAATCTATAAATAACCTTGGGCAGTATCGCCATTTTCACAATACTGATTCTTTCTATCCATGAGCATGGTATGTTCTTCCATTTGTTTGTGTCCTCTTTTATTTCACTGAGCAGTGGCAATCAAAACTGCTCTACTACATGGAAACTGAACAACCTGCTCCTGAATGACTACTGGGTACATAACAAAAGGAGGCAGAAATAAAGATGTTCTTTGAAACCAATGAGGACAAAGATACAACATACCAGAATCTCTGGGACACATTTAAAGCAGTTTGTAGAGGGAAATTTATAGCGCTAAATGCCCACAAGAGAAAGCTGGAAAGATCTAAAATTGACACTCTAACATCACAATTAAAAGAACTAGAGAAGCAAGAGCAAACGCATTCAAGAACTAGCAGAAGGCAAGAAATAACTAAGATCAGAGCAGAACTGAAGGAGGTAGAGACACAAAAAACCCTCCAAAAAATCAATGAATCCAGGAGTTGGTTTTTGGAAAAGATCAACAAAATTGACAGACTGCTAGCAAGACTAATAAAGAAGAAAAGAGAGAAGAATCAAATAGACCCCATAAAAAATGATAAAGGGGATATCACCACCTACCCCACAGAAATACAAACTGCCATCAGAGAATACTATAAACACCTGTATGCAAATAAACTAGAAAATCTAGAAGAAATGGATAATTTCCTGGACACTTACACTTTTCCAAGACTAAATCAGGAAGAAGTTGAAGCCCTGAATAGACCAATAGCAGGCTCTCAAATTTAGGCAATAATTAATAGCCTACCAACCCAAAAAAGTCCAGGACCAGATGGATTCACAGCTGAATTCTACCAGAGGTACAAGGAGGAGCTGGTACCATTCCTTCTGAAACTATTCCAATCAGTAGAAAAAGAGGGAATCCTCCCTAACTCATTTTATGAGGCCAACATCCTCCTGATACCAAAGCCTGGCAGAGACACAGCAAAAAAAGAGAATTTTAGACCAATATCCCTGATGAACATCGATGCAAAAATCCTCAATAAAATACTGGCAAACCGGATTCAGCAACACATCAAAAAGCTTATCCACCATGATCAAGTGGGCTTCATCCCTGGGATGCAAGGCTGGTTCAACATTCGCAAATCAATAAACATAATCCAGCATATAAACAGAACCAAAGACAAGAACCACATGATTATCTCAATAGATGCAGAAAAGGCTTTTGACAAAATTCCATGGCCCTTCATGCTAAAAACGCTCAATAAATTCGGTATTGATGGAACGTATCTCAAAATAATAAGAGCTATTTATGACAAACCCACAGCCAATATCATACTGAATGGGCAAAAACTGGAAAAATTCCCTTTGAAACCTGGCACAAGACAGGGATGCCCTCTCTCACCACTCCTATTCAACATAGTGTTGGAAGTTCTGGCTAGGGCAATCAGGCAAGAGAAAGAAATCAAGGGTATTCAGTTAGGAAAAGAAGAAGTCAAATTGTCCCTGTTTGCAGATGACATGATTGTATATTTAGAAAATCCCATCGTCTCAGCCCAAAATCTCCGTAAGCTGATAAGCAACTTCAGCAAAGTCTCAGGATACAAAATTAATGTGCAAAAATCACAAGCATTCTTATACACCAGTAACAGACAAACAGAGAGCCAAATCATGAATGAACTTCCATTCACAATTGCTTCAAAGAGAATAAAATACCTAGGAATCCAACTAACAAGAGATGTAAAGAACCTTTTCAAGGAGAACTACAAACCACTGCTCAATGATTTATACTCTTTTGAGTATATACCCAGTGATGAAATTTCTAGGTCCAATGGTAATTATGTTTCAAGTTCTTTGAGGAATTACCACAATATTTTACACATAGTTTGAACTGATTTACACAGCCACCAGCAGTGCATATGCATTCCCTTTTGTCTGAAACTTTACCAGAATCTGTTATTTTTTGACTTTTTGATCACAGCCATTCTGACTGATGTGAGATGGTATCTCACCATCGTTTTGATTTGCATTTCTCAAATGGTTAGTAATGTTAAGCATCTTATTTTGTATGACTGCTGGCCACATGTATGTCTTCTTTGGAAAAGTGTTTCCATCCTTTGCCCACTTTTTAATGTTATTGTTTTTGACTTGTAAATAGTTAACTTATAAATTCTGGATATTAAACATTTGCGGGATGCATAGTTTGCTAATATTTTCTCCCCTTCTGTAGGTTGTCTGTTTACTCTGTTGATAGTTTATTTTGCTGTGCAGAAGCCCTTTAGTTTGATTAGTTTCCATTTGTCAATATTTGGTTTTCTTGTAATTGCTTTTGGCGTCTTTGTCATAAAATCTTTGTTAGATTCTATGTTCTGAATTGTATTTCCTAGGTTTCTCCCCAGAGTTTTTATGATTTGGGGTTTAAAATTTAAGTTGTTAATCCATATTGAGTAAATTTTTGTATATAGTGTAAGGAAGCTGTTCAGTTTCAGTCTTCTGCAGATATCTAGGCTGTTATTTCAGCACCTGTTTTTTAACAGTGAGTACTTTCCCCATTGGTTGTTTCTGTCAGCTTTGTCAAGATCAGATGGTTTGTCTATGCCTCTTTACCAGTGTCATGCTGTATTGTTTACTCTAGCTTGTAATATGGTTTAAAGTTAGGCAATGTGATGCCTAAAGCTTTGTTCCTTTAGATTAGGCTTGTTTTGTCTATGTGGTCTTTTTGTTGTTGTTGTTGCCTATGAATTATTCTAGTTTTGTGAAGAATGTCTTCAGTGGTTTAATAAAAATAGCTTTATTTTATTTTTTTATTTTTTGATGGAGTCTTGCTCTGTCACCCATGCTGCAGTGCAAATGGCCCCATCTCGGCTCACTGCAATCTCCACCTCCTGAGTTAAAGTGACTCTCCCACCTCAGCCTCCTGAGTAGCTGGGATTACAGGCTCCTGCCATCACGGCTGGCTAGATTTTGTTTTTTTGTAGAGATGGGGTTTCACAATGTTCGCCAGACTGGTCTTGAACTCCTGACCTCAAGTTATCTGCTTGCCTCGGCCTCCCAAAGTGCTGGGATTACTGGTGTGAGTCACCATGTCCAGCCGAGGAATAGATTTGAATCTGTAAATTGCTTTGAGCTGTAGGGTCATTCGAATGATATCCATTCTTCCTATTCATGAATATGGAATATTTTTCTATTTGTTTGTGTCATCTCTGAATTCTTTGAGCAGTGTTTTGTAATTCTCATTGTAGAAAACTTTCAATTCTCTTGCTAACATTATTCCTAGGTATTTATTTTTGTGTGTGGGTATTATGAATGGAATTGTATTTCTGATTTGGCTCTCAGCTTGGATACTGTTGTAAAAAAAAGTGTTACTGATTTTTGTACCCTAATTTTGTTACCTGAGATGTTGCTGAAGTTGTTTATTAGGTCGAGGAGCTTCTGAGCAGAGATTATGAGTTTGTCTAGGTATAGAGTCGTGTCATGTGAAAAAGGTATAGTTTGACTTTTTCTCTTACTATTTGGATGCTTTTTATTTTTTGTCTCGCCCAATTCTTCTGGCCATGACTTCCAGTACTATGTTGAATAGTGAGAAAGGACATCATTTTCTTGTTCTGTTTTTCAAGAGAATGCTTCCAGGTTTCACCTATTCCGTATGATATCGGCTGCTGATTTGCCACGGAAGGCACTTATAATTTTGGGATATGTTCCTTTCATGCTTAGATTTTGAATTTTTTGTCTTGAAGGGATGTTGGCTTTTACTGATATATTCTTTACATCTATTGAGATGATCATGTAGTTGTTGTTTTTAATTCTGTTTATGTGATGAATCATATTTATTGATTGGCATATGTTGAATCAACCTTGTGTCCCAGAAATGAAGCCTACTTGATATGCTGCTGGGTCCAGTTCGCTAGTTTTTTGTTGAGGATGTTTACTCATCAAGGATATTGGCCTGAAGTTTTCTTTTTGTGCTATGTCTTTGCCAGGTTCTGGTATCAGGATGTTGCTGGCCTTACAGAACAAGTTAAGGAAGAGTCCCTTCTTCTCAATTTATTTGGAATAAATAAATAAATAGCTTCAATAGTACTGTTACTAGCTCTTTTTTATACATCTGGTAGAATTTAGTCTTTTCTCAATTGTTAAGTGAATTTATTTTTGCTGTTGTGTTGCTTCAGTTTCTCATATATTCTGGATATTAATCTCTTGTTAGATAAAGTTTGTAAATACTTTCTCTCATTCAGCAGGATGTCTTTTCATTTTGTAGATTTTTTCCTTTGCTGTGCAGAAGTGTTTAGTTTGACTTAGTTTTATTTTTCTATTTTGTTTTTATTGCCTGAGGTTTTGCATTCTTAGCCATAATATCTTTGCCTACTGGTGTTCTGGAGTGTTTCTCGTATTTTTTTTTTAGTACTTTTATAGATTTTTGCATTATGTTTGAGTCTTTAGTGCATTTTAGCTGAATTTTTTGATATGGTGAGAAATGGGGGGAGTAGTTTTATTTTTCTGCATATGAATAGTCAAATTTCCTAGCATAAATTATGAAAAAAGATTTCACTTTTCAAATACATGTTCTTGGTGCCGTTGTTGAAAATTAGTTGGCTGTAAATACTTGATTGAATTTCTGGGTTCTCTATCTGTTCCATTAGCCTTTCTGTCTAGTTTTCTACCAATACCATGCTGTTTTGGTTACTATAACCTTGTTGTTCTGTTCGATATTATGATGCCTTTAAATTTCTTCTTTTCGCTCAGATTTATTTTTGGTATTTGGATGTTTTGCTTTTTGTTTTTTCTTTGGTTCCATACTAATACTAGGGTTGTTTTTGTCTAATTCTATTTTAAAAAAGCATTAATATTTTGATATGGATATTACTGAATGCATAGATTCCTTTGGAAAATATAATCATTTTAACAATGTTAATTCCTGAGCATTATCATTTTAAAAATATTCATTCCAATATTAATTCATGAACACGAAATGTCTTTCCATTTGTCTTCCTTGTTGAGGTCTTTTATCTCCTGGTTAAATTTATGCCTACGTCTTTTATGTTATTGTAGCTATTGTAAATGGGATTGCCTTGTTCATTTTTTTTAGCTAGTTACTATTAGTGTATTAAAAACAGTGATACTTGTATGTTCATTTTGTGTCTTGTAACTTTACTAAATTTGTTTATCAGCTCTAAGAGGTTTTTACAGTATAGTTTTTAAGTTTTCCAAATATAAGATGATTTAAAGTACAAAGAAGAACAATTTGAATTCCTATTTTCCAATTTGGATGCTTTTTATTTCTTTCTCTTGCCTGATTGCTCTGGCTAGCACGTCCAGTAGTATGTTGAATAGGAATGGTGAAAGTGGGCATACTTGTCTTGTTCCAGCTTTTACAGGAAAGGCTTTCAGCTTTTGCCCATACAGTATTTTGTTAGCCATGGATTGGTAATATAGGATCTTTTTTATTTCGAGTTATATTATTTCTGTGACTAGTGTTTTGAGAGTTTTTGTCATTAAGGAGTGCTGAATTTTATAAAATAGTTTTTCTTCATCAATTAAGATGAACATATAGTTTTTGTCTTTCATTTATTGATGTGATGTATCATGTTTATTGATTTGCTTGTTTCTTTGTGTTGGAGACTAGAGTTTTATTATCACTCAAATCAGTCTTCCCAAGCATCCAGGAATCAGAATTTTAAAGGATAATTTGGTGTGGGGGGCAGTGAGTTGGAAGTGCTAATTGGTTGTGTCAGAGATAAAATCACAGGGAGTCAAAGTTGTCTTCTTGAGCTGAGTCAGTTTCTGGGTGGAGTCCCCCAGATCAGATGAGCCAGTTTATCAATCTGGGTGGTGGCAGCTGATCCATCAAGTGCAGGGTCTGCAAAATATCTGAAGCACTGATCTATGGTTTTAAAATGGTGATGTTATCCCCAGGAGCAATTTGGGGAAGGTCAGAATCTTGTAGCCTCCAGCTGAATAACTCCTAAACCATAATTTCTAGTCTTGTGGCTAATTTGTTAGTCCTAAAAAGGCAGTCTAGCTCCCAGGCAAGAAGGAGGTTTCTTTTGGGAAAGGGCTGTTATTGTCTTTGTTTAAGACTATAAACTGTAATAAGTTCTTCCCGAAGTTACTTCAACCTACATCCAGGAATAAACAAGGACAGTTTAGAGGTTAGAAGCAAGGTGGAGTTGGTTAGGTCAGATCTCTTTCACTGTCTCAGTTATTATGCAATGACGGTTTCAATCCCTCCATTTGGGCTTTATAGCACCTTAATCAAGGTTTTGGCTAATGAAGACAAGAAAAGGGTGACAACCACTCTAACTTCTTTCTGTAGACCAGGGGTACAGTGGGGGTAGGTGTTAATCCCCAAGTGAGAGGAGTGGAACCACTTTGCAACTGTTTTGAGCATATGAACATACTATTGCAGGCTTGGTTGGGGTTCCAAAGCTTGTATGACAAAGGCATTAGTATTCTCATTAGTAGTTTTAGTACAGCATTTAAGAGAACAGCGTACTACTAGGTAAATAATGAGTTCTAGGATAAGGAGTGCAATTCCTAGTTTTAAAAGTAAAGATTGAAAAGCATTAGTTTGGTGACTTGTAGCCCACAAAGAATTTAGGATTTAATTCAAATTTCATGAAAAAATACTTAAGAATAACTAACAATAGGTGTACTATAGTTGTTTTTGAAACATAATTTTTCCCGCTCCAGTCTCCAATTTTATTAAAGATAAATTATAGTAGGTCAAATTTACCTGAAAAATACCTTTTAGTCTTTTTAAAAATTGGCTGTGTTGGAACTTTTATCTATAAGGAATATCAGATTGTACTTTTTAAAGCCTTAAAGCTAGGCCATGGGTTTATACCCTCAAATACCTATGAGTTTCTCACCTTGATATCTCAACATAACTTGGAGCTCCTGGGCCTGTCAGAAAGTGACATTCTTTACTTACCACAGGTCAGGAACCAATACTTACAAATAGTTTCTAAATTCTGGAAAAATCAAGTAGAGAGAAATCAATATACTCCAAATTTTATTCATAGGAGTATACATTACTCGGTTGCTAAATATTGTAAACAATTTAAAAGAAAAAGTTTTCTTGACTCTAAAACACCAAAAGTTAGCAATGTTTAACACATCAGCTCTCAATGAGAGTCCTAGAAGTTTGCTTTATTCTCTCTAACCCAATAGTACAATTTCTATATGTATCAGAGACCTGCATTCCTTAGTACCATCAGAGTTCACTATGTCATTATGAACAAGGGAACAATTGTCTAGGAAGGAAAAAAGTTAAGATAGCCATTACTAAAGCTAGAATTGACTAAGAATTTTAGTTATTTCTGTGGCATACAACAATTTTACATAAAAATTATAATTATTAATAAAGTACACTAAATTATATCATATTTATAGAAGTTTTCCATAATTTTGGAATATATTTATACAAAACAGCCCAAAGAAACCTAAACACTATTTCACATTTGGCAATGCTTCCTGTATGATTGCTCTACCAAATAAGTCAAATACATCATTTTTGGATGATAGGAAACCTAATATATAAATGATTAATTAGGTCAGAAATAGAAATACTTTATAATTTGATTTCAAAAAACTTTTTTTTTTTTTTTCTTTTCTTTTTTTTTTTTTTTTGAGACGGAGTCTCGCTCTGTCACCCAGGCTAGAGTGCAGTGGCCGGATCTCAGCTCACTGCAAGCTCCGCCTCCCAGGTTTACACCATTCTCCTGCCTCAGCCTCCCGAGTAGCTGGGACTGCAGGCGCCCGCCACCTCGCCCGGCTAGTTTTTTGTATTTTTTAGTAGAGACGGGGTTTCACCGTGTTAGCCAGGATGGTCTCGATCTCCTGACCTTGTGATCCGCCCGTCTCGGCCTCCCAAAGTGCTGGGATTACAGGCTTGAGCCACCGCGCCCGGCTCAAAAAACTTTTTTTTAAGATATAAAATGTTTAAAACGCAGAATATCACAAAATAGAATTCCAGTCACATTGCCAAAATGCGGTAGGGCTACAGTTACAGACACCTTGTGCTGGAGCTACAGACAGACATCTTGCATTGGGGATATAGACAGATGCCCGGCCATGGAGCTACAGTTATAGGATGTCTCCCCAGGACTATTTTTCTGTTGCAATTAAATCCCTGCACATTGAATCAGCAGATCCCCATTGGTAGAGAAAGTACCAGCGTCATCTCCAAGTCCAAGAGAACTAGGTGGCCATTTAGGCTGGCCTCTGGACTCTCTGACTTCATCACCAGAGAGGGACTACTGAATCCTGGGCACACAGCCAGAAGGGCAATCTCAGACAAGCTCCCAAATTTGTAACCACCCAAGGGGTTCACCTTACACACTGCCTAGTCAGAACCCATTTATCAAAACAGGGGAAATACAATAGAGAAAGAGTAATTCACACAGAACGCTCTGTGTAGGAGACGAGAATTTTATTATTACTCAGATCAGTTTTCTGATTTGCATATGCTTAAGGATCCTTGCATCCCTGGAGTGAATCCTGTTTGATCATGGTGTATTATATTTTCAGTGTGTTGTGAATTCAACTTGCTATTTTTTTAATTTACAAAGATGAGTTTAACACTAAATATTATTACAATTTTCGATAGGAGTTTTTGGTAACATATTTAGCAATTTTAAAACAATTCAAAATAGTTCACGTAGTCCTATGTACATATTGTATATTCAAAATAAATATTTACCAATCTGGGCTTATATAAATATTTTAAAAAGATAAAAGTGTATTCTTATATTTAAATAAATTTTACATGCCTTTTACAGGATTAGAATTTCTATGTTGGTGTATGTTTAGTCTATGAGAAAACTTATTGTACTCTACAGATAGTTAAATAGAAGAACCACTTATCTCAT
The DNA here is from genome assembly GCF_024542745.1 of Macaca thibetana thibetana. Classification (NCBI taxonomy): domain Eukaryota; kingdom Metazoa; phylum Chordata; class Mammalia; order Primates; family Cercopithecidae; genus Macaca; species Macaca thibetana. The sequence goes on from NC_065598.1 coordinate 57,370,682, forward strand.
TCAAATTCAGAAGTAAATTGGAAATTTAGTGGATTGTAAAACGTGTCACAGAATGTAATAAAACTGGTCATTCAAAAATTATGTGAGGCTTATTGATCCTGAGCTAAATGATTAAAATTATGTAATAATTATTATATGTTAAGAGGCAACATCAATATGGAAAAATATTTCCAATATTGCATCTCTTAACTATATTTTAATTGTTTTATAATTTAAACTTTTAATTAATAAATTTCAATGTTTTTTCAACCCCTATTTTAGGTTCAGGAAATATACATGTGCAGGATGTCCACCTGTCTAACAGATTAGATAGATTTTCTTGAGTTATTCCATCAATTATGTTTTCTAGGTGGTTTACTTTTTCTCCTTCTCTCTCAGGAAGGCAAATAAACCACAGGTTTGGTAACTTTGCATAATTTCATATTTTTGAAGATTTTACTCTGTTTTATTTTTTTAAATTTTGTTCTATTGACTAGAATACAAAATAAATGTGCAAAAATCACAAGCATTCTTATGCACCAACAACAGACAAACAAAGAGCCAAATCATGAGTGAACTCGCATTCACATTTATTTCAAAGAGAATAAAATACTTAGGAATCCAACGTAAAAGAGATGTGAAGGACCTCTTCATGGAGAACTACAAAGCACTGATCAATGAAACAAAAGAGGACACAAACAAATGGAAGAACATTCCATGCTCATGGATAGGAAGAATCAATATCGTGAAAATGGCCATACTGCTCAAGGTAATTTATAGATCCAATGCCATCTGAATTAAGCTACCAATGACTTTCTTCACAGAATTGGAAAAAACTACTTTAAAGTTCATATGGAACCAAAAAAGAGCCCGCATTGCTAAGACAATCCTAAGCCAAAAGAACAAAGCTGGAGGCATCATGCTACCTGATGTCAAACTATACTACAAGGCTACAGTAACCAAAACAGCACAGTACTGATACCTAAACAGAGATATAGACCAATAGAACAGAACAGAGCCCTCAGAAGTAATACCACACATCTACAATCATCTGATCTTTGACAAACCTGAGAGAAACAAGAAATGGGGAAAGGATTCCCTCTTTAATAAATGCTGCTGGAAAAACTGGCTAGCCATAAGTAGAAAGCTAAAACTGGATCCTTTCCTCAAACCTTATAAAAATATTAATTCAAAACCCCGGAGCAAGATGACCGAATAGGAACAGCTCCAGCCTCCAGCTCCCAGTGTGAGAGACACAGAAGACGGGTGACTTCTGCATTTTCAACCAAGGTACCAGGTTCATCTCACTGGGAAGAGCCAGACAGTTGGTGCTGGTCAGCTGGTGCAGCCCAACCAGTAAGAGCTGAAGCAGGGCGAGGCATCGCCTCACCTGGAAAATGCAAGGGGGAAGGGAATCCCTTTTCCTAGCTAAGAGAAACTGAGACACATAACACCTGGAAGATTGGGTAACTCCCACCCTAATACTGCACTTTACCAAGGGTCTTAGCAAATGGCACACAAGGAGATTATATCCCATACCTGGCTGGGAGGAACCCTTGCACACAGAGCCTCCCCCAGTGCTAGCACAGCAGTCTGAGATCTAACTGCAAGGCAGCAGAGAGGCTGGGGGAGGGACACCCACCATTGCTGAGGCTTAAGTAGGTAAACAAAGCCTCTGGGAAGCTCAAACTGGGTGGAGCCCACTGCAGCTCAAGGACACCTGCCTGACTCTGTAGACTCCACCTCTGGGGACAGGGAATAGCTAAACAAAAAGCAGCAGAAACCTCTGCAGATGTTAATGACCCTGTCTTACAGCTTTGAAGAGAGCAGTGGATCTCCCAGCACAGAGGTTGAGATCTGAAAATGGACAGACTGCCTGCTGAAGTGGGTCCCTGACCCCTGAGTAGCCTAACTGGGAGACATCCCCCACTAGGTGCAGATCAACACATCACACCTCACACGGTGGGGTACACCCCTGAGACAAAGTTTCCAGAACAAGAATCAGACAGTAGCACTTGCTGTTCAGCAATATTCTATCTTCTGCAGACTCCACTGCTGATATCCAGGCAAACAGGATCTGGAGTGGACCTCAAGCACTCTCCAACAGAACTACAGCTGAGGGTCCTGACTATTAGAAGGAAAATTAACAAACAGAAAGGACACCCACACCAAAACCCCATCAGTACGTCACCATCATCAAAGACCAAAGGCAGATAAAACCACAAAGATGGGGAAAAAGCAGGGCAGAAAAGCTAGAAATTCAAAAAATTAGAGCACATCTCCCCCTCCAAAGGAACGCAGCTCATCACCAGCAACGGATCAAAGCTGGACAAAGAATGACTTTGATGAGTTGAGAGAAGAAGGCTTAGGTGGATCAAACTTCTCAGAGCTAAAGGAGGAACTATGCACCCAGAGCAAAGAAACTGAAAATCTTGAAAAAAGAATGGAAGGATGGATAACTAGAATAATTAATGCAGAGAAGGCCATAAACGAACTGACAGAGATAAAAACCATGACACGAGAAAAATGTGACAAATGCACAAGCTTCAGTTACCAACTCGATCAACTGGAAGAAAGATTATCAATGATTGAAGATCAAATGAATGAAATGAAGTGAGAAGAGAAGTCTAGAGAAAAAAGAGGAAAAAGAAATGAACAAAACCTCCAAGAAATATGGGATTATGTGAAAAGACCAAACCTACGTCTGATTGGGGTGCCTGAAAGTGATGAGGAAAATGGAACCAAGTTGGAAAAAGCTGTTCAGAATATCATCCAGGAGAACTTCCCCAACCTAACAAGGCACGCCAACATTCAAATTCAGGAAATACAAAGAATGCCACAAAGATATTCCTTGAGAAGAGCAACTCCAAGAAACATAATTGTCAGATTCACCAAAGTTAAATGAAGGAAAAAATGTTAAGGGCAGCCAGAGAGAAATATTGGGTTACACACAAAGGGAAGCCCATCAGACTAACACCAGATCTCTCAGCAGAAACTCTACAAGCCAGAAAAGAGTGGGGGCCAATATTCAACATTCTTAAAGAAAAGAATTTTCAACCCAGAATTTCATATCCAGCCAAACTAAGTTTCATCAGGGAAAGAGAAATAAAATCCTTTACAGACAAGCAAATGCTTAGAGATTTTGTCACCACCAGGCCTGCGCTACAAGAGATCCTGAATGAAGCATCAAACATGGAAAGGAACAACTGTTACCAGCCATTGCAAAAACATGCAAAAATGTAAAGACCATCGATGCTAGAAAGAAACTGCATCAATTAATGAGGAAATAACCAGCTAACATCATAATGACAGGATCATGTTCACACATAACAATATTAACCTTAAATGTAAATGGACTAAATGATCCAATTAAAAGACACACACTGGCAAATGGGATAAAGAGTCAAGAGCCATCAGTTTACTGAATTCAGGAGACCCATCTCACATGCAGAGACACATGTAGGCTCAAAATAAAGGGATGGAGGAAGATCTACCAAGCAAATGGAGAACAAAAAAAAAAAAAAAAAAGCAGAGGTTGCAATCCTAGTCTCTGATAAAACAGAGGTGAAACCATCAAAGATTAAAAGAGACAAAGAAGGCCATTACATAATGGTAAAGGGGTCAATTCATCAGAAAGAGCTAACTATCCTAAACATACATGCACCCAATACAGGAGCAACCAGATTCATAAAGCAAGACCTTAGAGACTTACAAAGAGACTTAGACATGCATACAATAATAATAGAAGACTTCAACACCCCACTATCAACATTAGACAGATCAACGAGACAGAAAGTTAACAAGGATATCCAGGAATTGAACTCAACTCTGCACCAAATGGACCTAATAGACATCTACAGAACTCTTCACCCCAAATCAACAGAATATACATTCTTCTTAGCACCACATTGCACTTATTCCAAAATTGACCACATAGTTGGAAGTAAAGCACTCCTCAGCAAATGTAAAAGAACAGAAATTATAACAAACTGTCTCTCAAACCACAGTGCATCAAACTAGAATTCAGGACTAAGAAAATCAATGAAAATCGCACAACTATATATTAACAGAACAACCTGCTCCTGAATGACTACTGGGTAGATATGGAAATGAAGACAGAAATAAAGATGTTATTTGCAACCAATGAGAACAAAGATACAACATACCAGAATCTCTGGGACACATTTAAAGCAGTGTGTAGAGGGAAATTTATAGTACTAAATGACCACAACAGAAAGCTGGAAATATCTGAAATTGACACCCTAACATCACAATTAAAAGAACTAGAGAAGCAAGAGGAAACACATTCAAAAGATAGCAGAAGGCAAGAGATAACAAGACCAGAGCAGAACTGAAGGAGATAGAGACACAAAAATCCCTCCAAAAAATCGTTGAATCCAGGAGCTAGTTTCCTGAAAACATCAACAAAATTGATAGACCACAAGCAAGAATAATAAAGAAGAAAAGAGAGAAGAATCAAATAGATGCAATAAAAAATCATAAAGGGCATATCACCACCAACCCTACAGAAATACAAACTACCATCAGAGAATACTATAAACACCTCTATGCAAACTAACTAGAAACCCTAGAAGAAATGGATAATTTCATGGACACTTACACTCTCCCAAGACTAAACCAGGAAGAAGTTGAATACCTGAATACACCAATAGCAAGCTCTGAAATTGAGGCAATAATTAATAGTCTACCAACCAAAAAAGTCCAGGACCAGATGGATCCACAGCCGAATTCTACCAGAGGTTCAAGAAGGAGTTGGTACCATTCCTTCTGAAAGTATTCCAATCAGTAGCAAAAGAGGGAATCCTCCCTAACTCATTTTATGAGGCCAACATCATCCTGATACCAAAGCCTGGCAGAGACACAACAAAAAAAGAGAATTTTAGGCCAACATCCCTGATGAACATCGATGCAAAAATCCTCAATAAAATACTAGCAAACCGAATCCAGCAGCACATCAAAAAGCTTATCCACCATGATCAAGTGGGCTTCATCCCTGGGATGCAAGGCTGGTTCAACATATGCAAATTAATAAATGAAATCCAGCATATAAACAGAACCAAAGACCAAAACCACATGATTATCTCAATAGATGCAGAAAAGGCCTTTGACAAAATTCAACAGCCCTTCATGCTAAAAACTCTCAATAGATTCGGTATTGATGGAACGTATCTCAAAATAATAAGAGCAATTTTGGGCAAACGCACAGCCAATATCATACTGAATGGGCAAAAAGTGGAAGCATTCCCTTTGAAAACTGGCACAAGACAGGGATACCCTCTCTCACCACTCCTATTCAACATAGTGTTGGAAATGCTGGTGAGGGCAATCAGGCAAGAGAAAGAAATCAAGGGTATTCAGTTAGGAAAAGAAGAAGTCAAATTGTCCCTGTTTGCAGATGACATCATTGTATATTTAGAAAATCCCATCATCTCAGCCCAAAAGCTCCTTAAGCTGATAAGCTACTTCAGGAAAATCTCAGGATACAAAATCTATTTGCAAAAATCACAAGCATTCTTATACACCAGTAACAGACAAACAGAGAGCCAAATCACGAATGAACTTCCATTCACAATTCCCTCAAAGAGAATAAAATACCTATGAATGCAACATACAAGAGATGTAAAGGACCTCTTTAAGGAGAACTACAAAGCACTGATCAGTGAAATAAAAGAGGACACAAACAAATGGAAGAACATACCATGCTCATGGATAGGAAGAATCAATATTGTGAAAATGGCCATACTGCCCAAGGTAATTTATAGATTCAATGCCATCCCCATTAAGCTACCAATGACTTTCTCCACAGAATTGGAAACAACTACTTTAAAATACATATGGAACCAAAAAAGAGCCCGCATCTCCAAGACAATCCTAAGTCAAAAGAACAAAGTTGGATTCATCATGCTACCTGACTTCAAACTATACTACAAGGCTAGAGTAACCAAAACAGCATGGTACTGGTACCAAAACAGAGATATAGACCAATGGAACAGAACAGAGTCCTCAGAAATAATACCACACATCTACAGCCATCTGATCTTTGACAAACCTGACAAAAACAAGAAATGGGGAAAGGATTCCATACTTAGTAAATGCTGCTGGGAAAATTGGTTAGCCATAAGTAGAAAGCCAAAACTGGATCCTTACCTTACTCCTTATACGAAAATTAATTCAAGATGGATTAGAGACTTAAATGTTAGACCTAAAGCCATAAAAACCCTAGAAGAAAACCTAGGTAATACCATTCAGGACATAGGCGTGGGCAAGAATTTCATGTGTGAAGCACCAAAAGCAATGGCGACAAAAGCCAAAATTGACAAATGGGATCTAATTAAACTAAAGAACTTCTGCACAGCAAAAGAAAGTACCATCAGAGTGAACAGGAAACCTACAGAATGGGAGAAAAGTTTTGCAATCTACTCATCTGACAAATGGCTAATATCCAGAACTTACAAAGAACTCAAACAAATTTATAAAAAAAAAAACAAACAACCCCATCAAAAACTAGGCAAAGTATATGAACCGACAGTTCTCAAAAGAAGACATTTATGCAGTCAGCAGAAGCAAGAATAAGTGCTCATATCACTCGCCATCAGAGAAATGCAAATCAAAACCACAATGAGTTACCGTCTCACACCAGTTAGAATGGCAATCATTCAAAAGTCAGGAAACACCAGGTGCTGGAGAGGATGTGAAGAAATAGGAACACTTTTACATTGTTGGTGGGACTGTAAACTAGTTCAACCATTGTGGAAAACAGTGTCGCGATTCCTCAAGGACCTAGAACTAGAAATACCATGTGACCCAGCCATCCCATTACTGGTTATATACTCAAAGGATTATAAGTCACACTGCTATAAAGACACATGCACACATATGTTTATTGTGGCACTATTCACAATAGCAAAGACTTGGAACCAATCCATATGTCCATCTATGACAGACTGGATTAAGAAAATGTGGCACATATACACACAAAAAAGGATGAGTTAATGTCCTTTGTAGGGATATGGATGCAGCTGGAAACCATCATTCTCAGGAAACTATCACAAGAACATGAAACCAAACACCACATGTTGAACAGTGAGAACACTTGGACACAGGAAGCGGAACATCACACACAGGGGCCTGTTGTGGGGTTGGGGGATGGGGGAGGGATAGCATTAGGAGATATACTTAATGTAAATGGGTGCAGCATAACAACATGGCACATATATACATATGTAAGAAACCTGCATGTTGTGCACATGTACCCTAGAACATAAAGTATAATAAAATAAATAAATAAATAAATAATTAAAAAATTTAAATATATTAGAAAAAATACTGGTGTTAAAGCTCTAATATGTTTCTGCTTTGTCTCATATATTTACAAAAGTTTTCATTTTATTTTGTAAATTTTTACCTGAGTTCTTTTGTTCTAAGAGCTATAATTGATTTTTTTAAGGTGTTTATCTCTTCCTTCAATTCTTGGATTGCTGTAGAAGTTTCTTTGTGCTGGTTTTCAAACATGTCTTGGATTCCATTGAGCTTCATTGCAATCTATGCTTTGAATTCCTTTTCTATTTCTGAGTTTCTCTTTTTGTTGAGGACCATAGTTGGAGAGCTACTGTGATCCTTTGGTGGTGTCACTACATTAAAGTTTTTTATGGTGCCCAAATTATTGTGCTGTTTTTTCTCATCTAGAGATGTCGGCACTTCCAATTTTTGTCATTATTTTCTTGTGGGCTGGGATTTTTTCCTTCCTTTCCTATAGTATTATTGGGATTTTTTACCTTTTCCTTTTCTCCTGTCTCCAGAAGATGTGACTGTAGGGAATTTTGGGTTGGGTCTTTTGGCTTTGCTTCTATATAACTCTATGCACTTCTGATGGCAGTTTTTATATTTGGCTGTGAAGTTTGACCTAAAAGATGGTAGATGGTGCACTTATGGGTAAGAAATCAGTCAATGGGGTGGCATATATATTTGATTATTTTTTATTGGGAGATGCTCTCTGTTTGTTTCAGCCAACTGGCTGAATCATGAAGTACACAGCGGTCTGAGCTTCCTGCTCTGCCTTGAGGGATATGAAGCAAGATTGGGGATCCTGAGATGGCCAGGCCAACATACATGTTCCTGATGGCTGGCACAAGCACCAACACAGAGGGAGAATCCAGTGGGTAGCCAGCAAGTGCCCAGAGGTGTGCCCAGAAATGGAGCTGGGAAACCTTTTCAGCCCCACATTTTCTGTACAGGGAAGGGAGTTTAAACTCTTAATCTATGAGTGTGGGTGCTCCACATGTCTGGAGATCTGCCTTGGTGTGGACCAGAGATGACCTGGCTGCACCATGGTCTCTGCATAGGAAGGGTGAGGTGACTCAGGCTGCTGATCAAAGAGAGCGGGTGCTCCTAATGCCTGAATATCTGTCTGAGTGTGGCACAGCAAGGGCCCAGCTTCACCGTGGTGTTGGCATGGGCTGGGTAGGGTGGCTCAGGTTGCTGATTCAGGTGAGCAGGTGCTCCAACTGTCTGTGAAGCAGAGGTGCCCCCCTTGCACCCGGATCTCTGTACAAGAAGGGTGGGATGACTCAGGATAGTAATCCAATAGAGTATATTCTCTCAATGTCTGGAGGTCCACTTGGGCATGGAGTGGAGCGGGGCTTGATACACCACAACCTCTTTGCAGGCAGGTGTGGCAACTCAAGATGCCAATTCAGGCAAGCAGGTGCTTTGAATGCATGGTCTAGCTGTGAGTGGAGATGAGAGGGCCTCACTGCACCATGATCTCAGAGGAGCATGCTGGAGCACCTCACAATGATACATACAGATTAGCTCCATGTTGTGAAGCTGGCCCTTTTTGCAAGTCACATTGCCCAGGAGAAATTATAACTGTAACAACTCTTTTCCTGCCCCAGGCCTGCAGTGGAATAGAGCACAATTCCAGCGCCTAATTCTGAGGTGCTTTCCACAATTCTCGCTGTGGACGCACCTACCCCATGCCACAGGAAGCATTCAAATCTTTGGCCCTAGACTAAAATGCTTGCACTGACACACAGCCGTGTCGCCAAAAGATGATCGACTTTGTATATGCTTGGATTAAAAACATCTTGCTCTCTCTCTGGGTCTGGGAAAAATGTCTGCATCTTTCCCCAGTAAGTTTTCCCTCTCTGCATCTCCAACCCTCTCCCCAAGTTAGCTCAGGCTTAGAAGAAAAAAAGTCCTCTCCAATAGCCTGGGTTGCTCAGATCCCCAGTGAAAAAGTAAGTCACAGAGGAATACTCTCTGCCTGTCTCACATTGCATTGCACTCTCTTTTGTCAGACATCTTCTCCCTAGGATCCGGGTTATCCTTCACAATTCCAGTGGATTCCCATTTTATTTCCTAAATTAAAACTACCATCAGAGTGAACAGGCAACCTACAGAATGGGAGAAAATTTTTGCAATCTACTCATCTGAAAAAGGGCTAATATCCAGAACCTACAAAGAACACAAACAAATTTACAAGAAAAAAACAAACAGCCCCATCAAAAAGTGGGCAAAGGATATGAACAGACATTTCTCAAAAGAAGACATTCATACAGCCAACAGACACAGGAAAAAATGCTCATCATCACTGACCATCAGAGAAATGCAAATCAAAACCACAATGAGATACCATCTCACACCAGTTAGAATGGCAATCATTCAAAAGTCAGGAAACAACAGGTGCTGGAGAGGATGTGGAGAAATAGGAACACTTTTACACTGTTGGTGGGATTGTAAGCTAGTTCAACCATTATGGAAAACAGTATGGCGATTCCTCAAGGATCTAGAACTAGATGTACCATATGACCCAGTCATCCCATTACTGAGTATATACCCAAAGGATTATAAATCATGCTGCTATAAAGACACATGCACATGTATGTTTATTGCGGCACTATTCACAATAGCAAAGACTTGGAATCAACCCAAATGTCCATCAGTGACAGACTGGATTAAGAAAATGTGGCACATATACACCATGGAATACTATGCAGCCATAAAAAAGGATGAGTTTGTGTCCTTTGTAGGGACATGGATGCAGCTGGAAACCATCATTCTTAGCAAACTATCACAAGAACAGAAAACCAAACACCGCATGTTCTCATTCACAGGTGGGAACTGAACAATGAGATCACTTGGATTCGGGAAGGGGAACATCACACACCGACCGGGGCCTATCATGGGGAGGGGGGAGCGGGGAGGGATTGCATTGGGAGTTATACCTGATGTAAATGACGAGTTGATGGGTGCTGACGAGTTGATGGGTGCAGCCCAGCAACATGGCACAAGTATACATATGTAACAAACCTGCACATTATGCACATGTACCCTAGAACTTAAAGTATAATAATAAAATAAATAAATAAATAAATAAATAAATAAATAAATAACTCACAGATATGGAACCACAAAGGACCCTGAATAACCAAATCAATCTTTGAAGGAAGAAAAAAGCTCTAAGCATCACACTTTCTCATTTCAAAATATATTCTCAATGACAGCAATGAAAATAGTGTGGTATGGGCATAAAGGCAAACATATGCACCAATGCAACAGAAGAGCGAGCTCAAAAATCAACCCACATGAATATGAACAACTGATCTTTGACAAGGGTGTCAAAAATACACAATAGAGAAAAGATAATCTCTTCAACATATGGTATTAGAACATCCAGATATCCACATGTAAAAGAATCATAGTGGACCCTTATCTTACACCATAAGCAAAAATCAACTCAAAATGGATTACACTTAATGTAAGACCTAAACTATGAAACTCCCAGAAGAAAGCATAGGGAAAATCTCCATGACATTGGTCCTGGCAATGATTTTATGGTTATGACACTGAAAGCACAGGTAACAAAAGCAAAAGTAGACACATGGGTAAACATACACCCCTGAACTTTAAGCATAACCTCCTCTGCATTTTTCTGAGATGAAGGTTCCTATTTTTAAACTGATTCTAAAACAAATCTGGAAATCTGTTATACTATAGTATGCCTGCTTAACTGTGCACCTTGGATCCTCCCTTAGCAAAATCTGATACACAATATATTATTAAATAAGGGGAATAAAAAAAAAAAGAATGGCGATCATTAAAAAGTCAGGAAACAACAGGTGCTGGAGAGGATGTGGAGAAATAGGAACACTTTTACACTGTTGGTGAGATTGTAAACTAGTTCAACCATTATGGAAAACAGTATGGCGATTCCTCAAGGATCTAGAACTAGATGTACCATATGACCCAGCCATCCCATTACTAGGTATATACCCAAAGAATTACAAATCATGCTGCTATAAAGACACATGCACACGTATGTTTATTGTGGCACTATTCACAATAACAAAGACTTGGAATCAACCCAAATGTCCATCAGTGACAGACTGGATTAAGAAAATATGGCACATAGCCGGGCGCGGTGGCTCAAGCCTGTAATCCTAGCACTTTGGGAGGCCGAGACGGGTGGATCACGAGGTCAGGAGATCGAGACCATCCTGGCTAACCCGGTGAAACCCCGTCTCTACTAAAAAATACAAAAAAAAAACTAGCCGGGCGAGGTGGCGGGCGCCTGTAGTCCCAGCTATTCCGGAGGCTGAGGCAGGAGAATGGTGTGAACCCGGGAGGCAGAGCTTGCAGTGAGCTGAGATACAGCCACTGTACTCCAGCCTGGGTGACAGAGCGAGACTCCGTCTCAAAAAAAAAAAAAAAGAAAATATGGCACATATACACCATGGAATACTATGCAGCCATAAAAATGGATGAGTTTGTGTCCTTTGTAGGGACATGGATGCAGCTGGAAACCATCATTCTTAGCAATCTATCACAAGAACAGAAAACCAAACACCGCATGTTCTCACTCATAGGTGGGAACTGAACAATGAGATCACTTGGATTCGGGAAGGGGAACATCACACACCAGGGCCTATCATGGGGAGAGGGGAGGGAGGAGGGATTGCGTTGGGAGTTATACCTGATGTAAATGACGAGTTGATGGGTGCTGAGGAGTTGATGGGTGCAGCACAGCAACATGGCAGAAGTATACATATGTAACAAACTTGCACGTTATGCACATGTACCCTAGAACTTAAAGTATATATAAAAAAAAAACCCACAGAGTTGCTCTTTATGCAATATCTTGCTATTTCCTAGTGCCTGAAGCATGCTAAAAGTCTCTAATCTTGGAAACAAACAAACAAAACTACTAATTTTTATATGTTGATTTTGTATCCTGCAACTTTACTGAATTTGTTAAACAAGTCTGTTAGCTTTTTGATAGAATCTATGGGTCTATATAAATATGACATTATATAAGGAAAGAGAGACAATTTGACTTCTTTTCTGATTTGGATTTTTTTTCTTTTTTTTTTTGTTTTAATAATTTCAATTTTTATTATAAATTATAGGGTACACATGCAGGTTTATTACATAGGCAAATTGCATGATGCTGAAGCTTGGAGTCCCAGTGATTTCATCTCCCAGAAAGTAAGCATAGTACCCAACAGATAGTTCTTCAGTCTACACTCCTGTCCCACCCTCCACTGTCTAGTGGTCCCCAGTGTCTATTGTTGCTATCTTTACATTCATGTGTATTCAATGTTTAGCTCCTACTTATAAGTGAGAACATGCAGTATTTGGTTTGCTGTTCTTATGTTAATTCACTTAGGATAATGGTCTCCAACTCCATCCATGTTACTGCAAAGGACATGATTTCATTCTTTTTAAAGGACATGATTTCATTCTTTTTATGGCTGTGTAATATTCCATGGTGTATATGTACCACATTTTCTTTATCCAATCTACCTTTGATGGGTACCTGAGTTGATTCCATTTCTTTGTTATAATGAATAGTAGTGCAATGAACATATAGGTGCTTGTGTCTTTTTGATAGAATGAATTATTTTTCTTTAGGTATATACCCAAGAAGTGAGATTGCTGGGTCAAATGGCAATCCCATTTCTTTTTTTTTTTTTAATTTATTTATTATTATTATACTTTAAGTTGTAGGGTACATGTGCATAACGTGCAGGTTTGTTACATATGTATACTTGTGCCATGTTGGTGTGCTGCACCCATCAACTCGTCATTTACATCAGGTATAACTCCCAATGCAATCCCTCCCCCCTCCCCCCCCTCCCCCCCTCCCCCCTCCCCATGATAGGCCCCTGTGTGTGATGTTCCCCTTCCTGAGTCCAAGTGATCTCATTGTTCAGTTCCCACCTATGAGTGAGAACATGCGGTGTTTGGTTTTCTGTTCTTGTGATAGTTTGCTAAGAATGATGGTTTCCAGCAGCATGCTCATCATCACTGGCCATCGGAGAAATGCAAATCAAAACCACAATGAGATACCATCTCACACCAGTTAGAATGGCGATCATTCAAAAGTCAGGAAACAACAGGTGCTGGAGAGGATGTGGAGAAATAGGAACACTTTTACACTGTTGGTGGGATTGTAAACTAGTTCAACCATTATGGAAAACAGTATGGCGATTCCTCAAGGATCTAGAACTAGATGTACCATACGACCCAGCCATCCTATTACTGGGTATATACCCAAAGGATTATAAATTATGCTGCTATAAAGACACATGCACACGTATGTTTATTGCAGCACTATTCACAATAGCAAAGACTTGGAATCAACCCAAATGTCCATCAGTGACAGATTGGATTAAGAAAATGTGGCACATATACACCATGGAATACTATGCAGCCATCAAAAAGGATGAGTTTGTGTCCTTTGTAGTGACATGGATGCAGCTGGATTTTTTTTTCTTTTTTTCTTATCTATTTCATCTGGCTAGGAATTACAACAATATGTTGTAGAGTAATGGTGAAAGTGGGCATCCTTGTCTGGTTCAAGCCCTTAGAGGAAAAGCTTTGAGGTTTATTTTTTCCCATTCTGTATGATGTTAGCTGTGCATTAGTCATACATGGTTTTTAATGTTGTGGGAAGTTTCTTCTATACCTAATTTGTTGAGAGTTTTTAAATAAACCATGTTGAATTATATAAAGTTCTTCTTATATTTAGATGATCCTATGTGTTTTCTCCTTACTTTTGTTGATGTGATATGTCACATTTGTAGATTTACATATGTTGAACTATCCTTGTACCCCTGGAAAAAATAGCACTTAATTATGATTAATTAATCATAATTAATTAATCATAATTGTCTTTTTTGATGTTGTTGGATTTTATTTGCTAGTGTTTTGATGAGAATTTTTGCAACTTTTGACGTGCATTGTCTTTTTTGATGTGTTGTTGGATTTTATTAGCTAGTGTTTTGATGAGAATTTTTGCAACTTTGTTTATCAGGAATAACGGACTGTAGTTTTCTTGCGGTGTCTTTGTTTAGTTCTGATATTACGGTAATGCTGGCATTGTAAAATGAATGAAGGGGAATTTCCTTCTCTTCAATTTTTTGAATAGTTTGAGGATAGTCAGCACTAGCTTTTCTTAAGTGATGATGGTATTCAGCAGTAAAGCTGTCCATTCCTAGATTTTTCTTTGTTGAAAGACATTTCATTATTTATTCAATCTCATTACATGTTCTTGGTCTGTTTAGGTTTCCTATTTATTTTTAGATAAATCTTTGTATGTGACCTGTGTTCAGGAATTTTTGCATTTTATCTAACTTTTCAATTTGTTTATAATGGTATATACAGGTTTTTGTATTTATGTGGTATTATTCTAATGCCTAGTTTTTCATTTAAAATTTAATTCATTTAGGACTTTTTTTGTTTTTTCTAAGTTTAGCTACTGGTTTGTCAATTCTGCTTATTTTTCAAAAAAAAAAAAAAAAAACCTTAAAATCTATTTCATTTCATTGATATTACTTTTTCCCTTTTTAAGATCTTTGATCATAATTATTTCTTTTCTTCTACTATTCTTTTTTATTATTATTATAGTTTAAGTTCTAGGGTACATATGCATAATGTGCAGGTTTGTTACATATGTATACTTGTGCCTTGTTGGTGTGCTGCACCCATCAACTCCTCAGCACCCATCAACTCGTAATTTACATCAGGTATAACTCCCAATGAAATCCCTCCCCCCACCCCCCCTCCCCATGATAGGCCCTGGTGTGTGATGTTCCCCTTCCCAAGTCCAAATGATCTCATTGTTCAGTTCCCACCTATGAGTGAGAACATGCGGTGTTTGGTTTTCTGTTCTTGTGATAGTTTGCTAAGAATGATGGTTTCCAGCTGCATCCATGTCCCTACAAAGGACACAAACTCATCCTTTTTGATGGCTGCATAGTATTCCATGGTGTATATGTGCCACATTTTCTTAATCCAGTCTGTCACTGATGGACATTTGGGTTGATTCCAAGTCTTTGCTATTGTGAATAGTGCCACAATAAACATACGTGTGCATGTGTCTTTATAGCAACATGATTTATAATCCTTTGGGTATATACCCAGTAATGGGATGGCTGGGTCATATGGTACATCTAGTTCTAGATCCTTGAGGAATCGCCATACTGTTTTCCATAATGGTTGAACTAGTTTACAATCCCACCAACAGTGTAAAAGTGTTCCTATTTCTCCACAGCCTCTCCAGCACCTGTTGTTTCCTGACTTTTGAATGATCGCCATTCTAACTGGTGTGAGATGGTATCTCATTGTGGTTTTGATTTGCATTTCTCTGATGGCCAGTGATGATGAGCATTTTTTCCTGTGTCTGTTGGCTGTATGAATGTCTTCTTTTGAGAAATGTCTGTTCATATCCTTTGCCCACTTTTTGATGGGGCTGTTTGTTTTTTTCTTGTAAATTTGTTTGAGTTCTTTGTAGGTTCTGGATATGAGCCCTTTGTCAGATGAGTAGATTGCAAAAATTTTCTCCCATTCTGTAGGTTGCCTGTTCACTCTGATGGTAGTTTCTTTTGCTGTGCAGAAGCTCTTTAGTCTAATTAGATCCCATTTGTCAATTTTGGCTTTTGTTGCCGTTGCTTTTGGTGTTTTAGACATGAAGTCCTTGCCCATGCCTATGTCCTGAATGGTATTACCTAGGTTTTCTTCTAGGGTTTTTATGGTATTAGGTCTAACATTTAAGTCTCTAATCCATCTTGAATTAATTTTCTTATAAGGAGTAAGGAAAGGATCCAGTTTCAGCTTTCTACTTATGGCTAGCCAATTTTCCCAGCACCATTTATTAAATAGGGAATCTTTTCCCCATTTCTTGTTTTTCTCAGGATTATCAAAGATCAGATGGCTGTAGTTGTGTGGTATTGTTTCTGAGGACTCTGTTCTGTTCCATTGGTCTATATCTCTGTTTTGATACCAGTACCATGCTGTTTTGGTTACTCTAGCCTTGTAGTATAGTTTGAAGTCAGGTAGCGTGATGCTTCCAGCTTTGTTCTTTTGACTTAGGATCGTCTTGGAGATGCAGGCTCTTTTTTGGTTTCATATGAACTTTAAAGCAGTTTTTTCCAATTCTGTGAAGAAACTCATTGGTAGCTTGATGGGAATGGCATTGAATCTATAAATTACCTTGGGCAGTATGGCCAGTTTCATGATATTGATTCTTCCTATCCATGAGCAAGGTATGTTCTTCCATTTGTTTGTGTCCTCTTTTATTTCACTGAGCAGTGGTTTGTAGTTCTCCTTGAAGAGGTTCTTTACATCCCTTGTAAGTTGGATTCCTAGGTATTTTATTCTCTTTGAAGCAATTGTGAATGGAAGTTCATTCATGATTTGGCTCTCTGTTTGTCTGTTACTGGTGTATAAGAATGCTTGTGATTTTTGCACATTAATTTTGTATCCTGAGACTTTGCTGAAGTTTCTTATCAGCTTAAGGAGCTTTTGGGCTGAGATGATGGGATTTTCTAAATATACAATCATGTCATCTGCAAACAGGGACAATTTGACTTCTTCTTTTCCTAACTGAATACCCCTTGTTTCTTTCTCTTGCCTGATTGCCTTAGCCAGAACTTCCAACACTATGTTGAATAGGAGTGGTGAGAGAGGGCATCCCTGTCTTGTGCCAGTTTTCAAAGGGAATGCTTCCACTTTTTGCCCATTCAGTATGATATTGGCTGTGCGTTTGCCCAAAATTGCTCTTATTATTTTGAGATATGTTCCATCAATACCGAATCTATTGAGAGTTTTTAGCATGAAGGGCTGTTGAATTTTTCAAAGGCCTTTTCTGTATCTATTGAGATAATCATGTGGTTTTTGTCTTTGGTTCTGTTTATATTCTGGATTACGTTTATTGATTTACACATGTTGAAGCAGCCTTGCATCCCAGGGATGAAGCCCACTTGATCATGGTGGATAAGCTTTTTGATGTGCTGCTGGATCTGGTTTGCCAATATTTTATTGAGGATTTTTACATCGATGTTTATCAGGGATATTGGTCTAAAATTCTCTTTTTTTGTTGTGTCTCTGCCAGGCTTTGGTATCAGGATGATGTTGGCCTCATAAAATGAGTTAGGGAGGATTCCCTCTTTTTCTATTGATTAGAATAGTTTCAGAATGAATGGTACCTGCTCCTCCTTGTACCTCTGGTAGAACTCAGCTGTGAATCCATCTGGTCCTGGACTTTTTTTGGTTCGTAGGCTATTAATTATTGCCTCAATTTCAGAGCCTGCTATTGTTCTATTCAGGGATTCAGCTTCTTCCTGGTTTAGTCTTGGGAGATTGTTAGTGTCCAGGAAATTATTCGTTTCTTCTAGATTTTCTTGTTTATTTGCATAGAGGTGTTTATAGTATTCTCTGATGGTAGTTTGTATTTCTCTGGGGTAGGTGGTGATATCCCCTTTATCATTTTTTATGGCGTCTATTTGATTCTTCTCTCTTTTCTTCTTTATTAGTCTTGCTAGTGGTCTGTCAATTTTGTTGATCTTTTCCAAAAACCAACTCCTGTATTCATTGATTTTTTGGAGGGTTTTTTGTGTCTCTATCTCCTTCAGTTCTGCCCTGATCTTAGATATTTCTTGCCTTCTGCTAACTTTTGAATGTGTTTGCTCTTGCTTCTCTAGTTCTTTTAATTGTGATGTTAGAGCGTCAATTTTAGATCTTTCCAGCTTTCTCTTGTGGGCATTTAGTGCTATAAATTTCCCTCTACACACTGCTTTAAATGTGTCCCAGAGATTCTGGTATGTTGTATCTTTGTTCTCATTGGTTTCAAAGAACATCTTTATTTCTGCGTTCATTTCGTTATGTACCTGGTAGTCACTCAGGAGCAGGTTATTCAGTTTCCATGTAGTTGCGTGGTTTTGATTGAGTTTCTTAGTGCTGAGTTCTAGTTTGATTGCACTGTGGTCTGAGAGACAGTTTGTTATAATTTCTGTTCTTGTACATTTTCTGAGGAGTGCTTTACTTCCAACTATGTGGTCAATTTTGGAATAAGTGTGATGTGGTCCTGAGAAGAATGTATATTCTGTTGATTTGGGGTGGAGAGTTCTATAGATGTCGATTAGGTCTGCTGGCTGCAGAGGTGAGTTGAATTCCTGGATATTCTTGTTAACTTTCTGTCTTGTTGATCTGTCTAATGTTGACAGTGGGGTGTTAAAGTCTCCCATTATTATTGTATGGTAGTCTAAGTCTCTTTGTAAGTCTCTAAGGACTTGCTTTATGAATCTGGGTGCTCCTCTTCTACTATTCTTGAATTGTGCTTGCTTAATATTTTTAGTGTCAAAAAATATTTTATTAAGTTGGTGCAAAAGTAATTGCAGTTTTCTTGCCATTATATTTTATTTATTTTTTTAAGTTTCAGGATACATATGCAGGATGTGCAGGTTTGTTACAATAGGTAAATGTTTTTCATGGTAATTTACTGCACCCAACAACCCTTCACTTAGGTATTAAGCCCGGCATACTTTAGCTCTTTTCCCGAAGGATCTTCCCCCTCTGCATTCCCAACAGGGCCAAGTGTGCGTTATTCCCCTCCCTGAGGATAATGGCTTCCAGCTTCATCCATGTCCCTGCAAATGACATGGTCTCATTCCTTTTTATGGCTACGTCCTATTCCATGGTGTATATGTACCACATTTTCTTTGTCCAGTCTATCATTGATGGGCATGTGGGTTGAATCCAAGTCTTTGCTACTGTGAATAGTGCTGCAATGAACATATGTGTGCATTTATCTTTATAATAGAAAAAAAAATGTTCATTTGGGTATAGACCCACTAATGGGATTGCTGGGTCCAGTGGTATTTCTGGTTCTAAATCTTTGAGAATTCACCACACTGTCTTCCACAGTGGTTGAACTAGTTTACATTCCTTCCAACAGTATAAAATTGTTCCTATTTCTCCACAACCTTGCCAGCATCTGTTCTTTCTTGACCTGTTAATAACCACCATTCTGACTGGCATGAGATGGTATCTCACTGTAGTTTTGATTTGCATTTCTCTAATGATCAGTGATGTTGAGCTTTTTTTATGTTTGTTGGCTGCACATATGTCTTCTTTTGAAAAGTGTCTGTTCATTTCCTTTGCCCACTTTTTAATGTGTTTTTTTTCCTTGTAAATTTGCTTAAGTTCCTGGTAGATTCTGGATATTAGATCATTGTCAGATAGACAGATTGCAACAATTTTCTCCCATTCCGTAGGTTGTCTGTTCACTCCGATGATAGTTTATTTTGCTGTGCAGATCTTTAGTTTAGTTAGATCCCATTTGTCAATTTTGACTTTTGTTGCAATTGCTTTTGGTGATGTCATCATAAAATCTTTGCCCATGCCTATGTCCTGAATGGTATTTCCTAGATTTTCTCCTAGGGTTTTTGTAGTTTTGAGTTTTACATTTAAGTCTTTAATTCATCTTGAGTTAATTTTTGTGTGAGATATAAAAAAGGGGTCCAGTTTCAATTTTCTGTATATGAATAGCCTGTTCTCCCAGAATTGGTTATTAAATAGGGAATCCTTTTCCCATTGCTTTTTATTTATTTTTTTTTTTGGTCAGGTTTTTCAAAAAAATGGTTGTAGATGTGTGGTTTTATTTCTGAGTTTTCTATTTTGTTCCATTGCTGTTTGTGCCTGTTTTTGTACCAGTATCATGCTGTTTTGGTTAGTGTAGCCCTGTAGTTTAGTTTGAAGTTGGGTAGCGCAATGCATCTAGCTTTGTCCTTTTTGCTTAGGATTGTCCTGCTTGCTGTTATTTTTAATGGCAAAAATCGCAATTACTTTTGCATCAACATAATGCTTTATTTGTACTGTTGTTTCATGATAGAGTTTTTTTGCTTTATTTTCTTATATAATTATTCATTTGTTTACTTTGGATTCAGGAATACACGTGCAAATTTGTTACTTGGACATATTGCACGATGGTAAGATTTGAGCTCCTATTAGACCCATCATGCAGATATTGAACATATTACCCAATAGGCAAATTTTCAATGCTTGCCTATTTCTTCCTTTTCCCCTTCTGGAGTCCTCAGTGTATATTATTCCCATCTCTCTGTAATGTTCTCTTTAGCTCATCCATGTTGACATTAATGACAGGATGTCTTTCTTCTCAATGGCTGAATAGTATTCCATTACATATATGTAGCACGTTTTATTTATCCATTCATTTGTTGTTGAACACTTAGGTTGATTTTACATGTTGGTTATTGTGAATAGTGTTGTAATAAACATGAAATTGCAGATATCTCTTTAACACACTCATTTCCTTTCCTTTGAATAGTTACCCAGTAGTAAGAGTAGTGTGGTTGCTGCATCATATGGTAGATTTAGTTATAGTTTTTTGAGCAATCTTAATATTGTGTTTCATAATAATGGCACTAACACTTATGTTCCCACTAATAGTGTATAAAAGTTCCTCTTTCTCCACAACCTCATCAGCATTTATTATTTTGTCTTTTTAATAATATTCATTCTAAAGGAGTAGTATATTTCATTGTGGTTTTTACTTTCTTGCTCTTCATTATTAGGGATGTTAAGCCTTTTTTTCATATACATGTTGGCAATTTGTAAGTATTTATTTTGATTTTTGTATATAGTGAAATTGGGGCCTAGATTTATTCTACTGCATATAAATACTCACTTTATCTAGCACCATTTATTGAAGAGACTGTTCTTTCCTCAATTTACATTTTAGGTGCTTTTGCCAAAAATGAGTTGCCAATGATTTCATTGATTTATATCTGAGTTCTCTATTCTTTTCCATTGTTTTATGTATCTGATTTTATGCCAGGTCCATTGTGTTTTCGTTACTATAGCTTTGTGATATATTTTGATGTCAGGTAGTGTAGTGCCTGTAGCTTTTTATCTCTCAGTATTGTTTTGGCCTTTTGTAGTATTTTGTGGTGCCATAACAATTTTACTTTTTTTTTTTCTGTTTCTGTGAAGAATTTTTTTGGTATTTGCATTAAATCTGTGGATCATTTTTGGTATATACTCATTTTCATAATACTAATTCTTCCAATCAATCATCATGAAATTCCCTTTTACTATTTTTTCTTAAATTACTTTCATCAGTGTTTTATAGTAGTTATTGCAAAGTTTTCTCACCTCTTTGGTTAAATTTATTTCTTGATATATTCATTTGTTGTTGTTATTATAAATGCGTTTGCTTTCTTTATTGCTTTTTTCTACTAGTTTATTGTTACTGTATAGAAATGTTATAGATTTTTATATGTTGATTTCATATCTTGTGATTTCACCTAATTTGTTAATTAGTTTTACGTGTTGTGTTATGGAACTTTTAGGGTTTTTTTTTACATTTGATATTATGTCATCTGCCAACAAGGACAATTTGAATTCCCTCTTTCCAATTTGAATGCTTTTTATTCATTTCTGTTGCCTAATTGCTCTGTGTAGGACTTCAAATATTTTTGTTTAATAAAGGCGTAAAAGCGGATATTTTTGTGTTCTTCCTGATATTAGAGGAAAGCTTTCAGCTTTGCCTCACACAGTATGTTGTTAGATGTCTGCTTGTGAAAATTTGTCCTGTATAGTATTGAGGTGGCCTTCCTTCTATACCTACTTTATTTTTTATCTGAAGAATGCCGCATGTTATCAAATACTTCCTCTTTGTCTATTGAGGTGATTATATAATGTGTGTTCTACATTCTGCTTACGTGATGTATCACATTTATTGATTTGTGTATGTTAAACCATCTTTTCACCTCTGGGATAAACTCACCTGATTATTGTGAATGATCTTTTTAATGTGCTTCTCAATTCAGTTGTCGAAGATTTTTGCATCTATATTCAACAGGGACATTAGACTACAGTTTTCATTGTTGTGTTCTTTCTGGCTTTGGTATCAGTATAATGCTGGTCTCATAGAATTAGTTTGGGTGAATTTCCTCCTTATTTAATTTTTTAAAGAATTTTGAGAAAAGTTAATACTGTTTTCCTTAAAATGATTGGCAGGATTCACTAGTGAAACTGTCAGTTCCTGGACTTTTCTTTAACAGGAGATTTTTTTTCTTATTATTTTAATCTCCTCACTCATAATTGTATGCTCAGGCTTTCTATTTTTCCTTGGTTCAATCTTGATAGCTTTTTGTGTCCAGAAATTTATTTTTTCTGGTTTTCTAATTTGTTCTCTTAATTTATCTCAGATTATTCTAATGAGGATATTCTTGTATTCTCTTACAGTTGTTTGTAATAGACTCTAATGATCTTTTTTTTTTTTTTTTTTTTTTTTTTTGATGGAGTCTCGCTCTGTCACCCAGGCTGGAGTGCAGTGGTGAGATCTCGGCTCGCTGCAAGCTCCACCTCCTGGGTTCACGCCATTCTCCTCCCTCAGCCTCCCAAGTAGCTGGGACTACAGGCACCCACCACCATTCCTGGCTAATCGGTTTTTTTTTTTGTTTTTTGTTTTTTTTTGTATTTTTTGGTAGAGACGGGATTTCACCATGTTAGCCATGATGGTCTCGATCTCCTGACCTCATGATCCACCCGCCTTGGCCTCCCAAAGTGCTGGGATTACAGGCATGAGCCACCACACCCGACATCGAATGATCCTTTTAATTTTTGTGGTATCAAGTGTAAGGTCTTCTTTTTCTATTTCTGATTTTATTTATTTCCTGATTAGTCTAGTTTATGCTTTGTCAATTTTGTTTTATTTTTTTTAAAAACAGCTTTTTGTTTCATTGATTTTGTTATTGCTATTTCAGTGTCAATTTTGTTTATTTTTGTCTATTTTAAAATTTTTATTTTCTTGACCAAGAAGCAGCTTCTCCACTCCTTCTGGAATCTCCACCTGGTTTAGCCACTTGCCTCCACTCCTGCCTCCACCATGTTCATCAGGGTGAACCAGAAGTCCTACAAGGTGTCCACCTCTGACCCCTAGGTCTTCAGCAGCTGCTCCTACTCAGTTGGGTTTGGTGCCCACATCAGCTCCTTTAGCTTCTCCGGAGTGGGCAGCAGCGGCTTCCAGGGTGGCCTGGGCAGAGGCTATGGTGGGGCCAGCAGCATGGAAGGCATCACCACCGTAATGGTCAACCAGAGCCTGCTGAGTCCCATTAACCTGGAGATGGACCCCAACATCCAGGCTATGTGCACCCAGGAGAAGGAGCAGATCAAGACCGTCAACAAGTTTGCCTCTTTCATCGACAAGGTGCAGTTCCTGGAGCAGCAGAACAGGATGCTGGAGAACAAGTGGAGTCTCCTGCAACAGCAGAAGATGACTCAGAGCAACCTAGACAACATGTTCGAGAGCTACATCAACAACCTTAGGTGACAGCTGAAGACTCTGGGCCAGAAGAAGCTGTAGTTGGAGGTAGAGCTTGGCAACATGCAGGAGCTTGTGGAGGACTTCAAGAACAAATATGAGGATGAGATCGATAAGCATACAGAGATGGAGAATGAATTTGTCCTCATCAAGAAGGATGTGGATGAAGCTTACATGAGCAAGGTAGAGCTGGAGTCTCACCTGGAAGGGCTGACTGATGAGATCAACTTCCTCAGGAAGCTGTATGAACAGGAGATCAGGCAGCTGCAGTCCCAGATCATGGACATGCCTGTGGTGCTGTCCATGGACAACAGCTACTCCCTGGACATGGACAGCATCATTGCTGAGGTCAAGGTGCAGTACGAGGAGATCACTAACCACAGCTGGGCTGAGGCTGAGAGAATGTACCAGATCAAGTATGAGGAACTGCAGACACTGGCTGGGGAGCATGAGGATGACCTACGTAGTACAAAGACTGAGATCTCCACCATAAACCGGAACATCAGCTGGCTCCAGGCTGAGACTGAGGGCCTCAAAGGCCAGAGGGCTTCTCTGGAGGCCACCTTAGCAGATGCGGAACAGCGTGGGGAGCTGGCCATTAAGGATGCCAAGGCCAAGCTATCCGAGCTGGAGGCCGCCCTGCAGCAGGCCAAGCAGGACACAGTGCTGCAGCTGCGTGAGTACCAGGAGTTGATAAACTTCAAACTGGCCCAGGACATCGATATTGCCACCTACAGGAAGCTGCTGGAGGGCGAGGGGAGCCGGCTGGAGTCTGGGATGCAGAACATGAGTATCCATATGAAGACCACCAGTGGCTATGCAGGTGGTCTAAGCTTCGCCTATAGGGGCCTCACAAGCCCAGCCTCAGCTACAGCCTGGGCTCCAACTTTGGCTCTGGTGCTGGCTCCAGCTCCTTCAGCCACATCAGCTCCACCAAGGCCGTGATTGCGAAGATTGAGACCCGGGATGGGAAGCTGGTGTCCGAGTCCTCTGACGTCCTGCCCAAGTGAACAGCAGCGGCAGCCACTCCCAGCCTGCCCCTCCTGCCGCTGCCCTAGAACTTGGAGGCAGGCTGCTGTGCAGGGAAGCACAGGGAACACGAGACCCACCTGAGCCTCAACCCTAGCATTCAGCCCACCCTCGGGGGAGGTTGCGGCCTGGGGACCCCCCTTGCCTATGCCTCAAGCTACAAAACAATTCAATGGATTTCTTTCTTTCTTTCTTTCTTTCTTTCTTTCTTTCTTTCTTTCTTTCTTTCTTTCTTTCTTTCTTTCTTTCTTTCTTTCTTTCTTTCTTTCTCTTTCTTTCTTTCTTACTTTCTTTCTATTTCTTTCTTTCTTTCTTTCTTTTTTCTTTCTTCCTTCTTTCTCTCTTTCTTCTTTTTCTTTTTTCTATTTTTCTTTTTTTTTCTCATTTTTACATTAACTAATTTAATTTATCCAGTAGCCCTATAAAGATGATAGAATGTAATCTCCATTTCTCCAATGAAGACAGGAGAGCCTGGATAATTAGGCAAGAACACACAACTAGAAGACGGAAGAGCCAAGATTCAACTCAGCGGCCACATAGGACACCATGAGGCCATTCTGTCTCTCAGTAAAGGATGACAGTATATGACCCGGATTTTTTTTTTTTTTTTTTTCTCTGAAGTAACACAGATTAGCTTTCATCATGAACATGTATAACTGGTGCTTGGGCTTTTCAGAAATCCTAATTACAAATATCTGTATTCTTATTGTGTTTATTATTCAAAGTGTCAAACATCTAACATCTAGGTAGGTGAGTTATTAGTTATATATTACATTGCTGTTATGTAGGTGAGTTATTTAGAGATTTTTGCTAAGCACCTCAGCCTTTAGAGAATTTTGCTAAGCACTTTGACTTTTTTTGGCTAAATTTTTATATAATATAAAAATTTCCTTTTTTAAAATAAAGAGTCGGCTGGGCGCGGTGGCTCACTCCTGTAATCCCAGCACTTTGGGAGGCCGAGGAAGGTGGATCACGAGGTCGGGAGATTAAGACCATCCTAGCTAACATGGTGAAACCCTATCTCTACTAAAAATATAAAAAATTGGCCGGGCACGGTGGCGAGCACCTGTAGTCCCAGCTACTGGGGAGGCTGAGGCAGGAGAATGGAGTCAACCCAGGAGGAGGAGCTTGCAGTGAGCTGAGATCGTGCCACTGCACACCAGCCTGGGTGATAGAGTGAGACTGTGTCTCAGAAAAATAAATAAAATAAAATAAAATAAAATAAAATGTTATGGTTCTTGAGTCATTTGTTGTGATTATACTATTAATCTAGCATGTTGTGTTGATGTGAAAAAATATTTAACCGAACAATGTATTAGGTAAAATTTATTTTCTCAGGGATAGTGGTTTTTAAAATTTTTATTGACATTAGCATATTTTGGGTTGCAAACAGAATGATACTTATCGTTGTTAAAAGCCCACAATTCTGATATAAGCCCAAACGATTATTGTACATTAGAGTAGAAATGAGAGGGTGGGATGATTTGTACATAAAACACTAATGATATACAATTATTCACTCACAACGGGCATGCTTTGTCTTTCTGTATATTCATTCATCATCAAGAATTATCTGTATCATCACAGCACTTCAGACTTTTAGTACTCAAGTAATTTATGATGCTTAGAATTACATGCATTGGCAGACTATTTTTATAACTTTTAAACAGATGGTTTTATATCAGAGATTTTTATAAAGACAGGGAACAAATAGAAGTAAGGTTTTCATGGCCAAATTGTCTTTTGCTGTATGAATTTCTGCCAAATCAAGCATATTGAATGTATTTCTCTCTGAAATTATATTTCACAACTTGTAAATGTGTGTATGTCAATTTATTCATTTTTTTTCAAATGAAACAATAATTTTATTTTTAAACTTTTAAATTTTTGTCAAATTTAAACATTCACATGGTTTAAATTTTCAAAAATATTTGTAGGACTTACAATGATAAATGTCAGTCTCCCATTTCACTCTTCTTACCACCTGATTCTCCCTTTTCAGATGTAATCACTTTTCATGCATTTAACTTTTTCTACTGACATGTCTCCTTTTTTTTTTTTTTTGAAGTTCTAACTATTTTTTTTATTTATTTATTATTATTATTATACTTTAAGTTCTAGGGTACATGTGCATAACATGCAGGTTTGTTACAATGTATACTTGTGCCATGTTGCTGTGCTGCACCCATCAACTCGTCAGCACCCATCAACTTGTCATTTACATCAGGTATAACTTCCAATGCAATCCCTCCCCCCTCCCCCCTCCCCATGATAGGCCCCGGTGTGTGATGTTCCCCTTCCCGAGTCCAAGTGATCTCATTGTTCAGTTCCCACCTATGAATGAGAACATGCGGTGTTTGGTTTTCTGTTCTTGTGATAGTTTGCTAAGAATGATGGTTTCCAGCTGCATCCATGTCCCTACAAAGGACACAAACTCATCCTTTTTGATGGCTGCATAGTATTCCATGGTGTATATGTGCCACAGTTTCTTAATCCAGTCTGTCACTGATGGACATTGGGGTTGATTCTAAGTCTTTGCTATTGTGAATAGTGCCACAATAAACATACGTGTGCATGTGTCTTTACAGCAGCATGATTTATAATCCTTTGGGTATATCCCCCGTAATGGGATGACTGGGTCATATGGTACATCTAGTTCTAGATCCTTGAGGAATCGCCATACTGTTTTCCATAATGGTTGAACTAGTTTGCAATCCCACCAACAGTGTAAAAGTGTTCCTATTTCTCCACAGCCTCTCCAGCACCTGTTGTTTCCTGACTTTTGAATGCTCGCCATTCTAACTGGTGTGAGATGGCATCTCATTGTGGTTTTGATTTGCATTTCTCTGATGGTCAGTGATGATGAGCATTTTTTCCTGTGTCTGTTGGCTGTATGAATGTCTTCTTTTGAGAAATGTCTGTTCATATCCTTTGCCCACTTTTTGATGGGGTTGTTTGTTTTTTTCTTGTAAATTTGTTTGAGTTCTTTGTAGGTTCTGGATATGAGCCCTTTGTCAGATGAGTAGATTGCAAAAATTTTCTCCCATTCTGTAGGTTGCCTGTTCACTCTGATGGTAGTTTCTTTTGCTGTGCAGAAGCTCTTTAGTTTAATTAGATCCCATTTGTCAATTTTGGCTTTTGCTGCCGTTGCTTTTGGTGTTTTAGACATGAAGTCTTTGCCCATGCCTATGTCCTGAATGGTATTACCTAGGTTTTCCTCTAGGGTTTTTATGGTGTTATGTCTAACATTTAAGTCTCTATTCCATCTTGAATTAATTTTCTTATAAGGAGTAAGGAAAGGATCCAGTTTCAGCTTTCTACTTATGGCTAGCCAATTTTCCCAGCACCATTTATGAAATAGGGAATCCTTTCCCCATTTCTTGTTTCTCTCAGGTTTGTCAAAGATCAGATGGCTGTAGTTGTGTGGTATTATTTCTGAGGACTCTGTTCTGTTCCATTGGTCTATATCTCTGTTTTGATACCAGTACCATGCTGTTTTGGTTACTGTAGCCTTGTAGTATAGTTTGAAGTCAGGTAGCATGATGCCTCCAGCTTTGTTCTTTTGACTTAGGATTGTCTTGGAGATGCGGGCTCTTTTTCGGTTCCATATGAACTTTAAAGCAGTTTTTTTCCAATTCTGTGAAGAAACTCATTGGTAGCTTGATGGGGATGGCATTGAATCTATAAATAACCTTGGGCAGTATGGCCATTTTCACGATATTGATTCTTCCTATACATGAGCATGGTATGTTCTTCCATTTGTTTGTGTCCTCTTTTATTTCACTGAGCAGTGGTTTGTAGTTCTCCTTGAAGATGTCCTTTACATCCCTTGTCAGTTGGATTCCTAGGTATTTTATTCTCTTTGAAGCAATTGTGAATGGAAGTTCATTCCTGATTTGGCTCTCTGTTTGTCTCTTACTGGTGTATACGAATGCTTGTGATTTTTGCACATTAATTTTGTATCCTGAGACTTTGCTGAAGTTGCTTATCAGCCTAAGGATATTTTGGGCTGAGACAATGGGGTTGTCTAAATATACAATCATGTCATCTGCAAACAGAGACAATTTGACTTCTTCTTTTCCTAACTGAATACCCGTGATTTCTTTCTCTTGCCTGATTGCCCTAGCCAGAACTTCCAACACTATGTTGAATAGGAGTGGTGAGAGAGGGTATCCCTGTCTTGTGCCAGTTTTCAAAGGGAATTTTTCCAGTTTTTGCCCATTCAGTATGATATTGGCTGTGGGTTTGTCATAAATAGCTCTTATTATTTTGAGGTACGTTCCACCAATACCAAATTTATTGAGCGTTTTTACCATGAAGGGCTGCTGAATTTTGTCAAAAGCCTTTTCTGCATCTATTGAGATAATCATGTGGTTCTTGTCTTTGGTTCTGTTTATATGCTGGATTATGTTTATTGATTTGCGAATGTTGAACCAGCCTTGCATCCCAGGGATGAAGCCCACTTGATCATGGTGGATAAGCTTTTTGATGTGCTGCTGAATCCGGTTTGCCAGTATTTTATTGAGGATTTTTTGCATCGATGTTCATCAGGGATATTGGTCTAAAATTCTCTTTTTTTGTTGTGTCTGTGCCAGGCTTTGGTATCAGGATGATGTTGGCCTCATAAAATGAGTTAGGGAGGATTCCCTCTTTTTCTATTGATTGGAATAGTTTCAGAAGGAATGGTACCAGCTCCTCCTTGTACCTCTGGTAGAATTCAGCTGTGAATCCATCTGGTCCTGGACTTTTTTTGGTTGGTAGGCTATTAATTACTGCCTCAATTTCAGAGCCTGCTATTGGTCTATTCAGGGATTCAACTTCTTCCTGGTTTAGTCTTGGAAGAGTGTAAGTGTCCAGGAAATTATCCATTTCTTCTAGATTTTCTAGTTTATTTGCGTAGAGGTGTTTATTATATTCTCTGATGGTAGTTTGTATTTCTGTGGGGTCGGTGGTGATATCCCCTTTATCATTTTTAATTATGTCGATTTGATTCTTCTCTCTTTTCTTCTTTATTAGTCTTGCTAGTGGTCTGTCAATTTTGTTGATCTTTTCAAAAAACCAACTCCTGGATTCATTGATTTTTTGGAGGGTTTTTTGTGTCTCTATCTCCTTCAGTTCTGCCCTGATCTTAGATATTTCTTGCCTTCTGCTAGCTTTTGAATGCGTTTGCTCTTGCTTCTCTAGTTCTTTTAATTGTGATGTTAGAGTGTCAATTTTAGATCTTTCCTGCTTTCTCTTGCGAGCATTTAGTGCTATAAATTTCCCTCTACACACTGCTTTAAATGTGTCCCAGAGATTCTGGTATGGTGTATTCTATTTTCCTTTCTTTTTCTTTCTCTTTCTTTCTTTGTTTCTTTTCTTTCTCTTTCTTTCTTCCTTTCTTCTTTCTTTCTTTCTCTCTCTTTCTTTCTTTTCTTTTCTTTCCTTTCTCTTTCTTTCTTTCTTTCTTTCTTTCTTTCTTTCTTTCTTTCTTTTTTTCTTTCTTTCTTACTTTTTTCCAAAATAAAACCTCAGCTGGCTCAAAAAAAAAAAAATCTTTTCTTTTACTTATTTTGCATTTGATTCAATCCTAATTTTATAATTCCTTGACATGCAATATTAAATTGTGTATTTGAGGTTTTTTTACATTCATGTAGATGTTTATTACTATAAACCTCCTGCTTTACACTGCTTTTGTTGTATCCCATTTTTCTTGGTATGTCATGTTTTTTCATATCTTTAAGAGAATTTTAATTTTTTTCTACTTTATTCACTGATTCATTTGTTGCTCAGGAATATTTTATTTAATTTCCATGTATTTGTATAGTTTTGAATATTCCTTTTGTTATTAGTTTTTAGTTTTATTCAATTTTGTACTTGAAATTATTTCAATTCTTTAAAATTTGTGGAGGCTTGTTTTTGGCTCAACATGTAATCTATACTGGAGAATGTTTCATACACTGATGAGAATAATGTGTATTCTGTAGCTGTTGGATAAAAAATTTTGTTAATATCACCTAGGTCCATTTGGTTTAAAGGGCAGTTTAAATCTAATCTTTCTTTGTGTATTTTCTGCCCAGATGATTTGTCCAATGCTAATAGTTGAGTGCTAAGTTCTCCAGTCATTATTTGTATTTATTTACTTAGAGACAGGGTCTTACTCTGTAGCCCAGGCTGGAGTGCAGTGGCACAGTCATGGCTCACTGCAGTCTTGACTTCAGAGGCTCAAGTCATGCTCCAGCCTCAGCCTCCCAAATAGCTGGGCATACAGGTGTGCATAAATATGCTGAGCTTTTTTTTTTTTAAATTTTTTGTAAAGACATGGTCTCATTATTTTGCCCAGGCTTCCAATCATTATTGTAGTAAAATATCTTTCTCCATTTAGATCTAATAAGATCTAATAATGCATGCTTTATATAACTGGAAGTTCTGGTGTTGATTGCATATATATTTACCATTGTTATATCTGCTTTCTTAATTGATCACATTATTATATATATTAACTGTACTTATCTCTTTTTACAGTTTTTGCCTTAAAGTCTGTTTTATCTGATATAAACATAGCTATTGTTGCTTGCTTTTTATTTCTGTTGTGTGAAATATCTTTTTCCATCCCTTCACTTTTATTCTATGTGTGTCATTAAAGGTTCCTTTTTAGGCAGCTGATATTGTAGCCATGATTTTAGTTTTATTCATTTTTCCAGTCAGTATTATTAAGTGAGCAATTTAATCCATTTATATTTAATGCTGTGATGAAGATGACTTAATATTGTTATTTCATTGTCTTTTGGGTGTTTTGCATATCATTTATCCCTTTCTTCCTCTCTTATCATCATTGCAGTTTGGTGGTTTTCTGTAGTGGTAACATTTGCATCCTTTCTCTTTCTTATTTGTGTGTCTGTTCTACCAGTAACTTTCACACTTCTGTGTTTTTGTAATGGTACATATTGTCCTTTTGTTTCCAGATGTAAGACTCTCTCAAGAATTTTTTGTAAGGCAGACCTATTGGTGGAGAATGCCTTAGTTTTTGCTTATATGGGAAAGATTATCTTTCTCTTTTAATACTGCAGGATGTCCTGGCTGGGTATAGTATTCTTGGCTGACAGTTTTTTTTTTTCTTTCCACAGTCTGAATGTATTAACTTATTCTCTATTGGCTTTTAAGATTTCTGCCAAGAAATCTGAGATTATTCTAATGAGAATATTCTTGCATGTGATTGTTTTTTATCTTGCTGTTTTAATAATTATCTCTTAGTCTTTTGACTTCTGACAATTTGACCATAGTATTACCCCTGAGAACAGATTCTTGGGTTGAATATGTTTTGGAATCTTTGAGCTTCCTGGATCTAAATGTTTATATCTCCCTCACAACTTGGAAATTTTTCAGCTATTCACTTACTAAATGTGTTTTCTATGCCTTTTCCTATCCCTTCTTTTTCTGAAACTCCTGTCATACAAATAGTTGTTCACTAATGGTGTCGCATAAATTTTGCAGTCTCTCTTCACTCTTTTTTATTTTCAATTCTTTTTTTCCCTCTGACTAGGTAATTTCAAATAACCAACTTTGTAGTTCAAAGGTTCTTTTTTCTCATCTTGATCTTCCATTGAAGCTCTCCTTCCTGTTGTGATTTTATTTTGTTCATTAAATTCTTCAGATGTAAGATTTCTGTCTTCTTCTTTTTTATGGTATTTATTTTTTGAAAAATTTCCTGTTTATATTGTAAATTGTTTTCCTGATTTTGTTGAATTTTCTCACTGTACTTTCTTGCATCTTGTGAAATTACTTTATTATTAAGTAATTTAATAATACTCTGTCACCCAGGCTGGAGTGCAGTGGCCGGATCTCAGCTCACCGGTGAAATTACTTTAATATTCTTGTTTTGAGTTCTTTCTCTGGCAATTTGTAGATTTCCCTTTTATAGCAGTATGTTATTGGAGAGTAACAGTGTTTCTTTGTTGGTGTCTTATTTCTTGTTTTTTTTGTTTGTTTGTTTTTCTGTTTGTTTCTTGTGTGTTTGCATTGATGTTTGTGAAACTGATAGGACAATTGTATTTCCAAAATTTTAAAAGTGTCTTTCAGAGAGAAATAATTCCACATTTTGGGGGTTTTAGTGAGCCAGTAGGGAAGGGTGCAGTTACTCTGTTTAATGGTAGATTCATTGGTATACTCTTCATGCAGCTTCTTCAGCTGTGTTCAGTTTGACAATAACTGTGATTGCCTTGGTGGCTGGGGCTGTAGAAGTTTATAGCAGCAGCAGCAGCAGCAACAGCAGCAGCAGCATAGTTTGTTAATGTCCTTGTTGGTAAGAGCACTTGAGTTCCTCTTATCCTGTTTTTCCCCAAAATGAGGAGAATCAACCAAGTGATGGCAGCAGTCACTGCCATCGTGCTGGCTGCAGCAGGGAGGCATGGCTGAGGTTGCATACTCCATGGAGCCAGTGGAAGCCAAGGACCAGCGGTAGCTTTGCCCCTTCTGAGTTGGGATGGGAGCTCCCCAGGTTCAGCTGCAGCCACCCAAAGCATGGCTGCAAACCCAGGCACCTCACTCCATGAAGCAGGCAAAAAACCCCTGCCTCCTGGGTTAGGCTGCAGCTATCCAAGTTGTGGCTGCAGATCCAAGCCTCCCTGTGCTATTGGTGGGGCCCAGGAGTAGGCAGACTCTCTGCCCCTTGGGTTCAGGTCCATTTGTTCAACCCACAGCTGCAGACCTAGGTCTCCTACTCCACTAAGCAGGCAGGAGTTGGGATGAACAGAAGCCCCACCATTTCCCAGTTGGCAGGGTGGGAGCTACCCAGGTGCAGCTGCAGCTTTCATCCCAGATGCACAACCTGGTGAATCCTCATGGCCTGGAAAGGCCCCCACCCATGTTCCAAAAGGCTTGGGGGTATCTTCTCCTGCTGCTTGGTCTCTCTCTACTCCCAGGACCTGCTCTTATCTGAGTGTGGGGTTGAGGTCAAAACAGGGCACTGTCACAGCCTGGCAGGTGTGCACATGCTCAGGGAAGTATTGACATGCTGTCTCCCTGCCCTCTTGTCACCCTCCGGAATTTAGGCCCCAATGAGCATGAGATGGGAAGCTAAGTGGGAAGCTGAGGGGGGCTGGGCACTTGCCTGCAGGTGCCCCTTTGTGTCAGCAGCCTGGGCACCATGGGTGATTGCAGGAGGCAGACAGGCTCCTGAGTGGAAAGGGGAGGGTCTCCAGTGAAGACTCACCTTCAGGCCAGGCTGCCAGTCCTCTGGACCAGAGGGGGGACTTTATGGTGCTTTTTTTCTGGACCTGCCAGTGGCCACTGATGTACAAATGGGCATGCACTTCCTCCCTTCTGAGGTTCATAAATGCCCTAGGCTCAGCCTAAGCAGTGCAGAGGACTGAGAGGACAGAAAGGATGGAGAGACAATGGAATGATCAACTGCAGAGAGGAGCTACCCTCTCTACTGAGAACTTCAGAGAACTGCAGAGACATGGGGACTACGAGCTGCAGAGAGAAGCAACCCTCTCCAGGGTCTCCTCTTTGCTGAGAGCAGCAGATGTTGATTTGACCAGTAGCAGAGAGTATCTACCATCTCCAACGCCTCCTCTCTGCTGAAAGCTGAATACTTGATGGGATGATCTGCTTATAGAGAGGAGTTACACACTGTGGGTCTCCTCTGAGCTGTTCCAACACTTAAAAAACCTCCTCTTAGTCTTGTTTACCCTTCACTTGTCTGCATGCTTCAGTCTTCCTGGATGCAGACAAAAACTTGGGCCAAGGCACCACCAGCCACAGAGGATTGTGAGCAGAAAATTGACACCTTAAAGATCCTGTCACACAAGGGGACTCATTTTAGTGTCAGGTCTTACATGGCCTACAAGCTACTTCAGCAGTGCTTTATTCCAGGTGCAGTGATCAGAGCAGTCGTAAGGTTGGGATCCTAGGCTTGGGGTCTTCTGAACCTACTTTGGCACCTGGATGTTGGTTTGTAAGTTCTGTCTCTGTGGCATTATTAGATTTAGGTTGTCCACAGTGCCACAATCTGTAACTCTGAGGCACTTTTTAGCAGCTCAGGCCCAGGGGTGGATTGTAGCTGTGGATCTATTCCTAGGGGACAGAACACAAAATTCATGATACGTCAGAGATGAAGGGGCTCTCTGGAGGTTTGCACCTGGAAAGAAGTTTACTGCTTCAACTTGATAGCCTGATCTAACAAGGCTCAGTAGCAACTTGTTCCCCAGGGAATAAGGCACCATGTAGTGGTTACTCTCTATTTTTTATGAGAGTTATTATAAAAAAAAAAAAAGTGTTGAATTTTGCTCAATGCTTCTTTTCTGCACAAATTTATTTTAGAATGTGATTTAATTATTTAGCCTATTAATATTATTCTTAGTTTGCTAAGAATAATGGCCTCCACCTCCATCCATGTTTCTGCAAAGAACATTATCTCATTTCTTTTTATGGCTGCATAGTATTCCATGGTGTATATGTACCATATTTACTTTATCGAGGGTATCATTGCTGGGCATTTAGGTTGATTCCATGTGTTTACTCTTGTGAATAGTGCTGCAATGAGCATAAACTTGCATGCTTCTTTATAAGAGAATGATTTATATTCTTTTGGGTATATACCCAGAAATGGAATTTCTGGGTTGAATGGTATTTCTGCCTCTAGGTCTTTAAAACATCACCACACTATCTTCCAAAATGGTTGAACTAACTTACCCTGTCACCAACAGTGTAAAAAGCATTCGCTTTTATCCACAACCTCGCCAGCATTTGTTTTTTGACTTTTTAGTATAACCATTTGACTGGTGTGAGATGGTATCTCATTGTGACTTTGATTTGCTTTACTCTAATGATCAGTGATGTTAAACTTTTTTCATATGTTTTTTTGCCTCATGTGTGCCTTCTTTTGAGAAATGTTTGATCATGTTCTTTGCCTACATTTTAATGAAGTCCTTTTGTTCTTGTAAATTTGTATAAGTTCCTTACAGATGCTGGATATTAGACCTCTGTCTGATTGATAGATTGAAAAATTGTATGCATTCTGCAGATTGTCTATTTACTCTGCTGATAGTTTCTTTTGTTGTGCAGAAGCTCTTTAGTTTAATCAGATCCTATTTATCAATTTTTGCTTTTGACACAATTGCTTTTGGCATCTCTGTCATAAAATCTTTTCTTATGACTATGTAATAAATTATATTGTCTAGATTTTCTTCCAAGGTTTTTATAAATTTGGGTTTTACATTTAAGTCTTCAATTTGTCCCGAGTTGATTTTTGTGTATGGTGTAAGGAAGGGGTCCAGTGTCAATTTTCTGCATATGACTGGCTTGTTCTCCCAGTAGCATTTATTAAATAGGATATTCTTTTTGCATTGCTTGTTTTCATGAAGTTTGTCAAAGATCAGATGGTCGCAGTTGTGCAATCTCAATTCTGGGTTCTCTATTCTGTTTCATTGGTCTATGTATCTGTTCTTGTGCAAGTACCATGCTGTTTTAATTACTGTAATTTTGTAGTATAGTTTGAAGACAGGTAGTGTGATGCCTCTGTCTTTGTTCTTTATGCTTAGGATTGTCTTGGCTATTCGGGGTCTTCTTTCATATGAATTTAAAAATAGTTTTCTCTAATTCCGTGAAGAATATCAATGGTGGTTTACTGGGAATAGCATTGAATCTATAAATTGCTTTGAGCAATATGTCCATTTTCATGATATTGATTTTTCCTATCCATGAGCATGGGATGATTTCTCATTGGTTTGTGTTATCTCTGATATCTTTGAGCAGTGGTTTGTAGTTCTCCTTGAAAAGGTGATTCACTTCTCTTGTTAGCTGTATTCTTAGATATTTTATTCCTTTTGTTGCAATTATGAATGGGACTTCATTTGAGATTTGGCTCTCGGTTTGCCTGTTGGTGGTGTATAAAAATGACAACATATTTGCGCACCAACTTTGTATCCTGAGAGTTTTCTAAAGTTGCTTATCAGCTTAAGAAGCTTTTGGGTTGAGATCGCAGGGTTTTCTAGACATAGGATTATGCCATCTGCAATCAAAGATAGTTCAACTTCATCTCTTGCTATTTGAATACGCTTTATTTCTTTCTTATGCCTGATTGCACTAGCCAGAACTTCCAATAGTATGATGAATAGGAGTGTTGAGAGAGTGCAACCTTGTCTTGTGCCAGTTTTCAAGGGCAATTCTTCCAGCTTTTGACCATTCATTATGATATTGGTTGTGGGTTTGTCAAATATGGCTCTTATTGTTTTGACATATGTCCCTTCAGTACCTAGCTTATTGAAAGTTTTTAACATGAAGTCATGTTGAATTTTATCAAAGGCCTTTTCTGCATCTATTGAGATAATTATGTGGTTTATGTCTTTAGTTCTGTTCATGTAATGAATCATATTTATTGATTTGCACATGTTAAACCAACCTTGAATCCCAGGGATAAAGCCTACTTGATCGTGGTGGATAAACTTTTTGATGTGCTGGTAGATTCAGTTTGCCAGTATTTTAAATGAGGATTTTTGCATCAATGTTTTTCTTGGATATTGGACTGAAGTTTTCCTTTTTTGTTGTATCTCTGCCAGGTTTTAGTATCAGCATGATGCTGACCTCATAAAATGAGTTACAGAGGAGTCCCTCCTCCTCAATTTTTTGGAATAGTTTTAGTAAGTATGGTATCAGCTTTCCTATGTAATTCTGGTAGAGTTCAGTTGTGAATCCATCTGGTCCTGGGTTTTCTTTTTTTGGTTGGTATGCTATTTATTACTGCCTCAATTTCAGAGCTTGTTATTTGTCTATTCATGGATCCAATTTCTTCCTGGTTCAGTCTTTGGAGGGTGTATGTGTCCAGGAATATACCTATGTCTTCTAGATTTTCTAGCTTATGTATATAGAGGTATTTATAATGCTGTTTGATGGTAATTTGTCTTTCTGTGAGGTGAAAGGTAATATTCCCCTTATGATTTGTGATAGTGTTTATTTCAATCTTCTCTCTTTTTTTTATTAGTCTAGCTGGTGGTCTATTTTATTTTTCAAAAAAACAGCTCTGGATTCATTGATCTTTTGAAGGTTTTTTTTACGTCTCTGTCTTCTTCAGTTTAGTTCTGATTTTGATTATTTATTGTCTTCTGCAAACTAAGAACCTTTGTAAAATCAGGTGAGCAATCACTGTACCTGGTTCTAATTTCATATCGCTAAAAGAGGCACTGAAGAGATAGAAAAAGCAGACCTGGATCATTGATGCCACCCCTGTAGCTCGGGCATCAGCAGTGTGGTGCAGAGTGTCTCTGGGCACTGGGGGAGGTTTAACAGCAACAGTGAGGCACTGAACACAGTGTTGTCCTGTTAGACCAGAAAGGAAAACCAGAACCACCTCAGCTGAAGCCTGGTCATGTAGGAAGCATTTAAATTAGTCTTAGCCAGAGGTGAATCACCCAACAGTCCCAACTTGAGTGCCCACAAACCTCACCATCAAGAGCCAAAGTGCTTTCAAACTTTAAATAAACTTTAAAAGCAGTATAGGCCATGAGGATAGTAACTCATGGCGAGGTCTAGGAATGAACTAGGCCCACAGACAGTGGATTTGGTCATGGGGTCGGGGGAGCATGCAGCATACTGAGACCTGAGACACCAGTTGGGGCAGCCAAGGGAGTGCTGGCATTACCTCTCTCCTAGTCACAGGATGCACAGCTCAGGGCTCCAAAGCAGACCCCTACCTTCCTCCTGAAGAGAGGAGAGGGAAGAGTGGGAACAACTTTGTTTTGAATCTTGGATACCAGCTGAGCCACAGCTGGAAAGGACACCACTCACAATCATGAAGCCTCCATTCCAGGCCCTATTTCCCAGAAACCATTTCTAGAAACACGCTGGGCTGGAAGAAAACCAGCTACCTTGGAAGCAAGAACCCAGTCCTGCCAGCATTTATTACCTGCTAACTGAAGTACCCTGGGGCACTGCATAACCAGTAGTTATAACCAGGTACTACATCAAGGGCCTTGGTGAGCCTCTGAGACTTGCTGGCTTCAGGTGAGATTCAGCATATTACCAGCTCTGGTGGCTATGGGGAAAAACTCCTTTTGCAGGAAAGAAATAAAAAAAAATTAAAGGGGACTTTGTCTTGAACCATAAATACTGACACCACCACAGAGGGTAAAGCACCAAGCAAACTGTTGGGTTCCCAATTTCAGGACTTGACTCTCGGATGGCATTTATGGACCTGTACTGGGCCAGAGAGGATTCCTCTGCCCTAAAGGGTGAGTCCCAGCTAGGCAGCATTCATCATAAAGCTTCCTGGCCTGGGACTTAAGAAACCTTGAGCCTTAAGGGAACACTGATGGTAGTCTGGCAGTACTCCTCATGGCCAGGGCTGGCAGTGGCTACGGGAGAAAATCCCTCTGCCTTTGAAAGGGGTGGGAAGGACTGCATCTTGTGGTTTGAATGCCAGCTCAGCCACAATATGATAAAATACCAGGAAGACATCTAAAGTTTTGGACTGTAGTCCCTGACTTTTAGATGGCACTACTGAACTCACCCAAGGCCTGGGAACCTCATTTCCCTGAAGGAAAGAACGCAGGCTTAGTTGGCTTTGCCACTTGCTGATTACAGAGCCTCATGGCATTGAGAAAACATAGGCAGTAGCTAGAAAGTGGTTACAGGAGGCCTTGGATGAGACCCAGCACTGGGTTAGCTTAAGGTCTGATCCAGCAGGGTCCTAGTTGTGGTGGACACAAGGGTGCTGGTGTCACTTCACCTCCAGCTTTAAGTGGCTCAGAACAGGGACAGAAACTTAGTTTGTTTGGGAAAAAGTAAGGGTAAAGAACAAGAGTCTCTGCCTGGTAATCCAGATCATTCTCCTGGATATTGTCTGAGACCAACAATGTAGTAACTCTACCAGTTTGCAAAACCCACAGCTTGACTGAGAGTTTGGGATAACTTTAAAGCAGAAACAGCTTAAATCACAACACTCAAGTCTTTTCAAATATCTGGAAAGCCTTCCCAAGAAGGATGACTACAAATAAGCCCAGACAGTGAAGGCTACAATGAAAACTTAACTCTTCAATGCCTGGACACTGAAGAATATCTACTAGAATCAACATTATCCAGGAAGTTATGCCTTCACCAAATGAACTAAATAAAGCACCAGTGATCAATTCTAGAGAAACAGAGATACCTGATCATTCAGACAAAGAATTTAAAATAACTGTGTTTAGGAAACTCAAAGAAATTTGATACCACAGAATTAATTTAGAATTTTATCTGATAAATTTAACAAAGGTATTGAAATAACAGAAAAAAAATCGAGCAGAAATTCTGGAATGGAAAAATGAAATTGACATAAAGAAGAATGCATCCGAGTCCTTTGACAGCAGAATAAACTGAGAAAAAGAAAAAAAAATAGTGAACTCGAAGACAAGATATTTATAAATACACAGTCAGAGGAGACACACCAAAAAAAGAATAAAAAACAGTAAAGTACATCCACTAGATATAGAAAATCGTCTCGAAGAGGCAAATCTAAGAGTTGTTGGCTTTAAAATTGAGGTAAAGAAAGAGATAGGGATAGAAAGTGTATTCAAAGTGATAATAACAGATAACTTCCCAAACCTAGAGAAAAATATCAATATCCAAGTACATGAGGGTTAAAGAACATCAAGCAGACTTAACACAAACAAGACTACACCTTGACATTTAATAGTAAAACTTCCAAAGGTCAAGAAGAAAGAAAACATTCTAAAAGTAGCAAGAAAATGAAAATAACATAAAATGAAGCTCCAATATTTCTAGCAGCAGACTTTCAGTTGAAACTTTACAGGCCAGAAGAAAGTGGCATGAGATATTTAAAGTATTGAAAGAAAAGAAACTTGCCCCAGGATGCTATATTGAGTGAAAATATTCTTCAAATATAAAGCAAATATAAAGATCTTCTCAGATCACAAAAGTTGGGGAATTTCATTATACCAGACCCATCATACAAGAAATGTTAAAGGAAGTACTTTAATTAAAAAGAAAAAAACTACATTAATGAGCAACAAATAATTACCTGAAGGTACAGAACTCACTGGTAATAGTAAGTACACAGAAAAACACAGAATATAACTGTGGTGTGTAAAGTACTCTTATCCTAAGTAGAAAGACTAAATCAAAAATAATAACTACTACAACTTTTCAAAGCATATTGAGTGCAATAAGATATTGCAGCACTATTCACAATAGCAAAGACTTGGAATCAACCCAAATGTCCATCAGTGACAGACCGGATTAAGAAAATGTGGCACATATACACCATGGAATACTATGCAGCCATAAAAAAGGATGAGTTTGTGTCCTTTGTAGGGACATGGATGCAGCTGGAAACCATCATTCTTAGCAAACTATCACAAGAACAGAAAACCAAACACCGCATGTTCTCACTCATAGGTGGGAACTGAAGAATAAGATCACTTGGACTCAGGAAGGGGAACATCACACACCTGGGCCTATCATGGGGAGAGGGGAGGGGGGAGGGATTGCATTGGGAGTTATACCTGATGTAAATGACGAGTTGATGGGTGCAGCACACCAACATGGCACAAGTATACATATGTAACAAACCTGCACGTTATGCACATGTACCATACAACTTAAAGTATAATAATAATAAATAAATTAAAAAAAGAAAAAAAAAACAAAAAAAAACAAAACATTAAAAGTTATGCAAATAAAGTTAAAGTAATATTTTATTCATTTTCTTTTTGCTTGTTTTTGAAATTTGTTTATGCAAATAGTGTTAAGTAGTCATATTAAAATAATGGGTTATAAAGTAGTATTTGCAAATTTCATGGTAACTTCAAACTAAAATACATACAACGCAGATACAGAAAAAGAAAAGGTAAGAAATGCAATCATATCACCAGAGAAAATTATTTTCACTTGAAAATGGAGTCTTGGCCGGGCGTGGTGGCTCAAGCCTGTAATCCCAGCACTTTGGGAGGCCGAGACGGGCGGATCACGAGGTCAGGAGATCGAAACCATCCTGGCTAACACGGTGAAACCCCGTCTCTATTAAGAAATACAAAAAACTAGCCGGGCGAGGTGGCGGGCGCCTGTAGTCCCAGCTACTCGGGAGGCTGAGGCCGGAGAATGGCGTGAACCCGGGAGGCGGAGCTTGCAGTGAGCTGAGATCCGGCCACTGCACTCCAGCCTGGGCGACAGAGCGAGACTCCGTCTCAAAAAAAAAAAAAAAAAAAAAAAAAAAAAAGAAAATGGAGTCTTCCTTCATTCCTGAAGACAGGAATAAAAAAGAAAGAAGAGAAGATATAAAACAACCAGATAACAAATAACAAGATGGCAGGGGTACGTCCTTAGTTATCAATAATGACGTTGCATGTAAATGGACTAAACTCTCTAATCAAAAGATATAGACTACCTGAATGGAAGAAAAATTAAGACCTATGGAGGTATTGCCTACAAGAAACACACTTCACCTATAAAGACACACATAGGCCAGAAACAAAGGGATGAAAACCAAAGAACAGAAGTCTCTTTACCTATATCAGACAATATAGATTCCAAGACAAAACCTATAAGAAGAGGCAAAGAAGGTCACTATATAATAATAAAGGGATCAATTCAGCAAAAGAATATAACAGTTTGAAATATATGTTCACCCAACACAAGAGCACCCAGATATATGAAGAAAATATTATTAGAGCTAAAGAGAGAGATAGGCTCCAATACAATAACTGGAGACATCAACATTCCACTGTCAGCACTGGACATATCTCCCAGACAGAAAAGTAACAAAGAAACCTCAGACTTAATTTCCGTGATAGACCAAATAAATCAAGTGTATATTTACAGAGGATTTCATCTAAGAGCTTTAAAATACATATTATTTTCTCAGCACATGGATCATTCTCAAGTATAGACTGTATGTTAGGTTACAAAACATATCTTAAAACATTCAAAAAAGGCCAGGCACTGTAATCCCAGCATTTTGGGAGGCCGAGGTGGGTGGATCTCTTGACGTCAGAAGTTTGAGACCAACCTGACCAACATGGTGAAACCCCATTGCTACTAAAAATACAAAAATTAGCCAGGTGATGTGGCATGCGCCTTTAGTTCCAGCTACTCAGGAGGCTGTGGCACAAGAATCACTTGAACCTGGGAGCTAGAGGTTGCAGTGAGCCAAGTCCACACCACTGCACTTCAGCCTTGGTGACAGTAAAGACTCCATCTCAAAAAATAAATTAAATTAAATTAAAATAAAATTCAAAAAAATTAAAGTAACACTAAACAACTTTTTTGACCACAATGGAATAAAACTATAAGTTAATAAAGAGGAATTTTGAAAACTATACAAATGCATGAAAATTAAGGAATAACCAGTGGGTTCATGAAGAAATTAAAAAATACACAAATGTTTTGAAGCAAATAATAGCAGAAACACAACATACCAAAGCCTATGAGATACAGCAAAAGCAATACAAATAGGGATGTTTATAGCTATCGGAGCCTGCATAAAAAAGAGGAAAAACTTCAAATGAACAACCTAATGATGCATCTTGAAAAAGAAAAGCAAAAGCAAACCAAACTTAAAATTAGAAAATAGAAGAAGGGGATTTGCTGCAAAATGGCTGAATAGGAACAGCTCTGATAAGCAGCTCCCAGCGAGATCGATGCAGAGGGTGGGTGATTTCTGCATTTAAAACTGAGGTACCTGGTTCATCTCATTGGGTCTGGTTGGACTGTGGGTGCACCCCATGGAGTGTGAGCCAAAGGAGGATGGGGTGTCGCCTCACCTGGGATGTGCAAGGGGTCAGGTGATTTCCCTCCCCTAGCCAAGAGAAGCCGTGAGAGACTGTACCAGGAGTAATGGTGCACTCTGTCCCAGATACTGCACTTTTTCCATGGTCTTCGCAACTGACAGACTGGGAGATTCCCTCCTGTGCCTACACCACCAGGACCCTGGGTTTCAAGCACAAAACTGGGCAGCCATTTGGGCAGACACCAAGCTATCTGCAGGAGGTTTTTTTTGTTTTGTTTTGTTTTGTTTTGTTTTGTTTTGTTTGTTTTTTCCCATACCCCAGTGGCACCTGGAATGCCAGAGAGAGATAACCATTCACTCCTCTGGAAAGGAGGCTGATGCCAGGGATCCAAGTGGTCTGGCTCAGTGAGTTCCACTCACATAGAGCCCAGCAAGCTAAGATCCACTGGTGTGAAATTCTCACTGCCAACACAGCAGCCTGAGGTTGACCTGGGACACTGAGCTTGGTGGGGCTTCTGCCATTGCTGAGGCTTAAGTGGGTGGTTTTACCCTCACAGTTTAAACAAAGCCACAGGGAAGTTCAAACTGGGCAGAACCCACCACAGCTCAGCAAGGCCACTGTGGCCAGAATTCCTCTCAAGATTCCTCCCCTCTGGGCAGGTCATCACTGAAAAAAAATGCAGCAGCCCCAGTCAGGGACTTATAGATAAAACTCCCATCTCCCTAAGACAGAGAGCAACTGGGGCAAGAGTTGGCTGTGGGCACAGCTTCAGCAGACTTAAACGTCTCTACCTGGCAGCTTTGAAGAGAGCAGCAGATTTCCCAGCAAAGTGGTCAAGCTCTGATAAGGGACAGACTGCTTTCTCAAGTGAGTCTCTGACTCCCGTGTACCCTGACTGGGAGACACCTCTCAGTAGAGGCCGAAAGACACCTCATACAGGAAAGCTCTGGCTGGCATCTGTCAGGTACCCCTCTGGGATGAAGTTTCCAGAGGAAGGAACAGGCGGCAATCTTTGCTGTTCTGCAGCCTCCACTGGTGAGACCCAGGAAAACAGTGTCAGGAGTGGTCCTCCAGCAAACTCCAGCAGACCTGTAGCAAAGGGACCTGTCAGAAGGAAAACTAACAAATGGAAAGGAATAGTATCAACATCAACAAAAAGGACGTCCACCCAGAGACCCCATCTGAAGGTCATCAACATCAA
This sequence comes from Macaca thibetana thibetana, assembly GCF_024542745.1. Classification (NCBI taxonomy): domain Eukaryota; kingdom Metazoa; phylum Chordata; class Mammalia; order Primates; family Cercopithecidae; genus Macaca; species Macaca thibetana. Next base: position 57,415,242 of record NC_065598.1, read on the forward strand.
AGACCAAAGGTGGATGCATCCACGAAGATGGGGAGAAACCAGTGCAAAAAGGCTGAAAATTCCAAAAACCAGAATGCTTCTTCTCCTGCAAAGGATCACAACTCCTTGTCAGCAAGGGAAGAAAACTGAACAGAGAATGAGTTTGTCTAATTGACAGAAGTATGCTTCAGAAGATGGGTGATAACAAACTCCTCTGAACTAAAGGAGCATGTTCTAACCCAATGTAAGGATGCTAAGAACTTTGAAAAAAGGTTAGAAGTATTACTAGCTAGAATAACCAGTTTAGAGAAGAACATAAATGATATGATGGAGCTAAAAACACAGCATGAGATCTTCAGGAAGCATGCACAAGTATCAATAGCTGAATCAATCAAGCAGAAGAAAGAATATCAGGGATTGAAGTTCAACTCAATGAAATAAAGTGAGAAGGCAAGATTAGAGCTAAAAGAGTGAAAAGAAACAAACAAAGCCTCCAAGAAATATGTGACTATGTGAAAAAAACAAATCTACATTTGATTGGTGTATCTGAATGTGATGGGAAAAATGGAACCAAGTTGGAAAACACTCTTCAGGATATTATCCAGGAGAACTTCACCAACCTAGCAAGGCAGGCCAATATTCAAATTCAGGAAATATAGAGGAAACCACAAAGATATTCCTTGAGAAGAGCAACTCTGAGACACATAATCATCAGATTCCCAAAGGTTGAAATGAAGAAAAAAATATTAAGGGCAACCAGAGAGAAAGTTCGAGTTACCCACAAAGGGAAGCCCATCAGACTAACAGTGGATCTCTCTGCAGAAACCCTAAAAGCCAGAAGAGAGTGGGGACCAATATTCAACATTCTTAAAGAAAAGAATTTTATACCCAGAATTTCATATATGGCTAAACTAAACTTCATGAACAAAGGAGACATAAAATCCTTTACAGACAAGCAAATGCTGAGAGATTTTGTCACCACCAGGCCTACCTTACAAGACCTCCTGCAGGAAGCACTAAACATGGAAAGGAACAACTGGAACCAGCCACTGCAAAAACATACCAAATTGTAAACGCCATCGATGCTATGAAGAAACTGCTTCAACTAATGGTCAAAATAATCAGCTAGCATCATAATGACAGGATCAAATGCACACATAACAATAATAATGTAAATGGGACAAATTCCCCAATTAAAAGACACAGAGTGGCAAATTGGATAAAGAGTCAAGACCCATCAGTTTGCTGTATTCAGGAGACCCATCTCATGTGCAAAGATGAAAAATAGGCTTAAAATAAAGGGATGCAGGAATATTGACCAAGCAAATGAAAAGAAAAAAAAGCAGGGCTTGCAATCTTACTCTCTGATAAAACAGACTTTAACCAAACAAAAATCAAAAGAGACAAGGACATTACATAGTGATAAAGGGATCAATGCCACAAGAAGAGCTAAATATCCTAAATATGTATGTACCCAATACAGGAGCACCCATATTCATAAAGCAAGTTCTTAGAGGCCTATAAAGAGACTTAGACTCCCTCACAATAATAGTGGGAGATTTTAACACCCCACTGTCAGTATTAGACAGAACAGCAAGACAGAAAATTAACAGAGATATCCAGGACTTGAACTCAGCTCTGGACCAAGTGGACTTAATAAATATCTACAGAACCCTCCACCACAAATCAACAGAATATGCATTCTTCTCAGAACCACAGCTCACTTGTTCTAAAATTGACCACATAATTCAAAGTAAAATACTCCTCAGCAAATGCAAAAGAACAGAAATCATAACATACAGTCTCTCAGACCACAGTGCAATCAAATTAGAACTCAGGATTAAGAAACTCACTCAAAACCGCACAATGACATGTAAAATGAACAATATGCTCCTGAGTGATTACTGGGTGAATAAGGAAATGAAGGCAGAAATAAATCTTTGAAACCAATGAGAACAAAGACACAACGTACCAGAATCTCTGGGATACATTTAAAGCAATGTGTATAGGGAAATTTATAGCACTAAATTCCCACAAAAGAAAGCAGGAAAGATCTAAAATTGACACCTTAACAATGCAATGAAAAGAACTAGAGAAGAAAGAACAAACAAATTCAAAAGCTAGCAGAAGGCAAGAAATAACTAAGATCAGAGCAGAACTGAAGGAGAGACACATAAAAAAAGTCCCTTAAAAAATCAATGAATCCAGCAGCTGGTTTTTTGAAAAGATCAACAAAATAGATACACTGCTACCCAGACTAATAAAGAAGAAAAGAGAGAAGAATCAATAGATGCAATACAAAATAATAAAGGGGATATTACCATCGATCTCACAGAAATACAAACTACCTCTATGCAACTAAACTAGAAAATTTAAAAGAGATGAATAAATTCCTGGACACAGACATCCCCCCAAGACTAAAGCAGGAAAAAGTCAAATCCCTGAATAGACCAACAACAAGTTCTGAAAGTAGGGCAGTAATTAGCAGCCTACCAAACAAAAAAACAAAAACAAAAACAAAAAAGTCCAGGACCAGAAGGATTCACTGCCGAATTCTACCAGACGTACTTGAGGATCTGCTATCATTCCTTCTGAAACTATTCCAAACAGTAGAAAAACAGACAATCCTCCCTAACTCGTTTTATGAGGCCAGCATTATCCTGATAACAAAACCTGGCAAAGACACAACAAAAAAAGAAAACTTTAGGCCAATATTCCTGATGAACATTGAAGCAAATATTCTCGATAAAATACTGGCAAACCGAATCCAGCAGCACATCAAAAAGCTTATCCGCTTGATTGCGGTGGCACAATCAAGTCAACTTCAACCCTGGGATGCAAGGCTGGTTCAGCATACACAAATCAATAAACATAGTCCATCACATAAACAGAACATGTATCACAGAACTTGAAGTATAATAAAAAATTAGTATCATTTCTATATGCCAACAGTGAACAATGTGAAATGGAACTTAAAAAGTAATTTCATTTACTGTAGCCACACATAAAATTAAATACCTTGCAATTAACTTAAGCAATGATGTTTCTATGATGAAAATTGTAATGCAGAGATAAAGAAAATTGAAGAGTACACCAAAAACTAGTAAAAATATTCCATGGTCATAAATTCAAAGAGTCAATATTGTTAACATTTCCAAACTACTCAAAGCAATCTACAGATTGAATGCAATTCCCATCAAAATACCAATGACATTCTTAACCAAAATGTAAAAAATAATCTTAAAATTTGTATGAAACCACAAAAGACCCAGCATAGCCAAAGCTATTCTTAGAAAAACAAACAACTGAAGGAATCACACTACCTGACTTGAAATTATACTACAGTGCTATAGTAACCAAAACAGCATGGTATTTGATGGCATAAAATCAGACACATAGACCAATGAAACAGAATGGAGAACCCAAAAACAAATTCATACATCTGCACTGAACTCATTTCTGACAAAGTTGCCAAGAACCTACTTTGGAGAAAGCACTGTCTCTTTTATAAATGGTGCTAAAATGAAACTAGATTCCTATCTCTTGCCATATAAAAGAATCAAAATGGATTATAGACTTCAGTCTAAGACCTCAAACTATGAAACTACTGCAATAAAACATTGGAAAAAATCTTCAGGGCATTTGTGTAGGCAAAAAGTTTTTGAGTCAGACACAACAAGCACCGGCAACCAAAACAAACATGGACAAATGGGATCTCAACAAATTAAAAAAACTTCTGCATCACAAAGGATATTATCAACAAAGAGAAAAGGAAACCCAAAGAATGAGAGAAACCATTTGCAATCTACCTCTCTGAAAAGGAATAATAACCAGGATATATAAGGATCTCAAACAACTCTAGAGGAGAAACTTTAATAATCCCACCAAAAAAGTGGGTAAAATATTTGAATAAACATTTCTCAAAAGAAGACATGCAAGTGGAAAACAGGCATATGAAAAGGTGCTCAACATTATTAATCATCAGAGAAATGCAAATCAAAACTATAATGAGGTATCATCTCATCCCACTTAAAATAGTTCATATCCAAAGCTAAACAATAACAAATGCTGGTGAGGATGTGGAGAAAAGAGAATTCTCATGAACTTTTGGTGGGAATGTAAACTAGTACACCCATTATAAAAAACGGGTTCAAAATTTCTCAAAAACCTAAAAATTTATCTGTCATATGATCCAGCAATTCCAATGCTGTTCGTATACCCCAAAGAAAGGAAATTATTTTACTGAAGAGACATCTGCACTCCTATGTTTGTTGCAGAACTGTTTTCAATAGCTGAGATTCGGAAGCAACCTAAGTGTCTATCAACAGATGAATAAATGAAGAAAATATGGTACATATACACAATGGAATACTATTCAGTGGTAACAAAGAATTAATTCATGGATGCATCTGAAGAGTATCATGTTAAGTGAAATAAGCCAGGCACAGAAAGACAAACATCACATGTTTTCACATATTTGTGGGATGTAAAAATCAAATGAGTTGGACTCATGGACATAGAGAGTAGAACGATGGTTATGAGGCTGGGAACAGTAATGTGGGGTTGAGGGGGAGGTCAAATGGTTAATGGGTATCAAAAATTAGAAAGAATAAATAAAACCTATTTGGTATCACAATAGAGTGATTATAGTCAATGATAATTTTATTGCATATTTTAAAATAATTTAAAGAATGTTATTGGATTGTTTGTAACCAAAAGAATAACTGCTTGAGGAAATGGATACCCTATTCTACTTGGTGTGCTTATTTCACATTGCATGACTGTTTCAAAATACCTCATATGCTTACCATGTACCCTCAAAATTGTAAAACTTAATGCAAAATTAAAATTGTAAAATATATTTGTGGAGATTTTTTTAAATATGTATTTCTGATTTTGTTTTATTTTAATAGGTTTTGGGGAACAGGTGGTGTTTGGTTACATTAATAAGTTATTTCGTGGTGATTTCTGAGATTTCTGAGATTCTGAGATGGGGTGCACCCATCACCGAAGCTGTGTACATGGTACCCAATATGTAGTCTTTTATCCCTTGCCACCCCCCACCCTTTCCCCTGAGTCTCCAAAGTCCAATGTAGCATTCTTATGCCTTTGCGTCCTCATAGCTTAGCTCCCACATGTGAGGAAGAACATAAGATGTTTGGTTTTCTATTCCCGAGTTACTTCACTTAGAACAGTAGTCTTCAATTCCATTCTGGTTGCGGAAAATGCCATTATTTCATTTCTTTTTGTGGCTGAGTATTATATCATGACATGTATATACAATATATTTTTTATCCACTCATTGATTGATGGGAATTTGGGCTGCTTCCATATTTTGCAGTTGCAAATTGTGCTGCTATAAACATGCATGTGCAAGTATCTTTTTCGTATAATTACTTCTTTTCTTCTGAATAGATACCTGGTAGTGGGATTAAATGGTAGATTTATTGTTAGTTCTTTAAGGAATCTCCACACTCATTTCCACAGTGGTTGTACTAATTTACATTCCCACTAACAGCATAAAGATGTTTCATTTTTAACCCATCCATGCCGACAACTATTAGGTTTTTTTTTTATTTTTTATTTTTTGATTATGGCCATTCTTACAGGAGTAGGGGGTATTGCATTGTGGTTTTGATTTGCATTTTCATGAAAATTAATGATGGTGAGCATTTTTTTCATACGTTTGTTGGCAAATTGCGTATTTTCTTTTGAGAATTTATTCATGTCATCAGCCCACATTTTGATGGAATTATTTGCTTTTGTCTTGCTGAATTGTTTATGGTTTTTTGTAAGTTCTGGATACTAGTTTTTGTTAAATGTACGTATTCTGAAGGTTTTCTCCCACTCCATGTGTTGTCTGTTTACTCTGCTGATTATTTATTTTGCTTTTTAGCAAGCTTCTGCTTTTTAGTTTAATTAAGTCCCATCTACTTATCTTTGTTTCTTGTTTGTGTGTTTGTGTGTTTGTGTGTTTGTTTTTGCATTTGCTTTAGGGTTTTGGGTCATGAAGTCCTTGCCTAAACCAATGTCTAGAAGCGGTTTTCCAATGTTATATTCTAGAATCTTTAAGTTTTTAGGACTTAGATTTAAGTCTTTGATCCATCTTGAGTTGATTTTTGTATAAGGTGAGAGACAAGGATGCAGTGTCATTATCCTACCTGTGGCTTGCCAATTATCACAGCATTATTTGTTGAATAAGGTGTCATTTTCTCACTTTATGTTTTTGTTTGCTTTGTCAAAGATAACTTGGCTGTAAGTATTTCAGCTTATTTCTGGGTTCTCTATTCCGTTTTATTGGTCTGTGTGCCTGTCTTTACACCAGTACCATGATCTTTTGGTGATTATGGCCTTATAGTATAATTAGAAGATGGGCAATGTAGTGTCTTCATATCTGACCTTTTTGCTTAGTTTTGCTTTGGGTATGTGGCCTCCTTTTTTGTTTCATATTAATTTTATCATTGTTTTTTCTACTTCTGTGAAGAATAATGGCAGTATTTTGATGGGAATTGCACTGCATTTGTAGATCGGTTTTGACAGTATGGTGATTTTCACAATGCTGATTCTACCCATCGATGAGCATGGGATGTGTTTCCATTTGTTTGTGTTGTTTATTATTTCTTTCAGCAGTGTTTTGTAGTTTTCCTTGTACAGGTACTTCGTGTCCTTGGTTAGCTGTATTCTTTAGTTCAGTTAAGTATAGTTTTGTTTTTCAGCTATTGTAAAAGGGGTTGAGTTCTTGATTTGATTTTCGATTTGATTCCTTTTGGTGTATAGCAGAGCTACTGATTTGTGTACATTAATTTTGTGTTCTAAAACTTTGTTGAATTTGTTAACCAGTTCTAGGAGAACTTTGGATGAGTGTTTAAAATTCTCTATGTATAAAATCATATAATCAGCAAATAGGAAGAGTTTGACTTCCTCTTTACCAATTTGGATGCACTTTATGTATTTCTCTTGTCTGATTGCCCAGGCTAGGACTTCCAGTACTGTATTAAATAGAAGTGGTGAAAGTGGACATTTTTATCTTGTTCCAGTTTCCAGGGGGAATGCTTTCAACTTCCCCCCATTCAGTACAATGTTGGCTGTGGGTTTGTTATAGATGTCTTTTATTACCTTAAAGTATGTCCTTTCTGTGCGATTTTGCTGAAAGTTTTAATCATAAAAGGATGCTGGATTTTTTTCAAATGCCTTTTTTTGTGCATCTATTGAGATGATCATGTAATTTTTGTTTTTAATTCTGTTTATGTGGTGTATTACATTTATTGACTTACGTATGTTAAACCAGCCCCTCATCTCTGGTGTGAAACTCATTTGATTAGAGTGGATTATCTTTTTGATATGGTGTTGCATTTGGTTTGCTAGTATTTTGTTGAGGATTTTTGCATCTATGTTAGTCAGGAATATTGGTTTGTAGTTTTCTTTTTTTGTTATGTCCCTCCCTGGTTTTAGTATTAGGGTAAAACTGGCTTCATAGAATGATTTAGGGAGGATTACCTCTTTATCTTGTAGAATACTGTCAATAGCATTGGTACCAATTCTTCTTTGAATCTCTGATATAATTCAGCTGTGAATCTGTCTGGATTTGGGCTTTTTGTCATTTGCAATTTTTTTATTACCATATTAATCATGCTGCTTGTTATTGGTCTGTTCAGTGACTCCATATCTTCTGGTTTAATGTAGAAGGGTTGTATATTTCCAGGAATTTGTTCACCTCCTCCAAGTTTTCTACTTTATGCATGTGTAACAGTGTTCATAGTAGTCTTGAATTATCTTTTGTATTTCAGGGGTGTTAATTGTAATATCTCTTGTTTTGTTTCTAATTGAGCTTATTTCGATTTCTTCTTTTCTTGGTTAATATTGCTAATGGTCTATCAAGCTTATTCATCTTCTCAAATAACCAGATTTTGTTTCATTTATTTTTTGTATTTTTTTTGGTTTGATTTCATGTAGTTGTGCTCTGACTTTCATTTTTTTCTGGTCTCCTGCTGGGTTTATATTTGGATTTTTCTTGTTACTCCTGTTCCATGAGGTGCGACCTTGGGTAGTCTGTGCTCTTTCAGACTTTTTGATGTAGGCATTTTATGCAATGAAGTTTTCTCTTAGCACCACTTTTGCTGTATCCCAGATGTTTTTATAGATTGTGTCACTACTATTGTCCAATTCAAAAAATTTTTGAATTTGAATCTTGATTTTATTGTTGACCCAACGATCATTCGGGAGTAGGTTATTTAATTTCCATGTATTAGCACCGTTTTGAGGAGTCGAGTTGATTTCCAATTTTATTCCACTGTTGTCTGAGAGAATACTTGATACCATTTAGATTTTCTTAATTGTACTGAGACTTGTTTTGTGGTCTCTCATATGGTCTATCTTGGAGAATGTTCCATGTGTTGATGAATAGAATGTATGTTCTGCAGTTTTTGGGTAGAATGTTCTGCAAATATCTGTTAAGTCCATTTGTCCTAGGGTACAGTTTAAGTCCATTATATCTTTGTATGCTTTCTGTCTTGATGACTCATCTAGTGCTGTCAGTGGAACATTGAAGTCCCCCATCATTATTGCATTGCTGTCTATCTTAATTTCTTAGGTCTAGTAGGAATTGTTTTATAAATTTTGGATCTCCAGTGTTAGGTGAATATATATCTAAGATTGTAATACTTTTCTGGTGGACTAGTCCTTTTGCCATTATATAATGTCCATCTTTGTCTTTTTAAACTGCTGTTGCTTTAAAGTTTGTTCTGTCTGATTAAGAATAGCTACTCCTGCTTGCTTTTGGTGTCTATTTGCATGGAATATGATTTTCCACTTCTTTACCTTAAGTTTATGTGAGTCCTTACTGTTAGGTGAGTCGCCTGAAGACATTTGAAATTTAATTGGTGGATTCTTATCAATCTGCCATTCTGTATCTTTTAAGTGGAGCATTTAGCCAATTTACATTCAAAGTTAGTATTGAGCTGTGAGCTACTATTCTATTCATCATGCTATTTGTTGCCTGAATACTTTGTTTCTTGTGTCTGTGTTATTGTTATGTAGGCCTTGTGAGATTTATACTTTAAGAATGTTCTATTTTGGTGTATTTTGAGAATTTGTTTCAAGATTTACAGTTCATTTCAGCAGTTATTCTAGTGCTGGCTTGGGAGTGGAGAATTCCTTCAGCATTTATTTGTCTGGAAAAAACTGTATCTTTCCTTCATTTGTGAAGCTTAGTTTCACTGGATACAAAATTTTTGGCTGATAATTGTTTTAAGGAGGTTAAAAATAGGACCTCAATACCTTCTAGTTGTAGGGTTTCTGCTGAGAAATCTTCTCTTAATATCATAGGTGTTTCTTTATAGGTTACCTGATGCTTTTGCCTCACAGCTCTTAAGATTCTTTGTTTTGTCTTGACTTTAGATAACCTGATGACCATGTGCCTAGGCAACAAATTTTCTAGGTCTTCTTTGCACTTTTTGTATTTGGCTATCTAGATCTCTAGCAAGGCCAGAAATATTTCCTCAATTATACCCTCAAATATGTTTTCTAAGCTTTTAGATTTCTCTTCTTTCTCAGCAACACCAATTATTCATAGGTTTAGATGTTTAATATAGTCTCAGACTTATTGAAGGCTTTGTTCACTTTTTAAATTCTTTTTTTCTTTGTCTTTGATGAATTGGGTTAATTTAAAAGCCTTGTCTTCAAGCTCTGAAGTTCTTTCTTCTGCTTGTTCGATTTTATTGCTGAGACTTTCCAGTGCATTTTGCATTTATCTAAGTGTGTCTTTGATCTCTAGAAGTTGTTATTGTTTTTTATTTATGCTTTTTATTAATTGAAAATTTTCTGTTTATATTCTATATCATGTTTTCGATTTCTATTTTCTATATTTTTATATTCTATATCATGTTTTTGATATTAGTTGGTCTTCATCTTTCACTGGTTCCTCCTTGATTAACTTAATGATTCACCTTCCGACTTCTTGTTCTTGTAATTTGGAGATTTCTTCTTGGTCTGGATTCATTGCTGGTGAGCTAGTGTGATTTTTGGGGGTTATTAAATAACCTTGTTTTGTCATGTTACTGAAATTGTTCTTCTGGTTCCTTCTCATTTGGGTAGACTATGTCAGAGGGAAGATCTGGCATTCAAAAACTGCTGTTCAGATTCTTTTGTCCAATGCGGTGCTACCTTGATGTGGTGTTCTCCTCCTTCCCCTAGGAATGGGGCTTTCTGAGAGATAAACTGTAGTCATTTTTGTCTCTCTCTCTTCTAGGTTTTCCCACCCAATAGAGCTACCAAGCTCTGGGCTGGTACTGGGGAGTGTCTGCAAAGAGTCCATTAATGTGATCTGTCTTTAGGTCTTGCAGTCATGGATACCATCACCTACTCTGGTGAAGGTAGCAGGGGAGTGAAGTAGACTCTGTGAGGGTCCTTCGTTGTGCTTTTGTTTAGTGCACTGGTCTTGCATTGGTTGGCCTTCAACCATGAGGTTGCACTTTCAAAAGTGCATCAGCTGTGCTCCTATAGGGAGGATGTGAAATTGCCCTAGGGACACTTAGCTAAGTATTCAGGTTTCTCAGGTGATGGGCAGGGCCATAGAGCTCCTAAGAGACTGTAACCTTCGTCTTTGGCTACCAGAGCGTGTAGAGAAAGACCAACAGGTGAGGTCAGGGATAGGTGTGTCTGAGCTCTGTCTTTCCTTGGGTGGGGTTTGCGTCGCTGCTGTGGGAGATGGGGCTGTGGTTCCAGGTCCAATGGAGTTATATTCCCAGAAGGATTATAGTTGTCTTTCCTGAGTCATACAGGTCAGCAGGGAAGTGGGAGAATGCCAGCCATTACAGGCCTCACCCTTCTCCCATGCAGCCTACAGTCCTAAAGGCCAGTCTCACTTTCACTGTGTTCTTCCAACAGCACGGAGTTTATTTCCAGGCAGCCAGTCACCAGGGCCAAGAACTTGCCCCAGACCATGAGTTTCCCTGGTAAGAAAGGAAGCAGACTCAGTTTTTTGACATCACAGTCAGCCTGCAGTGGTGATCCAGTTTTTTCAAAGGTTCTATGGATTACCTTGTCTTTCCATGTATGTTCTTGCAGTAGTTCTTGAAGAAAAAGTTTATGATGTGTGTCTCCACTTGATGCTTTGTTCTTCTGAGCATGAGTTGCAAGCTAGTTCTGCCTCCTATCTGCCTTCTTAATTCCAGTGCCCTGTGTGTAAAATTTTTGAGAGTATTCCTTCATTATCTGTTCATGACTGCAAAGTTTGTGGTGAAGTTACCTGTTTCAATTAATATATTTTCTCTCTTCTCTTTTTCGATTTTTCAGTCTTGTTAACTGGGAACCACAGCCCCATCCCTGAAAGCAACCATAGCAAGCCCACCCAAGGAAAGGCAGAGCTCAGACACACCTATCCTTGACCCCACCTGGTGGTCTTTCTCTACCAGCTCTGGTAGACAAAGGCAAAGGTCATAATCTCTTTGGAGCTCTATGGCCCTGCCCACCACCTGAAAAACCTGAATACTTAACTAAGTGTCCCTAGGGCAATTTTACATCCTCTCTATAGGACCACAAGTGATGCACTCTTGAAAGCACAAAATCCTGATAGAAGGTCAAACATTTATATATTTTACGGGTTTATTTAAATAATTAGAGGGCTTGGCCACAATGGCTGACTAAGTGACTAGTGTGCACCACTCTCACAGAGGAAAGTGGAAGGGATGATTAAATACACCATTTACTGAAACATCTGTGTACATGCATTGGGACTAATCAAGGAAACAATTCGACCCATAGAGAACAGAAATACAAGGCAGGATTATTTCTCAACCAGAAGTGACACAGAGCGAGGGTGACATTCCTCACCCAGGGAAGCAGAGAGTGAGTGAGTAATCCCAAGAACCCATGCTTCTCCCAGGGATCTTTGAAAACCTCGGGTCAGAAGATTCCCTTGTGAACCGACCCCCTCCCCCCAGGGCCTTCAGTATGACACATAGAGCTGTGTGGATTATTGGCAAAGGAGCTATTCAGGCACACATGGAGCTTCAGGAGCCATAGATACTCAGGCATCCCAGCAAAAGCAGCTGCAACTCCAGAAAAGTAAGAGGTTAGTCCCTATTTATACCCCTAGGAAAGGGGCTGAATCCAGATGGCTGAGCAGTAATGGGCTGCAGGTCCTGCTTTCATGGCACCTCAAATAAGACCCACTGACTTTGAACTCCAGTCAGCGATCAGTAGCAGCATTACACCTCTCAGAGATGAAGCTTCAAGGGGGAAGGTTGGACCATAGTCTTTGCTGTTTATCAGTCTTAGCCATTGTTGCCTTAGGAATCCAGTGAGTCTGAGGCAACTAAAGACTGGAAGAGTGCCCCAGCTGTTGGAGCCCAGCAGCTCTAAGGAGAAGTGGTCAGAATGCTTATTCATGTGAATCCTGAATTCCTTTTCTCTTCACTTGGTGGAATCTCCTTAGTGGCGTCTCCAGTCACCCCAACCAGTGTTTTCTGGCCAGCAGCAGTTTCAAACTGCTGTGGGATGGAGTTCCCAGAGGTGGGGTTGGGCCACCATCTTTCCTGTTTGGCCGCCTTAGCTGTACTTGCCTTGGGGTGTTGGAGAGTCTAAGGCGACTGAAGGCTGGAGCAGAACTCTGGTACAGCAAAGTTCTCTATGAAAAGGTGGCCAGGCTGCATTTTAAAGTACATTATCAATCCCACTCCTCTTCAATGGGTGGGATCTCCTCACTGTTGTCACCAACCACTTCCTGCAGGTGCATTCAGGCTGACAACAGATCTGTACCTTCCTGGGAAGGAGCTCCCAGAGAAAGGGATAGGTCACCACCTTTGCTGTTTCACAGCCTTCACTGTTGATAACTTCAGGTATTTGGAAAATCCAAGGTGACTAAGGACAGGATAGGAACTCCAGCATATTGCAGCAGCCATACACACACACAAAAATAGCCAGACTATTATGTGGGTTCCCATTCCCATATCTCCTCAGTGGGCAGGTCCTCCAGGCCTGGGTCTCCAGCCACACCTTGCTAGGGTTATCAAACCAATAGCAGCTCTGCAACTCTTTGGACAGAGCTTCCATGGGGAGGGGTGGATCGCCATCTTTGCTGTCTCACAGCCATTGCCCTTACTGTCTCCGTGCTCAGGAGAGTCTGCAAGGACCAGCGGCAGGTCGATTCCCAACACAAAGCAATGACCTTATAGCAAAGTAGCCAGACTGTTCTCCACAGAAATACTATATTCTTGTCTCCTCACTGTGCAGGACCACCTGACCTGAGACTCCAGCACAAGCACCCTGCCTCCATCTGATCACTAAAATCAGAGATAGTTTAGCATTTCTCTGAGGAGAAAATCAGAGTCAATCCAAAACCTCTACAGCACTATATGTACAGAGTTACAGTCCTAACAATCCTCGGGCTGGGGAAGGAACAAAGGGCCTAGTCAGTATGTTGACACTGCCAGCACATCATACATATGCCAGCACCATATGGAGAGAAGTCCAGCCCTTTTCCTTGGGAACCAACCCCCCAACTCTTAACCAAGCAGGGCTCCTGGCTCATGAATGAAGAATGGTCACTCTACCCATGGCTGGGAATACCTACTTGTAGCATCCAAGAGTTTACCTGCAAAGAGGCTCCCAGAGGCATATGACAGCCCCTCTGCCACTGCCACAGCAACGGTTCTATCCCTAGGCTGCCCTTGCTCTGGGAAAGAAACAAAGAAACTGAGGGCTACACTCGAACTTATAGCATGCCGCATTCACCATATAGAGAGGAGATCAGCCTTTCCTCATGGTGAACCTTAAACTTCCCTAACAATCAAAACCCCAAGCTCACACCAGCAGTGCAGCAGTCCTGTTCCACTGGCTGAACACTCCCAAGAGCAGAAGCTCTGCTTTTCTCAGAGGTAGAGATCCAGAAGCAACCAAAAGTCACTTTGCCACTGCCTCTGCAGTGGAACTGCCCTTGCTACCCTTGGGCTAATGAATGAGCAAAGGTGCTAAGTGCCTTATTTACACCTTCAACAAGTTGAAGTCAACCCAATAAATGGAAGCAACTCTATCTCCCATGGGTTCCACTCACCCACTCCTTGTTATGAAGTGAGAAACCCTTGGCTTGTTGCAAGGCAAGGAACCCCACAGTACAGACCCTCCAGTCTGTGCTGATTGCACTGAGTAATTCCTGACCTGCATCTCTCTAGGGTGGTGTCCCCAGAAGACAAGCAGAAGACCCTCTGCCACAACCACCACTAAGGTTGCTTCTTATGCTGCCTCTGAGTTGGGAAGGAAATAGAAACCCTGAGATCTTTACAGAGTTGCAGTGAGCAGCCCAGAAGTGTCAAGCAGCAATCTACAGCCAGTACTCAAGTAGGGGAGAAGCCCCCACTTTCAGAGCATAGAGAGGAAGCATGGCTGCAACTGTGAGGAAATATAAGTGAGACACTACTGAGCAAGAGCCAACTAACTGACAACTATGCCTAATTCCCACCTACTGGATTGTGCCCCAAAGCTTCAACACCAAAAATATCTTGCTAATATAACCCCTATCTGAAACCAAAGACAAGAAATCACCTAAAAATAAAGACCCTGCACAAAACCTTGGACTTCTGAAAACATCTAGGAAAGAAGCCTATTGATTTTACTCAATCTACACTTAAGTTAAAGGAACGCCCACACAGAGACGAGAAAGAACCAACACAAGAACTCCAGTAACTCTAATGGTCAGAGTGTCTTATGTCCTCCAAAAAGCAACGGTAGTTCCCCACCAATGTTTCTTAATCAGACTGAGTTGGCTGAAATGACAGAAACAGAATTCTGAATATGGACAGAAACAAATATCATTGAGATTCAGCAGTATTGCAAAACTCAATCCTAGGAAACTAGGAATCACAGTAAAATAATATGGAAAATGAAAAATGAAATAGCCAGTATATAAAAGAACCTAATGGATCTGATACAGCTGAAAAACACACTACAAGAATTCCAGAATGCACATGCAAGTATTAACAGCAGAATAGGTCCAGTTGAGGGGGGAAAAAAATCTCAGAAATTGAAAACTGGCTCTCTGAAATAAATATAAATATAAAATTATAAAATAAAAATAAACAGAAAATGATAAAAATAAATTAAAACATCTCTGAAAACTTTAGGATTATGTAAAGAGGCCAAATCTATGAATCTTTGACATCCCTGAAAGAGATGGGAATTAAGCAAACAACTTGGAAAACATATTTCAGGATGTTGTCCATGAAAACTTCCACAGCCTGACAAAAGAAGCCAACAGTCAATTTCAGAAAATATGCAGAACTCCTGCAAGAAGATTATATATATATATATATCTCAAGACACACGATCATCAGATTTCTAAAGTCAAAAATAAATGAAAAATTATAAAGACAGATAGAGAGAAAGGGTAAGTTTCACACAAATGAGCGTTGTCACGCTACCACTAGAACTTCCAGCAGAAACCCTATGAGCAAGAAGGGATTAGGAGCCTATATTGAACGTTCTTAAAATTTTTCAATCAAGAATTTTATATCCAGCCAAACTAAGCTTCTTAAGTAAAAGAGAAATAAGATTTCTTTCAGATAAGCCAATGTTATAGGAGTTTGATATCATCAAACCTGCCTTACAAGAGACCCTTGAAAAGAGCACTAAATATAGAAAGGAAAGATTTACCAATCAAACTTAAATACACAGACCAGTGAGAGTATAAAACAACTATACAAACAAGCTGCCATAACATCCAGCTAACAACATGAAGAAAGGGTCAAATCCACACATATCAACACTAACCTTAAGGTAAATGAGCTAAATGCCCCACGTAAAAGGCACAGAATTGCAAGTTGCATAAAGAACCAAGACCCAATGGTATTCTGTCTTAAAGGAACCCATCTCACACCTAATAATATCCATAGCCTCAAACAAAAAAGGATGGAGAAAAATATATAAAGCAAATGGAAATCAGAAAAATGCAGAGGTTGCAATTCTAATTTCAGTTAAAACACTTTCAACCAACAAAATAAAAAAAAAATACTAAAATGGGCATTACGTAATATATATGCATGCAACACAGAAGCATCCAGATTGACAAAATTAGTTCTTAGAGACATACAAAGAGACTTATACTCCCACACAATAACAGTGGGAGACTTCAACACTCCGCTGACAGTATTAGACAGATAATAAAGCCAGAAAACGAACAATGATATTCAGTATATGAACTCAACATTGAACCAAATGTATCTGATAGACCTCTACAGTACTTCTCAACCCAAAACAACAAAATATACATTTTCCTCATCAACACATGACACATACTCTAAAATCGACCACAAAATTGACATATAACCATCCTAAGCAAATGCAAAAGAACCAAAAGCATACCAAACACACTCTTGGAGCACAGCAAAGTACGAAAAATAAAAGTTAAGACTAAGAAAATTGCTCAAAACCATGTAATTACATAGTAATTAAACAACCGGCTCTAGAATGACTTTTAGAAAAAATATGAAATTAAGGCAAAAATCAAGAAGTTATTTGAAACTAATGAGAACAAAGTTACAACATACTAGAATCTCTAAAACACAGCTAAGACAGTGTTAAGAGGGAAGTTAATGGCACAAAATGCCCACCTCAAAAAGTGAGAAAGATTATAAATTAACAACCTAACATTACAAGAGATAGAATTAGACTAGAATAGCAAACCAACACCAAAGTTAGCCAAAGACAAGAAATACTCAAAATCAGAGTTTAACTGAAAGAAATCAAGACATTAAAAAAATCAAGGGGGGGTGGAGCAAGATGGCCGAATAGGAGCAGCTCCAGTCTCCAACTCCCAGCGCGACTGACACAGAAGACCAGTGATTTCTGCATTTTCAACTGAGGTGCTGGGTTCATCTCACTGGGGAGTGCCGGACGATCGGTGCTGGTCAGCTGCTGCAGCCCGACCAGCAAGAGCTGAAGCAGGGCGAGGCATTGCCTCACCTGGGAAGCGCAAGCGGGAAGGGAGTCCCTTTTCCTAGCCAGGGGAACTGAGACACACATCACCTGGAAAATCGGGCAACTCCCACCCCAATACTGCGCTTTAAGCAAACAGGCACACCAGGAGATCATATCCCACACCTGGCCGGGAGGGTCCCACACCCACGGAGCCTCCCTCATTGCTAGCGCAGCAGTCTGTGATCTACCGGCAAGGCAGCAGCGAGGCTGGGGGAGGGGCGCCCGCCATTGCTGAGGCTTCAGTAGGTAAACAAAGCTGCTGGGAAGCTCAAACTGGGTGGAGCTCACAGCAGCTCAAGGAAACCTGCCTGTCTCTGTAGACTCCACCTCTGGGCACAGGGCACAGTAAACTAAACAAACGCAGTTGACACCTCTGCAGACGCAAACGACTCTGTCTGACAGCTTTGAAGAGAGCAGTGGATGTCCCAACACGGAGGTTGAGATCTGAGAAGGGACAGACACCCTGCTCAAGTGGGTCCCTGACCCCTGAGTAGCCTAACTGGGAGACATCCCCCACTAGGGGCAGTCTGACACCCCACACCTCACAGGGAGGAGTACACCCCTGAGAGGAAGCTTCCAAAGCAAGAATCAGACAGGTACACTTGCTGTTCAGAAATATTCTATCTTCTGCAGCCTCTGCTGCTGATACCCAGGCAAACAGGGTCTGGAGTGGACCTCAAGCAATCTCCAACAGACCTACAGCTGAGGGTTCTGACTGTTAGAAGGAAAACTATCAAACAGGAAGGACACCTACACCAAAACCTCATCAGTACATCACCATCATCAAAGACCAGAGGCAGATAAAACCACAAAGATGGGGAAAAAGCAGGGCAGAAAAGCTGAAAATTCAAAAAAGAAGAGCGCATCTCCCCCGGCAAAGGAGTGCAACTCATCGCCAGCAACGGATCAAAGCTGGACGGAGAATGACTTTGACGAGATGAGAGAAGAAGGCTTCAGTCCATCAAATTTCTCAGAGCTAAAGGAGGAATTACGTACCCAGCGCAAAGAAACTAAAAATCTTGAAAAAAAAGTGGAAGAATTGATGGCTAGAGTAATTAATGCAGAGAAGGTCCTAAATGAAATGAAAGAGATGAAAACCATGACACGAGAAATACGTGACAAATGTACAAGCTTCAGTAACCGACTCGATCAACTGGAAGAAAGAGTATCAGCGATTGAGGATCAAATGAATGAAATGAAGCGAGAAGAGAAACCAAAAGAAAAAAGAAGAAAAAGAAATGAAAAAAGCCTGCAAGAAGTATGGGATGATGTAAAAAGACCAAATCTACGTCTGATTGGGGTGCCTGAAAGTGAGGGGGAAAATGGAACCAAGTTGGAAAACACTCTTCAGGATATTATCCAGGAGAACTTCCCCAACCTAGTAGGGCAGGCCAACATTCAAATCCAGGAAATACACAGAACACCACAAAGATACTCCTCGAGAAGAGCAACTCCAAGACACATAATTGCCAGATTCACCAAAGTTGAAATGAAGGAAAAAACCTTAAGGGCAGCCGGAGAGAAAGGTCGGGTTACCCACAAAGGGAAGCCCATCAGACTGACAGCAGATCTCTCGGCAGAAACTCTCCAAGCCAGAAGAGAGTGGGGGCCACTATTCAACATTCTTAAAGAAAAGAATTTTAAACCCAGAATTTCATATCCAGCCAAACTAAGTTTCATAAGTCAAGGAGAAATAAAATCCTTTACAGATAAGCAAATGCTTAGAGATTTTGTCACCACTAGGCCTGCCTTACAAGAGACCCTGAAGGAAGCACTAAACATGGAAAGGAACAACCGGTACCAGCCATTGCAAAAACATGCCAAAATGTAAAGACCATTGAGGCTAGGAAGAAACTGCATCAACTAATGAGCAAAATAACCAGTTAATATGATAATGGCAGGATCAAGTTCACACATAACAATATTAAATGCTCCAATTAAAAGACACAGACTGGCAAACTGGATAAAGAGTCAAGACCCATCAGTCTGCTGTATTCAGGAGACCCATCTCACACGCAGAGACATACATAGGCTCAAAATAAAGGGATGGAGGAAGATTTACCAAGCAAATGGAGAACAAAAAAAAGCGGGGGTTGCAATCCTAGTCTCTGATAAAACAGACTTTAAGCCATCAAAGATCAAAAGAGACAAAGAAGGCCATCACATAATGGTAAAGGGATCAATTCAACAGGAAGAGCTAACTATCCTAAATATATATGCACCCAATACAGGAGCACCCAGATTCATAAAGCAAGTCCTTAGAGACTTACAAAGATACTTAGACTCCCATACAATAATAATAGGAGACTTCAACACTCCACTGTCAACATTAGACAGATCAACGAGACAGAAAGTTAACAAGGATATCCAGGAATTGAACTCATCTCTGCAGCAAGCAGACCTAATAGACATCTATAGAACTCTCCACACCAAATCAACAGAATATACATTCTTCTCAGCACCACATCATACTTACTCCAAAATTGACCATGTAATTGGAAGTAAAGCACTCCTCAGCAAATGTACAAGAACAGAAATTATAACAAACTGTCTCTCAGACCACAGTGCAATCAAACTAGAACTCAGGACTAAGAAACTCAATCAAAACCGCTCAACTACATGGAAACTGAACAACCTGCTCCTGAATGACTACTGGGTACATAACGAAATGAAGGCAGAAATAAAGATGTTCTTTGAAACCAATGAGAACAAAGATACAACATACCAGAATCTCTGGGACACATTTAAAGCAGTGTGTAGAGGGAAATTTATAGCACTAAATGTCCACAAGAGAAAGCAGGAAAGATCTAAAATTGACACTCTAACATCGCAGTTAAAAGAACTAGAGAAGCAAGAGCAAACACATTCGAAAGCTAGCAGAAGGCAAGAAATAACTAAGATCAGAGCAGAACTGAAGGAGATAGAGACACAAAAAACCCTCCAAAAAATCAATGAATCCAGGAGTTGGTTTTTTGAAAAGATCAACAAAATTGACAGACCACTAGCAAGACTAATAAAGAAGAAAAGAGAGAAGAATCAAATCGACGCAGTTAAAAATGATAAAGGGGATATCACCACCGACCCCACAGAAATACAAACTACCATCAGAGAATACTATAAACACTTCTACGCAAATAAACTGGAAAATCTAGAAGAAATGGATAATTTCCTGGACACTTACACTCTTCCAAGACTAAACCAGGAAGAAGTTGAATCCCTGAATAGACCAATAGCAGGCTCTGAAATTGAGACAAAAATTAATAGCCTACCAACTAAAAAAAGTCCAGGACCAGATGGATTCACAACTGAATTCTACCAGAGGTACAAGGAGGAGTTGGTACCATTCCTTCTGAAACTATTCCAATCAATAGAAAAAGAGGGAATCCTCCCTAACACATTTTATGAGGCCAATATCATCCTGATACCAAAGCCTGGCAAGGACACAACAAAAAAAGAGAATTTTAGACCAATATCCCTGATGAACATCGATGCAAAAATCCTCAATAAAATACTGGCAAACCGGATTCAGCAACACATCAAAAAGCTTATCCACCATGATCAAGTGGGCTTCATCCCTGGGATGCAAGCCTGGTTCAACATTCGCAAATGAATAAACATAATCCAGCATATAAACAGAACCAAAGACAAAAACCACATGATTATCTCAATTGATGCAGAAAAGGCTTTTGACAAAATTCAACAGCCCTTCATGCTAAAAACGCTCAATAAATTCGGTATTGATGGAACGTACCTCAAAAAAATAAGAGCTATTTATGACAAACCCACAGCCAATATCATACTGAATGGGCAAAAACTGGAAAAATTCCCTTTGAAAACTGGCACAAGACAGGGATGCCCTCTCTCACCACCCCTATTCAACATAGTGTTGGAAGTTCTGGCTAGGGCAATCAGGCAAGAGAAAGAAATCAAGGGTATTCAGTTAGGAAAAGAAGAAGTCAAATTGTCCCTGTTTGCAGATGACATGATTGTATATTTAGAAAACCCCATTGTCTCAGCCCAAAATCTCCTTAAGCTGATAAGCAACTTTAGCAAAGTCTCAGGATACAAAATCAATGTGCAAAAATCACAAGCATTCTTATACACCAGTAACAGACAAACAGAGAGCCAAATCATGAATGAACTTCCATTCACAATTGCTTCAAAGAGAATAAAATACCTAGGAATCCAACTTACAAGGGATGTAAAGGACCTCTTCAAGGAGAACTACAATCCACTGCTCAGTGAAATAAAAGAGGACATAAACAAATGGTAGAACATACCATGCTCATGGATAGGAAGAATCAATATCGTGAAAATGGCCATACTGCCCAAGGTAATTTATAGATTCAATGCCATCCCCATCAAGCTACCAATGAGTTTCTTCACTGAATTGGAAAAAACTGCTTTAAAGTTCATATGGAACCAAAAAAGAGCCCGCATCTCCAGGACAATCCTAAGTCAAAAGAACAAAGCTGGAGGCATCACGCTACCTGACTTCAAACTATACTACAAAGCTACAGTAACCAAAACAGCATGGTACTGGTACCAAAACAGAGACATAGACCAATGGAACAGAACAGAGTCCTCAGAAATAATACCACACATCTACAGCCATTTGATCTTTGACAAACCTGAGAGAAACAAGAAATGGGGAAAGGATTCCCTATTTAATATATGGTGCTGGGAAAATTGGCTAGACATAAGTAGAAAGCTGAAACTGGATCCTTTCCTTACTCCTTATACGAAAATTAATTCAAGATGGATTAGAGACTTAAATGTTAGACCTAATACCATAAAATCCTAGAGGAAAACCTAGGTAGTACCATTCAGGACATAGGCATGGGCAAAGATTTCATGTCTAAAACACCAAAAGCAACGGCAGCAAAAGCCAAAATTGACAAATGGGATCTCATTAAACTAAAGAGCTTCTGCACAGCAAAAGAAACTACCATCAGAGTGAACAGGCAACCTACAGAATGGGAGAAAATTTTTGCAATCTACTCATCTGACAAAGGGCTAATATCCAGAATCTACAAAGAACTCAAACAAATTTACAAGAAAAAAACAAACAACCCCATCAAAAAGTGGGCAAAGGATATGAACAGACATTTCTCAAAAGAAGACATTCATACAGCCAACAGACACAGGAAAAAATGCTCATCATCACTGGCCATCAGAGAAATGCAAATCAAAATCACAGTGAGATACCATCTCACACCAGTTAGAATGGCGATCATTCAAAAGTCAGGAAACAACAGGTGCTGGAGAGGATGTGGAGAAATAGGAACACTTATACACTGTTGGTGGGATTGTAAACTAGTTCAACCATTATGGAAAACAGTATGGCGATTCCTCAAGGATCTAGAACTAGATGTACCATATGACCCAACCATCCCATTACTGGGTATATACCCAAAGGATTATAAATTATGCTGCTATAAAGACACATGCACACGTATGTTTATTGCAGCACTATTCACAATAGCAAAGACTTGGAATCAACCCAAATGTCCATCAGTGACAGATTGGATTAAGAAAATGTGGCACATATACACCATGGAATACTATGCAGCCATAAAAAAGGATGAGTTTGAGTCCTTTGTAGGGACTTGGATGCAGCTGGAATCCATCATTCTTAGCAAACTATCACAAGAACAGAAAACCAAACACCGCATGTTCTCACTCATAGGTGGGAACTGAACAATGAGATCACTCGGACTCAGGAAGGGGAACATCACACACCGGGGCCTATCATGGGGAGGGGGGAGGGGGGAGGGATTGCATTGGGAGTTATACCTGATGTAAATGACGAGTTGATGGGTGCAGCACAGCAACATGGCACAAGTATACATATGTAACAAACCTGCACCTTATGCACATGTACCCTACAACTTAAAGTATAATAATAATAAATAAATTAAAAAAAATCAAAACATAAAGAAATTCAGGAGTTGGTTTTTTGAAACAAATTAATCAGAAAAACAGGCCACAAGCTAGACTATCAAAAAAAGAGACAAGATCCGAATAAACACAATTAGAAATGACAAAGAGGATGTTACCACTCACCCTGCCGAAATAAAAATAAACATAAGTAACTACTATAAACGCCTCTATGCACATGAATTAAAAACCCTAGAAGAGATAAATTGTTGGACACAAACACCCTGCCACGAATAAATAAGGAAAAAATTGATTCTCCAAAGAAAGCAAGAATGAACTCTGAAATTGAATCAGTAATAAATTGCATACAGACCAAAAAACAAACAAATGAAAAACAAAAACAAAAACAAAAACAGAAACAAAAACAAAAAGCCTAGGACCAGATGGATTCAGAGCTGAATTCTGAAAGATGTTCAATAAAGATTTGGTACTATTCCTCCTAAAATGACTCCAAAAAACAGAAGAGAAGGGACTCCTCCCTAACTCATTTTATGAGGTCAGCATCATCCTGACACCAAATGCTGGCAGAGAAAAACAAACAAAACCCAAAAACTTCAAAAAAAGACAACTTTAGGCCAATATTTTTGATAACATTAATTCAAGAATCCTCAATAAAATACAAGAAAGCAAAATCCAGCAGCACATCAAAAAGTGAATCCATCACAATTAACTAGACTTTATCACTAAAATGCAAGGTTGGTTCAACATATGTAAATCAATAAATGTGATTCATCACATAAACAGAAATAAGACAAAAACCACATGATTATCTCAATACATGAAGAAACCGCTTTCAATGACATTCAACATCCCTTCATGTAAAAAATTCTCAATAAGCTAGGTATTGAGGAAACATATTTCAAAATAATAAGTCATCTATGACAATCCCACAGCCAACACTGTAATTCATTCCCCTTGAAAACCAGCAGAAGACAAGGATGCTCTCCTCTCACCACGCCTATTCAACATAGTACTGGAAGTCTTGGCCAGAGCAATCAGCCAAGAGGAAAAAATACAAGGCATCCAATGAAAGAGAAGAAGTCAAACTAACCCTGCTTTCAGACAACATGATTCTGTATCTAGAAAACTCCATCTTCTTGGCCCAAGAACACTTTTAGCTGACATACAACTTCAGCAAAGTTTCAGAATACAAAATTAACAGGAAAATTGCTAGCATCCTTATATAGTATAACATGCAAGCTGAGAGCCAAATCAGGAATGCAATCTTATTCACAACAGCAAAAAAACAAAACAAAACAAAAACAAAAACAAAAAAACAATGAAATAGCTAGAAATACAACTATACAGAGAGGTGAAAAATCTCTCCAATGAGAATTACAAAACACTGGTCAAAGAATTCAGAGATAATGCAAACAAATAAAATAACATTCCATGCTCTTTGATAAAAAATACATTAATAAAATGGCCATACTGCTCAAAGCAAATCACATATTCAATACTATTTTTATCAAACTTCCACTTACATTTTACATAGAAGTCAAAAAACTTGTTTGAAAACTTATATCAAAAAGTCTGAATAATCAAGGCAATCCTTTGCAAAAATAACAAAGCTAAAGGCATCATGTTACCTAACCTCAAACTATACTACAGGAATGCAGTAACAAAAGCAGCATGGTACTAAGGCAAACACAGACAAAGACTAAGCGAAGAGAATAGAAAGTCCAGAAATAATACTACACATCTGCAACCATCTGATCTTTGACAAAGTTGACAAAAACAAGAAATGGCAAAAGAATTTCCTATTTTATAAATGATACTGGTATAACTGCCCAGCTATATGCAGAAGATTGAAACTGGATCTCTTCCTTTCACTATATACAAAAATTAATTCAAGAAAGATTTAAGACTTAAATATAAAACCCCAAATTATAAAAATCCTGAAAGACAACCAAGGCAATACCATTCTGGACACAAGAACAGGCAAAGATTTTATGAAGATGACACCAAAAACAATTGCAACAAAAGCAAAAAGTAATAAATGAGTTCTAATAAAACTTAAAACCTTCTGCACAGCAAAAAAAAAAAAAAAAAAAAAAAAAAAAAACCCAACAGAGTAAAAACACAACCTACAGAATGGGAGAAAATATTTGCAAACTATGCATCTGACAATGGTCTAGTATGTAGCATCCACAGAGAACATAAACAAATTCACAAGAAAAAAATTACTGATCCCATTTAAAAGTGGGCAAAGGACATGAACACACACTTTTTAAAAGAAGACATACATGTGGCCAACAAGCATATTTTTAAAAAGTACAGTAATACTGATCATTAAAGAAGTGCAACTCAAAACCACAATGAGCTACCATCTCACACCAGTCAGGTTGGCTATTACTAAACGTCAAAAAATAAATGATGCTGGCAAGGTTGCAGAGAAAGGGAAACACTTACATACTGTTGGTGAGGGTGTAAATTATTTCAACCATTGTGGAAAGAAATGTGATGATTCCTCAAAGAGCTAAAACCTGAACTACCATTTGACCCAGCACTCCCATTACTAAGTATGTACCCAGGGGAGTATAAATCATTCTAGCATAAAGACACATGCAAGTGAATGTTCATTGCAGTCTTATTCACAATAGCAAATACATGGAATCCGCGTAAATGCCCATCAATAACAGCTCGGCTATAGAAAATGTGGTTATGGAATACTATGCATCCACAAAAAAGAACATGATTAGTTCTTTTGCAGGAACATGGATGAAGCCGCAGGCCATTATTATTAGCAAACTTATGTAGGGACAGAAAACTAAATACAGCATGTTCTCATTTACAAGTGGGAACTAAATGAGGAGAACTCATGGACGCAACAAAGGGAATAACAGACACTGGAGCCTGCTGGAGGGAGGGAGAAAAGAATAGAAAAAATAACTATTGGGTGTTAGGCTTACTACCTGAGTGACAAAATAAGTTATACAACAAACCCCCATGACATGAGTTGACTTATATAACAAACCTGGACATTTACCCATGAATGTAAAACAAAAGTAAGAAAAATAATAATAAGTTAAATATGAAATAAAACCTAGGACACCTTGCCATTTGTGACAGCAGGTATGGACCTGAAGGATATTACACTAAGTGAAATAAGCCAGGCATTGAAAGACAAATACTGAATGATTTTACTTACATGCAAAAATTTTAGAAGTTGAACTCATAGAAACAGGGCGGAAGAGTGGTTTCCAGGATTTAGGGCATGGGGGAAATGGGGAGATGTTGGTCAAAGGGTACAAATTTTCATTTATAACATGAATAAGTTTTGGAAATCTAATATACAGCATGGTGACTGTAGTTAATAATACCGTATTGTATACTGAAAATTTGTAGTTAAGTATTCTTATAACAGAAAAAGGTAAGCTTGGGGGTGATTAATATGTTAATTAGCTTGATTGTAATAATCATTTTACAATAGACATATATATCAAAATATCACATTGTAAACCTGTATGTATATAATTTTTATTTGTCAGTTATACATTAATGAAGCTAAAAAAAAAATCAGCTCTTTGCTTCATTGCCTTTTTCAATTTTATTAATTATTAATGTGTTTTTATTTTTATCATTTTTATCTCTTCTGCCTATTCAGATTTACAGGTTTTGTATTTTGCTTTGGTGGAAAATTAGATGTTAATAGAAGACATTTTGTTTTTCCTTGTATCTGTATTTTTTATGATAAATATTTCTCTAAGGACTGTTTTAAGTGTTTTTCAGAAATTTGGTATGTATTTCCATTTAAATTTAGTTCGCTCTATTATTTATTTTTTTTTTTCAGATTTCCGTCTTTGCCCATGGGTTATTTTGAAGAATGTTGTTTAATTTCTAAGCATTTAGAGAATTTTCTGTTATCTTTTGGTAATTCATTTTTAATCTGATTCAGTATTATTTGGAGACAAAACTATAAATATGATATGATTTGGATCTGTGTCCTAATCTAATCTAATTTCAAATTTTAATTCCCAGGTTGGAGGCGGGGTCATATGGTTTGGCTGTGTCCCTGTTCAAATCTCATTTTCAGTTGTATCTCCCAGAATTCCCAAGTGTTGTGGTAGTGACTCAGGGGGAGGTAATTGAATCATGGGGGCTGGTCTTTCCCATGCTATTCTCATGATAATGAGTAAGTCTCAGGAGATCTGATGGGCCTGTCAGGGGTTTCCGCTTTTGCTTTTTCTTCAGTCTCACTTGCTGCTGTCATGTAAGAAGTGCCTTTTGGCCTCCACCATGATTATGAGACCTCCCCAGCCATGCAGAATTGTAAGTCAAATTAGACCTTCCTTTCTTCCCAGTTTCAGGTATGTCTTTATCAGCAGCTTAAAAATGGACTAATATGCAGGGTGTGGTTGGGGGGCGCTGCTATTGGATCGTGGTGGCAGATTTCTCAGGAATGGTTTAGCACTAAACTCTTCATGTTGTCCTTGTGATAGTTAGTGAGTTCTTATGAGATCTGGTCATTTAAAAGTGTGTAGCACTTCCCTCCACAACTATCTCTCATGTTTGCTGGTGCTTTTGCATATTATGTGCCATTTCCCTTTTTCCATTCTGCTGTGATTGTCAACTTCCTGAGGCCAAATCAGAAGCCAAGTAAATGCTCTGTTTCAGGCTTCCTGTACAACTTGCAGAACTATGAGCCAATTAAACATCTTTTCTTTATAAACTGCACAGTGTCAGGTATTTTTTATAAAAATGCAAGAATGACCTAACACAGAAAACTAGTACTGAGTGAGGCATTGCTATAAAGACAACTGAAAAGGTGGAAAAGGCTTTGGAACTGTGTGGCTGTAAATATTGAAAGAGTTTGGAGGGCAAAGAAAAAACTTTGATAAGATAAGAAAAAGTTTGGAACTTCTTACGGACCAGGAAAATGGCTGTGAGCAAAATGCTGATAACAATAAGAACAGTGAAGTCCAGGCTGATGAGGTCTCAGATAGAAATGAAGAACTTATTGGGAACTGTAAAAAAGGTCATGCATGTTATGCCTTAGCGAAAGGTTTGGCTGCATTGTGTTTATAACTTAGAAATCTGTGGTAGTTTAAACTCAAGAATAATGATGTAGAGTATCTGGCAGAAGAAATTTCTAAGCAACAAAGCATTCAAGATATGGCGTGGATGCTTTGAACAGCCAATCTCAGATGTGGTAGCAAAGGAACGACTTGAAGTTGGAAGCTATAGTTAAAGGGAAAGCCACCATAAAAATTTGGAAAATTTGTAGCCTGACCACGTGGTAAAAAAATAAAATCCAATTTTTAGGAGAAGAATTCAAGCAGGCTGCTGAGCTACCACTTGCTAGAAAAAAATTGCATAACAAAATGGAGGCAATTTCTGGTAGCTGAGACAATGAAAAAAAGGCCTGAAGGCATGTTTTTTATTATACTTTAAGTTCTAGAGTGCATGTACACAACGTGCAGGTTTGTTACATATGTATACATGTGTCATGGTGGCTCGCTGCACCCATTAACTCATCATTTACATTAGGTATTTCTCCTAATGCCATCCCTCCCCCCTCCCCCCCACCCCATGACAGGCCCATGTGTGATGCTCCCCTTCCTGTGCTCAAGCGTTCTCATTGTTCAATTCCAACCTATGAGTGAGAACACACAGTGTTTTGTTGGTTGTCCCTGTGATAGTTTGCTGAGAATGATGGTTACCAGCTGCATCCATGTCCCTACAAAGGACATGAACTCATCCTTTTTAATGGCTGCATAGTATTCCATGGTGAATACGTGCTACATTTTCTTAATCCAGTCTGTCATTGATGGACATTTGGGTTGGTTCCAAGTCTTTGCTGTGAATAGTGCCACAATAAACATATATGTGCATGTGTCTTTTTAGCAGCATGATTTCTAATCCCTTCAGTATATACCCAGTAATGGGATGGCTGGGTCAAATGGTATTTCTAGTTCTAGATCCTTGAGGAATCGCCACACTGTCTTCCACAATGGTTGAACTAGTTTACAGTCCCACCAACAGTGTAAAAATGTTCTTATTTCTCCAGATCCTCTCCAGCAACTGTTGTTTCCTTACTTTTTAATGATTGCCATTCTAATGGGTGTGAAATGGTTTCTCATTGTGGTTTTGATTTGCGTTTCTCTAATGGCCAGCAATGGTGAGCATTTTTTCATGTGTTTGTTGGCTGCATAAATGTCTTCTTTTGAGAAGTGTCTGTTCATATACTTTACCCACTTTTTGTTGGGGTTGTTTGTTTTTTTCTTGGAAATTCATTTGAGTTCTTTGTAGATTCTGGATATTAGAACTTTGTCAGATGGGTAGATTGTAAAAATTTTCTCTCATTCTTTATGTTGCCTGTTCACTCTGATGGTAGTTACTTTTGCTGTGCAGAAGCTCTTTAGTTTAATTAGATCCCCTTTGTCAATTTTGGCTTTTGTTGCCATTACTTTTGGTGTTTTAGACATGAAGTCCTTGCTCATGCCTATGTCCTAGGTATTGCCTAGGTTTTCTTCTAGGGTTTTTATGGTTTTAGGTCTAACATTTAAGTCTTTAATCCATCTTGAATTAATTTTTGTATAAGGTGTAAGGAACGGATACAGTTTCATCTTTCTACTTATGGCTAGCCAGTTTTCCCAGCACCATTTATTAAATAGGAAATCCTTTCCCCATCTCTTGTTTTTGTCAGGTTTGTCAAAGATCGGATGGTGGTAGATGTGTGGTATTATTTCTGAGGGCTCTGTTCTGTTCCATTGCTCTATATCTCTGTTTTGGAACTAGAACCATGCTGTTTTGGTTACTGTAGCCTTGTAGTACACTTTGAAGTCAGGTTGCGTGATGCCTCCAGCTTGGTTCTTTTGACTTAGGATTGACTTGGCAGCGCGGGCTCTCTTTTGGTTCCATATGAGCATTAAAGTAGCTTTTTCCAATTCTGTGAAGAAAGTCATTGGTAGCTTGATGGGGATGGCATTGAATCTATAAATTACCTTGGGCAGTATGGCCATTTTCACGATATTGAATCTTCCTATGCATGAGCATGGAATGTTCTTCCATTTGTTTGTGTCCTCTTTTATTTCATTGAGCAGTGGTTTGTAGTTCTCCTTGAAGAGGTCCTTCACATCCCTTGTAAGTTGGATTCCTAGGTATTTTATTCTCTTTGAAGCAATTGTAAATGGGAGTTCACTCATCATTTGTCTCTCTGTGTGTCTGTTATTGGTATATAGGAATGCTTGTGGTTTTTGCACATTGATTTTGTATCCTGAGACTTTGCTAAAGTTGCTTATCAGCTTAAGGAGATTTTGGGCTGAGACGATGGGGTTTTCTAAATATACAATAATGTCATCTGCCAACAGGGACAATTTGACTTCCTCTTTCCCTAACTGAATAACCTTTATTTCTTTCTCCTGCCTGATTGCCCTGGCCAGAAATTCCAACACTATGTTGAATAGGAGTGGTGAGAGAGGGCATCCCTGCCTTGTGCCAGTTTTCAAGGTGAATGCTTCCAGTTTTTGCCCATTCAGTATGATATTGGCTGTGGGTTTGTCATAAATGGTTCTTATTATTTTGAGTTACATCCCATGAATACCTAATTTATTGAGAGATTTTTTTTTTTTTTTTATCATGAAGGGCGGTTGAGTTTTGTCAAAGACCTCTTCTGTATCTACTGAGATAATCATGTGGTTTTGTCTTTGTTTCTGTTTATATGCTGGATTACATATACTGATTTGCATATGTTGAACCAGCCTTGCATCCCAGGGATGAAGCCCACTTGATCATGGTGGATAAGCTTTTTGATGTGCTGCTGGTTTTGGTTTGCCAGCATTTTATGGAGGAATATTGCATCGATGTTCATCAGGGACATTGGTCTAAAATTCTCTTTTTTGTTGTGTTTCTGCCAGGCTGTGGTATCAGGATGATGCTGGTCTCATAAAATGAGTTAGGGAGGATTCCTTCTTTTTCTACTGATTAGAATAGTTTCAGAAGGAATGGTAGCAGCTCCTCCTTGTACCTCTGGTAGAATTTGGCTGTGAATCCATCTGGTTTGGACTTTTTTTGGTTGGTAGGCTAGCATTAAACATGGAAAGGAACAACCGGTATCAGCCACTGCAAAAACATGCCCAATTGTAAAAACCATTGAAGCTAAGAAGAAACTGCATCAACTAACAAGGAAAATAACTAGCTAACATCATAATGACAGTATCAAATTCACACATAACAATATTAAACTTAAATGTAAGTGAGCTAAATGCTCCAATTGAAAGACACTGACTAGAAAATTGGCTAAAGTGTCAAGGCCCATCAGTGTACTGTATTCAGGAGACACATCTCATGTGCAGAGACACACATAGACTCAAAATAAAGGGACGGAGGAAGATCTACCAAGGAAATGGAAAACAAAACAAAACAAAATGCAGGTGTTGCAATCCTAGTCTCTCATAAAACAGTCTTTAAACCAACAAAGATCAAAAGAAACAAAGAAGGCCATTACAGAATGGTAAAGGGATCAATTCAACAAGAAGAGCTAACTATCCTAAATATATATGCATCCAATACAGGAACACCCAGATTCACAATGTAAGTCCTTAGAGATCTATACAGAAACTTAGACTCCCACACAATAATAATGGGAGACTTTAACACCCCAATGTCAACTTTAGACAGACCAACAAGACAGAAAGTTGAACAGGATATCCAGGAATTAAACTCAGCTCTGCACCAAGCAGACCTAATAGACATCCACAGAACTCTCCACCCCAAATCAACAGAATATACATTCTTCTCAGCACCACATCGCACTTATTCCAAATTTGTCCACATAGTTGGAAGTAAAACTCTTCTGCGCAAATGTAGAACAGAAATTATAACAAACTGTCTCTCAGACCACAGTGCAATCAAACTAGAATTCAGGACTAAGAAACTCACTCAAAACCACGCAACTACATGGAAACTGAACAACCTGCTCCTGAATGACTACATAACGAAATGAAGGCAGAAATTAAGATGTTCTTTGAAACCAATGAGAACAAAGATACAGCATACCAGAATCTCTGGGACACATTTAAATCAGTGTGTAGAAGGAAATTTATAGCACTAAATGTCCACAAGAGAAAGCAGGAAACATCTCAAATTGACACCCTAATGTCACAATTAAAAGAACTAGAGAAGCAAGAGCAAACACATTCAAAATCTAGCAGAAGGCAAGAAATAACTAAGATCAGAGCAGAACTGAAGGAGACAGAGACACAAAAATCTCTTCAAAAAATCAATGAATCCAGGAGCTGTTTCTTTGAAAAGATCAACAAAATTGATAGACCGCTAGCAAGACTAAAGAAGAAAAGAGAAGAATCAAATAGATGTAACAAAAAATGATAAAGGAGATATCACCACCGATCCCACCGAAATTCAAACTACCATCAGAGAATACTATAAACACCTCTATGCAAATAAACTAGAATATCTAGAAAAAAATGGATAAATTCCTGGACACATACACCCTCCCAAGACTAAACCAGAAATACTTGAATCCATGAATAGACCAATAACAGGCTCTGAAATTGAGGCAATAATTAATAGGCATTTTACTTTTTAAATTTTACCTTTAGTTCCAGTATACGTGTGTAGAACGTGCAGTTGTGTTACATAGGAATACATGTGCCATGGTGGCTTGTTACGTCTATTGACCCGTCCTCTAAGTTTTCTCCCCTCACCCCTAACCCCCAACAGACCCTTGGTTGTGTTGTTTCACTCCCTGTGTCAATGTGTTCTTATCGTTAAACTCCCACTTATGAATGAGAACATGTGGTGTCTGATTTTCTGTTCCTGTGTTAGTTTGCTGAGGATGATGGCTTCCAGTTTCATCCAAGTCCCTGCAAAGGACATGATCTCATTCCTTTTTATGGCTGCATAGTATTCCATGGTGTACATGTACCACATTTTCTTTATCCAGCCTATCATTAATGGGGTGGTTCCATGTCACTGCTTTTTTAAATAGTGCTGCAATACACATATGTGTGCATGTGTCTTTATAGTAGAATAATTTATATTCCTTTGGGTATATACCAAGTAATAGGATTGATGGGTCAAATGGCATTTCTGGTTCTAGATCTTGGAGAAATCACCATAATATCTTCCACAATGATTCAACTTATTTACATTCCCACCAACAGTGTAAAATCGTTCCTATTTTTCCACAGCCTCATCAACATCTATTTTTTCCTGACTTTTTAATAATCACCATTCTTACTGGTGTGAAATTGTATCTCATTGTGGTTTTTATTTGCATTTCTCTAATGATTGGTGATGTTGAGCTTTTTCTTTTTTTTTCCCACATGCTTTTTGCCCATATAAATGTCTTTTTTGAGAAAAGTCTGTTCATATCCTTTGCCCACTTTTTGATGGGGTTGTTTTTTTCTTGTACATTTGTTTAAGTTCCTTGTACATTCTGAATATTAGACCTTTGTCCTATGGGTAGATTGCAAAAATTTCTCCCATTCTGTAGGATGTCTGTTCACTCTGATGATAGTTTCTTTTGCCTTGCAAAAGCTCTTTAGTTCAATTAGATCCCATTTGTCAACTTTGGCTTTTGTTGCAATTGCTTTTGGTGTTTTTGTCATGAAGTCTTTCCCCAGGCCCATGTCCTGAATGTTATTGCCTAGGTTTTCTTCTAGGGTTTTTATGGTTTGGGGTTTTACATTTAAGTTTTTAATCCATCTTGAGTTAATTTTTGTCATAAGGTGTAAGGAAGGGGTCGTTTCAGTTTTCTGAATATGACTAGCCAGTTTTCCCAGCACTATTTATTGAATAAGAGATCCTTTCCCCATTGTTTGTTTTTGTCAGGTTTGTCAAAGATCAGATGGTTGTGGGTGTGTGATGTTATTTCTGAGGTCTCTGTTATGTTCCATTGATCTATATATCTGTTTTGGTACCAGTACCATGCTGTTTTGGTTACTGTAGTCCTGTAGTATAAGGCCAGGTAGGGATATGACTCCACGTTTGTTCTTTATTGCTTGGGATTGTCTCTTTTATACAGGGTCTTCTTTGATTCCATATGTAATGCAGTGTATCAAATGAATTGATTTGCATATCTTAAGCCATCTTTGCATCCCAGAGATAAATCCAACTTGATCATGGTGAATAATATTTTAATGTGTTGTTAAATTTGGCTTGCTAATATCTTGTTGAGAATTTTTGCATAGTTATTCATCAGAGATATTAGTCTAGAATTTTATTTTCTTGTAGTATACTTTTCTGGCTTTTATATCTAAATAATGCTGGCCTAATAAAATGAGTTTGAATATTTTGAAAGAAAAACTTTAGACATTTTTAATTTAGCAAAGTTTATTGAAGGAAGGATTGAGTCACAAATTTGGTAGCTCCTAGAAAGAGAGCTAATTTAGTGAGATTCTAGGGCTGTAACATGATTGGATAACATTTATATAGAGAGAAGAAAGTCATTTACAGAAAATGGGAGAATGATTGAACATGGTTGAATGGTTGGCCACTTGTGATTGATTGAAGCATGGCCTCTGTGTTTGGCTGAGATTCAACTACTTATTATAAGAATTGATTGCAGGCTGTTTCCTCATCAGCTAGGCTAGAGTTCACTATGAATGAAGAAACCTGCAGGTCAAACTTCAAATGTGTTTGTAGGAAACTTTAGACCAAATTTAATTCAGTTTAACCATTTTCCCCCTTTACAGTGGTGACAGAGAGTGGAATCAGTGCCCAACTTTTTAGTCAACCTCTAGAGGTGGTTGTTCACTCTCTGTTCACTCTCTGTCACCATTGTAAATGAACTTATTGGATCTCAGTATGAAATTTTTTGAGTCTTATTTTGTCTGAGTTTCCACTGAATAATAACAAAGCAATGACTTTTTAAAAATGGGAATATAGAAAAAGAATAACATAAAAATATTTTGGTCAAGATTATGCTATCTCAGGCCACATTCCTGCAAGGATAAAAACAGAGGAGACTCCTTTAGTAATTCTGACTTAGGTAGATTTGAATCTCCTGTTTTAAGAAAAAAAGGTCTGTTATGGGATCTGTTTTGCTGAATTTCAGTATGATTACATGACATTTAACATGAGAAATTCCATTTTGGTTTGATCTGGTCTGTAAGGGATTAGTGCAGGAGCTTAGTTCAAAACAATGGCCTTCCATAATTTCATTTGCAAATTTTTGCCTTTTTGTCAGGTTTTCTTCTATCTGAGAATGTGACCAAAACTTTGGGCACAAGAACTCTTCTCAGTTACCAACATTTAGAGTTTCCAGTCTCAACACATTATTCATAGGTTTTAGTGTCCTCACTATTATGCATTTTAGTTTTTGTTGTTCCAGTGAACAAGAAATAATTTGATGTTCTGCAGATAACTGCACACAAACATTTAAAACTTTTGAGAAGATACGATACACAAGAGACTACTACTATTGCAGAGCCCTTATGAACCAACTCCACCACAATAAAATATATCAATGAATGAGTCACACAAAGAGTTTGCCAGTCTTAACCAAGAAGCCTGTTTATTAATTGTTCACAACTGAGTTTCCACAATACCCAATGTATTAATCCACATGAAACAAGTTCTAACAATTGCACAAATTTTATTCTCTGTTCAGCTAGTTAAAGCAGCAATTCTATAATCTAGAATTCAGAACTAGGTTAAACAAAATCGGGAGTGAGAACAAGTGGATCTAGATATCTGACAATGTGAACACCAGTTGCATTAGGAATGTTGCTAAAGTTACCCACTTGGTGAACGAAAGCATCTATCAATCATGCAAAGATCTGGGTTTGGAATGATAAATCTAATGTGTCATCAAGTTACCCACAGAAGTCTAATTCCATTACTATTCTGTCATGCAAGTAAGGTAGGCATAAGCAAGAAAATGTTAAGAAGGGTGAGGATGTTCCAAGATGGTCAAATAGGAACAGCTGAAGTCTACAGCTCCCAGCCTGAGCAATGCAGAAGACGGGTGATTTCCGCATTTCCAACTGAAGTACCAGGTTCATTTCACTGGGGCTTGTCGGACAGTGGGTGCAGCCCACGGAGCAGGGCGGGGCATCACCTCAACCAGGAAGCCCAAGGAGATGGGGAATTCCCTTTACTAGCCAAAGGAAGCCGTGACAGATGCTACCTGGAAAATCGGGACACTCCTACCCTAATACTACACATTTCCAATGGTCTTAGCAAATGGTACACGAGGAGATTATATCGTGTGCCTGGCTGGGAGGGTCCCATGCCCATGGAGCCTCACTCACTGCTAGCACAGCGGTCTGAGATAGAACTGCAAGGCAACAGGGAGGCTGGGGGAGGGTCTCCCGCCATTGCTGATGCTTGAGTAGGTAAACAAAGTGACCCATAAGCTCGAACTGGATGGAGCCCACCGCAGCTCCAGGAGGCCTACCTGCAACGATAGACTCCACCTCGGAGGGTAGGGCATAGCTGAAAAAAAGGCAGCAGAAACTTCTCCAGACTTAAACGCCCCTGTCTGACAGCTTTGATTCTCCCAGCACAGAGTTTGAGTTCTGAGAATGGACAGACTGCCTCCTCAAGTGGGTCCCTGATCCCCGAGTAGCCTGAACTTGGAGACACCTCCCAGTAGGGGCTGACTGACACCTCATACAGCCAGGTGCTCCTCTGAGACAAAACTTCCAGAGGAATGATCAGACGGTAACATTTGCTGTTGTGCAATATTTGCTGTTCTACAGCCTCCGCTGGTGATACCCAGGCAAAAAGCATGTGCAATGCACTTCCAGGAAACTCCAACAGACCTGCAACTGAGGGTCCTGACTGTTAGAAGGAAAACTAACAAACAGAAAGGACAACCACACCAAAACCCCATCTGTACGTCACCATCATCATAGACCAAAGGTAGATAAAACCACAATGATGGGGAGAAACCAGAGCAGAAAAGCTGAAAATTCTAAAAATCAGAGTGTGTCTTCTCCTCCAAAGGAATGCAGCTCCTCGCCAGGAACAGAACAAACCTGGATGGAGAATGACTTTGACAAGTTGATAGAAGAAGGCTTCAGGCGATCGGTAAAAACAAACTTCTCTGAGCTAAAGAAGGATGTTTGAAACAATCGCAAAGAAGCCAAAAACTTTAAAAAAAGATTAGATGAAAGGCTAACTAGAATAAACAGTGTAGAGAAGACCTTAAAAGACCTGATGGAGCTGAAAACCATGGCACTAGAGCTACGTGACGTACACACAAGTTTCAGTAGCTGATTCAATCAAGTGGAAGAAAGGGTATCAGTTATTGAAGATCAAATGAATGAATTGAAGGGGGTAAGAGAAGTTTAGAGAAAAAATAGTAAAAAGAAATGAACAAAACCTCCAAGAAATGTGGGATTATCTGAAAAGACCAAATCTACCTCTGATTGGTGTGCCTGAAAGTGATGGGGAAAATGGAACCAAGTTGGAAAACACACTTCAGGATATTATCCAAGAGGACTTCCCCAACCTAGCAAGGCAAGCCAACATTCAAATTCAGGACATGCAGAGAACACCACAAAGATACTCCTCGAGAAGAGCAACTCAGAGAAACATAATTGTCAGACTCACCAAAGTTGAAATGAAGGAAAAAAAGTTAAGGACAGCCAGAGAGAAAGGTCAGGTTACCCACAAAGGGAAACCCATCAGAATAAGAGCAGATCTCTTGGCAGAAACTCTACAAGCCAGAAGAGAGTGGGGGCCAATATTCAACATTCTTAAAGAAAAGAATTTTCAACCCAGAATTTCATATCCAGCCAAACAAAGATTCATAAGTGAAGGAGAAATAAAATCCATTATAGACAAACAAATGCTCAGAGATTTTGTCACAACCAGGCCTGCCTTACAAGAGATCCTGAAGGAAGCACTAAACATGGAAAGGAACAGCCAGTACCAGTCACTGCAAAAACATGACAAATTGTAAAGACAATCAATACTGGGAAGAAACTGCATCAACTAATGAGCCAAATAACCAGCTAAAATCATAATGACAGGATCAAATTCACACATAACAATATAAATGCAAATGTAAATTGGCTAAATGCTTCAATTAAAAGACACAGACTGGAAAATTGGATAAAGAGTCAAGACCCATCAGTGTACTGTATTCAGGAGACCCATGTCACAGACAGAGACACACATAAAGGGATGGAAGAAAATCTACCAAGGAAATGGAAAACAAAGAAAGGCAAGGGTTGCAATCCCAGTCTCTGATAAAACAGACTTTAAACCAACAAAGATCAAAAGAGACAAAGAAGGCCATTATATAACGGTAAAGGGATCAATTCAACAAGAAGAGCTAACTACCCTAAATATATAGGCATCCAATACAGAAGTACCCAGATTCAAAAAGCAAACCATTAAAGACCTAAAAGCAGGCTTAGACTCCAACACAATAATAATGGGAGACATTAACACACCACTGCCCACGTTAGACTAATCAATGAGACAGAAAGTTAAAAAGGATATCCAGAAATTAAACTCAGCTCTGCACCAAGCAGACCTAATAGACATCTACAGAACTCTCCACCCCAAATCAACAGAATATACATTCTTCTCAGCACAACATCGCACTTATTCCAAAATTGACCACATAGTTGGAATTAAAGCACTCCTCAGCAAATGTAAAACAACAGAAATTATAACAAACTGTCTCTCAGACCACAGTGCAATCAAACTAGAATTCAGGACTAAGAAACTCAATCAAAACCGCTCAACTACATGGAAACTGAACAACCTGCTCTTGAATGACTACTGGGTACATAATGAAATGAAGGCAGAAATTAAGATGTTCTTTGAAACCAATGAGAACAAAGATGCAACATACCAGAATCTCTGGGACACATTTAAAGTAGTGTGTAGAGGGAAATTTGTAGTACTAAATGTCCACAAGAGAAAGCAGGAAAGATCTAAAATTGACACTCTCACATCACAATTAAAAGAACTAGAGAAGCAAGAGCAAACACATTCAAAAGCTAGCAGAAGGCAAGAAATAACTAAGATCAGAGCAGAAATGAAGGAGATAGAGACACAAAAATCCCTTCAAAAAATCAATGAATCCAGGAGCTGTTTCTTTGAAAAGATCAGCAAAATTGATAGACCACAGGTAAGACTGATAAAGAAGAAAAGCGAGAAGAATCAAAGAGACAAAATTAAAAAAAACGATAAAGGGGATATCACCACCAATCCGACAGAAATACAAACTACCATCAGAGAATAATAAAAACACCTCTATGCAAATAAACTAGAAAATCTAGAAGAAATGGATAAATACCTGGACACATACACCCTCCCAAGACTAAACCAGGAAGAAGTTGAATCCCCAAATAGAACAATAACAGTCTCTGAAATTGAGGCAACAATTAATTGCCAACCAACCAAAAAACATCCAGGACCAGATGGATTCACAGCCGCATTCTACCAGAGGTACAAAGAGGAGCTAGTACCTTTCTTTCTGAAACTCTCACAATCAACAGAAAAAGATGGTATCCTCCCTAAATCATTTTATGAGGCCAGCATCATCCTGTCACCACAGCCAGGCAAATACATGACAAAAAAAAAAAAAAAAGAGAATATTAGACCAATATTCCTGATGAACATTGAAGCAAAAATCCTCAATAAAATACTGGCAAACTGAATCCAGCACTACATCGAAAAGTTTATCCACCACGATCAAGTTGGCTTCATCCATGGGATGCAAGGCTGGTTCAACATATACAAATCAATAAATGTAATCCATCATATAAACAGAACCAAAGACAAAAACCACGTGATTATTTCAATAGATGCAGAAAAGGCCTTCGACCAAATTCAACAGCGCTTCATGTTAAAAACTCTCAATAAACTAGGTATTCATGGGACATATCTCAAAATAATCAGAGCAATTTATGACAAACCCACAGCCAATATCATACTGAATGGGCAAAAACTGGAAGTACTGCCTTTGAAAAGTGGCACAAGACATGCCCTCTCTCACCACTCCTACTCAACATAGTGTTGGAATTTCTGTCCAGGGCAATCAGGCAAGAGAAAGAAATAAAGGGTATTTAATTAGGAAAAGAGGAAGTCAAATTGTCCCTGTTTGCAGATGACAAGATTGTATATTTAGAAAACCCTATCACCTCAGCTCAAAATCTCCTTAAGCTGATAAGCAACTTCAGCAAAGTCTCAGGATACAAAATCAATGTGCAAAAATCACAAACATTCCTATATACCAATAATAGACAAACAGAGAGCCAAATCATGAATGAACTTCCATTCAAAATTGCTTCAAAGAGAATAAAATACCTAGGAATCCAACTTACAAGGGATGAAAAGGAACTCTTCAAGGAGAACTACAAACCACTGCTCAGTGAAATAAAAGAGGACATAAACAAATGGAAGAACATACCATGCTCATGGATAGGAAGAATCAATATCGTGAAAATGACCATACTGCCCAAGGTAATTTATAGATTCAATGCCATTCCCATCAAGCTACCAATGAGTTTCTTCACAGAATTGGAAAAAACTGCTTTAAAGTTCATATGGAACCAAAAAAGAGCCCGCATCTCCAAGACAATCCTAAGTCAAAAGAACAAAGCTGGAGGCATCACGCTACCTGACTTCAAACTATACTAAAGGCTACAGTAACCAGAACAGCATGGTACTGCTACCAAAACAGAGATATAGAGCAATGGAACAGAACAGCACCCTCAGAAATAATACCATACATCTACAACCATCCAATCTTTGACAAACCTGACGAAAACAAGAAATGGGGAAAGGATTCCCTATTTAATAAATGGTGCTGGGAAAACTGGCTAGCCATATGTAGAAAGATGAAAATGGATCCCTTCTTGCACCTTATATAAAAATTAATTCGAGAAGGATTAAAGACTTAAATGTTAGACCTAAAACCATAAAAACCCTAGAAGAAAACCTAGGCAATACCATTCAGGACATAGGCATGGGCAAGGACTTCATGACTAAAACACCAAAAGCAACAGCAACAAAAGCCAAAATTGACAAATGGGATCTAATTAAGCCAAAGAGTTTCTGTACGGCAAAGAAACTATCATCAGAGTGAACAGGTAACCTACAGAATTGGAGAAAATTTTTACAATCTACCCATCTGACAAAGGGCTAATATCCAGAATCTACAAAGAACTTAAACAAATTTACAAGAAAAAAACAAACAACCCCATCAAAAAGTGGGCAAAGGTTATGCACAGACATTTCTCAAAAGAAGACATTTATGCAACCAACAGACACATGAAAAAATGCTCATCAATACTGGCCCTCAGAGAAATGCAAATCAACACCACAATGAGATACCATGTCACACCAGTTAGAATGGTGATCATTCAAAAGTCAGGAAACAACAGGTGCTGGAGAGGATGTGGAGAAATAGGAACACTTTTACACTGTTAGTGGGACTGTAAACTAGTTCTACCATTGTGGAAGACAGTGTGGTGATTCCTCAAGGATCTAGAACTACTGATACCATCTAACCCAGCCATCCCATTACTGGATATATATCCAAAGGATTAGAAACCATGCTGCTACAAAGATCCATGCACATGTATGATTATTGCAGCACTAATCACAATGGCAAAGACTTGGAACCAACCCAAATGTCCATCAGTGATAGACTGGATTAAGAAAATGTGGGACATATACACCATGGAATACTATGCAGCCTTAAACAAGATGAGTTCATGTCCTTTGTATGGACATGGATGCAGCTGGAAACCATCATTCTGAGCAAACTATCACAAGAACAGAAAACGAAACACTGCATATTCTCACTCATACGTGGGAATTGAACAACGAGAACATACCATGGCCTGTTGTGGGGTGAGGGAATGGGGGAGGGTTAGCATTAGGAGATATACCTCATGTAAATGATGAGTTAATGGGTGCAGCACACCAACATGGCTCATGTATACATATGTAACATACATGTACATTGTGCACGTATACCCTAGAACTTAAAATACAATAATAATAATAATAAAATAAATTTCCACAGCAGGTATTATTACAGATAAGGAAAATGCTGAAGTAACATAGTAAATGACAGAGTTAAAATTAAAATAAAACTCAGTCTATCTGGCATTAAAACCCTCATTTTGGATTGAATTTTTTAAAACTGCAATTTCCACATTTCACTCAGAAGTATGAAAAAATTCAATATTTTCAAAACCAAGTGATTTATGAAATTAGGCATTTTTACAACATGCTGTTACTTTCTTGCTTTAGTGATATAAATTCTTACATACTTATCACAGTATAATGAATTATACATTTTTGAAAATCTATTGTAATTTTACTCATGTGTTTTTCATGGTCGTTTTTTTATCTTGTACTTGAAATTATTAAATCCAAACTCTAGAGAAATTATTCCCTAGTTGAGGCCTTTCTCTATGTCATAATTAGGTTTCCCAATAGATTACCTCTCTTTTATTTTACAGAGAATAAAGTTCCTTGCTTGAGGTTTGACATATTCTTTGCTAAAGTTTGTAAATTTACAGAAAGTTTCTTATTCTGTTTTTTGGGGGGCTGCTCTGAAATCCCCTTTTGCTTCCTCTCAGCATATCTTTGACCCTATTTCTGGAGATCCATGGTAAAATTTTCCCCACATACTCACCGTAAATTAATAATTTGCTCTTTCTTATGAGAAATAATTTAGATTTGTGTGACACTATTAGGAGCCTTTTAAAAAGATAATTTATACATTTTGCAACAAACGGATCATATAATGTTTGGAAAATTTCTGAAAGAAATATCCAACTAAAAACTGTTGGCTTGTACTTTCATATTTCTTCTTTTTTTGGAGATGACAGTCTCGCCATGTTGCCCAGGCTGGTCTTGAACTCCTAGGCCAAAACGGTCCTCTTGCTTCAGCCTCCTTAGTAGCTGGGATTACAGGCACACACCACTGTGCCTGGCTATATGCTTGCATATTTTTAGTAAAGAATGCAGAAATCTCTGCTTATGGGAATGTTTCACGTGAGGAAATTGAGTTATGATGGCTGTCTTCACTTTCAAACATCTTTTCACCGTGAGAGTTTTAAAGAAACATGTGTTCCCCCTTCAAAGGTGTCATCAACTTCAGGCAAAACCTTTCTTTGACCTCCCCCACCTCTTGCCTACTTTCAAGAGGTACGGTGGTTTATATCTGCTAAACATTTATAGGGCAAATATTCTGATAATCAGAGAGCTGAAACCAATATAGAAGCATCGGCTGTGTAATATTGTTTGGATTGAGAATAACTTAGGCCTCAGTCAAATTATT
The DNA here is from genome assembly GCF_024542745.1 of Macaca thibetana thibetana. Lineage (NCBI taxonomy): Eukaryota > Metazoa > Chordata > Mammalia > Primates > Cercopithecidae > Macaca > Macaca thibetana. Next base: position 57,458,362 of record NC_065598.1, read on the forward strand.
TCTTTGGTCTTTAGGTTTCTTGGTACTCTGAAACCTGTGCATTATTGTCTGTTTTAAAGGAATAAAAAATATTCTCTTTTGTTAAATGTCCATCAGAGTTTTTCACTTATTTTTAAAATTTCTACCCCCTAGAAACTCTTTCACCCATCAGGTCAGAAACACTCCCTTCCTGTGTAAGCCCACTGAGTGATTTGCATATTCAGTTTGCTCTATCTAGTTTTCTTATAAACTTGCCCTTCGTTTTTTTTTTTTATTCTTTTTTTTTTTTTGTGGTGATCCCTGAATGTTCCATGAAGTTCTGTCACCCCAGCTAGATTACAAGTTCTCATAGTTAATTAAAAATGCCATGTTGACATCACCAAAAAAAAAAAAAAAAAAAAATCAAGAAGAGTAAGCGTCCTTATATGATAGGAAATCACATTCCAACATTTTGGAAAAACTTGTCTACAGCATGAAATTGTCAATTTTTAATCCTGGTTTGCAGTTTTAATGTTCCTGGTTATGGCCTTGGACATTTTTTGAACCATTTGTGGTCCACCCATTAGAAATTAAACTTTTCCCTTGAAATTTACATCAAGTTGTCCACCTTCAGGTTATAGGGCTTTTGGAACAAGTAGTCCTTGTCTTAGTTGGAGAACTGTAGCAAGATATTGGAGAAAACTAGAAAAATTTAGGATCTAATCAAGTCTATCAGTATATAATAAAAACTTGAAAACAGTGAGGGGGGCTACAGTCTAATAACAGGTGTACTAAAATTTTTTTCTTCTGAAACATAATATTTTTGCTCTGCAGTTACCTTACTTCTTATTAGGGATAATTACAGTAACATCAATTTATATAAAACATAAGTTTAACCTTATTAAACTTGACCTGATTATCTACATTGTAGCAAGGATAGTGACTGATTTTACAGGTTCTTTTAAGTCTGCTCTGCTGAACTTTTAATAAGAAATCTTGCATTGGACATTTATAATCTTCTCAAAAATAGAAAGCCAATCTAAGGTCTCATCATCTAAATTTCCCTGTAATACCTGTATTATTTGGGTGAATTTCTCTCTTCTCAAGGTCTCCAAAACATCCTGAGGTTCCAGGCCATGCCAGGAAGTGACATTCCTTACCCATCTGTATGGCAACCATGTGAATTATGGATTCAGGATACCAGGATAATTTTTCCAGGGATTTTTATTTGTCCTTAATATAAATCTCAGTTCACTAAGATTATCTAGTCATATATGAAAATATAACATTCGAGTCGAAACCTTGGTAATATAGTCAGTGTTTCCAATTGTGTCCTGTTATAAGAAAATATTCTTATTGACATAAAAATGCATACTCAAAAATAGCATCTGAATTCTGGAGGGATATGGTAAGAGAAAAATATTTCTAATTTTGTTCAAATGTATAATGTACCAAATTTATGTAATTTATATATAGCTTAAAAGGAAAAAAAACTTCCTTGACTCTGTAAAATAAAACTTAAAAAAGAATTGGCAATATTACAAACAGCCTTACTTATATATAACAGCCTCATTATAATATAACAGCCTTAATTTCTAGTGAAAGTCTGGAAAGTAAGCCATTTTGTGACATTTTATACAAACATTTTGAAGATGAGAACAACTTCACAATTTTTAGAAACATATTTTCTCATAGCACATTATTTTTATATTTATTAACAGCCCCAAGCATAGTTAGCTTCTCTGTGTCATATAAAAGTAGATGCCAAGGAATAGATACTCTAAAGTTATGTTCAGTAATTAATGTTTTATTATTTAACTTAGAAATGACTCAGACATTTATATATATATTTTTCTATTTTTTTATTATACTTTAAGTCCTAGGGTACATGTGCACAACGTGCAGGTTTGTTACATATGTATACTTGTGGCATGTTGGTGTGCTGCACCCATCAACTTGTCAGCACCCATCAACTCGTCATTTACAACAGGTATAACTCCCAATGCCATCCCTTCCCCCACCCTCATCCCCATAATAGGCACCGGTGTGTGATGTTCCCCTTCCAGAGTCCAAGTAATCTCATTTTTCCATTCCCACCTTTGAGTGAGAATATGCAGTGTTTGGTTTTCTGTTCTTACAATAGTTTGCTGAGAATGATGGTTTCCAGCTGCATCCGTGTCCCTACAAAGGACACGAACTCATCCTTTTTTATAGCTGCATAATATTCCATGGTGTACATGTGCCACATTTTCTTAATCCAGTCTGCCACTGATGGACATTTGGGTTAATTCCAAGTCTTTGCTATTGTGAATAGTGCCGCAATAAACATACGTGTGCATGTGTCTTTATAGCAGCATGATTTATAATCCTTTGGGTATATACCCAGTAATGGGATGGCTGGGTCATATGGTGTTTCTAGTTCTAGATCCTTGAGGAATCGCCATACTGTTTTCCACAATGCTTGAACCAGTTTACAATCCCACCAACAGTGTAAAAGTGTTCCTATTTCTCCACATCCTCTCCAGCACCTGTTGTTTCCTGACTTTTGAATGATAGCCATTCTAACTGGTGTGAGATGGTATCTCATTGTGCTTTTGATTTGCATTTCTCTGATGGCCAGTGATGACAAGCATTTTTTCATGTCTCTATTGGCTGCATGCATGTCTTCTTTTGAGAAATGTCTGTTCATATCCTTTGCCCACTTTTTGATGGAGTTGTTTTTTCTCATAAATTTGTTTGAGTTCTTTGTAAGTTCTGGATATTAGCCCTTTGTCAGATGAGTAGATTGCAAAAATTTTCTCCCATTCTGTAGGTTGCCTGTTCACTCTGATGGTAGTTTCTTTTGCTGTGCAGAAGCTCTTTAGTTTAATGAGATCCCATTTGTCAATTTTGGCTTTTGCTGCCGTTGCTTTTGGTGTTTTAGACATGAAGTCTTTGCCCATGCCTATGTCCTGAATGGTACTACCGAGGTTTTCCTCTAGGGTTTTTATGGTATTAGGTCTAACATTTAAGTCTCTAATCCATCTTGAATTAATCTTCGTATAAGGAGTAAGGAAAGGATCCAGTTTCAGCTTTCTACTTATGGCTAGCCAATTTTCCCAGCACCATTTATTAAATAGGGAATCCTTTCCCCATTTCTTGTTTCTCTCAGGTTTGTCAAAGATCGGATGGCTGTAGATGTGTGGTATTATTTCTGAGGACTCTGTTCTGTTCCATTGGTCTATATCTCTGTTTTGATACCAGTACCATGCTGTTTTGGTTACTGTAGCCTTGTAGTAGAGTTTGAAGTCAGGTAGCATGATGCCTCCAGCTTTGTTCTTTTGACTTAGGATTGTCCTGGATATGCGGGCTCTTTTTTGGTTCCATATGAACTTTAAAGCAGTTTTTTCCAATTCTGTGAAGAAACTCGTTGGTAGCTTGATGGGGATGGCATTGAATCTATAAATAACCTTGGGCAGTATGACCATTTTCACGATATTGATTCTTCCTATCCATGAGCATGGTATGTTCTTCCATTTGTTTGTGTCCTCTTTTATTTCACTGAGCAGTGGTTTGTAGTTCTCCTTGAAGAGGTCCTTTACATCCCTTGTAAGTTGGATTCCTAGGTATTTTATTCTCTTTGAAGCAATTGTGAATGGAAGTTCATTCATGATTTGGCTCTCTGTTTGTCTGTTACTGGTGTATAAGAATGCTTGTGATTTTTGCACATTAATTTTGTATACTGAGATTTTGCTGAAGTTGCTTATCAGCTTAAGGAGATTTTGGGCTGAGACAATGGGGTTTTCTAAATATACAATCATGTCATCTGCAAACAGGGACAATCTGACTTCTTCTTTTCCTAACTGAATACCCTTGATTTCTTTCTCTTGCCTGATTGCCCTAGCCAGAACTTCCAACACTATGTTGAATAGGAGTGGTGAGAGAGGGCATCCCTGTCTTGTGCCAGTTTTCAAAGGGAATTTTTCCAGTTTTTGCCCATTCAGTATGATATTGGCTGTGGGTTTGTCATAAATAGCTCTTATTATTTTGAGGTACGTTCCATCAATACCGAATTTATTGAGCGTTTTTAGCATGAAGGGCTGTTGAATTTTGTCAAAAGCCTTTTCTGCATCAATTGAGATAATCATGTGGTTCTTGTCTTTGGTTCTGTTTATATGCTGGATTATGTTTATTCATTTGCGAATGTTGAAGCAGCCTTGCATCCCAGGGATGAAGCCCACTTGATCATGGTGGATAAGCTTTTTGATGTGTTGCTGAATCCGGTTTGCCAGTATTTTATTGAGGATTTTTGCATCGATGTTCATCAGGGATATTGGTCTAAAATTCTCTTTTTTTGTTGTGTCTCTGCCAGGCTTTGGTATCAGGATGATGTTGGCCTCATAAAATGAGTTAGGGAGGATTCCCTCTTTTTCTATTGATTGGAATAGTTTCAGAAGGAATGGTTCCAGCTCCTCCTTGTACCTCTGGTAGAATTCAGCTGTGAATCCATCTGGTCCTGGACTTTTTTTAGTTGGTAGGCTATTAATTTTTGCCTCAATTTCAGAGCCTGCTATTGGTCTATTCAGGGATTCAACTTCTTCCTGGTGTAGTCTTGGAAGAGTGTAAGTGTCCAGGAAATTATCCATTTCTTCTAGATTTTCCAGTTTATTCGCATAGAGGTGTTTATAGTATTCTCTGATGGTAGTTGTATTTCTGTGGGTCGGTGGTGATATCCCCTTTATCATTTTTAACTGCGTCGATTTGATTCTTCTCTCTTTTCTTCTTTATTAGTCTTGCTAGTGGTCTGTCAATTTTGTTGATCTTTTCAAAAAACCAACTCCTGGATTCATTGATTTTTTGGAGGGATTTTTGTGTCTCTATCTCCTTCAGTTCTGCTCTGATCTTAGTTATTTCTTGCCTTCTGCTAGCTTTCGAATGTGTTTGCTCTTGCTTCTCTAGCTCTTTTAATTGCGATGTTAGATTGTCAATTTTAGATCTTTCCTGCTTTCTCTTGTGGGCATTTAGTGCTATAAATTTCCCTCTACACACTGCTTTAAATGTGTCCCAGAGATTCTGGTATGTTGTATCTTCGTTCTCATTGGTTTCAAAGAACATCTTTATTTCTGCCTTCATTTCGTTATGTACCCAGTAGTCATTCAGGAGCAGGTTGTTCAGTTTCCATGTAGTTGAGCGGTTTTGATTGAGTTTCTTAGTCCTGAGTTCTAGTTTGATTGCACCGTGGTCTGAGAGACAGTTTGTTATAATTTCTGTTCTTGTACATTTGCTGAGGAGTGCTTTACTTCCAATTACGTGGTCAATTTTGGATTAAGTACGATGTGGTGCTGAGAAGAATGTATATTCTGTTGATTTGGGGTGGAGAGTTCTGTAGATGTCTATTAGGTCTGCTTGCTGCAGAGATGAGTTCAATTCCTGGATATCCTTGTTAACTTTCTGTCTCGTTGATCTGTCTAATGTTGACAGTGGAGTGTTGAAGTCTCCCATTATTATTGTATGGGAGTCTAAGTCTCTTTGTAAGTCTCTAAGGACTTGCTTTATGAATCTGGGTGCTCCTGTATTGGGTGCATATATATTTAGGATAGTTAGCTCTTCCTGTTGAATTGATCCCTTTACCATTATGTAATGGCCTTCTTTGTCTCTTTTGATCTTTGATGGTTTAAAGTCTGTTTTATCAGAGACTAGTATTGCAACCCCCGCTTTTTTTTGTTCTCCATTTGCTTGGTAAATCTTCCTCCATCCCTTTATTTTGAGCCTATGTATGTCTCTGCGTGTGAGATGGGTCTCCTGAATACAGCAGACTGACGGGTCTTGACTCTTATCCAGTTTGCCAGTCTGTGTCTTTTAATTGGAGCATTTAGTCCATTTACATTTAAGGTTAAGATTGTTATGTGTGAACTTGATCCTGCCATTATGATATTAACTGGTTATTTTGCTCGTTAGTTGATGCAGTTTCTTCCTAGCCTCGATGGTCTTTACATTTTGGCATGTTTTTGCAATGGCTGGTACCGGTTGTTCCTTTCCATGTTTAGTGTTTCCTTCAGGATCTCTTGTAAGGCAGGCCTAGTGGTGACAAAATCTCTAAGCATTTGCTTATCTGTAAAGGATTTTATTTCTCCTTCACTTATGAAACTTAGTTTGGCTGGATATGAAATTCTGGGTTTAAAATTCTTTTCTTTAAGAATGTTGAATATTGGCCCCCACTCTCTTCTGGCTTGGAGAGTTTCTGCCGAGAGATCTGCTGTCAGTCTGATGGGCTTCCCTTTGTGGGTAACCCGACCTTTCTCTCTGGCTGCCCTTAAGATTTTTTCCTTCATTTCAACTTTGGTGAATCTGGCAATTATGTGTCTTGGAGTTGCTCTTCTCGAGGAGTATCTTTGTGGTGTTCTCTGTATTTCCTGGATTTGAATGCTGGCCTGCCCTACTAGGTTGGGGAAGTTCTCCTGGATGATATCCTGAAGAGTGTTTTCCAACTTGGTTCCATTTTCCCCCTCACTTTCAGGCACCCCAATCAGACGTAGATTTGGTCTTTTTACATCATCCCATACTTCTTGCAGGCTTTTTTCATTTCTTTTTCTTCTTTTTTCTTTTGGTTTCTCTTCTCGCTTCATTTCATTCATTTGATCCTCAATCGCAGATACTCTTTCTTCCAGTTGATCGAGCCGGTTACTGAAGCTTGTGCATTTGTCACGTATTTCTCGTGTCATGGTTTTCATCTCTTTCATTTCGTTTATGACCTTCTCTACATTAATTACTCTAGCCATCAATTCTTCCACTTTTTTTTCAAGATTTTTAGTTTCTTTGCGCTGGGTACGTAATTCCTCCTTTAGCTCTGAGAAATTTGATGGACTGAAGCCTTCTTCTCTCATCTCGTCAAAGTCATTCTCCGTCCAGCTTTGATCCGTTGCTGGCGATGAGCTGCGCTCCTTTGCCGGGGGAGATGCGCTCTTATTTTTTGAATTTCCAGCTTTTCTGCCCTGCTTTTTCCCCATCTTTGTGGTTTTATCTGCCTCTGGTCTTTGATGATGGTGATGTACTGATGGGGTTTTGGTGTAGGTGTCCTTCCTGTTTGATAGTTTTCCTTCTAACAGTCAGGACCCTTAGCTGTAGGTCTGTTGGAGATTGCTTGTGGTCCACTCCAGACCCTGTTTGCCTGGGTATCAGCAGCAGAGGCTGCAGAAGATAGAATATTTCTGAACAGCGAGTGTACCTGTCTGATTCTTGCTTTGGAAGCTTCCTCTCAGGGGTGTACTCCACCCTGTGAGGTGTGGGGTATCAGATTGCCCCTAGTGGGGGATGTCTCCCAGTTAGGCTGCTCAGGGGTCAGGGACCCACTTGAGCAGGGAGTCTGTCCCTTCTCAGATCTCAACCTCCGTGTTGGGACATCCACTGCTCTCTTCAAAGCTGTCAGACAGAGTCGTTTGCGTCTGCAGAGTTTTCTGCTGCTTTTGTTGTTGTATAGTTGTGCCCTGTCCCCAGAGGTGGAGTCTACAGAGACAGGCAGGTTTCCTTGAGCTGCTGTGAGCTCCACCCAGTTCGAGCTTCCCAGCAGCTATGTTTACCTACTTAAGCCTCGGCAATGGCGGGCGCCCCTCCCCCAGCCTCGCTGCTGCCTTGCCGGTAGATCACAGACTGCTGTGCTAGCAATGAGGGAGGCTCCGTGGGTGTGGGACACTCCCGGCCAGGTGTGGGATATGATCTCCTCGTGTGCCTGTTTGCTTAAAGCACAGTATTGGGGTGGGAGTTACCCGATTTTCCAGGTGTTGTGTGTCAGTTCCCCTGGCTAGGTAAAGGGATTCCCTTCCCCTTGCGCTTCCCAAGTGAGGCGATGCCTCGCCCTGCTTCAGCTCTCACTGTTCGGGCTGCAGCAGCTGACCAGCACTGATCGTCCGGCAATCCCCAGTGAGATGAACCCAGTACCTCAGTTGAAAATGCAGAAATCACCGGTCTTCTGTGTCACTCGCGCTGGGAGTTGGAGACTGGAGCTGTTCCTATTCGGCCATCTTGCTCCGGCGATTGCATGTCTTCTTTTGAGAAATGTCTGTTCATATTCTTTGCCCACTTTTCAATGGGGTTGTTTGTTTTTCTCTTGTAAATTTGTTTGAGTTCTTTGTAAGTTCTGGATATTAGCCCTTTGTCAGATGAGTAGATTGCAAAAATTTTCTCTCATTCTGTAGGTTGCCTGTTCACTCTGATGGTAGTTTCTTTTGCTGTGCAGAAGCTCTTTAGTTTAATGAGATCCCATTTGTCAATTTTGGCTTTTGTTGCTGTTGCTTTTGATGATTTAGACATGGAGTCCTTGCGCACGCCTATGTCCTGAATGGTATTACCTAGGTTTTCTTCTGGGGTTTTTGTGGTATTAGGTCTCACATTTTAGTCTCTAATCCATCTTGAATTAATTTTCGTATAAGGAGTAAGAGTAAGGAAAGGATCCAGTTTCAGCTTTCTACTTATGGCTAGCCAATTTTCCCAGCACCATTTATTAAATAGGGAACCTTTCCCCATTGGTTGTTTTTCTGAGGTTTGTCAAAGATCAGATGGCTGTAGATGTGTGGTATTATTTCTGAGGACTCTGTTCTGTTCCATTGGTCTATATCTCTGTTTTGGTACCAGTACCATGCTGTTTTGGTTACCATAGCCTTGTATTATAGTTTGAAGTCAGGTAGCGTGATTCCTCCAGCTTTGTAGTTTTGACTTAGAATTGTCTTGGCAATGGAGGCTCTTTTTCGGTTCCATATGAACTTTATTTTTTTTATTTTTTATTTTTTTACTTTAAAAATGCCATGTTTATTTTTTAAGGTATTAAAATTTACTTGAAAATGTTTCTATACCTTTCTTTTTATTTATTTATTTTTATTATTAATATACTTTAAGTTCTATGGTACAAGTGCATAACGTGCAGGTTTGTTACATATGTATACTTGTGCCATGTTCGTGTGCTGCAATCATCAACTCGTCAGCACCCATCAACTCGTCATTTACATCAGGTATAACTCCCAATGCAATCCCTCCCCCATCCTCCCTCCCCATAATAGGCCCCGGTGTGTGATGTCCCCCTTCCTGAGTCCAAATCATCTCATTGTTCAGTTCCCACCTATGAGTGAGAACATGCGGTGTTTGGTTTTCTGTTCTTGTGATAGTTGGCTAAGAATGATGGTTTCCAGCTGCATCCATGTCCCTACAAAGGACACAAACTCATCCTTTTTGATGGCTGCATAGTATTCCATGGTGTATATGTGCCACATTTTCTTAATCCAGTCTGTCACTGATGGACATTTGGGTTGATTCCAAGTCTTTGCTATTGTGAATAGTGCCGCAATAAACATACGTGTGCATGTGTCTTTATAGCAGCATGATTTATAATTCTTTGGGTCTATAGCCAGTAATTGAATGGCTGGGTCATATGGTACTTCTAGTTCTAGATCCTTGAGGAATCGCCATACTGTTTTCCATAATGGTTGAACTAGTTTACAATCCCACCAACAGTGTAAAAGTGTTCCTATTTCTCCACATCCTCTCCAGCACCTGTTGTTTCCTGACTTTTGAATGATCGCCATTCTAACTGGTGTGAGATGGTATCTCATTGTGGTTTTGATTTGCATTTCTCTGATGGTCAGTGATGATGAGCATTGTTTCATGTGTCTGTTGGCTGTATGAATGTCTTCTTTTGAGAAATGTCTGTTCATATCCTTTGCCCACTTTTTGATGGGGTTGTTTGTTTTTTTCTTGTAAATTTGTTTGAGTTCTTTGTAGTTTCTGGATATTGGTCCTTTGTCAGATGAGTAGATTGCAAAAATTTTCTCCCATTCTGTAGGTTGCCTGTTCACTCTGATGGTAGTTTCTTTTGCTGTGCAGAAGCTCTTTAGTTTAATGAGATCCCATTTGTCAATTTTGGCTTTTTCTGCCGTTGCTTTTGGTGTTTTAGACATGAAGTCTTTGCCCATGCCTATGTCCTGAATGGTACTACCTAGGTTTTCCTCTAGGGTTTTTCTGGTATTAGGTCTAACATTTAAGTCTCTAATCGATCTTGAATTAATTTTCGTATAAGGAGTAAGGAAAGGATCCAGTTTCACCTTTCTACTTATGGCTAGCCAATTTTCCCAGCACCATTTATTAAATAGGGAATTCTTTCCCCATTTCTTGTTCTCAGGTTTGTCAAAGATCAGATGGCTGTAGATGTGTGGTATTATTTCTGAGGACTCTGTTCTGTTCCATTGGTCTATATCTCTGTTTTGGTACCAGTACCACGCTGTTTTGGTTACTGTAGCCTTGTAGTATAGTTTGACGTCAGGTAGCGTGATGCCTCCAGCTTTGTTCTTTTGACTTAGGATTGTCTTGGAGATGCAGGCTCTTTTTTGGCTCCATATGAACTTCAAAGCAGTTTTTTCCAATTCAATGAAGAAACTCATTGGTAGCTTGATGGGGATGGCATTGAATCTATAAATTATCTTGGGCAGTATGGCCATTTTCACGATATTGATTCTTCCTATCCATGAGCATAGTATGTTCTTCCATTTGTTTGTGTCCTCTCTTATTTCACTGAACAGTGGTTTGTAGTTCTCCTTGAAGAGGTCCTTTACATCCCTTGTAAGTTGGATTCCTAGGTATTTTATTCTCTTTGAAGCTATTGTGAATGGAAGTTCATTCATGATTTGGCTCTCTGTTTTTCTGTTACTGGTCTTCATTGGTTAATTATTTAGTCTCTCTACTTAGGATAAGAGTAGTTGAAAAACCACAGTTACAGTGTTAAAGTATTTTGTGACTTTCTATGTAGTTACTATTACCAGTAAGTTTTGTACCTTTACGGTACAGATTACTGGACATTAATTCCCCATCAATGCTTTTTTATCTGATTGAAGTGTTCCCTTTACCATTTCTTATAGGACAGGACTGGTTTTGATGAAATCCATTAGCTTCTATTTGGGGAAGTCCTTGCTTCTCATTTAGATTTGAAGACCATTTTCTCCAAATATACTATTTTTGAGTAAAAAGCTTTTTTTTTTTTTTTTTTTTTCCTTCAGCACTTTAGTATGTCATTCCACTGTCTCCCAGCCTGTAAGGTTTCCACTGAAAAGTCTGGTGACAGACATATTAGAGTTTCATTTTATGTTATTTGTTTCATTTTTGTTACTTTTATAATTTTTAATATATTCTCAACATTTGGGAATTTTATTTAAATTCTTTGAGGCAGTTGCCATTGGATTACATCTGCTCAGTGTTCTGTAACCTTCTTGGATATTGATTTTTTTTTGTTGTTGTTGTTTAGGTTTGGGAAGTTATGTATTATTATACCCTTAAATAAACTTTGTACCTCTATCTTTTTCTCTACTTTCTCTTTAAGACCCAATAACTAATGGACTTGCCCTTCGAGGCTATTGTTGGATCCTGTAGGCATGCTTCATTGTTTTATATATATTTTTGTTTTCCATAATTGTGTATTTTCAAATAACCTGTCTTCAAGCTCACTAATTCTTTTTTCTGCTTGATCAATTCTGCTATCAAAGGATTCTGATGCATTCTGCAATATGCCACTTGCATTTTTAGCTGGAAAATTTACATTTGATTCCTTTAAATTATTTCAATCTTTTTTAAAAATTTATTTTATAAAATTTTGAATTTCTTTTCTGTGTTATGTCATATTTGAGTTTCCTCAACACAGGTACTTTGAATTTTCTGTCTGAAAGGTCACATATCTCTGTTTCTGAGGCATTCGTTTCTTCTGACTTATTTAACTTATTTGATGAAGTCATGTTTCCTTGTATGGTTTTGATGCTAGTAGATGCTCTTTGCTGTCTGTGCATTGAACAGTTAAGTATTTATTATAGTCTTTACTGTCTGTGCTTTATTTTCACCCATCCTTCTTGGGAAGGCTCTCCAGAGATTTGAAAGGACTCAGGTATTGTGATCTAAGCTGTATCTGCTTTTGGGTGCACTCAAAGCCCAGTAATGCTGAGGTTTTTGCAAGCTGGTTGAATTACCACCTTGATGTTATTGGGCAAGATCTTGGAGATTTATCTGGATTACCAAGCAGAGACTCTTGTTTTCTTCTCTTAATTTCTCCTAAATAAGCATAGTCACTCTCTCACTTTTTTCTGAGTCACCTAAACCTTGGGGTGGCGGGACATAAGCATCCCTGTGGTCACCAACAGTATGACAGTTTTTGGTTAGACCTGAAGCCACCACTGGACTGAGTATTAGGTAAGGCCTGTAGTAACCACTCCCTGGCTACTACCTATGTTTGCTCAAGGCCCTAGGGCTCCACAATCAGCTGGTGGTAATTCCAGCGAGGCCTATGACCTTCCCTTTTGGGCACTGAGGTTTTCTAGGCCTTGAGTGGTTCCAAAGGTGCCATATGTGAATCAGGAACTAGAGTCAAAAACCTGGTATTCTATTGTACCATGGCTAAGCTGGCATTCAGACCACAAGACACAGTTCTTCCCACCATTCCCTTCCCTTTGCAAAGGCAGAGGAAGCTTACCTCATAACCACTGCCTCTTCAGACCATGAGGAATACTGCCAGACTACCGTTGATTTTCCTTTAAGGCTAAAGGGCTTTTAAGTCAGCTTATGATGAATGTTGCTTGGCCTATAACTCACATTTCAGGGAATTGGACTCCCCCTAGGCCCAGGGTGGTTCAAAAGTGCTATCCAAGAGTCAAGTTCTAGAATTGGAAACCTCAAGAGTCCTTGGTGCTCCACACACCTGTGGCTATGCTGGCACCTCAAGTTAGCAAGTGGTACCTAATGTAGTCCCTGTTTTTTGGTGCTGGTTATTCAGGGCTGAAGGGCTTTTCAGTGAGCAGATGAGAAATGCTGCCAGCACTGTTGTTGTTGTTGTTGTTGTTGTTAAGGCAGCAGGTTTTCTTCTAGCCCAGGGTGTGTCTAGAAATTTCATGTAGAAACTAGGGTATTAAATGGGGCCCTCATGACTCTGACTGCTGCCCTATCCTGCTGTGGCTGAGCTGGGTATACAAAGTGCAAGACAAAATCTTTTCCACTTGTTCCTTTCTTCTCCTCAAACAGAATAATGTGTTTCATTTGGAGCTGTAAACTGCAACTTGGTATTAGGGAAAGGGTAATGCCAGCACTCCCATAGCCATCCCAGCTGGTGTCTTAGCCTAGTTAAGCATCAAGTCTTGCCTAAGGGTTTCAGTCCTTACAGCTTGGACAGCCTTTATTTTATTTTGAAACCCTCCCCAAAGAGATTTTATTTATTTTTATTTTATTATTATTTTTTAATTTCAATAGGTTTTTGGGGGAACAAATGGTGTTTGGTTACATGGATAAGTTACTTACTGGCGATTTCTGAGATTTTGGTGCTCCCATTACCCGAGTTGTGTACACTGTACCCAATGTGGAATCTTTTCTCCTTCACCCCCTCCCACCCTTTCCCCTGAGCCCCCAAAATGCATTGTATTATTCTAATGCATTTGTGTCCTTATAGCTTAGCTCCCACTTCTTAGTGGGAACATACTGCGTGTGTGTGTGTGTGGTTTTTTTTTATTTCTTCTTTAAAAAAAAAAACTGGATACATGTGCAGAACATGCAGGTTTGTTACGTAGATATACGTGTGCCATGGTGATTTGCTGCACCTATTGACCAATCCTATAAGTTCCCTCCCCTCACTCCCCCACTCCCCCAACAAGCCCTGCTGTGAGTTTTCCCTCTCTGTGTCCATGGGTTCTCATTGTTCAACTCCCACTTATGAGTGAGAACATGTGGTGTTTGGTTTTCTGTTCCTGTGTTAGTTTGCTGAGGATGATGGTTTCCAGCTTTGTCCAGGTCCCTGCAAAGGACATGATCTCATTCCTTTTTATGGCTGCATAGTACTCCATGTAGCATATGTACAACATTTTCTTTATCCAGTCTATTATTTATGAACATTTGGATTGGTTCCATGTCTTTGCTATTGTAAATAGTGCTGCAATAAACATATGTGTGCATGTGTCTTTATAGTGGAATAATTTATATTGTTTTGGGTATATACCAAGTAATGGGATTGCTGGGTCAAATGGTATTTCCGGTTCTAGATCCTCAAGGACTTGCCATACTGTCTTCCACAATGGGTTAAACTAATTTACATTTCCACCAACTGTATAAAAGCGTTCCTATTTCTTCACAGCCTCACCAGCATCTATTGTGATGGATTAAAGACTTAAATGCAATACTCCAAATGATAAAAACCCTAGAAGAGCCGGGCGCGGTGGCTCACGTCTGTAATCCCAGCACTTTGGGAGACCGAAGCTGGAGATCACGAGGTCAGGAGTTCGAGACAATCCTGGATAACATGGTGAAACTCCATCTCTACTAAAAATACGAAAAATTAGCCAGGGGTGGCGGCGTGCACCTGTAGTCCCAACTTGGGAGGCTGAGACAGGAGAATGGCGTGAACCCAGGAGGCGAAGCTTGCAGTGAGCCGAGATTGTGCCACTGCACTCCAGCCTGGGTGACAGAGTGAGACTCGGTCTCAAAAAAACAAAAACAAAAACAAAACAAAACAAAAAAAAACAAAAAAAAACCCTAGAAGAAAACCTAAGCAATGCTATTCAGGACACAGGCATGGGCAAAGACTTCAAGACAAAAATGCCAAAAGCAATTGCAACAAAATCAAAATTGACAAATGAGATCTAATTAAATGAAAGCGCTTCTGCAGAGTGAAAGAAACTATCATCAGAGTAAACAGGAAACCTACAGAATGGGGGAACATTTTTGCAATCTACCCATCGGACAAAGGTCTAATATCCAGAATTTACAAGGAACTTAAACAAATTTACAAGAAGAAAAAAAAAAACCAACCCCATCAAAAAATGGGCAAAGGATATGAACAGACACTTCTCAAAAGAAGACATTTATGCAGCCAGCAAGCATATGAAGAAAAGCTCAACATCACTGATCATCAGAGAAATTCGAATCAAAACCACAATGAGATACCATCTCACACCAGTCAGAATGGCGATTATTTTAAAAAATGTGTTTGGTTTTTCATTTATGAGCTATTTCACTTACAATAATGGTCTCTCCAGTTTTATTCAGGTTGCTGAAAATGCCATTATTTTGTTCCTTTTTATGACCGAGTAGGATTCCATGCTTTATATAACACATTTTCTTTATTCACTTGTTTATTGATGAGCATGTGGACTGGCTCCATATTTTTGCAGTTGAAAATTGTGCTGCTACAAACTTTCATGTGCAAGTATCTTCTTTTGGTAATGACTTATTTTCCTCTGGGTAGATACCTAAAAGTGGGATGGGTATACACACACACACACACACACACACACACACACACACACACATAAAAGTATATATATATACTTTTAGTTCTTTAAGGAATCGCTACACTTTTTTCCATTGTTGTATTAGTTTACATTCCCACCTGAGGTGTAAAAGTGTTCCCTTTCACCACATCAATGCCAATTTCTATTAGTTTTTGATTTTTTGATTATGGTTATTCTTCCATGAGTGAGGGAGTAATACATTGTGGTTTCAATTTGCATTTCCTTGATAATTAGTGATGTGGAGCATTTTTTCAAATGTTTGTTGGACATTTGTATATCTTTTTAAAAAATTATTTTAAAGTTCAGGATAGCATGTGCATACTGTGCATGTTTGCTACATAGGCAAACGTGTGTCCTCGTAGGTTGCTGCACCTATCAAACCATCCCCTAGGTATTAAGTTCCATATACATTAGTGTTTTATCCTGATATTCTCCCTCCCCAGCTATCCACCTGACAAATGTCTAATATCAAGAATCTACAGGCAACTTAAACAAATGTATGAGAGAAAAAAAAAGCAACCCAATTAAAAAGTGGGCAAAAGAACACAGACATTACTCCAAAGGAAACATTTATGCAGCCAACAAATATATTTTAAAAAGCTCAACATTACTGATCACTAGGGAAATGCAAATTGAAACCACAATTAGATAACATCTCACACCAGTCAGAATGGCAATTATTGAAAAGTCCAGAAACAACAGATGCTGGTGAGGCTGTGGAGAAATAGAAATGCTTTTACACTGTTAGTGAGAATGCAAATTAGTTCAACCATGTGGAAGACAATGTGGTGATTTCTCAAAGCTTAAGAATAAAATATACAATTTGACCCAGCAATCCCATTACTGGGTATATACCCTCCAAATTTCTTAAATTTATAATAAATCATTCTATTATAAATAAACATGTACGTGTATGTTCATTGCAGCACTATTCAGAATAGCAAAGACATGGAACCAACCAAAATGCTTATCAGTGATAGAATGGGTAAAGAAAATGTGGTACATATACACCACGGAATACTATGAAGTCATAAAAAAGAATGAGATTATGTCCTTAGCAGGGACATGGATGGAGCTTGAAGCCATTATTCTCAGAAAACTAACACAGGGACAGAAAACCAAATACCACATGTTCTCACATATAAGTGGGAGTTGAACAATGAAAACACGTGGACACAGATATGGGAACAACACACACTGGGGCATCTTACATCTTTTGAGAATAGTGTATTCATGTATTTATCCACCTTTTGAAGGGATTGCTTGTTTTTTCTTGCTGATTTGTTTGAGTTTCTTGTAGATTCTGGATGTTAGTCCTTTTTTGTATGTATAAATTGTAAAGATTCTCTCCCAGTCTGTGGGTTGTCTGTATACTCTGCTGATTATTTATTTTGCTGTGCAGAAACTTTTTAGTTTACTTAAGACTCATCTATTTACTTTGTTTTTGTTGCATTTGCTTTAGGGTTCTGGTTATGAAGTCTTCGACTAAGCCAATGTCTAGAAGGGTTTTTCCAATGTTATATTCTAAAATTTTTATGGCTTCCAGTCTTAGAATTAAGTCTTTGATCCACCTTGAGTTTATTTTTGTATAAGGTGAGAGATGAGGATTCAGTTTTATTCTTTATATGTGGCTTGCCAATTATCTCAGCATCATTTGTTTTTGGTTTGTCAAAGATCAGTTGGCTGTATGTATTTGCCTTTATTTCTGGGTTATCTATTCTGTTCCACTGGTTTATGGGCCTATTCATATACCAGTACCACATTTTTTTTTGGAAACTATAGCCTTGTAGTATAGTTTGAGGTTGGGTAACGTGATGCCTACAGATTCGTCCTTTTTGCTTAGTCTTGCTTTGGCTATGTGGGCTCTTTTTGGGTTCCATGTAAATTTGGGGATTGTTTTTTCCTAGTTCTATGAAGAATGATCATGGTACTTTATGAGAATTGTATTGAATTTGTAGATTGCATATGGAAATGTGGTCATTTTCACAATATTCATTCTACCCATCCAAGCGCATGGGATGTGTTTCCATTTGTTTGTGTAGTCTGTAATTCCTTTCAGCAGTATATTGTAGTTTCTATTGTAGAGTTCTTTCACTTTCACTTCCTTCGTTAGGTATATTGCTAAATGTTTAATTTTTGCAGCAATTTTAAAAGGGGTTGAGTTCTTAATTTGATTCTCAGCTTGGTCACTGTTGGTGTATAACAGTGCTACTGATTTGTGTACATTAATTCAGTATTCTGAAAATTTACAAATTCATTTATCTGTTCTGTGAACTTTTTGGATGAGTCTTTAGGATTTGCTAGTTATACGATGATATCATTGGCAAACAGCATCAGTTTGACTTCCTCTTTACTGATTTGGATGCCCTTCATTTTTTTATCTTGTTGATTGCTTTGACTAGGATTTCCAGTCTTCTGTTGAATACAAGTGGTGAAAGTGGGCATCCTCGTCTTGTTCCAGTTCTCAGTGAGAATGCTTTCAACTTTTCTCTGTTCAGTATAATGTTGGCTGTCAGTTTGTCATAGATAGCTTTTATTACCTTGAGGTATGTCTCTCTACGCGAATTGTGCTGTTGGTTTTACTCATAATGGTATGCTAGATTTTGTCAAATTCTTTCTTCTGCATATATTGAGGTGGTCATGTAATTGTTCTCTTTAATTCTGTTTATGTGGTTAGCACATTTATTGACTTGCATATAGTAAACCATTGCTGTATTATGAAACCTACTTGATCATTATAGATTATATTTTTGATATGCTGTTGGATTTGGTTAGCTAGTATTTTGTTGAATAATTTTGCATTTATTTATCAGGGATATTGGTTTGTGGTTTTATTTTTGTGTTATGTCCTTTCCCAGTTTTGGTATTAGGGTGATGTTGGTACTTAATGCTATAAACTTTTCTTTTAGCATCACTTTTGCTGTATTGGGGAGGTTTTGATGAATTGTGTCACTATTTTCATTCAGTTCAAAGGATTTTTCAATTTCTGTCTTGATTTTATTGTTGACTCAATTATTGTTCAGAAGCAGATTATTTAATTTCCATGTATTTGCATGGTTGTGAGGGAAACAGCTAAGTATCCAGCTTAGTTTTGCTGAACGCGAAATTCATGGATGATAATTGTTTTGCTTAATGAGCGAAGAGATAGGACCCCTATCCTTTCCAGTTTGTACAATATCTGCTGAGAAACCTGCTATTAATCTGACAGGTTTTCCCTTATAGTTTACCTAGTGTTTTGCCTCACAGCTCTTAAGATTCTTTTTTTTTTAAATCTTGACTTTAGATAACCTTGTAACTATCTGTCTAGGCAATAATCTTTTGGAATGAATTTCCAGGGTGCTCTTTGAGCTACTTGTATTTGAAGCTTTCCTTTGGAATTGATTTCCAATTTCACTCCACTGTGGTCTAAGCGAGTACTTGATATAATTTCGATTTTCTTAAATTTGTTGAAACTTGTTTTGTGTTCTATCACATGGCCTATCTTGGAGAATGCTCTACATGCTGATGAACGCAATGTATATTCTGCAGTTGTTGGGCAGAATGTCCTGTAAATATCTATTAAGGCGATTTGTTCTAGGGTACAGTTTAAGTCCTTTGTTTCATTGTTAACTTTCTGTATTAATGACCTGTCTAGTGCTGTCAGTGGAGTATGAAAGTGCTCTACTATTATTATGTT
This sequence comes from Macaca thibetana thibetana, assembly GCF_024542745.1. Classification (NCBI taxonomy): domain Eukaryota; kingdom Metazoa; phylum Chordata; class Mammalia; order Primates; family Cercopithecidae; genus Macaca; species Macaca thibetana. The sequence goes on from NC_065598.1 coordinate 57,477,268, forward strand.
GCTATCTGCCTCATTTCTTAGGTCTAGCAGACATTGTTTTATACATTTGGGAGCTCCAGTGCTAGGTGAATATTTATTTGGGATTGCAATATTTTCCTGTTGAACTAGTTTTTTTATTATTATATAATGTCCCTCTTTGTCTCTTTTAACTGCTGTTGCTTTAAGGTTTATTTTGTCCAATATAGGAATAGCTGCTCCTACATGCTTTTGGTGTCCATTTGCATCGAATATATTTTTCCACCTCTTTACCTTAAGTTTATTTGAGTCTTTATGTGTCAAGCGAGTCTCTTGAAGACAACATATACTTGGTTGGTGGATTTTTATCATTTCTGTCATTCTGTATCTTTTAAGTGGAGCATTTAGGCCATTTATACTCAACATTAGCATTGAGATGTGGGGTACTATTTTATTTATTGTGCTATTTGCTGATTATATATTTTGCTTTTTTCTCAATTGTCTTATTGTTTCATAGATCCTGTGAGATTTGTGCTTTAAGGAAGTTCTATTTTGGTGTATTTTGAGGATTTGTTTCAAGATTTGGAGCTTCTTTTAATAGTTCTTGTAGGTCTGGGTTGGTAGTCGTGAATCCTCTAAGCATCTGCTTTTCTGAAAAAGACTGTCTTTCCTTCTTTTATGAAGCTCTATTTCACCGGATAAAAATTTGTGGATGATAATTGTTTTTCTTAATGAGGTTAAAAATAGGACCCCAATTCCCTCTAGCTTGTAGGGTTTCTGCTGAGAAATCTGCAGTTAATTTGATAGGTTTTTTTTTTTTTTAAATAGACTATCTGATGCTTTTATGTTACTGCTCTTAAGATTATTTCCTTCAACTTGATTTTAGATAACTTTATGACTATGTGCCTAGGCAATGATCATTTTGCAATGAAATTCCCGGGTGTTCTATTCGCTTCTAGTATTTGAATGTCTAACAAGGCCAGGAAAATTTTCCTCGATTATTCCCTGAAATATATTTTTCAAACTTTTCGATATAGCTTCTTTCTTGAGAACACCAATTATTCTTAGGTTTGGTAATTTAACATAATCCCAAACTTCTTGGAGGCTTTGTGTATTTTTTGTTTCTTTTTTCTCATGATTTTTGGATTGGATAAATTCAAAAGTTTCAACTTTGAGCTCTGAAGTGATTTCTTCTACTTATTTCTACTGTTGAGACTTTCCAGTGTATTTTGCATTTTTAAAGTGTGTCCTTCATTTGCAGAAGTTGAAATTTTTTTTATGCTGTTTCTCCAGAGATGTATCTATCCATATCTTGTAACTTTATTAACTTTTTTTTAGTTGATATTTGCCTTTCTCTGGTGCCTCCTTGAGTAGCTTGATAATCAACCTCCTGACTTTTTTTTTCTGGCAATTCAGTGATTTATTCCTGGTTTTGATTCATTGCTGGTGAGCTAGTGTGATCTTTTGGGGTTGTTAAAGAACCTCGTTTTTTCATTTTACCAGATTTGGTTTTTAGGTTTGTTATCATTTGGGTAGACTATGTCAGAGAGAAGATATGGGGCTTAAGGGCTTCTCTTAAGATTCTTTTTTCCCACAAGGTTCTCTCTTCATGCGGTGCCTCCTCCATACCCTAGGGATGGGGCTTCCTGAGAGCTGAACTGCAGTAATTATTTCTTTTCTGGGTCTAGCCACCCAGGGGAGCTACCAGGCTCTGGACTGGTAGCAAGGAGTGTCTGCAGAGAATCCTGTGGTGTGATTTCTCTTCAGGTCTCTCAGCACCTTCTCTGTTGGAAGTAGCAAGGAAATAAAGTAGACTCCTTGAGGGTCCTTACTTGTATTTTTGTTTAGTGTGCTGGTTTTGTGTAGGTTGACCTCCTGCCAAGAGGTGACATTTTCAAGAGAGCGTCAACTGTGGTAGTATAGGGAAGAAACAAGCTTGCTATTAGGTTACCCGAATAAATATACAGGTTTTTCAGGTGGTGGGCTGGGCCATAATCCTTCCAAGAGATTATGTGGTTTGTTTTCTGTCTTTGGCTACCAGGGCATATAGAGAAAGACCCTCATATGGAGGCAGGGTTAGGTGTGTCTGAGCTCTGACTCTCTTTGACTCTCAGCAACTGTGGCTGCTGTGGGGAATTGGGGAGTGGTTCACAGGCCAATGGAATAATGTTCTGAGGGAGATTATGGCTGCTCTGCTGCATCATACAGGTCCCAAGGGAAGTGGGGAAAAGCTGGTTGTGATAGGCCTCACCCAGCTTCCACAAAGCTTGAAAAGCTGGTCTCATTCCCACCATGCCTCCCTAACAGAACCAAGTTTGTTTCCAGGCAGCTGGTGAGCAGATCTGAGAACTTGCCCCACGCTACAAGCAGCCCCACTGAGAAAGCCATTAGGGCTTTCAGGTTTTGTGCGTCCTCCCCTGCCATGGCTTCTGTGCTTGGATCTGCAGTCCCCATTCACCTCCTCCCCCAGATTCGGTCCAAGGAACTTTGTATTTGGTTGAAATTGTTGCAAAGTTTATCTGGACCTTTCCTTCTCTTATGGTCTTTCCCCAATTTAACTTGCTGTCCCCCTCAAGGAACCCTGTGAGACAAAGTCAGAAGTTGTTTCCCTGGGGCCAAGAGTGCCCACAGGGCTCTTTCCACTTCTTCCTCTATCCCTGTTTTTCACTTTGCTCTCTAAATTTATCTCAGATCCAGGTAAGTTCAAATTGTTTTACTGTTATCTAGACCTTCAAGTTCCCCTGGATGGATGTGTGTTTGGGGTGAGATGTTCATCTTTTCATACATTGGGCACTCACAGTTTTTCAGCTGTCTCAAGGAGCCTGCAGCAGCAAGCTATTTCCTTCAAAGGGTCTGTGGATTCTCTACTTTCTGGTATGTTCTGGCAGTAGTTCTTGGAACAAGTTTTCATGATGTGAGTCTCCACATGCTGATCTGTCCACCCAAGTGGGAGCTGCAAGTTAATCCTTTCTCCTATCCACCATTTTTCTTCCTAAGGTAGACTGCCTTTCAATTTTACTGTGAATACAGAGTACTTTCACCCTTTATAGCAAGGTTTGAGGGAACTCAGGTTTGGACTACTAGAATCAGTGATCCCCTCTTTCTAGGGCTGGTTTAAATGCTCCCTCCATGGGCAGGTATCAGCTGAGATGGGCCTGGTTTTCCTTTCCCTTTTAACAGGGCAACACTGACACAAGGCCTCAGACTTAGGTTATTCCTCACCCAGAAGCTGGAGATGCTCTCCACACCATGCAGTCACTGTTGGGGAATGGAAGACAGGTGGAGTTGGTGATTTAAGATTTTTTTCATTTCCTATTTCTTCATTACTTCCTTCAGTGTTACAAAGTTAATACCAGGTATTATAAGTGCTAAACATATTTGATTCCTATGAAGGTGATTTTTCTGGGTAGATAGTTATTAAATTGGTGTTCTTGCAAGGAACAATTGGTGCAGCCTTTTATTCAGCCATCTTGTTCTACCTCTGGTAGTTGGCCTGCTTCTGGTTATTTACAAATGTACAATAAATTATGGTTAAATGTAATTACCATGTTGCACTATCAACAAATGCTTACTCTACCTAAGTATATTTTTTACCCATTAACCATTACAACTTCCCCACCACCACCACTCCCCCCCACCCCGGTTTCCAATCTCTGGTAACCAGCATTCTACTCTCTATTTCAATGAGTTCAATTGTTTTAATTTTTAGCTCCAACAAATGAGTGAACACATGTGACATGTGTTTTTCTGTGCCAGACTTATTTTACTTCACAGATTGACCTCCACTTCCATCTGGGTTTTTGAAAATTACAGGATCTCATTTTTTATGGTGAAACAGTACTCCATTGTGTGTTAATCCATTTTCTTAAATCCATGTGTCTGCTAATGGACACTTAGGATGATTTCAAATCTTGGTAATTGTCAGCAGTGCTGCATTAAACATTGAAGTGTAGTTATTTTTTAGGTATACCATTTTCTTTCTTTTGGATATATACCTAGAAGTGGTATTGCTGGATCATATGACAATTGTATTTTTAGATTTTGAGAAACATCCATGCTGTTCTCGATAGTGGCTGTAAAAATTTATATTCCCACCAACAGTGTATAAAGTTCTTTTTTTTTCTCCACCTCCTCACCAGCATTCATTATTGCCTGTCTTTGGGATAAAACCCTTTTTAACTGGGATTATATAACATCTCATTATAGTTTTGATTTGCATTTCTCTGATGATCAATGATGCCGAGCAAATTTTCATATACATATTTGCCATTTATATGTCTTCTTTTTAGAAACATCTATTTACATCTTTTGCCCATTTTAAAATATATTTTATATGTTTATAAAATAAGTATATTTATTTTATATTTATAAAATATTATATAAATATAATAATAAAACATAATATAATATAATATATAATAATATATTTAATTTATTTTAATATTTTATATAATTGGGTTAGGCCATGGTTTCCTGGATGGCCTTGATGCTTGTGGATGTTCACTGATGTCTGGGCTTTGAAGAGTTAGGTATTTATTTATAGTAGTCTTCACAGTCTGTGCTTGTTTGTATTCATCGAGTTAGGTATGTATTGTAGTCTTCACAATCTGTGATTGTTTGTATTCATTTTTCTTGGAAAGGCTTTCCAAATTTTCAAAGGGAATTGAGTATTGTGATCAAAGTCTTTAGTCACTGCAGCCCTATGTGCAGGGATGATTACTTTCTTTCTTTACTTCCCCTCCCAAAACAAGTCTTTATTTCCCTGCTGAGCTTCCTAGAGCTGGGAAGGAATGACACAAGATCACCTGTGGCCACCACTATTGGGACTGCACTGGGTCAGACTTGAAACCAACACAACACTGGATTTTGTCCAAGGTCTGTGGTCTCCACTGTCTGGCTACTACCTAAGCTCACTCAAGGTCCAAGGGCTTTTCAGTCAGCAGGTGATGACTCCAGCCAGGCTTCTGTCCTTCCTTTCAGAACAGTGAGCTCTTCTCTGGTCCTGGGTGGATTCAGAAAAGCCATCTGGAAGCCAGGGTCTGAAGTCAAGAAACTTAGGTATCTACTTGGTACTGTTTTACTGTGGCTGACACCCAACCTGCAAGACAGTTCTTCTCACTCTTCTTTCTCCTCTCCTCATGCAGAAGTAATTTCTTCCCATGATTATCATGGCCCCAGGCTCATGGTGAGTACTGCCTTGTTCTTGCTGATGTTTACTCAAGTCTCAAGAACTCTTCATTCAGCTTGTGGTAAATGCTACCAACTCAGATCTCTCTTTTTATGACAGTTGGTTCCCCTTGGGACCAGGCTGACTCAAGAAATGACATCTAGAAGCCACAATCTATAATTGGGATCCCCAGGAGCCTGCTTGTTTTTCTATGCCACTGTGGATGAGCTTGTATCAAAGCTGCAAGACAAGGTCCCCTTTACTTTTTCCTCTCCTCTCCTCAAGTAAAAGGAGATTTCCCCATGGGCATCACAGTTGGGAATGTGCTGGGTCAAATCTGAAGCCAGCACAGCACGTGGTCTCAACCAAGGCCTGGGGTGAGTACTGCCTGGCTTCTGATGATTGTTCTTAAAGGCCCATGGGCCCTTTCATTAGCATGTAATAGATTCTGCCAGAACTGAGTCCTTCCCTTCAAGACAGCAGATTCCCTTGTGACCTAGAGTGTGTCTAGAAATGGGCAGGAACTAGGAATTTGAAGGGGGGCCTCAAGACTCTGCCTTGTGCCCTATCCTATTTTGGCGGAGCTGGTACCCAAGTTGGATGAAAAATTCTCTATACTATTTTCTCTCTTCACAGATCTGTGAGTTTTACTGGCTGGAGTTGGGTGAGGGGTGATGCAAGCACTCTTTTTGGTGCCCCAGCTGATGTCTCACTAAGTTACATGTGCCAGAAGTCCACTGGCTTCTAGTGCAGCATATCACCTCGACTTATCCAGCATTTGCAGTACTTGCAGCTTATACTGCTTTTCAAGTTTACTTATGACCCCAGAGTGCTTTAGAACATGATGCTCCGGTTAGCTGGAACTCAAGTTCGGACTGCTGGAATGGATGATTCCCCTCTGAATAGTGCTGGTCTAAATGCCCCCTCCATGGACACCAGCTGAACTGCCTTGTGCTGCTTTTCACTGTGACAAGCAACACTGTGTTCCAGTAAAAAGTCCCACAATCCCTGTGCAATCCCTCCACCAAATACACAGATTTTTTCTCTTTACCATGGGTCCACTGCCATGGATTGAGGAAGGGTGGTGTCATCAATTTTAGAATTTCATTTTTATGCTCTTTAGTGTCTCCTTTTCTGAAATAAGGTTAACACCAGATGCTGTGATCACTCATCTGATTTCTGATTCTCATGAAGTTGCTTCCTAGTGTGGATAGCTGTTCAACTTGTAATTCTTGTGGATGGGGGTATGATCACTAAAGGATTGTATTTGGCCATCTTTTTTTAAATTCTAATTAAAAAGTCAGGAAACAACAGGTGCTGGAGAGGATGTGGAGAAATAGGAACACTTTTACACTGTTGGTGGGATTGTAAACTAGTTCAACCATTATGGAAAACAGTATGGCGATTCCTCAGGATCTAGAACTAGATGTACCATATGACCCAGCCATCCCATTACTGGGGATATACCCAAAGGATTATAAATCATGCTGCTATAAAGACACATGCACACGTATGTTTATTGTGGCACTATTCACAATAGCAAAGACTTGGAATCAACCCAAATGTCCATCAGTGACAGATTGGATTAAGAAAATGTGGCACATATACACCATGGAATACTATGCAGCCACAAAAAAGGATGAGTTTGTGTCCTTTGTAGGGACATGGATGCAGCTGGAAACCATCATTCTTAGCAAACTATCACAAGAACAGAAAACCAAACACCGCGTGTTCTCACTCATAAGTGGGAACTGAACAATGAGATCACTTGGACTTGGGAAGGGGAACATCACACACCGGGGCCTATCATGGGGAGGGGGGAGGGGTTGCATTGGGAGTTATACCTGATGTAAATGACGAGTTGATGGGTGCTGATGAGTTGATGGGTGCAGCACAGCAACATGGCACAAGTATACATATGTAACAAACCTGCACGTTATGCACATGTACCCTAGAACTTAAAGTATAATAATGAATATATAAATAAATAAATAAATAAGTAAATAAAAATAAATTAATTAATTTAAAAAAATTCTCATTGTGGTTTCCCTACACATTTCTCTGATTATTAAGGATGTTGGACATTTTTTCATGTTTTTTTGCCAATCGTAGGTCTTATTTTGTTAAGTTTCTTTTCAAGTCCCTTGCTCACTTTTTAATGTGATTATTTGTCTCTTATTTCTTGATTTTTTATTTTCTTATAGATTCTGGTTATTAGAACTTTGTCAGATGCACAGTTTGTAAATGTTTCTCTTATCTTGTAGGTTGTCTGTTTACTCTGTTGATAGTTTCTTTTGCCATGCAGAAGTGCTTTAGTTTAGTTAGTTTCCACTTGACAATTTTTATTTTTGTTACAATTACTTTTGAGAATTTGGTGAAAATTTTTTTGGCAAGGGTGATGTTCAGAAGCATGCTCCCAATGATTTCTTCTAGAATTATTATAGTTGTAAGTCTTACATTTAAGTATTAAATCCATCTTGAGTAAATTTTTGAATGTGGTGAAAGACAGGAATTGAGTTTTATTCCTCTTTGTATGGATAGCCAGTTATAAGAGAGCCATTTTTTGAATAAGGAGATATTTTTCTGGTTGATTATTTTTGTTGACTTTGTCAAAGATCAGTTGGTTGTAAGTTTGGGTTTCATTTGGGGTTTTCCATTATGTTTATTTGGCCTAAGTGTCTGTTTTTCTTTCAGTACCATGCTGTTTTGTGTACTATTGACTTTTACAGTTGTAGCTGAGTAATGTGATGCCACCAACTTTGTGTTTTTTGTTTTGTTTTGCTTTTGCTCAGGATTGCTTTGAATATTTGGGCTTTTTTTGGTTTCACGTCATTTTCAAGGTAGTTTTTTCTAATTATGTGAAAAGTGACGTTGGTCGTTCAATAGGAATATCATTGAATCAATAGATGCTTTGAGCTGTGTTAACATTATAATGATATCGATTCTTCCAATACATGAACATGTAATGTTTTTTCCATTTGTTCTGTTATCTAGAGATCCTTCATTTTTTTATTAGATGTATTCCTAGGTATTTTAATTTTTTTGCAGGTACTCTAATTGGGATTTTATTCTTGATTTGGCTCTCTGTTTGAACGTTATGGATGTATAGAAATGCTACTAATTTTTATACGTCGATTTTCTATTCTGAAACTTTACAGAGGTCATTTATTAGATCTAGGATCCCTTTGACAGAGTCTCTAGTGTCTTGTATGTAGAGAATTATAATGTCAATTAAGAGAGGCATGTTGATTTCTTTTACTTGTTTTCATATTTGGATGCTTTTATTTCTCTTGCCTATTTCTCTGGCTAGGACTTCAAGCATGATGTTGCATAGAAATGGTGAACGTGAGCATTCTTGTCTTTTTTAATTATTAAGGGGAATGCTTCCAGCTTTTATTCCTTCAGCATGAAATTGACTGTGTGATTGTCATAAACAACTCTTATTTTGAGTAACATTCCCTTAATGTCTACTTTGTGGACAGCTTTTATCATGTGGAGATGTTGGACTTGTCAAAAGCTTTGTTGCATCTGTTGAAATAATAATTTGATTTTTATTTTTAATCCTGTTTACGTTGTGGATTATATTTATTGATTTGCACATGTTGAACCAAACTTGTATCCCTAGAATGAAGCCTACTTGATTGTGGTGAATTAACTCGTTCATGTGCTGCTGGACTAGGTTTACTAGTATTTTCTTTTTTAAAAAAATAGTTTTTATTTTATGTTCAAGGGTACATGTGAGGATTTGTTACATAGGTAAACTTGTGTCACAGGAGTTTGTTGTACAGATTATTTTAACACCCGTTATTAATCCCAGTACCCAATAGTTATTTTTTTCTGTTCCTCTTCCTCCTCCCATTATCCATGCTCAAGTAGACTCCAGTGTCTGTTCTTTTTTTCTTAGCGTTTATAAGTTCTCATTATTTAGCCCCCACTTATAAGCGAGGATGAGCCAAAGCAGGGTGGGGTTTTGCCTCACCCAGAAAGTGCAAAGGGTCAGGGAACTCTCTCCCCTAGCCAAGGGAAACCGTAAGGGACTGTGCCATGAGGGACAGTGCACTCCAGCCCAGATACTACCCTTTTCCCATGGTCTTTGCAACCCACAGACCAGGAAATTCCCCCGGGTGACAATGCCACCAGGGCCCTGGGTTTCAAGCACAAAACTTAGCGGTCTTTCGGGCAGACACCGAGCTAGCTGCAAAATTCTTTTTTTTTTTTTTTTTTTTTTTCATGCCTCAATGGTGCTGGGAATGCCAGCGAGGCAGAACTATTTACTCCCCTGGAAAGGGGGCTGAAGCCAGGGAGCCAAGTGGTCTAGCTCAGCAGATCCCACCCCCACAGAGTCAAGCAAGCTAAGATCCACTGGTTTGAAATTATCGCTGCCAGCACAGCAGTCTGAAGTTGACCTGGTATCTGCATCCACTATTACTGAGGATTGAGTAGGCGGTTTTCCCCTCACAGTGTAAACAAAGCCATGGGGAAGTTTGAACTGGGCAGAGTCCATCACAGCTCTGCAAAGCTACTGTAGCCAGACTTCATCTCTAGATTCTACCTTTCTAGGCAGGGCATCTCTGAAAGAAAGGCAACAGCCCCAGTCAGCGACTTATAGATAAAACTCTCATCTCTCTGGGACAGAGCACCCGGGGGTAGGGGTGCCTGTGGGTGCAGCTTCGGCAGACTTAAATGTTCCTGCCTGCCAGCTCTGAAGAGAGCAGTGGATCTCCCAGCACAGTGCTCAAGCTCTGCTGAGGGAAAGACTGCCTCCTCAAGTGGGTCCATGATCCCTGTGCCTCCTGACTGGGAGACACCTCCCAGCAGGGGTCGACAGACACCTCACACAGGAGAGCTCCAGCTGGCATCTAGCGGGTGCTGGAACACAGTTCTGGAACATAGGTACCAGAGGAATAAACAGGCAACAATCTCTGTTGTTATGCAGTCTCTGCTGGTGATACCCAAGCGAACAGAGTCTGGAGTGGACCTCCAGCAAACTCCAGCAGACCTGTAGCAGAAGGACCTGACTAATAGAAGGAAAACTAAAGAACAGAAAGGAATACAGTCAACATCAACAAACAGGATGTCTACACGGAAACGCCATCCAAAGGTCACTAACATCAAAGACCAAAGGTAGATAAATCCACAAGGAGGAATGCAAATAGGCTGAAAATTCCAAAAAGCAGAATATGTCTTCTCCTCCAAAGGATCACAACTCCTCACCAGCAAGGGAACAAAATGGGATGGAGAAAGAGTTTGACAAATTGACAGAAGTAGGCTTCAGAAGGTGGGTAATAACAAACTTCTCCATGCTAAAGGCGCATGTTCTAATGCAATGGAAGAAAGCAAAGAACCTTGAAAAAAAATCGAGGAATTGCAAGCTAGAATAACCAGTTCACAGAAGAAAATAAATGACCTGATGGAGTGGAAAAACACAGCACAAGAACTTCGTGAAGCATACACAAGTATCAGTAGCTGAATCGATCAAGTTGAAGAAAAGATATTAGAGATTGAAGATCAACTTAATAAAATAAAGCATGACAAGATTACAGAAAAAAGAAAAAACTGAACAAAGCTTCTAAGGAATATGGGACCAGGTGAAAAGACCAACCTACGTTTGATTGGTATACTTGAAAGTTACAGGGAGAGTGGAACCAAGTAGGAAAAAAAGCAGACCAACATTCAAATTCAGGAAATACAGAGAACACCACAAAGATGCTCCTTGAGAAGAGCAACCCCAAGACACATAATTGTCAGATTCACCAAGGTTGAAATGAAGGAAAAAATGTTAAGGGCAGCCAGAAAGAAAGGACGGGTTACTCACAAAGGGAAGCCCATCAGACTAACCACAAATCTCTCTGCAGAAATCCTAAAAGCCAGAAGAGAGTGGCGGCCAGTATTCAACATTCTTAAGGAAAAATATTTTCAACCGATAATTTCATCTCCAGCTAAACTAAGCTTCATAAGCAAAAAAGAAAAAAAAAATCCTTAAAAGCAAGCAAATGCTGAGATTTTGTCACCACAAAGTCTGCCTTACAAGAGTTCCTGAAGGAAGCACAAATATGGAAAGGAAAAACTAGCACCAGCCACTGAAAATATATACCAAATTGTAAAGACCATTGACACTATGAAGAAACTGCATCAACTAGTGGGTAAAATAACCAGCTAGCATTAGAATTATAGGATCAAGTTCACACATAACAATATTAGCCTTAAATGTAAACAAACTAAATGCCTTAACTAAAAGACACAGACTGGCAAATTGGATAAAGAGTTAAGAACCATCAGTGTGCTATATTCAGGAGACCCATCTCATGTGCAAAGACACAAATAAGCTCAAAATAAAGGGATGGAGGAATATTTACCAAGCAAATGGAAACCCAAAAATAAAAAAAAAAAAAGAGAGAAAAAAGCAGGAGTTGTTATCCTAGTCTCTGATAAAACAGACTTTAAACCAACAAAGATCAAAAAGATAAAGAAACACATTACATAATGGTAAAGGAATCAATGCAAGAAGAAGAGCTAACTGTCCTAAATATATGTACACTCAATACAGGAGCACCTAGATTCATAAAGAAAGTTCTTAGAGACTATCAAAGAGACTTAGACTCCGATACAATAAAAGTGCAATAATAGTGGGAGACTTTAATGCCACACTGTCAATATTAGACAAATCAACGAGAAAGAAAATTAACAAGGATATTCAGGACTTGAACTCAGCTCTGAACCAAGCAGACCTAATAGACATCTACAGAACTCTGCACCACAAATCAAGAGAACATACATTCTTCTCAGCTCCATATTCCACGTATTCTAAAATTGACCACATGTTTGGAATTAAAACACTCCTCAGCAAATGCAAAATAATGTAAATCTTAACAAACAGTCTCTCAGACAACCAAGCAAACAAGTTACAACTCAGGACTAAGATTACAGGATTAAGACTACAACTCAGGATTAACTCACTCAAAACTGCACAAATACATGGAAAATGAACAACCTGCTCCTGAATGACTACTTGATAAATAACAAAATTAAGGCAGAAATAAATAAGTTTTTTGAAACCAATTAGAACAAAGACGCAATGTATGAGAATATCTGAGATACAGCTAAAGCAGTGTTTAGAGGGAAATTTAGAGCAGTAAATGCCTAGAGGGGAAAGCAGAAAAAGATCTGAAATCAACACCCTAACATCACAATTAGAAGAACAACAAGAAAAACAAATTCAAAAGCTAGCAGAAGACAAGAAATAACTAAAATCAGAGCAGAATTGAAGGAGATAGATACACAAAAAACCCTTCAAAAAATTAAGGAATCAAGAAGCTGGTGTTTTGAAAAAATTAAAAAAATAGATACACTGCTAATCAGACTAATAAAGAAAAAAGAGAGAAGAATCAAATAGACACAATAAAAAATCATAAAACGGATGTCACTACTGATCCCACAGAAATATAAAACTACCATCAGAGAATACTATCAACATCTCTATGCAAATAAACTAGAAAATCTAGGAGAAATGGATGAATTCTCGGACACATACGCCCTCCCAAGACTAAGCCAGCATGAAGTCAAATCCCTGAATAGACAAATAACAAGTTCTGGAATTGAGGCAGTAATTAATAGCCTACCAATAAAAAACCCCAAAACCAGATGGATTCACAGCTGAATTCTACCAGAGGTACAAAAAGGAGCTGGTATCATTCCTTCTGAAACTATTCCAGACAATAGAAAAGGAGAGACTACTCCCTAACTAATTTTATGAGGCCAGCATCATCCCCATACCATAACCTGGCAGAGGCAAAACAAAAAATAAAATTTCAGGCCAATACCCCTGATGAACATCGATGTAAAAATCCTCAATAAAATACTGGCAAACCGAATCCAGCAACACATCAAAAAGCTTATTCACCACAATCAAGTTGGCTTCATCCCTGGGATGCAAGGATGGTTAAACATACACAAGTCAGTAAACATAATCCACTACATAAGCAGAATCAATGACAAAAAAGACGTAATTATCTCAATAGATGCAGAAAAGTCCTTTGATAAAATTCAACACAACTTCATGCTAAAAACTCAATAAATGAGGTATTGATGAAAAATATTTCAAAATAATAAGAGCTATTTATGACAAACCCACAGCCAATATCATACTGAATGGGCAAAAACTGGAAGAATTCCCTTTGAAAACTGGCACAAAACAAGGAAGCCTTCTCTCACCACTCCTATTCAACATAATATTGGAAATTCTGACTAAGGCAATTAGGCAAGAGAAAGAAATAAAGAGTATTCAAATAGGAAGAGACGAAGTCAAATTGTCTCACTTTGCAGATGACATGATTGTATATTTAGAAAACCCCATTGCCTCAGCCCAAAATCTTCCAAAGCTGATAAGCAACTTCATCAAAGTCACAGGATACAAAATCAATGTGCAAAAATCACAGGAATTCCTAAACACAAATAATAGAAAAACAGAGAGCCAAATCATGAGTTACCTCCCATTCAAAATTGCTACAAAGAGAATAAAATACCTAGGAATATAACTTACAAGGGATGTAAAGGACGTCTTCAAGGAGAACTACAAACGACTGCTCAAGGAAATAAAAGATGACACAAACAAATGGGAAAACATTCCATGCTCATGGATAAGAAGAATCAGTATCGTGAAAATGGCCATACTATCCAAAGTAATTTATAGATTCAGTGCTATCCCCATCAAGCTACCATTGACTTTCTTCACAGAATTAGAAAAAAACTACCTTAAGTTACATATGGAACCAAAAAGGAGCCCATATAGCCAAGAAAACCATAAACGAAAAAAACGAAGCTGAAGACATTATGCTACCTGACCTCAAACTATAATAGAAGGCTACAGTAACCGAAACACCATGGTACTGGTACCAAAACAGATATATAGACCAATGGAACAGAACAGAGGCCTCAGAAATAGTGCCACACATACACAACAATCTGGTTTTTGACAAACCTGACTGAAACAATCAATAGGTAAAGGATTCCCTATTTAATGAATGGTGTTGGGAAAACTGGCTAGCCATATGCAAAACACAGAAACTGGACCTTTTCCTTGCACCTTATACAAAAATAAACTCAAGATGGATTAAAGACTTAGATGCAAGTCCTACAACCATAAAAACCCTAGAAGAAAACCTAGGCAATACCATTCAGAACATAAGCATGTGCAAAGACTTCATGATTAACACACCAAAAGCAATGACAACAAAGCCAAAATTGACAAATTGGAACTAATTAAACTAAAGAGCTTCAGCACAGCAAGAGAAACTACCATCAGAGTGAACAGGCAATTGGGTCTCGCTTGTTTATCTAAACTGTCACTTTGTGCTATTTAATTTGAGCATTTAGTCTGTTTACATTCAAGATTAATATTGATATGTATGCTTTGATTTGATTCTGTCATTGTGTTATGAACTAGTTATTATGAAGACTTGATCGTGTGGTTGCTTTATGCTGTCAGTGGTCTATGTATTGAAGTATGTTTATGTGGTGGTCAGTTATGGTTTTTTTCTTTCCATATTCAGCACTCCCTTAAGCACCTCTTTTAAGGAAGGTCTGTTGATAACAAATTTCCTTAACATTTGCATATCATAAAAGTATCATATTTCTCCTTTTTTAATGAAGATTAGTTGTGCTAATTGTTGGAATTTCTTTTTCTTTAAAGATGCTGAATTTGGTCCCCCAAGCTCTTCTGGATTGTAGAGTTACTGCTGAAAAATCCACTGTTATTCTGATGGGTTTCCCTTGGTAGGTGACATGTCCCTTCTTCTGGCTGTCTTTAACATTTTTTCTTTTATTTTGACCTTGTAAAACTTGATGGGTGTGTCTTGTGAATGGTCCTCTTGTATCTTCCAGGGGTTCGCATTTCTTGGATTTAAATATTGGCCTCTCTAGAAAGGTTGGAATCATTTCCAACTATGATAGCTTCAAATATGTTTTCCAAGTTGCTTGCTTTCTCTTCCTCTCTTTCAGGGATGCCAGCAAGTCATAGATTTAGTTTCTTTACATAATGCCATATTTTGTGGAAGGGATTGTTCATTCTTCTTTTCTTTTTATTTATTTTAATAGTTTTTGAGGAACAGATGGTGTTTGGCTAAATGAATAAGTTCTTTAGTGGTGATTTCTGACATTTTGGTGTACCTATCACTCAAGCAGTGTACACTGTACCCAATGTGTAGTATTTTATTCCTCACGCCCCTCCTAACCTTCCCATCCAGGCTCCAGAGTTCATTATATCATTCTTATGCCTTTGTGTTCTCTTAGCTTATCTCCCACTTATTAGAGTACATATGATGTTAGATTTTCCATTCCCGAGTTAGAATAATGGTCTCCAACTCCAACCCCAACAAGGTTGCTGAAAATGCCATCATTTTGTTTCTTTTATGGCTGAATAGTATATTTATGTATATATAAAGCTACCTTGGAATGTTTTAAAATGACATTTCTTCCTTTTGTCTCTTAGATTTTTGTATTGTATTCCTAATATTACTTCGGTTGGATTTTAATTTTATACTGAATATCAACTATCTTTGTGTCTATCCATATTCTGAATTACATCTTTGTCATTTCAACCATTTAACCCTGGTTAAGAATTATTTCTGGAAAACCAGTGCAGTCATTTGGAGGTAAGAAGCCACTATGGGTTTTTGAGTTGCCAGAGCTCTTGTGCTATATCTTTTTCATCTTTGTGGGTGTATGTTCCTTCAATCTTTGATGTTGCTCTACTTCGCATGGAGTTTTTTTCTTTTTCTTTTTTTTTTTTTTTTTTTTTTTTTTTTTTTTTTGCTTTTATCTTCTTTGATTCGTTGAGTTTGATTGTGGTAAAAACTTTGTTCAGTCAACTGGCTTTGATTCTGGAATATTTCAGATGGCTAAAACTCAGCTTAACACTCTTGGGATGTGTGTTTTAACTCTTGGGATTTAATACTTGGACCTCGTTTTTGTTCTCTGATCTCTTGTGCTGGAAGGGCCAAGGTGTCAAAGGGAAAGACATCAGCACTTCCATGGAGATACTGGCTAAAGAACTTCCTTGGGGAGGTAGCAGTGGGATCCATGCTTACCTGCACATACCAGCAGTCTCAGAAGTACAGCAGGGTGCAGGTGTGTGCTACACTCCTATGTTGGCTGGAGTGAGGCACTGCTGAGAGTTTTTGCTTTAGTTTTCAAAGGTTCTATACATTGGCAAAATATTTTGTTGTATTTGGGGCTACAATCCAGTAGGTGGTACTTAAGAGTGTTAGCCCACATATAGGCTTTTGCTGTACTACATGGTTCTTTTGTGCTTTTTGCAGTTAGGAATACTGTTCTTTGGTGAGGACAGAGAAGACCCTATCAGCTAATACACTAATGGTTCATGAAGAATCCCCCTCCAATTACTGGTTTCATGCTCACATTTCTTTTGTTGGGTGTTCTCTCAGGAAGGGCCCACATTTGACAGACAGACCATATTCTTGCCAGGTCAGCCATGTGGAGGGAGGCACATCCTGCTTCTCTACCATTCTGTGAAACTGGGACTCTCAACTCTCTCTGTGGTCTGAGAATTAGGGTTTTTCCCTGCTTGGACATTGCCCAATCCAACAATTCTCACTTGGCTAGGAGGTGTGAGGTTAAGTAGAGTCACCTAATCTAGTGTTCAAGTGTTTCTTAGAGGAGCATGTGGTTGTGTCAGCCCACAGAGGTCAGCCAGAAGTGAGACTACTGGGCCAGAAGCCCTAGCAGGTGTTGCCTATCTGGCTTCCAGAGGTGGAGGTGGGTGGTATTACCCACCTTACTCTTAGAGTGTTTCCCAGAACAACAGGAAGATGCACCTGCTGTCTGAGTTTACACGTAAGTGGGACTACTGGCCCAAATGCTCTAGCAGGCATTTCCCACCTAGCTGCCAGTGATGGTGGTAGGTGGAGTCACCTACCCTGCTTTCTGTGTGCTTCCTGGAAAAACAGAAGGCTGTGCCCACAAGCCACATTCACACAGAAGTGGGACTGTTGTGCTGGAAGCTCTGGCAGGCATGACCTGCCTGGCTACCAGTGATGGAGGTGGGCAGAGCCACCCTCCTTGCCATCTAGGTGCTTCCCAATATAACAGGAGGCTGCACTTACTGGCTAAGTTTACACAAAGGCAAGACTGTTGGGCTGAAGCTTTTACAGGTGTTGCTCACCTGGCTACCAGTGCCAGAGCTGGGTGGGGCCAGTCACTCTGCCATATGGCTTCTTTCTGGGACAGCAGGAGGCTGTGCCCACCAGCTTAGTTCAGGCAGAAGTGTCACTACTGGGCTGGAAGTGCAAGCAGACATTGCCTAACTGGCTACCAGTGGTAGGAGTGGATGGGGTAACCTACTCTGCCATCCAGGTCCCTCTCAGGGCAACGGGATGGTGCAGTTGCTGTCTGACTTCAACCAGAAGCAGGACCACTAGACCACAAGCTTGTGCTGACACTTGTCTGATGAGGGGAGATGGAGTAATCTTACTGTTTCCTGGCACCATGACTGCAGCTTCCAATGGGACTATGGAACTGACACTGGTCTGTTCCAGGGCCCAAGGCTTGTAGAGGTGCTCATGAACTTGAAAATTGCCTCAGCAAAATATCTGGGTGGCTTTCTGCCTCAGTTTAAAAGTGTAGTGGATAGATGTTGGATGGTCAGGAGGGATTTTCTTGTTTCCAGTCTTGCACAAGTCCTTATGGAAAGCATAAATTTTCCAGGGAGCTCTCACTCACCTTTTTTCACATTGGAATGCTTTACTTTGCTCTGTGATGAACCCAGACAGGCTAGTACCCAGCCTTGTTCCTCTCTTCTTTCTGTGTACCCCTGCTTCCTTGATGGATTCTGACCTAATTTCTTAGATGATTGGCATGCATCATCAGTGTTCACCAGTTCTTTCATTTTCTCTCTGTGATAACAGCACACATGAGGTGCTTCTAGTCCACCATCTTGACAAAACCTTCTGAATCTTGTTTCTTGATCCATTTAATTACTCTATGTTTCTTATTGGAACATTTAGTCCATTTACAGTCACAATAGTTATTTGTAGGTAATTACTTCCTACTCACATTTTGTAATTTGTTTTGTGTGTTTTGTGGATTCTTTATTGCCTTCTTTCTTGCTTGCTGTATTCTTGTGTAAATTCATATTCTTTAGTGGTATGCTTTGAATTATTTCTTTTGATATTTTTCACAACCACTATTGGTATTTGTTTATGCTTATCGTGAAGCTTATATAAAGCTTCTTGTACTTATAATAAGCTACTTTAAAACACTAACAAATTGACTTTAATCACTTAAAAAATTGCACTTTTAGACCTGCCCACCTTTTCATAATTTTAACATCAAAATTTGTGTCTTTTAAAATTCACATCCTTTAATCATCTATTGCTGTTATTATTTTAAAATAACTCTGTCTTAAAACTCATAATTTAGAGGTAAAATGACTTTACACACACCATTTCAGTGTTAGAGTAATCTGAACATGACTATGTATTACTTTATGTCATTTTTTTTTATAGTGAACTCCCAGCAGAAACCTTGCAGGAAAGAAGCAAATGAGATGATGTGTTTAAAATTCTCTTAGAAGAAAACACTGTCTACCAAGAATACTAGATCTCATAAAACAACCCTTCAAAAATGAATGATAACTTAAGAATCTTTCAGGTAAACAAACACTGAAGAAGGTATTCATGAATATAATTGATCTAGAATATGCAATATAAAGAACATCCATCAAGGCAAAATGTAACGATTGTGGACATCAATACTAAAACATACTGAAATATAAGGTGATCCAGAAAAGATAAATACAAGGACAAATATATAGTAAACTATGCTTTAAAATTTTTGATACATAGATTTTTATTTAAAAACATTAGCGATAATAATTGGATATTATAGTAAATACAATATGTAAAGATTTAGTTTGTGGCATTGGTAACAAAAGTATTAGTTGCAAAGGAGTTCAAGATCTCTTTGTATGTGATCGATTTAAAATTGTTATCACATTAAGGGAATGCTAAACATTGAAGTATTTTGTAGAATTGCAATAGTAACCACAAAGAAAGTGTCTTCAGAATTCACAAAATAGAAATAAGAAAGAAATTAAAACATATTCCTATAAAATGAATGAAACACAAAACAAGGTAATAAAAGAGAAAAGAAAAAAACATTACATTACTAAATAAACAGAAAATAGTTCACAAAATAGCAACAGTAAACCCTTCCTTATTAGTAAATAATTTACATATAAATTGAGTGAAATCTACAATCAAAAACATATATTGGCTAATGTTTTAACAAACAGAATTCAAATACATGTTGCCTACAACAGATTTTCTCTCTAGATATATACACACTATATATAGAATATAACAAATGATAGAAAAGCCTATATATGTAAAACAAAGCCTATATGCACACACCGTAAATATATATATATTATATATACACACACATTATATATATATATGTGTGTGTGTGTGTTTTGTTATCATTTAAGTGTTCCTTCTTTAAAGTATTATCTTGAAACATAGCCATTATTATAATAGTATTCAGATTTGGGGACTTTAGGAAGTAATTTAATGATGAGATGAGAGTTCTCATGAATCAGATTAGAGACCTTAAAAAAGTGCAGAAGGAACCTAGTGTTTCTTTCCTTTTCCTTCTCTACCTTTATTATATGAAGACACAGTGTTCATTCCCTCTGGAGGAGATACCAATGAAAGCCATATTGAAAGCAGAAAGTGGAGCTTTCAGGAGACACTAAATCTTCTGGAAACTTGATCTGGAACTTCTCAGCCTTCAAAGCTGTGACAAGTAAATTTTTATTGTTTGTAAATTATCTGGCCTGTAGTATTTTGTTGTTGCAGCACAAATGCATCAAGCAGGCTCAAACAACAAGGCTTTCCAAACTTCTGAAGGCCAGAATTCCAAGACTAAGGTATAAGCATCGTTGGTTTAATGTTGAAGTTATTTATCTTTATGACGTGTAGATTGCTGCTGTCTTCTCTCTACAGTTTTACATTGTATAACAGTCACATTTTATATCAAAGGAAACAGAGACTTAAAGTGAAAGCATGGAAAAAAATTTTGCATTCAAATGGAAACCAAAACACCGAAGGATAACTAAACGAATAACAGACAAAGTAGACTTATAGTAAAAACCTGTTTGAATAGACAATGAAGGGCACTATACAATGGTAAAAGTGTCAATTCACCAAGAAGATTTAGCAATTATAATGATTTATGAACCAAACTAGAGACCTCATAAATATATGAAAGAAACATTGACATAATAAAAAAGAAAAAGAGACAGAAATAAATTAATATTAAGATATATCAACATCTCTGATTTATTTGTTAATTTTGGATTAGCCAATTCATAAACACAGATGGCTACTTTAATGACCTGTTGATTATAGAATGACCTTTGTGTGTTAAATGGTGCTGTCGGGGGCTCTTATTTGAGCACTAGTTATTGTTTATCTTGAGAACTCATATGCAATGGATTAGATCTGCTTCACTATACAAAATAATAATATTTATTCCTGTCTTTGCATTCCCTTAGCAGATTATCTGTGATGAACATCACATTCTGTTTTGATACCTATTCAGTTATAAAAGTTGTTTTCTTTTACTTCTACATTTGCAGAGAGGTTTTCTAGGTTTGGAGTAACTTTTATTTTTAATTATATTTACTCAACAGCATTTATGCCATAAAAAGGGAAAATTCAAACGTTTCTCATTTGATGTAGACATCTTAAGTGTTATATAGTGAATGTAATTTAAAACTGTATCTTATTCGTGTTTAATTCTTAGATCTTGCTCTTAGTAAAAATGTTTTGCAGAAAAAAAAAAAAAGATATATCAACATCTCAATTCCAGTATTAGATAGGGCATAACAGATGAGTGAGAAAAGAGAAGACTTGAAATACAGTGTAAAATAATTGGACCTAATAAAAAGATACAGGGATGCTATCCTCCAATGTCTGAATATTTATTGTTCTCAAGTGCATATGATATATTCTCTGGATGACACCACATGTTAGTGTATAAACAATTTTTAATAAATTCAAGATTATTGAAATTGTAGTATCTTTTTCTATTTCTCTGGAATAAAAAATGTATCAATACCAAAATTAACACTACAGAGTCCACAGATATGTGAAAAAAAGTCTAATTTAACCAATTAATTAATGAAGAAATTGCAATTAAGAAATATTATGAGACAAATCAAAATAAAAATATAACATACCAAAATATATGAGATGTAGCAAAAGCAGACCTTAAAAAGTTTATAGCTGCAAATGCTTACATTTAATAGAATAAAGCCTGCTGGGAGTGGTGGCTCACTCCTGTAGTCGTAGCATATTGGAAGGCTAAGGTGTGCGAATAACTTAAGGCCAAAAATTCAAGACCAGCCTAGCCAGCATAGAGGAAACCCTGTCTTTACTAAAAAATACAAAAATTAGCCAGATGTGCACACCCGTAGTCCCAGCTACTCAGGAGGCTGAGGCACGAGAATTGCTTGAGCTTGGGAAGTGGAGGTTGCAGTGAGCTAAAATTGCACCACTGCACTGTAGCCTGGGCAACAGAGTGAGAAAAAACACCCTCAAACCTACAACTTTACACCTCAAATAACTGGAAAAAGAAGCAGAAATGGAATAAAAAAGAGCAGAGGAATGAAATAACAAATAATATACCAGTGATGAATAAAATAGAGAATAGAAAAACACTACCAAAACTCAATAAAACTAAAAGTTGATTTTAAAAATTTTGCAAAATTAGCAAACCACTGGCTATACTAATTAAGAAAAAAAAAGAAATAGAGTCCTCAAATAAGAAATAGAAACTAGGAAAAGAAAATATGGGTCATTGTTACCAATGCCACAGAACTAAAAACATAGTAAGTTAACATGAACATTTCTATTTAAAAAAAATTTATAACTTAGAAAATATAGATATACTTCTAAAAACACACAATCTACCAAAAATGAATTATGCACAAATAGAAAATCTGAATGGGCAAGTAAATATTTAAAATATACTGATTCAGTTATCAAAGAACTTTCAGCAAAGAAAAGCCAAAAACCACATGGTTTAACTGAATAATCCCACCAAAATTTAAAGAACTACCACAAACACTCCCAAATCTTTCAAAAAATTAGGGAAGGGAACATTTTTGAGCTTTGCTTTTGAGTCTAGCCAGCACTACATTAATATCAAAGGCAGAAAATAAAGCTACAAGAAAACTAGAGAAAAAATATTACTGATTACTATTAAGGCAAATATTCTCAATGAGATAGTAAAAAATTAATTTCACAGCACATTGGGAGGATTATACATTATGACCAAGAAGAATTTGTTACTAAAATGCACAGATAATTCAACATGTAAAAATCAACCTGATGTACCACATTAACAGAATGAGGGACAAAAAACAGATAATACTTTCAACAGATGTGTTACAAGCATGTGGTCTTATTTAACATCCTTTTGTAATTAAAAAATCATTCAGCAAACTGTGAATAGAAGTAAATTACATTAACATAATAAAGTTATATTAAAAGCTTATTGTTGAACTAGTTTACAATCCCACCAACAGTGTAAAAGTGTTCCTCTTTCTCCACATCCTCTCCAGCACCTGTTGTTTCCTGACTTTTGAATGATCACCATTCTAACTGGTGTGAGATGGTATCTCATTGTGGTTTTGATTTGCATTTCTCTGATGGCCAGTGATGATGAGCATTTTTTCATGTGTCTGTTGGCTGTATGAATGTCTTCTTTTGAGAAATGTCTGTTCATATCCTTTGCCCACTTTTTGATGGGGTTGTTTGTTTTTTTCTTGTAAATTTGTTTGAGTTCTTTGTAGGTTCTGGATATTAGCCCTTTGTCAGATGAGTAGATTGCAAAAATGTTCTCCCATTCTGTAGGTTGCCTGTTCACTCTGATGGTAGTTTCTTTTGCTGTGCAGAAGCTCTTTAGTTTAATGAGATCCCATTTGTCAATTTTGGCTTTTGCTGCCGTTGCTTTTGGTGTTTTAGACATGAAGTCTTTGCCCATGCCTATGTCCTGAATGGTACTACCTAGGTTTTCCTCTAGGATTTTTCTGGTATTAGGTCTAACATTTAAGTCTCTAATCCATCTTGAATTAATTTTCGTATAAGGAGTAAGGAAAGGATCCAGTTTCAGCTTTCTACTTATGGCTAGCCAATTTTCCCAGCACCATTTATTAAATAGGGAATCCTTTCCCCATTTCTTGTTTCTCTCAGGTTTGTCAAAGATCAGATGGCTGTAGATGTGTGGTATTATTTCTGAGGACTCTGTTCTGTTCCATTGGTCTATATCTCTGTTTTGGTACCAGTACCATGCTGTTTTGGTTACTGTAGCTTTGTAGTATAGTTTGAAGTCAGGTAGCGTGATGCCTCCAGCTTTGTTCTTTTGACTTAGGATTGTCTTGGAGATACGGGCTCTTTTTTGGTTCCATATGAACTTTAAAGCAGTTTTTTCCAATTCTGTGAAGAAACTCGTTGGTAGCTTGATGGGGATGGCATTGAATCTATAAATTACCTTGGGCAGTATGGCCATTTTCACGATATTGATTCTTCCTATCCATGAGCATGGTATGTTCTTCCATTTGTTTGTGTCCTCTTTGATTTCACTGAGCAGTGGTTTGTAGTTCTCCTTGAAGAGGTCCTTTACATCCCTTGTAAGTTGGATTCCTAGGTATTTTATTCTCTTTGAAGCAATTGTGAATGGAAGTTCAACCATTATGGAAAACAGTATGGCGATTCCTCAAGGATCTAGAACTAGAAGTACCATATGACCCAGCCATCCCATTACTGGGTATATACCCAAAGGATTATAAATTATGCTGCTATAAAGACACATGCACACGTATGTTTATTGCGGCACTATTCACAATAGCAAAGACTTGGAATCAACCCAAATGTCCATCAGTGACAGAATGGATTAAGAAAATGTGGCACATATACACCATGGAATACTATGCAGCCATCAAAAAGATGAGTTCGTGTCCTTTGTAGGGACATGGATGCAGCTGGAAACCATCATTCTTAGCAAACTATCACAAGAACAGAAAACCAAACACCACATTTTCTCACTCATAGGTGGGAACTGAACAATGAGATCACTCGGACTCAGGAAGGGGAACATCACACACCGGGGCCTATCATGGGGAGGGGGGAGGGGGAAGGGGGGAGGGATTGCATTGGGAGTTATACCTGATGTAAATGACGAGTTGATGGGTGCAGCACACCAACAAGGCACAAGTATACATATGTAACAAACCTGCACGTTATGCACATGTACCCTACAACTTAAAGTATAATAATAATAAATAAATTTTAAAAAAAAGCTTATTGTTAATATACTCAATGGTGAAAGTCTGAAAGCTTTCCTTTAATATTTAGCTCCAGAACATGACCAACATACCTCCTGTCCTTTTTTAAGACAATTTTTTTAGACAATTTTTTTTTTAACTTTAAGTTGTGTGATACAAGTGCTGAACATGCAGGTTTGTTACATAGGTATGCATGTGCTATGGTGGTTTGCTGCAACTATCAACCCAACATCTAGGTTTTAAGCCCTGCATGCATTACATATTTGTCCTAATGCTCTCCCTCCCCTTTCCCTCACCCGCAACAGGCCCTAGTGTGTGATGTTCCCCTCCTTGTGTCCATGTGTTCTCATTGTTTAATTCCCACTTATGAGTGAGAACATGCGATGTTTGGTTTTCTGATCATGTATTAGTTTGCTGAGAATGATGGTTTCCAGCTTTGTCCATGTCCCTGTAAAGGACATGAACGCATTCTTTTTTATGGCTGCATAGTATTCCATGGCGTATATGTGCCACATTTTCTTTATCCAGTCTATCATTGATGAGCATTTGGACTGGTTCCAAAGTTTGCTATTGTAAATAGTGCTGCAATAAACATAAGTGTGCATGTATCTTTATAAGAGAATGATTTATAATCATTCGGGTTATACCCAGTAATGGGATTGCTGGGTCAAATGGTATTTTGGTTCTACTTCCTTGAGGAATCACCACACTGTCTTCAACAATGGGTGAATTAATTTACATTCCCACCAACAGTGTAAAAGCATTCCTATTTCTGCACATCCTCGCCAGAATTTGTCATTTACTGACTTTTTAATTATTGCCATTCTAACTGGAGTGAGATGGTATCTCATTGTGGTTTTGATTTCCATTTCTCTAATGACCAGTGATGATGAGCATTTTTTCATATGTTTATTGGCCACATAAATAGCTTCTTTTGAGAAGTGTCTGTTCATATCCCTCACCCACTTTTTGATGGGGTTGTTTGCTTTTTTCTGGTAACTTTGTTTAAGTTCCTCGTAGATTCTGGTTATTAGACCGTAGTTAGATGGATAGATTGCAAGAATTTTCTTCCATTCTGTAGATTGCCTGTGCATTCTGATGATAGTTTCTTTTGCTGTGCAGAAGCTCTTTAGTTTAATTGGATCCCATTTGTTAATTTTGGCTTTTGTTGCCATTGCTTTTGTTGCTTTAGTCATAAAGTCTTTGCCGATGCCTACGTCCTGAATGATATTGCCTTTTTCTTCCAGTGTTTTTATGGTTTTAGGTTTTATGTTTAAGTCTTTAATTCATCTTGAGTTAATTTTTTATAAGGTGTAAGGAAGGGGATCAGTTTCTGTTTGCAAATGGGTAGCCAGTTTTCCCAGCACCATTTATTAGATAGGAAATCCTTTCCCCATTACTTGTGTTTGTCAAGTTTGTCAAAGATCAGATGATGGTAGACGTGTAGCATCATTTCTGAGGCCTCTGTTCTGTTCTGTTGGTCTATATGTCTGTTTTGACACCAGTATCATGCTGTTTTGTTTACTGTAGCCTTGTAGTATAGTTTGAAGACAGGTAGTGTGATGTCTCCAGCTTTATTCTTTTTGCTATACCAGTTCCTTTTTGGTTTAATGTGAAATTTAAAGTAGATTTTTCGAGTTCTGTGAAGAAAGTCAATGGTAGCTTGATGGCAATAGGTTTGAATCTATAGATTACTTTGGGCAGTATGGCAATTTTCACAATATTGATTCTTCCTATCCATAAGCATGGAATTTTTTTCCATTTGTTTGTGTCCTGTCTAGTTTCCTTTAGCAGTGGCTTGTAGTTCTCCTTGGAGAGGTCCTTCATGTACCCTGTAAATTGTATTCCTAGGTATTTTATTTTCTTTGTACCAATTGTGATTGGGAGTTCACTTATTATTTGGATCTCTGCTTCTCTATTATTTGTGTATAAGAATGCTTGATTTTTGCACATTGATTTTGTGTCCTGAGAGTTTGATGAAGTTGCTTATGAGCATAAGGAGATTTGGGGCTGAGACGATGGGGTTTTCTAAATGTACAATCATGTCGTCTGCAAACGGAGACAATTTTACTTCCTCTCTTCTTATTTGAATATACTTTGTTTTCTTCTCCTGCCTGAGTGCTCTGGCTAGAACTTCCAATACTATGTTGAATAAGAGTGGTAAGAGAGGGCATCCTTGTCTTGTGCTGGTTTTCAAAGGAAATGCTTCCAGTTTTTGTCCATTCTGTATGATATTCGCTATGACCTTGTCATAAATAGCTCTTATTACTGAGATATGTTCCATCAGTACTTAGTTTATTGAGAGTTTTTAGCATGAAGGGGTGTTGAATTTTATCATAGGCCTTTTTTGCATCTATAGAGATAATCATGTGGCTTTTGTCAGTAGTTCTGTTTATATATTAGTTTACATTTATTTATTTGTGTATGTTGAATCAGTCTTGCATCCCAGGGATGAAGTCGACTTGATCAAGGTGGATAAGCTTTTTGATGTGCTGCTGGATTTGGTTTGCCCGTATTTTATGGAGAATTTTCGCATTGATGTTCATCAGGGATATTGGCCGGCCTGAATTTTGTTGTTGTTGTTGTTGTTGTTGTGTCTCTGCCAGGTTTTGGTATCAGGATGATACTGACCTCATAAAATAAGTTAGGGAGGAGTCCCTCGTTTTCTTTTGTTTGGAATAGTTTTAAAAGGAATGGCACCAGCTCTCATTGTATCTCTCATATAATTCAGCTGCAAATCCATCTGGTCCTGGGATTTTTTTCGTTGGTAAGCTATTAATCACTGCTTCAATTTCAGAACTTGTTATTAGTCTACTCAGGGATTCGACTTCTTCCTGTTTTAGTGTTGAGAGGGTGCACAGGAATTTATTTATTTATTCTATATTTTTTAGTTTAGTTGTGTAAAGGTTTTTACAATATTCTCTGATGGTAGTTTGAATTTCTGTGTTATCAGTGGTGATATCCCCTTTATTATTTTTTATTGTGTCTATTTGATTCTTCTCTCTTTTCCTCTTTATTAGTCTGGCTAGTGGTGTATCTATTATGTTATTCTTTTCAAAAAACCAGCTCCAGGATTCATTAATTTTTTGAAGGGTTTTTCATGTCTCTATCTCCCTCAGTTCTGCTGACATTAGTTATATCTTGTCTTCTGATAGCTTTTGACTTTGTTTGCTCTTGCTGCTCTACTTCTTCTAATTGTGATGTTAGTGTGTGGATTTTAGATATTTTCCACTTTCCAAAGTGGGCATTTAGCGCTATAAATTTCCCTCTAAACACTACTTTAGTTGTGTCCCAGAGATTATTGTATGCTGTCTCTTTGTTCTCATTGGTTTCAAGAACTTTGTTTTTTTCCGCCTTAATTTAGTTATTTACCCAGTAGTCATTCAGGATCTCGTTGTTCGGTTTCCATGTAGTTGTGCAGTTTTGAGTTAGTTTATTAATCTTGAGTTCTAATTTGATTGCACTGTGGCCTGAGAAGCTGTTTGTTAGGATTTCTATTCTTTTGCATTTTCCAAGGAGTGTTTTACTTCCCATTATGTGGACAATTTTAGAATAAGTGCTATGTGGTGCTGATAATGTATATTGTGTGAATTGTGGTGGAGACTTCTGTAGATATCTATTAGGTCCGCTTGGTCCAGAACTGAGTTCAAGTCCTGAATATCCTTGTTAATTTTTTGTCTCATTGATCTGTCTAATATTGATAGTGGGGTGTTAAAGTCTCCTACTGTTATTGTGTGGGAGTCTAAGTCTCTTTGTAGGTCTCTCAGAACTTGTTTTTGAATCTGGGTGCTCCTGTATTGGGTGCACATATATTTAGAATAGTTAGCTCTTATCATTGCATTGATCTCTTTACCATTATGTAATGCCATTCATTTTTTTAAATCTTTGTTTGTTTAAAGTCTGTTTTATCATAGACTAGGATTGCAAGCCCTGCTTATTTTGCTTTCCATTTGCTTGGTAAGCACTCCTCCATTTCTTTATTTTGAGCCTATGTGTGTCTTTGCATGTGAGATGGGTCTCCTGAATACAGCACACTGATGGGTCTTGATTCTTTACCTAATTTGCCAGACTGTATCTTTTAATTTGGGCATTTAGCCCATTTACATTTAAAGCTAATGTTGTTATGTGTGAATTTGATCTTGACATCATGATGATAACTGGTCATTTTGCACATTAGTTGATACAGTTTCTTCATAGTGTTAGTAGCCTTTATATTTTATGTGTTTTTGCAGTGGTTGTTACTGGCTTTTTCTTTCCATATTTAGTACTTCCTTCAGGAGCTCTTGTGAGGCAGGTCTGGTGGTGACAAAATCTCTCAGGATTTGCTTCTCTGTAAAGAATTTTATTTCTCCTTTGCTTATGAAACCTAGTTTGGCTGGATATGAAATTCTGGGTATAAAATTCTTTTCTTTAAGAAGGTTGAATATTGGCCCCCACTCTCTTCTGACTTGTAGGTTTCTGCAGAGAGATCCACTGTTAGTCTAATGAGATTCCCCTTGTAGGTAAGCTGACCTTTCTCTCTGGCTGCCCTTAACGTTTTTTCTTTTGTTTCAAACTTGGAGTATCTGACAATTAGGTATCTTGGGGTTGCTCTTCTCCAGGAATATCTTAGTGGTCGTCTCTGCATTTCCTGAATTTCAATATTGGCCTGTCTTGCTACATTGGGAAAGTTCTCCTGGATAATATCCTGAAGTGTGCTTTTCAACTGTTTCCATTGTTCCCATCACTTTCAGGGATCCCAATCAACTGTAGGTTTGGCCTTTTCATATAGTCCTATATTTCTTGAAGGCTTTGTTTATTCCCTTTTTTCCCTCTAATCTTGTCTTCATTCCTTATTTCAGTAAGCTGATCTTCAACCTCTGATATCCTTTCTTCTGCTTGATTGCTTCAGCTATTGATACTTGTGTGTGCTTCACAAAGTTCTTGTGCTGTTTTTCAGCTCCATCAGGTTATTTATGTTCTTCTCTAAACTGGTTATTTTAGGTAGCAGTTCCTGGCACCTTTTGTCAATGTTCTTAGCTTTCTTGCTTTGGGTTAGAACATGCCCCTGTAGCTCAGCGGAGTTTGTTATTACCCACCTTCTCAAGCCCATTTCTGTGAATTCATCAGACTCATTCTCTTTCCAGTTTTGTGCCCTTGCTGGAGAGGAGTTGTGATCACTTGGAGGAGAATAAATATTCTCGTTTTGGAATTTTTGCCCTGGTTATTCCACATCTTCATGGATTTACCTACCTTTGATCTTTGATGATGATAACCTTTATATGGGATTTTTGTGTGGGATGATCCTTTGTGTTGACATTGATATTATTGCTTTATGTTTGTTTGTTTTTCTTCTAACAGTCAGACCCCTCTTCTGCAAGTCTGCTGCAGTGTGCTGGAGATCCACTCCAGACCCTATTTGCCTGGGTATCACCAGCAAGGGCTGCAGGACAACAAAGATTGCTGCCTGCTCCTTCCTCTGGAATCTTCATCCCAGAGGATCACTGGCCTGATGCCACCCAGGGCTCCCCCATATGAGGTGTCTGTCAACCACCGTTGGGAGGTCTCTTCCAGTCAGGATGCACGGGAGTCAGGGACCCACTTGTGGAGGCAGTCTGTCCTTTAGCAGAGCCTGAGTGCTGTTCTGGGGGAACCCTCCTTGTCAGGGTTTGCTGCTCTCTTCCAAGCTGGTGGGCAAGAACGTTTAAGTCCACTTAAGCTGCAACCACAGACACCCCATCCTCCAGGTGCTCTGTCCCTCGGAGATGGGAGTTTTATCTTTAAGCCACTGACTGGGACTGCTGTCTTTCTTTCAGAGCAGCCCTGCCCAGCAAAGAGGAATCTAGAGAGGCAGTCTCACCACAGCTGCTTTGCTGCACTGTGTTGAGGTCCACCCAGTCCTTAGCACTATCATGGGAAACCTGCTTATTCAAGCCTCAGTAATTGTGGATGCCCCTTCCCCCACCAAGCTCAAAAGTCCCAGGTCTACTTCAGACTGCAGTGCTGGCAGCAAGAATTTCAAGCCAGTGGTTCTTAGCTTGCTGGGGTAAATGGGAGCGGGACCCACTGAAGGAGATGACTTGTCTCCCTGGCTTCAGCCCCCTTTCCAGAGGGGTGAACAGTTCTGTCTCTCTGGAGTTCCAGGTACCACTGCAGTATGGGGAAAAAAAAAGTCTTGCAGCTAGCTTGTTGTCTACTGGAACAGCTGCCCAGTTTTGTCCTTGAAACCCAGGGTGCTGGTGGTATAGGCACAGGAGGGAATCTCCTGGTCTGCAGATGGCAAAAACTGTGGGAAAAGCATAGTATCTGGGCTGGATAGCACAGTCCATCAAGGCTTCTCTTGGCTGGGAAAGGGAGGCCTCTGCTCCTTGCACCTCCCAGATGAGACAATGCCCTACCTTCCTTCTGCTCACCCTCCATGGGCTGCACCCACTGCATAACCAGTCCCAATGAGATGAACAGTGTACTCCAGTTGGAAATAAAGGAATCACATGCCTTCTGCATTGATCTCACTGGAAGCTGCAGACTGGAGCTCTTCGTATTTGGCCATCTTGCCAGATCCCCTGGATACCTGTTCTTGAGCCCTCTCTTTAACAAACTACTGAAAGTCCTAACAAGAGTAATTAAGCAGCAAAAATAGTATACAGATTGAGAAATAATAAATGAAATTATATTCAGAGATGAAATAATCTTGTCTTTAGAACAGCGCAAATGTTTCACTAAGAAATCCGACAGAAAGTTAGCACTAATAATCAAATTCAGCAAAGTTTCAGAGTACAAAATCAGCAATCAAAAGGCAGTTGTATTTTGAAAAAGTGGCATCCCTTAAATGGTAGGATAGGAGCAATCTGTTTCCACTCTTCTTCACAGAAAACAAAAACAACAATTTTTTGCCAAGATTATCACCAGGAATATTCCAGATCTTAAACCAGGCTATGAGAATTACTAAGGCCATAGAGAAGTAAAAGAGCCAGAGCATAAGGTAAAAGGAACTAACTCCTCTAACTGTGATTTCCTTCAACAAGCTGAAAGGCACCACATAGATGAGTCTCTGTACTCATTTTCTACATTGAAAAAGGTAAAATGGAGATAGACAGCCAGCATCCCCACTGTCTGAATATATTTCACAAGAAAATCAATTTTTCCTCAACCCACAGGAAGCATCATGAATGCCTGTAAGCTGAAAATTCCTGAGGGCAGCTAGAAACAATGGATAGAGGGGGAACTACAACACTCAGTACATGAAACTCAATTTTTTTTTTATTCAACTAAATTACACAACAAATAAGAGAGAATACTCTTCAGTAACACAATGAAAGAGGCATGCTCTCTGCATCCTTCGGCCATGAACGTCTATTCAGCCTTCTCCAACAGTGTGGGGGTATCCCCTTTGGGAAATCCAATATGAAATAAATAGCACTCTAAACTCTGGTGGAAGTAAAGGCAAATTTGAGCATAGGGCATTTTCTAGTGTCAAAATAAGGCAACAATCTCAGCAAAGGAAAAGCAACAGTCATTCTACAAAGGACCTGTAGACAGACATTTTCTAGAAAGACCAAAACAAGGAGACAGTGAAGACTGGAATAAATAACTAATCCCTCAATGCAAATACATAGACACACAGTCATAAAAAAGCAAATGGGGATCTCAACCCACAAAAATGGAAAAAAAGAAGCGTCACTGACAAACTCAATGACATAGTGGTTTGTCAGCTCTAAAATCAAGAATTCAAAACAGCAGTTTAACACACAATAGAAGGTAGCAATGAAAAGATACTCGGAAATTTATCAGAAAAACTCAACAAAGAGATTTAAATCATTTTTAAAAAGTCGAACAGAAGTCCTGGAGCTAGAAAATACAATGACTCAATTTTTTTTTTTTTAAATGCATTAATGGTCCTCAACAGCAGAACCAATCAAGCATAAAAGAGAATTACTGAGCTAGATGAGGGTATTTGAAAATGCATAATAAGATAATAAAAATAAAATAGAATAAAAAGGAACAAATAATGCATATGAGATGTACAGAAAGTTATTTTCCTTCAAAAAAAAAAACTTAAGAAAGAGGAAGTTAAATAAACCTTAGTCAAACAAAGAACTTGCCACATTCACAGAAAGATATAAATATTCAAGGAGAGAAAGGTCAAAGATTACTAAACAGATAAAAACTCAAGAAATATAATAATCAAACTATCAAAGGTCAAAAAATATCAATTCTAAAAGCCACAAAAGAAAAGAAGATAATAACATGTAAAGAAGCTCTTATCCATGTGGCAACAGACTTCTCAGGAAACACCTGTAAGTCAAAAGGGAATGGAATAACATACCAAAACTGCTGAAGAAATTTTTTTAGAAAACACACCAACTGAAAATACTGCATCAAGGACAGCTAACTATTATTTTATTTTATTTTGTTTTGTTTATTTATTTTTTATTATACTTTAAGTTCTATGGTACATGTGCATAACGTGCGGGTTTCTTACATATGTATACATGTGCCATGTTGGTGGGCTGTACCCATTAACTCGTCATTTACATCAGGTATATCTCCTAATGCTGTCCCTCCCCTCTATCCCCTCCCCACAATAGGACCCATTGTGTGATGCTCTCCTTCCTGTGTCCAAGTGATCTCATTGTTCAGTTCCCACCTATGAGTGAGAACATGCGGTATTTGGTTTTCTGTTATTGCGACAGTTTGCTGAGAATGATGGTTTCCAGCTGCATCCATGACCCTACAATGGACACGAACTCATCCACTGTTATGGATGCATAGTATTCCATGGTGTACATGTGCCACATTTTCTTAATCCAGTCTGTCACTGATGGACATTTGGGTTGATTCCAAGACTTTGCTATTGTGAATAGTGCCACAAGAAACATAGATGTGCATGTGTCTTTATAGCAGCATGACTTCTAATACTTTGGGTATATCTCCAGTAATGGGATGGCTGGGTCAAATGATATTTCTAGTTCTAGATCCTTGAGGAATCACCACACTGTTTTCCATAATGGTTGAACTAGTTTGCAGTCCCACCAACAGTGCAAAAGTGTTCCTATTTATCCACATCCTCTCCAGCACCTGTTGTTTCCTGACTTTTGAATGATTGTCATTCTAATTTGTGTGAGATGATATCTCATTGTGGTTTTGATTTGCATTTCTCTGATGGCCAGTGATGATGAGCATTTTTTCATGTGTCTGTTGGCTGCATGATTGTCTTCTTTTGAGAAGTGTCTGTTCGTATCCTTTGCCCACTTTTTGATGGGGTGTTTGATTTTTTCTTGTAAATTTGGTTGAGATCTTTATAGGTTCTGGATATTAGCCCTTTGTCAGATGAGTAGATTGCAAAAATTTTCTCCCATTCTGTAGGTTGCCTGTTCACTCTGATGGTAGTTTCTTTTGCTGTGCAGAAACTCTTTAGTTTAATTAGATCCCATTTGTCGATTTTGGCTTTTGTTGCTGTTGCTTTTGGTGTTTTAGACATGGAGTCCTTGCCCGTGCCTATATCCTGAATGGTATTACCTAGGTTTCCTTCTAGGGTTTTTATGGTTTTAGGTCTAACATTTAAGTCTCTAATCCATCTTGAATTAATTTTCATATAAGGAGTAAGGAAAGGATCCAGGTTCAGCTTTCTACTTATGGCTAGCCAATTTTCCCAGCACCATTTATTAAATAGGGAATCCTTTCCCCATTTCTTGTTTTTCTGAGGTTTGTCAAAGATCAGATGACTGTAGATGTGTGGTATTATTTCTGAGGACTCTGTTCTGTTCCATTGGTCTATATCTCTGTTTTGGTACCAGTACCATGCTGTTTTGGTTACTGTAGCCTTGTAGTATAGTTTGAAGTCAGGTAGCATGATGCCTCCAGCTTTGTTCTTTTGACTTAGGATTTTCTTGGCAATGCGGGCTCTTTTGTGGGTCCATACGAACTTTAAAGCAGATTTTTCCAATTCTGTGAAGAAAGTCATTGGTAGCTTGATGGGGATGGCATTGAATTCATGAATTACCTTGGGCAGTATGGCCATTTTCACAATATTGATTCTTCCTATCCATGAGCATGGTATGCTCTTCCATTTGTTTGTGTCCTCTTTTATTTCACTGAGCAGTGGTTTGTAGTTCTCCTTGAAGAGGTCCTTTACATCCCTTGTAAGTTGGATTCCTAGGTATTTTATTCTCTTTGAAGCAATTGTGAATGGAAGTTCATTCATGATTTGGCTCTCTGCTTGTCTGTTTCAGGTGTATAGGAATCCTTGTGATTTTTGCACGTTAATTTTGTAGCCTGAGACTTTGCTGAAGTTGCTTATCAGCTTAAGGAGATTTTGGGCTGAGACAATAGGGTTTTCTAAATATACTATCATGTCATCTGCAAACAGGGACCATTTGACTTCTTCTTTTCCTAACTGAATACCGTTGATTTCTTTCTCTTGCCTGATTGCCCTAACCAGAACTTCCAACACTATGTTGAATAGGAGTGATGAGAGAGGGCATCCCTGTCTTGTGCCAGGTTTCAAAGGGAATGCTTCCAGTTTGTGCCCATTCAGTATGATATTGACTGTGGGTTTGTCATAAATAGCTCTTATGATTTTGAGAAGTGTTCCATCAATATTGAATTTATTGAGAGTTTTTAGCATGAAGGGCTGTTGAATTTTGTCAAAAGCCTTTTCTGCATCTATTGAGATAATCATGTGTTTTTGTCTTTGGTTCTGTTTATATGCTAGATTACATTTATTGATTTGCGTATGTTGAACTAGACTTGCATCCCAGGGATGAAGCCCACTTGATCATGGTGGATAAGCTTTTTGATGTGCCGCTGCATTCGGTTTGCCAGTATTTTATTGAGGATTTTTGCATCGATGCTCATCAGGGGTATTGGTCTAAAATTCTCTTTTTTGTTGTTGTATTTCTGTCAGGCTTTGGTAACAGGATGATGTTGGCCTCGCAAAATGAGTCAGGGAGGATTCCCTCTTTCTCTCTTGATTGGAATAGTTTCAGAAGGACGATACCAGCTCCTCCTTCTACCTGTGGTAGAATTTGGCTGTGAATCCCTCTGGTCCTGGACTTTTTTTGTTGGTAGGCTATTAATTATTGCCTCAATTTCAAAGCCTGCTAATGGTCTATTCAGAGATTAAACTTCTTCCTGGCTTAGTCTTGGGAGAGTGTAAGTGTCCAGGAAATTATCCATTTCTTATAGGTTTTCGAGTTTACTTGCATCGAGGTGTTTATAGTATTCTCTGATGATAGTTTGTATTTCTGTGGGGTCGGTGGTGATATTCCCTTTATCATTTTTTATGGCGTGCATTTGATTCTTCTCTCTTTTCTTTATTAGTCTTGCTAGTGGTCTATCAATTTTGTTTCTCTTTTCAGAAAACCAGCTCCTGGTTTCATTGATTTTTTGGAGGGTTTTTGTGTCTCTCTCTCCTTCAGTTCTGCTCTGATCTTAGTTATTTCTTGCCTTCTGCTAGCTTTTGAATGTGTTTGCTCTTGCTTCTCTGGTTCTTTTAATTGTGATGTTAGAGTGTCAATTTGAGATCTTTCCTGCTTTCTCTTGTGGTATGTTGTATCTTTGTTCTCATTGGTTTCAAAGAACATCTTTATTTCTGCCTTCATTTCGTTATGTACCCAGTAGTCATTCAGGAGCAGGTTGCTCAGTTTCCATGTAATTGAGAGGTTTTGATTGAGTTTCCTAATCCTGAGTTCTAGTTTAATTTCACTGTGGTCTGAGAGACAGTTTGTTATGATTTCAGTTCTTGTACATTTGCTGAGGAGTGCTTTACTTCCAACTATGTGGTCAATTTTGTAATAAGTGCAGTATCGTGCTGAGACGAATGTATATTCTGTTGATTTGCGGTGGAGAGTTCTGTAGATGTCTATTAGGTCCGCTTGGTGCTGAGTTGAGTTCAATTCCTGGATATCCTTGTTAACTTTCTGTCTTGTTGATCTGTCTAATGTCAACGGTGGGGTGTTAAAGTCTCCCATTATTATTGTATGGGTGTCTTAGTCTCTTTGTATGTCTCTAAGGAGTTGCTTTATGAATCTGGGTGCTCTTGTGTTGGGTGCATATATATTAAGGATAGTTAACTCTTCCTTTTGAATTGATCCCTTTACCATTATGTAATGGCCTTCTTTGTCTCTTTTGATCTTTGATGGTTTAAAGTCTGTTTTATCAGAGACTAGGATTGCAACACCTGCTTTGTTTTGTTTTCCATTTGCTTGGTAGATCTTCCTCCATCCCTTTATTTTGTTCCCATGTGTGTCTCTGCATGTGAGATGGGTCTCCTGCATACAGCAAACTGATACGTCTTGACCCTTTATCCAATTTGCCAGTCTGTATCTTTTAATTGGAGCATTGAGTCCATTTACATTTAAGGTTAATATTGTTATGTGTGAACTTGCTCCTTTCATTATGATATTAACTGGTTATTTTGCTCGTTAGTTGATGCAGTTGCTTCCTAGCAACTTTACATTTTGACATGTTTTTGCAATGGCTGGTCCTGGTGTTCCTTTCCATGTTTAGTGCTTCCTTCAGAATATCTTGTAGGGCAGGCCTGGTGGTGACAAAATCCCTAAGCACTTGCTTGTTTGTAAAGTATTTTATTTCTCCTTTTCTTATGAAACTTAGTTTGGCTGGATATGAAATTCTGGGTTGAATACTCTTTTCTTTATGAACGTTGAATATTGGCCCACAGTCTCTCCTGGTTTGGAGAATTTCTGCCAAGAGATCTGCTGTTAGTCTGATGGGCTTCCCTTTGTGTGTAACCCGACCTTTCTCTCTGGCTGCCCTTAACACTTTTTCCTTCATTTCAACTCTGGTGAATCTGACAATTATGTGTTGGAGTTGCTCTTCTCAAGGACGTTCTCTGTATTTCCTGAATTTGAATGTTGGCCTACCGTACTAGGTTGGGGAAGTTCTCCTGGATGATATCCTGCAGAATGTTTTCCAACTTGGTTCCATTTTCCTCGTCAATTTCAGGCACACCAATCAGATGTAGATTTGGTCTTTTCACATAATCCCATACTTGTTGGAGGCTTTTTTTTTTATTTCTTTTTACTCTTTTTTCTCCACACTTGTATTCTCACTTAATTTCGTTCATTTGATCTTCAATCGCTGATACTCTTTCTTCCAGTTGGTCGAGTCAGTTACTGAAGCTTGTGCATTTGTCACGTAGTTCTCGTGTTATGGTTTTCATCTCTGTCAGTTATTTTAAGGTCTTCTCTGCATTGGTTATTCTAGTTATCCATTCATTCATCCTTTTTTCAAGGTTTTTAGTTTTTTTTTGTGTGTGTGCCGGTTACGTAATTCCTCCTTTAGCTCTGAGAAGTTTGATTGACTGAAGTCTTCTTCTGTCAACTGGTCAAAGTCATTCTCCATCCAGCTTTGTTGCATTGCTGGCAATGAGCTGCGTTCCTTTGGAGGGGGAGATGCGCTCTGATTTTTCGAATTTCCAGCTTCTCTGCACTGCTTTTTCCCCATCTTTGTGGTTTTATCTGCCTTTGGTCTTTGATGATGGTTAGATACTGAGGGGGTTCGGTGTGGGTGTCCTTTCTGTTTGTTAGTTTTCCTTCTAACAGTCAGGACCCTCAGCTGTAGGTCTGTTGGAGTTTGCTTGAGGTCCACTCCAGACCCTGTTTGCCTGGGTATCAGCAGTGGAGGCTGCAGAAGATAGAATATTGCTGAAGAGTGAGTGTTGCTGTCTGATTCTTGCTCCAGAAGCTTCGTCTCGGGGTGTACCCTGAAAATAAGACAAAGCCTTTCCTAAAGGAATAAAACTGAGAGAAGTAGTCACCACAAGATATGACTTATAAGAAATGGTAAAGTGAGTCTTTCAATCTCAAACAAGAAGGATGCTAACATGCAGTGAGAAAACATCTGAAGTTGAAAACTTAACTAGAGAATTAATTACAGGGTAAATTCAAAATACTGCACTACTGTAATTGCGGTTTGTAAACCACTCTAAATTTTGTATGAATATTACAGGAAAAACTATCAAAAAAGAATAATTCATATACAATTTTTTGAGAGATATAAAATATAAATAGATGTAATGAGACAACAAAAAGTTATAATGGGTGGAACAAATTTAAAGTTTAGAGTTCTTTAATTTTTCTTTTTTAAATTTGAGCAA
Source organism: Macaca thibetana thibetana (assembly GCF_024542745.1). Taxonomy (NCBI): domain Eukaryota; kingdom Metazoa; phylum Chordata; class Mammalia; order Primates; family Cercopithecidae; genus Macaca; species Macaca thibetana. The sequence continues at coordinate 57,515,854 of NC_065598.1, forward strand.
AGTTAGATCATCATCAGTATAAAACTAAAAGCCGTCTACAACAGTTCCACAGCCAACATTATACTGAATGGGTAAAAGTTGAAAACACTACCCTGAGAACTAGAACAAGACAAGGATGTCCACTTTCAACACTTTGATTGAATATAGCACTTTAAGTCTTAGAGCTATTAGACAAGAAAAATAAATAAATGGCTGCCAAATAGGTAAAGCGGAGTCAAACTCTCACCGTTTGTCAATGATAAAATCATATAACTAGAAAACCCTAAAGACTCTTCCAAAAAGCTCCTAAATCTGATAAATGAATTCAGCAAAGTTTCAGGACACAAAATCAGTGTACGTAAATCAGTAGCACTGCTGTACACCAAGAGTGATTGAGCTGAGAATCAAATCAAGAACTCAATTCCTTTTACAACAGTTGCAAATATATATATATATATTTTATAAATATATATATAATATATATATTGTATAATATATATAATATATATGTATATATATATATATATATATGTAGGAATAGACCAAACCAAGGAGGTGAAAGATTTCTACAAGAAAAGCTACAAAACACTGGTAAAAGAAATCACAGATGACACAAACAAATGGAAACACATCCCATGCTCATGGATGGGTAGAATTAATGTAGTGAACATGATCATACTATCAATAGCAATCTATAAATTCAATGCAATTCCCATCTAAATACTACCATCATTCTTCACAGAAATGAAAAAAAGAATCCTAAAATCCACAAGGAACCAAAAAAGAGCCTGCATAGCCAAAGTAAGACTAAGCAAAAAGAACACATCTGGAAGCATCACACATTGCTCGATTTTAAACTGTACTACAAGGCAATAGTTTCCAAAACAACATTGTTCTGGTGTAAAAATATGCACATAGACAAATGGAACGAAATACAGAACCCCAAAATAAAGCCAAATGCTTATAGCCAACTGATTTTCAACAAAGTAAAGAAAGACAAAGTAGAGAAAGGACACCCTATTCAACAAATGGTTCTGGAATGATTGGCAAGCCACATGTAGAAGAATGGAGCCGGATTTTCATCTCTCGCCTTACACAAAAATAAACTACTGATGGATCAAATACTTAAACCAAGACATGAAATCATAAAAATTCTAGAAGATAACATCAGAGCAACTCTTCTAGACATTGGCTTAGGCAAATAGTTCATAACCAAGAACCCAAAAGCAAATGCAACAAAAAACAAACAAACAAAAAAAGATGGAACTTAGTTAAAATAAAAAGCTTCCGCACAGCAAAAGAAATAATCAGCAGAGTAAACAGGTAACCAACAAAGTGAAGAAAATGTAAGCAAACTATGCATCCGACAAGGGACTAATATTCAGAATCTATAAAAAACTTAAACAAATCAACAAGAGAAAAACAAATAATGTCATCAATTGTGGGCTAAGGACATGGATAGACAATTCTCAAAAGAAGATATACAAATGACCAATATACAGGAAATAATGCTAAATGTCACTGATTATCAGGAAAATGTATATCAAAATCACAATGAGATACCACCTACCTCTGCAAGAATGGCCGTAATTAAAAAAAAAAAAATACATGTTGGTGTGATGTGGTGAAATGGGAACAATTTTTACATTGCTGGTGGGATAGTAAACCACTATAAAAAACAGTATGGAGATTCCTTAAAGAACTAACTGTAGAACTGCCATGTGATCCAGCAATCCCACCACTGGGTGTACACCCAAAGGAAAATAAATCATTATATGGAAAAAACAGTTGCCCTCCCATGTTTACAGCAGCACAATTCGCAATTGCAAAAATATAGAATCAGCCTAAATACCCCTCAACCAAAGAGTGGAAAAAGAAAAATGGTATATGATAAAGAAAAATGTATACATATATACACACACACATATTCATATATATATGCATTGTGTATATATACATGTGTATATACACACATACATATACATATATACCATGGAATATCACTGAGTCATAAAAAGGAACAAAATAATGGCATTTGCAGCAACCTGGATGGAGTTGAAGACACTTCTAAGTGAAGTAACTTAGGAATGGAAAACCAAACATTATATTTTCTCGGTTATAAGTGGGAGTTCTCAGTTATAAGTGGGAGTTAAGCTATGAGGATGCAAAGGCATAAGAATGATATGATGGACTCTGGGGCCTCTGGGGCAAGGTTTGGAGAGAGGTGAGAAATAAAATACCACACATTAGGTACAGTGTACACTGCCCGAGTGATGGGTACACCAAAGTCTCAGAAATCACCACTAAAGAACTTACCCATGTAACCAAATACTACCTGTTCCCCAAAAACTATTGAAATGAAACTTTTTAAAAAACTTTTGTTATTAACATATTTCTGGTAAGCTTCAGAGTAATTCCAAAGCAAAAGACTGTAATTGATATATTAAAAATAAACAGCAGAAAATTAAACACATTACCAAGGAAAATCACTTTACTACAAAGGAAGAACTTGAGAAATGAAAAAAGAGTACTTAAAAACAACCAGAACACAAGTAACAAAATGGCGGGAGTAACACTTATATATCAATAATAACACTGAATGTAAATTGTCCAACTTCTCCAATGAAAAAACGAAAAGTGGCTGAAAAATATTAAAAGTAAGACAAAATTAAAAGATAAACGTATACTAAAAGTGAAATGTTGGAAAAATGTATTCTATGCAAATGGAAATCAAAAACAGAGTAGAAGAAGCGGCACTTAGATTAAATAGTCTTTACATCAAAACTATTTGTTGCATAGGGCTAATGAGTATGGTTGGATGTAAATAGAGAAGAACGTCCAATGATTATGCTGTTCCATTTTGTGTGATAAGAAGGGTTTTTTTATATTTTTGAAATTGTTTTATTTTTATGGATTCAAGGGGTGCATGTGCATGTGTGGTATGTGAATATGTTGTGTAATGGTGAGGTGTAAAATTCTAGTGTGTCCAGCACCCAAATAGTGAACATTGTACTTGATAGGTAGTTATTCGAGTCTCACATCCATTCTACCCTCTTCACTTTTGAAGTTTCCATTATCTATTTCTTGCCACTGTATGTCCATGTATACCCATTGTTTAGCACTCATTTATAAGTGAGAAAATATGGTATTTGATTTTCTCTTTCTCCTTTATTTTACTTAAGATACTGCCCTCCAGATCCATCTATGTTGCTACAAAAAAAGCATAATTTTGTTCCTTTTCATTGCTGCATAATATTTTATGGTGCATTGTAATTTATACTTATTCTATTCAATTATCTATTGATGAACACTTAGGGTGATTCATGATGCTTTATAATGAATAACGCTGTGATCTGTGATAAACATATGAGTACAAGTGTCTTTTAGATGTAATAATATTTTTTCCTTTGTGTAGACACCTGTACTGATATGTTTAAGTTCCATCTTTATCATCTTTTTTGAGAAATCTCTGCTCTATTGTCCATAGAAGTTGCAATAACGTGCATTTCTACCAAACGTGTATAAGCATTCCCTTTCCTCCACATCCTCAATAACAGCTATTGGTTTTGACTTTGTAATAGTAGTCATCTGACTAATGTGAGATGGTATCTCGTTGTGGTTTTCATTTGCATTTCTGTGATGATTAGGAATTTTGAACATCTTTTCATGTCTATTCCCTGCTTCTGTGTTCTCTTTTGAGAAGTGTCTGTTCGTGTTTTTTCCCATTCTTTGATGGGTTGTATGTTTTTGCCTTGTTGAGTACATTGTAGGTGCTAGGTGAGAATCCTTTGTCAGATGCATAGCTAGCTGTGGATCTGTCATATATAGCTATTATTATGTTTAGGTATGATTCTTTTATACCAACTGTTTTGAGGATTTTTATTATGCAGAAATGTTGAATTTTATCAGATGCTTTTTTGGTATGAATTGAAACAATTATATGGTTTTTGTCTTATGTTCTGTTGATAAGACGTTTCACATTGATTGGTTTTCATATATTGAACCATCCTTGCATCTGTAGGATGAATCCCACTTGGTCATGATGAATGATATTTCTATGTGTTGTTAAATTTTGTGTACATATGTTTTGTTGAAGATTTTGGCTTAAATATTCTTCAGTGATATTGGTCTATAGATTTTTTCTTGGTGTGTCTTCATCTGTTTTTGGTATCAGGGTAATACTGAACTTGTAGAATGAGTTTGGGAATACTCCCTGCTTGACATGTTTGGTGCTGCGTACCCACCTAAATCTCATGTTGAACTGTCAAATCCCCAAATGTTGGGGGAGGGACATAATGGGAGGTGATTAGGCCAAGGGGGCAGTTTCCCCCGTGCTGTTCTCATGACAGTGAGTGAGTTCTCATTAGATCTGAGGGTTTAAAAATATGTGTCAGTTCCCCCCCCCCTTGCTTCCTCTCTCTTTCCTGCTCTACCATGGTAAGATGTACCTGCTTTCTCTTCACCTTCTGCCATGATTGTAAGTTTTCTGAGGCCTCCCAGTCATGCTTCCTGTTAAGCCTGCAGATCTGTCAATCAATTGGACGTTTTTTTCAAAAATTACCCATTCTCAGGTAGTTCTGGATAGCAGTATGAAAATTGACTAATACACTGTTTATCTTCTATTGTTCAGAATAGTTTAAGTGGCATTCATATTAGTTTTTTAAATGCTTGGTAGAATTTAGCAGTGAAGCCATTGGTTCCTGGGATTTTCTTTGTTGGAATCCTGTATTTTGTTTGTTTCTTTGGTCTGGATCTCATTACTTGTTATTGGTCTGTTTGAATTTTGGATTTCTTCCTGTTTCAGTCTTGGTAGGTTGTGTGTGTTTAGGAATTGATCAATTTTTCCAGATTTTTTAATTTATTGAAAAATAGTTGCTCATCGTAGCAACTAATGATCCTTTGAATTTTGGTGGTATAAGTTATAATGTTCACTTTTTTATCTCTGATTTTCTTTGTTTGGGTCTTCTCTCTCATTTTTTTTTTTTTTTTTGGTCTGGCCAGAAGTTTGTCCATTTTGTTTAACTTTCAAAAGTACCAACAATTTGTTTCATTGATCTTTTGTATTGTTTTATTTCAATATTATTTATTTTTGCTATGATCTTTATGATTTATTTTCTTCTAATTTTGAGTTTAGTTTGCTTTTGTAGTCCTTCAATATGCATCATTAAATTTATTATTTCATTTTTTTTCTCTTTGATGTAGGAACTTATAGCTATAAACTTATCAAGTAGTACTGCTTTCACTGCATTTTGTAGAATTTGATATATTATACTGCCCTTATAATGTGCTTCAATAAATTTTTCAATTTTCTTCCTAATTTCTTTATTGATCACCAGCCATTCAGGAGCATATTGTTTAATTTCCATGTATTTGTATATTTTCCAAAATTGCTGTTGTTATTGATTTCAAGTTTTATTACTATCAGAGGTGTTCATTATTTTCTCAAATTTTTAATGTTTTAAGACTGTTATGTAACCTAATACATTGTCCTTGATAATGATCCATGCATTGAGAAAAAAAATGTGTTTACTGCAGCTTCTGAATGACACGTTCCCTAAATATCTATTAGATCCATGTGTTGTACAGTGTATAGTGTAGATTAAGTCTGAGGGCTTAAATTCAGTGTTAAAGTCTCTAGTTATTACTGTATTTGGGTCTATCTCTCTATATATAGCTTTAATAACGTTTATTTTATATATTTGGGTGCTCCAATAGTGGATGCATGCATATTTACTTTTTAAAAATATCTTCTTGCTGAATGGACCCCTTCACCATTTCATAGTGACATTCTTTGTCTCTCTAAATATTTTCTGCTTGAAATCTGTTTTGTCTTATATAAGTATAGCTATTTCTGATACTTTGGTTTTTGTTGTCATGGAATACCTTTTTCCATTCATTTGTTTTCAATCTATATGTGTCTTTATAGGTAAACTATGTTTCTAATAGGCAACAGATCATTTGGGTTTATTTTGCTTGTTTTGTGGTCTTCTCTCTTTTTCTTTTTTTTTTCCTTATTCTACTTTTTAGTGAAGGTGAAATTCTCTGGTGATGGCTTAATTTTTTGCTTTTTACTTTGTGTGTACCTGTTGTATGCTTCTTGATTTGAAGTTAACATAAGGCTTGCAAATACTGTCTTATAACCCATTATACTAACTGGCTAGCAAGTTAACATTTTTTGCATAAATAAAAGAACAAGCAAAAAACCTTATAAAAACACTCATTTGTCCTTATATATTTTAATATTTGTTCTATTTATACTTTATCATTCTGTATATTTCCTGAAAAGTATGTTAGTTGTTATTTTTGACTAGCTCTTCATTTAGTGCTTCTACTTAATATAAAAGTATTTAACACACCAGAGATACAGTGTTATAATATTTTTTCTTCTGTAATTCTGTACTGCCAGTGAGTTTTGTTCCTTCAGATGATTTCTTATTGCTCATTAATGTTATTTTTTCTGATCAAAGTACACTTTTAGCATTTCTTGTAGGATTGACTGGTTTTGATTGAATCCTTCAGCTTTTGTTTGTGAAAGTTTTTATCTTTTTATAAATTCAAGTTATATTTTCATCAGATATACTATTCCAGGGTAAAATGTTTTGTTTCTTCAACACTTAAATACGTCATGTCACTCTTTGCTGGCCTGTGAGGTTTCCAGAGAAATATCTAATGCTAGAAATATTGGAGCTACTTTGCATATTAGTTTCTTTTATCTTGTTGCCTTTAGTATCTTTTCCTTATTTTTGACCTTTAAAAATTTAATGATTAAGTTCCTTGAGGTAGTGTTCTTTGGGTTAAATCTGCTTGGTGTTCTACAACCTTTTTGTACTTAGATATTGATACCTTTCTCTAGGTTTGAGAGGTTCTCTGTTGTTACCTCTTTGGATACACTTTCTACGCTGATTTCTTTCTCTACTTTCTCTTTAAGGGTAGTCACTCCTAAATTTTCCCTATTGAGGCTATTTCCTACAGCTTGTAAATGTGCTTCAACATTTTTCTCTTTCCTTCTCTCTTCTGACATTGTGTTTTCAAATACCCGTTCTTTTTTTTTTTTTTTTTTTTTAATTATACTTTAAGTTCTAGGGTACATGTGCATAACGTGCAGGTTGTTACATATGTATACTTGTACCATGTTGGTGTGCTGCAGCCATCAACTCGTCAGCACCCATCAACTCATCATTTATATCACGTATAACTCCCAGTGCAATCCCTCCCCCATATCCCCTCCCCATGATAGGCCCCGGGGTGTGATGTTCCCCTTCCCGAGTCCAAGTGATCTCATTGTTCAGTTCCCACCTATGAGTGAGAACATGCGGTGTTTGGTTTTCTGTTCTTGCGATAGTTTGTGAGAATGATGGTTTCCAGTTGCATCCATGCCCCTACAAAGGACACAAACTCATCTTTTTTTATGGATGCATAGTATTCCATGGTGTATATGTGCCACATTTTCTTAATCCAGTCTGTCACTGATGGACATTTGGGTTGATTCCAAGTCTTTGCTATTGTGAATAGTGCCACAATGAACATACGTGTGCATGTGTCTTCATAGCAGCATGATTTATAATCCTTTGAGTATATACTCAGTAATGAGATGGCTGGGTCATATGGTAGTTCTAGTTCTAGATCCTTGAGGAATCGCCATACTGTTTTCCATAATGGTTGAACTAGTTTACAATCCCACCAACAGTGTAAAAGTGTTCCTATTTCTCCACATCCTCTCCAGCACCTGTTGTTTCCTGACTTTTTAATGATTGCCATTCTAACTGGTGTGAGATGGTAACTCATTGTGGTTTTGATTTGCATTTCTCTGATGGCCAGTGATGATGAGCATTTTTTCATGTGTCTGTTGGCTGTATGAATGTCTTCTTTTGAGAAATGTCTGTTCATATCCTTTGCCCACCTTTTGATGGGGTTGTTTGTGTTTTTCTTGTAAATTCGTTTCAGTTCTTTGTAGGTTCTGGATATTAGCCCTTTGTCAGATGAGTAGATTGCAAAAATTTTCTCCCATTCTGTAGGTTTCCTGTTCACTCTGATGGTAGTTTCTTTTGCTGTGCACAAGCTCTTTAGTTTAATTAGATACCATTTGTCAATTTTGGCTTTTGTTGCCGTTGTTTTTGGTGTTTTAGACATGAAGTCTTTGCCCATGCCTATGTCCTGAATGGTATTACCCAGGTTGTCTTTTAGGGTTTTTATGGTTTTAGGTCTAACGTTTAAGTCTCTAATCCATCTTGAATTAATTTTCGTATAAGGAGTAAGTAAAGGATCCACTTTCAGCTTTCTACTTATGGCTAGCCAATTTTCCCAGCACCATATATTAAATAGAGAATCCTTTCTTCATTTCTAGTTTTTGTCAGGTTTGTCAAAGATCAGATGGCTGTAGATGTGTGGTATTATTTCTGAGGACTCTGTTCTCTTCCATTGGTCTATACCTCTGTTTTGGTACCAGTAGCATGCTGTTTTGATTAGTGTAGCCTTGTAGTATAGTTTGAAGTCCGTTAGTGTGATGCCTCCAGCTTTGTTCTTTTGACTTAGGATTTTCTTGGCAATGCGGGCTCTTTTGTGGGTCCATATGAACTTTAAAGCAGATTTTTCCAATTCTGTGAAGAAAGTCATTGGTAGCTTGATGCGGATGGCATTGAATCTATAAATTACCTTGGGCAGTATGGCCATTTTCACAATATTGATTCTTCCTATCCATGAGCATGGTATGCTCTTCCATTTGTTTGTGTCCTCTTTGATTTCACTGAGCAGTGGTTTGTAGTTCTCCTTGAAGAGGTCCTTTACATCCCTTGTAGGTTGGATTCCTAGGTATTTTATTCTCTTTGAAGCAATTGTGAATGGAAGTTCATTCATGATTTGGCTCTCTGTTTGTCTGTTACTGGTGTATAAGAATGCTTGTGATTTTTGCACATTAATTTTGTATCCTGAGACTTTGCTGAAGTGGCTTATCAGCTTAAGGAGATTTTGGGCTGAGATAATGGGGTTTTCTAAATATACTATCATGTCATCTGCAAACAGGGACCATTTGACTCCTTCTTTTCTTAACCGAATACCCTTTATTTCCTTCTCTTGCCTGATTGCCCTAGCCAGAACTTCCAACACTATGTTGAATAGGAGTGGTGAGAGAGGGCATCCCTGTCTTGTGCCAGTTTTCAAAGGGAATTTTTCCAGTTTTTGCCCATTCAATATGATATTGGCTGTGGGTGTGTCATAAATAGCTCTTATGATTTTGAGATACGTTCCATCAATACCGAGTTTATTGAGAGTTTTTAGCATGAAGGGCTGTTGAATTTTGTCAAAGGCCTTTTCTGCATCTATTGAGATAATCATGTGTTTTTGTCTTTGGTTCTGTTTATATGCTGGATTACGTTTATTGATTTGCATATGTTGAACCAGCATTGCATCCCAGCGATGAAGCCCACTTGATCATGATGGATAAGCTTTTTGATGTGCTGCTGAATCCGGTTTACCAGTATTTTATTGAGGATTTTTGCATCGATGTTCATCAGGGATATTGGTCTAAAATTCTCTTTTTTTGTTGTGTCTCTGCCAGGCTTTGTTATCAGGATGATGTTGGCCTCATAAAAAGAGTTAGGGAGGATTCCCTCTTTTTCTATTGATTGGAATAGTTTCAGAAGGAATGGTACCAGCTCCCCCTTGTACCTCTGGTAGATTTCAGTTGTGAATCCAACTGTTCCTGGACTTTTTTGGGTTGGTAGGCTATTAATTATTGGCTCAATTTCAGAGCCTGCTATTGGTCTATTCAGGAATACAACTTCTTCCTTGTTTAGTCTTGGGAGAGTGTACGTGTCCAGGAAATTATCCATTTCTCATAGGTTTTCTAGTTGATTTGCATAGAGTTGTTTATAGTATTCTCTGATGGTAGTTTGTATTTCTGTGGGGTCGGTGGTGATATCCCCTTTATCAATTTTTTTTGCGTCTATTTGATTCTTCTCTCTTTTCTTCTTTATTAGTCCCGCTAGCAGTCTATCAATTTTGTTGATCTTTTCAAAAAACCAACTCCTGGATTCATTGATTTTTTGGAGGGTTTTTTGTGTCTCTGTCTCCTTCAGTTCTGCTCTGATCTTAGTTATTTCTTGCCTTCTGCTAGCTTTTGAATGTGTTTGCTCTTGCTTCTCTAGTTCTTTTAATTGTGATGTGAGAGTGTCAATTTTAGATTTTTCCAGCTATCTCTTGTGGGCATTTAGTGCTATAAATTTCCCTCTACACACTGCTTTAAAAATTTCCCAGAGATTCTGGTATGTTGTATCTTTATTCTCATTTGTTTCAAAGAACATCATTATTTCTGCCTTCATTTCGTTATATACTCAGTAGTCATTCTGGAACAGGTTGTTTAGTTTCCATGTAGTCGAGTGGTTTTGATTGAGTTTCTTAGTCCTGAGTTCTAGTTTGATTGCACTGTGGTCTAAGAGACAGTTTGTTATAATTTCAGTTCTTGTACATTTGCTGAAGAGTGCTTTACTTCCAATTATGTGGTCAATTTTGGAATAAGTGTGATATGGTGCTGAGAAGAATGTATATTCTGTTCATTTGAGGTGGGGAGTTCTGTAGATATCTATTAGGTCTGCATGCTGCGGAAATTAGTTCAATTTCTGGATATCCTTGTTAACTTTCTGTCTCGTTGATCGTCTAATGTTGACAGTGGGGTGTTGAAGTCTCCCATTATTATTGTATGGGAATCTAAGTCTCTTTGTAAGTCTCTGAGGACTTGCTTTATGAATCTGGGTCCTCCTGTATTGGGTGCATATATATTTAGGATAGTTAGCTCTTCCTATTGAATTGATCACTTTAGCTTTACATAATGGCCTTCTTTGTCTCTTCTGATCTTTGATGGTTTAAAGTCTGCTTTATCAGAGACTAGTATTGCAACCTCTGCTTTTTTTTTGTTCTCCATTTGCTTGGTAGATCTTCCTCCATCCCTTTATTTTTAGCCTATGTATGTCCCTGCATGTGAGAAGGGTCTCCTGAATACAGCAGACTGATGGGTTTTGCCTCTTTATCCAGTTTGCCAGTCTGTGTCTTTTAATTGGACCACTGAGTCCATTTACATTTAAGGTTAATATTGTTATATGTGAACTTGATTCTGCCATTATTATATTAACTGGTTATTTTGCTCGTTAGTTGATGCAGTTTCTTCCTAGCCTCGATGGTCTTTACATTTTGGCATGTTTTTGCAATGGCTGGTACCGGTTGTTCCTTTCCATGTTGAGTGCTTCCTTCAGGGTCTCTTGTAAGGCAGGCCTGGTGGTGACAAAATCTCTAAGCATTTGCTTATCTGTAAAGGATTTTATTTCTCCTTCACTTATGAAACTTAGTTTGGCTGGATATGAAAGTCTGGGTTGAAAATTCTTTTCTTTAAGAATGTTGTATATTGGCCCCCACTCTCTTCTGGCTTGCAGAGTTTCTGCCGACAGATCTGCTGTTAGTCTGATGGGCTTCCCTTTGTGTGTAACCCAACCTTTCTCTCTGGCTGCCCTTAAGATTTTTTCCTTCATTTCAACTTTGGTGAATCTGGCAATTATGTGTCTTGGAGTTGCTCTTCTCGAGGAGTATCTTTGTGGCATTTTCTGTATTTCCTAAATTTGAATGTTGGCCTGCCCTACTAGGTAGGGGAAGTTCTCCTGGATGATGTCCTGAAGAGTGTTTTCCAACTTGATTCCATTTTCCTCCTCATTTTCAGGCACCCCAATCAGACATAGATTTGGTCTTTTTACATAATCCCATACTTCTTGCCGGCTTTGTTCATTTCTTTTTGTTCTTTTTTCTTTAGATTTCTCTTCTCACTGCATTTCATTCATTTGATCCTCATTCGCTGATACTCTTTCTTCCAGTTGATCGAGTCAGTTACTGAAGCATGTGCATTTGTCACGTATTTCTTGTGTCATGGTTTTCATCTCTGTCCGTTCAGTTATGGCCTTCTCTGCATTAATTATTCTAGTTATCAATTCTTCCACTCTTTTTTCAAGTCTTTAGTTTCTTTGTGCTGCATTTGTAATTCCTCCTTTAGCTCTGAGAAGTTTGATGGACTGAAGCCTTCTTCTCTCATCTCGTCAAAGTCATTCTCCATCCAGCTTTGATGCGTTGCTGGCGATTAGCTGCATTCTTTTGCAGGGGGAGATGTGCTGTTATTTTTTAAATTTCCAGCTTTTCTGCCCTGCTTTTTCCCCATCTTTGTCGTTTTATCTGCCTGTAGTCTTTGATGATGGTGACGTACTGATGGGATTTTGGTGTAGGTGTCCTTTCTGTTTGTTAGTTTTCCTTCTAACAGTCAGGACTCTCAGCTGTAGGTCTGTTGGAAATTGCTTGAGGTCCACTCCAGATGCTGTTTGCCTTAGTATCAGCAGCAGAGGCTGCAGAGGATAGAATATTGCTGAACAGCAAGTGTACCTGTCTGATTCTTGCTTTGGAAGCTTCCTCTCAGGGGTGTACTCCACCATGTGAAGTGTGGGGTGTCTGTCTGCCCCTAGTGGGGGATGTCTCCCAGTTAGGCTACTCAGGGGTCAGGGACTCACTTGAGCAGGCAGTCTGTCCGTTCTGAGATCTCAACCTCCGTGTTGGGAGATCCACTGCTGTCTTCAAAGCTGTCAGACAGAGTCGTTTGCATCTGCAGAGGTTTCTGCTGTTTTTCTTGTTGTTGTTGTTGTTGTTGTTTAGCTGTGCCCTGTCCCCAGAGGTGGAGTCTACAGATACAGGCAGGCCTCCTTGGGCTGCTGTGAGCTCCACCCAGTTCGAGCTTCCCAGCAGCTCTGTTTACCTACTTAAGCCTCAGCAATGACGGGCGTCCCTCCCCCAGCCTAGCTGCTCCCTTGCCAGTAGATCACAGACTGCTGTGCTAGCAATGAGGGAGGCTCTGTGGGCGTGGGACCATCCCGGCCAGGTGTGGGATATAATCTCCTGTTTGCCCGTTTACTAAGACCCTTGGTAAAACGCAGTATTGGTGTTGGAGTTACCCGATTTTCCAGGTGTTGTGTGTCTCCGTTCCCCTGGCTAGGAAAAGGGATTCCCTTCCCCCTTGCACTTCGCAGGTGAGGCGATGCCTCTCCCTGCTTCAGCTCTCGCTGGTCGGGCTGCAGCAGCTGACCAGCACCAATTGTCCAGCACTCCCTAGTGAGATGAACCCAGTACCTCAGTTGAAAATGCAGAAATCACCTGTCTTCTGTGTAGCTTGCCCTGGGAGCTGGAGACTGGAGCTGTTCCTATTTGTCCATCTTTCTCCACCCCTCCAAATAGCCGTTCTTAAAGCTCAGTAATTCTTTTTCCTGCTTGATCAATTATTTAGGAATTCAGGGTCAATTCTTCAATTGAGACTCTTGATGCTTTCTTTAATATGTCAATTGAATTTGCTCTAGGATATCTGCATGATTGTTTTTATTTATTTTTAATCTCATTGTTAAATTTATCTGATAATTCTGAATTGTTTTTCTGTTATTTTGAATTACTTTGAAAGTTTCCTCAAAACACTTATTTCAGTTTAATTTGGTCCCGTCTATTTATTTTTTGTTTTGGTCGCATTTGCTTTTGGGTTCCTGGTCATGAACTCTTTGCATAAATCAATGTCTACAAGAGTTTTTTCTGATGTCATCTTCTAGAATTTTTATGATTTCAGGTCTTAGGTTTAAGTTTTTGATCCATTTTGAGTTGGTTTTGTATAAAGTGACAGATGAGAAACCAGTTTTATTCTTCTACACTCAACTTGCCAATTATCCAAGCACCATTTGTTGAATGAGGTGTAGTTTTTCCACTATATGTTTTTGTTTGCTTTGTTGAAGATCAGTTGGCTGTACATATTTGGCTTTATTTCTGGATTCAGTTTCTCTTCCATTGGTTTACCTGTCTATTTTTATACCAGTACATGCTGTATTTGTAAATGTAAGCTTGTAGTATAGTTTGAAGTCAGGTAAGGTGATGCCTCCAGATTTATCTTTTTGCTTAGTCTTGCTTTGCTTATGTGGGATATTCTTTGGTTCCATACAAATTTTAAGGTTTTTTTTCCAGTTCCATGAAGAATAACGAGAGTATTTTGATGGAAAATGCATGGAATCTGTAAACTACTTTTGGCAGTGTGGTAATTTTCACAATATTGTTTCTACCTATCCACAAGTATGGGATGTGTTTCAATTTGTTTAGATCTTCTGTGATTTCTTTCAGCAGTGTTTTGTAGCTTTCCTTGTAAACACATTTTAACTTTTTGGTTAGGTGTATTTCTAAGTATTTTTTTGCAGCTGTTGTAAAAGGGTTGAATTTTTTATTTCATTTTCAGCTTGGTTGCTGTTGGTGTATAGCAGTGCTACTGATCTGTGTATATCGATTTTGTATCCTGAAACTTTACTGAATTCATTTATCGGATCTAAAAGACTTTGCATGAGTCTTTACAGTTTTGTAGGTATACAGAAGCTTTTGAAAGCAAAAGAAATAATCAGTAAGGTAAAAAGACTACCACAGGGTGGAAGAAAATATTTGCAAACTACATATCCAACAAGGGACTCATATCCAGAATCTACAAGGAACTCAGACAAATCAGCAAGAGAAAAACAAATAATGCCCTCCAAACATAGGCTAAGAACATGAGTAGACAATTCTTAAAAGAAGATATACAAATGGCCAACAAACATTTAAAACGTGCTCAACATCATTAATTATCAAGAAAATGCAAATTAAAACCACAATGAGATACCACCACCTTACTCTCGCAAGAATGGACATAATAAAAAATAAAAATAATGATACATGCTGGCATGGTTTGGTGAAAAGAGAACACTTTTACACTGCTGTTGGGAATGTAAATTAGTGCAACCACGTTAGAAAACAGCATGCAGATTCCTTAAAGAACTAAAAGTAGAACTGCCATTTGATCCAGCAATCTCACTACTGACTATATACCTAAAGGAAAAGAATTGAAAAAGACACTTGCACGTGCATGCTTGTAGCAGCACAATTCACAGTTGCAAAAATATGGAACCAGCCTAAATGCCTATCAACCAACGAGTGCTTAAAGAAACCTTGGTATATATACACTATGGAATGCTACTTATAAAAATGAGTGAAATAATGGCATTCACAGCAACCTGGATGAAGTTGGAGACCATTATTCTAAGCTAAGTAACTCAGGAATGAAAGATCAAATATCGTATTTTCTCACTTATAAGTGGGAGCTAAGTTATAGGAATGCAAAGGCATAATAATAACATAATGTGTGTTGGGGCATCGGGGGGAAGGATTTGAATTGGTGAGGAATAAAAGAGTATGAATTGGGTACAGTGTACACTGCCTGGGTGATGGTACACCAAAATAAACCACCACTAAAGAACTTATTCATGTAACCAAAACCATCTGTTCCTTCAAAACTATTGAAATAAAATAAAATGCAATTATTTTCAATTCTCTCTCTGAAAAATTATTGTTATGGTTTGGATCTGTGTCCCCTCCCAAATGTCATGTTGAATTGTAATCCCCAGTGTTGGAGCTGGGGCCCGTGAGGAGGTGATTTTATCATTGGGGTGGATTTCTTCCTTGGTGCTGTGTTGCAGTAGTGAAAGTGTTCTCACAAGATCTGGTTTCTTAAAAAGTGTGTACCACCTCCCTTCTCTCTTTCTAACTCCTGCCATTTCCAGGTAAAATGGTCCTGCTTTTTCTTTGGCATCGGATATGATTAAAAATTTCTTGAGGCCTCCCCAGAAGCACATACTTCCATGCTTCCTGTCCAGCCTGCAGAACCATGAACCAATTAAACCACTGTTTTTTTTTTATAAATTACCCAGTCTCAAGTATTTCTTTATATCAGTGTGAGAACAGACTAATATAATCATATATCTCTATTTCTCTAGGATTGGTCTCTTTTGTTACATTTGATTTATTTATTTATTTTTATTATTATACTTCAAGTTCTAGGGTACATGTGCATAACGTGCAGGTTTGTTACATATGTATACATGTGCCATGATGGTGGGCTGCACCCATTAACTTGTCAGCACCCATAAACTCATCATTTACATCAGGTATAACTCCCAATGCAATCCCTCCCACCTCCCCCCTCCCCATGATAGGCCCCGGTGTGTGATGTTCCCCTTCCCGAGTCCAAGTGATCTCATTGTTCAGTTCCAACCTATGAGTGAGAACATGCGGTGTTTGGTTTTTTGTTCTTGGGAAAGTTTGCTGAGAATGATGGTTTCTGGCTGCATCCAAAAACTCATCTTTTTTTATGGCTGCATAGTATCTCATGGTGTATATATGCCACATTTTCTTAATCCAGTCTGTCACTGATGGACATTTGGGTTGATTCCAAGTCTTTGCTATTGTGAATAGTGCCGCAATAAACATAAGTGTGCATGTGTCTTTATAGCAGCATGATTTATAATCCTTTGGGTATAGACCCAGTAATGGGATGGCTGGGTCATACGGTACTTCTAGTTCTAGATCCTTGAGGAATCGCCATACTGTTTTCAATAATGGTTGAACTAGTTTACAATCCCATCAACAGTGTAAAAGTGTTCCTATTTCTCCACATCCTCTCCAGCACCTGTTGTTTCCTGACTTTTGAATGATTGCCATTCTAACTGATGTGACATGATATCTCATTGTGGTTCTGATTTGCATTACTCTGATGGCCAGTGATGATGAGCATTTTTTCATGTGTCTGTTGGCTGTATGCATGCCTTCTTTTGAGAAATGTCTATTCATATCCCTTGCCCACTTTTGGATGGGGTTGTTTGTTTTTTTCTTGTAAATTTGTTTGAGTTCTTTGTAGGTTCTGGATATTAGCCCTTTGTCAGATGAGCAGAATGCAAAAATGTTCTCCCATTCTGTAGGTTGCTTGTTCACTCTGATGGTAGTTTCTTCTGCTGTGCAGAAGCTCTTTAGTTTAATTAGATCCCATTTGTCAATTTTGGCTTTGGTTGCCATTGCTTTTGGTGTTTTAGACATGAAGTCCTTGCCCATGCCTATGTCCTGAATGGTATTACCTAGGTTTTCTTCTAGGGTTTTTATGGTATTAGGTCTAACATTTAAGTCTCTAATCCATCTTGAATTAATATTCGTATAAGGAGTAAGGAAAGGATCCAGTTTCAGCTTTCTACTTATGGCTAGCCAATTTTCCCAGCACCATTTATTAAATAGGGAATCCTTTCCCCATTTCTTGTTTCTCTCAGGTTTGTCAAAGATCAGATGGCTGTAGATGTGTGGTATTATTTCTGAGGACTCTGTTCTGTTCCATTGGTCTATATCTCTGTTTTGGTACCAGTACCATGCTGTTTTTGTTACTGTAGCCTTGTAGTATAGTTTGAAGTCAGATAGCGTGATGCCTCCAGCTTTGTTCTTTTGACTGAGGATTGTCTTGGCAATGTGGGCTCTTTTTTGGTTCGATATGAACTTAAAAGCAGTTTTTTCCAATTCTGTGAAGAAACTCATTGGTAGCTTGATGGGGATGGCATTGAATCCATAAATTACCTTGGGCAGTATGGCCATTTTCACAATATTGATTCTTCCTATCCATGAGCATGGTATGCTCTTCCATTTGTTTGTATCCTCTTTTATTTCACTGAGCAGGGCTTTGTAGTTGAAAGACCTCCTTGAAGAGGTCCTTTACATCCCTTGTAAGTTGGATTTCTTAGGTATTTTATTCACTTTGAAGCTATTGTGAACCGAAATTCATTCATGATTTTGCTCTCTGCTTGTCTGTTACAGGTGTATAGGAATGCTTGTGATTTTTTGCACGTTAATTTTGTATCCTGAGACTTTGCTGAAGTGGCTTATCAGCTTAAGGAGATTTGGGGCTGAGAAGATGGGGTTTTGTAAATATACAATCATGTCATCTGCAAACAGGGACCATTTGACTTCTTCTTTTCCTAACTGAATACCTTTGATTTCTTTCTCTTGTCTGATTGCCCTAACCAGAACTTCCAACACTATGTTGAATAGGAGTGGTCAGAGAGGGCATTCCTGTCTTGTGCCAGTTTTCAAAGGGAATGCTTCCAGTTTGTGCCCATTCAGTATGGTATTGGTTGTGGGTTTGTCATAAATAGCTCTTATTAATTTGAGATACGTTCCATCAATACCGAGTTTATTGAGAGTTTTTAGCATGAAGGGCTGTTGAATTTTGTCAAAAGCCTTTTCTGCATCTATTGAGATAATCATGTTTTTGTCTTTGGTTCTGTTTATATACTGGATTATGTTTATTGATTTACATATGTTGAACCAGCCTTACATCCCAGGGATAAAGCCCACTTGATCACGGTGGATAAGCTTTTTGATGTGCTGCTGGATTTGGTTTACCAGTATTTTATTGAGGATTTTTGCATCGATGTTCATCAGGGATATTGGTCTAAATTCTCTTTTTTGGTTGTGTCTCTGCCAGGCTTTGGTATCAGGATGATGTTGGCGTCAAAAAATGAGTTAGGGAGAATTCCCTCTTTTTCTATTGATTGGAATAATTTCAGACGGAATGGTACCAGCTCCCCCTTGTACCTCTGGTAGAATTCAGCTGTTAATCCATCTGGTCCAGGACTTTTTTGGTTGGTAGGCTATTAATTATTGCCTCAATTTCAGAGTCTGCTATTGGTCTATTCAGGGATTCACCCTCTTCCTGGTTTAATCTTGGGAGAGGGTAAGTGTCCAGTAAATTATCCATTTCTTCTACGTTTTCTAGTTGATTTGTGTAGAGATGTTTATAATATTCTCTGATGGTAGTTTGTATTTCTGTGGGGTCGGTGGTGATATCCCCTTTATCATTTTTATTGCATCTATTTGATTCTTCTCTCTTTTCTTCTTTATTAGTCTTGCTAGCAGTCTATCAATTTTGTTGATCTTTTCAAAAAACCAGCTCCTGGATTCATTGATTTTTTACAGAGTTTTTTGTGTCTTTCTCTCCTTCAGTTCTGCTTTGATCTTAGTTATTTCTTGCCTTCTGCTAACTTTTGAATCTGTTTGCTCTTGCTTCTCTGGTTCTTTTAATTGTGCTGTTAGATTGTTAATTTTAGATTTTTCCAGCTATCTCTTGTGGGCATTTAGTGCTATAAATTTCCCTCTACACACTGCTTTAAATGTGTCCCCGAGATTCTGGTATGTTGCATCTTTGTTCTCATTGGTTTCAAAGAACATCTTTATTTCTGCCTTCATTTCGTTATGTACCCAGTAGTCATTCTGGAGCAAGTTGTTCAGTTTCCATGTAGTTGGGCGGTTTTGATTGAGTTTCTTAGTCCTGAGTTCTAGTTTGATTGCACTGTGGTCTAAGAGACAGTTTGTTATAATTTCTGTTCTTGTACATTTGCTGAGGAGTGCTTTACTTCCAATTATGTGGTCAATTTTGGAATAAGTGTGATGTGGTGCTCAGAAGAATTTATATTCTGTTGAATTGGGTTGGAGAGTTCTATAGATGTCTATTAGGTTCTCTTGGTGCAGAGCTGAGTTCAATTCCTGGATATCCTTTTTAGCTTTCTCTCTTGTTGATCTGTCTAATGTTGACAGTGGGGTGTTGGAGTCTCCCATTATTATTGTATGGGAGTCTAAGTCTCTTTGTAAGTCTCTAAGGACTTGCTTTATGAATCTGGGTACTCCTGTATTGGGTGCATATATATTTGGGATTGTTAGCTCTTCCTGTTGAATTGATCCCTTTACCATTATGTAATGGCCTTCTTTGTCTCTTTTGATCTTTGATGGTTTAAAATCTGTTTTATCAGAGAGTAGGATTGCAACCCCTGCTTTTTTTTTGTTCTCCATTTGCTTGGTAGATCTTCCTCCATCCCCTTATTTTGAGCCAATGTGTGTCTCTGCATGTGAGAACGGTCTCCTGAATACAGCACACTGATGGGTCTTGACGCTTTATCCAGTTTGCCAATTTGTGTCTTTTAATTGGACCATTTAGTCCATTTACAATTAAGATTAATATTTTTGTTTGTGAACTTGATCCTGTCATTATGATATTAACTGGTTTGCTCATTAGTTGATGCAGTTTCTTCCTAGCATCGATAGTCTTTACATTTCGGCATGTTTTTGCAATGGCTGGTTCTGGTTGCTCCTTTCCATGTTGATTGCTTCCTTCAGGGTCTCTTGTGAGGCAGGCCTGGTGGTGACAAAATCTCTAAGCATTTGCTTATCTGTAAAGGATTTTATTTTTCCTTCACTTAGGAAACTTAGTTTGGCTGGATATGAAATTCTGGGTTGAAAATTCTTTTCTTTAAGAATGTTGAAATTGGCTCCCACTCTCTTCTGGCTTGTAGAGTTTCTGCCGAGAAATCTGCTCTTATTCTTATGGACTTCCCTTTGTGGGTAACCCGATCTTTCTCTCTGGCTGCCCTTAAGATTTTTTCCTTCATTTCAACTTTGCTGAGCCTGACAATTATGTGTCTTGGAGTTGCTCTTCTCAAAGAGTATCTTTGTGGCATTCTCTGTATTTCCTGAACTTGAATGTTGGCCTGCCTTACCAGGTTGAGGAAGTTCTCCTGGATGATATCCTGAGGAGTGTTTTCCAGCTTGCTTCCCTTTTCCTGCTCACTTTCAGGCACCCCAATCAGACGTAGATTTGGTCTTTTCACATTATTCCATACTTCTTGAAGGCTTTGTTCATTTCTTTTTCCTCTTTTTTCTTTAGACTTCTCTTCTCCCCTCATTTCATTCATTTGATCCTCAATCGCTGATACTCTTTCTTCTAGTCGATCAAGTCAGTTACTGAAGCTTGTGCATTTGTCACGTATTTCTCGTGTCATGGTTTTTATCTCTGTCAGTTCGTTTATGGCCTTCTCTGCATTGATTATTCTAGTTATCCATTCTTCCATTCTTTTTTCAAGATTTTTAGTTTCTTTGTGCTGGGTACGTAATTCCTCCTTTAGCTCTGAGAAATTTGATGGACTGAAATCTTCTCTCAACTCGTCAAAGTCTTTCTCCGTCCAGCTTTGATCCGTTGCTGGCGATGAGCTGCATTCCTCAGTTGAAAATGCAGAAATTATCCGTCTTCTGTGTTACTCGCACTGGGAGCTAGTGACTGGAGCTGTTCCTATTTGACCATCTTGCTCTGCCCTCTTAGTTTATTTTTTGAGGTCACATCTTCCTGAATGATTTTGATACTTGTAGATATTTGTCTGTTTGTCAGCATTGAAAACATATGTATTTATTGTAGTCTCTACAGTCTGAGCTTATTTGAACCTGTACTTCTTGGGAAAGCTTTCCAATTATTTAAAAGGACTTGTGTGTTGTAATCTAAACTATATGTGCAGTAGAGTGCACCCTAATCCCACCAATGCTATGGTTCTTGAAGACTCATAGAGGTACTTCCTGATAATCTTGGACAACATCAGGAAAAATTCTCTGAATTACCAAGCAGAGATTTTTGTTATGTTCTCTTTCTTTCACTCAAACTAATGAAGTCTTTCTGTATGTTCTTAGTCATTTGGATCTGGGGTGGAATGACATAAGCACATATGTGTCCACCATCACTAGGACCACATTGCTTCAGACCTGAAGCCAGTACAGCTCTAGGTTTCACCCAATGTGTGCTGCAAACACTCCCTGACACACATGTGTTTGCTCAAGGCCCTGAGGCTCTACATTCAGCAGGTGGCAAACCCAGCCAGGCCTATGTCATTCCCTTCAGTGTGGTGAGTTCCCTCAAATCTCCTGGCATGTCCAGATGTTGCTTTTGAGAACAAGAAATTAGACTCAAAACATTTACAATTCATTCTGGTGTCATATGGTATTGTAGCGATGCTGGCACCTAAACCACAAAATGCAGTACTTCTCATTCTTCTATCACCTTTCCAAAGACAGAAGAACTTCAGTCCATGGTGATCAGCACCACAGTCCCATCGAGTATACTGCTACCTGTGACTGATGTCCCCTAAGGCACAGGGGCTCTTCAGTCAGCTTGTGTTGAACTCTGCCTGGCCTGGAAGTCACCCTTCAGAGAAGTGGACTCCCCCAAATGTTCAAGATCTAATACCTGGAATCAAGGACCCAAAAAATCCCATATAATGCTCTAACTAACCCCTGTGGCTGAGCTGGTACCTAAGGTGCAATATGATGTCCCCTTTACTTTTTCATCCACTTTTCTCAACCAAAAGATGCCTCTCCCTATAACCAGCACATCTGGAAATTTGCTGAGTCTCATGTGAAGCCAGCACTTCTCGGAGTATATTAGTCCATTTTCACACTGCTATTAGAAATACCCAAGACTGGGTAATTTATAAAAGAAAGAAGTTTAATTGACTCACAGTTCCACATTACTGGGGAGACTTAGAATTATGGTAGAAGGTGAAAGGGAAACAAGTACCTTTACCTTATGGCAGGAGGAGAGAGGAGTGCAGAGTAAAGGGGAAGAGGCCCTTAATAAACCATCAGATCTCATGAGAACTCACTCAATAATATGAGAACAGCCCCCATGATCCAATCTCCCACCAGATCTCTCTCTAGACACATGAGAATCGTGGGGATTACAGTTCAAGATGAGATTTGGCTGGGGACACAGCCTAAACATATCACAGAATCTGACTCAAGCCTAATGACATACTGCCTGGGTATCACTACTGGTTATCCAGGACCCAAGAGCTCTTCAGTAAGCAGATGATGAATAGTGTCAAAACTACGTCCTTTCCCTCAAGCAATGGGTTTCCTTGTGGCCCAAGTTGTGTCTATAAATCCCATTCATGAGGTAGAACCTTGAAAAGGGGCCTCACAACTTTGTCTGGTGTTCTAATTTGCTGTGGCTGAACTAGTATCCAAGAAGCAAGACAAAGTCCTCCCCACTTTGCCCTCTCCTCTACTTTAGTTGAAGGACAAGCTGTGCACCCTAGGGTTAGGGGTGCAGAGGCACCAGTACCTCTCTAGCCGTACCAACTTTTGTTTCTGTAGGTCACTTACCCCCTTCATTCACTGACTGTGAGCTTATTTCAACACTAAGACTCACCTAGGAATTGCAGTCCTTGTGGCCTAGACTGCTTTTCAAGTTAGTACAGAACTCCAGAGCTCTCCAGTCTGAGATGACAAGTCCTACTGGAACTCAAGTTCTGACTGCCAGGATAGGTGATTCCCCTCTGGCTAAGGTTGGCTTAAATACTCCCTCCATGGGTTTTTTGTCAGCTGAGTTTGCTCAAGTTTTCTGTCTGCTCTAACAGCGCAACAGTGAGTTCTATTACATGTCTCACAATTGCTGCACCCTCCCTCTCCCAAATACACATATTCTCTCTGCATGCTGTGTGGCTACTGCCTAGGGATTGGGGGTTGGTGTCAGCAATTTAAGACTGTTTTTTGTACCTCTTGATTGCCACTTCCAGTAATATGGAGTTAAAACTAGATACTGTGAGTGCTCACCCAATTTTTGTTTCTCATGAAGGTGCGTTCTTTTGTGTAGATAGTTGTAAAATTGATGCCCTTGCAAGGGGGATGATAGATGGAGCCTTTAATGGTGGTAAGAAATCTGCCTTGTTCTTGGTTGGCTGAGAAAAGTTTTATTTCTCAATTGCTTATAAAACTTAATTTGGCAAGTTATATTCTTGGTTGGAAATTCTTTTGTATAACAATGCTGAAAACAGGCTCCTAATTTTTTTCTAGCTTATTGGGTTTTGCTTAAGTTCTCCTGCTAGCATGGACTGGAAGCTCTATCAGGTGTGTGCTACCTATCTAAAAGAGGTGGGGATGGGTAGAGTTGCCCACTCTTCTATTTGAGTGTTTCCTTCACTGTGCCCTACTGGCACAGGGAGCTTCTTGACTCTTCAAACTCAGCTGTGGGTTGACCTTGAGGGACCAGAGGACAAAGTTTG
The DNA here is from genome assembly GCF_024542745.1 of Macaca thibetana thibetana. Taxonomy (NCBI): domain Eukaryota; kingdom Metazoa; phylum Chordata; class Mammalia; order Primates; family Cercopithecidae; genus Macaca; species Macaca thibetana. The sequence goes on from NC_065598.1 coordinate 57,539,595, forward strand.
GCAAAAGGTTACAGTTCCTTATGGTTAGAGCATATAGCTCATGAATGTGAAACTGAGACTTGCCTTCTAGAAGCATACAGAAATGAAGCCATTTATTGCATCCTCAACTTGCACCACAGTCAAAGCATCAATGACAATGAAGATCATAAAACAAAAAGTCCAATTCAAAAGACAACAACTTCTAAAGATTAGAAAACATCAGCCCTCAGAAGTGAAACAGAACTAGTGCAGAAATCCTGAGAACTCTAAAAGTCAGACTGTCTTATTATTACCAGACAATTACACTAGCTCCCCAGCAAAGGATCCTAACCAGATTGAAATGGTTTGAATATAAAACATAGAATTCAAAAGCTCATCCAGATACAAGAGAAGCTCAAAACCTAATCTAAGACAAACAAGGAAACAATCAAAGAGTTGAAAGATGACATAAATGTCTTAAGAAAGAACAAAACTGCACTTCTGGAAATAAAAATTTAATGCAGAAATTTTAAAATAAAACTTGAATCATAAACAAAAAAATAATCTAAGCTGAGGAAACAACCCAAGAGCTTGCAAAAAACTCCACTGAAGCAACACAGGTAGACAAAAATTAAAAAAAAAAGAAATAAAATATCTAGAGATAATATGATTAGATAAAAGTATGACTCATTGCCATCCCAGAATGAAAGGGAGAGACAGCAAACAACTTGGAAAATATACTTGAGGATACAGCCCAAGAAATGATTTTTCAATCTTGCTAGAGAGGCTGACATGCAAATTCAGTAAACTGAGACAAACCTCATGAGATACTGAGATGCATAATTGCCATTCTTAAGACACATAGGCATCATATGCTCTGAGGTCAATATGGAAGAAAAAATAATTTAAAGGCAGTTAGAGAAAAGTGTCATGTCACTTACAAAGTGAATCCCATTATGCTAACTTTGGACATCTTAGAAGAAATCTTACAAGCCAGAAAATATTGGTGGCCTATATTCAGCATTATTAAATAAATAAAGTTTTAACCAAAAATCTTATATACTGCCAAACTGAGCTTTGTAAGAGAAGGAGAAATGTTTCTCAGAAAAGTAAATGCTAAGGGTGCTCATTACCCCTAGACCTTCCTTATAAGATCTTCTAAATGGAATATTAGACATAAAAATGAAAGAATGATACTTGCCACCACAAAACCACACTTAAGCATATATCCTGTTGACCCCATAAAACATCTATACAATCAAGTCAACAAAAAAACCAGCCTACAACATTCTAACAGTATCAAAACCTCACACATCAATATTGTCCTTAAATGTAAATGGGTCAAATGTCCCACTTAAAAGGCATAGAGAGGCTACTTGGATGAAGAAGGAAGACCCAACTGTCTGCTGTCCTCGAGAGAGTGTTTATTCTTTTAAATATGTGGAATCATTGTCTATGTTTAAGGTCAATTTTCTTAGAAGTTCTAGTTTTCTTCCACACTATTGTTAAATTTCATTCTCAGTAATATTTATTCCACCTTTGGTCAGAGTTGCAATCTTTATGATTACAACACAAGATAAAAACAAAAATTAAATGCAGTTAAGTGAAGAAAGAAAATAAAATATGAATGCTGTTCAAATCATACCATTTAATGATTTATTTAAAAATACATAGTCATATTCAGAATTCTCTAAAACTGTAAATGTGGTATATAAAATATTTTATTCCAATTATAAAACTAAAAAACCTATTAAAATCAAATTTAAATGCAATAAGTAATTAAGGTATACACATGTTAATGTGTAAATTCTGACATTAAAACCATAATAAATGGAGTTCAAAGTGAAAATATTGAGTTTTGGATGCAGTTAAAGTTAAGTTATCAGCTTAAAGTAGCCTGTTAAATGTGTTTTATGTAAACCTTATAATAACCACAAACTATAGACATATGGTAGTTTCACAAAATGTAAAAGAAAATAATTCATAGTATACTACCACTGAAAACCATCAAACCACAAAGAGAACAGCAAAAGAAGAAGAGAGGAGCAAAAGAATTTCAAAAACTTGGGAAACAAATTATGAAATGGCAGTAGCAAGTTCTTACATATTAACAATTACCTTGAAAGTAAATTAATTCATTATAGAATCAGAAAACATAGAGTGGAATATAAAATGATAGGATTCATGGTATACTAAAGCTGAAAACCATGAAAACACAAATGAAAACAGCAAAAGAAGAAGAGAAGAAGGAAAGACCTTCAAAACGTGAGGAAAAAATGTGAAATGGCAGTAGCAAGTTCTTACATACTATTACCTTGAAGGTAAATGAACTTATTACAGAATTAGAAAACTTCAAATGGCTGAAATCATTAACAAAAAAGATCTAACAATATGCTGCCTGCAAGAGACTCACTTTACTCTTAATAGTAAGGACACACATAGGCTGAAAGTGAAGGAATGGAAAAAGATATCCCATGCATACAGAAACCTAAAAAGAGAAAGGTAGCTATATTATACTAGACACGCTCTACTTTAAGTTCAAACATATAAAAAGAGGCAGAGAAGGTCATTACATAATGTTAAAGGTGTTAATTCAATCAGCCAAGAGCACATAACTTTAAATAAATATGCAGTCTACATGGGAGCACCTAAATGCATAAAGGAATTATTAAGTGATCCTAAAGGAGACATAGACTATACATTGTAATTGTAAGGAAATTCAGCAACCCAATTTCAACAATGAACAGATTATCTAAAGAGAACATAAAGAAGAAAATGCATTGTACTTGTATTACTCTCTAGATCAAATGAGTCTAAGAGACATCTACAGAAAATTCTACCCAGCAGCAGAAAAATAAAAAAAATAAAACATTTTCTCAAACACGTGTAAAACATTATTCAGGTTAGATAATATGTTAGGCCCTACAATAAATCTTAACAAGTGTAAGAGTACTGAAATTACATATAGTATCTTGTTGCATCAAAATGACATAAAAATAGAAATCAATAGGAGGAGAAATCCTGTAAAATACATAAATATGTGGAAATTTAAAAACATGCTGTGAAACCACCAATGGCTCACAGATAAATTAATATAAAAATACCTTGAAATCCAGTCTATCACTGATGGACTGGGTGCTGACGAGTTGATGGGTGCAGCACGCCAACATCACACAAGTATACATATGTAACAAACCTGCACGTTATGCACATGTACCCTAGAACTTAAAGTATAATAATAAAATAAAATAAAATAAAAAATACCTTGAAATGAACAATAATTGATACAAAAAATACCAAAATGTATGGGATTTGGCCAAAGCAGTAACAGAGAAATTTTGTAGTGACAAATTCATGTATATAAAAAAGCAATAAAATCTCATATCAAAAATCTAACATTGCACTGCCAAGAACTAAAAACAAAAACAAAGTAAGCCCAAAGCTAAAAGAAGAATGCGACAACAATGGTGACAGCAGAAATATATGAAATAGAGACAAGAAAAGTAATATTAAAAATGAACAAAAATAACAGTTGATTTTTGAAAAAATTAACGTGGACACACCCTTGGCTAGAATCACTAGAAAATACAGGAGAGATTCATACAGCCAACAGACACATGAAAAAATGCTCATCATCACTGGCCATCAGAGAAATGCAAATCAAAACCACAATGAGATACCATCTCACACCAGTTAGAATGGCGATCATTAAAAAGTCAGGAAACAACAGGTGCTGGAGAGGATGTGGAGAAACAGGAACACTTTTACACTGTTGGTGGGATTGTAAACTAGTTCAACCATTATGGAAAACAGTATGGCGATTCCTCAAGGATCTAGAACTAGATGTACCATATGACCCAACCATCCCATTACTGGGTATATACCCAAAGGATTATAAATCATGCTGCTATAAAGACACATGCACACGTATGTTTATTGCGGCACTATTCACAATAGCAAAGACTTGGAATCTACCCAAATGTCCATCAGTGACAGAGTGGATTAAGAAAATGTGACACATATCCACCATGGAATACTATGCAGCCATAAAAAAGGATGAGTTTGTGTCCTTTGTAGGGACATGGATGCAGCTGGAAACCATCATTCTTAGCAAACTATCACAAGAACAGAAAACCAAATACCGCATATTCTTACTCACAGGTGGGAACTGAACAATGAGATCACTTGGACTCGGGAAGGGGAACATCACACACCGGGGCCTATCATGGGGAGGGGGGAGGGGAGAGGGATTGCATTGGGAGTTATACATGATGTAAATGACGAGTTGATGGGTGCTGATGAGTTGATGGCTGCAGCACACCAACATGGCACAAGTATACATATGTAACAAACCTGCACATTATGCACATGTACCCTAGAACTCAAAGTATAATAATAAAAATAAAAGAAAATACAGGAGAGGACAAAAATAAGATCAGACATGAAAGAGAAAACATTATGATGGGTAACTATTAGGAACAAAGGATCATAAGAAAATACAATAAGCAATAATACATCATCAAATCAAATAATCTGAAATAAATGAATGAATTTCTAGACACGGACAACCTGCAAGAGTTTCAATCATGAATTATGTAAAAGTAGATAATAATAAATGACAAGAAATGAGTAAGAAGATTAAATCGGTAATACAAAGTTTCCCATTCGTGAAAATCCATGACTGGATGGCTTTACAACTGAATTCTACCAAACATTTCAAGAGACATAATACTGTTTTTTTCAACCTCTTTCAAAACTCAAAGTGAAGGGAATGTTTCCAAGCTCATTTTACTAGGCCAGCATTACCCTAATACCAAAGCCAGACAAAGACACTACAGAAAAATGTGCAGGCCAATATTCGATGCAAAAATCCTCAGCAACATACTAGCCAGATGAGTTTAACAGTATTTTAAAATAATTATTTACTATAATAAAGTAGGATCCACTTCAGAGATGCAAAGATGTTTCATTACAAACAAATCACTAAATGTAATAACACACAATATTAAAAAATGAATGATAAAATTATTTTGTTGTTTCAATAGATGCAAAAAAAGCAGTTGACAAAATTTAACACCCTTTTATCATAAAACCTCTCCACATATCAGGTATAGAGGAAATATACCTTAATATAATAAAGGTCATCTATGACAAACCTACAGTGAATAGCATGCTCAAAATTGAAAAGTTAAAGACTTTTCCTCTAAGATACAAGACAAGACAAGGATGCCCATTATCACCACTTCTTTTCAACATAGTATTGGAATTTCTAGCCAGAGAGATTCATCAAGAAAGAAATAAAAGGAATCCTAATAGAAAAGGAAGAAGTATTTTTTTTCTGTTTGATTATGCCATAATTTAACATATGAAAGTCATAAGACTGCACCAAAAAAACCATTAGAACTTATAAACAAATTGAGTATAGCTTCAGAATAAGATCAACTCACAGATATGTAGCATTTCCCAAAGGTAAGTTATCTGAAAAAGAAATTACAAAAGCAATTCCTTTTATAATACTATAAAAAATAAAATATAGGTATAAATTTCACAAAAAGGTGAAATATCTCTACAATAAAAATTATAAAACATTAATAAAAGAATTAAAGAGCACACACAAAACTGAAACATATCTTGTATACATAAATTAGAAAATTAATATTGTTAAAATATCTATAGAACCCAAGGCTATCTATAGACTCAATGCAATCTTTATAAATATACCAATGACATTCTCCCCAGAAATATAAAAAACAATTCTAAAGTTTGTATGGAGCCACATGATGCCCTGAAAGCCAAATAAATCTTGAGCAAAAACAACCAAGCTGGTGATATCACACTAATTGACTTCAAAACATACTGCAAAGTTACTAGCTGTTTTATTATTTTATTTAGAAGGTAGGGTAGTGATGTAAAAACAAACACATAGTCAAATGAAACAGAATACAAAGCCCAGAAATAATCTCACACATCTACAGGCAACTTGTTTTTGACAATGGTGCCAAATACACACAACACCCTCTTCATTAAATGGTGCTGATAAAACTTGATATCCATATACATAAGAATAAAGCTAGCTTCTTATCTTTCACCACATAAAAATTAACTCTAAATAGATTAAATACTTAAACTTAAGAGCCAAATCTGTGAAACTACTAGGAGGAAACAGCAATCTTTCTGACATTAATCTAGGTGTTTTTTAAATACACCCACAAAAGTACAGACAACAAAGGCAAACATAATCAAATGAAATTACATCAAACTATAAACCTTCTGAAAAGCAAAGGAAACAACAGCAAAGAGATAGCATACTCTTTTTCCTCATACAACAGTGTGAAAAAATAAATTTGCAAATTATATATCTGATAAGGGGCTAAAGCTAATTTAGAAACTCAAACAACAGAAAAACTACAAGAACAACAAAATAACTCAATTTAAAAATGGGTAAAATACACGAATAGACATTTTTCAAAAAAAGAGATGCAAATGACCAACAGAGACAGAAAAAAATTCTCAACATCATTAATCATAAAGAAAACGCAACTTAGAACTAAAATGAGTTATCATGTCACACTAGTCAAAATGGCTACTTTCAAAATATCAAAAGATTACAAACATTGATGAGGATGAAGAGAAAAGAAAACTCCTTTACATTGCTGTTTGAAATGCAAATTGGTACAGCATTTGTGAAAAGCAGTGTGGAAGTTCTTCAAATAATTCAAAATAGAACTAGCATAGAATCTAGCGGTATTAGCAATAAATTTATATCCCGAGAAAATGAAATCAACATGTTGAAAAGATATTGGCATTTCTATGTTAATTGCAGCAGTATTCCCAGTAGCCAAGATTTGAATCAACCTAATATCAATTAATGGATAAATGAATAAATCCAATATTTATACACAATGAAATACTATTTACTGATAAGAAAGAGTAAAATCTTATTGTTTGAAGCAACGTGAATGATCTTGGAGGACATTAGGTGAATAAGGCCAGGCATGGAAAGAGAAATACCCCATGATTTCACTCATTTGAGCAATCTAAAAAGTTGTTCTCATAGAAGTAGAAAGTAGAATATTGATTACCAGAAGATAGGGAAAGTAAGGCTTAGGAGGGGATAGTTAGAAATTGGAAATGAATACAAAACTACAGTTAGGAGAAATAACATTTTTGGTTTGTGCAGTAAGATAGTAAGATGACTAAAGTTAATAATAATGTATTACAGGGCCGGGTGCTGTGGCCCACACCTGTAATCTCAGCACTTTGGAAGTCTGAGGTGGGCAGATCACGAGGTCAGGAGTTTGAGACCAGCCTGACCAACATGGTGAAACCCCATCTCTACTAAAAATACAAAAATTAGCCAGGCATGGTGGTGCAAGCCTGTAATCCCAGCTACTCATGAGACTGAGGCAGGAGAGTCATTTGAAGCTAGTAGGTGGAGGTTGCAGTGAGCCAAGATCATGCCACTGCACTCCAGCCTGGGCTACAGAGTGAGACTCTGTCACTAAATAAATAAATAAATAAATAAATAAATAAATAAATAAAATAAAATGTATTACGTATTTCAAAATGGCTAGAAAATAGGTATTTGAATGGCCTCATAACAATAAATGATAATTGCTTAAGATGATAAATATGCTAATTACCCTGATTGGATCATTACATGATATGTACACATATCAAAATTTCCCATTTTACTCCATAAATATGTGCAATTATTATTTGTCAATCATAAATGTTTAAACATGAAACAAGCTCTGTATCATATCTGTATATTCGTAAGAAATTATCTGAAAAAACAAAAGTAACAAAAAATAAATACTTTGATGTAAAATTAGTCAATGTAAAAGACTTGTTTACTGAAAACTATAAAACACTGATAAAATAAATAAAATATAACACAATAAGTAAAACAATATTGTGTCTTTATGGATTGCAAGAATTGATACTGTGGAAATGTCTATCCTACCCAAAGTAATGTATAAGTTCAATATAATCCCTGTCAAAATTATAATGTAATTTTTCATGAAAATAGGAATTCAAAAGATTGATAAATTTATATGGAACCAGCAAAGAGCTCCAACAGCCAAAACAATCTTGGTTGAAAAGAACAGAGTTTGAAGCACAATACACCCTGAATCCAAATCATAATACAAAACAATAAGCGTGGTGCTGGTATAGAAACAGAGACAATGGCCAGTGGAACAGAACAGAAAATCCAGAAATAATTCTACACATTGGTAATCAATTGACATTTGACAAAGGTTTCAACAACACACAGTGGGAAAAGGAAAGTCTTTCCAATAATAAAAAACAATCTTGGGAGAACTAGATGTCTATGTGTACAAAAATAAAGTTAGATCATTATCTTACCCCAACAAAATAAGCTCAAAGTGGATTAACTACTTACATATAAGACCAGAACCCCTAAAATTAGTATTAAAATATAGGAAATAATCTCCATCAAATTAATCTAAATAGTTGTGGTTTTGGGTTTTTTTTTTTTTTTTTTTTTTTTTTTTTTTTTTTTGGCTATGACCCAAAAGCACAGGCAACGACAACAAAAAATAAACAAATTAGATAAAACTAAACTAATAGCTTCTGCACAGCAAAGGAAATAAAGTGAACAAAGTGAAGAGACGTTATATAGACTGGGAGAAAATATTTGCAAATCATACCTCTGATAAGAGGCTAATATTCAAATACATAAAGAAAGCAAACATCTCAATAGCAATAAAACTTATAACTTGATTAAAAATGGGCAAAGAACCTGAACAGAAATTTCTCAAGAAAAAGAAAAAATAAAAAACCTAAAACATACAAATGGCTAATAAGTACATACAAATTTCTCAGAATCACTAATTATTGGGGTGATGCAAATGAAAAACGGCAATGAGATATGACCTCCCACATGTTAAAGTACGTTATCAAGAAGATAAAAAGATTTAAAAATGTTGGAGACACTGTGGAGAATATGGGAACTCTTATAAATTCTTGGTTGGAGGATGAATTATTAGATCAGCCATTATGGTATATGGTATAGAGGTTCCTTTAAAAAGTAAAAATATAGGCCGAGCTCAGTGGCTCATGTCTGTTATCCCAGCACTTTGGGAAGCCGAGGCGGGCGGATCACCTAAGGTCGGGAGTTCAAGACCAGCCTGACCAACATGGAGAAACCATGTCTCTACTAAAAGTACAAAATTAGCCGGGCGTGGTGGTGAATGCCTGTAATCCCAGCTCCTGAGGAGGCTGAGGCAGGAGAATCGCTTGAACCTGGGAGGTGGAGGTTGTGGTGAGCCGAGATCATGCCATTGCACTCCAGCCTGAGTAACAAGTGTGAAACTCCATCTCAAAAAAACAAAAAACAAAAAAACCTCTAAAAATATAGTTACCATATGATACAATAATCCCACATTTGAGCACACACCAAAATATGACCTGAAGTAAAGAACTGAAAAGAATAAATAAAAAGAAATGAAATAAATATTTTGGAATGCTAGCTGCATTCTTATGTTTATTTTAGCATTATTCACAATAACCAACATAAAATATTAGCGTAAATGTTCATTAAAGGATAAATTGATAAAGAAAATGTGATGTATTTACACAACGGAATACTATTCGGCCTTAAAAGGGACAGAAATCTTGTCGTTTGCAAAAATGTGGATGAATGTGGATATTAGATAAAGTAAAACAAGTCAGGCACAGAAAAATGAATACCGAATGATTTGAATTATACATGGCACCTAATAAAGTTGAACTCACAGAAGCAGAAAGTAGAATGATGGTTATCAGAAAAGATATGGTGGGAAGGAAGGAAACATGGAGTTGTTGATCACAATATACAAAATTTCAGATAGACAGGAGAAATATGGTTTAAGATCTCTTGCATAGAATCATGACTATAATCAGCAATAATTTATTGTATATTTCAAAACAACAAATAGTAAATTTTAAATAACTAGTCACAAAAATTATAGGTAAGCTAAGTGCTTAATATGTTAGCTTTCTCTAGTCATTCACTTTGTACACATTTATCAAAACATGACTTTGTTTCTATAAATGTATACAATTATAACTTCTTTATCAAAATAATAATAACTTTTAAAAAAATAGGCAAGCCCATTGTCAAATTCTTTTGGAATATCCAGGGACTCTAGAGATCTATAAAAACCTTGAAAAAGAGAGGGGCGGAGCAAGATGGCCGAATAGGAACAGCTCCAGTCTCCAACTCCCAGCGCGAGCGACACAGAAGACCGGTGATTTCTGCATTTTCAACTGAGGTACTGGGTTCATCTCACTGGGGAGTGCCGGACGATCGGTGCTGGTCAGCTGCTGCAGCCCGACCAGCGAGAGCTGAAGCAGGGCGAGGCATTGCCTCACCTGGGAAGCGCAAGGGGGAAGGGAATCCCTTTTCCTAGCCAGGGGAACTGAGACACACAACACCTGGAAAATCGGGTAACTCCCACCCCAATACTGCGCTTTAGGAAACAGGCACACCAGGAGATCATATCCCACACCTGGCCACGAGGGTCCCACACCCACGGAGCCTCCCTCATTGCTAGCACAGCAGTCTGTGATCTACCGATCTACCGGCAAGGCAGCAGCGAGGCTGGGGGACGGCCGCCCGCCATTGCTGAGGCTTCAGTAGGTAAACAAAGCTGCTGGGAAGCTCGAACTGGGTGGAGCCCACAGCAGCTCAAGGAAACGTGCCTGTCTCTGTAGACTCCACCTCTGGGGACAGGGCAATAACAAACGCAGCCGAAACCTCTGCAGATGCAAACGACTCTGTCTGACAGGTTTGAAGAGAGCAGTGGATCTCCCAACACGGAGGTTGAGATCTGAGAAGGGACAGACTCCCTGCTCAAGTGGGTCCCTGACCCCTGAGTAGCCTAACTGGGAGACATCCCCCACTAGGGGCAGTCTGACACCCCACACCTCACAGGGTGGAGTACACCCCTGAGAGGAAGCTTCCAAAGCAAGAATCAGACAGGTACACTCGCTGTTCAGAAATCTTCTATCTTCTGCAGCCTCTGCTGCTGATACCCACGCAAACAGGGTCTGGAGTGGACCTCAAGCAATCTCCAACAGACCTACAGCTGAGGGTCCTGACTGTTAGAAGGAAAACTATCAAACAGGAAGGACACCTACACCAAAACCCCATCAGTACATCACCATCATCAAAGACCAGAGGCAGATAAAACCACAAAGATGGGGAAAAAGCAGGGCAGAAAAGCTGGAAATTCAAAAAGAAGAGCGCATCTCCCCCGGCAAAGGAGCGCAGCTCATCACCAGCAACGGATCAAAGCTGGATGGAGAATGACTACGACGAGATGAGAGAAGAAGGCTTCAGTCCATCAAATTTCTCAGAGCTAAAGGAGGAATTACGTACCCAGCGCAATGAAACTAAAAATCTTGAAAAAAAAGTGGAAGAATTGATGGCTAGAGTAATTAATGCAGAGAAGGTCATAAATGAAATGAAAGAGATGAAAACCATGACACGAGAAATACGTGACAAATGCACAAGCTTCAGTAACCGACTCGATCAACTGGAAGAAAGAGTATCTGCGATTGAGGATCAAATGAATGAAATGAAGTGAGAAGAGAAACCAAAAGAAAAAAGAAGAAAAAGAAATGAACAAAGCCTGCAAGAGGTATGGGATTATGTAAAAAGACCAAATCTACGTCTGATTGGGGTTCCTGAAAGTGAGGGGGAAAATGGAACCAAGTTGGAAAACACTCTTCAGGATATCATCCAGGAGAACTTCCCCAACCTAGTAGGGCAGGCCAACATTCAAATTCAGGAAATACAGAGAACACCACAAAGATACTCCTCGAGAAGAGCAACTCCAAGACACATAATTGCCAGATTCAGCAAAGTTGAAATGAAGGAAAAAATCTTAAGGGCAGACAGAGAGAAAGGTCGGGTTACCCACAAAGGGAAGCCCATCAGACTAACAGCAGATCTCTCGGCAGAAACTCTCCAAGCCAGAAGAGAGTGGGGGCCAATATTCAACATTCTTAAAGAAAAGAATTTTCAACCCAGAATTTCATATCCAGCCAAACTAAGTTTCATAAGTGAAGGAGAAATAAAATCCTTTACAGATAAGCAAATGCTTAGAGATTTTGTCACCACTAGGCCTGCCTTACAAGAGACCCTGAAGGAAGCACTCAACATGGAAAGGAACAACCGGTACCAGCCATTGCAAAAACATGCCAAAATGTAAAGACCATCGAGGCTAGGAAGAAACTGCATCAACTAACGAGCAAAATAACCAGTTAATATCATAATGGCAGGATCAAGTTCACACATAACAATATTAACCGTAAATATAAATGGACTAAATGCTCCAATTAAAAGACACAGACTGGCAAACTGGATAAAGAGTCAAGACCCATCAGTCTGCTGTATTCAGGAGACCCATCTCAAACGCAGAACATAGGCTCAAAATAAAGGGATGGAGGAAGATTTACCAAGCAAATGGAGAACAAAAAAAAGCAGGGGTTGCAATACTAGTCTCTGATAAAACAGACTTTAAACCATCAAAGATCAAAAGAGACAAAGAAGGCCATTACATAATGGTAAAGGGATCAATTCAACAGGTAGTGCTAACTATCCTAAATATATATGCAACCAATACAGGAGCACCCAGATTCATAAAGCAAGTCCTTAGAGACTTACAAAGAGACTTAGACTCCCATACAATAGTAATGGGAGACTTCAACACTCCACTGTCAACATTAGATAGATCAACGAGACAGAAAGTTAACAAGGATATCCAGGAACTGAACTAATCTCTGCAGCAAGCAGACCTAATAGACATCTATAGAATTCTCCACACCAAATTAACAGAATATACATTCTTCTCAGCACCACATCGTACTTACTCCAAAATCGACCACGTAATTGGAAGTAAAGCACTCCTCAGCAAATGGACAAGAACAGAAATTATAACAAACTGTCTCTCAGACCACAGTGCAATCAAACTAGAACTCAGGACTAAGAAACTCAATCAAAACCGCTCAACTACATGGAAACTGAACAACCTGCTCCTGAATGACTACTGGGTACATAACGAAATGAAGGCACAAATAAAGAAGTTCTTCGAAACCAATGAGAACAAAGATACAACATACCAGAATCTCTGGGACACATTTAAAGCAGTGTGTAGAGGGAAATTTATAGCACTAAATGCCCACAAGAGAAAGCAGGAAAGATCTAAAATTGACACTCTAACATCACAATTAAAAGAACTAGAGAAGCAAGAGCAAACACATTCGAAAGCTAGCAGAAGGCGAGAAATAACTAAGATCAGAGCAGAACTGAAGGAGATAGAGACACAAAAAACTCTCCAAAAAATCAATGAATCCAGGAGTTGGTTTTTTGAAAAGATCAACAAAATTGACAGACCACTAGCAAGACTAATAAAGAAGAAAAGAGAGAAGAATCAAATCGACGCAATTAAAAATGATAAAGGGGATATCACCACCGACCCCACAGAAATACAAACTACCATCAGAGAATACTATAAACACCTCTACGCAAATAAACTGGAAAATCTAGAAGAAATGGATAATTTCCTGGACACTTACACTCTTCCAAGACTAAACCAGGAAGAAGTTGAATCCCTGAATAGACCAATAGCAGGCTCTGAAATTGAGCCAATAATTAATAGCCTACCAACCAAAAAAAGTCCAGGACCAGATGGATTCACAGCTGAATTCTACCAGAGGTACAAGGAGGAGTTGGTACCATTCCTTCTGAAACTATTCCAATCAATAGAAAACGAGGGAATCCTCCCTAACTCATTTTATGAGGCCAACATCATCCTGATACCAAAGCCTGGCAGAGACACAACAAAAAAAGAGAATGGTTCAACATTCGCAAATCAATAAACATAATCCAGCATATAAACAGAACCAAAGACAAGAACCACATGATTATCTCAATAGATGCAGAAAAGGCTTTTGACAAAATTCAACAGCCCTTCATGCTAAAAACGCTCAATAAATTCGGTATTGATGGAACGTACCTCAAAATAATAAGAGCTATTTATGACAAACCCACAGCCACTATCATACTGAATGGGCAAAAACTGGAAAAATTCCCTTTGAAAACTGGCACAAGACAGGGATGCCCTCTCTCACCACTCCTATTCAACATAGCGTTGGAAGTTCTGGCTAGGGCAATTAGGCAAGAGAAAGAAATTAAGTATATTCAGTTAGGAAAAGAAGAAGTCAAATGGTCCCTGTTTGCAGATGACATGATTGTATATTTAGAAAACCCCATTGTCTCAGCCCCAAATCTCCTTAAGCTGATAAGCCACTTCAGCAAAGTCTCAGGATACAAAATTAATGTGCAAAAATCACAAGCATTCTTATACACCAGTAACAGACAAACAGAGAGCCAAATCAGGAATGAACTTCCTTTCACAATTGCTTCAAAGAGAATAAAATACCTAGGAATCCATCTTACAAGGGATGTAAAGGACCTCTTCAAGGAGAACTACAAACCACTGCTCAGTGAAATAAAAGAGGACACAAACAAATGGAAGAACATACCATGCTCATGGATAGGAAGAATCAATATTGTGAAAATGGCCATACTGCCCAAGGTAATTTATAGATTCAATGCCATCCCCATCAAGCTACCAATGAGTTTCTTCACAGAATTGGAAAAACTGCTTTAAAGTTCATATGGAACCAAAAAAGAGCCCGCATCTCCAAGACAATCCTAAGTCAAAAGAACAAAGCTGGAGGCATCACGCTACCTGACTTCAAACTATACTACAAGGCTACAGTAACCAAAACAGCATGGTACTGGTACCAAAACAGAGATATAGACCAATGGAACAGAACAGAGTCCTCAGAAATAATACCACACATCTACAGCCATCTGATCTTTGACAAACCTGAGAGAAACAAGAAATGGGGAAAGGATTCCCTATTTAATAAATGGTGCTGGGAAAATTGGCTAGCCATAAGTAGAAAGCTGAAACTGGATCCTTTCCTTACTCCTTATACGAAAATTAATTCAAGATGGTTTAGAGACTTAAATGTTAGACCTAATACCATAAAAATCCTAGAGGAAAACCTAGGTAGTACCATTCAGGACATTGGCATGGGCAAAGACTTCATGTCTAAAACACCAAAAGCAACGGCAGCAGAAGCCAAAATTGACAAATGGGATCTAATTAAACTAAAGAGCTTCTGCACAGCAAAAGAAACTACCATCAGAGTGAACAGGCAACCTACAGAATGGGAGAAAATTTTTGCAATCTACTCATCTGACAAAGGGCTAATATCCGGAACCTACAAAGATCTCAAACAAATTTACAAGAAAAAAACAAACAACCCCATCAAAAAGTGGGCAAAGGATATGAACAGACAGTTCTCAAAAGAAGACATTCATACAGCCAACAGACACATGAAAAAATGCTCATCATCACTGGCCATCAGAGAAATGCAAATCAAAACCACAATGAGATACCATCTCACACCAGTTAGAATGGCGATCATTCAAAAGTCAGGAAACAACAGGTGCTGGAGAGGATGTGGAGAAATAGGAACACTTTTACACTGTTGGTGGGATTGTAAACTAGTTCAACCATTATGGAAAACAGTATGGCGATTCCTCAAGGATCTAGAACTAGATGTACCATATGACCCAGCCATCCCATTACTGGGTCTATACCCAAAGGATTATAAATTATGCTGCTATAAAGACACATGCACACGTATGTTTATTGCAGCACTATTCACAATAGCAAAGACTTGGAATCAACCCAAATGTCCATCAGTGACTGATTGGATTAAGAAAATGTGGCACATATACACCACGGAATACTATGCAGCCATCAAAAAGGATGAGTTTGTGTCCTTTGTAGGGACATGGATGCAGCTGGAAACCATCATTCTTAGCAAACTATCACAAGAACAGAAAACCAAACACCACATGTTCTCACTCATAGGTGGGAACTGAACAATGAGATCACTTGGACTCGGGAAGGGGAACATCACACCCCGGGACCTATCATGGGGAGGGGGGAGGGTGGAGGGATTGCATTGGGAGTTATACCTGATGTAAATGACGAGTTGATGGGTGCAGCACACAATATGGCACAAGTATACATATGTAACAAACCTGCACGTTATGCACATGTACCCTACAACTTAAAGTATAATAATAATAAATAAATTTTAAAAAAAAACCTTGAAAAAGAACAAATTTGGATTACTCACACTTTCTGATTTCAAACTTACCACCAAACTACACTAATCCAACCAGTGTGGTACTAGCATAAAGGCAAACATATAAGCCAATGGATACAATAGTGAGAAGAAAATAAGCTAAATATATTATGATCAAGTAATTTTTGAAAATGTTGTCATGATGATTCCATGGAGAAAGAGCAGTTTATTCAAATAATGTTCCTGAGAAAACTTATCTACACCTGCAAAGAATTAGGTTGGACTTTTACCTTACACAATAAAAGAAAACCAAAACAAAAAATTGATCAAAGCCCTAAACACAAAAACTAAAACTCTCAAAATCTTAGAAGGAATAATTGTGGAAAATTTTTGTCATGCTGGATTTGGCAATTTTTTTTTTTTAGAAATAAAAGTAAAATCATAGGCAACAAAAGAAACATTAGATAAATTGGGCTTCATTAGTACTAAAATCTTATGTACATGAACACTGTCAATAGTGAAAACTCAAACTGCAGAATGAGAGAAAATATTTGGAAATCAAATATCTGATAATCAATTAATAGTCATAATATATAAACATCTGTTACAACTCAACAGCAACAAAACCCAGTTGAAATGTACGAATACTTGAATATACATTTCAAATGACTTGAATGAACATTTCTCTCTATATTACAGCTCAACAAACACATGAGCAGATGTTAAACATCAGTAATCATTGAGAAAATGCAGACCAAACTTCAAATCCCATACTATTTTACACCCACTAAGATGCCTACTAAAAAAAAGTATATAACAAAATTTGGCAAAGATGTAGAGAAATTAGACCTTGTGCACTGTTGATGAAAATGTAAAATTATACAGCCACAACGGAAAGCTATGTAAAAGCTCCGCAAAAATAAAAAAGATATAATTATCATATGATCAAAAAGTATGTGTTTATCTAAAAGATTGTAAACAAGGATGAACAGATTTTTTAAACCCATGTTCATAGCAACTTTATTCACAATAGACAAAAAACGTTAGAGCAACCAGTATCCATCAATGCTTGATTAAATAAATAAAAGGTGGTATATAAATACAATGGAATATTATTCATCCTTAAAAAGGAGTAACATTCCAAGGCATGCTACAATATGAATGAACCTTGAAAGAATTATGCCAAGTAAAAAGAGCCACCAACAAAAGGAAAATATTGCATGATTCCTTGTATTTGAGATTCGTAGAATATTAAAGTAAATATGGATACAAAGTAGATACTGGTTATCAATGCCTGGGAATGGGAGTAGTTTGGAGTTATTGCTTAATGGGCACAAAATTTTATTTCAAAATGATAAAATTTCAGGAGTTGGATAGTTGTTATAATTACACAATAATGTGAATATAGTTAATACAACTAAACTGTATAATTAAAAATGGTTAAAGTGGTAAATTATACATTATGTGCATATTACCATGATATTTAAGTCATTAAAAAAACGATTAGGACTTTTGGGTTCAGTTCAGACAGGTTAGAAGTTGAGAACAGAAGCTTTTACTTTTCAACAAGAAAAGAAGTAGACAAACAAAAAATTAACTATTTTTCCAGAACCTGCTGTGGTGAAATAGAATATTTTTAGACATCCTAATTTTTTGTATAAAGCCTTAGCCTTCAAATAGCTATTTACATATAATGAGACAGGTATCTAGCCATTTGCTAATGTCTATTGTATCACTTCCAGAGATGACAATAGAGTTATGTCCTGGACTACTTATCTAAATTGAGTTTTGAGGTGCTAGAGATTCTGAAGTGGCTATCTTTCTAGATATTTGAATTTCTAGGAAGAATAAACCCTTGATCTTTTACACATCTATGGGTCATAAAAACTGAAAAACATGGGCCTGTGTGGCTCATGGAGATATTTTATTATATACCAACATATCAGCATTATCAGAAGGTCCTTTCAGGAGGGAATGAACGTAGCTATCACCTTTCCATTTGTAAGCAGAAAGGAATATTTTTTTCTTATTCATCTATGGAGTGTCTACTGATGTAGAACAATTGACTTGGTGATCATCATGTCTCCATGGGGGCCATGAATAGGCAAAAGGCAAGCCAACATACTTATTACATACTGTGACGTATAGTAAAAAAACTTATCTAATCTAGAACAGCTCATGTGTATACTCAGAACAAAATTAATAAACATGAATATTAAAACCTTAATTCTCAGAAGAAAATTGAAGCCAATGGAAATGTGACCATCTCAAAATCCTGAAGGCTCATGGAGGAAGACACATGAACCATTTGCTTTCCTGGAGGAAAAAGAAAAAATATTAACATCATTGATAGATGGTGTTAACTGATAGAAACATAAAATTAAAAATAACTATAAATTGCTGAAGGCTTAGTACAAGCTAGTTTGTCTGAAGCTCGTGGGGGCCACAGTGATATTGAGATTGATGTCCATTTGCACCCTCCTTTTTCCCCCCCTAGGAATTTCAACAGGCTGTCAATGGGAAGAATAGATCAATTGGAAGACATCTCCCTCTGATGGTGCTAAGTCGAGAAGGTGGTAAATAATCACTGTGACATCTACATAGGCTTAAGTCCCTTGTGGAAAAACCAAGTTTAATTTTAGGAGAGAAGGATACCAGCAAAGGCCGTTAGTGAAATAGTATTAAAGTTGAAAGGAGGAAAATGTAATCAGCACTATAATCTTTGTCTCACTTAAGATAAAAGGTCTTAATTTGCCACAGGGAAGTACTTAAATATATAGACTGTAAACATTGGAGGATACATTTTTGTGGCTTAGAATGGAAATGGGAGAAAATACAAAATAGGCCTCCGAGAGAGGGAAAATGAAACACTTGAGACACATCCCTGTGAGATAAAGCTACTGTGCACTCTATAAGCCAAGTCTTAATTATAACATTAATGAACATCTCTTCAATACATATTATGGACACACTAACAAGGCATGAGTATAACAGAGAACTATCACTGGGAGAGTTGCAAGAGACAGACTCCTTGAAGAAAAGAAAAAGAAAGATACAAAGTAAAGAGGAGGAAAAGGGGGCAACAAAAAAAGGTCACTGAATAAATTTATAGCAAAAACAACAACAAAAAAATGTAAAATGCAGTTGAACTCCTAGCTACGTAAACATAAATTCCTACACTGTAGTCCTACTTGTCTCAGTCTTAATTTCCCCATGAAATACACCCAGTTTTCAACAACAACAACAAAGTATTAGGGAAAACACAGTATAAAGAGACAAGACAATAATTAAGACAATAATCAGATGTGACACAGACCTGAGAAAGAAAATGAATATCCAAATCCAAGAGGACCTAAGGATACAAAATTAAGTAACCTCCCAAAACTTCACACTGAAACATGTAAACACATTTTAAACAAAGAGATAATTTTGAAAGCAACAAGAAAAAGGTCTTGTGTCACACACAACAGAATATCCATAAGATTATAAGAAGTTTTTCAGCTGAAATTTGAAGGGGCAGAAAAAAGTGGGGTGGTACATTCAAAGTGTTGGGAAAACAAAAACAGGCAATCAGAAACAGCAGACCTGGTAAAACTCTCCTTCCAAAATAAAAGTAATATCTAGACTTGTAGCAGAAAAATAAAAAATGATGGATTTGGTCATCATTAGACTTAGCTTAAAAGAAACGTTAAAGGGACCTCGGCGGAGCAAGATGGCCGAATAGGAACAGCTCCAGTCTCCAACTCCCAGCGCGAGCGACACAGAAGACCGGTGATTTCTGCATTTTCAACTGAGGTACTGGGTTCATCTCACTGGGGAGTGCCGGACGATCGGTGCTGGTCAGCTGCTGCAGCCCGACCAGCGAGAGCTGAAGCAGGGCGAGGCATTGCCTCACCTGGGAAGCGCAAGGGGGAAGGGAATCCCTTTTCCTAGCCAGGGGAACTGAGACACACAACACCTGGAAAATCGGGTAACTCCCACCCCAATACTGCGCTTTAAGCAAACAGGCACACCAGGAGACCATATCCTACACCTGGCCGGGAGGGTCCCACACCCACAGAGCCTCCCTCATTGCTAGCACAGCAGTCTGTGATCTACCGGCAAGGCAGCAGCGAGGCTGGGGGACGGCCGCCCGCCATTGCTGAGGCTTAAGTAGGTAAACAAAGCTGCTGGGAAGCTCGAACTGGGTGGAGCTCACAGCAGCTCAAGGAAACCTGCCTGTCTCTGTAGACTCCAACTCTGGGGACAGGGCAATAACAAACGCAGCCGAAACCTCTGCAGACGCAAATGACTCTGTCTGACAGGTTTGAAGACAGCAGTGGATCTCCCAACACAGAGGTTGAGATCTGAGAAGGGACAGACTCCCTGCTCAAGTGGGTCCCTGACCCCTGAGTAGCCTAACTGGGAGACATCCCCCACTAGGGGCAGTCTGACACCCCACACCTCACAGGGTGGAGTACACCCCTGAGAGGAAGCTTCCAAAGCAAGAATCAGACAGGTACACTCGCTGTTCAGAAATCTTCTATCTTCTGCAGCCTCTGCTGCTGATACCCAGGCAAACAGGGTCTGGAGTGGACCTCAAGCAATCTCCAACAGACCTACAGCTGAGGGTCCTGACTGTTAGAAGGAAAACTATCAAACAGGAAGGACACCTACACCAAAACCCCATCAGTACATCACCATCATCAAAGACCAGAGGCAGATAAAACCACAAAGATGGGGAAAAAGCAGGGCAGAAAAGCTGGAAATTCAAAAAAGAAGAGCGCATCTCCCCCGGCAAAGGAGCGCAGCTCATTGCCAGCAACGGATCAAAGCTGGATGGAGAATGACTACGACGAGATGAGAGAAGAAGGCTTCAGTCCATCAAATTTCTCAGAGCTAAAGGAGGAATTACGTACCCAGCGCAAAGAAACTAAAAATCTTGAAAAAAAAGTGGAAGAATTGATGGCTAGAGTAATTAATGCAGAGAAGGTCATAAACGAAATGAAAGAGATGAAAACCATGACACGAGAAATACGTGACAAATGCACAAGCTTCAGTAACCGACTCGATCAACTGGAAGAAAGAGTATCAGCGATTGAGGATCAATGAATGAAATGAAGCGAGAAGAGAAACCAAAAGAAAAAAGAAGAAAAAGAAATGAACAAAGCCTGCAAGAAGTATGGGATTATGTAAAAAGACCAAATCTACGTCTGATTGGGGTGCCTGAGAGTGAGGGGGAAAAAGGAACCAAGTTGGAAAACACTCTTCAGGATATCATCCAGGAGAACTTCCCCAACCTAGTGGGGCAGGCCAACATTCAAATTCAGGAAATACAGAGAACGCCACAAAGATACTCCTCGAGAAGAGCAACTCCAAGACACATAATTGCCAGATTCAGCAAAGTTGAAATGAAGGAAAAAATCTTAAGGGCAGACAGAGAGAAAGGTCGGGTTACCCACAAAGGGAAGCCCATCAGACTAACAGCATATCTCTCGGCAGAAACTCTCCAAGCCAGAAGAGAGTGGGGGCCACTATTCAACATTCTTAAAGAAAAGAATTTTCAACCGAGAATTTCATATCCAGCCAAACTAAGTTTCATAAGTGAAGGAGAAATAAAATCCTTTACAGATAAGCAAATGCTTAGAGATTTTGTCACCACTAGGCCTGCCTTACAAGAGACCCTGAAGGAAGCACTCAACATGGAAAGGAACAACCGGTACCAGCCATTGCAAAAACATGCCAAAATGTAAAGACCATCGAGGCTAGGAAGAAACTGCATCAACTAACGAGCAAAATAACCAGTTAATATCATAATGGCAGGATCAAGTTCACACATACCAATCTTAACCTTAAATGTAAATGGACTAAAGGCTCCAATTAAAAGACACAGACTGGCAAACTGGATAAGAGTCAAGACCCATCAGTCTGCTGTATTCAGGAGACCCATCTCACACGCAGAGACATACATAGGCTCAAAATAAAGGGATGGAGGAAGATTTACCAAGCAAATGGAGAACAAAAAAAAGCGGGGGTTGCATTACTAGTCTCTGATAAAACAGACTTTAAACCATCAAAGATCAAAATAGACAAAGAAGGCCATTACATAATGGTAAAGGAATCAATTCAACAGGTAGTGCTAACTATCCTAAATATATATGCACCCAATACAGGAGCACCCAGATTCATAAAGCAAGTCCTTAGAGACTTACAAAGAGACTTAGACTCCCATACAATAATAATGGGAGACTTCAACACTCCACTCTCAACATTAGACAGATCAACGAGACAGAAAGTTAACAAGGATATCCAGGAATTGAACTCATCTCTGCAGCAAGCTGACCTAATAGACATCTATAGAACTCTCAACACCAAATAAACAGAATATACATTCTACTCAGCACCACATCGTGCTTACTCCACAATCGACCATGTAATTGGAAGTAAAGCACTCCTCAGCAAATGGACAAGAACAGAAATTATAACAAACTGTCTCTCAGACCACAGTGCAATCAAACTAGAACTCAGGACTAAGAAACTCAATCAAAACCGCTCAACTACATGGAAACTGAACAACCTGCTCCTGAATGACTACTGGGTACATAACGAAATGAAGGCAGAAATAAAGATGTTCTTTGAAACCAAAGAGAACAAAGATACAACATACCAGAATCTCTGGGACACATTTAAAGCAGTGTGTAGAGGGAAATTTATAGCACTAAATGCCCACAAGAGAAAGCAGGAAAGATCTAAAATTGACACTCCAGCATCGCAATTAAAAGAACTAGAGAAGCAAGAGCAAACACATTCGAAAGCTAGCAGAAGGCGAGAAATAACTAAGATCAGAGCAGAACTGAAGGAGATAGAGACACAAAAAACTCTCCAAAAAATCAATGAATCCAGGAGTTGGTTTTTTGAAAAGATCAACAAAATTGACAGACCACTAGCAAGACTAATAAAGAAGAAAAGAGAGAAGAATCAAATCGACGCAATTAAAAATGATAAAGGGGATATCACCACCGACCCCACAGAAATACAAACTACCATCAGAGAATACTATAAACACCTCTATGCAAATAAACTGGAAAATCTAGAAGAAATGGATAATTTCCTGGACACTTACACTCTTCCAAGACTAAACCAGGAAGAAGTTGAATCCCTGAATAGACCAATAGCAGGCTCTGAAATTGAGCCAATAATTAATAGCCTACCAACCAAAAAAAGTCCAGGACCAGATGGATTCACAGCTGAATTCTACCAGAGGCACAAGGAGGAGTTGGTACCATTCCTTCTGAAACTATTCCAATCAATAGAAAACGAGGGAATCCTCCCTAACTCATTTTATGAGGCCAACATCATCCTGATACCAAAGCCTGGCAGAGACACAACAAAAAAAGAGAATTTTAGACCAATATCCCTGATGAACATCGATGCAAAAATCCTCAATAAAATACTGGCAAACCGGATTCAGCAACACATCAAAAAGCTTATCCACCATGATCAAGTGGGCTTCATCCCTGGGATGCAAGGCTGGTTCAACATTCGCAAATCAATAAACATAATCCAGCATATAAACAGAACCAAAGACAAGAACCACATGATTATCTCAATAGATGCAGAAAAGGCTTTTGACAAAATTCAACAGCCCTTCATGCTAAAAACGCTCAATAAATTCGGTATTGATGGAACGTACCTCAAAATAATAAGAGCTATTTATGACAAACCCACAGCCAATATCATACTGAATGGGTAAAAACCGGAAAAATTCCCTTTGAAAACTGGCACAAGACAGGGATGCCCTCTCTCACCACTCCTATTCAACATAGTGTTTGAAGTTCTGGCTAGGGCAATCAGGCAAGAGAAAGAAATCAAGGGTATTCAGTTAGGAAAAGAAGAAGTCAAATTGTCTCTCTTTGCAGATGACAGGATTGTATATTTAGAAAACCCCATTGTCTCAGCCCAAAATCTCCTTAAGCTGATAAGCAACTTCAGAAAAATCTCAGGATACAAAATTAATGTGCAAAAATCACAAGCATTCTTATACACCAGTAACAGACAAACAGAGAGCCAAATCAGGAATGAACTTCCATTCACAATTGCTTCAAAGAGAATAAAATACCTAGGAATCCAACTTACAAGGGATGTAAAGGACCTCTTCAAGGAGAACTACAAACCACTGCTCAGTGAAATCAAAGAGGACACAAACAAATGGAAGAACATACCATGCTCATGGATAGAAAGAATCAGTATTGTGAAAATGGCGATACTGCCCAAGGTAATTTATAGATTCAATGCCATCCCCATCAAGCTACCAATGAGTTTCTTCACAGAATTGGAAAAAACTGCTTTAAAGTTCATATGGAACCAAAAAAGAGCCCACATCTCCAAGACATTCCTAAGTCAAAAGAACAAAGCTGGAGGCATCACGCTACCTGACTTCAAACTATACTACAAGGCTACAGTAACCAAAACAGCATGGTACTGGTACCAAAACAGAGATATAGACCAATGGAACAGAACAGAGTCCTCAGAAATAATACCACACATCTACAGCCATCTGATCTTTGACAAACCTGAGAGAAACAAGAAATGGGGAAAGGATTCCCTATTTAATAAATGGTGCTGGGAAAATTGGCTAGCCATAAGTAGAAAGCTGAAACTGGATCCTTTCCTTACTCCTTATACGAAAATTAATTCAAGATGGATTAGAGACTTAAATGTTAGACCTAATACCATAAAAATCCTGGAGGAAAACCTAGGTAGTACCATTCAGGACATAGGCATGGGCAAAGACTTCATGTCTAAAACAGCAAAAGCAATGGCAGCAAAAGCCAAAATTGACAAATGGGATCTCATTAAATTAAAGAGCTTCTGCACAGCAAAAGAAACTACCATCAGAGTGAACAGGCAAGCTACAGAATGGAAGAAAATTTTTGCAATCTACTCATCTGACAAAGGGCTAATATCCAGAACCTACAAAGAACTCAAACAAATTTACAAGAAAAAAACAAACAACCCCATCAAAAAGTGGGCAAAGGATATGAACAGACAGTTCTCAAAAGAAGACATTCATACAGCCAACAGACACATGAAAAAATGCTCATCATCACTGGCCATCAGAGAAATGCAAATCAAAACCACAATGAGATACCATCTCACACCAGTTAGAATGGCGATCATTCAAAAGTCAGGAAACAACAGGTGCTGGAGAGGATGTGGAGAAATAGGAACACTTTTACACTGTTGGTGGGATTGTAAACTAGTTCAACCATTATGGAAAACAGTATGGCGATTCCTCAAGGATCTAGAACTAGATGTACCATATGACTCAGCCATCCCATTACTGGGTCTATACCCAAAGGATTATAAATTATGCTGCTATAAAGACACATGCACACGTATGTTTATTGCAGCACTATTCACAATAGCAAAGACTTGGAATCAACCCAAATGTCCATCAGTGACAGATTGGATTAAGAAAATGTGGCACATATGCACCATGGAATACTATGCAGCCATCAAAAGGGATGAGTTTGTGTCCTTTGTAGCGACATGGATGCAGCTGGAAACCACCATTCTTAGCAAACTATCACAAGAACAGAAAACCAAACACTGCATGTTCTCACTCATAGGTGGGAACTGAACAATGAGATCACTTGGACTCGGGAAGGGGAACATCACACACAGGGGCCTATCATGGGGAGGGGGTAGGGGGAGGGATTGCTTTGGGTGTTATACCTGATGTAAATGATGAGTTGATGGGTGCAGCACACCAACAAGGCACAAGTATACATATGTAACAAACCTGCACGTTATGCACATGTACCCTACAACTTAAAGTATAATAATAATAAATAAATTTAAAAAAAAAAGAAACGTTAAAGGTAATTCTTCAAGTTTAAACTGAAGAATATTAAACAAAACAAAATAAGAAAGTACAAAATATTTTCATCAAATTAAATATACAGACAAATAAAAATATTGTATTATTGTAATGATGTTGAATAAATCATTTTTAATTATATTATAAATTTTAATATACAAAATTTTTAAAATAACTATAAGTAAAGTGTGTCACTATATATAGCATAAATAAATGCAGCTGACAATATTGACAAGTGTGTGTATGATAGTAAGATGCTAATATAATATGTTTTTCTAACACAATTGAACTTAAGTTATCATTAGCATGAAACCAACGTCTAAAAGTATAATATGTACAAAAACTATAGAAGTTACAGAAAAGAAAAAGACAAAGAAATTAAAGCATATGATTACAAAATATCAACAAAACAAAAAGGAAGATGATAACAGAGAAAATGTAAAAAGAATTACAAAACTTATGTAAAACAACTAACAAAATGTCAATAACAAATTTTTATTAATAACTACTTTAAATTTAAGTGAAATGAATTCTAAATCAAAAGACATAGAAAGACTAAATGGATTTTAAATAGAAGACCACATATATCTTATCTACAATAAATTTAGATTTAAGGACAAATGTAGGCTTAAAGTTAAGTGATTGAACAAAGGTATTCTATGCAAAGGACAACGAATAGTAATAGGGTGGCATTAATATGCTAAACAAAATATACTGTTAATCAAAAACAATCAGGAGGATATTTTAAATTGATAAAAGATTCCATCCATCAGGAGAACACATGTGTATTTTTATTCTCTGCAACATCATAGAAAATAAATATAGCAAGTACACATGGCAGAACTTAAGGGAGAAATAGACAGAATGCAATAATAGCAGGATGCTTTAATAAACCACTTTTAATAATAGATAGAATACGCAATAGAAGACCAGTAAGGAAACAGAGGACTTAAGCAACACTGTAGACAAAATGGACAAACATATAGGAAACACTTCACCCAATAGCAGATATATAGACATTCTTCACAAGCACACACAGATCTTTCTCTGGGATAAATCATGTTAGCCCATAAAACATGTCATAAAAATTGTAAGACTAAAATCATACCAAACATTTTTCCTGACAATAATGGAATTAAATTAGAAATAAATAGCACATACATTAAAAACTTAAAAACTGAAGAATTCAAAATATGTGAAAATCAATCAACTTACACTTGAGCAACCAGTAGGCCAAAAAAAAAAAAAAAATGCAAAAGAAAATTTAAAAGTACACTGAGGAAAATAATGAAAAAATATTGCATACTAAAATTTAAGGAGTGCAGCAAAGGCAGCACTATAAGGAAGTTTATAATGAGAAATGGCTACATTTAAAATAAGAAAACTTTGAATAAAAAATCTAACTCTACTCCTCAATTAGCTAGAATTAAACATAAAAAGAAAACCCAGATTTAGCAAAATGAAGGAAATGAAAAAGATTAGATGACATAAATAACAGAAACTGGTAAAAAAATAATTACAAAACTAAGAAGTATTTTTTGAACAAATAAAATTTATAAAACTTAGCTAGATGAATAAATGTAAAAGAGAAAAGACTCAAAATCATAAATGAAAGAAGAAACAGTGCAACTAATGTCAAAGGAATAAAAAAGGGTCATAAAAACTACTATGAACAGGCCAGGCATGGTGGCTCACACCTGTAATCCCAGCACTTTGGGGGCCTGAAGCAGGTGGATCATCTGAGGCCAACAGTTCAAGACCAGCCTGACCAACATGGAGAAAATCCGTCTCTGCTAAAAACACAAAATTAGCCAAACGTGGTGACACATGCCTCTAATCTCAGCTACTCAGGAGACTGAGGCAGGAGAATCGCTTGAACCCAGGAGGCAGAGGTTGCAGTGAGCCAAGATCACGCCATTACACTCCAGCCTGGACAACAAGACTAAAACTCTGTCTCAAAAAACAAAACAGAACAAACAAAAAACCTACTATGAACAACTTTAAGTTTAAGAAACTGATAACCTGAAAAAATGGAAAATATTTTAAATCATACAACTTGATAAGACTAAATCATGATGAAATAGAAAGTCTGAACAGACCTATAATTAGTGTGAGATTGATTTAGTATTCAAAAACCAAGAGAAGTTCAGGACCAGATGTCTTCACTGGTGAATTCTACCAAAAATTAAAAAAGTATTAATGTCAACCCTTTTCAAACACTTCCAAAGATTTGTAGAGGAGGGAATACTTCTCAACTGATTTCACAAATGCCAAAAAGGCACTGGAAGAAAAAACAACTATAGACCAATATCTCTAATGAATATAAATGTAAAAACCTTCAACAAAATACTAGCAAACAGAATCCAACAACACAAAATAAGAGTAATACACTATAACCAAGTGAGATTTATCACTGGGATATAAAAATAGTCTAAAATGAAAAATTAATTAATGCAGTATTCTATATTGACAGAATAAAGGATTAAAGTCACTATTGTCTTCATAGATGCAAAAAAAATGCATTTAAAAATTTAACACCATTTCAGAATAAAAACTCTTAGCAAATGAAGAAGAAAAGAACATTACCTAAATATTATAAAGGTTATATATGAATAGGTCCAAGCCAATATACTAGACAGTGAAAAATAAAAAAGATTTTTTCCTAGATAGCGAAAAAGGCAAGAATATCTATTCTCATGAATAGTATTAGAAGCCTAATCAGAGAAATTAGACTAGAAAATAATAAAACAAAATAAAATAAAATGTAAATCATCCAAATCAGAAAGAAAAAAAATAAAGTTGTCCTTCTTTGTAGAAAACATAGTTTTGTATACAGAAATATACAGAAATACCTAAAAACCTTGAGAAAAAGCTGTTGGAACAAATAATCATATACAGTAACATTTATTTTTTTAATTATAACTTTCAATTTAGGTTCAGGTGTACATGTGCATGTTTGTTATATAGATAAACTGTATGTCCCAGGGGTTTGAAATACAGATTATTTTGTAACCCGGGTAATAAGAATTTTATTTAATAGGTATTTAATCTGAGACTCTCCATCGTCCCACCCTCCAACCAAAGTAGGCTGCAGTGTCTGTTTATCCCTTCTCTCTCTCCATGTGCACTCCTTGCTAAGCTACCACTTATAAGTTATAATATATGGTATTTGGTTTTCTGTTCCTGCAATAGTTTGCTTATGATAAAGGCATCAAGATCCATCCATCATTGCTGCACAGAAAAATATATTTTTGTTTTTATGGCTGTATAGTATTCCATGGTGTGTATATACCATATTTGCTTTATCCATTCTACCACTGATGGGCATTTATGTTGATTCCATGTCTTCACTATTGTCAATGGTGCTGCAATGAATATACATGTACATGTGTTCTTATGGTAGAGTGATTATATTATTTTAGATATATCCCCAATAATGGGATTGCTGGTTCAAATGGTAATTGTAGTTCAAGTTGTTTGAGAAATTGCCACACTGTTTTCCATAATGGCTGAATTAACTTACACTCCCAGCAGCAGTCTATAAGTGTTCCCTTTTATCTGAAACCTCACTGGCATCTGCTTTTTCTTTTTTTTCTTTTTTTTTTTTTTTACCTTTTAATAATAGCCATTCTCATTGGTATAGGATGTTATCTCATGGTTTTGATTTCCATTTCTCTCTTTTTTTTAAAAAATTATTATTATACTTTAAGTTCTAGGGTACATGTGCATAACGTGCAGGTTTGTTACATATGTATACTTGTGCCATGTTGCTGTGCTGCACCCATCAACTCGTCAGCACCCATCAACTCGTCATTTACATCATGTATAACTCCCAGTGCAATCCCTCCCCCCTCCCCCCTCCCCATGATAGGCGCCAGTGTGTGATGTCCCCCTTCCCGAGTCCAAGTGATCTCATTGTTCAGTTCCCACCTATGAGTGAGAACATGCGGTGTTTGGTTTTCTGTTCTTGTGATAGTTTGCTAAGAATGATGGTTTCCAGCTGCATCCATGTCCCTACAAAGGACACAAACTCATCCTTTTTTATGGCTGCATAGTATTCCATGGTGTATATGTGCCACATTTTCTTAATCCAGTCTATCACTGATGGACATTGGAGTTGATTCCAAGTCTTTGCTATTGTGAATAATGCCGCAATGAACATACGTGTGCATGTGTCTTTATAGCAGCATGATTTATAATCCTTTGGGTATATCCCCAGTAATGGGATGACTGGGTCATATGGTACATCTAGTTCTAGATCCTTGAGGAATCGCCATACTGTTTTCCATAATGGTTGAACTAGTTTACAATCCCACCAGCAGTGTAAAAGTGTTCCTATTTCTCCACATCCTCTCCAGCACCTGTTGTTTCCTGACTTTTGAATGATCGCCATTCTAACTGGTGTGAGATGGTATCTCATTGTGGTTTTGATTTGCATTTCTCTGATGGCCAGTGATGATGAGCATTTTTTCATGTGTCTGTTGGCTGTATGAATGTCTTCTTTTGAGAACTGTCTGTTCATATCCTTTGCCCACTTTTTGATGGGGTTGTTTGTTTTTTTCTTGTAAATTGGTTTGAGTTCTTTGTAGGTTCTGGATATTAGCCCTTTGTCAGATGAGTAGATTGCAAAAATTTTCTCCCATTCTGTAGGTTGCCTGTTCACTCTGATGGTAGTTTCTTTTGCTGTGCAGAAGCTCTTTAATTTAATGAGATCCCATTTGTCAATTTTGGCTTTTGCTGCCGTTGCTTTTGGTGTTTTAGACATGAAGTCTTTGCCCATGCCTATGTCCTGAATGGTACTACCTAGGTTTTCCTCTAGGATTTTTATGGTATTAGGTCTAACATTTAAGTCTCTAATCCATCTTGAATTAATTTTCGTATAAGGAGTAAGGAAAGGATCCAGTTTCAGCTTTCTACTTATGGCTAGCCAATTTTCCCAGCACCATTTATTAAATAGGGAATCCTTTCCCCATTTCTTGTTTCTCTCAGGTTTGTCAAAGATCAGATGGCTGTAGATGTGTGGTATTATTTCTGAGGACTCTGTTCTGTTCCATTGGTCTATATCTCTGTTTTGGTACCAGTACCATGCTGTTTTGGTTACTGTAGCCTTGTAGTATAGTTTGAAGTCAGGTAGCGTGATGCCTCCAGCTTTGTTCTTTTGACTTATGATTGTCTTGGAGATGCGGGCTCTTTTTTGGTTCCATATGAACTTTAAAGCAGTTTTTTCCAATTCTGTGAAGAAACTCGGTGGTAGCTTGATGGGGATGGCATTGAATCTATAAATTACCTTGGGCAATATGGCCATTTTCATGATATTGATTCTTCCTATCCATGAGCATGGTATGTTCTTCCATTTGTTTGTGTCCTCTTTTATTTCACTGAGCAGTGGTTTGTAGTTCTCCTTGAAGAGGTCCTTTACATCCCTTGTAAGTTGGATTCCTAGGTATTTTATTCTCTTTGAAGCAATTGTGAATGGATGTTCATTCCTGATTTGGCTCTCTGTTTGTCTGTTACTGGTGTGTAAGAATGCTTGTGATTTTTGCACATTAATTTTGTATCCTGAGACTTTGCTGAAGTTGCTTATCAGCTTAAGGAGATTTTGGGCTGAGACAATGGGATTTTCTAAATATACAATCATGTCATCTGCAAAGAGGGACAATTTGACTTCTTCTTTTCCTAACTGAATACCCTTGAACCGGATTCAGCAGCACATCAAAAAGCTTATCCACCATGATCAAGTCGGCTTCATCCCTGGGATGCAAAGCTAGTTCAACATTTGCAAATCAATAAACATAATCCAGCATATAAACAGAACCAAAGACAGGAACCACATGATTATCTCAATAGATGCAGAAAAGTCTTTTGACAAAATTCAACAGCCCTTCATGCTAAAAATGCTCAATAAATTCGCTATTGATGGAACGTATCTCATAATAATAAGAGCTATTTATGACAAACCCACAGCCAATATCATACTGAATGGGCAAAAACTGGAAAAATTCCCTTTGAAATCTGGCACAAGACAGGGATGCCCTCTCTCACCACTCCTATTCAACATAGTGTTGGAAGTTCTGGCTAGGGCAATCAGGCAAGATTTCCATTTCTCTAATGAAAATTCATGTTAAGTATTTTTAAAATGTCCTTATTGGCTGCGTGTATGTCTTCTTTTGAGAATAGTTATCAAGATATGTTATTTGCCCTCTTTTTAATGGGATTTCTATTTTTTCTTCTAAATTTCTTTAAGTTCCTCATAGATTATTGATGTTAGACCTTGTCATATGTATAGTTCATAAATATTTTATTCTACTATATACTTTGTCTGATACTCTGTCCATAGTTTCTTTGTTTGTGCAGGAGCTCTTTAATTAGGTCCCATTTGTCAAATTTTTTTTCAATTGCTTTTAGATCTTTGCCATGAAATGCTTGCCAGGTTCTATGTCCAGAGTGGTATTTTCTAGGTCATCTTCCTGGGTTTTTATAGTTTTAGGTTTTATATTTGGGTCTTTAATCCATCTTGAGTTGATTTTTCTGTATCCTGTATGAAAAGGGTCCAGTTTCAATCTCCTGCATATGGCTAGCCGGTTATCTCCAAACCATTTATCTTAAAAAGAGTCCTTTTCCCCTTGCTTCTTTTTGTTGGCTTTGCTGAATATCAGATGGTTGTAGGTGTGTGGCATAATTTCTGAGCTCTCCATTCTATTCCATTGGTCAATGGATCTGTTTTTGTATTAGTATCATGCTGTTATAATTACTGTAGCATAGTAACATAGTTTGAAGTCAAGTAACATGATGCTTTTAGCTTTGTTCTATGTACTTAGGATTTTCCTGGCTAGTCAAGCCTTTTTTGATTCCATGTCAATGTCAAAATAGTTTCTCTAATTCAGTCAGGAATGTCGTTGGTAATTTGATAGTAATAGCATTGAATATGTACATTGCTTTGAGCAGTATGGCAATTTTAATGACATTGATTTTTCCTATCTGTAAACACAAAATGTTTTATATTTCTTTGTGTCATCCCTGATTTCTTTGAATAGTGTTTTGTAATTCTTACTGCTGAGATCTTCAGACAGTTTATTCTTCTAGTGTGAATAGAATTGCATTCCTGATTTGGCTTGTAGCTTTGAAGTTCTTGGTGTATAGGAATACTGCTGATTTTTGTACATTAATTTTGTATTCTGAAACTTTGCTGAAGTTGTTTATCAGGCCAAGGAGGTTTTGAGAAGAGACTATAGAGTTTTCGAGTAATAGAATCATGTTATCTGCAAACAGAGAGAGTTTGACTTTCTCTCTTCTTATTTAGATGTCTTTTATTTCTATCTCTGGATTGCTTTCTGTGGCCAGGTGTTGCAGGAAGTCAGGGACCCTGAATGGAGGGACCAGCTGAAGCCATGGCAGAAGAACATAAATTGTGAAGATTTCATGGACATTTATTAGTTCCCCAAATTAATACTTTTATAATTTCTTACCCCTGTCTTTACTGCAATCTCTGAACATAAATCGTGAAGATTTCATGGACATTTATCACTTCCTCACTCAATACTATTGTGATTTCTTATGCCTGTCTTTAGTTTAATCTCTTAATCCTGTCATCTTCCTAAGCTGAAGATCTACGTCGCCTCAGGACCCTGTGATGATTGCATTAACTGCACAAATTGTTTAAACAATATGAAATCTGGGCACCTTGGAAAAAGAACAAGATAACAGCGATGTTCAGGGAACAAGGGAGATAATCATTAGGTCTGGCTGCCTGAGAGCTGGGCAGAACAGAGCCATATTTCTCTTCTTTCAAAAACAAATAGGAGAAATATCTCTGAATTCTTTTTCTCAGCAAGGAACAGCCCTGAGAAAGAGAATGCGTTCCTAGGGGCAGGTCTCTGAAATGGTCGCTCTGGGAATGTCTGTCTTTTATGGTTGTAGATAAGGGATGAAATAATCCCCAGTCTCCCATAGTGCTCCCAGGCTCAAGGAGAGGAAGCAAAGTATCAAGTAAATACTAGTTCTTCAAGTGGATCATCTAAGAAAGCACTCAAATTCACCAAGGAAGCAACAGGACTCAGGGACACCAGAGAGAAGTGAAGCCAGACAGCTGTACACTGAGGATTGGTAAGGAGTCTGGAAAAGTTCCATATGTGGGGAAAGAGTGAGTGAGTGAGAGTCTTTAAAGGATTCACGCTTCCACCATAGGCCCTTGCAATCCTGGGCATTAAAAAACCCCCTTGATTTCCCCAGTCCTTCAAACTGGCACAGAGAGCTATCAGGGGTTTGTGCAGAGTCACTAATCAAGCTTACATGGAACCCCATGGGCATGTCCCTGAACAGCCTGGTGCCAGCTGCCATCACCCCACCAAAAAGGGAAGTGAGGTGGTTTTGCAAGTCCCTAGGATAGGTCCCACAGCCATGGTACTGAGGAGCAGCCTGACAGTGTACTGTGCAACTCCTCACCTCCCCTAACCTTTGCCATGAAGGGCTCACCTAATTAGGCTCCCAGTGCAACTGCCTCACAACCACCTGGAAACTGCAGCCAGACATGGCTGATTCTGCATTCCTCTGGGAACAAAACTGCCATAAGTAGATGATTAGGCCCTTTGCAATTGCCTCTACCACTCCCTATGCAGCTGCCACCCATGGTTAAAGAGGGACTGAGAAGGCTGACACTTCCAAGTACCTCCAGCATGTATGCCACAGCTAAGAATATGGTGGAGCAGAGAGCAACACCCTTCCTCCACTATTCACTGATAAACGAGGCTTGCCATCTTACAACTCCCAGCACACCCACAACTGCCCTGAACATAGCAGTTGTGGCTGTGCACTGAGTGCATAGCTCCCAGAGGTAGCTTACAGGACTTTTGTGATAGTTGCTGCCACTGTCTCTGCCCCAGCCTCTCCCAGACCATAAAGGGATCAAGTAGGCTGGACACCTTCATGGGTCTTCAGTGTGGATGCTGCAGCCAAAATATAAAATACTTGGCAAAAGTAGATAGAATGTGCAACTAATGACTCCTTTCCTCTGCTGTTCCTTGCCAAAATGGAGATCACTAACTTGCACCCCAATGCAACCTTCCCACCCTCATATAAATATTCCAAACATGGCTCAGTTCAATTGAGGGTCCAATTCCCTGAAGCCAGCAAGAAGCATTTTCTAGTTGATACTATAAACACCTTCATGCCTACCACCCCCAGGCTAGCATGGGAGTGAGAAGATTTGGCACCCTTACATGCCTCCCACAGTGAAATCCAGCATTATTCATATGGGATGGAATTGTGAGCATGCTACATGACCAGGAGCCACCAGTCTCCATGAACCCAACTGAAGAGTCCTTTCCTCCTCAGTGAAAAGTACAACTTCCTTGCCTCCTCTTGAACATGGGGCCCAGCGTTCTTCTGAGAATATATGAGCCACAATTTTTCTGAGAATACAACTTTCCTGGGCTGTAATCTTTCCTTGGGCTTCTACCACCTGAGCTGCCTGCCCCCATCTGAGAAGTCTGCCAGTGACCAAAAGGCCAGCCCATCCTTTCCCATCACAACAGCATCTGTTGGGAACAGGCCCCCATATCTGGCCATAAACTAGCCCCCAAACTGGCAATAAACAAAATCTCTGCAGCACTGTGACATGTTCATGATGGCCATGACACCCACACCAAAGGTTGTGGGTTTACCAGAGTAAGGGCAAGGAACACTTGGCCCACCCAGGGTGGAAAACTGCTTAAAGGCATTCCTAAACCATAAACAATGGCATGAGTGATCTGTGCCTTAAGGACATGTTCCTGATGCAGATAACTAGCCAGAGCTCATCCCTTTGTTTCAGCCCATTCCTTTGTTTCCTGTAAGGAATACTTTTAGTTAATCTATAATCTATAGAAACAATGCTTATCACTGGCTTACTGTCAATAAATATGTGGTTAAATCTCTGTTTTGGGGCTTTCATTTCTGAAGGCTGTCAGCTCCCAATCCCCACTCAACACCCTACATTTCTGTGTATGTGTCTTTAATTCCTGTAGCACCACTGGGTTAGGGTCTCCATGACCAAGCTGGTCTCGGCAGCATCTGAACTCTGGCCTAGTCCAATCCTAGTTTAGTCCATTCGGCACTCATACATGCTGCCTAGTAAACCATCGAGGGGCCTGGGAACTGAGGAACTACCTGGCTTACTCCAACATTTCTTGGACCTGACCACTTTCCCCAGGACCTGAGGTCAGTTCCACCCAACAAGCCAACAACACCACAACCAACACTCAGTCACATGGACCCAAAAGTGGATTCCTCCTTTGTACACAAAACAAGAGTTTAATCATATCAGTGAAGAAGGGAGACATAAAGATGTTTGTATCAGGCTGAGATAATGCCACTGTACTCCAGCCTGGGCAACAGAGTGAGACTCCATGTCAAAAAATAGATTTTGAATTAAAATTGATATACAGAAAATTGCACACATTTAATGTATACAATTCATTGAGTAAGGACATATGCACACACCCATGATACCATCACCATATTCAAGGTAATAAATATATTGATAACCTCCAAAACTTTTATTCTGTTCCACTACATTTTGTGTGTGTTAAAAACACGTAGCGTGAGATACTCCCTCTTAAAAATTTTAAGTGCTCAATGATGTGTTGCTAACTATACTTATCACAATATACATTAGATCTCCTAACATATTCATCTTTATAATTATCATTTTGTACTCTTAACTAACATCACCCCATTCTCTCCTACCTCTACCTTCTGCAACCACCATTTCACTCTCTGCTTCTATGAATTTGACTATTTTAGATTTCACATGTAAGTGAGATCATTCAGCCTTTGTCTTTCTGTGTGTTTTTTCCATTAGCATAAAACCCCACATGCATATGGGAGAGCTTTTTCCTTTTTTCAGACTGAATAATTCTGCTGTGTGTGTTAAATATTTTAATTAGCTCATACTAATTAATATTAGTAATACTACTAATATGGACGCACTTTGTTTTTATATTTTGGCTATTATGAATAATTTTGCCACAAACAAGGGGGTGAAGATATCACTTAAATATGGTGATTAAAATTTCTTTGTTTATAAACTCAGAAGTGAGATTTCCTCATCAACACATTTTTAATTTTTTTTAACTTTTAGATAATAGCCATCCAACACATGTGAGTTCGTGTCTCATTTTGGTTTTAATTTGCCTTTCCCTGATGATTGGTGGTGTTGAGTACATTTCCATATACTTATTGGTCATTTATATCTTTCTTGAAAAAATATGTGTATTTAGGTTCTTTGCCCATTTTTTAATCAGGCTTATTTATTTATTTAGCTGTTTACTTCTTGGAATCCCTTACATATTTTGGACCTAAATCTCTTATTGGGTATATGGTTTACAAAGATGTCCTCCCTTTCTATAGATTGGCTTTTGATTTTGTGGATTGTTTTCTCTACTGTGAAGAAACTTTTTGGTTTGATGTAGTCTCACTTGTTTAGTTTTGCTTTCATTGCCTACAATTTTGGTGTCACATCTGAAGGACTATTGCCAAGGCCAATGTCAAGGAGTTTTTCCACTATGTGTATTTCCAGGAGTTTCAGAATTCCCAGTCTTTTATATAAATCTTTAATCCATTTTGAGTTAATTCTTGTAACTGGATTTTTGTATGTAAATATCAGATTTTCCAACATCAGATATTAAAAATACTGTTCTTTTCCCAGTGTGTATTCTTGATGTCTTTGCTGAAGATTAGTTGATTGTATGCTGTAGTCTAAATGTGTCCCTCAAAATTCATATGTTGAACCTTAACCTCCAATGTTATAGTGTTAAATGATAGGGCTTATAGGAGATTAAGTCATAAGGGTGGAGCCGTCATAGATGAATTTAGGGCCCTCATAAAAAAAGCTTGAGAAAAATGTTTTTTCCTTTTTTTTATTTTTTATTTTTGCGGGTACATTGTAGGTGTACATATTTATGAGGTACATAAGACACTTTGATACAGGCATGCAATGCATAATAATCACATCAGGGTAATGTGGTAATGTTGTATCCATCCCCTCAATAATTTCTCCCTTCTGTCATGAACAACCAAGTTATACCCTCTCAGTTATTTTTGAATGAACAACTATTTTGTTTCTACTCTAGTCACCCCATTGTGCAATCAAATACTAGGTGTTGCTCATTATTTCTGACTACTTTTTGTACATATTAACCATCTTCAGTTCTCCCAACACCATCAAATACCCTTCCCAGCGTCTGGTAACCATCCTTTTACACCCTGTCTTCATTAATTTAATTGTTTTAATTTTTAGCTCTCACAAATAAATGAAAACATGCAAAGTTTGCCTTGCTGTGTCTGGCATATTTCACTTAACAGAATTGACTCCAGTTCCATTCATGTTTTTGCGTATGTCAGGATAGCATTCTTTTTTAATTACTGCATAGTATTCCATTGTGTACATGTACCATTCATATTTTTGAAATTTTTATTTCAATGGCTTTGGGGATATCAGTGGTTGTTTATTGCATGGATGAATTATGTAGTGGTGAATTCTGAGATTTTAGTGCACCTATAATGCAAGCAGTGTACACTGTACCTAATATGTAGTTTTTATCACTGGTCTCCCTCCCAAACTCCCCTGTTCTGTGTCTAAAGTCCACTATATTACTCTGTATGCCTTTGCATACTCATAGCTTAGCTTATGCTTAAAAGAGAGAAAATACAGTTTTTTGTTGTCCACTCCTGTGTTACTTCACTTAGAATGATGACCTCCAACTCCATTCAAGTTCCTGTAAAATACATTATGTTATGTCTCTTTATGGTTGAGTAGTATTACATGGTTCATATATACCACAATTGCTTTATTCACCCATTAGTCAATGGGCACTTAGTTTAATTCACTGTCTTTGCAATTTTGAATTGTGCTTCTGTAAACATGTGTGTGTAAGTGTGTTTTTCATGTAATGACTTCTTTACCTTTGAGTAGATACACAATAGTGGGATTGCAGGATCAAATGGTAGATCTACTTTTAGCTCTTTAAAGAATCTCCATAATGTTCTTCATAGACGCTTTACTAATTTACATTACCACCAGCAATGTATAAGTGTTTCCTATTCCTGACATCCACACCAACATTTATTGTTCCTTGACTTTTTAATAATGGCCATTCTTGTAGGAGTAAGGTAGTGTTTCACAGTGGTTTTAATTTACATTTCCCTGAGGATTAGTGATGCTGAGCATTTTTCCATATGTTTGGTGGCCATTTATATAACTTCTTTCAATAAATATCTATTCATTTCATTCTTTAACTTTTATCTTAAGTTCAAGGGTACATGTGCAGGTTTGTTACATAAGTAAACTTGTGTCATGGGTTTTTTTTGTACAGATTATTTCATCAGCCATGTATTAAGCCTAGTACCCATTAGTTATGTTTTCTTATCCTCTCCCTGGTCCCACCTCCCACCCTCTGATAAGCCCCATTGTGTGTTGTTCCCCTCTATGTGTTCACATGTTGTCATCACTTAGCTTCCACTAAAAAGTGAGAACACATGGTATTTTTTTTTGTTTGATTGTTTCTGTGTTAGTTTGCTAAGGATAATGGTCTCTAGCTCCATCAATGTCCCTGCAAAGGACATACTCTTGGTCTTTTGTTTTTAATGTTTTTTATTATTATTATTATTATTTTGAGATGAAGTCTCACCCTGTCGCCCAGGATGGAGTGCAGTGGCATGATCTCGACTCACTGCAAGCTCTGCCTCCCAAGTTCACGCCATTCTCCTGCCTCAGCCTCCCAAGGAGCTGGGGCTACAGGCACCCACCACCACCACACCTGGCTATTTTTTTGTGAGTGTATTTTTAGTAGAGATGGGGTTTCACCGTGTTAGTCGGGATGACTCCCATTCTTTTATATGATTGCATAGTGTTCCATAGTGTATATGTACCACTTTTTATCCAGTCTACCCTTCATGGGCGTTTAGGTTGATTCCATGTCTTTGCTATTGTGAATACTGCTGCAATGAACATTTGTACGCATGTATATTTATGGTAGAATAATTTCTATTCCTCTGGGTATATATCCAGTAATGGGATTGCTGCACTGAATGATAGTTCTACTTTTA
Organism: Macaca thibetana thibetana; assembly: GCF_024542745.1. Classification (NCBI taxonomy): domain Eukaryota; kingdom Metazoa; phylum Chordata; class Mammalia; order Primates; family Cercopithecidae; genus Macaca; species Macaca thibetana. Next base: position 57,579,685 of record NC_065598.1, read on the forward strand.
GCTCCTAGAGGAATCACCAAACTATTTTCCACAATGGTTGAACTAATTTACATTCCCACCAACAGTGTATAAGCATTCCGTTTTCTCCACAACCTCACCAGCATCTGTTGTATTTTTGGCTTTTTATTAATAGCCATTCTAACTGGTGTCAGATGGTATCTCATTGTGCTTTGAATTTGCGTTTCTATAATGATCAGTGACATTGAGCTTTTTTTCATGTGACTGTTGGCCACATGTATGTCTTCTTTTGAAAAGTGTCTGTTGATGTCCTTTGCCCACTTTTTATGGGGTTGTCCATTTGTTTTTATGTAAATTTGTTTATGATGCTTATAGATGCCAGATATTAGACCTTTGTCAAAAGTACAGCTTACAAATATTTTCTCCCATTCTGTAGGTTGTTTATTTTATCTGTTAGTTTCTTTTGCTATGCAGAAGCTCTTTAATATAGTTAAATCTCTTTTGTCAATTTTTGCTTTTGTTGAAATTGATTTTGGCATCTTCAACATGAAATCTTTGTGCTTATGTCTTCAGTGGTATCACCTAGGCTGTCTTCCAGGGCTTTTACATTTCTGGGTTTTACATTTAAGTCTTGAATCTATCGTGAGTTACTTTTTGTATATGGTGTAAGAAAGGGGTCCAATTTTAATCTTCTGCATATGGCTAGATAGTCATCCCAGCACTATTTATTAAATAAAAAATATTTTTTCCCACTGTTTGTTTTTGTCACTTTTGTAAAATATCCTATTCATGTTTTTTTACCCATGTTTTTGTGGTACTATTTATTTTTTTCTTGGTGATTTGTGTTTCTTGTAGATTCGGTATTTATCTTTTGATAGACACTTAGGTTGTTTCTAATTCTTGGTTATTGTTAACAGTGCTTGCAAAAACCATGGGCGTGCAGATATTCTTTCAATATACTGACTTCCTGACTTCTTTTTTGGGGGTTATTTATCTAGGACTGGTGTTGCTGGATTGAATGGTAGCTCAATTTTTATTTTGTTGAGAAACCTCCAAACTGTTCTGCATGGCGAGTGTCCTAATTTAAATTCCCAGCAATAGTGTACAAGGGTTCCCCTTTCTCCACATCTTTGTAAACATTTGTTAATTTCTGTCTTTCGGATATAAGCTGTTTTAACTGAGATGAGAGGATATCTCATTGTTGTTTCCATTTGAATTTCTCTGTCAATCTCTAATGTTGGTCACATTTTCATATACCTGTTTGTTACTTGTATGTCTTCTTTCGAGAAATTTTTGTTCAAATCTTTTGCACATTTTAAAATCACATTATTAGATTTCATTCAGTAAAGTTGTTTGTGTTCCTTATATATTCTGGTTATAAATCCCTTGTCAGATGTGTACTTTCCAAATATTTTATCCCATTTTGTTGGTTATATTTTCACTTTGTTGATAGGTGCCTTTGATGTGAGGCACCATTTTAACTTGATGTAATCCCTTTTATTCATTTTTACTTTAGTTGCCCGTGCTTGTGGGGGAATCATCAAAAATTTTTGCCCAGACAAACGTCCTGGAGAGTTTCCCAAAAGTTTTCTTGTAATCGTTTCATGGTTTGAAATGTTGTGTTTAAGTCTTTAGTGTATTTTGATTTCATTTTTGCATATAGTGAGAGATACAGGTCTAGTTTCATTCTTTTGAATATAGATATTCATTTGCCCAGCACTGTTTTTCAAAGAGAAACACGTTTTGGCAGTGTATTTTTTATTATTATTATTATACTTTAAGTTCTAGGGTACATGTGCAAAACGTAAAGGTTTGTTACATATGTATACATGTGCCATGTCGGTGTGCCGCACTCATTAACTCGTCATTTACAATAGGTATGTCTCCTAATGCTATCTCTCACTCCCCCTCCCCACAATAGTATCTGGTGGGTGATGATCCCTTTCCTGTGTCCAAGTGATCTCATTGTTCAGTTCCCACCTATGAGTGAGAACATGAGGTATTTTGTTTTCTGTTCTTGCGAAAGTTTGCTGAGAATGATGGTTTCCAGCTGCATCCATGTCCCTACAAAGGACACGAACTCATCCTTTTTATGGCTGCATAGTATTCCATGGTGTATATGTGCCACATTTTCTTAATCCAGTCTGTCACTGATGGACATTTGGGTTAATTCCAAGTCTTTGCTATTGTGAATAGTGCTGCAATAAACATATGTGTGCATGTGTCTTTATAGCAGCATGACTTCTAATCCTTTGGGTATATCTCCAGTAATGGGATGGCTGGGTCAAATGGTATTTCTAGTTCTAGATCCTGGAGGAATCGCCATACTCTTTTCCACAATGGTTGAACTGGTTTACAATCCCACCAACAGTGTAAAAGTGTTCCTATTTCTCCACATCCTCTCCAGCACCAGTTGTTTCCTGATTTTTTAATGATCGCCATTCTAACTGGTGTGAGATGGTATCTCATTGTGGTTTTTATTTGCATTTCTCTGATGGCCAGTGATGATGAACATTTTTTCACGTGTCTGTTGTCTCTATGAATGTCTTCTTTTGAGAAATGTCTGTTCATATCCTTTGCCCACTTTTTGATGGGGTTGTTGGTTTTTTTTCCTGTAAATTTCATTGAGTTCTTTATGGGTTCTGGATATTAGGCCTTTGTCAGATGAGTAGATTGCAAAAATGTTCTAGCATTCTGTAGGTTGCCTGTTCACTCTGATGGTAGTTTCTTTTGCTGTGCAGAAACTCTTTAGTTTAACTAGATCCTATTCGTCAATTTTGGCCTGTGTTGCCGTTCCTTTTGGTGTTTTAGACATGAAGTCTTTGCCCATGCCTATGTCCTGAATGGTATTACCTAGGTTTTCTTCTAGAGTTTTTATGGTTTTAGGTTTAATATTTAAGTCTCTAATCCATCTCGAATTAATTTTCGTATAAGGGGTAAGGAAAGGGTCCAGTTTCAGCTTTCTACTTATGGCTAGCCAATTTTCCCAGCACCATTTATTAAATAGGGAATCCTTTCCCCATTTCTTGTTTCTCTCAGGTTTGTCAAAGCTCAGATGGCTGTAGAGGTGTGGTATTATTTCTCAGGGCTTTGTTCTGTTCCATTGGTCTATATCTCTGTTTTGGTACCAGTACCATGCTGTTTTGGTTACTGTAGCCTTGTAGTATGGTTTTAAGTCAGGTAACGTGATGCCTCCAGCTTTGTTCTTTTGACTTAGGATTGTTTTCGCAATGTGGGCTCTTTTTTGGTTCCATATGAACTTTACAGCAGTTTTTTTCCAATTCTGTGAAGAAAGTCATTGGTTGCTTAATGGGGATGGCATTGAATCTATAAATTACCTTGGGCACTATGGCCATCTTCACAATATTGATTCTTCCTATCCATGAGCATAGTATGTTCTTCCATTTGTTTGTGTCCTCTTTTATTTCACTGAGCAGTGGTTTGTAGTTCTCCTTGAAGAGGTTCTTTACAACCCTTGTAAGTTGGATTCCTAGGTATTTTTTTCTCTTTGACGCTATTGCGAATGGGACTTCATTCATGATTTGGCTCTCTGTTTGTCTGTTACTGGTGTATAAGAATGCTTGTGATTTTTGCACATTGATTTTGTATCCTGAGACTTTGCTGAAGTTGCTTATCAGCTTAAGGAGATTTTGGGCTGAGACAGTGGGGTTTTCCAAATATACAATTATGTCATCTGCAAACAGGGACAATTTGACTTCTTCTTTTCCTAACTGAATATACTTGATTTCTTTCTCTTGCCTTATTGCCCTAGCCAGAACTTCTAACACTATGTTGAGTAGGAGTGTTGAGAGAGGACATCCCTGTCTTGTGCCAGATTTCAAAGGGAATGCTTTCAGTTTTTCCCATTCAGTATGATATTGGCTGTGGGTTTGTCATAAATAGCTCTCATTATTTTGAGATACGTTCCATCACTACCGAATTTATTGAGAGTTTTTAGCATGAAGGGCTGTTGAATTTTGTCAAAGGCCTTTTCTGCATCTATTGATATAATCATGTGCTGAGTTTGGTTTGCCAGTATTTTATTGAGGATTTTTGCATCGATGTTCAACAGGGCTATTGGTCTAAAATTCTCTTTTTTTGTTGTATCTCTGCCAGCCTTTGGTATCAGGATGATTTTGGCCTCGTGAAATGAATTAGGGAGGATTCCCTCCTTTTCTATTGTTTGGAATAGTTTCAGAAGGAATGGTACCAACTCCTTCTTGTACCTCTGGTAGAATTCGTCTGTGAATCCGTCTGGTCCTGGACTTCTTATGGTTGGTAGGCTATTAATTATTGCCTCAATTTCAGAGCCTCCCTTTGGTCTATTCAGGGATTCAACTTCTTCCTGGTTTAATCTAGGGAGAGTGTACATGTCCAGGAAATTATCCATTTCTTCTAGATTTTCTAGGTTTTTTTTTTTTGCATAGAGCTGTTTATAATATTCTCTGATGGTAGTTTGTATTTCTTTGGGGTCGATGATGATATTTCCTTTATCATTTTTTATGGCATCTATTTTATTCTTGTCTCTTTTGTTCTTTATTAGTCTTGCTAGCGGTCCATCAATTTTGTTGATCTTTTCAAAAAAGTAGCTCCTGGATTCATTGATTTTTTGGAGGGTGTTTTTGTCTCTGTCTCCTTCAGTTCTGCTCGTTCGTAGTTATTTCTTGCTTTCTGCTAACTTTTGAATGTGTTTGCTCTTGCTTCTTTAGTTCTTTTAATTGTGATGTTAGGGTGTCAATTTTAGAACTTTCCTGTGTTCTCTTGTGGGCATTTAGTGCTATAAATTTCCCTCTACACACTGCTTTAAATGTGTCCCAGAGATTCTGGTATGTTGTATCTTTGTTCTCATTGGTTTCAAAGGACGTCTTTATTTCTGTCTTCATTTTGTTATGTACCCAGTAGTCATTTAGGAGCAGGTTGTTCCGTTACCATGTAGTTTAGTGGCTTTGATTGATTTTCTTAGTCCTGAGTTCTAGTTTGATTGCACTGTGGTCTGAGAGACAGTTTGTTATAATTTCTGTTCTTTTGCATTTGCTGAAGAGTGCTTTACTTCCAACTACGTGGTCAATTTTGGAATAAGTGCTATGTGGTGCTGAGAAGAATGTATGTTCTGTTGATTTGGGGTGGAGAGTTCTGTAGATGTCTATTAGGTCTGCTTGGTGCAGAGTTGAGTTCAATTCCTGGATATCCTTGTTAATTTTCTGTCTCGTTGATCTGTCTAATGTTGACAGTGGGGTGTTAAAGTCTCCCATTATTACTGTATGTGTGTCTAAGTCTCTTTGTAAGTCTCTAAGGACTCGTTTTATGAATCTGGGTGCTCCTGTATTGAGTGCATATATATTTAGGAGAGTTAGCTCTTCCTCATGAATTGATCCCTTTATCATTATGTAATGGCCTTCTCTGTCTCTTTTGATCTTTGATGGTTTAAAGTCTGTTTTTTCAGAGACTAGGATTGCAACCCCGGTTTTTTGTTTTGTTTTGTTTTGTTTTGTTTTGTTTGCATTGGCTTGGTCGATCTTCTTCCATCCCTTTATTTTGTCCTTATGTGTGTCTCTGCATGTGAGATGGGTCTCCTGAATACAGCAAACTGATGGGTCTTGACTCTTCATCCAATTTGCCAGTCTGTATATTTCAATTCAATCATTTAGTCCATTTACATTTAAGGTTAATATTGTTATGTGAACTTGATCCTGTCATTATGATATTAGCTGGTTAGTTTGCTCGCTAGTTGATACAGTTTCTTCCTAGCATTGATGGACTTTACATTTTGACATGTTTTTGCAATGGCTGGTAACGGTTGTTCCTTTCTATGTTTAGTGCTTCCTTCAGGATCTCTTGTAGGGCAAGCCTGGTGGTGACAAAAATCTCTAAGCATATGCTTGTCTGTAAAGATTTTATTTCTCCTTCACTTATGAAACTTAGTTTGGCTGGATATGAAATTCTGGGTTTAAAATTCTTTTCTTTAAGAATGTTGAATATTGGCGCCACTTTCTTCTGGCTTGGAGAGTTTCTGCCAAGAGATCCACTGTTAGTCTGATGGGCTTCCCTTTGTGTGTAACCCGACTTTTCTTTCTTGCTGCCCTTAACATTTTTTCCTTCATTTCAACTTTGGTGAATCTGGCAATTATGTGTCTTGGAGTTGCTCTTCTCGAGGAGTATCTTCGTGGTGTTCTCTGTATTTCATGAATTTGAATGTTTGCCTGCCTTACTAGATTGGAGAAGTTCTCCTGGATGATATCCTGAAGAGTGTTTTCCAACTTGGTTCCATTTTCCCTGTCACTTTCAGGCACATCAATGAGACGTAGATTTGGTCTTTTCACATAAACCCATATTTCTTTGAGGCTTTGTTCATTTCTTTTTCTCTTTTTTCTCTAGACTTCTCTTCTCACTTCATTTCATTTATTTGATCTTCAGTCGCTGATACTGTTTCTTCCAGTTGATTGAGTCGGTTACTGAAGGTTGTGCATTTGTCACATAGTTCTCTTGTTATGGTTTTCATCTGTATCAGTTCTTTTAATGCCTTCTCTCCATTGGTTATTCTAGCTTTCCATTCATCCTTTCTTTTTTCAAGGATTTTAGTTTCTTTGCACTGGTTACGTAGTTCTTCCTTTAGCTCTGAGAAGTTTCATTGACTGAAGCCTTCTTCTCTCAACGCGTCAAAGTCGTCCTCCCTCCAGCTTTGTTCCATTGCTGGTGATGAGCTGCATTCCTTTGGAGGGGGAGATGTGCTCAGACTTTTTGAATTTCCAGCTTTTCTGCACTGCTTTTTCCCCATCTTTGTGGTTTTATCTGTCTTTGGTCTTTGATGCTGGTGACGTACTATTGGGGTTTAGTGTGGGTGTCCTTTCTGTTTGTTAGTTTTCCTTCTAAGAGTCAGGACCCTCAGCTGTAGGTCTGTTGGAGTTTGCTTGAGGTCTACTCCAGACCCTGTTTGCCTGGGTATCAGCAGTGGAGGCAGCAGAAGATAGAATATTGCTGAACAGCGTGTGTTGCTGTCTGATTTTTGCTTTGGAAGCTTTGTCTCAGGGCTGAACCCTGCTGTGTGAGGTGTGAGGTGTCAATCTGCACCTAGTGGTGGATGTCTCCCAGTTAGGCTACTCAGGGGTCAGGGACCCACTTGAGCAGGGAGTCTGTCCCTTCTCAGATCTCAACCTCCATGTTGGGAGATCCACTGCTCTCTTCAACGCTGTCAGACAGGGACATTTACCTCTGCCGAGGTTTCTGCTGCTTTTTGTTTAGCTATGCCCTGTCCCTAGTGGTGAAATCTACAGAGGCAGGCCAACCTCCTCGAACTGAGTTGTACTCCACCCAATTCGAGTTTCCTCGTAGCTTCGTTTGCCTACTTAAGCCTCAGCAGTTGTGGGCACCCCTCTCCCAGCCTCGCTGCCACCTTGCAGTTAGATCTCAGACTGCTGTGCTAGCAATGAGAGATGCTCAGTCGGCCTGGGACCCTCTGGACCATGTGTGGGATATAATCTCCTGGTGTGCCATTTGCCAAGACCCTTGATAAAGCACAGTATGAGGGTGTGAGTTACCCGATTTTCCAGGTGTTGGGTACCTCAATTTCCTTTGGCTAGGGAAAGGAATTCCCTTCCCCCTTGTATTTCCCAGGTGAGGTGATGCCTCACACTGCTTCAGCTCTCGCTGTTCGGGCTGCACCCACAGACCAGAGCCAACTGTCTGACACGCCCCAGTGACATGAACCTCGTACCTCAGTTGAAAATGCAGAAATCACCCATCTTCTGTGTCACTCACTCTGGGAGCTGGAGTTTGGAGCTGCTCCTATTTGGCCATCTTGGGCACGCCCCCCACAATGTATGTTATTAGCAACTATATATTCAATGAGTTTACAGTTTACTGTAGGTGTGGGGATTTGTTTTTGATTTCTGTGTTCTATTCCCTTGGTCCCTGTGTCTGCTATTTATGTCAGTACTATGCTGTTTTAGTAAAAAGCAAGTTAGATTGCATGAAATAAATACACGCATCACAAAGCATATTCACAGATAGCTTGTTTCTCACTTTTATCCCTGGATATTTGGTTTCTCCTTATAGTACTCAATGGGTTCAGAAATGTCTCTTCATAGATCCTGCAATAAAAGAGTTTATTCAGCCTGCTGAATCAAAATACAAGTTCCACTCTTTAAGATGAATCCACACATCCCAAACCGTTTTGACAGATAGCTTGTTTCTAGTTTTTATTGTTGGATATTCAGTTTTTCCTTATAGGTTTCAATGGGCTCAGAAATGCCCCATTTCTACATCCTACAACAAGAGTGTTTCCAAACTGCTAAACCAAATTACAGGTTCCATTCTGTGAGATGAATCCACACATCACAAACCATTATCACAGATACCTTGATTATAGTTTTTATCTCTGAATATTCAATTTTTCCTCATAGTCCTCAACAGGTAAGAAATGTCCCATAGTAGATCCTACAAAAAAAGTGTTTCCAATCTGGTTAAGGCAAATACAAGTTCCACTCTGTGAGTTGAATCCACACATCACAAAGCATTTTCACAGATAGCTTGTTTCTAGTTTATATCGCTAGATATTCAGTTTTATCTTATGGGCCGCAATAGGCTTAGAAATGTTCCTTCATAGATCCTTTTTCCAACTTTTTCCAAAAAACATTTTCCAACATGCTGAATCAAAATACAAGTTCCATTCTATGAAATGAATCCACACATAACAAAACATTTTGGAAGATAGCTTGTTGATAGTTGTTATTGCTGTATATTCAATTTTTCCTTACAGGCTACAATGGACTCAGAAATGTCCCTTCGTAGATTAAACAAAAAGAGTGTTTTGAACCTGCTGAATCAAAACCCAGGTTTCATTCTGTGAGATAAATCCACACATTGTAAAGCATTATCACAGATAGCTTGTTTCTATTTTTTGTCACTGGATTTTGATTTTTCCTTATAGGCCTTGACAGATCAGAAATATCTCTTTGTAGATGCTACAAAAATAGTGTTTAAAATCTCTGGTTGATGAAAACACAGGTTTCATTATGAGTTGAATCCACAAATCACAAAGCATTTTCAAAGATAGCTTGTTTCTAGTTTACATTGCTGGATATTCAGCTTTTCTTTGTGGGCCTTGATAGGCTCAGAGATGTCCCTTTGTAGATACTACAAGAAAAGTGTTTCCAACCTGGTAAATCAAAATACAAGTTTCATTCTGTGAAATGAATCCACACATAACAAAGCTTTTTCACAGATAGCTTGTTTCTAGTTTTTACAGCTGTTTATTAGTTTTTGTTGTTGTGGTTGTTGTTGTAGTAGTTTTTGTTTTTTGTTTCCTTACAGGTGACAAGGGACTCAGAAATGTCCCTTCGTAGATTCAACAATAAGACTGCTTCCAACGTGGTCAATCAAAACACACGTTCCATTCTGTAAGACGAATCCACACACAAAGCATTATCACAAATACTATGTCTCTAGTTTTTATTACTGGATATTTGATTTTTCCTTATAGGCCTTGACAGATCAGAAATGTCCCTTCATCGATTCTATCAAAAGAGTGTTTCCAATCTCTGGTCGATCAAAACACAGGTTCCGTTCTGTGAATTGAATCCACATATCACAAAGCATTTTCACAGAGAGCTTCTTTCCACTTTTTGTTGCTCAATGTTCACTTTTTCCTTAAAGGCCTCAATGGGCTCAGGAATGTCTCTTCGTTGATTCTACAAAAGGAGTGTTTCCAACCAAGTCATTCAGAACACAGGTTTATTCAGTGGGATGTATTGACACATCACAAAGCATTTTTACAGATAGCTTGTTTCTAGTTCTTATTGCTGGATACAACAATTTTCCTTATAACCCTCAATGGGCTCAGAAAGGTTTCTATGTAAATTCTATGAAAAAAAGTGTTTCCAACCTGGTCAATGAAAACACAGGTTCCATTCTCTGAAGTGAATGCACACATCACAAAGCATCTTCACAGATAGCTTGTTTCTAATATTTTCCCTAGATATTTTGTTTTTCCTTATACACCTTAGTGGACTCAGAAACGTACCTTTGTAGATTCTAGGAAAAGAGTGTTTTCAACCTTCTGAATCAAAACACAGATTCCATTCTGTGAGAAGAATCCAGACTCCTTCAGTTCTGCTCTAACAGAAGACATTTATGCAGTGAGCAAGCATGTGAAAAAAAGCTCATCATTGCACCGAGAAATGCAAATCAACACCACAATGAGATACCATCTCACGCCAGTTAGAATGGCAATTATTAAAAAGTCAGGGAACAACGGATGCTGGAGATAATGTGCAGGAATTGGAATGCTTTTACACTGTTGGTGGGAGCGTAAATTAGTTCAACCATTGTGGATGACAGTATGGTGATTCCTCAAGGGTCTAGAACTAGAAATAGCATTTGACCAAACAATTCCATTACTGGGTATATACCCAAAGAATTATAAATCATGCTACTATAAAGACACTTGCACATGTATGTTTATTGCAGCACTATTCACAATAGCAAAGACTTGGAACCAACCCAAATGCCCATCAATGATAGACTAAAGAAAATGTGGCACATATACACAATGGAATATTATGCAGCCATAAAAATGAATGAGTTCATGTTATTTGCAGGGACATGGATGAATCTGGAAACCATCATTCTCAGCAAACTAACACAGGAACAAAAAGTAAACACCACATGTTCTTACTCTTAAGTGGGAGTTGAACAATGAGAACATATCGGCACAGGGAGGGGAACATCACACACCAGGGCCTGTCAGGGGGTGGGATAGCATTAGTAGAAATACCTAATATAGATGATGAGTTGATGGGTGCAGCAAACTGCCATGGCACATATATAACTATGTAATAAATCTGCACATTTTATACATGTATCCCAGAAAAAAATAAAAATAAAAAGAAGAAGGTAAATAAAATCAAAAAGTATTTTCACAAATAGCTTGTTTCTAGTTGTTATTGCTGGATATTTGGTTTCTCCTTACAGGCTTCAATTGGCTCAGAAATGTTTCTTCATAAATTCTACAAGAAGAGTGTATCCAAACTGGCGAATCAAAAGAGAGAATCTATTCTGTGAAATGAATCCACACATCACAAAGTATTTCCATAGGTAGCTGTTTCTAGTTTTATCACTGGATATGCAGGGGTTTTTTTATATGCCCAATTGGGCTCAGAAACATACAGTCATAGATTCTACAAAAACAGTCTTTCTAACCTGGTCAATCAAAACACAGATTCCACTCTGTGACGTCAATCCAGGTATCACAATGCATTTTCACAAATAGATTTTTTTCTAGTTTTACAGCTGAATATTCAAATTTTCCTTATAGACTTCAATAGGCTCAGAAATGCCCCTCCTTTGATCTTACATAAAGGTTCCATTCTGTGAGATAAATCCACAAATCACGAAGCATTTTCACAGATGGATTATTTTTAGCTTTTTTTGCTGGATATATTTTTTTCCTTATAGGCATCAATGGGCTCAGAAATGTCTCTTCCAAGGTACTAAAAAATGTGTTTCCAATCTGCTGAATCAAAACAGAGATTCCATTCTGTGAGATGAAGTCACACATCACAAAGCATTTTCACAGATATCTTCTGTCTGGTTTATATCGCTGAATATTCGGTTTTCCTTTATATGCCTCAATGGGCTCTGAAATGTCCCTTTGTAGATTCTTCAATAAGAGTGTTTCCAACCTGGTCTATCAAACCACAGGTTCTATTCTGTGAGGTGAATCCACACATCACAAAGCCTGTCCACAGATAATTTGTTTCTGTTTTTTGTCACTGGATATTCTATTTTTCCTCATACACCACAATAGGCTATGTCCGTTCATAGATTTTACAAAAAGAGTGTTTCCAGCACCGTGAATCAAAGCCCAAGTTCCATTCTGTGAGATAAATCCACAAAAATCAAAGCATTTAAACAGATAGGTTGTTTTTAGCTTTTAGTGCTAAATATTGGATTTTTTCCTGTAGACCTCAATGGACTGAGAAAAGTCCCATCGTAGATTCTACAAAAAGAGAATTTCAAACCAGGTGAATTAAAACAAAAGTTTCATTTGTGAGATGAATCCAGGCATCACATTCATTCTCACAGATAGGTTGCTTCCAGTTTTTATCATTGAATATTTGATTTTTCCTAACAGAATTCAATGGGCTCAGAAATGTCCCATCATAGACTCTATGAAACAGTGTTTCCAGCACCGTGAATCAAAACACAGGCTTCATTCTGTGAGATGTATCCACACATCACAAAGCATTTTCACAAATAACTCATTTCTAATTTTTATCACTGGATACTTGATTTTTCCTCAAAGGCTTCAAGGAGCTCAGAAATGTCCCTTCCTAGATTCTACAAAAATCTATTCTATTGCACAGATAGCATGTTTCTATTTTTTTATTGTTTTATATTTGGTTTATCATTATAGGCTTTGCTTGGCTCAGAAGTGTCCCTTCCTGGATTCTGCAAAGAGTGTTTCCAAACTTGTGAATCAAAAGGCATGTTCTGTTCTGTGAGATGAATCCACACATCACAAAGTATTTTCACAAATAGCTATTTTGTAGTTTTTATTGCTGGATATTCGGTTTCTCCTTATAGACCTCAATGGGCTTAGCAATGGCTCTTTGTAAATTCTACAATAAGAGTATGTCCAACATGTCTAATTAAAACACATGTTCCATTCTGTGACATAAATCCATATGTCACAAACCATTTTCACAGATCGCTTGCTTTTAGTTTTTATCACTTTATATTTGATTTTTACTTAAAGGACTCAAAGTGCTCAGAAATGTTCCTTTATAGATTCGACAATAAGATTGTTTTCAACATGCTGAATCACAACTCATGTTCCATTCTGTGAGATAAATCCACACATCACAAAGCATTTTCACAGATTGCTTATTTCTAGTTTTATCGCTGGATTTTTTTTTTCCTTGTAGGCCTCAATGGACTCAGAAATGTCTCTTTGGAGATTCTACAATAAAATAATTTCCAATTATGTAAATCAAAACACAGGTTTCATTCTGTGAGATTATTCCACATATCACAAAGCGTTTTCACAGCTTATTTCTAGATTCTATCGCTGGATATTTGTTTTTTTCTTTTAAACCTCAATGAGCTCAAAAATGTACCTTCATAGTTTTTTTGAAAAGTGTGCTTCCGACATGCTGAATCAAAACACAGTTTCCATCCTGTGAACTGAATCCACACATTGCATGCATTTTCACAGATAGCTTGTTTCTAGATTTTATTGCTGGATATTCTGTTTTTTTCTTATAGCTTCAATGGGCTAAGAAACATCTCTTCGTAAAACCTACAATAAGAGTGTTCCTATACAGGTGTATCAAAACACAGGTTCCATTTCATGAGATGAATCCACACATCACAAAGCATTTTCACAGATAGTTGATTTCTAGTTTTAAGTGCTAAATATTCCATTTTGTCTTATAAGCCTTATTGTGCTCTGAGATGTCCCTTCATAGATTCTACAAAAAAGAGTGTTTATAAAGTGCTGAAAAAAAACACGTTCCACTCTGTGAGATGAATCCAAACATCACAAAGCATTTCCAAAGATAGCTTGTTTTAGTTTTAATCCCTGGATATTCTGTATTTTCTTATATCCTCATTGGATTCAGAAACATCTTTTCATAGATTCTACGATAAGAGTGTTTCTAAACTGTTGAATTAAAAAACAGGTTCCATTTTGTGAGTTGCATCCACACATCATAAAGCATTTTCCCAGATAGCTTGTTTCTAGTTTTCATCACTACATATTATTCCTCACCCCACCATCCTCATACAGCTCAATTTGCTCTGAAAGGTCCCTTTGTAAATACTACAATAAAAGTGTTTCCAACCTGGTGAATCAAATACAGGTTCCACTCTGTGAGATGAATCCACACATCACAAAGCATTTTTACAGATAGCTTGTTTCCAGTTTTTATCACTGGATATTTGTTTTTTCCTTATAGGCCTCAATGAGCTCAGAAATATTTCTTTGTGGATTTTACAAGAAGATTCTTTCCAACTGCTAATAAAAACAGTTTCCATCTTGTGTGATGAGTCAACACATCACAAGAATTTTCACATAGAGAATTTCTTCTAGTTTATAAAGTTAATATAGTTAGTTAATAAAGTTAAAGAAATAAATGAATATTCAGTTATTCATTATACCCTTCAATGGTCTCAGAAACATCCCTTCATAGATTCTACAAAAAGAAATTTCCAATTTGCTGAATTGAAACACAGCTTTCATTATTTGAGATGAATATACACATCATGAAGTATTTTCAAAGATAGCTTTCTTTTTAGTTTTGGTCACTGGATATTCTGTTTTTTCTTGTAGGCATTATTAGGCTTAGAATTGTCCCTTTTTAGATTTTACAAAAAGAGTGCTTCCAAACTGCTGAATCAAAACGTATGTTCCATTCTGCCAGAAGAATGCAAACATCACAAAGCATTTTCACAGATAGCTTTTTTCTGGTTTTTATCTCTGGATAGTCCATTTTTCTTTATACATTTCAATGGCCTCAGAAATCTCCCTTTGTATATTATACAATGAGGTTGTTTCCAACCACGTGAATCAAAAGATATCTTCTTTCTAGGTTTTTTTTAACTGGATATTCAGTTTTTTCTTATAAGCCTATTCTACAGAAATATTGTTTCCAACCAGATGAATCAAAACACAGGTTCCATTCTGTGAAATCAATCCACACATTACAAAGAATTTTCGCAGATAGCATGTTTCTAGTTTTTGTTGTTGGATATTAGGTTTTTCCTTGTAAGTCTCAATGGGTTCAGAAATGTCCCTTTGTAGATTCTACAAAAAGAGTATATCCAACCTGCTGAATTAAAAAACATTTTTCATTCTGTGAGATAAATCCACACATCACAAAGCATTTTTACAGATAACTTGTTTCTAATTTTTATTGCTGGATATTCTGTTTTGCCTTATAGGCCTCAATGGACTAAAAAGCATCCCTTCTTTGATTCCACTAAAAGAGTGTTTCCAAGCTGCTGAATCAAAACTCAGGTTCTATTCAGTGAGAAAAATCCACACATCACAAATCCTTTCCCCAGAGTGCTTGTTTCTAGTTTTGTTGCTGGATATTCAGTTTTTCATATGGGTCTCAATGGGCTCAAAAATAACCCTTTGTTAATTCTAAAAGAAGACTCTTTCCAACTGGCTGAATCAAAACACAGTTTCCATCTTGTGAGATGAATCCACACATCACAAAACATTTTCACAGAGAACTCATTTCTGGTTTATAAAGTTGGGTATTTGATTTTTCCTTATAAGCCTCAATGGGCTCAGATGTGTCCCTTTGTAAAGTTTACAAAAAGGGTTTTTCCAACTTGCTAAATCAAAATGGAGGTTCCATTCTATGAGATGAATCCACAGATCATGAAGTTTTCACAGACAGCTTGTTTCTAGTTTTATTGTTGGATGTTCACCTTTTCATTCTAGGCCTCAATGGGCTCAGAAATGTTCCTTCATAGATTCTATGAAGAGTGTTTTCAACCTGGTGAATCAAAACACAGGTTCCACTCTGTGACTTGAATCCACACATCACAAAGCATGTTTACAGATAGCTTGTTGCTAGTTTTTGTCACTGTATATTCGGATTTCCCCTTAGGGCTTCAATGAGCTAAGAAATGTCCCTTCATATTTTCTACAAAATGAGTGTTTTCAACCTGTTGGATCAAAACACTGGTTCCATTCTTTCAGATGAATCCACATATCATTAGGCATTTTCTCAGATACATTATTTCTAGTTTTTATAGCTTAATATTTGTTTTTACCTCATAGGCCTCAATAAGCTCAGAAATGTCCCATTGTAGATTCTACAAAAAGAGTGTTTAGGAACGTACTAAATTCAAACACAGTTTTCATACTGTTAGATGAACCCATGCATGAGAAAGTATTTTCACAGATAGCCTGTTGCTAGTTTTTAACACTATATATTCGGAGTTTCCTTAAGAAGTTTGATGAACTCAAAAATGTCCCTTCATAGTTTGTACAAAAAGAGTGTTTCCAACCTGCTGAATCAAAACATATTTTCCATTCTGTGAAATGATCCACAAGTCACAAAGCATTTTCACAGATAACTTGTTTCTAGTTTTTATCGCTGGGTGTTTGGTTTTTCCTTATAGGAATCAATGGGCTCAGAAATGTCCCTACGTAGCTTCTACCAGTGATTTCCAACCTGCTGTATGAAAACATAGGTTCCATTCTGTGAGACGAATCCACACATCACAAAGCATTTTCACCCATAGATTGTTTTTAGTTTTTCTGTTGTTCTTATTTTTTGTTTTCTCCTGTGGATATTCGGTTTTTCCTTAGAAGGCTAAAGGGGCTCAGAAATATCCCTTTGAAGATTCTACAAAAAGAGTGTTTCCTACCTGCTGAATGAAAACATAGTTTCCATTCTGTGAGATGAATCCACACATCACAAAGCATTTTCACAAAAAATTGTTTCTAATTTTTATCTCTGGATATTCGGTTTTTACTTATAGGCCTCAATGGACTCAAAAATGTCCCTTCTTATATTCTACAAAAAAAGTGTTTCCAACCTGTTGAATCAAAAGACATGTTTCATTTTGTAAAATGAATGCACAAATAACAAAGCATTTTCACAGATAGCTTTTTTCTATTTTATATCCCTGGATACTCTTTATTTATTTATATATTTTAATAGGCCTCAAAGTTTTCAGAAATGTTCCTTTGTACATTAGATTAAAAAAAGATTTTTTTTTCTAGGCCAGGTGTGGTGGCTCAGGCCTGTAATCCCAGCACTTTGGGAGGCCAAGATGAGCAGAACACGAGGTCAAGTGATTGAGACCATACTGGCCAACATGGTGAAAACCCATCTCTACTAAAAATACAAAAATTAGCTGGGCATGGTGGTGCACGCCTGTAGTCCCAGCTACCCAGGAGGTTGAGGCAGGAGAATCACTTGAACCCAGGAGGTGGAGGTTGCAGTGAGCTGAGATCGTGTCACTGGAATCCAGCCTGGCATCAGAGTGAGACTCTGTCTCAAAAAAAAAAAAAAAATCTTTCTAAACAACTGAATCAAAACACAATTTCCAACCTGTAAGGTGAATCTACACATCACAAAGCATTTTCACAGATAGTTGTTTCTAGTTTTTATCACTGGATATTTGGTTTTTCATTATACTTTTTATTAGGCTCAGAAATGTCCCTTTGTAGATTCTATAAAAAGAGTGTTCCCACCCTGCTGAATCAAAATAAAGGTTCTATTCTGGGAGATAAACACACACATCACAAAGCATTTTCACAGATGGCCTGTTGCTAGTTTTTATCACTGGATATACGGTTGTTCCTTAGAGGGCCCAATAATATCAGAAATGTGCCTTCATAGATTCTACGAAAAGAGTGTGTCCAACCTGTTGAATCAAGTCTCAGGTTACATTCTGTGAGATGAATCCACACATCAAAAGGCTATTTCACAGATAGCTTTTTTTCTAGTTTTTACCACTGTATATTTGGTTTTTCCTTAGAGACCTCAATGGGCACAGAATTGTTCCTTTGTAAATCCTACAAATAGCATGTTTCCAACCTGCTGAATAAAAATACAGGCTCCATTCTATTCGATGAATCCACACATCAGAAAGCATTTGCACAGTAAGCTTGTATTTAATTTTTTATATCTGGATATTTGGCATTTCCTTAGAGGCCTCAATGGGCTCAGAAATTTCACTTCACAGATTCTATAAAACCAGTCTTTCCAACACGGTGAATCAAAGCACAGGTTCTCTTATTTCAGATTAATTCACATAACACTAAGCATTTTCACAATAGTTTCTTTCTAGTTTTTATCGCTGAATATTGCATTTTTCCTTATAGGCCACAAGGGGCTCAGAAATGTTCCTTTGTAGATTCTACAAAAAGAGTATTTCCAACCTGCTGAATCAGAACACAGTTCCACTTTGTAAGATGAATCCACACATCGAGAATCATTTCCAAGATTCCTTGTTTTTAGATTTTATTGCTGGGTACTTTTTTTTTTATAAGCCTCAATAGGCTCAGAAATGTAACTTCATAGGTTCTACAAAGAGAGAGTTTCCAACCTGTTGAATCAAAACACAGTTTCCACCCTGTTCACTAAATCCATACATCACAAAGCATTTCCACAGGTATCTTTTTTCCAGTTTTCTTTTTTTTTTTTTTTTTTTTTTTTGGCTGGATATTTGGTTTTCATTTTCAAGTCTCAATTTTTTTTCGGAAATGTCCCAAGGTATATTTGAAAAAAAAGTTGTTTCCAAAGTTTCCGTCCTATGAGATGAATTCACTCATCACAAAGCATTTTTACTGATAGATTGTTTCTAGTTTTTACTGCTGGATATTCGGTTTTTCCCTAGAGGCTACAATGGTTTGAGAAATGCCCCTTTGTAGATTCTATAAAAAGAATGTTTCCAACCTGCTCAATCATAATGCAGGTTCCATTCTGTGAGGTGAATCCACACATCACAAAGCATTTTCACAGATAGCCTGTTGCTAACTTTTATCGCTGGATATTCTGATTTTCTTTAAGGAACTCAGGAGCTCAGAAATGTATCTTTGTATATTTTACAAAAATTGTGTTTCCAACCTGCTGAATGAAAACAAAGATTCCATTCTGTGAGATGAATCCACACATCACAAAACATTTTTACAGATAGCTTCTTTCTAGTTTTTATCCCTGGATATTCTGTTTTTCCTTAGAGGTCTCAACAGGCTCAGAAATATTCCTTCATAGATTCTATAAAAAGAGTGTTTGAAACAGACTAAATCAAAATAAAGGTTTCGTTCAATTAAATGAATCCACACATCACAAAGCATTTTCACAGATAGGTTGTTTCTAGTTTTTATCACTGGATATTCCCTTTTCTCTTATAAACCTCAATTGGCTGAGGGCTCAGAAATGTCCCTTCATGATTCAACAAAGAGTGTTTCCAACCAGTTGAATCAAAACACAGGTTCCATTCTGAGAGATGATTCCACATATCACAAGACATTTATACAGACAGCTTTTTTTCCAGCTTTTATTGCTGTATATTCAGTTTCCCTTAGAGGCTTCAGTGAGCTCAGAAATTTCCCTTCATAGATTCTACAAAAAGACTGTTTCAAACACACTAAAGCAACATACAGATTCCATTCTGTGAGATGATTCCACAGATCAAAATGCATTTTCACAGGTAGCTTGTTTCTAGTTTTTTTCTGGATTTTATTTTTTTTCATATAGGCCTTAGTGCACTTAAAAATATCCCTTCGGAGATTCTACAAAAAGTGTGTTTCCAACCTGCTGAATCAAAACACAGGTTTCACTTTGTGAGGTGAATCCACAGATCACAAGGCATTTTCACAGATAGCTTGTTTCTAGTTTTATTTTTTTCCCTGAATATTCTGTTTTCCCTTGTAGGCCTCAATGGTTTCAGAAATATCTCTTCGTAGATTCAACAAAAAAATAGTTCCCAAACTGCTTCATCAAAATAATGTTTCTATCTTGTAAGATAAATACACACATCATAATGTATTTTCACTGATAGCTTGTTTTTACTTTTTATCGCTACATATTTTGTTTTTTTTATCAGCCTCAATGGGCTCAGAAATGTCCCCTCATAGACTCAACAAAAGGAGTGTTTACAACCTGCTGAATCAAAACATAGATTTCATTCTGTGTGATGAATCCACACATCACAAAGCATTTTTATAGATAGCTTGTTTCTAGTTTTTATCACTGGATATTCAGGTTTTCCTTACAGGCTTCAATTGGGTCATAAATGCTCCTTTATATTTCTACAAAAAGAGTGTTCCCAACCTTCTTAATTAAACACACACATTCCATGTTGTGAGATTAATCCACATATCACAAAGCAATTGCACAGATAGCCTGTTGCTAGTTCTTATTGCCTGATACATGAATCTTATTTAAGGGCCTGAATGAGCTCATAAATGTCCTTTCATAGGTTCTACAAAAAGAGTGTTTTCAACCTGCTGAATCAAAATAAATTTCTATTCTGTGATATGAATAGACAATCACAAAGCATTTTCACATAAAGCTTGTTTTTAAATTTTATCTCTGGTTATTTGGATTTTTTACCGGCCTAAGTGCACACAAAAATGTCCATTTGTATATTCTACAAAAGCAATGTTTCCAAACTGTTAAATCAAAACACAGGTTTCATTCTTTCAGATAAATCCACACATCACTATCCACTTTCACAAATACCTTGTTTCAAGTTTTTATTGTTGAATATTGGATTTTTTTCTTATCGACCTCAATGGGCTCAGAAAGGTTTCTCTGTATATTCTACAAAAATAGTGTTTCCAACCTGCTGAATCAAAATGCAGGATCCATTTTGTGAGATAATTCCACACATCACAAGGCATTTTCACAGAGAGCTTGTTTCTACTTCTTTTTTATTTCTTTTTTTTTTCTTTTTTTGTTGGATATTCAGTTTTTATTTATGGGCTGTAGTATGTTTAAAAATGTCCCCTCAGAGATTCCACAAAAAGAGTGTTTCCAACCTGCTGAATCAAAACACGGGTTCCATGCTGCAAGGTAAATCCTCACATCACAAAGCATTTTCACAGATAACTTGTTTCTAGACTTTTCCCCTGGATATTCTGTTTTCCTTATAGGCCTCAATGGTTTCAGAAATGCCCCTTCATACATTTCAAAAACAAATTTTTTCCAAACTGCTGAATAAAAACACTGTTTTGAGCCTGTGAAATGAATCCACACATCACAAAGCATTCTCACCGATAGCTTGTTTCTAGTTTTTATTGCTGGATATTTCATACTTTCTCATAGGCCTCAATGGGCTCAGAAATGTTCCTTCGTAGATTTCACAAAAAACCTGTTTCCATTCTGCCAAATCAAACCACAGGTTCCATTCTATGAGATGAATACTACATCACAATGCATTTTCACAGTAAACTTTTTACTAATTTTTATCACTGAATAATTGGTATTTCCTTAGAGGCCTTAACGGCTCAGAAATGTTCTTTCTTAGATCCTACAAAAAGAGTGGTTTCAACCCACTGAATCAAAACACAGGTTCCATTCTGTGAGATGAATACACACATCACAAAGCATTTTCATACATAGTTTGTTTCTAGTTTTTACCGTTGGATATTCAGTTTTTCCTTAGAGGCCTCAATGGGCTCAGAAACTCGTCTTTGTATTTCTACAAAATGAGTGTTCTTAATAATCACACAGGTTCCATGCTGTGAAATGAATACACACATCACAAAGTGTTTGCACGGATGGGCTGTTGTTAGTTTTTATTGCTGGATATTCGGATGTTACTTAAGGGCCTGAATGAACTCAGAAATGTCCCTTCGTAGGTTCTACAAAAAGAGTGTTTTCACCTGGTTAATCAAAACACATTTTCCATTCTGTGATGTGAATAGACACATCACAAAGCATTTTCACAAAAAGCATATTTCTTTTTTTTTTTCATGATGGTTTAATTGTATTTTTTTTCATTTTTTTTTATTATTATACTTTGAGTTCTAGGGTACATGTGCATAATGTGCAGGTTTGTTACACATGTATACTTGTGCCATGTTGCTGTGCTGCAGCCATCAACTCGTCAGCACCCATCAACTCTTCATTTACATCAGGTATAACTCCCAATGCAATCCCTCCCCCCTCCCCACTCCCCATGATAGGCCCCTGTGTGTGATGTTCCCCTTCCTGAGTCCAAGTGATCTCATTGTTCAGTTCCCACCTATGAGTGAGAACATGTGGTGTTTGGTTTTCTGTTCTTGTGATAGTTTGCTAAGAATGATGGTTTCCAGCTGCATCCATGTCCCTACAAAGGACACAAACTCATCCCCTTTGATGGCTGCATAGTATTCCATGGTGTATATGTGCCACATTTTCTTAATCCACTCTGTCACTGATGGACATTTGGGTTGATTCCAAGTCTTTGCTATTGTGAATAGTGCCGCAATAAACATACGTGTGCATGTGTCTTTATAGCAGCATGATTTATAATCCTTTGGGTATATCCCCAGTAATGGGATGGCTGGGTCATATGGTACATCTAGTTCTAGATTCTTGAGGAATCGCCATACTGTTTTCCATAATGGTTGAACTAGTTTACAATCCCACCAACAGTGTAAAAGTGTTCCTATTTCTCCACATCCTCTCCAGCACCTGTTGTTTCCTGACTTTTGAATGATCACCATTCTAACTGGTGTGAGATGGTATCTCATTGTGGTTTTGATTTGCATTTCTCTGATGGCCAGTGATGATGAGCATTTTTTCATGTGTCTGTTGGCTGTATGAATGTCTTCTTTTGAGAACTGTCTGTTCATATCCTTTGCCCACTTTTGGATGGGGTTGTTTGTTTTTTTCTTGTAAATTTGTTTGAGTTCTTTGTAGGTTCTGGATATTAGCCCTTTGTCAGATGAGTAGATTGCAAAAATTTTCTCCCATTCTGTAGGTTGCCTGTTCACTCTGATGGTAGTTTCTTTTGCTGTGCAGAAGCTCTTTAGTTTAATGAGATCCCATTTGTCAATTTTGGCTTTTGCTGCCGTTGCTTTTGGTGTTTTAGACATGAAGTCTTTGCCCATGCCTATGTCCTGAATGGTACTACCTAGGTTTTCCTCCAGGATTTTTATGGTATTAGGTCTAACATTTAAGTCTCTAATCCATCTTGAATTAATTTTCGTATAAGGAGTAAGGAAAGGATCCACTTTCAGCTTTCTACTTATGGCTAGCCAATTTTCCCAGCACCATTTATTAAATAGGGAATCCTTTCCCCACTTCTTGTTTCTCTCAGGCTTGTCAAAGATCAGATGGCTGTAGATGTGTGGTATTATTTCTGAGGACTCTGTTCTGTTCCATTGGTCTATATCTCTGTTTTGGTACCAGTACCATGCTGTTTTGGTTACTGTAGCCTTGTAGTATAGTTTGAAGTCAGGTAGCGTGATGCCTCCAGCTTTGTTCTTTTGACTTAGGAATGTCTTGCAGATGTGGGCTCTTTTTTGGTTCCATATGAACTTTAAAGCAGTTTTCTCCAATTCTGTGAAGAAACTCATTGGTAGCTTGATGGGGATGGCATTGAATCTATAAATAACCTTGGGCAGTATGGCCATTTTCACGATATTGATTCTTCCTATCCATGAGCATGGTATGTTCTTCCATTTGTTTGTGTCCTCTTTTATTTCACTGAACAGTGGTTTGTAGTTTTCCTTAAAGAGGTCCTTTTCATCCCTTGTAAGTTGGATTCCTAGGTATTTTATTCTCTTTGGAGCAATTGTGAATGGAAGTTCATTCATGATTTGGCTCTCTGTTTGTCTGTTACTGGTGTATAAGAATGCTTGTGATTTTTGCACATTAATTTTGTATCCTGAGACTTTGCTGA
Organism: Macaca thibetana thibetana; assembly: GCF_024542745.1. Classification (NCBI taxonomy): domain Eukaryota; kingdom Metazoa; phylum Chordata; class Mammalia; order Primates; family Cercopithecidae; genus Macaca; species Macaca thibetana. The sequence goes on from NC_065598.1 coordinate 57,603,010, forward strand.
AGTTGCTTATCAGCTTAAGGAGATTTTGGGCTGAAACAATGGGATTTTCTAAATATACAATCATGTCATCTGCAAACAGGGACAATTTGACTTCTTCTTTTCCTAACTGAATACACTTGATTTCTTTCTCTTGCCTGATTGCCCTAGCCAGAACTTCCAACACTATGTTGAATAGGAGTGGTGAGAGAGGGCATCCCTGGGTTGTTTCAGTTTTCAAAGGGAAATTTTCCAGTTTTTGCCCATTCAGTATGATAGTGGCTGTAGGTGTGTCATAAATAGCTCTTATTATTTTGAGGTACGTTCTGTCAATACCGAATTTATTGAGTGTTTTTAGCATGAAGGGCTGTCGAATTGTGTCAAAAGCCTTTTCTGCATCTATTGAGATAATCATGTGGTTCTTGTCTTTGGTTCTGTTTATATGCTGGATTATGTTTATTGATTTGCGAATGTTGAACCAGCCTTGCATCCCAGGGATGAAGCCCACTTGATCATGGTGGATAAGCTTTTTGATGTGTTGCTGAATCCGGTTTGCCAGTATTTTATTGAGGATTTTTGCATCGATGTTCATCAGGGATATTGGTCTAAAATTCTCTTTTTTTGTTGTGTCTCTGCCAGGCTTTGGTATCAGGATGATGTTGGCCTCATAAAATGAGTTAGGGAGGATTCCCTCGTTTTCTATTGATTGGAATAGTTTCAGAAGGAATGGTACCAGCTCCTCCTTGTACCTCTGGTAGAATTCAGCTGTGAATCCATCTGGTCCTCGACTTTTTTTGGTTGGTAGGCTATTAATTATTGGCTCAATTTCAGAGCCTGCTATTGGTCTATTCAGGGATTCAACTTCTTCCTGGTTTAGTCTTGGAAGAGTGTAAGTGTCCAGGAAATTATCCATTTCTTCTAGACTTTCCAGTTTATTTGCATAGAGGTGTTTATAGTATTCTCTGATGGTAGTTTGTATTTCTGTGGGGTCGGTGGTGATATCCCCTTTATCATTTTTTATTGTGTCTATTTGATTCTTCTCTCTTTTCTTCTTTATTAGTCTTGCTAGCGGTCTGTCAATTTTGTTGATCTTTTCAAAAAACGAACTCCTGGATTCATTGATTTTTTGGAGGGTTTTTTGTTTGTCTATCTCCTTCAGTTCTGCTCTGATCTTAGTTATTTCTTGCCTTCTGCTAGCTTTCGAATGGGTTTGCTCTTGCTTCTCTAGTTCTTTTAATTGTGATGTTAGAGTGTCAATTTTAGATCTTTCCTGCTTTCTCTTGCGGGCATTTAGTGCTATAAATTTCCCTCTACACACTGCTTTAAATGTGTCCCAGAGATTCTGATATGTTGTATCTTTGTTCTCTTTGGTTTCAAAGAACATCTTTATTTCTGCCTTCATTTCGTTATGTACCCAGTAGTCATTCAGGAGCAGGTTGTTCAGTTTCCATGTAGTTGAGCGGTTTTGATTGAGTTTCTTAGTCCTGAGTTCTAGTTTGATTGCACTGTGGTCTAAGAGACAGTTTCCTATAATTTCTGTTCTTGTACATTTGCTGAGGAGTGCTTTACTTCCAATTATGTGGTCAATTTTGGAGTAAGTGCGATGTGGTGCTGAGAAGAATGTATATTCTGTTGATTTGGGGTGGAGAGTTCTATAGATGTCTATTAGGTCTGCTTGCTGCAGAGATGAGTTCAATTCCTGGATATCCTTGTTAACTTTCTGTCTCGTTGATCTGTCTAATGTTGACAGTGGAGTGTTGAAGTCTCCCATTATTATTGTATGGGAGTCTAAGTCTCTTTGTAAGTCTCTAAGGACTTGCTTTATGAAACTCGGTACTCCTGTATTGGGTGCATATATGTTTAGGATAGTTAGGTCTTCCTGTTGAATTGATCCCTTTACCATTATGTAATAGCCATCTTTGTCTCTTTTGATCTTTGATGGTTTAAAGTCTGTTTTATCAGAGACTAGTAATGCAACCCCCGCTTTTTTTTGTTCTCCATTTGCTTCGTAAATCTTCCTCCATCTCTTTATTTTGAGCCTATGTATGTCTCTGCGTGTGAGATGGGTCTCCTGAATACAGCAGACTGATGGGTCTTGACTCTTTATCCAGTTTGCCAGTCTGTGTCTTTTAATTGGAGCATTTAGTCCATTTACATTTAAGGTTAAGATTGGTATGTGTGAACTTGATCCTGCCATTATGATATTAACTGGTTATTTTGCTCGTTAGTTGATGCAGTTTCTTCCTAGCCTCGATGGTCTTTACATTTTGGCATGTTTTTGCAATGGCTGGTACCGGTTGTTCCTTTCCATGTTGAGTGCTTCCTTCAGGGTCTCTTGTAAGGCAGGCCTAGTGGTGACAAAATCTCTAAGCATTTGCTTATCTGTAAAGGATTTTATTTCTCCTTCACTTATGAAACTTAGTTTGGATGGATATGAAATTCTGGGTTTAAAATTCTTTTCTTTAAGAATGTTGAATATTGGCCCCCACTCTCTTCTGGCTTGGAGAATTTCTGCCGAGAGATCTGCTGTTAGTCTGATGGGCTTCCCTTTGTGGGTAACCCGACCTTTCTCTCTGGCTGCCCTTATGATTTTTCGCTTCATTTCAACTTTGCTGAATCTGGCAATTATGTGTCTTGGAGTTGCTCTTCTCGAGGAGTATCTTTGTGGCATTCTCTGTATTTCCTGGATTTGAATGTTGGCCTGCCCTACTAGGTTGGGGAAGTTCTCCTGGATGATATCCTGAAGAGTGTTTTCCAACTTGGTTCCATTTTCCCCCTCACTTCCAGGCACCCCAATCAGACGTAGATTTGGTCTTTTTACATCATCCCATACTTCTTGCAGGCTTTGTTCATTTCTTTTTCTTCTTTTTTCTTTTGGTTTCTTTTCTCGCTTCATTTCGTTAATTTGATCCTCAGTCGCTGATACTCTTTCTTCCAGTTGATCGAGTCGGTTACTGAAGCTTGTGCATTTGTCACGTATTTCTCGTGTCATGGTTTTCATCTCTTTCATTTCGTTTATGACCTTCTCTGCATTAATTACTCTAGCCATCAATTCTTCCACTTTTTTTTTCAAGATTTTTAGTTTCTTTGTGCTGGGTATGTAATTCCTCCTTTAGCTCTGAGAAGTTTGATGGACTGAAGCCTTCTTCTCTCATCTCGTCAAAGTCATTCTCCGTCCAGCTTTGATCCGTTGCTGGCGATGAGCTGCGCTCCTTTGCCGGGGGAGATGTGCTCTTATTATTTGAATTTCCAGCTTTTCTGCCCTGCTTTTTCCCCATCTTTGTGGTTTTATCTGCCTCTGGTCTTTGATGATGGTGACGTACTGATGGGGTTTTGGTGTAGGTGTTCTTCCTGTTTGATAGTTTTCCTTCTAACAGTCAGGACCCTCAACTGTAGGTCTGTTGGAGATTGCTTGAGGTCCACTCCAGACCCTGTTTGCCTGGGTATCAGCAGCAGAGGCTGCAGACGATAGAATATTTCTGAACAGCGAGTGTACCTGTCTGATTCTTGCTTTGGAAGCTTCCTCTCAGGGGGTTACTCCACCCTGTGAGGTGTGGGGTGTCAGACTGCCCCTAGTGGGGGATGTCTCCCAGTTATGCTACTCAAGGGTCAGGGACCCACTTGAGCAGGCAGTCTGTCCCTTCTCAGATCTCAATCTCCATGTTGGGAGATCCACTGCTGTCTTCAAAGCTGTCAGACAGAGTTGTTTGGGTCTGCAGAGGTTTCTGCTGCGTTTGTAATTGTTTACTGTGCCCTGTCCCCAGAGGTGGAGTCTACAGAGACAGGCAGGTTTCCTTGAGTTGCTGTGAGCTCCACCCAGTTCGAGCTTTCCATCAGCTTTGTTTACCTACTTAAGCCTCAGCAATGGCAGGCTCCCCTCCCCCAGCCTCGCTGCTGCCTTGCTGGTAGATCACAGACTGCTGTGCTAGCAATGAGGGAGGCTCCGTGGGCGTGGGACCCTCCCGGCCAGGTGTGGGATATAATCTCCTGGTGTGCCCGTTTCCTTAAAGCGCAGTATTGGGGTGGGAGTTACCCGATTTTCCAGGTTTTGTGTGTCTCAGTTCCCCTGGCTAGGAAAAGGGATTCCCTTTCCCCTTGCGCTTCCCAGGTGAGGCGATGCCTTGCCCTGCTTCAGCTTTCGCTGGTCGGGCTGCAGCAGCTGACCATCACCGATTGTCCAGCACTCCCTAGTGAGATGAACCCAGTACCTCAGTTGAAAATGCAGAAATCACCGGTCTTCTGTGTCGCTCGTGCTGGGAGTTGGAGACTGGAGCTGTTCCTATTCGGCCATCTTGCTCTGCCCCAAAAAGCATATTTCTAATTTTTATCGCTGGATATTCTGTTTTTATTTATAGGCCTTAGTGCATTCAAAAATGTCTCTTCATAGATTCTACGAAAAGAGTTTTTCCAATCTGCTGAATCAAAACTCAGATTCCATTCTGTAAGATTAATCCACATATCACAAAGCATTGCCACAAATAGCTGGTTTTTAGTTTTTTCTCTGAATATTCCCTTTTATCTTATAGGCCACAATGGGCTCAGAATTGTCCCTTTGTGGATTCCACCAAAAGGTTGTTTCCAACCTGGTGTATCAAAACACACCTTCCATATTGTGAGTTGAATCCACACATCACCAGGCATTTTGACAGATTCCTTTGCTCTAGTTTTTATCTCTGAACATTTGGTTTTTCCTTAGAGGCCTTCATGGGATCAGAAATGTCCCTTCATTGCTTTTACAAAAAGAGTGTTTCCAACCTGCTGAATCAAAACAAATTTTTCCTTCTGTCAGAAGAATCCACAATCCCAAGACATTATCACAGATAGCTTCTTCCTAGTTTTTATCATTGTGTATTCGATTTCAATTAGAGGCCTCATTGGGATGAGAAATGTCCCTTCGTTGGTTCCACAAAAAGAGTTTTTAAAACCTGCTGTATCAAAATACATGCACCTTTCCTTGAGATGAATCCCCACATCACAATACATTTTCAGTGATAGTTTTTTTCTAGTGTTTATCGCTGGATATTCAGTTTTACCTTAGAGGTCTAAATGCGCTCAGAAATGTCCCCTCATAGATTCTACAAAAAGAGTGTTTCCAACCTGAACCAAATCTGAACCAAAGACAGATTCCATTCTGTGAGATGAATCCACACATAGCAAAGCAATTTCACAGATAGCCCATTTCTAGTTTTTATTGTTGGATATTCCCTTTCTTCTTAAAGGCCTCAATGGGTTCAAAAATGTCCCCTCATAGATTCTACAAAAAGAGAGTTTTCAACCCGCTGAATCAAAACAAAGGTTTCATTCTGTGAGAAGAATCCACATATCACAAAGTATTTTCACAGTGCGCTTGTTTCTAATTTTTATCACTGGATATTCAGTATTTCTTTAGAGGCATCAAAGGGCTCAGAAATGTCCTTTTGTAGATTCTCCAAAAAGAGTGTTTCCAACCTGCTGAATCTAAACACAAGTTCCATTTTAGCGCAATGAATCTGCACATCACAAAGAATTTTCATACATAGCTTCCTTCTAGTTTTTATCTCTGGATATTCTTTTTTTTCTCAGAGGCCTCAATGGGCTCAGAAATGTGCCTTCGTAGATTCTACATAAAGAGTGTTTCAAACTGCTAAATCAACACACGTGTTACATTCTCTGAGATGAATCCAAATTCAATGTAACTCACATTACAAAGCAGTTTCACAGATAGCCTCTTGCCAACTTTTATTGCTGGATATTCGGATTTTCCTTAAGGGCCTGAATTATTCTGTTGTATCAACAGACACATCACAAAGCATTTTCACAGAAAGCTTCTTTATATTTTTATCACTGGTCATTCTGGTTTTTTTGTTTAATAGGCCTCAATGGTCTCAGAATTATTCCTTTGTAGATTCTTCAAACAGAATGTTTCCAACCCCCTAAATCAAACAAATTTTCCATTCTTTGCGTTGAATCCACACATCACAAAGCATCTCCACAGATAGCCTGTTTCTAGTTTTTATTACTGGATATTCAAATTTTTCTTATATGCATCAATGAGCTCAGAAATATCCCTTCATAGTTTCCACAAAAACAGTATTGCCAACCTGCTGAATCAAATCACGTTTTCCATTCTGTAATATGAGTCTGCACATCATAAAGCATTTTCACAGATAACTTCTTTCTAGTTTTTGTCGCTGAATATTCAGTTTTCCTTATAATCTTCAATGGGCTCAGAAGTATCCCTTCGTAGATTCCTCAAAAAGAGTCTTTCCAGCCTGCCGAATTAAGATACAGGTTCCATTCTGTGAGATGAATCCACACATCACAAAGCCTTTCAACAGGTAGCTTGTTTCTAGTTTTTAATCACTGAATATTGAATTTTCTCTTATACACCTCAATCGGCTAAGAATTGTTCCTTCATTGATTTTACAAAAAGAGTGTTTCCATCCTGGAGTTTCAAAGCATAGATTAATTCTGTGAGATGAATCCACACATCACAAAACATTATCACAGATACTTTGTTTCTAGTTTTTAACACATTATATTCAACTTTTCCTTTTGGGTTTCGATGGACTCTGAAATATTCCTTCATAGATTCTACAGAGTGTTTCCAAGCTGGAGAATCAAAATATAGGTTGCATTCCTTGAGATGAATCCACACATCACAAAGCATTTTCACAGATAGCTTGTTTCTAGTTTTCATTTCCGGAAATTCAATTTTTTCTTACTGGCTTCAATGGGCTCAGAAATATCCCTTTGTGAATTCTGCAAAAAGAGAGTTTCCCACCTGTAGAATCTAAACACAGTTTCCATTCTGTGAGATGGATCCACACATCACGAAGCATTTTCTCACATAGCTTCTTTGTAATTTTTATCACAGGATATTTGATTTTTCACTATATGCCTCAATGGGCTCAGAAATGCTCCTTTGTAGTTTCTACAAAAAGTGTGCTTTTAACCTGATGAATCCAAACACAGATTCCATTCTGTGAGATTATTCCATACATCACAAAGCATTTTAACGCATAGCTTGTTTTTAGTTTTTATCACAGGATATTCAACTTTTCTTTATGGGCCTCAATTGGCTCAGAAACATCCCTTCGTAGATTCTACAAAAAGAATGTTTCCAACCTGGAGAATCAAAATGTAGGCTCCATTCTCTGAGATGAATCTACGTATCACAAAACATTTTCACAGATAGCTTGTTTCTAATTTTTATCACAGTATACCCTATTTTTTACTATATGCCTCTATGGCTTAAGAAATGTTTCTTCCTAAATTCTACAAAAAGAGTGTGTCCAACTTGGTGAATCAAAACACAGATTCCATTCTGTTAGTTGAATCCACATATCACAAAGTGTTTTCACAGATAGCTTGTGTCCAGTTTTTATTGTGGGATAATTTTCCTTATGGGTCTCAATGGGCTCAGAAATGTCCCTTCATAGATTGTACAAAAAGTGTGATTCCAACTTGTTGAATCAACTCACAGGTTCCATTTTGTGTAATGAATCCACATATTGCAAAGCATTTTCACAGATAGCTTGTTTCTGGAGAGTTCTGGTTGACCTCAAGCATTGTTTAAGGCATAGACTTCTGGTCAACCTCAGGCATTGTAATGGAAGAGACTGCTGGTCCACCTCAAGCATTGTATGGGTAGAGGCACTTGGTCGATTTCTAGCTGGCCTTATACATTGTAAGTGGGAGACTTCTTATAGACCTCAGACTTGGTAATGAGAATGACACCTGGCCAATCTCTGGCATTCTAAGGGGAGAGAAAGTTGGCTTACCTCGGGCATTCTAATGAGAGAGACACCTGTCCAAGCCCAGGCATTGTAAGGGGAGAAACACTTGGTCTACCACAGGCATGTAAGGGGAGAAACATTTGGCTGACCTCAGGAATTCTAAGAGGAGAGACACTTGGCCAACCTCAGGCATTCTAACTGGAGAGTCTCCTGGTCTGCCTCAGACATTTTAGGAGGAGTCTCCTGGTTGAACTCAGGCATTTTACAGGAACGGACTCCTGGCCAATCTCAGGCATTCTAGGCAGAGAGTCACCTGACTGACCTCAGGCATTCTAAGGGGAGGGATTCCTGGCCAACCTAAAGCATTCTAGGGGAGAGACAGCTGGCTGACATCATTCATTCTAATGAGAAAGACAACTGAACGACCTCAGGCATTCTAACAAGAGAGACACCTGGTCAACCTCATTCATTGTAACAGGAGAGACACCTGGCTGACCTCAGGCATTTTTAAGGGGAAAGACACCTGGACAACTTCACGCATTTTAAGAGGGGAGACATCTGGCTGAATTCAGACATTCTAACTAAAGGACACCTAGACGAACTCATTTATTCTAATAGAAGAGACTCCTGCCCACCTTCTGACATACTAGAAGGAGGGTCTCCTGGCCGACCTCAGGCATCCTAAGAAAAGACACACAGGGCTGACTTCAGGCAGTCTAGGAGAATCTCCCAGGTGAACTCAAGCGTTTTAATGTGAGGATATCCTTGCTGAACTCAGGCATTCTAAGGGAAGAGACACTTGGCCAAACTCATGCATTTTAAGGAGAGAGACACCTAGCTGACTCGAGGCATTCTAATAGAATTGATTCCTGAAATACCTCAGCCATTTTAAGGGTAGAGACACGTGACAAACTCAGGCATTCTATGGAGAGAGACACATGGCCGACCTCATTCATTCTAATGGGAGAGACACCTATCCAACCTAAGGCATTCTAAGGGGAGAGACTCCTGGCAGACTTCAGGCATTCTAACAGGAGAGACACCTAGCCAACCTCAGGCATTCTAAGGGGAGAGACTCCTGGCTGACCACATTCATTCTAACATGAGAGACACCTGGCCAACTTTAGACATTTTAAGCAGAGTGACAGCTGGCTGACCTCAGGCATTCTAAGGGAAGAGAGTCCTGTCCCACCTCAAAAATTCTGAGGTGAGAGAAACCTGGCCAACCTCAGACATTCTAACGGGAGAGACACCTGGCCGACCTCAGACATTATAAGGGAAGAGACACCTGGCCAACCTCAGGCATCCTAAGGGGAGAGACAACTGGCCGATATCAGACAGTCTAAAGGGAGAGACACCTGGCCAACATTAGCACTCTAAAGGGAGACTCTCCTGGCTGACCACAGGCATTTTATTTGAAGAGACTCCTGGCCAACTCAGGCATTCTAAAAGCAGATAAACTGGGCCAACCTTGTTCATTCTAATGAGAGAGACACCTGGCGACCGGAATTCTTTGAGGAGAGACTCCTGGCCAGCCTCAGACATTCCGAGGAGAGAGACATGTGGATGACCTCAGGCATTCTATTGGGAGACACACCTGGCTGACGTCAGGCATTCCAAGGGGACTGAAACTGGGCAGACCTCATTCATTCTAACGGGCAAGACACCAGGCCGACCTCAGGCATTCTGAAGGAATGCATACCTGGCCAACATCAGGCATTCTAAGCGGAGAGTTTTCTGGCTGCCCTAAGGCATTCTAAGGGGAGAAATTCATGGCCACCCTCAGGCATTCTAAAAGAGAGTCTCCTGGAAGACTGCAGGCATTCTAAGGGAAAGACACGTGGCCGACCTCAGGCATTCTAAGGGGAGCATCGTCTGGCCAATCTCTGGCATTCAAAGGAGAGAGACACTGAGCCAACTTCATTCATTCTAACAGGAGAGACACCAGGCTGACCTCAGGCATTCTAAGGGGAGAGTCTCCTGTCTAACAGCAGGCACCTAAGTGGAGAGACTCCTGGTGACCTCAGGCATTCTAACGAGAGACATCTAGCCGACCTCATTCATTCTAATGGGAGAGACACAAGGCCAAGATCAGGCATTCTAAGGAGCGAGTATCTTGACTGACCTCAGGCATTCTAAGTGGAGAGACTCCTGGCCAACCTCAGACATTCTAACAGGAGAGACACTTAGCCAACTTCATGCATTCTATGGGGAGAATATACTGGCTGATCTCAGGCAATCTAAGGGGAGAGTCTCCTGGCCGATCTCAGGCATTCTAAGAGAAGAGACCCCTGGCCGACTTCAGGCATTCTAACAGGAGAGACAGCTGGCCAACCGTATTTATTCTAATGGGAGAGACACCTTGCCAACTTCCGGTATTCTAATGGGAGCCTCCTGGTCAATCTAAAGCATTCTAATGAGAAAGACACCTGGCCAACCTCAAGCATTCTAATGGGACAGACACCTAGCCAACCTCAGGAATTCTAAGGCAAGAGACTCATGGCCACCCTAGGCAATCTAACAAGAAAGACCCCTGGCCAAACTCCAGCATTCTAAGCACGAGTCTCCATTCTGACCTTGGGCATTCTAAGGGAAGAGACTCCTCATTGACCTCAGGCATTCTAGCATTCTAAGTGAGTGAAACTTGGCCAACCTCAGGCATTATAATGAGACAGACACTTCGCCGACCTCAGACATTCTAAGGAGAGAGATTACTGGTAGACCTCAGACATTCTAAGGAGAGAGGTCTCCTGGCCAACCGCAGGCATTCTAAGAAGAGAGGCACCTACCTGACCTCAGGCATTCTAAGAAGAGAGACACCTGACCAACCTCAGACATTCTAACGGAAGAGACACCTGGCCAATCTCAGGAATTCTAAGGGAAGAATCTTCTGGCCGACCTCAGACATTCTATGAGGAGGGATTCATGGCCGACTTCAGACACTCTTAGGGGAGAGAAACCTGGCCATCCTCTGGCATTCAAAAGGGAGAGACATCTGTCCAAACTCAGACATTCTAAGGGGAAAGACTCCTGCCTGACCTCAGATTTCCTAAAGGGAGAGTCTCCTGGCCAACTTCAGGCATTCTAAAAAGAGAGAATCCTGGCAGACTTCTGGCACTCCAACAGGAGAGACACCTGGCTGACCCCAGGCATTCTAAGGACAGAGACTCCTGGCCAACCTCAGGCATTCTAAAGGGAGAGTCTCCTGGATGACCTCTGGAATTCTAAGGAAAGAGCATACTGGCCCATGTCTTGCATACTATTGGAAGGGACACCTCACTGACTTCAGGTATTCTAAGGGGAGTGACACTTGGCTGACTTCAGGCATTCTAATGCTAGAGACACCTGACCGACCTCAGGCATTCCAATGGGAGAGACTCCTGGCCAACATAAGACATTTTAAGGGGATAGTCTACTGGACGACCTCAGACATTCTAAGAAGAGAGACAAGGGGCAGACCTCAGGCATTATAATGAGAGAAACACCTTGGCAACCTCATTCATTATAAAGGCAGAGACACCTGGCCAAACATAGAAATTCTAACAGGAGAGTCTCCTGGCTGATCTCAGGCATTCTAAGGTGTGAAACATGTCGCTGACCTCAGGCATTCTAAGGGGAGTGACACCTGGCCGACTTCAGGCATTCGAATGAGAGAGACACCTGGAAGACTTCATTCATTCTAAAGGGAGAGACAGCAGCCTGACCGCAGACATTCTAACGAGAGTCTCTTGGCAGACCTTAGGCATTCTAAGGGAAAAGACTTCTGATAGACCACAGGCATTCTTAAGGATGAGACACCCTGTGACATCAGGCATTCTAAGAGAAGAGACTTTTGGTTGACCTCAGGCATTCTGAGGGAATAGACTCCTGGCCAACCTCAGGCATTCTAACAAGAGAGCCACCTGGCCAACTTCAGGCACTCTAAGGAAACAGACTACTGGTCGGACCTCAGGCATTCTCAGGAAATAGACACCTGGCTGACCTCATAAATTATAACAAGAGAGACACCTGGCTAACGTCAGGCATTCTAAGGGGAGAGTCTCCTGGCCAACCTCAGTATGGGGAGAGACTCCTGGACAACCTCAGGCATTCTTAGGGAAGAGACACCTGGCCAACCTCTGGCATTCTAAGGGGAGACACACCTGACTGACCTCAGGCATTCTAAAGGGAGAGATTCCTAGCTGACCTCAGGCATTCTAAGGGAAGAGTCCTGGCCTGCTTCACACTCTCTATGGAGAGAGACTCCTGGTTGACCTCTGGCATTTTAAAGGGAGAGACACCTTGCTGACCTCAGGCATTCTAAGTGGTGAGACTCCTGGCCAACATCAGACATTCTAACAAGAGATACACCTGGGCAGCTTCAGGCATTCTAAGGGGAGAGACAGTAGGCCGACCTCAGGCATTGTAAAGGGAGAGTCACCTGGCCGACCTCAGGCTTTCTAAGAGGAGAGTGCACTCCCAGACCTCAGGTATTCTAAGGGGAGTGACCCTTTCTGACTTCAGGCATTCTAAAGGGAGAGACACCTGAATGACCTCAGGAATTGCAAGGGAAGAGAATCTTGTCCAACCTTAGGCATTCTGTGGGGGAGAGACTCCTTGCTGACCTCAGGTATTCTAATGGGAGAGACAACTGGCTGACCTCAGGCATTCTAATGGGAGAGATACCTGGCCAACCTCAGCCATTCTAAGGGGTGATACATCTGGCCAATCACAGGCATTATAAGAAGAGAGACAACTGGTCGACCTCAGGCATTCAAAAGAGAGAGACACCTCGAAATCATCATTCATTCTACAGGAGAGACACCAGGCCAACTGCAGGCATTCTAAGGGGAGTCTCCTGGCCGACCTTAGGCATTTGAAGGGGAGAGACTCCCGGTAGACCACAGGCATTCTGAGTGGCGAGACACTTTATGATATCAGGCATTCTAAGGGGAGAGACACCTGGCTGACCTCATGAATTCTATCAGAAGAGACACCTGGCTGACCTCAGGAATTCTAACATGATAGACACCTGGCCAACCTCAGGCTTTCTACAGGGCAGACTCCTGGCTGAATGCAGGCATTCTGATGGGAGAGATACCTGGTGGACCTCAGGTATTCTAAAGGGAGAGACTCCTTGCCGACCTCATACATTCTAATGAAAGAGACACCTGGACAACCTCAGGCATTCTAATTGGAGAGACTCCTGGCTGTCCTCAGGCATTCTGAAGGAAGAGCCATATGGCCGACCTCAGGCATGCATTCTAACAGAGGAGACACCTGGTTGAACTCAGGCATTCTAAGTGGAGAGACTCCTGGCCAACCTCAGGCATTCTAAGAGGAGAGTGTCCTAGCCGACCCCAGGCAGTCTAAGGGAAGAAACACCTGGTTGACCTCAGGCATTCTAAGATAAGAGACACCTGGCAGACTTAAGACATTCTAAGGGGAGAGACACTTGACCGACCTCAGGCATTCTAATGAAAGAGTCACCTGGGCGACCTCAGGCATTTCAAGGGGAGAGATTACGGGCCGGCCACAGGCATTCCACAAAGGAGAGACTCCTGGCCGACCTCGTCATTCTAAGGGGAGAGACTCCTGGGCGTCCTCAGTCATTTTACAGGGATTGTCTCCTGACCAAACTCAGGCATTCTAAGGGGAGATTTACATGGCCAAACTCAGGCATTCTCCCCTGAGAGATGCCTGTCTGACTTCATTCATTCTAACAGGAGGGACATCAAGCTGACCTCAGGCATTCTGAGGGGAGAGAAACCTGGCCAACCTCAGGCATTCTAACAGGAGAGACACCTGGCTGACCTCAGGCATTCTAAACGGAAAGACCCCTAGCTGACTTCAGGCATTCTGAAAGGAGAGACATCTGGCTGATCTCTGGCATTCTAATGGGAGAGACATCTGACCTACCTCAGGCATTCGAAGTGGAAAGACACCATGCTGACCGCAGGCATTCTAAATGGAGAGATTCCTGGCCTACCTCAGGAATTCTAAGGGGAGAGACATGTGGCCGACTTGGGGCATCCTAATGAGAGAGACACCTGGCTGTACTTATTCATTCTGACAGGAGAGACACCTGGCGGACCTCAGGCATTCTAAGGGCATAGGCCTCGGGCAGACGTTAGGCATTCTGTTGGGAGAGACACCTGGACGACTTCAAGCATTCTAAGAAAAGAGACGCCTGACCAACCTCAGGGATTCTAAAGGGACAGACCCCTGGCTGCACTCATGCATTCTATAGGGAGACTCCCCTGGCCCAACTAAGGCATTATAAGCAGAGAGACATCTGGCCAACTTCAGGCATTCTCAGGGGAGAGACACGTTGCCAACCTCAGGCACTCTGAGGGGAGAGACACCTGGCCAACTTTGTTCATTCTAACTGGAGACAGCCCGAGAGGACCTCAGGCATTCTAAGGGGAGAGACTCCTGGCCAACCTCTGGCATTCTAATGGAAGAGACACCTGGCTGACATCAGGAATTCTAAGGGGAAATAAACCTAACTGACCTCAGACATTCTAACTCGAGAGACTCCTGGCCAAGCCCAGACATTCTAATGATAAAGACTCCTGGCTGAACCTTGGCATTCTAATGACGGAGACACCTGGGAGGCTTCAGGCATTCTAAGGATGGAGTAACCAGGCATTCCTCAGGCATTCCAACAGGAGGGACTCCTTGCCGATCTCAAGCATTCTAATGATAGAGACACCTGGGCGACCTCAAGCATTCTAAGAATAGAGACACCTGACTGATCCCAGGCATTCTGATGGGAGGGACTCCTGGACGACCCTGGGCATTCTAATAATAGAGACACCTGGTCGACCACAGGCACTCTAATGGTGGAGACACCTGGGCGACTTCAAGCAATTGAAGGATATAGACACCTGGTTGATTAAAGGCATTCTAACTGGAGAGACTTCTGACCGACCTCAGGCATTCTAATTATAAAGACTTTTGGCATACTCCAAGCGTTCTAATGATAGAGGCACCCGGGTGACCTCAGGCATTATAAGGATAGAAACACCTGGCCAAACCCACACATTCTAATGAGAGACTCCTGGCCAACCCCATTCATTCTAATGATAGAGACACCTGGGTGACCTAACGCATTCTAAGGATAGAGACACCTGGCTGACCCAAGACATTCTAATGGTAGAAATTCCTGGCCAACTCCAGGAATTCTAATGTTGGAGACCCCTGGCCTATCCCAGGCATTCTAATGATAGAGATACCTATACAACCTCAGGCATTCCTGGCCTACCCAAGGTGTTCTAAGAATAGAGACACCTGGCCGACCCCATGCATTCTAATGGGAGAGATTGCTGGCCAACCCTAGGCAATTTAATGATAGAGACACATGGGCAATCTCAGGCATTCTAATGAGAGAGAAACCTGGCTGACCTCAGTCACTCTAATGAGACAGACTCCTGGGCAAGCCCAGGCACTTCAATGACAGAGACTTTTGGAAGACTTCAGGCATTTTAATGATAGAGACACCTGTGCAAACTTAGGCATTCTAAGTATACAGACACCTGGCCGACTAAATGCATTCTAATAGGAGAGAGTCTTGGAAAACCACAGGCATTCTAATGATACAGACTAATGGCCTCCCCAAGCATTCTAAGGTTAGAGACACATGAGCGACCTCAGTCATTCTATAGAGACATTTGGCCAACATCAGGCATTCTAAAGGGAGAGACTGCTGGCCTACCTGAGGCATTCTAATGATAGAAACTCCTGATCTACCCCAGGCATTCTGTTGATAGTGACATCTATGTGACCACAGGCATTTGAAGGATAGAGACACTTGGTTGACCCCAGGCATGCTAATGGGAGAGACCTCTGGCTGACCACAGGCATTCTAATGACAGAGACACCTGGGCCACCTCAGGCAATCTAAAAATGGAGACACCTCACCGATCCATACACTTTAACGAGAGAGACTCCTGGTTGACTCAAAGCATTCTAATGACAGAGGCACATGGGTGACCTCTGGCATTCTAAGGATAAAGTCACCTGGCCAACTTAAAGCATTCTTATGGGAGAAACACCTGGCAATCCCCAGGCTTTTTAATGATAGAGACTCCAGGGAAACCCCAGGCATCCCAATGATAGAGACACCTGTGCGACCTCAGGCATTACAAACACAGAGATGCCTGGCCAACTCCAGGGGTTCTAATGGGAGAAACTACTGGGTGACCACAAGGATTTCAGCATGAGAGACTCCTGGGTGACCCCAGGCATTCTAAGGATAGAGACTCCTGGCCTATCCCAGGCATTCTAATGATAGACACCTGTGTCACCTCAGTCATTTTTAAGGATAGAGACATCGGGTCGAACCTAGGCATTCTAATGGGAGGGATTCCTGGGCGACCCTTGGAATTCTAATGATAGAGACACCTAGTGGACCTCAGACATTCTAAAGATAGAGACACCTGGACGATTCAAGTCATTCTAATATTAGAAACACCTGTGCTACCTCATTCTAAGGATTGAGACACCTCGATGACCTCAGGCATTCTAACAAGGAGACTCATGGCCAACCCCAGGCATTCTAATGATAGAGACACCTGGTCGACCACAGGCCTTCTAATGGAAGAGATTCCTGGCCGACCCGAGGCATTCTAAAAAGAGAGACTCCTGGGGAACCCATGCATTCTAAGGAAAGAAACTCTTCATCGACCCCAGGCGTTCAAATGATAGAGACACTTGGGAGACGTCAGGCATCCTAAAAATAGAGACACCTGGCTGACTCCAGGCAGTCTAACCTGGGAGACTTCTGGCCAAACCCAAGCATTCTAATGATACAGACTCCTGGCCTACCCCAGGTATTCTAATGACAGTGAGACCTGGGAGACCTCAGGCATTCTAAGCATAGAGACATCTGGCTGACCCAGGCATTCTAATAGGTGAGACTCCTGGCTGTTTCCAGGCATTCTAATGAGTAAGACTCCTGTTCACCACAGACTTTCTAATGGTAGAGACACCTGGGTGATTTCAGGCATTCTAAGGATAGACATGACTGGCTTACCCCAGGCAATCTAAAGGAGAGACTATTGGCCAACCAGAGGCATTCTAATGGGAGAGACTTTGGGCCGACTCCAGGCATTCTAATAATAGAAACATCTGGCCGCATCCAGGCATTCTAACAAAAGAAACTCCTGGCCAACCCCAGGCATTCTTATGATAGAGACTTGGCCAACCCCAGGCATTCAAATGATAGAGACACTTGGGTGAATTCAGGCATTCTAAGGGAAGAGACCCCTGGCCAACGACAGAAATTCTAATGAGAGACTTCTGCCTGACCACAGGGATTCTAATGATAGATAAACCAGTGCAACATCAGTCACTTTAAGAATAGAGACACCTGGCTGAACCCAGGAATTCTAACCAAAGATACTCCTGGCTGACCCAAGGCATTCTAGTAATAGAGACACCTGGGAGACCTCAGGCAATCTAAGGATAGAGATTCCTGGCTGACCCCAGGCATTCTAGCGATAAAGACTCCTGGACTAGCGCAGGCATTCTAATGATAGATACACCTGTGCAACCTCAGACGTTTTTAGGATAAAGACACCTGGCCAACCCCAGGCATTCTAACTTGAGACTCTGGGCTGATGATACGCATTCTAATGATAGATACTCCAGGCATATCCCAGCCGTTCTAATAATAGACACCTGTGTGACCTCAGCCATTCTGAGGATAGAGAGACCTGGCTGACCCCAGGCATTCTAACAAGAGAGATTCCTGGCCAATGCCAGGCATTGTAATGATAGAATTCTGGCTGAACCCAGGCATGCTAATGATAGAGACACCTAGGGGATCTCAGGCATTCTAAGAATAGAGACACCTGGCTGACACAGGACATTTTAACAGGAGAGACTTCTGGCCAACCCATAGGTGTTCTAATGATAGAGACACCTGGGCAACATCAGGCATTATAACATTAGAAAAACGTGGCAGATCCCAGATATTCTAATGGAGGAGACTAATGGCCTTCACCAGGGATTCTAATGATAGAGACACCTGAGCAAACTCAGGCATTCTGAGGATAGGAACACCTGGCTGACACAGGCTTTCTAATGGGAAAAACTGCTTGCCGACCCTTGGCATTCTAATGGGAGAGACCCTTGGAGGAAGCCAGGCATTCTAATAATAAAGACACCTGGGTGAATTGAGGCATTCTAAGAATAGAAGCACCTGGCCAACCCAAGACATTTTAATAGGAGAGACTCCTGCACAACACCAAGCTTTTTAAACACAGACCCTCCAGACCTACCCCAGGCATTCCTATGATAGAGACACCTGTGCAGCCTCGGGCATTCTAAGGATGGAGATGACTGGTCAACCCCAGGTATTCCAATGGGAGAGACTTTTGGTGGACCATTGGCATTCTAAGGGGAAAGACTCTTGGGGGACCTTAGGCATTCTAATGATGGAGACAACTGGATGACTCCAGTCATTCTGGGGATAAAGATACCCGTGCAACCTCATGCATTCAAAGAATAGAGATACCTGGCTGACCCCAGGCATCCTAACGGTAGAGATTTTTGGCCGACGACAGGCATTCTAATAAAAGAGAATCCTGGCTGAGCTCAGGCATTCTAATGATAGAGAAACCTAAGCAACGACAGGCATTCTAATGATAGAGACACCTGGCTGACCAAAGGCATTCTAATGGAAAAGACTACTGGCCCACCCAAGGCATTCTAATGATAGAGACAACTGGTTGACCCTGGACATTCTAATGATAGAGATTCCTGGCAGACCCCAGGCATTCTAATGGTAGAGACACCTGGGAAACCTCAGGGTTTCTAAGAATAAAGACTCCTGGCCTATCCCAGGCATTCCAATGGAAGAGACTCCTGGCCGACCTCAGGCTTTCTATGATAGAGACACCTGAACGACTTCAGGCAATTTAACAGAAGAGACTCCTGGCCAACTCCAGGCATTTTAATGATAGAGAATTCTGGCTTAGCTGAGGCATTCTAATAATAGAGACACCTGTGCGACCTCAGCCATTTTAAAGATAGAGACCACTGGCTGACCCCAGGCATTCTAATGGAACAGACTCCAGGCCAACCACAGCTATCTTAATAATAGAAACTTCTGGCCTAACCCAGTAATTCTAATGATAGACAACTGTGTGACCTCATTCATTCTAAGGATAGAGACAATTGACTGACGCCAAGCATTATAATGAAAGAGGCTCCTGGCCGAACCCAGGCATTCTAATGATAGTGACTCCTGTCCTACCTAGCACAAGCATTCTAATTATAGAGACTCCTGGGCGATTTCAGACATTCTAAGGATAGTGACACCTGGCCAACTCAGGCATTCTAACAAAAGAGACCCCTGGCTGACCCCACATATTCTAATGATAGATACTCCTGAACCACCCCAGGCACTCTAATGATAGAGACACCTGTGCGACCTCAGGCACTCTAAGGGTAGAGACACCTGACTGACCCCAGGCATTTTAATGGGAGAGACTCCTGGTTGACCTCAGTCATTATAATGATAGACACATGAACGACCTCAGGCATTCTAAAAATAGAGACAACTGGCTGACCCCAGGCATTCTAATGGGAGAGACTCCTGGCCAATCTGAGATATTTTAATAATAGAGACTCCTGGCTGACCCCAACCATCCTAATGATACATACACTGGTGCGACCTCGGTCATTCTAAGGATATAGACACCTGGTCGACTCTGGGCATTTTATCAGAAGAGACTCTTTGCTGACCTTAGATACTCTAATGATAGAGACTACTTGCCAAACCCAGGCATTCTAATGATAGAGACACCTGGGGGACATCAGGCATTTTAACAATAGACACACCTGGCTGACCACAGGCATTCTAACTGACCACAGGCATTCTAAGGATAGAGACTTCTGGCCTACCCAAGGCATTCTAATGATAAAGAGAGCTTCGTGATCTAAGGCATTTTAAGGATACAGACACCTGGCCACCCCAAGGCATTCCGACAGGAGAGATTTGTGGCCCACCCCAGGCCTTCTGATAGAGGCTCCTTTCTGACCTCAGGCATTCTAATGATGAAGACACCTGGGTGACCGCAGACACTCCAAGGACAGAGACACCTGGCCGACCCACCACATTCTAATGGGAGAGACTTCAGGCTGATCCCAGGCATTCTAATGATAGACACTGCCGGCTGAACCAGGCATTCCAATGATAGATTCACCTGTGCAAAATCATTTTAAAGATAGTCACCTAGCCAACCGCAGGCATACTAATGGGAGAGGCTCCTGGCCGACCCCAGGCATTCCAATGATAGAGACTCCTAGCCAATGCCAGGAATTCTAATGAAAGAGACACCTGTGCGACTTCAGGCATTCTAAGGATACAGATTATTGGCCGATTCCAGCCGTTCTAATAGGAGAGACTCCATGCCTACCTAAGGCATTCTAAGGATAGTGACACCTGGTTGGCCACAAGCATTAAACTGGAGAGACTCTTTGTCGTCCCCAGGCATTCTAGGGGGCTCCAGGCTTACCCCAGGTATTCTAATGATAGAGAAACCTCTGTGACCTAAGATATTCTAAAAATGGATACACGTGGCTGACCCCAGCCATTCCAACGAAAAAGACTTGGCCAACAATAGGTATTCTCACAGGAAAGACTCCTGGCTGATCCAGGTTATCTAATAATAGAGATGCCTTGGGAATATCACACACCGGGGCCTGTCATGGGGTGGGAGGAGGGGGGAGGGATAGCATTAGGAGATATGCCTAATGTAAATGACGACTTAATGGGTGCAGCACACCAACATGGCACATGTATACATATGTAACAAACCTGCACGTTGTGCACATGTACCCTATAACTTAAAGTATAATAAAAAATAAATAATAATAATAATAATAGAGACGCCTTGCCAACTCCATGCATTCTGATGACAGAGAAAACTGGGGGACCTCAAGAATTAAATAATAGAGGCAACTGGGAAACCCAAGGCATTCTAATGGGAGAGACTACTTGCTGAACCAAGGCATTAGACTGATAAAGGCTCCTTGCTCACTCCAGGCATTCTAATGATAGAGAAACCTGGGTGACCTCAGGCATTCTGAGGATAGACACCCGACCTACTCCAGGCATTATAACTGGCAAGTCTCCTGGCCAAACCCTGGCATTCTAATAATAGAGATACCTTGTTGACCCCAGGCATTCTAATGGGAGAGACTCCTGACTAACTTCAGGCATTCTAATGATGGAGACACCTGGGAGACTGCAGGCATTCTAAGGATAGAGACACCTGACTGATCAAAGGCATTCTAATTGGAGGGACTACTGGCCAACAAAAGGCTTTGTAGTGATAGAGACTACAGACCTGCCCCAGACATTCCAGTGGTAGATACACTGATGTGACCTCAGGCATTCTAAAGATAGAGACAACTGGACGACCCAGGCATAATGTCTCATTTATTCTAATGATAAAGAAATCTTTTTGACCTCAGGCATTCTAAGGATAGAGACTCCTGGCCTATACAAGGCATTCTAATGATAGATACCTGGGTGAACTCAGGCATTCTAAAAATAGTCACAACTGGCTGACCCCAGTCATTCTAATGGGAGAGACTCCTGGTCGACCCCAGGTGTTCTAATGACAGAGACTTTGGACTAGCCCAGGCATTCTAATAATAGATACACCTGTGCGACCTCAGGCATTTTTAGGATAAAGCCAACTGGCTGACCGCAGGAATTCTAACAAAAGAAACGTTAGACTGACCCTAGGCATTCTAATGATAAAGACTCCTGGCCTACTCTGGGCATTGTAATGACAGACATCTGTGTGACTTCAGTCATTCTAAGGATAGAGAAACCTGGCCGACCTGAGACATTCTAACAGGAGAGACTCCTGGCTGACAATAAGTTTTCTAAACATAGAGATTCCAGGCCTACCCCAGGCATTCTAATGACAGAGACACCTCTGTGATTTTAGGCATTCTAAGGATAGAGACATCTGGCCAATACAAGACAATGTAACAGGAAATATTTCTGGTCAACTTCAGGCATTCTAATGAGAGACTCCTGGCTGACCTCATGCATTCTAATGTTAGGGACACCGGTTGGACCTCAGGAAATCTAAGGATAGAGACTCCTGGACGACCCCAGGCATTCTAATGATAGATTCACCTGTGTGACCACAGTCAGTCTAAGGATAGAGACAGCTGGCCATAAACAGGCATTCTGACGGGAAAGACTTCTAACCAACAGCAGTCATTCCAATTATAGACACTACTGGCCTACCCCAGGCATTCTAATGAGAGAGACACCTGTGCAACATCAGGCATTCTAAAGATAGAGACACCGGCCCTGCCATAGGTTCTCTAATGGGAGATATTCCTGACTCAACCCAGACATTCTAATGAGAAAGACTCCAAGATGAACCTAGGAATTCTAATAATAAAGTCTCCTTGATGACCAAAGGCATTCTAATGGTATTAGAATGATAGAGACATTTTGGCGACCTCAGTCATTCTAAGGATGGAGACACCTGGACCAAATAAAGTATTCTAATGGGAGAGACTCCTGGTCAATCCCAGGCATTCTAATGATAGAGACACTGGGCGACCTCAGGCATTCTAAATCTAGAAACACCTGTCTGACCCCAGGCATTCTAACGAAAGAGACTCCTGGCCAAAAGAAGGCTTTCTAATGATAGAGATCTATGTGTGACCAAAGGTGTTTTAAGGATCTAGACACCTGACTGACCCCAGGCATTCTAACATGGGAGACTCCTGGTTGACCCAAGGCATTCTAATGAGAGAGACTCCTGGCCAACACCAAGCATTCTAATAATGGAGACACCTGGGGTCCTGACCATTCTAACTATAGAGACACCTGGCTAACCACAGGTTTTCTTTTTTTTTATTATTGTATTTTAAGTTCTAGGGTACATGTGCACACCATGCCATTTTGCTACATATGTATACATGTGCCATGTTGGTGTACTGCACCCATTAATTCATCATTTACATTAGGTATATCTCCTAATGCTCTGCCTCCCCCCAACCCCCACCCCATGATAGGTCTAGGTGTGTGATGTTCCCCTTCCTGTGTCCAAGTGATTTCATTGTTCAAATCCCACCTATGAGTGAGAACATGCGGTGTTTGGATTTTTGTACTTGCAATAGTTTGTTGACAATGATGGTTTCCAGCATCATCCATGTCCCTACAGAGAACATGAACTCATCCTTTTTTACAGATGCATAGTATTCCATGGTGTATGTGTGCCACATTTCCTTAATCCAGTCTATCATTGATGGACATTTGGGTTGGTTCCAAGTCTTTGCTACTGTGAATAGTGTCGCAATAAACAGACATGTGCGTGTGTCTTTATAGTAGCATGCTTTATAATCCTTTATAGTAGCATGATTTATACGCAGTAATGGAATGGCTGGGTCAAATGGTGTTTCTAGTTCTAGATCCTTAAGGAATCGCCATACTGTCCTCCACAATGGTTGAACTATATTACAGTCCCACCTACAGTGTAAAAGTGTTCCTATATCTCCACATCCTCTCCAGCACCTGGTGTTTCCTGACTATTTAATGATTGCTATTCTAACTGGTGTGAGATGGTATCTCATTGTGGTATGATTTGCATTTCTCTGATGGTCAGTGATGATGAGCATTTTTCATGTGTCTGTTGGCTGCATAAATGTCTTCTTTTGAGCAGTGTCTGTTCATATCCTTTGCCCACTTTTCAATGGGGTTGTTTATTATTTTTTTTATTTTTTATTTTTTTGGTAAATTCATCTGAGTTCTTTATAGATTCTGGATACTAGCCCTTTGTCAGAAGAGTAGATTGCAAAAGTTTTCACCCATTCTCTAGGTTGTCTGTTCACTCTGATGGTAGCTTCTTTTGCTGTTCAGAAGCTCCTTAATTTAACTGGATCCCATTTGTCAATTTTGGCTTTTGTTGCCATTGCTTTTGATGTTTTAGACATGAAGTCCTTGCCCATGCTTATGTCCTGAGTGGTATTACCTAGCTTTTCTTCTAGGGTTTTTGCAGTTTTAGGTCTAACATTTAAGTCTCTAATCCATCTTGAATTAATTTTTCTATAAGGTGTAAGGATGGGAACCAGTTTCAGCTTTCTACTTATGGCTAGCCAATTTTCCCAGCACCATTTATTAAATAGGGAATCCTTCCCCCATTTCTTGCTTTTGTCAGGTTTGTCAAAGATCAGATGGTTGTAGATGTGTGGTATTATTTCTGAGGGCTCTGTTCTGTTCCATTTGTCTATATCTCTGTTTTGGTACCAGTACCATACTGTTTTGGTTACTGTAGCCTTGTAGTATAGTTTGAAGTCAGGTAACATGATGCCTCGAGTTTTGTTCTCTTGGCTTAGCATTGTCTTGGCAATGCGGGCTCTTTTTTGGTTCCATATGAACTTTAAAGTAGTTGATTCCAATTCTGTGAAGAAATTCATTGGTAGCTTGGTGGGGATGGCATTGAATCTATAAATCACCTTGGGCAGTATGGCCATTTTCACGATATTGATTCTTCCTATCCATGAGCATGGTATGTTCTTCCATTTGTTTGTGTCCCCTTTTATTTAGTTGAGCAATGGTTTATAGTTCTTCTTGAGGAGATCCTTCACATATCTTGTAAGTTGGATTCTTAGGTATTTTATTCTCTTTGAAGCAATTGTGAATTGGAGTTCACTAATGATTTGGCTCTCTGTTTGTCTGCTATTGGTGTAGAGGAATGTTTGTAATTTTTGCATATTGGCTTTGTATCCTAAGATTTTGATGAAGTTGCTTATTAGCTTAAGGAGAGTTTGGGCTGAGATGATGGGGTTTTCTAAATATACAATCATGTCATCTGCAAACAGGGACCATTTGACTTCCTCTTTTCCTAATTGAATATGGTTTATTTCTCTCTCCTGCCTGATTGCCCTAGCCAGAACTTCCAACACCATGGTGACTAGGAGTGGTGAGAGAGGGCATCCCTGTCTTGTGCCACTTTCCAAAGGGAATGCTTCCAATTTTTGCCCATTCGGTATAATATTGGCTGTGGGTTTGTCATAAATAGCTCTTATTATTTTGAGAAACGTCCCATCAATACCTAATGCATTGAGTATTTTTAGCATGACGGGCTCTTGAATTTTGTCAAAGGCCTTTTCTGCATCTATTGAAATAATCATGTGGTTTTTGGCTTTGGTTTTGTTTATATGCTGGATTACATTTATTGATTTTCGTATGTTGAATCAGCCTTGCAACCCAGGGATGAAGCCCACTTGATCATGGTGGATAAGCTTTTTGATGTGCTGCTGGATCCAGTTTGCCAGTATTTTATTGAGGATTTTTGCATCGATGTTCATCAGGTATATTGCTCTAAAAGTTGCTTTTTTTATTGTATCTCTGTCAGGCTTTGGTAACAGGATGATGTTGGCCTCGCAAAATGAGTCAGGAAGGATTCCCTCTTTCTCTCTTGATCGGAATAGTTTCAGAAGGAATGGTATCAGCTCCTCCTTCTACCTCTGATAGAATTCAGCTGTGAATCCTTCTGGTCCTGGACTTTTTTTGGTTGGTAGGCTATTAATTATTGCCTCAATTTCAGAGCCTGCTGTTGGTCTATTCAGAGATTCAACTTCTTCCTGGTTTAGTCTTGGGAGAGTGTAAGTGTCCAGGAAATTATCCATTTCTTATAGGTTTTCCAGTTTACTTGCATCGAGGTGTTTATAGTATTCTCTGATGATAGTTTGTATTTCTGTGGGGTCGGTGGTGATATCCCCTTTAACATTTTTTATGGCGTCTATTTGATTCTTCTTTTTTTCTTCTTTATTAGTCTTGCTAGCGGTCTATCAATTTTGTTGATCTTTTCAGAAAACCAGCTCCTAGATTCATTGATTTTTTGGAGGTTTTTTGTGTCTCTATCTCCTTCAGTTCTTCTCTGATCTTAGTTATTTCTTGCCTTCTGCTAGCTTTCGAATGGGTTTGCTCTTGCTTCTCTAGTTCTTTTAATTGTGATGTTAGAGTGTCAATTTTAGATATTTCCTGCTTTCTTTTGTGGTCATTAATTGCTACAAATTTCCCTCTACGCACTGCTTTAAATGTGTCCCAGAGATTCTCGTATGTTGTGTCTTGGTTCTCATTGGTTTCAAAGAACATCTTTATTTCTGCCTTCATTTTGTTATGTACCCAGTAGTCATTCAGGAGCAGGTTGTTCAGTTTCCATGTAATTGAGCGGTTTTGATTGAGTTTCCTAGTCCTGAGTTCTAGTTTGATTGCACTGTGGTCTGAGGGACAGTTTGTTATAATTTCTGTTCTTTTACATTTGCTGAGGAGTGCTTTACTTCCAACTATGTGGTCAATTGGAATAAGTGCGGTGTTGTGCTGAGACGAATGTATATTCTGTTGATTTGGGGTGGAGAGTTCTGTAGATGTCTATTAGGTCCACTTAGTGCCGAGTTGAGTTCAATTCCTGGATATCCTTGTTAACTTTCTGTCTCGTTGATCTGTCTAAAGTTGACGGTGGGGTGTTAAAGTCTTCCATTATTATTGTATGGGAGTCTAAGTCTCTTTGTTAGTCTCTAAGGACATGCTTTATGAATCTAGGTGCTCCTGTATTGGGTGCATATATATTTAGGAGAGTTAGCTCTTCTTGTTGAATTGATCCCTTTACCATTTTGTAATAGCTTTCTTTGTCTCTTTTGATGGTTTAAAGTCTGTTTAGTCAGAGACTAGGATTGCAACTGCTGCCTTTTCTTGTTTTCCATTTGCTTGGTAGATCTTCCTCCATCCCTTATTTTGAGCCTATGTGTGTCTCTGCACATTAGATGGGTCTCCTGAATATAGCAAACTGATAGGTCTTAACTCTTTATCCAATTTTCCAGTCTGTGTCTTTTAATTGGAGCATTTATCCCATTTACATTTAAGGATATTATTGTTATGTGTGAACTTGTTCCTGTCATTATGATGTTAGCTCGTTATTTTGCTCATTAGTTGATGCAGTTTCTTCCTTCCATTGATGGTCTTTACAATTTGGCACGTTTTTGCAATGGCTGGTATTGGTTGTTCCTTTCCATGTTTAGTGGTCTTCCTTCGGGAGCTCTTGTAGGGCAGGCCTGGTGGTTATAAAATCTCTCAGCATTTGCTTGTCTTTAAAGGATTTTATTTCTCCTTCACTTGTGAAACTTAGTTTGGCTGGATATGAAATTCTGGGTTGAAAATTATTTTCTTTTAGAACTTTGAATATTGGCACCCACTTTCTTCTGGCTTGGAGAGTTTCTGCCAAGAGATCCACTGTTAGTCTGATGGGCTTCCGATTGTGGGTAACCCTACCTTTCTCTGTGGCTGCCCTTAACTTTTTTCCTTCATTTCAACTTTGGTGAATCTGACAATTATGTGTCTTAGAGTTGCTCTTCTCGAGGAGTATCTTTGTGGCATTCTCTGTATTTCCTGAATTTGAATGTTGGCCTGCCTTGCTAGGTTGGGGAAATTCTCCTGGATAATATCCTGCAGAGTGTTTTCCAACTTGGTTCCATTCTCCCCATCACTTTCAGGTACACCCATGAAACATAGATTTGGTGTTTTCACACAGTCCCATATTTCTTGGAGACTTTGCTCATTTCCTTTTACTCTTTTTTTTCTCTAAACTTCTCTTCTTGCTTCATTTTATTCATTTGATTTTCAATCACTGATACCCTTTCTTCCAGTTGATCAAATCGGCTACTGAAGCTTGTGCATTCATCACGTATTTCTCGTGCCATGATTTTTAGCTCCATCAGGTCATTTAAGTACTTCTCTACACAGGTTATTCTAGTTAGCTATTCATCTAATCTTTTTTCAATGCTTTTAGCTTCTTTGCGATGGGTTCGAACTTCCTCCTTTACCTCGGAGAAGTATGATCTTCTGAAGCCTTCTTCTCTCAGCTCATCAAAGTCATTCTTTGTCCAGCTTTGTTTCACTGTTGGCACGGAGCTGTGTTCCTTTGGACTGGGAGAGGCTCACCTCCTTCAGCTGCAGTGGGCTCCACCCAGTTTGAGTTTCCTGGCAGCTTTGTTTACCTACTCAAGCCTCAGAAATTGCAGGCGCCCCTCCCCCAGCCTCACTACCACCTTGCAGTTCGATCTCAGACTGCTGTGCTAGCAATGCATGAGGCTCCGTGGGCATAGAACCCTCCAAGCCAGGTGCAGGATATAATCTCCTGGTGTGCCATTTGCCAAGACTGTTGGAAAAGCACAGTATTTGGGTGAGAGTTACCCAATTTTCCAGGTGCCATCTGTCACAACTTTCCTTGGCTAGGAAAGGGAATTCCCAGACCTCTTACACTTCCTGGGTGAGGCGATGCCTCGCCCTGCTTCATCTCATGCTCAGTGGGCTGCACCCTCTGTCCTACACCCACCGTCTGACAAGTCCCAGTGAGATGAACCTGGTACTTCAGTTGGAAATGCAGAAATCACCTGTCTTCTGCATTGCTCACTCTGGGAGCTGTAGACTGGAGCTGTTCCTATTTGACCTTTTTGGAACTGCCGGCTAACCCCAGATATTCTAATAGGAGAGGCTC
The DNA here is from genome assembly GCF_024542745.1 of Macaca thibetana thibetana. Taxonomy (NCBI): domain Eukaryota; kingdom Metazoa; phylum Chordata; class Mammalia; order Primates; family Cercopithecidae; genus Macaca; species Macaca thibetana. The sequence continues at coordinate 57,631,229 of NC_065598.1, forward strand.
TTGGCTGACCCCAGGTATTCTAATAATAAAGACTCCTAGCCTAGCCCAGGCATTCTAATGATAAAGACACCTGTGCGACCTCAGGCATTTTTAGAATCAAAATGGCTGACCTCAGACATTTTAACCAGAGAGACTCCAGGCCAACCTCAAGCATACTAATTATATAGACTGCTGGCCTATATCAGGCATCCTAATGATAGACACCTGTGAGACCTCAGTCATTCTAATGATAGTGTCACCTGGCCGTCCCCAGGCACTATAACGGGAGAGACTCCTCGCTGAATCCAGGCATTTTGATGATAAGGCTCCTGGCTGACCCAAGGCATTCTAATGCTAAAGACACCTGGTCGACCCCAGGCATTGTAACAGAAGAGACTCCTGGCCAACCCCAAGAATTTTAATGGGAAATATTTTTGGTTTACCTATGACATTCTAAAGAGAGAGATTCCTGGCCATCCTAAGGCATTCTAACAAAAAAAGACTCCTGGTTGGCCACAGGCATTCTAATGAGAGAGACTCCTGGCAGTCCCAAAGCATTCTAATGATAGACACCTGGGGGAACTAAAGTATTCTAAGGATAGAGACACCTGGCCAAATCCAGGCATTCTAGCATTCTAAGAATGGAGACACCTGACATACCCCAGGCATTCTAATGATAGAGACACCTGTGTGAACTCAGTCATTCTAAAAATAGAGACATCTGGTTAACCCCAGGCATTCTAATGGGAGAGACTCCTGGCCAACTTTAAGCATTCTAATGATAGAGACTCCTGGCCAAACCCAGGCATTCTAATGATAGAAACAAATGGGTGACCTTAGGAGATCTAAGTATATAGACACCTAGTCCACCCCAAGCATTCTGACAAGAGAAACTTCTGGCAAACTCAAAGCATTCTAACAGGGACACTTCTGGATGACCCCAGGTATTCAAAGGAGAGAGACACCTGGCCAACACCGATAATTTTAATGTGAGGGACTCCTGGCAAACCCCAGGCATTCTAACAGGATAGATACCTGGTCGACCCCAGGCTTTCTAATGAGACAGAGTCCTGGCCTCCCCTAGGCATTTTAATAATAGAGACATCTGTGTGATCTAAGGTATTTGAAGGCTAGAGACAGTTTACCAACCCCAGACATTCTAACGAAGAGACTCTTGGTAAACCCCGAGCATTCTAATGAGGGAGACTCCTTGCCAACCCAAGGCATTCTAATGTTAGAGACACCTGGGGGACCTAAAGCATTCTAAAGATAAAGACACCTGGCTGACCCCAGGTGTTCAGGCAGGAATGACTCCTGGCAGATCTCAGGACTTCTAATGGGAGAAATCCATGGCCACACCAGGCATTCTAATGATAGAGACACCTAGGCAACATCAGGCATTCTAAAGATAGTGACACCTGGCTGACCCCAGCATTCTAATGGGAGAGACTACTTGCTGACCCCAGGCACGATAATGATTCGGGCTTATTGCATACCCCAGGCATTCTAATAATAGGGAAACCTGTGTGACCTAAGGCATTTTAAGGATAGAGACTCCTGAATGACTCCAGGCATTCTAACTGGAGAGACTCATAGCCAACTCCAGGCCTTCTAATAATACAGACTCCTGGCAGAACCCTGGCATTCTAATGATAGAGACACCTGGGGGACCTCACACATTCTAGGGATAAAGACGCCTGGACAACCCCAGGCTTTCTAGTGTGAGAGATTCCTGGCCTACCCAAGGAATTCTGATAGAGACTTCTGGCTGGCCCCAGGAATATTAATGACAGTGACACCCTGGCGACCTCAGGCATTCTAAGGATAGAGACAGCTGGCTGACCCCAGGCACTCTAATTGCAGAGCCTTTTGGAAGAACTCAGCCTTTTTAATGACGGAGATTCCTGTTTGACCCCAGGCACTCTAAAGATAGATTCACCTGTGCGACATCAGTCATTCTAAAAATAGAGACACCTGATCGACCTAAGGTAATCTCAAGAGAGAGACTCCTGGAAGACCCCAGGCATTCAAATTACAGAGATTCCTGGCAGACCCCAGGCATTCCAATAATAGAGACTACTGGGCTACCCTAGGCATTCTAATGATAGAAACACCTTTGCAATCTCAGGCATTCTGAAGATACAGACACCTGGCCAACCTTAGGCATTCTAATGAGAGAAACTCCTGGCTGACACAGGCATTCTAATGATAGAGATTCTTGGCCTACCTCAGGAATTCTAACAGGAGAGACTCATGTTCGACCCCAGGCATTCTAATGAGAGAGACTTCTGTCTGGTCCCAGGCATTCTAATGATAGAGACACCTGGGGGACCTCTGGCATTCTAAAGATAGACATTCGACTGATCCAGGGCATTATAAAGGGAGAGAACACTGACCAAACCCAGACATTCTAATGATAGAGACTCTTGGCTGAACCCAGGAATTCTAATGAAAGAGACACATAAGTGAGCTCAGGCAATCTAAGGATAGAGACCTTTGGCCCACCCAGGCTTTCCAAAGGGAGAGACTCCTCACTGACACCAGGCATTCTAATGAGAGAGACTCCAGGCCAACTCCAGGTATTCTAATGTTACAGGCTTCTGACCAATTCCAGTATTCTAATGATAGAAACCTGTGGGGCCTCAGTCATTCTAAAAATAGAGATACTTTGTTGACTCCATACATTGTAATGGGAGAAACTCCTGGCTGCCCCAGACGTTGTAATGATACAGACACCTGGGCAACCTCAGGCATTCTAAGGATAGTGATACCTGGTGGACCCCAGGAATTCTAGTGGAGAGACTACTGGAAAAACCCAGGTGTTCAAATGATAGAGACTCACGGCCTTCCACAGGCGTTCTAATAATAGAGACAGCTGTGGTATCTCAGGTATTCTAAGGATAGAGACACTTGGCGGACTCCAGGCATTTTAACGAGAGAGACTACTGGCTGAGCCCAAGCATTCTCCAGGCATTCTAACAGGAGATAGAGACTTCTGCCTTACCATAGACATTCTAATGAGTGAGACACATGTTGGACTTCTTTCTAAGGAAAGAGACAGCTGGCCGATCCAAGACATTCTAATGGGAGAGACTCCTGGGTGACGCCAGGCATTCTAATAGTGGAGACATCTGGGTGACCTCAGCCATTCTATGGATAGAGGCATCTGGCTGACCCCAGGCATTCTGACTGTAGAGAAACTCTGACTGAGCCCAGGCATGCTAATGATAGAGACTCCTGGCCTACCCCAGGCATTCTATTGATAGAGACACTTGTGCGACCTCAGGCATTCTAAAAATAGAGACACTTGGCCAACAAAAGGTATTTTTACAGAAGAGACTCCTGGTCGACCCCAAGCATTCTAACAGGAAGGACTCCTGGATGTACCCAGGTATTGTAATGATAGAGACTACTGGAAGACACCAGGCATTCTAATGATAGAGACACCTGGCCAACCCCAGGCATTCTAATGAGAGATACTCCTGGCTGACCTCAGGCATTCTAATAATAAAGACACCTGGGGGACATCAGACATTCTAAGGATAGAGACACCTAGCAAACCGTGGCATTCTAACGGGACAGATTTTCGGCCCATCCCAGGCATTCTAACAAGAGAGACTCCTGGCTGAGCCAAGGCATTCTAATGAGAGACTCTTGTCCGACTCCAGACATTCTAATGATAGACACAACCTTGCGATCTCAGGCAATCTAAGGATAGAGACACCTGGGCTACTCCAGATATCCTAACAAAAGAGAATCCCGGTCAACACCAGGCATTCTAATGATATAGACACTGGGGCGATCTACGGCATTCAAAAAATAAAGTCACCTGGCCGATTCCAGGCATTCTAGCGAGACAGCCTCCTGGTGGAACCCAGGCATTCTAATGGGAGGAACTCCTGACTGACCCCAAGCATTCTAATGATAGAAATACCTGTGCAACCTCAGTTATTTTAAAAATAAACACCTTACCGACCCCAGGAATTCCAACTGTGAAGACTTCTGTCCAACCTCAGACATTCTAATGATAGAGACTCCTCACTGAACCCAGACATTCTAATGATAGAAACATCTAGGGGACCTATGCAATCTAAGAATAGAGACACCTGGTGGATTCCATGTATTTTAACAGGAGAGACTTGTGGGCCACCCCAGGCCCTCTAATGATAATTCCCCAGGAATTGTAAAGATAAAGACACCTGGGCAACTTTAGGCATTTTAAGAAGAGAGACAACTGGACAATGCAGGCTTTCAAATGGGAGAGACTCCTGGCTAACTCCAGGCATTTCAACCAGCAGAGACTCCTGGCTGACCCCAGGCATTCTGATGAGGGAGACACTGTGTGACCTCAGGCATTCTAAAGATAGAGGCATCTGGCTGATCCCAGGCACTCTAACAGGAGAGACTCCTGACCAACCCCAGGAAGTAAAATAATAGGGAATTCTGGCCTACCACAGGCTCTCTAATGATAGAGACATCTGTGGGACCTCAAGTATTTTAAATATAGAGACACCTTGCTGACCCCAGGCGTTCTAACAAGAGAGACTCCTGGCTGACCCCAGGAATTCTAATGATAGAGACACCTGTGCAACCTCAGTCATTCTAAGGATAGAGACAACTGGCCAATCCCAGGAATGCTAATGGGAGAGACTCTTGTCCCACCCAAGGCATTCCAATGACAGAGACTCGTGGCCAAATGCAGACTTTTTAATGATAGAAACAACTGTGCAAACTCAGGCAATCTAAGGACAGAAGCACCTGGCCAACCCAGGCTTTCTTTTTTTTTTTCTTTTTCTTTTTTTTTTCCCAGTGTCTCACCCAGGCTAGAGTGCACTGGTGTGATCTCCACTCACTGCAAACTCTGCCTCCCAGGTTCAGGCGATTCACCTGATTTAGCCTCCCAAATAGCTAGGACTACAGGCATCCGCCATTGCACCCAGCTAATTTTTGTATTTTTAGTAGACACAGAGTTTCACCATGTTGGCCAGGCTGGTCCCAAACTCCTGACCTCATGATCCACCCGCCTCGGCCTCCCAAAGTGCTAGGATTACAGGTGTGAGCCACTATGCTCGGCCAGTCAACCCAGGCTTTCTAATGAGAGAGACTTCTGGACAAACCCAGGCATTCTTATGGTAGAGACTCCTGGCTGAAGTCAGGCATTCTAATGATAGAGACACCTGGATGACCTAAGGCAATCTAAGGTTATAGACACCTGATACACACCACACATTCTAATGAGAGAGACTTCTGGCTGACTTCAGGCATTCTAACAAAAGAGACTCCTGGCTGACCCCAGGCATTCTGAGGATGGAGACACTTGGGCAACCTCAGGCATTCTAAGGATGGAGACACCTGGCCGATGCCAGGCATTCTACTGGACAGACTGCTTGCTTATGCTAGGCATTCTAATGATTGAGATTCCTAATGTACCGAAGGTATACTAATGATTGATGACACCTGTGTGGCCCAAGGCATTTAAAAAAAAAAAAAATAGAGACACCTGGCCAGGTGCATTGGATCATGCCTGTAATTCCAGCACTTTGGGCGGCTGAGGCAGGCGGATTACGAGGTCAGGAGATCAAGACCATCCTGGCTAATATGGTGAATCCCCGTCTCTACTAAAAAATACAAAAAAATTAGCCAGGCTTGGTGGAGGACTCCTGTAGTCCCAGCTACTTGGGACGCTGAGGCAGAATAATGGCTGAACCTGGGAGGCAGAATTTGCAGTGAGCCGAGATCACACCACTGCACTCCAGCCTGGGCGACAGAGTCAGACTCCATCAAAAAAAAAAATGGAGACACCCGTTTGACTCAAAGCATTATAACGGTAGAGACTCCTGGCTGATTCCATGTATTCTAACAAGAAAAACTCCTGGTCGAGCCTAGGTCTTCTAATTATAGAGACTCCTGGCTGACCCCAGGCATGATAATGATAGAGACACCTGGGGAACCTCAGGCATTCTATGGATAAAGACATCTGGCTTACCCCAGGCATTCTAGCAGGAGAGACTACTGGCCGACCAAGGATATTCTAATGATAGAAACTCTGGGCTGGTCCCAGGCATACTAATAATAGAGACACCTTGGAGACTCCAGGAATTCTAAAAATAGGGACACCTGGCTGACCCCAGGCATTCTAAAGGGAGAGACCTCTGGCGGAACTCAGGCATTTTAATGATAGATACTCCTGGCTAAACTTGAGCATTTTAATGATAGGTTGACCTGTGCAACCTCAGTCATTCTAAGGATAGAGACACCTGGCCAACCCCTGACTTTCTAATGAGAGAGACTTCTGGCCGATCCCAGGCATTCCAATGATAAGAGACTCCTGGTCTACCCTAGGCACTCTAATGATAGAGACACCTGTGCAGCCTCTGGCATTCTAAGGATAGAGACACCTGGCCAACCCCAGACATTTTAATGGTAGAGACCTCTGGCTGACCCCATGCAGTCTAATGATAAAGATTCCTGGCTGACTTCAGACATTCTAATGGGAGAGACTCATGTTCGACGCCAGGCATTTTAATGGGAGAGACCCCTGTCCAACCCAAGGGATTCTAATAATAGGGACTCCCGGCTGAACCCAAAATTTCTAATGATAGTGAAACCTGAGTGACCCCAGGCAATCTAAGGATAGAGATTCCTGGCCTGAGGCATTCTAAAGATAGACACCTGTGTGACCTCAGTCATTCTAATAATAGAGAAACCTGGCCGACTCCATGCATTCTAATGGGAGAGACTCCTGGCTGCCCCAGACATTCTAATGATACACAAAGCTGGGCGACCTCAGGCATTCTAACAATAGTGACACCTGGCAGACTCCACGAGTTCTAGTGTAGAGAATCCTGGATGAACCCAGGTGGTGAGAGTGACTCAGACATTCTAATGGAAGAGACTGCTGGCCATCTTCAGACATTTTACTGATACAGACTCCTGGGTGATCGCAGGCACTCTGAGGATAGAGACACATGGCCAACCCCAGGCTTTCTAACAGAAGAGATTCTTGGCTGACCACAGACATTTTAATGATAGAAACTCCTGGCTGAACATTGGCCTTCTAATGATAGAGACACCTGGGCGACCTCAGGCATGATAGTGACCCCTGGCTGACCCCAGGCATTCAGATAATAGGGACAATTATTTGTCCTCAGTCATTCTAAGGATAGAGACAGCTGGACGACCACAGGAATTCTAATGAGACAGACTCCTGGCCGACCCCAGGAATTCTAATGATGGAGACTCTTGGCCTACCTCAGGCATTCTAATGATAGAGACACCCGTGTGATCTCATTCATTCTAAGGATACAGATACCTTGCCAACCCAAGGCATTCTAATGAGAGAGACTCCTGGTTGACCCCAGGTATTCTGACAGGAAACTCTTGACCAAATTTTAGCGTTCTAATGATAAATACTCCTGGATGACCTCAGGCATTCTAATGATAGAGAAATGTGGGCGACTGCAGGCATTCTAAGGTTAGAGACACCTGGAAGACCACAGGATTTCTAATGAGATAAATGTGATAAAATGAAATTTCAGGATAAGGATAGAGACTCCTGGCTGACCTCAGGCATTCTAATGTTAGAAACACCTGTGTTACTTCAGGCATTCTAAGGATAGGGACACTTTCTTGAACTCATGGAATCTAACAGGAGAGACTGTTGGCCAAACCTAGGCATTCTAAGAGGAGAGACTTCTGGCCAACCACAGGCATTCTACTGATAGTGACTCCTGGCCAATCCCAGGCATTCTAATGATAGAGAAACATAAAAGACCTAAGCCTTTATAAGAATAAAGACACCTCGCTGAGACCAGGCATTCCAACAGCAGTGTCTCCTGGCCTACCCCAGGCATTCAAATGATAGAGACTGCTGGCCAACTACAAGCATTCTAATGATAGAAACACCTGGGAAACATTAGGCATTCTAAGATTGATAAAAACACCTGGTCGATCCTAGGTATTCTAACAGGAGAGACACCTGGCCAACCACAGGCATTCTAACTGGAGAAGCTGCTGGATGACCCCAGTCGTTCTAATAATAGAAACACCTGGACGACCTTAGGCATTCTATGCATAGAAACACCTGGCCAATCCCAGGCATTCTAATGTGACAGACACCTACAAACACCAGGTATTCTAATGATAGACTCCTGATCGACCTCAGGCATTCTAAGGATAGAGACACCTGTGCAACCTTAGTCATTCTAAAAATAGAGATGCCTTGCCGACCCCAGGCATTCTAACAGGAGAGACTTCTGGCCTACCTTATGCATTCTAATGATAGAGACACCTTTGCGACTCCAGGCATTGAAGAATAGAGACACCAGAGGGACTTCAGGCATTCAAACTGAATCAATTTCTGGCCTAACTCAAGCATTTTAAAGGGAGAGACCCCTGGCCAAATCTAGGCATTCTAACAATAGAGACTCCTGGATGACCCCAGGCATTCTAATGATGCAGACACCTGGATGATCTCATTCTAAGGTTAGAGGCATCTGGCCACCCAGTCATTCTAATGGGAGATACCCCTGGCCAATCCCAGGCATTCTAATGATAGAGATGCCTGACAACATCAGGCATTCTAAAAATAGAGACACCTGGCTGACAACAGGCATTCTAATGGTAGAGGATACTGGCTGACCCCAGGCATTCTAATAATAGAGACACCTTTGTGACCTCTGGTTTTCTGAGGATAGAGACTCCTAGCCCACCCAAGGCATTCTACTGAAAGAGACTGCTGGCCGACCTCAGGCATTCTAATGATAGAAACACTTCCTAGACATCAGGCATTCTAAGAATAGAGACACCTGGGCAACCCTAGGCAATCCAACCTTAGAGACACCTGGCTGACCCCAGGCATTCTAATAATAGAGACTTATGGCTGACCACAGGCATTCTAATGAGAGAGAAACCTGGGCAATCTCAGGCATTTTAAGAATATAGACACCTGGCTGACCCCAGGCATTGTAACGAAAGAGACTCTTGGCAGATACAAGGCACTCTAATGACAGAGACTCCAGGCTGACCCCAGACATGATAATGATAGAGACTCCTGGCCTATCCCAGGCATTCTAATAATAGACAACTTTCAGACCTCAGTCATTCTAAGGATACAGACACCGTGCCAACCCCAGGCATTCTATGGGAAAGACTTCTGCCTGAACCCAGGCATTCTAATGATAGAGAATCCTGGCCATCTCCAGACATTCTAATGATAGAGGCACCTGGGAGAACTCAGGCATTCTAAGTATAGAGAAATCAGGCTGAATTCAGGCTTTCCAATGAGAGAGATAACAGGCTGATGAAAAACATTCTAATGATAGAGACTCTTGGCTGACCCTAGGCATTCTAATAATAGATACTCTCGACTGAATCCCTGCATTGTAATGATAGAGACATCGGGGGAACTCAGTCATTCTACCCATAAAGACACCTGGCAAACCCCAGCCATTCTAACAAGAGAGATTCCTGGCTGACCCCAGGCATTCTAAGTATAGGGACTTATGGCTGACTCCAGGCATTTTAATTCTAGAGACACCTAGGTGACCCCAGGCATTCTAAGGATAAAAAATAACTGGGCGACCCCACACATTCTAACCAGAGACAGTCTTTGATGGACCCAGCCTTTCTAATGATAGAGACTCCAGGCCTATGCCAGGCTTTCTAATGATAGAAACATTTTTGTAGCCTCAGGCATTCTAAGAATAGGGACACCTGGCTGACCACAGGCATTCTAAAGGTAGAGACTCCTGGCCGACCCCAGGGATTCTAACCAGAGACACTCCTCATCAGCCGTATGCATTCTAATAATAGAGACTCCTGGCCCAGCCCAGGCATGCTAATGATAGAGACTCCTGGCATACCACAGGCATTCTAATGATTGAGGCTTCTGGCTGACCACAGGCATTCGAATGTTAGAGACACCTAGGGGACCACAGGCAGTCTAAGGTGAGAGACTATTGGCCAAGTCCAGGAATTCTAATAGGAGAGACTCCTGGCTGAACCCAGGCATTCTAATGACAGAGACTACTGGCCAACCTCAGTCATTTTAGTAATAGAGATACCTGGAGGGACCTCAGACATTCTATGGACTGAGACAGTTGACTGAGGCCAGGCATTCTAATGGTACGGACTTTTGACCACTCCCAGACATTCTAATAATAGAGACTACTGTCCCATCCTAGGGATTCTAATAACAGAGATGCCAGGGCGACATCAGTCATTCTAAGGATAGAGACATGTGGCCGACACCAGGCAGTCTAACAAGAGAGACATGTGGCCCACCCATGGCATACTACTGGGAAAGACTTTTATGTGACTCCAGGCATTCTAATGATAGAGACTCCTGGCTGACCCCAGGCGTTCTAACAATAGAGACATCTGGGTGACCTCAGGCATTCTAAGGATAGACAACTCGCAGACCACACCCATTTTAATGAGACAGACTCCTGACCAACCACGGGAATTCTAATGATACAGACATCTGTGCGACCTCAGGCATTCTAAGAATGAAGACACTTAGACAACCCAAGGCATTCTAATGAATGAGACTCCTGGTCGACTCCAGACTATTTAATGATAGTGACTCCTGTATGACCTCAGGCATTCTAATAATAGAGAAACCTGGCAGACCCAAGCCATTCTAATGGGAGAGTCTCCTGGCCAACCCCAGGCATTCTAACAGGAGAGACTTTTGGCATTCTAAAGATAAAGACTCCTGGCCTACCCAATACATTCTAACAGGAGAGACTCCTGGCCAAACCCAGGCATTCTAACCAGAGAGACTTCTGGTTGATCCCAGGCATTGTAATGATAGAGACTCCTGGCCTAGCCCAGGCATTCTAATGATAGACACTCCTAGCATATTATAGACATTTTAATGATTGAAACTCCTAGCTTACCTCTGGCATTCTAATGATAGAGACACCTGTGGGATTTCTGGCATCCCAGGATAGAGACTTATGGCTGACTCCAGGAATTATAAATAGAGAGACTCTTGTCCAAACACAGGCATTCTAATGATAGAGACTTCTGGACAACCCTAGACACTCTAATGACAGAGATACCTGGGGAACCTCAGGACGAGCCAAGGAATTCTAATGGGATAGACTCCTGGATGAACCCAGGCATCCTAATAATAGAGACTCCTGGCCAAGCCCAGGCATTCTGATGATAGAGTCTGCTGGTTGATCTCAGGCATTTTACATCTCGGTGACATCAGGCATTCTAAAGATAGAGACACCTGTCTGATACCAGGCATTTTAATGGGAGACACTTCAAACCTACCTCAAGCATGCTAATGGGAGAAAACATGGCCAACCCCAGTATTCTAATGATAGAGACAGCTGGGACACATCAGGCATTCTAAGCACAGACGCACTTGGCCTACCCCAAGTATTCTAATGGGAGAGACTACTGGCCCACCCCAAGTATTCTAATGATAGAGATTCCTGGCCTACCCCACGCATTGTAATGATAAAGACACCTGTGCAACTTCAGGCATTTTAAAGATGAAGACTCCTGGCCTACTCCGGGAATTCTATTGATAGAGACACCTGGGTGACATAAGAAATTCTTAGGATAGAATTACCTGGCTGGTCCCAGGCATTCTAACATGAGAGACTCTTAGCCAACCCATTGCATTCTAATGCTAGAGTCTCCTGCCCTACCCCAGGCATTCTAATGATAGAGGCACCTGTGGACCTCAGAGTTTCTAAGGATAGAGACACCTGGCCAACCCAAGGCATTCTAAGAGGAGAGAATCCAGGCCAACCCCAGACATTTTAATGGTAAAGAATTGTGGCTTACCCAAGGCATTATAATGATAGAGACACCTGTGCAACCTCAGGCATTTTAAGGATAGAGACAACTGGCTGACCCCAGCCCATCTAATGGGAGAGAGTCCTTGCAGACACCAGGCATTCTAATGGGAGACATCACTGGCCAAGTTCATGCATTGTAATGATAGAGACACCTAGTGCCCTGAGGCATTCTAAAGATAGACATCACAGGCCAACCTTATGCACTCTGACTGTAGAGACTCCTGACTGACCCCAGGCATTCTAACGGGAGAGCTCCTGGCCAACCCTAGGCATCCTAATGATAAAATTACTGGCTGACCCCAGGCATTCTAATGATAGAGACACCTGTGGGAGCTCAGGGATTCCAAAGATGGAAACACATGGCCGCCCCAGGTATTCTAACGAAAAAGGCTCCTGGCTGACCCCAGGCAATTTAATTATATGGACACCTGTGTGACCTTAGGCATTCTAAGGATAGAGAAACCTGGCCAATCCAAGCCATTTTAACGGGAAAGACTCCTGGCCAAGTCTAGGAATTCCAATGATAGAGACTCCGAAACTAACAGAGGCATTCTATAGATAGAGACACTTGTGTGACCTCAGTCATTCTAAAAATAGAAACACCTGCCCCACTCTAGGCATTGTAGTGATAGACTCCTAGCCTAACACAGGCATTTGAATGATAGAGAAACCTGTGCTTCCTCAGTCATTCAAAGGATAGACCTGGCAGACCCCAAGCATTCTCATAAGAGAGACTTCTGGCCGACCACAGGCATTCTAATAATAGAGACTCCTGGCTGATCAAAGGCATTCTAATGATAAAGACACCTGGGTGACATCAGACATTCTAAGGGTACAGTCACCTGACTGAACCCAGGCTTTCTAAGGGGAGAGACTCCTGCCCAACCCTAGTCGTTTTTAACAAGAGAGACTTCTTGGTGACCCCACCATTCTAATAAAAATGACACCTGGCCAATTCCATGAATACTAACAGGATAGACTTCTGACTGTCCCTAGACATTCTAACGGGAGAGACTTTTTGATGACACCAGACATTCTGATAATAAAGAAACCTGGGTGACCTAAGGCATTCTGAAAAAGAGACACCTGGCCAACCCAAGACATTCTCAGGGGAGAGAATCCTGGTATACCTAGGCTTTTTAATGATAGAGACTCCAGAACTATCCCAGGCATTCTAATCATAGAGACACTGGTGTGACCTCAGGCATTCTAAATATAGAGACACCTGGCCAATCCCAGACATTGTAATGGGAGAGACTCCTAGCCGCCCCCAGGCATTCTCATAATAGAGAAACCTGGCGGACATCAGAGAATAAAAGGATAGAGATGCCTGGCTGGTACCAAGCATTCCAACAGAAAAGATTCCTGGCCGACCCTAGTCATTCTAATGATAGAGACACCTGGTTGACCCCAGGCATTCTAATGATAGAGACAGCTTAACAAACTCAGGCATTCTAAGGATAGAGATGCCTAGCCAATTCCAGGCATTCTAACAAAAGAGACTATTTGCTGAGCCCAGGCATTCCAATAACAGAGGGTCCTGGACTATCCCAGGCACTTTAATGACGAAGACATCTTTGCAACCTCAGGCATTCTAAAGAGAGTGCCACCTGGCTGACCCAAAGCATTCTAGTGGGAAAGACTCCTGGCCCACCACAGGCATTTTAATGAGAGAGACTAATGGCCTACCCCAGCCATTCTAATGTAGAGACACCTGGGCGACCCCTGTCATTTTAAGGATAAAGAAACTTAACTGAACCCAGGCATTCTAATGGGAGAGATTCCTGGCTGTTTCAAGGCTTTCTAATAACAGACTCCTGGCCTACCCCAGGCATTCTAATGATAGAGACAACTGGGCGACCACAGGCATTCTAAGGATAGAAACACCTGGCCAACCCCAGACATTCTACCGGGAGAGATTCATTGCCAATACCAGGCATTCTCGATACAGACACCTGTGCAGCCTCAGGTGTTCTAAGGATAGAGACACCTGGCCTACACAAGGCATTCTAATGGGAGAGACTCCTGGTCAAAGACAGACTTTTAAATTATAGAGACTCATGGCTGACTCCATGCACTTTAACGGTAAAAACACCTGGGCAACATCAGGCATTCTGAAAATAAAGACACCTAGGTGACCTTGGACGTTCTAATGAAAGAGACTCCAGGCCCACACCATACATTCTTATGATAGAGACTCCTGGCCAACCACAGTCATTCTAATAAAAAAGACACCTTGCTGAACTCAGGCATTCTAAGAATTGAGACACCTGGCCAACCCCCTTTATTCTAAGGGGAGAGACCATTGGCTGACCACAGACATTCTAATGGTTGAGACTCCTGGCCTACTTCAGGCATTCGAATGTTAGAGACACCTGTGTGACTTCAGGCATTCTAAGGATAGAGACTCCCGGCAACACACAGGCATTTTAAGGAGAAAGATTCCTGGCCTACCCCAAGCATTTTAATGGGAGAGACATCTCGCTGACCTCAGGCATTCTAATAATAGAGACACCTGGCCACCCAAAGGCATTATAATGGCAAAGACCCCTGGGCAACTTCAGGCATTCTCACAATAGAGATATCTGGCCTACCCCCGGCATTCTAATTATAGAGACTCCTGGCTGACCACAAGCATTCTAATGTTAGAGACACCTGTGTGACCTCTGGCATTTTTAAGGGTCAAGACAACTGGCTGACCCCAGGCTTTCTAACTGGAGAGACTCCTGGCCGACCCCAGGCATTCTAATAGGAGAGATGCCTGGCCAACCCCAGTCATTGTATTTATAGACACTACTGCCGACTCCAGGATTGTAATGATATAGGCAACTGGGCTACCCTAGTCAGTCTAATGGGAGAGACTCCTGGCCGACACCAGCCCTTTTAATGATAGAGGCACCTGGCTGTCCCCGGAAATCCTAATGATAGAGACACCTGGACAAACTCAACATTTTAAGGATATTAACACCTGGCTGACCCCAGGCATTATAAAGGTAGACATTCCTGGTGGAAACCAGGCATTCTAGTAATAGAGACTCCTCGCCTACACCAGGCATTCTAATAATAGAGACACCTGTGCTACAATAGGCATTTTTAAAGATAAAGACACCTGGCCTATCCCAGGCATTCTAGTAATAGAGACTACTGGCCATCCACAGGCAATCTAATGATAGAGACAACTGTGGGACCTCAGGCATTCTAAGGATAGAGACACCTGGCTGACTCCAGTCATTCTAAGTACAGAGACACATGGCCAAACACAGACATTCTAATGATAGAGACTCCTGGCATACCTCAGGCATTCTAATCATTGAGGTACCTGGGTGACCTCAGGTATTCTAAGGATAGAGACAAGTGGGCGACCACAGGCATTCTAAGGATAAAGGCTTCTAGCTGACCACAGGCATTCTAATAACAGAGGCACCTGGGCAACATCAGGCATTCTAAAGACAGAGATACCTGTGCTACCTCAGGCATTTTAAAAATAGAGACATCTGGCTGACCTTATACACTCCAACAGGAGAGACCTCTGCTCGACTCCAGTCATTTTAATGCTAAAGACTCTTGGTCTATGTCAGGCATTCTAATGTTAGAGACTCCTAGGCACCCTTAGGAATTCTAATGATAGAGACACCTGGCTGACCCCAGGCATTCTAACGGAGAGATTCCTGGCCAAGCCCACATATTCTAATCAGAGACTAGTAGATTACCTCTGGCATTCTAATGATATAGACACTTGTGCAAACTCAGGTGTTCTAAGAATACAGACCCCAGGCTGACCCCAGGCATTGTAACCAGAGAGAGTCCTGGTCCACCAAAAACATTCTAATAATAAAGACTAATGGGCTACTCCAGGCATTCTAATGTTAGAGACACCTGGGCCACCTCAGTCATTCTAAGGATAGAGACACATGGTCCACCACAGGAATTCTAACAGGAAAGATTTTGGTCAACCCCAGGTATTAAATGAGAGAAACCTCTGAGGATTCATGTCATTCTAATGATGGAGACTCCTGGCTAACCACAGTCATTCTAATGATAAAGACACTAGAGGAATATCAGCAATTCTAAGAATGAAGACATCTGGCTGACCCCAGGTTGACTAACAAGATAGACAGCTGGCCAACCCAAGGCATTCAAATGATAGAGATACCTGACCTACCCCAGGAATTCTAAACAGAAACTCCTTGTCAACCCCAGGCATTCCAATGATAATGACACCTGGGCAACCTCAGGCATTCTGAGGATAGAGACACCTGGCCCACCCAAGGCATTCTAAGGGAAGAGACCCCTGGCAGACCCCAGGCTTTTTAGGGATAGAGACTTTAGGCTTGCCACTGGCATTCTAATAATAGAGACACCTGTGCAACCTCAGGCATTGTCAGGATAGGGATACCTGGCTGACCCCATGTATTCTAACAGTAGACTCCTGGCCAAACCCAGGAATTATAAAGGGAGAGACCCTGGCTGTCACCAGGCATTCTGATGAGAAAGAATTCTGCCTGACCCTAGGCATTTTAATGGGAGAGACTCCTGGCAGAACCCAAGCATTCTAATATTAGAGACGTCAGCATTCTCCAGGCATTCTAATGATAGACAAATCTGGGAGACCTCAGACATTCTAAGGATAGAGACACTTGGATGACTGCAGACATTCTAATGGGGGAGACTTTTGGCCAACCTCAGGCATTCTAACAGGTGAGACTCCGGGTCACCCCGATTCATTGTAATGATAGAGACTTCTGTGTGACGTCAAGGATTCTAAGTGTATAGACTCTTGGCTGATCCCAGGCACTCTAATTATAGAGACTCCTGGCCCAGCACAGGCATTCTAATGATAGAGACTTTTTGCTAACCCCAGGCATTCTAATGATAGAGACAACTGGGTGACCTCAGGCACTCTAAGGATAGACACTTGGCAGACACCAAACATTCTAACGGGAGAGACTCCTGGTTGACCCCAGGACTTCTAATGATAGAGACTCCTGGCAGACTCTGGGAACTCTAATAATACAGACACCTGGGCAACCTCAGGCATTCTAAGAATAAAGACACCTGGCCAACCCCAGGAATTATTACGGGAGAGACTGCTGGATGAACACAGGCATTCTAATGATAGAGGCACCTAAATGATATCAGACCCTCTAAGGATAGAGGCACCTGGCTGAGACACCTGGCCAACCATAGGCATTCTAATGGAATAGTCTCCTCACCAACCCAAGGCATTCTAATGGGAAAGACACCTGGCCAACCCTAGGTATTCTAATGATAGAAACACTTGGCTAATCACAGGCATTCTAATGTTGGAGACACCTGGGCAACACCAAGCATTCTACGGGAGAGACTACTGGCCTACTCCTGGCACTCTAATGATAGAGACATCTTGGAGACCTCAGGCATTGTAAAAATAAAGACATCAGGATGAACCCAGGCATTCCAATGATTAAGAGACCTGGTACACATTAGTCATTCTTAGGAGAGAGACACCTGACTGACAACAGGCATTCTATGAGATGATTTTTGACAAACCCAAAACATTCTAGTGATAGAGACACCTGGGTGATATCAGGCATTGCATGAATAGAGACACACTGTTAAACCCAGAAATGCTATAGGAGGGACTCCTGTCTGACACAAGGTATTCTGATGATAAACACTCCTGGCCTACCCCAGGCATTTTAATGATAGTGACATCTGTGCAACCTTAGTCATTCTAAGGATAGAGACACCTGGCCAAACTCAGGCATTCTAAAAATAGAGACACCTGGTTGACCCCAGGCATTCTAATATGAGTGATTCCTTGTTCATCCAAGGCATTCTAATGATAGTGCCTTCTGGGCTACCCCAGGTGTTGTAATGAAAGAGTCATCTGTGGGATCTCAGTCATTCTAAGGACAGAGACAAATGGCTGACAACAGGCATTCTAAGGTGTGAGACTTCTGGCTTACCCCCGGAATTCTAATGATGGAAACTCCTGAACTACCACAGGCATTCTAATGATACAGACACTTGGGCTACCTGAGGCATTCTAAGGATAGAGACACCTGGCCGAAACCAAACATTCTAACGTGAGAAACACTTGGCCAACCACAGACATTCTGATGATAGAGACACCTGGGTGACTTCAAGCATTCTAAAGACAGAGACAACTGGAGGACCCAAGGCATTTTAATGGGAGAGACTCCTGAGTGATTCAAGTCTTTTGAATGATAGAGACTCCAGGCCTACCACAGGCATTCTAATGATAGAGACACCTCTGCGACCTCAGGCATTCTAAGGATAGAGACCCTTGGCTGACCCCAGGCATCTAACAGGAGAAACTCCTGGCTGATTTTAGCCATTCTTGTGGTAGAAACCCTGACTGATGGTAGACATTGTTATTGGAGAGATTTCTGGTCCACCCAGGCATTGTAATGTTAGAGACTCCTGGCCTACCCCAGGCAATCTAATGATAGAGAAACGTGGGTGACCTCAGGCATTCTAAGGATAGAGACTCCTGGAAAACGCAGGCATTCTAACAGGAAAGACTTGTGGCTGACTTCAGGCATTATAATAGGAGAGACTCTGGGCCCAACCAATTCATTCTAATGATAGAGACTCCTTGCTGACCCCAGGGATTCTAACTGGAGAGACCCTTGGCCAAACCCTGGCATTCTAATTATAGAAACTCCTGGCTCACCACAGGTTTTCTAATAATAGTGATTCCTAGTGGACTCTAGATATCCTAATAATAGAAACAACTGGATGACCTTGGACATTCTAAGGATAGAGACACCTGGCTCACCCCAAGCATTCTAAAAGGAGAGACTCCTAGTTGACACCAGGCATTCTAATGATAAAGACTCCTGGCCGAGTTTGTGCACTCGAATGATATAGACAATTGGGCGAACTCAGGCATTCTAATCTGGTGGACCCCAGGCATTCTATTGAAAGAGACTCCTGACTGACCCAAGACATTCTAACAAGAGTGACTCTTGACTGAAACCAGGCATTTGATAGAGACACCTGGGTGACATCTGGAGTTCTAAGGATAGAGACAACTGGTTGACCACAAGCATTCTAATGGGAGAGACTCCTGGCTGACCACACACATTTTACCAAGAGACTTCTGGCTGACCGGAGGCATTCTAATAATAGAGACTCCCAACCGAACCCAAGCATTCTAAAGATAGAGACACCTGTGCAACCTCAGGCATTGTAAGGATAGAGACACTTGGCCCACTCCAGGAATTCTAATGATAGAAACACCTAGGTGACCTCAGACTTCTAAGGATAGAGACACCTGGCCTACCACAGGCATTTTAACTGAAGAGACTCCTGGCCAAGTCCAATAATCCTAATGTAAGAGACTTTCGGCTTACCCCAGCCAGTCTAATAATAAAGACAGCTGTTAGACCTCAGGCATTCTAAGGATAAAGACTCCTGTCTGACCCCAGGCATTATAATGAAAGTGACTCCTGGCCAAACCCAGGCATGCTAATGATAGAGACATCTGGATGACTTCAGACATTGAAGAATGAAGACACCAGGCCAAACCCAGGTTTTCAAAGGGAAGAGACTCCTGACTGAACCCAGGCATTCTAAAGACAGAGACAGCTGGCTTACTCCAGGGATTCTAATGGGAGAGACTCCTGGCTGAAGAGAGACATTCTAAAGATAGAAGCTCCTCGCCTACCCCAGGCATTCTAATTTTAGTGACACATGTGAAATCTCACACATTCTAAAGATAGAAACACTTGTCCAAACCCAGGCATACTAATGGGACAGACTCCTGGACAACTCCAGGCATTCTAATGATAGAGAGCTTTGGTCGATCCCAGGCATTCTAATGATAGACACACTTGGGCGAACTAAAGAATTCTAAGATAGAGACATTAGGCCAACTTCAGGCATTCTAATGGGAGAGAATCCTGAGTGAACCCAGGCATTCTAATGATAGAGACACCTGGCATAACCCAAGCATTCTAATGATAAAGACACCAGTTCCACCTCAGGCATTCTAAGGATAGAGCCACCTTGCCAACCCCAAGCATTCTAACAGGAGAAACTTTTGGCTGACCCAAAACTTTCTAATGATAGAGTCTCTGGGCCAACCTCAGGCATTGTAATGATAGAGATTCCTGGATGACTGAAGGCATTCTTAGGATACAGACACCTGGCCAACCCCAGGCATTTTAATGGGAGAGAATCCTGGCTGACTGCAGGCATTCTAATGATAGACACTCCGGGCCAGCTCCAGGCATTTTAATGATAGAGACACCTCTGGGCGACCTTAGGCATTCTTAAGATAAGGACGCCTGGCTGACGCCGGCCATTTTAATGGGAAAGAATTTTGGTCAACCCCAGGCATTCTTATGATAGACAGGTGGGCAACCACAGGCATTCTAAAGATGGAGATACCTGGGAGACCTCAGACATTCTAAGGATAGAGACACCTGGCCTAACCTAGGCATTCCAACTGGAGATATTCCTGGCCGACCCTAGGCATTCTAACAAGAGAGTGTCCTGGCTGAACCCATTCATTCTAATGATGGAGACTTCTGGCTGACCCCAGACATTTTAATCATAAAGATAACTGGATGATCTCAGGCATTCTTAAAATTTAGACACCTGGCTGACTCCAGCCAGTCTAATGGGAGAGGCTCCTGGACGACCCCAGACATTCTAACAAGAGAGTGTCCTCACTGAACCCATTCATTCTAGTGATGGAGACTTATGGCTGACCCCAGGCATTTTAATCATAAAGATAACTGGATGATCTCAGGCATTCTTAAAATTTAGACACCTGGCTGACTCCAGCCAGTCTAATGTGAGAGGCTCCTGGATGACCCCAGGCTTTCTACTGATAGAGACTCCTGGCCTATACCAGACATTCTAATGATAGAGACACCTTTGTGACTTCAGTCATTTTAAGGTAGAGACACCTGACTGACCCATGGAATTCTAACGGGAGAGACTCATGGATGACCCATGACATTCTAATGTTAGATACTTCTGGCCAACTTAAGGTTTTCTAATGATAGAGAAACCTGGGTGACCTCAGGCATTCTAAGGATGGAGACACCTGGTCAACTCAAGGTATTCTAACAGGAGAGACTATTGGCCAACCACAGGGATTCTACTGATAGAGACTCCTGGCCAAACCCAGGCATTCTAATGATAGAGACACCTGGGGAACCTCAGGCACTGTAAGGGTGGAGAAATCTGGAGGGCCACAGACATTCTACTGAGAGAGAATTTTGGCCAACCTCAGGCATTCTGAAAATAGAAACACCTCGCTGAGCCCTGGCATTTCAACGGGAGAGACTCCTAGCCAACCCCAGGCATTCTAATGAGAGAGACTCCCGGCAACCACAGGCATTCTGCTGATAAAGATGCCTGTCCTACCTCAGGTATTTTAATGATAAAGACTACTGGTAGACCCCAGCAATTCGAATGTTAGAGACTCCTGGCCTATTTCAGGCTTCTAATGATAGAGACACCTGTGGGACCTCAGTCATTCTAAGAATATAGACACCTGACTGACCTCAGACATTCTAATGGGAAAGACTCCTGGCCGACCTCAGGCATTCTAATGATAGTCACTCCTGGAGGTCCTCCAGAATTATAATAATAGAGACACCTGCGTGACCTCAAGAATTTGAAATATAGAAATACCTTACCGACCCCAGGGATTCTAATGACAGAGACTCATTGTCAACCCCAGGCATTCTAATGATAGGGATTCATGACTCACTCCAGGCATTGTAGTGATAAAGACACCAGGACTACCCTCAGGCATTTTAATGATAGAGACACCTGGCCAACCCTAGGCATTCTAGAGGGAGAGATTCTTCACCGACCCCAGACATTCTAATGATAAAGACATTTGTGCCACTTACGGCATCCTAAGGGTAGGAACACCTGGACAACCCTAGGCATTCTAGTTGGAGAGACTCCTGGCCTACACCAGGCATTCCAGTGATAGAGACACTTGTGAGACCTCAAAAATTGTAAAGACAGAGATGACTGGCTGAACCCAGATATTCTAACAAAAGGGACTTTTGGCCCACACCAGGCATGGTAATAACAGAGACCCCTAGGCGACCCCAGACATTCTAATGATAGAGAAACCAGGGTGACCTCAGGCATTCTAAGGATAGAGATACTTTGCTGAACCCAGGCATTCAAACTGGAGAGACTCCTGGCTGAACCCAGGCATTCTAACTGAAAGGAATCCTGGCTGACGCTAGGCATTCTAATGATATAAACAAATGGGTGACTTCTGACATTTTAAGGTTAGAGACACCTGGCTGATTAAGAGATTCTAACAGGAAAGCCTCCTGGAGAATCATCGGCATTCTAAGGGCAGAGACTTTTGGCGAACCTCAGGCACTCTAATGATACAGACTCCTCTATGACCCCATGCATTCTAAAGATAAAGACACTTGTGTGACCTCATGCATTCTAAGGATAGAGATACTTGGCTGACTTCAAGCATTCTAACAATAAAGACTCCTGGCTGACCACAGGCATTCTAATGATAGAGACACCTGGACGATCCTGGCATTGTAATAATAGAGACAACACCTGAGGGGGACCTCAGGTATTCTAAGGATAGAGACACCTGGCCGAACCCAGGCACTCCAACGGGAGAGGCTCCTGGCAGAAAAGAGACATTTGAATGATAGAGTCTCCTGGCCTAGCCCAGGTTATCTAATCATAGAGACACCAGAAAGACCTCATTCATTCTAAGAATAAAGACACCTGGCCGATCCCAGGTATTTTAATGAAAGAGACTCCTGGCCAAGCCCAGGCTTTCTAATGAGAGAGACTCCTGGCTGACCCAAGGCATCCTTATGATAGAGATACCTGGGTGACATCAGACATTCTAACAATAGCGACCCCTGGCTGACCACAGACATTCTAAGTGGAGAGTCTCTGGGCCAACCACAAGTATTCTAATGATAGAGACTCCTGGCTTATTTCAGGCATTCTAATGATAGAGACATCTGTGTGACATAAGGAATTCTAAATATAGATACACCTGGCCGAACCCAGGCATTCTAATGAGAGAGACTTTTCGCTGACCACAGACATCCAAATGATAGAGACTCCTGGCCTACCCCAGGCTTTCTAATAATAGAGACACATGTGGGACTTTAGGCATTCTAAGAATAAAGACACCTGATAAAATCCAAGCATTCTAATCTGAGAAACTATTGGCCAACAAAGGAATTTTAATTGGAGAGATTCCTGGCTGATCACAGGCATTCTAATGATAGAAAATACTGAACAAACCCAGACATTCTAATGATATAGACACCTGGTCGATCTCAGACATTCTAATCCTAGTGAAACTTGGGGGGACACAGGCATTCTAGAGGTAGAGATTCTTGGCCAACCCAGGCATTCAAATAATAGTGACTCCTGGACTACCCCAGGCTCTTTAATGTTAGAGAAACCTGTGGGACCTCAGGCGTTCTAAACATAGAGACACCTGACCAACCCCAGGCATTCTAACAGAAGAGACTACTGTCTGAACACAGGCTTTTTAACGGTAGAGACTCCATGCTGACCCCAGGCATTATAATAGAGACACCTGGGTGATATCATGCATTCAAATAATAGAGATACCTGGCCGACTCCAGGCATTCTAATGGGAGAGACTCCTGGCTGACCCCACACATTCAAATGAGAGACTTCTGCCCTACCCCAGGCACAATAATGATAAAATCACCTGTGGGACATCAGGCATTGTAAGGATAGAGACACATAGCAGATACAAAGCATTCTAACGGGAAAGAGTTGTCTGACACCAGGCTTTCTAATCACAGAGACTCCAGGTCTACCCCAGGTATTCTAATTAAAGGGACACCTGTGTGACTTCAGGAATTCTAAGAATAGAGACACCTGGCCTGCTTGAGGCTCTCTAACAGGAGAGATCCTTGGCCAACCCCATGCATTCATATGATTGATGCTCCTAGCCTACCACCACAGGAGCTCTAAGAGAGACATCTGAGGGACCTCAGGCATTCTTAGGAGAGAGACATATGTCTGACCCTAGGCAATCTAATGGGAGAGACTTATGGCCGATCCTCAGCCAATCAAATGATAGAGAAAAGTGTATGACTTAAGGTATCCTAAGGAATGAGACACTTGGCCAACTCCAGGTATTCTAAGGGAAGAAACTTCTGGCAGACCACAGGCATTCCGATAGAAACTCCTGATTGACTCAAGGCATTCTAATGATAGAGACACCTCTGTGACCTCAGGCAGATCTAAAATAAAGAAACCCGGCCAAACCCAGGCATTCTAATGGGAGAGATTCCAAGCTGATTTTAGGTATTCTAATCATACAGACTCCTGGCCTATCCCAGGCATTCCAGTGGTAGACAACTGTGTGACCTTGGTCATTCTAAAGATAGAGACACTGGCCAACCCCAGGAATTCTAACAGGAAAGACTTCAGGCCGACTCTAGGCATTCTAGTGATAAAGACTCTTGGGTGAACACAGACATTCTAAAGATAGAGACACCTGGGCGATCTCAGGCGTTCTAAGGATAGTGACATCTGGCAAACCTCAGGCACTCTAGCTAGAGACTCCTGGCCAACCCCAGGCATTCTAATGATAGAGACACTTGTGTGATTTCAGGCATTCTAAAAATAGACACACCTATTTGACATAAGGCATTCTAAGGATAGAGACACCTGGTCAGCTCCAGACATTCTGATGAGAGAGATTCCTGGCCGACCCAGGCATTCTAATAATAGAGACTCCTGGCCTATCCCATTAATTCTAATGATAGAGAAACCTGTGTGACTTCAAGCATTCTAAGGATAGAGACACCTGCAAAACCCCAGGCATTTTAACAGAAGATACTCCTGGCCAAATTCAGGCATACTAATGATAGAGATCCCTGGCCAACCCTAGGCATCCTAATAATAGAGACTCCTAGATTACATCAGGCATTCTAATGATAGAGACACCTGGGTGACCTGAGGCATTTTTAAAATAGAGAGAGCTGGCCAACAACAGACATTCTAACAGGAGAAATAACTTGCCAACCACAGGGATTCTAGTGATAGAGACTCCTGGCCCACATTAGGCATTCTAATGAGAGAAATACCTGGGAGACCTCAGGCATTGTCAGGATAGAGACAACTGACCACCGCAGGCCTTCTAATCAGACAGACTCCTGGTCGACCACAGGCATTCTAATGATAGAGACTCCTGGCCTTCCCCAGGCAGTCTAATGCGTGAAATTTCTGGCTGAACACAGGCAACTAACAGGAGAGTGTTCTAGGAGACCTTAGGCATTCTAGTAATAGAGACACCACAGTGACCTTCGGCATTCAAGAAATAGAGGCTCCCTGGCCAACTCCAAGCATTGTATGCAAGACATTTTTGGCTGACCCAGGCATTCTAATGATAGAGGCTCCTGGCTGAGACTTAGGCATTCTAATGATTGAGACAGTTTCACAAACTTAGGCATTCTAAGGCTGGAGACACATGGCTGACCTCAGGCATTCTAACAAGAGAGATTTCTGGCCGACCTGAAGCATTTTAATTATAGAGACATCTGGGTGACCTCAGGCATTATAAGGATAGAGACACCTGCTGGATCCCAGATATTCAACAGGAGAGGCTCCTCACCTACCACAGGCATTCTAATGATACAGATATTTGTTCAACCTAAGACATTCTAATGGTAGAGACACCTGGCCAACACAAGACATTCTAACGAGAGAGACTCCTGGCTGACCCCAGGCTTTCTAATGATAGAAATGCCTGGACTACCCTAGGCATTCTAATGATAAAGATACCTGTGCAACCTCAGGCATTTTAAGGATAGAGACATCTGGCCGACCTCAGGCATTCTAACCTGAAAGACTCGTGGCCGACCCAAGGCATTCTAATGGGAGAAACTACTGACTGACCCCAAGCATTCTAATGATAGAGACTTCTTTCTGAACCTTGGGACTTTAATGATAGAGACACGTGGGTGACCTCAGGCATTCTGAAGATAGAGAAACCTGGCAGGTCCCAGGCATTGTAACGGGAGAGAGTCCTGGTTGATCCCAAGCACTCTAATGGTTGTGACGCCCGGATGACCTCAGGCATTTTATAAATAGAGGCACCTGGATGACTCCAGACATACTGATGGGAGAGACACCTGGCTGACCCCAGGCATTCTAATGATAGAGACTCCTGACGGACACCATATATTCTAATGATAGTGGCACCTGGGCAACCTCTGGCATTTTAAGAATGGAGACACCTAGCCGACCTCAGGCCTTCTAACAGGAGATACTACTTACTGACCTCAGGGTTTCCAATGATAGGGACTCCTGCATGGCAGAAGGCATTCTAACAACAGATACATCTGGCAGACCCCAGGGATTCTAACCAGAGAGACTCCTGGCCTACCCCAAGCATTCTAATGATAAAGACACCTAAGCCACCTCTGGCATTCTAAGAATAGAGATACTTGGTGACCTTGGGCATTCTAATGGGAGCAACTCCTGGCCAACACCAGGCATTCTAATGACAGAGACTCCTGACCTACCCCAGGCATTCTAATGACAGAGACACCTGGACAACCTCAGGCATCCTAAGAATTGAGACAGTTGGCTGACCTAAGGCGTAATAATGGAAGAGACACCGGCTGACCCAAGGCATGCTTAAGATAGAGACTCACAGCCGTTTCAAGGCAAAGTAATAATAGGGACTCCCGTGTGACCTCAGGCATTCTAAGCATAGAGACACCTGGCCAAACCCCAAAAATTCTAATGGGAGAGGCTCCTGTCCAGCTCCAAGCATACTAATAAAAAAAAAAAAAACACTGCTGTGACCACAGGCATTCTAAGTATAAAAGCACATGGCCAACCACAGGCATTCTAACATGAGAGAGTCTGGGCCGACTCCAGGCATTCTAATGATAAATAATCCTGTCCTACCCTGGGAATTCTACTGATAGAGACACCTGGGCGACCTCAGGAATTACAATGATAGAGACACCTGGCCAACCTAAGGCATTCTAACAGGAGAGATTCCTGGCTGACAGCGGGCATTCTAATAACAGAGATGCCTGGCTTAAGTCAGGCATTCTCATGATAGAGACACCTGTGCAACCTCAGGCATTCTAAGGATAGAGATAGCTGACCGACTACAGGCTTTGTAACAAAAGACACACCTGCGACCCCAGACATTCTAATGATAGTGACTCCTAACTGTCCTCAGGAATTCTAATGATAGAGACACTTGGGCGACAAAAGACATTCTAAGGATCGAGACACCTGGCCAAACTCAAACATTCTGACGGGACAGTCTTTTGGCTGATCCAAGACATTCTAATGATAAAGACTCCTGACAGACCCCAGGCATTCTAATGATAGAGACACCTGGGCAATGACAGGCATTTTATGGATAGAGATATTTTATAGATAGAGACACATGGCCACCCCAAGCATTCTAATGAGAGAGACTCCTGGCCAATAACAGGCATTCTAATGGGAGAGACTTTTGTTTGACCCTATGCATTCTGACCCCATGCATAGATGCACCTGGGGGATGTAAGGCATTCTAAGGATTGAGACACTTTATTAAGCCCAGGCATTCTAACAGGAGAGACTACAGGCTGACACCATGTATACTGATCCCAGGCATTCTAATGATAGAGACTCCTGGAGAGAGTCAAAAATTCTCTCTAGTTAGAATGCCAGCCAGGTGTCTCTATCCACTGAAGGTCTGAGGTTGCGCAGGTGTCTCTAGCATTAGAATGCCTGGTGTCAGCAAGGATTTTCTATTATTAGAATGTCCGGAGTCAATCAGGAATATCTCCCATTAGAATGCCTGAAATTGGCCAAGTGTCTCTATTCTTAGAATACCTTGATGTCACACAGATGTCTTTATCATTAGAGCTCCTTGGGTCGGCAAGGAGTCTCTATCATTAGAATACTTGGTTTCAGTCAGGAGTCTCTCCCATTAGAATGCCTGGAGTTGGCCAGGTGTCTCTATCCTTATAATGACTGAAGTCGCCCAGGTGTCTCTATCTTTAGGATGTTTTGAGTCAACTATAAGTCTCTATCATTAGAATGCATGGGGTGGCCAGGAGTCTTTTGTTAGAATGCCTGGGGTTGGGCAGTTGTCTTGATCCTTAGAATACCTAAGGTGACACAGGTGTCTTTATTATTAGAACGCCTGGGCCCGGCCAGGAGTCTCTATCTTTAAAAAGCCTGAGTTCACATAGGTATCTCTATCAATAAAATGCCTTTGGTAAGCCTGAAGTCCCTCATGTTAGAATGTCTCAGGCTGACCAGGGGTCAATATCTTTAGAATGCCTGATGTCACCAAGGTGTTTCTATTATTAGCATGCCTGAGTTCAGCCAGATGTGTCTCCTATTAGAATGACTGGGGTCTCTCCCATTAGAATGCATGGGTTTGGCCAGAAGTCCCTCCCATTAGAATGCCTGGGTTTTGCCTGGTGTCTCTATCCTTAGAATGCCTGAGGTTGCATAATTGTCTCTATCACTAGAATACTTGGGTTCGGCCAGGAGTCTTTTTCATTAGAATGCCTGGTATTGGCCAGGTGACTCTATCCTTAGAATACCTCATGTTTCAAAGGCATCTCTATCCTTTGAATGCCTGAGGCCGCATAATTGTCTCTATCATTAGAATGCCTGGGTTTGGCCAGGAGTCTCTTTCATTAGAATGCCTAGTATCAGCCAGGTGATTCTATCCTCAGAATACCTCATGTTTCCAAGTTGTCTCTATTATTAGAATGCCTGAGGTCAGCAAGGAGTCTCTCTAGATGGAATGCCTGCAGTCCGCCAAAAATCTCTAGTGTTAGAATGCGTGAGTTCAACCAGGTATCTCTATACTTACAATGCCTGAAGTCGTGACAGTGCCCCTATCATTAGAGTTCCTGGAGTAGGCCAGGAGTCTCTATCATAAGAATTCCTGTGGTCAGCCAAGAGCTCTCTCTTTAGAACGCCTGTGGTAAACCAGGTGTCTCTATCATTGGCATCCAGGGGCAACCCAGGAGTCTCTATCATTAGAATGCCTGAGGTTGGCCAGAAGTCCCTCCTGTTAGCATGCCTAGGGTGGCCCAGATGTCTGTATCTTTAGAATGCCTGAGGTCACCCAGTTGTCTCTGTCATTAGAAAGTCTGAGCTCACACAGAACTCACTATCATTAGAAAGCCTGAGGTCAGGCAACAGTCTCACCCGTTAGAATGCTTGGGTTGGGAAGTATCTTTATCCTTAGAATACCTGAGGTCTCCCAGGTGTCTCTATCATTAAAATGTCTGGGGTCGCCCAGGAATCTCTCTCTCTATAATGCTGATGGTTGGCAGGGTGTCAATATCCTTAAAATGCCTGAGTTCTGCAAGAAGTCTTTCCCAATAGAATGCCTTGTGTTGACCAGGAGTCTCTCCTGATAGACAGCCTGAGGTCGGCCAAGTGTTTCTATCCTTAGCTAGGTGTGTCTCCTGTTAAAATGCCTGTGGTCAGCCAGGTGTCTATATCCTTAGAGTGACTGAGATACTACAGGTGTCTCTATCATTAAAATGCCTGGGGTCACCCAGATGTCTATCTTCAGAATGTCTGAAGTCCCCCAGGAGTCTCTATGATTAGAATGCCTGCGGTCGGCCAGGAGTCTCTATCTAATATTAGAATGCTTGGGGACAGCCAAAAGTCTCTATTGTTAGAGTTGGCCAGAAGTCTCTCCCTTTAGATACCTAGGGTTGTCAAGGACTCTCTCCCTTTAGAATGCCTGGGCTTGGCCATATGTCTCTATCATTAGAATCCCTGTGGTCACACAGGTGTCTATGTCATAGAATGTCTGCGGAAGGCCAGGAGTTTCTATCATTAGAAGGCCTGTGGTTGGCCTGGAGTCTCTCCCATTAAGATGCCAGGGGTTAGCCAGGCATGCTAATGATAGAGACAATTCATATGATTCAGACTCCTGGCCATCTTCAGGCATTTTAATGATAAAGGCACCTGTGTGACCTTGGGGATTCTCTGGAAAGAGATATCTGGCAGAGTCCAAGAATTCAAACTGGAGAAACTCCTCGCCAAATCCAGGCTCTTTAATGATAGAGACTACTGGCCAACCCAGGCATTCTAATGATGGACATACCTGGGGGACCTCAGGCATTATAAGGACAGAGACATCTGGCTGAGCCCAGGCATTCTGATGGGATAGACTCCTGGATGAACCCAGGCACTCTACTGATAGAGACTACTGGCCTGCCCCAGGCATTCTAATGACAGACCAGGGTGACATCAGTCACCTAGCTGACCTCAGATGTTCTAATGATAGTGACTCCTAATCGTCCTCAGAAATTTTAATGATAGAGACACTTGGGTGACATAAGACATGCTAAAGATAGAGACACCTGGCCAAACCTAGGCATTCTAACGGGAGAAACTCCAGGTCGACCACAGACATTTTAATGATAGTGACTCCTAGCCTATTTCTGGCATTCCAATGATATACAACGGTGCAACCTCAGTCATTCTAAAGATAGAGACACCTGTCCGGCTTTAGGCATTCTACAGGAGAGACTCCTGGCTGACCGCAGGCATTCTAATAATAGAGACTCCTGGATAATCCCAAACATTCTAATGCTAGAGACACCTGGGCGACCTCAGGCATTCAAAGGATACAGGCACCTGTCCAACCCCAAGAATTCTAATGGAAGAGACTGCTGTCCAACCAGGCATTCTAATGTGAGAGACTCCTTGCTGACACCAGGTGTTCTAATGATAAAAACTCCTGGCCTACTCCAGGCATTCTAATGATGGAGACACCAGTGTGACCTCAGGCATTCAAAAATTAGAGGCAACTGGCTGACCCCAGGCATTCTGATGGGAGAGACTCCTGGTCGACACCAAGCATTCTAATGATAGAGGCTCCTGGCCGACCACAGTCATTATAATGATAAACCTGTGTGACATCAATCATCTTTAAGGTTAAAGACACCTAGCCAATCTCAGGCATTTTAACGTGAGAGACTCCTGGCCGACTCCAGGCATTCTAATAATAGAGAAAGCTGGGTGACATCAGGCATTTTTAGGGTAGAGTCACCTGGCCAACCCCAGGCATTCTAAAGGGAGAGACTACTGGCCAACCTCAGGCATTCTAATGCTAGAGACACCTGTGTGAACCCAGGCATTCTAAAGATAGCCACGCCTGGCTGTTCCCAGGCATTCTAATGAAAGAAACTCTGGGCCGACTCCTGGCATTCTAATAACAGAGACTCCGGGCAGACCCCAGGCATGCTAATGATAGAGACAGCTGTGCAACCTCAGCCATTCTAAGGATAGAGACACTTGGCCAATCCCAGGCATTCTAATGGGAAATATTCCTGGCTGATCTCAGGCATTGCAAATACAGTCCTGGCTGATCCAAGGCATTCTAATGATAGAGACTCCTGGCCAAGTTCAGGCATGATAATGATAGAGAATCCTGGGCGACCCCAGCCATTCTAAGGATAGTGACACTTGGCCAACCCCAGGCATTCTAACGAGAGTGACTTCTGGCTGACCCTAGGCTTCTAATGGGAGAGACTACTGGCTGAACTCACGCATTCTAATGATAGACACGCATATCCGACCCCAGGCATTCTATGATAGATACACTGGGTTACCTCATGCACTCTACAAATGAAGAAACCTTGCCGAGCTCAGGCATTACAATGTGAGGACTCCTGGCTGACCCTAGGCATTCTAATCATAGAAACTCCTGGTCAAAATTAGGCATTCTAATGATAGAGATACCTAGGTAAACTCAGGCATCTTAAAAATAGAGACACCTGGCTGACCATGGGCATTATAATGGGAGAGACTCCTGGCTTCTCAAGACATTCAAATGGAAAGGACACCTGGGCCAAATCAGGCATTGTAAGAATACAGACAACTGGTCGTCCCCAGCCATTCCAACAAGAGAGACTCCTGGCCGACCACAGGCATTCTAATGATAGAGACCCCTGGCCAATTCCATGCATTCTAATAAACAGCCACCTTGACGACCTCAGGCATTCTAAGGATAGAGACACCTGTTCGACCTCAGGAATTCTAACAGGAGAGATTTTTGGCCCACCATAGTCATTCTAATGATAGTGGCTTCTGGCCTATTCCAAGCTTTCTAATGATAGAGACACCTGTGTGACCTCAGCATTCTAACAATACAGACACCTGGCCGACTCCAGCCATTTTAATGAGAGAGACTCTTGGTCCACCACAGGCATTCTAATAATAGGGACTAATGGCCTACCCCAGGCATTCTAGTGTTACAGACACCTGGGCAACTTTAGTTATTCTAAGGATAAAGACACCTGGCCAATCATAGGCATTCTAACATGAGAGATTTCTGGTTGACCCCAGGCATTTTAACAAGAGATACTTTTGGTCAACCTCAGGAATTATAATGATAAAGACGCTTAGCAGAACCCAGGCATTCTAATAATAGTGTTACCTGGAGGACCTCAGGAATTCTATGGATAGAGACACCTGTCTGACTCCAGGCATTCTAATGGGAGAGAATTCTGGCCGACCCCAGATATTCTAATGAAAAACACTCTTGACACCAACATTCTAAGGATAGACACACTTGGCCAACCCAACGAATACTAAGAAGAGAGAATCCCAACCAACCCCAGGCATTCCAATGATAAAGACACCTGGGCGACTTCAGGCATTCTAAGGATAGAGACCCCTGGCAGTCCTAAGGCATTCTAATAAGAGAGACACCTGGCCAATGCCAGACATTCTAACGATAGAGACTTTGCTCTTTCCAGGCATTCTAATGGTGGAGACTCCTGGCCAGCCCTATGCATTCTAATCATAGAGACTTCTGGGTGATGACAGGCATTCTAAGGATAGAAACACCTGGCCAACCTCAGGCATTCTAACGGGAGGAACTCCTGACTGACCACAGGCATTCTCATGATAGAGACTTCTGGCAGACACCAGGCATTCTAACGGGAGGCACCCATAATTGACACCATGCATTGTAATGCTAGAGACATTTGAATTACCTCAGGCATTCTAAAAATATATACACTTGGCCAGCTCCATGCATTCAAAAGGGAGAGACCCTTGGCTGACCCCACGCATTGTAACTGTAGAGACTCCTGGCCAAGTCCAGACATTCCAATGACAGGGCTTCCTGGATTTCCACAGCCATTCTAATGATAGACACAACTGTGCAACCTCGGGCATTCTAAGAACAGAGACACCTGGACGACCCCAGGCATTCTAACAAGAAAGCTCCTGGTCTATCCCAGGCATTCTAATGATAGAGACTCCTGGGTGAACCATGCCATTCTAATCATAAAGATACCTGTGCAACCACAGACATTCTAAAGACACAGACACCTGGCCAAACCCAGGCATTTTAATGGGGGAGACTCCAGGCATTCTAACAGCAGAGAGTTTTGGCCAATTCGTGGCCTTCTAATGGGAGAGACTCCTGGCCAATCACAGGCCTTCTAATGATAGAAACTTCTCACCTTCCTCAGGCATTCTAATGATATAGACACATTTGTGACCACACAGATTCTAATGATAGAGACACCTGGCCGACTCCAGTCATTCTAACAAGAGAGACTCCTGGACGACCCTACACTTTCTAAGGTGAGAGACTCCTGGCCAATCCCAAGCATTCTAATGATAGAGACATGTTATTTTCTTCAGGCACTCCAATGATAGAGACTCCTGGCACACTGAAGGCATTCTAATCAAAGAAACTCCTGGGCGACCTCAGGCATTCTAACGATAGAGACACCTGGCCCACCCCAGGCATTCTAACTGGAGGGACTCCTTCCAGACCCCAGGCATTCTCTTAATAGAGACTCCTGGCCTACCGCAGGCATTCTAATGATGAAGACATCTATGCAATCTGTGGAACCTCAATCGTTCTAAAGGTAGAGACACCTGGTCGAGCCTAGTCATTCCAATGGGAGAGACACCTGGTTGAAGCCAGGCATTCTAATGATGGAGAGTCCTGGCTTATCCCAGACATTCTAATGATAGACAAATGTGCGACCTCAGTCATTCTAAGGAGAGGAAACTGGCCGACCTCTTGCATTCTATGGAAAAGACTACTGGCTGACCCCAACTGTTTGAATGATAGAAACTCTTGGCTGACCCCACACATTTGAACAGGAGAGACTCCTGGCCGATCCCAGACATTCTTACAAGAGAGACTCCTGGCCACTCCCAGGCCTTCTAATGATAAAATCTTCTGGCTGACTTCAGGCATTCCAATGATAGAGACAGTTAAGGGACCTAAACATTCTAAGGACAGAGACACCTGGCTGACCTCAGACATTCTATGGGAGAGATTACTGGCCAACCCAAGGCATTCTAATCATAGAGACTTTGGTCAACTCCAGGCAATTTAATATAGAGACACCTGTGTAACCTCAGGAATTCTAAGGATAGAGACACCTGGCTGGCCTCAGGCATTGTAATAGGAGAGAATCCTCGCCGACACCAGATATTCTAATGATAGAGTCTCCTGGTCTTCCTCAGGCATACTAATATTAGAGACACCTATGCGATCTCAGACATCTTTCAGGATAAAAACACCTGGCCAACCCCAAGCATTCAAACAGGAGATACTCCAAGCCTACCACAAGCATTCTAACAATAGTGACTTCTGGACTATCCTACGCATTCTAATGGAAGAGACTCCATGCTCAGCTTTCTAATGAGAGAGACTCCTAGATAACCCCAGGAATTCTAATGGGAGAGATTCCTGGTGGACCCAAGGCATTCTAATGATAGAGAGTCATGGCTTACCCCAGGAATTCTAATGATAGAAACACCTCTGCTACTTCAGACATACTAATAATAGAGACACCTGCATGACCACAGGAATTCTAATGATAGAGACACCTGGGCGACCTCAGGCATTCCAAGGATAGAGACACCTGGCCGACCAAAGGCATTCTAAGGGGAGAGACTCCTGACTTAACCAGATATTATGATGGTAGAGACTCCTGGCTTATCCCAGGCATTCTAATGATAGTGACTCCTGGCCGACCTCAGGCATTCTAATGAATGAGACACCTTGGCAACCTCAGGCATTGTGATGATAGAAACACCTGGCTGACCCTAGGCGTTCTAACGAGAGAGGCTCCTGGCTGACCACAGGCACTCTAATGACAGAGACTCCTCACTGATCCAAGGCATTCCAATGATAGAAACACGTTTACAACTTCAGGCACTCTAAACATAGAGACACCTGGCCAAAACCAGGCATTCTAACAGGAGAGACTCCTGTCTGACCACAGGTATTTAATCTGGAGAGACTCTTGCCTAACCCCAGACATTCTATCAATAAAGACACCTGGAGGACATCAGGCATTCTAAAGATAGAAACACCTGGCCGATCCCAGGCATTCTAATGAGAGAGACTCTGGGCTGACCCCAGGCATTCTAATGATAGAGACAAGTGGCCTAACCCAGGCATGATAGAGACACATGTGTGATCTCAGGCATTCTAAGGATAGAAACACCTGGCCAATCAGAGGCATTCTAATGGTAGAGACACGTGGCCAATCACAGGCATTCTAATGGGAGAAACTCCTGGCTGAACCCAGGCAATCTAGTGATAGAGACTCCTGGGTGACATCAGGCATTCTAAGAACATTGACACTAGGCCAACTTCAGACATTTTAATGAGAGATGCACATGCCAACCACAGGTATTCTACTGATAAAGACACCTTAGTAACCTCATGCTTTCTAAAGACAGAAACTCCTGACATTCTAATGAGAAAGACTTCTGGCCAACTCCAGGCATTCTAAAGGTAGAGTCGCCTGGGGCGGGGGAGGGGCTCAGGCATTCTAAAGATAGAGACACCTGGCTGAACCCAGGCATTCTCACGTTGGAGAATTCTAACTGTCACCAAGCATTCTAATGATAGAGACTTCTGGCTGAATGCAGGCATTCTAATGATAGAGACACCTGGGCGATCTCAGGCATTCTAAGGATAGAGACAGCTGGCAGACCACAGGCATTCTAATGAGAAAGACTTTTGGCCAACTTCAGGCATTCTAATAGTAGAGACACCTGTGCCACCTCAGCCATTCTACGGATAGAGACAGTTGGCCCAATGAGGCAATCTAATGGGAGAAACTCCTGGCCTACCCTAGGTATTCTAACTGGAGAGGCACTTGGCTGACCCCAGGCAGACATTCTAATGATGGAACACCTGGGTGACCTCAGGCATTCTAAAGATAGAGACACCTTACCTACCGAAGGCATTCCAACAGAAAAAGTTGCTGGCCAAACCCAGGCATTCTAGTGATAGAGACAACTGTGTGACATCAGATATTTTAAGGATAGAGACACCTGGCTGACCCCAGGCATTCTAAAGAAAGATACTACAAGCTGACCCTAGACATTATAATGATAGAGACTCCTGGCCTATCTCAGGCATTCTAAGGAAAACAACTGTGAAACTTCACTCATTCTAAGCGTACAGACACCTGGCACACCCCAGGCATTCTAGGGGAGATACTCCTGGATGACCCCAAGCATTCTAATAATAGAGACTTCTGGCCGATTCCAGGCCTTCTAGTAACAGAGACTCTTGGCCAAACTCCATGCATTGTAATGATAGAGACACTTATGGGACCTCAGGTATTCTAAAACAGAGACACCAGGCTCACTCCAGGCATTATAAAGGAAAGGATTATTGGCCAATTCCAGGCATTCTAATGATAAAGACTCCTTGCTGACCCCACACATTCTAATGATAGAGACACACCTGAGCAAAGTCAGGCATTCTAAAGACAGAGACACCTGGCCGACTTCATACTTTATAACAGGAGAGAGTCTTAAATAACCCCAGGCATTCTAATAATAGTGGCACCTGTTTAACCTCAGTTTTGCTAAGAATAGAGACACCTGGCCGACCCCAGGCATTATAATGGGAAAGACTCCTGGCCAGATCCAGGCATTCTAATCATAGAGACACCTGGGCAACCTCAGCCATTGTAAAGATGGACTACACCTAGCGGGACACAAGCATTCTAATGAGAGGGATTTTTGGCCAACCACAGGCATTGTAATGATAAAGACACCTGGGTGACATCAGGCATTTGAAGTATAGAGACACCTGGCCAACCCCAGGCATTCTAACGGGAGACGCTCATGGCTGACCATAGGCATTCTAATGATAGAGACTG
Organism: Macaca thibetana thibetana; assembly: GCF_024542745.1. NCBI lineage: Eukaryota > Metazoa > Chordata > Mammalia > Primates > Cercopithecidae > Macaca > Macaca thibetana. Next base: position 57,668,217 of record NC_065598.1, read on the forward strand.
CTGACCGACCCCAGACAGTCTAATAACAGAGACAATTGTGTGACCTCAGGAATTCTAAGGATAGAGGCACCTGGCCAACCCCAGGCATTCTAACGAAAAAGACTCGTCCAAACACAGGTATACTGTTGGGAAAGACTTCTGGCTGACCCCAAGCATTCTAATGACAGAGACTCCTGGCCAACCACAGGCATTTTAAGGATAGAGACACATGATTGATCCCAGGAATTCTAATGGGAGAGACTCCTGGCCTGCAACAGGTATTCTAATGATAGAGACACCTGTCCAATCTCAAAAACTTTCTAATAATAGAGACAGCAGGCCGACCCCAAGCATTGTAAAGGCACAGACACCTGGCTGATCCCAGGCATTCTAATGATATAGACACCTGGGAGACCTCAAGCATTTTAAGGATAGAAACACCTGACTGGCCGCAGGCATTCTAACAGGTGAGACTCCTGGCTGACCGCAGGCATTCTAATAATAGAGACTCCTGTCTACCCCAGGCATTCTAATGATAGAGACACCTGGGCGATCTCAGGTATTCTAAAAATACAACACGTAGCCGAAACCTAGACACTATATAGGGAGATAATTCTTTCTGACCCCAGGCATTCTAATGGGAGAGACTTCTGCATGACCCCAGGCATTCTAATGGAAGAGACTTAAGTGGATCCCAGGCATTCTAATGATAAAGACACATGGGTGACATCAGACATTCTAAGGATAGAAAACACCCAGCCAAAACCTGACATTCTAATGGGGTAGACTCCTGGCTAAACTTATGCATTCTAACGAGAGAATCTCCTGGCCAACTCTAGGCATTCTAATGATACAGATTCCTGGGCAACATCAGGCATTCTAAAATAGAGACACCTGGCCCACCACAGGGATTCTAATGGGAGAGACTCTTTTCTGAACATAGGCATTCTAATGATAGAGGGTCCTGGCTGACCCCAGGCATTCTACTGATAGAGACACATGGAAAGCCTCAGGCATTATAATATTAGAGTCACCTGGCCAACAACAGGTATTCTAATGGGGGAGACTTCTGGCCAACACCAGGCCTTCTAATGATACAGACACCTGGGCGACATCAGGCATTGTAAGGATACACCTGGCTGGCACTAAACATTCTAACGTTAGAGAATCCTGTTTAACTCCAGGCATTCTAATGATGGAGACTTTTGGCATACCCCAGGCATTCTAATTATAGAGACAACTAGGTAACTTCAAGCTTTCTAACAATAGAGACACCTGGTCAACCAGGACATTCTAACAGGAGAGACTCCTGGCCAACTGCAGGCATTCTAATAATAGAGAATCCTGGCTGAACACAGGCATTCTAATGACAGAGACACATGGATGACCTCAGACATTCTAAGGATATAGACTACTGTCTGGCCCCAGGCATTCTAAAGATAGGGACATCTGATCCACATTAGGCTTTCTAAGGGTAGAGTCTACTGGCCGATTCCATGCATTCTAATGATAGAGACATGTGGGTGACCTCAGGAACTCTAAGTATAGAGGCTCCTTGTTTACCACAGTCATTCCAATGAGATAGACCCGTGGTTGACATCAGGCATTCTAAGGATAGAGATATCTGCCCAAACTCTGGCTTTCTAACCAGAGCAACTCCTGGCTGACCTCAGGAATTCTAATAAGAGAGACACCTGGTCAACCTCAAGCATTCTAAGGATAGAGACTCCTGGCCAACACCAGGCATTTCAGTGACAGAGACACCTGGCTGACATCAGGCATTTTATGGATAAAGACTACTGTCGGACCCCAGGCATTTTAATGAAAGCGACTTCTGGCTGATCTCAGGCATTCTAACAATAGGGACACCTGGGTGACCTCCAGCATTCTAAGGATAGAGACATCTGGCTGAACTCAGGCATTCTCACAGGAGAGACTCCTGGGTGACCTCAGGCATTCTAAGGATAGAGACCTTTGGCTGGCCTCAGGCATTCTAACATGGGAGTCTCCTGCTCAACACCAGACATTCTAATAATAGAGACATCTGTGTGACCTCAGGTATTCTATGGACAGACTTTCCTGTGCCACTAGGCATTCTAATAATAAAAATATGAGTGACCTCGGGAATTCTAAGGATAGAGACTCCCGGCTGACCCCAGGCATTTTAATGAAAGAGATTCCAGTCTGACCTCAGGCATTTTAATAATAGAGACACACAGGTGACCCCAGACGTTCCAATAATAGAGACACTTGGGAGACCTCAGCCATTCTAAGGATAGAAACTCCTGGCTGACCCCAGATATACTAAAGAGAGACAGCTTGGGGAGTTTTGACATTTTAAGGATAGAGACTTCTGGCCATCCCAGGCATTCTAATGAGAGAAATACCTGGCCGACCACAGGCATTCTAACAAAACAGACTCCTGGCCGACCACAGGAATTTTAAAAATAGAGACTTGTGGACTATGGCATGCATTCTAATGATAAAGACACCTGTATGCCCTCATGCATTCTAAAAATAGAGACACCTGTTGGACTTCAGGCACTCTAACTGGAGAGACTGCTGACCGAATTCAGGCATTCTAATGGGAAAGACTCCCATTAGACTCGGCAGAACTGAGGCATACTTATGATAGAGACACCCTGGAGATCTCAGGAATTCTAAAAACAGAGACATCTGGTTGACCCCAGGCATTCTAATGTGAGACACTTGTTGACCACACCAGGTATTCTAATGACAGAGGTTCCTGGCCAATACCTGGCATTTTAAAGATAGAGAAAACTGGATGACACCAGGCACTCTAAAAATAGACACTCCTAACCAACCACAGGCATTCTAATGACAGAGATGCCTGGCCAACCTCAGGCACTCTAAAATTAGGACTCCTGGCTGACCCGAGCCTTTCTAATAGAGTCACCTGGCTGACCTCAGGCATTATAAGGATAGAGACTCCTGGTTGTCCTAAAGTATTCTAATGGGAAAGACTCTTGGCCATCCCCATGGATTCTAATGATAGAGACACCTGGGCGACCTCCAACTTCTAAGGATTCATACACCTGGCCGAATTCAGGCATTCTACCAGGAGAGACTCATGGGTGACCCAAGGCATTCTAAGAATAGATACATGTGCCAACCTCATGCATTCTAACTGGAAAGTCTCCTTGCTGACCCAAGGCATTCTAATGATAGAGAAACATGGGCGACCTCAAACATTCTAACGGGAGAGTCTGCTGGTTGACACAAAGCATTCTAATGATAGACACCTGGGCAATCTCCAAAATTCTAAACATGGAGACAACTGGAGGAACTCAGGCATTCAAATGAAAGAGACTCCTGGCCAACCCCAGGCATTTTAAGTATAAAGACATCTGGCCAACCTCAGGCCTTCTAATGGAAGAGTCTCCTGGCAGACCCCAGGGATTCTAATGATAGACACACCTGGGGGATGTCAAACATGCAGATACAGACTCCTGTCTGATCACAGCCATTTTAATGATAGACATCAGGGCGACCTCAGGCATTCTAAGGATGGAGACTCCTGGCTGACCCCAGCTATTGTAAAAACAGAGACACCTGGCCAACCTCAGACATTCTAAAAATAGAGACTTCTGACTGAACCCAGGCATTCCAATGATAGAGACACATGGGCGACCTCAGGCACTCTAAGGGTAGACACTCCCGTCTGGTGCTAAACATTCAAATGATAAAGACACTTAGGGAACATTCAGCATTCTAAGGATAGAGACTCCTGACCCACCCCATTCATTCTAATGAAACAGACACCTGGGCGACCTCAGACATTCTAATGATAGAGACTTCTGGTTGACATCAGGCATTCTGATGATAGGGACCCCTAGCCAACCTCAGGCATTCTAAGTATAGAGACTCTTGTCCGACCCCAGGCTTTCTAATAGGAGAGACTCCTGGCCTATCTCATGCACTCTAATGATAAAGACACCTGGGTGACCTCCAGCATTCTAAAAACACAGACCCCTGGCTGAACTGAGGAATTCTAATGAGAGAGACTCCTGGCTGACCTTAGGCATTCTAAAGGTAGAGATATCTCTGTAACCTCAGGAATTCTAACAGGAGAACCTCCCAGCCAACCATAGGCATTCTAATGATAGAGACACCTGTGTGACCTCAGGCAATATATGGATAGAGGCTCCTCCAACAAGAGGCATTCTAATAATAGACAAATGGGCGACCTCTGGAATTCTAAGGATAGAGACTCCTGGATGACCCAAGGCATTCTAATGCAAGACACTCCTGTCTGACCCCAGGCATTATAATTATAGAGACACATGGACAACCCCAGGTATTCTAATGATATAGACACCTGGGTGACCTCAGGCATTTTAAGAACAGAGACTCCTGGCTGACCCCAGGCATTCTAATGAGAGACACCTGGGTGACCACAGGCATTTTAAGAATAGAGACACCTGGCCATCCCAGGTATTCTAATGACAGAGACATCTGGCCAACCACAGACATTCTAAGCATAGAGACTCCTGGCCCACCACAGGTATTATAATGGGAGCGACTCCTGGCTGACCGCAGGCATTGTAATGATGGAGACACATGGGCAAACTCTGGCATTCTAAGCATAGAGACACCTGGTCAACCCCACTCATTATAATGATAGATACCTGGGTGACCTCAGGAATTTTAAAGATAGACACTCCTTCCGACCCTAGGCTTCTAATATTAGAGACACCTAGCCAACCTCTGCGTTCTGAGGATAGAGACTCCTGGCCAACCCCAGGCATTCTAATGATAGAGACAATTGACCAACATCAAGCATTCTAAAAATAGAGACTCCTGGCCTAACCCAGGCATATAATTGATACCTGGGTGACTTCAGGCATTCTAATGATAAAGTCTCTTGGCAGATCCCAGGTATTTTAATGGAAGAGACTCCTGGCAGACCACATGCATTCTAATGATAGAGACACGTTCGGGGCCTCAGGTATTTTAAAGATAGTGACAACTGGCCAACCTCAAGTGTTCTAATGGTACAGTCTCTGGTTGACTCCAATTATTCTAATGATAGAGACACCTGTGTGACCTGAGGCATCCTAAGATTAGAGTTTCCTGGCCAACCTCAGCCACTCTAATGACAGACTCTTGGATGACCTCATGCATTCTATGGATAGAGGCTCCTAAACGACTTCAGGCATTCTAATGATAGAGACATCCTGTTGGCCTCAAGCATTCAAATGATAGAGACTCCTGGCTGACCCTAGGCATTCTAATGATAGACACCTGGGCGACATCATACATTCTAAGATTACAGACACTTGGCCGATCACAGGCCTTTTAATGAGAGAGACTCCTGGCTTACCCAGGGATTCTAATCATAGAGAAATATTGGCAACCTCAGGCTCTCTAAAGATATAGACTCCTGGCTGACTTCAGACATTCTAATGATATAGACACGTGGGTAACCTCTGGCATTCTAAGGATACAGACATCTGGCCAACCACAGGCATTATAATGGTAGTGTCTACTGGCCAATGCCAGGTATGTTAATCATATAAATTTCTGGGCACCCTCAGGAATTCTGAAGATAGAGACTCCTGGCTGACCTCAGGTATTCTAATAATAGACAACTTGGCTACCTCAGGCATTCAGAGGACAGAGACTTCTGGCTGACCCCAAACATTCTAATGATAGAGACACGTGGGCAACTTCAGGCATTCTAATGATAGAGACTCCTGGTCAACCCCAGCTATTCTAATAATAGACATCTGGCCAATTCCAGGCATTCTAACCATACAGGCAATTGGCCAATATCAAACATTCTTAGGATAGAGACTCCTGGCTGACCCCAGGCACACTAATGATATATACCTGGGCAACCACAGGTTTTCTAAAGATAGATACCACTGGCCAACTTCAGGCATTTTAATGAGAGAGACACCTGGCCAATCACAGGCATTCTAATGATAGAGACACATTGGGAACCTCAGGCATTTTAAAATAGTGACTTCTGGCCTACATCAAGCATTCTAATGGTGCAGTCTCTGGTTGACCCTAGGCATTCCAATGATAAACACACATGGACGACCTGAGGCATGATAAGAATAGAGTCTCCTGGCCAACTCCAGGCACTCTAATGGTAGACCCTTAAATGACCTCATACATTCTAAGGATGGAGGCTCCTGGATGACACCAGACATTCTAATAATAGACATTTGGGTGACCTCAGGCATTCTAAATAAAGAGATTCTTGACCGGCCCCAAACATTCCAGTGGGAGAGACTCCTGGATGCTCCAGGCATTCAAATGATAGAGACACCTGCCCAACAACAAGCATGCTAAGGATAGAGACATCTGACTGATCTTACACATTCTAAAGATGGAGTCTCAGGGCGACTCCAGTCATTCTAATAAGAGATACACCTGGGCGTCCTCCTGCTTTCTAATGATGGAGACATCTGGCCAATCTCAGTCATTCTAATGGGAGAGACTCCTGGACAACCCCAGGCATTCTAAGGATAGAGACTTCTGCCCGACCCCAGACATTCTGTCGGGAGAGTCTACTGACTGATCCCTGGCACTCTAATGATGGAGACACCTAAGTGACTTCAGGCATTTTAAAGATGGAAACTCGTGGTTGATCCTAGGGATTCTAATTATAGACACACCTGGCTGACTTCAGGAAATCTATGGTTAGAGACTTATGGCTGAGTCAAGGCATTCTAGCAACAGAGACTCCTGGCCAACCCCTTATTCTAATGGCAGAGACAGCAGGTGACCTCTGGCATTCTAAGGATAGACACACTTGGCCAACTTCAGGCATTCTAATGGCAGAGTCCTGGCCATCCTGAGGCATTCTAATAATAGAATCACCTGGACGACCCCAGGCATTCTAATGATAGACACCTGGGTGTCCTCATACATTCTAAGGATACACAATCTTGGCTGTCCCCAGGCATTCTAAAGGGGGCCTCCTGGCATTCTAATGATAGAAACACATTGACAACCTCAGGCATTCTAAGGATAGAGACTGCTAATCGACCCCAGGCATGTGAATGACAAAGACACCTGGGCAAACCCCAGTATTCTAAAAATAAAGACATCTGGCCAACCTCAGCCACTCTACTGGGAGAGTCTTCTGGCTGATCCCAGATATTCTAATGATAGAGACTCCTGGGCAAACTCAGCCATTCTAAAGATAGAGACTCCTGGCCTACCCTAGGCATTCTAATGATAGACACCTGGCAGCCCTCAGACATTCTAAGCATAAGTAGTCCTGGTCGGCCAGAGGCAATCTAATGATAGAGACATCTGGCCAACATCAGGCATTCTAAGGATAGAGACTGCTGGCCAACCCCAGGCATACTAATGATAGATACATTCTAAAAATAGAGACCCTTGTGCGATTACAGACATTCTAATGGGAGAAACTCCTGGGGGACCACATGCATTCTAATGATAGAGACACGTTGGCAACCACAGGCATTTTAAGTATAGTGACACCTGGGTGACCTCAGGCATTCTAACTATAGAGTCTCTGGTCATCTGCAGGCTTTCTAAGGATAGAGACACCAGGGTGACCTGAGGCATCCCAAGAATAGAATCTCCTTTCCAACCTTAGCCACTCCAATGGTAGACACCTGGGTGACTTAAGACATTCTAATGGCAGGAACTCCTAGAGGACCCAAGGCATTTTAAGGATAGAGACATCTGGCAGACCTCAGGCCTTCTGATGGAAAAGTCTCCTGGGTGTCCCCAGGCATTCCAATAATAGAGAGATATGGCAGACCTCAGGCATTATAAAGATAGAGACTCCTGACCTACCCAAGGCATTCTAATGATAGACACCTGGGCGACCTCAGGCATTCTAATAGAGAATCATAGCCAAACTTAGGTATTCTAATGAAAGAGACTCCTAGCCAACCTCAGACATTCTAATGATAGAAACATCTGAATGACCTCAGGCATTCTCAGAATAGAAACTCCTGGCTGACCCCAGGCATTCTAATGCTAGAGACACCTGGGTGACCTCTGTCATTTTCAGAGTAGAGGCATTTGTTCGACCTCAGAAATTCTAAAGGTAGAGTCTCCTGGATGATCCCACACATTCTAATGATAGAGACAGCAGGGTGACACAGGCATTCTAATTATAGAGAATCCTGCCCTACCCCAGGCATTTTAAAGATAGACACCTGGGCAATCTCAGGGATCATAGGGATAGAGACTTCTGGCTGATCACAGACAATGTAATAATAGAGACACCTGGACAAACTTTGACATTCTAAACCTAGATGCTCATGGTTGACCCAAGGCTTTCTAATGGGAGAGACTCCCAGCCAAACCCAGGCATTCTAAAGATGGAGACACCTGAGCAATTTCCAGCAGTCTATGAATAGAGACACCTGGCCAACCTCAGGCGTTCTAATGGGATAGACAAATGGCTGACCCTAAGCATTCTAAAGACAGAGACATTTAGCTGACCTCAGGAATTTTAAAGGGAGTGCCTCTTGGCCAACCCAGGTATTATAATTATAGAGACACTTGAGTGACCTCAGGCATTCTAAAGATAGAGACTTCTGGCCGACCCCAGACATTCTAATGGAAAAGACTCCTGGCCTACCCCAGGCCTTATAATGATAGAGACAGCTGGGTGACCTCAGGCATTCTAAGGATATAGATTCCTTGCTGGCCCCAGGCATTCTAATGATAGAGATATCTGGGCAACCTCTGGCATTATAAGGATGAAGACTCCTGGCCAACCCCAGGCATTCTGACAATAGAAAACTTGGCGACCTCATGTATTCTAAGAATAGAGAATCCTGACCAATCCAAGGAATTCTAATAATAGAGACATATGGGCAATCTCAGGCATTCTAAAAGTTAGAGACTCCTGGCCAATTCAAGGCATTCTAATGATAGACATAACTGCACAATATTATGCATTCTAAGGAAACAGACTCCTGACCAACTCCAGGCATTATTATATTAGGCATTCTAGAGGTAGAGACTAGTGGCTGACTACAGGCATTCTGGTGGGAGAAACTCTTCGCTGGCCCCAGGCATTTTAATGATAGAGACACCAAGGCAACCTCAGACGTTCTAAGGATAGAGACTCCTGACCAACTCCAAGTATTCCAATGATAGAGACACCTGGGCAACATCAAGTATTCTAAGCACAGAGACATCTGGCTGACATCATTCATTCTAACAGTTGAGACTCCTGATTGAACAAGGAATTCTAATGATAGAGAAACTTGGGCGACCTCAGGCATTCAAAATGTAGGGACTCCGAGCTGACCCCAGGCAGTGTATTGAATACAGCTGGGCAACCTCAGATATTCTAAGGGTAGAGACACCTGGGTGACCTCAGACATTTTAGTGAAAGAGACACTTAGGCGACTTCAAGCATTCAAAGCAGAGATAAATAAGGCCAATCTCATTCATTTGAATTTTTGAGACTTCTGATGGACCCAGACATTCTAATAATAGACACTTGGGAAACCTAAGGAATTCTAAAATATAGACTCCTGACTGACGCAGACATTCTAATGAAGACAGCTGGCTGACCTCAGACATTCTAAGGACAGAAACTCTTGCAGACCCAAGGCATTCTAATGGGAGAGACTCCTGGCCAACCCCAGGCATTCTAATGATAGAGAAACTTGGGTGACCACCAGCATTGTAAGGATAGAGACACCTGAATTACCCCAGGCATTCTAATGATAGAGACACCTGGGTGACCTCAGGCACTCTAAAAATAGAGACTCCTGGTTGACCCCAGGCTTTCTAATGATAGACATCTGGATGACCTCAGGCATTCTACAGATAGAGACTCCCGGTTAACATCAGGCATTCTAATACAGAGACACCTTGCAGAACTCAGGACTTTTAAGAATAGAGCTTTCTGGTTGACCCCAGGCATTCTAGTGGGAGAGACTCCAGGTAGATTCCAGGCATCCTAATAATAGAGATACTTGGGCTATCTCCAGCATTCTAAGGATAGGGACAAATTGTTGACCACAGGCATTTTAAAGAAAAAAAAACTCCTGGATGATCCCAGGAATTCTAAGCATAGACACCTCTGGCCGACCTCAGGCATTCTAACAGGAGAGTCTCCTGGCTGAATCCAGGCATTCTAATTTCAAAGACACCTGGGTGATCTCAGGCATTCTAAGAATAGAGACTCCTGAACAATGCCAGGCTTTGTGATGATAGACATCTGGAGCACACCAGGCATTTTAATATTAGATACCTGAGTGATGACAGGCATTCTTGGGATAAAGACTCTTGGCTGAATACAGGAATTCTAATGGGAAAGAACCTGGCTGACCCTAGGCATTCTAATGATAGAGACACCTGGGTGACCTCAGGCATTCTAAAGATAAACAATGCTGGTCGACTTCAATCATTCTAATGATAGACACCTGGACGACCTCAGGCATTCTAATGGGAGAGACTGCTGGCCAACCACAGGCATTCTAATGATAGAGACACCTGGGTGACCTCAGGCATTCTAAAGATAAAGAAGGCTGGCCAACTTCAATCATTCTAATGATAGACACCTGGATGACCTCAGGCATTCTAATGGGAGAAACTTCTGGACAACCACAGGCATTCTAATAATAGAGACAACTGTGCAACCTCAGCCATTGTTAGAATAGAGACTTCTGGCCCACGCCATTCATTTTAATAATAGATACACCTGGGCTACCTCAAGCATTCTAAGGATAGAGACATCTGGCTGAGCTCAGGCATTCTAAAGGTTGAGTCTCTTGGCCAACCCCAGACAATCTAAGGAAAGAGACACCTAGGAGACCTCAGGCATTCTAAGAAGAGATTATCCAAGCCAACCCAAGGCATTCTAATTATACACACCTCGGCAACCTCAGGCATTCTGAGGATAGAAAATCATAGCCAAACCCAGGCGTTCTAATGATACAGACAGCTGACTGACCTCAGGCATTCTAAGAACAGAGACTCCTGGACAACACCAGGCATTCTAACTTTTGAGACTGTTGTCCAACTTCTGGCATCCTAATGATAGAGACACCTGGGTGACTTCTGGAATTCTAACAATAGATACCTGGCCGAATTCAAGAATTCTAATGGGATAGGCTCCTGGCTGACTCCAGGCATTCTAAGGATAAAGATAAATGGCCGACCTCAGGCATTCTAATGTGAGAATTTCCTGGCCAACCACATAATTCTAACGATAGAGACACCTGCGTGACCTCAGGCTATCTATGGATAGAGGCTCTTCTGACCCAAGGCATTCTAATAGTAGACAAATAAGCTACCTCAAAAATTCTAAGGATAGAGACTCCTGGCCTACTCCAGGCATTCTAATGGGAGAGACTTTTTGTCTGACTTCAGGCATTATTATGTTAGAGACACATGAGCGACCCCAGGGATTCTAATGATAGAGACACCTGGGCGACCTCAAGCATTCTAAGGATAGAGATTCCTGGCCGACTCCAGACATTCTAATGAGAGACACCTGGGGGACTCCTGGAATTCCAAAAATAGAGACTTCTGTCCATTCCAAGCATTCTAATTATAGAGATACCTGGCTGACCACAGGCATTCTAAGCATAGACACTCCTCACCCATCACAGACATTATAATGGGAGAGACTCCTGTCTGATCTAAGGCATTGTAACAATAGAGACACATGGGTGAACTTCAGCATTCTTAGCATAGAGACACCTGCCTGCCCTCAATCATAATAATATTAGACAACTGAGTGACATCAATCATTCTTAGAATAGACTCTTTTGGCTGATCCCATGCATTCTAATGATAAAAACACCTGGCCAAACACAGGCATTCTAAAATTAGAGACTGCTGGCTGACCCCAGGCATTCTAATATTAGAGACACTTGGGAACATCAGCCATTCTAAGGATAGAGACCCCTGGCTGACCCTAGCCATTCTAATGATAGACTCCAGAGAAACATCAGGCATTCTAAGTACAGAGATGGCAGGCAGACCCCAGGCATTCTAAAGATGGAACTTCCTGGCTGACTCCAGGCATTCTAATGATAAACACACCTGGCTGATCACAGGAATTATAAGGATAGAGACTCCTGGTTGTCCCCAGGCATTCTAATGGAAGAGATTCCTGGCTGTCCCCATGGATTTTAATGATAGAGACACATGGGCGACCTCTAGCATTCTAAAAATTGAGACACCTGTCCTACTTAAGGCATCCTATTGGGAGAGACTTATGGGTGACCCCAGACATTCTAAGGATAGACACATGTCGCCACCTCATGCATTCTTACTGGACAGTCTGCTGGACAACCCAAGGCATTCTAGTGATAGAGAAACCTAGGCAACATCAAGCATTCTAACGGGAGTGGCTGCTGATTGACCAAAAACATTCTAATGATGAATTCACCTGGGCAACCTCCAATGTACTAAGGATAGAGACAGCTGGTTGAGCTCAGGCATTCAAAAGGGAGAAACTCCTGGCCAACTCACGGCATTTTAAGGATAGAGACACCTGGCCGACCTCAGGCATTCTAACAAGAGAGTCCCCTGGTCTACCCCAGGCATTCTAATGACAGAGACACCTGCGTGACATACAGCATTCTAAGGATAGAGTCACCAGTCAGACCTCAGACATTGTAATGGGAGAGACTCCTGGCCAACTACTGGCATTCTAAGGATAGAGACATCTGGCCAAACTCAGGCACTCTTACAAGAGAGATTCCTGGCAGACCACAGGAATTCTAATATTAGGGACACCTACATGGCCTCAGGCATTCTAATGATAGAGAGTTTTGGCCTACCCCAGGCATTTAAATGATAGGCAGCTGGGAGACCTCAAGGCATTCTGAAGGTAAAGACTCCTGGCTGACCCCAGACATTCTAATGATAGAGACACCTGGCCAATGTCAGGCATTCTAAGAAAAGAGGCTCCTGTCTGACCCCAGGTATTCTAATGTGAGAGACTCCTGGCCCACCTCAGGTGTTCTAATGATAGAGACACCTGGACGACCTCCAGCTTTCAAAGGATAAAGATCCCTGACTGAACTCAGGAATCCTAATGGGAGAGACTCCTTGCTGACCTTATGCATTCTAAAGAAAGAGGTATCTGTTTGACCTTAGGCATTCTAACAAGAGTCTCCTGCTCTACCCTAGACATTCTAATGATAGAGACACCTGCACATCCTCAGGCATTCTATGGATAAAGGCTCTGCCAACACCAGGCCATTCGAATGATAGACACATGGGTGACCTCAGGAATCTAAGGATAGAGACTCCTGGTTGAACCCAGGCATTCTAATGAGAGAAATCTGGGTGACCTCAGGCATTATAAGGATAGAGACTCCCGGCCATCCCAGGCATTCTAATCATATAGAAGCCTGGCCAACAATAGGCATTCTAAGCATACAGACTCCTGGCCCACCACAGGCATTATAATGGGTGACAGTCCTCGATGACCCCAGGAGTTGTAATGAAAGAGACACGTGGGTGAACTCTGGCATTCTAAGCCTAGAAACACCTTGCCGACCTCAGTCACTAAAATGATAGACAGCTGGATGACCTCAGGCATTTTAAGGATAGACACTTCCTGTCAACCCCAGACTTTTTACTGATAGAGACACCTGACCAACCTCAGGCATTCTAAGAATAGGGACTCCTGGCCGTCCACAGGCATTTTAATGATAGAGACTCCTGGTCAACATGAGGAATTGTAATGATAGAGACACATGGGCAAACTCTGGAATTCTAAGCATAGAGACACCTTGCCGACCTCAGTCTTTAAAATGATACATAGCTGGGTGAACTCAGGCATTTTTTAAGGATAGACACTCCTTGCCGACCCCAGGCATTTTACTAATAGAGGAACCTGGCCAACCTCAGGCATTCTAAAAATAGACACTCCTGGCTGACCACACGCATTCTAATGATAGAGACACTGGGCTGACCTCAGGCATTCTAAGAATAGAGACTCCTGGCCGTCCATAGGCATTTTAATGAGAGATACTCCTGGTCAACATGAGGAATTGTAATGATAGAGACACACGGGTGAACTCCAGCATTCTAAGCATAGAGACACCTTGCTGACCTCAGTCATTAAAATGATACACAGCTGGGTGACCTCAGGCATTTTAAGGATAGACACTCCTTGCCGACCCCAGGCATTTTACTGATAGAGACACCTGGCCAATCTCAGGCATTCTAAACATAGAGACTCCTAGCCGACCACACACATTCTAACGATAGAGACACTGGGCCGAACTCGTGCATTCTAAGAATAGAAACCCCTGGCCGTCCACAGGCATTCTAATCGGAGAGACCCCTGACCGATCCCAGACATTCTAATGATGGAGACACATGGGCAAACTCTGGCATTCTAAACATGGAGGCATCTGGCCAACCCAGGCATTCTAGCAGTGGAGACTCCTGGCTGACTTCGGACATTCTAATGATAGAGAGCAGGCCAACTTCAGGCATTTTAAGGGCAGAGACATCTGGCTGACCCCGGGCATTCTAATGGTTGAGACTCTTGGCTGGCTTCAGGCATTCTAATGATAGTGACACCTGGGTGGCTTCCGACATTCTAATGATAGAGACAGCTGGCCTAACTCAGGCTTTCTAATGGGAGAGACTCCTGGCTGACCCCAGGCATTCTAAGGATAGAGATATCTGGCTGACTTCAGGCATTCTAATGGGAGAGTCTCTTGGCTGAATCCAAGCGTTCTAATTATAGAGACATCTGCGGAACCTCACAAATTTTATGGATAGAGGCTCCTCGTACCCCAGGCATTCTAATAATAGACACATAGGCAACCTCAGGAATTCTAATACTACAGAATTCTGGCTGATCCCAGGCATTCTAATAGAGGAGACTCCTGTCTGACCCCAGACATTATAATGATAGAGACACACAAGCTAACCAAGGCATTCTAATGATAGAGACACCTGGCTGACCTCAGGCATTCTAAGGATTGAGACTCCTGGCTGACCCCAGTCATTCTAGTGAGAGACACCAAGGGGACTTCCGGCATTCTAAGGATAGAGAGTAGTGGCCGACCCAGGCATTCTAATGATAGACACCTGGGTTAACCTAGGCATTCCCAGGATAGAGACACCTGGCTGACCCAAGGCATTCTGATGACAAAGTCCTTTGACCAATCTCATGTATTCTAAAAAGAGATTCCTGGTCGACCACAGGCATGCTGATAGGAAAGACTCTTTGCCAAGCCAAGGCATTTTTATGATGGAGAAACCTGAGTGGGCACCGGCATTCTAAGGATAAAGACACCTGGCCAATCTCAGGCATTCAAACGGAAGAGACTTCTGGCTGACCCCAGGCATGTTAATGATAGAGACACCTGGACGACCTCAGGCATTCTAACGAGAGAGATTGCTGGCCAACCTCAGGCATTATAGGAACAGAGACATCTGGAGGACTTCAGGCATTCTAACAGGAGTATTTCCTGACCGACCCTAGGCATTCTAATGATAAAGACACCTGTGCAACCTCAAGCATTCTAAAGATAGAGACTCCCGGGCTAAGCCTCTGATTCTAATAATAGACACCTGGGGGACCTCAGGCATTCTAAGGAGAGAGACTCCTGACCCACCCCAGGCATTCTAATGATAGACACTTGGGTGAACTCAGGCATTCTAAATATAGAGACTCTCACTGAAACCAGGCATGTTAATGATGGTGACACCTGGCAGGCCTCAGGCATTCTAAGATAGAGAATCCAGGACGACTTCAGGCATTCTAATGTAAGAGCCTCTTGGCCGACCTCAGTCATTCTAATTATAGAGACACCTGGGCTACCTATGGCATATTAAGGGAAGAGATACTGGCTGAAATCAGGCATTCTAATGGAAATGACTCTTGGCCAACCTCAGGAATTCTTAGGAGAGGGATATCTGGCCAACCTCAAGCATTTTAACGGGAGAGTCTCCTATATGATTCCAGGCATTCTAATGATAGAGATGCCTGGGTGACCTCAGGCATTTCCAAGATAGAGACCTATGGTTGAACCAAGAAATTCTAATGGGAGAGTCTCCTGGCAGTCCCCAGACTATTTCATGATAGAGACTCCAGACCTATCCCAGGCATTCTAAAAATAGTGACATCTGGCCAACCCCAGGCATTCTAATGGGAGAGACTCCTGGCCCAATCAATTCATTCTAATGATAAAAACTCCCAGCCAACCCCAGGAATTCTAACTAGAGAGACTCTTCCCTGATTCCAGGCATTCTAATTATAGAGACTCCTGGCCAGCCACAGGCATTCTAATGATAGAGACTCCTGGGCGACATCAGGCATTCTAAGGATAGAGACACCTGGCTGACCCCAGGCATTCTAATTAGAGAGACTCCAGGCCAACTTTGGGCATTCTAATGATATGGAAACCTGGATGATGTCAGGCATTCTAAAGATAGAGACATTCTGATGGAAGAGACACCTGGTCGACCAGAGGTATAGTAATGGTAAAGGCTCCTGATTTATCCCAGGCATTCTAATGATAGAGACACTTGTGCGACCTCAGTCATTCAAAAAATAGAAACACCTGGCTGACCATGGGCATTCCAATGGCAGAGACTCTTGGCCGACCCCAGTCATTTTAATGCTAGTGGCTCCTGGCCATCGCCAGACATTCTGATGATCTGGACTCATGGGCAACCTTAGGCAATCTAATGATAGAGACACTTGGATAACCTCAGGCATTCTAACTGAAGAGACTCCTTGCAGAGCCCAGACATTTCAATGACAGAGAATAGTGGACTACCTCAAGAATCGTAATGATACAGACATCTGTGTGACCTTAGGCATTCTAAGAATAGAGAGCCCTATCTGACCCAGGCATTCTAATGATAGAGACAACTGGGCAAACTAAAGCATTCTAAGGATAGAGACAACTGGTCGATCCCAGGCATTGCAATGATAGAGATTCCAGGCCAACTTTGGACACTTTAATGATATAGTAACCTGGGCGATGTCAGGTATTCTAAAGACAGAGACACCTGGCCAACCCCAGGCATTCTAATGGAAGAGACTGCTGGCCGACCACGGGCATACTAATGATAAAATCTCCTGGTTTATCCCAGGCATTCTAATAATAGACACTTGTGCGACCACAGGCATTCAAAACATAGAGACACCTGACCAATCATAGGCATTCTGACGGGAGAGACTCCTGGCCGACTTTAGTCATTTTAATGATAGTGAGTCCTGGCCATCACCAGACATTCTGATGATTTAGAAACCTGGGCGACCTTAGTCATTCTAACAATAGAGACAACTTGCCATCCCCAGGCATTCTAATGGGAGAGACTCCTGGCCAACCCCAGGCATTAAACGGTAGAGAATCCTGTCAACCCCAGGCATTCTAATAGTAGAGACTCCTGGCTGACCTCTAGCATTCTAATGTTAGAGGCACCACAGTGACCTCAGTCATTGTAAGAATACAGACACCTGACTGACCCCAGGCATTTTAACGGGAGAGACTCCTGGACAACTACAGGCATTCTAACGGGGCAGACTCTGGTTGATGACAGGCATTCTAATGAGAGAGGCTCCTTCCCGACCCCAGGCATTTGAGACTCCTGGCTGACTCCAGGCATTCTAATGTTAGAGACTTTTGGCATAGCACAGGCATTCTAATAATAGAGACACCTGGGATACCTCAGGCATTCTAAGCATAGAATCACCTGGCTGAACTAAGGCATTCTAACAGAAGAGACATCTGTCTGACTCATGGCATTCCAATGGGAGACACTCCTCTCTGACCCCAGGCATTTTAAAGCTGGACTCCTGGCCGACCCCAGGCATTTTAATAATACAGACTTCTGACCTATTCATATACCATTCTACTGATAGAGACACCTGTGCTACCGCAGGCATTCTAAGGATAGAGTCATCTGACAAAATTCAGGCCTTCTAACAGGAATGACTTCTGGTTAATTCCAGGCATTCTAAAGTTAGAGACTCCTGTCTTACCACAGGCATTCTAATGATAGAGACTTTTGACCAACTCCTGAAATTCTAAAGATAGAGACACCTGGATGACCTCAGGCATTCTAAAAATAGAGACACCTCGTCATCTTCATACACTTTAACAGGAGAGATTCCTGGCTGAACCCAGGCATTCTAATGATAGAAACACTTGGGTGACGTCAGACATTCTAACAAAAAAGACACCTGGCCAGCACCAGGAATTCTAAAGAGAGAGACTCCTGGAAGAGCATAGACATTCTAATGGGAGAAACTCCTTGCCTACAACAGGTATTCTTATAATGGAGACATTTGTGCAATGTCAGACATTTTAAGGATAGAGACCTCTAGCCATCCCTAGGCATTCTAAGGGGAGAAGTTCCTGGCTGACAAGAGGCATTTAAAGCAGTGTGTAGAGGGAAATTTATAGCACTAAATGCCCACAAGAGAAAGCAGGAAAGATCTAAAATTGACACTCTAACATCGCAATTAAAAGAACTAGAGAAGTAAGAGCAAACCCATTCGAAAGCTAGCAGAAGGCAAGAAATAACTAAGATCAGAGCAGAACTGAAGGAGATAGAGACACAAAAAACCTTCCAAAAAATCAATGAATCCAGGAGTTGGTTTTTTGAAAAGATCAACAAAATTGACAGACCACTAGCAAGACTAATAAAGAAGAAAAGAGAGAAGAATCAAATCGACGCTATTAAAAATGATAAAGGGGATATCACCACCGACCCCACAGAAATACAAACTACCATCAGAGAATACTATAAACACCTCTACGCAAATAAACTGGAAAATCTAGAAGAAATGGATAATTTCCTGGACACTTACACTCTTCCAAGACTAAACCAGGAAGAAGTTGAATCCCTGAATAGACCAATAGCAGGCTCTGAAATTGAGGCAATAATTAATAGCCTACCAACCAAAAAAAGTCCAGGACCAGATGGATTCACAGCTGAATTCTACCAGAGGTACAAGGAGGAGTTGGTACCATTCCTTCTGAAACTATTCCAATCAATAGAAAAAGAGGGAATCCTCCCTAACTCATTTTATGAGGCCAACATCATCCTGATACCAAAGCCTGGCAGAAACACAACGAAAAAGAGAATTTCAGACCAATATCTCTGATGAACATCGATGCAAAAATCCTCAATAAAGTACTGGCAAACCGGATTCAGCAACACATCAAAAAGCTTATCCACCATGATCAAGTGGGCTTCATCCCTGGGATGCAAGGCTGGTTCAACATTCGCAAATCAATAAACATAATCCAGCATATAAACAGAACCAAAGACAAGAACCACATGATTATCTCAATAGATGCAGAAAAGGCTTTTGACAAAATTCAACAGCCCTTCATGCTAAAAACGCTCAATAAATTCGGTATTGATGGAACGTACCTCAAAATAATAAGAGCTATCTATGACAAACCCACAGCCAATATCATACTGAATGGGCAAAAACTGGAAAAATTCCCTTTGAAAACTGGCACAAGACATGGATGCCCTCTCTCACCACTCCTATTCTGGAAGTTCTGGCTAGGGCAATTAGGCAAGAGAAAGAAATCAAGGGTATTCAGTTAGGAAAAGAAGAAGTCAAATTGTCCCTGTTTGCAGATGACATGATTGTATATTTAGAAAACCCCATCATCTCAGCCCAAAATCTCCTTAAGCTGATAAGCAACTTCAGCAAAGTCTCAGGATACAAAATTAATGTGCAATAGTCACAAGCATTCTTATACACCAGTAACAGACAAACAGAGAGCCAAATCAGGAATGAACTTCCATTCACAATTGCTTCAAAGAGAAGAAAATACCTAGGAATCCAACTGACAAGGGATGTAAAGGACCTCTTCAAGGAGAACTACAAACCACTGCTCAGTGAAATAAAAGAGGACACAAACAAATGGAAGAACGTACCATGCTCATGGATAGGAAGAATCAATATCGTGAAAATGGCCATACTGCCCAAGGTAATTTATAGATTCAATGCCATCCCCATGAAGCTACCAATGAGTTTCTTCACAGAATTGGAAAAAACTGCTTTAAAGTTCATATGGAACCAAAAAAGAGCCCGCATCTCCAAGACAATCCTAAGTCAAAAGAACAAAGCTGGAGGCATCACGCTACCTGACTTCAAACTATACTACAAGGCTACAGTAACCAAAACAGCATGGTACTGGTATCAAAACAGAGATATAGACCAATGGAACAGAACAGAGTCCTCAGACATAATACCACACATCTACAGCCATCTGATCTTTGACAAACCTGAGAGAAACAAGAAATGGGGAAAGGATTCCCTATTTAATAAATGGTGCTGGGAAAATTGGCTAGCCATAAGTAGAAAGCTGAAACTGGATCCTTTCCTTACTCCTTATACGAAAATTAAGTCAACATGGATTAGAGACTTAAATGTTAGACCTAATACCATAAAAACCCTAGAGGAAAACCTAGGTAGTACCATTCAGGACATAGGCATGGGCAAAGACTTCATGTCTAAAACACCAAAAGCAACAGCAGCAAAAGCCAAAATTGACAAATGGGATCTCATTAAACTAAAGAGCTTCTGCACAGCAAAAGAAACCACCATCAGAGTGAACAGGCAACCTACAGAATGGGAGAACATTTTTGCAATCTACTCATCTGACAAAGGGCTAATATCCAGAACCTACAAAGAACTCAAACCAATTTACAAGAAAAAAACAAACAACCCCATCAAAAAGTGGGCAAAGGATATGAACAGACATTTCTCAAAAGAAGACATTCATACAGCCAACAGACATGAAAAAATGCTCATCATCACTGGCCATCAGAGAAATGCAAATCAAAACCACAATGAGATACCATCTCACACCCGTTAGAATGGCGATCATTAAAAAGTCAGGTAACAACAGGTGCTGGAGAGGATGTGGAGAAATAGGAACACTTTTACACTGTTGGTGGGATTGTAAACTAGTTCAACCATTATGGAAAACAGTATGGCGATTCCTCAAGGATCTAGAACTAGAAGTACCATATGACCCAGCCATCCCATTACTGGGTCTATACCCAAAGGATTATAAATTATGCTGCTATAAAGACACATGCACACATATGTTTATTGCGGCACTATTCACAATAGCAAAGACTTGGAATCAACCGAAATGTCCATCAGTGACAGATTGGATTAAGAAAATGTGGCACATATACACCATGGAATACTATGCAGCCATAAAAAAGGATGAGTTTGTGTCCTTTGTAGGGACATGGATGAAGCTGGAAACCATCAGTCTTAGCAAACTATCACAAGAACAGAAAACCAAACACCGCATGTTCTCACTCATAGGTGGGAACTGAACAATGAGATCACTTGGACTCAGGAAGGGGAACATCACACACCGGGGCCTTTCATGGGGAGTGGGGAGGGGGAGGGATTGCATTGGGAGTTATACCTGATGTAAATGACGAGTTGATAGGTGCAGCACACCAACAAGGCACAAGTATACATATGTAACAAACCTGCACGTTATGCACATGTACCCTACAACTTAAAGTATAATAATAATAAATAAATTAAAAAATAATAATAATTTAAAAAATAAAAATAGAAACAACTGGGTGACCTCAGGCATTCTAAGAATAGGGACACCTGACTGACCCAAGACATTTTAACAGAAGAGAATCTTTGCCCACCCCAAGCATTCTAATGAGAGATTCATGGCTGAATCCAGGCATTCTAATTATAGAGACATCTGGGCGACCTGAGGGATTCTAAGGATAAAGACATGTACCTGACACCAAGCAATCAAACTAAAGAGACACCTGATTGACCACAGGCATTCTAATGATAGATACTTCTTGTCTACCATAGGTCTTCTAATGATAGAGCCACCTGTACAATTTCAGGCTTTTTTTTTTTTTTTTTTTTTTGAGACGGAGTCTCGCTCTGTCATTCAGGCTGGAGTGCAGTGGTGCAATCTTGGCTCACTGCAATCTCCATCTCCCTGGTTGATGTGATTCTTCTGCCTCAGCCTCCTGAGGAGCTGGGATTGCAGGCACATGCCACCACACACAACTAATCTCTGTATTTTTATTGGAGACGGAGTTTCACCATGTTGGCCAGGCTGGTCCCGAACTGCTGACCTCAGGTGATCCACCCGCCTTGGTCTCCCAAAGTGTTGAGATTACAGGTGTAAGCCACCACGCCTGGCTGACCTCAGGCATTCTGAGGCTAGAGACACATGGCCTACCCCACTTATTCTAATGGGGGATACTTTTGGGAGACCCAAGAGATTCTAATGAGAGAGACTCCAGCAGGATTCAAGGCATTCTAATAAAAGAGAAAACTGACATTCTAAGGATAGAGACCGCTGGTTGACACAGGCATTCTAACGGGAGAGACTCTTGGCCAAATCCAGGCATTCTAATGATAGAGATTCTGGGCTGACCGGAGTCATTCTAATAATGGAGATACCTGGACGACCTCCAGCATTCTAAGGATAGAAACACCTGGCCGACCCCAGGCATTCTAATGGGAGTGACTCTTGGTCGGCCCCAGGCATTCTAATGATAGAGACACTTGTGCCACCTCAGGCATTCTAAGAATAGAACCACATGACCAACCCCAGGCATTTTAATGGAAATGACCCCTGGCCGATTTCAGGCATTCTAATGCTAGAGACTCCTGTCCAACCCCAGGCATTCTAATGATAGAGACTCCTGGCCAACTCCTGGCATTCTAAAGATAGAGACACCTGAATGATCTCAGGCATTCTAACAATAGAGACAGCTCACCAACCCCCTGAACTTTAACGGAATAGACTCCTGGATGACCCCAGACATTCTAATGATAAAGACACCTCAGTGATCTAAAGTATTCTAAGGACATCAACACCTAGCAAACCCAAGGGATTCTAATGAAAAAGACCCCTGGCAGACTCCAGACTTTTTAATGATAGAGACTCAAAGTCTACCCCAGGCATTCTAATGACAGAGACACCTGTGCGACCACAGGCATTCTAAGGATAGAGACACCTGCTCAATCCCAGGAATGCTAACAGAAGAGACTCTTGGTCAACCCAAGGGATTCTAACGGGAGGGACTCCTGGCCTACCACAGTCATTCACACAGGAGAGACTCCTGGTTGACTACAGACATTCTAATGATAGAGACATCTGTGAGACCTCAGTCAGTCTAAAGATAGAGACAACTCACGTGCCCCAGGCATTAAAATGGGAAAAACGCCTGGCTGACCACACGCATTCTAATGAGACAGACACCTGGGTAACTTAGACATTCTAATGATAGAAACACTTGGTTGACCACAGGCATTCTAACAAGATGGACTACTGGCCAAACCCAGGCATTCTAATGAGAGAGACACCTGAGTGACCTCAGGAATTCTAAGGATAGGGACAGCTTGCTGACCCCAAAATTCCTAACAAGAGATACCTCTGGCTAACCCTAGGCATTCTAATGAGAATAACTCATTGCCGACATCAAACATTTTAAAGATAGAGACTCCTGGTCAACCTCAAGCATTCTTACGATAAAAATACCTGGGTGATCACAGGCATTCTAAGGACAGAGACACCTGGTTGACCCCAGGCATTCTAACCATAGAGACTACTGGCCGACTCCAGGCATTCTAACAGGAGAGATTCCTGGCCAACCCCAGGCTTTCTAATGATAGAGACACCTGGGCAACACCAGGCATTCCAAAAAGAAAGACACCTACCATAACCCAGGTATTCTAATAGGAGAGAATCCTCGTCAACCCCAGGCATTCTAATGATAGAGACATCTGTTCCACATCAGGCATTTTAAGGATACAGACATGTGGCCGACCCCAGGCATTCTAAGAGTAGAGACTCCTGACTGAGACCAGACATTCTAATGGGAGAGACTCCTGGCCCACTACAGGAATTCTAATGATAGAGACTCCTCTCTGACCCCAGGCATTCCAACGATAGTGTCTGCTGTGTGACCTCAGACATTCTAACTACAGAGACACCTGGCCAACCCCACAAACTTTAATGGGATAGACTCCTGGCTAACCCCAGACATTCTAATGATAAAGACACCTCAGCCACCCGAGGCATTCTAAGGATATTGATACTTGGCTTACCCGAGGGATTCTAACGAAAAAGACTCCTGGTAGACCCCAGGCTTTTTAATGATAGAGACTCCAGATCTACCCCAGACATTCTAATGATAGAGACACCTGTGCCACCATGGGCATTCTAAGGATAGAGACACACGCTCAATCCCAGGAATTCTAACAGGAGAGATTCTTGGTCAACCCAAGAGATACTAAAAGGAGAGACTCCTGGCCTACCACAGTCATTCAAATGAGAGAGACTCCTGGTTGACCACAGGCCTTCTAATGATAGAGACTCCTTGCTGACCAAAGGCATTCTAATGATAGAGACACCTGTGCTACCTCGGGCATTGTCAGGATAAAGACACCTGGTCGACCCTAGGCATTTTATCATGAGAGACTCCTGGCCATCCCCAGGAATTCTAATGATAAAGACACCTTGGCGACATGAGGCAATCTACTGATAGAGACACCTGTTGGACCTAAGTCATTCTAATGGGAGAAACTCCTGGCTGACCCCTGGCATTCTAATGACAGACACATCTGGGTGATCTCAGGTATCCTAAGGATAAAGACACTTGGCCAACCTCAGGCATTCTAATGGAAGAAAAACCAGCCAATTTCAGGGATTCTAACCGGAGAGACTAGTATCAGACCACAGGCATTCTAATGATAGAGACACGTGGGCGACTTGAGGAATGCTAAGGATAGAGACACATCACTGACCCCTGCTATTCTAATGGGAGAGACTCCTGGCCTACCCCAGGTATTCTAATAATAGAGACACCTGGGCGACATCAGGAATTCTAAGAATAGAGACACCTGGTGGATCCCAGGTAGTCAAATGTAAGAGACTCCTGGCAGGGAAGAATACAGGTGTTCCAATGATAGAGACTACCTGGCCTATCCCATGCATTCTAATAATAGAGACACCTGTGGGACCATAGGCATTCTAGACATAGATACATTTGGCTGACCCCAGGAATTCTAACATGAGAGACTCCTTTCAGACCCCAGGTATTCTGATAAAGAAACATGGGCGACCTCAAGCATTCTAAGAGTAGAGACACCTGGCTGACTCCAGGCATTCTAATGGAAGATACTCCAAGCCAAGACCAGGCATTCTAAAGATACAGACTCCTGGTTTACCTCGAATATTCTAATAGAAACTCCTGTACAACCAGAGACATTTTAAGGATAGAGACACCTGGCTCACCCCATGCATTCTAACAGGAGAGACTTCTGGCCAATCTCAGCCATTCTAAAGGGAAAGGGTTCTGGCGCATCCCAGGAATTCTAATGATAGAGACACCTAGAAAACCTCTGGCATTCCAAGAATAGAGACACCTCGCTGACCTCACACATTCTAAATGGAGAGACACTTGGCCAAGCCCAGGCATTCTAACAGGAGAGACTTCTGGCTGATTCCAGGCATTCTAATGACAGAGATTCCTGGCCAATGTCAGGCATTCTAATGATAGAGACTCCTGGCGAACCTCAGGCATTCTATCAGGAGAGACCCCTGCGGACCACAAGCATTCTAATGATAGAGACACCTGGGCGATTCCAGGCATTTTAAACATAGAGACATCTGGCCGACCTCAGACGTTCTATTGGGAGAGTCTCCTGGCTAATCCCAGACATTATAATATTAGAAACCTGGGGGACCTCTTACATTCTAAGGATACAGACTCCTGGCGGACCCCACACATTCTGATAGAGACACATTGGTGACCTCAGGCATTCTAAGGATAGAGACCCCTAGCTGACCATAGGCAATTGAATGTTAGAGACACCTAGGCCACCAGACATCTGGCTGACCTCAGCCATTCTAATAAGAGAGTCTCATGACTGACTTCAGGAATTTAAATGATGGAGACTCCTGGGCAACCTCAGGCATTCTAAGGATAGAGACTCCTGGCTGACCACAGGCATACTAATGACAGACACCTGGGTGACCACTGGCATTCTAAGGATAGAGACCACTGGCCTACCCCAGGCATTCTAATGGGAGAGAATGCTGGCCGACCACAGACATTCTAATCATAGAGACACATTGGGAACCTCAGGCATATTAAGAATAGTGACATCCGGCTGACTTTAGGCATTCTAATAGTACAGTTTTTGGTCGACATAAGGCATTCTAATGATAGAGACGCCTAGGAGATCTGAGGCATTCTAAGAATAGAGTCATCTGGCCATCCCCAGCCATTCTAATAATAGACAACAGAGTGACCTCAGGCATTCTAAAGATAGAGGCTCCTGGATGACCCCAGGCATTCTAATGATAGAGAAAACTCTCCAACCTCAAAGAATATAGACTCAAAGAACATAGACTCTTGTGTGACCTGAGACATTCTAGTGGTAGAGAATTTTGGCTGATCCCAGTGACCTCCAACATTCTAACGGGAGAGGCTTCTGGCCGAACACAGGCATTGCAAAAATAGAGGCATCTGACTGATCACAGGCATTCTAACGAGAGAGTCTCCTAGACGAACTCAGACATTTCAATGTTAGAGACACCTGGGCCGCCTCAGGAATTCTAAAGATAGAGACTCCTTGTCAACCCCAGACATTCTAATGATAAACACTAGAGGCACTTCAGGCATTCTAAGTATAGAGACATCTGGCAGACCCCAGGCATTCTAATGATGGAGCCTCCTGGCCAAACCCAGGCGTTCTAATGACAGAGACACCTGGTTGATCTCAGGCATTGTAACGATAGAGACTCCTGGTTGTCTCCAGGCATTCTAATGTGACAGGTTCCTGGCCATCCCCACAGATTCTAATGATAGACAGCTTAGCGTCCTCCAGCATTCTAAATATAGAGACACGGACCTCAGGCATTCTCTGGGGAGAGACTCATGGGCGAGTCCAGGCATTTTAAGAATAGATACATGTGGCTGACTTCATGTATTTTTTATTATACTTTATGTTCTAGGGTACATGTGCACAACATGCAGGTTTGTTACATATGTATACGTGTGCCATGTTGGTATGCTGTACCCAATAACTTGCCATTTACACTAGGTATATCTCCTAATGCTATCCCTCCCCCATGCCCCCACCCCACAGCATGCCCTGGTGTGTGATGTTCCCCTTCCTGTGTCCAAGTGTTCTCATTGTTCATTTCCAACCTATTAGTGAGAACATGCGGTGTTTTTTTTTTTTTTTTTGTCCTTGTGATAGTTTGCTGAGAATGATGGTTTCCAGGTTCATCCATGTCCCTACAAAGGACATGAACTCAGCCTTTTTTATGGCTGCATAGTATTCCATGGTGTATATGTGCCACATTTTCTTAATCCAGTCTGTCATTGATGAACATTCGGGTTGGTTCCAAGTCTTTGCTATTGTGAATAGTGCCATAATAAATATACATGTGCATGTGTCTTTATAGCAGCATGATTTATAATCTTTTGGGTATATCCCCAGTAATGGGATGGCTGGGTCAAATGGTACTTCTAGTTCTAGATCCTTGAGGAATCACCACACTGTCTTCCACAATGGTTGAACTAGTTTACAATCCCACAAACAGTGTAAAAGTGTTCCTATTTCTCCACATCCTCTCCAGCACCTGTTGTTTCCTGACTTTAATGATCGCCATTCTAACTGGTTTGAGATGGTATCTCATTGTGGTTGTGATTTGCATTTCTCTGATGGCAAGTGATTATGAGCATTTTTTCATGTGTCTGTTGGCTGCATAAATGTCTTCTTTTGAGAAGTGTCTGTTCGTATCCTTTGTCCACTTTTTGATGGGGTTGTTTGTTTTTTGCTTGTAAATTTGTTTGTGTTCTCTGTGGGTTCTGGATATTAGCCCTTTGTCAGATGAGTAGATTGCAAAAATTTTCTCCCATTCTGTAGGTTGCCTGTTCACTCTGATGGTAGTTTTGTTTGTTTGTTTGTTTGTTTGTTTTTGCTGTGCAGAAGCTCCTTAGTTTAATTAGATCCCATTTGTCAATTTTGGCTTTTGTTGCCGTTGCTTTTGGTGTTTTAGATGTGAAGTCCTTGCCCATGCCTATGTCCTGAATGGTATTGCCTGGGTTTTCTTCTAGGGTTTTTATGGTTTTAGGTCTAACATTTAAGTCTCTAATCCATCCTGAATTAATTTTTGTATAAGATGTAATGATGGGATCCAGTTTCTGCTTTCTACTTATGACTTCATGCATTTTAACTGGAGAGTCTCCTGGTGGATGCAAGGCATTCTAATGATAGAGAAACCTGGGGGAAATCAAGCACTTTAACATTAGAATCTGCTGGTCGACCCAAAGCATTCTAATGAGAGAGACACCTGGGCATCCTTCAACATTCTAAGTATAGAGACACCTGGCCAAACTCAGGCATTCAAACAAGAGAGACTCCTGGCCGACCCCAGCCATTCTAATGACAGAGACATCTGAACGACCTCTGGCATTTAATGATAGGAATTCCTGGCCAACCCCCAGCATTCTAATGGGAGAGACTCCTGGATGACTCCAGGCACTCTAATAATTGACACCCGGGTTTCCTCAGGCATTCTAAATATAGATACTTTTGTCTAACCCTAGACATTCTAATAGGAGAGACTCCTGGCCGACCACAGGAATTCTAATGATACACACCTGGGCAACATGCGACATTCTGAAAATAGAGACAACTGGCCAACCTCAGGCATTCTCATGATAGAGAAACTTGGGCGGCCATAGGCATACTAAGGATAGAGACTCCTGGCCCACCCGAGGCATGATAATGATAGATACCTGGCAGACCACACGCATTCTAAGAGTAGAGACTCCTGGCCGACCCCACGCATTCTAATGATAGAGACAATTCACAAACATCAGGCATTCTAAGGGTAGAGATTCCTGGCTGATTCCAAGCATACTAATGATAGACACCTGGGTGACCACAGGCATGTTAAGGATGGAGACCATTGACTGACCCCAGGCATTCTAAGGGGAGAGACTCCTGGTCGACCACAGGCATTCTAATGATAGAGACACGTTGGGGGACCTCAGGCATTTTGAAGACAGTGACACCTGAATGACTTCAGACATTCTAACAGTGCAGCTTCTTGTCAACCTCAGGCATTCTAATGATAAAGACTTGTAGACGACCCGAGACATTCTAAGAATAGAGTCTTCTGGCCAACCCCAGCCACTCTAATGATAGACACCTTAGTGACCACAGGCATTCTAAGGATAGAGGCTCCTGGACGACTTCATGCATTCAAATGATAGAGACAGCTCGCTGACTTCAGGTATTCAAAGGATAAAGAATCTTGGCCGACATTAGGAATTCTAATGATAGACACCTGGGAGACATGATACAGACTCCTGGACAACTAAAGGCATTTTAATGAGAGAGGCTCCTGGCCGACCCCAAACGTTCTAATGATACAGACATATTGGTGATCTCAGGCTCCCTAAAGATATAGACTCCTGGCCAACCCCAGGCATTCTAATGATGTAGATACCTGGGCAAACTTTGGCAATCTGAGAATAGAGACGTCTGACCAACCACAGGTATTCTAACGGTAGTGGCCATTTGCCACGCCTAGGTATGTCAATGATACAAATTCCTTGGTGACCTCAGGAATTCTAAGGATAGAGACTCTTGGCCTACCCCAGGCATTTTAATGATAGACCACTTGGCGACCTCAGACATTCAAAGGATAAAGACTCGTGGTTTACCCCAGGTATTCTAACAATAGAGACAACTATCCAACCTCAGGCATTCTAAGAATAGAGACTCCTGGCTGAACCCAGTCATTCTAACGTAAGAACTTGGGAGACCTCAGGCATTCTCACGATAGAGACTCTTGGCCTACTGTAGGCATTCTAATGGGATAGAATCCTGGCTGATCCCAGTCATTCTAATGATAGAGGCACCTGGCCAACCTCAGAGATTCTAAGGATAGAGACATCTGGTCGACCTCAGGCATTCTATTGGGAGTGTCTTCTTTCCGACCCCAGGCATTCTAATGTAGAGACACTTGGACAACTTGAGGATCTCGAGCGATCTCAGGATAGAGACTCCTAGCCTACCCAAGACATTCTAATGGGAGTGACTCCTGGTCGACTCCAGGCATTCTAATGATAGAGACACCTGGGTACCCTTTGGAATCCTAAGGAAGGCGACACCTGGCTGACCCCAGGCATTCTAATGATAAAGACTCCTGGGCGACCGAAGGTATTTTAAGTATAGAAGCTCCAGGGGTTCTAATGATAGACATTTGGGGGACCTAAGGCATTCTAAGTATAGAGACTATTGACCCACCCCAAGCATTCCAATGGCAGAGACTCCTGGCCAACTTCAGGCATTCCAATGATAGAGACACCTGGCCAACAACAGGTATGCTAAGAATAGAGACCTCTGGCTGACCTTAGGAATTCTAATGGTAGAGGCTTCTGGCAGATCCCATTCTAATAAGAGAGACTCCTGGCCAACCACAGACATTCTAATGATAGAGACACCTCGGCATCCTCTGGCATTCTAATGATGGAGACAGTTGGCTGATCTCAGTTATTCTAGTGGAAGAGACTCCTTGACGACCCCAAGCATTCTAAGGATAGAGACATCGGACCAACAACAGGCATTCTATCAACAGAGTCTCCTGGCTGACCGCAGGCATTTTTATGATATAAACACCTGAGCAACCCTAGAAATTTTCAGGGTAGAGGCTCATGGACTACCCCAAGGATTCTAATGATAGACACAACTGACAGACTTCAGGAATTTTATGGATACACTTCTGGCTGACCTAAGACATTCTAATAACAGAGACTCCTGTCACACCCGAGTAATTCTGATGATAGAGACACACGGGCCACCTCCAGCATTCTAAGGATAGAGACACCTGGCTGACTTCAGATATTCTAATGGCAGAGACTCCTGGCTGACCCAAGACATTCTAAGTATAGAGACACCTGGTTGAACCCAGGTATACTAATGGTAGACACTTGAACGACCTCACAAATTCTAAGGATTCAGACTCCTGGCCGACCCAAGCTATTCTAATTATAAAGAAACATTGGCGACCTCAGGCATTCTAAGGAGAATCCTGGTTGACCCCTGGCATTCAAATTATATAGAAACCTGGGTGAACTGTAGCATTCTAAGGATAGAAAGATCTGGCCAACAACAGCCATTCCAATGGAAGAGTCCCCTGGCCGATCCCAGGCATTCTAATGTTAGAGACTCCTGGGAGACCTCAGATATTCTAATGATAAAGACTCCTTGCCCATCCGAGGCATTCTGATGATAGGCACCTGGCCAGCCACAGGCATTGTAAGCATACAGACTCTTTGCCCAACAAAGCCATTATAATGGAAATGACTCCTGGCTGACCTAAGGCATTGTAATGATAGAGACTCATGGCTGAATTTTGGCATTCTAAGCTTAGAGACACCCGGCCAACCTCAATCATCATAATGTTAGACACTGGGACGACGTCAGGCATTCTAAAAATAAACTCTCCTAACTGAACCAATGCATTCTAATGATAAAGACACCTGGCCGACTTCAAGTATTCTAAAATTAGAGACTCCTGCCTGACCCCAGGCATTCTAATGATAGAGACACCTGGTCTATCTCAAGTATTCTATTGGGAGAATCTCATGGGTGACCCCAGATATTCTAAGGATAGAGACATGTGGCAACCTCATCCGTTCTAACTGGAAAGGCTTTTTGCTGACCCAAAGCATTCTAATGATAGAGAAACATGGGCAACCTCACACATTGTAACGGGAGAGGCTGATGGCTGGCAGAAAGCATTCTAATGATACAGACACCTGGGCAACTTACAACATTCTAAGCATAGAGACACTTGGCTGAACTCAGGAATTCAAAAGGTAGAGACTCCTGTCTGACCCCAGGCACTTTAAGGGTAGAGACATCTGGCCAACGTCAGGCATTCTAACAAGAGAGTCTCCTGGAAGACCCCAGGAATTCTAATGATAGAGATACCTGGGCGATATCAAACATTCTACGAAAAGAGACTCCTGACTGATGCCAGACATTTTAATGATCGACACGTGGGCGGCCCCAGGCATTCTAAAATTAGAGACTCCTGGCTGACCCCAGCTACTGAAAAACAGAGACACCTGGCTAACCTCAGGCATTGAAAGGATAGAGACTCCTGTTCAAACCCAGGCATTCTAATGAGAGAGACACCTGGGTGACCTCAGGCATTCTAACAATAGACACTTCTGTCTCGTCCCAGACAGTCTAATGATAGAGACACCTGAGCGACATCCGCATTCTAAGAATAGAGTCACCAGTCCGACGTCAGGCATTCTAACAGTGAAGACTCTTGGCCAACTGCAGGCATTCTAATGATAGAGACATCTGGCCAAACTCAGGCATTCTAATGGGAGAGATTCCTGGCCGACTCTACGCATTCTAATAATAGACACCTGGCCAACCCCAGGCATTCTAATAGACAGCTGGGTGAACTCAGACATTCTAAGGATAGAGACTTCTGGCCCACATCAGGAATTCTAATGATAGAGACTCCTGGCTGACTTCAGGCATTCTAAGAATAGAGACTCTTGTTTGACCCTAGGCATTCTAATGGCAGAGACTCCTGGTTGACCTTAGACATTGTAAAAGTAGAGATATCTGTTTCACGTCAAATATTCTAGTGGGAGAGTCTCTTGGCCAACCCCAAGCATTCTAATGATAGAGACAACTGCATGACCTCAGTCAATATATGAATAGAGGCTCCTCCAACCCGAGGCATTCTAATAATACACACATGGGTGATTTAAAAAATTCTAAGGATAGAGACTCCTAGCCCACCCCAGGCATTCTAATTGGAGAGACTACTTTCTAACCACAGGCATTATAGTTATAGAGACACATGGGCGACCCCAGGCATTGTAATGATAGACACTCCTGGGTGACCTCAGGCATTCTAGGGATATCTATTCTAGGGATAGAGACTCCTGGCCATCCCCAGGCATTTTAATGAGAGACACCTGGGTGGCCTCTGGCATTTTAAGGATAGAGACTCCTGGCCACCCTAGGCATTCTAATAATAGAGACACCCGTCCAACCACCGGCATTCTAAGCATGGAGACTCCTGGCCCACCACAAACATTATAATGGTGGAGACTCCTGGCTAATCCTAGGCATTGTAATGATAGAGACACATGGGTGAACTCTGCCATTCCAAACACAGACACACCTGTTCAACTTTAGTCATTACAATGATAGACCTCTCAGTGACCTCAGGCATGTTAAAGGTAGACACTTCTTGCCAACCCCAGGCATTCTACTGACAGAGACACCTGACCAATGGCAGGCATTCTAAAATAGAGGCTTCTGGCCAGCCCAAGGCATTTTAAAGATAGAAACAAATGGCCGACCTCAGGCATTCTAAGATTAGAGACTCCTGGTTGTCCACAGCCATTCTAATGAAAAAGACTCTTGGCTGACTCCAAGGTATGGTAATGATAGAAACACCTGAGGAAACTCCAGCATTCTAACCATGAAGACACATGGCCAACCTCAAGTATTCTAATGGCAGAGACTCCTGGCCGACCCCCGGCACTCTAAAGATAAAGACACTTGGCCGACCTCAGGCGTTCTTACAGGAGAGTCCTCCAGGCGACCCCAGGCAATCTAATGGTGGAGACACCAGGGCGAGGTCAGGCATTCTAAGGACAGAGACTCCTGACTGACTCCACACATTCTAATAACAAACAGTTGTGTGACAACAGGCATTCTAAGGATAGAGACCTCTGGCCGAACCCAGGAACCCTAATGGTGAAGTCACTTGGCCAAACTTAGGCATTCTAAGGATAGAGATTCCTGGCTGACCCCAGGTATTCTTATAATAGAGAGACCTGGCTGTTCTCATGCATTCTAAGAGTAAAGACTCTTGGCCAACCCCAGGTTTTCTAATGTGAGAGAATCTTGGCTTACCCAAGGCATTCTAATGATAGTGACACCTCAGTGAACTCTGGCATTCTAAGCATAGAGACCTCTGGCAGATTTCAGGCATTCTAATGGCAGAAAATCCTGGTGAACCCCAGGTAGCCTAAGGATAGAGATATCTGGCAGACCTCAGACATTCTAATGAGAGATTCTCCTTGGCAACCCCAGAAATTCAAATGATAGAGACACCTGGACAACATTAGGCATTCTAAGGATAGTGACTTGGGCACTGTAATAACAGATAAGTGGGCAAACACAAGCATTATAAGGATTGAGACTCTTGGCTATTGTCAGGCATTCTAATGACAGAGACAACTGTGTGACCACAGGTATTCTAAGGATAGGGATCCCTGGCCGACCTCAGGCATCCTTATGGTAGAGACACCTGGTCCAACTCACACATTCTAAGGAAAGAGACTCTTTGCCGACCCCAAGTATTCTAATGTGAGAGAATCCTGGCTGACCCAAGGCATTCTAATGATAGAGACATCTGGACAAACTCTGACATTCTATGCATACAGACACCTGGCTCAGATGTCTAAAAGGCATTCTAAAAGCAGAAACTCCCAGCAGAACCCAGGCATTCTAAGGATAGAGACATTTGGCAGACCTCAGGCATTGTAATGGGAGAGTAAACTGGGAGACCCTAGGCATTCTAATGATAGAGAGACGTGGCTGACCTCAGGCATTCTGAACATAGAGACTCCTGGCCAATCCAAGACATTCTAATGGTAGACACATGGGCTACCTCAGGCATTCCAATAATAGAGACACCTGAAAGACCAAAGCCATTGTAATAATAGACACCTGGGAGACCTCAGGCATTCTAAGGATAGAGACTGCTGGCAGACCCCAGGCATTCTAATGAGAGACACCTAGGGGATTTCTGGTGTTCTAAAGATAGAGACTTTTGGTCGTCCCAGGCATTCTAATGATAAAGAATCCTGGCCTACCCCAGGCATTCTAATGATAGAGACACCTGGGCAAACTCTGCCATTCTAAGGATACAGACAGCTGGTTGACCTCAGGCATTCTAAGCGAGATTACTGGTTCACCATAGGCATTATAATGGAAGAGACCCTTGGCTGACTTTATCATTGTGATGATAGAGGCACATGGGCAAACTTCAGCATTCTAAGCATAGAGACACCTGGCTGTACTCAGGCATTCAAAAATAAGAGACTCCTGACATTTTAAGAATAGAGACATCTGGCCGACCTCAGGCATTCTAACGGGAGAGCCTCCTGGCGGACCTCAGGTATTCTAACAATAGAGACACTTGGGTGATGTCAGGCATTCTGTGGTTAGAGACTCCTGGCTGACCCCAGGCATTCTAATAATAGACACCTGGGTACCTCAGTTATTCTAAGCATAGAGACACCTCTCTGACCCCAGTTGTTTTAAGAAGAGACACTCCTGGCCAACTGAGGCATTCAAATGATAGACAGCTGACTGACATCAGGCATTCTAAGAATAAAGACTCCTGCTCGGCACCAAGCAGTCTAATAATACACACATCTGGCCTACCTCAGGCAGTCTAAGGATAGAAACTCCTGTCTGACCTTAGGTATTCTGATGAAAGAGACTCCTGGCTCATTTCAGGAATTCTAATGATAAAGACACTTGGGCCATCTCCAGCGTTCTAAGAATAAAGACACCTGGGCAAACTTAGGCATTCTAATGGGAGAGACTCCTGGCTGACCTTAGACATTCTAAGGATAATGATACCTGTTTGACTTCAGACATTCTAATGAGAAAGTCTCTTGGCTGACCCTAGGCATGCTAATGATAAAGACACCTGCATGACCACAGGCATTCCATGTATAGAGCCTCTTCTGACCCCAGGCATTCTAATAATAAATACATAGGCGACCTCAGGAATTCTAAGAATAGAGACTTCTGGACAAACCCAGGCATTCTAATGGGAGAGACTCCTAGCCGACTCTAGGCATTCTAATGATAGAAACACCTGTGAGACCTCAGGCAGTCTAAGGATAAAATCTCCTGCCCAACCCCAGGCATTCTAATAATAGAGACACCTTGGTGACCTCTGGCATTCTAAGGATAAAGGCATCTGTCCGACCTTGGGCATTCTAATGGTAGAGTCTCTTGGCCGACCCTGGACACCCTATTGATACAGACACCTGGGCTACTTCAGGCATTCTAAAGATAGGGACTCCTGCCTTACCCAAGGCATTCTAATGATAGATACCTGGGCCACCTCAGGCATTTTAAGAATAGAGACTCCTGGCTGACCACAGGCATTATAATAATAGAGACACCTGGTGGACCACAGACAATCTAATGATAGAGACACCTGGCCAGCCACAGACATTCTAAAGGTAGAGGCTCCTGGCCTACCACAGGCATGCTAATGGGAGGGAATTCTGGCCAACCCAAGGTGTTCTAATGATAGAGACTTTTGGCTGACCCCAGGCATTCTAATGATAGAAACACCTGGGCGACCTTAGGCGTTCTATGGGTAAAGACACCTGGCCGACCCCAGGCATTCTAACAGGAGATCTCCTGGCCAACAGCAGACATTCTGTCATGGAGACTCCTGGCCTACCACAAGCATTATAATGATAGAGACAACTGTTTGGCCTCAGTCATTTTACATAGAGAGACACCTGGCTGACCCCAGACATTCTAATGGAAGAGACATCTGGCCAAACCAAGGCATTCTAATGGGAGAGACTCCTGGCCTACCTGAGGCAATCTAATGATAGAGGAACCTGGGTGGCACCAGGCATTCTAAGCATAGAATGCCTGAGGTTGACCAGGAGTTGGCCACAGAACACCTGGCCAATGCCAGGCATTCTAGAGAGTACTTTTGTTGAACCCAGGCATTCTAATAATAGAGACACCTGTGCGACCCCAAGCATTCTAATGTTAGAGACACCTAGGCGACTGCACTCATTGTAAGGATAGAGACACCTGGCCAATGCCAGGCATTCTATCAAGAGAGATTCCTTGCCGACACCAGGCATTAAACGGAAGAGACTCCTGACAACCCCTGGCATTCTAATAATAAAGACCCCTGGCCAACCCCAGTCATTATAATGTTAGAGACACCTGGGTGACCTCAGTCATTCTAAGGATAGAGGCATCTGAATGACCTAGGCATTGTAATGAGAGTAACGCTTTTTGACGCCAGACATTCTAATGGGAGAAACTCTTGCCTGACCCCAGGCATTCTAATGGGTAAGAGTCCTGACTGAGCTTAGGCATTCTAATGATAGAGACACCTGGGCAACCTCAGACATTCTAACAGGGGAGAAATTTAGTCGATATCAGGCATTCTAATGGGAGATACTTTTGGCTCACCCAATTCATTCTAATAATAGAGACTTCTGGCTGACCCCAGGGATTCTAATGGTGGAGACAACTTGGCAACCTCAGGGATTCAACAAGAGACACTAGGCCTACCCCAGACATTGTAATTGGAGAAACCCCTGGCTGATCCCAGGCATTCTAGGGATAGAGACTCCTGGTCTACCACAGGCATTCTAATGATAGAGACACCTATGTGACCACAGTCATTCTTAGGATAGAAACAACTAGTCGATCCCTTGCATTCTAGTGGGAGAGATTCCTGCCCATTTACAGGCGTTATAATAATAGAGACTCCTGGCCAAACAAAGGCATTTCAATGACAGAGACAACTGAGTGACCTCAAGCATTCTAAAGATAGAAACACCTGGCTGGCACCAGACATTCTAACAGGAGAGACCCCTGGCCAAACCAAGGCATTCTAATGGGAGAGACTCCTGGCAAACCCGAGGCAATCTAATGATAGAAACACCTGGGAAATATCAGGTATTCTAAGAATAAAGATAGCTGGCCAACCCCAGGCATTCTAACAGTAGAGACTCTTGGTTGAACCCAGGCATTCTAATGATAGAGATTTTGGGCCTAGCTCAGGCATTCTAATAATAGAGACACCTGGCTGACCTCAGGCATTCTAACTGGAGAGACATGTGGCCGATACCAGGAATTTCAACAGAGAGGCTCCTGACTGACCCCAGGCATTCTAAAGATAGAAACTCCTGGCCAACCCCAGGTATTCTAATGAAATATACACCTGGGAGACCTCAGACATTCTAAGGATAGACACCTGGCCTACCCCATGCATTATAATGGGAGAGACTCTTGGCTGACCCCAGGCATTCTAATAATAGAGACACCTGAGCAACCTCAGGCATTCTAAGGATAGAAACAACTGGACAGCCCAAGACATTCTAACAATAGAGACTTCTTGCACACTTCAGGATTTTAATGATAGAGACTCCACATTTACCCAAAGCATTCCAATAATAGAGACACCTGTGTGACCTCAGACATTCTAAGGCAAAAGACAACTGGCCCTCTGCAGGCATTCTAAGGGAAGAGACTCCTGGCCAACCTCAGGCATTCTAGTAGCAGAGACTTATCGCTGACCTTACTCATTCTAATGATGCAGATTTTGGTGGACCTCAGGCATTCTAATCATAGAGACGACTGGACAATCTCAGTCATTCTAAAGATAGAGACACGTGGACAGCCTCAGGCATTCAAACAGGAGAGAATCCTGACTGACTTCAGGCATTCTAATGATAGAGACAACTGGTCAACATCAGGCATTCTAAGGATAGAGACACCCGGCCGATTTCAAGCATTTTAACAGGAGAGACTTCTGGCCAAATCCAGACATTCTAATGATAGAGACTCCTGGGAGACTTTAATCATTGTAATGCAATAGACACTTGGGTGACCTCAATCTTTCAAAGGATAAAGACACCTGGTTGACCCCAAGCATTCTAATGAGAGAGACTCCTTGCTGACCCTAGGCATTCTAATGATAGAGACTTCTGGCTATCCTCAGGCATTTGAATAATAGAGGTACCTGGGCGACCACAGGCATTCTAAAAATAAAGACACCTGGCTGATTCCAGCAATCTAACAGAAGAGACTTCTGGCCGAACACAGATATTTTAATCATAGAGACACTTGTGTGACCTCAGGTATTCTAAGGCTTAACACACCTGGCCCACCATAGCCATTCCAATGGGAGAAACTCCTGGCTGACCCCATTCATTTTAGTGACAGTGACTTCTCGTCAACGTCAGGCATTCTAATGATTTAGACTGCTGGTCAATCATAGGCATTCTAATGATAGAGACACCTGGCTGAACCCGGGAATTCTAACTGGAAAGACTCTTGGCCAAGCACAGGCATTCAAATGATAGAGTCTAGTAAACTACCACAGACATTGTAATGATACAGACACCTGTGTGATCTTTGACGTTCCAAAAATAGAGACACTTTCCTGACCTCAGGCATTGTAATGGGAGAGATTCTTGGCAGACGCCAGGCATTCTAAGGACAGAGACATGTGGCCAAACTCAGGCATTCTCCCAGGCATTCTAATGATAGGGACACCTGGGTGACCTGAGACATTCTAATAATAGACGCTTCTGGCTGACCCCAGCCATTCTGATTATAGATACCTGGGCAACCTCAAGCATTCTAAGTATAGAGACTCCTGGTCGACCCCAGTCATTCTAATGGTGAGACTTATGGTCATCCCCAGTCATTCTAATGATAAAGACAGTTGGATGACCTTTGGCATTCTAAGGATAGAGACATTTGGCTGACTTCAAGTACTCTAACAGGAGAGACTCCTCATTGACCCCAGGCATTTTACAGATAGAGACATCTGGCCGATGTCAGGCATTTTAATGAGAGAGTCTCCTGGCCAACCTCAGCCATTTTGATGATAGAGACACCAGGGCGGCCTCAGGCATTTTAAAAATAAAGACTACAGGCCGATCCTAGGCATTCTAAAGATGGACATCTGGGCTATCTCAGACATTATTAGAATAGAGACTTCTGGATGACCCCAGGCATTCTCATGATAGACACGTGGGTGACCACAGACATTATAAGGATAGATACTTCCCAGGCATTCTAATGAGAGAGACTCCTGGCTGACCACAGGTATGCTAATGGTAAAGACACCAAGTCTACCTCAGGCATTCTAATAACTGAGACTCTTGGCTGACCTGGGGAATTGTAATGAAAGAGAAATGAGGCTACTTTAGGCATTCTAAGGATAGATACTCCTGGCTGACTTCAGGCATGTTAATGACAGACACCTGGGAGACCTCACACATTCTAATGATAGAGATCCCTAGCCAATCCCAGGCATTCTAATAATAGAGACACCTAGGTAAACTCAGGCATTCCAAGGATGGAAACTACTGGCCCACCCCAGGAATTCTAATGATAGAGACAACCAGGTGACCTCTGGCATTCTAACAATAAAAACCGCTGGTCTACACCAGTCATTCTAAAGATAGAGATTTCCAGGCAACCCAAAGCTTTCTAATAATAGAGACATCAGGGTGAACTTAGGCATTCTAAGGGAAGAGACTCCGGGCTGAACCAAGGCATTCTAATGATAGACACCTGCATGACCTCAGGAATTGTAAGGATGGAGACTCCCGGATGAGCTCAGGCATTCTAATGATAGAGACACCTGGCCAACTTCAGGCAGTCTGATAGAGACATCTTGGTGACATCGGGCATTCTAAAAATAGAGACACCTGGTGTACCTCAGGCATTCTAAATGGAGAGACTCCTGACGGATACCAGGCTTTCTAAAAATAGAGGCATCTGGCCAACTTCAGGCATTCTAACGAAAGAGTCTCAAAATGGACTAATAGACACCATAGTGACCTCAGGCATTTTAAGGATAGAGACTCCTGGCTGACAAGAGGAACTCTAATGGGAGAGATTCCTGTCTGACCTCAGGCATTCTAAATGATAGAGACACCTGGGCAACCTCAGGCATTTTGAAAATGGAGACTCCTGGCAGATGCCAGGCATTCTAATGATAGAGACAACTGGTCGGCATCAGGCATTCTAAGGATAGAGTGTTCCTGCTGCAGATAACAAGCCAGAGCCTCTCCCTTTGTTCTCCATAAGAATACTTTTAATTAGTCTGTAAACTGCAGAAACGATGTTTATCATGGGCTTACTGTCAATAAATAGGCGGGTCAAACTCTACTCAAAGCTCCCATCTCTGAAGGTTGTTAGCCCCCTGATCCCACTTTGCACTCTATTACTGAGTCTGTGTCTTTATTTCTCTAGTGTGGCTGGGTTGGGATCTCCATGACTGAGCTGGTCTCGGCAAGTGGCATCCAAACGTGGGACTCAAACCTGGGTTGAAGCGTTGCCAGAGCGACAGTTGGAGAGCAAAGGACTATGGTGGAGGACACCTGAGTACTCTTAAATAATCCTCATGGTGAGTAAGAAGGAGAGCTCGGAAGCATCAGGGTAACAATGGGACAAGGGTTGAGCAGGCACAAGATTTATTTGAGTCTGCTTCAGCAGCTCCTCAGAAAAGGAGGAGTGAAGGTTAGCACTAGCCAACTTATGCAGTTTTTCAGTGCAGTAGAGAAATATTGCCCCTGGTTTCTGAACCGAGGAACTAAGGATGTAGAGGTCTGGAAAAATGTAGGCAGCACGCTGAAAAAGGCATATAGGCATTGTGCTGACGATAGTGTGGGTTCTGATTTATTCCACGTTGGAAACTTTTCACACTGATAATGAGGAGGAAGGAGACGAAGAAGAGGGGAAGTGTGATAATGTTGCAGAAGAGATAAAAGAACAGATCTCTCAATCACTTAAAGAGACCAAAGAAGGGGAAGCTTGTCCCTGCCCTCGGCACTCCCTCAATACCTTGAAGATAGAGAATGGCCTCACCCTCCAGATCTTTCTTTTCTGGAGTACATTGAGTGAAAAGTAGTCACCACAGTGACTGTTTGAGCAGCACCCCCAGTGACCGCCCTCAGTTCTATCCAGGCAGTTCCCTGTTAGGATACAGCCCTGAGATCAACAGGGGAACATTATGGGCACAATGAACCATTTCCCTTTAAATTACTCAAAGAGTTTAAACAGGCTATCAATCAGTATGGACCAGGTTCTCCTTTTGTGATGGGTCCAAAGTGTAAAAAAGGAAAGCATTGGGTCAATCAGTGTCATTCTAAATTTGATAAGGACTGAAGCCTGATTTCAGGAAACACCATGAGGGGATCATCCCGGACCCCATTCCAAACTAGGGAATTCCCAGCTCAGGTCACTCCCTCACAATTGTACAATGCTTGTCCCCCACCACAGTCACGAATCCCACAGTAGATCTGTGTAGTGCCAGGGCTGTGAGTCTCCTGCCTGGAGAACTACCACAGAAAGTACCAACAGGACTCTGTGGACCTCTACCAGCAGGAACAGTAAAACTACTTCTGGGAAGATCTAGTTTAAATTTAAAAGAGTGCAGGTTCATATAGGAGTAACTGATTTAGATTGCAATGGGGAAATTCAAATCGTTATATCTACCTCCGTTCCTTGGAAGGCAGAATCAGGAGAGCACATAGCCCAGCTTCTGATTGTACCGTATGTGGGACTAGGAAAAAGTGAAACTAAAAGAACAGGGGGACTGGGCAGTACAAATAAATAAGGAAAAGCCACCTACTGGGTAAATCAAATTACTGATAAACTTCCTACCTATGAAATAACTATTCAGGGAAAGAAATGGAAAGATTTGGTACCTGCACAGCAAAAGAAACTACCATCAGAGTGAACAGGCAACTCACAGAATGGGAGAAATTTTTTGCAATCTTCTCATCTGACAAAGGGCTAATATCCAGAATCTACAAAGAACTCAAACAAATTTACAAGAAAAAAACAAACAACCCTATCAAAAAGTGGGCAAAGGATATGAACAGACAGTTCTCAAAAGAGGACATTCATACAGCCAACAGACACAAGAAAAAATGCTCATCATCACTGGCCATCAGAGAAATGCAAATCAAAACCACAATGAGATACCATCTCACACCAGTTAGAATGGCAATCATTAAAAAGTTAGGAAACAACAGGTGTTGGAGAGGATGTGGAGAAATAGGAACACTTTTACACTGTTGGTGGGATTGTAAACTAGTTCAACCATTATGGAAAACAGTATGGCGATTCCTCAAGGATCTAGAACTAGAAGTACCATATGAGCCAGCCATCACATTACTGGGTATATACCCAAAGGATTATAAATCATGCTGCTATAAAGCCACATGCACACGTATGTTTATTGTGGCATTATTCACAATAGCAAAGACTTGGAATCGACCCAAATATCCATCAGTGACAGACTGGATTAAGAAAATGTGGCACATATACACCATGGAATACTACGCAGCCATAAAAAAGGATGAATTTGTGTCCTTTGTAGGGACATGGATTCTCAGCAAACTATCGCAAGAACAGAAAACCAAACACCGCATGTTCTCACTCATAGGTGGGAACTGAACAATGAGATCACTTGGACTCGGGAAGGGGAACATCACACACTGGGGCCTATCACGGGGAGGGGGGAGGGGGGAGGGATTGCACTGGGAGTTATACCTGATGTAAATGACGAGTTGATGGGTGCTGATGAGTTGATGGGTGCAGTACACCAACATGGCACAAGTATACATATGTAACAAACCTGCATGTTATGCACATGTACCCTAGAAATTAAAGTGTAATAAAAAATAAAAAATAAAAAAATAAAAAAGAAAGAAAATTTGGTAGACACAGGAGTGGACACTTCAATCATTTCTCTACAGCACTGGCCATCCACATGGCCAATTCAACCCACTCAATTTAACATAGTTGGAGTTGGTAAAGCCACTGAAGAATATTAAAATAGTTATATTTTGCATTGTGAACGGCCCAATGGACAACCTGGGACTATTCAACCAATTATAGCTTCTGTACCTATAAATTTATGGGGGAGAGATTTATTACAAGAATGGGGAGCACAAGTTCTAATTCTTTAGTAATTATGCAGTCCTCAAAGTCAACATATGACCCATGAAATGGAGTATGTCCCTGGTGTGGGACTAGGAGAAATTTGCAAGGTTTGAAGGAAGTGCTTCAAGTGGAAAGATAAAGTTCCCACCAAGGCTTAGGATACCATTTTGGTGGCAGCCATTTTAAGCCTCCAGAGCCTATCCCGTTGAAATAGCTGACAGACAAGCCAATATGGATAGAACAGTGGCCACTGAGTAAAGAGAAACTGTAGGTTTTAGAAGAAGTAGTCA
Organism: Macaca thibetana thibetana; assembly: GCF_024542745.1. Classification (NCBI taxonomy): domain Eukaryota; kingdom Metazoa; phylum Chordata; class Mammalia; order Primates; family Cercopithecidae; genus Macaca; species Macaca thibetana. The sequence goes on from NC_065598.1 coordinate 57,712,278, forward strand.
AAGAACAGCTTCAAATGAGACATATAGCACCAATGCTCTCCCCTTGGATTTCCCCAGTTTTTGTAATTAAGAAAAAATCAGGTAAATGGAGAATGTTAACTGACTTAAGGGCCATTAATTCAGTTATACAACCTGTGGGGGCATAACAACCAGGACTGCCTTCTCCTGCTATGATTCCAAAAAAAATTGGCCCTTAATATTCATAGATTTAAAAGTCTGTTTCTTTACTATCCCCTTAGCTGAGACTGGGAAAGGTTTGCATTTACGATTCCCACAGTAAACAACCTGCAGCCTGCTAAGCATTTTCATTGGAAAGTGTTGCCACAAGTCATGTTAAACAGTCCAATAATTTGCCAGACTCATGTAGGGCAAGCAATTGAACCTACTCATCAAATATTTTCACAGTGCTACATTACTTATTACATGGATGATATTCTTAGTGCTGCTGTCACTCAGGAAATATTACTCCAATGTTATGATCACTTGGAAAATTTGATTTATCTTGCCAGTTTAATTATAGCTCCTGACAAAATTCTATTTCTCCTTCCTCCTACTTGGGGAACTTAGTAAATGACACTACAATAGTGCCACAGAAAGTAGCCATATGTAGGGATCAATTGAAAACACTAAATGACTTTCAAAAATTACTAGGGGACATTAATTGGAAATGGCCTGTTCTAGGCATTCCTACTTACACCATGGGTGATCTATTTTCTACCCTTAGAAGAGATCGCAGTCTCACAAGCCCTCAGCAATTAATAAAAGAAGCTGAGACAGAGCTGCAACGAATTGAAAAGCAAGTCCATACGGCCCAAATAAATAGAAGAGATCCAGAGAAGACTCTAGATTTGCTAATTTTTCCAACAAATCACTCACTCGCTGGTGCTATTGTTCAAGAGCAAGATCTTGTAGAGTTACTTTTCCTTCCATATACGAATTCATGGACTTTGACTCCTTATTTGGATCAAATTTGCTACTATGATAGTAAATGGGAGAACTCAGATTGTTAAATTACATGGATATGATGCTGGAATAATTATTGTCCCTTTCACAAAGGCACAAATACAGCAAGCTTTTATAAATAGTCTTACTTGGCAAACCCATTTAGATGACTTTGTGGGTATTCTCAATAACCATTTTCCTAACATGAAACTGTTTCAATATTTGAAATTAACTAATTGAATTCTCACTAAAATAACTAAATTCAAACCAATTGAAGGTGCTGAGAATGTCTTCACAGATGGGTCTAGTAATGGTAAGGCCTCTTATTCTGGATCGAAAGGTAAAGTTTTTCAGACGCCCTCTACTTCAGCTTAAAAAGCAGAGCTTGTAGTAATAATTGAGGTATTGACTATTTTTAGTATGCCTATTGATGTGATTTCTGATTCTTCATATGTGGTTCGTTCTACACAGTTAGTTGAAAATGCTCAGCTATGATTCCACACAGATGAGCAACTGATGACTTTATTTACCCAATTGCAAACAGCAGTTAGGAATAGAATGCACACTTTTTACATCACTCACATTAGGGCTCATACACCTCTTCCAGGACCTTTAACTTCAGAGAATCAAATGGCTGATTGCCTAGTTGCTACTGCAATATCTAATGCTAGACACTTTCACAATTTAACCCAAGTTAATGCCTCTGGTCTCAAATGCAGATACAGCATTACCTAGAAAGAAGCTAAAACTATTATCCAGTGATGCCCAACTTGCCAAATGGTGCATTCCTCATAATCTATGAAAACTAAAACCTAATTCTCTTTGACAAATGGATGTCACACATGTTCCCCCGTTTGGAAGACTAGCTTATGTACATGTATGTGTGAACACCTTATCTCAATTTGTCTGGGTTACATGTGAATCAGGAGAGCCTTTTGCCTGTGTTAAATGTCGCCTTTTGCAGTGTTTTGCAGTGATGGGCATTCCAGCTTCTATTAAAGCAGATAATTCCCAAAGCTATACTGGCCAAGCTCTAGCTACATTTTTCTCTACATGGAATATTAAACACATTACTGGTATCTCATATAATTCTCAAGGACAAGCCACAGTGGAAAGATTGAATCTCTTCCTGAAACAGCAGTTGAAAAAAAAAGAAAGGGGGAGACAGTGACTATAGCCTCCACACATGCAACTAAATCTAGCATTATTAACTTAAAATTTTTTGAGCCTGCATAAAGGCTGATCATTGTCAGCAGCTGAACAACATTTACATAAGCCAGTTGCAAAGGCAGAAGTGAAACTACAGGTTTGGTGGAAAGACCCAATAACAAACGATTGAGAAACAGGCAAAATAATAACATAGGACAGAGGTTAGGCTTGTGTTTCTCCAAGACTGAATCAACAGTCAATTTGGGTGCCTCAAGACATCTAAAGCCCTACTATGAGCCAGATACCCAGGAAGAGGTTTTGGGAGGATCCTGAAGACCCACCAGTGGCAGCATTGTCCAAATTGATGCTGAGAAGGACCCCAGCTGTCACGAGCAACACCCATCAAATGCATCCACCTACCTGGGGACAGATAAAGAAGGTGTTACAGATGGCGGGAAAAAAAACCTGAGGAAAGCGAGACAACCAGTCACAATGAGTAATTTAATGATAGCTATGAGAGTGGGGATCACCATTGCCATGAGTATTCCTTCAGCAAGGCCTGACAGAGGACAATTTTACTTATTGGGTACATTTACCTTTTCCACCACTTCTACAGCCTGTAACTTTGCTGGACCCCCCAGTGGAGATATACACCAATGATAGCTCTTGGATACCCAGCCCTACAGATGATAGAGGCCCATCTCACCCACATGACGAAGGAACTGTTATGAATATTTCTTTAAGATTTGAACATCCATCTATCTGTTTGTTAAAGGCCACTAGTTGCCTACCCTATTGCTGTCAATCTTGGCTGGCAATAATTCCCGGATATAATCACTCTATGGCACAGTTACACATGCTTTCTGGTCTCAGTACTTACCATAATGAATCTGCTCCTATAATTGAGGCATACCACCCTCAAAAAACTATTTGTAAACAGGATTGGACCTGGTCAGAAGAAATGAACATACGTGTTGATTGGTCTTCTAAGGGGATGTTTAGCGGGAATTGCACCTCTCAGTCTGTGTGCGACAGTCACACTATGTTCAGCTGGTCTAAACAGAATGATCATATGGTAGAAATGATAAGAAGTATAGCAAGAGTTCCTACTATCTGGAAACATGACAGTATAGTGGCAGCTCAACTTCAAATGATATGGCCCGCTGTAGCAGTTAAACTTAGGGATTTGTGGAAACTATTAATGGTTCTTGATAAGATCAAGGTTTGGGAAGAAACATATACTATGCTATCCCAACATAGACCTAATTACATTTTACAGCTTGTTGAAACAAAACAAATTGGATACAAATTTGTGTTCTCTCTCCTTTTCTGTTGGTAATGGGAAATCTAAAGTTTGACATCCCTAATTATCATGTAACTTGCCAGGAATATAGGTTGTTCTCTTGCATGAACTCTTTCTAGTTTAATACTAATCATTCTATCCTAGTAGTGAGAGCTCAAGGAATATGGTTACCGGTGAAGTTTCCCCATCCTTGGGAATCCTCTCCCTCTGTACATATTACTACTGAAATTCTCCAGAAAATTCTGAGACACTCTCGGCATTTCATTGTTACTTTAATCTTGATTATTATGATCACTGTCACAGCTACTGTTGTGGCAACTGGAGTTGCGCTACATTCATCAATGCAAACAGCAGATTTTGTAAATAAATGGCAAAATAATTCTACTCTGCTGTGGAACTCTCAAACTAAAATAGACCCAAAGATAGTTAATAAAATCAATGATCTCTGATAAACTGTCATGTGGCTGGCAGATCGACTAGCTAGTTTGGAATATAGAATGCCGCTAAAATGCAACTGGAATACTTCTGACTTTTGTACCACTCCTCACCCTCATAATGAATCAGAGCACAAATGGGAAAGTGCAGGGGCCTTTGAAAACAGTATGCTGAGGATAGATAGGGCTCAAGGACAGTATCTCCAATTGAACTTTTAATGAACTCCCGTAGGCGCCAAGAAGGCGGGCAGATAAGGAAGAGCATAGAAACAAGGAACTGAGTAGAAGGTTACATGTGGGAAAAGAAAGTTTGTTTTGCATTGCATTCTTTCTGCTGACGTGGGGTTTATGGAGTATAAATAAAGTGAGGCGGAGGCTCTGAGTGCGGCCGCCATGTTCTCTGTGTGTCTTTGTCTTTTGTGTGTTCTTTCATTCTCCACCACCCCCGACACGGACCCCAACAAGTGACGCAGCGAGCAGGGTCAGCACGGGTGAGTAGGGGAGAACAAGAAGGGGAACCCCCTAGGGGCGGGTAAGGCCCAGATATTGTTAAGGGGAACCTTCTTAAGCTTTCATTATGGGGAATTCCATCTCTCTGGCCTCAGAATATTTACGGCTGTTTCAAGGACTGTTGCTGTCTATAGGAGTGGAAGTAAAAGAAAAAGACTTTGAAGCGATTGTTTGTCCATGTTGAACAACATTGTTACTGTTTCAGTATCAGACTAAAGTGCAGCTGAATCTCAGAGAATGGTTACAGGTAGTAAAAACTCTGCTTAGAGCTCTCCAGTTAGGGGATATTATGCCTCTAAAATTGTGGACCTTGTGTGACTCTATCACTCAGACATTAGAGTTACTTGAGACTGATTCAGAGTGTGGTAATGTAGCCACAGGAGGAAAAGTACTGAGGATTTGGAAAAAATAAAAAAATAAAAAATAAATCTGAAATGGAGCCCATTTGTGCCAGGATAACAGAGGATGGGGGGGTAGCAAAAGGAGGAGAAGAGAAAAAGCCAGCTCTTCCTTCTTCTAAGGGAAATTCTGACATGCAGTGTATTATGGAAATGCTTCAACAAATATTACAGATATATTCTTCTAATTAACCTTTGCGAGCTTTCCCTGTTTCTTTTCCTTCTGCCCTGTTAAAAGAGGATTTTCCAGAGCCTCCAACCCCCCGGCTTCCTTATCTTTACCTTTGTTTGGCAAAGTTGAAGCCCTGTTCACATCAGACATACTTTAAATTTATACTAAACACCTGTTTAATATGTCAAAACCAGTGTATATGTATATCTTATTGTTTGTTAAAATATTATGAGTATTTCAATAGTCAATAAGCACATTAATATTAACTATTAATATTAATATAGTATTAATAACCCCAGCTAGGAAATTGTTATGTTATAGGGGTGCATAGGTTCCACCAATTTACACTCCAAACAGAAGTTGAGTATTCAAGTTGCTTAACACATTAACTACCTCTTGATATTTTCTGTGTTTTTAAATTTTAACCATTGTATTGTGTATATAATGATTCTCAATTTGGTATTAATATACATATTTCCTAGTGAGTAATGATGTTAGACATATAGGTTTATTGTCATTTCTTTGTTCTGCTACTTTTGGTTGGGTTATTTACCTTTTCCTATTAATATGTTGGGATTCTTTATATTTGGGGATATGAGTATTGTTATATATTATATACATTTTTAATTTAAAAAAAAATTTAAGGAGCTGGATCTGTTTCCAATTATTTGTGCTTCTTTTGCTCCTAATGCTCAGTTTTCAAATGGTGGCAATAATGTCCAATTTAATGCCTTACAAATTAAATTTTTAAAAAGAAATGAAAGCTGCCATTTCTAACTATGGACCTCAATCTCCTTTTATCCTTGGTCTTCTTGATATTTTTCATCAGAAAATTTGATAATTCCTATAGACTGGAAGACTTTGGGGAAGGCTTTTCTTGATCGTTCTCAGTGGTTACAATTGCACAGCTGGTAAATGAACAAGGCACATGTACAGGCTAGGAAAAATGTTATGTGTGATCCCCCTGGACCCACTGAGGAACAACTCACAGGCACGGGCCAATATGCTACTCTTAATGCTCAGGCTGGTTTAGATGATGTTGCCCTTACTCAAATAAAGATTTTGTTTTTAAGGGCCTGAAATAAGGTAGAGATAACAGGAAAATCTTCCCTTTCCTCTGTGAAGATTTTACAGGGCACAAATGAACCATATCTATATTTCGTAGCCCGTCTTCAGGATGCTGTCTTCAAAATTGTGGGTGCTGGCCTTGCTTCAAAAATTTTGTTACAAACATTGTCTTTTAAAAATGCTTATGCTGACTGTTAAAAATTGTTAAAATCGTTAAAGGCCAATGGGGCCAATTTAGATAAATATATTAAAACTTGTGTTAGTGTTGGAGGGGCTATTTATAATGCTCAATTATTTGCTGGAGCTTTGTTTAAAGCCTTAAAAGGAAATAACAAACAAGGTGTTTGCTTTCAGTGTGGTAAACCAAGACATTTCAAAAAAGAATGTCATAAAAATTGAACACTTTTATCCCTCAAGGCAGAAAGCTGCCTTCAGAGGTGTACAAATGTTGTGGTAAAGGTCGACATTGGACAAATAAATGTTGTTCCAAAACTGATAAAAGTGGAAATTTACTGTCTCCTCTCCTGGGAAATGGGAGCCGGGGCCCACAGGCTTGGGGCCCCAACAATTACAATACAAGTCTACTACAATATTCAGTGAGCAATGGCCTACAACATTAAGGAATAAATTCAAGTCCTCCTTAAGGATCCCACACCTTACCCCAGTTTCTCAGCTTTATGCGGCAACTAAGCAGAGCGCCGCTGCTGACTTAGCTATTACTCAGCCTTATACTTTGTCTCCTAATAGAGGAGTATATAAATTAGCTATTAGAGTGTGTGGCCCTTTGCTAAAAGGACATGATGTTACTAATAAAATTCTTATTATGGTTCAAGTCTCACAATTTATATGCCTAGAGGCAGGGGAACGTATTCTTAATAGGGAGGGTTTGGTAGCACAGAAAAAACTGTTTTTTGGGAAACTTTAGTTTCTAATCAAAAGCCCTTATGTTCATTGCACATTAATGAAATAGTTTTTAAAGGGTTAATTGATACGAGGGTGAATATGTCTATTATTTGTTTAAATTAGTGGCCTATACAATGGGAAAAAAGACAAGTTTCCGTTATACTCACTAGCTTGGGTGCTGCTTCTGTGGTTTATCAAGACGTAGAACCTTTAACCTGTGTCGGTCCTAAAGGTCAACAAGGTCAATTGTTTTTTTTATTTTTATATTGTTCCTATCAATATTAATTTTTGGGAACAAGATCTTCCACAACAATTTGCTGCTTTTTTAAACATTCCTCATATTTCCTCAGCTGCCAAAAATATGATGTTCAAAATGGGCTACAATCCTTTAAACTCATAGCCACCACTCCTATTTAGGTGAAACAGTGACCATTATTTAAAGAAATACTTAGGACTTTAAAAGAGTAAGTCAAAAAACAAATGGCCGAGAGGAATCTAAAGCCGTGTACTTCTGCATGGAATTCCCGTCTTTGTCTTGTCTTAAAACTATAAATGTTTACATTTAACCTAGGGAAAGTTTACAGCCCGGTCTTCCTAATCCTGCCCTTATCCCACAAAGTTAAAACCAGAGAAAAGCAGCAAGATGCTTTTGTATCATTACAAACTCAGCTTTCTTTCTACTCACTTAATATTGCCACAGAAAAAATTTAACTGGATTTTCTTATTCAATATTTAGGTTATACCTTGGGGGCACAAAATATTCGACCCCAAAAAATTCAAATTCGACGTGATCATTTAAAAACATTACATGATTTTCAAAAGCTTCTAGGAGACATTAATTGGATGCGTCCTGTTTTAAGAATACCAACATATCAGTTATAACATCTTTTTTCTATTCTAGAAGGAGACAGTCACTTGGACAACTCACGCCATTTAACTCCTTTGGCTTTACAGGAACTCCAGCTTGTTGAAGAGCAACTTCAAAAGGCCCTTCCTTTTGTTTATTTCATACTTTACCTTCTCCCACAGGAATGATTCATCAAACTAATTGACCACTAATATGGATCTTTTTGTCCAATAAAATATCTAAACGCTTGGCTACTTATATCGATCGTTTAGCTGAACTGATCATCAAAGGACGGCATCACTGTCGACAACTTTGGGGAGGAGATCCTTCCTTAATTATCTCTCAATTCACTCATAGTCAGATCACTTATCTTCTTGCAACTTCTGATTCTTGGCAAGTTGCTTGCGCTTCTTTTGTTGGACAATTTTCTACCCAATATCCTAAGTCTCCGATCTTTTCATTTTTTAGGCAACATTCTGTGTTGCCTTTCTCACCAATTTCTGTATTTCCTGTTCAAGGTCCTACCTTTTTTTTACTGATGCTAGTAGCAATGATAAGGCTGGATATTGGAGTGTTCATCAATCTCGAGTTACAGTTTATCCTTATCCCTTGGTGCAACAGGGAGAATTGTTTGCTGTTCTGATGATCTTACTTGATTTCCCTACTACTGGTTGTAACATTGTTAGTGATTCTCAATATGCTGTTTATGTTACTTCTTATATTTCTCAGGCCACTTTACCTCTTTGTGCTACTTCTTCTCTTCAAAAACTCTTTTCCTTGTTATCTTCTACTTTGAGCCAACGTCGAGCTCCTTTATTCATCACTCATCTTCGTTCTCATTCTCAACTTCCTGGACCATTAGTTCATGGTAATACTCAGATTGATTCACTTTTAATAGGCCACCTACATGCTGCAGAACAAAAATATACTCTACATCACACTAATAGTTCTGGCCTTCAACGACGGTTTCATTTAACTTATAAACAAGCTCGTTCTCTTATTCGAGCTTGTCCTTCCTGTGCTCCTTTGAGCATGCCATCCTTCCATCCTGGGGTTAATCCATGAGATGTCCCTTCTTTTGAACAATTAAAGTATATTCATCATACCATTGATACCTTTCCTCATTTTCAATGGGCCACTCCGTTGCCATCTGAGAAAGCTGATTCTGTTATTACACATGTCTTATCTTGTTTTGCCATCATGGGCATTCCTCTTATACTTAAAACTAATCATGCCCCTGCCTATGTCTCTCGTAAATTACAAGTTTTCTTACAGCAATACAATATTCAACATATCATCGGTATCCCGGGCAACAGTCAAGGTCAAGCCATCATTGAGCATGCAAATTTAACTTTAAAAACTTAACTATTAAAACAAAACAAAAAAGGGGAAATGAGCCCCCCAGAAACCAGATTTTGAAACCAGATTTTGAAGGTTCTTTTTACCTTAATTTTTTTGAATCAATGGAGACAATTGCAAGATTCCGCTGTCGTAACCCATCTTTCCTCACCTCCCTCGGTGATAGTCCCCACTGACAGTTGAAAGGTTTGGTATCCTAATGAAGAAGGTAAGTATGTTCAAGGGCAAGTTCTAAAACAGGGACGGGGCTATGCTCTTGTCCTTACAGGGAGCGGACCTGAGTGGTTTCCTACAAGATGATTGAAACCCTGTTGAAAAGAAAACTGGATTCAGCATGCATTTCTTCCTTTGTTGGATATGCCTCGGCGGGGGACTTATTTCTCTAGTGAGGCTTTGTATGAATATTGGACTTATATTCCCTTTCTGCCCTTGTATCAGGAAGTCGCCTGAGGGGAGGCGGAAATTAAGGTTTTCACCAATGACACTACTTGGATGCCGTCCCCCTATATAGACAAGGACAATATAGAACGGGAAACGGGAATTATAAACAACACATATCAATTTGGAGTGGAAGGACTTCCAATATGTATGGGAAATAGTTCTCATTGTCTCCGAAAATCGCATGAAGCCTGGGCTGTTCATTATAATCATAGTCATGTGGCTGCTAATACTGTTATTATTGTAACTAGAAGTTTTTAATATAATCATACTGTATATAGTAATGAAACTATTCCTAGTTCTTTGCTTTTTTGTCCTATTCTAGAGGTTTCTCCTAATATTGAGGTGCTGGAGTGACAACAATGTCGGGGAACTAAACCCCGGATTTTATTAGAATACAATGGAATGTAAATAACTGATTGGATTGTGCACAGTGATTTTCAAATAAAATTTAGTCACATACCTTTGAAATGACACTGGGTAAATAAAAGTATTGCTGCTAACAGTAATGAAACCTTGGTATGGCGTGAAGGAGGCCTGAAGTACAGAGTCATCTTTGGAAGTTGTTAGCTGCAGGCGATGCCATTAGCACTTTTGTGGGGAATATGTCCCTTAATCTTTCTAACCCAACTAACTCCTTTCATATTCAGTTATATCGAAATACCTCCTGATATATTATTGCTTGTGTCCGTGAGCCCTACCTATTATTAGCAGGGAATTTGACATGGGATAATGATACGGGGATTGTTAATTGTACAGATATGTGTACATTTTTGTCTTGCCTCAATCATTCCTGGTGGCACAACTTTACTGGGGATATTTATATCCTCAGGGCTCGTAAGGAAATTTGGCTACCTGTTAACCTTATGCGACCATGGGGGGCATCACCTCTTGAAACTTATATTTGGACTTCTCTTCAGCGAAACTGCCGTGCCCTTGGACTTATAATTGCCTCGGTGATGAGTCTTGTTGCCATCACCTCCACTGCAACCGTAGCAGGACTCGCTCTTCATCAAAGCATACAAAATGCTGAATTTATGCAGCAATGGCACGAACAATCTCACTGGTTATGGCTTCAGCAACGAAACATTGACTCTCAACTTGCTGAAAGATTGGACAACATGGAGCAAGCATTGACCTGGCTTGGAGATCAGCTCACTGTACTCAGTACTCGGATGACATTACAATGTGATTGGATCTCCATTCAATTTTGTGTAACGCCTGTACCTTTTAACAACTCTCAAAATTGGACTGTAATCCGAAAATTATTAGTAGGCCATAAAAATATTAGTTTGGACATCCAAGAGCTCATTCAGAACATTTCCGAAGCATTTCGACAACAATTACATGTGTTGTCTGGAACCGTAACCCTGCAGAGCTGGGTCAGTGCCTTGCTGCCTTTAACCCATGGACCCAGATGAAAACATGGATTTCTACAATCTCTGGAAGTATATTGCTTTGGGCACTTGGATTGAGTCTACTTCTTTTGGTGATTCGATGCTCCCTCCGTCGCCTCCAAAAACAAAAGAAAACACAGGAACAAATATGGGCTACCTTTTTAGGATTGAGGCAAAACAAAAACAAAAAGGGGGAAATGCAGGGGCCTTTGAAAACAGTATGCTGAGGATAGATAGGGCTCAAGGACAGTATCTCCAATTAAACTTTTAATGAACTCCCATAGGCGCCAAGAAGGCGGGCAGATAAGGAAGAGCATAGAAACAAGGAACTGAGTAGAAGGTTACATGTGGGAAAAGAAAGTTTGTTTTGCATTGCATTCTTTCTGCTGACGTGGGGTTTATGGAGTATAAATAAAGTGAGGCAGAGGCTCTGAGTGCGGCCGCCATGTTCTCTGTGTGTCTTTGTCTTTTGTGTGTTCTTTCATTCTCCACCACCCCTGGCACGGACCCCAACAGGAAAGAATAAAATAGCATCTAGAAGGACACTCTAAAAACTTGTCTTCGGTTGTTGCAAAATTAAGAGAACAAATATTTAAAGCATCCCAGGCACAACTGACGTTAATGCCAGGAAGTGGAGTGCTTGAAGGAGCCACAGATGGATTGGCAGCCATAAATCCTTTGAAATGGGTGAAAACACTTGGAGGCTCTGTGATTTCTACGATGATTGTGCTATTAATCTGTGTTGTTTGTTTTTGTGTAGTCTGTAGATGTGGATCCTGATAGTATGAGAAGTAGCTCACTGTGATAAAGCTACCTTTGCTATTATTTCCCTGCAAAAACGAAAAGGGAGACATGCTGGGAACAGACCCCAAGCCTGGCTATAAACAAGCCATGAGAAATTGGCCATAAACAAGATCTCTGCAGCACTATGACATGCTCGTGATGGCTATAACACACACGCTGGAGGTGAGTGGTTTAACAGAATGAGGGCAAGGAACACCTGAACCACCCAGGGCAGAAAACCACTCAAGGCATTCCTAAACCACAAACAATAGCATAAGCTACCTGTGCCTTAAGGACATGTTTCTGCTGCAGATAATGAACCAGAGCCTCTCCCTTTGTTCTCTGTAAGAATATTTTTAATTAATCTATAAACTGCATGTGCTTACTGTCAATAAATATGTGGGTCAAACTCTATTCAAGGCTCTCAGCTCTGAAGGCTGTTAGCCCCCTGATCCCACTTTGTACTCTATTACTGAATCTGTGTCTTTATTCCTCTAGTGTCACTGGGTTGGGGTCTCCATGACTGAGCTGGTCTCAGCACCTGGACAAGCACAGACATTCTAAGAATAGAGACTCCTTGTCAACACCAGGCACTCTAATTATAGAGACACTGGGCCAACTTCAAGCATTTTAATGATAGAGATTCCTGGCCAACCCCAGGCATTCTAATGTGAGAGGCTCCTGGCTGACCACAAGCTTTCCAATGCTAGACACCTGGGTGACATCAGGCATTTTAAGGATAGACACTACTGGCAGACCCAAGGCATTTTAATGATAGAGAAACCTGGGTGACGTCTGGCATTTTAAGGATAAAGACATCTGGCCAACGTCAGGCATTCTAACTGTTGAGTTTCTTTGCCAACCCCAGTCATTCTAATGAAAGAGATACATGGGCAACCTCAGGCATTCTAAGGATAGAGACTACTTTTCAACTTCAGGCATTCTAATGATAGACACCTGAGCAAACTTAGGCATTCTTAGGACAGCAACTCTGACTGATTCAAGGTATTCTAATGATAGAGACCCCTGGCTGATCTCATGTATTCTAAGTAGAGAGACTCCTGGCTGATCCAGGCATACTAATGAAAAAGACTCCTGGTTGACCCCAGGCGTTTTAACTATAGAGACACCTGGGGGCCTCTGGCATTCTAAGAATAAAGACACCTAGTCAACTTCAGGCATTCCAACTGGAGAGACTTCTGGCCGATCCTAGACATTCTAACAATAGAGACATATGACTGACTTCAGCATTCTCACCAGAGAGGCTGCTGGACAACTTCAGGCATTTTAATGATAGATACATCTAAGCGACCTCAGGCATTCTAACAAAAGAGATTCCTGGCCAACCTCAGGCAGTCTAAGGACAGAGACATCTGGACGACCTCAGGCATTCCAATGGAAGAATATCTTGCTCGACCCCAGGCATTCTAATGATAGAGACACCTGGGTGACATGGGGCATTCTAAAAATAGAGACTCTGGGCCAACCCCAGGCATTCTAATGGTAGACACCTGGATGAACTCAAGCATTCTAAGAATAGGGTCTTCTGGCTGACCCCAGCCACTCTAATGATAGAGACACCTGGACAACATCCAACATTCTAAGGATAGAGACATCTAATAATGGAGACAGCTGGCAGGCCTCAGACATTCTAAGAATAGATTCCAGGGCAACTCCAGGCTTTTTAATGTGAGAGCCTCTTGGACGACCTCAGTCATCCTAATCATAGAGACACCTGGGTGACTTATGGCATACTAAGGAAAGAGACATCTCACTGAACTCAGTCATTCTAAAGACAGAGACTACTGGCCGACCCCAGGCATTCTAATAATAGAGACACCTGAACAAACTCCAGCATTTCATGGGTAGAGGCTGCTGGCCAATGCCAGGAATTCTAATGATAGACACATGGGTGACCTGAGGAATTCTAAAGATAGAGACTCCTGGCCGACCCCAGGCATTCTAATGGCAGAGACTCCTGTCCAATCCCAGGCATTGTAATAATAGAGACAAATAGGCAACCTCAGGCATTCTAATGATAAAGACACCTTGGCAACCTCAGGCATTCTAAAGATAGAGCCTCCTTTCTGACCACAGGCATTTTAATGAGAGATATATTGGGGACCTCTGGCATTCTAAGACTAGAGACTCCTGGTTGAACAAAGGCATTCTAATGATAGACATCTTGGAGACCTCAGGCATTCTAATGATAGAGACTTATGACAAGTCTGAGACATTATAATAATAGAGACACTTGGTCAACCTCAATCATTATAAATAGAGACTCCTGGCTGACAACAGACATTCTAATAATAAAGATATCTGGCCAATATAATGCATTCTAAGGATAGAGACTCCTGGCCAACTCCAGGCATTCTAATAGTAGATACCTGGGCAAGCACAGGTATCCTAAGGGGAGAATAGATAGAGACTCCTAGCCGATCACAGGCATTCTAATGATACAGACACCAGGGAGACTTCAGACATTCTAAAGATCAAGAATCCTGGCTGAACCCAGGCCTTTTAATAATAGTGAAACTTGGGAGACCTCAAGTGTTCTAAAAATAAAGACATCTGCTTGGCCTCAGGCATTCTAATGGGAGAGTCTCCCGGCCTACACCAGACATTTTTTTTTTTTTGACGGAGTCTCACTCTGTTGCCCAGGCTGGAGTGCAGTGGTATGATCTCAGCTCACTGCAAGCTCTGCTCCCGAGTTCATGCTATTCTGCCTCAGCCTCCCAAGTAGCTGGGACTACAGGTGTCCACCACCAAGCCTGGCTAATTTTTTGTATTTTTAGTACAGATGGGGTTTCACCATGTTAGCCAGGATGGTCTCGATCTCTGGACCTCATGATCCACCTGCCTTGGCCTCCCAAAGTGCTGGGATTACAGGTGTGAGCCACCTCACCCAGCCTACACCAGGCATTCTAATTACAGAAACCCCTGTGCGATTTCAGTCATTCTAAAGATGGAAACTCCTGCATGACTCCGGGCTTTCTAATGATAGACTCCTGGTCGACCCCAGGCATTCTAATAATAGGTACCTGAGCAACCACAGCCATTCTAGAAATAGAGTCCTGGCTGACTATGGGTATTCTAATGGGAGACACTCCTAGCCGACCTCAGGCCTTCTAATTATAGGTAAAACTGTATGATCTCAGGTATTCTAAGGACAGAAACTCTTGGTACACCCATTCATTTTAATGGTACAGACCCTTGGGCAACCTCGGGGATTCTAGGAATGGAGACAGTTGGCTGACCTCAGGCACTCTAACGTTTTAGTCTCCTGGCCGATCCCAGGCATTCTAATGATAGAGACACCTGGGTGACCTCAGGCATTCCAGGGAGAGACATATCTGTCCGACCCCAGGTATTCTAATGATACATACCTGGGCGACCTCAAGCATTTCAAGGAAAAAGACTCGTGCTGAACCCAGGAATTCTAGTGATAGAGACAGCTGGCCAACTTCAGGTCTTATAAGGACAGAAACTCCTGGCAGACCTCAGACATTCTAATGGAAGAGACACCTGGGCGACTTCCAGCTTTCTAATGATAAAGACCCTGGCAGACCTCAAGCATTCTAAAGGGAGAGGCTCCTGGTCAACCCATGCATTCTAAGGATAGAGACATCTAGCCTACCTTAGCCATTCTAATGGGAGCGTCTCCTGGCGGACCCCAGGGAGTCTAATGACAGAAACACCTGGGTGATATCAGGCATTATAAAAATAGAGACTCCTGACTCATTCCAGGCGTTCTAATTATAGACACCTGAAAGAACTCAGCATTCTACGAATAGAGACTCCTGGTCAACCCTAGGTATTCTAATGATAAAGACCCCTGGCTGAACTCATGTATTCTAAGGATAGAAATTCCTGGCCTGCCACAGGAATTCTAATGGGAGAGACTTTTGGCCTACCCCAGACATTCTAATGATAGGCACCTAGGTGACCTCAGGGATTCTAATGATAGAGACATCTGGGCAAACTCCTGCCTTCTGAAAATAGAGACACCTGGCCGACCCCAGGCATTCTACTGATAGAGACAGCTGAACGGCCTCAGGCATTCTAAAGATAGAGACTCCTGGCCAACCACAGCCATTCTAATAATAGAGACACCTGGCCAACATCAGCCATTATAACAGGAGAGACATCTGGCCAACCCCAGGCATTCTTGTTCTAGATTACTTGGAGACTGCAGGCATTCTAAGTATAGAGAATCCTGGCCGACCAGTCATTCTAATGGGGAGACTTCTGGTGGAACACAGGCATTCTAATGATAGAAACACCTGAGCAACCTCAGATACTCTAAGCATAGAGACTCCTGGCCAAACCCAGGCATTCCAATGATAGAGACATCTGGGTGATTTCAAGCATTCTAAGGATAGAGACTTCTGGCTGATGTCAGGCATTCTAATGGTTGAGTCTTCTGGCCAAATCCAGGCATTCTAATGATAGAGACACCTGGGTGACCTCAGACATTCTATAAACAGACTCCTGGCCAATCCCAGGCATTCTAATGATACACACCTGAGCGACCTCATGCATTTTGAGGTTGGACTCCTGGCATTCCAATGGTAAAGATGGCTGGCACTTTTGGCATTCTAAAGATAGACACCTGGCTAATGTCAGGCATTCTAATGGGAAAGGTTCCTGGTTGACCCCAGGAATATTAAGGTTAGAAACTTCTGGCCTACCTCAGGCATTCTAACGGGAGACTCCCCTGACAGACCTCAAGGATTCTAATAATAAACACACCTGGGCGATATCAGGTATTATAAGGATGGAGACTCCTGGCTGACTCCAAGCATTCTAATGATACACACGTTGGCGACCTCAGACATTCTAAGGATATAGACACCTGGCCGATCACAGGCATAAAAATTGGAGAGACTCCTGGCTGACCACAGATATTCCAGTGCTAGACACACTTGTACAAACTAAAACATTCTAAGGATAGACATTCCTGGCCAACTCCAGGCATTCTAATGATAGAGACACCCGGGAAAGTCTCAGCATTCTAAAAATAGAGACATCTGGCCGACCTCGGGCATTCTAATGGTTGAGTCTCTTGTCCAACCCTAGGTATTCTAAAGATAGGGAAACCTGGGTGATCTCAGGCATTCTAATGATAGATACTCCTGGCTGACCCCATGCAGTCTAAGGATAGAAACCTAGGTGAACTTAGGCATTCAAAAGATGGAAACTCCTGGGCAATCCTAGGCATTCTAATGACAGAGACACCTGGGCGACATCAGGCATTCTAAGAATAGAGACATCTGACAGACCTCAGGTGTTCTAATGGTTTAGTCTTCTGGCCAACCCAGACATTTTAATAATAGAGACAATTGGGTGACTTCAGGCCTTCTAAAGGTAAAGACTCCTGGCCAAGCCCAGGCATTCTAATAATAGACACCTTGGTGACCTCAGGCATTTTAAAGATATAATCTACTTGCCAAACCCAGGCATTCAGACAGCTGGCCAACCTCAGGCATTCTAAGAACAGAGAATTCCTGTTCAACCCCAGGCATTCTAATGGAATAGACTCCTGGCTGACCCCAGGCATGCTAATGATAGAGACACTTGGGCAAACGCCAGCATTCTAAGGCAATAGATACATGGCCAACCTCAGGCATTCTAACAATAGAGACTCCGGCCAACCCCAGGCATTCGTTTTTTTCAGGGTCTTGCTCTGTCACCTAGACTGGAGTGCAGTGGCATGATCTTGGCTCACTGCCACTGCCACCTCTGCCTTCCAAGTTCAAGCAATTCTTCTGCCTCAGCCTGCCAAATAGCTGAAATTGTAGGTCCCCACCACCTTGCCTGGCTAATTTCTGTATTTTTAGTAGAGACGGGGTTTCGCCATGCTAGTCAGGCTGTTTTCAAACTCCTGATCTTGTGATCCACCCGCCTCGGCCTCCCAAAGTGCTGGGACTATAGACATGAGCCACCGCGCCCAGCTGACCCCAGGCATTCTAATCATAGAACATCTGGCTGACCTCAGGCTTCTAACAGTAAAGTCTCCTGACAGACCTGAGGCATTCTAATGACAGAGACACTTGCACGACTTCAGGAATCCTCAGAATCGAGGCTCCTGGTCGACCCCAGGCATTCTAATCATAAAACATCTGGCCGACCTCAGGCATTCTAAGGGTAAAGTCTCCTGACAGACCTGAGGCATTCTAATGACAGAGACACCTGCACGACCTCAGGAATTCTAAGAATAGAGGACCCTGGTCGACCCTAGGCATTCTAATGATAGACATCTGGGTGACCTCAGACATTGTGAGGATAGAGACTCCTGGCTAACCCCAGGGCCTCTAATGATAAAGACACCTGGCCAAACTCAAGCATTCTAAAATAGAGGCTTCTGGCTGACCACAAGCATTGTAGTCGGAGAAACTTCTGGTGGACTCCAGGCAATCTAATGATAGAGACACTTGGGCGACCTCTGGCATTCCAGAGGTAGAAACAACTAGCCAACCTCACACATTCTAAGTGGAGAGATTTTTTGCAACTTCATGCATTCTAAGGATAGAGACATCTGGCAGATCTTAGGCATTTTAGTGGGAGAATCTCCTGGCTGACCCCAGGCTTTCTAATTACAGAGACACCTGGGCGACCTCAGGCATTCTAAGGATGGAGATTCCTGGTCAATCCGAGGCTTTCTAATGATAGATTTTTGCCTGACCTCAGGCATTCCAATGACAAATATCTGAGGGGCCACAGGCATTCTAGGGATAGAGACCCTTGGCTGACCAGAGGCATTCTAATGGGAAAGACTCCTGGCCGACATCAGGCATTCTAATGATAGAGACAACTTTGAGACCTCAGGTATTCTACTGATAGAGACCCCAGACCACTCCATTCATTCTAATGATAGAGACATCTGGGCGACCTTAGGCATTCTAAGAATAGAGACATCTGGCCAATCTCAGGCATTCTAACAGTTGAGTCTCCTGGCCAGCCTCAGGCATTCTACTAATAAAGACAGTTGGGTGACCTTAGCAATTCTAAGAAGAGAGAATCCTGGCTGACCCCAGGCATTCTAAAAATACACACCTGGGGGACCTCAGGCATTATATGTAAATAGACTCCTAATTGAACCCGGGCATTGTAATGATAGAGACAGCTGGCTGACCTCAGGCATTCTAAGGACAGAGTCTCCTGGCCGAACCCAGGCATTCTAATGGGAGAGATTCCTTGCCAATATCAGGCAATCTAATGATAAGGACATCTAGATGAATTCCAACATTCTAACAATAAAGACACCTGGCACACCTCAGGCATTCTAAGGATATAGAAATCTGGCCTACCTCACACATTCTAATGGGAGAGTCTCTTGGCCAACTTCGGGAATTCTAATGATAGAGACACCTGGGCAATGTCAGGCATTATAAAGATAGACACCTGGCCAACCCTAGTCATTCTAATAATGCACACCTTGGAGATGTCAGGCATTGTAAGGATACAGACTCCTGGCCAACACCAGGCATTCCATTGGGAGAGACTCCTGGCTGACCACAGGCATTCCAGTGCTACAGACACCTGGAAGACCTCAGGCATTCTAAGGATAGAGACATGTGGCTGATCTCAGGCATTCTAATGATAGGGATACCTGGCCAACCTCAGACATTCTAAGTATAGGCACTCCTGGCTGACCCCAGGGAGTCTAATTGTAGACACTTGGGCAAACTTAGGCATTCTAAGGATAGAAACTTCTGGCCGAACTCAGGCATTCTAATGACAAAGACACTTGGGCTACCTCAGGCATTCTACAAATAGAGACATCTGGCATACCTCAGGTATTGTAATGGCTTAGTCTTCTGGCCTGCATTCTAATGATAGAGACCTTAGACCTTCTAAAGACAGAGACTCCCAGCCAACCCCAGGCATTCTAATGATACACACCTTGGCAACCTCAGTCATTCTAAGGATAGAGACTCCTGGCCAATCCCTGGCAGTCTGATGATAGACAAGTGGGTGACCTCAGGCATTCTAAACATGAAGACTGCTCTCCAACCCCAGGAATTTTAATAATAAGGACAGCTGGCTGACTTCAGACATTCTAAGGACAGAGACTCCTGACCAACGCTAGGCATTCTAATGAAAGACTCTTTGTTGACCCGAGGCGACTTCAGACATTCTAAGAATAGAGACTCCTGGCCAATCCCAGGCATTCTAATGATAGAGATAATTGGGTGACCTCAAGCGTTCCAAGGACAGAGACATCTGGTTGACCTCATTCATTCTAATGGTTGAGTCTCCTGGTGGATCCTGTCATCCTAATGATGAAGACACCTGGGTGACCTCAGGCATTGTAAGGATAGAGACTCCTGGCTGAACCCAGGCATTCTAATGATACACATTTGGGCGATTTTAGGCATGCTAAGAATAGAGACTCCTTGTCGAGCCAAGACATTTTAATGATAGAATCCCCTGGCTGACCTCGTATTCTAAGAATAAATACGTGGGATCAATCTCAGTAGTCTAACCAGAGAGTCTCCTGGCCGGCCCCAGGCATCCTAATAATAGGGACAGCTGGGTGACCTCAAGCATTCTAGGGATAGAGTCTCCTGCCCGACCTTTGGTATTCTAAAAATAGGCACATCTGGCCCACCTCAGTTATTCTAACAAAAGATTCTCCTGGCTGACTTCAGTCATTCTGGTGATAGAGACACCTGTGTGACTTCAGGCATTCTAAGAATAAAGACTTCTGACTGAACCCAGGTATTCTAAAGATAGAAACACATGGCTTACCTCAGGCATTCTAAGGATAAAGACTCCTGGAGGACCTCAGGCATTCGAATGGGAGAGACTTATTGGCAACACCAGGCATTCTAATTGTAGAAACACCTGGGTGACCCCTGGCATTCTAAGGATACAGACACCTGGCCAACCTCAGACATTTCAATGGGAAAGACTCCTTGCCTACCAGGAGTACTCTAAAAATAGTCATGTGGCTGACCTCATGCATTCTAATGGAAGAGTCTCCTGGCCAACTGCAGGCATTCTAATGATAGAGACACCTGGGTGACCTCAGACATTCTACTGGGAGAGACTGCAGGTCAACCCCAGACATTCTAAGGATAGAGACATCTGGCCACTCTCAGGCATTTTAACAGAAGAGTCTGTTTCCGACCCAAGGCATTCTAATGATAAAAACACCAGCTGACCTGAGGCATTCTAAGGATATAGACTACTGGCAGACCCCAGTCATTCTAATGACAGACACATAGGTGATCTCATGCATTCTAAGAAGGGAGGCTCTTGGCCGACCCTGGGGACTCTAATGATAGAGACACCTTGGCGACATCTGGCATTCTAAGGATAGAGATATCTGACAGACCTGAGGCATTCTAAAGGGACAGTCTCCAGGCCGACCCTAGGTATTCTAATGACAGATACACCTGAGTGACCTTAGGCATTCTAAGGCTGGAGACTCCTGGCCAACTCCTGGCATTCTAATGGGAGAGAATCCTAGCCGATCCCAGGCATTCTCATAGTGGAGACACCTAGGCAACGTGTGGCATTCTAAGGATAGAGACGCCTGGCCAACCGCAGTCATTCTGAAGGGAGAGAATCTGGGCCCAACCCAGGCATTCTAAAAGCAGAGACATGTGGTCCACCTAAGGCACTCTAAAAGGGGAGTCTCAACACTGATCCCAGGCATTCTAATGTCGGGGACAGCTGGGTGGCCTCAGACACTTTAAGGATAGAGACTCTTGAACGACCCCAGGCATTCTAATGATAGAGACATCTGTGCGATCTCTTGCAATCTAAATGATAGAGACACCTGGGTGACATCAGGAATTCTAAGGATAAAGACTCCTGGCTGACATAATGCATTCTAATGATAGACACCTGGGCTATCTCAGGCATTCTAAAGATAGAGAATCCAGGCCAACACCAGCCATTCTAATGACAGAGACAAGTAGCCGACCTGAGGCATTCTAAAAATAGAGACACCTGGCTGGCCTCAATACCTCAAGATAGACATCTGGGCAAAATTAGGCATTCTAATGATAGAGACACCTGGCTTATTCCAGGCATTCTAATGATATAGGCCCCTGTCCAACCTCATACATTCTAAAGATAGAGACTTCTGATTGATCCTAGGAATTCTAATGGGGGAGACTCCTGGCTGGCGCCAGAAATTCTAATAATAGAGACAAAAGGGGGACCTCCGACATTCTAAGGATAGAGACACTTGGCCGGCCGACATCAGGAAGTATAACAGGAGAGACTCCTGGCCGATTCCAGGCATTCTAAGGATAGACACATGTGGCTGATTTCAGCATTCTAACCAGAGAGTCTCCTGTCCGACCACATGCATCTTAATGATAAGGACGCCTGAATGAATTCAGGCATTCCAACGGGAGAGTCTCCTGACTGACCCCAGGCATTCTAATAATAGAGACACCTAAGGGACCTCAGGCATTTCAATGATAGAGAAACCTGGCCGACATCACACATTCTATAGATAGAGACTCCTGGCCGATCCCAGGCATTCTAATGGGAGAGACTACCTGCCAACTCTAGACATTCTAATTACAGAGAAACCTGGGTGACCTCTGGCATTTTAAGAATAGAGACAACTGGCAGACCTCAGGAATTCTAACGGGAGTGACTACTGGCCTACCACAGGCATTCTAAGGGTAGAGACATGTGGCAGACCTCAGGAATTCTAACGGGAGAGACTCCTGGCTGACCACAAGGTTTCTAATGATAGAGAGATTGTGGGCGACCTCTGGCATTCTATGGTAGAGACATCTGGCCAACATCAGCATTCTATACAGAGAGTTTACTGGCTAACCCCATTCATTCTAATGATAAAGATACCTGGATTACCTCTGGCATTCTAAGGATAGAGACTTTTTGCCGACCCTAGGCATTTTAATGATAAGTACTTGGGCAACCTCAGGAATTCTAAGAAAAGAGACTTCTGACTCACCCCAGGAATTCTAATGACAGAGACACTTGGCCGACCTCAGGCATTTTAAGGATAGAAACTTCTGTCTGAGGGAAAGCATTCCAATTATAGAAACACTTGGCTGATTTCAGGCATTCTAATGATAGAGACACCTGGGCGACATTTGGCTTTCTAAAAATAGAAACACGTTGCTGCTCTCAACATTCTAATGAGAGTCTCCTGGCCAATGCCAGGCATTCTAAAGTAGAGACATCTGGGCAACCTCAGGAATTCTAAGGACAGAGACCCTTGGCCAACCTTAGGCATTCTAATGATAGACATCTGGGTAACCTCAGGCATTCTGAAGATAGAGACCCCTGGCCAACCCAAAGGATTCTAATGATACAGACAACTGGGCAACCTCTGGCATTCTAAGGATAAGCATATCTGATTGAACACTGGCACTTTGATAGGAGATTCCCCTAGTCACTCTAGACATTCAAATCATAGAGACATCTGGCTGACCACCTGAATTCTAAAGATGGCCTCCTGGCTGACCACAGGTATTCTTATAATAGACATCTGGAAGACCCCAGGCATTCTAATTATAGAGTCTCTTGGCCTACCCCAGGCATTCTAATGATAGACACACCTGGCCAACCTTAGGCACTCTAAGGACAGAGTCTCCTGGCTGACCCCAGGCATGCTAATGGAAGAGACTCCTGGCAAACCACATGCATTCCAATTATAGCAACACCTGGGCAACCTCTGGCAACCTAAAAATAGAAGCACATGGCATACCTCAGACATGCAAATGAGAGAGACTTCTAGCTGATCACAGGCATTCTAAGGATAGAGACATGTAAGGGACATCAGGCAATCTAACAGGAGAGGCTCCTGGCCAGCCACAGGCATTTGAAAAATAGAGACATCTGGCCTATAGAAGCATTTTAATGGGAGAGTCTCCTGGTTGGCCCCAGGCATTCTAATGGCAGAGATACCTGGGCGACCTCAGGCATGCTAAGGATTGAAATTCCTACTTGACTCCTGGCATTCTAATGATAGACACCTGGGTGACCTCAGGCATACTAGAGTCTCCTGGCCATCCACAAGCATTTCAACAGGGGAGAGTCCTGGCCAACCTGAGACATTATAATGATAGAGACACCTGGGGGGCCTCAGGCATTCTAAAAATAGAGACTTGTGGCCGACCCTAGGCATTCTAATGATACAGACATTTTGGCAACCTCCA
Organism: Macaca thibetana thibetana; assembly: GCF_024542745.1. Taxonomy (NCBI): domain Eukaryota; kingdom Metazoa; phylum Chordata; class Mammalia; order Primates; family Cercopithecidae; genus Macaca; species Macaca thibetana. The sequence goes on from NC_065598.1 coordinate 57,736,142, forward strand.
GGATTCTTAGGGATAAACACTTATGGGTGACCTCAGGAATTCTAAAGATAGAGACTCCTGGCCCTCCCCAGGCATTCACATGATAGAGACACCTGCCAAACTTCAGCATTCTAAGAATAAAGACTCCTGGCTGACCCCAGACATTCTAATGATAGACAACTGGGTAACCACAGGCATTATAAGGATAGAGACTCCTGATTTACCCAGTCTTCTAATAATAAGAGACACCTGGCTGAACTCAGGCATTCTAAAAATAGAGACACCTGGCCGACCACAAGCATGCTAATGGGAGAGACTGCTGGTTGACCCCAGGCAATAAAGTGATAGAGACATCTGGGCAACCTGGGTCATTCTAAGGATTATGACCCCTGGCCAGCACCAAACAAAGCACCAAACAATCTAATGCTAGGGACACCTGACCAACCTCTGGCATTCTAAGGATAGAGTCATCTCGCTGACCTCAGGAATTCTAATGAGAGAGTTTCCTGGCCAACTCCAGGCATTCTAAGAATAGAGACATCAGGCTGACCTCAGGCAGTCTAACAAGATAGTATGCTGGTCGACTCCAGGCCTTCTAATGATAGAGACACCTGGGCTACCTCTGGCTTTCTAAGGATAGAGACACCTGGCCGTCCTAAGGCATTCTTATGGGAGACACTCCAGGCCAACCTCAGGCGTTCTAAAGACAGACTTATCTGGCTGACCTGAGGCATTTTAACAGGAGAGTCTCAAGGCAGACCCCAGGCATTTAATGATAAAGACACCTGGGGAAACCCAGGCATTCTAAAAATATATAATCATGGCCAAACCAAGACATTCTAGTGATAGAGACACCTGGGAGACACTTCTCATTCTATGGATAGAAACATCTGGCTGACCTCAGGCATTCTAATGGTAGAGTTTTCTGGCCAAATCTTAGTCATTCTAATGATAAAGTTACCTGGCCATCCTCAGACATTCTAATGATAGAGACTCCTGGTCGACACCAGGCATTTTAATGATAGACATGTGGGTGACCTCAGGCATTCTAAGAACAGAGAACCCTGGCCGACCTCATGTAATGTAATGATAGAAATACCTAGCCTACATCAGGTCTTCTAAAGATAGAGTCTCTGGGCTGACCATGGGCATTCTAATGGGAAAGGTTCCTGGCCAACCCCAGGCATTCTAATGATAAAGACACCTGGGCGACCTCAGGCATTCTAAGGATAGTGTCTCCTGGCTTGCCCCAGACATTCTAATAAAAGAGACACCTGGCTGACCTCTGGCATTCTAAGAATAGAGACATCTGGTTGACCTCAGGCATTCTTAAAAGAGATCATTCTGGTTGACTCCAGGCATGCTGAGGATATAGACAGCAGGTTGACCTCAGGCATTCTAATGGGAGAGTGTTCTTGCCCACCAAAGGCATTCTAATGATAGAGGCCCCTGGGCCACTTTCTAAGGGTAAATACATCTGACCGACCTCAGGCATTCTAAGTATAGAGACTTCTGGCTAACCCAGGCATTCTAATGATAGAGAAACCTGGGCGATATCCGTCATTCTAAGGATAGGGTCACCTATCCAACCTCAAGCATTCTAATGGGACAAAGTCCTGGCTGACTCCAGGCATTCTAACAAGACAGACTCCTGGCTGACCCCAGAAATTCTTATGATAGAGACATCTGGTTGGCCTCAGGCAATCTAGGGACAGAGATTCCTGGCTGACCCCAGGTATTCTAATGGGATAGACTCCTGATCGACCTCAGTCATTCTAATGATGGAGACACCTGGGTGACCTCAGGCATTCTAAGGATGGTAACTCCTGGCCTGCCCCAGACATCCTAATGATAGAGACACCTGGCTGAAATGTGGCATTCTAAGGATAAAGACATCTGGCTGACCCCAGGCATTCTTAAAAGAGAGCATCCTAGTTGATCCCAGGCATTCCAAGGATAGAAACAACTGGTCAACCTCAGTCATTCTTACAATAGAGACTCCTGACGACCCCAGGCATTCTAAAGATAGAGATATCTGGCCGACCTCAGGCATTCTATAAGTAAAATTTGCTGGCTGACCCCAGGCATTCTAATGATAGACACCTGGCCAAACTCAGGCATTCAAAGGATAGAGATTCCTGGCTGACCCCAGGCATTCGAATGAAAGAGACTCCTGGTCAACCAGAGCCATTCCAATTATGGAGACACCTGGGCAACCTCTGCCATTCTAAGGATAGAGACTCCTTGCCGACCACAGGCATACTAGCAGGAGAGACTCCTGGTTGACCACAGGCATTCTAAGACTAGAAACATGTGACTGAAATAAGACATTCTAACTAGAAAGACTCCTGACTGCCCCAGGTATTCTTATGATAGAGACACCTTGACAATGTCTGGCATTCTAAGGATAGAGATTCCTGGCCAACCCCTGGCATTCTAATGATAGAGATATCTGGGCAACCTTCAACATTCTAAGCATAGAGATATCTGGTAGACCCCAGGCATTCCAATTACCTGGGCAACCACAGACATGCTAAGGATCGAGACCCTTGGCCTAACTCAGGCATTCTAATAAAAGAGAAACCTCAGGTATTCTAAGGATAGTGACTCGTTTCCTATCTCTGGCCCATCTCAGGCATTATCATGGGAGGGACTTCTGTCAGATCTCATTTATTCTTATGGGAAAGAAACCTGGCCGAACTCACTTATTTGAAGGGAAGAGACTCATGGCCAACCTCGTGAATTCTAAGGGGAGAGACTCTTAGTCCACCTCAGGCATTGTAACAGGAGAGACACCTGGTCGATCTCAGGCATTCTAACAGGGTGTAAACTGACTGATCTCAGGCATTCAAAGGGGAGAGACTGCTGTTCAAACTCAGGCACTCCAATGGGAGAGACACCTGGCTGACCTCAGGCATTCTAACAGGAGAGACACCTGACTGGTCTCAGGCATTGTAATTGGTGAGAAATCTCACTGACTTCAGGAACTCTAAGGTGAGAGTCTTCTGGCCAGCTTCAAGCATTGCAGGGAAAGATATTCCTGGCCTACTTCAGGCTTTCAAATGGGAGAGATACCAGGTAGACCTCAAGTATTCTTACAGGGAGACTCGTGGTGTACCTAAAGTATTTTGAATGAAAGACACCTTGCTGACTACAGGCATTCTAATGGGAGAGACACCAGTCTGTTTTCTGGTATTTTATTTGGAGAGACTCTTTTTATTATTATTATTATTATTATACTTTAAGTTCTAGGGTACATGTGCATAACGTGCAGGTTTGTTACACATGTATACTTGTGCCATGTTGCTGTGCTGCACCCATCAACTCGTCATTTACATCAGGTATAAATCCTATGCAATCCCTCCCCCCTCCACCCTCCCCATAATAGGCCCCGGTGTGTGATGTCCCCCTTCCCGAGTCCAAGTGATCTCATTGTTCAGTTCCCCCCTATGAGTGAGAACATGCAGTGTTTGGTTTTCTGTTCTTGTGATAGTTTGCTAAGATGATGGTTTCCAGCTGCATCCATGTCCCTACAAAGGACACAAACTCATCCTTTTTGATGGCTGCAGAGTATTCCATGATGTATGTGTGCCACATTTTCTTAATCCAGTCTGTCACTGATGGACATTTGGGTTGATTCCAAGTCTTTGCTATTGTGATTAGTGCCGCAATGAACATACGTGTGCATGTGTCTTTATAACAGCATGATTTATAATCCTTTGTGTATAAACCCAGTAATGGGATGGCTGGCTCATATGGTACATCTAGTTCTAGATCCTTGAGGAATCGCCATACTGTTTTCCATAATGGTTGAACTAGTTTACAATCCCACCAACAGTGTAAAAGTGTTCCTATTTCTTCACATCCTCTCCAGCACCTGTTGTTTCCTGACCTTTTAATGATTGCCATTCTAACTGGTGTGAGATGGTATCTCATTGTGGTTTTGATTTGCATTTCTCTGATGGCCAGTGATGATGAGCATTTTTTCATGTGTCTGTTGGCTGTATGAATGTCTTCTTTTGAGAAATGTCTGTTCATATACTTTGCCCACTTTTTGATGGGGTTGTTTGTTTTTTCTTGTAAATTTGTTTGAGTTCTTTGTAGGTTCTGGATATTAGCCCTTTGTCAGATGAGTAGATTGCAAAAATGTTCTCCCATTCTGTAGGTTGCCTGTTCACTCTGATGGTAGTTTCTTTTGCTGTGCAGAAGCTTTTTAGTTTAATTAGATCCCATTTGTCAATTTTGGCTTTTGTTGCCGTTGCTTTTGGTGTTTTAGACATGAAGTTTTTGCCCATGCCTATGTCCTGAATGGTACTACCTAGGTTTTCCTCTAGGGTTTTTATGGTATTAGGTCTAACATTTAAGTCTCTAATCCATCTTGAATTAATTTTCGTATAAGGAGTAAGGAAAGGATCCAATTTCAGCTTTCTACTTATGGCTAGCCAATTTTCCCAGCACCATTTATTAAATAGGGAATCCTTTCCCCATTTCTCGTTTCTCTCAGGTTTGTCAAAGATCACATGGCTGTAGATGTGTGGTATTGTTTCTGAGGGCTCTGTTCTGTTCCATTGGTCTATATCTCTGTTTTGCTACCAGTACCATTCTAAAAATAGAGACACCTGGCTGATGCCAGTCATTCTAATGGAAGAGATTTCTGGCCGACACCAGGCATTCTAAAAATGGAGACTCCATGCCGACTACAGACATTCTAATAATAGAAACACCTGAGGGAACTCAGGCATTTTTTTAAGGACAGTGGCACCTGGTCAACCCAATGCATTCTAACAGAAAAGACTTCTGGCCAACCCCAGGCATTCAAATGATAGAGACTCCTGGCCTACTCCAGGCACTTTAATGACAGAGATACGTGTGGCACCTCCAGCATTCTAAGAATAGAAAATCCTGGTTGACCCCAAACATTCTAATGGGAGAGACAACTGGCCAACCCAGGCATTCTAATGAAAGAGACACCTGAGTGACACAATGCATTCTAAGGATAAAGACACATGGGTGACCCCAGGGATTCTAACGGAAGAGACTTCTGGCCAACTTCTTGCATTCTAATGGGAGAGACTCCTTCCTGGCTCCAGGCACTAATGATAAGTACACCTGGGTGACACCTGGGCCATTGAGATACCTGACTGACCTCAGGATTTCTATTAATAGAGACAGCTGTATGACCCAAGGCAGTCTAATGGGAGAGACTCCTGGCCTACACCATTCTTTCTAATAATAGAGATTCGAGGCCAGTGATAGAGACAGCTGTGCGACCTCAGTCATTCTAAGGTTACAGACACCTGGTGACCCCAGGCAATGTAAAGAGAGACAATTTTGGCAGAGCCCAGGCATTTCAATGATAGAGATTCCTGGGCTACCCCGTTCATTCTAATGATAGAGAACACTGTGAGACCTCAGTCATTCTAATGATTGAGACACCTTGGCAACCTCAGGCAATCTAAGAATAGGGACACCTGCCCAAATCCAGGCATTCTAACTTGAGAGACTCCAGGCCCACCGTAAGCATTCTAATGGGAGTCCTGACTGATCCCAGGCATTCTAGTGATAGAGACACCTGGGCGACCCCAGGCACTCTAATAATAGAGATACCAGGGTGACATCAGGCATTCTAATTATAGGGACACTAGGCCTAGCCCAGGCACTCTAGTGATAGAAACACCTGTGAAACCTCAGGCATTTAATGAATAGAGACACCTGGCCGACCCCAGACATTCTAACTTAAGAGACTCCAGGTTGACTGCAGGCATTCTAATGTTAGAGATTCCTGGTCTGTCGCAGGCATTCCAATGATAGACACCTGTGCAACCTTAGTCATTCTAAAAATAGATACACCTGGGAGACCCAAACACCCTATGGGAGAGACTCCACACTGATCCCGGGCATTCTAACGAGAGAGACTACTGGAAGACCACAGGCATTCTAATGATATAGACACCTGAGTGAACTCAGGCATTCTAAGAATAGAAATACTTGGCTGACTCCCAGCATTTTAACAAGAGAGACTCTTGGCCAACTGCAGGCATTCTAATGATAAAGACACATGAGACACCTCAGGCATTCTAAGGGTAGAGACACCTGGTTGGACAAAGGCATTCTAATGGGACAGACTCTTGGCTGACCATGGGCATTCTAATGATAGAGTCTCCTGGCCTATTTCACTCATTCTAATGATAGAGAAACCTGTGGGACGTCGGGCATTCTAAGGATAGAGACATCTAACCGAACACAGGCATTTTAAAGGGAAAGACCCCTTGACAACCCCAGGCATTCTAATGATAGAGACTCCTGGCTGACCCCAGGCATTCTAATGATAGAGACACCTGGGCAACCTCAGGCTTCCTAAAGATAGAGAGACCAGGCTGACCCAGGTATTCTAACTTGGCCAACCCCTGGCATTCTTATGATGGAGACCCTTGTACTAGACCAGGAACTCTAATAATAGAGACACCTGTGCGACCTCAGACATTTTAAGTATAGAGACACCTGGCTGACTCCAGGCATTCTAATAGGAGAGACTCCAGATCGACCCCAGACATTCTAATGATGTAAACTCCTGACATATCCCAAGCATTCTAATGATAGACACCTGTTTGACCTCAGACGGTCTAAAAATAGAGACACCAGGATGACCCAAACATTCTAATGGAAGAGAGTTCTGGCCGACCCTGGGCATTCTAATGATAGAGACAACTGGGCTTACTCAGGCATTCTAAGAATAAAAACACCTGGCAGACCCGAAACATTCTAATGAGACACTTCTGGCAGACAATAGGCTTTCTAATAACAGAGACTCCAGGCCTACCAAAAGCATTCTAATAATAGAGACACCTGTGTGACTGTAGGCATTCTAAGGATAGAGACACGTGACCGAACACAGGCATTCTAAAGGGAGAGACTCCTGGGTGACCCCAGGCATTCTAAAGATAGACACCTGGGAGACCTCAGGTATTCTAAGAAGAGTGACACCTGCCCCACACTAGTCTTTCTAATGGGAGCGACTCCAGGCCGACACCAGACATTCGAATGATAGACACTCCTGGCTTATCCCAGGTGCTCTAATAATAGAGACACCCATGGGACCTCTGGCATTCTAAAGATAAAGACACCTGATCGACTCCAGAAATTCTACCAAAAGAGACTCTTGGCCAAACCCATGTACTGCAGTAAGATTCCTGGACGACCCAGGCATTCTAATAATAGAAACACCTGGGCAACCTCAGGCATTCCAGTGGGAGAGACTCCTGGCTGACCACAGGAATTCTAGTGAAAGAGACACCTGGGTGAAATCAGGCATTCCATAGAAAGAGACACCTGGCCAACCCCAGGCATTCCAAAGGGAGAGGTTCCTGGTGGACCCCTAACATTCTAACTGAAGAGACCCCTGCCTGACCCCAGGCATTCTAATTATAGAGACTCTTGGATGACCCTAGGCATTCTAATGGTAAAGATACCTGGGGGACTTCATGCGTTCTAAGGATACAGCCACGTGAGCCACGACATTCTAGACCCAAGAAATTCCAGAAGAAAATACTCCTGGCCAACCCCAGACATTCTAAAGATACTTGGGTGACCTCGGGCATTGTAAGGATAGGGACACCTTGCCGACCTCAGGAATTCTAACGGAAGAGACTCCTTGTCAACCCCAGGCATTCTAATGATAGAAACTTCTGGCAGACCCCAGGCACTCTAATGATAAAGACACCTGTGCTACCTCAGTCATTATAAGATTAAAAACACATGGCTTTCCCCCAGATGTTTTAATAGGAGAGACTCCTTGCTGACCCTAGGCATTCTAATGGTAGAGACTTTTGGTCTAACCCAAGCATTCAAATGATAGAGACACCTAGGCGACCTTAGGCATTCTAAGGATAGCGACACCTGGTCAACCACATTCTTATGAGAGAGACTCCTGGCTGTCCCCAGGCATTCTGATGATGGAGACTCCTGGCCTACTCCAGGCATTCTATTGAGAAAGACATCTGTGTTTCCTCAGACCTTCTAAGGATGGAGACACCAGGCTGACAATAGGCATTGTAAAATAAAAGACTCCTGGCCAATCCCAGGCCTTCTAATGAGAAAGACACTGGGCCTACCTAAGGAATTCTAATTATAGATAATCCTGGCCTATCACAGGTATTTTAATGACAGAGACACCTGAAGGACCTCATGCATTCTAAGGATAAAAATATCTGGGACACTGCAGATATTCCAAGAAGAGAGTCCCAGCCAACCCCAGGTGTTCTAATGATAAAGACTTTTGGCCAATCACAGGCAGTCTAATACTAAAGACACCTGTGTGACCTCAGTTATTCTAAAGCTAGAGACACGTAGCCAACCCCAGGCATTCTAAATGAGAGATACATGGCTGACCCCAGGCATTTTAATGATAGAGACTCCTGGCCTACCCCAGGCATTCTAATGATAAAGACACCTGTGCTACCCCAGGCATTCTAAAGATTGAGACACCAGGTCGACCCCAGGCATTCTAAAGGGAAAGGCTCCTGGCTGAACCCAGGCATTCTAACTGGAGAGACTTCTGTCTATTCCCAGGCATTGTAATGGTAAAGACACCTGGAAGCCCTCAGGCATTCTAAGGATAGAGACACCTGGTCGACCCAATGCATTCTATTGGGAAAGCCTCCTGACTGACCCCAGATACTCTAATGATGTAGACATTTGTGCGACCTTATGTATTTTAAAAATAGAGACACCTGACTGACCTTGGGCATTCCATAGAAAAATACATCTGACTGAACCGAGGCATTCTAAGGATAGAGGCACCTGGGCGACCTCAGGCAATCTAAGAATAAAGAAACCTGGGTGACCCCAGGCATTCTAACCAAAGAGACTCCTGGTTGACCCATGGCGTTCTAATTATAGAGATACCTGTTTGACATCAGTCATTCTAAGGATAGAGACACCTGGCCAACCCCAGACATTATAACGGGTGAGACTCCTGGCCAACCACAGGCATTGTAATGATAGAGACTCCTGACCTACCACAGGCATTCTAATGATAGAGAAACCTGTGTGACATCAGTCATTTTAAAGATAGAGACACTTGGCTGATGCCAGGCATTCTAATTGGAGAGACTCGTGGCAGACCCCAGCCATTCTAATGGGAGAGACTCCTGGCAAAACCCAGGTATTCCAATGATGGTGGCTCATGGACGACCCCAGGAATTTTAACCAGAGAAATTCCTTGTTGACCCCAGGCATTCTAATGAAAGAGATTCCTGTGTGACCTCAGGTATTTTAAGGACAGAGACACCTGACTGATCCCAGGCATTCTAACAGGAGAGAGACCCCAGGTATGATAGAGAATGTGGCTTACCCACATTCTAATGATAGAGACATCTGAGCAACCTCAGGCATTCTAAGGATAGACACCTGGCCGACCTCAGGCATCTAAGGACAGAGACACCTGGACGACACTAGCCATTCTAGCTGGAGAGACTATGGCGTACTGTAAGAATACTAATGGGATAGTCTCCAGGTTGACCCCAGATGTTCTAATGATTGAGACACTTGGGCTATTTCAGGATTTCTAAGGATAGAAACACCTGGCTGACCCATGACATTTTAACCAGAGAGATTTTTGCCCACCCCAAGCTTTGGAATGATAGAGATTCATGGCTGAATCCCGGCATTCTAATCATAGAGACACCTGTGTGATCTCAGTCATTCTAAAGATAGAGATACATGGCCTACCCTACTCATTCTAATGGATCATACTCCTGGTCGACCCCAGGCATTCTAATAATAGAGAAACCTGGGTCACCTCAGGAATTCTAAGGATAGAGACAAATGGCCAACCCCAGACATTATAACGGGTAAGACTCCTGGCCTACCCCAGGCATTCTAATAATAGAGACACCTGGGTGACCTCAGGTATTCTAAAAATATAAACACTTGGCCTACCCGGAGCATTCTAATGGGAGTAACTCCTGGTTGATCTCAGCCATTCTAGTGATAGAGACTTCTGGCCTACATCCATCATTCTAATGATAGAGACTCCTGTTCCACTTCTGGCATTCTAAGAATAGGGACATTTGGCTGACCTGAGGCATTCTATAATGGGAGAAACTCTTGTGTGACCTCAGACATTCTAATAATAGAGACTACTGGTTTACCCAAAACAGTCTAATGATAGAAACACCTGAGCGACATCAAGCACTTTAATGATAGAGACACCTATCTAACCCACACATTTTAAAGATAAAGACTCCTGTCTGAACCCAGGCATTATAAAAGGAAAGACCCCTGGTCGAATCCAGGCATTCTAATGATAGAGACTCCTGGTCAACTTCAGGCATTCTAATGATTTAGACACCTGGGAGACATCTGGCTTTGTAATGATAGTAACACCTGATGAACTCCAGGCATTCTAATGGGAGAGGCTCCTGGTTGACTCCAGGCATTCTAATGATAGAGCCTCCTGGCCTACTCAAGGCACTCTTATGATAGGGACAGTGGTGCAACTTCAGGCATTCTAAAAATAGAGACACCTAAATAGAGACATTCTAATGGGAGAGACTCCTGGTCGACCCCATGGATTATATCTGGTAAGACTCCTGGCTGACCCCAGGTATTCTAATGATAGAGACAGATTAGGTACATCAAGTATTCTAAGGATAGAAACACCTGGCCAATTTCAGGCATTCTAATGGGAGAGATTCCTGGCTGACCTCAGGAGTTCTAATGATAGAGACAAATGGCCTATCCCAGGCATTCTAATGATAGAGACACCAGTGTGACCTCAATTCTAATGGTATATAAACTTGGCCAATCACAGGCATTCTAATGAGAGAGACTTTTGGCTGATTTTAAGAGTACTAATGGTAGAGACACCTAGGGGACCTCAGGCATTCTAAGAATAGAGACATCTGGTGGACTCCAGGCATTCTAATGTGGGAGACTATTGGCCGACCCCAGGCATCCTAATGATAGAGACTCCTGGTTGACACCAGGCATTCTAATGATAGAGATGCCTGTGTGACCTCAGACATTCTAAAAACTAGAGATACCTGGCCAATCGCAGGCATTCTAATGGGAATGAATCATGGATGACCCCAGGTAGTCTGATGATAGAGACACCTGTGCAACCTCAGGAATATAAAAATAAAGACACCTGGCCAGCCCAGTCATTCAAACAGGAGAGACTCCTGGCTGAACCCAGGCATTCTAACAGGAGAGACTCCTGACATAGCCCTGGAATTGTAATGATAGAGACACTGGGGCCACCTCAGCCATTCCTAGCATAGAGACAATTGGCCAAAAGATTGTAATGGGAGAAACTACTGGCTGACACGAGGCATTCTAATGAATGACACACCTGTGCAACCTCAGATTTTTAAGAATAGACATAACTGGCTCACCCCAAGCATTGTAACGAGAGAGACTCCAGGGTGACCACGGACATTATAATGATAGAAACTCCTGGCCTATCCCAGGCTTTCTAATAAAAGACAAATGTGAGATTTCAGTCATTCTATGAATACAGACACCTGGCTGTCCTTAGTCATTCTTTTTTTCTATTTGCAATCTTTCTTTAATTTAATTTCTGATGTACATGTGCAGAATGTGAAGTTTTGTTACATAATTATACAAGTACCATAGTGGTTTGCTGTACCCATCAACCTGTCACGTACTGTCCCTCCCCTAGGCCCCCCATCCCCAAACAGGCCCTGGTGTGTGATGTTCCCCTCCCTGTGTCCATGTGTTCTCATTGTTCAACTCCCACTTCTGAGTGAGAACATGTGGTGCTTGGTTTTCTGTTCTTGTGTTAGTTTACTGAGAAAGATGGTTTCCAGCTACATTCATGTCAATTCAAAGACGTGAACTCATCATTTCTTATGGCTGCGTAGTATTCCATGGTGTATATGTGCCACATTTTCTTTATCCATTCTATCATTGATGGACATTTAGGTTAGTTCCAAATCTTTGCTATTGTACACAGTGTCGCAATAAACATACGTATGTATGTGTTTTTATAGTAGAAAGATTTGTAATCCTTTGGGTAAATATCCAGTAATAAGATTGCTAGGTCAAAAGGTATTGCTAGTTCTAGATCCTTGAGGAATCACCACACCATCTTCCACAATGGTTGAACTTAATTACACTGCCACTAACAGTGTAAAAGCTTTCCTGTTTCTCCACAGCCTCACCAGCACTTTTGTTTCCTGACTTTTTAATGATCATAATTCTAACTGACATGAAATGATATCTCATTGTGGTTTTGATTTGCATTTCTCTAATGACCAGAGATGATGAGCTTTTTTTCATATATTTGTTGGCTGCATAAAGTTCTTCTTTTGAGTAGTGTCTGTTCATATCCTTTGCCCACTTTGTGATAGGGTTATTTGATTTTTTCTTGTAAATTTGTTTAAGTTCTTTGTAGATTCTGGATATTAGCCCTTTGTTAGATGGATAGATTGCAGAAATTTTCTGCCATTCTGTAGGTTGCCTGTTCACTCTGATGATAGTTTCCTTTGCTGTGCAGAAGCTCTTCAGTTTAATTAGATTCCATTTGTCAATTTTGGCTTTTGTAGACATTGCTTCTGGATTTTTAGAAATGAAGTCTTTGCCCATACCTATGTCCTGAATGGTAATGCCTAGGTTTTCTTCTAGGATTTTTACGGTTTTAGGTCTTAAGTTTAATTCTTTAATTCATCATTGGTTAATTTTTGTATAAGGTGTAAGGAAGTGGTCCAGTTTTAGTTTTCTGCATATGGCTAGCCAGTTTTCCCAACACTATTTATTAAATAGAGAATCCTTTCTTCATTGCTTGTTTGTGCCAGGTTTGCAAAGATCAGATGGTTGTAGACGTGTGGCATTATTTCTGAGGCTTCTGTTCGGTTCCATTAGACTAAATATTTGGTTGTGTACGAGTACCATGCTGTTTTGGTTACAGTATCCTTGTAGTATAGTTTGAGATCAGGTAGCATGATGCCTCCAGCTTAGTTCTTTTTGCTTAGGATTGTCTTGGCTATGCGGAATCTTTTGTGGTTCCATATGAAGTTTAAAGTAGTTTTTTTTTTTTTTCAATTCTGTGAAGAAAGTCAATGGTAGCTTGATGGGGAGAGTCGATCATTTCAAAAAACCAGATCCTGGATTCATTGATTTTTAGAAAGGTTTTTCATGTCTCTACCTCCTTCAGTTCTGCTCTGATCTTAGTTATTTCTTGTCTTCTGCTAGTTTTTTAATTTGTTTGCTCTTGCTTCTTTAGTTCTTTTAATTTTGAGATTAAGGTGTTGATTTTAGATCTTTCCTGCTTTCTCCTGTGGGCATTTAGTGCTATAAATTTCCCTCTACACAGTGCTGTAAATGTGTCCCAGAAATTCTGGTATGTTGCGTATTTGTTCTCATTGATTTCAAAATCTTCTTTATTTCTGCCTTTATTTCATTATTTACTCATTATTCATTTAGGAGTAGGTTTTTCAGTTTCCATGTAGTTGTACTGTTTTGAGTGAGTTTGTTAGTTTTGGGTTCTAATTTGATTGCACCGTGGTCTGAGAGACTGTTTGTTATAATTTCTCTTGTTTTGCATTCGCTGAGGAGTGTTTTACTTCCAATTATATGGTCAATTTTATAATAAGTTTGGTGAGGTGCTGAGAAGAATGTATATTCTGCCGATTTAGGGTGGAGATTTCTATAGATGTCTTTTAGGTCCACTTGGTCCAGAGCTGAGTTCAAGTCTTGAATATCCTCGTTACTTTTCCTTCTTGTTGATCTGTTTAATATTGACAGTGGGTTGTTAAAGTCTCCCACTGTTATTGTGTTGGAGTCTAAGTCTCTTGGTAGGTCTCTAAGAACTTGTTTTATGAATCTGGTTGCTTCTGTATTGCATGCATATATATTATAAAAGTGGCCGGGCGCGGTGGCTCAAGCCTGTAATCCCAGCACTTTGGGAGGCCGAGACGGGCGGATCACGAGGTCAGGAGATCGAGACCATCCTGGCTAACAGGGTGAAACCCCGTCTCTACTAAAAAATACAAAAAATGCTAGCCGGGCGAGGTGGCGGGCACCTGTAGTCTCAGCTACTCGGGAGGCTGAGGCAGGAGAATGGCGTGAACCCGGGAGGCGGAGCTTGCAGTGAGCTGAGATCCGGCCACTGCACTCCAGCCTGGGCGACAGAGCAAGACTCCGTCTCAAAAAAAAAAAATAAACAAATAAAAGTTAGCTCTTCTTGATGCATCCATCCCTTTACCATTATGTAATGACCTTCATTGTCTCTTTTGATCTTTGTTGGTTTAATGTCTGTTTTATCAGAGATTAGGATTGCAACTCCTGCTTTTTTTTGCTTTCCATTTGCTTGGTAAATATTCTTCCATCTCTTTATTTTGAGCCTATGTGTGTCTTTGCACATGAGATGGGTCTCCTGAATACAGCACACTGCTGGGTCTTGACTCTTTATTCAATTTGCCAGTCTGTGTCTTTTAATTGGGGCATTTAGCCCGTTTACATTAAGGTTAATATTGTTATGCATGAATTTGATTCTGTTACTATGATACTACCTGGTTATTTTGCCCATTAGTTTATGCAGTTTATTCGTAGTGTCAATGGTCTTTACAATTTGGTACGTTTTTGCTGTGGCTGGTACAAGTTGTTTCTTTCCATGTTTAGTGCTTCCTTCAGGAGCTGTTGTAAGACAGGCCTGGTGTTGACAAAATCTCTCAGTGCTTGCTTGTCTGTAAAGGATTTTATTTCTCCTTCACTTATGAAGTTTAATTTGGCTGGATATGAAACTCTGGATTGAAAAGTTTTTCTTTAAAAATGTTGAATATTGGCCCCCATTCTCTTCTTGCTTATGGCATTTCTGCAGAGATATCTGCTGTTAGTCTGATGGGCTTCCCTTTGTGGATAACCCGACCTTTCTCTCTGACTGCCCTTAACATTTTTTTCCTTAATTTCAACCTTGGTGAATCTGATGATTATGTGTCTTGGGATTGCTCTTCTCAAGGAGTATCTTTGTGGTGTTCCCTGTATTTCCTGAATTTGAATGTTGGCCTGTCTTACTAGCTTAGGAAAGTTCCTCTGGATAATATCCTGAAGAGTGTTTTTCAACTTGGTTCCATTCTCCTCGTCACTTTCAGGTACAACAATCATATGTAGATTTGGTCTTTTCACATAGTTCCATATTTCTTGGAGGCTTTGTTTTTTCATTTTTATTCTTTTTTTTCTAATCTTGTCTACTCACTTTATTTCATTAAGTTGATCTTCAGTCTCTGATATCCTTTCTTCCCCTTGATTGATTTGGCTATTAATACTTCTGTATGCTTTGCGAAGTTCTTATGCTGTGTTTTTCATCTCCATCAGGTTGTTTATGTTCTTCTCTCAACTGGTTGTTCTAGTTAGCAATTTGTCTAACCTTTTTTCGATGTTCTTAGCTTCTTTGCATTGGGTTAGAACATGCTCCTTTAGCTCAGAGGAATTTGTTATTACCCACCTTCTGAAGACTACTTCTGTCAACTCATAAACTTATTCTCCATCCAATTTTATTCCCTTGCTGGCAAAAAGTTGTGATCCTTTGGTGGAGAAGAGGTATTGTGGCTTTTAGAATTTTTAGCCTTTTTGCGCTTGTTTCTCCCCATCTTTGTGGATTTATCTACCTTTGGTCTTTGATGTTACTGACCTTCAAATGGATCTCTGAGTGGACGTGCTATTCCTTTCTGTTTGTTAGTTTTTCTTCTAATAGTCAGGCCCCTTTGTTGTAGGTCTGCTGGTGTTTGCTGGAGGTCCACTCCAGACCCTGTTTACCTGGGTGTCAGCAGCAGAGACTGCAGAACAGCAAGGATTGCTGCGTGTTCTTTCCTCTGAAAGCTTCATTCCAGAGGGTCACCTGCCATATGCCAGCCAGAGCTCTCCTGTATGAGGTATCCGTCTGCCCCTCCTTAGAGCTGTCTCCCAGGAGGCACAGTGGTCAGGGACTCACTTGTGGAAGCAGTCTGACCCTTAGAAGAGCTCAAACGCTGAGCTGGCAGGTTTGTTACACTCTTCAGAAACGTCAGGCAGGGATGTTTAAGTCTGCTGATGCTGTGCCCACAGCCGCCCCATTTCTCCAGGTGCTCTGTCCCAGGGAGATGCGGGTTCTACCTATACATCCCTGCCCAAAGAGGAGAAATCTGGCAGTCTGGTCACAGTGACCTTGCTGAGCTGCAATGGACTCCACCCAGTTAGAAGTTCTCAGTGACTTTGTTTACAATGTGAGGATAAAACTACCTACTCAAGCCCCAACAATGGCTGATGTCACTTCCCCCACCAAGCTCGAACTTTCCATGTTGATCACAAACTGCTGCTGTGCTGGCAGCAAGAATTTCAAGCCAGTGGATCTTATCTTGCTGAGCTTCGTGGGGTTGGGACCTGCTTAGCCAGGCACTGGATGGTATCTCCTGGTCTATCAGTCACGAAAACCCTGGGAAAAGTGCAGTATCTGGGCCAGAGTTAACCACTCTTTTCAGTATATGGCTTCCCTTGGCTAGGAGAATATATTCCATGACTCTTTGCACTTCCCAGGTGAGGGGATGCCCCACCATGGTTCAGTTCACCCTATGTGGGCTGCACCCACTGTCCAACGAGTTCCAATGAGATACACCAGGTTCCTCAGTTGGAAATGCAGAAATCACCCACCTCCTGCTCCAGTCTCATGGGGAGCTGCAGACCAGAGCTGTTCCTATTCAGCCATCTTGCCCAGGCCCCCATGCTTAAACATTCTAATGATAAATACCTTTGCCCACCTCACGTGTTGTAATCATAGAGGCACCTGTGCGAACTCAATCATTGTAAGGATAGAGACACTTGGTAAACCCCAGGAATTGTAATGGGAGAGACTTATAGCCAGCCATAGGCATTCTAACAGGAGAGACTTTTGGTAGACCATGGGCTTTTTAATGATAGAGTATCCTGGCGGACCCCAGGCACTCTAATGACAGAGACACGTGGGCGACCACAGGCATTCTAAAAATAAAGACACCTAGCTGACCCAAGGCATTCTAATGAGAGAGACTTTTGGCCGACCCCAGGCATTCTAATGATAGAGATACCTGTGCGACCTCAGGTATTTTAAGGATAGAGACTCCTAGTTGACCCCAGGCATTCTAACAAGAGAAACTCCAGGCTGACCCTAGACATTATAATGATAAAGACTCCTGGCCTATCCCAGGCATTCTAATGACAGGCAACTGTGAGATTTCATTCTAAGGATACAGACATCTGGCCCACTTCAGACATTCTACAAGAGAGACTCCTCACTGATCCCAGTCTTTCCCATGATAGAGACTCCTGGCCAAATCCAGGCATTCTAATGTAGAAACATCTGGGTAAATTCACACATTCTAAAGATAGTGACAACTGGCTGACTTAAGGCATTTTAACAGAAGATACTACTGGCCAATCCCAGGCATTTTAATGGGAGAGACCACTGACCGACTGCAGGCCTTCTAATGATATAAACTCCTGTCCGACCCCAGGCATTCTAATGATAAAGACAGCTGGGGGACCTCAGACAATCTAAGGATACAGACATTAGGCTGAACGCAGTCATTCTAATGGGTGAGATTACTGACCAACCCAAGGGATTCTAATGATAAAGACTCCTGGCTGACCTCAGACATCTTAATGATAAAGACACATGGGTGAACCCAGACATTCTCAGAATAGAGACACCAGGCTGACCCCAGGAATTTTAACTAAAGAGACGCCAGGCCTACCCCAGGCCTTCTAATGATAGAGACACCTCTGTGACCTCAGGTATTTAAATAATAGTGACACTTGGCTGACCCAAGGCATTGTAACAGGAGAAATTCCTGGCAGATCCCAGGTAATTTAATGATAGAGACTTCTGGCCTAACTCAGGCATTGTAGTCATGGAGCTATCTGTGGGACCTAAGTTCTTCTAAGGATAGAGACACGTGGCCAACCCCAGGCATTCTAATGCAAAAGACTCCTGGCCAACCCAGGAATACTAAAGGAATAGACACTTGGCCAGATCCAGGCATTCTAATTATAGAGACTCCTCGATTATCTTAGGCATTTTAATCATACATACACCTGAATGACCTCAGGCATTCTAAGGATGAAGACATCTGGCTGACCACAGGCATTCTAATAAGACAGACTCTGGGATGAACTCAAGTATTCTCATGATAGAGACACCTGGGTGACATCAGGCATTCTAAGGATAAAGACACCTGGCTGACCCCAGGCATTTTAATGGGAGAGACTGTTGGCCAACCATAGGCATTCTTTGATGGAGACTCTTGGCCCACCCCAGACATTTTAATGATAGAAACGCCTGTGTGACCTTAGGCATTGTAAGGATAGAGACACCAGGCCAAACCCAGGCATTCTAAGACTCTTGGCCCAACCGAGGCATTCTAAAGATAGAGAATCCTGGCTGATCCCAGGCATTCTAATGATAGAGACACCTTGGTGACCTCAGGCATTCTAAGGATAAAGACACCTGAACGAGCCCAGGCATTCCAATGAGAAAGACTCTTTGTTGACCACAGGAATTCTAATGATAAAGACTCCTGTGTGACTTCAGGCATTCTAATGAAAAAGAAACCTACAGAAACTCAGGCATCCTAAAGACAGAGACACCACGCTGACCCCAGACATTCTAATGGGAGAGATTACTGGGCGACCCAAGGCATTCTAATGATACAGAATCCTGGCCGATCTCAAACATTTTAATGATAGAGACACCTGGGCGACCATAGGCATTCTAAGGATAGAGACACCAGGCCAACTTCAGTCATTCTAATGAGAGAGACTCCTGGCAGACCACAGGCATTCTAATGAAATAGACTTTTGGATGAAACACAGGCATTCTAATGAAAGAAATTCCTCACCTATCCCATGCATTCTAATAATAGACACACCTGGGCAACCTCCAGCATTTTAAGATGTAGACACCTGGCCAACCGCAGGCAATCTAACAGGATAGATTCTGGCTGAACCCAGGCATTTTAATGATAGAGACTCCTGGACAACCCCAGGTATTTTAATGATAGAGACAGCTGGGTGACCTCAGGCATTCTAAGGATAAAGACACATGGCCGACCTCAAGCATTCTAATGGGAGAGATTTCTGGCCAACCCCAGACATTCTAGTGATAGAGACTCCTTTACTACTCCATGCATTCAAATGATAAAGACACTTGTGCAATCGCAGGCATTCTAAGGATGGAGACACCTTGCTGACTCCAGGCATTCTAAAGGGAGAGAGTTTTGGCTGAACCCAGGATTTTAGTGGGAGAGACTCCTAGCTGACCCCAGGCATTTAAATGATAGAGACTTCTAGCCAGCCCTAGACATTCTAATGATGGAGACACCTGGGTGGCCTCGGGCATTCTAAAGATAGAGACACATGGCTGACACCAGGCATTCTAACGGGAGAGACTTTTGGACAAACCCAGGCATTCTAACAGGAAAAACTCCTAGCCTAACACAGGAATTCTAATGATAGAGGCACCTGTCCAATCTAAGACATTCTCAGAATAGAGACACCAGGCCGACCCCAAGTGTTGTAACAGGAGAGACACCTGACTGACCTTATGCATTCTAATGATAGAGACACCTGGACAACTAGATAGATAGATACACCTGACCAACTCCAGGAATTCTAACAGGAAAGTCTCCTGGCCAACCGCAGGTATTCTAATAATAGAGACTCCTATTCCACCCCAGGCATTCTAATGATAGAGACATCTGGGCGACATCAGGCATTCTAAGGATAGGGATATCTGGCCAAAAGCAGGCATTTTAATAGAAGAGACTCCTAGCTGATTTCAGACATTCTAATCAGAGGGACTCCTGGCCGACCTTAGGAATTCTAATGATAGAGACACCTAGGCAACCTCAGTCATTCCGAAAATAGAGACACATGGCCGACCCCAGGCATTCTAATGTGAGACACTCCTTTCCAAACCCTTTCATTCTAAAGATAGAGACTCCCAGTTGACACCAGGCATTGTAATGATAGAGACACCTGGGTGACCTCAGGCCTTCTAAGGATACAGACAGCTGGCCACACACAGGCATTTTAAAGAGAGAGACTCCCGGCTGACAACAGGTGTTCTAAAGATAGAGAATTCTGGCCTATGGTGAACATTCTAATGATAGAGAAACCATTGCGACTTCAGTCATTTTAAGCTAGAGACTTCTGTCTGATCCCTGGCATTCTAACAAGAGAGACTTCTCCCTGATCCACGGCATTCTAACTGGAAGGACTGCAGGCCAAACCTAGGCGTTCTAAAGGGAAAGACTTCTGGCAGACCCGAGGTATACTAATGATAGAGACACCAGGGCGACCTTAGGTATTCTAAAGATAGAGGCACCTGGTTGACCCCAGATATTCTAATGGGAGACATTTTGAACCACCCCAGGTATGCTAATAATAGAGACTTTTGGCTAACCCAAGGCATTCTAAAGATGGAGACACCTGGGCGACTTAAGGCATTCAAAAGATAGATAGCTGGTAGACACCAGGCATTCTAACTGAAGAGATCCCTGGCCATCTGGAGTATTTATCTCCATTCTAAAGATAAATACTGTTTACCGACCTCAGGCATTCTACTGATAGAGAAACCAGGGCTACTTCAGGCATTCTAAGAATAGAGATACCTGGCTGACCCCAGGCATTCTAATGGGAGAGACTCTTGGCCAGACCCAGGTGTTTTAATAATAGAGATTCTTCACTTATTCCAAGCATTCTAATGATAGAGACACCTGGGCGACCTCAGGCATTCTAAGGATTGAGACATCTGATGGCCTACGGGCATTCTAATGGGGGAGATTCCTGGCCAACCCCAGACATTCCAATGATAATGACATCTGGGTGACATCAGGCATTGTAAGAATAGAGACCGGGCCGACTTCATGCATTCTAATGGGAGAGACTCCTGGCCGACCCCAGGCATTTTAATGGTAGAGACTCCTGGCCGACCCCTGGCATTCTAATGGTAGAGACACCTGGGTGACCACAGACATTCTATGGATAGAGAAGAGGCACCTGGCTGACCCAAGGCATTCTAATTGGAGAGACTCCTGGCCATCCCCAGGCATTCTAATGATAGAGACACCTGTGTGACCTCAGGTATTTTAAGGATAGAGACACCTGGTTGACCCCAAACATTTTAATGAGAGAGAATTTAGGCTGACCCCAGACATTATAATGATAGAGACTCTTGGCCTCACCCAGCCATTCTTATGACAGACAACAGTGAGAACTGAATCTTTCTAAGGATAAAGACACCTGGCCCACCCCAAACATTCTACATGAGACTCCTGACTGATCTCAGGCAATCCATCAGGAGAGTCTCCTGGCCAACACCAGGTATTCTAATAATCAAAAGACCTGTTTCACCTCAGTTATTCTAAGGATAGATAATCCTGGCCGACCCCAGGTATTCTAATGAGAGAGACTTTTGGTCTAACTTAGGCATTCTAACGATAGAGACTGCTTGGCTCTCCCAAGCATTCTGATGATAGACACACCTGGGCGACCTCAGGCATTCTAAAAAAGGTGATACCTCGTGGACCACAGGCATTCTAAAAGGAGAGACTCCCAGACAACCCCCGGTATTCTAGTGATATAGACACGTGGCCAACCCCAGGCATTCTAATGGGAGAGGCTTCTTGCCAAAACCAGGCATTCTAATGGGAGAGACTCCTGGCCAACCCCAGGCATTCTAATGATAGGGACTCCTGGCCAACTCCAAGCATTCTGAAGATAGAGGCACCTTGGGGAACTCAGGCATTCTAAGGAAAAAGACACCTGGCCGAGCATAGGCATTCCAATGGGAGACACTGCTGGCTGACCCCAGGCATTCAAATAATAGATATTCCTGGCCAATCCCAGGTATTCTTATCATAGAGACACCTGGGCGACCTCCGACATTCTAAGGCTAGACACACCTGACTGACCCCAGGCATTATCATGGGAGACACTACTGGAGTGACTCAGGCATTCTAAAGATGGAGAATCTTAGCAGACCACAGGCATCCTAATGATAGAGACACCTGGGCGATATCACCATTCTAAGAATAGAGACACTTGGCTAACCTTAGGCATTTTAGCAGGAGAGACACCAGGCTGACCACAGGCATTCTAATGATAGAGACTCCTGGCCTATCACTGGCATTCTAATGATAGAATTCTGTGTCACCTCAGTTATTCTAAAAATAGAGACACCTGGCCGACCTTAGGCATTCTAACTGGAGAGACTCCTGCCCGTCCCCAGATATTCTAATAATAGAGACTCCTGGCTGACCCAAGTTGCTCTAATGATAGAGAGACCTTTGTGACTTCAGTCATTGTAAGGGTAGAGACACTTGGCCAACCTGAGGCATTCTAATTGGAGAGGCTTCTGGCCGACCCCAGGCATTCTAATTGTAGAGACTCGTAGCCGACCCAGTCACTCTAATGATAGAGATACCTGTGCGATCTCAAACATTCTAAGGATAGAGACACCTGGCCAAACCCAAGCATTGAAAAGGGAGACACTCCTGGCTGACCCCAGGCATTCTAAGTGATGAGACTTCTGGTTGACTCTAGCAATATAGTGATAGAAACACCTGGGGGACTTCAGGCAATCTAATGGGAGAAACTCCTGGCTGACCCCAGCCATTCTTATGTTAGAGATTCCAGGCTGAAACCCTGCATTCTAAAAATAGACACCTGGCCATCCATAGGCATTCTAACTGGAGAAACTCCTAGCCAACCACAGGCATTCTAATAATTGAGACACCTGGACGACCTCCCACATTCTAAGAATAGAGGCACCTAGCCATTCCCAGGCATTCTAATGATAGAGACTCTTGGCCGACCCCAGGCATTCTAATGGGAGAGACTCCTGGACGAGGATAGGTCTTCTAATGATAGAGACTCCTGTTCTACTCCAGGCATTATAATGATAGAGACCATGTGACCTTGGTCATTCTAAGGATAAAGACTCTGGTCAACCCAAGGCATTCTAATGAGAGAGGTTCCTGGCCAACCCCAGGCATTCTACAGAAGAGACTCCTAGCCAAACGCAGGCATTCTAATGACAGAGACTCCTAAATGAACCCAGGCATTATAATGATAAAGACACCTGGGCAATCTCAGGCATGCTAAGGATGGAGACATCTGGTGGACCACAGACATTCTACCTGGAGAGACTTTTGGCAGACCCCAGGCATTCTAATGATAGAGACACCTGGGCGACATCGTGCATTCTAAAGATAGAGATAGCAATTTTACCCCAGGCATTTTAACTGGAGAGATTCCTCACCAATCATAGGGATTCTAATGATAGAGACTCCTTGTTGGCTCAGGCATTGTAATGATAGAGATGGCTGTGTGACCTCAGGCATTCTTAGGATAGAGACACCTGACTGACCCCAGGCATTCTAATGGGAGAGAGTCCTGATTGATCCCAGACCTTCTAATGAGAGAGACTCCTCTCTGACTCCAGGCATTCTAATAATAGAGACACCAGGAGGACCTCAGGCATTCTAAGGATACAGATACCTGGCCGACTCCAGGCATTCTAACCTTAGAGACTCCTGGCCAACCCCAGACATTCTAATGGTAGACTCCTGGCTGACCCCAGGCATTCTAATGATAGAGACATCTGTGTAACCTCAGACATTGTAAGGATAAAGATACCTGGCTGACCCAGGCATTCTAACAGGAGAGGCTCCTGACTGACCCCATGCCTTCTAACCTTAGAGACTCCTGGCTAACACCCACCATTCTAGTGATAGAGGCACCTGGGCGAACTCAGGCATTCCTAAGATAAAGACATATGCCCAGCCCAAGACTTTCTAACTGGAGAGACTTCAGGCCAACCTCAGGCATTGTAATGAATGAGACACCTGTGCGACCTCAGCTATTTTAAGGATAGAGACACTTGGCCAATTCCAGGCATTCTAATGAGAGAGACTTCTGGCCGACCCCAGACATTATAATAATATAGACTTTTGACCTACCGCAGATATTCTAATGGTAGATAAATATATGACCTCAGTCATTTTAAGAATACAGACACCTGAAAGACTCTATGAGCAAGATTCCTGGCCAAACCCATGCATTCTAATAACGGAGATGCCTGTGTAATCTCAGTCATTCCAAGTACAGAGCTACCTGCTCGATCCCACACACTCTAATGAGAGAGACTTTGGCTGACCCCAGGCATTCTAACGGGAGAAATCCCTGGCCAAACCCAGTTATTATAATGATAGACAGTCCTCACATGTCTTAGGCATTTTAATGATAAAGACACCTGGGCGACCTCAGGCATCCTAAGGATGGAGACACCTGGTGGATCACAGGCATTCTAATGGGAGACATTCCTGCCTGACCTCAGGCATTCTAATGGGAGAGACCGCTGGCTGAACCCAAGCATTCTAATGGGAGAGACACTTGGCCAACCCCAGGCATTCTAATAATAGAGACCCTTGGATAACCTCAGGCATGCTAAGGATAGAAACACCTGACTGACCCCAGGCATTCTAATGGGAGAGACTCCTGTCCAACCTAGGCATTCTAATAAGGTAGATTCATTATGGACAACAGGCATTCCAATGATAGAGACCCCTGGTCAAACCCGAGCATTCTAACAATAGAAACACCCAAATGACCTCAGGCATTCTAAGGATAGAGGCAGAAAGCAGACTTCAGGAATTCTAATGGAAGAGGCCCCTGGCTGATTCCAGACATTGTAATGGTAGAGAATCCTAGTCTACCCAAGGCAATCGAATGATAAATATATTGGTGCAAACACAAGCATTCTAAAGATAGAGACACACGGCTGACCACAGGCCTTGTAATAGGAGAAAGTTCTGGCGAACCCCAGGCATTCTAATGATAAAGACTCGTGGTCGACACAGACATGCTAATGATAGACACTACTGTCATTTCTCAGGCATTGTAATGATAGAGACCCCTGTGCGACTTCAGGCATTCTAAGAATACAGACACCTGGCCGAACCCAGACATTTTAAAGGGAGAGACTCCTGGATTACTGCAGGCATTCTAATGTTAGAAACACCTGTGTGACCTCAGGCATTCTAAAAATAGAGACTCCTGGCCAACCGCATGCATTCTAATGGGAGAAACCTCCGGCCGACACCATGCATTCTAATGACAGAGACTACATGCTGAACCCAGGCATTCTAATTATAGGGACACCTGGGTGACATCAGGCATTGTAAAGATAGGCACCTGGCTGACACTAGGCATTCTAACGGCATAGACTCCTGTCCAAACCTAGGCATTCTAATGATGGAGACTCCTGGCATACCCCAGGCATTCTAATAATAGAGACAACTGGGTGATGTCAGCCATTCTAAGGATAGAGACCACTGGTGGAACCCAGACATCCTAATGGGAGAGACCTCTTGCCAATGGCAGGCTTTCTAATAATACAGACTCCTGGCCAAACACAGGCATTCTAATGATAGAGACACCTGGGCGACCTCTGGCATTCTAAGGATAAAGACACCTGGCAGAAACGCAGACATTTCAAGAAAAGGGGCTCCTGTCTGATACCAGGCATTCTAATGGGAGAGACTCCTGCTCAACTCCAGGCATTGTAATGGAACAGGCTCCTGACCGACTCCAGGCATTATAATGATAGATACTTCTGGCCAGCCCCAGACATTCCAATTATAGAGATGCCTGGGAGACCTCAGGCATTCTAAAGATAGAGACACCTGGCTGACCCCAGGCATTCTAACAGGAGAGACTTCCGGACGATCCCATCTATTTTAATGGGAGAGACTCCAGGCCAACACCAGGCATTCTAAAGATAGAGACATCTGGGAGAGCTCAGGTATTCTAAGGATAGAGACTGCTGGCCACACCAGGTATTCTAACGGGAGAGACTCCTGGTCAAATCCAGGCATTCTAATGATAGAGACAAATGAGCGACCTCAGGCATTTTAAGGATAAATACACCTGGTCAATCACAGGATTTCTAATAGGAGAGACTTCTGGCCAGTCTTAGACATTCTAATGAGAGAAGCTCATTGGCGAAAACAGGCATTCCTGTGATAGATACTCCTGGGCAGCCCCAAGCATTCTAATGATGGAAACACCTGGGTGGCATCAGGCATTCTTAAGATGGAGACACCTGGCAGACTACTCGCTTTCTAACGGGAGAGACTAATGGCCATCACCAGGCATTCCCAAGGGAGAGACTCCTGACCGACTACAAGTATTCTAATGATAAAGACACCCAGGTGACATCAAGCATTCTAAGGGTAGAGACACCTGGCATAACCCAGGCATTCTAACAGGAGACAATCCTGGCAAACCCCAGGCATTCTAATAATTGAGACTCCTGGCCAACCACAGGCATTCTAATTATAGAGACACCTGGGCAAACTCAGGCATTCTAAGGATAGAGACACCTTGCTGACCCGAGGCATTCTAATGGGAGAGACACCTGGCCGATCCCAGTCATTCTAATGTTGGAAACTACTGGCCTACACCAGACATTCTGGTAATAGAGACACCTTGGCGACCTCAGGTATTCTAAGGATAGAGACACCTGGCCTACCCAAGGCATTATAACAAGAGAGACTCCTGTCAGACCCCCATGCTTTTTCAATGATAGAGACTCCATGCCTACCCCAGGCATTTTAATAATAGGAACACCTGTGCAATTTCAGGCCTTCTAAACATAGAGACATCTGGCTGACTTCAGGCATTCTAATGGGAGAGACTAATGGTCAACCCCCGGCGTTTTCACCAGAGAGACTCAGGGCTGACCACAGGAATTGTAATTATATGGACTCCTGGCCTACTCCAGACATTCTACTGATAGAGACATCTGTGCTACCTCAGGCATTCTAAGGATAGAGTCGAACGACAGATTTCAGGCATTCTAACAGGAATGACTTCTGGCTGACCCCAAGCATTCTAATATAGACTCCTGTCTGACCACAGGCATTCTAATGATAGAGACTCCTGACCGACTTTTGGCATTCTAAAGATAGAGACACTTGGCGACTTCAGGCATACTAAGGATAGAGACACCTCGCCAATTCCATGCACTTTAACGGGAGAGACTCTTGGCAGACTCCAGGCATTCTAATGATAAAGACATCTGGGTGACTGCAGACATTCTAATGATAGAGACACCTGACTGACCTAAGGCATTCTAATGGAAGAGACTCCTGGCAGACCACAAGTTCTTTAATGATAAAGACTTCAGGTCTACTCGAGGCATTCTAATGATAGAGATACCTGTGCGACCTCAGGCATTCAAAGGATAAAGACACCTTATCAACCCCAGGCATTCTAATGGGAGAGACTAATGGCCGACCCCAGACATTCTCACAGCATAGACTCCTGGCCAACACAAGGCA
Source organism: Macaca thibetana thibetana (assembly GCF_024542745.1). Classification (NCBI taxonomy): domain Eukaryota; kingdom Metazoa; phylum Chordata; class Mammalia; order Primates; family Cercopithecidae; genus Macaca; species Macaca thibetana. The sequence goes on from NC_065598.1 coordinate 57,763,498, forward strand.
TTCTAATGGGTGTCATAAGGCATTCTATCTGGGCAACACAAGGCATTCTAAAGAGAGAAACACCAGGCATAATCCAGGAATTCTAACAAAAGGCAATCCTGGCATACCACAGACATTCTAGTGATGGAGACTCCTGGCCTACCTTAGGCATTCTAGTGATAGAGACACCTGTGCTACCTCACGCATTGTAAAGGTAGACACACCTGACCGACTCCTGGCATTCTAATGGGAGAGACTCCTGGCCAACCCCAGGCATTCTAATGATAAAGACGTTTGGCAGACCCCAGTCATTCTAGTGGTAGAGAAACCTGGGTGACACCAGGTATTCTAAGGATAGAGATACTTGGCTGACCACTGGCATTCCAACGGGAGAGACCTGTGGTGCACATTTGGCATTTTAATGGTAGATACTCCTTTCCGACCCCAGACATTATAATGATAGAGACTCCTGGCTGACCCCATGCATTGTAATGATAGAGACATCCTGGGTGACCTCAGGCTTTCTAAGGGTAGAGACACTTGGTTAATCACAGGGATACTAACGAGAGAGACTAGTGGCTGAATATAGGCATTCCAATGATAGAGACTCCTGCCTGACACCTTGCATTCTAATGTTAGAGATACTTGGGCGACTGCAGACATTCAAAGGATAGAGAAACCTGGCCGACTCCAGAATTTTTTATGGGAGAGACTCCTGGCCGAACCTAGGCATTCTAATGAGATGGACTCTTTGACGACCCAAGGCATTCCAATGATAGAGACCACTGGCTTACCCCAGGCATTCTAATGATAGAGACACCTGTGCAACCTCAGGCATTCTAACAGGAAAGACTCCTGGCCCACCCCAGACATTTTAATGATAGAGAAACATTGGTGACATCAGGCATTCTAAGAATAGAGACTCCTGGCCCACACCAGACATTCTAATGGAAGATACTCCTTGCCAAGGCCAGGCATTCTAATAATCGAGACTCCTGGTCTACCCCAGATATTCTACTGATAGAGACACCACTGCGACCTCAGGCATTCTGAGGATAGAGACACCTGGCTCTCCCCAGGCATTCTAATGGGGGAGACTCCTGGCCAACCTTAGGCATTCTAAAGGAAAAGACTCCTGGCACACCTCAGGCAGTCTAATAATAGAGACACCTGGGTGACATTATTCATCCTAAGGATAGAGACAGCTGGCCCAAACCAGCCATTCTAATAAAAGATACTCCTGGCCTACCCCAGGCATTGTAATGATAGAGACACATGGGAGACCTCAGGCATTATAAGGGTAGAGACACCTGGCTGAGCTTAGGCATTCTAAAGAGAGAAACTCCTGGCCGCCCTTAGGCATTCTAATGGGAGAGACTCCTGGCTGACCCAAAGTATTCTAATGAGAGAGAATTTTGGGTGGTATCAGAAATTGTAAGGACAGAGACACCTGGCTGACAAAAGGCATGCACACAGGAGAGACTCCTCACCTTCCCAAGGCATTCTAATGATAAAGACTCGTAGCCTATAACAGGCATTCTAATTTTAGAGACTCGTGTTTGACCTCAGACATCCTAAGGATAGAGATACCTGGCCGAACCCAAGCATTCTACCCAGAGAGACTGCTGGCTGACTCCGAGCATTCTATTGGATGAGACTCCTGGCCAACCCCGTTCATTAAAATTGAGACTTTTAGCCGACCCCAGGCATTCTAATATTAGAGACCTGGGTGACCTCAGGCATTCTAAGGGTAAGGACACATGGCTGAGTCCAGGCACTCTAACAGGAGGAACTCCTGGCTGACTGCAGACATTCTAATGATAGAGACTCCTGGACTACCACAGGTTTTCTAGTGCTGGAGAACCCTGTGAGACCTCAGTCATTTTAAGGATAGAGACACCAGGCCAACCCCAGGCATTCTAACAAGAGAGACACCTGGCCAAACCAAGGCATTGTAATGAGTGAAACTCCTCATCAACCCCAGGCAATCTAATGATAGAGACACGTGGGTGACATCAGTCATTCTAAGAATAGAGACACCTGGCCAAACCCAGGCATTCTAATGATAGAGACTCTTGGCCAACCCAAGGCATTCTAATGTTAGAGACACCCGTGAGACCTCAAGCATTGTAAGGCTAGAGGAACCTGGTTGACACCAGGCATTCTAACTGAAGAAGACAAGTGGCCAAGCCCAGGTATTTCAATGGAAGAGAGTCCTGGCCAACTCCAGGCAGTCCAATGGTAGACTGGCCAACTACTGGCCGACCCCAGGCATTCTAATAATACAGACACCTGGGTAGCCTCAGACATGCTAAGGATAGAGACACCTGGCTGACCCCATGCATTCTAAGGAGAGAGGCTCTTGGCTGACCCCAGGCATTCTATTGATAAGAGACATTTGGGTGGCCTCAGGCATTCTAATAGAGACATCTGTCTTAATCAAGACAATCTAATGAAAGAGACTTCTTGCACACCCCATAATTTTAATGATAGAGACTCCAGGCCTTCCCAAGGAATTCTAATGACAGAGACATATGTGCAACCACAGTCATTCTAAAGCAAAAGACAACAGGCCCTCCCAGGCATTCTAACGGGAGAGACTTTTCGCTGACCTCATTTATTCTAATGATGGAGACTTCTGGCAGACCCCAGGCATTCTAATTATAAAGACAACTGGATGATCGCAGGCATTTTAAGAATAGAGACACCTGGCCAACCCAGGCATTCTAACGGGAGAGATTCCTGGCCAATTCCAGGCATTCCAATGATAGAGACTACCTACCCACCCCAGGCATTCTAATGATAGAGACCATATGCAACCTCAGTCATTCTAATGTGGAAACACCTGGCCAAACCATGTTTTCTAATGGGGAAGGCTCATGGCTGACCCGTGGCATTCTAATGATAGAGACTCTTTGTTGACCACAGGCACTGTAATGATAGAGACACCTGGGCAACCTCAGGCATTCTAAGAATAGAGACACCTGACTGACCCCAGAGATTCTAACAGGAAATACTTCTGGCCAACCACAGCATTACAATGATAGAGACACCTGGCTTACCCCAGGCATTCTAATGATAGAGAAACTTTTGCAACCTCAGGCATTCTAAGGATAGATAGAGACATCTGAATGACCTCAGGCATTCTAAGGATAGAGACATCTGGCTGACCAAAGGCATTCTAAGAGGTGAGACTTCTGGCCGACCACAAACATTGTAATAATGGAGACTCTTGGCCTACTCAAGATATTCTAATGATGGAGACACCTGCGCAGCCTCAGGTATTCTAAGGATAGAATCACCTAGCTGACACCAGTCACTCTAACAGGAGAGACTCGTGGCTGACCTCAGGCATTCTAACGATGGAGATTCCTGGCTGAACCCAAGGTCCCTGGACGACCTCAGGCATTCTGAGGATAGAGACATCTCGCTGAACTCAGGGATTTCAGCGGGAGAGCTTCCTGGCTGAACACAGGCATTCTAATAATAGAGACATCAGGCCAACTTCAGGCATTCTAATGAGAGGGTATTCTGGACCACCCCAGGCTTTCTAATATTAGAGACACCTGGGCGACCTCTGGCATTCTAAGAATACAGACACTTGGCCTACTCCAGGCATTCTATGGGAGATAATTCTGGCCGACCCCAGGCATCCTAAGGACAGGAACATCTGGCCGACCTGAAGCATTCTAACAAGAGAGTATTCAGGCAGGCCACGGAAATTTAATAATAGAGAAAACTGGGCTACCTCAGGCATTCTAATCATATATATTCCTGGTTAACCCAAGGCCTTCTAATAATAGACACACCTGGGCCGCCGTTCACATTCTAAGGATAGAAGCATTTGCTGGATCTCAGGCATTTTAATGGTAGAATATTCTGGCTGGCCCCAGGCATTCTAATGATAGAGACACCTGGGTGCCCAAAGGCATTCTAAGGATAGAGAATCCTGTCTGACACCAGGCATTTTAATGATAGACACATGGGGGACCTCAGGCATTCTAAAACTGGAGACTTCTGGCCAACCCCAGGTGTTGTTGTGATAGAGACACCTGGCCAACATCAGACATTCTAAAGACAGAGTCTCCTGGCTGAACACAGGCATTCTAACAGGAGAGACTCCTGGCCTACTGCAGGCATTCTAATGATAGAGACACCTGGGCAACCTCGGGATTTCTATGGATAGAGGCTGCTGGTCAGTCCCAGACATTCTACCAATAGAGACACCTGGCCAAATTCTGTCATTCTAAGGACAGAGATATCTGGCCAACATTAGGCATTCTTATGAGAGAGCATCCTAGCTGACTCCAGGAATTCTGAGGATAGAAAGATCAGTCCGACATCAGGCATTCTCAGTATAAAGACTCCTGGCTGACCCCAGGCATTCTAATGATAGAGAAACCTGGGCAACATCCAGCACACTAAGAATAAAGTCATCTCTCTGACCTCTGGTATTCTAAAGGGAGAGACTCCTGGCTGAAACCAGGCATTCTAATGGGAGAGGCTCCTCTGGACTGACTCAAGACATTCTAACTAGAGAGACTCCTGGTCGATCTCAGGCATTCTAATGAAAGAGACAACTGGCCGACCACAGGCATTCTAAGGACAGACATTCCTGGGCAAACCCAGGCATTCTATTTGGATAGACTCCCGGCTGACCTCAGTCATTCCAATAATGGAGACACCTGGGCGACCTCCAGCATTCTAATGATAGAGATAACTGGCTGACCTCAGTCTTTCTAACAGTAGAGACTCCTGCTGACCACAGGCATTCTAAGGATAGAGATATCTGGCCAACCTCAGGTATTCTAACGGTAGAGTCTCCTGGCCAACAGCAGGCATTCTAATGAGAGTCACTTGGCTGAACCCAGGCATTCTAAGGATAGAGACTCATGGCCAATTCTAGGCATTCTAACGGGAGAGACTACTGGCCGATCCCCAGCATTCTAATAAGAGAAACAACTGGGCGACTTCAGGCATTCTAATGATAGAGACACCTAGGAAAAATCAGGCATCCTAAAAAAAGAGGCTCCAGACCCTCCCCAAGCATTCTAATGAGTGATGCCTGGGCAACCTCTGGCATTTTAATGGTAGAGACTTCTGGTCGTTCCCAGGCACTCCAATGATAGAGACACCTGGCTGAACTCAGGCATACTAAGGATAGAGACTTCAGGCCAACCTCAAGAATTTTCAGGATAGAGATTCCTGGCCAACCACGGACATTATAATGGTAGAGATTTCTGGCCAACTACAGGCATTCTAATGGTAGAGATGCCTGGCTGACTACAGGCATTCTAATGATAGAGACACCTGGGCGACTTTTGGCATTGTAAGGATAGAGACCACCATCTGACCTCAGGCACTCTAAAGGTAGAGTCTCCTGGCTGACTACAGTCATTCTAATGATAGAGACACCTGGGTTACCTCAGGCATACTAAGAATAGAAACTCCTGGCTGAGCCCAGGCATTCTAATGATAGACATCTAGGCAATCTCAGGCATTATAAGTATAGAGACTCTTGGTCAACTCCAGGCATTCTGATTATAGATACATCTGACTGGCCTCAGGCATTCTAAAAATACAGACTTGTGGTCAACAACAGGCATTATAATGGGAGAAACTCCTGGCGAGCCCCAGGCATTCTAATGATGCAGACATTTCAGTGACCTTTGGCATTCTAAGGAGAGAGATAGCTTGCCAACCTCAGGCAATCTAATGGGAGAGACTCCTGGTCCATTCCAGGCATTTTAAGAATAGGGACATCTGGCTGACCTCAGACGTTCAAACTTTAAAGTATCCTGTCCAATCCCAGGCATTCTAATTACAGAGACATCTGGGCAAACTCAGGAATTGTGAAAATAGAGACTGCTGCCCGACCCCAGGCATTCTAATAATAGACACCTGGCTGATGCCAGGCATTCTAAGAATAGAGACTCCTGGTCAATCATAGGCATTCTAATTATAGAAACCTTGGTGGCCTCAGGCATTCTAAGAATGGAGACTCCTGGTTGACCCAGGAGTTCTTATGATAGAGACACATGGTCCATATCACACATTCTAAGGGTAGAAACATGTGGCCGACATTAGGCATTCTAATGGGAGAGACTACTGGACAACTCCAGTCATTCTAATGATAGAATAACCTGGACAACCACAGGCATTCTATCAGAAAAGATTTCTAGTTGACCCAGAAATTCTAAGGCTACAGAAATCTGGCTGTCCCCAAGCATTTGCACAGAAAGAGTCCTGGCCAACCCCCAGGAATTCTAATGATTGAGACACCTGGGCAACCTCAAGCATTTTAAGAATTGAGACTCCTATCTTACCTTAGGCATTCTAATCATAGATGCCTAGATGACCTCAGGCATGCTAAGAATAGAGACTTCTGGCTGATCCCAGGCATTCTAATGGGAGAGCCTCCTGGCCAAACCAGGCATTCTAATGATAGCGACAACTGGGTGACCTCTGTCATTCTATGGATAAAGTCTCCTGGCCAACCCCAGGCATTCTAATGATAGACAACTGGGCGACTGCACGCCTTTTAAGGATAGAGACTCCTGGCCAACTCTAGGTATTCTAATGTTAGAGACACCTTGGTGACCTCTGGCATTCTAAGGATAGAGACTTCTGACCAACCACAGGCATCCTAACAATAGAGTATCCTGGCCGATCCCAAGCAATCTAATGATAGAGACACTTGGGTGACCTCTGGCATTCTAAGAATAGAAACTTGTGGTTGACCCCAGGCATTGCAACAATAGAGACCCCTGGCAAACCTCAGGCATTCTAAAAATGGAGAATTTAGCTAACCACAGGAATTCTAATGAGAGAGATTCCTGGCCAAGCCCAGATATTCTAATGACAGAGACACCTGGGTGACATTTGACATTCTAAGGATAGAGACACCTGGCTGACCTGAGGCATTTTAATGAGAGACAATCCTGGCCCACCTCAGACATTCTAAGGACAGAGACATCTGAAGGACCTGAGGCATTCTAATGGGAGAGTATCCAGGCGGACCCCAGGCATTCTAATAATAGACACACCTGAGTGAACACAGGCATTCCAAGGACAGAAACTCCTGTCCAAATCCAGGCATTCTAATGACAGAGTGTTCTTGCTGACCCCTGACATTCTAATGACAGAGAAACCTGGCCCACCTCAGCCATTCTAAAGATAGAGGCTCCTGGCCGACACCAAGCTTTCTATTGATAGACACCTGGGTAAACATAGGCATTCTAAAGGTAGAGACTCCTGACTGATCCGAGGCTTTCTAATGATAGAGACATCTGGCCGCACTCAAGCATTCTACCAATAGAGACTTCTGGCCAACCCCAGGGATTCTAATGGAAGAGACTCCTGGCCAAACCCAGGAATTTTAATGACAGAGACACCTGGGTGATCTCAGGTATTCTCAGGATAGAGACTTCTGGCCTATCCCAGACATTCTAATGTTAGAGACACCTGGCCAACCTCCAGAATTCTTTTTTTTTTGCTTTTTTGAAGTGTTGCTCTGTCACCCAGGCTGGAGTGCAGTGGCGTGATCTTGGCTCACTGCAACCTCCACCCCCACAGGTTCAATCAGTACTCCTGCCTCAGCCTCCCAAGCAGCTGGGATTACAGGCTCACACCACAATGTCCAGCTAATTTTTGTATTTTTTGTAGAGACAGGGTTTCACCATGTTTATCAGGCTGGTCTCAAATTGCTGACATCGTGAGCCATCCACCCACCTTGGCCTCCCAAAGTGCTGAAATTACAGACATGAGCCAGTGTACCCAGCCCAACCTCTGTCATTCTAAGAATACAGACGTCTCATCGAACTCCATAATTTTAACTGAAGAGTCTCCTAGCCAACCGCAGGGATCCCAATGATAAAGATACTTGGGTGACCTCAGTCATTCTAAGGATAGAGACTCCTGCCTGACCCCAGTCATTGTAATGATAGACACATGCATGACCTCAGGCATTCTAATGACAGAGACCTCTGGCCCACATCAGGCATTCCACTGGGAGAGACTCCTGGCCTACCACAAGCATTCTAATGATAGAGACACCTGGGCGATCTCAAGCATTCTAAGAATAAAGTCTCTTGGCTGACCCCAGATGATCTAATGATAGACAACTGAATGACCTTAGGGACTCTAATAATAGAGACATCTGGGTCACCTCTAGCATTCTAAGGATAGAGACATCTGGAACATATATTTTCATTCACCAGGTTAAAAACACTCTTTCTTTTTGTTGATTATACGAAGGGAAATTTCTGAGCCCATTGAATCACACAAAAAAATAGAATATTCTGCCATTAAAAAGTAGAAACAAACTATCTCTGAGAATGTTTTGTTAACGGTGGATTCATCTCAAGAATGGAACCATCTCACAGAATAGAACCATTTCAGAGAATGGAGTGTTTCCAGGTTGGAAATGCTCTTTTTGTAGAATCTATGAAGGGAAGTTTCTGAGCCCATTGTAACCAAAAAGGAAAATCGAATATCCTGCAATAAAAAATAGAAAGAAGCTATCTGTGAAAATACTTTTTGATGTATGGTTTCATGTCACAGAATGGAACCTGTGTTTTGATTCAGCAGGTAAAACATAGTCTTTCTGTAGAATCTTCGGGCATACAATTCTGAACCCATTGAAGCCTATAGTGAAAATTGAATATTCCAGGATAATAACTAGAAACAAGCTGTGAAAATGTTGTGTGATGTGAGGATTTATCGCACAGAATGGAAACTGATTTTTGATTCACCAGGTCAGAAACACTCTTTTGGTAGATCCTACAAAGAGACACATTTGAGACTATTGTGGCCTACAAGAAAAAAATTAAATATCCCGCCACAAAAACTAGAAACATGCTATCTGCAAAAATGCTTTCTGATGTTTGGATTCACGTTTTAATTCATCAGGCTGGAGAAACTCTTTTTGTATAATCTATGAATTGATATTTTTGAGCCCATTGAAGGCTATAGTGCAAAACCAAATATCCCATGATAAAAACTAGAAAAAATCTATGTGTGAAAATCCTTTTTATGTGTGGATTCATGGCAGAGAATGAAACCTATGTTTTGATTCACCAGGCTGGAAACACTTTATTTGTAGAAATTCGAAGAAACAATTGGCCATTGTGGCCAATATGGAAAACTGAATATTCCATGAAAAAAAATAAATAAATAACTAAAAACAAGCCATTTGTGAAAATGCTTTGTGATGTGTGGATTCATCTCACAGAACGTAAAATGTATTTTCATGCACCAGGTTCAAAACACTCTTTCTATAGAATCTATAAAGGGACATTTCTGAGCCCATTTAAACCCATAACAAAATGTTGAGCATCCCGTGATGAAAAGTAAAAACAAGCTATTTGTGAAAATGCTCTGTGATGTGTGGATTCATCCCACAGAATGGAAACTGTGTATTGATTTACAGGTTAAAAACACTGTTTTGTAGAATCTACGGGGCTAAAATTCTGAGCCTATTGAAGTGTGTAGTGAAAAATGAATATCCAAAATAAAAACTAGAAAATAAACCTGTCTGTGAAAATGCTTTGTGATGTGTGGATTCATCTCACATAATAAAATCTGTGTTTTTATTCACCAAGTTGAAAACACTCTTTTTGTAGAATCTTCTTAAGGACATTTGTGTGCCCATTGAGGCCCGTAAAAGATTAAATATCCCGTGATAAAAACTAGATAAAAAGCTATGTGTGAAAACTCATTGTGATGTGCGGATTCATCTCCAAGAATGGAACTTGCGTTTTGATTCACCAGGGTAAAAATACTTTTTATAGAATCTACAAAGGGATATTGCTGAGCCCATTACATGCAATAACAAAAATAGAAAATCCTAGGAGAAAAACTGGAAACAAACTATCTGTGAAAGTGCTTTGTGTTGTGCCAATTCATCTCACATAATGCAACCTGAAATTGCACAAGTTTACAAACACTTTTTTTGTAAATTCTACTTAGGGACATTTGTGTGTCCATTGAGGATAATTATGAAACATCGGATATCCCCCAATAAAAACTAGAAACAAGTTATCTGTGAACGTAGTTTTTGATGTGTGGATTCTTCTCACAGAATGGAACCTGTTTTTTTATTTAACAGGTTGGAAACACGCTTCTTCTAAGATCTACAAAGGGACATTTTTTTGAGCCCATTAAGGCTTACAAGAAAAAATTAAATATCTTGTGATAAGAACTTGAAACACACTATCTGTGTAAATGCTTCTTGATTTGTAAATTTATGTCACAGAATAGAAACTGTGCTGTAATTCACCAGGTTGGAAGCACTAGTTTGTAAAAATCTACAAAGGGACATTTTTGAGCACATTGATGCCAATAAGGACAATCAAATGTCCTATGAAAAAACTAGGAACAAATTACCTGTAAAAATGTTTTGCAATACGTGGATTCATCTCAAAGAATTGAACCTATGTTTTTGATACATGAGGTTGAAAACACTCTTTCTGTAGAATCTACAAAGGAACATTTCTGAATCCATTGAGACCAGTTAGGAAAAATACAATATCCCATGGTAAAACCTGGAAACAGTTTGTCTATAGAAATGTCTTGTGATGCCTGGATTCATCTCACAGAATGGAGCCTATATGTTGATTCACCAGATTGAAAACACTTTTTTTTTTAGGATCTACGAAGGGACATTTCTGAGGCCATTGAGGAAAAAAAAATAAAATATCCCACAATAAAAACTAGAAACAAGCTATCTGTGAAAGTTTTTTATGATTTGTGACTTCATCACACACAATAAATCCTATTGTTTGGTTCACCGGGTTGGAAACATTGTTTTGTTACAATCTATGAAGGGACATTTTTGAGCCCATTGTGGTCAATGAGGAAAGTCAAATATTCCATGATAAATACTTGGAACAAGCCACTTGTGAAAACGCTTTGTGATGTGTGATTTCATACCACGGAATGGAACATGTGTTTTCATTAACCAGGTTGGAAAGACTCTCTTTGTACATCTTCACAGGGACATTTCTGAGACCTTTAGGCCCAGAAAAAAAACCAAACATCACACGATAAAAAGTACACACAAGCAATTTTTGAAAATGCTTTCTGATGTCTAAATTCGTCTCACAGAATGAAACCTGTGTTTTGCTTCACCAAATTGGACACACTCTTTCTGTAGTATCTGTGAGTATTTCTGAGTCTTTTGAAGCCTGTAATGAAGAACTGAATATCACATGATAAAAATTAGAAACGAGAGATCTGTAAAAAATATTTTGTAATGTGTGAATTCATCTTTCAGAATGGAATGTCTGTTTCGATTCTCCATGTTGGAAACTCTCTTTTGGTAGAATTTATATCCAAACACCTCTGAGCCCATTGAATCCTATAAATGAAAACTAAATATCCTGCGTTAAGAACTAGAAACAAGTTATCTGTGAAAACGCTTTGGGAACATGTGTTTTGTTTCACCAGGTTGGAAGCACACTTTCTGTAGAATCTACAAAGGAAAATTTATCGCCTGCTTAAGCCTAAGATTGGAAATGAAATATTCTGCCATAAAAAGTGGAAGCAAGCTATCTGTGAAAATACTTTCTGATATGTATTAATCTCACAGAACGGAACCTGTGTTTTGATTCACCTAGTTGGAAACACTCTTTTAGTGGATTTTATGAGAACATGTCACTGACCTTATCAAAGCCCATAGTGAAAAACAGAATATCCCACATTAAAATCCAGAAAGAAGCTATTTGTGAAAATGCTGTGTGGTGTGTGGATTCATCTCACAGAATGGAACACGTGTTTTGATACACCAGGTTTTAAATCATCTTTTTGTAGGATTTATGAAGGGAAATTTGGTCTCACAGAAATAAATTTCTGTTTTAATTCACCAGATTGGAAACACTGTTTCTCTGTGATCTATGAAAAGACATTTTTAACTTATTGAAACCTATAGTTTAAAAAAAAAAAAAAGAGTATTCCGTGATAAGAACCAGAATCAAGCTATCAGTGAAAATGGTTTGTGATTTAGGGATTTAGGTCACAGAGCTAGAAATGTTTTTTCATTCACCAGATTGGAAACACATTTTTTTTTTTGTAGAACCTACGAAATGATATTTTTGAACCTATTGAAGTCAATAGTGGAAAACAGAATATCCCAAACTAAAGACCAGAAACAAGCAATCTGCGAAAAAGGTTTTTAATGTGTGAATTTATTACACTGAATGGAACCTGTGTTTTGATTCACCAGGTTGGAATCACTCTCTTTGTAGAATCAACGAAGAGAAATTCATAGCTCATTGAAGCCTACAGTGAAAAACCAAATATCCTGTGATAGAAACCCGAAACAAGCTATACGTGAAAATACTTTATGATGTGTCCAATAATCTCATGGAGTTGAACCTCTGTTTTCATTCACCAAGTTGGATTTTTTTTTTTTTTTTTTTTTTTTTTGGTAATCTACAAAGGGACATTTCTAAGCCCATTAAAGCCTATGACTAAAATCCAAATATCACAAGACAAAAACTAGGAAAAAGACTATCTGGAAAAATGCTTTGTGAGGTGTGGACCCATCTCACAGATTTAAACGTGTTTTCAGTCCAGGCATGTTGAGTCAGGCCTGTAATCCTGGCACTTTGGGAGGCCAAGGTGAGCGGATCACCTGAGGTCAGAAGTTCAAGACCAGCCTGACCAACATGGAAAAACAACGTCTCTACTAAAAATACAAAATTAGCTGGGCATGGTGGTACATGCTTGTAATCCCAGCTACATAGTAGGCTGAGGCAGGAGAATCTCTTGAACCTGAGAGGCAGAAGTTATGGTGAGCTGAGAGCATGCCATTGCACTCCAGGCTGGGCAACAAGAGTGAAACTCCGTCTCAAAAAAGAAAACGTGTTTCTATTCACCTTGTTGGAAACATTTATTTAATAGAATCTTCAAAGGACCATTTCTGAGCCCATTGAAATCTATATTGAAAAATCGAATGTCCTATGATAACAACTATGAACAACCATATGTTAAAATGCTTTGTGATGCGTGGATTCATCTCACAGAGAGAAAGTTATGTTTTCCTTCACCAGGTTGGAAACACTTTTTTGTAGAATCTATGAAGTGACATTTCTGAACCTATCGAGGCCCATAAGATATAATTGAATATCCCATGATAACTAGGAGAAACAGGCTAACTGTTAGAATGTGTTGTGATGTGTAAATTTATCTTATAAAATGAAACCTGTGTTTTGATTCACCAGGTTGGAAACACCTTTATTGTAGAATCAATGAAGGAAAATTTCTGAGTCCATTGAAGCCTATAGTAAATAACTTAATATCCCACAATATAAACAAGAAAACAGCTATGTGTGAAAATGCTTCGTGTTGTGGATTTATCTCACAGAGGTAAACTCGTGTTTTCATTCATCAGGTTGTATATACTCTCTTGGTAGAATCTGAGAAGGGATATTTGTTAGCCCATTGAAGTCTACAGTGAAAAACAGTATTCCATGATAAAAATTAGAAAGAAGCTATCTGCAAAAATGCTTTGGATTTGTGGATTCATCTCAAAGAATGGGACCTGTGTTTTGATTCACCAAGTTGAAAACACTTTTTTTATAGAATCTAAAAAGGGACATTTCTGAGCCCAATGAAGCCTATAGTGAAAAACTGAATATCCATGATAAAAACTAGACACAGTCTACCTGTGAAAATGCTTTTTGTTGTGTGGATTCTTCTGATGGAATGAAACCTGTGTTTAGATTCACCGTGTCAGAAACGCTCTTTTCATACAATCCAAGAAGGGTCATTTCTGGGCCCATCGAGGCCTCTATAGAAAAGTCAAATGTTCCATAATAAAAACTATCAACAAGCTATCTGAGAAAATGCTTTGTTATGTGTGGATTTAGCTCACATAACGGAACCTGTGTTTTGATTCATCAGGTTTGAAAAACTCTTCTTGTAGAACCATTGATGAAACATTTCTGAGCCTTTGAAACCCATAGTAAAAACTCGAATATCCTGTGATTAAAGCTAGAAATAAGGTATATGTGAAAATTCTTTGTGATGTGTGGATTCATCTTACAGATGTAAACTTGTGTTTTCATTCACCAGGTTGGAAACACTCTTTTTGTGGAATCTACAAAGGGACGTTTCTGAACCCATTAAAGCCTATAGTAAAAAATTGAATATCCCATGATAAAACTAGAAAGAAGCTACCTGTGAAAATGCTTTGTGATGTGTGAATTCGTCTCACCAAATGGAACCACTGTTGGGATTCAACAGGTTAAAAACCCTTTTGTTGTAGAATTACTGAAGGGATATATCTGAGCCTGTTAAAGTCTATAATGAAAAATGGAATGTCCCACAATAAAAACTAAAAAGAATGTATCTGTGAAAGAGCATTTTGATTTGTGGATTCATCTCACAGAATGAAATGTGGGTTTTGGTTCAACAGGTTGGAACCACTCTTTTTGTAAGATCTATGAAGGGGCATAACTGAGCCAATTAGAGGCCTACAGTGAAAAACCAAACATCCCGCAGTAGAATCTAGAAGCAAGCTATGTGTGAAAATGCTTTCTGATTTGTGAAGTCATCTCACAGAGTTAAGTCTGTGTTTTTACTAACCAGGATGGCGTCACTCTTTCTATACAGTCACCGAAGGGACATTTTAGAGACCATTAAAGCATATAGGGAAAAATAGAATATCCAGCGATAAAAACTAGAAACAACCTATGTGTGAAAATGCTAAGGATGAGTGGATTCATCTCACAGAATGGAACATGTGTTTTGATTTACCAGGTTGGAAATACTTTTTTATAGAATCTACGAAGAGACATTTATGAGCCCATTGAAGCTTATGGTAACAAAATGAATATTCCACATAAAAACTAGAAACAAGCTGTCTGTGAAAATGCTTTGTACTGTGTGGATTCATCTGACAAAATAAAGCCTGTGTTTGAATTCATCATGTTGAAATAATCTTTTGGTAGACTCTACGAATGGACATTCCTGAGGCCATTGAAACCTACAGTGAAAAACCGAATATTCTGTGATACAGAAGAGAAACACGCTATATGTGAAAATGCTTTGTGATGTGTCTATTCCTCTCACAGACTTAAACCTGTGTTATGATTCACACAGTTGATAAACCTCTTCTTGTGGAACCTATAAAGGAAAATTTCTGAGCCCATTGAAGGATGTAGTAAGAAAACGAATATTCCCTGATAAAAACTAGAAAAAAGCTATCTGCAAAAATGCTTTGTGATGTGTGGATTTATTACACAGTAACAAACTTGTGTTCTCATTCACCATTAGAAACACTCCTTTGTAGAATCTATGAAGGGACATTTCTGAGTCCATTGAAGCCTACAACAAAAAAACAAATATCCCTCAGTATAAACTAGAAGCAAACCATTTGCAAAAATGCTTTTTGATGTGTGTATTCATCTCACAGAATTACAATGTGTTTTCATTCACTATTTTGGAAACATTCTTTTTGTACGTCTTTGAAAAACATTTCCTGACTTTTTGAAGCTTATGGTAAAACCCATAAGCTGACTATCCCACAATAAAAACTAGAAACCAACTATCTATGAAAATACTTTGTGATGTGTGGATTCATCTCACAAAAATAAACTGGTATTTTAATTCACCATGTTGGAAACAGTCTTGATGTAGAATCACTGAAAGGATATTTCTGAGTCCATCAAGGCCTATAGTAAGAAATTGAATATCCTGGGATAAAAACTAGAGAAAGGCTATATGTGAAAATTCTTTCTGATGTGGAGATTTACCTCACCAAACTTGTATTTTTATTCATCAGGTTAGAAACATTCTCTTAGTGTAATCTACAAAAAAGTATTTCTGAGAACATATATGAGCATTGTGAAAAACAGAATATCCCATGGAAAAAACTACAAACAAGCTATGTGAAAATGCTTTGTTATATGTGGATTCATCTCACATGTAAAAATTTAAACGTATGTTTTGAGTCCCCATGAGGGAAACATTCTTTTTGTAGGATATACGAGGGGAAGTTTCTAAGCACAATGTAGCCTATTGTGAAAAACATAATATTCTGTGATGAAAACAAGAAACAAGCTGTATATGAAATTCTTGGTGATGTGTGGATTCACCTCACAGAGGTAAATGTGAGTTTTTATTCACCAGGTTGGAAACTCTTTTTTTTTGGAATTACAAAGGGACTTTTCTGCACCCATTGAAGCCTAAAGGAAAAAACGGAATATCTCGTGAAAAAACAAAAATAAAAAAACTAGAAACAAATAAACAAGCTATCTGATAAAATGCTTTGGGATGTGTGTATGCATCTCACAGAGTTAAAAATGTCTTTACACTCACCAAATCAGAAACAAATTTTTGTAGAATCTACAAAGGGACATTTCTGAGCCCATTGAAGCCTACAGTGAAAAACCGAATATCCCTCAATAAAAATTAGAAACAAGCTATCTGTGAAAATGCATTGTGATGTTTGAATTCATCTGACAGAGTGGAACTTGTGTTTGGATTCACCAGGTTAGAAACACTCTATTTGTAGAATCCAAGAAGGGACATTTCTTACCCCATTGAGGCCTATAGTGAAAAACTAAATGTCTCACGATAAAAACTAGAAAAAGTCTATCTGTGAAAATGCTTTGTGATGTGTGGATTTATCTCGCAGAATGGAACCTGTGACTGAATTCGCCAGGTTGGAAATTCCTTTTGTAGAATCTACGAAGTGATATTTCTGAACCCATTGAAGCCTATAGTGAAAAACCGAATATACTGAAATAAAAGCTAAAAACAAGCTATCTGCAAAAGTGCTTTATTATGTGTGAATTCATCTCACATAATGAAACCTGTGATATATTCCCCAAGTTGGAAAAACTGTTTTTGTAGAATCACCGAAGGGACATAACTGAGCCCATTGAAGCCTATACTAAATAAATAAATATCCCAAGGCAAAAACTAGAAACAACCTATCTGGCAAAATATTTTGTGATGTGTAGATTCATCTCACAAAGTTAAATCTGTGTTTTGATTAACCTAATTGGAAATACTCTTATTGTAGAATCTATGAAGGGACATTTCTGAGCCCATTGAAGCCTATACTGAGAAAATGAATATCCCTTAATAATAATAATAATAATAATAAAGCTATCTGTGAAAATGCTTTGTTATGTGTGAATACTTCTCACAAAATGGAACCAGTGTTTGGATTCACCAGGTGGGAAACACTCTTTTTTCAGAATCTATGAAGGTACATATCTGAGTCTATTAAATTCTTTAGTAAAAAAATTGAGTATCCTGTGATGAAAACTAGAAACAAGCTATCTGTGAGAATGCATTGTGATAAGTGGATTCATCTCACAGAGTTAAAAATGTATTTTCTACTAGGGAGATTGACACAGGAGAATCGCTTGAACCCAGGAGGCAGAGGTTGCAGTGAGCCGAGATCACAACACTGCACTCAAGCCTGGTGACAGAGTGAAACTCCATCTCACAGAAATTGTATTTTCATTCACTAGGTTGGAAACTCACTTCTTGTGGAATCTACAATAGTACATTTATGAGCTAATTGAAGCCTTTAGTGAGAAACCGAATATCCCATGATAAAAACTAGAAATAAGCTATATGTTAAAATGCTTTCTGATGTGTATGTTCATCTCACAGAAATAAATTTGTATTTTGAAATACCAGGTTGGAAATACTATTTTTGTAGAATCTACAAAGGGATATTTCTAAGCCCATTGAAACCTAGAGTGAAAAACTGAATATCCTGCAATAAAAACTAGAAACAAGCTATCTGTGAAAATGTGTTTGAATGTATGAATTCATCTTACAGAGTTAAAAATTTATTTTGAAGTCAGGTAGCGTGATGCCTCCAGCTTTGTTCTTTTGACTTAGGATTGTCCTGGAGATGCGAGCTCTTTTTTGGTTCCATATGAACTTCAAAGCAGTTTTTTCCAATTCTGTGAAGAAACTCATTGGTAGCTTCATGGGGATGGCATTGAATCTGTAAATAACCTTGGGCAGTATGACCATTTTCACGATATTGATTCTTCCTATCCATGAGCATGGTATGTTCTTCCATTTGTTTGTGTCCTCTTTTATTTCACTGAGCAGTGGTTTGTAGTTCTCCTTGAAGAGGTCCTTTACCTCCCTTGTAAGTTGGATTCCTAGGTATTTTATTCTCTTTGAAACAATTGTGAATGGAAGTTCATTCATGATTTGGCTCTCTGTTTGTCTGTTACTGGTATATACGAATGCTTGTGATTTTTGCACATTAATTTTGTATCCTGAGACTTTGCTGAAGTTGCTTATCAGCTTAAGGAGATTTTGGGCTGAGACAATGGGATTTTCTAAATATACAATCATGTCATCTGCAAACAGGGACAATTTGACTTCTTCTTTTCCTAACTGAATACCCTTGATTTCTTTCTCTTGCCTGATTGCCCTAGCCAGAACTTCCAACACTATGTTGAATAGGAGTGGTGAGAGAGGGCATCCCTGTCTTGTGCCAGTTTTCAAAGGGAATTTTTCCAGTTTTTGCCCATTCAGTATGATATTGGCTGTGGGTTTGTCATAAATAGCTCTTATTATTTTGAGGTACGTTCCGTCAATACCAAATTTATTGAGCGTTTTCAGCATGAAGGGCTGTTGAATTTTGTCAAAGGCCTTTTCTGCATCTATTGAGATAATCATGTGGTTCTTGTCTTTGGTTCTGTTTATATGCTGGATTATGTTTATTGATTTGCGAATGTTGAACCAGCCTTGCATCCCAGGGATGAAGCCCACTTGATCATGGTGGATAAGCTTTTTGATGTGCTGCTGGATTCGGCTTGCCAGTATTTTATTGAGGATTTTTGCATCGATGTTCATCAAGGATATTGGTCTAAAATTCTCTTTTTTGGTTGTGTCTCTGCCAGACTTTGGTATCAGGATGATGTTGGCCTCATAAAATGAGTTAGGGAGGATTCCCTGTTTTTCTATGGATTGGAATAGTTTCAGAAGGAATGGTACCAGCTCCTCCTTGTACCGCTGGTAGAATTCAGCTGTGAATCCATCTGGTCCTGGACTTTTTTTGGTTGGTAGGCTATTAATTATTGCCTCAATTTCAGAGCCTGCTATTGGTCTATTCAGGGATTCAACTTCTTCCTGGTTTAGTCTTGGAAGAGTATAAGTCTCCAGGAAATTATCCATTTTTTCTAGATTATCTAGTTTATTTACGTAGACGTGTTTATAGTATTCTCTGATGGTAGTTTGTATTTCTGTGGGGTCGGTGGTGATATCCCCTTTATCATTTTTTATTGCGTCTATATGATTCTTCTCTCTTTTCTTCTTTATTAGTCTTGCTAGCGGTCTGTCAATTTTGTTGCTCTTTTCAAAAAACCAACTCCTGGATTCATTGATTTTTTGGAGGGTTCTTTGTGTCTCTATCTCCATCAGTTCCGCTCTGATCTTAGTTATCTCTTGCCTTCTGCTAGGTTTTGAATGTGTTTGCTCTTGCTTCTCTAGTTCTTTTAATTGTGATGTTAGAGTGTCAATTTGAGATCTTTCCAGCTTTCTCTTGTGGGCATTTAGTGCTATAAATTTCCCTCTACACACTGCTTTAAATGTGTCCCAGAGATTCTGGTATGTTGTATCTTTGTTCTCATTGGTTTCAAAGAACATCTTTATTTCTGCCTTCTTTTCGTTATGTACCCAGTAGTCATTCAGGAGCAGGTTGTTCAGTTTCCATGTATTTGAGCGGTTTTGATTGAGTTTCTTAGTCCTGAGTTCTAGTTTGATTGCACTGTGGTCTGAGAGACAGTTTGTTATAATTTCTGTTCTTGTACATTTGCTGAGGAGTGCTTTACTTCCAATTATCTGGTCAATTTTGGAATAAGTGTGATGTGGTGCTGAGAAGAATGTATATTCTGTTGATTTGGGGTGGAGAGTTCTATAGATGTCTATTAGGTCTGCTTGCTGCAGAGATGAGTTCAAAACTATACTACAAGTCTACAGTAAGCAAAACAGCATGGTACTGATACCAAAACAGAGATATAGACCAATGGAACAGAACAGAGTCCTCAGAAATATACCACACATCTACTGCCATCCGATCTTTGACAAACCTGAGAGAAACAAGAAATGGGGAAAAAATTCCCTATTTAATACATGGTCCTGGGAAAATTGGCTAGCCATAAGTAGAAAGCTGAAACTGGATCCTTTCCTTACTCCTTATATGAAAATTAATTCAAGATGGATTAGAGACTTAAATGTTAGACCTAATACCATAAAAACCCTAGAGGAAAACCTAGGTAGTACCATTCAGGGCATAGGCATGGGCAAAGACTTCATGTCTAAAACACCAAAAGCAACGGCAGCAAAAGCCAAAATTGACAAATGGGATCTCATTAAACTAAAGAGCTTCTGCACAGCAAAAGAAACTACCATCAGAGTGAACACGCAACCTACAGAATGGGAGAAAATTTTTGCAATCTACTCATCTGACAAAGGGCTAATATCCAGAACCTACAAAGAACTCAAACAAATTTACAAGAAAAAAACAAACAGCCCCATCAAAAAGTGGGCAAAGGATATGAATAGACATTTCTCAAAACAAGACATTCATACTGCCAACAGACACATGAAAAAATGCTCATCATCACTGGCCATCAGAGAAATGCAAATCAAAACCACAATGAGATACCATCTCACACCAGTTAGAATGGCAATCATTCAAAAGTCAGGAAACAACAGGTGCTGGAGAGGATGTGGAGAAATAGGAACACTTTTACACTGTTGGTGGGATTGTAAACTAGTTCAACCATTATGGAAAACAGTATGGCGATTCCTCAAGGATCTAGAACTAGATGTACCATATGACCCAGCCATCCCATTACTGGGTATATACCCAAAGGATTATAAATCATGCTGCTATAAAGACACATGCACATGTATGTTTATTGCAGCACTATTCACAATAGCAAAGACTTGGAATCAACCCAAATGTCCATCAGTGACAGATTGGATTAAGAAAATGTGGCACATATACACCATGGAATACTATGCAGCCATCAAAAAGATGAGTTTGTGTCCTTTGTAAGGACATGGATGCAGCTGGAAACCATCATTCTTAGCAAACTATCACAAGAACAGAAAACCAAACACCGCATGTTCTCACTCATAGGTGGGAACTGAACAATGAGATCACTTGGACTCGGGAAGGGGAACATCACATTCCGGGGCCTATCATGGGGAGGGGGAGGGGGGAGGGGGTACGGGGTAGGGATTGCATTGTGAGTTATACCTGATGTAAATGATGAGTTAATGGGTGCTGACGAGTTGATGGGTGCAACACAGCAACATGGCACAAGTATACATATGTAACAAACATGCACATTATGCACATGTACCCTAGAACTTAAAGTATAATAATAATTTAAAAAAAGAAAGTAATGACCATGAATAAAAATGCAGTTATCAACATTGCTTCAAATTAAATGCAACTAGAAATAAAATAATTATGAGCATAAACAAAAAAAAAATTATTTTTATTCTCCATGTTTAAGACACACTTTTTGTAGAATCTGCGACATGCCTATTCAATCTTAGCCCATTGGAGTCACTATAGTGAAAAACATTCTTTTTGTAGAATCTATGAACAAACATTCCTGAGTCCATTGATCTCTGGAGAGGAAAATGGAATATTTCCTGAGAAAAACTATCCACAAGCTATCTGTGAAAATGCTTTGTGATGTGTGGATTCATTTCACAAAATGGAACCTGTGTTTGGAATTGCTTGGAAACACTCTTTTGGTAGAATCTACAAAGAGACATTTGTGCGCCCATTGAATCCTGTAATGAAGAACCGAATACACTGTTAAAAAAAAAAAAAAAAGTAGAAACAGACTATCTGATAAAATGTTTTGTGAAGTGTGAATTCATATCATAAAATGAAACCTAAGTTTTGATTCACCAGGTTGGAAACACTCTTTTCGTGGAATCTACGAAGAGTCATTTCTGAGCCCATGGAAGTCTATTCTTAAAAAATGAATATCTTATTACACAAACTAGAAACAAGCTATCTGGGAAAATACTTTGTGATGCATGCAGTCATCTCTCACAGTTAAATCTGTGTTTTGCTTCCCCAAATTGGAAAAACTTATTTTTTAGGTCTACGAAGGGGCATTTCTGATTCCATTGTATCCTATTGTGAAAAAACAAATATCCTGTGATAAAAACTAGAAACAAACTTTCTGTTGAAATGCTTTGTGATGTGTGGATCCATCTCACAGAATGGAAACTGTGTGTTGATTTACCAAGCTAAAAACACTCTTTTTGTAGAATCACTGAAGGAACATTTTTGAATCCATTGAGACCTGTAGTGAGAAACTGAATATTCTGCAATAAAATCTGGAAACAAGTCATAAGTAAAAATGGTTTCTGATGTGTGGATTCATCTCACAGAGATAAACTTATCATTGCTTTCATCAGATTTAAAGTCGTCTCAATTTTGGCTTTTGTTGCCATTGCTTTTGGTGTTTTAGACATGAAGTCCTTGCCCATGCCTATGTCCTGAATGGTATTACCTAGGTTTTTTTCTAGGGTTTTTATGGTATTAGGTCTAACATTTAAGTCTCTAATCCATCTTGAATTAGTTTTCATATAAGGTGTAATGAAAGGATCCAGTTTCAGCTTTCTACTTATGGCTAGCCAATTATCCCAGCACCATTTGTTAAATAGGGAATCCTTTCCCCATTTCTTGTTTTTCTGAGGTTTATGAAAGATCAGATGGCTGTAGATGTGTGGTATTTTTCTGAGGACTCTGTTCTGTTCCATTGGTCTATATCTCTGTTTTGGTACCAGTACCATGCTGTTTTGGTTACTGTAGCCTTGTAGTATAGTTTGAAGTCAGGTAGCGTGATGCCTCCAGCTTTGTTCTTTTGACTTAGGACTGTCTTGGAGATGCAGGCTCTTTTTTGGTTCCATATGAACTTTAAAGCAGTTTTTTATGGGATCTAATTAAACTAAAGCGCTTCTGCACAGCAAAAGAAACTACCATCAGAGTGAACAGGCAACCTACAGAATGGGAGAACATTTTTGCAATCTACTCATCTGACAAAGGGCTAATATCCAGAACCTACAAAGAACTCAAACAAATTTACAAGAAAAAAACAAACAACCGCATCAAAAAGTGCGCAAAGGATATGAATAGACATTTCTCCAAAGAGGACATTCATACAGCCAACAGACACATGAAAAAATGCTCATCATCACTGGCCATCAGAGAAATGCAAATCAAAACCACAATGAGATACCATCTCACACCAGTTAGAATGGCAATCATTCAAAAGTCAGGAAACAACAGGTGCTGGAGAGGATGTGGAGAAACAGGAACACTTTTACACTGTTGGTGGGATTGTAAACTAGTTCAACCATTATGGAAAACAGTATGGCGATTCCTCAAGGATCTAGAACTAGATGTACCATATGACCCAGCCATCCCATTACTGGGTATATACCCAAAGGATTATAAATCATGCTGCTATAAAGACACATGCACATGTATGTTTATTGCAGCACTATTCACAATAGCAAAGACTTGGAATCAACCCAAATTTCCTTCAGTGACAGACTGGATTAAGAAAATGTGGCACATATACACCATGGAATACTATGCAGCCATAAAAAAGGATGAGTTTGAGTCCTTTGTAGGGACATGGATGCAGCTGGAAACCATCATTCGCAGAAAACTATCACAAGAACAGAAAACCAAACACTGCATGTTCTCACTCATAGGTGGGAACTGAACAATGAGATCACTTGGACTCGGGAAGGGGAACATCACACACCGGGGCCTATGACAGGGAGGGGGCAGGGGGGAGAGATTGCATTGGGAGTTATACCTGATGTAAATGACGAGTTGATGGGTGCTGACGAGTGGATGGGTGCAGCACACCAACATGGCACAAGTGTACATATGTAACAAACCTGCACGTTATGCACATGTACACTAGAACTTAAAGTATAATAATAAAATAAAATAATTACTGACTCTAAAAAAATAAAAAAATAAATTTAAAAATCAAAAGAAATAAAAAAATAAAGTCCTCTCTTTGTAGAATCTACGAAGAAATGTTTTTGAGCCTACTGAAGCTTATTTTGAAAAATAGAATATCCTGCAATAAAAACTAGGAACAAACTATCTGTGAAAATGCATTGTGATATGTGGATTCATCTCACAAAATGGAACCTGTGTTTTGATTAACCAGTTTGGAAACACAGGTTTTGTAGAATCTATAAAGGGACATTTTTGACACCATTGACTGCATAGTGAAAAACCAAATATCCAGCGATGAAAACATAGGAACAAGCTACGTATGAAAACGCTTTGTGATGAGTGGATTGATCTCACAGATTTAAACTTGTATATTCATTCACCAGGTAGGAAACACTTCTTTTGCAGAATCAACGCAGGGACAATTCTGAGCCCTTTGAATCCTATAGTGAAAAAACGCACACTCCCCCCACTCCCCCCGAAAAAAAAGGAAGATAAAAAGAAACAAACTATCTGTCAAAATGCGTTGCAATTTGTGTATTAATCTCATAATGTTAAAAGTGGATTTTCATTCACAAGGATGGAAATACTCTTTTTGTAGAATCTACTAAAGGACATTTTTGAGCCCATTGGAGTCTGCAGTGAAAAATTGAATATTTTGTGATATTAACTACAAAGAAGCTATCTGTGAAAATGCTTTGTGATGTGTGGATTCATCTAAAAGAATGGAACCTGTGTTTTGATTCACCAGGTTGGAAACACTCTGTAGAATCTATGAAGGGTTATTCCTGAGC
The DNA here is from genome assembly GCF_024542745.1 of Macaca thibetana thibetana. NCBI lineage: Eukaryota > Metazoa > Chordata > Mammalia > Primates > Cercopithecidae > Macaca > Macaca thibetana. Next base: position 57,788,278 of record NC_065598.1, read on the forward strand.
CCATTGAAGCCTATAGTGAAAAACCGAATATGCTGTGATAAAAGCTAGAAACAAGCTATCTGTGAAAATGCTTTGTAATGTGTGGATTCATCTCAGAGACATTAAAATGGGTTCCCTTTCTCCATATTGGAAACACTTTTTTGTAGAATCTACAAAGGGACATTTTTGAGCCTGTTGAAGCCTGTAATGAAAAACAAAATATCCCATAATAAAAAGTAGTAACAAGTTCTATGTGAAAATGCTTTGTGAGGTTTAGACTCGCCTCACAGTTTGGAACTTGCGTTTGGGTTCACCAGATTAACCCCCCCCCTCCTTTTTTGTAGATTCTACACAAAGACATTTCTGAGTCCATTGAGGCCTCCAGTGAAAAACCAAATATCCCATGATAAAAACTAGAAACAAGTTATCTGTGAAAATATTTTGTGATATGTGGGTTCATCTCCCAGAATGGAACCTGTGTTTTGATTCGCCAGTTTGGAAACACTCTTTTTGTAGGGTTTACAAAGGAACATTTCTGAGCCCATTTAGACCCCTAAGATAAAATAAAATATCTCTTGATAAAAACAAGAAAAAATCTACGTCTACCTCTGAAAATGCTTTTCGATTTGTGGATTTATCTCACCAAAATAAACTTGCGTTTTTATTCACCAGGTTAAAAACACTCTTTTTGTAACATCTAGTGAGTCACATTGCTGACAACATTGAGGGTATAATGAAACTGGAATATCCAGTGATAAATCTAGGAGCAAGCTATCTGTGAAAAAGCTTTGTGATGTGTGGATTCATCTCCAAAAGGTAAACTTGTGTTTCTACTCACCAGGTTGGCAACATTCTTTTTTTATAATCTTCAGAGGGCCATTTCTAAGCTCTCTGAAACCCATAGAAAAAAACAAAAAACAAATATCATGATATAAAATTTAGAAACAAGCCATCTGTGAAAATGTTTTGTGATGTGTGAATTCATCTCACAAAGTGGAACCTGGGCTTTGATTCACCAGGTTGTAAGCTCTCTTTTTGTATAATCTATGAAAAGACATTTCTGGGCCAATTGAAACCTAAAGTGAAAAACAGAATATTTCATGATAAAAAGAAGAAACCAGCTATATGTGAAAATTCTTTGTGATCTGTGGATTCATCTCACAGTGATAAACTTGTGTTTCCATTCAGTAAGTGAGAAACACTCTTTTTATAGAATCTATGAAGGGATATTTCTGAGCCCATTGAAGCCTTTATTGAAAACAAAACTATCCCTTGATAAAAACTATTAGTAAGCTATATGTGAAAATGCTTTGTGATGTGTGGATTTATCTCCCAGAGATAAACCTGTGTTTTCATTTGCCAGGTAGGAATCATTCTTTTTGTAAAATATATGAAGGGATATTTCTGAGCCCATTAAAGTCTATAGTGAAAAAATGAATGTCCCACCATGAAAACTAGAAACCAGCCATCTGTGAAAATGCTTTGTGATGTGTGGATTCATCTCACAAAATGGAACCTGTGTTATGATTCCCCTGGTTGGAAACACTCTTATTGTAGAACCTACGAAGGGACATTTCTGAGCTTATTTAAGTTTGTAGTGAAGAAAGAGATTATCCCACGATAAAACTAGAATCAAGCTATATGTGAAAATGCTTTGTGATATGTGGATTTATCTCACAGTGATAAACTTGTGTTTTCATCCACAAGGTGGAAACACTCTTTTTGTAGAACCTACAAAAGGACATTTCTGAACCCATTGAAGTCTGTAGTGAAAAATGTATATGCAGTGATACAAAGTAGACCTAACCTATCTGTGAAAATGCTTTCTAATGTGTTGATATATCTCAGAGAAAGAAACCTGTTTTTTGATTCATCAGGTTGTAAACACTATTTTATAGAATCTATGAATGGACATTTCAGAGACCATTGAGGGTATAGTAATTAATCGAATGTCTTGCAATAACTCTAGAAACAAGCTATCTGTGACAATTCTTTGTAATGTGTGGATTCATACCACAGAGTTAAACCTGCAGTTTGATTCACCAGGTTTGAAAAACTTATTTTGTAAACTCTACGAAGGGGTACCCTGAGCCCATTGAAGCTCATAGTGAAAAACCAAATATCCCATTATAAAAAACAAGAAACAGGCTGTCTGTGAAAATGCTTCATAATGTGTGGATTGATCTGATAGAAAAAAACCTGTGTTTCGATGGACAAACTTGGGAACTTTATAAATACAATCTACCAAGTGACATTTCTGATTACATTGAAGCCTACAGTAAAAAACAATTATCCCACGATAAAAACTAGAAATAAGTTGTCTGTGAAATGCTTTGTGATGTGTGGAATCATCCCTCAGAATGGAAACTGTGTTTTGATTCAGCAGGTTGGAAACACTATTTTTGTAAAATCTATGAAGGGATGTTTCTGAGCCCACTGAAACCTGTAGTGAAAAATTGAACATCTGGCGGTAAAACATATAAACAAGCTATTTGTGAAAATGCTTGGTGATGTGTGGATTGATCTCACGGGAGAGATCCTGTGTTTGGATCACCTGTTTAAAACACTTTCTTTCTTTTGTAGAATCTGCAAAGAGACATTTCTGAGCCCTTTGCAGCCTACACTGAAAAACAAAACATTCCACAATAAAAAGTAGGTACAAGCTATCAGTTTAAATGTTTTGTGATGTGGGGATTCATCTCACAGAATGTAACCTGTGCTTGAATTCACCAGGTGGGAAACACTCCTTTTGTAGAATCTATGAAGGGACATTACTGAGCCCATTGAGGCCTATACTGAAACACAGACTACCTGGTGATAAAATCTGGAAACAAGCTGTCTGTGAAAATGTTTTGTAATGTGTGGATTTATCTCTTAGAGTTGAACCTGAGTTTTGGCTCACTGGGACAGAAAGATTCTTTTTGTAGAATCTACAAGGAGACATTTCTGTTTCCATTGAAGACTGTAGTGAAAAACTGAATATTTTGTAATAAAGAATAGAAACAAGGTAGCTGTGAAAATGCTTTGGGGTGTGTGGATTCATTTCATGGAATGCAACCTGTGTTTTGATTCATCAGGTTGGAAACACTTTTTTATAGAATCAATTTTGAGTCTACTATGGCCAATAGTGAAAATTTGAGTATTTCGTGATAAAAATTAGAAACAAGCTGTATGTTAAAATACTTTTTGATGTGCGGATTCAACAAACAGAGTTTAACCTATGTTTTGATTCGCCATGTTGGAAACACTCTTTTTGTAGAATCGACAAAGGGATATTTTTGATCCCATGGATGCCTATAGTGAAAACCAGAATCTCCCATGATAAAAACTAAAAACAAGCTATCTGTCAAAATGCTTTGTGATGTGTGGATTCATCTCATGTAATGCAACATGTGTTTTGATTCACCAGATTGGAAACTTTTGTATTGTAGAATCAATGAAAGAACATTTCTGAGTCCATAGAAGTCTATAGTGAAAACCTGAATATTCTGAGATAAAATCTAGAAACAACCTATCTGTAAAAATGCTTTCTGATGTGTGGATTCATCTCACAGAATGGAACATGCGTTTTTATTCACCAGGTTGGAAACGCTTTTTTGTAGAAACTACGAAGAAACACTTCTGAGCTTATTTAGGCCTATAGTGTAAAATAGAACATCCCTTGATAAAAACAAGAAACAAGCTGTCAGTGAAAATGCTTTGTGAAATGTGGATTCATCTAACAGAAAGAAACCTGTGTTTTGATTTACCAGTTTGGAAACACTTTTTTTTTTTTTTTTTTTTTTTTTTGTAGAATCTAAGAACGGACATTTCTTAGCCTATTTGATGCTATAGTGAAAAACAGAATATCCTGTGATAGTGCTCCAATAGCTGTCTCCAATAGCTGTACACAAGCTATTGTCCAATATTTTCCCCAATAGCTGGACACAAGCTATTGGAAAAAAATGCTTTGTGATATTTGGATTCATCTCACAAAATGGAACCTGTGTTTTGATTTAGCAGGTTAGAAACACTTTTTTGTGTAAAATCTACAAAAGGACATTTCTGAGGTTATTGTTGCCTATAGTAAAAAACAAACAAGCAAGAAAAAGACTGTATATCCTGTGATTAAAAACTAGAAACAAGCTCTCTGTGAGAATCCTTTGTGATGTGTTGATTATTCTCACAAAATGACACCTGTGTTTTGCTTCGGATTGGAAAACCTTTTTTAAAGAATATACAAATGAACATTTCTGAGCCCTTTGATGCCTATACTGAGAAACCGAATATCCCACGACAAAAAACTAGAAACAAGCTATCTGTGAACATGTCTTGTGATGTGTTGATTTATCTAACAGAATTGAACCTGTGTTCTTTTTTCAGGTTGGCTACACTCTCTTTTTTAGAATACACAAAGGGATATTTCTTATTAGTGAATAACCAAATATTTGCAATGAAAACTGGAAACGAGCTATCTGTGAAAATGATCTGTGATGCGTGAATTCTCCTCCCAGGATGAAACCTGCATTTTAAATTACCAGTTTGGAAACACTCCTTTTGTGAAATCTACAAATAAAATATTTGTAAACCCATTGAGACATATAGTAGAAAACTGAGTATCCCACGATGAAAACTAGAAACAAGCTATTTGTTAAAATGCTTTGTGATGCGTGGATTCATCTCACTGGATGAAACCTGTGTTTTGATTCTGTAGGATAGAAACACTCTTTTTGTAGAATCTATGAACAAACATTCTTGAGTCCATTGATCTCTGGAGTGGAAAATGGAATATTTCGTGAGAAAAACTAGAAATAAGCTATTTGTGAAAATCCTTTGTGATGTGTGGTTTCAATTCACAAAATGGAACCTGTATTTTGATTCCCCAGGTTAAAAACACTTTTTTAAAGAATCTATGAACAGATGTTTCTGAGCCCATTGACATCTATAGTGAAAAACTGAATATCTTGCAATAAAAGCTAGAAACAAGGTATCTGTGAAAATTCTTTTTGATGTGTGGGCTTATCTCACAAAATGGAACCTGTGTTTTGATTCACCAGGTTGGAAACACTCTTTTTGTAAAATCTATCAAGGAACATTTCAGAGCCCACTGACGCCTATAGTGAAAAACTGAATAACTTGAAGAGCTGCTAGAAGCAAGCTGTCTATAAAAATACGTTGTAATGTGTGGATTCTTCTCACAGTATACACCCTGTGTTTTGATTCACCAGGTTAGAAACACTCATTTTGTAAAATCTAAGAAGCGACATTCCTGAGCCCATTGATAGGTATAAAAAAAACAAATATCCAACAATAAAACCTAAAAACAAGCTATCTATGAAAATACTTTGTGATGCATGGATTCATCTAACAGAATGGAACAAGTGTTTAAATTCACCAGTTTGAAAACCCTCTTTTTGTAGGATTCATGAAAAAAACATTTCTGAGCCTATTTAGGATTATAGTGAAAAACCAAATATCCCATGTCAAAATATCTGTGTACAAGCTATCTGTAAAAATGCTTTGTGATGTGTGGAAACATCTGAAAAAAATGGAACTTGTATTTTGATTCCTCAAGTTGTAAATCCTCTTTTTGTAGAATCTACTAATGGATATTTTTGAGACCATTGAAGCCTATAGTGAAAAACCGAACACCATGATAAATACTAGAAACAAGAAAATGCCTTTGAATTTGTATGTTCATCTCACAGAATGGAAACTTGGTTTGGATTTAGCAGGTTAAAATTCTCTCTTTGTAGAATCTATGAATGGACATTTCTGAGTCCTTTGTTGCCTATAGTGGAAAATCAAATATCCTGCAATAAAAACTAGAATCAAGCTATCTGTGAGGATCCTTCATGATGTGTGCGTTCATCTCACAACATATTACCTGTGTTTTGAATCCTATATTAAAAACACTTCTTTTTTAGAATTTACGAATGAACATTTCTATTTTTTTTTATTTATTATTATTATACTTTAAGTTGTAGGGTACATGTGCATAACGTGCAGGTTTGTTACATATGTATACTTGTGCCATGTTGCTGTGTTGCACCCATCAACTCGTCATTTACATCAGGTATAACTCCCAATGCAATCTCTCCCCACTCCCCCCTCCCCATGATAGGCCCCGGTGTGTGATGTTCCCCTTCCTGAGTCCGAGTGATCTCATTGTTCAGTTCCCACCTATGAGTGAGAACATGCGGTGTTTGGTTTTCTGTTCTTGTGATAGTTTGCTAAGAATGATGGATTCCAGCTGCATCCAAGTCCCTACAAAGGACTCAAACTCATCCTTTTTGATGGCTGCATAGTATTCCATGGTGTATATGTGCCACATTTTCTTAATCCAATCTGTCACTGATGGACATTTGGGTTGATTCCAAGTCTTTGCTATTGTGAATAGTGCTGCAATAAACATACATGTGCATGTGTCTTTATAGCAGCATGATTTATAATCCTTTGGGTATATACCCAGTAATGGGATGGCTGGGTCATATGGTACATCTAGTTCTAGATCCTTGAGGAATCGCCATACTGTTTTCCATAATGGTTGAACTAGTTTACAATCCCACCAACAGTGTAAAAGTGTTCCTATTTCTCCACATCCTCTCCAGCACCTGTTGTTTCCTGACTTTTGAATGATTGCCATTCTAACTGGTGTGAGATGGTATCTCATTGTGGATTTGATTTGCATTTCTCTGATGGCCAGTGATGATGAGCATTTTTTCATGTGTCTGTTGGCAGTATGAATGTCTTCTTTTGAGAAATGTCTGCTCATATCCTTTGCCCACTTTTTGATGGGGTTGTTTGTTTTTTTCTTGTAAATTTGTTTGAGTTCTTTGTAGGTTCTGGATATTAGCCCTTTGTCAGATGAGTAGATTGCAAAAATGTTCTCCCATTCTGTAGGTTGCCTGTTCACTCTGATGGTAGTTTCTTTTGCTGTGCAGAAGCTCTTTAGTTTAATGAGATCCCATTTGTCAATTTTGGCTTTTGCTGCCGTTGCTTTTGGTGTTTTAGACATGAAGTCTTTGCCCATGCCTATGTCCTGAATGGTACTACCTAGGTTTTCCTCTAGGATTTTTATGGTATTAGGTCTAACATTTAAGTCTCTAATCCATCTTGAATTAATTTTCGTATAAGGAGTAAGGAAAGGATCCAGTTTCAGCTTTCTACTTATGACTAGCCAATTTTCCCAGCACCATTTAATAAATAGGGAATCCTTTCCCCATTTCTTGTTTCTCTCAGGTTTGTCAAAGATCAGATGGCTGTAGATGTGTGGTATTATTTCTGAGGACTCTGTTCTGTTCCATTGGTCTATATCTCTGTTTTGGTACCAGTAACATGCTGTTTTGGTTACTGTAGCCTTGTAGTATAGTTTGAAGTCAGGTAGCGTGATGCCTCCAGCTTTGTTCTTTTGACTTAGGATTGTCTTGGAGATGCGGGCTCTTTTTTGGTTCCATATGAACTTTAAAGCAGTTTTTTTCCAATTCTGTGAAGAAACTCATTGGTAGCTTCATGGGGATGGCATTGAATCTATAAATTACCTTGGGCAGTATGGCCATTTTCACGATATTGATTCTTCCTATCCATGAGCATGGTATGTTCTTCCATTTGTTTGTGTCCTCTTTTATTTCACTGAGCAGTGGTTTGTAGTTCTCCTTGAAGAGGTCCTTTACATCCCTTGTAAGTTGGATTCCTAGGTATTTTATTCTCTTTGAAGCAATTGTGAATGGAAGTTCATTCCTGATTTGGCTCTCTGTTTGTCTGTTACTGGTGTGTAAGAATGCTTGTGATTTTTGCACATTAATTTTGTATCCTGAGACTTTGCTGAAGTTGCTTATCAGCTTAAGGAGATTTTGGGCTGAGACAATGGGATTTTCTAAATATACAATCATGTCATCTGCAAACAGGGACAATTTGACTTCTTCTTTTCCTAACTGAATACCCTTGATTTCTTTCTCTTGCCTGATTGCCCTAGCCAGAACTTCCAACACTATGTTGAATAGGAGTGGTGAGAGAGGGCATCCCTGTCTTGTGCCAGTTTTCAAAGGGAATTTTTCCAGTTTTTGCCCATTCAGTATGATATTGGCTGTGGGTTTGTCATAAATAGCTCTTATTATTTTGAGGTACATTCCATCAATACCGAATTTATTTAGCGTTTTTAGCATGAAGGGCTGTTGAATTTTGTCAAAAGCCTTTTCTGCATCTATTGAGATAATCACGTGGTTCTTGTCTTTGGTTCTGTTTATATGCTGGATTATGTTTATTGATTTGCGAATGTTGAACCAGCCTTGCATCCCAGGGATGAAGCCCACTTGATCATGGTGGATAAGCTTTTTGATGTGTTGCTGACTCCGGTTTGCCAGTATTTTATTGAGGATTTTTGCATCGATGTTCATCAGGGATATTGGTCTAAAATTCTCTTTTTTTGTTGTGTCTCTGCCAGGCTTTGGTATCAGGATGATGTTGGCCTCATAAAATGAGTTAGGGAGGATTCCCTCTTTTTCTATTGATTAGAATAGTTTCAGAAGGAATGGTACCAACTCCTCCTTGTACCTCTGGTAGAATTCAGCTGTGAATCCATCTGGTCCTGGACTTTTTTTGGTTGGTAGGCTATTAATTATTGCCTCAATTTCAGAGCCTGCTATTGGTCTATTCAGGGATTCAACTTCTTCCTGGTTTAGTATTGGATGAGTGTAAGTGTCCAGGAAATTATCCATTTCTTCTAGATTTTCCAGTTTATTTGCGTAGAGTTGTTTATAGTATTCTCTGATGGTAGTTTGTATATCTGTGGGGTCGGTGGTGATATCCCCTTTATCATTTTTAATTGCGTCGATTTGATTCTTCTCTCTTTTCTTCTTTATTAGTCTGGCTAGTGGTCTGTCAATTTTGTTGATCTTTTCAAAAAACCAACTCCTGGATTCATTGATTTTTTGGAGGATTTTTTGTGTCTCTATCTCCTTCAGTTCTGCTCTGATCTTAGTTATTTCTTGCCTTCTGCTAGCTTTCGAATGTGTTTGCTCTTACTTCTCTAGTTCTTTTAATTGCAATGTTAGAGTGTCAATTTTAGATCATTCCTGCTTTTTCTTGTGGGCATTTAGTGCAATAAATTTCCCTCTACACACTGCTTTAAATGTGTCCCAGAGATTCTGGTATGTTGTATCTTTGTTCTCATTGGTTTCAAAGAACATCTTTATTTCTGCCTTCATTTCGTTATGTACCCAGTAGTCATTCAGGAGCAGGTTGTTCAGTTTCCATGTAGTTGAGCGGTTTTGATTGAGTTTCTTAGTCCTGAGTTCTAGTTTGATTGCACTGTGGTCTGAGAGACAGTTTGTTATAATTTCTGTTCTTGTACATTTGCTGAGGAGTGCTTTACTTCCAATTACGTGGTCAATTTTGGAGTAAGTATGATGTGGTGCTGAGAAGAATGTATATTCTGTTGATTTGGGTTGGAGAGTTCTATAGATGTCTATTAGGTCTGCTTGCTGCAGAGATGAGTTCAATTCCTGGATATCCTTTTTAACTTTCTGTCTCGTTGATCTGTCTAATGTTGAGAGTGGGGTGTTGAAGTCTCCCATTATTATTGTATGGGAGTCTAAGTCTCTTTGTAAGTCTTTAAGGACTTGCTTTATGAATCTGGGTGCTCCTGTATTGGGTGCATATGTATTTAGGATACTTAGCTCTTCCTGTTGAATTGATCCCTTTACCATTATGTAATGTCCTTCTTTGTCTCTTTTCATCTTTGATAGATTAAAGTCTGTTTTATCAGAGACTAGTATTGCAACCCCTGCTTCTTTTTGTTCTCCATTTGCTTGGTAAATCTTCCTCCATCCCTTTATTTTGAGCCTATGTATGTCTCTGCGTGTGAGATGGGTCTCCTGAATACAGCAGACTGATGGGTCTTGACTCTTCATCCAGTTTGCCAGTCTGTGTCTTTTAATTGGAGCATTTAGTCCATTTACATTTAAGGTTAATATTGTTATGTGTGAACTTGATCCTGCCATTATGATATTAACTGGTTATTTTGCTCGTTAGTTGATGCAGTTTCTTCCTAGCCTCGATGGTCTTTACATTTTGGCATGTTTTTGCAATGGCTGGTACCGGTTGTTCCTTGCCATGTTTAGTGCTTCCTTCAGGGTCTCTTGTAAGGCAGGCCTAGTGGTGACAAAATCTCTAAGCATTTGCTTATCTGTAAAGGATTTTATTTCTCCTTCACTTATGAAACTTAGTTTGGCTGGATATGAAATTCTGGGTTTAAAATTCTTTTCTTTAAGAATGTTGAATATTGGCCTGCACTCTCTTCTGGCTTGGAGAGTTTCTGCTGAGAGATCTGCTGTTAGTCTGATGGGCTTCCCTTTGTGGGTAACCCGACCTTTCTCTCTGGCTGCCCTTAAGATTTTTTCCTTCATTTCAACTTTGGTGAATCTGACAATTATGTGTCTTGGAGTTGCTCTTCTCGAGGAGTATCTTTGTGGCGTTCTCTGTATTTCCTGGATTTGAATGTTGGCCTGCCCTACTAGGTTGGGGAAGTTCTCCTGGATGATATCCTGAAGAGTGTTTTCCAACTTGGTTCCATTTTCCCCCTCACTTTCAGGCACCCCAATCAGACGTAGATTTGGTCTTTTTACATCATCCCATACTTCTTGCAGGCTTTGTTCATTTCTTTTTCTTCTTTTTTCTTTTGGTTTCTCTTCTCGCTTCATTTCATTCATTTGATCCTCTATCGCTGATACTCTTTCTTCCAGTTGATTGAGTCGGTTACTGAAGCTTGTGCATTTGTCACGTATTTCTCGTGTCATGGTTTTCATCTCTTTCATTTCGTTTAGGACCTTCTCTGCATTAATTACTCTAGCCATCAATTCTTCCACTTTTTTTTTTCAAGATTTTTAGTTTCTTTGTGCTGGGTACGTAATTCCTCCTTTAGCTCTGAGAAATTTGATGGACTGAAGCCTTCTTCTCTCATCTCGTCAAAGTCATTCTCCGTCCAGCTTTGATCCATTGCTGACGATGAGCTGTGCTCCTTTGCCGGGGGAGATGCGCTCTTATTTTTTGAATTTCCAGCTTTTCTGCCCTGCTTTTTCCCCATCTTTGTGGTTTTATCTACCTCTGGTCTTTGATGATGGTGATGTACTGATGGGGTTTTGGTGTAGGTGTCCTTCCTGTTTGATAGTTTTCCTTCTAACAGTCAGGACCCTCAGCTATAGGTCTGTTGGAGATTGCTTGAGGTCCACTCCAGACCCTGTTTGCCTGGGTATCAGCAGCAGAGGCTGCAGAAGATAGAATATTTCTGAACAGCGAGTGTACCTGTCTGATTCTTGCTTTGGAAGCTTCCTCTCAGGGGTGTACTCCTCCCCCTGTGAGGTGTGGGGTGTCAGACTGCCCCTAGTGGGGGATGTCTCCCAGTTAGGCTACTCAGGGGTCAGGGACCCACTTGAGCAGGGAGTCTGTCCCTTCTCAGATCTCAACCTCCGTGTTGGGAGATCCACTGCTCTCTTCAAAGCTGTCAGACAGAGTCGTGTGCGTCTGCAGAGGTGTGTGGTGCGTTTGTTTAGTTTACTGTGCCTTGTCCCCAGAGGTGGAGTCTACAGAGACAGGCAGGTTTCCTTGAGCTGCTGTGAGCTCCACCCAGTTCGAGCTTCCCAGCAGCTTTGTTTACCTACTTAAGCCTCAGCAATGGTGGGCGCCCCTCCCTCAGCCTCGCTGCTGCCTTGCCCGTAGATCACAGACTGCTGCGCTAGCAATGAGGGAGGCTCCGTGGGTGCGAGACCCTCCCGGCCAGGTGTGAGATATGATCTCCTGGTGTGCCTGTTTGCTTAAAGCGCAGTATTGGGGTGGGAGTTACCCGATTTTCCAGGTGTTGTGTGTCTCAGTTCCCCTGGCTAGGAAAAGGGACTCCCTTCCCCCTTGCGCTTCCCAGGTGAGGCAATGCCTCGCCCTGCTTCAGCTCTCGCTGGTCTGGCTGCAGCAGCTGACCAGCACCGATCGTCCGGCACTCCCCAGTGAGATGAACCCAGTACCTCAGTTGAAAATGCAGAAATCACCGGTCTTCTGTGTGGCTCGCGCTGGGAGTTGGAGACTGGAGCTGCTCCTATTCGGCCATCACGAATGAACATTTCTGAGCTTATTCACGCATATAGTGATTAAACGAAATAGTCCACAATAAAACTACAAAGAAGCTATCTGTGAAATTTCTTTGTTATGTTTGGATTTATATCAAACAATGGAACCTGTATTTTGATTCACCAAGTTGGAAATACTTTTTTTTGGAATCTACTAACGGACATTTCTGAGCCCACTGATGCCTATAGTGCAAAACTGAATATCCCAGGATATTAACTAGAATCCAGCTATCTGTGAAAACGCTTTGTGATGTGTGGATTAATCTCACAAAATGGAACCTGTATTTTTATTCAGCAGGTTGGAAACACTCCTTTTCTACAATCTATGAACAAACATTTCTGAACCCATTGACTCCTAGAGTGGAACACTGAATATTGAGGGAGAAATACTAGAAACAAGCTATCTGGGAAAATCCATTGTGATGTGTGGTTTCATCTCACAAAATGTAACCTGTGTTTTGTTTCACCAGGTTGGAAACACTCTTTTTCTTAGACTGTACAAATGGACATTTGTGAGCCCATTAATGCTTATACTAAGAAACCGAATTTCCTGTGACAAAAACTATAAAAATGAGATCTGTGAAAATGCTTTGTAATTCGTGGGTTCATCTCAAAGAATGGCACCTGCATTTTGATTCACTAGGTTGGAAACACTTTTTTGTAAAATCTACAAAGGGAAATTTCTGAGCCCACTGGTGCCTATAGTGAAAAACAAAATCTCTTGAATAACTACGAGAAACAAGCTATCTGTGAAAATACTTTGAAATGTGTAGATTCATGCCACGGTATGGAACCTGTGTTTTGATTCGACAGGTTGGAAACCCTTTTTGTAGAATATATGAAGAGACATATCTGAGCCCATTCAGGTCTATAGTGAAAAACTGAATACACCACTATGTAAACTAAAAACAAACTCTCTGTTAAAATGCTTTGTGATGTGTGGATTTATCTAACAGAATGGAACCTGTGTTTCAGTTCATCAATTTGCAAACATTATTTTTGTCAAATTCACAAAACGGTATTTGTGAGCCCACTGAGGGCTGCAGTGAAAAACCAAATATCAGCTAAAAATATGGAAAAACAAGCTACTTGTGAAAACGCTTTGTAATGTGTGGATTCATCTCACATTATGGAACCTGTGTTTCAATTCACCAGGTTAAAAATGCTCTTTTTGTAGAATACAGAAAAGTACCTTTCTGAGCCCATTGTGGGCATAGTAAAGAAACCAATATCCACAATGAAAACTAGAAACAAGCTATCTGTGAAAATGCTTTGTTATGTGTGGATTCATATATTCAAATATTCCAGGATAAATATCAGAATCAAGCTCTCTGTGAAAATGATTTGTCATAAGTTGGTTCGTATCACAGAATGGAACCTGTGTTTTGATTGACCAGGTGGGAAATACTTTTCTTGTAGAATCTATCAAGGGACATTACTGAGCCTTTTTACACCTATGGTGAACACTGAATATCCCTCAATAAATACTAAAAACAACCTGTCTGTGAAAATGCTTTGTAACATGTGGATTCGTCTCCCAATATGTAACCTAGGTTTTTATTCACGTGTTTGGAAACTCTTCTTCTGGAATCTATGAATGGACACTTATGAGCCCATTGAGGACTGTAATGAAAAATCGAATATTCCTCAACAAAAACCAGAAACCATCTGTGTGTGAAAATCCTTTGCCATGTGTGGATTAATCTCACAGGACAGAACCTGTGTTTTGATTCAACAGTTTGGAAACACTCTTTTTTTTTTTTTTTCTTTAGAATATACAAACAGAAATTTCTGAGCCCACTGATCCCTATTAAAAAAAAAATAACAAATATGCTGCAATAAAAACTAGAAATGCTAGCGTGAAAATGTTTTGTGATGTGTAGATTCATCTCATAGACTAAAACCTGTGTTTTGATTCAGCAGGTTAGAGAAAGTATTTTTGTATAATCTACGGACAGACATTTCTGAGCCCACTGATGCCTATGGGGGAAAACTGGATATCGTGTGATAAGAACTAGAAATAAGCTATCTGAGAAAATCCATTGTGATGTGTGGGTTCATCTAACAAAATGGAACCTGTGTTTTGATTCACCAGGTTGGAGACAATTTTTTTTAAGGAATCTACAAATGGACATTTTTAAGTCCTTTGACACCTGTAGTGAGAAATGAAATACCTCATGATAAAAACTGGAAACAAGCTAAACAGCTTGTGATAGATGTGAAAAGCCATGCTTTTGTGATGTGTGGATTCATCTCATAGATTAAAATCTGTGTTCTAATTCACCAGGTTGGAAACACTCTCTTTGTGGAATCTATGAAGGGAGATTTCAGAACCCATTGAGACCTAAGTGCAAAACCAAATATCCTGCCACTAAAAAAAAATGAAATAAACTAACTATGAAAATGCTTTGTGATGTGTCAGTTCGTCTCACAGAATGAAACCTACATTTTGACTCACCAGGTTGGAAATGCTTTTTTTGTAAAATCCAAAAGGGGACATTTCTGACCCCGTTGTGGCCTATAGTGAAAAACCGAATATCAAGCGATAAAAACTTGAAAAAAGCTGTCTGTGAAAATGGTTTGTAATGGGTGTATTCATCTTGCAGAATAGAACCTGTGCTTTGATTTAGCAGGTTGGAAACAATGTTTTTGTAGTAACAGACATTTCTGAGCCCATTGTAACCTATAGTCAAAACCCGAATATTTGGTGATAAATACTAAAAACAAGCTATCTGTTAAAAAGCTTGGTGATGTGTGTGTTCACCTCACAGAATAAAAACTGTTTTGATTCACCAGGTTGGAAATACTCTTTTTGTATAATCTACAAAGAGAGATTTCTGAGCTTATTGAGAACTGTAGTGAGAAACCAAATACCCCGTGGGGGAAAAAAAAAAAAAAAAAACTACAACCTAGAAACATGCTATCTGTGAAAATCCTATGGGATGTGTGCATTTATCTCACAGAATGGAACCGGTGTTTTGATGCACTATGTTGAAAACACTCTTTTGTAGAATGTACAAACGGACATTTCTGAGCTCGTTGAAGGTTATAGTGAAAAAACAAATACTCTGGGACAAAAACTAGAAACAAGTTATCTGTGAAAATGCTTTGTAATGTGTGGATTCATCTCACAGAACGGAACCCGTGTTTTGATTCAACAGGTTAGAAACACTCTTTTTGTACAGTCTACATAGTAACATTTCTGAGCCCATTGATGCCTAATGTGAAGAAAAGGAAAATGCTTTGATGAAAACTAAAAACAAGCTATCTGTGAAAATGCTTTGTGATGCATGGATTGATCTTAAAGAATGCAATCTGTGTTTTGATTCACCAGTTTGAAAACACTTCCTTTGTAGAATCTATGAAGAGACATTTCTGAACATATTGAAGTCTATAGTGAAAAATCTATATTCAGCGATAAAAATTGGAAACAAACTATCTCTAAAAATATGCCCTCCATCATTATAAAAATAGAGCCACCTCATTGATCCTAGGCATTCTACTGAAAGAGACTTTTGGCCGATCTAATGATAGAGGATCACGGTTGAACCCAGGCATTCCAATGATAGAGACATCTGGGCAACCTTAGTCAATCTAAAGATAGAGACACCTTCCCGATTCGAGGCATTCTAACGGGAGAGACTCGTGGCCAACACCAAACTTTCTAACAAGAGAGACTCCTTGCCTACCCCAGGCATTCTAATGACAGAGACACCTGTGCAAACTTGGTCATTCTAAAATTAGAGCCACCTTGTGAACCTCAGGCATACTAATGGGAGAGACTCCTGGCTGACCCCAGGCATTCTAATGATAGTGACCCCTGGCCAAACCCAGGCATTCTAAGGATAGAGACACCTAGCTAATCAGAGGAATTCTAACCGGAGAGACTACTGACTGACCCAAGGAATTATAATGATAAATATCCCTGGCCACCCCAGGCATTCTAATGATAAAGGCACCTGGTCGACCTCAGGCATTCTAATATTAGAGACACCTGTGCTACCTCAGTCATTCTAATGACTGAGAGAGCTGGCAGACCCCAAGCATTCTAATGTGAGAGACTCCTGGTTGACTCCAGGAATTCTAGTGATAGAGACTTCTGGCCTTCACCAGGCATTGTAATGATAGAGACACAGCTGTGACCTCAGGCATTCTAACAACAGATACTCCTGCCCAACCCCAGGCATTCTAATAACAGAGACACCTGGGCAACATCAGTCATTCTAAGGATAGAGACACCTGGCCCAATGTAGGCCTTCCAATGATAGAGATTCCTGGCCAACCCAAGGCATTCTAATGATAGAGACTCCTGGCCTATCTAAGACATTCTAATGATAGAGACACCTGTGTGAACTTAGGCATTCTAAAGATAGACACCTGGCTGACTGCAGGCATTCTAATAATAGAGACACCTGGGGGACCTCAGCCATTCTAAGGATAGAGACACCAGGTAGACCACAGGCATTCTAATGGGAGAGACTCTTGGCCGACCTCAGGAATTCTAACGTTAAAGACTCCTGGTGGACCCCAGGCATTCTAATGATAGAGGCAAGTGTGGAAACTCAGTTATTCAAAGGAGACAGCCACCTCGCTGACCCTGGGCATTCTAACCAGAGAGACTCTTGGTCAACCTAGGCATTCTAATGATAGAGACTCTTGGATGAATCCAGGCATTCCAATGATAGAGACACCTGAGGAACATCAGGCAATATAAGGATAGAGACAACTGGCCAACCCCAGGCATTCTTATGATAGAAACTCCTGGCCTACCCTAGGCATTCTAAGGATAGAGACACCTGGCTGAACCAGGCATTCTAATGGGAGAGACTCCTGGCCAATCCTAGGTATTCTAACGGTAGAGAATCCCAGCTGATCGCAGGCATTCTAATGATAGAGACAGCTGGGCAACCTCAGGCATTCTAAAGATAGAGACACCTGCTTGACCTAGGCTTTCTAAAGAGACTTCTTTCCGACCTCAGGCATTGTAATGGTAGAGACACCAGGGTGACCCAACCATTCTAAGAATAAAGACACCTGGCCGACCCCAAGAATTCTAATGGGAGAGATATGCGGCCAACTTTAGACATTCTAATACAGAGACTTAGGGTCTAGCCCAGGCATTTTAATGATAGAAATACCAGTGCGACCTCAAGCATTTGTAAGATGAAGAAACTTGGCCAACCCCAGGCATTCTAACGGGAGAGACTCCAGGCCAAAAACAAATATTCTAACTATAGAGACTCAAGGTCTAGCCCAGGCATTCTAATGATAGAGACAACTGACTGACCTCAGGAATTGTAAGGATAGAGAAACCTGGACGACCCCAGGCATTCTAACGGGGAAGACTTCTGGCCCAACCCATGCATTCTGGTGATAGAGACGCCTGGCCCAACCAAGGCATTCTAACGATAGAGACACCTATACGACCTCAGACATTTTAAGGATAGAGACAGCTTGCCTAATCCAGGCATTTAAATGGAAGATTCTCCTGGTTGACCCCAGGCATTCTTAAGGGAGAGACTCCTGGCATACTGTAGACATTCTAATTTTAGAGACAATTCTGAGACCTCAGCCATTCTAAGGCTAGAGACACTTCACCTACCTCAATTATCCTAACAAGAGAGACTCCTGGCTGAACCTCAGCATTTAATGATAGAGACACCTGGGGGAGTACAAGCATTCTAAAGATAGAGACACCGGGCCGAACTGAAGCATTCTAACAACAGAGACTTTTGGAGGGCTCCTGGCATTCTAACAGGAGAAGGTCCTGGCCAAATCCAGGATATCTAATGATAGAGACTCCAGGCCTACTCCAAGCATTCTAATGATAGAGATTCTTTGGTGACATCAGGCATTCTAAGGATAGAGATACGTGACCAACTCAAGGCTTTCTAATGGGAGATGCCCCTGGTTGACCCCAGGCATTCTAATGATAGAGACTCGTGCCCTACCTCAGGCATTCTGTTAGAGACACTTGTGCAAACTCAGGCATTTTAAAAGTAGCGACACCTGGCAAGACCCAGGCATTTTAAAGATAGAGATACCTGGCCTACCCCAGGAATTTTAAAAGGAGAGACTCCTGGCTGACCCCAGACAATCTAATGGTAGAGACACCTCGCCTACCCCAGGTAATGATAGAGACACCTATGTGACCTGAGGCACACTAAGGATAGAAACACCTGGCCAACCCCAGGCATTCAAATAGGAGAGACTACTGGCCAGCACTAGGCATTCTAACAAGAGAGTCTACTGGCCGACCCCAGGCATTCTAATGGTAGAGATTCCTGGCCGACCCCAGGCATTCTAATGGTAGAGATTCCTGGCCGACCCCAGGCATTCTAATGGTAGAGATTCCTGGCCGACCCCAGGCATTCTAATGGTAGAGCCACCTCAGGCCTTCTCAGAATAAAGACACCTGGTCGAAACCAGGCATTCTAATGGGAGAGAATGCTGGCACACCCTTGGCATTCTAAAGATAGAGACACTGGGGAAATCACAGGCATTCTGAAGATAGAGACACCTGGCTGAACCAAGGCATTTTAGCATTTTAGCAGTAGAAACTTTTGGTGGAACGACAGCATTCTAGCAGGAGAGAGTCATGGCCAAACCCAGGCATTCTAATGACAGAGACTCCTGGCCTACCCCAAACATTCCAATGATAGTGATGCCTGTGATACCTCAGGCATTCTAGGGATAGAGACACCTGGCCTATTTCAGGTATCACTCTGATGATAGAGACAAATGTGTGATCTTAAGCATTCTAAAAATAGAGGCACCTGGATGACTGATGCATTCTAATGGGGAGACTCCTGGTGGAGCCTCAATTTTCTAAGAAAAGAGACTCCTGGTAAATTCCAGGTATTTGAATGATAAAAAAACTCCTTGCCAATCTCAGGCATTCTAGGATAAAACACTTGTGAGACCTTATACATTCTAAGTTTAGAAATATCTGGCTGACCCCAGGCATTCTAATGGTAGAGATTCTTGGTCTACCAAAGGCATTCTAACTATAGAGATGCCTGGCCAACACCTGGCATTCTAATGACAGAGACACCTGGGCAACCACAGGCATTCTAACAGGAGGTACTCTTGGCCAATTCTAGGAATTCTAATGATAGAAACTCCTGGCCTAACCCAGGCATTCTAATGCTAGAGACACCTCTGCAACCTCAGGCATTCTAAAGATAGAGACACCTGGCAAACCCCAGGCATTCTAATGGAAAAGGCTCCTGGACGACTCCAGGAATTCTAATGTTAGAGACACCTCTGAGACCTCAGGCATGCTAAGAATGGAGAAACCTCACCAATTCCAGTCATCCTAATGAAAGAGACTCCTGGCCGAACCCAGGCATTCTAATGATAAAAAATCCTGGGCAACATCATGCATTGTAATGATAAAGACACCTGGAATAGACCATACATTCTAATGGTAGAGACTTCTGGAATACCCTGGGCATTCTAATGATAGACTCCTGGCCGTCCTTGGGCATTCTTATGATATAGACACCTGGGTGACCTCAGCCATTCTAAGGATGGGGACACATCGTCAACTCCAGTCATTCTAACAGGAGAGACTCCTGGCCAACTTAAGGCATTCTAATGATAGAGAATCCTGGCCTATTCCAGGCATTCTAATGATAAAGAAAGCTGTGCGACATGAGGCATTCTACGAATAGAGACACATGGCTGACCCCAGGTATTCTAATGGGAGAGATTGCTGACAGAACCTATGCATTCTAAATGGGGAGGCTACTGGCTGACCCTAGGGATTCTAATAATAGAGACAACTGGGCAACCTCCCACATTTTAAAGATAAAGACCCCTGACCAATTCAGGGCATTCTAATGGAAGAGACTCCTGGCAGACCCCCAGCATTGTAAGGGGAGAGAGTCCTTGCCAACCATAGGCATTCTAATGATAGAGACTCCTGGCCTACCACAGGTATGCTAATGATAGAGACAACTGCGCCACCTCAGGCATTCTAAGGATAGAGACACCAGCTCGAATTTGGAAATTCTAATGAAAGAGACCCCTGGCTGAAACCAAACATTTTAATGATAAAGACCCCTGGCCAACCTCAGGCATTCTAGTGATAGAAACTCCTGGGCCACCTGAGGCATTAACTGGCTGACCACAGGTATTCTAATGGGAAAGACAGCTGGCCGACCCCAAACATACTAATAATAGAGACATCTGGAAGACCTCAGGTATTCTAAGGATGAAGACACCTGAAGAACTCCAGCATTCTAACTGGAGAGACTCCTGGCCGATGACAGGCATTCTAACTGGACAGACTCTTGGCCATCCCCAAGCGTTTAAATGGGAAAAGACTTCTGTCTGATCCCAAGCATTCTAATTATGGAGTCTCCTGGTCAAACCCAGACATTCTAATGATGGAGACTCCTGGCCTTCCCCAAACATTCTAATGATAAAGACACCTGTGGGAACTCAGGCATACTAAGGATAGAGACACCTGGCAGAACTCAGTCATTCTAATGGGAGAGACTCCTGGCTGACCCCAGTTATTCTAACAAGAGAGACTCCTGACCATCCCTAGGCATTCTAATTATAAAGACTCCTGGCCAATCCCCGGCATGCTAATGCTAGAGAAACCTAAGGAACCTCAGGCATTCTAAGGATAAAGACACTTGGCCGACACCAGCCATTCCAATGAGAGAGATTCCTGGCCAAACCCAGGCGTTCTAATGGGAGAGACTCCTGTCCGACCCCAGGCATTCTAATTATAGAAACTCTTGGCCTACCACAGGTGCTCTAATGATAGAGGCACCTGTGAGACCTCAGGCATTCTAAAGTTAGAGACACCTGGCAGACCTCAGGTGGGAGGATTTTGGCAAACCCCAGGCCTTCTAATGATAGAGACTCCTGGCTGACCCCTGGCATTCTAATGATAGAGATATCTTGGGGGCCACAGTCATTCTAAGGTTACCCCAGGTATGCTAATGGTAGAGACTACTGGCTGAACCAAGGCATTCTAATGATAGAGAATCCTGGCTGACCCCAGGCAGTCAAATGGTATAGACACCTAAGGGACCTCAAGCATTCTAAGTGTAGAGACACCTTGCGACCCCAGGCATTCTATCAGGAGAGTCAACTGGCTGAACCCAGGCATTCTAATGATATAGACTCCTGGATGACTCCAGGCATTTTAATGATAGAGACACCTGTGTTACCTCAGTCATTGTAAGGATAGAGACACCTAGCCAACCTCAGTCATTGTAAGGATAGAAACACCTGGCCAACCCTGGCATTCTAATGAGACAGACTCTTAGCAGACTTCAGGCATTCTAATGATAGAGACTCCTGGCCTACCCCAGGTATTATGATAGAGACACCTGTGCAACCTCGGGCTTTGTAAGAATAGACACACCTGGCTGACCACAGACATTCTAACAGAAGAGACTCCTGGACCATCCTAGGCTTTCTCACGGGAGAGACTCCTAGACGAACTAAGGCATTCTAATGATAGAGACTCCTGGACGACCTCAGGCATTCAAAGGGTAGATACAACTGGCCGAACAGAGGTGTTCTAATAAGAGAGACTCCTGGCTAACCCCAGGCATTCTAATGATAGAGACACTTGGGTGACATCAGGCAATCTAAACACAGAGACACCTGGCCAACCACAGGAATTCTAATGGAAGAGACTCCTAGCCAACCCCAGGCATTCGAATGATAGAGACTCATGGCTTACCCCAGGCATTCTAATTATAGAGTCACGTGTCTTACCTCAGACATTCTAAGGATAGAGAAACCTGGCTCACTCCAGGCATTCTGACGGGAGAGATTCCTTGCTGTACCCAGGCATTCTAGTGAGAGAGCAATTCCCACTAGAATTGCTCTAGTGGGAGCTACTACTAGTGCTGACCCCAGCAATTCTAATAATAAAGACTCCTAGCCAACGCGAGGAATTCTAATGATAGAGACACCTGGGGAACCTCAGGCATTCTAAGGATAAAGACACCTGGTGGTCCTCACACATTCCAATGGAAGAGACTCCTGGCCGACCCCAGGCATTTTAATGATACAGAATCTTGGCATTCCCCAGGAATTCTAATGATAGAGACACCTGTTCGACATCAGACATTCTAAAAATAGAAACACCTGGTCAACCCAAGGCATGCTTATGATAGAGACACGTGGGCAACCTCACACATTCTAAAGATAAACACTCCTGGCCGCCCGCAGGCATTCCAATGATAGAGACTGCTGGTATACAGCAGGGATTGTAGTGATAGAGATACCTATCCAACCTTAGGCATTCTAAAAATAGAGACATCTGGCCAACTCCAGGCATTATAATGGGAGAGAGTCCTGGCTGACACCAGACATTCAAATGATTGAGATTCCTGGAAGACCTTAGACATTCTAATGACAGAAACACCTGGTCGACCCCAAGCATTTAATGGGATAGATTCATGGTGAACCACAGGCATTCTAATGATACAGACACCTAAGAGACCTCAGACATTCTAAGCATAGAGACACCTTGCCGACCACAGCTATTCTAAAGGGAAAGACTCCTGGTGAAAACCAGGCATTCTAATTATAGAGACTCCTAGACTACCGCACTCACTGTAATGGAAGAGAAATCTGTGTGACATCAGACATTGTAAGGATAGAGATACCTGGTCGAACCCAGGCATTTTAATGGGAGAGACTACTGGCCAAGCCCAGGCATTCTAACAATAAAGACTCCTGGCAGACCCCTGGCATTCTAAAGATAAAGACACCTGGGCAACCTGATCATTCTAATGATAGTGAAACCTGGTCAGCCCCAGGCATTCTAACAGAAAGACTCCTGGACAACCACAGGCATTTTAATAACAGAGACACCTGACCTAGTCCAGGCAATCTAATAAGAGAAAAACCTGTGCAACCTCAGGCATTCTAAGGATAGAGACACCTGACTGAACACAGGCATTCGAAATAAAGAGACTCCTTGCTGCCCCAGGTATTTTAATGGGAGAGACTTTTGGCTGACCACAGGCATTCTAATGATAAAGACTCCTGACCAACCCCAGGCATTTTAACAATAGAGACACCTGAGAAAACTCAGCCATTCTAAAGATAGAGACACACGGCTGACACCAGTTATTCTAACGTACGAGACTACTGGCCGACACAAGGCGTTCTAATGATAGAGACTTCTAGCTGCCACAGGCATTCTAATGCGACCTGAGGCATTCTGAAAATAGGGACACCTGGTCAACCTTAGGCATTCCAATGATAGAGACTACTGGAAGACCACATGCATGCTAATGATAGAGACTCATGGCCGACCATAGGCATTTTAATGCTAGAGTCACCTGGGCGACCTCAGGCATTAAAAGGATAGAGACACCAGACAGACCCCAGGCATTCTAATGGGAAAGCCTCCTGGCTGAGCCCAGATGTTCAAATGATAGAGACTTTTGGCCAAACCCAGGCGTTCTAGTGATAGAGACACCTAGGTGACCTCAGGAAATCTATGGAAAGAGACCCCGGCAATACCCCAGGCATTTTCAAGAGAGACACTCCTTGCTGACTTCATGTATTTTAATGATAGTGACTCCTGGCCTACCCCAGGCATTCTAATGATAGAGACATCTGGGCAACCTCAGACATTCTAAGAATAAAGACACCTGCCCGACCTAGGCTTTCTAACAAGAGAGATATCTGGCTAACCCTAGGCATTCTAATGGGATAGATTCCTGGCCGACCCCAAGCATTCTAATGATACAGACTCCTGGGCTACCTCTGGCATTCTAAAAATATAGACACCACGCTGACACCAGGCACTCTAACGAGAGACACTCGTAGCTGACCACAGGCATTTGAATGATATAGACTTCTGGCATACCCCCAGTGCTCTTATGATAGAGACATCTGTGAGACATAAAGCATTCTAAGAATAAAGGCACCTGGCCAACCCCAGGCATTCTAACATAAGAGACTCCTGGCCCACCCCAGGCATTCTAACACTATAGACAACAGGGTGACATCAGGCATTCTAACAATAAAGACACTGGGCCGATCCCAGGCATTGTAATGGGAGACACTCGTGGCTGACCACAGGCATTCAAATGGTAGAGGCTCCTGGCCTACCACAGGCATTCTAATGATAGAGATCCCTGTGTGACCTAAGGCATTCTAAGAATAGAGACACCTGGCTGACTCCAGGCATTCTAACGGGAAAGACTCCTTGTCAACCCCAGGCATTCTAATGAGAGAGACTTTTGGCAAACCCCAGGCACACTAATGATAGAGACACCTGGATGACCTCAGAGATTCTTAGAGACAGCTGGCCGACCCCAGGCATTCTAATGGGAAATACTCCCGGCTGACCCTAGGCATTGTAATGAGAGAGACTTTTGACAAACTCCAGGCATGCTAATGACAGAGACACCTGGGTAACCTCAGAGATTCTTAGAGACAGATGGCTGACCCCAGGCATTCTAACGGGAGAGACTCCTGGCTGACCCCAGCCATTCTAATGATAGAGACACTTGGGTGACCTCAGGCATTTCAAGGATAGAGAAAACTGGCCGATGCCATGCATTCTAAAGACACCCGGCTGATCCTAGGCATTCTAACAAAAGACAACCCTTGCTGACCCCAGATATTCTAATGATAGAGACTTTTGGCCAACCTCAGGCATTGTAGAGACACGTGGCCGACCCCAGGCATTCTAACAAAAGATACCCCTTGCCAACCCCAGGTATTCTAATGATAGAGACTTTTGGCCTACCCCAGGCATTCTAATGATAGAGACACCTGAGAGACCTCAGGTATTCTAAAAATACTGACACTTGGCCAACTCAGGCATTATAACAGACAAGAAACCTGTCCAACCCTAGACATTCTAACGGGAGAGATTCCTGGCCAACTGCATGCATTCTAATCATACAGACCTTTGGGCGACCTCAGGCATTTCAAAGATAGAGACACCTGACCCACCCCAAGCACTCTAACGGGAGACACTCCTGGCTGACTATAGGAATAAGAATGATAGAGACTCCTGGCCTACCTCAGACACTCTAATCAAAAAGACACCTGTGAGACTGTAGCATTCTAAGGATAGAGACACTTGACTGACCCCAGACATTCTAACAGGAGAGACCCATGGCCTACCACAGGCATCATAATGATAGAGATACCTGTGTGATCTAAGACATTCTAAGGTTAGAGACCCCTGGCCAATCCCAGGTATTCTAATGGGAAAGACTCCTGGTCCACCCCAGGCATTCTAATGAGAGAGACTTTTGGCCAGCCCCAGGCATACTAATGATAGAGACACCTGGCTGACCTCAGAGATTCTAAGAATAGAGACAGCTGACTGACCCCAGCCACTCTAATGATAGAGACATTTGGGCGACCTCAGGCATTTTAAGGATAGAGAAACCTGGCCAACCCCAGGCATTCTAAAGACACCTGGCTGATCCCAGGCATTCTAACAAAAGACACCCTTTGCTGACCCCAGGTATTCTAACGATAGAGACTTTCAGCCTGCCCCAGGCATTCTAGTGATGGGGATGCCAGAGCAACTGCAGGCATTCTAAAAACACTGACACCTGGACAACCCAGACATTATAACAGGAAAGACACCTGGACAATCCTAGGCATTCTAACGGGAGAGATTCCTGGCTGATTGCATCCGTTCTAATTATACAGACCCATGGGCGACTCTAGGCATTTCAAGGATAGAGACACTTGGCCCACCCCAAGCACTCTAAGGGAGAGTATCCTGGCTGACCACAAGCATAAGAATGATAGAGACTCCTGGCCTACCTCAGGCGCTGTAATGAAAAAGACACCTGTGAGAGCTCTAACATTCTAAGGATGGAGACACCTGACTGACCCCAGGCAATTTAATGGGAGAGACTCATGGCCAACTCCAGGCATTCATGTGATAGAAACTCCTGGCCTACCATAGGCATTCTAATGATAGAGTTACCTGTGTGACCTAAGGCATTCTAAGGATAGAGACCCCTGACAGACCCGAGGCATTCTAACAGGAAAGACTCCTTGTTGACCCCAGGCATTCTAATGAGAAAGACTTTTGGCCAACCCCAGCCATTCTAACGATAGAGACACTTGGGGGACCTCAGGCATTTTAAGGATAGAGAAACCTGGCCAACCCCAGGCATTCTAAAGACACCTGGTTGACCCCAGGCATTCTAACAAAAGACACCCCTTGCTGACTCCAGGCATTCTAATAATAGAGACACCAGAAAGACCACGGGCATTCTAAAAATACTGACACCGGACCAACCCAGGCATTTTAACAGGAAAGACACCTGGCCAACCCTAGACATTCTAACGGGAGAAATTCCTGGCCGACTGCATGCAATCTAATTATACAGACCCATGGGCGAACTCAGGCATTTCAATGATAGAGATACCTGACCCACCACAAGCACTTTAACAGGAGAGACTCCTGGCTGACCACAGGCATAAGAATGATAGAGACTCCTGGCCTACTTCAGGCGTTCTCACCTGTGAGACCAGTAGCATTCTAAGGATAGAGACACCTGACCGACCCCAGGCATTCTGATAGGAGAAACTCCTAGCCAACCGCAGGAATTCTAATGGGAGAGATTCTTGGCCAATCCCAGGAATTCTAATAGTAAAGACACCTGGGCAACATCAGGCATTCTAACAATACAGACACCGGGCTGACCCCAGGCATCTAACGGAAAAGACTAATGGGTGACCCCAAGCATTCCAATGATAAAGACTCCTGGCCCACACAAGGCATTCTAATGATAGAGACACCTAAGCTGCCTAAGGCATTCTAAAGATAAAGACACCTGGCTCACACATGCATTGTAATGGGAAAGAATCCTGGTTGACTCCAGGCATTCTAATCAGAAAGATTCTTGACTGACTTCAGGCATGCTTATGATAGAGACACCTGGGGGACCTCAGGCATTCTAAAAATAGAGACGTCTGGCCCATTCCAGCCATTCTAATGAAAGTGACTCCTGGCATTCCACAGGCATCCTAATGATAGAGACACCTGTTTGACATCAGGCATTCTAAAAATAGAGACATTTGGCTGACCACAGGCATGTGCTTATGATAGAGACGCGTGAGGAACCTGGTTGACCCCAGGCATTATAACAGAGAGACTCCTGGCCAACACCAGGCATTTCAATTATTGAAATACCTGGAAGACCTTAGGCATTCTAATGACAGAAACACCTGTGCAACCTCAAGCATTCTAAGGATAGAGAAACCTGGTCAACCCCAGGCATTTCATCAGGAGAGATTCATGGCTGACACCACACATACTAATGATAGAGACTCCTGCCCTACCCCAGGCATTCTAATGATAGAGACACCTGAGCAACATCAGGCATTCTAAGTATAGAGCCACATGGCCAACCTTAGTCTGGGAGAGACTTCTGACTGACCCCAGGTATTTTAACTGGGAGACTCCTGGTTGTACCCAGGCACTGTAATGACAGAGAGTCCTGGATGACTCCAGGCATTCCAGTAATAAAGAAATCTGGCTTATTCCAGACATTCTGATAATAGAGACACCTGGGAGACCTCAGACATTCTGAGGATAGAGACACCTTGCCAAGATACTCCTGGCATTATAATGGGAGATACTCCTGGTCGACAAAAAGCATTCTAATAATACAGACATCTGGGCAAATCAGGGATTATAAGAACAGATATCCCTAGCCAATCACAGGCCTCCTAACGAATTTTAACAGGAGCAATTCCTGTCTGACTCAAGGCATTCTAATGAGAGGTACACCTGTCCAACTCCAGGTTTTCTAATGATAGAGACACCTTGGCGACCTCAGGCAATTGAAGGATAGAGACACGTGGTTGATGCCAGGCATTCTAATGGGACAGATTCCTGGTCTATTCCAGGCATTCTAATAAAAGAGACTCATGGCTGACCCCACGCATTGTAATGACAGAGACACCTGGGCAACCTCAGGCATTCTAATGATAGAAACACATGGCTGACCTAGGCTTTCTAAAGAGAGACTTCTGGCCTTCATCAGGCATTCTAACACTAGAGACTCCTGGCTGAAGACAGGCGTTCTAAGAATAGAGACACCTTGCTGACCACAAGCATTCTAACAAGAGAGTTTCCTGGCTGACCTCAGGCATGTTAATGATAGATACCTGTGTGACCTCAGGTATTTAATAAGTGGAAACATCTGACTGACCCAGGCTTTCTAACAGGACAGACTCCTGGCCAACCCCAGGCATTTTAATGAGAGACTTCTTGCCGACCCTCCAGCATTCTGAAAATAGAGACAGCTTGGCGACCTCAGACATTCTAAGGATAGAGACCCCTAAATGACCCAAGGCATTCTAAGTGGAGAGACTCCTGCTTGACATTAGGCTTTCTCATGATAGATACTCCAGGACTACAGCAGGCATTCTAATGATAGAGACATCTGTTCGACTTCAGACAATCTAAGGATAGAGACACCTGGTCGACCCCAGACATTCTAACAGGAGAGACTCCTGTCGACCGCAGGCATTCTAATGATAGAGACACCTCGACGACATCAGGCATCCTAAGGATGGAGAAACCTGGCTGAACACAGGCATTCTAATGGTAGAGACTCATGCCTGAACATAGGCATTCTAATGGAAGAGACTCCTGGTTGACCACAGGCATTCTCATAAAAGAGACTCCTGGCCATCCCCAGGAATTCTAAAGATACAGAAACCTGGGCGACCTCAGGCATTCTAAAGATGGGAACACCTGGCTGACCCCAGGCATTCTAACCAGAGACTTTTCGCCGAATCCAGGCATTCTAATTATAGAGCCTCAAGGCCGACCCCAGGCGTTCTAATGATAGAGACATCTGGGTGACCTTACCATTCTAACCATAGACACACCTGGCCAATCCGAGGCATTCTAATGGGAGAGACTCCCAGCTGAGCTCAGACATACTAACAATAAAGACTTCTGGCCTAACCCAGGCATTCTAATGATAAAGAGACCTCTGCAACCTCACACATTTTTAGGATAAAGACACCTGGCCGAACCCAGGCATTCTATCAATAGAGAATCCAAGGTGAACAAGGCATTCTAATGATAGAGACTCCTGAACGATTCTATTTTTTTTTTTTGTCTTTCAAAATGGCTTTATTATTTTGCTTTCCCACCAGCAGTAAATGAGAGTTCCTGTTGCTCTACATCTTTACCAGCATTTGGTATCATGAGTCTTTTGGATTTCAGCCATTCTAATAAGTATGTGGTAGTATCTTGTTGTTTTAATTTTCAGTTTCCTGATGACTATAATGCTAAGCATTTTTTTATATGCTTGTTTGCCATCTGTATATTTTCTTTTTTTTTAAATTTATTTATTATTATTATACTTTAAGTTGTAGGGTACATGTGCATAACGTGCAGGTTTGTTACATATGTATACTTGTGCCATGTTGATGTGCTGCACCCATCCACTCGTCATTTACATCAGGTATAACTCCCAATGCAATCCCTCCCCCCTCCCCCCTCCCCATGATAGGCCCCGGTGTGTGATGTTCCCCTTCCTGAGTCCGAGTGATCTCATTGTTCAGTTCCCACCTATGAGTGAGAACATGCGGTGTTTGGTTTTCTGTTCTTGTGATAGTTTGCTAAGAATGATGGATTCCAGCTGCATCCAAGTCCCTACAAAGGACTCAAACTCATCCTTTTTTATGGCTGCATAGTATTCCATGGTGTATATGTGCCACATTTTCTTAATCCACTCTGTCACTGATGGACATTTGGGTTGATTCCAAGTCTTTGCTATTGTGAATAGTGCTGCAATAAACATACGTGTGCATGTGTCTTTATAGCAGCATAATTTATAATCCTTTGGGTATATACCCAGTAATGGGATGGCTGGATCATATGGTACATCTAGTTCTAGATCCTTGAGGAATCGCCATACTGTTTTCCATAATGGTTGAACTAGTTTACAATCCCACCAACAGTGTAAAAGTGTTCCTATTTCTCCACATCCTCTCCAGCACCTGTTGTTTCCTGACTTTTGAATGATTGCCATTCTAACTGGTGTGAGATGGTATCTCATTGTGGTTTTGATTTGCATTTCTCTGATGGCCAGTGATGATGAGCATTTTTTCATGTGTCTGTTGGCTGTATGAATGTCTTCTTTTGAGAAATGTCTGTTCATATCCTTTGCCCACTTTTTGATGGGGTTGTTTTTTTCTTGTAAATTTGTTTGAGTTCTTTGTAGGTTCTGGATATTAGCCCTTTGTCAGATGAGTAGATTGCAAAAATTTTCTCCCATTCTGTAGGTTGCCTGTTCACTCTGATGGTAGTGTCTTTTGCTGTGCAGAAGCTCTTTAGTTTAATGAGATCCCATTTGTCAATTTTGGCTTTTGCTGCCGTTGCTTTTGGTGTTTTAGACATGAAATCTTTGCCCATGCCTACGTCCTGAATGGTACTACCTAGGTTTTCCTCTAGGATTTTTATGGTATTAGGTCTGACATTTAAGTCTCTAATCCATCTTGAATTAATTTTCGTATAAGGAGTAAGGAAAGGATCCAGTTTCAGCTTTCTACTTATGGCTAGCCAAACGACTCTAAACCTTCTAATGATAGAGACACCTGGGTAACCTCAGGCATTCTAAAGTTACAGACACCTGGCTGAACCCAGGATTTCTAACGGGAGAGACTCCTGGTGGACCAAAGACATTCTAATGATAGAGACACCTCCATGATATCAGGCATTCTAAGGATGAAGGCACCTTGGGTGACCACGGGTATTCTAATGGGAGAGGCTCCTGGTTGACAGCAGGGATTCTAATGGAAGAGACTCCTGTCCAACCACAGGCATTCTCATGAGAGAGACTCCTGAACGACCCCAGGCATTCTAATGGTAGAGAAACCTGGGCAACCTCACCATTCTAAAGATAGAGACACCTGGCCAACTTCAGGCATTCTAACAAAAGAGGCTCCTGACCAACATTAGGCTTCCTAATATTAAAGACTCTTGTCTTATTTCAAAAGTCCTAATGAGACACCTTTGTGACCTCAGGTATTCAATGGACAGTGACAACTGGTCAACCATAGGCATTCTACCAAAAGAGACTTCTGACCAACCCCAAGCATTTGAATGATAGAGACTCCTGGCCAACCCAGGCACTCTAATGATAGAGAATTCTGTGAAACTTCAAGTATTCTAAAAATAGAGAAACCTGGCTGACCCCAGGCATTCTAATGGAAAAGATGCCTTGCTGACCCTAGGTATTCTAACAGGAAAGACTCCTTGCTGACCCCAGACATTCTAACGGGAGAAACTCCTGGCAAACCACAGGCATTGTAATGATAGTGACACCTGGGCGACATTAGGCATTCTAAGGATAGAGACTCCTGAACGACGCCAGGCTTTCTAATGGGAGAGAGTTTTCACTGACCCCAGGCATTCTAGTGGGAGAGACTCCTGGCCTACGTCAGGCATTCTAAGATTAGAGACACCTCTGAGACCTCAGGCACTGTAATGATAGCGACATGTCATCAAAACATGTCATTCTAATGGGAGGCCTTCCTGGTGAACCCCAGGCATTCTAACAGGAGAGACTCCTGGCCAAACCTAGGCATTCTAATAATAGAAACAACTGGGCAATTTCAGGCATTCTATGGATAGAGACACCTGGCACAGCCGAGGCATTTTAATGGTAGAGACTCCTGGCATACCCTAGGCATTTTAATGACGGAGACTTCTGGTCGTTTCCAGGCATTCTAATGATACAGACACCTGGGTGAATTCCGGTATTCTAGGGATGGAGACACATCATCAACCCCACAGCCATTCTAACAAGAGAGATTCCTAGCTAACCCAGGCATTTTAATGATAGAGATCCCTGGCCTATCCCAGGCATTCTAATGATAGAGACATCAGTGAGACACGAGACATTCTAAGGATAGAGACACATTGCCAACCTCAGACAATTTAATGGGAGAGACTCCTGGTAAAACCCAGGCATTTTTACCCAAGGCACCTCTGGCTGATTCTAAGCATTCCTATGGTAGAGATACCTGGACAAACTCAGGCATTCTAAAGATAAAGACAACTGGCCAAACTGAAGCATTCTAATAGGAGAAACTTCTGGTAGAAGCCCGGTATTCTAAGGGGAGAGAGTTCTGGCCGACCCAAGGCATTGTAATGATAGAAACTTCTGGCCAACCCCTAGCATTCTAATCATAGAGACATCCGGGTGACCTCAGGCATTCTAAGGATAGAGACACCTGGCTGGCCCCAGTATTCTAATGAGAGAGAATCCTGGCCAACCCCAGATATTCTAATGGTAGAGACTTCTGGGCTACCACAGACATGCTAATAACAGACACCTGTGCCACCTCAGGCATTCTAATAACAAAGAGCTCTGGATGACCCCAGGCATTTCAGTGATAGAGACTCCTGGGCAACGCCAACCATTCTATTGGTAGAGACACCTGGTTGACCCAGGCATTCTAATGGGAGAGATAACTAGACGACCCCAGGCGTTCTAACAAGGGAGACACATGGCTCACCCCAGGCATTCTAATGGTAGAGACACATGGGCGATATCAGGCATTCTAAGGAGAGTGAGACCTGGATGACCACAGACATTCTAATGGAAGAGACTCTTGACAAACCGCAGGCATTCTAATGATAGAGAATTTTGGGTTACATCAGGCATTCTAAGGACAAAGACACCTGGCCAAAACAGGCATTCTAATGGGAGAGGCCTGTGGCCTACCCCAGGTACTCTTAATGATAGATACTCCTGGCCTACCCCAGACATTCTAATGATGGGGACACCAGTGCAAACTCAGGCATTCTAAGGATAAAAACATCTAAGCTACCTCAGGCACTCTAAAGATAAAGACACTTGTGAAAACCCAGTCATGGTTAAAATAGAGACTCCTGGCTTACCACAGGCATTCTAATAATAGTGACACCTGAGCAACCTCAGTCATTCTAAGGATAGAGACATATGGCTGACCCCAGGAATTATATCAGGGGAGAATTTTGTCTGAACACAGTCATTCTAATAATAGAGACACCTGGGAGATTTCAGACATTCTAAGGATTTCTAACCAAAGATCCTCCTGGCCAACCCCAGGCTTCTAATGATAGCCTATGCCAGGCATCCTCATGATAGAGACACCTGTGCAACCTCAGGCATTTTAGAAATAGAGACCCCTAGCCGATTTCAGGTATTTTAACTTAAGAGACTACTGGCCGACTACAGGCATGCTAATGATACAGAATCCTGGCCTACTCCAGACTTTTTAAGGATAGAGACACTTGGCCAACCACAGGCATTCTAATCGGAAAGACTCTGGGCCAAGTACAGACATTCTAACAAGAGAGACTACTGGCCGTACCCAGGCATTGTAATGTTAGAGACTTTTGGATGAACCAAGGCATTCTTATGAGAGAGATACCTGGGAGAATCAGGCAATCTAAGGATAGAGACACCAGAGTGGCCACAGGCATTCTAATGGGAGATACTACTGGCCAAATGTAGGCAGTCTAAAAATAGAGACACCTGGGAGACATTAGAAATTCTAAGGAGAGAGACACCTAGCAAACCCCAGGCATTCTAACAGGAGAGACCCCAGGCCGACCCAAGGCATTCTAAGAAGGCAGACTCCTGTGAAACTCCAGGCATTCTAATTATAGAGACACATGGGTGAACTCAGGCAATCTAAAAATATAGATACCTGGCCAACTTTGGGCATTCTAATGGGAGAGACTCCTGGCTGACCCAGGCATTCTAATGATAGAGACGTGTGGCCAAATCCAGGCATTATAATGATAGAGACAACAGGGCTACCTCAAGCATTCTAATGATAGAGACACCTGGCCGACCCAGGGTTTCTAATGGGAGAGATACCTGACTGACCCAAGGCATTCTAATGGTAGGGACTTCTGACCAACACTAGGCTTTCTAATCATAGAGACTTTAGGCCTACTGCAGGCATTCCAATGATGGAGACACCAGTGCTACCTCAGCAATTCTAAGGATAGAGACACCTGGTCGACTCCAGGCACTCTAACTGGAGAGACTACTGACCGACACCAGGCTTACTAATGATAGAGACCCCAGGCCTACCACAAACATTCTAACGGAAGAAATTCCAGGCCGACCCCAGGCATTCTAATGATAGAGATCCCTGTCCGAACCCAGGCATTCTAATAATAGACACCTGTGTGAACTCAGTTATTCCAAGGAGAGAATCACCTGGCCAATCTCAGGCATTCTGAAGGGAAAGACTTTTGGCTAACCACAGGCATTCTAGTGCTAGAGACTCCTGTACAAACCCAGGAATTATAATTATGGAGACAACTGGGCAACCTGAGTCATTCTAAGGATAGTGACACCTGGTTCACCACAGGCATTCTAGCAAGAGAGATTCCTGGCTGATCTTGCCCTATCACAGGTGGTTTAGTAATGGAGACACCTGTGGGGTAACAGGCATTCTAAGGATAGAGACTCCTGGCTGACCCCAGGCATTCTAATGATAAACACATAGATGACATCAGGCATTTTTAACAATAGAGACACCTGGCTGACCCCAGGCATTATAACGGGAGACAATCCTGGCTGATCCTCAGAATTGTAATGATAAAGACTCCTACCCTACCCTAGGCATTCTAATTGTAGAGATATCTATGTGACCTAGACATTCTAAGGATAGAGACACCTGGCCAACCCCAGGCACTCTAATGGGACAAACTCCTAGTTGACTCCAGGCATCTAATGAGAGAGACTCCTGGACAACCCCAGGCATTCTAATGGGAGAGACTCCTTGCAGACCTCAGGCATTCTAATGTTAGAGATGCCTGGCCTGGCCCAGGCACTCTAATAATGGGGACACCTGTGCCACCTCAGGCATTTTTAAAATAAGGACAAATGGCCAACCACAGGCATTCCAAAGGAAGAGACTCCAGACTGAACCCAGAAATTCTAATGATAGAGAGCCTTGTCTGAGCCCAGGCGTTCTAATGATAGACACCTGTGCAAACTCAGTCATTCTAAGGAGAGAAACATTTTGCCAACCCCAGACATTCTTAAAGGAGAGACTCTTGACTGACCACAGGCATTCTAAAGCTAGATACCTCTGTCCGAACACAGAAATTCCAATGATAGAGAGACATTGGGCGACCTTGGGTATTCTAAGGATAATGACACTCGGTCCACCCTAGGTATTCTAGAGGGAGAGACTTTTGGCCAACAGCAGAGATTCGAAAGATAGACTCCTGGCTTACCCCAGGGACTCTAATAATAGAGAAACTTGTGGAACCATGGGCATTCTAAGGATAGAGACATGTCCCACCCCAGACATTTTAATAGGAGAGACTCCTTACCCACCCTAGGCATTCTAACAAGAGACTCTTGGCCAACCCCAGGCATTCTAATAATAGAGACACCTAGGCGACATCAGGCATTCTAACAGTACAGACTGCTGGGTGAACCCAGGCATTCTAACTGGAAAGACTTTTGGCTGATCCTAGACATTCTAATAATAAAGACCCCTGGACTACCCCAGGCACTCTAATGATAAAGACACCTGTATGACTTCAGGCATTCTAAGGATAGTGACTCCTGACCAACCCAGAAATTCCAATGGAGAGTTCTAACAGGAGAGACTTCTTAGCCGACCCCAGACATTTTAACAAGAGAGACTCATGCTGATCACAGACATTCTAACGATAGAGGAACCTGGGCGACTTCAGCCATTCTAAAAATAGAGACACCTGACTGACCAAAGGCATTCTAATAAGAGATATTTTTGGCCAACCCCAGGCATTCCAATGATAGGGACTCCTCACCAACCTCAGGAATTCTAATGATAGAGACACGTTGGTGACATCAGGCATTCTAACAATAGGGACATCTGACTGACCCAAGGAATTGTAACGGGAGAGACACCTGGCCGACCCCAGGCATTCTAATGATAGAAACTCCTCACCTACTCCAGTCATTCTAATAATAGAGAATCCTGTATGAGTCAGTCATTCTATGGACAGAGACACCTGACTGACCCCAGGCATTCTAATGGGAGAGACTCCTGGCCGACCCCACATTGTAATGGGAGAAACTCCTTGTCGAACCCAGATGTTCTAATGAGAGAGACTCCTTACATACCCAAGGTGCTTTAATAATAGAGAAACCTGCATGACTACAGGCATTCTATGGATAGAGACACCTGGCCGATTTCAGGCATTCTTATGAGAGATATTAGTGGTCTTCCACAGGCATTCTAACCGGAGAGACTCCTGGCCGACCCCAGTCATTCTAATCATAGAGATACCTGGGGGACCTCAGGCATTCTAAAGGGAGAGACTCCTGGCCAATCCCAGCCATTCTAATAATAAAGGTTTCTGGCCAAACCATGGCATCCTAATTATAGAGACTCCACTCAGTCTTATGATAGAGAAACTTTCTAATGGCATTCTAATGATAGAGACTCCTGACCAACCTCAGGAATTCTAATGATAGAGATACCTTGGCAACATTAGGCATTTTAACAACAGAGACATTTGGCCGACCCAAAGCATTCTAACAGGAGAGACTCCCGGCCTACCCCAGGCATTTTAATAATAGAGAAACCTGTGCGAGTAAGTCATTCTAGTGATAGAGATACCTGGCCGACCCAAGGCATTCTAGTGGGAGAGACTCTTGTGTGATCCCAGACATTCTAATGATAGACAATCCTGTTCTACCCAAAACATTCTAAGGATAGAGACAAATGGATTACCTCAAACATTCTAAAGACAGAGACACCTGGCTGACCTCAGGCATTCTAATGGGAGAGACTCTGAGCCAAAATCAGGCATTCTAGTGTTAGAGACACCTGTGCTACCTCAGGCATCATAAGAAAAGAGACGCGTGGCAGACACCAGGTATTCCAACAGGAGAAACTCCTGGGCCATACGAGGCATTGTAACGGGAGAGACTCTTAGTAGATTTCAGGCATTCTAATGACAGAGACACCTGGGAGACCTAAGGCTTTCTAAAGAAAAAGACACCTGACTGAAACACAGGTTGATCCCAGGCATTCTCTCAGGAGATACTAATGGTCAACCCAAGGCACTCTAATTGGAGAAACTCCTGACGACCCCAGGCCTTCTAATCTTAGAGACTCCTTACCGACCCCAGGCATTCTAATAATGAATACACCTGGCCGACCTCAGACATTTTAATGGGAGACTCCTGGCAGACCGCATGCATTCTAAAAATAGAGACATGTGGCCGACCTCAGCATTCTAACAGGAGAGTCTCTTGGACAACCCCAGGTATTCTAAGAATAGAAACACCTAGACAACCTCAGGCATTTTAACGGGAGAGACTCCTTGCCAACCTCATTTATTATAAGGATAGAGACATCTGGCAGACCACAGGAATTCTAAGTACAGAGACTCCTGGCTTAGCCAAGGCATTCTAATGATAGAGACACCTGGGTGAAATCCTGTATTCTAAGGATAGAATCATCTGTCTGACCTCAGGCATTTTAATGGGAGAGACTCCAGGCATCCCCAGCCATTCTAAAAATAGAGACATCTGACCGCACTCAGACATTCTAAAGATAAGAAGCTTTTGACTGACCCCAGGCATTCTAATGATAGACACCTGGGTGACCTCATGTATTCTTGGGATAGAGACTTCTGGCTGACATCGGACATTCTAATGATAGAGACACCTGGCCAACCTTAGGCATTCTAAGGATAGAGACACCTGGCCAACTCCAGGCATTCTAATGGGAGAGGCTTCTGGCCGACCTCAGGCGTTCTAACTATAGAGACACCTGGGCGACTTCCAGCATTCTAAAGATAGAGACACCTGGCCAAATTCAGGCATTCTAACAGGAAAGACTCCTGGCTGACCCCAGGCATTGTAAGGGTAGAGATATCTGTCTCACTCTCTTGCCCAGGCTGGAGTGCAGTGGCATGATCTTGGCTCACTGCAACCTCTGCCTCCTGGGTTCAAGTGATTCTCCTCCCTCAGCCTTTTGAGTAGCTGGGATTACAAGCAAGCGCCACCAGGCCTGGCTAATTTTTGTATTTTTAGTAAAGATGTGGTTTCACCATGTTGGTCAGGCTGGTCTCAAAATCCTGACCTTGTGATCTGCCTGCCTCAGCCTCCCAGTGCTGGGATTACAGGCATGAGTCACCACACCCAGCTCCTGGGCTCAGGCATTCTAACCAAAGAATCTCCTGGCCAACCCAGGCATTCTAATAATGGAGACACCTGGGTGACCTCAGAAAGTCTATGGACAGAGGTTCCTAGCTGACCCCAGGATTTCTAAAGATAGACACATGGGTGACCTCAGGAATTCTAAGGATAATGACTCCTGTCCTGTACCAGGCATTCTAATGGGAGATACTCCTATCCAACCCCAGGCATTCTAATAATAGAGATACATGGGCGACCCCAGGCATTTTAATCATAGAGACACCTGGAAGACTTTAGACATTCTAAGGATAGAGACTCCTGGCTGACCCCAGGCATTATAATGAGAGACACTTGGGTATTTCTGGCATTTTAAGGATAGACACTCCTGCCCGACCTCAGGCATTCTAATGATAGAGATACCTGGGCAACATCATGC
Source organism: Macaca thibetana thibetana (assembly GCF_024542745.1). Taxonomy (NCBI): domain Eukaryota; kingdom Metazoa; phylum Chordata; class Mammalia; order Primates; family Cercopithecidae; genus Macaca; species Macaca thibetana. Next base: position 57,826,947 of record NC_065598.1, read on the forward strand.
ATTCTAAAAATAGAGACTCATGGCTGACCCTGGGAATTCTAATAATAGACATCTAGGTGGCATCAGGCATTTTATGGATAGAGACTCCATGCCAACCCGAGGCATTTTAATGATAAAGACCCTTGGTAGAACTCAGAATTTCTGAGGATAGAGACTTTTGGCCGACCACTGGCATTTTAATGATAGAAACCTAGGCGACCTCAGGCATTCTAAGGATAGAGATCCCTGGCCGACTTCAGACATTCTAATGATAGAGACATCCAGCCAATATCATACATTCTAAAAATAGACACTCCTGGTTGACTCCAGGCATTCTAATGGTAAATACCTAGGTGACTGCAAGCATTCTAATGATAGAGACTCCTGACTGACCACACGCATTCTAATGTGACAGATTCTTGGCCTACCATAGGCATTTTAATGATAGAGAAACCAGAGTGATCACAGACATTTTAAAGAGAGAAACTCCTGGCCAACTCCAGGCATTCTAATGGGAGAGACTTCTGGTTGACCTCAGGCATGCTAATTATAGAGACACTTGGGTGACTTCCAGCATTCTAGGGATAGAGGCACCTGGCCAAATTCAGGCATTTTAATAAGAGAGACTCCTAGCTGACCCCAGGCATCCTAAGGTTAGAGATATCTGACTGACCTCAGGCATTCTAACGGAAGAGTCTCCTGGCCAACCCCAGGCATTCTAATGATAGAGAAACCTGGGTGACCTCAGGTATTCTATGGATAGAGGCTCATAGCTGACTACAGGATTTCCAATGATAGACAAATGGGTGACCTCAGGAATTCTAAAAATAGAGACTCCCAGCCTACCTCAGGCATTCTAATGGGAGAGACTCCTGTATGACCCCTGGCCTTCTAATGATAGAGATACATGGGCAACCCCAGGCATTTTAAGCATAGAGACACCTGGGTGACCTCAGGCATTCTAATAATAAAGACACCTGGGTGACTTCAGAAATTTTAAAAATTAAGACACCTGGCCGACTCCAGACATTCTAATAATAGAGACACTTGGGCGACCTCAAGCATTCTAAGAACAGAGATATCTGGTACACCTCATTTATTCTAACAGTTGAGTTGCCTAGTCGATCCAGGCATTCTAATGATAGACACACTTGGGCGACCTCAGGCATTCTAAAAATAGAGACTCCTGGCTGACCACAGGCATTCCAATGATAGACACCTGGGTAACCTTAGGCATTCTTAGGAAAGAGACTTCTATCCAACCTCAGGCATTCTAATGATAGAAACACCTAAACTACCTCAGACATTCTATGGATAGAGACCTCTGGTTGATCATAGGCATTGTAATGATAGACACATGGGTGACCTCAGAAATTCTAAGGATAGAGACTCCTGGCCAATCCCAGCCATTATAATAGAGACACCATTTACAATTCAGGCTTTCTAAGGATAGAGACTCCTGGCCAATCCCAGGTGTTCTAATGAGAGAAACTCCTGGTCAACCTTAGGCATTCTAATCATGGAGACACCTGCTAGACCCCAGGCATTCTAATGGAAGAGACTCATGGCCCACCAGAGGCATTTTAATGATTGAGACACCCGGCAATCTCCAGCATTCTAAGGATAGAGACACGTGGTTGAATTTAGGCATTCTAATGGTAAACACTCCTGGTTCATCCTAGGCATTATAAAAATAGAGACATTTCTCTGACCTCAGGGATTCTAACAGTAAAGTTTCCTGTGCGACCCCAGGCATTCCAACGGGAAAGACTCCTGGCCAAACCCAGGCATTCTAAGAATAGAGACACTGGGCTGACCTCAGGCATTTAAAAGGCAGAGACATCCGGCTGATCTTAGGCCTTCTAAGGATAGAGACATCTGGCTGATCTCAGGCATTCTAATTACAGAGACACTTGGGCTACCCCAGGCTTTCTAAAAATAGAGACTCCTGGCCAACCCCATTCATTCTAATGGTAGAGATAGCTAAGTGACCTCAGACATTCTAATGATTGAGAAATCTGTCTGACCTCATGCATTCTAAAAGTTGATTCTCCTGGCTGACCCCAAACATTCTAGTGGTAGAGACACCTATGTGACCTCAGGCATCCTAAGAAGAGAGACTCCTGGCCGACCCCAGGCATTCTAATAATAGACACCTGGTTGATCTCAGGCACTCTAAGGAGAGAGACTCCTGGCCAAACTCAGGTCTTCTAATGATAGAGATAGCTGGCTGACCTCAGGCATTCTGAGGACAGACTCCTGGCTGACCTCAGCCGTTCTAACCAGAGAGACTCCTGGCCGATATTAGGAATTATAAGGGGAGAGCCACCTGGGCGACCTCAGACATTCTAATGAAGAGGACAACTGGCCAACCTCATTTATTCTAACATGAGAGACTTCTGACCAACTTCAGGCATTCTGAAGAGAAAAACACCTGGCTTACTTCAAGCATTGTAGTAGGAGAAACACCTAGCCAAATAAAACAGGGAACAAGCCATCTGTGAAACTGCTTATGATGTGTGAATTAATGGACATGTGTTCTCATTCACCAGATTGGAAACACAATTTTTGTAGATTCTGTGAAGAAACATTTCTGAACCCAATGAGGTCCATAAAAAAATTGAATATCCCGCAATAAAAACTAGAAATAAGCTATCTGTGAAAATGATTTGTGATGTGTGGATTTATCCCACAAAATGGAACCTGTGTTTTTATAAATCATGTTGGAAACACTCTTTTTGTAGAACCTACAAAGGAACATTTCTGAGCCTATTGAAGCCAAAAGTAAAAAACAGAATATTTCACATTACAAACTACAAAGAAACTAATGGATGAAATGTTTTGTGATGTGTGGATTCATCTCACAGAATGGGGCCTGTGCTTTGATTCACCAGGTAGGAAACACTCTTTTTGTAGAATACATGAAGGGACATTTCTGAGCCCATTGACACCTAAAGCAGAAAACTGAATATCGCACAATAAAAAGTAGAGACAAGTTATCTATGTAAATGGTTTGAGACGTGTGGATTCATCTCAAAGAATGGAACTTGTGTTTTCAGTAAGCAGGTTGGAAACAACCTTTTCATAGAATTTAGAAATTAACATTTCCAAGCCCACTCAAGCTTATAGTGAAAAACTGAATATACTGTGATAAAAATTAGAAGCAAACTTTGTGATGGGTGGATCCATCTCACAGAATGGAACATGTGTTTTGATTCGCCAAATTGGAAACACTCCAGTTGTAGAATGTATGAAGGGATATTTATAAGCTAATTGAAACCCCTACAAAAAAATCTAATCCCCCCCCAAAAAAAAAGAAAAACTAGAAACAAGCTATCTGTGAAGAAGCTTAGTGATGTGTAAATTCATCTCACAGAATGAAAACCTGTGTTTTAATTCCCCAGACTGGAAATAGTCTTTTTGTAGAATCTACCAATAAACATTTCTGAGCCCTTTGAAACCTATCATGAAATACTGAATATCCTGCATTAAAAACTAGAAACAAGCTATCTGTGAAACTTCTTTGTGATGTGTGGATTCATCTCACAGAATGGATCCTGTGTTTTGATTAACAGGTTGTAAACACATTTTTTGTAGAATCTACGAAGGGACATTTCTGAGCCCATTGGACCATAAGGTAAGAAACTGAATTATCCTTGATAAAAAGTAGAAACAAGTTACCTCTGCAAATGCTTTGTGATGTGTGGATTTATCTCACAGAATGAAAGATGTGCTTTCACTCACCAGGTTGGGAACACTCCTTTTGTTGATTCTATGAAGGGACATTTCTGAGAACATTAAGTTTAATTTTGAAAAATCAAATACCCTGCAATAAATAGTAATAATAATAAGCTACCTGTGAAAATGCTTTGTGATGTTTGGATTCATCTCACTGAATGGACCATGGATTCATCTTACAGAATGGAAACATCTCATAGAATGGAGTGTTTCCAGGTTGGAATCACTTTTTTTGTAGAATCTACAAAGGGTCATTTCTGAACTCACTGTGGTCAAAGAAGAAAATCCATTCTCCCACGATAAACACTAGCAACAAGCTATCTGTAAAAATGCTGTGTGATGTGTGATTTCATCTCAGGGGATGGAAGCTGTGTTTTGATTCACCAGGTTGGAAACAACACTCTTTTTGTACAATTGACGGGGGTACAATTCTAAGCCCATTGAAGCCTACAGTGAAAAATGAATATCCCACCAGAAAAATTAGACACAAGCTATCTGTGAAAATGCTTTGTGATGTGTGGATTTATCTCACAGAATGGAACCTGTGTTTTGATTTTCCAGGTTGAAAACATTATTTTTGTCATATCTACTTAGGGACATTTCCGTGGCCTTTGAGACCCATGAGAAAAAAAGAATGGAATATACCACAAATCAACAACAACAACAACAACAACAGCAGCAACAACAATAATCAGAAACAACCTATGTGTGAAAATACATTGTGATGTGTGGATTTATCTCACAGAATGGCACTTGCGTTTTGATTCAACAGGTTGAAAGGACTCTTTTTGTAGAATCTACGAATGGACATTTGTGTGCTCATTATGCCCAATAAGGAAAATCTTATATTCTACTATTAAAACTAGAAACAAGCTCTCTGTGAAATGCTTTTTGATATGTGGATTCATCTCACAGATGAATCTCACAGACCTGTGTTTTGATGTGCTGAGTTGAAAGCACTTTTTCTATAGAATCTACTTAAGGACATTTTTGTGCCAACTGACATCCAGAAAAAAAAATTGAATATTGTGTGATAAAAACTAGAAACAAGCTGTGTGTGAAAAATGCTTTGTGATGTGTGGATTCATCTCACAGAATTAAACCTGTGTTTTAATTCACCAGGTTGGAAATGATCTTTTTGTAGAATCTAAAAGGGGACATTTATGAACTCTGAAATCTATAATGAAAAACTGAATATCCTGCAATAAAATCTAGAAAAAAAAGCTGTCTGTGAAAAGGCTTTGTGATGTGTGGATTCATCTCACAGAATGGAACCTGTTTTTTGATTCACCAGGTTGGAAAAACTCTTTCGGTCGATCCTACAAAGGTATATTTTTAAGACCATCATGGCCTACAAGAAAAAATTAAGCACTAGAAACACACTACCTGTTAAAATGCCTTGTGATGTTTGGATTCATCTAAAAGAATGGAACTTGAGTTTTGATTAAGCAGCTTGGAGACACTCTTTTTGTAGAATCTGTCAACCGACATATGTGAGCCCATTGAAGACTATATTGAAGAACTGAATATCCTGCGTTAAAAACTAGAAACAAGCTATGTGCAAAAATGTTCTGTGATGTATGAATTCATCTCAGAAAATGGAGCCTGCTTTTTGATTCGCCAAATTGGAAACACTCTATAGAAATTTGAAGGGACAATTCTGAGTCCATTGTGCTCAATAAGGAAAAAGTATCTCACGATAAAAACTAGAAGCAAGCCATCTGTGAAAATGCTTTGTGATGTGTGGATTCATCTCACAGAAGGGAACATGTGTTTTCATTCAACAGGTTGGAAACACTCTTTTTGTAGAACCTATGAAGGGACATTTTTGATCCCATTGACCCCAATTAAAAAGTTGAATATCCCACAATAATAATTAGAAACAAGCTATCTCTGAAAATGCTTTGTGATGTGTGGATTCATATCACAGAATGGAACTGGTGTTTTAATTCGCCACGTTGGAAACACTTTTTTTTTTTTTGTAGAATCTATGAAGAGACATTTCTGAGTCCATTGTGGACTAGAAGGAGAATTGAATATTCCATGATAAAAACTAGAAACAAGCTATGTGTGAAAACACGTTGTGATGTATGGATTAACTGACAGAATGGAATTTGCATTTTTTTTCATATCACAGGTTTTTTTAATTATTATTATACTTTAAGTTCTAGGGTACATGTGCATAACGGCAAGGTTTGTTACATATGTATACTTGTGCCATGTTGCTGTGCTGCACCCATCAACTCGTCATTTACATCAGGTATAACTCCCAATGCAATCCCTCCCCCGTCCCCCTTTCCCCTCCCCCCTCCCCCCTCCCCATGATAGGCCCCGGTGTGTGATGTTCCCCTTCCCGAGTCAAAGTGATCTCATTGTTCAGTTCCCACCTATGAGTGAGAACATGCGGTGTTTGGTTTTCTGTTCTTGTGATAGTTTGCTAAGAATGATGGTTTCCAGCTGCATCCATGTCCCTACAAAGGACACAAACTCATCTTTTTTTATGGCTGCATAGTATTCCATGGTGTATATGTGCCACATTTTCTTAATCTAGTCTGTCACTGATGGACATTTGGGTTGATTCCAAGTCTTTGCTATTGTGAATAGTGCCGCAATAAACATACGTGTGCATGTATCTTTATAGCAGCATGATTTATAATCCTTTGGGTATATACCCAGTAATGGGATGGCTGGGTCATATGGTACATCTAGTTCTAGATCCTTGAGGAATCACCATACTGTTTTCCATAATGGTTGAACTAGTTTGCAATCCCACCAACAGTGCATTTTGATTCACCAGGTTGGAAATACGTGTTTTGTAGGATCTATGAAGGGACATTCCTGAGTTCATAATGTTCAATAAGGCAAATAGAATGCCTACGATCAAATGTAGAAACAAACTGTCTGTGAAAATGCTTCATAATGTGTGGTTTCTTGCCACAGAATGGAACCTGTGTTTTGATATGCCAGGTTGAAAACCATCTTTTTGTAGAATCTACTTAGGGACATTTGTGTGTCCATTGAAGCCAATAAGGAGAAATCGAATATCTCATTATAAACTCTAGAAATAAGTTATTTGTGAAAATACTTTGTGTTGTGTAGATTCATCTCACAAAATGGAATCTGTTTTTGATTCTCCAGGTTGGAAACACTCTTTTCATAAAATCTACAGAAAGACATTTTTGAGCCCTTCAAGGCCTACAATAAAATTTAAATATCCCATTATAAAAACTAGAAACACTCTATCTGGGAAAAATGTTTTGTGATTTGTGGATTCATCTCACAGAATGGAACTTCCATTTTTGTTCGTCAGGTTGCAAATACACTTGTAAAATCTATGAAAGGGCATTTCTGAGACCATCGAGACCCATAAGGTAAAGTTGATTTACCTGTGATAAAAACTAAAAACAAACTACCTGTAAAGATGCTTTGTGATGTGTGGATTCATTCACAGAATGAATCTGTATTTTTATTTACTGGGTTGCAAACACTCTTTTTGTAAAATCTAAGAAGGGAAATTTCTGAGTTCACTGAGGGTAATAAGGAAAAATCAAACATCCCACGATAAAAACTAGAAGCAAGCTCTCTGTAAAAAAATACTTTGTGATGGGTGGATTCATCTAACAAAACGGAACTTGCATTTAAATCCACCAGGTAGGAAACACTCTTTTTGTAAAATCTATGAAAAGATATTTCTAAGCCCATTAAAATCTAGAGTGAAAAACCAGATAGCCTTCATAACAATCTAGAAACAAGCTATCTGTCAAAATGTTTTGTGATATGTGGATTCATGTCAGAAAAGTAAACCTTCATTTTGATTCACCATGTTGGAAAGACTCTTTTTGTAGAATCTACAGAGGAATATTTCTGAGCCCATTGAGACCAATAAAACAATCAAATATCCCACAATAAAAATTAGAAACAATCTATCTGTGAAAATGTTTTCTGATGTGTGGAATCATTTCACAGAATTGAAATTGTGTTTTGATTCACCAGGTTGGAAACAATCATTTTGTAGAATCTACAAAGGGACATTTATGAGCCCATTGTGGTTACCAAGAAAAACCGAATATCACATGACAAAAACTAGAAACAAGCAATCTGTGAAAATGCATTATGATGTGTGGTTTCCTCTCACAGAATGGAACCTTTGTTTTTATTTACTAGATTGGAAGCACTCTTTTTGTAGAATATACGATTGGTCATTCCTGATACTATTGAAGCCTATAGTAAAAATCCTAATATTCTGTGATAAAAACTTGAACCAAGCTATATGTGAAAATGCTTTGTGATTCGTGGACTCATCTCACAGAATTGAACCTGTGTTCTGATTCACCAGGTTGAAAACACTCTTTCCATGAATGTACTAAGGAATATTTCTGAGACCATACGTGCCTCTAAAAAATTGAATAATCTGCAATTAAAACGAGAAACAAGCTACCTGTGAAAATGCTTTGTGATGTGTTGATTAATCTCAAAGAATGGAACGAGTTTTTTGATTAACAAGTATGGAGACACTCTTTTTTTGGATGTATGAAGTGACATTTCTGAGCCCTTTGGCGCCCATAAGAGTAAATGTAATATCCTGCTATAAAAACTAAAAGCAAGCTATCTATGAAAATGCTTTGCTATGTGTGGATTCATCTCACAGAATAGAACCTGTGTTTCAATGCACCAGTTGAAAACACTGTTTTGGTAGAATCTATAAAGGGACATTTTGGAGCCCATTGAGGCCTATGGTAAAAAACTGAATAACCTCTGATAAAAAACTGCAAAAAGAGATACCTGTAAAAATGCTTTAAGATGTGTCAGTTTATCTCACAGAATGGAACCACTGCTTTGATTTACCAGGTGAGAAACATTCTTGTTGTGTAATCTACAAAGGGACATCTCTGAACTCTTGAAGCCTGTGGTAAAAAACAGAATATCCTACAACAAAAATAGAAAAAATCTATTTATAAAAATGCTTTGTGATATGTGGATCCATCTTAAAGAATGGAACCAGTGTCTTGATTCATGAGGTAGGAAACACTGTTTTTGTAGAAGCTACAAAGGGACATTTCTGAGCCCGTTGATGCCTCTAATAGAAAATGCAATACCCTGTGATACAAACTAGAAAAATTTATCTGTGAGAATGTTTTGTGATGTGTGGATTCATCTCACAAAATGGAACTTGTGTTTTTATTCACCAGGTTGGAAACACTCTTGTGGTAGAACCTACAAAGGGTCATTTTCAGTCCATTGAGACCAACAAGAAAAAATTGAATACCCTGCAATTAAACTCTAAGCACACTCTCTGTGAAAATGCTTTATGATGTGTATTCATCTAACAAAATGGATGTTTTGTGCTGATTCACCATGTTCACAACACTATTTTGTAGAATTTATAACAAGACAGATAAGAGCCCATGTACTCAAAAAGGAAAATTGAATATCCCATGATAAATACTAGATGTAAATGACGAGTTGATGGGTGCTGACGAGTTGATGGGTGCAGCACAGCAACATGGCACAAGTATACATATGTAACAAACCTGCACATTATGCACATGTACCTTAGAACTTAAAGTATAATAATAATAATAAATAAATAAATATTAAAAAAAACAAGCAACAAGTGAAAATGTTTTGTGATGTGTGATTTCATCTTACAAAATTAAACATGTGATTTGACTCACCAGGTTCAAAACAACCTCTTTGTAGGATCTACGAGGGAACAATTATGAGCCCATTTAAGCCTACAATAATATACAAATATCCCACGATAAAAGCTAGACACATCTATATGTGAGTACATTAAAGCCTACATTTTAAAAAAACGAATATCCCATAATAAAAACTAGAAAGAAGCTATATGTGAAAATGCCTTGTGGTGTGTGGTTTCATCTCACTAAGTTAAACCAGTGTTTTGATTTACCAGGTTTTAAATACTCCTTTTGTAGAATCTACAGAGGGACATTTCTGAGACAATTGAAGCCTATAGTGAAAAACCAAATATCCCCCCAAAGAAATGTGGAATACCCTATGTGTGAAAATGCTTTGTGATGTGTGGATTCACTTCACACAATGAAACCTGTGTTTTGGATTCACCAGATAAGGAACACTATTCTTGTAGAATCTAGAAAGGGACATTTCTGAGCCCATTGAAGCCTATAGTGAATAACCAAATATCCCATGATAAAAACTAGAAATAAGCCATATGTGAAAATGCTTCATGATTTCTAGATTCATTTCGTAGAGATAAACTACTGTTTATTCACCAGGTTGAAAACACTCTTTCTGTGGGATCTATGAAGGGACATTTCTGAGCCTATCGAAACAAATAGTGAAAAACTGAAACAGATAGTGAAAAACTGAAACAAGCTATCTTTGAAAATGCTTTGTATTGTGTGGATTCATCTCACAAAATGGACTTCTATTTTGATTTACCAGGTTGAAAACTGTCTTTCTCTAGTATATATGAAAAGACATTTCTGAGCCCATCGAGGCCTATAGTTAAAAACAGAATATCCCAACTAAAAACTAGAAAATAGCAGTGTGTGAAAATGATTTGTGATGTATAGATTCATCTGAATATAATGGAACACGTGTTTTTATTCCCCAGGTTGGAATCACCCTTTTTGTAAGACCTACAAAGGGATATTTCTGAGCTCATTGAAGCCTATAGTGAAAAATCGAACATCTTGTGATAAAAAGTAGAAACAAGGTATGTGTGAAAGGGCTTTTTGATATGTGGATTCATCTCACAGAGTTAAACCTCAGTTTTTATTTACTAGTTATTAAACACTCTTTTTGTAGTATCTACGAAGGGACATTGAATTTTATGGTGAAAAATCTAATATCCTGTGATAAAATATAGAAACATGGCATATGTGAAAATGCTTTCTGATGTGTCATTTCATCTCACACAGTTAAACAATTCATCAGATTGGAAATCTTCTCTTTGTAGAATCTACAAAGGGACGTTTCTGAGCCTATTGAAGCCTTACTCAAAAATCAAATATCCCACAATAAAACCTGGAAACAAGCTATATTTCAAAATATTTTGTGATGTGTGTGTGAATGCATCTCACAGAAAGAAACCTGTATTTTGAATCACTAGGTTGGAAACATTCTTGTTGTAAAATCGACGAAGGGACATTTCTGAGCCGACTGACACTCATAAGATAAAATAGAATATCCAGTGAGAAAAACTAGAAACAAACTGTCTATGAAAATATCTTGTGATGTGCGGATTTATCTCACAAAATTGAACCTGTTTTTATTCACCAGGTTGCAAACTCTTTTTTTTTTTTTTTTTTTTGTAGAAAATATGAAGGGACATTTCTGAACCCTTTGAAGCCTATGATGAAAAACTGAATATCCTTATGTAAAAACTAGAAACAAACTATATGTGAGAATGCTTTGTGATGTGTTGATTCATCTCACAGGGATAAAATTCTGCTTTAATTCACCAGGTTGGAAACACTACTTTTGTGGAATCTATGAGGGGACATTTCTGAGCTTACTGAAGCCTACAGTAAGACACCAAATATCTTGCGATGAAAACTAAAAAACAAAACAAAACAAAAAATGCTATCAGTGAAAATGCATTTTGATGTGTGGATTCGTTTCACAGAGTTAAAAAAATATTTTAGTTCACCATGTTGGAAATACACTTTTTGTAGAATCTACAAAATAAAAAATTCTGAGCCAATTGAAGCCTGTAGTAAAAAACTGAATATCCCACAATAAAAACTAGAAACAAGCTACGTATGAAAATGTTTTGACACGTGCCGGTTCATGTTCCAGAGTTTAAAAATTGTTTTCATTCACCTCGTTGGAAACACTCTTTATATATAATCTACAAATGGACGTTTCTGAGTTTATTGAAGTTTACAATGAAAAACCAGATATCCAGCATAAAAAGTACAAAGAAGAGTTCCATGAAAATGCTTTGTGATGTGTTGATTCATCTGACAAAATTGAACCTGTGTTTTGTTCCACCAGATTGAAAACACTCTTTGTAAAATCTACGAGGGGACATTTCTGACCCCTTGGAAGCTGATAGTGAAAAACCTAATATTCCTCGATAAAAACTAAAAACAAGCTATCTGTAAAAGTTTTGTTGTTGTTGTTGTTGTTTTGTGGTGTGTGAATTCATCTCACGGATTTAAACCTGTGTTTTGATTCACCAGGTTGGACACATTGTTTTAGTAGAATCTATAAGGGACATCTCTGAGCCTATTGAAGGTTATAGTGAAAAACTGAATATTCCATGATAATAATGAGTGACAAGCTACATGTGAAATACCTTTGTGATGTGTGGATTCCTCTCACAAAATGGAACCTGTGTTTTGATTCACTAGGAGGGACACACTCTTTTTATAATATCAGCGCTGGGCCATTTCTGAGTCCATTGAAGCCTATAGTGTGAAGTGGAATATCCTGCAATAAAATCTAGAAACAAGCTAGCCATGAAAATTTTTTTGATGTGTGGATTCATCTCTCAGAGTCGAACCTTAGTTTTGTTTCATCAGGTTGAAAACCCTCTTTTTCTATCTACAAAAAGACATGTCTGAGCCCATTGAGGCCTATAATAAACAACCAAATATCTCATGTTAACTACTAGAAACAAGCTTTCTGTGACCTCAGACACTAAGGAGAGACTCCTGGCCAACCCCTGGCATTCTAATAATAGAGAATCCTGGCTTATCCCATCCATCCTAATGATAGAGAAACCTGTGCAACCTCAGACATTCTAATCATAGAAACACCTCACTGACCTCAGGCAATCTGAGTATAGAGACTTCTGCTCCAGCCCAGGCATTCTAACAAGAGAAACTCATGGGAGACCCCAGACAATCTAACGGGAGAGGCCCTGGCTGATCCCAGGCATTCCAATGATAGAGACACCTGGGCGACCTCAGGCATCCTAAGGATGGAGACACCTGGCCGATCCAAGGCATTCTAACAAGAGGGACTCCTGGCCAACACCAGGCTTTCTATTTATAGACTCCAGGTCTACCCCAGGCATTCCAATAATAGAAACGTCTGTCCAACCTTAGGTATTCTGAAAATAGAGACACATGGCTGACACCAGGCATTTTAAGAGACATATTCCTGGCAGACTCAAGGTCTGTCCAGTCTCTAATAATAGAGAATCCTGGTCTACCCCATTTTTTCTAATGATAGAGACACCTAACCAACACCAGGCAATCTAATGGAAGGGAGTCCTGGCCGACCCCAGAATTCCTAATGATAGAGAACCCTGTTCTACCTCAGGCATTCTAATGAAAGACACCTGAGAGATCTCAGGCATTCTAAGAATAGTGACAACTGGCCTGACCCCTGGGATTGTAATGGGACAGACTCCTAGCAAAACACAGGCATTCAAGTGATAGAGGTTTCCAGCCTACTGGAGTCACTCTAATGACAGAGACTTCTGTGGGACCACACATATTCTAAGAGTAGAAGACACCTGGCCAAACCCACGTATTGTAAATGGAAACACTCATAGACAACCACACACATTCTAATGATAGAGAAACATAGGTGACATCAGGCATTCTAAGGATAAAGACAACTCGCTGACCCCAGGCATTATAAGGGGAGAGACACCTTGCCAACCCCAAGCATTCTACTGATAGAGACTCCTGGCCCACCCTAGGCATTCTAATAATAGAGACGCCTGTGGGACCTCAAGAATTCTAAGGATATTAAGGAAACAACAGGTGCTGGAGAGGATGTGGAGAAATAGGAACACTTTTACACTGTTGGTGGGATTGTAAACTAGTTCAATCATTATGGAAAACAGTATGGCGATTCCTCAAGGATCTAGAACTAGAAGTACCATATGACCCAACCATCCCATTACTGGGTATATAACCAAAGGATTATAAAACATGCTGCTATAAAGACACATGCACAAGTATGTTCATTGCGGCACTATTCACAATAGCAAAGACTTGGAATCAACCGAAATGTCCATCAGTGACAGACTGGATTAAGAAAATGTGGCACATATACACCATGGAATACTATGCAGCCATAAAAAAGGATGAGTTTGTGTCCTTTGTAGGGACATGGATGCAGCTGGAAACCATCATTCTCAGCAAACTTTCACAAGAACAGAAAACCAAACACCGCATGTTCTCACTCATAGGTGGGAACTGAACAATGAGATCACTTGCACTCGGGAAGGGGAACATCACACACCAGGGCCTATTATGGGGAGGGGGAGGGGGGAGGGATTGCACTGGGAGTTATACCTGATGTAAATGAGGAGTTGATGGGTGCTGACGAGTTGATGGATGCAACACATCAACATGGCAAAAGTATACATATGTAACAAACCTGCACATTATGCACATGTACACTAGAACTTAAAGTATAATAATAAAAAAATAAAAGTAAAAAATAAATAAATAAATAAATAAGAATTCGAAGGATGGATACACCTTGTCAACCCCAGGCATTTTAATGATAGGGACTTCCTGACAACCGAAGGCAATCTAATGATAAAGACTCCTGGCCTATCCAGGATATTCTAATGATAGAGACACCTGTGGAACCACAGTCATTCTAAAGATTGAGACACATGGGCAACCCCAGGCATTCTAATGGTACTCCTTGCCAACTCCAGGCATTCTAATGATAAAGAAACCTGCATGAAATCAGGCATTCTAATGATAGAGACACGTGCCAACTGCAGGCATTCTAAATGGAGAGACTCTTGACCCACCCCAGGCATTCTAATCATAGAGACACCTGGATGACATCAGGCACTCTAAGGATAGAGACACCTAGCCTACCCCAGATATTCTAACGAGAGAGAGTGGTGGTCAACCAGGACATTCTGATTATAGAGACTACTGACCTACTCCAGGAATAGTAATGATAGAGACACCTGTGTTACCTAAGGCATTTTCTTTTTTTAATAAAAATACCTGGCTTACCCCAGGCATTCTAATGGGAGAAACTCCTGGTCAACCTCAGGCATTCTAACAGAAGAGACTCCTTGCCAAACCTAGGCAATCTAACGCTAGAGATTCCTGGCTGACCCCAGGCATTGTCATGATAGAGACACCTGAGGGACTTCAGGCAATTAAATGATAGAGACTCCTGGACACCCCAGGCATTCTAATGATAGAGGCATCCGGGAGACCTCAGACATTAAAATGTTAGAGACAACTGTGCTATCTCAGTCATTCTAATGATTGAGAGAGCTGGCTGACCCCAGGCATTCTAATGGGAGAGACTCCTGGTTGACCCTAGGAATTCTAATGATAAAGACTCGTGGTCTACCTGTGGCATTCTATTTATAGAGACCCCTGTGTGACCTCATGCAATCTAACAAAAGATACTCCTGGTGAACCCCATGCATTCTAATAACAGAGACACCTGGGTGACCTAAGGCATTCAAAGGATAGAGACACCTGACCCACCCCAGGCATTCCAATGATAGACTCCTGGCTGACCCAAGGAATTCTAATGATTGAGACTTCTGGTCTATCCAAGGCATTCTAAGGATAGAGACACATGTGCGACCTCAGGAATTCTAAGGATAGAGACAACTGGCCCACCACAGGCATTCTAATAATAGGGACACCTGGATGATGTCAGGCATTTTAAGGATAGAGACACCTGGACAACCCCAGGCATTTTAACGGAAGAGACACCCAGCCGGCCTCAGGCATTCTAATGGGAAAGACTTTGGCCAACCCCAGGCATTATAATGAGAGACACTTTTGTTTGACCGTGAGCATTCTAATGATAGAGACACCTGGGGGACCTCATTCATTGTAATAATAGAGACAGCAGGCAGACCCCAGGCATTCTAATAGGAGAGACTCCTGGCTGACCCCAAGCATCCTAATATTAGAGCCTCCTAGTTGACCCCAGGCATTCTAATGATAGAGACACCTGTGCAAACTCAGTCATTCTAAGGAGAGAACCACCTCACTGATCCCAGGCATTCTAATGGAAGAGACTCCTGGCCAACCCCAGGCATTCTTATGGGAGAAACTCCTGGCTGACCACAAGAATTCTTATGATAGAAACTCCTGGCCTACCCCAGGCACTCTAATGATAGAGAAACCTAGGCGACCTCAAGCATTTTAAGGACACAGACACCTGGCTGAACCAGACATTCTAAAGAAAGAGACTCCTGGCTGACCTAGATATTCTAATGTTAGAGAATCCTGTCTCAGCCCAGGCATTCTAACGATAGAGAGAGCTGGCGACCTCAGACATTCTAAGGATAGAGACACTTGCATTATCCAGGCTGTCTAATGAAAGAGACTGCTTTCCCACCCCAGGCATTCTAATAATAGAGACACCAGAACGACCTCATCATTCGAAGGATAGAGACACCTGTACAACCCCAAGCATTCTAACGGGAGAGACTTGTGGATGACTTCAGGCATTCTAATGATGGAGACTCCTGGCCTAGTCCAGGCATTCTAATGATAAAAACACCAGTGTGACCTCGGGCATTTTTAAGATGAAGAAACTTGGCCAACCCCACGCATTCTAACTGGAGAGACTGCAGGCTGAAACCAAGTATTCTAACGATAGAAACTCATGGCTGAGCCATGGCATTCTGATGATACAGACTACTGTGCAACCTCAGGAATTCTAAGGATAGAGAAAGATGGTTTGCCCCAGGCATTCTAATGGGAGAGACTTCTGGCCAAACCCAGGTATTATAATGATAGAGATGCTTGGCCTAACCCAGGCATTGTAATGGTAGAGACATCTATGCAACCTTAGGCATTCTAAGGATAGAGACACCTGGCCGACCCCAGGCATTCAAATGAAAGAGGCATTCTCATGATAGAGACTCCTGGCTGACCCCTGGTATTCTAATGATAAAGACACCTGGGCGACCACAGGCATTCTAAAATAGAGCCACTTGATTGTCCCCAGGAATTTTAATTGAAGATACTCCTGGCTGATTCTAGAAATTCTAAAGATAGAAACTCCTGGCATACACCAGACTTTCTAATGTTAGAGACACCTCTGCGACCTCAGGCATTTTAAGGATAGAGACACCTGGCCAACCCCAACCATTCAAATGGAAGAGACTACTAGCTGACTCCAGGCATTCTAGTGGGAGATACTCCTGGCCTATCCCAGGAATTCTAATTTAAGAGACACCTCTGAGATCTCAGGCATTCTAAGGATAGAGACACCTTGCAAATCCAAGTCATCCTAATGGGAGAGACTCCTGAAAGCCCCACACATTTTAATGGGAGAGACTCCTGGCCGAACCCACGCATTCTAATGATAAAGACACCTGGGCGACCTCATACATTCTAAGGATAGAGACACCTGGCTGACCCAAGGCAATCTAATGTGAGAGACTTCTGCTGGACAGCAGTCTTTCTAATGATAGAAATTCCAGGCCTCCCCCCAGGCATTCTAATGAGAGAGACACCTGTGTAATCTCAGGCATGCTAAGGATAAAGACTCCTGGTTGACCTCAGACATTCTAATGGTGGAGACTCCTGGCCTACCCCATTCATTCTAATGATAGAGAAACCTGTGAAACTTCAGTCATTTTAAGGATAGAGACATCTAGCTGATCTCAGGCATTCCAATGGAAAATACTCCAGTTTGACCCCAAGCTCTCTAATGATAAAAACTCTTGAATGAACCCAGGCATCATAATAATAGAGACACATGAGCAACCACAGGCATTCTAATGAAAGAGACACCTGTGTGACCTCCTGCATTCTAAGAATAGAGATATGTGGCCGACCTTAAGCATTCTAATGAAAACACTCCTGGATGTTCCCACTCGTTCTAATGAGAGACATGCCTGGGCAACATCAGGCATTCTAAAAATAGAGACACCTGGCCTATGCCAGAAATTCTAATGAGAGAGATTCCTGGTCGACCAAAGGCATTGTAATGATAGAGAGTGCTGGCCTACTTCAGGAATACTAAGTATAAAGACACCTGTGTGACCTCAGGCATTTTTAAGTATAGAAAACCTGGACTACCCCAGGCATTCTAACAGGAGAGACTCCGTGCTGACCCCAGATATTCTAACGAAAGAAACTATCGACCAAACCCAGGCATTCCAAGGATAGAGACACGTGGGAATCATCAGTCATTTAAGGATAAAGACACCTGGCTTACCCAAGGCATTCTAACGGGAAAGAGTACTGGCCGACCCAAGGCATTTTAATGATAGAGACCCCCGGCCACCAAAGTCATTCTAATGATAGAGACAGCTGGACAGCTTCAGGCATTCTGAGGATAGGGACACTTGGCCGACCTCAGGCATTCTAATGGGAGAGGCTCCTGGCTGACCCCCAGCATTTTAATTATAGACACCTCTGGCCATCCACAGGCATATTAATGATAGAGACACATGGCTGACTTCATGTATTCTAAGAATAAAGACACCAGGCCAAGTCCAGGCATTTCAATGGGAGATACATCTGGCCAGACATAGGCATTCTAATGATAGAGACTTCTGGTTGACTTCAGTTATTCTAACAGAAGAGAATCCTGGCATCATTAGAATGCAACCTCAGTCATTCTATGGTCACAGACACATGGCCAACCCCAGTCATTCAAATGGGAAAGACTAATGGCTGACCCCAGGTATTCTAATGATAAAGTCTTCTTGCTGAACCCAGGCTTTCTAATGACAGAGACACCTGGGCGACCTCAGGCATTTTATGGATAGAGATGCTTGGCCAACCCAGGCATTCTAACCAGAATACTTTTGTCCAACCTCAAGCATTTTAATGATAGAGACACCTGGGCAACCTCAGGCATTCTAAGGACAGAGACACCTGGTAGACCCCAACCATCCTAATGGGAGTGACTTCTGGCTGACCGCAGGCACTCTAATAATAGAGATTCCTGGCCTAGTCTAGACATTCTAATGATAGAAACACCTGTGCAACCTCAAGAATTTTAAAAATCAAAACCCCTGGACGACCCCATGCATTCTAAAGAAAGAGACTCCAGACTGACTCCAGGCCTTCTAATGATAAAGACACCTGGGTGGTCTCAGGCATTCTAACGGGAGAGACTCCTGGTCGACTCCAGGCATTCTAATGATGAAGACTTCTTGCCCACACGAGGTGCTGTAATGATAGAGACATCCAGACAATCACAGGTCTTCAAAGGATTGAGATACCCGGATGACTGCAGGCATTCTAATAGGAGAAACTCCTAGTTGTCCCCATGCACTCTAATGGAAGAGACTCCTGGACGTTCCCAGCCATTTTAATGATAGAGACACCTGTAAAACCTCAGTCATTCTAAGGATAGAGACACCTAGCTGACCCCAGTAATTCTAATGGGAGAGACTTTTAGCCGACCCCAGGCATTCCAGACAGAGACTCCTGGTTGACCCCAGGCATTCTAAGAATACAGACACCTGTGTCACCTCTGGCACTGTACAGATAGAGATACGTGGCCGACCTTAGGCATTCTAATGGGGTGATTCCTGGCCAACCCAAGTCAATCTAATGAGAGATACATCAGGACAACTTCAGGCATTCTAAGGATAGGGACACCTCGCCTATGCCAGGAATTCTAATGGCAGAGATTCCTGGTCAACAAGACATTGTAATGATAGAGACTCCTGACCTATTTCAAGAATACTAATGATACAGACACCTGTGTGACCTCAGGCATTCTAAGTATAAAAACACATGGATGACCCCAGACATTCTAATGGGAGAGACTCTGGGCCAACCCCAGACTTTCTAACAAAAGAGACTTTCGGCCAAACCCAGGCATTGTAATGATAGAGAGTCCTGGACGAACCCAGGCATTCTAATGATAGAGACACGTGGGAAACCTCAGGCATTTTAAGGATAAAGATACTTGGCTGGCCAAAGGCTTTCTAATGGGAGAGTACTGGCTGACCAAAGGCATTCTACTGATAGAGACCCCTGGCCACCAAAGAAATTCTAATGATAGAGACACCAGGGTGACTTCAGGGATTCTAAGGATAGGGACATCTGGCCGACCCCAGGCATTATAATGGGAGGGACTCCTGGCCAACTCCAGGCATTCTAATGGGAGAGACTTCTGGCAGACTCCAGGCATTTTAATGATAGAGGCTTCTGGCCGACCACAGGCATTTTAATAAGAAAGACACATAGCAGAAGTCAGGTAGTGTAAGAATAAAGGCACCAGGCTGGGCCCAGGCATTTCAACAGGAGAAACTCCTGGCTGACCACAGGCATTCTAATGATAGAGACTCCTGGCTGACCACAGGCATTCTGATAGAGATATGTGGCCGATTTCAGGCACTCTAACAGACGAGACTCCTGTCTGATGCCAGGCATTCTGATGATAGAGACTCCTGGCCCACCAAAGGCATTCTAATGATAGAGACACCTGTGCGACCTCAGTCATTCTATGGTTAGAGACACGTGTCCAACCCCAGTTATTCTAATGGGAGAGACTATTGACCAAACCCAGGCATTCTAATGATAAAGTATTCTGGACAAACCCAGGCTTTCTAATGACAGAGACACCTGGACGACCTCAGGCATTTTATGGATAGAGACACCTGGCCAACCCAGGAATTCTAACTAGAGTGACCTCTGGCTGAGCCCAGGCATTCTAGTGATACAGACACCTAAGAGGCCTCAGGCATTCTAAGGATAGACACCTGGCTGACCCCAGCCATAATAATGGGAGTGACTCCTGGCTGACCCCAGGCATAATAATGGGAGTGACTCCTGGCTGACCCCAGGCATTCTAATGATAAAGACTCCTGGCCTAGTCCAGGCATTCTAATGATAGAGACACCTGTGCGACATCAAGCATTTTAAAAATAGAGACACCTGGCCTACCCTATGAATTCTAATGAGAGAGACTCCATCCAACTCCAGGCATTCTAATGATAAAGACACCCCAGCCATCTGAGGCATTCTAAAGATAGTGATACCTGGACAACCTCAGGCATTCTAATGGGAGAGATTCCTGGTTGACCCCAGGCATTCTAATGATGGAGACTTCTTGCCTACAAAAGGCCCTCTAATAATAGAGACACCCGGGTGATCACAGGCATTTTATGGATTGAGACACTTGGAGGACCCCAGGCATTCTAACAGGAGAGACTCCTGGCCATCCCCACACATTCTAATGAAAGAGACTCTTGATTTTCCCCAGGAATTCTAATGATAGATACACCTGTAAAACCTCAGTCACTCTAAGGATAGGGACACCTAGCCAACCCCGGTAATTCTAATGGGAGAGACTTTTAGCTGACCACAGGCATTCCATTGAGAGAGAATCCTGACTGACCCCAGGCTTTCTAAGAGTAGAGACACCTGTGCGACCTTTGGCACTCTAAGAACAGAGACACCTGGCCGGTCTTAGGCATACTGCTGGGGAGATTCCTGGCCGAATTGAGTCAGTCTAATGAGAGAGACATCAGGGCAACCTCAGGCATTCTAACAATAGAGACACCTATTCACCTAATGGGAAAGACTCCTAGCCAACCCCAGGCATTCTAATGGGAGAGACCTAAGGCTGAACCCAGGCATTCCAATGATTCCTGGATGAACCCAGGCATTCTAATAATAGAGACACCTGGGGGATCTCAGACATTCTAAGGATAGAGACACTTGACTGACCCAAAACATTCTAATGGGAAAAACTTCTGGCTGACACGAGGCATTCTAACAATAGAACCCTGGCCACCATGGGCATTCTAATGATAAAACCACCTGGTTGACCGCAGGCATTCTAAGATTAGGGACACCTGGCCGACCCCAGGCATTCTAATGACAGAGATTCTTGGCCGACTCCAGGCATTCTAATAATAAACTGCTGGCTGACCTCAGGCATTTTAATGATAGAAACATATGGCCAACCCCAAACATCACAATGGGAGAGAATTCTGGCCAACCCCAGGCATTCTAATAATAAAGACTCCTGGCCGACCACAAACATTCTAATGATAGAGATACATGGAGAACCTCAAGTATTCTAAGAATAAAGAAACTTGGTTGAGCCCAGGCATTTCAATGGGAGACACTCCTGGCCGACTCAAGGCATTCTAATTAATGATAGAGACTCCTGGCCAACCACAGGCATTCTAATGACTGAGACACCGGGGTGACCTCAGGCATTCTACGAATAGACACACCTGGCTGATCCCAGGCATTCTAATGAGAGAGACTCCTGGCCAACCCCAGTCATCCTAATGAGAGAAATTACTGGCCAACCACAGGCATTCTAGTGATAAAGCCTTTTGGCAGAACTCGAGTATTCTAATGATGGAGACACCTGGGGGACCTCAGGCATTCTCCGGATAAAGACACCTGGCTGGCACAAGGCATTCTAACGTGAAAGGCTTCTGATGGACAAGAGGCTTTCTAGTGATACAGACTCTAGGCCTATCACATGCATTCTAATGATGGAGACACCTGTGAGATCTCATGCATTCTAAGGATAGGCACCTGGGCAACCCTAGGCATTCTAATGAGAAATATTCCAGTCCAACCCCAAGCTTTCTAATGATAGATACTTTTGTGCCAACCCCAGGCATTATAATAATAGAGAAACGTGGGCAACCTCACAATTCTAAGGATAGATACACCTGACCGACCCCAGACATTCTGATGGGAGAGACTTCAGGCCTAATCCAGGAATTCTAATAACAGACTTTTGGCTGACACCTGGCATTCTAATGATAGAGACACCTAAGTGACATCAAGCATTCTAAGGATAGAGACCCCTGGTCGACTTGAGGCATTTTAAAGTGAGCAACTCCTTGCTATCCCCAGGCATTCTAATGATAGAGACTGCTCACCTACTGCAGACATTCAAATGATAGGGACACCTATGCAAACTTTGGCATTCTAACGATAGAGACACCTGGATCACCCAAGGCATTATAATGGGACAGGCTCCTAGCCAACCAGAGGCATTCTAAAGATAGAGACTTCTTGCATACAGGAGACATTGTAATGATAGAAACACCTATGCGACCTCAGGCATTCTAAGGATAGAGACACCTGGCTGATCCCAGGAATTTTAATGGAAGAAACTCCTGGCTGACCACAGGCATTCTAAGGATAGAGACTCCTGAATGACCTCAGGCATTCTAGAGAGAGATACTTCTGGCTGACACCAGGCATTCTAAAGATAGAAATCTGGGCGACCTCACCATTCTACAGATAGAGACACCTGAGTGACGTCAGGCATTCTAAGGATAGAGACAACTTTCTGACCCCAGGCATTCTAAAGGGAGTGACTTATGGCAACCCCTAGACATTCTAATGATAGAGGCTGCTGGCTTACTCCAGGCATTCAAATGATAAAGATACTTGTGCAAACTTGGGCATTCTAAGGATAGACACAGCTGCTCCACCAAAGGCATTCTAAAGGGAGAGACTCCTGGCCAACCAGAGACATTCTCATGATCAAGACTTCTTGCATACCCCAGGCATTCTAATGACAGAAACACCTGTGCGACCTTAGGTATTCTAAGGATAGAGACACTTGGCCGATCCTAGGCATTCTAATGGGAGAAACTCCTGGCTGACCACAGGCATTCTAATGGGAGATCCTCCTGGCTGACCACAGGCTTTCTAATGATAAAGACTCCTGGACGAACCCAGGCTTTCTAAATACAGAGACTCCTGGCCAACACCAGGCATTCTAATGATAGGAACACCTGGGTGACCTCACCATCCTAAGGATAGAGACACCTGGTCGACTTCAGGCATTCTAAGGATAGAGACATCTGGTCGAACCAGGCATTCTTACAAGAGTGACCACAGGTTGACCCCAGGCATTCTAATGTTAGAGACTTCTGTTTTCGCTCTGGCATTCCAATGATAGAGACACTTTGCCACCTCTGGCATTCTAAGGATAAAGACATCTGGCTGATGTCTTTTCTAAGGATAAAGACCCCCGGCATTCTAATAGGAGAGACTCCCGGCCAACCCAGACATCCTAATAATAGAGACACCTGAGCGACTTCAGGCATTCTACAGATAGACACAACTGACCGACCCCTGGCATTCTAACGGGAGAGACTCCTGGCTGACCCCAGTCATTCTCACAGGAGAGACTACTGGCTGAACCCAAGCATTCTAATGATAAAGCCTTCTGCCCAAACCCACCGTTCTAATGACAGAGACACCTGGGCGACCTCAAGCATTTTAAGGATAGAGACACCTGGCCAACCCAGGCTATCTAACAAGAGAGACTTTTGGCTGACCTCAATCATTTCAATGGTAAAGACATCTGGGCAACCTCAGGCACTCTAAGGATAGAGACACCTAGCTGAACCGAGGCATTCTTTTTTTTTTTTTTTTTTTTTTTTTTGACATGGAGTTTCACTCTTGTTGCCCAGGCTGGAGTGCAAAAGTGCCATCTCAGCTCACCACAACCTCCACCTCCCAGGTTCAAGTGATTCTCCTGCCTCAGCCTCCTGAGTAGCCGGGATTACAGGCATGTGCCACCATGCCTAGCTAATTTTGTATTTTTAGTAGATATAGGGTATCTCCATGTTGGTCAGGCTGGTCTCAAACTCCTGACCTCAAGTGACCTGCCCACCTCGGCCTCCCAAAGTTCTGGCATTACAAGCATGAGCCACCACGCTTAGTCGCTGACCCCAGGCATTGTAACAGGAGAGACTCCTAATGGACCATAAGCATAAGAATGATAGAGACTCCTGGCCTACCCCAGCAGGCCTAATGAAAAAGATGCCTGTGAAAGCTGTAGCATTCTAAGGATAGAGACACCTGACTGACCCCAGGCATTAAAACAAGAAGGCCTCCTGGCCTAGTCCAGGCATTCTAACAGAAGAGACTGCTGCCCGACTCCAGGCATTCTAATGGTTGAGACACCTGGGCGACCACAAGCATTCTAACAATAGTGACACCAGGCAGACCTCAGACATTTTAATGGAAAAGACTCATGGATGACCCCAGACATTCCAATGATAGAGACTGCTGGCCTACCCTACACATTCTAATGATAGAGACACCTGGGCAACCTAAGGCATGCTAAAGATAAAGACACCTGACCAACACAGGCATTCAAAAGGGAAAGAATTTTGGTTGACCCCAGACATTCTAATGAGAAAGATTCTTGGCTGACCCCAGGCATTCTTATAATAGAGACACCTGGGGGACCTCAGGCATTCTAAGGATAGAGACATCTGGCTGATCCCAAGCATTCTAAAAGGAGAGATTCCTGGCATTTCCCAGGCATTCTAATGATAAAGAAACCTGTTCAACATCAGGCATTCTAAAAACAGAGACACCCTGCCAACCCCAAGCATGATTATGATAGAGACACCTGGAGAACCTCATGCATTCTAAAGATGAAGACTCCTGACCAGCCCCAGGCATTCCAATAATAAAGACTCCTGCCAAACACCAGGTATTCTAATGATAGAGAATACCTTGTTTGACATCGGGCATTCTAAGGATAGAGACATCTGGCTGACCCCCCAGGCATTAAAACGGGAGAGACTCTTGGCTGACAGCAGGCATTCCAATGATTGAGGTTCCTGGATGACTTTAGGCATTCTAATGACAGAAACACCTGGGTGACTTCAGGCATTCTAAGGATAGACTCCTGGCCAAATTAAGGCGTTCTAATGATAAAGACCCCTGAGTGATGCAAGACATTCTAAGGGTAGAGACACCTGGGTGAAACTGGGCATTCTAACATGAGAGACTCCTGGTCAACCCTAGGCATTCTAATGATAGAGACACCTGGGCAACCTCACCATTCAAAGGATAGAGGCATTTGGCCAGTCCCAGGCGTTCTAACAAAGGAGACTCCTGGCCGACCCCAGGCTTTCTAATAATAGAGACTCCTCGTCTATCCCAAGCATACTAATGATGGACACCTGGGAGAACTCAGGCAATCAAAAGAAAGTAACAACTGGCCCACCCAAGGCATTCTAACAAGAGAGACTCCTGGCTGATCCCAGGACTCTAATGGGAGAGACTCACAGCCAACCACAGACATTCCAATGATAGAGACTCCTGGGTGATATCAGGCATTCTAATGGTAGAGACAGCTGTGCTACCGCAGTCATTCTAAGGCTAGAGACACCTGGAAGACCCCAAGCATTCTACCGGAAAAGACTCCTGGACGACCTGAGGCATTCAAATGATAAAGACTCCTGGCCAGCCTACCCCATGCATTCAAATAATAGAGACACCTGTGCAACCTCAGGCATTCTAAAAATAGATACACCAGGCCAAACCCAAGCATTCTAATAGGAGATATTCCTGGTCAAACCTAGGGATTCTAACGAGAGAGATTCCTGCAGGAAACCAGGTATTCTAATGATAGAGACTCCTGTACGACAGCAGGCATTCTAATAATACAGACACCTGAGTGAACTCAGGCATTCTGAGGATAGAGACATTTGGCTGACCCAGGCATTCTAACAGGAGAGACTCCTGGCCAATCCCAGGCATTCTAATGATAGAAACACCTGGACAAAACTAGGAATTCTAAGGATAGAGACACCCGGCCGACATCAGACAGTCTAATGGGAGAGACCCCTGGCTGCCCCAAGGCATTCTAATGATATAATCTTCTGGCCTGCCCCAGAAATTCTAATGATAGAGGCACCTGTGTGACTTTATGCATTCTAGAAATAGAGATACCTGGCTGACCCAAGGGAGTGTAACAGAAGAGTGTCCTGACCGACCACAGGCATTCTAATGAGACAGCCTCTGGTGGATCCCACTATTTTTTTTTTTTTTTTTGAGGTGGCGTTTTCCTCTTGGTGCCCAGGCTGGAGTGCAATGGCACAATCTCAGCTGACTGCAAACTCCGCCCCCTAGGTTCAAATGATTCTCCTGCCTCAGCCTCTTGAGTAGCTGGAATTACAGGCATGTGCCACTGTGCTTGGCTAATTTTGTGTTTTTATTAGAGACATGGTTTCTCCATGTTGGTCAGGCTGGTCTTGAACTCCTGACCTCAGGTGATCCACCCACCTGGGCCTCCCAAAGTGCTGGGATTACATGCATGAGTCACCACACCTGGAAGACCCCAGTCATTTTAATGATAGTGACTCCTGGACAACCCCCAACAATCTAATGATAGAGACACTTGAGCAATCTCAGGTATTCTGAGGATAGAGACGTTTGGCTGATCTCAGGCATATTAAGGGGAGGGACTCCTGGAAAGGCCCAGGAATTCTAATGATAGAGACACTTGGGCAACCTCAGGTGCTCTAAGGTTAGAGACAACTGACCAACCCCAAGCATTATAATGGGAGAGACTCCTGGTTGACCCCAGGCATTCTAATGAGAGAGACTCCTGCTGACCTTAGGCAATCCAATGATAGTGACACCTGGGGGACTTCAACATTCTAAGAATAGAGACAGCTGGCTGACCATTATAACAGGAGAAAGTCCTGGGTGACACCAGGCATTCTAATGACAGAGGCTCCTGGCAAATCCCAGGCATTCTAATGACAGAAACACCTGAGAGATCTCAGGCATTGTAAAAACAGAGACACCTGGCTGCCCCAGGCTTTTAAACGGGAGAGATTCCTAGCCGACCCAAAGCACTCTAATGAAAGAGCCTCCTGACCATCCTCAGGAATTCTAATGATAGAGACACCTGGGTGTCCTCAGGCATTCTAAGGATATGACACCTAGCTGACCCCAGTCATTCTAACAGGGGAGACTACTGGTTGACAGGCATTTTAATAATAGAGACACTTGTTTGATGTCAGTCATCCTAGGAATAGAGACATCTAGATGAAAACAGGCATTTTAACAGAGAGACTCCTGTCCAACCTCAGGCGTTCTCATGACAGAGGTTCCTGACTGAACCCAGGCGTTCTAGTGATAGAGACTTTTGGATGACCCCAGGCATTCTAATTATAGAGACAACTATACGACCTTGGGCATTCTAAAGATAGAGACACCTAGCCAACCACAGGCATCCTAATGAGCAAGACTCCTGTCCAATGCCTCATATTTTAATGGTAGAGATACCTGGGTAATATCAGGCATTCTAACAAAAGGGAGTGCAGGCCGACCTCAGGCATTCTGTTGATAGACTCCTAGCCTATCCCAGGCATTCCAATAATATACACCTGTGTGACCTCATTCATTTTTAAGTACAGAGACACCTGGACAAACTCAGACCTGCTAATGGGAGAGACTCCTGACCAACCCCAGGCATTCCAGTGATAGAGACTAGTGGATGACCCCAGGCATTGTAATGATAGAAACACCTGGGCGACCTCAGGCATTCTAAAGATAGAGACATTTGGCCAACCCTAGGCATTCTATCGAAAGAGACACCTGGCTGAACCCAGGTATTATAACGGGAGAGACTCCATGCTGAGCCCAGGAACTATAATGATAGAGTCTCCTAGCCTATCCCAGGCATTCTAATGATAGAGACACCTTCAGAACATTAGATCTTCTAAGGATATAGACACGTGTCTGAACCCAAGCTTTCTAATGACAGAGACATCTGGCCAACCCAAGGTATTCGAATGATAGAGATTCCTGACCAATCCCAAGCCTTCTAATGATAAAGAAACCTATGCAGCCTCAGTCATTCTAGGGATAGAGACACCTGACCAAACTCAGGCATTCTAAAGGTAGAGACTCCTGACCAAACCCAGGCATTCTGTGATAGATACTTTTGGTCAACCCCAGGCATTCTAATGATTGATTCGCCTGGGCAACTTCAGACATTCTAAGGAAAGAGACACCAGACCGACCTAAGGCATTGTAATGGGAGAAACTCCTGGCAGACACGAGGATAATTAATGATAGAGAATCCAGGCCTAACCTAGACATTTCAATGATAGAGAAATCTGTGCCACATCAGGCATTCTAAGGATAAACACACCTGGCCTACCACAGGAATTGTAGTGGGAAAAACTCTTGGCTGACCTCAGGCATTCTAATAATAGAGAATCCTGGCATATCCCATTAATTCTAATGTTAGAGAAACCTCTGTGACCTCGGACATTCTAAGAATACAGACACGTGGCCGACCGCAGGCATTCTAATGGAAGAGACTACTTGCGGACCACGGGCATTCCAATGATAGAGACTCCTGGCTGACCCAAGGCTTTCTAGTGAGAGAGACAGCTAGGCATCCTCACCATTCTAAGGATAGAGACACCTGGCCAACAACAGGCATTCTAATAGGAGATACTCCTGGCCGACCTCAGGCTTCCTAATGATAGAGATTCCTGTGGGACATCAGGCATTGTAAAGATAGAAACACCTGGCTGACTCCAGACATGCTAATGGAAAAGAGAAAAAGATTCCTGACCAAACTCGAACTCAGGTATTCTGATGATAAAGACACCTGGGCAACCTCAGGCAATCTAGGAATAGAGACACCAGGACTATCCCAGGCATTCTAATGGAAGAGACAGCTGACCAACCCCAGGCATTCCAATGATAGAGACTCCTGGTGTACCCTAGGCGTTCTAATGATAAAGACACTTGTGTGATTTAAGGTATTCTAAAGAGAAAGACACCTGGCCGAGCCCAGGCATTCTAATTGAAGAGACTCCTGGTCAAAGCCAGATTTTCTGAGAGAGACTCCTGACTGACCCCAAGCATTCTAATGATAGAGATACCTAGACAACCTCACCATTCTAAGGATAGAGACACCTGGCCAACCTCATGCATTCTAATGGGAGAGACTCTGGGACAACCCCAGGCATTCTAATGATACAGATGGCTGACCTAGCTTCATCATTCTAATGACAGAGGCACCTGTGGGACCTTGGGAATTTTTAAGATAGAAGCACATGGCTAAACCAAGGAAATCTATGCATGGAGAAACCTGGCCAATCTTAGGTATTCTATTGGGAGACACTCTTGGCCAACCCCAGGCATTATAATGATAGAGACTCCTGGCTGACCTCACGTATTCTAATGATAAAGACACCTGTGCGACCTCAGCCATTCTAAAGATAGTAACACTTGGCTGACCACAGGCATTTTAATGGGAAAGACTTCTTGCTGACCCTACTCCTCCCAAGGATAGAGACTTTTGGTTGCCCCAGGCATTCTAATGATAAGGACACCTATGTGGCCTAAGACATTCTAAGGATAGAGACACCTGGCCAACTTCAGGCTTTCTAATGGGAGAGACTCTGGGCCAACCACAGGCATTTAAATGGGAGAGATTCCTGACTGCCGCAGGTTTTCTAATGATAGAGACTCCTGGCCAAATCCAGGCATTTCAGTGATACAGACTCCCAACTTCCCCCAGGCATTCTAATGACACCGGTGCCTAGGCAACTCAGGCATTCTTCCAGAGACATCTGGCCGACCTCAGGCATTCTAACAAGAGAGACTCCTGGCCGAACAGAGGCATTCTAACGGGAGAGAATACAAGGCAAATCATGCATCCTAATGGTAGTGAAACCTGTACAACCCCAGGCATTTTAAAGATAAAGACACCTGGGCAACCTCAGGCATTCTACAGATAAAGAAATCTGTCTGATCCCAGGCATTCTGACAGGAGAGACTCCTGCTTGACCACAGGCATAATAATGATAGAGACACCGCAAAAACATAAGGCATTTTAAGGATGAAGACAC
This sequence comes from Macaca thibetana thibetana, assembly GCF_024542745.1. Taxonomy (NCBI): domain Eukaryota; kingdom Metazoa; phylum Chordata; class Mammalia; order Primates; family Cercopithecidae; genus Macaca; species Macaca thibetana. The sequence continues at coordinate 57,857,209 of NC_065598.1, forward strand.
CTGGCCAACCACAGGCATTCTAATGAGGCAGATTTTGACCGACCCCAGGCATTCAAAGAAGAGAGACACCTGGTCGACAGCAAACATTCCAATGAGAGAGACCACATGCCATCCCAAGGCATTCTAATGATAGAGACTTCTTGCAGACTTCAGGCATTCTAATAATAGAGACACCTTGGTGTCCTCAGGCATTCTAAGGATAGAGACACCTGGCCAACCCCAGGAATTCTAATAATAGAGACTTTGGGCTGACACCAGACATGCTCATGATAGAGACACCTGTGCAATCACAGTCATTCGAAGGATAGAGGCCAGGCATTCTAACTGGAGAGACTCCTGGCTGATGCCAGGCATTCTAGTGATAGAGACACCTGGGCAACTTCAGGCAATCTAGTGTTAGAGACACATGGCCAACCCCAGGCATTCAAATGGGAGAGAGTTTTGGCCGACACCAGGCATTCTAATGATAGACATTCCTTGCCTACCCCAGGCATGGTAGGGTAGGGATTTAATGATAGGGATACCTAAGCGACAACAGGCTTTTTTTGGGTTTTGTTTTGTTTTGTTGTTGTTTTAATGGAGTTTCGCTCTGTCACCAGGCTGGATTGCAGTGGCACAATCTTGGCTCACTGCATCCTCAGCCTCCTGGGTTCAAGTGATTCTCCTGCCTCAGCCTCCCGAGTAGCTGGGACTACAGGTGCATGCCACCACACCTAGCTAATTTTTGTATTTTTAGTAGTCACGGGGTTTCATCATGTTGGCCAGGATGGTCTCGATCTCTTGACCTCGTGATCCACCAACCTCGACCTCCCAAAGTGTTAGGATTACAGGCGAGAGTTACCATGCCTGGCAAACTCAGGCATTTTAAGGATAGAGACACCTGGTTGACCCTAGGCATTCTAACTATCAAAACTACTGGCTGACCATAGGCATTCTAACAGGAGAGACTCCTGGCCAACCCAAGGCATTCTAATGATAGAGAAACTTGGGTGACATCAGGCATTCTAACAGTAGAGACCCCAGGCTGACCCCAGGCATTCTAACAAGAGAGACTCCTGGCTGAACCTAGGCATTCAAATGATAGAGATGCCTGGTTTACCCTAAGCATTCTAATGATAGAGACAGCTGTGTGACCTAAGGCATTTTAATAATAGAGACACCTGGCAGACCCCAGGCATTCTAACAAGAAATAATTCTGTTCAAAACTAGGCATTATAATTAGAGAGACTCTTGGTTGATTCCAGGCATTCTATCAAAGAGACTCCTGGCCAGACCCATGTATTCTAATGCTAGAGACTCCTAGCATACCCCAGGCATTCTAATAGTAGTGATATCTGTGTGACTTAAGGTATGCTAATGATAGAGACAACTGACTGACTCCAGGAATTCTAATGGAAGACACTCTTGGTTCACCCTAGGCATTCTAATTAGAGAGACTCCTGACCAATCCCAAGCATTCTAATCATAGAGACACCTGGGTGACCTTACCATTTTAACAATAGAGATAACTGGTCTACCCCAGGCATTCTAAGGTGAGAAACTTTGGTTGACTTCAGGCATTCTAATGATTAAGGCTTCTGGCCTAGTCAAGGCATTCTAATAATAGAGACACCTGTCAGACCTCAGGCTTTTTTAGAATAAAAACACCGGGCAAATTCCAGTCATTCTAACGGTGGACCCCTAGCATTGTAACTGAAGAAGCCCCTGTCTGATCCCAGGCATTCTAATTATAGAGACTCCAAGCTGATCCAAGGCATTCTAATGACAGAGACATCTGGTGAACATCAGACATTCTAGTGATAGAGACTTCTGGCTCACCCCAGACATTCTAACGATAGAGACACCTGCATGACCTCAGGCATTCTAAAGATAGCAGCAACTGGCCGACTTCAGACACTCTAGTGGAAAAGATTCCTTCACTACCACAGGCATTCCAATCATAGAGACTCCTGGTCTACCCCAGGCATTGTAATGATAGAAATACCTGTGTGATCTAAGGCATTTTGATAATAGGAATACCTGACCGACCCCAGGCATTCTAACAGAAGAGATTTTAACTGACCACAGGCATTCTAACAAGAGAAACTCCTGGCCAACGCAGGCCTCGTAATGATAGAGACTCCTGGCCGCCCCCAGGCATTCTAATGATTGAAACTCCAGTGTTACCTCAGTCATTTTGAGGATTGAGACACTTCACCAACTTCAGGCATTCTAATGGGAGAGACTCCAGGCTGAATCCAGACGTTCTAGTGATTGAGAATGCTTGCCTAAACCAGGCATTCTAATGAGGCACTCTAATGATGGAGACACCTGTGCGACTTCTGGCTTTCTAAGGCTAGAGACAACTGGCAGACCCCAGGCATTTTAATGGGAGAGACTCCTGTCCAACCCCAGGTATTATAATGGGAGAGACTACTAGTTGACCCCAGGTATTCTAATAATAGAGACAACCAGCCGGCATTAGGCATTCTAAGGATAGAGACATGTGGACCACCCCAGGCATTCTAATGGGAGAGAATCTTAGCTGACTCCAGGCATTCTAACAAAAGAGACTGTGTTTGAACCAAGACATTCTAATAAGAGAGATTCCTGTCCGAACCCAGGCATTCTAATGATAGAGACACATGGGGGACCTCAGGAATTCTAAGCATAGAGACATTTGGTTGACTTCAGGCATTCTAACAGAAGAGACTCCTGGCCGATCCAAGGCATTGTGATGTAAGGGACTTCTGGACACACCCAGACATTATTATGATAGAGACACCTGTTTCGACTTCAGGCATTCAAAGGATAGAGCCACCTCACCAACCTCAGGCATTCTAAGAAGAGAGACTCAGGGCCAATCTCAGGCATTCTAATTATACAGACTACAGACCGAATACAGGCATTCTCATGATACAGAAAACTGGGTGACCTCAGGCAATCTAGGGATAGAGACACCTGGCCGAACCCAGGTATTCTAATGGGAGAGACTCCTGGCCAACCCCTGGCATTCTATCGGGAGAGACTCCTGGTTCTCCTCAGCCATTCTAATGATAAAGACACCTGGGTGGATTCAGTCATTCTGAGGATAGAAAACAGGCTGAGCCAAGGCATTTTAACAAGAGAGACTTTTGGCTGACACCAGGCTTTCTAATGATAGAGACTCCAGGTCTACTTCATGCATTCCAATGATAGATACACCTGTGTGACCTCAGGCATTCTAAAAATAGAGACACCTTGACGGCCCCAGGCATTGTAATAGGAGAGACTCCTGGCCCACCCCAGGCATTCTAATGTGGGAGTCTCCTGGCCTACTCCATTAATTCTAATAATAGATACACCTTTGAGACCTCAGGCATTAGGATAGAGACACCTGGCTGACCCCAGGATTCTAATGGGAGAAACGTCTGGTTGACTCCAGGCATTTTAATGATAGAGACTCCTGGCCGACTCCAGGCATTCTAATGATAGAGACTACAGACTACTTACCTTACCCAAGCATTCTAGTGAGAGAGACAGCTGTGTGATATATGGCATTCTAAGAGTAGAGACACCTATTTGACCCCAGGCATTCTAATAGGAGATACTTCTGTTCAACCACAGGCTTTCTAATGAGAGGGACTTCTGGCTGACCCCTGGCATTCTAATGTTAGAGACACCTGGGGGAACTCAAACATTCTAAGAATAGAGACACCTGGCTGACTCCAGGCATTCTAACGGGTAAGTCTCCTGGACCACCCCAGGCATCTAATGGGAGAAACTCCTAGCCGAACCAAGGCATTTTAATATTAGAGACACCTGGGTGACCTCAGATATTCTAATAGCAGAGATTCCTGGTTGACCCCAGGCATTGTAGTGTTAGAGATTTTTGGACCCCAGATGTTCTAATGATAGAGACCTCAATAATTCTAAGGATAGAGCCAACTCGCCGACCCCAAGCATTCTAATGGGATAGACTCATGGCTGACTCCAGGCATTCTAATAATAGAGACTCTTGGCCAAACCCAGGCAATCTAATGATAAAGACAACTGGGCAACCTCAGGCAATCTAAGAATAGAGACATTTGGCCAACCCCAGGCATTCTAATAATAGAGACTCCTGGCCAACTTCAGGCATTGTAATGATAGAGACACATGACATTCTAATTGTAGAGGCTCCTGGTCGAATCCTGACATTCAAATGATAGAGACACCTGTGCGACCTCAGTAATTCTAAGGTTAGAGACATCTGGCCAATGCCAGCCATTAAAAGAAAGAATTCTGGCTGGCCCCAGGCATTCTTATATTTTTCTTTTTCTTTCTTTTTTTTTTTTTTTTTTTTTTGTTGTTGTTGTTTATACGGAGTCTCACTCTCACCCAGGCTGAAGTGCAGTGGTGCAATCTCGGCTCACTGCAAGCTTCACCTCCCAGGTTCATTCCATTCTCTCGCCTCAGCTTCCCAAGTAGCTGGGACTATAGGGGTGTGCCACCATGTCCAGCTAATTTTTTTTTTTTTTATTTTTAGTGGAGACAGAGTTTCACTGTGTTAGCCAGGATGAACTCGATCTCCTGACCTCGTGATCCACCTGCCTTGGCCTCCCAAAGTGCTGGGATTACAGGCATGAGCCACCATGCCCGGCCCGACCCCAGACATTCTAATGATAGAGACTCCTGGCTGAGTCCATTTAATGATAGAGACACCTGGGCGAACTCAGGAAATATAAGGATAGACACAAGTGGCCTATCCCAGGCATTCTAATGAAAGAGATTTCTGGCCAACCCCAGGCATTGTATTGATGGAGACAAATAACCTACCACAGGCATCCTAAAGATAGAGACACCTGGGCAACCTCACTTTAATAAGGATAAAGGCAAGTGGCCAACCCTAGACATTTCAACAGGAGAGATTTCAGGCAGAAACCAGGTATGCTAATGTTAAAGAAACCTGGGTGACCTCAGGCCATTCTAAGGATAGAGACACCTGATGAACCCCAGGAATTCTAACGGGATAATCTCCTGTTTGACCCCAGGCATTCTAATGATAAAGACTTCTGCCAGGCATTCTAATGATAGAAACACCTGTGCAACATCAGCCATTTAAAAATAGAGACACCTGGATGACCACAGCCATTTTTAAAGGTAGAGACTCCTAGTCGAACCCAAGCATTCTAATGACAGAGATTCCTGGATGAATCCAGGCATTCTAATGATAGAGACACGTGGATGACCTTGGGCATTGTAAAGATAGAGACACCTAGCCCTAACCAGGTATTCTAACGGGAGATACTCCTGTCCAATCCAAGGCATTCTAATGATAGAGATTCTTGGCATTCTAAGGATCAGAACACCTTGGTGACCCCAGGCATTCTAATGAGAGCGACACCTGACCTACCCCAGGCATTCTAAAGATAGAGATTTTGCCAAGCCAGGCATTTTAATGATATAGATGCCTTGGCTAGCTCAGGCATTTTAAGAATAAAAACATCAGGATGATGCCAGGCATTCTAACGGTAGAGACCCCTGACCTACCACAGGCATTCTGATGATAGAGCACTGGTGGGACCTCAGTCATTCTAAGGATGGAGACAAGAAGCTGACTCTGGGCATTCTAACGGAGAAGATTCCTGGCCAACCACAGGCATTCTAATGATAGAGACACCTGGGCAACCTAAGGCATAGAAAGGACTGAGACACGTGGCTGACCCCCAGCATTCTAAGGGAAAAGACCTTTAGCCAACCCCAGGCATTCTAATGATAGAGTGTCCTGGGCGACCTCAGGCATTCTGAAGATAGAGACACTTGGCCAACCCCTTGATTTCTAATGGGAAAGACTCTTGACTGACCTCAGACATTCTAAGGAGACACCTGGTTGACCCTAGGTATTCTAATGGGAAAGACACCTGGCTGACCACAGACATTCTAATGGGAAAGACTCCTGGCTGACTCAAGGCATTCTAATGATAGAGGCTCCTGGATGACACCAGGCATTTTAACGGGACAGAATCCTGCCACACCATAGGCATGCTAATGAGAGAGACTCCTCTTTGATCCCAGGTAATCTAATGATAGAGTTTACAGGCTGACTCCAGGCATTGTAATAATAGAGACAACTGGGTGATGTAAGGTATTGTAAGAATGAAAACACCTGGCAGACCCCAGAAATTCTAATGGGAGATACTTTTGGCTGGCCACAGGCTTTCTAATGACAGAGACTTTTGGCTGAACTTAGGCTTTCTAATGGGAGAGACTCCTGGCTGACCTCAGAAATTCTGATGGAAGAGACTCTTGGACACCTTCAGGCATTCTAATGATAGAGGCACTTTGGCAAAACCAGGCATTCTAAGGAGACAACTGACCAACCCGATGTAGATTAACCTCACAGAGTTTAACCCTTCTTTTGATTCAGCACATTGGAAACATGCATTTTTAGAATCTGCGAAGTGACATTTGGGAACACTTTCAAACCCAGGGAGAAAAACAGAATATCCCCAGATAAAAACTAGAAAGAAGCTATCAGTGAAACTGCTTAGTGATGTGCTATTCATCAAATAGAGTTAAACTTTTGTCTTAATTCAGTAGGTTGGAAACACTCTTTTTGTAGAATCTGTGAAGGGACATTTGGGAGCCCATTGAGGCCTATGGGGAAAAGCCAAATATCCACAAATAAAAACTAGAAATAAGTTATCTGTTAAACTGCTTGGTGATGTGTGGATTCATCTCACAGTTTAACTTTACTTTTGATTCAGTATTTTGGAAACACTCTTTTTACAGAGTCTCTGAAGGGACACTTGGGAGCCCACTGAGGTTTATGGGGAAAAACAGAATATTCCCAGATACAAACTGGATAGAATCTCTCTATCAAACTGCTTAGTGATGTGTGTTTCCATCTCACAGAGTTAAACCTTTCTTTTGATTCAGCAGGTTGTAAACACTCATATAGTAAAATCTGTGAAGAAACTTTTGGGAGCCCATTGAGACCTATGGGGAAAAACCGAATATCCCCAGAAAAAAAACTAGAAAGATCTGTGAAACTGTTGGTGATGTACAGATTCTTCTCACAAAGATCAACCTTTCTTTAATTCAGCATGCTGGAAACACTCTTTCTGTAAAATAAGCAAAGGGACATTTCAGAGTCCATTGAGGCTTATGGGTCACAATAGAATATCCCCAGAAAAATCTAGAAAGATATTACCTGTGAAACTGTTTAGAGATGTGTGGATTCATCTCACAGAGTTAAACCTTTTCTTTTACTGCAGGTTGGAAACACTGTTTTTATTGAATCTGTGAGTGGACATTTGGGAGCCCATTGAGGCCTACGGGAAAAACCGAATATCTACAGATAAAAATTAGAAAGAAGCTATCTGTGAAACTGCTCTGTGATGTGTTGATTCACCTCAAAGACATACACATTTTTAGATTCAGCAGGTTTGAAACAATCTTTTTGTAGAACCTGCAAAGCGATATTTGGGAGCCCATTGAGGCCTATGGAGAAAAAACTAATATCCCCAAATAAAAACTAGAACGAAACTATCTGTGAAACTACTTTGTGATGTGTGGATTCATCTCACAGAGTCAAAACTTTCTTTTAATTCCATATTTTAAAAACACTTTTTGTAGAACCTGCAAAGGGACATTTGGGAGCCCATTGTGGCCTAGGGGGAAAAGTCAAATATCCTCAGATAAAAAATAGAAACTGTCTGTGAAACTGCTTTTTGTTGTGTGGACTCAACTAAAAAAGTTAAAATGTCCTTTTGATTCAGCAGGTTGGAAACACTCTTTTCGTAAAATCTGGGAAGGGACATTTGGAAGCCTATTTAGGACTATGGAGAAAACAGAATATCCACAATCTAGAAAGAAGCTATCTGTGAAACTGCTTTGTGATGTGTGGATTCATCTCGCAGAGTTAAACCTTTCTTTTTACTCAACATGTTAGAAACATTCTTTTAGTAGAATCTGTGAGGGGACATTTGGGAGCCCATTAAGTGTTATGGGGCAAAGCAAAATATCTCTAGATGAAAACTAGAAAGAAACTATCTGGTAAACTGCTTTGTTTAGTGTCAATTCATCTCAGAGAGTTTTAATCTTTCTTTTGATACAGCAGATTGGAAACACTCTTTTTGTAGAATCTGCGAAGGGACTTTTCAAGGACCATTGATGCCTATGGGAAAAAGCCAAATAGTTCCAATAAAATCTAGAAAGAATCTGTTAAACTGCTTTGTGATGTGTATATTCATCTCACAGAGTTAAATCTTACTTTTGATTCACCAGGTTAGAAACACTATTTTGTAAAATCTGAGAAGGGAATTTTCAGAGCCAATTGAGGCTGGTTGGAAAAAATTGATATATCCCCAGATGAAAACTAGAAAGAAGCTATATTTGAAAAACTGCTTTGTGATGTGTCGACTCATCTAACAGAGATAAACTTTCCTTTTGATACCACAGGTTGGAAACACTCATTTTGTAGAATTGGTGAGGGGACATTTGGGATCCCATTGAGTCCTATGGGGAAAGAGCCGAATAATTCCAGGTAAAAACTAGAGAGAAGCTATCTGTGAAAATGCTTGGTGATGTGGGGATTCATCTCACACAATTCAACCTTTCTTTTGATTCAGCAGGTTGGAAATACTCTTTTGTAGAACCTGCAAAGGGACATTTCAGAGCACATTGCAGCCTATGGGGAAAAATCAAATATCCCCAGATAAAATAAAGAAGCTATCTGTGAAAATGCTTGGTGATCTGTGGATTAATCTCACAGATCTAAATCTTTCTTTTGATTCTGCAGTTTGGAAACACTCTTTTTCTAGAATTTGTGAAGGGACATTTGGGAATCCTTTGAGGCCTAAAGGGATAAACAGAATATCTCCAGATAAAAACTAGACAGAAGCTATGTGTGAAACTGCTTTGTGAAGGGTGGATTCAAGTCACTGAGTTTAACTTTTCCTTTGATTCATCACGGTAAAAGCACTCTTTTTGTAGTATATGTGAAGGTACTTTTTGGAGGCTATTGAGACCTATGGGGAAAAACCAAATATCCCAAGATAAAAACTAGAACGAAGCTATTTGTGAAACTGCTTTGTGATGTGTGGATTCATCTCACAGGGTTGAAATTTTCTTTAGATTCCACACGTTAAAAACACTCCTTTTGTGGATTCTGTGAATGGATATTTTGGAGCCCATTGTGGCCTATGGAGAAAATCAGAATATCCTCAGATAAAAACTAGAAAAAAAGCTATCTTTGAAACTGCTTTGTGATGTGTGGATTCAATTCACAACATTAAACCTTTCTTTTGATTGGACAGGTCGGGAACACTCTTTTTGTGGAATCTGAGAAGGGATATTTGGGAGCCCATTGAGGCCTATGGGGGAAACAGAATATCCACAGATAAAAACAAGAAAGAAGCTGTTTGTGAAACTGTTTTGTGATGTGTGTATTCATATCACAGCGTTAAACCTTTCTTTTCATTCAGCAGATAGGAAACACTCTTCTAGTAGAATATGCAAAGGGATATTTTGGAACCCGTTGACTCCTAGGGCAAAAAAATGAATGTACCCACATAAAAACTAGAAAGAAGCTCTCTGTGAAACTACTTTGTGAAGTATCAATTCATTTCACAGAGTTTAACCTTTCTTTTAATTCAGCAGGATAAAAACACTCTTTTTGTAAAATATACGAAGGGAATTTAGGAACAAATTGAGGCCTGTGGGAAAAAATCGATATATCCCCAGATAAAATCTAGAAAGAAGCTATCTGTGAAACTGCTTTGTGATGTGTGGATTCATCTCACATAGTTACACCTTCCTTTTGATTCAGCAGGTTGGGAACACTCTTTTTGTATAAAGAACGAGGGGACACTCGGGATCCCTTTGAGGCCTGGGGGGAAAAACTGAATAATTCCAGATAAAAACCAGAAAGAAGCTATGTGTGAAACTGCTTTTTGATGGGTGGAATCATCTCACAGGGTTAATCTGTCTTTGGATTCATGAATTTGGAAACACTCTTTCTGTAGAGTCTGCAAAGGGACACTTCAGAGTCCATTGAGGCCAATAAGGAAAAACCGAATATCCCCAAAGAAAACTAGGAAGACGTGGTCTATGAAACTGCTTTGTGATGGGTCAATTCATCTCACAGAATTGCATTTTTCTTTTTTTTTTTTTTTTTTTTTTTGAGACGGAGTCTCGCTCTGTCGCCCAGCCCAGGCTGGAGTGCAGTGGCGCGATCTCGGCTCACTGCAAGCTCCGCCTCCCAGGTTCACGCCATTCTCCTGCCTCAGCCTCCCGAGTAGCTGGGACTACAGGCGCCCACAACCGTGCCCGGCTAATTTTTTGTATTTTTAGTAGAGACGGGGTTTCACCGTGGTCTCGATCTCCTGACCTTGTGATCCGCCCGCCTCGGCCTCCCAAAGTGCTGGGATTACAGGTGTGAGCCACCGTGCCCGGCCTGCATTTTTCTTTTTATTCAGCAGATTGGAAACACTCTATTTGTAGAATCTGTGATGGGAGTTTTCAGAGCCCATTGATGCCTATGGGAAAAAAAGCAGTTACCCAGTTAAAACTGGAAAGAAACTATCTGTGAAACTGCTTTGTGATGTCCGGATTCATCTCACAGAGTTAAAACTTTCTTTTGGTTCAGCAGGTTGTCAGCACTCCTCTTGTGGAATCTGCAAAGGGATATTTGGGAGCCCATTGAGGTCTATCAGAAAAAAAATGAATATCCCCAGATATAAACTAGAAAAAAGCTATCTGTCAAAAAGCTTTGTGATATGTGAATTTACCCCACTGAGTTAAACTATTCTTTTGCTTCTGATTGTTGGAAACACTCCTTGTGCAGAATCTGTGAAGGGACATTTGGAAGCCCATTGAGGCCTACAGAGAAAAATCAAATATCCCCAACTAAAAACTAGAAAGAAGCTATGTGTAAAACTGCTTTGTGATGTGTGTATTCATCTCATAGAGTTAAACCTTTCTTTTCATTCAGCAAGTTGGAAACACTCTTTTTGTAGAATATGCAAAGGGACATTTTGGAGTCCACTGAGGCCAATGGAGGAAAACCAAATATCCCCAGATAAAATTTAGAAAGATGCTATCTGTGAAACTGCTTTGTGCTGTGTGGATTCATTTCACAGAGTCAAACCTTTCCTTTGATTTGGCAGGTTGGAAACACTATTTTTGTAGAATCAGCAAAGTGACATTTGGAGCCCATTGAGGCATATGGGGAAAAAGAGAATATCCACAGATTAAAAACTAGGAGAAGCGATCTGTGAAACCCACTTTGTGATGTGTTGATTCATCTAACATAGTTAAATCTTTCTTTTTATTCAGCATGCGAAAAACATTCATTTTGTAAAATTTGCAAAGAGAAATTTGAGGTCTATGAAGAAACCTGAATATCCCCAGAAAAAAAGTAGAAAGAAGCTATCCGTTAAAGTGCTTTGTCATGTGTGGATTCATTTCACAAAGTTAAACGTTTCCTTTGATTCAGCACATTGGAAGCACTTTTTTTGTAGAATCTGCAAAGGCACATTTGGGGGCCCAATTAGACCAGTGGGGAAACGTGAATATCTGCAGACAAAAACTAGAAAGAAGCTATCTGTGAAACTGCTTTGTCATGTGTGGATTCATTTTACAAAGTTAAACCTTTCTTTGGATTCGGCAAGACTGAATATCCTCAGATAAAAGCTAGAACAAAGCTATATATGAAACTGCATTGTGATGTGTGGGTTCATCTTACAGAGTTAAACCTTTCTTTTGATGCAGCAGATAGGAAACACTCATTTTGTAGAATCTGCAAAGGGTCATTTGGGAGCCCAAGGAGACTTATGGGAAAAACAAAAACAAATATACCCTGGTAAATACTAGAAGGAAGCTATTTGTGAAACTGCTTTGTGATGTGCAGATTCATCTAAGACTTAAATGTTTCCTTTGATTCTGAACATTGGAAACACTCCTTGTGTAGTATCTGCAAAGGAATATTTGGAAGCCATTGAGGCTTCTGGGGAAAAATTGAATATCCCCAGATACAGACTAGAAAAAGATTATCAGAGAAACAGCTTTGTGATGTGTGGATTCATGTCACAGAGTTAAAACTTTCTTTTGATTCAGCCTTTTGGAAACACTCTTTTTTGTGGAATCTATGAAGGGAATTTTGAGAACCATTTGAGGCCTATGGGGAAAAATTGAGTATTCTCAGATAAAAGCTAGAAAAAACTATCTGTCAAACTCTGTTGTGATGTGTGTATTCAACTCACAAAGTTAAACCTTTCTTTTGATTCTGCATTTGGAAACAGTCTTTGTTTAGAATCTACAAAGGGACATTTGGGAGCCCATTGAGGCCTATAGGGAAAAACCGAATATCCGCAGATAAAAACTGGAAAGAAGCTATCTGTGAAACTGCTTTGTGATGTATCGATTCATCTCACAGAGTTAATTCTTTCATTTCATTCGCAAGTTGGAAACACTCCTTTTTTAAAATCTGCAAAGGGATATTTGGGAACAAATTATGGCCTATAGTTAAAAACTGAATATCCCCAGATATAAATTAGAAAGAATGATCTGAAACGGTTTTGTCATTTCTGGATTCATCTCACAGAGTTAAAACCTTCTTTTGATTCAGCAGGTTGGAAAAATTCCTTTTGTGGAATGTGTGAAAGGACTTGGGAGCCCATAGAGGCCTATCAGAAAAAATCGAATATCCCCAGATAAAAACTAGAAAGAAGCTATCTGTCAAACTGCTTTGTGATGTTTGAATTAATCCCACTGACTTAAACCTTTCTTTTGCCATACTTTTTGAAAACACTCCTTCTGTAAAATCTGTAAAGAGACATTTGGGAGAACATTCAGCCTATAGAGCAAAATTGAATATCCCCAACTAAAAAGTAGAAATACGCTATCTGTAAAACTGCTTTGTGATGTGTGTATTCATCTCACAGACTTAAACTACTCTTTAGATTCAGGAGGTTGGAAACACTCTTTGTGTAGAATCTGCAAAGGGACAGGGGCCCATTGAGGCCTATGAGGAAAAAAAGATGTGTTGATGCATTTCACAAAGGTAAACCATTCTCTTGATTCAGCACTTTGGTAACACTCTTTTTGTAAAATCTGTGATGGGAATTTTCAGTGCCCATAGAAAGATTATTCCCAAATAAAAACCAAAAGGAATTATCTGTAAAACTGCTTGGTGATTTATGGATTCATCTCACAGAGTTAATTAAGCAGGTTGGAAACACTCTTTTTGTATAATCTGCAAAGGGACAATTTGGAGCCCATTGAGGTTTATGGGAAAAAAAAAAAAAGAATATTGCCAGATAAAAAACTAGAAGGAAGGTATCTGTGGATCTGCTTGATGATGTGTGAATTCATTACATAGAGTTAAACCTTTCTTTTGATTGAGCAGGTTGGAAACACTCTTTTTGTATAATCTGTGAAGGGACATTTGGGAGCCCATTAAATCTTGTGGGGAAAAACTGAATATCCCCAGATAAAAACCAGAAAGAAGCAATCTGTGAAACTACTTGATGATGTGTGGAATAAGCTCTCAGAGTTAAACCATTGTTTTGATTCAACAGGTTGGAAAATCTCTCTTTGTAGAAACTGAAAAGGGACATTTGAAAGCTCACTGAGGCATATGAGGAAAAAATTGAACATCCCCAGATAAAAACTACAATGATGTTATCAGTGAAACTGATTGGTGACGTGTGGATTCATCTCACAAGGTTAAACCTTCCTTTTGATTCAGAAGGTTGGAAATCCTTTCTTTTTTTGTAGAATCTGTAAACGGATATTATCAAGTTCATTGAGACTTATGGGGAAAAAATGAATATCTCCCCCAAAATAAGATAGAAGCTCTCTGTGGAACTGCTTGGTGCTTTCTGCAGGTTGGTGATTCAGCAGGTTGGAACCACTCTTTTTGTAAAACCTGCAAAATGACCTTTGGAAACCCATTGAGTTTTATGGGGTTTATTTTTCCAGGTAAAAACTAGAAGGAAGCTATCTGTGAAGCTGCTTGGTGATGTGTGGATTCATCTAACAGAATTAAACCTTTCTTTTGATTCAAGTGTTGGGAAACACTCTTCCTAGAAGATATGCAAAGGGACATTTTGGAGCCCATTGAGGTCTAGGGGAAAAACGGAATATCCCCAGACAAAAACTAAAAAGGAGCTATCTATGAAACTGTTTTATGAAGTGCTGGTTCATCTCAGAGAGTTTAATTTTTCTTTTGACACAGCATGTTGGAAACACTCTTTTGGTAGAATCTCTGAAGGGACATTTGGGACCCCAAAGAGGCCGTTGGGGTTAAAACCAAATATCCCCAGATAAAAACTAGAAAGAACCTATCTGTAAAAATGCTTGGTGATGTTTGGATTCGTCTCACAGAGATAAACCTTCTTTTGATTCAGCAGGTTGTAAAACACTCTTTTTCTAGAATCTTTGTGGGGAATATATTTGGTGCCCGCTGAGGCCTGTATAGCAAAAAATAATATCCCTAGATAAAAACTAGAAAGAAACTATCTGTAACACTACTTTATGATGTGTTGATGCATTTCACAAAGGTAAACCATTCTCTTGATTCTGCACTTTGGTAACACTCTTTTTGTAAAATCTGTGATGGGAATTTTCAGTGCCCATAGAGGTACATGGGGGAAAGCTGAATATCCCCATATAAAAACCAGAAAGAAGCTCTCTGTGAAACTGCTTTGTGGTGTGTGGATTCATCTCAAAGAAATAAAACTTTCTTTTGATTCAACAGGTTGGAAACACTCTTTTTTGTAGAAGCTGCAAAGGAAAATTTGAAATCTTATTGAGGTCTATGGGGAAAAACAGAATATCCCCAAATAAAAACTAGTAAACTAAGTCTGTGAAACTGCTAAGTGATGTGTGTAGTCATCTCACAGAGTTAAAGCTTTCTTTTGTTACAGCTGGTTGGAAAGACATTTTTTGTAGAATCTTCGAAGGGACATTTGGGAGCCCATTGAGGCTTAGGGGGAAAATAAAAACTAATATCCTCAGAAAAAAAGCTATCTGTGAAACTGCTTTGTGATGTGGGGATTCATCTAACAGAGTCAAACATTTCTTTTGATTGAGTAGGTTGCAAACACTATTTTTGTAGACTCTGTGAAGCAACATTGAGAGCCCATTGAGGCCTATGGGGAAAAATAAAATATCCCCAGATAAAAACTAGAAAGAAGCTATCTGTTAAACTGCTTGGTGATGTGTAGTTTCATCTCACAGAATTAAATCTTTCTTTTGTTTCAGCAGATTGGGAAAGCTTTTCTTGTAGAATGTGTGAAGAAATATTTGGGATCCCTTTGAGATCTATTGAAAAATATAGAATATCCCCAGATAAAAACTAGAAATAAACTATCTGTGAAACTGTTTGGATTGTGTGGATTCACTTCACAGAGTTAAACCTTTCTCTTCATTTGGCAGTTTGGAAACACTCTTATTGTAGAATCTGTAATGAGACTTTTCGGACCCCATTGAGGTCTTTCTGGAAAATCCCAATATCTCAAGTTAAAAACTAGAAAGAAGTTATCTGTGAAAATGCTTGGTGCTGTGTGGATTCATCTCATAGAGATAAACCTTTCTTTTGATTCATCAGTTTGGAAATCCTCTTTGTGTAGAATCTGTGAAGAGATATTTCAGAGCCCCTTGAGGCCTATGGGGGAAAAATGAACAATGATAGATAAAAACTACAAAGAAGCTATCTTTGAAACTGCTTGTTGATGTGTGATTCACCTAATAAAGGTAAACTTTTCTTTTAATTCAGCAGGTTGGAAACAGTCTTTTTGTAGAATCTGTGAAGGGACCTTTGAAAGCCCATTGAGAGCTATGGAAAAAACAACAACAACAACAACAACAGCAACAACAACAAAAAAAACCACGAAAAGTCCCTGATAAAAAGCAGAAAGAAGCTACCTGCTAAACTGTCACATGATGTGTGGATTCATGTCACAGACTTAGACCTTTCTTTTGGTTCCGTCAGTTGGAACTACTCTTTTTGTAGAATCTGCAAAGGAACACTTGAGAGACCTTTGAGGCCTATGGAGAAAAACTGAATATTCCCAGATAAAAAATAGAAAGAAGCTATATGTGAAACTGCTTATTGATGTGTGATTCATCTCACAGAATTAAACCTTTCATTTTATTCAGCAGGTTGGAAACACTCTTTTTGTAGAATCTGTGAAGTTACGTTAGAAAGCCTATTGAGACCTATGGAAAAAAAACTGAAAATTCCCTGATAAAAACTAGAAAGAAGCTATCTGTGAAACTGCGTGGTGATGTTTGGATTCATGTCACAGAGTTAAACGTTTCTTTTGATTCAGCAGGTTGGAAACATTCTTATTTGCAGAATCTCTGAAGGAACATTTCGAAGCCGATTGAGGCCTATAGAGAAAAACTGAATATCCCCAGATAAAAATCTAGAAAGAAGATATCTGTGTACTGCTTGGTGATGTGTGAATTCATCTCACTGAGTAAACATTTCTTTTGATTCAGCAGGTTGAAAACACTCTTTTTGTAGAATCTGCTCAGGGACTTTTTGGAGTCCATTGAGACCTATGGGGAAAAACTGAATATCCCATGATAAAAACTAGAAAGAAGCTATCTGTGAAACAACTTTGTGATGTGTGGATTCATGTCACAGAGTTAAACCTTTCTTTTGATTCAGCAGGTTGGAAACACTCTTTTTGTATAATCTGCAATGGGAAATTTTGCAGCCCATTTAGTCCTATGGAGAAAAAACCAAATATCCCCCAAAGTTAAACCTTTCTTTTGATTCAGCAAGTTGGAAACAGTTTTTTGAAGACTATGTGAAGGGATTTTTGGGAACCCATTGAGACTTTCAGGGAAAACAGAATATCATCAGATAAAAAATAGAAAGTATCTGTGAAGCTACTTAGTGATTGGTGGATTCATCTCACAGAGTTAAAAATTTCTTTTCTTTCAGCAAGTTGAAAAAAATTTTTTGTAGAATCTGTGAAGGGATATTTGGGAGCCCTTTGAGGCCTATGGGGGAAAACTGAAAATCCCCGGATAAAAACCAGAAAGAAAGTAACTTTGAAACTCCTTTGTGATGTGTGGATTCATCTCACAGATTTAAACCTTTCTATTGATTCAGCAGGTTGGAAAAACTCTTTTTGTAGAATCTGCAAAGGGATTTTAGGAGACCATTGAGGCCTATGGAGGAAAATAGAATATTCCTGGATAAAAAAAAAAATAGAAAGAAGTTGTAAGTGAAATTGCTTGGTCAAGTGTGCATTCATCTCACAGAGTTAAACCTTTCTTTGGATTCATCAGGTTAGAAACACTCTATTTGTAGAATGTGTGAATGGATATTTGGTAGCCCTTTGAGGACAATGGGGAAAAACAGAATATCCCCAGATATAAAAGGGAAAGAAGCTATCTGGGAAACTGATTTGTGATGAGTGGATTCATCTCACTGAATTAATCCTTTCTTTTGATTCAGCAGTTTGGAAACACTCTTTTTGTAGAATCTGCAAAGAAACATTTCGAAGCCCATTGAAACCTATGAAGCAAAACAAAAAATCCCCAGATAACAACAAGAAAAAAACTATCCGTGAAATTGCTTTGTGATGTGTGGATTCATCTAACAGAGTTAACCCTTCCATTTAATTAAAAAGGTTGGAAACACTCTGTTTGTAAAATCAGTGAAGGGATATTTGAGAGTGCATTGAGGACTATGGAGAAAAAAACTGAATATCCCTGGATAACAAGAAAGAAGCTATCTGCGAAATTGCTTGGCAATATCTGTATTCCTCTGACAGAGTTAACCCTTTCTTTTATTTCAGCAGGTAAAAAAAACTCTTTGTATGGAATCTGTGAAGGGACATTTGGGACTCCTTTGAGTCCTAGGGGGAAAAATAAAATCCCCAGATTCAACCTAGAAAGAAGTTATCCTGTGAAGCTGATTGGTGATGTGTGGATTCGTCTCACAGAATTAAACATTTCTTGTGATTCAGCAGGTTGGAAATCCTCTTTTTGTAGCTTCTGAAAAAGGATATTTTGGAGCCCACAGAGGCCTATGAAGAAAACCGAATATCCCCAAATAAAAACTAGAAAGAAGCTCTCTGTGAAAGTGCTTCATGGTGCATGGATTCATCTCACAGAATTAAACATTTCTTGTGATTCAGCAGGTTGGAAACACTCTTTTTGTAGAATCTGTGAGGGAACATTTGAAATCTTTTGAGGCTTATTTGGAAAAACGGAATATCCTCAGGTTAAAACTAGAAAGATGCTGTCTGTGAAACTTATTGGTGATGTGTGAATTGATCTCATAGAATTAAAGCTTTCTTATGTTAAAGCAGATTGGAAACACGTTGTTTGTAGAATCTGCAAAGGGACATTTTAGAGTCCATTGAAGCCTATGGGGGAAAAAACAAATAAGCCCAGATGAAAAACTAGAAAGAAGCTATCTGTGAAACTGTTTTAAAACGTGTGCATTTATCTCACAGATTTATTTTTTTCTTTTGATTCAGCATGTTGGAAACACTCTTTTAGTAGAATCTGTGGAGCAACTTTTGGGAGCCCTTTGAGACCTATGGAGAAAAACCAAATATCCCCAGATAAAAACTAGAAAGAAGCTATCTGTGAAATTGCTTGGTGATGTGTAAATTCATCTCAGGTAGTTCAACCTTTCTTTTGATTCAAGAGGTTGGAAACACCCTTTGTGTAGAATCTGTGAAGGAACATTTGTGATCACAATGAAGCATGTGGGAAAAACACAATATCCCCAGATAAAAAGTAGAAAGAAGCTATCTGTGAAACTGCTTTGTGATGCATGGGTTCATCTCACAGAGTTACACCGTACTTTTCATTCAGCAGGTTGGAAACACTCCTTTTGTAGAACCTGCAAAGGGACATTTGGGAGCCCATTGAGGCCTATGGGAATAAAAAGATTATTGACAGATGAAAACAAAAAAGATGCTATCTGTGAAACTGTATTGTGATATGTGGATTCATCTCACAGAGTTACACCTTACTTTTCATTCAGCAGGTTGGGAACACTCTTTTTGTGAATCTGCAATGGAGCATTCAAGAGCCCATAAAGGCCTAGGGGAAAAAGCTGAATATCCACAGATAAAAGCTAGAAACTGCCTGTGAAACTGTTTAGTGATGTGTGGATTCATCTCACAGAGTTAAAACTTTCCTTTGATTCAGCAGGTTGGAAACACTCTTTTTGTAGGATCTGCAAAGGCACATTTCAGAGTTCATTGAGGCCTATGGGGAAAAACCAAATATCCCCAGATCAAAACCAGAAAGATGTTATCTGTGAAACTGGTTTGAGAAGTGTGGATTCATGTCACAGAGTTAAACCTTTCTTTTGATTAAGCAGATTGGAAACACTCTTTTTGAATAATCTGTGAAGAGACGTTTTGGCACCCATTGAGGCCTAGGGGAAAAATCGAATATCCCCAGATAAAATCTACAATCTGTCTCTGAACCCGCTTTGTGATGTATGGATGCATCTCACAGACTGAAATCTTTCTTTTGATTCAGTAGGATGGAAACATTCTTTTTGTAGAATCTGTGAAGGGGCATTTGGGGACGCAATGAGGCCTATGGGGAAAAACTGAATATCCTCAGATAAAAATTAGAAACAAGCTACCTGTGAAACTACTTTGTGTTCTGTGGATTAATCTCACAGAGTTAAACCTTTCTTTTGATTAATCTCACAGAGTTAAACCTTTCTTTTGATTCAGCAGTTTGGAAAAAGCTCTTTTTGTAGAATCTGTGAAGGGACAGTAGAAGCCCATTGAGACCTATGGGGAGAAACCAAATATCCTCAGATAAAAAGTAAAAAGAAGATGTCTGTGAATTTTCCTTCTGTTGTATGTATTCATCTCAAAGAGTTAAGCCTTTCAATTTATTCAGATGATTGAAAAAACCCTTTTTGTAGAATCTGCAAAGGAATTTTTGGTACCACATTGAAGCCTGTGGGGAAATATCAAATATTTCCAAATAAAAATGAGAAAGAAGCTTTCTGTGAATCTGCTTGATGATGTGTGGATTTATCTCATAAAGTTAAAATATGTTTTTTGATTCATCAGGTTGGAAACATTTTTGTAGAATCTGTGAAGGGACTTTTGGGAACCCATTTGGGCATATGGGGAAAAACCAAATATCTTCAGATAAAAACTAGAAAAAAGCTATCTATGAAACTGCTTTTTGACGTGTTGATTCATCTCACAGAGTTATAACTGCTTTGATTAAACAGATTGGAAACATTCTTTTTGTAGAATCTGTAAAGGGACTTTTCAGGTCCCATTGTGGACTATGGGGACCATACTGAGGCCTGTGGGGAAATATTGAATATCACCTTATAAAAACTAGAAAGAAGTTATCTATGAAACTGCTTTGTGATGTGTGGATACATCTTACAGGTTTAAACCTCTCATTTGATTCATCAGGGTGGAAACCCTCTGTTTGTAAAATCTTGAAAAAGACATTTGGGTGCCTATTTAGGCCTAAAGGGAAAAACCAAATGTCTCCAGATAAAATTTAGAAATAAACTATCTGTGAAACAGCTTCATGATGTGTGGATTTATCTCACAGAGTTAATTTTTTTTCTTTTATTCAACTAGTTGTAGACTGTCTCTTTGTAGAATCTGCAAAGGGACATTGGAAATCCCATTGAGGCCTATGAAGAGAAATCCAATATCCTAAGATGAAAACTTTAAAGAAGTTATCTCTGAAACTTCTTTGTGATGTGTGGATTCATCCAACAGAGTTAAACATTTCTTTTCATTCAGCAGGTTGGAAACACCTTTTTGTAGAATCTGTGACTCGACATTTGGGAACCCATTGAGGCCTATGGCGAAAAATCAAATATCTCCACATAAAAACTGGAAAGAAGCTATCTGTGAAAGTGCCTGATGATGCGTGCATTCATTTTACAGTTAAACATTTCTTTTGATTCAGCACGTTCAAAACCCTTTTTTTTGTAGGATCTGGAAAGGGACATTTCAGAGCCCATTGAGGCTTTTGGAGGAAAACTGAATATCCCAAGATCAAAATTAGAAAGAAGCTATCTGTGAAACTGCTTGGTGATGTGTGTATTCATCTTACAGAGTTAAACCTTTCTTTTGATTCAGCAGAATGGAAACACGCTTTTTGTAGAATCAGTGAAGGGACATTTGGGGGTCCATTGTGACCTATGGAAAAAAAAAGAATATATCCAGATAAAAAACTACAAATAAGCTATCTGTGAAACTGTTTTGTAATGTGTAGTTTCATCTCACAGAGTTAAACCTTTCTTTTGATTCAGCACATTGGAAACACTCTTCATTGAATCAGTGAAGGAACATTTGGAAGCCCATTGAACTCAATGACGAAAAACTGAATATCCCTAGGTAAAAACTAGACAGAAGCTATCTTTGAAACTGCTTGTTGATGTGTGGATTCGTCTAACAGAGCTAAACTTTTCTTTTGATACAGCAGTTTGGAAACACTATTTTGTAGAATCCGTGAAGGGACACTTGGAAGCCCATTGAAACCAATGGGGAAAACAAAATATCCCCAGATAAAAACTATAAAGAACCTCTCTGTGAAACTGCTTTGTGATGTGCAGATTCAATTCACAGAGGTCAATCTTTCTTTTCATTCAGCAGGTTAAGAACACATTTTTTTGTAGAATCTACCAAGGGACATTTTGAAGGACATTGAGGCCTATGGGGAGAAACTGAATATCCCCAGATTAAAAACTAGAAAGAAGCTATCTATGAAACTGTATTGTGATATGTGCATTCATCTCATAGAGTTAAAACTTTGTTGTTGTTGTTTTTTTGATTCAACAGGTAAACATCATTTTTTTTTAAGTATCTACCAAGAGATATTTGGGAGCCCATCGAAGCCTATGGGGAAACACCATATATCTCAACAGAAAAACTAGAAAGAAACTATATGTGAAAATGCTTGGTGATGTGTGAATTGCTCTCACGAGGTAAACCTTTCTTTTGATTCAATAGATTGGAAACACTCTTTTTGTAGACTCTGCAAAGGGACATTTGGGAGCCCAATGAGACCTATAAGGAAAAACCTAATATCCTCAGATAAAAACTAGAAAGAAGATATCTGTGAATATGCTTTGTTATGTGTGAACTCATCTCGCAGAGTTCAACCTTTCTTTTGATTCTGCAAGTTGAAAAAACTCCTTTAATAGAATCTGTGAAGGGACATTTTGAACCCATTGTGGCCTAAGGGGAAATAGTGAATATCCCCACATAAAAACTAAAAAGAAGCCATCTGAGAAACTCCTTTGTGATGTGTGGATTTATTGCAGACAGTTAAACTGTTCTTTTAATTCAGCACATTGTAAACACACTATTTGTAGAATATGTGAAGGGACATTTGGGAGTACATTGTGGCCTACAAGGAAAAACTGAAAATCCACAGGAAAAAAACTGGAAAGAATCTATCTGTGAAACAGGTTTGTGAAGTGAAAATTTATCTCACAGAGTGAAGGCTTTCGTTTGATGCAGCTGGTTGGAAACACTCTTTTTGTATAATCTCCAAAGGGATATTTGGGAGCCCTTTGGAGCCCATGGGAAAAAAATTTATATCCCCACATAAAAACGAGAAGGAAGCTATCTGTGAAACTGCTTTGTGATGTGTGCATTCATCTCACAGAGTCAAACCTCTCTTTTGATTCACCAGGTTGAAAACACTTTCTTCATAGAATCTGTGAAGGGACATTTGAGAGCCCTTCAAGGCCTATGGGGAAAAACTGAATATTCCCAGATAAAAACTTGAAAGAATCTATCTTTGAAACTGCTTTGTGTTCTGTGGATTCATGGCACAGTGTTAAGCCTTTCTTTTGATTCAGCAGGGTGGAAACACTCTTTTTGTTGAATCTGTAAAGGGACATTTGGCAAACCGTTGTGGCCTATGGGGTAAAACTGAATACCCCAATTAAAAATGAGAAAGAAGCTATCTGTGAAACTGCTTTGTGATGTGTGGATTCATCTTACAGATGTAAAACATTATTTTTATTCAGCATATTGGAAACATTCTTTTTGTAGTATCTGCAGAGGGACATTAGAAAGCCCATTGAAGCCTATGGGGAAAAATGGAATATCCCCAGATAAAAAATAGAAAGAAGCTATCTGTGAAACTGTTTTGTGATGTGTGAATTCATTTCACAGGTTTAAACCTTTCTTTAGATGCAGCAGTTTGGAAAGACTCCTTTTATAGAATCTGGAAAGGGACATTGGGAGGCCATTGTGGCCTATGGGAAAAAAGTGAATATTTCCAGATAAAAACTAGAAAGAAGCTATCTGAGAAACGACTTTAGATTTGTTACGTGTTAATTCATCACAGAGAGCTAAACCATTCTTTTGATTCAGCAGGTTGGAAACACACTTCTCATAGAATCTGCAAAGGATTATTTGGGAGCCCATTGTGGCCTCTGAGGAAAAAAAAAACGAATATACACAGACAAAAACTAGAAAGAAACTCTATAAAACTGCTTTCTGATATTTCAATTCATTTCACAGAGTTAAAACTTTCTGTGCTTTGGCAGGTTTGAAACACTCTTTTTGTAGAATCTGCAAAAAGACATTTGGGAGTCCACTGAGGCCTATGGGAAAAAAACAAATATCCCCATAGCTTTGTGATGGATAGATTCAACTCACAGAGTTAAACCTTTCTTTTGATTCAACAGGTTGGAAACACTCTTTTTGTAGAATCTGTGAAGGGACACTTAAGTACCCATTGTGGCCTGTGGGAAAAAACTGAATATCCCCAGATAATAACTACAAAGAAGCTATCTGTGAAACTGCTTTGTGATATGTGGATTGATCTCACAGAGGTAAACCCTTTTTTTTTAATTCAGCAGGTTAAAAGTATTCTTCTTGCAGAGTCTGCCAGGGAGCATTTGGGAGCACATTGAGGCCTATGGGGAAAAAACTGAATATCCCCACGTAATAACTAGAAAGAAACTATCTGCAAAACTGCTTTGTGATATAGGGATTCATTGGACTGAGTTAAACCTTTCCTTTTACTCAGCAGGTTGGAAACCTGCTTTTTGTAGAATCAGTGCAGAGACATTTTGGAGCCCATTGTGGCCTATGGAGAAAAACAGAATATCCCCAGATAAGAACTAGAAAGAAGCTACCTATGAAACTGCTTTGTGATATGTGGATTCATCTCACAGAGTCCAACCTCTATTTTGAAAGGGCAATTTGGAAAAACTCTTTCTAGAATCTGTGAATAAACATTTGGGAGCCCATTGAGACCTATGAAAAAAAAACAAATATCCCTAGATAAAAACTAGAAAGAATCTATCTGTGAAGTTGCTTTGTGTTTTGTTGATTCATCTAACAGAGTTAAACCTTTCTTTTGATTCAGGAATTTGCAAATTTTTTCGTTGTTGTTGTAGAATCTGCAAAAGGACTTTTGGGACCCAATGGAGGCCTATGGAAAAGAAACCAAATATCCACAGATAAAAACAAGAAAGAAGCTATCTGAG
Source organism: Macaca thibetana thibetana (assembly GCF_024542745.1). NCBI lineage: Eukaryota > Metazoa > Chordata > Mammalia > Primates > Cercopithecidae > Macaca > Macaca thibetana. Next base: position 57,881,651 of record NC_065598.1, read on the forward strand.
AAATGGCTTTGTGTTGCGAGGATTCATCTTACATATTGAAGACTGCCATTTGATACAGCTAGTTGGAAACATTCTTTTTGTAGAATCTGTGAAGGGACATTTGCAAGTCCATTGAGGTGTATTTGAGAAAACCAAATATCCCCAGAAAAAAACTAGAAAATGCTATCAGTGAAACTGCCTTGTGAAGTGTGGATTTCTCTCACAGAGAGTTTTGATTCAGCAGGTAGAAAACATTCTTTTTGTAGAATCAGAGGAAGAACATTTGGGAGTACTGGGGGAAACCCACCCTTGATATTACAACGTGGGTTCTTCTCTATTTCCCTAAGCTGGTCTGAGAAATAAAGGGAAAGAGTATAAAAGAGATAAATGTTAAAGCTGGGTGTCCGGGGAAGACATCACATGTCAGCAGGTTCCATGATGTCCCTTGAACCGTAAAACCAGCAAATTTTTATTAGCAATTTTCAGAGAGTAGGGAGTGTAAGAATAGGATGTGGGTCACAGAGATCACATGCTTAAAGGGCAACAAAATATCCCAAGGCAGAAGGTTAGGGTTAAAATCGAATCACTAATGAACTTCCATGTCTTGCTGTGCATGCATTGTCAGGGTTCAAGAGCAGAGAACTGGTCTGACTAGAATTTGTCAGGCTGGAATTTCCTAATCCTAGCAAGCCTGGGGATGCTGCAGGAGGAGATTAGGGCATGTTTCATCTGCAAAAGGCAGACTTTCCTAGGACGGCCATTATAGAAGTCCCACTCTGGGAATGCATTTTTTCCCCAGGGCTGTTAGTTATTAATATTCCTTACTGGAGAAATAATTCAGTGATATTTCTCTTACCCATTTTTGGAAATAAGAGAAACATGGCTCTGTCCTGCCCTGCCCACAGGCAGCCAGACTTTAGGGTTATCTCCCTTGTTCCCTGAAAATCACTGTTATCCTGTTCTTAAGGTGCCCGGATTTCATATTATTCAAACACATGTGCTCTACAAATAATTTGTGCAGTTAACACAATTATCACAGGGTCTTGAGGTGACATACATCATCAACTTATAAAGATGATGGGATTAGGAGACTAAAATAAAGACAGGCATAGGAAATCACAAAAGTATTGATTGGGGAAGTGATAAATGTCCATGAAATCTTCACAATTTATGTTCACAGATTGCAGTAAACACAGGTGTAAGAAATTATAAAAGTATTAATTTGGGGAACTAATAAAGGTCCATGAAATCCTCACAATTTATGTTCTTCTGCCATGGCTTCAGCTGGTCCCTCCATTTGGGGTCCCTGATTTCCTGCAACATATCTCCCTTTCTTTGTATATAAATGTGCCATGGCACTGATGTCTCATTTGTTCTCTCAATTTTGATGCAGGATTCTTTGACTGGTCCAGCACACTAAAGACAAGATGATTAAACAGAGAAACATAATTCCAAAATTTACTACAGTGGAACCCCCAATAGATTTAATCCAAGTCGTGGGGTTTAGTCCATAAAGATTTTCTGCCACCTGATCTAATGCCTCATCCCCAGGCGCTATGGATAAGTGAGCTTGAGAGGCTTCAAAAATTTGTTTCTTTTATTTAGTTATGTCCAATGATAAATTATCTTCCCTACCAAGAAGGTGTCCTTTGACCTTTTCCCATGAATGATCAGTCTCATTACAGGAATATGGGGTGATACAGAAATCAGAAGTGCTCCAATTGCACCACATTTACATGTGATGTTCGAGACCCAATCTCCAAGCCAAATAGCAGACTGTCTTAAATCATTAATTTGATCAGCCGAATTTTGATCAATGCTTTGTTGAGAATTCCACATTTTGGTGGAATTGGCTTGCCAATCATTAACAAAATGAGCCATTTAAGTAGATTGGTATAATGCCATTCTGGCATGTTCTCACTCATAGGTGGGAATTAAACAATGAGATCACTTGAACACAGGAAGGGGAACATCACACCCCGGGTCCTATTGTGGGGAGGGGGGAGGGGGGAAGGATAGCATTAGGAGATATACCTAATGTAAATGACCAGTTGATGGGTGCAGCACACCAACACGGCACATGTACACATATGTAACAAACGTGCACGTTGTGCACATGTACCCTAGAACTTAAAGTATAATAAAAATAAAAATAATAATAATAATATATATATATGGAATATTCCCAGATAAAACCAAAAAGATTCTATCTATGAAACTGCTAATGTGTGGATTCATCTCGCAGATATAAACTTTTCTTTTGATTCAGCAGTTTGGAAACACTCTTTTTGTAGAATCTGTGAAGGGACATTTGGGAGCCCATTGTGGCATATGAGGAATAAAGGAATATCCTGAGATAAAAACTAGAAAGAAATTATCTGTGAAACTGTTTTCTAGTGTATGGATACATCTTACAGAGTTACAACATTTTCTTTGATTCAGCAGGTTGCAAACACTCTTTTTGAAGAATCAGCATAGGGACATTTTGAACCCCATTGAATTCCAAGGGGAAGAACCAAGTATCCCAGGATAAAAAATAGAAAGGAGCTATCTGTGAAACAGTTTTGTGATATGTGGACTCATTAAGAGAGTTAAACCATCCTCTTGATTCAGCAGGTTGGAAATATTCTTATTGTAGAATCTCTGAAGGGACATTTTGGAGCCCGTTGAAGTCTATGGGGAAAAAACTGGTATCCCCAGATAAAAACTAGAAAGAAGCTTTCTGTGAAACTTCTTCGTGATATGTGGATTCATCTCACAGAGTTAAATTTTCCTTTTGATTCAGCATGTTGGAAACACTAACTTTTTTATAATCTTCTAAGGTACGTTACAGAGCACTTTGAGTCCTATGGGGAAAAACCAAATATCCCCAGATAAAAACTGGTAAGAAGCTATCTGTGAAACTACTTTGCAATTTGTGGATTATTCTCATAGATTTATACCTTTCTTTTGATTCAGCAGATTGGAAACACTCTTTTTGTAGAATCTGCGAAGGGACATTTGGGAGCTCATTGAGGTCTATAGGGAGAAACAGAATATCCCCAGATAAAAACTAGGAAGAAACTATCTATGAAACTGCTTTGTGATTTGTGGATTCATCTCACAAAGTTAAACCTTTCTTTTGATTCAGGCGGTTGGAAACACTGTTTTTGTACAATCTGCAAAGGGACATCTGGGAGTCCATTGAGGCCTATGAGGAAAAAGTGAATATCCCAAGAAAAAATTTAGAAAAAAGCTATTTGTGAAACTGCTTTTTGATGTTTCAATTCATCTCAGTGTTAAACCTTTCTTTTGATTCAGCAGGGCAGAAACTCTTTTTGCAGAATCTGCTAAGGGACATTTGTGAGACTGTTGAGGCCTGCAGGTGAAAACGGAATATCCCCACCCAAAAACTAGAAAGAAACTTTATCTGAAACTGCTTGGTGATGTGTGTATTCATCTAACAAAGTTAAACTTTTCTTTTGATTCAGCAGACTGTTAACACTGTTTTTATAGAATCTCTGAGGAACACTTCGGAGCTCACTGAGGCCTATTAACAGAAAAAAACTAGAATGCAGCTTTATTTTAAACTACTTGGTCATATGTGGATTCATCTCACAGAGTTAAACCCTTCTTTTGATTCTGCAGTTTGGAAACACTCTTTTTGTAGAATGTGTGAAGGGACATTTGGGAGCTCTTTGTGGCCTATGGGGAATAATGGAATACCTTGAGATAAAAACTAGAAGGAAGTTATCTGTGAAACTGTTTTCTGATGTACTTATACATCTTACTGAGTTACATCTTTCCTTTGATTCAGCATGTTTTAAACACTCTTTTTCTAGAATCAGCAAAGGACATTTTAAATCCCATTGAATCCTAAGGGGAAAAACTGAATATCCCAGGATAAAAAATAGAAAGGAGTTATATGTGATACAGCTTTGTGATGTGTGGATATATTAAGAGAGTTAAACCTTCCTTTTGATTCAGCATGTTGGAAACACTCTTATTGTAAAATCTGTGAAGGGACATTTGGGAGCCCTTTGAGGTCTATGGGGAAAAACTGAATATCCCAAGATATTTTAGAATAAAACTATCTGTGAAACTGTTTTGTGATGTGCCAATTCATCTCACAGAGTTAAAAATTTCCTTTGATTCAGCAGGTTGGAAACACTCTATTTTTAGAATCTGCAAAGGGACATTTTGCGGTCTATGTGGCCTATGAGGAAAAATTGAATAGCCCGAGATAAAAATAGAAATAAGTTATCTGTGAATCTGCTTTGTCAGGTGTGAATTCAGCTAGCAGAAATAAACCTTCATTCGATTCACCAGGTTGGAAACACTCTTTTTGCAGAATCTACAAAGGGACATTTTGGAGCCCATTGAGGCCTATGGGGAAAAACCGAATATCCCCACATAAAAACTAGAAAGAAGCTATCTGTGAAACTGCTTTGTGCTGTGTTTATTTATCTCACAGTGTTAAACCTCTCTTTTTATTCAGCAGGTTGGAATCACTCTTTTCATAGAATCCGTGAAGATACATTTGGGAGCCCATTAAGGCCAATGGTAAAAATAACTAATATCCCCAGATAAAAGGTAGAAAGAATCTGTTTGCAAAACTGCCTTCTGTTGTGTGGATTCATCTCACAGAGTTAAACCTTTCTTTTCATTCAACATCTTGGAGACACATTTTTTGTACAATCTGTGAAGGAATATTTGGGAACACATTGAGGCCTATGGGTGAAAACCAAATATCCCCAGATAAAAACTAGAAATCAGCTATGTGTGAAACTGCTTTGTGATGTGTGGATTCATCACACAGAGTTAAGCCTTCTGTTTGATTTGGCTTCTTGGAAACATTCTTTTCATAGAATCTGCAAAGGATCATTTGGGAGTCCATTGAGGCCTATGAGGAAAACCCAAATATCCCCAGATAAAATCTAGAAGGAAGCTGTTTGTGAAACTGCTTTGTGATATGTCAATTCATCTCACAGAGGTAAAACCTCCTTTTGATTCAGCAGGTTGGAAACACTCTTTTTTTGTATAATTGCAAAGGGACATTTTGCACTCTATTGAGGCCTATGAGGAAAAACCAAATAGCCTGAGATAAAAACTAGAAAGAAGCTATCTGTGAATCTACTTTGTGATGTGTCAATTCATCTCACAGAGTTAAACCTTTCTATTGCTTCAGCAGATTGGAAACAATCTTTTTGTAGAATCTGCTAGGGACATTATGGAGCCCATTGTGGCCTATAAGGAAAAACTGAATATCCCCACACAAAAACTAGAAAGAAGCTCTCTGTGAAACTACTGTGATGTGTGGATTCATCTCACAGACTTAAATTTTCCTTTTGATTCAGCAGGTTGGGAACACTATATATGTATAATCTTCAAAGGGATATTATAGAGCACTTTGAATCCTATGGGGGAAAACTGAATATCCCCAGATAAAAACAGGAAAGAATCTATCTGTGAAACTGTTTTGTGATTTTTGGATTATTCTCACAGAGTTAAACTTTTCTTTAAGTTTAGCTGCATGGAAAGACTCTTTCTGTAAAATCTGCGAAGGGACATTTTGGAGCCCATTGAGGCCTATAGGGAGAAACAAAATGTTCCTGATAAAAACTAGGAAGAAACTATCTATTAAACAGCTTTGTGATTTGTGGATTCTTCTCACTAACTTAAACCCTTCTTTTGATACAGCAGGTTGGAGACACTCTTTTTGTAGAATCTGTGAAGGGACACTTGGGAGCCCATTGAAGTCTATGAAGAAAAAGTGAATATCCCCAGATAATATCTAGAAAAAAACTGTTTGTGAAACTGCTTTGTGATGTGTTGATTCATCTCACAAAGTTAAAACTTTCTTTTGATTCAGCAGGTAGGAAACACTCTTTTTTTAGAATCTGCAAAGGGACATTTTGTGGTCCATTGAGGCTTATGAGGAAAAACCAAATAGCCTGAGCAAAAATTAGAAAGAAGTGATCTGTGAATCTGCTTTTTGATGTGTCAATTTATCTCACAGAGTTAAACCTTTCTTTTGACTCTTCAGGTTGGAAACACTCTTTTTGTAGAATCTGTGAAGGGACATTTGGGAGCCCATTGTGTCCTATGGGGAAAAATCGAATATGACCACAGAAAAACTAGAAAGAAGCTATCTGTGAAACTGTTTTGTGATGTATGGATTCATCTTACAGAGTTAAACCTTTCATTTGATTCAGAAGTTTGGAAACAATTTCACAGAATTGGCAAAGGGACATTTGAGAGCCTAGTAAAGCCAAAGGTGAAAAATGGAATATCCGCAGATAAAAACTAGAAAGAATCTACTTCTAAAACTACCTTGTGTTGTGTGGATTCTTCTCACAGAGTTAAACCTTTCTTTTCATTCAGCAGCTTGGAAACACTTTTTTTGTAGAATCTGTGAAGAGACACTTGAGAGTCCATCGAGGCCTATGGGGAGAAACAGAATATCCCTATATAAAAACTGGAAAGAAGATATCTGTGAAACTGCTTTGTGATGTGTGGACCCAAATCACAAAGGTAAACCTTTCTTTTGATTCAGCAGTTTGGAAAAACTGTTTATGTAGAACTTGCGTAGAAACATTTGGGAGTGCATTGAGGCCTACTGGGAAAAACTGAATATCTCCACATAAAAACTAGAAAGAAGCTATCTATGAAACTGGTTGGTGATGTGTGGATTCAGTTCACAGAATTAAACCTTTCTTTTTATTCAGCAGGTTGAAAATACTCTTTTTGGAGAATCTGCAATGGGACTTTTCAGATCCCATTGAGGCCTAAGGGGAAAACACAATATAATCAGTTATGAAACTAGAACGAAAGCTATCTGTGAAACTGTTTGTGATGTGTGGATTCATCTCACAGAGTTAGACCTTTTTTTTTTTTTTAATTGGCAGTTTGTAAACACTCTTTTTACGTAATTTGTGAATAAACTTTTTACAGCCCCTTGAGGTTTATGTTGAAAAACTGAATATTCCCAGATAAGCACTGGAAAAAAATCTTTCTGTGAAACTGCTTGATAATGTGTGGATTCATCTCAAAGAGTAATACCTTTATTTTGTCTCAGCAAGTTGGAAACACTTCTTTTGTAGAACCTGCCAAGGGACATTTGGGAGTCCATTTAATTCTACAGCAAAAAACCTAATATCACCAGACAAAACCTAAAAAGAATCTGTTTGTGAAACAGCTTTGGGATGTTTGGTTAATCTCACAGAGTTAAACCTTTCTTTTGATTGATCCCATTGGAAATATTCTTTTTGTAGTATCTGCAAAGGAACATTTGGGATCCCATTGAGGCCTGGGGGAAAAAACAGAATATCCCCTGATAAAAACTAGAAAGAAGCTATCTGTTAAATTGTTTGTTGATGTGTGGATTCATTTTCCATAGTTAACCTTTTTTTTTTTTTATTATTCAGCAGGTTGGAAATACTCTTATTGTAGAATCTGTGAGGGACTATTTGGGAGCCCGTTGAGACCTAAGGGGAAAAACTGAATATCTACCAATAAAAACTAGAGAGAAGCTATCTGTGAAAGTGCTTGGTGATGTGTGCATTCATTTTACAGAGTTAAACGTTTCTTTTGATTCAGCAGGTTGGAAACGCTCTTTTTGTAGGATCTGCAAAGGGACATTTCAGAGCCCACTGAGGTCTATGAAAGAACACTGAATATCCTCAGATAAAAACTAGAAAGAAGCTATCTCTGAAAGTGCTTTGTGATGTGTGTATTCATTGTACTGAGTTAAACCTTTGTTTTGATTCAGCAGGTTGGAAACACTCTTTTTGAAGGATCTGCGAAGGGACATTTTGGAGTCCTTTGAGGCCTAGGAGGAAAAAAACAAATATCCTCAGAGGCAAACTAGAAAGAAGCTATGTGTGAAACTGCTTGGTGATGCATGGATTCATCTCACAGAATTAAACCATTTTTACATTCAGCAGGTTGGATTTTACCTTTTTTGTAGAATCTGCAAAGGTTCATTTGGGAACCCATTGAGACCTATGTGGAAAAACTGAGTAACTCCCTCCAAAAAACTAGAAGGAACCTCCCTGAAAAACTGCTTTTTGATGTGTGGATTCGTCTCACAAAGTTTAACCATTCTTTTCATACAGCCAGATGGAAATACTTTTTTTGTAGAATTTGCCAAGAAACATTTGGCAGCATATTCAGGCCTATGGGGAAAAACTGAAAATCACCAGATAAAAATAGAAAGAATCTATCTGTGAGACTGATTTGTGATATGTGGATTCGTTTCATAGAGTTACACCTTCCTTTTGATTAAGTGGTTTGGAAAAACTCTTTTTGTGGAATCTGTGATGGGACATTTAGGAGCGCATTGAGGCCTTTGGAAAAAAATTGAGTATCTCCAAATAGAAACTAGAAAGGAGCTATCTTTGAAACTATTTGTGATGCGTGGATTCATGTCACAGAGTTATATTTTTCTTTTGATTCAGCATGTTGGAAACACTCTCTTTGTATAATCTGTGAAGGGATGTTTGGGAGGTTATTGAGGCCTATGGGGAAGACTGAATATCTTCAGATAAAAGCTAGAAAGGAGCTATCTGTGAAACTACTTTGTGATGAATACATTCATCTCACAGATTTACGTGTTTCTTTTGATTCAGCATGATTCAAACTCTTTTTGTAGAATCTGTGAAGGAACATTTGGGAGACCATTGAGAACTATGAGTAAAAACCAAATAACCACAGGAAAAACTAGTAAGAAGATATCTGTGAAACTGCTGTTTGTTGTGTGGATTCATCTCACAAAGTTAAACCTTTCTTTTGATTCAGCAAGTTGGAAACCCTCTTGTTTTAGAATCTGCAAAGGAACATTTCAGAGTCCTTTGAGGCATATGGAGAAAAACATAATATCTCCAGACAAAAACTAGAAAGGAACTATCTGTGAAACTGTTTAGTGTAGTAATGGATTCATCTCACAGAGGTAAACTTTTTTTTCATTCAGCAGGTTGGAAATACTCTTTTTGTAGAATCTGGGAAGGGACATTTGGAGCCTAATGAAATCTATGGGGGAAAATCCGAATATTCCCAGATAAAAACTAGAAAGAAGCTATCTGTGAAACTGCTTGGTGATGTGTGGATTCATCTCACTTGGAAAAACTGGAAAGGAGCTATCTTTGAAACTGTTTTGTGTTGGGTGGATTCATCTCACAGAGGTAAACCTTTCCATTGATTCAGCATGTTGGAAACACTCTTTTTGTGGAATCTGCGAAGGGACAATTTGGAGCTCATTGAGGAGTATGGGGAAATACCGAACATCCCCAGATAAAAACTAGAAAGAAGCTCTCTGTGAAACTGCTTTGTGATGTCAGGATTAATCTCACGAAGTTAAAGCTTTCTTTTGATTCATCAGGTTAGAAACAATCTTTTTGTAGAATCTGTAAAGTTACATTTGGGAGCCAATTAAGTCCTATGGAAAAAAAAATTGAATATTCCCAGATAAAAACTAGAAAGAAGCTATCTGTGAAACTGATATGTGATGTGTGGATGCATCTCACAGAGTTAAACCTTTTTTGATTAAGAAGGTTGGAAACACTCTTTTTGTAGAATTTGCAAAGGGACATTTGAGAGCCCTTTGAGGGGTATGGGGAAAAACCGAAAATCCCCAGATAGAAACTAGAAAGAAGCTATCTGTGAAACTGCTTAGTGATGTGTGGATTCATCTTACATTGTTAAAAATTTCTTTTGATTAAGCAGGTTGCAAATATTTTTTTTGAAGTATCTGCAAAGGGACATTTGGGACCTCTTTGAGGCCTATGGGGTAAACAGTATCCTTAGGTGAAAACTAGAAAGAAGCTGTATGTGAAAATGGTTTGTGATGTGTGGATTCACCACACGCAGTTAAAGCTCTCTTTTGATTCAGTAGGTTGGAAACAACGTTTTGTATGATCTGAAAATGGACATTCTGGAGCCCATTGAGGACTATGTTGACAAAGAGAATATCCCCAGATAAAAAAAAGAAAGAAGTTATAAGTGAAACAGTGTTGTGATGCATGGATTCATCTCACAGAGTTAAACCTTTCTTTTGATTAAGCATGTTGGAAACTCTTTTTTTTTGTAGAATCTGTGACAGGACATTGGGAGCCCCCTGAGGCCTATGGGGAAATATAGAATATCCCCTGATAAATAATAGAAAGAAACTCTGTGTGAAACTGCTTTGTGATGTATAAATTCATTTCACATACTTAAACTTTTCTTACAATTCAGCAGCTTAAAAACACTCATTTTGTAGAATCTGAAAAGGGGTATTTGGGACGTCATTGAGTCCTATGGGGAAAAACCAATTATCTCCGGATAAAAACTAGAAAAATGGTATCTGTGAAAGTTCTTTGTGACGTGTGGATTCACCACATGGAGTTAAACCCACCTTTTAATTCAGTAGGTTGTAAACAACATTCTGTAGAATCTTTGAATGGACATTCAGGAGCCCATTGAGGCCTATGTTGAAAAAATGAATATCCCCAGATAAAAACCAGAAAGAAGCTATAAGTGAAACAACTTTGTGATGCGTTGATTCATCTCATAGAGTTAAACCTTTCTTTTGATTCAGCATATTGGAAATACTGTTTTTGTAGAATCTGCAAAAAGACATTTGGGAGCCCCCTGAGGCCTATAGGGAAACAGAATAGATATACACCAGATATACACTGGAAAGTAACTCTGTATGAAACTCCTTGATCATGTGTGAATTCATATCACAGACTTAAATTTTCTTTTTGTTCAGTAGCTTAAAAACACTCATTTTGTAGTATCTGAAAAGGGATATTTGGGAGCTCATTGAGTCCTATGGGGAAAAACCCAATATCTCCAGTTAAAAACTTGAAAAATTGTATCTGTGAAAGTTCTTTTTGATGTGTGGGATCATCTCACAGAGTTAAGCTTTTGATTGATTCAGTTGGTTGAAAACACTCTTTCCATAGAATCTGTAAATGGACTTTTGGAAGCGTTTTGAGGAATATGGGAAAAATCTATTATCTCCCAACAAAAACTACAAAGAAGCTGTCTGTGAAACTGCTTTGTGATGTGTGGATTCATCTCACAGAGTTAAACCTCTCTGTGATTCACCAGGCTGGAAACACCCTTTTAGTAGTACTGTGAAGGGAAATTTGAGAGCCCATTGAAGTTTATAAGCAAACAGAATATCTCCATGTATTTGGGATCCCATTGAGGCCTATGAAGAAAAACTTAATATAAAAACTTGAAAAACATTATCTGTGAAACTGCTTTTTGATGTGTGGATTCATCTCACAGAGTTCAGCCTTTTGATTGATTGAGTTAGTTGGAAACACTCTTTTTGTAGAATTCGCAGAGAAACATTTAAGAAGACATTGAGGTCTAAGGGGAAAAAACGAATATTCCCAGATAAAAACTAGAAAGAAATTATCTGTGATGCTGTTTTGTGATGGGTGGATTCATCTCACAGAGTTAAACCATTCTTTTGACTCAGCAGGTTGGAAAAACTCTTTTTCTAGATTCTGCAAAGAAAGATTTGGGAGCCCCCTGAGGCCTATGGGGAAAAACAGAATATCCCCAGATAAAAACTAGAAAGTAGCTATCTTTGAAACTGCTTTGTGTTCTGTGGATTCATCTCACAGATTTAAACCTTCCAACTGATTGAGTTGGTTGGAAACACTCTTTCAGCCAATGCTGAAAAACTAAATATCCCAAGATAAAAACTAGAAGGAAGCTATCTGTGAAACTGCTTTGTAATGTGTGGATTCATCTCTCAGGGTTAAACCTCTATTTTGACTCAGCAGGATGGAAGCACTCTTTTTGTAGAATCTGGAAAGGGTCATTTGGGAGCCCATTGAAGCCTAAGAAGAGAAACCAAATGTCCCCAGATTAAAAACTAGAGAGAAGCTATCTGTGAAACTGCTTGGTGATGCATGGATTCATTTCACAGAATTAAATGTTTCTTTTGATTCAACAAGTTGGAGAACCCCTCTTTGTAGAATCTGCAAAGGAACATTTGAAATCCTATTGAGGCCTATGAAGATAAACCCTATATCCTTAGATGAAAACTTTAAAAAGGTATTTGTGAAACTTCTTTGTGATTTGCGGATTCATCTTACAGAATTAAACCTATTGTTTAATACAGCTGGTTGGAAACACTCTTTTTGTACAATCTGCGAAGGGACTTATGGTAGCCCATATGAGCATGTGGGAATAAACTGAATATCCCCAGATAAAAACTAGAAACAAGCTATCCGTGAAACTACTTTGTGATGTGAGGATTCATCTGAAATAATTGATCCTTCCTTTTGCTTCATCTTGTTGGAAGCACTCTTATTGTAGAATCTGCAAAATGACATTTTGGAACCCTTTGAAGCTCATGGGTAAAAACTGAATAATACCAGATAAAAAGTTGGAAGAAGCTATCTGTGAAACTGCTTTAAGATGTGCACATACATCTCACAGGGTTAAACATTTCTTATGATTCACCAGGTTGGAAGTACCCTTTTCATAGAACAGTGGAGGGACATTTGAGAGTACATTGAGGCTTATGAAGAAAAACCGAATATCCCTAAATAAAAACTGGAAAGCAACTATCTGAAACTGCTTTCTGATATATGAATTCATCACACACAGTTAAACCTTTCTTTTCATTCAGCAGGTTGGAAACCGTCTTTCTGTAGAATCTGCAAAGAGACATTTGGGAGCCCTTTGAGGCCTATAAGAAAAAATAGAATATACCCAGATAAGAACTAAAAAGAAGCTACCTGTGAAACTGCTCTTTTATGTGTGGATTCATCTCACAGAGTTAAAACTTTCTTTTGTTTCAGCAGGTTTGGAGACACTCTTTTTGCAGAATCAGTGAAGGAACATTTGGGAGCCCATTGCTGCCAATGCTGAAAAATCGAATATCCCCAGTTTATCTGGGGATAACTAGAAAGAAACTATCTGTGAAACTGCTTTGTGTTCTAAGGGTTTATGTCACAGAGTTAAACCTTTCTTTTGATTCAGTGGGTTGATTCTATTTTTTGTAGAATCTGCAAAAAACAATTCGGAGCCCATTGAGGCCTTTGGAGGAAAAGGGAATATCCTCAGATAAAAATAAGAGAGAAGCTATCTGTGAAACTGCTTTTGATGTGTGGAATCATCTCACAGAGTTAAAACTCTCTTTTGATTCAGCTGATTTGGAAACCCTCTTTTTGTAGGATCTGTGGAGGAACATTTAACAGCCCATTGTGGCCTATGGAGAAAAACCAAATATTCCTTGATGAAAACTAGAAAGAAGCTATTTGTGAAACTTCTTGGTGTTGTAAAAATTCATCTCAGAGATTTAAGCCTTTTTTTTTTTATTCAACAGGTTGGAAACTCTCATTTTGTACAATTTACGAAGGGACATTTTGGATTGCATTGAGACATATGAAGAAAAACCCAATATCTCCAGATAAAAACTGGAAAGAAGCTATATGTGAAACTGCTTTGTGATGTGTGGATTCATCTCACAGAGTTCAACTTTTCTTTTGATTCAGCAGGTTGGAGAAATTATTTTTGTAGAATTGGTGATGGGACATTGGGGAGTCCATTGAGGCCTATGGGGAAAAACAGAATATCCCCAGATAAACACTAGAAAGAAGAAATCTGTAAAACGGCTTTGTAATGTGCGGATTTATTTCACAGAGTTAAACGTCTCCTGGGATTCAGCAGGTTGGAAACACTCTTTTTGTAGAATTTGTGAAGGGACATTTGGGAGCCCATTGTGGACTACAGGAGAAAATCAAATATTTCCAAATAAAAACTAGAAAGAAGCTATCTGTGAAACTGCTTGGCAGTGTGAAGATTCTTCTCACAGGGTTGAACATTTTTTTGATTCAGTAGATTGGAAACACTCTTTTTGTAGGATCTGTGAAGGGACGTTTTGGTGCCCATTGAGACCTATGGACAAAAAATAAATATCCCTACATAAAAGCTGCAAGGAAGCTATCTATGAAACTGCCTGGTGATGTGTGGATTAATCTCACAGAGTTAAACCTTTCTTTGAGTTCAGATGATTGGAAACCCTCTTTTTGTAGATTCTCCAAAGAAACATCTTGGAGCCCATTGAGGCCTGTAGAGAAAAAAAAAAACCAAATATCCCCAGACAAAAACTAGAAAAAAAATCTATCTGCGAAACTGCTTGGTGATGGGTGGATTCACCAGACAGAGTTAAACCTTCCATTTGATTCAACAGGTTGGAAACACTCTTTTTGTAGAATCTGTGAAGAAACATTTGGGACCCCACAGAGACCTGTGGGAGAAAAACAATTATCCCCAGAATAAAACTATAAAGAAGCTATTTGTGAAACTGCTTCATGATGTGTAGATTCATCTCACAGAGTTAAACTTTTCTTGGGATTCAGCAGGTTGGAAACACTCTTTTTGTAGAATCTGTGAAAGGACATTTGGGAGTCCATTGAGGCCTACAAGGAAAAATCAAATATTGCTAGATAAAAATTACAAGAAGCTATCTGTGAAACTGCTTCATGATGTGTGGATTCATCTCACAAAGTTAAACCTTTCTGTTGATTCAGTAGGTTGGAAACACTCTTTTTGTAGAACCTGTGAAGGTACATTTGTGAACCAATTGATGTCTATGGAAAAAAAAAAGAAACAAATATTCCCAGAGAAATACTAGAAAGAATATATCTGTGAAACTGCTTTGAGATGTTTGGATTCATCTCACAGAGTTAAACCTTTCTTTTGATTCATGCAGTTGGAATCTTTTTGTAAAATCTGCAAAGGGACATTTTGGAGCTTGTTGAGGCCTATGGGGAAAAACTGAATATCCCTGAATAAAAACTAGAAAGAAGCTGTCTGTTAAACTGTTTTGTGATTTTTGGATTCATATCACAGATTTACAGCTGTCGTTTGTTTCAGCACATTGGAAATACTCTTTTTGTAGAATCTGCAAAAGGAGATTTGGGAGCCCATTCAGGCCTATAGAGAAAAAAAAAAAAAAGAATATCTCCAGATAAAAGTTATAAAGAAGCTATCAGTGAAACTGCTTGGTGATGTCTGGATTCATTTCACAGGAGTAAAACTTTCTTTTGATTCAACAGGTTGGAAACACTCTTTTTGCAGAATCTGTGAAGGGATATTAGAGAGCCCATTGAAGCCTATGGGGGAAAACAGAGTATTCCCAGATAAAAACTAGAAAGAAGTTGTCTGTGGAACTGCTTTGTGATGTATGCATCCATCTCACATAGTTAAACCTTTGTGTTGATTCAGCAGGTTGACAGCAATGTTTATTGTAGTACCTGCGAAGGGACATTTTGGAGCCCACTGTGGCCTATGAAGAAAAACCAAGTATATCCAGGTAAAAAACAAAAAGAAGCTATCTATGAAAGTGCTTTATGATGTGTGGATTCATCTCACAGAGATAAAACTTTCTTTTGATTCAGCAGGTTTTAAACACTTTTTTGGTAGAATCTGTGAAGGGACGTTTCAGAGCCCAATGGAGCATGTGGAAAATTATATACTCATATAAAAGCTAGAAAGAAGCTATCTGAGTAACTACTTTGTCATGTGAGGATTGATTTCACAGAGGTGAACCTTTCTTTCATTCAGTGGGTTGGAATCACTTTTTTTGTAGACTCTCCAAGGGTGATGTATGGATTTCTCTCTCATAGTTAAACCATTCTTTTGATTCAGCAATTTGAAAACAATCTTTTTGTAGAATCTGTGAAAGGATATTTGGAAACCCATTAAAGCCTATGGGAAAAATATCAAATATCCCCAGATAAAAACTACAAAAAGCTATTTGCAAAACTGCTTGGTGATGTGTGGATTCATCTCACAGAGTTACAACTTACTTTTGATTCAGCAGGTTGGAAGCACTTTTCTGTTTTAGGATTTGTGAGGGGATATTTGGGAGCCAAATGAGGCCTATGGAAACGAAATTTCTATTGATTCAGCAGTTTGGAGAAAATCTTTTTTTGAATCTGCAAAGGGACATATAAGAACCCATTGAGGCCTAAGGGGAAAACAGAATATCCTAAGATAAAAAATAGAAAGAAGCTCTCGTTAAACTGTATAGTAATGTATGAATTCATCTCACAGAGTTAAACCTTACTTTTCATTCAGCAGGTTGGAATCACTTTTTTTGTAGAATATGTTAAGGGACATTTCGGAGTCCATTGAGACCTATGTGGGAAAAACCTAATATTTCCAGATAAAAACTAGAAAGAAACTACCTGTGAAACTGCTTAAAGATTGGAATTCATCTGGCAGAGTTAAACTTTTCCTTTGGTCCAGCAGATTATAAACACTTTTTTTTGTAGAGTCTGTGAAGGGATACTTGGAAGCATATTGAGGTCTATGGGGAAAAAACAGAATATCCCCAGATAAAAACTAGAAAGAAGCTATCTGTGAAACTGCTTTGTGATGTGAGGATTCATCACAGAGATTTAAACCTTTCTTTTGAGTCAGCAGATTGGAACACTTCTTTTGTAGAATCTATGAAGGAACATTTGGGATCCCATTCAGGCCTATGGGGAAAAAAAGAATATCCCCAGAGAAAAACTAGAAAGAAACTGTCTATGAAACTGCTTGGTGATATGAGGATTCATCTCTGAAAGACAAACCTTTCTTTTGATTCAGCAGGTTGGAAACACTCCTTTAGTATAATCTGTGAAGAAACTGTTGAAAACCCATTGAGGCCTATGGGGAAAATTGATTATCCTCAGGTAAAAACTAAAAAGAAGCTATCTGTGAAATTGCTTGGTCATTTGTGGATTCACCTTAGAGAGATAAACCATACTTTTGATTCAGCAGGTTGAAAATCCTTTGTAGAATCTGCAAAGGGACATTTAAGAACCCATTGACCCTATAAGGAAAACTGAGTATCTGCAGATATAAACTAGAAAGAAGCTGACTGTGAAACTGCTTGGTGATGTGTGGATTCATCTGAAAGAGTTAATACTTTTTCTAATTCAACAGAATGTAAAGACTATTTTTGTAGCATCTGCATAGAGGTGATTGGAAGCCCATTGAGTACTAAGGGGAAACACGTAATATACCCAGATAAAAACTAGAAAGATGCTGTCTTTGAATATCCTTTTGATTCAACAGATTGGACACACTTGTTTTGTAGAAACTACAAAGGGACTTTTGGGAACTCTTTAGGCCTATGGGAAAAAAACGAATATCATCAGGTGACAACTAGAAACAAGTGATATGTGAAACTGCTTAGTGATGTGTGGGCTCATCTCACACAGTTAAACCGTTATTTTGTTTCATCAAGTTCAAAATATATTTTTTTTTGTAGAATCTCTGAAGGGACATTTGGGAGCCCATTTAAGCCTATGGGGAAAAAGCAAATATTCCCAGATAAAAACTAGAAAGTAGCTATCTGTGGTACTGCTTGGTAATGTGCAGATTCATCGCACATAGTTAAACCTCTCTTTTGATTAAGCGGGTTGAAAACAATTGTTTTATTGAATCTGTGAAAGAACATTTGGGAACCAATGAAGGCCTATTGGAAAAAATCAAATATCCCCAGATAAAATCTAGAAAGAAGCTATCTGGAAAACTGCTTGATGATGTGTGGATCCATCTCAGAGAGTTAAACCTTTCTTTTGAATCAGCTGTTTGGAAACAGTATTTTTATAGAATCTGTGAAGGGACATTTGGGAACCCTTTGAGGCCTATGGGGAAAAAAATGAATATCCCCAGGTAAATAATAGAAATAAGCTTTCTGTGAAACTGCTTGGTGATGTGTTTATTCAACTCACAGAGTTAAACCTTTGTTTTGATTCAGAAGGCTGGAAACAGTCATTTTGTAGAATCTGCAAAGGCACATTTGGGATCCCATTGAGACCAATTAGGAAAAATTGAATATCCCAAGATAAATACTAGAAAAAAGCTATCTGTGAAACTGTTTGTTGATGTGTGGATTCATCTCATAGAGGTAAATCTTTATTTTGATTCAGCACCTTGGAAACACTTTTTGTAGAATATACAAAGGGCGTTTTGGAGCCCTTTGAGGACTATTGGAAAACATTGAACATCCCCAGATAAAAACCAGAAAGAAGCTACTGAGAACCTTCTTGTTGATGTGTGGAATCATCTCACAGAGTTAAACCTCTTTTGATTCATTAGGTTGGAAACACTCTTTTTGTAGAATCTTCAAAGGGACTTTTCAGAGCCCATTGCTGCATATGGGAAAAAAAGAATATCCTCAGATAAAAACTAGGAAGAATCTATCTGTGAAACTGCTTCGTGATGCGTGGATTCATCTCACATTCATCTCACAGAGTTGAACCTTTCTTTACATTCGGTAGACTTGAAACAGTCCTTTTGTAGAATGTGTGAGGGACATTTGGGAGCCCATGGTGGCCTGTGGGGAAAAACAAAATATCTTGACATAAAAACTAGAAAGAAGCTATCTGTGAAACTTCTTTGTGATGTGTGAATACATCTCACCGATTTGAACTTTTCTTTTCATTCAGCACGTTTGAAACAATCTTTTTGCAGAATCTGCAAAGGGATACTTCAGGGCCCATTGTGGCCTATAGGGAAAAACCGCACATCCCCAGATACAAACTAGAAAGTAGCTATATGCAAAACTGTTTGTTGATGTGTGGATTCATCTAACAGTGTTAAACATTTCTTTTGATTCAGCAGGTTAGAAATACTCTTTTTGTAAAATCTGGAAAGGGACATTTGGGAGCCCATTGAGGCCTATTGGGAATAATCCAACGAATACCAGATAAAAACTAGAAAGAAGGTAACTGTGAAACTGCTTCATGATGTGTGGATTCATCTCACAGTGTTAAACCTTTTTTTATTTAGTAGGATAGAGACACTCTTTTTGTAGAATCTGCAAAGGGAACTTTGGGAGCCCATTGAGTCCTGTGGGGAAAAAATAAATACCTTAAGATAAAATATAGAAAGAAGCTTTCTGTGACACTGCTTTTTGATGTCTGGATCCATGTCAGAGAGTTAAAACTTTCTTTTGACTCAGCAGGGTGGAAACATTCTTTTTGTAAAATCTGTGAAGGGACATTTTTGAGCTTATTGAAGCCTATGGGGAAAAACTGAATATCCTCAGATAAAAGCTAGAAGGAAGATATCTGTGAAACTGCTTGGTGATGTGTGGATTATGCTCATAGAGTTAAACCTTTCTTTTGATTCAGCAGGTTGGAAACACTTTTTTGTAGAATCTGCAAAGGGATATTTGGGAGCCCATTGAAGCATATGGGGAAAAAGCTAACATCCAAAGATAAAAACTAGAAAGAAGCTATCTGTGAAACTGCTTGGTGATGTGTAGACTCATCTCACAGAGTTAAACCTTTTCTTTGATTCAGCAGGCTGGAAACACTGTTTTTGTAGTTTCTGCTAACAAACATTTCAAAGCCCATTGAAGCCTATGGGGAAAAAAGAAACATTCCCAGGTTAAAACTAGAAAGAACGAATCTGTGAAACTGCTTTGTGATTTGTGGATTCATCTCAAAGAGATAAACCTTTCTTTTTATTCATCAAGTTAAAAAGACTCTTTCTATATAATCTGAGAAGGGACATTTAATGGTCCATTGAGGCTTAGGTTTAAAAACCTAAAATTCCCAGATACATATAGAAAAAAAAGGCATCTGTGAAACTTCTTGATGATGTGTGGATCCATCTCATAAAGTTAAACGTTTCTTTTAATTCAGCTGGTTGGAAACACTTTTTTTTGTAGAATCTGGGAAGAGACTTTTCGGAGCCCATTGTGTCCTAAGGGGAAAAACTGAATTTCCCCAGATAAAACCTAGAAAGAAACTATCTGTGAAACTGCTTTGTGTTGTATCTATTACTTTCACAGAGTTAAGCCTTTCTATTAATTCAGCAGGTTAAAAACACTTTTTTTGTAGGATTTGTGAAAGGACATTTGGGAGCCCAATGAGGCCTAGGGGGAAAAAATATCCCCACATACAAAGTAGAAAGAAGCTATCGGTGAAAATGCTTCTTTATGTCTGGATTCATCTCACAGAGGTAAACGTTTATTTTGATTCAGCAGGTAGAAAACACTCTTTTTGGTGGGTCTGCAAAGGCACTTTCGGAGCACCTTGAGGAGTAGGGGGAAAAAGCAAATATTTCAAGATAAAAGCTATAAAGAATGTATCTGTGAAACTTCTTGGTTTTGTGTGGATGTATCTCACAGAGTTAAACTTCTCTTTTGATTCAGCAGACTGGAAACATTCTTTTGTAGAATATGCAATGGGACATTTGGAAACCCATTGAGGGCTATGGGAAATACCAAATATCCTAATAGAAAAACTAGAAAAAAGTTATCTGTGAAACTACTTGGTGATGTGTACATTCATCTCACAGGGTTAAACCTTTCTTTTGATTCAGCAGGTGGAAAGCACTTTTTTTGAAGAATCTGTGAAGGAACATTTGGGAGCCCATTGGGGTCTATGGGAAAAAAAACAAATATCCCCAGATAAAAATCAGAAAGAAACTGTATGTGAAACTGCTTAGTGATGAGTGGATTGACCTCACAGATTTAAACCTTTCTTTTGGTTCAGCAGGGATGGAAACACTTTGTAGAATCTGTGAAGGGACATTTGAAAGCCTATTGAGTCCTAAGGGGAAAATTCAAATATCCCCAGTTTAAAACTAAAAAGAAGCTATATGTGAAACTGCTTGGTGCTGTGTGGATTTATCTCCCATAGTTAAAACATTCTTTTGATTCAGCAATTGGAAAGCAAACTTTTTGTAAAATCTGCAAAAGAATATCTGGGAAAGCATTAAGGCATACGGGAAAAAATGAATATCTCCAGACAAACACTACAAAAAAGCTATTGGCAAAACAGCTTGGTGATGTGTGGATTTGTCTCACAGAGTTAAACCCTATGTTTGATTTAGTAGTTTGGAAGCACTATTTTTGTAGAATATTTGAATGGACATTTGGGAGCCAATTGAGGCCTATGGAAACAAATGTTCTATTGATTCAGCAGGTTGGAGACACTCCTTTTTTAGAATCCATGATGGACATTTAAGAACCCATTGAGGCCTAAGGGGAAAACGGAATATCCTTAGATAGAAAATAGAAAGAAGCTATCTGTGAAACTGCATGGTGATGTGTGAATTCATATCACAGAATTAAACATTGCTTCTGATTTAGCAGGTTGGAAACACTTTTTTGTGTGTGTAGAATCTGTGAAGGGACATTTGGGAGTCCATTGTGGCCTATAGGAAAAAACCTAGTATTTCCAGATAAAATCTAGAAAGAAACTATCTGTGAAACTGCTTGAAGATGTGGGGATTCATCTCACAGACTTAAACTTTTCCTCTAATTCAGCAGGTTAAAAACACTATTTTGTAGAATTTACAAAGGGACATTTGAGAGCTTATTAAGGTCTATGGGTAAAAACAGAATATCCCCAGATAAAAACTAGAAAGAAGCTATCTGTGAAACTGCTTTGTGATGTGTGGATTCATCTCACAGAATGAAACCTTTCTTTTGATTCAGCAGGTTGGAACACTTTTTTCATAGAATCTGCAAAGGGACATTTGAGAGCACATTGAGGCTTAAAAGTAAAAACCGAATATCTTCAGATAAAAACTAGAAAGATGCTATCTGTGAAATTACTTGGTCGTTTGTGGATTCACTTCAGAGTCAAACCTTTCTTTTGATTCAGCAGGTTGAAAACACTCTTTTTTAGTGGAATCTGCTAAGGGACATTTAAGAACCCATTGATCCTATGGGGAAAACTAAATATCTTCAGATAAAAACTAGAAAGAAGGTGTCTGTGAAACTGCTTGGTAATTTGTGAATTCACCTCACAGAGTTAAAACTTTTTTTGATACAGCAGGTTGTAAACACTGTTTTTGTAGAATCTGCATAGGCATAATTAGAAGCCCATTGAAGCCTATGGGGAATCATGGAATATACCCAGATAAAAACTAGAAAGAAGCTATCCATGAAACTGCTTTGAAATGTGTAGATTCATCTCATAGAGTTAAACTTTTCTTTTGATTCAGCAGTTTGGAAACACTCTTTTTGTAGAATCTGCAAAAGTACGTTTCGAAGTTTATTGAAGTCTGTAGAAAAAAATTGAATATCTCCAGATAAAAACAAGAAAGAAGCTATAGTTGAAACTGCTTTGTGGTGTGTAGATTCATCTTACAGAGTAAAAACATTCTATAGATTCAACAGATTGGAAACCCTCGTTTTGTAGAAACCGTGAAGGGACATTGGGGAACTCATGAGGCCATTGGGGAGAAACTAAATATCCCCAGATGAAAACTAGAAACAAGTCATCTGTGAAACTGCTTGTCGATGTGTGAATTCATCTCACAGAGTTAAATTTTTTTTTAAATTATTCATCAGGTTGGAAACAATTTTTTTTGGTAGAATCTGCAAAGAGACTTTTGGGAGCACATTGAGTCCCATGGGGAAAAAGCAAATATCCCCAGATGAAAACTAGAAAGTAGCTATCTGTGAAACTGATCAGTAATGTGCATACTCATCTCACGTAGTTAAACCTTTATTTGATTCACCAGGTTGAAAACAATATTTTTGTACAATCTGTGAAGGTACATTTAGGAACCCATTAAGGCCTACTGGAAAAAAATTGAATGTTCCCAGATGAAAACTAGAAAGAAGCTGTCTGCAAAACTGCTTTGTGAAGTGTGGATTCATCTCACAGAATTAACTTTCTTTTGAATCAGCAGGTTCGAAACACTCTTTTAGCAGAATCTGCAAAGGGACATTTGGAAGCCCTTTGAGGTCTATGGGGAAAAACTGAATATCCCCAGATAAAAAGTAGGAAGAAGCTATCTGTGAAACTGCTTTACGATGTGTGAATTAATATCAGAGTTAAATGCTTCTTCTGATTTAGCAGGTTGAAACAAAATATTTTTCTAGAATCTGCAAAGAAACATTTGGGACCCATTGAGACCTATGGGAAAAAATGGAATATCCCCTGATAATTACCAGCAAGAAGCTATCTGTGAAACTGCTTGGTGATGTGTGGATTTAACTCACAGATGTAAACCTTTGTTTTCATTCAGCAGATTGGAAACAATGTTTTTGTAGAATCCGCGAAGGCACATTTGGGAGCCCATTGAGGCCAATAGGGAAAAACTGAATATCCCCAGGGAAAAACTGAATAACCCCAGATAAAAACTACAAAAAAGCTATCTCTGAAAGTGTTAGTTAAAGTGTGGAACAATCTCATAGAGCTAAATCTTTCTTTTGATCCAGCATGTTGGAAACACTCTTTTGTCGAATCTGCAAAATGCATTTTGGAGCCCATTGAGGCCTATAGGAAGAAACAGAATATCCCCTGATAAAAAACAGAGAGAAGTTAGTGAGTAACTTCTTGGTGATGTGTGGAATCATCTCACACAGCTGAATCTTTCTTTCAATTCAGCAGATTTGCAACATTCTTTTTGTCATTAGTTTGGAAACAGTCTTTTTGTACAATCTTGGAAGGAACTTTTCAGAGCATATTGATGCATATGGGAAAAAACTGAATATCCCCAGATAACATCTAGAAAGAAGATATCTATGAAACTGCTTTGTGGTGTGTGGATTCATCTCACATAGTTGAACCTTTCTTTAAATTCAGCAGGTTTGCAACACTCTTTTTAAAAGTCTGCAAAGAGACATTTGGGAGCCCATTTTGGCTTATGGGGAAAAAAAGAATATCCCCACCTAAAAACCAGAAAGGAGCTATCTTTGAAACTGCTTTGTGATGTGTGGATTCATCTCACAGAATTGAACCTTTCTTTTCATTCAGCAGGTTTGAAACGCTCTTTTTGTAGAATCTGCAAAATGTACATTTGGAAGCCCATTGAGGTCTATGTTAAAAACCCCATATCCCCATATACAAACTAGAAAGAAGCTACCTGTAAAACTGCTTGTTGATGTGTGTATTTATCTCACAGAGTTAAACTCGTCTTTTGATTCAGCAAGTTGGAAACACTCTTTTTCTAAAATCTTGGAAGGGACATTAGGGAGCCCATTGAGGCCTATTGGGAAAAAACTGACTATAGCCAGATAAAAGCTAGAAAGAAGGTAACTGTGAAACTACTTTTTGATGCGTGGATTCATCTCACAGTGCTAAACCTTTCTTTTGATTAAGCATGTTAAAAACACTCTTTTTGTAGAATCTGCGAAGGGACATTTGGGAGAACATTGTGGGCTATGGGAAAAAAATGAACATCCCCAAATAAAAACAAGAAGGAAGTTACCTGTAAAATTGTTTGGTGATAAGTGGATTCATCTCACAGTTAAGCCTTTGGTTTGAATCAGCTGGTTGGAAAGACTCTTTTTTTAGAACCCTCAAAGGGAAATTTGGGAGCCCAATGGGGCCTATGGAAAAAACAGAATATCCCTAGATAAAAAATAGAAAGATGCAATCTGTGAAACTGGTTGGTGATATGAGGATTTGTGTCACAGAGTTAAAACTCTCCTGTGATTCACCAGGTTGGAAACACCGTTTTCACAGAATCTGATAGCCCATTGAGGTTCATGGGGAAAAACCAAATATCCCCAGATAAAAACTAGAAAGAAGCCATCTGTGAAACTGTTTGTGTTCTGTGAATTCACCACACAAAGTTAAGCTTTTATTTTGATTCAGCAATTTGGAAACACTCTTTTTGTATGAACTCCGAAGAGACACTTGTGAGCCCAGTGTGGCCTATGGGAAAAAACAGAATATTTTCCAATAAAAACTACAAAGAAGCTATAGGTGATACTGCTTCATTATGTGTGGACTCATCTCACAGAGTTAAATCTTCCTTTTGATTCAACTGGTTAAAAATACTCTTTTTGCAGAATCTGCACAGGGACATTTGGGAGCCCTTTGAGGCCTATGGGGTAAAACCGAATATTCCTGATAAAAACTAGAAATAAGCTATCTGTGAAACTGCTTTGTGATGTGTGGATTAATCTCATAGAGTTAAAACTTTTTTTTTTTTTTTTTGATTCAGCAGGTTGGAAACACTCTGTTATAGAATCTGCAAAGGGACATTTTGGAGCACAGTGATGCCTGTGAAAACAAACCAAAATATTCCCAGATAAAAGCTAGAAAGAAGCTATCTATGAAGGTGCTGGGCTATGATTGGATTCACGTCACAGAGTTAAGCCTTCCATTTGATTCGGCAGGTCGGAAATGCTATTTTTGTAGAATCTGTGAAGGGACATTTGGAAGCCCATTTGGGCCTATGGCAAAAAACCTTATATCCCCAGATAAAAACTAGAAAAAAAAAGCTAACTTTGAAACTGCTTGGGGATGTAAGGATTCATCTCACACAGTGAAACCTCTCTTTTCATTTACCAGGTTGGAAACAATCTGTTCGCAGAATCTGCTAAGGGACACTTCAGAGCCCATGGAGGCCCATGGTGAAAATCAAATATCCTCAGATAAATGCTAGAAAGAAGCTATCTGTGAAACAGTTTTCTGATTTGTGGATTAATCTCACAGAGTTAAACCTATTTTTAGATTTATCACGCATGAAACACTTTTGTCATTGAATCTGCAAAGAAACATTTGGGAGCACATTGAGACCTATGGGGAAAAACAGAATATCCCCACATAAAAGCTGGAACGAATCTAATGTTAAACTGCGTGGTGATGTGTGTATTCATTTCATACAGTTAAAATATTTTTTTGATAGGACAAGTTGGAAGCACTCCTTTTGTAGAATCTGCAAAAGGACATTTGGGAACCCATTGTGGCCTAGGGGAAAATCCAAATAGCCCCAGATAAAAACTAGAAAGAAGCTGTCTGTGAAACTTCTTTGTGGTGTGTGGAATCATCTCACAGAGTTAAACTTTTCTTTTGATTCAGCAGATTGGAAACACTCTTTTTTTAGAATATGCGAAGGGACATTTGGGAGTCTATTGTGGCCTATGGGGAAAAAGCAAATATCCTGAGATAAAAACTACAAAGAAACTATCTGTGAAACTGCTTTGTCATATGTCGATTCATCTCACAGAGTTCAAACTTTCTTTTGACTCAGAAGGTTGGAAACACTCTTTTCATAAAACCTGTTAACAGACATTTGGGAACCCATTGAGGCCTACTGGAAAAAACCAATAGTCCCAGATAAAAACCAGAAAGCAGCTACCTCTCAAACTCTTATGTGATATGTGGATTCAGCTCACCGAATTAAACCTTTCTTTTGATTCAGCAGGTTGGAAAACCTATTTTTCTAGAATCCATGAAGAGACATTTGGGAGCCCATTGAGGCTTATGGGGATAAACCAAATATCCCCAGATAAAAAATATAAAGAAACTATCTGTGAAACTGCTTTGTGTTCTGTAAATTCATCTCACAGAGTTAAATATTTCTTTTGATTCAGCCGTTTGAAAGCACTCTTTTTGTAGAATCTATGAATGGACACTTGCGAGCCGATTGAGACCTATGGAAATAAACCAAATATTCCCAGATAAAAACTACAAAGAAGCTACCTGTGAAATCGTTTTTTGATGTGTGTATTTATCTCACAGAGTTAAACTCGTCTTTTGATTCAGCAGGTTGGAAACACTCTTGTAGAATCTACCAAGGGACATATGGGAGCCCATTGAGGCCTATTTGGAAAAAACGAATATCCTCAGATAAAAAAATTGAAAGAACCTATCTGGGAAACTGCTTTGCTTTCTGTAAATTCTTCTCACAGAGTTAAACCTTTCTTTTCATTCAGCAGTTTGGAAACACTCTTTTTGTAGAATGTACGAAGGGACATTTGGGAGCTGATTGAGGCCTATGGGGAAAAACCCAATATCCCCAGATTAAAAACCACAAAGAAACTAACTGGGAAACTGCTTTTTGAAGTGTGGATTCATCTCACAGAGTTAAACCTTTCTTTTTATTCGTTCTGGTGGAATCTCTGTTTTTGTAGAATTGGCGAAGGGACATTTGGGAGCCCTTTGAGGCCTATGGGGAAAAACTGAATATCCTCAGATAAAACTACAAAGAAGCTATCTGTGAAGCTGATTTTGGATGTATGATAGGTAAGCCTTTCTTTTGATTCAGCAGATTGGAAACACTCTTTTTGTGGAATCTGTGAAGGGACATTTTGGAGCCCTTGGTGGCCTGTGGGAAAAAACCTGAATATTCCCAGAGAAAAACTAGAAACAAGCTATCTCTGATACTCCTTTGTGATATGTGGATTTATATCATAGTGTTATAAATTTATTAGTAGATTGGAAAAATACTTTTTCTAGAATCTGTAAAGAAACATTTGGGAGCCATTAAGGCCTATGGAGAAAAGCTGAATGTCCCTGGATAAAAACTAAAAAGAAGCTATCTATGAAGCTGCTTTGTGTTCTGTGGATTCATCTCACAGAATTAAACCTTTCTTTTGATTCAGTAATTTGTAACCTTCTTTTTGTAGAATCTGAGAAGGGACATATTGGAGCCCTTTGTGGCCTGTGGGAAAAAAAACAAAAAGAATATCTCCAGATAAAAACAAGATAGAAGCTATCTGTGAAACTGCTTTGGATAGGTGGATTCATCTTACAGAGCTAAACTTTTATTTTATTTAGCAGGTTAAAAACACTTTTTTTTTTTGTAGAATCTGCAAAAAGATATTTGGGAGCACATTGAGGCCTATAGGGAAAAAGAGAATATCCTTTGAAAAAGCTAGAAGTAAGCTATTTCTGAAACTGCTTGGTGATGTGTGGATTCATCTCATAGGGTTAAACTTTTCTTTTGACCTAGCAGGTTGGATACACTCTTTTTGAAGAATCTGCAAAGGGACATTCGAGAGCCCATGGTGGCCTATGGCGGAAAACAGAATATCTCCAGATAAAAGTTACAAGGAAGTTATCTGTGAAATTCCTTTCTAGTGTCTGGATTCATCTCACAGAGTTAAACCTTTCTTTTGATTCAGGAGGTTGGTAACACTCCTTTCTAGAATCTACAAATGGACATTTGGGAACCTATTGTGGCCTATGGGGAAAAAGTGAATATCCCCAGATAAAAACTAGAAAGAAGCTATCTGTGAATCCACTTTATAATGTGTGGATTCATCTCACAAACTTAATCCTGTCTTTTGATTCAGCAGGTTGGAAACACACTTTTTGTAAAATCTGAGGAGGGACATTTGGTAGCCCATTGAGGCCTATGTGGAAAAACTGAATATCCCCAGATAAAAACTAGAAGGAAGCTGTTTCTGAACATTTTGTAATGTGTGGATTCACCTCACAAGGTTATACCTTGCTTTTGACTCAGCAGGTTGGAAAGTTCTTTTTCTAGAATCTGCAAAGAATCTTTTGGGAGCCTGTTGAGGTCTATGGGGAAAAACCGAGTATCCTCAGATAAAAACTAGAAAGAAGCTCTCTGTGAAACTGCTTTTTGTTCTGTAGATTCATCTCACAGAGTTATACCTTTCTTTTGATCCAGCAATTTGGAAACACTTTTTTTTTGTAGAATCTGCAAATATACACTTGGAGACAATTTAGGGCTATGTGGAAAAACAAAATATCCCCAGATAAAAAATAAAAAGAAGCTATCTGTGAATCTGCTTTGTGATGTCTGGATTTGTCTCACAGAGTTAAACTTTTCTTTTGATTCAGCAGGTTAAAACACTCTTTGTAAAATCTGCCAAGGAACATTGAGGTCTTCGGGGAAAAATTGAATATCCCCAGATAAAAAGTAGAAAGAAGCTATCTGTGAAACTGCTATGTGATGTTGGATTTATCTCATAAAGGTAAAACATTTTTTTGATTGAGCAAACTGGAAGCACACTTTTTGTAGAACTAGGAGGGACTTTTTGGAGCCCTTTGTGGCCTGTGGAAAAAAACCTAAATATCCCCAGATATAAACAAGATAGAAGCTATCTGTGAAACTGTTTGTGATATGTGGATTCATCTCACAGAGTTAAATCTTTCTTTATATTCAGCAGGTTAAAATCACTCTTTTTGTAGAATCTGGGAAGGGACATTTGGGAGCAAATTGAGGCCTATGGGGAAAAACTGAATATACCCAGATGAAAACTAGAAAAAATCTATCTGTGAAACTGTTGGTGATGTGTGGATTCATCTCATAGAGTTAAAAAATTTTTTGATTCAACATGTTGGAAATACTTTTCTTGTAGAATTTGCAAATGGAGATTCAGAAACCCATGTTGCCCTATGGGGAAAAACCGAATATCTCCAGATAAAAACTAGTAAAAAATCTATCTGTAAAACTGCTTTGTGATGTCTGGATTCATCTCCCAGAGGTAAACCTTTCTTTTGATTCAGTAGGTTAGAAACACTCGTTTTGTAGAATATATGAACAGACATTTTGGAATCCATTGAGGCCAATGGGGAAAACGGAATATCCAAAGATAAAAACCAGAAAGAAACTGTCTGTGCAACTGATTTGTAATGTATGAATTCGTGGCAGAGAGTTAAATTGTTTTTTTTTTATTCAACAGGTTGGAAACACTCTTCTTGTAGAATCTGGAAAGGGACACTTGGGAGCCCATTGAGGCCTATGGGGAAAAACTGAATATCCCCAGTAAATAAGTAGAAATAAGCCATCTGTGAAACTGATTTGTGATGTATGGATTCAACTAACAGAGCTAAACACTTCTTTTGATTCAACAAGTTGGAGACCCTCTCTTTGTAGAATCTGTGAAGGGATATTTGGGAGTACATAGAGGCCTATAGGGAAAAATCTAATATCCCCAGATAAAAATGAGAAAGAAGCTATCTGTGAAACTGCTTTGTGATGTGTGGATTCATCTCACAGAGTTAAACCTTTCTTCAGATTCAGGAGTTGGAACCACTCTTTTTGTAGAATCTGCGAAGGGACATTTGGGAGCCCATTTTGGTCTATAGGGAAAAAGTGAATATCCCTAGATAAAAGCTAGAAAAAAGATATGTGAAACTGCTTTCTGGTGTGTGGATTCATCTCACAGAGGTAAACCTTTCTTTTCATTCAGCATGTTGGAAACTCTCTTTTTGTAGAATGTGTGAAGGGACATTTGGGAGCCCGTTGATGCCTATGGGGTAAAACTGAATTTCTTCAGATAAAAACTAGAAATAAGGTGTCTTTGAACCTGCTTTCTGACATGTGGATTCATCTCATAGAGGTAAAGTTTTTGCTTGATTCAGCAGGATGGAAACACTGTTTTCATTGTATCTGCACAGCGATATTTGGGAGACCATTGAGGCCTATGGGGAAAATCCAAACATTCTCAGATAAAAACTAGAAAGAAGCTATTTGTGAAACTGCTTTGTGTTCTATGGATTCATCTCACAGAGTTAAGCCTTTCTTTTGATTCAGCAATTTGGAAACACTCTTTTCAAAGAATTTTTGAAGAGGCAGTTGGAGCCCATTGATGCCTATGCGGAAAAACTGAATGTCCACAGATAAAAACTAAAAAGAAGCTATCTGTGAATCTGCTTTCTGATGTGTAGATTCACCTCACAAAGTTAAGCCTTTCGATTGTTTCGGCTGTTGGAAACACTGTTTTTGTAAAATCTACGAGGGACATTAGGGACCACATTGAGGCCTTAGGGGAAAATTTGAATATCCCCATATAAAAACTAGAAAGAAATTGTCTCTGAAACTGTTTGGTGATGGTTGGATTTATCTCCTGATAAATATACATATATATTTATATATATTTATATATACATTTATCAGAGTTAAAATATATATATATATATTTTCAGCAGGTTAAAAACACCCTTTTTGTAGAATCTGTGAAGTGACATTTGGAAGTACATTGAGGCATAAATGGTAAAACGGAATATCCCCAGATAAAAGTTAGAAAGAAATGATCTGTGAAACTGCTTTGTGTACTGTGCACTCGTCTCACAGAGTTAAACCTTTCTATTGATTCAGCAGTTTGGAAACACTCTTTTTGCAGAATCTTCAGGGGGACAGCTGGAGAACATTGATGCCTATGGCAAAAAACCGAATGCCCACGAATAAAAACTAAAAAGAAGCTATTTGTGAATCTGCTTTGTGATGTGTGGATTCATCTCATGTAGTTAAGCTTGTTGATTGTTTCAGCTGTTGGAAACACTCTTTTTGTAGATTCTGTGAAGGGACATTTGGGAGCCCTTTTGCCTGTGGGAAAAAACTGCATATTCCCAGATAAAAGCTAGAAACAAGCTATCTGTGAAACTGCTTTGTGATGTGTGGATTCATCTCACAGGGGTAAACCTCTCTTTTGTTTCAGCAGGATGGAAACACTCTTTTCATAGAATTCAGAGTGGGACATTTGAGAGCCCATTGAGGACTACAGGAAAAGCTGAATATCCCAAGATAAAAACTAGAAATAAGCTATCTGTGAAACTGCTTAGTGATGTGTGAATTCATCTCACAGAGTTAAACCTTTCTTTTGTTTCAGCAGATTGGAGACACTCTGTTTGTAGAATATGTGAAGGGATATTTGGGAGCCCATTGTGGCCGATGTGGAACAAGTGAATATCCCTATGGAAACTACAAAGAAACGATCTCTGAAACTGCTTGATGATTCATTGATTCATATCAGAAAGTTAAATCTTTCTTTTGATTCAGCAGGTTGGAAACACTCTTTTCATACAATCCACCAAAGGACATTATGAACCAATTTAGTCCTATGGCTGAAAATGAATATTCCCAGATAAAACCTAGGAAGAAACTATTTGTGAAACTACTTGGTGGTGTGTGGTTTCATTTCACATATTGAAACCATTGTTTTGATACAATGGGTTGGAAACTCTTTTTGTAGAATCTGTGAAGGAACACTGGAACCCATTGGGGACTATGGGACTATGGGAAAAAACTGAAAATCCCCAGATAAAAAGTACAAAGAATGTATCCGTGAAACTACTTGGTGATGTGTGGATCACTTCATACAGTTAAAACTTTCTTTTGATTTATCAGCTTCAAATCTCTTTTTTGGGGGGGAATCTGCAAACTTTTCTTTAGAATCAGCAAGTTGGAAGCACTTTTTTTGCAGAAATGCAAATGAACATGTGAAAGCCCATTGAGGCCTATTGAAAAAAAAAATCCATAGACAAAAACTAGAAAGAAGCTATCTTTGAAACTACTTTGTGATATGTGGACTCATGTCACAGAGATAAACTTTTCTTTTGAGTCAGCATGTTGGAAATACTCTTTTTGTAGAATCTGCGAAGGATTGTTTGAAAGCCCATTGAGGCCTATGGTGAAAAACAGAATATCACCAGATAAAAACTCTAACAAAGCTATCTGTGAAAGTGCTTTGTCAGGTGTGGATTCACCTCACAGAGTTAAAACTTTCTTTCGATTCAGCACATTGGAAACACTCTTTTGTAGAATCTGCGAAATTTGAGAGCCCATGAAGGCCTGGGGGGAAAACAAATATCCCCAAATAAAAACTAGAGAAAACTATCTGTAAAACCACTTTGTGATATGTGGATTCAGCTCACAGAATTAGAACTTTTATTTGATTCAACAGGTTGGAAACACTCTTTTTCTTGAATCTGCAATGGGACATTTGGAAGCCGATTGAGGCCTGTGGGGAAAAATTGAATATCCCTATATAAAAACTAGAAAGAAGTTATCTTTGAAACTGCTTTGTGATGTGTGGATTCATCTAAAATATTAAACCTTTTTTTTTTGATTCAGCAAATTGTAAAAACTATTTTGTAGAATCTGCAAAGGGACATTTGGGAGCCCAGTGTGGCCTATCAAAAAAATGAATATCCCCAGATAAAAACTAGAAAGAAGTTATTTATGAAACTGATTCATGATGTTTTGATTAATCTCAAACAGTTAAACCTTTCTTTGATTCATCAGTTTGGAAACACTATTTTTGTAGAATCTACAAAGGAACATTTGGGAGCCCTTTTAAATCTATGGGAAAAAAACAGAATATCCTCAGATAAAAACTAGAAAAATACTGAATATCCTCATATAAAAATTAGAAAGAACCTATTTGTGAAATGGCTTTGTGATAAGTGTATTCACCACTTAGAGTTAAAGCTTTCTTTTGATTCAGCAGGTCAGAAAAACTCTTTTTGTAGAATCTTTTTATGGACATTTGGGAGACCATTGAGGCCTATGGGGAAAAAACAAATAAACTCAGAGAAAATCTAGAAAGAAGCTATCTGTAAAACTGCTTGGTGAGGTGTGGATTCTTCTCACACAGTTAAACCTTTCTTTCGATTCTGCTGGTTGAAAACACTCCTTTGGTAGAATCTGCAAGGGGATATTAGGAAGTCCATTAAGGCTTATGGGGGAAAACCGAATATCCACAGATAAAAACTAGAAAGAAGCTATCTGGGAAACTGCTTTGTTATGTGCAGATTCATCTCACAGAGTTAAACAGTTCTTTCAATTTAACAGTTTGTAAACACACTTTTTTGTAGAGTCTGTGAGGAGACATTTGGGAGCACATTGAAGCCAATGGAGAAAGAGTGAATATCCTCTGATTAAAACTAGAAAGAAGCTATCTGTGAAATTGCTTTGTGATATGTAAATGCATCTCAAAGAGTTAAGACTTTCTTTAGATTTAGCAGGCTGGAAAGACATTTTTTGTAGAATTCACTAAGGTACATTTGGGAGCCCATTAAGGCCTACAGGGAAATATTGAATATCTCCAGAGAAAAACTGGAAAGAAGCTATCTGTGAAGCTGCTTGGTGATGTGTGGATTCATCTCACAGAGTAAAACGTTTCTTTTGATTCAGCAAATTGGAAACAATTTTTTGTAGAATCTGTGAAGGGACATTTTGGAGCTTATTGAGGACTATAAGGAAAAACTTAATATACCCAGATAAAAACTAAAAAATAATAAAAAAAAAAGCTATCTGTGAAACTGCTTGGTGATGTGTGGATTCATCTCACAGAGTTAAAACTTTTTTTTTTTTTATTCAGTAGTTTGAAAACACTGCTTTTGTAGAATTGGTGAAGTGATATTTGGGACCTCATTGAGGTCTATGGGAAAAAACAAATATTCCCAGATAAAAACTATAGAAAAGCTACCGGTGAAACTGTTTGTGAAGTGTGAATTCATCTCACAGAGTTCAATTTATTTTTATTCATCAGATTGGAAACACTCTTTTTGTATAATCTACAAAGGGACATTTGAAAGTCCAGTGAGGCCTATGGGCCATAACCAAATATTCCCAGATAAAAACTAGAAAGAAACAATCTGTGAAACTGCTTTGTTATGTGTGGATTCATTTCACAGAGTTAAACCTTTATTTTGATTCGGCAAGTTGGAAACACTTTCTTTGTAGAATCTATGAAAGGATATTTGGAGGCCCATTGAGGCCTATGGGGAAAAAAGGAATATTCCTAGATAAAAACTACAAAGAAGCTAGCTATCTTGGAAACTGCTTTGTTATGTGCAGATTAATCTCACAGAGTTATACCTTTCTTTTTATTCAACAGGTTGGAGACACACTTTTAGTAGAATCTGTGAAGATACATTTGGGAGCCCATTGTGGCCTATGGGAAATAACAGAATATTTCCAGATGAAAGCTAGAAAGAAGCCATTTCTGAAACTACTTTGTGATGTGTGGATTTATCTCACAGGTTTCAACCTACATTTTTATCTAGCAGGTTAGAATCACTCCTTTTGTGGAATCTGTGAAGGGACATTTAAAAGCCCATTGGAACATATGGAGAAAAACTGAATATCACCTGACAAAAAATTAAAGGAAGCAATCTGTGAAACTGCTTTGTGAAGTGTGGATTCATCTCACTGAGTTAAATCTTTCTTTTGGTTCAGCAGTTTGAAAACACTGTTTTTGGAGAATCTGCAAGGGACATTTGGTAGCCCATTGAGGCCTATGGGGGGAAAAATATCCAACATTAAAAGCTAGAAAGAAGCTATCTATGAAATGGCTTGTGATGTGCAGATTCATCTCACAGAGTTAAACCTTTCTCTTGATTCAGCAGGTTGGAAATACTTTTTTTGTAGTATCTGTGAAGGGACATTTGGGAGTCCATTTGTGCCTAGGGAAAAAACCAAATATCTCCAGATAAAAACTAGAAACTATCTGTGAAACTGCTTTGCTATGTGGATTCATTTGACAGAGTTAAACCTTTCTTTTGATTCAGCAGTTTGCAAACACTTTTTTTGTAGAATCTGCAAAAGGACATTTGGGAGCCAATTTAGGTCTATGAGAAAAAACGGAATATCCCCAGATAAACATTGGAAAGAAGGTACCCGTGAAACTGCTTTGTCATGTGTGGTTTCATCCTACAGAGTTAAACCTTTCTTTTTATTTTTCAGGTTGGAAACACACATTTTGTAGAATCTGCGAAGAGACATTTGGGAGCCCATTTTTGCCCATGGAGAAGAACTGAATATCCAGAGGTATAAACTAGAAAGAAGTTATCTGTGAAAATGGTTTGTCATGTGCGGATTTATCTCACAGCATTAAACCTTTCTGTTGATTCAGCAGCTTGGAAACACTCCTTTTGTAGAATATCACCAGATAAAATCTAGAAGGAAGCTATCTGTGAAACTGCTTGCTGATGTGTGGATTCATCTCAAAAGGTTAAACCTTTCTTTTGGTTCATCAGGTCGGAAGCACTCTTTTTGTAGAAATTGCGAAGGGACATTTGGGAGCCCATTGAGGCCTATGGGAAAAAAATGAATATTGACAGATAAAAACAAGAAAGAAGTTATCTGTGAAAATGCTTGGTGATGTGTGGATTCATCTCACAGAGTTAAAACTATCTTTTGATTCACCAGATCAGAAACACTCTTTTTGTAGAACCTGTGACGGGACATTTGGGAGCCCATTGAGGCCCATGAGGAAAAAATGAATATTGACAGATAAAAAAAAGAAAGAAGCTATCTGTGAAAATGCTTGGTGATGTGTGGATTCATCTCACAGAGTTTAGCCTTTCTTTTGATGCAGTAGGATGGAAAAGCATTTTGTAGAATCTGCAAAGAAAATTTTCAGAGTCCATTAATGCCTATGGGGAAAAATTGATTATCCACTTATAAAAACTAGAAAGAAGCTAACTGTGAAACTGTTTGTTAAAGATGAATTCATCTAACAGAATGAAACGTTGCTTTTGATTCATCAGGTTGTAAACACTGTTTTTTAGAAATGGCGAAGGGGCATTTGGGAGACCATTAAAGCCTATTGGGAAAAACTGAATATTTCCAGATTAAAAAAAGAAAGAAGCTATATGTGAAACTGCTTTGTTAAGTGTTTATTCACCTCACAGATTTATACCATTCTTTTTGTTCAGCAAATTGGAAACACTCTTTTTGTTTAATCTGCTTAGGGACATTTGGTAACCTTTGAGATCTACATGCAGAAACCAAATACCACAAGATAAAAACTAGAAATAAACTATCTGTGAAAGTGCTTGGAGATGTATGGATTCATCTCATGAGGAAAAATCAAATATCCCCATATAAAAGGTAGAAAGAAGCAATCTGTGAAACTATTTGGTCATATGTGGATTCATCTCACAGAGTTAAAAATATCTTTTGATTCACCAGGTCAGAAAACTCTTTTTGTAGAATCTGCAAAGGGATATTTGGAAGCCCATGAAGCCTATGGGGAAAGACCAAATATCCCCAGATAAAAACAAGAAAGAAGCTAACTTTGAGACTGCTTTGTGTTATGTCAATTTATCTCAAAGTGTTTAACCTTTCTTTTGATTCAGCTGGTTGGAAACGAAGCACTCTTTTTGTAGAATCTGTAAAAAGACATTTGGAAACCCATTGAGTGTATGGGGAAAAACAAATATTCCCAGCAAAAAACTAGAAAAGAAGCTATCAGAGAAGCTGCTTGGTGATATATGGATTCATCTGACAGAGATATACCTTTCTTTTGATTCATCAGTTTGGAAACACTCTTTTTGGATAATTTGTAAAGGAACATTTTGGAGCCAATTGAGGCCTATGGTGATAACTGAATATCCCCAGATAAAAACTACAAAGAAAATATCTGTGAAACTGATTTGTGATGTGTTTATTCATCTCACAGAGTTTAACTTTTTCTTTTGATTCAGCAGGTTGGAAACACTCTTTTTGAAAAATATGCGAAGGGACATTTTGTAGCCTATTGAGACCTAGGAATAGAAACTGAGAATTTCCATATGCAAACCAGAAAGAAGATATCTGTGAATCTGCTTTGTGATATGCAGATTCGTCTCACAGAGTTAAAGTTTTCTTTTGATTCAGCAGGTAGGAAACACTCTTTTTGTAGAAACTGTGAAGCGACATTTGGGAACCATTTGAGGCCCATGGGGAAAAGCAGAATACCCCAACATAAAAACTAGAAAGAAGCTCTCTGTGAAACTGCTTCATGATGTGTGGGTTCATCCTACAGAGTTAAAACTTTCTTTTGGTTCAGAAGGTTGGAAACACTCTTTTTGTAAAATCTATGAAGGGACATTTGGAGCCTAGTGAGGCCTAACTGAATATCCCCAGATAAAAAGTAGAAAAAAGCTATCTGTAAACGGCTTAATTATGTGTGAATTCATCTCACAGGGTTAAACTTTTCTTTTTGATTCAGCAGGCTGAAAATACTCTTTTTGTAGAATCTGGGAAGGTACACTTTGAAGCCCATTGAGGGCTGTGGGAAAAAACAGAATATCCCTAGACAAAAACTAGAAGGAAGCTATCTGAAACTGCTTTGTGAAAAGTAAATTCATCTCACAGAGTTCAAACTTTCTTTTGATTCAGCATGTTGAAAACACTCTTTTTGTAGAATCTGTGAGGAAACATTTGGGAGGCCACTGAGGACTATAGGGATAAACAAAATATCCCCTGATAAAAACTAGAAAGAAGCTACCTGTGAAACTGCTTGTGAATGTGTGGATTCATCTCACAGAGTTAAAACTTTCTTTTGATTCAGCAGGTTGGAAACTCTTTTTGTAGAATATGCGAGGAAACATTTGGAAGTCCGTTGAGGCCTGTGGGGAAAAAACGAATATCCCTAGATAAAAACTAGAAAGATCTATCTCTGAAACTACTTTGTGATATGTGGATTCGTCTCACAAAGGTAAATCATTCTTTTGATTCAGCATTTTGGAAACCATCTTTTTGCAGAATCTGTGATGGGAGTTTTCAGATCCTATTGAGGTATATGGAGAAAAAACGAATATCCCTTGAAAAAAACTGGAAAGAAGCTATCTGTGAAACTGTTTTGTGATGCACGGATTCACCTAACAGAATTAAACCTTCCTTTTAATTCAGCAAGTTGGATACACTCTTTTTCTAGAATCTGTGAAAGGACAGTTTGGAGTCCATTGAGGCATTGGTGGAAAAACCAAAAATCCTAAGATGCAAACTATAAGGAAGTTATCTGCTAAACTGCTTGGTGATGCATGAATTCATCTCAAAGAGTTCACCCTTTTTTTGTTTGTTTGTTTCAGCACGTTTAAAACACTTGTTTTGTATAATCTGCCAAGGTACATTTGGGAGTGTTTTGAGGCCTATGGGGAAAAACCGAATATCCCCAGATAAAAACTAGAAAGAAGATAACTGTGAAAGTCCTTGGGATGTGTGGATTAATCTCACAGAATTAAACCTTTCCTTTGATTCAGCATGTTGGCAACACTCTTTTTGTAGAAACTGTGAAGGGACATTTGGGAGCCCATTAAAGCGTATTAGGAAAATAGAATATATCCAGATAAAAACTATAATGAAGCTACTTTTTAAACTGCTTTATGATGTGTGGATTCATCTCACAGAGTTAAAGTTGTCTTTATTTGGCAGCTTGAAAACACTTTTCTTGTACAATCTGTGAAGGGTCTTTTGAGAGCCCATGGAAAACTATGGGGAAAAATACAATATCCGCAATAAAAACTTGAGCGAAGCTATCTGTGAAACTGCTTTATGATGTGTGGATTCATCTCACAGAATTAAACCTTTTTTTCTGCAGATTGGAAACACTCTTTTGTAGAATCTGCTAAGAAACATTTGGGAGCCCATTAGGCCTATGGGGAAAAACGGAATATCCTCAAATAAAAACAAGAAAGAAGCAATCTGTGAAACTGCTTTGGATTTGTGGATTATTCTCACAGAGTCAAACCATTTTTTTGATTCAACAGCTTGTAAAGACTCTTTTTATAGAATCTGTGAAGGGACATTTGGGAACCCACTTAGGCCTGAAAGGAAAAACCTAATATCTTCACATAAAAAATAGAAAGAAGCTATCTTGGAAAGTTTTTTGTGATGTGTGTATTTCATCTCACTGAATTAATCCTTTTTTTTTATTCAGCAGGCTGAAAACAGTCTTTTTTAGAATCTGTGATGGGACATTTGGGAGCCCTCTTAGGCCTAAAAGGAAAAACCTAATATCTTCACATAAAAAATAGAAAGAAGCTATCTTGGAAAGTTATTTGTGATGTGTGTATTTCATCTCCCTGAATTAATCCTTTTTTTTTTTTTTTTATTCAGCAGGCTGAAAACAGTCTTTTTCAGAATCTGTGATGGGACATTTGGGAGCCCATTGAGGTTTATGGGAAAAATCCAAATATCCCCAGATTTAAAAAAGAAAGAAAGAAAGAAGAAAGAAAGAAAGAAAGAAAGAAGCTGGAAAAGTGCTTGGAGACGTGTGGATTAAACTTACAGAGTTAAACCCTTCTTTTGATTCAGCAGGTTGGAAACATGCTTTCTGTAGAATCTGTGAAGGGACATTTGGGAGCGCTTTTTTATCTCCAGATAAAAGCTAGAAAGAAACTATCTGTGAAACTGCTTAATGATGTGTTTATTCAACGCACAGAGTTAAACTTTTATTTTAATTCAGCAGGTTGTAAACACCCTTTTTATAGAATCTGCAAAGGGACATTGGGGAGCCCATTGAGGCCTATGGGGAAAAACCAAATATCCGCAGATAAAAACTAGAAAGAAGCTATCTCTGACACTAGTTGGTGATGTGTGGACTCGTCTCATAGAGTTTAACTTTTCTTTTGATTCAGTATGTTGGAAACACTCTTTTTGTAGAATCTGTGAAGGGACACTTGGGAGTCCTTTGAGGTTTATGGGGAAAAACAGCATAACCCCAGATACAAACTGGATAGAAGCTGTCTGTGCAAGTGTTTCATGATGTGTGGTTTCATATCACAGAGTCAAACCTTTCTTTTGGTTCAGCAGGTTGGAAACACTCTTTTAGTAGAATCTGTGAAGGGACATTTAGGAGCCCATTGAGACCTATGGGGAGAAATCAAATATCCCCAGATAAAAACTAGAAAGGAGTTATCTGTGAAACTGTTTTGTGATGTGTGAATTCTTCAGACAGAGGTAAAACTATCTTTAATTCAGCATGTTGGAAACACTCTTTCAGTAAAATCGGCAAAGGGACATTTCGGAGCCCATTGAGGACTATGGAGCAAAATCGAATATCCGCAGGAAAAAAAAAAAACTAAATAGCAGTTACCTGTGAAACTACTTAGAGATGTGTGGATTCATCTCACATAGTTAAACCCTTCCTTTGATTCAGCAGGTTGGAAACACTTTTTGTAAAATCTGTGAATGGACATTTGGGAGCCCATTGAGGCCTATGGGAAAAACCAAATATTCCCAGATAACAACTAGGAAGAAGCTATCTGGGAAACTGTTTTGTGATGTCTTGATTCAACTCAAAGAGTTACACATTTCTTTTTTTTTTTTTTTTTTTTTTTTTTTTTTTTTTTTTTGAGACGGAGTCTTGCTCTGTCACCCAGGCTGGAGTGCAGTGGCCGGATCTCAGCTCACTGCAAGCTCCTCCTCTCGGGTTCACGCCATTCTCCTGCCTCAGCCTCCCGAGTAGCTGGGACTACAGGCACCCGCCACTTCACCCGGCTAGTTTTTTGTATTTTTTAGTAGAGACGGGGTTTCATCGTATTAGCCAGGATGGTCTCGATCTCCTGACCTCATGATCTGCCCGTCTCGGCCTCCCAAGAGTTACACATTTCTTGATTCAGCAGGTTGGAAACAATCTTTCTGTAGAACCTGTGAAGTGATGTTTGGGAGCGCATTGATACCTATGGAGGAAAACTGAATGTCCCCAAATAAAAACTAGAATGAAACTATCTGTGAAACTGCTTTGTGATCTGTGGATTCATCTCACAGAGTAAAAACTTTCTTTTAATTTCACAGGTTAAAAACACTCTTTTTGTACAATCTGCAAAGAGACATTTGGGAGTCCATTGTGGCCCATGGGGATAAACCAAATATCCCCAGATAAAAAATAGAAATTATCTGTGAAACTGCTTTTTGATGTGTGGATTCAACTCACAAAGTTAAAACTTTTTTTTTATTCAGCAGGTGGAAACACTCTTATTTAAAGTCTGTGAAAGGACATTTGGGAGCGCTTTTAGTACGATGGGGAAAACAGAATATCCACAGATACAAACTAGAAGGAAGCGATCTGTGAAACTGCTGTGTGATGTGTGGATTCACTTCATAGAATTAAACCTTTCTTTTGATTCAACAGGTTGGAAACACTCTTTTAGTAGAATCTGCAAGGGGACAATTGGGAGCCCATTGTGGCCTATGGGAAAAACCAGAATATCACCAGATGAAAACTAGAAGGAAACCACCTGTGAAACTGCTTTGTTTTGTGTCAATTAATTTCAGAGAGTTTAATCTTTTTTTGATTCAGCAGATTGTAAACACTCTTTTTAAAGATTCTGAGAAGGGACTTTTCAAAGCCCATTGACACTTGTGGGAAAAAACCTTATATCCCCAGATCAGATAAAAACTAGAAAGAAACTATCTGTGAAACTGCTTTGTGATGTGTGGACTCATCTGACAGAGTTAAACCTTCCTTTTGATTCAGCAGGTTGGAAACACTCTTTTTGTATAATCCGTGCAGGAAATTTTCAGAGCCCATTGAGGTCTGTGGGAAAAAAAACAATGT
The DNA here is from genome assembly GCF_024542745.1 of Macaca thibetana thibetana. Classification (NCBI taxonomy): domain Eukaryota; kingdom Metazoa; phylum Chordata; class Mammalia; order Primates; family Cercopithecidae; genus Macaca; species Macaca thibetana. The sequence continues at coordinate 57,923,355 of NC_065598.1, forward strand.
AGCCCCAGATGAAAACTAGAAAGAAGCTATCTGTGAAACTGCTTTGTGATGTGTGGATTCATCTAACAGAGATAGACCTTCTTTTGATACAGCAAGCTGGAGACACTCTTTGTGTAGAATTGGTGAGGAGACATTTGGCAGCCCATTGAGTCCTGTGGGGAAAAATCAAATATTTCCAGATAAAAACTAGAGAGAAGCTCTCTATGAAACTTCTTGGTGATGTGGGGATTCATCTCACACAATTAAACCTTTCTTTTGATTCAGCAGTTTGGAAATACTCTTTTGTAGAACATGCGAAGGGACATTTCAGAGCACATTGTGGCCTACAGTGAAAAATTGAATGTCTCCAGGTAAAATAAAGAAAGAAGCTATCTGTGAAACTACTTGGTGTTGTGTGGATTCATCTCACTGAATTCAACCTTTCTTTTGATTCAGCAGGTTGGAAACACTCTTTTTGTAGATTCTGCGAAGGTACATTTGTGAGCCCTTTGAGGCCAAAAGGAATAAACTAAATATCCCCAGATATAAACTAGAAAGAAGCTATATGTGAAACTGATTTGTGGTGTGTCGATTCATGTCACAGAATTACACCTTTCCTTTGATTCAGCAGGTTGGAAACTCTTTTTATAAAATCTGCAAAGGGACACTGGGAACCCATTGATTCTTATGGGGAAGAACAGAATATTCCAAGTTGAAAACTAGAAAGACACTATCTGTGAAACTGCTTGGTGACATGTGGATTCATCTCACAGAGGTAAACCGTTCTTTTGATTCAGCAGGTTGGAAAAACTCTTTTTGTAGAATCTGCAAAGGTACATTTGAAATTCCATTGAAGCCTATTGGGAAAAACAAAATACCCCTAGGTAAAAACTAGAAAGTGTAGGGAAACCCCCTGAAACTGTTGCTACAGAATAAAGGAATGAAATGTTCTGAATCACTGTAAATAAAATATTGAATACAGGATTGTTGCAAAGACAATATGTGGTTGGACTGCACGTGATGTTCTTCCCACTGCAGAGAGCCTATAAAATGTTATGCAGATCTGGAGGTTTCACATGACCAAGATTCCTATCCCAGAAAACCAGATGTTCATAGTTCTGGGAATGGAATAGGACCCTTGTGGAGAGCATATAAACAGATGCATGAGGGGTGCCTGTTCTCATGGATAAGATACAGCTATAAATGCCCTTACCTTACCGTGGCTCTTCTAGGCCTCTTTAGAGTTAAAACCTACTCTCTTCTGAGAATTTGTGGTCTAACCAGTTGTCCAGTTTCACGTCCTGTTTCTATTGATTGCTTGCAACCAGCTTCTGCTGCAGTTGCTGCTGATGATTAGTATCTTACAAAACATAGGTTATGGGTAGAATTTGTTCCTATTTTATGGCTCTGTTAAACTGCTGATGCACACACTATATTGTAAAAGCTTATCTTTTGTAAACCTATACTTTGGATGTCAAGAAGTTACTTCATCCCCATGTGATCACCTCACTGCAGAATCATATGATCCCAAACCCCTCACTGTTTCTCCCCCTCCCTCACTAAACGTGATAATAAATGGTGGTATATCCAGTGAATTGGCGGCATTGCAGGACCAGAAGGTGGTGAACCCCTGGACCCAGCTTTCTCACTACTTTGTGTGTGTCTCGTATTTCTCAGCCTGCCAATCCACCTTGGGACAAAGAGAACCCTGTTCTATTGTGGGCTGCTGGCCAACATCTGATGTGGCCTTCCTCATTCCCTGGCTCGGTGCACTGTGAGTGTGGTTCATGATGACCAGTCTATGGTCTTGACGGTAAGGTCTCTGGTTACGTGTTTTTCTAACTTTCCCCTTTTCTGTGGATTTGTTGACCGCTATTATTCCAGGGCAAGTATGGGACAATTGCAGTCTAAACTTCTTTTAAAACAGGGTGGAATTAAGGCTGATTCTCATAACTTAATTCTCTTATTTCAGACTACAGAAAAACATTGTCCCTGGTTTCTAGATAAAAGTTCTATGGACCTTTTGGATTGGGACTAAGTTGCTACTATGCTCTGCCAACTTATGAAAGATGGTGTTTTTCTTCCTATTTCTGTTTGGACTGATTGGGCTCTTATTCGTTTTGCTTTACTTCCTTTTCAGTCTGGTGATCCTTTACAACTGCCACAAGTTAACGCAGATGGTGAGCCGCTTCCTTTACCTCATGTTCCTGATCCCCCTCTTAGTCCTCTTTCTGATTTTGAGGAAGAATTCTATCTTTCTTTGCTTTCTCCCCCTGAGGAGGAACCTGGAGATGATTCCCTCCCACCACCTCCTATGTCTGAACCTATATATGCTAACAATTCTTCTTCTAAGCCGCTGTCCTCTGTGTCAGAAGAGGACTTGTGGCATTCGTCTGAGTCACCTGTTTCTCACACTTCTTGTCCTTTTGGACCCCTGCTCTCTGTTAAGCCTACTGTTTCTTTCAATGCTCTGGGACCCCTTCTTTTGGAGGCTTGGAGGCTTGGAATACCATGTCCCCCCAGTTCACATCCCGGCACCCTCATTCTCCTCCTCTCTTTTCCTCTGCCTCATCTAGACTTATCTGTACCTCAATTCAAGAGGCGATGGATAGAGCTGGGGCTGCTGGTGGCTTGGATGCCAGGCAATTCCCTATAGCCATGGCACCTAAGATCGAAGACACTGGCAAAGGTGATAAAGGAACTTCTAAAGGTAGAAAATATTATAAACCTTTTTCTTTACAATTACTTAAATATTTTAAAGCAGTTTGTGATCAGTATGGACCAAACTCTTCCTACGTTATGACTGTATAATACTTTTCCAGGTACTTGCTACAAATGTGGTGGAGTAGGACACTTTAAAAATTCCTGTCCTTTACTCAATTTGAATCCTCCACAAGCCACTACTCAAACTCAAAATATACAAAAGGCCCCTACTACTGTGTGTCCACGATGCAAAAAGGGTAAACTTTGGATGAAATCTTGTCACTCCAAATTTGATATCAGTGGCAACCCACTTCCACCTTTAAACATGGCCAACAACACAGTTAATTCCATCCTGTTTCAGGGAAACGGGGGGAGGGGCCAGCCTCAGGCCCCAATTCCAACTGGGGCCCTGGTGTTTTGATTCACCCTCCCAGCTGCAACCTCTATAGCAGCACCGGCTATGCCACAGATACAGATGCAAACTATACCACAAACACTGCCTCATATTCAATATCCAATACCCAATACCAACCAGTCTTTTCTCTTGTCCCAGTACAATGCTTATCCCCCTCCACCGCATGAGGGGGCTCAATAGACTTGTGTAGTATCCTTCCTTTGTCCTTACTCCCTAGGGAACAGCCTGTCTTAGCCCCCACTGGAGTTAAAGGACCATTACATGAAGAGCCTCCCCCACCAATTCCTTTACAATGGATGTGTGACTCACGTGTTGGGGTAGAGCAGTGGCTGCTGTCCAAACACCAGTTGAAGGCTTTAACTGAGATTGTTAATGATTTTCTAAAATCAAACATAATTGAGCCCTCTTTGTCTCCATGGAATTCTTCAGTGTTTGTTGTACAAAAAAAGTAAGGGAAATGGAGAATGGTAACAGATTAAAGAGGTATTAATGCAATTATTAAACCCATGGGAGTGCTGCAACTTGACATGCCCCCCCCCATGATTTCTAAGAAAAGACCTCTAATTATTTTGACTTCAAGCACTGTTTTTTTCCATATTCCCCTAGACAAATCAGATTGTGAAAAGTTTGCTTTTACTATAGCTTCTTTAAATAACTCAGATCCTGCAGCTAGGCTCCAGTGGAAAGTTTTACCTCAAGGAATGATTAACAGTCCTACTATTTGTGAGTTGTTTGTTGGCACTGTATTACAACCTATCTGACAGGCCTTCCAAGATAATTACATTCTTCATTATATGGATGATATACTGATTGCTGCTCCTACTAAAGAAAAATTAATTCATTGGTTTACTTCTTTAAAATCAGTCATTGCTAATGCAGGACTCTACATTTCTCCTGACAAAATTCAACAAGTTACCCCATATCTTTACTTAGGAATGCAAGTCAAAATTCTGTCTATTAAGCCTCAAAAAGTAAAACTTTGTACATACAATTAAAAAACTTTAAATGGTTTTCAAAAATTGCTTGGTGACATTAATGATTTTAGACCAACTTTAGGAATACCTACCTACAGTCTTTCCAAATTATTTGCTACCCTATCAGGAGATCCAAATTTAAATAGTCCTTGCATTCTTTCTGAACCAGCTAAACAAGGGTTGGCTTTTGTAGAACAAAGGGTGAGAGAGGCACAGGTATTCCATACCGATTCAAACCGACGATTGCAATTTTTAGTTTTTCGTACTACTCACTCTCCAACAGGACTTATAGGACAAAATGATTCCTTAATTGAATGGGTGTTTCTCCCAAATTCTGCCTCTACAACTCTTTCAATATATCTTGATCAAATTTCTACATTAATTGGATTAGGATGACAACATATTGTTAAAATTTCTGATATTGATCCTAATGTTATTGTGGTCTCTCTGTCAAAAAATGAATTTAAAAAATGCCCTTCCTACACCCCTATGTTTGCAAACTAATTTGGCTGATTTCATCAGCGCAATAGACAATCACTTACCCAAGTCAAAATTCTTCCAGTTTTTACAAAATACTTCTTGGAGTCTGCCGAAAATTTTTTGTCTTCCTCCATGAGAGGGAGCTATTCCTGTTTACTGACGGATATAGTAATGGAAAGGCTGGATATGTAGGGTCAAAAGATAAAGTCATTTCTACTCCTTACACCTCTGCTCAGAAGGCTGAATTATTTGCTGTTACTACAGCATAGCAAGATTTTGATTAGCCCATTAACATTGTATCTGACTCAGCTTATGTTGTTCATGCTACCAAAGCCATAGAAATAGCTACTATAAAAAATATCGCTGACACAAATCTGTCCTTTCTGTTTTCTTCATTACAACAAGTGGACAGAAATAGAAATCATCCCTTTTTCATGACTCATATCTGTTCTCATACCAGCTTGCCTGGACCCTTATCCAAAGGCAATCAAAAAATAGATGCTCTTGTTTCCCTTGCCTTCTTTGATGCCACAGAGTTTCATCAGCTTATTCATACCAATGTGTCAGAACTTAAACATAAATATTATCTTGGTTGGAAACAGGCATAACATATCGTCCAACACTGCTCTCAGTGTCAGGTTCTTGTTCTACCTATACAATCTGCCAGTGTTAATCCTCGTGGTCTTTCTCCTAATGTAATCTGGCAAATGAATGTTACTCATGTTCCTTCTTTTGGGAAATTAGCTTATGTTCATGTGTCGGTAGACACCTTTTCAAACTTCATCTGGGCTACTTGTCAAACCAGAGAAGCTGCTTCTCATGTTAAAAGACATTTGTTTTCTTGTTTTGCAGTTGTGGGAGTTCCAAATGAAATAAAAACAGACAATGGTCCTGCATATTGCAGCAAGGCTTTCAAAATTTTTCTCAATCAATAGCATATTAAACCTATTACTTGAAATTCCCTATAATCCACAAGGTCAAGCCATTGTAGAAAGGAGCAACAGGACATTAAAACTACAATTACTTAAACAAAAAAAGGGAAAGTGATAAGGAGTTATCCACCCCACACATGAAATTAAATTTGGCATTGCTAACGTTAAATTTTCTTAATATCTCTAAATCTAGTTCTGTCACTGCTGGTGAAAAACTTTTCTCTGCTAACTGCTGTAACGTAAATCAAGGGTGGAAAGTATGGTGGAAAGATACTCAATCCAATAAGTGGTCAAAGGCACCATTCTTACTTGGGGAAGAGGCTATGCTTGTGTCTCCCCAGGTGAACATAAATCTCCCATTTGGGTCCCCATTAGACACTTGAGAGTGTTCCCTGAAGATGTAAGTGATCAAAAGATGGAAATAACTACTGAAAAGACGCTGCAACAGGAGTCAGCTGAGATTCCCAGTCAACAAAATGATGAGGACAACCACTCTCCTACAACACACAATTCAGTCAGCCATCCCAAACAATTAATCTGCAGCAATTCGGTTTTAACTCAACCTCTGCCTTCTCCTGATGAAGCTGATTCTCCTGCCTCCAGTCACTCCACAGACTGTTAAGAACTATACTTATTGGGCCTATGTTCCTTTCCCCCACCCACCTTATCAGAGCTATGACATGGATGGATGCTCCTGTTGAAGTTTATGCTAATGATAGCATTTGGATGGCTGGTTCCATAGATGATAGTTGCCCCACTCAACCTTCCAAAGAAGGTATCCCATTCAATATGACTCCAGGTTTTAAATATGCACCTCCATGTTTAGGACCAACAGAAGGATGTCTCTTATAAGATACTCAGACCTGAGCTGTTACATTACCATCTGGTCATTCTGTTCCCCCTTTAGGACATTTAGTATCAGGACTCTCTCTAAAACCTTTTAGACAATATAAAACAGGAATTGCTGATTATATCCATACCTCAAAATTCAAACCTGTAGAACCTGCATGCCCTTGTCTTCCCACACTGAAAAGCTAATATGGAATTATTGTATCAGTCCTGAATGAATAGTTTTATTTAACTCTTCTGGCTATACTATTATAGATTGGGCCCCAAAAGGACATCTTACTAATGATTGTTCACAAAGTCAAAGAGACTCAACATTTTCTTTATGATATCACATATCAAGAACGTAATGACAATTGTCTCATATTATATCATAGGTTTAACTCTGTCTTTCCTTTTAAGTGGAAAGGGGCAGGAATTGCACCTCTTAAACCCAGACTTATCATTCACCATTTAGGACCTGAACATTTGGAATTATGGAGATTTACTATTGCCACGACAGACATGAGAGTTTGGGCCAGAGAAAGTGTTATAAGTAAATCTACCACATCACCTCGACAACTTAGAAAACAAATTGATTTACATTATTATTCAAGTACAGCAGAAAACATAATAATGTCTGTTGTTAAAAGGTCAATTCAAAAATGGGATAATGAGGACTATGAAGATCAATACGCCCCTGTTTATAATTCACATTTCCCAACCCCTAAGCAGTCTGTTCCCCCTATGGCACATCCCCAAAGAAGAGCAACATCTCAAAACATTTGTACTGTGTACATGGAATCTAACAAAACAGTACCTCTTAAAAGCTGGGTTAAACCCCCATATATGTTGTTGGTAGGAAAATGCATATTAGTTTAGAGACTAATATTATCACCTGTACTAATTGTTATTTGTATACTTGTGTTGATTGTCCTTTAATCAACATCATAATGTTGTTATTGTTAGGACTAGAGAAGGCATATAGTTCCCAGTAGTCTTACAGTGACCTTGGGAACCTTCTCCCTCTATTCATGTTATTAACAATATTTTACAAAACATTTTAAAATGAAGTAGTTGCTTTATTTTCACTCTAATTGCAGTGATTATGGGTCTAAATGCTGAATCAATAGAAAGCGCAAGTCTGTGAGATCAATCAAAACATAAGAAAAGCAGTTGCACATACAGCTTCTTTCTAGTTTTTATCTGGGGATATTTTGTCTTTCCCCATAGACCTCAAAGGGCTCCCCAGTATCCTTTCTACAAAAAGAGTGTTTCCAACCTGCTGAATGAAAAAAAAAAAATGATTAACTTTGTCCGATGAATCCACACATCACCAAATAGATTCACAGATAGTTTTTTTTTTTCTAGTTTTTATATGTGGATATTCGATTTTCCCCCCAGGCCTTGATGGGCTGCAAAAATTCACTTTGGAGGTTCTGCAAAATAAATGTTTCTAAACTGTTCAATCAAAAGTAAGGTTTTGAGAACCATTGAGGCCTACAGGAAAAAACCCGAATATCCATAGATAAAAAGTAGAAAAAGCTATCTTTGAAATTGCCAGGTGATGTGTGGATTCATCTCACAGAATTAAACGTTTCTTTTGATTCAGCAGGTTAAAAGCACTCTTTTTGTAGAATCTGTGAAGGGACATTTGAGAGCCCATTGAAGCCTATTTGGATAAACTGAATATCCCCAGATAAAAATTAGAAAGAATCTATCTGTAAAACTGCTTAAGGATATGTGGATTCATCCCACCTAGGTAAACCATTCTTTTGATTCAGCAGGTTGGAAAAGCTACTTTTGTAGAACCTGGGAAGGTTCATTTTGGAGTCCATCATTGCCTATGTGGAAAAACTGAATATTATCAGATCAAAACTAGAAAGAAGGTATCTGTGAAACTGCTTTGTGATGTGTGGATTCATCTCACAGAGCTAAACCTTTCTTTTGATTCAGCAGTGTGGAAACACTCTTTTTGTAGAATGTGCAAAGGGAGTTTTCTGAGCCCCTTAAGGCTTATGGGGAAAAACAGAGCATCCCCAGATAAAAACTAGAAAGAAGCTATCTGTGAAACTGCTTGGTGATGTGTGGACTCATTTCATAAAGTTAAAAATATCTTTGGATTAAGTAGGTTTGAAACACTATTTTGTAGAATCTACAAAGGGACATTTGGGAGTCCATCTAGGCCTAGAAAAAGAAAGAAAGAAAGAAAGAAAGAAAGAAAGAAAGAAAGAAAGAAAGAAAGAAAGAAAGAAAGAAAGAAAGAAAGAAAGAAAGAAAGAAAGACAACAGATACAAACTTAAAAGAAGCTATCTGTGAAACTGCTTAGTGATGGGTGGAATCACCTCAAACAGTTAAACCTTTCTTTTGGCTCACCAGGTTGGAATCACTCTTTTTGTAGAATCTGTGAAGGAACATTTGGCAACTCATTGAGGCCTGTGGGGAAAAATTTTATATCCCCAGATAGATATTAGAAAGAAGCTATCTGGGAAACTGCCTGGTGATGTGTGGATTTATCTCAGAGTTAAATGTTTCTTTTGATTCAGCACGTTAAAAACACTCTTTATGTAGAATCAGTGAAGAGACATTAAAGATTACATTGAGCCTGTAAGAAAAAACTGAATATCCCCAGATAAAAACTTGGAAGAAACTATCTGTTAAACTGCTTCGAGATGTGTGGATTCATCTCACCAAGGTAAAACTTTTGATTCTGCAGTTTGGAAACACTTTTTTTTGTACAATCTGCAAAGGGACATTTGGAGTCCAATGAGGCCAATGGGAAAAAATTGAATATCCCCAGATAAAAACTACAAAGAATCTATTTATGAAACTGCTTTCATATGTGTGGATTCATCTCACAGAGTTAAAATTTTCTTTTGATTCAGCAGGTTTGAAACTCTCTTTTTGTAGAATCTATGAAGGGACATTTGGAAGCTTATTGAGGACTATAGAAAAAAACAAAATGTCCCCAGATAAAGACTAGAAAGAAGCTATCTTTAAAACTGTTTTGTGATGCATGGATTCATCTCACAGAGTTAAACCTTTCTTTTGATTAAAGAGTTTGGAAAACATATTTTTGTAGAACCTGTGAAAGGAAATTAGAAAGACAATTGAGGCCTATGTTAAAAAACTAAATATCCCCAGATGAAAATAAGAAACAAGATATCTGTGAAACTGCTTTGAGGTGTATCAATTCATTTCACAGTGTTAAGCCATTCTTTTGATTAAGGAGGTTGGAAAATCTTTTTATAGAAACTGCAAAGAGACTTTTGGGAGCCCATTGAGGTCTATGGGGAAAAACCAAATGTCGCCAGATAAAAATTAGAAAGAAGCTCTCTGTGAAACTGGTTACTGGTTTGTGGATTCATCTCACAGAGTTGAATTTTTCTTTTGATTCGCCAGATTGGAAACACTCTATTTCTAGAAACTGTGAAGAGACATTTTGGAGCCCACTGAGCTCTGTGGGTAATAGAGAATAACCCCAGATAAAAACTACAAATATGCTATCTCTGAAACTGCTTAGTGATGTCTCAGAGAGTTAAAACCTTATTTTGATTCAGCAGGTGGGAAACACTCATTTTGTAGAATCTGCAAAGGGATATTTTGGATCCCATTGAGGCTGATACAGAACAAATGAGTATTCCCAGATGAAAACTCGGAAGAAGCTGTCTTTGAAAGTTCTTGGTGATGTGTTGATCATTTCACAGAGTTAAACCTTTATTTTGATTCAGCAGCTTGGAACAGTCTTTTTGTAGAATCTGCGAAAGTACACTTGGGGACTTTTTGAGGCCTATGACTGAAAATAAATATCCTCACATGAAAATTAGGAACAAGCTGTCTGTGAAACTGCTTGATGATGTGTGGATTCTTTTCACAAGTTAAACCTTTATTTTGATTCTGTAGTTTGGAATACTCTTTTTGTAAAATCTGCAAGGAGATATTTGGAAGCCCTTTGACCCCTATAAGAAAAAAACTAATATCCCCAGATTAAAACTAGAAAGAATCTGCCTGTGAAACTGATTAGTGATATGAGTGATGTGTGACTTCATCTCACAGAGTCAAAGCTTTCTTTTTATTCAACAGATTGGAAACACTCTTTTTGTAGAATCTGCAAAGGGATATTTAGGGGCCCATTGAGGCCTATGAGGAAAAACTGAATATCCTCAGATAAAAACTGGGAAGAAGCTATCTCTGAAACTGCTTTGTGATGTGTGGACTCATCTCACAGAGTTAAACCATTCTTTAGTTTCAGCAGTTTGGAAACACTATTTGTAGACTCTTCAAAGGGACATTTGGGAGCCAATTGACGCCTAATGGGAAAAACAGAATATCCCCAGATAACAACTAGGAAGAAGTTATCTCTGAAACTGCTTTGTGACTAGTGGATTCATCTCACAGAGTTAAAATTTTCTTTTGATACAGTAGGTTGGAAACCATTTTTGCAGAGAATCGCAAAGAGAAATTTCAAAGCCCATTGAAGCCTATGGGTAAAACCAAAAATCCCCAGTAGAAACAAGCTATCTGAGAAATTTCTTGTGATGTGTGGATTCATATCAGAGAGATAAACCTTTCTTTTGATTCAGCTGTTTGAAAACACTCTTTTTTAGAATCTACAAAAAGACATTTGGGAGTTTATTGAGGTCTCTAAGGAAAAAGCCAATATCACCAGATAAAAACTAGAAGGAAGCTATCTGTGAAACTACTTGGGGATGTATGGACTCATCTCACAGAGCTAAACTTTTCTTTTGTTTCAGGAGGTTGGAAACACTCTTTTTGTGGAAACTGTGAAGAGACCTTTGGGAGCCCATTGAGGCCTATGGGGAAAATTGAATGCTCCCAGATAAAAACTTGAAAGAAACTATCTGTGGAAGAGGTTAGTGGTGTGTGGATTCATCTCACAGAGTTAAATTTTTATTTTGATCCAGCACGTTGGAAGCACTCTTGTAGAATCTGCAAAGGTACATTTGGGACACCATTGAGGCCTACAGTTAAAAGAGGATATCCACAGATAAGTACTACAAAGAAGTTATTGATGAAACTACTTGGTGATGTGTGGATTCTTCTCACATAGCTAAACCTTTCTTTTGATTCAGCAGATTGGAAATACTGTTTCTATAGTATCTGCATAGGGACATTTGGGAGTCCATTTATCTATGTGGAATAAAATGAACATCCAGAGATGAAAACTAGAAAGGAGCTATCTGTGAAAGTGCTTCGTGATGTGTGTATTTATCTTACAACGTTAAAATTTTTTCTGGCTTAGCAAGTTGGAGACACTCTTTTTGTAGAATCTGCATAGGGACATCAGGGAGCCCATTGAGGCCTACAGAGAAAAACCGAATATTCCCAAATAAAAACTATAAGGAAGCTATATGTGAAACTACTTGTTGATTTTTGGATTCATGTCACAGAGTTAAACCTTTCTTTTGATTCTGCAGGTTGGAAACACTCTTTTTGTATAATCTATGAAGAGACATTTGGGAACCCATTGGGGCCTATAAGAAAAAAAATGAATATCCCCAGATTAAAATCTAGTAAGAAGCTATCTGTGAAACTGCTTGGTGATGTGTGGATTCATCTCACAGAGTTAAAACCTTCCTTTGATTTAGTAGTTTTCAGACATTCATTTTGAAAAATCTGTGAAGAGACATTTGAAAGCCCATTGAGGTCTGTGAGAAAAAAAAAAGAATATCCACAGATAAAAACTAGAAAGAAGCTATCTGTGAAACTGTTTGGTGATGTGCAGATTTCTCTTACAGAGTTAAAACTGTTTTTGATTGAGCAGGTTGGAAACACTCTTTTTGTAGATTCTGTGAAGGGGCATTTCAGAGCCCATTGAGGCCTATGGGGAAAAACTGAATATCGCCAGATAAAAAATAGTAAAAAGCTCTCTGTGTAACTGATTTGTAATCTGTGGATTCATCTCACAGAGTTAAACCTTTATTTTATTTCATCAGGTTGGAAACTGTTTTTGTAAAATCTGCAAAGGGACATTTGTTAGTCCATTGAGGCCATAAAGAACAACCAAATATATCCACAGCTATCCACAGACAGCTACGAAGAAGCTATCTGTGAAACTGCTGTGATATTTGGATTCATCTCAAAGACTTAAAACTTAATTTTGATTCAAGAGGTTGGAAAGACTCTTTTTGTACAATCTATGCAGGGACTTCTCAGATCCCATGGAGGCCTATGGGGAAATACAGAAAGGAAACTAGAAACAAGTTGTCTGTGAAACTGCTTTGTGAAGTGTGGATTTATCTCAGAAAGTTAAACCTTTCTTTTGAAATAGCAGGTTGGAAACACTCTTTTTGTAGAATCTGTGAAGGGGCATTTAAGAGTTCATTCAGGCCTAAGGAAAACAAAGTAAAAATCCAAGGATAAAAACTAGAAGGAAGCTATCTGTGAAACTGCCTGGTAATGTGTGGATTCATTGTACAGAATTAAACCTTTATTTTGATTCAGGATGTAAGAGACACTCTTTTTGTGGAATCTGTGAAAGGATATTTAGGGGGCAATGAGGCTTATGGACAAAAAACGAATAACTGCAGATAAAAACTACAAAGTAACTATCTGTGAAACTGCATGGTGATGTGTCAATTCATCTCACATACGTAAACCTTTCTTTTCATTCAGCACATTGGAAACACTCTTTGTAGAACCTGCGAATGGATATTTGAGAGCCCTTTGAGGCCAATAGAAAAAAAAATGAGTATCTCTAGATCAAAAGTAGAAAGAAACTATGTGGGAAATTGTTTGGGGGATATGTGGATTTATCTCACAGAGTTAAATCTTTCTTCTGATTTAGTAGTTTATAGACACTCTTTTTGAAATATCTGCAAAGGGACAATTGGGAGCGCATTGAGGCCTATGGGAAAAACCAAATACCCCCAGATAATAACTGGAAAGAAGCTATCTATGAAACTACTTGGTTATTCATGGATTCATATGAAAGATTTTAAACTTTCTTTTGATTCAGCAGGTTGGAAACACTCTTTTTGCAGAATCTGCAATGGGACATTTGGGAGTCCATTGAGGTCTATGGGGAACTATAAACAACCTATTTGTGAAACTGCTTTTTGATGAATGGATTCATCTAACAGAGTTAAACCTTTTTTTTTTTTTTTTTTTTTTTTTTTTGACTGAGCAGGTTGGAAACACTCTTTTTATAATCTCAGAGAAGGGACATTTGGGATCCCCTAGAGGCATATTGTGAAAACCTGAATATCCCCAGATAAAAACTAGAAAAACCTTATCTGTAAAACTGCTTGGTTTTGTGTGGATTCATCTAAAAGAGGAAAACTATTCTTTTGATTCAGCAGATTGGAAATACTCCTTTTTTTATTTTTATTTTTAAAAGTGTCTTTCTTTTATTTCTTTTTTTATTATTATACTTTAAGTTCTAGGGTACATGTGCACAATGTGCAGGTTTGTTACATATGTATACGTGTGCCATGTTGGTGTGCTGCACCCATTAACTCTTCATAAACATTAGGTATATCTCCTAATGTTGTCCCTCCCCTTTTACCCTCCCCACAATAGGTCCCGATGTGTGACGTTCCCCTTCCTGTGTCCGAGTGATCTCATTGTTCAATTCCCACCTATGAGTGAGAACATACAGTGTTTGGTTTTCTGTTATTGCAGTAGCTTACTGAGAATGATGGTTTCCAGCTGCATCCATGTCCCTACAAAGGACACAAACTTATCCTTTTTTATGGCTGCATAGTATTCCATGGTGTATATGTGCCACATTTTCTTAATCCAGTGTGTCACTGATGGACATTTGGGTTGATTCCAAGTCTTGCTATTGTGAATAGTGCCACAATAAACGTACATGTGCATGTGCTTTATAGCAGCATGATTTATAATCCTTTGTGTATATCCCCAGTAATGGGATGGCTGGATCAAATGTTATTTCTAGTTCTAGATCCACGAGGAATCACCACACTGTTTTCCACAATGGTTGAACTAGTTTACAGTCCCACCAACAGTGTAAAAGTGTTCCTATTTCTCCACATCCTCTCAAGCACCTGTTGTTCCCTGACTTTTGAATGATTGCCATTATAACTGGTGTGAGATGGTATCTCATTGTGGTTTTGATTTGCGTTTCACTGACAGCCAGTGATGATGAGCATTTTTTTTTTCATGTGTCTGTTGGCTGTAAAAATGTCTTCTTTTGAGAAGTGTCTGTTCATATCCTTTGCCCACTTTTTGAAGGGGTTGTTTGTTTTTTTCTTGTAGATTTCTTGAGTTCTTTGTAGGTTCTGGATATTAGCCTTTTGTCAGATGAGTAGATTGCAAAAATTGTCTCCCATTCTGTAGGTTGCCTGTTCACTCTGATGGTAGTTTCTTTTGCTGTGCAGAGGCTCTTTAGTTTAATTAGATCCCATTTGTCAATTTTGGCTTTTGTTGCCATTGCTTTTGGTGTTTTAGACATGAAATCATTGCCCATGCCTATGTCCTGAATGGTATTGCGTAGGTTTTCTTCTAGGGTTTTTATGGTTTTAGGTCTAACATTTATGTCTCTAATCCATCTTGAATTAATTTTCGTATAAGGAGTAAGGAAAGGATCCAGATTCAGCTTTCTACTTAGGACTAGCCATTTATTCCCAGCACCATTTATTAAATAGGGAATCCTTTCTCCATTTCTAGTTTTTGTCAGGTTTGTCAAAGATCAGATGGCTGTATATGTGTGGTATTATAGTATAGTTTGAAGTCAGGTAGCATGATGCCTCCAGCTTTGATCTTTTGGCCTAGGATTGTCTTGGCAATGTGGAGTCATTTTTGGTTCCATATGAACTTTAAAGTAGTTTTTTCCAATTCTGTGAAGAAAGTCATTGGTAGCTTAATGGGGATGACATTGAATCTATAAATTACCTTGGGCAGTATGGCCATTTCTATGATATTGATTCTTCCTATCCATGAGCATGGTATGTTCTTCCATTTGTTTGTGTCCTCTTTTATTTCATTGAGCAGTGGTTTGTAGTTCTCCTTGAAGAGGTCCTTCACATCCCTTGTAAGTTCAATTTTTAGGTATTTTATTCTCTTTGAAGCAATTGTGAATGGGAGTTCAACCATGATTTGGCTCTCTGTTTATCTGTTATTGGTGTATAAGAATGCTTGGATTTTGAACATTGATTTTGTATCCTGAGACTTTGCTGAAGTTGCTTTTCAGCTTAAGGAGATTTTGGGCTGAGATGATGGGGTTTTCTAAATACACAACCATGTCATCTGCAAAAAGGGACAATTTGACTTCTTCTTTTCCTAACTGAATACCCTTTATTTCTTTCTCTTGCCTGATTGCCTTAGCCAGAACTTCCAACACGATTTTGAATAGGAGTGGTGAGTGAGGCATCCCTGTCTTGTGCCAGTTTTCAAAGGGAATGCTTCCAGTTTTTGTCCATTCAGGGTGTCAGTTTTAGATATTTCCTGCTTTCTCTTGTGAGCATTTAATGCTATAAACTTCCCTCTACACACTGCTTTAAATGTATCCCAGAGATTCTAGTGTGTTGTATCTTTGTTCTCATTGGTTTCAAAGAACATCTTCTGCCTACATGTCGTTATGTACCCAGTGGTCATTCAGGAGCAAGTTGTTCAGTTTCCATGTAGTTGAGCAGTTTTGATTGAATTTCTTAGTCCTGAGTTCCAGTTTGACTGCACTGTGGTCTGAGAGAGAGTTTGTTATAATTTCTGTTCTTTTACATTTGTTGAGGAGTGCTTTACTTCCAACTATGTGGTCAATTTTAGAATAAGTGCAATGTGGTGCTGAGAAGACTGTATATTCTATTGATTTGGGGTGGAGAGTTCTGTAGATGTCTATTAGTTCCGCTTGGTGTAGAGTTGAGTTCAATTCCTGGATATCCTTGTTAAATTTCTCTCTCATTGATCTGTCTAATGTTGACAGTGAGGTGTTAAAGTCTCCCATTATTATTGTATGGGAGTCTAAGTCTCTTTGTAAGTCTCCAAGGACTTGCTTTATGAATCTGGGTGCTCCTGTATTGGGTGCATATATATTTAGGATAATTAGCTCTTCCAGATGAATTGATCCCTTTACCATTATGTAATGGCCTTCTTTGTCTCTTTTAATCTCTGATGGTTTAAAGTCTGTTTTATCAGAGACTAGGATTGCAACCCCTGCCTTTTTTGATTTTCCGTTTGCTTGGTAGATCTTCCTCCATCCCTTTATTTTGAGCCTATGTGTGTCTCTGCGTGTGAGATGGGTCTCCTGAATACAGCAAACTGATGGGTCTTGACTCTTTATGCAATTTGCCAGTCTGTGTCTTTTAATTGGAGCATTTAGTCCATTTACATTTAAGGTTAATATTGTTATGTGTGAACTTGATCCTGTCATTATGATATTAGCTGGTTATTTTGCTCGTTAGTTGATACAGTTTCTTCCTAGCATCGATGGACTTTACATTTTGGCATATTTTTGCAGTGGCTGGTACCTGTTGTTCCTTTCCATGTTTAGTTTAGAGCTTCCTTCAGGAGCTCTTGTAGGAAAGGCATGGTGGAGACAAAATCTCTAAGCATTTGCTTGTTTGTCAAGGATTTTATTTCTCCTTCACTTATGAAACTTAGTTTGGCTGGATATGAAATTCTGCATTGAAAATTCTTTTCTTTAAGAATGTTGAATATTGGCCCCCACTCTCTTCTGGCTTGGAGAGTTTCTGCTGAGAGATCTGCTGTTAGTCTGATGGGCTTCCCTTTGTGGGTAACCAGAAATTTCTCTCTGGCTGCCCTTAACATTTTTTCCGTCATTTAAACTTTGGTGAATCTGACAATTATGTGTCTTTTGGTTGTTCTTCCCGAGGAGTATCTTTGTGGCATTCTCTGTATTTCCTGAATTTGGATGTTGACCTGCCTTGCTAGGTTGGGGAAGTTCTCCTGGATAATATCCTGCAGAGTATTTTCCAACTTGGTTCCATTCTCCCCGTCACTTTCAGGCACCCCAATCAGACGTAGATTTGGTCTTTTCACATAATCCCATATTTTTTGGAGGCTTTGTTCATTCCCTTTTACTCTTTTTTTCTCTTAACTTCTCTTCTCACTTCATTTCATTCATTTGATCTTCAATAACTGATACTCTTTCTTCCAGTTGATCGAGTTGGTTACTGAACTTGTGCATTTGTCACATAGTTCTCATGTCATGGTTTTCATCTCTGTCAGTTCGTTTCTGGACTTCTCTGCATTGCTTATTCTAGTTATCCATTCTTCCATTCTGTTTTCATGGTTTTTAGTTTCTTTCTGCTGGGTTCATAGTTCCTCCTTTAGCTCTGAGAAGTTTGGTCAACTGAAGCCTTCTTATCTCAGCTCATCAAAGTCATTCTCTGTCCAGCTGTGTTCCATTGCTGGCAATGAGCTGCATTCCTTTGGAGGGGGAGATGTGCTCAGACTTTTTGAATTTCCAACTTTTCTGCTCTGCTTTTTCCCCATCTTTTTGGTTTTATCTGCCTTTGGTCTTTGATGATGGTAATGTACTGATGAGGTTTTGGTGTGGGTGTCCTTTCTGTTTGTTAGTTTTCCTTCTAAGAGTCAGGACCCTCAACTGCAGGTCTGTTGGAGTTTGCTTGAGGTCCACTCCAGACCCTGTTTGCCTGGGTATCAGCAGCGGAGGCTGCAGAAGACAGAATATTACTGAACAGCGAGTGTTGCTGTCTGATTCTGGATCTGGAAGCTTAGCCTCAGAGGTGTACCCAGCCGTGTGAGGTGTGAGGTATCAGTCTGAACCTAGTGGGGGATGTCTGCCACTTAGGCTACTCAGGGGTCAGGGAACCACTTGAGCAGGCAGTCTGTCCATTCTCAGATCTCAACCTTCGTGCTGGGAGAACCACTGCTCTCTTCAAAGCTAGCAGACAGGGACATTTACATCTTCAGAGGTTTCTGCTGCTTTTTGTTTAGTTATGCCCTGTCCCCAGAGGTAGAGTCTACAGAGGCAGGCAGGCCTCCTTGAGCTGTGGTGGGCTCCACCCTGTTCAAGCTTCCCAGCAGCTTTGTTTACCTACTTAAGTCTCAGCAATGGCAGGCGCCTCTCCCCCAGCCTTGCTTCTGCTTTGCAGTTAGAGCTCAGACTGTTGTGCTAGCAATGAGGGAGGCTCCATGGGCATGGGACCCTCTGGGCCAGGCGTGGTATATAATATCCTGGTGTGCTGTTTGCTAAGACCTTTGGTAAAGCACAGTATTAGGGTGGGAGTTTCCCAATTTTCCAGGTGTTGTGTGTCTCAGTTTCCCTTGGCTAGGAAAAGGAATTCCCTTCCGCCTTGCACTTCCCAGGTGAGATGATGCCTTGCCCTGTTTCAACTCTTGCTGGTTGGGCTGCACCTACTGACCAGCACCAAGTGTCCAATATGCCCCAGTGAGATGAACCCAGTACCTCAGTTGAAAATGCAGAAATCACCCTTCTTCTGTGTCACTCACCCTGGAAGCTGGAGGCTGGAGCTATTCTTATTCGGCCATCTTGGGAGTCCCGGAAACACTCCTTTTAAAGAATCAGCAAAAGGACATTTGAAAGCCCATTGAGACTTATGAGAAAAAACTGAATATCCACAGATAAAAGCTAGAAAGAAGTTATCTGTGAAACTGTTTGGTGGTGTGTGGGTTTATCTTACAAATTCAAAACCTTTTTGGTTTAGCAGTTTGGAAATACTATTTTTGTAGAATCTGCATGGGGACATTTGGGAGCCCATTGAAGTCTATTTGGCAAAACTGAATATGACCAGATAAAAAATTGAAAGATGCTATCTGTGAAACTGGCAGTGATGTGTGGATTCATCTCATAGAGAAAAGCCTTTCTTTTGATTCAGCAGGTTGGAGACACTCTTTTTGTAACATCTGTGAAGGGACTTTACGTAGCCCATGGAGGCCTAAGGAGAAAAACCAAATATTCCCCAATAAAAACTGCAAGGCAGGTATCTGTGAAATTGCTTGGTGATGTGTGAATTTATCTCCCAGAGTTAAACTTTTCTTTTGATTCAGCAGGTGGGAAACACTTTCTTTGTAGAATCTTAGAAAGGGTATTTCACAGCCCTTTGACGCTTGTGGGGAGAAATGGAATGTACACAGATAAATACTAGAAGAAAACTATCAGCTAAACTGCTTGGTGATGTGTGGATTCATCTCACAGTGTTAAACTTTTCTTTTGATTCAGCACGTTTGAAACACTCTGTTTGTAGTATCTGCGAAGAGACATTTTTGAGCCCGTTGATGTCTATGGAAAAAAAACTGAATATCTCCTGATAAAAACTAGAAAGAAGCTATCTGTGAAACTGCTTGGTGATGTCCGGATTCATATTATAGAGTTAAATGATTCTTTTGACTAAGCAGGATGGAAACACTCTTCTTACAGAATCTGCTAAGAGACATTTCAGAGCCCATTGAGGCCTATGGGGGAAAAAAAAATGAATACCCCACTATAAAAACAAGAAAGATGCTTTCTGTGAAACTGCTTCTAGGTGTGTTGATTCATCTCACAGAGATGAAGCTTTCTTGCGAATTAGCAGGTAGAAAATACTCTTTTTGTAGAAGCTGTGAAGGAACATTTAAGGGTCCCTTGAGGCCTAATGCAAACAACTAAAAATACCCAGATAAAAACTAAAAAGAAGCTATCTGTGAAACAGGTTGGTGATGTTTGTATTTATCTCACAAATTTAAACCTTTCTTTTGATTCATCAGGTTGGAAACACTCTTTTTGTAGAATCTGTAAAAGGACTTTTCAAAGTTTATTGATACCTATGGGGAAAAACCGAATATCTCCATATAAAAACTAGAAAATTGAAACTGCTTGGTGATGCATAGATTCACCTCACAGAGTTAAACCTTTCTTTTGATTCTGCAGGTTGGAAGCATTCTTTTTGAATTATCTGCAAAAAATTCTTTCATATCCAATTGAGGCCTAAGGGAAAAGCTGAATATTCCCAGTTAAAAAACAGAAAGAAGCTATCTGTGAAATTGCTTTTGACATGTGGATTCATTTCACAGAGCTAAACCTATCTTTTGATTCAGCAGCTTGGAAACTCTCTTTGTGTAGAAAGTGTGAAGGGACATTGTGTAGCCCATTGAGGCCTCAAGGGAAATTTGAAAATCCCCAGATATAAACTAGAAAGAAGCTATCTGTGAAACTGCTTGGGGATGTGTGAATTCACTTTACAGAGTTAAAGCTTTAGAATCAGTAGAATGGAAACACTCTTGATGTAGAATCTGTGACAGGACATTCAGGAGCCCATTGAGGCCTATGGGAAAAAACTGAATATCCCCAGACAAAAAATAGAAAGAAACTATGTGTGAAACTGCTTGGTAATGTTTGGATTCGTGTAATAGTGTTAAACATTTCTATAGATACAGCAGGTTGGAAACACTCTTTTTATAGAATCTGCAAAAATTCATTTAGTAGCACATTGAGGCCTTGGGGAAAAACCGAATATCCCTAGATAAAAACTAGAAAGAAGCTATCTGTGAAACCACTTGGTGATGTGTGGATTCACTTCACAGAGTTAAAGCTTTCTTTTGATTCAGCTGGTTGGAAACATTATTTTTGTAGAATCTGTGAAGGGACAGTTGGCAGCCTGTTGAGGCCTATGTAAAAAAACTGAATATCCCCAGATAAAAACTAAAATAAAAAAACTATCTGTAAAACAACTTGGTGATGTGTGGATTAATCTGAAAGTCTTAAATCTTCCTTGTGATTCAGCAGGTTGGAAACACACTTGGTGTAGAATCTGCGAAAAAACATTTTGGAGCCCATTGAGGACTGTGGGAAAAAATCGAATATCCCCAGATAAAAACTAGTAAGAAACTATCTGCAAAACTTCTTTAAGATGTGTGGATTCATCTCACAGAGTTAAACCTGTCTTTTAATTCGGCAAGTTTGAAACACACGTTTTGTATCATCTGTGAAGGGACAATTATGAGCCCATTGTGGCCAATGGGGAAAAACCATATATCTTCAGATAAAAACTAAACGAAGCTATCTGTGAAACTGCTTTGAGATGTGTAGATTCATTTCACACAGTTAAATCTTTCTTTTGATACAGCAGGTGGAAGCACTGTTTTTGTAGAATCTGTGAAGGGACATTTTGGCCCCTATTGTGGTCTATGGGGAAAAATAGAATATCTCCAGATAAAAACTAGAAAGAAGATATCTGTGAAAGTGTTTTTTGAAGTGTGGATTCATCTCACAGATTTAAACCTGTATGCTGATTAAGCAGTTAGAAAATACTACTTTTGTAGAATCTGCAAAGAAACTTTTCAGAGCCCATTGTGCCTATGTGGAAAAATTGAACATCCCTGGATAGAAACTAGAAAGAAGCTATCTGTGAAACTTCTTGGGGATGTATGGATTTATCTAAGAGAGTTAAACCATTCTTTTGATTCAGGAGGTTGGAAACACAATTTCTGTAGAAACTGTGAAGGGATATTTGGGAGGCCATTGAAGCTTAAGATGGAAGTTGAATAACCACAGATAAAAACTAGATAAAAGCTATCTGTGAAGCTGTTTGGTGATGTGTGGATTTATCTCCCAAAGTTAAAACTTTCTTTTGATTGGGCAGGTTGGAAACACTCTTTTTGTAAAACCTGTGAAAGGAAATTTAAAAGCCCATTGACACCTAAGGGGAAAAACCGAATATCCCCAGATAAAAACCACAAATTAGCTATGGGTGAAAATGCTTTCTGATGTGTGGATTCATCTCACAGTTAAACCTGACTTTTGATTCAGCAGGTGGAAACTGCTTTTGTAGAATCTGTGAAGAAGAAACAGTTTGCAGCCCATTGAGGCCTATTCGGAAAAATCGAACATCTCCAGATAAAAACCAGAAAGAAGCTATCTGTGAAACTGCTTTGTGATGTGTGGGTTCATCTCACAGTTTTAAAATTTTCTTTTGATTCAGTTCGTTGAGAACATTCTTTTTGTATCATCTACAAAGGGATATTTGGGAGCCCATTGAGACCTATGGAGAAAAACTGATTATCCCCAGATAAAAACCTGAAAGAAGTTATCTATGAAAGTGCTTTGTGCTGAGTGGATTCATCTCACAGAGTTGAAACTTTCTTTTGATTAAGCAGGTTGGAAATACTCTTTTTGTAAAATTTGCAATGGGATATTTGGAATTACATTGAGGCTTATAAGGAAAAACCAAATATCTGAGATAAATACTAAAAAGAAGCTGTATGTGAAACTGTTTGGTGATGTGTAATTTCGTGTCACATGTTAAAACTTTCTTTAGATTAAACAGATTGAAATCACTCTTTTTCTAGGAACTACAAAGGGACATTTTGGAGCTCACTGAGGCCTATGGGATAAATTCGAATATCCCCAGATAAAAACTAGAAAGAAACTGTCTGTGAAACTGCTTTGTGATGTTTGGGTTCATCTTACAAATTAAACTTTTCTTTTGAATCATCAGGTTGGTAGCACTCTTTTTGTAGTTATGCAAAGGAACATTTGGGAGCCCATTGAGGCCTATAAAAAAAAAACAAAGAGCCATAGATAAAAACTAGAAAGAAGCTATCATTGAAACTACTTTGGGATATGTGGATTCATCTCACAGAGTTAAACTTTTCTTTTGAGTCAACAGGTTGGAAATACTCTTTTGGTACAATCTGCAAAGGGACTTTTGAAAGCCCGTTGAGGACTATGGCAAAAAACAATATCCCCAGATAAAAACTAGAATGAAGCTATTTGTGAAACTGCTTTGTGAGGTGTGTATTCATCTCATAGAGTTAAGCCTTTCTTTTCATTTAGCACATTGGAAACACTCTTTTTTACACTCTATGAAGAGGCATTTGGGAACCCATGGAGGCCTATGGGGGAAAACAGAATATCTCCAAGTAAAAACTAGAAAGAAGCTATATGCAAAACTACTTTGTGATGTGTGGATTCAGCTCACTGAATTAAAACTTCTCTTTGACTCAGAAGGTTGGAAAGGCTCTTTTTGTAGAATCTGTGAGGAGACATTTGGTTGCCCATTGAAGCCTATAGAGAAAAATTGAATATCCCTACCTAAAAACTAGAAAGCAGCTATCTTTGAAACTGCTTTGTGTTGTGTGGATTCATCTCAAATCCTTAAACCTTTCTTTTGATTCAGCAGGTTAGAAAAACTATTTTGTAGATTCTGTGAAGGGAAATTTGGGAGCCCATTGTGGTCTATTGGAAAAAAAAAATCAAATAATCTCTGGATAAAAACTAGAAAGAACCTATCTATGAAACTGCTTTGTAATGTTTGGATTAATCTCAAACAGTTAAATCTTTCTTTGTTTCAGCATTAGGAAGCACTCCTTTTGTAGAATCTACGAAGGGACATTTAGGAACCCTTTCAAACCTATGGGAAAAAACAGAATATCCTCAGGAAAAAAACTACAAAAAAAAAACTATCTGTGAAACTGCTTTGTTATAAGTGGATTCATCTCATAGAGTTAAAGCTTTCTTTTGAATCAGCAGGTTGAAAAACTCATTTTACAGATTCTGTGAAGGGACATTTGGGAGCCCAGTGAAGCCTATGGGGAAAAAATGAATATACCGAGATAAAAACTAGAAAAAAGCTATCTGTGAAACTGCTTCATGTTGTGTGGATTCATTTCCCAGAGGTAAACCTTTCTTTTGATTGAGCAGATTTGAAACAGTCTTTTTCTAGAATATGTGAAGGGACATTTTAGGAGCCCCTGAAGGCCTATGGAGCAAAACTGAATATCCCCAGATAAAAACTAGAAAGATGCGGTCTCTGAAACTGCTTTGTGACATGTGGATTCATCACGCAGATTTATAACTTTCTTTTGATTCAGAATGCTGTAAACACTCTTTTTGTGAAATCTGCCAAGGGACATTTTGGAGACCACTGAGGAAAAACTGAATACCCACCAGATAAAAACTAGGAACAAAGGTATCTTTGAAACTGCTTGGTGATGTGTGGATTTATTAACAGAATTAAACCTTTCTTTTGATTCAGCAGGTTGGAAACACTTTTTTTTTAGAATCTGTGAAAAGACATTTGGGAGCCCATTGGAGCCTATGGGGACAGACCAAATATTCCCCGACAAAAACTGGAAATAAGCTATCTGTGAAACTACTTTGTGATGTGTCGATTCATTTCACAGGGTTACAACTTTCTTTTGATTCAGCAGGTTGGAAACACTTTTTTTGCAGAATCTGTGAAGGAACAATTGGGAGCCCATTGGGGCCTTTGGAAAAATATATATATATCCAGATAAAGACTAGAAAGAAGCTATCTGTGAAACTACTTTTTGATGTTTGGATTCATCTCACAAAGTTAACATTTCATTTGATTCAGCAGGTTTGGAAAAACTCTTTTTGTAGAATCTGTGAAGGGACACTTGGGAGCCCATTGAGGGCTATGGGGAAGAAAAATGGAATATCCCCAGAAAAAACTAAACAGAAGCCGTGTGAAACTGCTTTGTGTTCTGTGAATTCATCTCACAGAGTTAAACCTTTCTTTTGATTCAGCTGGTTGAAAACACTCTTTTTGTAGAATCTGTGAAGGGACATTAGGGAGACCATTGAGGTCTATGGGGTAAAACCAAATATAAAATCTAAATAGAAGCAATCTGTAAAACCGCTTGGTGATGTGTGGATTTATCTAACAGAAGTAAACCTGTTTTCTTATTCAGCAAATTGGAAAGACCCTTTTTGTATAATCTGCAAAAAGACATTAGGGAGACCAGTGAGGCCTAAGAGGAAAAACCAAATATCCCCAGATAAAAACTAGAAATAAGTTATCTGTGAAACTGCTTTGTGATATGTGGATTCATCTCAAAGAGTAACACCTTTGTTTTGATTCAGCAGGTTGGAAACACTCTTTTTTGAAGAATCTGAGAATGGACTTTTCTTTTTTCTATTTATTATTATACTTTAAGTTCCAGGGCACATGTGCACCATGTGCAGGTTTGTTACATATGTATACATGTGGCATGTTGGTGTGCTGCACCCGTTAACTCATCATTTACATTAGGTATATCTCCTAATGCTATCCCTCCCCCCTCCCCCCACCCCCACGACAGGCCCCAGTGTGTGATGTTCTCCACCCTGTGTCCAAGTGTTCTCATTGTTCAGTTCCCAGCTATGAGTGAGAACATGTGGTGTTTGGTTTTCTGGCCCTGTGATAGTTCACTCCAAATGATGGTTTCTAGCTTCATCCATGTCCCTACAATGTAAATTGATGATGTGTGGATTTATCTCGCAATGTTAAAATTTTCTTTTGATTTTGTACGTTGAAGACACCTTTTCTGAAAAATCTGCCAAGGGTCCATTGAAAGCTCTTTGAGGCCTATGGGAAAAACAAAATACACCCAGATAAAAACTAGATATATGTCTTCTGTCTGTGAAACTGCTCTGTGATGTGTGGATCCATGCCAAAGAGTTAAAAATTTCATTTGATTCAGTAGGTTGGAAAAACTCTTTTTGCAGAATCTGCAAAGGGACATTTGGGAGCCCATTGAGGCCTATGAGGAAAATCCAAATATCCCCAGATAAAAACTAGAAAGAAGCTATCTGTGAAACTGCTTGGTGATGTATGGATTCATCTCACAGAGGTAAAATTTTCTTTTGACTTATGAGGTTGGAAACTCTCTTTTTGTAAAATGTGCAAAGGGACATTTGAGAGTCCGTGGGGGAAAAACCAAATACCAGAAGATAAAAGCTAGAAAGAAGCTATCTGTGAAGGTGATTGGTTATGTTTGGATTCATCTCACTGAGTTAAACCTTCCTTTTGATTCAGCGTGTTGGAAACATTTTTGTAGGATATGTGAAGGAACATTTGGGAGTCCAATAAGGCCTATGGGGAAAAATTGAATATCCTCAAATAAAAACTAGAAAGAAGCTATCTGCGAAACTGCTTTGTGATGTGTGGATTCAAATCACAGAATTAAACCTTTCGTTTGATCCAGCAGTTTGGAAACACTCTTTTTGTGGAATCTGCAAAGGGACATTTGGGAACAAATTGTGTCCTATGGGGAAAAATTGAATGTCCCCAAATGAAAACTAGAAAGAAGCTATCTGTGAAACTGCTTGATGATGTGTAGATTCATCTCACAAAGTGAAAACTTTTTTTTTGTTTCAACAGGTTGGAAACACTCTTTTTGTATAATCTGCAAAGGGACATTTGGGAGCCCATTGAGGGCTAGCGGGAGAAACAATATGTCCCCTGGGCGGGGGGGGGGAAACTAGAAAGAAGCTATCTGGGAAACTGTTTTGTGATGTGTGGCTTCATCTCACAGAGATAAAACTTTCTTTTGATTCAGCAGTTTGGAAACACTCTTTTTGTAGAATCTGTGAAGGGACATTTCAAAGCCCATTGAGGTCCATGGGGAAAAACCGAATATCCCAAAATAAAAAGTAGAAAGAAGCTGTCTGTGAAACTTCTCGATAATGTGTGGATTCATATCACAGAATTAAACCCTTTTTTTGATGCAGCAGGTTGGAAACACTCCTTTTGTAGAATCTGCAGAGGGACATTTGGGACCCCATTGATGTCTAAGGGGAAAAACCAAATATCTCCAGATAAAAACTAGAACAAAGCTGTCTGTTAAACTGCTTAGTGATGTGTTGATTAATCTCACAGACTTAAACATTTCTTTTGATTCAACAGGGTGGAAGCACTCATTTTGTAGAATCTGCAAAGGGACATTTTGGATCCCATTGAGGCAGATACAGAACAAGAGAATAGCCCCGGGTGAAAACTGGGAAGAAGCTATCTTTCAAACTGCTTAGTGATGTGTTGATTCATCTCACAGAGGTGAACCTTTCTGTTGAGTCATCAGGTTGGAAACACTGTTTTTGTAGAATCTACAAAGGAACATTTAGGAGCCCATTGATGACTGTGAGGAAAAATGGAATATCCCCAGATGAAACAAGAAGGAAGCTATCTGTGAAACTGCTTGATGATGTGTGAATTCATCAGACAGAGTTAAACTTTTCTTCTGTTTCAGCAGGTTGGAAACTCTATTTTTGTAGAATCTGTGAAGGAACATTTGGGAGCCCATTTATGCCTTTGTGGAAAAACCGAATATCCCCAGTTAAAAACTAGAAATAAGCTATCTGTGAAACTACTTGGTGTTGTGTGAATTCATCTAATAAGGTTAAAACTTTCATTTGATTCAGCTGGTTAAATACACTCTTTTTGTGTAATCTGTGAAGGAACATTTGGGACCCCATGGATGTGTAAATGGAAAAAACATATATCTCCAGATAAAAATTTGAAACTGCTTAGTGAGGTGTGGACGCATTTCACAAAGTTCAACTTTTCTTTTGATTCAGCAGGTTGGAAACACTATTTTCATAGAATCTGTGGAGGACATTTGGGACCTCATTGATGTCTAAGGGGAAAAACCAGTATCTCCAGATAAAAAACAAAACCGTTTGGAAACACTCAGTTTTGTAAAATCTGCGATGGGACAATTTGGATCACACTGTCTGATGCAGAAGAAGCGAATATTCCCAGATAAAAACAAGGAAGAAGATATCTTTGAAATTACTTGGTGATGTGTTGATTCATCTCACAGATTTGAACCTTTCTTTTGATTCAGCAAGTTGGAAACATTCTATTTGTATACTCTACAAATGGACATTTGGGAACCCTTTCATGCCTAATGAAAAAATCAGAATATCCCCAGATAAAACCTAAACAGAAGTTATCAGTGAAACAGTTTTGTGACTTGTGGATTCATCTCACAGAGGTAAAACTTTCTTTGGATTCAGCAGACTGGAAACAATATTTGGAAAGGAACTGAGAAGGGACATTTCAAAGCACGTTGAGGTCCATGGGGAAAAAGTCAATATCTTCAGATACAAAGCAGAAAGAAGTTATTTGTTAAAGTGCTGTGTACTGTTTGGATTCATCTCACAGAGATAAATCTTTCCTTTGATTCAACCAGTTGGAAACACTCTTTTTGTAGAATCTGTGAAAAGACATTTCAGAGCTTATTGAGGCCTATAAGGAAAAATAAAATATTCCCAGTTAAAAACTAGAAAGAAGCTATCTGTGAAACTACTTGGTGAGATTTGGATTCATGTTACAGAGACAAACTTTTCTTTTGTTTCAGCAGGTTGGAAACACTCTTTTTGTAGAATCTGCTAAGAAATATTTGGGAACTCATTGAGGCCTATAGGAAAACGGAATATCCTCAGATAAAAATAGGAAGAAGCGATCTGTGAAACGGCATGGTCTTGTGTGGATTCATCTCACAGAGTTAAAACGTTCATTGATTCAGCAGGTTGGAACACTCCTTTTGGAGAATCTGCAAAAGGACATTTCAGAACCCATTGAGGCCTATGGGGAAAACCAAATAACCCCAGAAAAAAGCTACAAGGAAGCTATCTGTGAAACTTCTTGGTGATGTATGGATTCATCCCAGAAAGTTACACCTTTCTTTTTATTCAGCAGTTTGGAAGCACTCTTTTTAAATAATCTGCAAAAGGACATTTCGAAGCCCATTGATGCCTGTGGGATAAAACTGAACATTCAGAGGAAAAAAGCTAGAAAGAAGCAATCTGTGAAACTCCTTTGTCATGTGTGGATTCATCTCAAAGAGTTAAACCTTTCTTTTGATTCAGCAGTTTGGAAACATTGTTTTTGTAGAATCTGTGAAGAGACATTTGGGATTCCATTGAGGCCTAGCGGGAGAAATGGAAAATCCCCAGATAAAAACTAGAAAGATGCTCTCTGTGAAACTGCTTGATGATGTCTGAATTCATCTCAAATAATTAATCCTCTCTTTCCATTCAACAGGTTGGAAACACTCTTTTTGTAGAATCTACAACGGGACATTTTGGAATCTATTGAGAACTACGGAGAAAAACTGAATATCCCAAGATAAAAACTAGAAAGAAGCTATCTGTGAAACTGCTTTTTGATGAGTGGATTCATCTCATGGAGTCAAACCTTTCTTCTAATGGAGCAGTTTGGAAACACTCTTTTTATAAAATCTGAGAAGGGACATTTTGGAGTCCCTTGAGGCCTATGGGGAAAAGCTGAATGTTTCTAGATAAAAGCTAGAAAGAAGCTATATATGAAACTGCTTTGTGATGTGCTGGTTGATCTCAAATAGCTCAACGTTTCTTTTGATTCAACAGGTTAGTGACACTATTTTTCTAGAATCTGCAACGGGACATTTCAGAGCTCATTGAGGCCAGGAGGAAAAACCTAAAATCCCCAGATAAAAACTAGAATGAAGCTATCTGTGAAACTGCTTGTTGATGTGTGGATTAATCTCACAGAGGTAAAACTTGCTTATGATTCAACTGTTAGGAAAAACTCTTTTTGTAAAATCTGAGAGAATATATTTGAGAGCCCATTGAGGCCTATGAGGAAAAACTGAATATCCCCAGATAAAAAGTAGAAAGAAGCTTTCTGTGAAACTACTTGGTGATGTATAGATTCATCTCCCAGGGTTAAACTTTTCTTTCAATTCAGCAGGTTGGAAACACTTTTTGGTAGAACTTTTGAATAGACATTTGGGTGCTTATTGAGGCCTACAGGGAAAAACCGAATATCCCCAGATAAAAACTAGAAAGAAACTGTCTGTGAAACTGCTTGGTGATGTGTGGATACATCTCACAGAGCTAATCCTTTCTTTTGATTCAACAGGGTAAAAACACTCTTTGTAGAACCTGAGAAAGGACTTTTTGGATCCCATTGAAGCATATGGGGAATAATGAATATCTTCAGAGAAAAACTAGAAAGAAACTAACTGAAACTGCTTTGTGATGTGTGGATTCATCTCACAGAGTTGAACCTTTCCTTTAATTCGGCAGGTTGGAAACACTCCTTTTGTAGAATCTTCGAGCAAACATTTGGGAGTTCATTGAGGCCTAGGGGAAAAACTGAATATTTCCAAATAAAAACTAGAAAGAATCTATCTGCGAAACTGCTTTGTGTTGTGTGGAATCATCTGACAGAGGTAAAACTTTCTTTTGTTTCAATAGGTTGGAAACACTCTTTTTGTAGCATCTGAGAAGGGACATTTGGGAACCCATAGAGACCGATGGGGAAAATCAAATATCCTCTGATAATAGGTAGAAAGAAGCTATCTGGAGGGGCGGAGCGAGATGGCCGAATAGGAACAGCTCCAGTCTCCAACTCCCAGCGCGAGCGACACAGAAGACCGGTGATTTCTGCATTTTCAACTGAGGTACTGGGTTCATCTCACTGGGGAGTGCCGGACGATCGGTGCTGGTCAGCTGCTGCAGCCCGACCAGGGAGAGCTGAAGCAGGGCGAGGCATTGCCTCACCTGGGAAGCGCAAGGGGGAAGGGAATCCCTTTTCCTAGCCAGGGGAACTGAGACACACAACACCTGGAAAATCGGGTAACTCCCACCCCAATACTGCGCTTTAAGCAAACGGGCACACCAGGAGATCATATCCCACGCCTGGCCGGGAGGGTCCCACACCCACGGAGCCTCCCTCATTGCTAGCACAGCAGTCTGTGATCTACCGGCAAGGCAGCAGCGAGGCTGGGGGAGGGGCGCCCGCCATTGCCGAGGCTTAAGTAGGTAAACATAGCCGCTGGGAAGCTCGAACTGGGTGGAGCTCACGGCAGCTCAAGGAAACCTGCCTGTCTCTGTAGACTCCACCTCTGGGGACAGGGCACAACTATACAACAACAAAAGCAGCAGAAAACTCTGCAGACGCAAACGACTCTGTCTGACAGCTTTGAAGAGAGCAGTGGATCTCCCAACACGGAGGTTGAGATCTGAGAAGGGACAGACTCCCTGCTCAAGTGGGTCCCTGACCCCTGAGCAGCCTAACTGGGAGACATCCCCCACTAGGGGCAGTCTGATACCCCACACCTCACAGGGTGGAGTACACCCCTGAGAGGAAGCTTCCAAAGCAAGAATCAGACAGGTACACTCGCTGTTCAGAAATATTCTATCTTCTGCAGCCTCTGCTGCTGATACCCAGGCAAACAGGGTCTGGAGTGGACCTCAAGCAATCTCCAACAGACCTACAGCTGAGGGTCCTGACTGTTAGAAGGAAAACTATCAAACAGGAAGGACACCTACACCAAAAACCCCATCAGTACATCACCATCATCAAAGACCAGAGGCAGATAAAACCACAAAGATGGGGAAAAAGCAGGGCAGAAAAGCTGGAAATTCAAAAAATAAGAGCGCATCTCCCCCGGCAAAGGAGCACAGCTCATCGCCAGCAACGGATCAAAGCTGGACGGAGAATGACTTTGAAGAGATGAGAGAAGAAGGCTTCAGTCCATCAAATTTCTCAGAGCTAAAGGAGGAATTACGTACCCAGCGCAAAGAAACTAAAAATCTTGAAAAAAAAGTGGAAGAATTGATGGCTAGAGTAATTAATGCAGAGAAGGTCCTAAACGAAATGAAAGAGATGAAAACCATGACACGAGAAATACGTGACAAATGCACAAGCTTCAGTAACCGACTCGATCAACTGGAAGAAAGAGTATCAGCGATTGAGGATCAAATGAATGAAATGAAGCGAGAAGAGAAACCAAAAGAAAAAAGAAGAAAAAGAAATGAACAAAGCCTGCAAGAAGTATGGGATGATGTAAAAAGACCAAATCTACGTCTGATTGGGGTGCCTGAAAGTGAGGGGGAAAATGGAACCAAGTGGGAAAACACTCTTCAGGATATCATCCAGGAGAACTTGCCCAACCTAGTAGGGCAGGCCAACATTCAAATCCAGGAAATACAGAGAACGCCACAAAGATACTCCTCGAGAAGAGCAACTCCAAGACACATAATTGCCAGATTCACCAAAGTTGAAATGAAGGAAAAAATCTTAAGAGCAGCCAGAGAGAAAGGTCGGGTTACCCACAAAGGGAAGCCCATCAGACTAACAGCAGATCTCTCAGCAGAAACTCTCCAAGCCAGAAGAGAGTGGGGGCCAATATTCAACATTCTTAAAGAAAAGAATTTTAAACCCAGAATTTCATATCCAGCCAAACTAAGTTTCATAAGTGAAGGAGAAATAAAATCCTTTACAGATAAGCAAATGCTTAGAGATTTTGTCACCACTAGGCCTGCCTTACAAGAGATCCTGAAGGAAGCACTAAACATGGAAAGGAACAACCGGTACCAACCATTGCAAAAACATGCCAAAATGTAAAGACCATCGAGGCTAGGAAGAAACTGCATCAACTAACGACCAAAATAACCAGTTAATATCATAATGGCAGGATCAAGTTCACACATAACAATCTTAACCTTAAATGTAAATGGACTAAATGCTCCAATTAAAAGACACAGACTGGCAAACTGGATAAAGAGTCAAGACCCATCAGTCTGCTGTATTCAGGAGACCCATCTCACACGCAGAGACATACATAGGCTCAAAATAAAGGGATGGAGGAAGATTTACCAAGCAAATGGAGAACAAAAAAAAGCAGAGGTTGCTATACTAGTCTCTGATAAAACAGACTTTAAACCATCAAAGATCAAAAGAGACAAAGAAGGCCATTACATAATGGTAAAGGGATCAATTCAACAGGAAGAGCTAACTATCCTAAATATATACGCACCCAATACAGGAGCACCCAGATTCATAAAGCAAGTCCTTAGAGACTTACAAAGAGACTTAGACTCCCATACAATAATAATGGGAGACTTCAACACTCCACTGTCAACATTAGACAGATCAACGAGACAGAAAGTTAACAAGGATATCCAGGAATTGAACTCATCTCTGCAGCAAGCAG
Source organism: Macaca thibetana thibetana (assembly GCF_024542745.1). Classification (NCBI taxonomy): domain Eukaryota; kingdom Metazoa; phylum Chordata; class Mammalia; order Primates; family Cercopithecidae; genus Macaca; species Macaca thibetana. Next base: position 57,956,337 of record NC_065598.1, read on the forward strand.
ACCTAATAGACATCTACAGAACTCTCCACCCCCAAATCAACAGAATATACATTCTTCTCAGCACCACATCGTACTTACTCCAAAATCGACCACGTAATTGGAAGTAAAGCACTCCTCAGCAAATGTACAAGAACAGAAATTATAATAAACTGTCTCTCAGACCACAGTGCAATCAAACTAGAACTCAGGACTAAGAAACTCAATCAAAACCGCTCAACTACATGGAAACTGAACAACCTGCTCCTGAATGACTACTGGGTACATAATGAAATGAAGGCAGAAATAAAGATGTTCTTTGAAACCAATGAGAACAAAGATACAACATACCAGAATCTCTGGGACACATTTAAAGCAGGTTGTAGAGGGAAATTTATAGCACTAAATGCCCACAAGAGAAAGCAGGAAAGATCTAAAATTGACACTCTAACATCACAATTAAAAGAGCTAGAGAAGCAAGAGCAAACACATTCGAAAGCTAGCAGAAGGCAAGAAATAACTAAGATCAGAGCAGAACTGAAGGAGATAGAGACACAAAAAACTCTCCAAAAAATCAATGCATCTAGGAGTTGGTTTTTTGAAAAGATCAACAAAATTGACAGACCACTAGCCAGACTAATAAAGAAGAAAAGAGAGAAGAATCAAATCTACGCAATTAAAAATGATAAAGGGGATATCACCACCGACCCCACAGAAATACAAACTACCATCAGAGAATACTATAAACACCTCTATGCAAATAAACTGGAAAATCTAGAAGAAATGGATAATTTCCTGGACACTTACACTCTTCCAAGACTAAACCAGGAAGAAGTTGAATCCCTGAATAGACCAATAGTAGGCTCTGAAATTGAGGCAATAATTAATAGCCTACCAACCAAAAAAAGTCCAGGACCAGATGGATTCACAGCTGAATTCTACCAGAGGTACAAGGAGGAGTTGGTACCATTCCTTCTGAAACTATTCCAATCAATAGAAAAAGAGGGAATCCTCCCTAACTCATTTTATGAGGCCAACATCATTCTGATACCAAAGCCTGGCAGAGACACAACAAAAAAAGAGAATTTTAGACCAATATCCCTGATGAACATCGATGCAAAAATCCTCAATAAAATACTGGCAAACCGGGTTCAGCAACACATCAAAAAGCTTATCCACCATGATCAAGTGGGCTTCATCCCTGGGATGCAAGGCTGGTTCAACATTCGCAAATCAATAAACATAATCCAGCATATAAACAGAACCAAAGACAAGAACCACATGATTATCTCAATAGATGCAGAAAAGGCTTTTGACAAAATTCAACAGCCCTTCATGCTAAAAACGCTCAATAAATTCGGTATTGATGGAACGTACCTCACAATAATAAGAGCTATTTATGACAAACCCACACGCAATATCATACTGAATGGGCAAAAACTGGAAAAATTCCCTTTGAAAACTGGCACAAGACAGGGATGCCCTCTCTCACCACTCCTATTCAACATAGTGTTGGAAGTTCTGGCTAGGGCAATTAGGCAAGAGAAAGAAATCAAGGGTATTTAGTTAGGAAAAGAAGAAGTCAAATTGTCCCTCTTTGCAGATGACATGATTGTATATTTAGAAAACCCCATTGTCTCAGCCCAAAATCTCCTTAAGCTGATAAGCAATTTCAGCAAAGTCTCAGGATACAAAATTAATGTGCAAAAATCACAAGCATTCTTATACACCAGTAACAGACAAACAGAGAGCCAAATCAGGAATGAACTTCCATTCACAATTGCTTCAAAGAGAATCAAATACCTAGGAATCCAACTTACAAGGGACGTAAAGGACCTCTTCAAGGAGAACTACAAACCACTGCTCAGTGAAATCAAAGAGGACACAAACAAATGGAAGAACATACCATGCTCATGGATAGGAAGAATCAATATCGTGAAAATGGCCATACTGCCCAAGGTTATTTATAGATTCAATGCCATCCCCATCAAGCTACCAACGAGTTTCTTCACGGAATTGGAAAAAACTGCTTTAAAGTTCATATGGAACCAAAAAAGAGCCCGCATCTCCAAGACAATCCTAAGTCAAAAGAACAAAGCTGGAGGCATCACGCTACCTGACTTCAAACTATACTACAAAGCTACAGTAACCAAAACAGCATGGTACTGGTACCAAAACAGAGATATAGACCAATGGAACAGAACAGAGTCCTCAGAAATAATACCACACATCTACAGCCATCTGATCTTTGACAAACCTGAGAGAAACAAGAAATGGGGAAAGGATTCCCTATTTAATAAATGGTGCTGGGAAAATTGGCTAGCCGTAAGTAGAAAGCTGAAACTGGATCCTTTCCTTACTCCTTATACGAAAATTAATTCAAGATGGATTAGAGACTTAAATGTTAGACCTAATACCATAAAAATCCTAGAGGAAAACCTAGGTAGTACCATTCAGGACATAGGCATGGGCAAAGACTTCATGTCTAAAACACCAAAAGCAACGGCAGCAAAAGCCAAAATTGACAAATGGGATCTCATTAAACTAAAGAGCTTCTGCACAGCAAAAGAAACTACCATCAGAGTGAACAGGCAACCTACAGAATGGGAGAACATTTTTGCAATCTACTCATCTGACAAAGGGCTAATATCCAGAACCTACAAAGAACTCAAACAAATTTACAAGAAAAAAACAAACAACCCCATCAAAAAGTGGGCAAAGGATATGAACAGACATTTCTCAAAAGAAGACATTCATACAGCCAACAGACACATGAAAAAATGCTCATCATCACTGGCCATCAGAGAAATGCAAATCAAAACCACAATGAGATACCATCTCACACCAGTTAGAATGGCGATCATTAAAAAGTCAGGAAACAACAGGTGCTGGAGAGGATGTGGAGAAATAGGAACACTTTTAGACTGTTGGTGGGATTGTAAACTAGTTCAACCATTATGGAAAACAGTATGGCGATTCCTCAAGGATCTAGAACTAGATGTACCATATGACCCAGCCATCCCATTACTGGGTATATACCCAAAGGATTATAAATTATGCTGCTATAAAGACACATGCACACGTATGTTTATTGCGGCACTATTCACAATAGCAAAGACTTGGAATCAACCCAAATGTCCATCAGTGACAGATTGGATTAAGAAAATGTGGCACATATACACCATGGAATACTATGCAGCCATCAAAAAGGATGAGTTTGTGTCCTTTGTAGGGACATGGATGCAGCTGGAAACCATCATTCTTAGCAAACTATCACAAGAACAGAAAACCAAACACCGCATGTTCTCACTCATAGGTGGGAACTGAACAATGAGATCACTCGGACTCAGGAAGGGGAACATCACACACCGGGGCCTATCATGGGGAGGGGGGAGGGGGGGGAGGGGGGAGGGATTGCATTGGGAGTTATACCTGATGTAAATGATGAGTTGATGGGTGCAGCACAGCAACAAGGCACAAGTATACATATGTAACAAACCTGCACATTATGCACATGTACCCTACAACTTAAAGTATAATAATAATAAATAAATTTAAAAAAAAAATAAATAAATAAAATAAAAAAATAAAAAAAAAAAAAAAAAAAGAAAGAAGCTATCTGTGAAAATGCTTGGACATGTGTGGATTCATCCTACAGAGTTAAACTTATCTTTTGAATCAGCAGGCTGGAAACAGTCTTTTTGTAGAATCTGCTAAGAAACATTTGGGAGCCCATTGAGGCCTATGAAAAAAAGCAAACATCTTCAAATAACTACTGGAAAGAAGCTATCTGTGGAAGTGCTTAGTGATGTGTGGAGTCATCTCTCAGAGTTAACATTTTCTTTTGATTCAGCAGGCTTGAAACACTCTTTTTGTATAATATGTGAAGATGCATTTAGAGGCCCATTGAAGACTGGAAAAATGGAACATCCCCAGATGAAAACTAGTAAGAAGCTATCTGTGAAACTACTTGGTGATGTTTGGATGCATTGCACAGAGTTAAACCTTTCTTTTGATTCAGCAGGTTAGAAAAACTCTTTTGGTAGAATCTGCGAAAGGACATTTCAGACCCCATGATACCTAAGGGGAAAAACAGAATGTCTCCAGATAAAAACTAGAAAGACGCTATCTGTGAAACTGCTTAGTGATGTGTGGATGCATCTCACAGAGTTAAACCTTTCTTTTCATTCAGCACTTTGGAAACATTCATTTTGTAAAACCTGTAAAGGGACATTTTGGAGCCCATTGAGACGTATATGGAACAAGATAATATCCCCAGATAAAAACTAGGAAGAAGCTGTCTTTGAAACTGCTTAGCAATGTGTTGATTCATGTCACAGAGTTAAACATTTATATTGATGCAGCAGCTAGGAAACACTGTTTTTGTAGAATCTGTGAAGTGACACTTAGAAACTTTTTGAGGCCTATAGCTGAAAATAAATATCCCCACATAAAAACTAGGAACAAGCTAGCTTTGAAACTGCTTGATGATGTGTAGATTATTCTCTCAGAGTTAAAACTTTCTTTTGATTCTGCAGCTTGGAGCACTCTTTTTGTAAATCTCGAGGGGACATTTAGAAGCCCATTGAGGCCTATGAGGAAAAACAGAATATCTCAAGATAAAAACAAGAAAGAAATGACCTGTGAAAGTGCTTGGTGATGTGTGAATTCATCTAACAGAATTAAAAGTTTCTTTTTATTCACCAGGTTGGAAACACTCTTTTTGTAGAATCTGCAAAAGGATATTTAGGAGCCTATTGAGGCTTACAAGGAAAAAGCAAATATCCCCAGATAAAAACTAGAATGAAACTATCTGTGAAACTACTTGGTGATGCGTGGACTCATCTCACAGAGTTAAACCATTGCTATGATTCAGTAGGTTGGAAACACTCTTTTTGTAGGACCTGTGAAGGGACTTTTCAAAACCCTTTGAAACTTGTGAGAAAAAAAAAGGAATATCCCCAGATAGAGAATGGAAATAAGCTATCTGTGAAACTGATTTGTGATGTGTGAATTCAGCTCACAGAGTTAAACCTTATTGTGATTCTACAAATTGTAAACACTCTTTTGTAGAATATGTGAGGGGACATTTGGGAGTCCATTGAGGCCTACAGGGAAAAACTGAATATCCCCAGATAATAACTAGAAAGAAGCCATCTGTGAAACTGCTTGGTGAAGTGTGGATTCATCTCAGAGAGTTAAAACTTTCTCTTGATTCAGCAGGTGGGAAGCACTCTTTTTGTAGAATCGGCAAATGAACATTTCAAAGCCCATTGATGCCTATGGGAAAAAACTGAACATTCCCAGAAGAAAACTAGAAAGAAGCAATGTGTGAAACTTCTTTGTGATGTGTGGACTCATCTCAAAGAGTTAAAACTTTCCTTTGATTCAGCATTTTGGAAACACTCTTTTAGTAGAATCTGCATAGGGACATTTTGGATTTGTTTGAGGTCTATGGGGAGAAACCTAAAATCCCCAGATAAAAACTAGTTAGAAGCTATTTGTGAAACTGCTTGGTGATGTCTGGATTCATCTCAAATAGTTAATCCTTTCTTTCCATTCAGCAGGTTGGAAACACTCTTTTTGTAGAATGGGTAAAGGGATATTTTGGAGTCCATTGAGGCCACTGGGCAAAACTGAATATCCCAAGATAATAACTAGAAGGAAGCTATCTATGAGACTACTTTTTGATGTGTGGATTCATCTCATGTAGTTAAACCTTTCTTTTGACTGAGCAGTTTGGAAACACTCTTTGTAAAATCTGTGAAGGTACATTTTGGACTCTCTTGAAGCCTATGGGGAAAAACTGAATATTTCTAGAGAAAAACTATAAAGAAGCTGTATGTGCAACTGCTTGGTAATGTTATGATTCATCTCAAATAGTTAAACGTTTATTTTGAATCAACAGGTTGGAGACACTCTTTTTGTACAATCTGTGAAGGGACATTTTATAGCCCTTTGAAAGGACCTATGAAACGGCTTATTGATGTGTTCATTCATCTCACAAAAACTTTCTTTTGATTCAGCAGGTTGAAAACACTCTTTTTGTAAAATCTTCTGTGGGACATTTGAGAGGCCTTTGAGGCCTATTGGAAAAAATGAATATCCCCAGATAAAACCAGAAAGAAGTTATCTGTGAAATTGCTTTGTGATGTGTGAATTCATCTCAGAGATAAACCTTACTTTTGATTCAGTGGGTTGGAAATACTCTTTGTTGTATCTGTGGAGGGACAATTTTGAGTCCATTGAGACCTACTGTGAAAAACGGAATATCACCAGATTAAGGCTAGAAAGAAGCTATCTGTGAAACTGCCTGGTGGTGTGTGGATTCATCTTACAGAGTTAAACAATTCTTTTGATTCAGCAGGTTGAAAACACTCATTTTTTAGAATCTGTGAAGGGACATTTTGGATCCCATTGAGGCCAATGCAGAACAAGTGAACATCCCCAGATAAAAACTAGGAAGAAGTTATCTTTGAAATTGCATCTTGATGTATTGGTTCATCTCACAGAGTGGAACCTTTCTCTTGATTTGTCAGATTGGAAACAATGTGTTTGTAGAATCTGCAAAGGGATATTTAGGAACCCATTGATGCCTATGGAGAAAAATGGAATATCCCCAAATAAAAACTAGAAAGAAGCTATCTGTGAAACTGCTTCATGATGTGTGGATTCATCACACAAAGTTAAAACTTTCTTTCCATTCAGCATGTTGGAAATACTCTTTTTGTAGAATCTGCAAAGGGACGCTTGGGAGCCCATTTATGCCTTTGTGAGTAAACCAAATATCCCCAGATAAAAACTGGAAATTAGTTATCTGTGAAACTGATTGGTGATGTGTGGAATCATCTCACAGAGTTAAATCTTTCTTTTGATTCCACAGGTTAAAAACACTCTTTTTGGAGAATCTGCAAAGAAACATTTGGAACCAATTGAGGCCTATAGGAAAACCGAATATCCTCAGATGAAAACTAGGAAGAAGTTATCTGTGAAACAGCTTGGTCTTGTGTGGGTTCATCTCACAGAGTTAAAACTTTCGTTTGATTCAGCAGGTTGGAAACACTCTTTTTGTAGAATCTGCGAAGGGACATTTCAGAACCCATTGAGGCTTATGGGAAAATAAAATATCCTCAGAAAAAAACTAGAAGGAAGCTATCCGTGAAACTACTTGGTGAAGCATGGATTCATCTCACAAAGTTGAACCTATTTTTGATTCAGCAGGTTGGAATCACTCTTTTTGTAAAATCTGCGAATGGACGTTTCAAAGCCCATTGATGCCTATAGGAAAAAACGGAACAATCCTAGAATAAAACTAGAAAGAATCAATCTGTGAGATGTCCTTGTGATGTGTGGATTCATCTAAAAGATTTAAACCTTTCTTTTCATTCAGTGATTTTTAAACACTGTTTTTGTAGAATCTGCAAAGAGACATTTGGGAATCCATGGAGTCTTAGGGGGAAAAACCAAAAATCCCAAGATAAAAACTAGAAAGACATTATCTGTGAAAGTGCTTGATGATGTCTACATTTATCTGAGATAATTAATCCCTTTTTTTTCCATTCAGCAGGTTGGAAACACTGTTTTTGTAGAATCTGCAAAGGGACATTCTGGAATCCTTTGAGGCCTATTGGGAACAACCAAATATCCCAAGATAGAAACTAGAAAGAAGCTATCTGTGAAACTGCTTTTGATGTGTGGATTCATTTCACAGAGGTAAGCTTTTATTTTGATGGAGCAGTTTGGAAACACTCTTTTTATACAATCTGTGAAAAAAAATTTGGGGTCCCTTGAGGCCTATGGGGAAAATCAAATTTTTCCAGATAAAAACTAGAAAGAAGATATATGTTAAAGTGCTTGGTGATGTGCTGACTTAATTCAAATAGTTAAACATTTCTTTTGATTCAACAGTTTGGAGACACCCTCTTGTAGAATCTGCAAAGGGACATTTGGGAGCACATTGAAGCCTGTAAGGAAAAACCAAGTATTTCCATATAAAAGTAGAAAACAGCAATCTGTGAATCTGCTTCATGATGTGTGGATTCATCTCATAGAGTTAAATCTTTCTATTGATTAAGAAGGTTGGAAACCCTCTTTTTGTAGTCTTTGTGAAAGGACACTTGGGAGGCCATTGAGGCCTAGAAGGAAAAACAGAAAATCCCCAGATAAAAACTAGAAAGAAGCTATCTATGAAACAGCTTGCTGATGTCTGGATTAGTCTCACATAGGTACACCTTTCTTATGATTCAAGAGTTTGGAAATACTTTTTTGTAAAATCTGCAAGAAAACATTTGGGAACACTTGGAGGCCCATGGGGAAAACTGGATATCCTCAGATAAAAAGTAGAAAGAAGAGATCTGTGAAACTGCTTCAGCATGTGTGGACTCACCTTACAGAGTTACCCTTTCTTTTGATTCAGCAGGTTGGAAACAGTATTTTTGTAGAATCTGTGAAGGGACGTTTAAGAGTACATTCAGTCCTAAGGGGAAAACGGAATATCCTCAAATAAAAACCAGAAAGAACTACAAGTAAAACTCCTGGGTGACGTGTGGATTTATCTCACAGTTTAAATCTTTGTTTTGATTCAGCAGGTTGGAAACCCTCTTTTTGAAGAATCTTCCAAAGGACATTTGGGAGCCCATTGAGGTCTAGGGTAAAAAAAGTACCCTCAGATGCAAACTACAAAGAAGTTATGTGTGAAACTGCTTTGTGATGTGTGGAATCATCTCACAGAGTTAAACTTTTCTTTTGATTCAGCAGGTTGGAAAATTATATTTGTAGAATCTAGGAAGGAACATTTTGCTGCCTTTTCAGGCTTATAAGGAAAATCCGAATATCCCGAGATAAAAACTAGAAAGAAGCTATCTCTGAAACTACCTGGAGATGCGTGGATTCATTTCACAGAGTTAGACCTTTATTTTTATTCAGCAGGTTTGAAACACACTTTTTGTAAAATCTGCAAATGGACATTTGGGAGCCTATTAAGGCCTATGGGGAAAACCCAAATATCCCGAGATAAAAAGTAGAAACAAGCTATCTATGAAACTGCTTTGTGCTGTGTGGATTCATCTCACAGAGACAAACCTTTCTTTTGATTCAGTGTGTTGAAAACACTTATTATTATTATTATTATTATTATTATTATTATTATTATTTTTGTAGAATCTGTGAAAAAAATGTTAGGAGCTTATTGAAGCCTATAAGGAAAAAGTGAATATCCCCAGATACAAACTAGAAAGAAGCTATCTTTGAAACTGCTTGGTGATGTGTTGATTCATCTCACAGAGTTAAACCTTTCTTTTTATTCAGCAGCTTAGAAACACTCTTTTTGTAGAATCTGCAATGGAACACTTGGTAAACTTTTGAGGACTATGGGGAAAAAATGAATATTCCCAGATGAAAACTAGAAATAAGCTGTCTGTAAAAATGCTTTGTGTTGTGTGGATTTATCTCACAGAGTTAATCTTTCTTTTGATTCAGTAGGTTGATAACACCCTTTTTGTAGGATCTGTGAAGGGACGCTTGAGAACCCTTTGAGGCCTATGGTGAAAAAGCAAATATCACCAGATAAAAACTAGAAAGAAGCTATCTGTGAAACTGCCTGGTGATGTGTGGATTCATTTTATGAAGGTAAACGTTTCTTTTAATTCAGTACATTGGAAATATTCTTTTTGTAGAATCTGTGAAGGGACATTTGGGAGTCCATTGAGGCCTAGGGGTAAGCCAAAATATCCCCAGATGCAAACTAAAAAGAAGCTATCTGTGAAACTGCTTGGTGATGATTGGATTCATCTCACAGAGTTAAACTTTTGTTTTTATTCTCCAGGTTGGAAATACTCTTTTTGTAGAACCCACACGGGGTCATTTTGGAGCCCATTACTGCCTATGGGTAAAAACTGAATATCCCTAGATAAAAACTGGAAAAAAGTTATCTGTGAAACTACTTTGAGATATGTGGATTCTTCTCACAGAGTTCAACTTTTCTTTGAATTCAGCAGGTTGTAAGCACTCTTTTTGTAGAATGTGCAAACAGCCATTTGAAAGCCCACTGATGCCTATGGGGAAAAGCTGAATATCCCCAGATAAAAACTAGGAAGAAGTTATGTGTGAAAATCCTTTGTGGCAGGTGCATTCATCTCACAGGGTTAACCTGTCTTTGGATTCATTAGTTTGGAAACACTCTTTTTGTAAAATCTGCAAAGGGACATTTAGGAGCCCCTTGAGGCCTATGTGAAAAAAAACGAATATCCCCAGGTAAAAACTTGAAAGCCGCTATCTGTGTAGCTGCTTGCTGATGTGTGGATTCATTTCACAGAGTTACACCTGTTTTTGATTCAGCAGATTGGGAACACTTTTTGTAGAATCTGTGAAGGGACATTTAGGAGTCCATGGAACCTACAGAATAATACCAAAAATCCCCAGAAATCATCTATAAAAATAGCTATCTCTGAGACTATTTGATAACGTGTAGATCATCTCACAAATTTGAACCTTTCTTTTGGTTCAGCAGGTTGGAAACACTCTCCTTTTAGAATCTGCAAAGGGACATTTGGGAGCCATTGACACCTATGGAAAAAAAAACAAATTTCTGCAGGTAAAAACCAGAAAGAAGCTGTGTGTCAAACTACACATTTTCATGAGTGGATTTATCTCACAAAGTTAAAAGTTTATTTTGATTCAGCACGTTTGAAACACTCTTTTTATAGAAGCTGCAAAGGGACATTTGGGAGCCCATTGGGGTCTATTGGGAAAACAGAATATCCAGAGATAAAAACTAGAAAGAAGCTATCTGTGAAACTGCTTTGTGATGTGTGGATTCATCTCACAGATATAAACTTTTCTTTTGATTCAGCAGATTGGAAACACACTTTTAGTAGAATCCGCGAAGGGACATTTGGGAGCCCATTGTGGCCTATGGGAAATAACAGAATATTTCCAGATAAAAACTGGAGAGAAGCCATCTCTGAAACTTATTCATGATGTGTGGATTCATCTCACAGTTTTCAAACTTCATTTTTATTTACCACGTTAGAATCATTCTTTTTGTAGAATCTGCAAAGGGACAATTAAAGCCCCATTGAGCCCTATGGAGAAAAACTGAATATCCTTGGATAAAAAATAGAAAGAAGCTATCTTTGAAACTCCATGGAGATGTGTGGATTCCTCTCACAGAGTTAACCTTTCTTTTGATTCAGCAGGTGGGAAACACTCTTTGCAGAATATGCGAAGAGATATTTGGGAGTCCATTGTGACCTGGTGAACAAAATGAATATCCCCAGATGAAAACTAGAAAGAAGCAATCTGTGAAATTGCTTCGTGATGTGTGGATTTACCTCACAAAGTTAAAACTTTCTTTTTATTAAGCAGGTGGAAACACTATGTAGAATCTGTGAAGGAAAATTTGGGAGCCCTGTAGGTGTATGGAGAAAAACGGAATATTCCCAGATAAAAACTAAAAAGAAGCTCTCTGTGAAACTGCCATGTGAAGTTTGGATTTAGCTCATAGAGATAAAACTTTTTGTGATGCAGCAAATTGGAAACACACTTTTAGTAGAGTCTGTGAAGAGAATTTTGGAGCCCTTTGTGGTCTGTGGAAAACAAATGAATATATCCCTAGATAACATTAAGATAGAAGCTATCTGTGAAACTGTTTGTGATATGTGGGTTTATCTCACAGTGGTAAAACTTTCTCTATACTCAGCAGGTTAAAAACACTCGCATTTTGTAGAATCTGCAAAGGGACATTTGGAAGCACATTGTGGCCTATATGGAAAAACTGAATATCTCCAGATAAAAACTTGAAGTAAGGTATTTGTGAAACTCAGTGATGTGTGGATTCATCTCATAGAGTTAAAGGATTTTTTTTGATTTAGCAGTTTGGAAATACTTTTTTTGTAGAATCTGTGAAGGAACATTCAGGAGCTCATTGTGTCCTGTGTGGAAAAACCAAATGTCTCCAGATAAAAACTAGAAAGAAGCTATCTGTGAAACTACTTTGAGATGTGTGGATTCATCTCCCAGAAGTAAACCTTTCTTTTGATTCAGCAGGTTGGAAACACTCATTTTGTAAGATCTGTGAAGGGACATTTCAGAACCCATTGAGGCCAAATGGGAAAAAAACAAATATCCCCAGATAAAAACTAGAAAGAAGCTCTCTGGGAAACTGCTTTGTCATGTGTGGATGAATTTCAGAGTTAAACCTTTCTTTTGATTCAGCAGGTTGGAAACACTCTTTATGTAGAATCTGGAAAGGGATACTTGTGAGCCCTTTGAGGCCGATGGGAAAAACTGAATATCCCCAGTAAAAAACTAGAAAGAAGAGACTTGTGAAACTCTTTTGTGATGTTTGGATTCATCTCATAGAGTTAAACGTTTCTTTTGATTCAACAAGTTTAGACCCTCTCTTTGTAGAATCTGTGATGGGACATTTGGGAGCACATGGAGGCGTATGGGGAAAAATGAAATATTCCCAGATAATAACAAGAAAGAAGCTATTTGTGAAACTACTTTGTAGTGTGTGGATTGATCTCACAGAGTTAAACATTTCTCTTCACTCCACAGGTTGGAAACACTCTTTTCATAGAATCTGGAAAGGGACACTTGGGAGCCCATTGAGGCCGATGGGGAAAAACTGAATATCCCCAGTAAAAAACTAGAAAGAAGAGACTTGTGAAACTGCTTTGTGATATTTGGATTTATCTCATAGAGTTAAACATTTCTTTTGATTCAGCAAGTTGAGACCTTCTCTGTAGAATCTGCGAAGGTACATTTGGAAGCACATGGATGCCTACAGGGAAAAACCAAATATCCCCAGATGAAAACAAGAAGGAAGCCATCTGTAAAACTGCTTTATAATGTGTAAATTAATCTCACAGAGTTAAACCTTTCTTTAGATTCAGCAGTGTAGGAACACTTTTTGTAGAATCTGCGAAGAAATATTTGGGATCCCTTTGAGGTCTATGGGAAAATAACAAAATAACCCCAGGTAAAAACTAAAAAGAAGCTATCTGTGAAACTGCTTTAAAATGTGTGGATTCAATCCACAGAGGTAACCCTTTCTTTTGATTCACCAGGTTATAAAACTCATTTTGTAGAATCTGAGAAAAAACAATTTGGAGCTTACTGAGGCCTAGGCTGAAAAACCAAACATCCCCATATAAAACTAGAAAGAATCTATCTGTTAAACTGCTTTGTGTCAATGCATCTCACAGAGCAAAACCTTTATCTTGATTAAGCAGGTTGGAAACACTCTTTTTGTAGAATCTGTGAGGGCATATTTGGGATCTCATTGAAACCTGTGGGGAAAATATCCCTAGATAAAATCTAGGAAGATCTATCTGTGAAACTACTTTGTGTTGTGTGCATTCATCTCACAAAGTTAAAGCATTCTTTTGATTTAGCAGTTTGTAAACACTCTTTTTGTAGAATCTGTGAGGGCATATTTGGGATCTCATTGAAACCTGTGGGGAAAATATCCCTAGATAAAATCTAGGAAGATCTATCTGTGAAACTACTTTGTGTTGTGTGCATTCATCTCACAAAGTTAAAGCATTCTTTTGATTTAGCAGTTTGTAAACACTCTTTTTGTAGAATCTGTGATGAAACTTTTCAGAGCACATTGAGGCATATGGGGGAAAACTGAATAATCCCCCCCAAAAACTTGAAAGAAGCTGTCTGTGAAACTGCTTTGTGGTGTGTGGATTCACCTAACAGAATTAAACATCATCTTTGATTCAGCAGGTTGGAAACACTCTTTTTCCAAAATCTGTGAAGGTTCATTGAGGCGTAAGGGGAAAAACTAAAAATCCCAAGATACAAGCTAGAAAGAAATTATCTGTGAAACTGTTTGTTGATGTGTGTATTCATCTCAGAGTTAAACCTTTTTTTTTTTGTTTTGTTTCAGCAGGTTAAAAACACATTTTTGTATTATCTGCAAAGGTACATTTGGGAGATTTTTGAGACCTATGGGGGAAATCTGAATATCTCAAGATAAAAACTAGAAAGAAGCTAATTGTGAAACTCCTTGGGATGTGTGGATTCAACTCACACAGATAAACTTTTCTTTTGATTCAGCAAGTTGGAAACACTTTTTTTGTAGAATCTGCAAAGTGTCATTGATGCCTATAGGGAAAAAATGAATATCCCTAGATAAAAACTAGAAAGGATCTATTTGTGAAACAGCTTTGTGATGTGTGGATTCAACTCACAGAGTTAACCTGTCTTTGCGTTCATGAGTTTGGAAACACTCTTTTTGTAGACTCTGCGAAGGGACTTAGAGCCCCTTGAGGGCTATGTGGGAAAACCAAATATCCCATAAAAACGTGAAATAAACTATCAGTGTAACTGCTTGGTGATGTGTGGATTCATCTCATAGAGTTAACCCTTTCTTCTGATTCAGCAGGTTGGAAACACTCTTTTTCTTAGGATCTGCAAAGGGATATTTGGGAGTCCATTGAGGCCTATGGAAAAAAATTAAAATTCCCCAGAAACAAGCTAAAAAGAATCTATCTGTGAACCTTTGTGGTGATGTGTGGATTGAACTCACAAACCTAAACCTTTCTTTTGATTTACCAAGTTGGAAACCCTATGTTTGTAGAATCTGCGAAGGGACATTTGGGAGCCCATTGAGGACTATGGAGGAAAGCGGAAGATCCCCAGGTAAAAACTAGTAGAAAAGAGCTATCTGTGAAACTACATTGAGATGTGTGGATTACTCGCACAGATTTAAAACTTATTTTTGATTTAGTAGGTTGGAAACACTTTTTTTGTAGAATCTGTGAAGGGAAATCTGGGAGTGCATTGAGGCCTACTTGATAAAAACTGAATATCCCCAAATAGAAATGAGAAAGAAGCTGTCTGTGAAACTGCTTTGTGATGTGTGGATTCACTTCACAGAGTTAAATCTTTCTGATGATTCGGAAGGTTGGAAACACTTTCTGAGAACCTGTGAAGGGATATTTGGGAGCCCCTTGAGGCCTATGAGGAATAAAAGAATACCACCAGATAAAAACTAGATAGAAGCTTACTGTGAAACTCCTTGGTGATGTGTGGGTTCATCTTACAGAGTTAAAACTTTCTTTTGATTCATCAGTTTGGAAATACTCTTTTTGTGGAATCTGCAAGGAAACATTTTGAAATAATTGAGGCCTATGGTGAGAAACTGAATATCTCCAGATAAAAACTAGGAAGAAACTATCTGTGAAACTGCTGATTTGTGGATTGATCTCATAGAAGGAAATGTTTCTTTTAATTCAGCAGGTCAGAAGCCCTCTTTTTGTATAATCTGTTAAGGAACATTAGGGAGTCCATTGAGGCCTAAGGGAAAAAAAATTCCCCAGATACAAACTGATATGAAGCTGTCTGTGAAACTACTTGTTGATGTGTAGATTCATGTCACAGAGTTAAACCTTTCTTTTGATTCACCAGGTTGGAAACAATCTTTTTTTAGAATCTGTAAAGGGACTTTTTGGACCCCTTTGGGGCATTATGGGGGAAAACCGTTCATCTCAGATTAAAACTAGAAAGAATCTATCTGTGAAACTGCTTGGTTATGTGTGTATTTATCTCACAGAAATAAAACTTTCTTTTGATTCAACATGTTGGATACACTTTTTGTAGACTCTGCAAAGGAACATTTTTGAGCCCATGGAGGCCTATGAGGAAAAAATGATATTCCCCGGATAAAAACTAGAAAGAAAATATCTGTGAAATGACTTATAATGTGTGGATTCATCTGACAGAGTTAAAACTTTCTTTGGATTCAACAGATTATAAACACTCTTTTTGTAGAATCTGCGAAGGGTCTTTTGGGAGCCCATTAATACCTATTTGGAACAACCGAATAACCCCAAATAAAAACTAGAGAGAAGCTATCTGTGAAATTGCTGTGTTATGTCTGGATTTATCTCAATGAATTAACCTGTCTGTGTATTCGTCAGTTTGGAAACACTGTTTTGTAGAATTTGCGAAGGGACTTTTTGGAGTCCCTTGAGGCCTATGAAGGAAAAACCGAATATCCATAGATGAAAACTAAAAACAAACTATCTGTGAAAATGCTTGGTGGTGTGTCAATTCATGTCACAGAGCTAAAATTGCTTTTGATATAGCCTGTTGGAAACACTCTTTTTGTAGAATCTGCAAAGGGACATTTGAGAGCCCTTTGAGGCCTATGAGGAAAAAGCAAATATTTCCAGATAAAAATTAGAAATAAGTTATCCATGAAACTGCCTGGTGATGTGTGGATTCATGTTTGAAAGTTAAATCTTTCTTTTGATTCAGCAGGTTGGAAACATTCTTTTTCTTAGAAACTGTGAAGAAAGCTGTGGGAGTCCATTGAGGCCTACAAAAAATAATAATAATAACCAGAAAATACCCAGAAACACACTATATAAAAGTTATCTGGGAAACTGCTTCATGATGTGTGGATCCATTTCACAGAGTTAAACTTTTATTTTGATTCACCATGTTGGAAACTGTCTGTTTGTAGTATCTGCGAAGAAACATTTGGGAGTCCATTGAGGTCTATGGTGAAAAACTGAATATCCCCAGATAAAAACTAGAAACAAGTGATCTGGGAAACTGCTTTGTGATGTGTGGATCCATCTCACAGAGTTAAAAGTTACTTTTGATTCAGTACATTGGAAATCCTCTTTTTATAGAATCTGCAAAGGGACATTTGGGAGCCCATTGTGGCATAATGGGAAAAACCGAATATCCCCAGATAAAAACTAGAGAGAAGCTATCTCTGAAACTACTTTGTGTTGTGTGGATTCATTTCACAGAGTTAAATCTTTCTTATGATTGAGAAGGTTGGAAACACACTTTTTGAGAATCAGTGAAGGGACATTTGGGAGCCCATTGGGGCCTATGGGGCAAAACCGAATATCCACAGATAAAAACTAAAAAGAAGCTCTCTGTGAAGCTCCTTGGTGATGTGTGATGTATGGATTAATCTCAGAGAGTTTAATCTTTCTTTTCATTCAGCAGGTTGGAAACACTCTTTTTGTAGAATCTGTGATGGGACGTTTGGGAAACCATTGAGGCCTATGGGGAAAAACTGAATATGCCCAGATAAAAACTGGAAAGAAGCTATCTGTGAAACTGTCTGATGATGTGTGGATTGAGCTCATAGAGTTAAAAGATTATTTTAATTTACCATGTTGTAAACACTCTTTTTGTGGAATCTGTGAATGGTCTTTTCAAAGCCCTTTGAGGCCTATGTGGGAAAAACCAAATATCCCCAGTTAAAAACTTGAAAGAAGCTATTAGTGTAACTTCTTGTTGATGTGTGGATTCATCTTATAGAGTTTAAGCATTTTTTGATACATCAGTTGGAAACATTCACTTTGAAGAATCTGTGAAGAAACATTTTGGAGCCCATCAAGGCCTACGTGAATAAACCAAATACACCAAGATGAAAGCTAGAAAGAAGCTGTCTGTAAAAATGCCTGGAGATGTGTGGATTCATCTCACAGAGTAAAACCTTTATTTTGATTCAGCAGGTTGAAAAAACTCTTTTTGTAGAGTCTGCAAAGGGACATTTGAGAGCCCTTTGAAGCCTATGGGGAAAAAGTGAATATCCCTAGGTAAAAACTAGAGAGAAGCTATCTGTGAAACTGCCTGCTAATGTGTGGATTCATTTAATAAATGTAAATGTTTATTTTGATTCAGCAGGCTACAAACACTCTTTCTATCGAATCTGTGAGGAGACATTTGGGAGCCCATTGAGGCCTAGTGGAAAAAGCAGATATCCCCAGATAAAAGCTAAAAAGAAGCTATCTGTTAAACTGCTTGGTGATGTTTGGATTCATGTCACAGAGAAACCTTTCTTTTGATTCAGCAGGTTGGAAGTATTTTTTTTGTAGAATCTGTGAAGGGTCATTTAGGAGTCCATTAATGCATATGGGGAAAAACTGCGTATCACTAGACAAAGACTAGAAAGAATCTACCTGTGAAACTGCTTTGAGGTATGTGAATTTATCTCACAGAGTTAAACCTTTCTTTGGATTCAGCAGGTTGGAAGCATTCTTTTTGTAGAATCTGTGAAAAGACATTTGGGAGCCCATTATGGCCTATGATGAAAAATCATATATCCCCAGATAAAAACTAGAAAAATGCTGTCAAACTACATTGTGATCTGTGGATTTATCTCACAAAGTTAAAATTTCTTTTGACTCAGCATGTTGGAAACACTGTTTTAGTAGAATCTGTGAAGGGACATTTGGTAGCCCATTGAGGCCTATTGGGAAAACAGAATATCCACAGATAAAAACTAGAAAGAAGCTATCTGTGAAACTGCTTTGTGATGTGTGGATTCATCTCACAGAGTTAAAACTATCTTTTGATTCTGCAGGTTGGAAACACACTTTTTGTAGAATCTCTGAAGGGACATTTGGGAGCCCATTGTGACCTATGGGATATAACAGAATATTTCCAGATAAAAACTAGAGAGAAGCCATCTCTGAAACTGTTTGGTGATATGGGCATTCATCTCACAGAGTTAACCTTCATTTTGATTTAACAGGTTAGAACCACTCCTTTTGTAGAATCTGTGAAGGGACATTTGGGAGGACTTTCAGGTATATTGGAAAAAACATTTTATCCCAGATAAAAACTAGAGTGAAGTGATCTGTAAAACTGTTTTTTGATGTGTGGATTCACATCACAGAAATAAATCTCTCTTTTGATTCACTGGGTAGGAAACACTCTTTTCATAGAACTGTGAAGGGATATTTGATAGTCCATTGAGGCTTATAAGGTAAAACAGAATATGCCCGGATAAAAACTGGAAACAGGCTGTCTTTGAAACTGCTTAATGAGGAGTGGATTCATCTCACAGTGCTAAAAGTTACTCTTGATTCGGTAGATTGAAAAACTCTTTTTGTAGAATCTGCGAAGGGGCATTTTTGAGCCCATTGAGGCTTATTGGAAAAATAATATCGCCAGATGAAAACTAGGAAGAAGCTATCTCTGAAACTGTCTGGTGATCTGTGTATTCATCCATAGAGGTAAATGTTTCTTTTAATTCAGCAGTTTGGAAACACTGTTTTTGTATAATCTGTGATGAGCCATTTGGGAGTTTATTGAGGCCTAAAGGAAAAAAACGAAAATCCCCAGATACACACTAAAATGAAGCTCTCTGTGAAACTGCTTGCTGATGTGTGGATTCATTTCACAGAGTCAAACCTTTCTTTTGATTCCCCAGATAGGAAACACTGCTTTTTTAGAATCAGTGAAGGGATATTTGGGAGCCCATTGAGGCGTATTAGGAAAAATTGTATATCCACAGATAAAAACTAGGAAGAACCTATCTGTGAAACTGCTTGGTGATATGTGGATTCATCTCACAGAGTCAAACCTTTCTTTTGATTCCCCAGATTGGAAACACTGTTTTTTTAGAATCAGTGAAGAGTCATTTAGGACCCATTAGTGCCTATTTGGAAAAACTGAATACCCCCAGATAAAAACTAGAAGGAAGCTGTGTGTGAAACTTCCCTGTGACTTGTGGATTCACCTCATAGAGTTAACCTTTCTTTTGATTCAGCAGGTTGGAAACACTCTTTTTGTGGAATCCATGAATTGACATTTGGGAGCCCATTGGGGCCTAGGGGAAAACCAAATATCCCCAGATATAGACTACAAAGAAGCTATCTGTGACATTGGTTTATGTTGTGTAGATTCAGTTCACAAAGTTAAACCTTTCTTTTGATTCAGCAGGTTGAAAACACTTTTGTTTTTTTTTCGTAGAATCTGGATGAGACATTTGAGAGCCCATTGTGGTCTACAGGAAAAAAAAAAATCCCTAGATAAAAACTAGAAAGAAGCTATCCCTGAAACTACTTTGTGATGTGTGGATTCAGCTCACAAAGTTAAATTTTTTTTTTTTTTGATAGTCAAACTGGAAAAACTATTTTTGCAGAATCGGTGAGAAGACATTTGGGAACCCACTGTGGGTTTTGGAGAAAAGGTGAATATTTCTAGATAAAAACTAGAAAGAAGCTATCTGTGAATCTACTTTGTGATGTCTAGATTAATTGTACAAAGTTAATCATTTCTTTTGATTCAACTGTTTGGAAACACTCTTTTTGAAGTATCTGCAAATAGACATATGGGAGCATATTGTGGCCTATTCAGAAAAACCGAATATTCCTCAATAAACACTAGAAAGAAGCCACTTGTGAACTTCTTTCTGATTGTAGATTCATTTCACAGAGTTAAAACTTTGCTTTGATTTAGCATACTGGAAACACCCTTTTTCAGAATGTGTGAAAAGACATTTTGGTGCACATTGAAGCCTATGGGAAAAAAACCAGAATATCCCTAGATAAAAACTAGAAAGAAGCTATCTGTGAAACAGTTTTGTGATGTGTGGATTCATCTCAAAGAGTTAAACCTTTCTTTTATTCAGCAGATTGGAAACACTGTTTTTACAGAATCTGCAAAGAGACATTTGGGAGCCAATTGAGGCCTATGAGGAAAAACCGAATATCTTCAGATAAAAACTAGAAAGAAGCTATGTGTAAAACTGCTTTGTGATGTGTGGATTCAGCTCTCAGAGTTAAACGTTTCTTTTGATTCAGCAGGTTGGAAACACTCTTTTGGTAGAATCTGTGAAGGAACATTTGGTAGCCCATTGAGGCCTTTGGGGAAACCCAAAATATCCACAGATGAAAACTAAACAGAACCTATCTCTGAAACTGCTTTGTGATGTTTGGATTCATCAGACAGACTTAAACCTTACTTTATTAGTCAGGTTGAAAACACTCTTTTTGTAGAATCTACAAAAGGGTACTGAAGAGCCCACTGAGGCCTCTGTGGAAAAACAGAATATCCCCCGTTAAAAACTAGAAAGAATCTTTCTGTGAAACTGCTTTGTCATTTGTAGATTCAGCTCACAAAGTTAACCTTTCTTTTGATTCAACAGGTTGGAAATATTTTTCTTCCAGATTAAAAACCAGAAAGAAGCTATCTGTGAAACTGCCTGGTGATGTATGGATTCTTCTCACAGAGTTAAAATTTTCATTCAATTCAGCAGGTTGGAAACATTCTGTTTGTAGAATCTGCAAAGGGACATTTTGGTGTCCATTGAGGCCTATGGGGAAGAAACCAAATATTCCCAAATAAAAACTGAAAAGAAGCTATCTGTGAAACTGCATGGTGATGTGTGGATTCTTCTTACAGAGTCACACCTTTCTTTTGATTCAGCAGGTTGGAAACACTTTTTTTGAATAATATGCAAAGGGATATTTGGGAGCCTATTGAGGCCTAGGGGATTAAATGAATATCCATAGATAAAAACTAAAAAAGAGACTCTCTGTAAAACTGCTTGGTGATGTGTGGATTCATCTCAGAACATTAAACCTTTCTTTAGATTCAGCAGGTTAAAAACACTTTTTTCTTGTATAATCTGTGAAGGGACATTTGAAAGTCCATTGAGGCCTATGGTTAAAACCAAATATTCCCAGGTAAAAACTGGAAAGAAGTTGTTTTTGAAACTGCTTGGTGTTGTTTGAATTCATCTCACAGATTTAAACCTTTCTTTTGATTCAGCAGGTTGGAAACACTCTGATTGTAGAATCTGTGAAGGGACATTTGGGAGCCCATTGTGGCCAACAAGGGGAAAAAAGGGATATTCCCTGATGAAAACTAGAAAGAAGTTATCTGTGAAACTGCTTGTAGATGTGTGGATTCATCTCACACAGTTAAACTTTCTTTTGATTCAGCAGGTTGGAAAAACTCTTTCTGTAGAATCTGCAAATGGACATTTGAGAACCCATTGCAGCCTATGGGGAAAAACTGAATATCTCAAGATTCAAAACTATAAAGAAGCAATCTGTGAAATTACTCTGTGATGTGTGGATTCATCTCACAAGGTTAAACCATTCTCTTGATTCAGCAGTTTGGAAACACTTTTCTTGTAGAATCTGTCATGGGATTTTCAGAGTCCATTGAGGCATAGGGGAAAAAACTGGATATCCCCAGATGCAAACTAGGAAGAAGCAATCTGTGAAATCGCTTGGTGACATGTGGATTAATCTAGCAGAATTAAACTTTTTTTTTTGATTCAGCACGTTGGAACCACTCTTTGTCTAGAATCTGTGAGAAACATTATGTAATCTACTGAGGCTTAAAATCCGAAAATCCCCAGATACAAACTAGAAATAAGCTGTCTGTGAAACTGGTTGGTGATGTGTGGATTCATCTTACAGAGTTAAACCCTTCTTTGGATTCAGCAAGTTGGAAACACTCTTTTGTAGAGCCTGTGAAGGGACATTTTAGAGCCCATTGAGGCCTATGGGGAAAAACCGAATATCCCCAGATGAAAGCTAGAAAGCAGCTATCTGTGAAGCTGCTTTGTAATGTTTGAATTCGTTCTACAGAAGCAAACCTTTGTTTTCATTCAGCAGGTTGGAAACACTCTGTTTATAGAACGTGCAAAGAGACATTCTGGGCCCATTGTGGCCTATGGGGATAAAAAGAATATCCCCAGATAACAACTAGAATGAAACTGTCTGTGAAACTGCTTTGTGTTCTGTAAATTCATCTCACAAAGTTAAAACTTTCTTTTGATTCAGGAGTTTGTGATTCCTCTTTTTGTAGAATCCATGAAGAGACATTGGGAGCTGATTGCAACCTCCAGGGAAAAGCTGAATATCCCCACATAAAAACTACAAAGAAGCTATCTGTGAAACTGCTCTTTGATGTGTGGATTCATCTCACAGAGTTGAAACTTTATTTTGACTCAGCAGGTTTAAAACATTCTTTTTGAACAATCTACAAATGGACATTTTGGAACCCATTGAGGTTTATGGGTAAAAACTGAATATCCCCATATAAAAACTAGAAAGAGGCTATCTTTGAAACTGGTTTGTGGTCTGTGGATTTATCTCACGGGGTTTACCCTTTTTTGGAATCATCATGTTGGAAATGCTTTTTTTGTAGAATCTACAAAGGGACATTTGGGAGCCCATTTGGCACTATGTTGAAAAACTGAATATCTCTAGATAAAAACTAGAAAGAAGTTATCTGTGAATCTGCTTTGTGATGTGTGGTTTCATCTCACAGAGTTAAACCTTTCTTTTGATTCAGCAGGATGGAAACACTCTTTTTTGTAGAATCTGTCCAAAGACATTTGGGAGCACATTGAGGCCTAAGGGGAAGAATGAAATATCACCAGATAAAAACTAGAAAGAATCTTTCCCTGAACCTGCTTAGTGATATGTGGATTTACCTCACAGAGTTAAAACTTTTTTTTTTTATTCATCAGGTTGGAAACACTCTTTGTAGAAATGGCAAAGTGACATTTGGGAGATCATTGAGTCCTATGGGGAAAAACAGAATATCTTCAGATAAAAACTAGAAGGAGACTGTCTCTGAACCTGCTTTGTGATGTGTGGTTTCATCTCACCAAGAAAAATTTTTCATTTGATTCAGCAGGGTGCAAACACTTTTTTTTCTTAGAATCTGCACAGGGACATTTTGGAGACTAATGATGCTTATGGGGAAAAACCAAATATCTCCAGATAAAAACTGGAAAGAAGCTACCTATCAAACTGCTGTGTGATGTGTGGATTGTTCTCACAGTTAAAACTTTGTTTTGATTCAACTGGATGGAAACAAATTTTGTGTAGAATATGTGAAGGGACATTCCAGAGCCCATTGAGGCTTATGGGATAAAACCACATATCTGTAGATAAAAAAAAAAAAAAAAAAAAAAAAAAAAGAATCTACCAGTGCACTTGCTTTGTGATATGTGGATTCATCTCCCAGGGTTAAACTGCTCTTTTGATTCAGTAGGATAGAAACACTGTATTTGGAGAAATTGGAAAGGGACATTTGGGAGCTCATTGAGGCCTAAAGGGAAAAACCAAACATCCCCAGATAACAAATAGATAGAAGCTGTCTGTGAAACTGCTTGATGAAGTGTGAATTCATCGCACAGAATTAAAACTTTCTTTTGTTTCAACAATTTGGAGACCATCCACTCGTAGAATCTACGAATGGACATTTGAAATCCCATAGAGGCCTGCAAAGAGAAATCCAATATCTAAATATGAAAATTTTAAGGAAGGTATCTGTTAAACTTCTTTGTGAGGTGTGGACTCATTTAAGAGCGATAGATCTATCATTTGATTCAGCTGGTCAGATGCACTTTTTGCAGAATCTGTGAAGGGACATTTGGGAGCCCATTGGGGCTTATGGGACAAAAGGGAATATACAAAGATAAAAACCAGAAAGAATCTATCTCTGAAACTGCTTTGTGATGGGTGGATTCATTGCACAGAGTTACATGTAGATTTTGATACAGCAGGTTGGATACACTCTTTTTGTACGTCTGCAAAGGGATATTTGGGATCCTGTTGAGTCCTCTGGGGAAAAACCAAATATCCCCAGATAAAAACTAGAAACTAGAAAGAAGCTGTCTGTGAAACTCCATTGTGTGGTGTGAATTCATCTCAGAGAGTTACACTTTTCTTTTGAATCAGCAGGTTGAAAACACCGTTTTCATAAAACTGCAAAGGCACATTTAAGAGCCCATTGAGGATTATAAGGAGAAAAAAAAAAATCCCTAGATAAAAACTAGAAAGAAGTTTTCTGTGAAACTGCTTTGTGATGTGTGAATTCATCACACAGAGGTAAACCTTTCTTTTAATTCAGCAGGATAGAAACAGTCTTTTTGTAGAATCTGCAAAGACATGTTTGGGAGCCCATTGAGGCCTATGGGGAAAATCTGAGCACCCCAGATAAAAACTAGAATGAAACTATCTGTGAAACTGCTTGGTGATGTGTGAATTCATCTCACAGAGTTTAAGTTTCTTTTCATTCAACAAGTTGGAGATTATCTCCTTGTAGAATCTGTGAAGGGACATTGGAAATCCAATTGAGGCCTCTGAAGAGAAACCCAATATCCAAAGATGAAAAAGTTAAAGAATGTATCTGTGAAACCTCTTTGTGTTGTGTGGATTCATCTAGAAGACTTAAACCTATCATTTGATTCAACTGATCGGAAACACTGTCTGTAGAATCCACAAAGAGATATTTGGGAGCCTGTAAGGTCATGTGGGAAAAAAAATGAGTATTTCATAGAATCTATGAAGAGACATTTGGGATCTCGTTGAGTCCTATTGGGAAAAACAGAATATCCCCAGATAAAACTAGAAAGAAACTCTCTGTGAAACTGTTTTGTGTTGTGTGAATTCATCTCAGAGAGTTAAAGTTTCTTTTGATTCACCATGTTGAAAGCACTCTTGCTGTATAATTTGTGAAGGGACACTTGGGAGCCCAGTGAGACCTATGGAGGAAAACAGAATATCACCAGATGAAAACTACAAAGAAGTTAACTGTGGCACACCTCTGTGATATGTGGATTCTCTCACAAAGTTAAACCTTTCTTTTGATTCAACAGGTTGGAAACACTGTTTTCATAAAAGTGTGAAGGGACATTTGAGAGCCCAGTGAAGTTTACAAGGAATAACTGAATATCCGCAGATAAAAACTAGAGAGAAGCTATCTATGAAACTACTTTGTGATGTGTGGGTTAATCAGACAGAGTTAAACCTTTCTTTTGGTTTGGCAGTTTGGAATCACACTTTTTGTAGAATCTGTGAAGAGACATTTGGGAGCCTGTTGAAGCCTATGGCGAAAAACTGAATATTCCCACATAAAAATTAGAAAGAAGCAATTTGTGAATCTGTTTTTTGATGTGTGGATTCATGTCACTGGGTTAAATCTTTCTTTTGATTCAACAGATGGGAAACACTCTTTTTGTAGAATCTGTGAAGGAACACTTGGGAACCCAGTGAGATCTATGGGTGAAAATCAAATATCCCCAGAAGAAAACTAGAAAGAAGCTATTCTGTGAAACTGCTTGGTGTTGTGTAAATTCATTTCAGAGACTTAAACCTTTCTTTTGATTCAGCAAGTTGGAAACACGCTTTTGGTAGAATCTTCAAAGGGACTTTTGGGATTGCATTGAGGCATATGAACAAAAACGCAATATCATCAGATAAAAACTAGAAAGAAGCCATCTGTGAAACTGCTTTGTGATGTGTGGATTCATCTCACAGAGTTAAACCTTTCTTGTGATTCAACAGATTGGTAACATCATTTTTGTGAATCTACGAAAAAATATTTGGCAGCACATTGAGGCCGATGGGTAAAAACCGAAAATCCCAAGATAAAAACTAGAGATAAGCTATCTGTGAAACTGCTTGGTGATGTGTAAATTCATCTCAGATAGTTAAACCTTGCTTTTGATGCAACAAGTTGGAAACACTCTTTTCCTGAAATCTACGAAGTTACATTTGGGATCACATTGAGGTGCATGGGGAAAAACCAAATATTTCAAGATAAGAATTAGAAAGAAGCTATCTGTGAAAATGCTTCAGGATGCGTAGATTCATCTCTCAGAATTAAATCCTTCTTTTGATTCAGCAGGTTGGAAACATTCTTTTATAGAATTTGTGAAAGGACAACTGGGAGCCCATTGAGGTCTTTGGAGAAAAACTGAATATCCCAGGATAAAAACTAGAAAGACGCTATTTGTGAAACCACTTTGACATGTGAATTCATGTCACAGAGTTAAAAATTTCTTTTGATGCAGCAGTTTGGAAACACTCTTTTTGTAGAATCTTCAAAGGGATACTTGGGAGCCCATTGAGGGCTACCAGGAAAAACTGAATGTCCCCACACAAAAACTATAAAGAACCTTTCAGTCAAACCACTTGTTGATGTGTGGATTCGTCTCATGCAGTTAAAACTTTTTTTTTTTTTGATACAGCATGTGGAAAGCATTCTTTTTGTGCAATCTGTGAAGGAACATTCGGGAGCCTATTTTGGCCTATGGGAAACATCCGAATAGCTCTAGATAAAAACTAGAAAGAAGTTGTCTGTGAAACTTCTTTGTAAGGTGTGGATTCATCTCACAGAGCTAAACTTTTCTTTTCATTCAGCAGGCTGGAAACACACTTTTCATAGAACTGTGAAGGGACATTTTATACCCCATTGTGGCTTATAAGGAAAAACAAAATATCCCCACATAGAAACAATAAAGAAGCTATCTGTGAAACTGCTTTGTAATGTGTGGATTCATCACACAGAGTTAAACCTCTCTTCTGATTTTCCAGATTGGAAACACTCTTGTGATAGAATTGGGAAAGGACATTTTGGAGCCCATTGGGGCATATGGAAAAAAAAAAAAAAAAAAACAACGAATATCCCCAGATTAAAAAATAGAAAGAAGATATCTGTGAAACTGCTTTTGATGTGTGAATTCATCGCAGAGTTAGACCTTTCTGTTGATTCAGCCAGTTGGAAACTCTTTTTGTACAATATGCAAAAGACATTTGGGAGCCCATTGAGGTCTATGGGGAAAAAACAATTATTTCCACATAAAAACTAGAATGAAACTATCTGTGAAACTGCTTTGTGATGTGTGGGTTCATCTCACAGAGTTAAACCTTCCTTTTGGTTCAACAGGTTGGAAACATTGTTTTTGTAGAAACCATGAATAGACAATTGGGAGCCCATTGAGGTATTTGAATAAAAACAGAATATCCCAGGATAAAAACTAGAAAGAGGCTATTTGTGAAACTGCTTTTTGGTGTGTGAATACATCTCACAGACTTAAAGATTTCTTTTGATTCAGCACTTTTGGAAACAGTCTTTTTGCAGAATCTGTGAAGGGACATTTGGGAGCACATTGAGTCCTAGGGGAAAAACTGAATATCCCCACATAAAAACTAGAAAGAAGCTACCTGTGAAAATGCTTGGTGATGTGTGGATTTATTTCATAGAGTTAAACTATTTTTTTGATACAGCAGGTCAGAATTACTCTTTTTGTAGAATCTGTGAAGGGACACTCAGGAGCCCATTGTGGCCTATGGGGAAAATCTGAAGAGCTCCAGATAAAAACTAGAAAGAACCTATCTGTGAAATCGGTTTGCAATATGTGGATTCATCTCACAGAGATGAAGTTTTCTTTTGATTCAGCAGGTGTAAAACACTCTTTTTTAGAATCTGTGGAGGCATATTAGGGAGTCTATTGTGGCCAATAGGGAAAATCAAATATCCCCAGATAAAAAGTAGAAAGATGCCATCTGTGAAACTATCTTTTAATGGGTGAAATCAACTAACAGAGTTCAACTTTTCTTTTGCTTCAGCAGGTTGGAAACACTCTTTTTGTGGAATGTGCGAAGAGACATTTTGGAGCCCATTGAAGCCTATGGGGAGCAACAAAATATACCCAGATAAAAACTAGAAAGAAGTTATCTGTGAAACTGCTTTGTGCTGTGTGGATTCATCTCAAGGAGTAACACCTTTGTTTTGATACAGCAGGTGAAAAACATAATTTTTGTATAATCAGCAAAAGGACAATTTGGAACCCTTTGAAGTATGGGGAAAAAATGAAAATCCCCGTATAAAAACTAGAAAGAAGCTATATTTGAAACTAGTTTGTGATGTGTGGATTCATCTCACAGGGTTTAACCTTCTTTTGATTTATCAGGTTGGAAACACTCTTTTTGTAGTATCTGCAAAGGGACATTTGGGAGAACATTGAGGTATATATGGAAAAATCAAATATCCCCAGATAAAAACTAGAAAGAAGCTATTTGTGAAACTGTTTTATGATGTGTGGATTCATCTCACAGAGTTAAACCTTTCTTTTGAAACAGCAGTTTGCAAATACTTTTTTTGTAGAATCTGCGAGCAGACATTCATAGGCCATTTGGTACTATGGGAAAAACCAAATATCTCCAGATAAAAACTAGAAAGAAGCTATCATTGAAACTGCTTGGGGATGTATGGATTTATCTAACAGAGTTAAGCAATTCTTTTCATTCAGGAGGGTGGAAACACCTTTTTTGTAGAACCTGTGAAGGATATTTGAGAAAATATTAAGGCCTCTGGAGAAAAGCTGAATATCCCCAGATAAAAACTAGAAAGAAGCTTTCTCTGAATCTGCTTTGTGATGTGTGGATTTACCTCACAGATTTACAACCTTCTTTTGATTCAGCAGATTGTAAACACTCTTTGTAGAATCTGCAAAAGAACACTGGGAACCCAGTGAGGTCTATGGGGAAAAACTGAATATCTCCAGATAAAAACTACAAAGAAGCTATCTGTAACACAGATATGTGTGGATTCATCTCACAAAGTTAAACCTTTCTTTTGATTCACCAGGTTGGAAACACTGTTTTCACACAAGTGTGAAGGGACATTTCAGAGCCCATCAGTATTTATAAGGAAAAACTGAATATCCCCAGATAAAAACTTGAAAGAGAAGCTATCTATGAAACTGCTTTGTGATGTGTGGATTCATCACACAGTTAAACCTTTATTTTGATTCAGCAGGTTGGAAACAGTCTTTTTGTAGAATCTGGAAGCAATATTTGGGAGCCCATTGAGGCCGATGGGGAAAAACAGAATATCCCCAGATAAAAATTAGAAAGAAGTTATCTGTGAAAATTCTTTGCTATATGCAGATTCAACTCACAGAGTTAAACCTTTCTTTTGATTCAGCAGGTGGGAAACACTCTTTTTGTAGAATCTGCCAAAAGACCATTGGGAGCCCATTGAGCCTTTGGAGAAAAACCGAATATCTCCAGATGAAAAGTAGAAAGAAGCTATCTATGAATCTGCTTTTTGATGTGTGGATTCTTCTCACAGGGTTAAATTTTTCTACTGATTCATCATATTGGAAACACCCTTTTTGTAGAACCTGTGAAGGAATACTTGGGTATCCATTGAGGTCTATGTGTAAAAATCGAATATCCCCACATGAAAGCTAGAAAGAAGCTATCTGTGAAACTGATTTGTGATGTGTGGATTCATCTCAAAGGATTAAACTTTCTTTGGATTCAGCAGACTGGAAACACTCGTTTTGTAGAATTGGCAAAGGAATATTTTGGAGCCCATTGAGGCCTATGGGGAACAACAAAATATCCCTGGATAAAAACTAAAAAGAAGCTATCTGTGAAAGTACTTTATCATGTGTGAATTCATTGCACAGAGTTATAACTTTCTTTTCATTTTTCAGGTTAGAAACACTCTTTGTCAAACTCTGTGAAGGGACATTTGGGAGCCCTTTTGTGGCCTATGGGGAAAAACAGAATATCCCCACATAAAAACTAGAAAGAAGCTATCTTTGAAACCGTTTTGTGATGTGTGGATTAATCTCACAGAGTAAAACCTTTCTTGTGATTCAGCTGGTTAAAAACACTCTTTTTGTGGAAACTGCGAAGGCACATTTGGGAGTACATTGATGTCTATACGAAAAAACTGAATATCCCCAGGTAAAAATAAGAAAGAGTCTATCTGTGAAACTGCTTTTTGATGTGTGGATTCATCTCACAGAATTAAATGTTTCATTTAATTCAGCTCGTTGGAAACACTTTTTTTTTTTTTTTTTTTTTTTTTTTTAAGAATCTGCAAAGAGACCTTTGGGAGCCCATTGGGCCTAAAAACGAATATCCCCACATAAAAAGCAGAAAGAAGCTATCTGCGAAACTGCTTTGTGATATGTGGATTCATCTCGCAGAGTTAAACCTCTCTGTGATTCACCAGGTTGGAAAAACTCTTTGTGTAGTACTGTGAAGGGACATTTGAGAGCCCGCTGAGGCTTATAAGCAAAAACAGAATATCTCCAGATAAAAACTAGAAAGAAGTTATCTGTGAACCTTCTTTGTGATGTGTGGATTCATCACATATTTTTAAACCTTCATTTTTATTCAGTCAGTTGTAAACACTCTTTTTGTACAATCTGTGAAGAGACAGGGAGCCAATTGAGGCCTATGTAGGGGGAAAAGCTGAGTGTTAGGAGAGAAGCTGCAGCAGGGCTTGCATGTCTGCTAGACTTGCTGGCTCCTTGCTTCTAGCACTCCCATCATCTCAAGCAGCCATATGTTTCTCATTCACTTGATACACTGTTTCCTTTTAACCCCCACATCCTCACCACCTGTTTGTTTGTTTGTTTGTTTGAGCACCAATAAATAGCGTGGGCTCCCAGAGCTTTGAGCCTTCACAGCTTCCACATTTGTGATGGCCTCCTGGTCCCACTTTCTCTCTCAAACTGTATTTTTCTCATTCCTTTGACTCTGCTGGACTTCATCACTCCCACGACCTGGTGTTGGGTCTGATCACGCCAACATTCCTGGCTGCACAACATGAGGTGACAAAGACCCCGGTGAAGGAATGTTAGAGCATGGGAAAGTAGAGGACGTCTCATCTAAGGAAACCAGAGGATGTCTAAAAGAAGCACGGTGGGAAAGCTGAGCACTTGGAAGGCCCAGGATAAATATGGGACAAAGTGAAAGCAGACATTCTGCTTATTTAAGTATCTTAAACTTTTATTACAATAAGGGGGAGTGAAATTTAGTACTCAGAATTTGTTATCACTCTTTAGTACAGTAAAGCAGTTTTACCCTTGGTTTCCTGAATGAGGAACTATGGAGTTGGATGAATATGAGAATTGGAAGAGATTTTAAAAAGATATATAAAGAGGAAGCAGAAATTCCAGTTTCCATTTGGTCAATGTGGGCACTAATAAAGGCAGTTCTTGAGCCATTTCACACAGATGATGAGGCAGATTCAGATGAGGAAAAGGAGGACGAATGTAAAAAACTAACTTCAGATTCTGAGTGTGAGGGACTGGAGGAGATTAAAGAAATAAAGGAAAACTAAAAAAGCTATGTTTTACTAGACCATTGGCTCCACCTTCTGAATTAAGTGAATGGCCACCTCCTCTCTCTCCCCCTAATGGGGGAGAAAATAAATTAGCTGAAAAATTTACTGCTCCTGTAGTTGCAACATTAAAACCTGGAGCAATTGGTGGTGCTATACAAAATTCTATTCAAAAAGCTAGAACTAAGGGAGACCTTGAAGCATGGCAATTTCCCATTACTATAATCCAGCAGGGAGGACAGAATATAGCTAATTGGGCTGCTTTTCCTTTTAAGTTACTAAAGGAATTTAAGCAGGCCATTAGTCAATATGGATCAAACTCTCCTTTTATGCAAACTTTATTAAAAAAATATGGCTCTTGATAATAGATTAATACCATATGATTAGGACACTTTGACAAAATCTGTTCTCACTCCATCGCAGTACATGCAGTTTAAAACCTGGTCGGCTGATGAAGGTCAAACTCAGGCAAGGGAAAATACACAAGTGCAGCCACATGTGCCTGTTTTCTTTGAGCAGCTAGTGGTAATCAGCCCTAATTGGGGTTGATTAGAGAATCAAGCAGTAATGGAGGATGTTGCCATTGTTCAGTTGTGCTCTGTGTGCTTACGGGATGGGAAAGGATAAATGTTAGAGAAGAAAAATATCCTTCTTTCATTTCTGCCTGACAGGGACCTAAAGAAGCGCATGTTGATTTTATTGTTTGGCTCCAGAGGCTGTGTATAAAACCGTAACTGATAAAACAGCTCAGGATGTTGTAATACAACTTCTTGCATACGATAATGCTAATGCAGAATGTCAGACTGCTATTGGACCCTGAGAGAGAAGGCTCATTTAGCTGAACATATTAAGGCTTACAATGGCATTGCAGGTAACTTACATAAGGCTACTCTTTTAGCCCAGGCTATGGCTGGATTAAGAGTAGAAAAGAATACACCCCATTTCTCAGACTCTTGCTTTAATTGTGGGCAATTTGTACACACAAGAAAGGAATGTAGAAAAGGAAATCAAAAGACAAAAACTACTATCATCAATCACCAGAAAGTCCTGGTATATGTCCTTGGTGTAAGAAAGGCAATCACTGGGCAAGTCAGTGTCATTATAAATTTAGCAAAGATGGACAACCTCTTTTGGGAAATGGGAAGAGGGGCCCCCCTTGAGCCCCTCAACAAACCAAGGCATACCTGGCACAGCCAGTGCCCTTACAAATGTACAATTGGCCCCCGCCTCAGCAGGCAGTGCTGCTGTAGACCTCTGCAGCACAATTTTCCTCTCCTTACTTCCTGGGGAGCCACCAAAGAAGGTCCCCACGGGAGTTAGGGGACCCTTACACTCAGTAACAGTCAGTCTATTACTTGGAAGGTCTAGTCTAAATTTAAAAGGTGTCACTGTGCATATGAAATAATCGACTCCGATTATACCAGATAAATTGAATTAGTTGTTAGTTCCTCAACTCTGTCGTCTGCCTTCCCAGGAGAAATAATTGCTCAGTTGTTGCTGTTACCTTACATAAAAGTAGGAAGCAGCACGGTGAAAAGAACAGGAGGCTTTGGTAATACTAATCCACCAGGAAAGGCTGTTTATTGGGTTAATCAAGTGTCTGACAAAAGACCTATTTGCATAGTAACTATTCAGGGAAAAGATTCTGAAGGACTAGTAGACAGTGGAGCTGATGTCTTTATTATTGCCATAAATCAATGGCCCCAGCACTGGCCTAAGCAAAAGGCATCCATTGGTATTGTTGGAGTAGGAGCTGCCTCAGAAGTATTTCGAAGTTCTTTGATTTTACCATGTCAAGGGCAGGATGGCCAGGAAGGGACAATCCAACCTATCATTAACCTATTCCTGCTAATTTATGGGGTAGAGACTTATTGCAACAATGGGATGCTGAAATGTCTATTCCTACAGATCAATATAGTAATAGAAGCAGACAAATGATGAGAAATATGGGATATCACCTGGAAAAAGGACTAGAAAAAGATAAAAATGGCCAATCAGAAACTTTAGAATTACAAGGACAAACAGATCAGACAGGATTGGGGTGTCATTTTTAGGAGCAGCCATTTTTAAGCCTCCAGCTAACATTCCTCTTGTTTGGCTAGCTACCAAACCAGTTTGGGTGCAGCAGTGGTCACTGAAACAGGAACAACCAGAGGCTTCAAAAGAACTGGTGCAGGAATAATTGCAAAAGAGACATGTAGAGCCTACTTTCTCCCCTTGTAATTCTCCTGTATTTGTCATTAAGGAAAACATCAGGAAAATGGAGAATGTTAACAGATTTAAGGGCTGTTAATGTTGTGATTCAACCCATGGGCATGTTACAAACAGGGCTGCCCTCACCAACGATTCCAAAATACTGGCCTCTCATAATGATAGATCTAAAGGATTGCTTTTTTACCATTCTTTTACTGACCAAGATTATGAAAAATTTGCTTTACTTTTCCCACCATAACTAAAAAAGAACTAGCTCTTTTTGTAGAATTTGTAAAGGGACATTTGAGCACCCATTGAGGCCTACAAGGAAAAATTCAATATCCCCAGATAAAAACTAGAAAGAGATCTTGGGGGGGCGTAGCAAGATGGCCGAATAGGAACAGCTCCAGTCTCCAACTCCCAGCGCGAACGACACAGAACACCGGTGATTTCTGCATTTTCAACTGAGGTACTGGGTTCATCTCACTGGGGAGTGCTGGACGATCGGTGCTGGTCAGCTGCTGCAGCCCGACCAGCGAGAGCTAAAGCAGGGTGAGGCATCGCCTCACCTGGGAAGTGCAAGGGGGAAGGGAATCCCTTTTCCTAGCCAGGGGAACTGAGACACACAACACCTGGAAAATCAGGTAACTCCCACCCCAATACTGCGCTTTAAGGAAACAGGCACACCAGGAGATCATATCCCACACCTGGCGGGGAGGGTCCCACACCCACGGAGCCTTCCTCATTGCTTGCACAGCAGTCTGTGATCTACCGGCAAGGCAGCAGCGAGCCTGGGGGAGGGGCGCCCGCCATTGCTGAGGCTTAAGTAGGTAAACAAAGCTGCTGGGAAGCTCGAACTGGGTGGAGCTCACAGCAGCTCAAGGAAACCTGCCTGTCTCTGTAGACTCCACCTCTGGGGACAGGGCAATAACAAACACAGCCGAAACCTCTGCAGATGCAAACGACTCTGTCTGACAGCTTTGAAGAGAGCAGTGGATCTCCCAACACGGAGGTTGAGATCTGAGAAGGGACAGACTCCCTGCTCAAGTGGGTCCCTGAACCCTGAGTAGCCTAACTGGGAGATATCCCCCACTAGGGGCAGTCTGACACCCCACACCTCACAGGGTGGAGTACACCCCTGAGAGGAAGCTTCCAAAGCAAGAATCATACAGGTACACTCGCTGTTCAGAAATATTCTATCTTCTGCAGCCTCTGCTGCTGATACCCAGGCAAACAGGGTCTGGAGTGGACCTCAAGCAATCTCCAACAGACCTACAGCTGAGGGTCCTGCCTGTTAGAAGGAAAACTATCAAACAGGAAGGACACCTACACCAAAACCCCATCAGTACATCACCATCATCAAAGACCAGAGGCAGATAAAACCACAAAGATGGGGAAAAAGCAGGGCAGAAAAGCTGGAAATTCAAAAAATGAGAGCGCATCTCCCCCGGCAAAGGAGCGCAGCTCATCGCCAGCAACGGATCAAAGCTGGACGGAGAATGACTTTGACGAGATGAGAGAAGAAGGCTTCAGTCCATCAAATTTCTCAGAGCTAAAGGAGGAATTACGTATCCAGCGCAAAGGAACTAAAAATCTTGAAAAAAAAAGTGGAAGAATTGATGGCTAGAGTAATTAATGCAGAGAAGGTCATAAACGAAATGAAAGAGATGAAAACCATGACACGAGAAATACGTGACAAAGGCACAAGCTTCAGTAACCGACTCGATCAACTGGAAGAAAGAGTATCAGTGATTGAGGATCAAATCAATGAAATGAAGCGAGAAGAGAAAACAAAAGAAAAAAGAAGAAAAAGAAATGAACAAAGCCTGCAAGAAGTATGGGATGATGTAAAAAGACCAAATCTACGTCTGATTGGGGTGCCTGAAAGTGAGGGGGAAAATGGAACCAAGTTGGAAAACACTCTTCAGGATATCATCCAGGAGAACTTGCCCAACCTAGTAGGGCAGGCCAACATTCAAATTCAGGAAATACAGAGAACGCCACAAAGATACTCCTCGAGAAGAGCAACTCCAAGACACATAATTGCCAGATTCAGCAAAGTTGAAATGAAGGAAAAAATCTTAAGGGCAGCCAGAGAGAAAGGTCGGGTTACCCACAAAGGGAAGCCCATCAGACTAACAGCAGATCTCTCGGCAGAAACTCTCCAAACCAGAAGAGAGTGGGGGCCAATATTCAACATTCTTAAAGAAAAGAATTTTCAACCCAGAATTTCATATCCAGCCAAACTAAGTTTCATAAGTGAAGGAGAAATAAAATCCTTTACAGATAAGCAAATGCTTAGAGATTTTGTCACCACTAGGCCTGCCTTACAAGAGACCCTGAAGGAAGCACTAAACATGGAAAGGAACAACCGGTACCAGCCATTGCAAAAACATGCCAAAATGTAAAGACCATCGAGGCTAGGAAGAAACTGCATCAACTAACGAGCAAAATAACCAGTTAATATCATAATGGCAGGATCAAGTTCACACATAACAATATTAACCTTAAATGTAAATGGACTAAATGCTCCAATTAAAAGACACAGACTGGCAAACTGGATAAAGAGTCAAGACCCATCAGTCTGCTGTATTCAGGAGACCCATCTCACACGCAGAGACATACATAGGCTCAAAATAAAGGGATGGAGGAAGATTTACCAAGCAAATGGAGAACACAAAAAAGCAGGGGTTGCAATACTAGTCTCTGATAAAACAGACTTTAAACCATCAAAGATCAAAAGAGACAAAGAAGGCCATTACATAATGGTAAAGGGATCAATTCAACAGGAAGAGCTAACTATCCTAAATATATATGCACCCAATACAGGAGCACCCAGATTCATAAAGCAAGTCCTTAGAGACTTACAAAGAGACTTAGACTCCCATACAATAATAATGGGAGACTTCAACACTCCACTGTCAACATTAGACAGATCAACGAGACAGAAGGTTAACAAGGATATCCAGGAATTGAACTCATCTCTGCAGCAAGCAGACCTAATAGACATCTATAGAATTTTCCACCCCAAATCAACAGAATATACATTCTTCTCAGCACCACATCGTACTTACTCCAAAATTGACCATGTAATTGGAAGTAAAGCACTCCTCAGCAAATGTACAAGAACAGAAATTATAATAAACTGTCTCTCAGACCACAGTGCAATCAAACTAGAACACAGGACTAAGAAACTCAATCAAAGCGGCTCAACTACATGAAAACTGAACAACCTGCTCCTGAATGACTACTGGGTACATAACGAAATGAAGGCAGAAATAAAGATGTTCTTTGAAACCAATGAGAACAAAGATACAACATACGAGAATCTCTGGGACACATTTAAAGCAGTGTGTAGAGGGAAATTTATAGCACTAAATGCCCACAAGAGAAAGCAGGAAAGATCTAAAATTGACACTCTAACATCGCAATTAAAAGAACTAGAGAAGCAAGAGCAAACACATTCGAAAGCTAGCAGAAGGCAAGAAATAACTAAGATCAGAGCAGAACTGAGGGAGATAGAGACACAAAAAACTCTCCAAAAAATCAATGAATCCAGGAGTTGGTTTTTTGAAAAGATCAACAAAATTGATAGACCACTAGCAATGCTAATAAAGAGGAAAAGAGAGAAGAATCAAATCGACGCAATTAAAAATGATAAAGGGGATATCACCACCGACCCCACAGAAATACAAACTACCATCAGAGAATACTGTAAACACCTCTACGCAAATAAACTGGAAAATGTAAAAGAAATGGATAATTTCCTGGACACTTACACTCTTCCAAGACTAAACCAGGAAGAAGTTGAATCCCTGAATAGACCAATAGCAGGCTCTGAAATTGAGCCAACAATTAATAGCCTACCAACCAAAAAAAGTCCAGGACCAGATGGATTCACAGCTGAATTCTACCAGAGGTACAAGGAGGAGTTGGTACCATTCCTTCTGAAACTATTCCAATCAATAGAAAAAGAGGGAATCCTCCCTAACTCATTTTATGAGGCCAACATCATCCTGATACCAAAGCCTGGCAGAGACACAACAAAAAAAGAGAATTTTAGACCAATATCCCTGATGAACATCGATGCAAAAATCCTCAATAAAATACTGGCAAACCGGATTCAGCAACACATCAAAAAGCTTATCCACCATGATCAGGTGGGCTTCATCCCTGGGATGGAAGGCTGGTTCAACATTCGCAAATCAATAAACATAATCCAGCATATAAACAGAACCAAAGACAAGAACCACATGATTATCTCAATTGATGCAGAAAAGGCTTTTGACAAAATTCAACAGCCCTTCATGCTAAAAGCGCTCAATAAATTCAGTATTGATGGAACGTACCTCAAAATAATAAGAGCTATTTATGACAAACCCACAGCCAATATCATACTGAATGGGCAAAAACTGGAAAAATTCCCTTTGAAAACTGGCACAAGACAGGGATGCCCTCTCTCACCACTCCTATTCAACATAGTGTTGGAAGTTCTGGCTAGGGCAATTAGGCAAGAGAAAGAAATCAAGGGTATTCAGTTAGGAAAAGAAGAAGTCAAACTGTCCCTGTTTGCAGATGACATGATTGTATATTTAGAAAACCCCATTGTCTCAGCCCAAAATCTCCTTAAGCTGATAAGCAACTTCAGCAAAGTCTCAGGATACAAAATTAATGTGCAAAAATCACAAGCATTCTTATACACCAGTAACAGACAAACAGAGAGCCAAATCAGGAATGAAATTCCATTCACAATTGCTTCAAAGAGAATGAAATACCTAGGAATCCAACTGACAAGGGATGTAAAGGACCTCTTCAAGGAGAACTACAAACCACTGCTCAGTGAAATCAAAGAGGACACAAACAAATGGAAGAACATACCATGCTCATGGATAGGAAGAATCAATATCGTGAAAATGGCCATACTGCCCAAGGTAATTTATAGATTCAATGCCATCCCCATCAAGCTACCAATGAGTTTCTTCACAGAATTGGAAAAAAAAACTGCTTTCAAGTTCATATGGAACCAAAAAAGAGCCCGCATCTCCAAGACAATCCTAAGTCAAAAGAACAAAGCTGGAGGCATCACGCTACCTGACTTCAAACTATACTACAAGGCTACAGTAACCAAAACAGCATGGTACTGGTACCAAAACAGAGATATAGACCAATGGAACAGAACAGAGTCCTCAGAAATAATACCACACATCTACAGCCATCTGATCTTTGACAAACCTGAGAGAAACAAGAAATGGGGAAAGGATTCCCTATTGAATAAATGGTGCTGGGAAAATTGGCTAGCCATAAGTAGAAAGCTGAAACTGGATCCTTTCCTTACTCCTTAAATGAAAATTAATTCAAGATGGATTAGAGACTTAAATGTTAGACCTAATACCATAAAAATCCTAGAGGAAAACCTTGGTAGTACCATTCAGGGCATAGGCATGGGCAAAGACTTCATGTCTAAAACACCAAAAGCAACGGCAGCAAAAGCCAAAATTGACAAATGGGATCTCATTAAACTAAAGAGCTTCTGCACAGCAAAAGAAACTACCATCAGAGTGAACAGGCAACCTACAGAATGGGAGAAAATTTTTGCAATCTACTCATCTGACAAAGGGCTAATATCCAGAACCTACAAAGAACTCAAACAAATTTACAAGAAAAATCAAACAACCCCATCAAAAAGTGGGCAAAGGATATGAACAGACATTTCTCAAAAGAAGACATTCATACAGCCAACAGACACATGAAAAAATGCTCATCATTAATGGCCATCAGAGAAATGCAAATCAAAACCACAATGAGATACCATCTCACACCAGTTAGAATGGCCATCATTAAAAAGTCAGGAAACAACAGGTGCTGGAGAGGATGTGGAGAAATAGGAACACTTTTACACTGTTGGTGGGATTGTAAACTAGTTCAACCATTATGGAAAACAGTATGGCGATTCCTCAAGGATCTAGAACTAGATGTACCATATGACCCAGCCATCCCATTTCTGGGTCTATACCCAAAGGATTATAAATTATGCTGCTATAAAGACACATGCACACGTATGTTTATTGCAGCACTATTCACAATAGCAAAGACTTGGAATCAACCCAAATGTCCATCAGTGACAGACTGGATTAAGAAAATGTGGCACATATACACCATGGAATACTATGCAGCCATAAAAAAGGATGAGTTTGTGTCCTTTGTAGGGACATGGATGCAGCTGGAAACCATCATTCTTAGCAAACTATCACAAGAACAGAAAACCAAACACCGCATGTTCTCACTCATAGGTGGGAACTGAACAATGAGATCACTTGGACTCAGGAAGGGGAACATCACACACAGGGGCCTATCATGGGGAGGGGGGAGGGGGGAGGGATTGCATTGGGAGTTATACCTGATGTAAATGACAAGTTGATGGGTGCAGCACACCAACATGGCACAAGTATACATATGTAACAAACCTGCACATAATGCACATGTACCCTACAACTTAAAGTATAATAATAATAAATAAATTTAAAAAAAAACTAGAAAGAAGCTATCTGTGAAACTGCTTGGTGATGTGTGGATTCATCTCAAGGAATTACATGTTTCTTTTGATTCACCAGATTGGAAACACTCTTTTGTGGAATCTTGAAGGGATATTTGCGAACCCATTGAGGTCTACAAGAAAAAAATGAATATTCCCCCACTCCCCCTCCAAAAAAAAAAAAAAACTAGAATGAAGCTCTTAATGAAACTGCTCTTAATGAAACACACTGTTTTGTAGTATCTTCAAAGGGACATTTGGGAGTCCATTGAGGTATAGCGGAAATAATCACATATCCCCCAGACAAAAAAAAAAAAAAAAAAAAAAAAAAAAAAAAAAAAAAACAAGCTATCTGAGAAACTGCTTTGGAATGTGTGTATTCATCTCACAGAGTTAAACCTTTGTTTTGATTCAGCAGGTTGGAAACATTCTTTTTGTACACTCTGCAAAGCAACATTTGGGAGCCCATTGAGGTCAATTGAGAAAAACTGAGTATCTCCAGTTGAAAACTAGAAAGAAGCTATCTCTGAAACTGCTTATTGATATGTAGATTCATATCACAGTTAAACCTTACTTTTGTTTTAGCAGGTAGGAAACACTTTTCTTGTAGAATCTGTGAAGAAATATTTGGGAACCCTTTGAAGCCTGAGGAAAATTACTGAGTATGCCCAGATAAAAACTAGAAATAAGCTATCTGAGAAACTGCTTTTGTATGTGTGAAGTAATCTCACAGAGTTAAAATTTTCTTTTGAGTCATCATTTTGGAAACTCTCTTTTTGCTGAATCTGTGCAGCAACATTTGGGAGCCCAATGAGAACTATGGGGAAAAACTGAATATCCCCCAATGAAATCTAGAAAAAAGCTCTCTGTGAAACTGTTTGGTGATGTGTGCAATCATCTCATAGAGTTAAAACTTTCTTCTGATACAGAAAGCAAGAAACACTCTTTTTGTAGAATCTGTGTGGAGAGATTTGGGGACCCATTGAGGCCTATGGGACAAACCATATATCTGAAGATAAAAACCAGAAAGAAGCTATCTGTGAAACTGGTAATGTGTTGAGGCATCTCACAGAGTTAAAATTTTCTTTTGATTCAGCAGTTTGGAA
Organism: Macaca thibetana thibetana; assembly: GCF_024542745.1. Taxonomy (NCBI): domain Eukaryota; kingdom Metazoa; phylum Chordata; class Mammalia; order Primates; family Cercopithecidae; genus Macaca; species Macaca thibetana. The sequence continues at coordinate 57,997,821 of NC_065598.1, forward strand.
ACACTCTTTTTGTAGAATCTGTGATGGGACTTTTTGGAGTCCATTGAGGCCTATGGGGAAAAAATTGAACATCCATAGAAAAAAAAAACAGCAGAAAAATATATCTGTGAAACTGCTTGGTGATGTGTGGATTCATCTCACGGAGTTAAATCATTCTTTTGATTCAGCAGGTTGGAGACATTCTTTTTGTAGAATCTGCAAAAGATTCTACAAAATCATTTGAAAGCCTATTGAGGCCTATTGGGAAAGAACAAATATTTTCAGATTAATACTAGAAAGAAGCTGTCTGTGAAACTGCTTGTTGATGTGTGATTCATCTCACAGAATTAAACTTTTATTTTGATTCATCAGGTTGGAAACACTTTTTTTGTAGAATCTGCAAAGAGACATTTCAGAGTCCATTGAGGCCTACAAAGAAAAAGAGAATATCCCCAGATAAAAACTAGAAAGAGTGTGACTGTGATACCGCCTGGTGATTTGTGGATTCATCTCACCAAATTAAAACTTTCTCTTGATTCAGAAGGTTGGAAACACTGTTTTTGTATAATGTGCAAAGGGACTTTTGGGAGCCTATTGAGGGCTATGGAGAAAAACCAAATATGGTTAGATTAAAACTGTAAAGAAGCTATCTGTGAAACTGCATGGTGGTGTGTGGACCCATCTCATGGAGTTAAAATTTTCTTTTGATTCAGTAGGTTGGAAACACTGTTTTTGAAGAACATACGAAGGGATATTTGGGAGCCCATTGAGGCCTATGGGAATTAAATGAATACCCAAAGACAAAAACTGAAAAGAAGCTATCTGTGAAACTGCTTGGTGATAGGTGGATTCATCTCACAAAGTAAAACTTTTCTTTTGATTCAGCTGGTTGGAAACACTCTTTTTGTAGAATATGTGAAGGGACATTTGAAAGTCCATTGAGGCCTATGGGGAAAAACTTAAAATCTCCAGATAAAAACTGGAAAGAATCTATCTGTGAAACTGCTTGGTGATGTTTGGATTCATCTCCTAGAGTTAAAGCTTCATCGTGATTCTGCACTTTGGAAACAATCATTTTGTAGAATCTGAGAAAGGACATTTGGGAGCCCATTGTGGCCAACAGAAAAAAAACAAACAAACAGATATTCACAGATGAAAATTAGAAATAAGCTACCTGTTAAAATGTGGATTCATCTCAGGGTTAAACTTTCTTGTGATTCACCATGTTGGAAACATGCTTTTTATAGAATCTGCGAAGAAACATTTGGGAGCCTATTGACAATTATGGGTAAGAACAGAATATCCCCAGATGAAAGCTAGAAGGAAGCTGTATTTTAAAATACCTGGTGATGAGTGGATTCATCTCATAGAGTTTAACCTATCTTTTGATTCAGTAGTTTGGAATCACTCTTTTTGTAGAATTTCCATCTATGGGGAGAAACTGAATATCCTTAGATAAAAACTACAAAGAAGCAATATGTGAAACTGCTTAGTGATGTGCAGACTCATCTCCCATAGCATTTTTTTGATTCTACAGGTTGTAAACACACTTTTTGTAGAATCTGCAAAGGGACATTTAGGAACCATTGAGGGCTAAAAGAAAAAAAAAATCCTCAGATTAAAACGGAAAAGAAGCTATCTGTGAAATTGCTTGGTGATGTGTGGATTCATCTCACAAAGGCAAATTTTCTTTTAATTCAGCATGTTGGAAACAGCCTTTTGTAGAATCTGAAAAGGGAATTTTTGGAGCCCATTGTGGCCTATGGGGAAAAACAGAATATCCCCAGATAAAAACTAGAAAGAAGCTATCTGTGAAACTTCTTTGTATTGTCTCTATTACTTTCACAGAGTAAAGCCTTTCTATTGATTCAGCATGTTGGAAACACTTTTTTTGTAGGATCTGTGAAGGGACATTTGGGAGCCTATTGACACCTAAAGAACAAAGATGAAAACCACCAGATACATACTAGAAAGAAGCTATCGGTGAAACTGCCTCACTTTGTGTGAATTCATCTCACAGAGGTAAACTTTTATTTTGATTTGGCAAGTAGAAAACGTTCTTTATGTAGAATCTGCGATGGGACATTTGAGAGCCCATTGAGGTCTATGGGAAAAACAATATTTCAAGATATAAACTAGAAAGAAGCTATCTGTAAAACTCTTTGATTTGGTGTGGGTTTATCTCACAGAGTTAAACCTTTCTTTTGATTCAGTAGGTTAAAAACACCCTTTTGTAGAATCTGCAAAGAGACATTTAGGAGCCCATTGAGGCCTGTGGGGAAAATACCAAATATCCCAAGATAAAAACTAGGAGAAAGCTATCTGTGAAAATGCTTGGCGATGTGTGGATTTGTCTCGCAGGGTTAAACATTTCTTTTGATTCAGCAGGTTGAAAGCACTTTTTTTTTTGCAGAATCTGTGAAGGAACATTTGGGAGCCCATTGAGGCCTGCAGGGAAAAATCAAATATCCCTAGATAAAAACCAGAAAGAAGTTATCTGTGAAACTGCTTGGTGATGTGTGGATTCACCTCAGAGTTACATCTTTTTTTTTTTTTTTTGATTCAGCAGGTTCATAAAACTCTTTTTTTAGAATCTTTGAGGGGAAGTTTGGGAGCCCATTGTGGCCTATGAAATAAACATCTTTTGATAAAAACTAGAAAGAAGTTATCCATTAAACTGCTTTGTGATGTGTGGATTCATCTCACAGAGTTAAACATTTTTTTTGATTCAGCAGTATGGAAACACTCTTTTTTTAGAACCTGCAAAGGGATATTACATAGCCCATTGAGGCCTATGGGGAAAAAATGAATATCCCCAGATAAAAACTAAAAAGAGGCTATTTGTGAAACTACTTAATGATATGTGGATTTATCTCAAAGACTTAAACCTCTCTTTTGATTCAGCAGCTTGGAAACACTCTTTTTGTAGAATCTGCAAAGGGACTTTTGGGAGTTCCTTTAGTCCTGTGCAGAAAAAGCAAATATTCCCCAGAAAAAACAAGAAAGAAGCTATCTGTGAAATTAATTGGTGATGTGTGAATTTTTTTTCAGAATCTGTGAGGAAACATCTGGGATCCTAATCTGTGAAACTGCTTTGTGTTCTGTGGATTCACCTCACAGAGTTAAGCCTTTCTATTGATTGAGTTGGTTGGAAACACTCTTTTTGTGGAATCTGCACTGGCACACTTGGGAGCTCACCGAGACCTAGGAGGAAAAATGGAATATTCCAAGTAAAAATCTAGAAAGAAGCTACCTGTGATACTCCTTTGTGATGTATAGATTCACCTCCAGAATTAAACTTTTCTTTTATTCAGCAGGTTAAAAACATTGTTTTTGTAGAATTTGTGAAAAGAAATTTGGGAGCACATTGAGATCTATGCGAAAAAATAGAATATCCTTTGATAAAAACTAGAAACAAGCTCTCTGTGAAACTGCTTGGTGATGTGTGGATTCATCTCATAAAGTAATACATTTTTTGGTTCAACCCGTTTGAAATACTCTTTTTGTTCAATCTGTGAAGCAACATTTGAAAGCCCATTGTGGCCTATGGGAAAAACTGAATATTCCCAGATAAAAACTAGAAAGAAGCTATCTGTGAAACCTTATATTCATCAGGTTAAAAGCACTCTATTTGTAGAATCTGAGAAGGCACATTTGGGAGCACATTGAGGCCTATGTATAAAAACTAAATATCCCAAGATAAAAAGTTGAAAAGTATCTGTCTGTGAAGCTACTTGGTGATGTGTGGATTCATCTCATACAGGTAAAACATTTTTTTGATTCAGCAGGTTGTACATTCTTTTTGTGTAGAATTTGCAAAGAAACATTCGGGAGCCCATTTTAGTCTATGGGGAAAAACCGAATAGCTTCAGATAAAAAATAGAAAGAATGTATCTGTGAAACTGCTTTGTGACGTTTGGATTCAGAGTAAAACATTTCTTTTCATTCAGTGGGTTGGAATCACTCTTTTGTGGAATCTGCAAAGTGGCATTTCAGAGCCCATTGAGGCCAATGGGGAAAAAGGAAATATCCCCAGATAAAACCTAGAAAGCAGCTATCTGTGAAACTGATTTGTAATGTGTAGATTCATCTCGCAGATTAAAACCTGTCTTTTGATTCAGCAGGTTGGAAACGCTCTTTTGGAAGAATCTGCGAAGGGACATTTGGGAGCACATTGAGTCCTAAGGGGAAAAAGAAATTTCCCAAGATGAAAACTGGAAATAAGTTACCTGTGAAACTGCTTTTTTTCTTTGGATTCATCTTTCATCTTATGTTAAATATGTTATCATATTTAACAAAAAAGAGTTAAAACTTTCTTTTGATTCATCAGTCTGGTAACACTTTTTTTTTTTTCTAGAATCTAGAAAGGGACACTTGGGAGCCCATATATGCCTATGGGGAAAAACTGAATATCACCAGTAAAAAACTAGAAAGAAGCCATCTGTGAAACTGCTTTGTGATGTGTGGATTCATCTCACAGAGTTAAACGTTTCTTTTGATTCAACATGTTGGGGCCCTGTGTGAAATTGCATTGTGTTTTTTGGATTCATGTCACATAGTTAAGCCTTTATTGTGATTCAGCATTTTGGAAACACTATTCAACATTTTGGAAACACTATTTTTGTATAATGTGGGAAGGGACACTTGGAGCCCATTGAGGATTATGGGGAAAATCCAAATATCCCAAGACAAAAACTAAAAAGAAGCTATGTGTTAATCTGCTTTGTGATGTGTGGATTAATCTCACAGAGTTAAGCCTTTCATTGATTCAGCTGGTTGAAACCACTCTTTTTGTAGAATCTGTGAAGGGATGTTCAGGACCACATTGAGGTCTGTGGGGAAAAACCGAACATCCCCAGATAAAATCTAGACAGAAATTATCTGTGAAACTGCTTGGTGAAGTATGAATTTATCTCATAAAGTTAAAACATTTTTTTGATTCAGTAGGTTGGAAACACTCTTTTTGTAGAACTTGCAAAGGGACATTTGGGAGCCCTTTGAGGTCTGTGGGAAAAATCCAAATACTACAGATTAAAGCCAGAAAGAAGCTAACTGTGAAACTGCTTGCTGATGTGTGGATTCATCTCACAGTGCTAAACCTTTCTTTTCATTCAGCAAGTTGGAAACACTCTTTTTGAAAAATCTGTGAAGAGACATTTGAGCACCCATTGAGGCCTATGGAGAAAAAAGATCACCCCAAGATAAAAATTAGGAGGAAGCTATCTGTGAAACTGCTTTGTGATGTGTGGATCCATCTCACAGGGTTAAACCACTATTTTGACTCAGCAGAATGGCAACACTGTTTTTGAAGGATCTGGAAAGGAACGTTTTGGAGCCCATTGAGGCCTGAGAAGAAAAACCAAATATCCCCAGACAAAAACTGGAAGGAAGCTATCTGTGAAACTGCTTGGTGATGTGTGGATTCATCTCACAGAGTTAGAAGTTTCTTTTGATTTGACAAGGTGTAGACCCTCTGTTTGTGGAATCTGAAAAGGGACATTTGAAAACCCATTGAGGGGGACGTACTGAAGATGGGCAAATAGGAACAGCTCCAGCCTCCAACTCCCAGTGTGAGTGACACAGAAGATGGGAGATTTCTGCATTTTCAACTGAGGAACCACGTTCGTCTCACTGGCACAGGTCGGACACTTGGTGCTGGTCCGTGGGTGCAGCCCGACAGTAGAGCTGAAGCAGGGCGAGGCATTGCCTCAACTGGGAAGTGCAAGGAGGAAGGGAATTTCTTTCCCTAGCTAACTCCCAACCTAGTACTGCGCTTTACCAAGGGTCTTAGCAAACGGCACACCAGGAGATTATATCCCACACCTGGCCTGGAGGGGCCCACGCCCACGGAGCCTCCCTCATTGCTAGCACAGCAGTCTGAGATCTAACTGCAAGGCAGCAGCAAGGTTGGGGGAGGGGTGCCCACCATTGCTGAGGCTTAAGTAGGTAAACAAAGCCACCAGGAAGTTCGAATTGGGTGGAGCCCAACACAGTTCAAGGAGGCAGGCCTGCTTCTGTAGACTCTACCTCTGGGGACAGGGCATAGCTAAATAAAAAGCAGCAGAAACCTCGGCAGAGGTAAATGTCCCAGTCTGACAGCTTTGAAGAGAGCAGTGGATCTCCCAGCACAGAGGTTGAGATCTGAGAATGCACAGACTACCTGCTCAAGTGGGTCCCTGAACCCTGAGTAGCCTTACTGGGAGACATCTCCAATAGGTGCAGACCGACACCTCACACCTCACATGGCAGGGTACACCCCTGAGACGAAGCTTCCAGAGCAAGAATCACACAGCAACACTCGCTGTTCAGCAATATTCTATCTTCTGTAGCCTCTGCTATTGATACCCAGGCAAACAGGGTCTGGAGTGGACCTCAAGCAAACTTCAACTGACCTGCAGCTGAGGGTCCTGACAGTTAGAAGGAAAACTAGCAAAGAGAAAGGGCACCCACACCAAAACCCCATTAATACATCACCATCATAAAAGAACAAAGGCAGATAAAACCACAAAGATGGGGAAAAAGCAGTGTAGAAAAGCTGCAAATTCAAAAAATCAGAGTGCATCTCCCCCTCCAAAGGAACACAGCTCATCGTTAGCAATGGAACAAGGCTGTATGGAGAATGACTTTGACGAGTTGAGAGAAGAAGGCTTCAGTTGATCAAACTTCTCAGAGTTAAAGGAGGAACTATGTAACCAGCACAAAGGAACTAAAAACCTTGAAAAAAGATTTGAAGAATGGATAACTAGAATAACCAATGTAGAGAAGTCCTTAAAAGAACTGATAGAGATGAAAACCATAACATGAGAACTACGTGACAAATGCAAAAGCTTCAGTAATCAACTCAATCAACTGGAAGAAAACGTATCAGTGATGGAAGACTAAATGAATGAAATGAAGTGAGAAGAGAAGTGTAGAGAAAAGAGTAAAAAGAAATGAACAAAACCTCCAAGAAATATAGGATTATGTGAAAAGACCAAATCTACATCTGATTGGTGTGCCTGAAAGTGACGGGGAAAATGGAACCAAGTTGGAAAACACTCTGTAGGATATCATCCAGGAGAGCTTCCCCAACCGAGTAAGGCAGGCCAACATTCAAATTCAGGAAATACAGAGAACACCACAAAGATAATCCTCAAGAAAAGCAACTCCAAGACACATAATTACCAGATTCAACAAAGTTGAAATGAAGGAAACAATGTTAAGGGCAGCCAGAGAGAAAGGTCGTGTTACCCACAAAGGGAAGCCCATCAGACTAACAGCAGATGTCTTGGCAGAAACTCTCCAAGCCAGAAGTGAGTACGGGCCAATATTCAACATTTTTAGAGAAAAGAATTTTAAACCCAGAATTTCATATCCAGCAAAACTAAGTTTCATAAGTGAAAAAGAAATAAACTCTGTTACAGACGAGCAAATGCTTACAAATTTTGTCACCACCAGTTGGAAGTAAAGCACTTCTCAGCCAATGTACAAGAACAGAAATTATAACAAACTGTCTCTCAGACCACAGTGCAATCAAACTAGAACTCAGGACTAAGAAACTCACTCAAAACCACTCAACTACATGGAAACTGAACAACCTGCTCCTGAATGACTACTGGGTACATAACGAAATGAAGGCAGAAACAAAGATGTTCTTTGAAACCAATGAGAACAAAGATACAACATACCAGAATCTCTGGGACACATTTAAAGCAGTGTGTAGAGAGAAATTTGTGGCACTAAAAGCCCAGAAGAGAAAGCAGGGAAGATCTAAAATGGACACTCTAACAGCATAATTAAAAGAACTAGAGAAGCAAGAGCAAACACATTCAAAAGCAAGCAGAAGGCAAAAAATAACGAAGATCAGAGCAGAACTGAAGGAGATAGAGACACAAAAAACCCTCCAAAAAAACAATGAATCCAGGAGTTTGTTTTCTGAAAAGATCAACAAAATTGATAGACCGCTAGTAAGAGTAATAAAGAAGGAAAGAGAGAAGAATCAAATAGATGCAATAAAAAATGATAAAGGGGATATCACCACCAACCCCACAGAAATACAAACTACCATCAGAGAATACTATAAACACCTCTATGCAAATAAACTAGAAAATATAGAAGAAATGGATAATTTCCTGGACACTTACACTCTCCCAAGACTAAACCAGGAAAAAGTTGAATCCCTGAATAGATTGAGCAGGCTCTGAAATTGAGGCAATAATTAATAGCCTACCAACTAAAAAAAGTCCAGGACCAGACGGATTCACAGCCAAATTCTACCAGAGGTACAAGGAGGAGTTGGTACCATTCCTTCTGAAACTATTCCATTCAATAGAAAAAGAGGGAATCCTCCCTAACTCATTTTATGAGGCCAACATCATCTTGATACAGAAGCCTGAAAGAGATAGAACAAAAAAAGATAATTTTAGACCAATATCCCTAATGAACATCAGTGCAGAAATCCTCAGTAAAATATTGGCAACCCGAATCCAGCAGCACATCAAAAAGCTTATCCACCATGATCAAGTGGGCTTCATCCCTGGGATGCAAGGCTGGTTCAACATATGCAAATCAATAAACATAATTCAGCATATAAACAGAACCAAAGACAAAAACCACATGATTATCTCAATAGATGCAGGAAAGACCTTTGACAAAATTCAACCACCCTTCATGCTAAAAACTCAATAAATTTGGTATTGATGGAACGTATCTTAAAATAATAAGAGCAATTTAAGACAAACCCACAGCCAATATCATACTGAATGGGCAAAAACTGGAAGCATTCCCTTTGAAAACTGGCACAAGACAGGGATGCCCTCTCTCACCACTTCTATTCAACATAATGTTGGAATTTCTGGCTAGGGCAATCAGGCAAGAGAAAGAAATAAAGTGTATTCAGTTAGGAAAAGAAGAAGTCAAATTATCCCTGTTGACAGATGACATGATTGTATATTTAGAAAACCCCATTGTCTCAGCCCAAAGTCTCCTTAAGCTGAGATACAGACAAATGGAACAGAACATTGCCCTCAGAAATAATACCACACATCTACTACCATCTGATCTTTGACAAACCTGACAAAAACAAGAAATGGGGAAAGGATTCCCTATTTAATAAATGGTGCTGGGAAAACTGACGATCCATAAGTAGGAAGCTGAAAGTGGATCCTTTCCTTACACCTTATACGAAAATTAATTCAAGATGTATTAGAGACTTAAATGTTAGACCTAAACCCATAAAAACCCTAGAAGAAAACCTAGGCAATACCATTCAGGACATAGGCATGGGCGAGTACTTCATGTCTAAAACACCAAAAGCAATGACAGCAAAGGCCAAAATTGACAAATGGGATCTAATTAAACTAAAGTGCTTCTGCGCAGCAAAAGAAACTACCATCAGAGTGAATAGGCAACCTACAGAATGGGAGACAATTTTTTTTTTTTTTTTTTTTTTGAGATGGAGTCTTGCTGTGTCACCCAGGCTGCAGTGCAATGGCCAGATCTCGGCTCACTGCAAGCTCCGCCTCCCGGGTTCACGCCATTCTCCTGCCTCAGCCTCCCGAGTAGCTGGGACTATAGGCACCCGCCACCTCGCCCAGCTAGTTTTTTTTTTTTTTTTTGTATTTTTTATTAGAGACGGGGTTTCACCATGTTAGCCAGGATGATCTCGATCTCCTGACCTCGTGATCCGCCCGTCTCGGCCTCCCTAAGTGCTGGGATTACAGGCTTGAGCCACCGCGCCCGGCCTGAATGGGAGACAATTTTTGCAATGTACTCATCTGACAAAGGGCTAATATCCAGAACCTACAAAGAACTCAAACAAGTTTACAAGAAAAAAACAAACAACCCCATCAAAAATTGAGCAAAGGATATGAACAGACACTTCTCAAAAGATGACGTTCATACAGCTAACAGACACATGAAAAAATGCTCATCATCACTGGCTATCAGGGAAATGCAAATCAAAACCACAATGAGATACCGTCTCACACCAGTTAGAATGGCGATCATTAAAAAGTCAGGAAACAACAGGTGCTGGAGAGAATGTGGAGAAATAAGAACACTTTTACACTGTTGGTGGGACTGTAAACTAGTTCAACCATTGTGGAAGACAGTGTGGCGATTCCTCAAGGATCTAGAACTAGAAATACCATTTGACCCAGCCATCCCATTACTGGGTATATACCCAAAGGATTATAAGTCATGCTCCTGTAAAGACACATGCACATGTATGTTTATTGTGGCATTATTCACAATAGCAAAGACTTGGAATCAACCGAAATGTCCATCAGTGACAGACTGGATTAAGAAAATGTGGCTCATATGCACCATGGAATACTATGCAGCCATTAAAATGTATGAGTTCGTGTCCTTTGTACGGACATGGATTCAGGTGGAAACCATCATTCTCAGCAAACTATCGCAAGAACAGAAAACCAAATATCGCATGTTCTTGCTCATAGGTGGGAATTGAACAATGAGCTCACTTCGACACAGGAAGGGGAACATCACACATCGGGTCCTATTGTGGAGAGGGTGTAGTGTGGAGGGATAACATTAGGAGATATACCTAATGTAAATTATGAGTTAATGGGTGCAGCACACCAACATGGCACATGTATACATATGTAACAAACCTGCACTTTGTGCACATGTACCCTATAAGTTAAAGTATAATAATGATAAATAAAAGGAAACCCGTTGAGGCCGATGAAGAGAAACCCATTATCCTTAGATGAAAAGTTTAAAGAAGGTATCTGTGAAAATTCTTTGTGATGTGTGGATTCATCTCAAAGTGTAAACCTACCATTTGATTCAGCTTGTTGGAAACACTCTTTTTGTAGAATATGCAAAAGGACATGTGAGAGCCCATTGGAGCATATGGGAAGAAAACTAATATTCCCAGATAAAAACTACGAAGAAGCTACTTGTGAAACTGCTTCGTGATGTTTGAATTCATCTGACATGCTTAAACCTTTCTTTTGATTCACCAGGTTGGAAACACTCTTTTTGTAGAACTGTTAAGGGACATTTCAGATTCTTATAGCCTTATAAGGAAAAACTGAATATCCCCAGATGAAAACTAGAAAAAAACTATCTGTGAAACTGCTTTGTGATGTGTGAATTCATTGCACACAGGTAAACCTTTCTTTTGAATCATCAGGTTGGAAAAGCTCTTTCTGTAGAATCTGTGAAGACACATTTGGGAGCCTATTGAGGCCTATAAGAAAAAATTGAATATTCCCAGATAAGAAGCTACCTGTGAAACTGCTTTTTGATGTGTGGATTCATCTCAGAGAGTTAGAACTTTCTTTTGTTTCAGCAAGTTTGGAAACACTATTTTTGTAGAATTACCAAAGGGACATTTGAGAGTCCATAGAGGAGAAAGTTGAAAAACTGAATATCTTCCGATAAAAACTAGAAAGCAGCTATCTGTGAAACTGTATTGCCTTCTAAGGATTTATACCACGGAGTTAAACATGTCCTTTGATTCAGCAGGTTAGAAACACTCTTTTTGTAGAATCTTCATAGAGTAACTTGTGAGCTTATTGAGTCCCATGGAAAAAAACAGAATGTCCCCAGAAAAAAACTAGAAAGAAAGTATCTGTGAATCTGCTTTGTGTTGTGTGGATTCATCTCACAGTTAAGCCTTTCATATGATTCAGCTGGTTGGAAACACTCTTTGTGTAAAATTTTTGAAGGGTCCTTCTGGACCACGTTGTGCCCTGTGGGGAAAAACTGAATATCCCAAGTTGAAATCTAGAAAGAAGTTGTGTGTGAAACTGCTTGGTGACCTATGAATTCATTTCACTGAATTAAACTTTTCTTCTGACTCAGCATATTGAAAAACTCTTTTTCTGGAATCATGAAGAAATATTTGTAACCCATTGAGGAATATGGGGAAAAATCGAATATCCTGAGATAAAAACTAGAAAGAAGCTATCTGTGAAATCAGTTTGTGATGTGTGGATTCACCTCACAAAGTTAAAACTTTCTTTTGATTCAGCAGTTTGGAAACACTGTTCTTGTAGAATCTGTGAAGGGACATTTGTGAACCCATTCAGGTGTATGAGGAAAAACCGAATTCCTCCAGATAAGAGCTAGAAAGAAGCTATCTGTTAAACTGCTTGATTATGTGTGGATACATCTCACACAGTTAATCCTTTCTTTTGTTCAACAGGTGCGAAACAATCGTTTTGTAAACCTGTGAAGAAAACTTCGTGTTCACATTGAGGCATATGGAAAAAACAGAATATCCGCAGATAAAAACTAGGAAGAAGCAATCTGTGAAACTGCTTTGTGATGTGTGGATTCATCTCACAGAGATAAACCTTTCTTTTGATTCAGGAGGTTAAAAGCACCTTTTTGGCAGAATCTGCCAAGCAACATTTTGGAGCTCATTGAGGCCTATGGGAAAAAACAAAATATCCCCAGATAAAAACTGGAAAGAAGCTATCTGTGAAACTGTTTGGTGATGTGTGAATTTATCTCAGAGATTTAAAACATTTTTTGACTCAGCAGGTTGGAAACACTCTTTTTGTAGAATCTGTGAAGGGATATTTGGGAGTCCATTGTGGCCTATGGAAAAGAACTGAATATCCCCAGATAAAAACTAGAAAGAAGCTATCTGTGAAATTGTTCTGTGATGTGAAAATTCATCTCTCACAATAAAGCCTTTAGTTTGATTCAGCTGGTTGGAAATAGTCTTTTTGTAGAATCAGCAAAGGGTCATTTGGAGTCTTTTGTGGCCAATGGAAAAAAAAAAAACAACTAATATCCCCACATAAAAACCAGAAAGAAGGTATCAGTGAAACTGCTTTGTGATGTGTGGATTCATCTCACAGAGTTAAACCTCTCTTTTGATTCACGAGGTTGGAAGGACGTTTTTCGTAGAATCTACAAAGGGACATTTGAGAGCCCATTGAGGCCTGTGAGAAAAAGCAAATTATTCCCAGATAAAAACTAGAAAGAAGCTGTCTGTGAAACTACTTTGTGATGTGTGAATTCATCTCACAGAGTTACACCTTTCTTTTGATTCAGAAGGTTGGAACACTTTATTTGTAGAATCTGCAAAGGGACATTTGGGAACCCATTCAGACCTATGGGGAAAAAAATATCCCCAGATGAAAACTAGAGAGAATCTGCCTGTGAAACTGCTTGGTTATGTGTTGATTTGTCTCCAAGAGAGAAACCTTTCTTTTTGATTCAGCAGGCTGGAAACACTCCTTTTTTATAATCTGCTAAGAAATATTTTAAAACCCACTGAGGCCTATGGGGAACATGTAATATCCTCAGATAAAAACTAGAAAGAAGCTATCTGTGAAACTGGTCATATGTGGATTCAGCTCACAGAATTAAATCATGCTTTTGATTCGGCAGTTTGAAAACACTTTTTCTGTAGAATCTGTGAAGGGACATTTAAGAAACCGTTGACCCTATAAGGAAAGCCAAATATCTACAGATAAAAACTACAAAGAAGCTGTGTGTGAAACTACTTGGTGATGTTTGGATTCATCTCAGAGAGTTAAAACTTTTTTTTTTTGATTCAGCAGGTTGTAAACATTATTTTTGTAGAATCCACATAGGGGTAATTGGAAGCCCTTTGAGGACTGTGGGGATACATGGAATATCCCCAAATAAAAACTAGAAAGATGTTAACTATGAAGCTGCTTTGAGATGAGTGGATTCATCTCACAGAGTTAAACTTTTCTTTTTTTTTTTTCTTAATTTATTTATCATTATTATACTTTAAGTTGTAGGGTACATGTGCATAACGTGCAGGTTTGTTACATATGTATACTTGTGCCTTGTTGGTGTGCTGCACCTATCAACTCGTCATTTACATCAGGTATAACTCCCAATGCAATCCCTCCCCCCTCCCCTCTCCCCATGATAGGCCCCGGTGTGTGATGTTCCCCTTCCTGAGTCCAAGTGATCTCATTGTTCAGTTCCCACCTATGAGTGAGAACATGCGGTGTTTGGTTTTCTGTTCTTGTGATAGTTTGCTAAGAATGATGGTTTCCAGCTGCATCCATGTCCCTACAAAGGACACAAACTCATCCTTTTTTATGGCTGCATAGTATTCCATGGTGTATATGTGCCACAGTTTCTTACTCCAATGTGTCACTGATGGACATTTGGGTTGATTCCAAGTCTTTGCTATTGTGAATAGTGCCGCAATAAACATACGTGTGCATGTGTCTTTATAGCAGCATAATTTATAATCCTTTGGGTATAGACCCAGTAATGGGATGGCTGGGTCATATGGTACATCTAGTTCTAGATCCTTGAGGAATCGCCATACTGTTTTCCATAATGGTTGAACTAGTTTACAATCCCACCAACAGTGTAAAAGTGTTCCTATTCCTCCACATCCTCTCCAGCACCTGTTGTTTCCTGACTTTTTAATGTTCGCCATTCTAACTGGTGTGAGATGGTATCTCATTGTGGTTTTGATTTGCATTTCTCTGATGGCCAGTGATGATGAGCATTTTTTCATGTGTCTGTTGGCTGTATGAATGTCTTCTTTTGAGAAATGTCTGTTCATATACTTTGCCCACTTTTGGATGGGGTTGTTTGTTTTTTTCTTGTAAATTTGTTTGAGTTCTTTGTAGGTTCTGGATATTAGCCCTTTGTCAGATGAGTAGATTGCAAAAATTTTCTCCCATTCTGTAGGTTGCCTGTTCACTCTGATGGTAGTTTCTTTTGCTGTGCAGAAGCTCTTTAGTTTAATGAGATCCCATTTGTCAATTTTGGCTTTTGCTGCCGTTGCTTTTGGTGTTTTAGACATGAAGTCTTTGCCCATGCCTATGTCCTGAATGGTACTACCTAGGTTTTCCTCTAGGATTTTTATGGTATTAGGTCTAACATTTAAGTCTCTAATCCATCTTGAATTAATTTTCGTATAAGGAGTAAGGAAAGGATCCAGTTTCAGCTTTCTACTTATGGGTAGCCAATTTTCCCAGCACCTTTTATTCAATAGGGAATCCTTTCCCCATTTCTTGTTTCTCTCAGGTTTGTCAAAGATCAGATGGCTGTAGATGTGTGGTATTATTTCTGAGGACTCTGTTGTGTTCCATTGGTCTATATCTCTGTTTTGGTACCAGTACCATGCTGTTTTGGTTACTGTAGCCTTGTAGTATAGTTTGAAGTCAGGTAGCGTGATGCCTCCAGCTTTGTTCTTTTGACTTAGGATTGTCTTGGAGATGCGGGCTCTTTTTTGGTTCCATATGAACTTTAAAGCAGATTTTCCAATTCTGTGAAGAAACTCATTGGTAGCTTGATGGGGATGGCATTGAATCTATAAATTACCTTGGGCAGTATGGCCATTTTCACGATATTGATTCTTCCTATCCATGAGCATGGTATGTTCTTCCATTTGTTTGTGTCCTCTTTGATTTCACTGAGCAGTGGTTTGTAGTTCTCCTTGAAGAGGTCCTTTACATCCCTTGTCAGTTGGATTCCTAGGTATTTGATTCTCTTTGAAGCAATTGTGAATGGAAGTTCATTCCTGATTTGGCTCTCTGTTTGTCTGTTACTGGTGTATAAGAATGCTTGTGATTTTTGCACATTAATTTTGTATCCTGAGACTTTGCTGAAGTTGCTTATCAGCTTAAGGAGATTTTGGGCTGAGACAATGGGGTTTTCTAAATATACAATTCATGTCATCTGCAAACAGGGACAATTTGACTTCTTCTTTTCCTAACTGAATACCCTTGATTTCTTTCTCTTGCCTGAGTGCCCTAGCCAGAAATTCCAACACTATGTTGAATAGGAGTGGTGAGAGAGGGCATCCCTGTCTTGTGCCAGTTTTCAAAGGGAATTTTTCCAGTTTTTGCCCATTCAGTATGATATTGGCTGTGGGTTTGTCATAGATAGCTCTTATTATTTTGAGGTACGTTCCATCAATACCGAATTTATTGAGTGTTTTTAGCATGAAGGGCTGTTGAATTTTGTCAAAAGCCTTTTCTGCATCAATTGAGATAATCATGTGGTTCTTGCCTTTGGTTCTGTTTATATGCTGGATTATGTTTATTGATTTGCGAATGTTGAACCAGCCTTGTATCCCAGGGATGAAGCCCACTTGATCATGGTGGATAAGCTTTTTGATATGTTGCTGAATCCGGTTTGCCAGTACTTTATTGAGGATTTTTGCATCGATGTTCATCAAGGATATTGGTCTAAAATTCTCCTTTTTTGTTGTGTCTCTGCCAGGCTTTGGTATCAGGATGATGTTGGCCTCATAAAATGAGTTAGGGAGGATTCCCTCTTTTTCTATTGATTGGAATAGTTTCAGAAGGAATGGTACCAACTCCTCCTTGTACCTCTGGTAGAATTCAGCTGTGAATCCATCTGGTCCTGGACTTTTTTTGGTTGGTAGGCTATTAATTATTGCCTCAATTTCAGAGCCTGCTATTGGTCTATTCAGGGATTCAACTTCTTCCTGGTTTAGTCTTGGAAGAGTGTAAGTGTCCAGGAAATTATCCATTTCTTTTACATTTTCCAGTTTATTTGCGTAGCGGTGTTTATAGTATTCTCTGATGGTAGTTTGTATTTCTGTGGGGTCGGTGGTGATATCCCCTTTATCATTTTTAATTGCGTCGATTTGATTCTTCTCTCTTTTCCTCTTTATTAGTCTGGCTAGTGGTCTGTCAATTTTGTTGATCTTTTCAAAAAACCAACTCCTGGATTCATTGATTTTTTGGAGGGTTTTTTGTGATTCTATCTCCTTCAGTTCTGCTCTGATCTTAGTTATTTCTTGCCTTCTGCTAGCTTTCGAATGTGTTTGCTCTTGCTTCTCTAGTTCTTTTAATTGCGATGTTAGAGTGTCAATTTTAGATCTTTCCTGCTTTCTCTTGTGGGCATTTAGTGCTATAAATTTCCCTCTACACACTGCTTTAAATGTGTCCCAGAGATTCTGGTATGTTTTATCTTTGTTCTCATTGGTTTCAAAGAACATCTTTATTTCTGCCTTCATTTCGTTATGTACCCAGTAGTCATTCAGGAGCAGGTTGTTCAGTTTCCATGTAGTTGAGCGGTTTTGATTGAGTTTCTTAGTCCTGAGTTCTAGTTTGATTGCACTGTGGTCTGAGAGACAGTTTGTTATAATTTCTGTTCTTGTACATTTGCTGAGGAGTGCTTTACTTCCAATTACATGGTCAATTTTGGAGTAAGTACGATGTGGTGCTGAGAAGAATGTATATTCTGTTGATTTGGGGTGGAAAATTCTATAGATGTCTATTAGGTCTGCTTGCTGCAGAGATGAGTTCAATTCCTGGATATCCTTGTTAACCTTCTGTCTCGTTGATCTGTCTAATGTTGACAGTGGAGTGTTGAAGTCTCCCATTATTATTGTATGGGAGTCTAAGTCTCTTTGTAAGTCTCTAAGGACTTGCTTTATGAATCTGGGTGCTCCTGTATTGGGTGCATATATATTTAGGATAGTTAGCTCTTCCTGTTGAATTGATCCCTTTACCATTATGTAATGGCCTTCTTTGTCTCTTTTGATCTTTGATGGTTTAAAGTCTGTTTTATCAGAGACTAGTATTGCAACCCCTGCTTTTTTTGTTCTCCATTTGCTTGGTAAATCTTCCTCCATCCCTTTATTTTGAGCCTATGTATGTCTCTGCGTGTGAGATGGGTCTCCTGAATACAGCAGACTGATGGGTCTTGACTCTTTATCCAGTTTGCCAGTCTGTGTCTTTTAATTGGAGCATTTAGTCCATTTACATTTAAGGTTAAGATTGTTATGTGTGAACTTCATCCTGCCATTATGATATTAACTGGTTATTTTGCTCGTTAGTTGATGCAGTTTCTTCCTAGCCTCGATGGTCTTTACATTTTGGCATGTTTTTGCAATGGCTGGTACCGGTTGTTCCTTTCCATGTTTAGTGCTTCCTTCAGGGTCTCTTGTAAGGCAGGCCTAGTGGTGACAAAATCTCTAAGCATTTGCTTATCTGTAAAGGATTTTATTTCTCCTTCACTTATGAAACTTAGTTTGGCTGGATATGAAATTCTGGGTTGAAAATTCTTTTCTTTAAGAATGTTGAATATTGGCCCCCACTCTCTTCTGGCTTGGAGAGTTTCTGCCGAGAGATCTGCTGTTAGTCTGATGGGCTTCCCTTTGTGGGTAACCCGACCTTTCTCTCTGGCTGCCCTTAAGATTTTTTCCTTCATTTCAACTTTGCTGAATCTGGCAATTATGTGTCTTGGAGTTGCTCTTCTCGAGGAGTATCTTTGTGGTGTTCTCTGTATTTCCTGAATTTGAATGTTGGCCTGCCCTACTAGGTTGGGGAAGTTCTCCTGGATGATATCCTGAAGAGTGTTTTCCAACTTGGTTCCATTTTCCCCCTCACTTTCAGGCACCCCAATCAGACGTAGATTTGGTCTTTTTACATCATCCCATACTTCTTGCAGGCTTTGTTCATTTCTTTTTCTTCTTTTTTCTTTTGTTTTCTCTTCTCGCTTCATTTCATTGATTTGATCCTCAATCACTGATACTCTTTCTTCCAGTTGATCGAGTCGGTTACTGAAGCTTGTGCCTTTGTCACGTATTTCTCGTGTCATGGTTTTCATCTCTTTCATTTCGTTTATGACCTTCTCTGCATTAATTACTCTAGCCATCAATTCTTCCACTTTTTTTTCAAGATTTTTAGTTTCTTTGCGCTGGATACGTAATTCCTCCTTTAGCTCTGAGAAATTTGATGGACTGAAGCCTTCTTCTCTCATCTCGTCAAAGTCATTCTCCGTCCAGCTTTGATCCGTTGCTGGCGATGAGCTGCGCTCCTTTGCCGGGGGAGATGCGCTCTCATTTTTTGAATTTCCAGCTTTTCTGCCCTGCTTTTTCCCCATCTTTGTGGTTTTATCTGCCTCTGGTCTTTGATGATGGTGATGTACTGATGGGGTTTTGGTGTAGGTGTCCTTCCTGTTTGATAGTTTTCCTTCTAACAGGCAGGACCCTCAGCTGTAGGTCTGTTGGAGATTGCTTGAGGTCCACTCCAGACCCTGTTTGCCTGGGTATCAGCAGCAGAGGCTGCAGAAGATAGAATATTTCTGAACAGCGAGTGTACCTGTATGATTCTTGCTTTGGAAGCTTCCTCTCAGGGGTGTACTCCACCCTGTGAGGTGTGGGGTGTCAGACTGCCCCTAGTGGGGGATATCTCCCAGTTAGGCTGCTCAGGGGTCAGGGACCCACTTGAGCAGGGAGTCTGTCCCTTCTCAGATCTCAACCTCCGTGTTGGGAGATCCACTGCTCTCTTCAAAGCTGTCAGACAGAGTCGTTTGCGTCTGCAGAGTTTTCTGCTGTGTTTGTTATTGTTTACTGTGCCTTGTCCCCAGAGGTGGAGTCTACAGAGACAGGCAGGTTTCCTTGAGCTGCTGTGAGCTCCACCCAGTTCGAGCTTCCCAGCGGCTTTTTTTACTTACTTAAGCCTCCGCAATGGCGGGCGCCCCTCCCCCAGCCTCGCTGCTGCCTTGCCCGTAGATCACAGACTGCTGTGCTAGCAATGAGGGAGGCTCCGTGGGTGTGGGACCCTCCTGGCCAGGTGTGGGATATGATCTCCTGGTGTGCCTGTTTGCTTGAAGCGCAGTATTGGGGTGGAAGTTACCCGATTTCCAGGTGTTGTGTGTCTCAGTTCCCCTGGCTAGGAAAAGGGATTCCCTTCCCCCTTGCGCTTCCCAGGTGAGGCAATGCCTCTCCCTGCTTCAGCTCTCGCTGGTCGGGCTGCAGCAGCTGACCAGCACCGATCGTCCGGCACTCCCCAGTGAGATGAACCCAGTACCTCAGGTGAAAATGCAGAAATCACCAGTCTTCTGTGTGGCTTGCGCTGGGAGTTGGAGACTGGAGCTGTTCCTATTCGGCCATCTTGCTCCGCCCCCTCAGCCCAGTAATTCAGAGTTAAACTTTTCTTTTGATTCAGCAGGTTGGAAACACTGTTTTTGTAGGATCTGTGAAATGACATTTGCAAGCTTACTGAAGCCTATGTGAAAAAACTGAATATCTCCAGATAAAAACAAGAAAGAAGCTATGTTTGAAACTGCTTTGTGATGTGTGTACTCATCTCACAGAGTTAAACCTTTCTTCTGTTTCAACAGATTGGAAACCCCCTTTTTGTAGAAACTAAAAAGGGACATTTGGGAACTCATTGAGGCCTATGGGGAAAAATAGAATTTCTTCAGATGAAAACTAGAAACAAGCTATCTGTGAAACTGCTTGGTGGTGGGTGTATTCATCTCACAGAGTTAAACCTTTCTTTTGATTCATCAGGTTGGAAATTTTTTTTTAATTTTTTTTTGTAGATTCTGTGAAGGGACTTTTGGGAGCCCATTGAGGCCTTTAGGGAAAAACCAAATATCCAGAGATAAAAACTAGAAAGTAGTTATATATGATACTGCTTGGTAATTTGTGGATTCATCTCACATAGTTAAACCTTTCTTTTGATTCAGCAGGTTGACAACAATCTTTTTGTTGAATCTGTGAAAGAACATTTGGGAAACCATTAAGTCCTATGGAAAAAAGTCGAATATCCCCAGATAAAAACTAGAAAGAAACTATCTGCAAAACTACCTGGTGATATCTCTGTAAGATAGAGATAAGCTTTTCCTTTGAGTCAGCTGGTTGAAAATACTATTTTTTGTAGAATCTGCAAGGGGACATTTGGGAATGCTTTGAGATCTATAGGGAAAAACTGAATATCCCCAGACAAAATGTCGGAAGAAGCTATATGTGAAACTACTTACTACTTGGTGATGTGTGGATTAATCTCACCGAGTTAAACGTTTCTTTTGATTTAGCAGGCCAAAAAAATTTTTTTTGAATCTGTGAAGGAAAACTTAGGACTCATTGAGGCCTATGGGGAAAAATGGAATATCCCCAGATAAATAATAAGAAGCTATCTGTGAACCTGCTTGGTGATGTGTGGATTCAGCTCAAAGAGTTAAACTGTTATTTTCATTCAGCAGGTTGGAAACAATTTTTGTAGAATGTGCAAAAGCACATTTGGGAGCCCATTGAGGCCAATGGGGAAAAACTGAATATCCCCAGATGAAAACTAGAAATAACCTGTCTGTGAAAGTGTTTGCTGATGTGTGGATACATCTCACAGAGGTAAATTTTCCTTTGATTCAGCATGTCAGAAACACTCTTTTTGTAGAACATACCAAGGGCATTTTTGAGCCCTTTGAGGCCTATGGAAAAAATTGAGTATCCCCAGATAAAAACCAGAAAGAAGCTACTGAGAAACTTCTTGGTAATGTGTGGATTCATCTCACAGAGTTAAACCTTTCTTTTGATTCATTAGGTTGAAAAGACTCTTTTGTAGAATCTTTGAAGGTGCTTTTCAGAGCCCATTGCTGTGTAAGAGAGGAAATCGAGTTATCCTCAGATTAAAAACTATAAAGAAGCCATCTGTGAAACTACTTCGTGATTGTGGGTGTGTGGATTAATCTCACAAAGTGAAAAGTTTCTTTTGATACACCATGTTGGAAACACAGTTTTTGTAGAATCTGCAAAGGGACATTTAAGAGCCTGCTAAATCAAAAGAAACATTTAACTCAGTGAGATTAATCCACACATCACCAAGCAGTTTCACATATATCTTCCCATTGAGGCCTATAGGGAAAAACCAAATATCCTGGGATAAAAACTAGAAAGAAGCTATCTGTGAAATGGCTTGGTATTGTGTGGATTCCTCTCACAGAGTTAAACCTTAGTTTTGATTCAGCAGGTTGGCAACACTGTTTTTGTAGAACCTCCAAAAGGACATTTGGGAGTCCATTGTGGTCTATGGAAAATAACATAATATCCCTAGATAAAAACTAAAAGAAAGGTATCTCTGAAACTGCTTTGTGATGTGTGGATACATCTCACAGAGTTAATCATTTCTTTTGATTCAGGAGGTTGGAAACACTCTTTTTGTAGAATCTGTGAAAGGACATTTGAGATGTTATTGTGGCCTAGAGGAAAAAATCGAACATCCCCATATAAAAACTAGAAAGAAGTTATCTGTGAAACTGCTGTGTGATGTGTACATTTATCTCACAGAGTTGAACTGTTTTTTTATTCAGCAGGATAGATATACTCTTTTTGCAGAATCTGTGAGTGGATATTTGGGAACCCATTGAGGTCTAAGGGGAAAAACGAATATTTCAAGTTAAAAACTGGGTAGAAGTTATCTGTGAAACTGCTTGGTGATATGTGTATTCATCTTACAGAGTTGAACCATTCTTTTGATTCAGCAGCTTGGAAACACTTTTTGTAGAATGTGCAAAGGAATATTTGACAGCCCATTGATTCTTATGAAGAAAAAATGAGTATCCCCAGATAAAAACTGGAAATAAGCTATTTGTGAAAGTGCCTCACGATGCGTGAATTCATCTCACAGAATGAAACCTTTCTTGAGATTCGGCAGGTTGGAAAACTTTTTTTGTAGAAACTGCAAAGGGACATTTGGAAGCCCATTAAATCTTATGGGGAAAAAAACAATATTCCCAGATAAAACCTAGAAAGAAGCTATCTGTGGAACTACTTGGTGATCTGTGGATTCATTTCACAGTGTTAAACTTTTCTTTTGATTGAGGAGGTTGGAAACACTGAAGGGACATTTGGGGACCCATTGAGGCCTATGGGGAAAAACAGAATATCCCCAACTAAAATCTACAAATAATCTATCTGTGAAACTGCTTGGTGATGTGTGGATTCATCTCACAGAGTTAAACCTTATTGTAGTATCTATGAGGAAACATTTGGGAGCCCATTGAGGTCTATATGGAATAACAGAATATCCCCAGATAAAAAAAAATTAAGCTATCGGTGAAACTGCTTGGTGTTGTGTCGATTCTTCTCACAGAGTGAAACACATCTTTTGATTCAAAAGGTTGAAGACACTGTTTGTAGAATCTGTGATGAGACATTTGATTGCCCATTGAGACCTATGCGGAAAAAATGAATATCCCCAAATAAATATGAGAAAGTAGCTATCTGTGAAACTGCTTGGTGATGTGTGGATTTATGTCACAGAGTTAAAACTTTCCTTTGATGCAGCAGGTTGGAAACACTCTTTTCATAGAATCTTTGAAAAGACACATGAGAGCCCATTGAGGCCCATGGGGAAAAACAAAATATCCCCAGATAAAAATTAGAAAGAAGTTATCTGTGAAACTGCTTTGTGTTCTGTGAATTCACCTCACCAAGACTAACCTTTCTTTTGAGTCAGCATTTTGGAAACACTCTTTATGAAGAATCTGCGAAGTGACACTGAGAGCCCAGTGAGGTCTATGGGGAAAAACAGAATATTTCCAGATAAAAACTACAAAGAATATATCAGTGATAGTGCTTCATATTGTGTGGATTCATCTCACAGAGTTCACAGAGTTAAGCTTTTATTTGATTCAGCTGTTTGGAAACACTCTTTTGTAGAATCTGAAAAGGGACTTTTGGAGCCCATTGGGGCCTATGGGAAAAAAGCAAATATCCCCAGATAAAAACTAGAAAGAAGCTGTCTGTTTATCTGCTTTGTGATGTGTGGATTCATCTCACAGAGTTAAACCATTCTTTTGATGCAGCATGTTAAAAACACTCTTTTTGTGGAATATGCAAATGTACATTTGGGAGTCCTTTAAAAGCCTATGGGGAGAAACTGAACATCGCCAGATAAAAAGAGAAAGAAGCTATCTGTGAAACTGCTTTGTGATGTGTGAATCTATTGCACAGTGGTAAACGTTTCTTTTGATTCAGCAGGTTAAAAACACTGTTTTTGTAGAATCTACTAAGGGGCATTTGGAAGCTTATTGAGGCCTTTGGGAAAAACCTGAATGTGTCCAGATAAAAACTAGAAAGAAGGTATCTTTGAAACTGCTTTGTGATATGGGGGTTCATCTCACAGAGTTAAACTTTTATTTTGATTCAACAGTTTGGAAAACTCTTTTTGTAGAATCTGTGAAAGGACATTTGAAAGCCAATTGAGACCTATGTTAAAAAACCTAATATCCCCAGATAAAAATTAGAAGCATGCTATCTGTGAAACTGCTTTGAGGTGTGTGGATTCATCTTACAGAGTTAAAACTTTCTTTTGATTCAAGAGGTTGGAAGCAGCCTTTATGTAGAATCTGCAAAGAGACCCTTGGGAGCATACTGAGGTCTATGGGGAAAAACTGAATGTCCCCAGATAATAACTAGAAAGAAGCTATCTGTGAAACTGGTTAGTGGTGTGTGGATTCATCTCACATAGTTAATGTTTTATTTTGATTCAGCAGGTTGGAAACACTCTTTTTGTAGAATCTGCAAAGGACATTTTGAAGTCCATTGAGGCCTACGGGATAAAAGAGAATAACCTTAGATAAAAACTACAAAGACACTATCTGTGAAACTGCTTAGTGATGTGTGGATGCATCTCACAGAGTTAAACACCTTTCTTTTGATTCATCAGGTTGCAAACACTCATATTGCAGAATCTTTGAAGGGATATTTTGGAGGCCATTGAAGCTGATGCAGATATCCCCAAATAAAAACTAGGAAGAAGCTATCTTTGAAACTGCTTGGTGATATATTATTTCATCTCACAGAGATAAAACTTTTTTTGGATTCAGCAGTTTGGAAGCACTCTTTTGTAGAATCTGTGAAGGGACACTTGAGAATTTTTTGAGGCCTATGGCTGAAAACGAATATACCCACATAAAAACTAGGAACAAGTTGTTTATGAAACTGCTTGGTAATCTGTGGATTCCTTTCACAGAGTTAAACCTTACTTTTTATTCTACAGTTTGGAACACTCTTTTTGTAAAATCTGTGAAGGGACATTTGGAAGCCCATTGAGGTCTAAAAGGAAAAACCAAATATCCCCAGAAAAAAACTAAAAAGAAATGACCTGTGAAACTGCTCGGTGATGTGTGAATTCATCTCACAGAGCTAAAACTTTCTTTTTATTCAGCAGGTTGGAAACACTCCTTTTGTAGAATCCGCAAAGGGATATTCAGTAGCCCATTGAGCCCCATGAGGAAAAACCGAATATCCACAAATAAAAACTGGGAAGAAGCTATCAGTGAAACTGTTTTTGTGATGTGTGGACTCATCTCACAGGATTAAACAGTTCTTTTCATTCAGCATGTTGGAAACACTCTATTTGCAGACTCTTTAAGGGGACATTTGGAAGCCTATTGACACCTAATGGTAAAAACAGAATATCCCCAGGTAAAAACAAGAGAGAAGTTATCTGTGAAACTGCTTTGTGACTTGTGGATTGATCTCACAGAGATAAAACTGTCTTTTGATTTGGCAAGTTGGAAACAATATTTGGAAAGAATCTGCAAAGGGATTTTCAAAGCCCATTGAGGCCTATGGGGGAAAATTGAATATTCCAGATAAAAAGTAGAAACAAGCTATCTGTGAAACTGCTTTTTGATGTGTTGATTCATCTCACAGAGATAAACATTTCTTTTGATTGAGCCAGTTGGAAACAATCTTTTTGTAGAATCTGCAAAAAGACATTGGGGAGCTTATTGAGAACTACAAGTAAAAAGTGAGTATCCCCAGATAAAAACTAGAAAGAAACTATCTGTGAAACTGCTTGGTGATATGTGGATTCATCTCATAGATTTAAAACACTTTTCTGACTCAGCAGATTGGAAGCACTCTTTTTGTAGAATCAGTAAAGGGACATTCGGGAGCTCATTGTGGCCTGTGGAAAAATACCAAATATCCCCCAGAAGAAAACTAGAAAGAAACTATCTGTGAAACGGTTTTGTGATGTGAACATTCACCTCACAGAGTGAAGCCTTTCATGTAATTCAGATGGTTGCAAACACTCTTTTTGTAGAATCTGCAAATGGTCATTTGGTAGCCCTTTGAGGCCAATGGGAAAAAAACTGAATATTCCCACATAAAAACAAGAAAGAAGTTATCTGTGAAACTGCTTTGTGATGGGTGGGGTGGATTCATCTCACAGTGTTAAACGTTTTTTATGATTCAACAGGTAGGAAGCACTTTTTTTGTAGAATCTGTGAAGAAACATTTGAGAACCCATGGAGGCCTACAGGGAAAAACCAAATATTACAAGATAAAAACTAGAAAGAAGCTATCTGTGAAACTGCTTTGTGTTGTGTGGATTCATCTCACACAGTTAAACCTTTCTTTTGATTTGGCAGTGCAGAAACACTCTTTTTGTAGAATCTGTGAAGGAACATTTAGGAAACCACTGGGGCCCAAGGGGAAATACCAAATATTACTAGATAAAAACTAGAAAGAAACTATCTGTGAACCTGCTGTGTGATTGTGGATTCCTCGCACAGAGTTAAAACTTTCTTTTTATTCACCAAGCTGGAAAGATTCTTTTTTTATTATCTGTGAAGGGACATTAGGGAGGTCATTGAGACCATTAGTGAAAAACAGAATATCCCCAAATAAAAACTTGAAAGAAGCTATCTGTGAAACTGCTTGGTGATGTGTGGATTCATCTCACGGAGTTACACTTTTCTTTTAATTCAGCAGTTTGGAAACACTCTTTTGGTAGAATCTGTGAAGGGACACTTAAGAGCCCATTGAGGCCTGTGGGGAAAAAACTGAATATCCCCTGATAAAAACTACAAAGAAGTTATCTGTGAAACTACGTTGTGATATGTGGATTGATCTCAAAGAGTTAAACCTTTCTTTTGATTTAGCAGGTTAAAAACACTCTTTTTACAGAATCTGCTAAGGAACATTTGGGAGCACATTCAGGCCTATGGAAGAGAATCAATTATCCCCTGATAAAAAGTAGAAAGAAGCTATCTGTGAAAATGTTTGTGATGCGTGGATTCATGTCACAGAGTTAAATCTTTATTTGATTCAGCAGGTTTTAAACACTTTTGGTAGAATTTGTGAAGAGAAATTTTGGAGGCCGTTGTGGCATATGGGGAAAGCAGAATATCCCCACATAAAAACTACAAAGAAGCTATCTGTGAAACTGTTTGATGATGTCTGGATTCATCCCACAGAGTTAAAACTTTCTTTTGATTCAGTAAATTGGCAACACGCTTTTTGTGGAATCTGCAAAGGGACATTTGGGAGCCCATTGTGGCCAATGGGGATTAAGGGTATATCACCAGATGAAAACGAGAAAGAAGCTTAACTGTGAAAGTGCTTTGTTAGGTTGGATTCATCTCATAGAGTAAAACCTTTCTTTTGATTCAACAGGTTGGAAACACTATTTTTGTAGAATCTATGAAGGGACATCCGGGAGCCCACTGAAGCCAATGGTGAAAAACTGAATATCCCCAGATAAAAAGAAAGAAAGAAAGAAGAAAGAAAGAAAGAAAGAAAGAAAGAAAGAAAGAAAGAAAGAAAGAAAGAAAGAAAGAAAGAAAGAAAGAAAGAAAGAAAAGGAAAAAGTTATCTTTGAAACTGCTTTGTGTTCTGTGGATTCATCTCACAGAGTTAAACAGTTAAACAGTACTTGTGATTCAGCAGGCTGGAAACACTCTTTTTGTAGAATCTGTGAAGGGACATTTGGGAGCCCAGTGAGGCTGATGTGGAACAAGCGAAAATCCTAGATAAAACTACGAAGTGATTTGTGAAATTGCTTGGTGATATGTTCATTCATCTCACATAGTTAAATGTTTCTTTTGATTTAGCTGGCTGGAAACACTCTTTTCATAGAATCTGTGAAGAAATAGTTGGGAGCCCTTTGAGGCCTATGTGGATAAACCGGTTACCCCAGATAAAAACTAGAAAGAAGATATTTATGAAACTGCTTTGTGATGTGTGGATTCATCTCACAGAATGGAACCTTTCTTTTGATTCAGCAAGTTAGAAAAAAATTTTTTCTAAGATTTACGAAGGGACATTTGGGAGCCCTTTGAGGTCTATGTGGAATAACCGAATATCATCAGATAAAAACTAGAAAGAAGCTATCTGTGAAACTGCTTTGTGATGTGTGGATTCATCTTCCAGGGTTAAAACTTTCCCTTGATTCAGCAGAATGGAAAGACTCTTTTTGTAAAATCTGTGAAGGGACATTTGGGAGCCCACTCAGGCCTATGGGGAAAAACTGAATATTCCCAGATAAAAACTAGCAAAAATGTATCTGTGAACCTGCTTGATAATGAGTGGACTCAAATAGCAGAGTTAAACGTTTCTTTTGATTCAACAGGTTCAAAACACTTTTTTTGTACAATCTGTGAGGAGATATCTGGCATCGCATGGAGGCCTATTTGGAAAAACCCAATATCCTGAGATAATATCTTTACAGAAAATATCTGTGAAACTGCTTTGTGAGGTGTGGATATGTCTCACATAGTTAAGCCTTTTTTTGATTCAGGTGGTTGGAAACACTCTTTCTACAGAATCTGTGAAGGTACATTTGGGAACCCATAGAACCTATGGGAAAAAACTGAATATACCTGGATAAAAACTAGAAAAAAGCTGTCTGTGTAACTGCTTTGTGATGTGTGCTAACATATTACAGAATTAAACCTTTCTTTTCATTAAGCAGGTTGGAAACACTCTTTTTGTAGAATCGGTGAAGGGACGTTGGTAGCCCATTCAGGCCAATGGGGAAAAAAAAGAATATTCCCAGATAAAAACTAGATATAAGTTATCTGTGAAACTGTTTTGTGATGTATGGATTAAATCTCACAGAATTAAAACTTTCTTATGATTCAGCAGGTTGGAAACACTCTTTTTGTATAATCTGTGAAGGGACATTTGGGACCCCTTTTTGACCTATGAGGAAAAACCAAATATCCCCATAAAACATCTAGAAAGAAGCTAGCTGTGAAACTACTTTGTGATGTATGGATTCATCGTACAAAGTTAAACTTTTCTTTTGATTCAGCAGGTTGGAAACTCACTTTTTTAAGAATTTGTGAAGGGATATTTTGGAGCCCTTTGTGGCTTATGGAGAAAAATCAAATATCCCCAGAAAAGAACTAGAAAGAAGCTATCTATGAATCTGCTTTGTGATGTGTGGATTCATCTCACAGAATTAAACCTTTCTTTTGATTCAGCAGTTTGGAAAAACTCTTTTTCTAGTATCTGCAAAGAAACATTTAAGAGCCCTTGGGGCCTATGAGGAAAAACCAAATATCCCCAGATTAAAACTGGAAGGAAGCTATCTCTGAAACTACTTTGTGTTTTGTAGTTTCATCTCACAGAGTTAATCCTTTTTTGATTCAGTAGTTTGGAAGCATTTTTTTTTTTTTTTTGTAGAATCTGTGGAAGGACATTTTGGAACCCATTGGAGCCTATGGGGAAAAACCGAATATAATAGGATAAAAACTACAAAGAATATATTTGTGGAACTGCTTGGTGATGTGTGGATTCATCTCATAAAGGTAAAACGTCTTTTTTTGATTCAGCAGGCTGGAAACACTCTTTTTGTAGAATTTTCAAAGGGACATTTGGGAGCCTATTCTGGCCTATGGGGGGGGAAAAACCCGAATATTTCCAGATAAAAACTAGAAACAAGCTATCTGTGAAACTGCTTTGTGATGTGAGGATTTATCTTATAGAGTGAAGCCTGTCATTTGATTCTGTTGGTTGGAAACACCCTTTTTGTAGAATCTGCAAAGAGACAGTTGGGAACCCAAGGGGACTATGAAAAAATACCAAATATCCCCAGATAAAAACTGGAAAGAAGCTATCTGTGAAACTGCTTTGTGATGTGTGGACTCACTTCACACAATTAAAACATACTTTTCATTCAGCAGGTTGGAAACACTCTTTTTGTAGAATTGGCATAGGAACTTTCGGTATCCCATTGAGGACAATGGGGAAAAAGCAAATATCCCCAGATAAAAACTAGATAGAAAGTATGCATGAAATTGCTTTGTGAGGCATGGATTCATCTCACAGAGTAAAACTTTCTTATGATTCAGCAGACTGGAAACACTCTTTTTGTAGAATCTGCAAAGGGACATTTGAAAGACTATGGAGGCCTATAAGAAAAATCTGAATATCCCCAGATAAAAACTAGAAAGAAGCTATGGGGAAAAACTGAACGTTGTCAGATAAATACTGGAAAGAATCTATCTGCGAAACTGCTTTGTGATGTGTGGAATCACCTGACAGAGTTAAACCATTCTTTTGATTCTGGAGGTTCTTAATACTCTATTTGTAGAATCTAGGAATGGATATTTGGGAGCCCACTGTGGCCTGTGAGGAAAAACTGAATTTCCCCAAATAAAAACTAGAAAGCTATCTGAGAAAGTGCTTTGTGATGTGTGCATTCATCACAGAGAGATAAGCCTTTCCATTGATTCAGGAGGTTGGAAACATGCTTTTTGTTAAATCTGCAAGGGGATATTTGGGTGTCCATTGCAGCCTATGGCTAAAAGCGGAACATTCCCAGATAAAAACTAGAAGCACACTATATATGTCAAACTGCATTGTGATACGTGGATTCATTTCACAGAGTTAAAAAGTTCTTTGAATTCATGAAGTTAAAAACACTCTTTTCATAGAATCTGCAAGGGGACATTTGTGAGCCCATTGAGGCTAATAGTGAAACACCGAATATCCCCAGGTAAAAACTAGAAAGAGCCTTTCTGTGAAACTGCTTTGTGTTCTGTGGATTCATCTGACAGACTTAAACTTTTCTTTTGACTTAGAAGTTTGGAAACATGCTTTTTGTGAAATATGCAAAGGGACACTTGGGAGCCTTTGAGGCCTATGGGGAAAAACTGAATATACCCAGATAATAACCACAAAGAAGCTGTCTTTGAAAATGATTTGGATGTGCAGATTTATGTCACAGAGGTAAACGTTTCTTTTCATTCAGCAGGTTAAAAACACTCTTATTGTAGAATCTGCAAAGAAACATTTGGGAGCCAATTGATGCCTATGGGCAAAACCTAACTTCCACAAATAAATCTAGAAAGAAGCTGTCTGTGAAACTGCTTGGTGATGTGTGGATTCATCCCAGAGTTAAACTTTTCTTTTGATTCAACAAGTTGGAAACACTCTTTCTGTAGAATCTGCAAATGGACATTTGGGAACCATTTGTGGCCTATGAGGAAAAAACAAATATCCCCAGATAAAAACTAGAAAGAAGCTATTTGTGAAATGGCTTGTGATGTGTGGATTCATCTCACAGAGTTAAAACTTTCTTTGGATTTAACAGGTTGGAAACACTCTTTCTGTAGAATCTACAAAAGGAAAATTGGAAGACCATTGAGGACTATGGGGAAAAAATTAATATCCCCAGATAAACACTAGAAAGAAGTAATCTATAAAACTGCTTGTAATGTGAGAATTCATCTCAAAGAGTTAAACATCTCTTGGGATTCAGCAGATTGGAAACACTCTTTCTGTAGAATCTGCAAAAAGACTTTTGAGAGCCCATTAAGGCCTACTGGAAAAAGCCAAATATTTCCAGATAAAAACTAGAAAGAAGCTGTCTGTGAAACTGTTTGGTGATGTGTGGATTCATCTCACAGAGTTAAACCTTTTTTTTCATTCAACAGATTGGAAAAACTCTTTTAGTACAATCTGTGAAGGAACATTTGGGAACACATTGAGGCCTAAGGAGAAAAAATGAGTATCTCTACATAAAAACTGAAGAGAAGCTATATGTGAAACTGCTTGGTGATGTGTGGATTTATCTCACAGAGTTAAATTTTTCTTTGGATTCAGATGATTTGAAACCCTCTTTTTGTATATTTTCTGAAGGTACATTACGGAGCCCATTGAGGCCTGTGGGTGAAACTACATCATTATGTGTGGATTCATCTCACAGAGATAAACTTTTCTTTTGATTCTGCAGGTAGAAAGCACTGTTTATGTAGAATCTGCGATGGGATATTTGAGAGCCCACTGAGGCCTTTGGGGAAAAACAGTATTTCAAGATATAAACTAGAAAGAAGCTATCTGTAAAACTCTTTGATTTTGTGTGGGTTTATCTCACAGACTTAAACTTTTTTTTTTATTCAGTGGGTTAGAAACACTCTTTTGTAGAATCTGCAAAAAGATATTTAGGAGTCCATTGACGCCTGTGTGGAAACACCAAATAAGCCAAGATAAAAACTAGGGGAAAGCTATCTGTGAAAATGCTTGGTGATGTGTGAATTCATCTCACATGGTTAAACTTTTCTTTTGATTCAGCAGGTTGAAAGCACTTTTTTTTTTAGAATCTGTGTAGGAACATTTGGGAGCCCATTGAGGCCTATAGGGAAAAACTGAGTATCCCTAGATAAAAACCAGAAAGAAGCTATCTGTGAAACTGTTTCATGATGTGTAGATTCATCTCACAGAATTAAACCTTTCTTTTGATTTAGCAGAATGAAAACACTCTTTTTGTAGTATCTGTGATGGGACATTTGAGAGTCCATTGAACCCTGTGGGGAAAAATGGAATATCCCCAGATAAATACTAGAAAGAAACTATCTGTGAAACTGCTTCATGATGAGTGGATTCACCTCACAGAGATAAAACTTTTGCTTTATTCAGTAGGTTGGAAACACTGTTTTTGTAGACTCTGTGAAGGGACATTTCGGAGTCCATTGAGGCCTATGGGAAAAAACCAAATATCCTCAGATAAAAACTAGACAGAAGCAATAGATGAAAATCCTTCATGATGTGTGGATTCATCTCACGTAGTTAAAGCTTTCTTTTGATTCAGCAAGTTGGCAACACTCTTTTTGTGGAATCTGCAAAGGGACATTTGGGGGTCATTGAGGCCTATGGCGTAAAACCAAATATCCCCAGACAAAAACTAGAAAGAAGCTATCCGTGCAACTGCTTGGTGATGTGTGGATGTATCCCACAGAGTTAAACCTTTCTTTTGATTCAACAGGTTTGAAACACTCTTTTTGTAAAATCTGAGAAGGGACACTGGCAGCCCTTTGAGGCTTATATAGAAAAAACAGAAAATCGCCACATAAAAACTAGAAAGAAGCTAGTTTCTTTTCTAGATTTACATATCTGTGGAACTGCCTGGTTATGTGTGGAATCATCTCACAGAGTTAAACATTTCTTTTGATTCAGAAGGTTGGAAACACTATTTCTTAGAATCTGTGAAGGGACATTTGGGAGCCCATTGAGGCCTATGGAGAAAAACAGAATATCCACAGATAAAAACTAGAAAGAAGCTATATGTGAAATTGCTTTGTGATGCGTGGATTCCACTCATTGAGTTTAAGCTTTCTTTTTATTAGGAAGTTTGGAAACACTCTTTTTGTAGAACCTGCAAAGGGATATTTTAAATCCCATTGAGAACCAAGGGAAAAACAGACTATTCCCAGATAAAAACTGTAATGATGCTATCTGTGTAACTGCTTGTTATTGTGTTGATTCATCTCACGGAGTTGCAACGTTCTTTTGACTCAGCACGTTGGAAAAACTCTTTTTGTAAAATTTGTGAAGGGACATTTTGGAGTTTATTGAGGTCTAATGGGAAAAAATATTATCCCCAGATGAAAACTAAAAAAAAAGCTATATTTGAAACTGCTTGGTGATGTGTGGATTCATCTCAGATAGTTAACCCTTTATCTTTGATTCAGCAGGATACAAACATTATTTTTGTAGGATCTGCAAAAGGACATTTGGGAGCCCATTGAGGCCAAAGGGATAAAACCCAATATCCCTAGATAAGAACTGTAAAGTAGCTATCTGTGAAACTGCTTGGTGATGTGTGGATTCATCTCACAGAGGTAAACCTTTCTTTTCATTCCACAGGTTGGAAAACTCTTTTTGTAGAATCTGCAAAGGTATATTTGGGAGCTTCTTAAAGTCTATGGTAAAAAGCCAAATATTCCCAGATAAAAACTACAAAGAAGCTATCTGTGAAACTACTTTGAGATGTTTGTATTCATCTCACAGAGTTAAACCTTTCTTTTGATTCAGCATGTTGGAAAAATTCTTTTTGCAGAATGTGCAAAGGGACATTTGGGAGCTCGTTGAGGCCTATGGGGAAAAACAATATATCTCCAAATAAAAACTAGAAAGAAGCTGTCTGTGAAACTACTTTTTGATTTTTGGATTCATTTCACAGGGTTGAACCTTTCTTTCAATTCAGCAAGTTTGCAACACTCTTTTTGTAAAATCTGCAAAGAGATATTTGGGAGCCCATTTTGGCCTATTGTGAAAAACCAAATATCCCCACCTAAAAACTGGGAAGAAGCTATCTGTGAAACTGCTTTGTGATGTGTGGATTCATCTCACAGAATTCAACTGCTCTTTTCATTCAGCAGGTTTGAAACACTCATTTTGTAGAATCTGCAAAAGGGATATTTGGGAGTCTATTGAGGCCTATGTTGAAAAATGCCATATTCACAGATACAAACTACAAAGAAGCTATCTGTGAAACTGCTTTGTGATGTGTGGATTCATCTGAAAGAGTTAAACCTTTCTTTTAATTTAGTAGGTTGGAGACACTCTTTTTGTAGAATCTGCAAAGGGACATTTGGGAGTCCTTTGAGGCCTAGGGGAAGAAACAGAAAATCCCCAGATACAAACTAAGTAGATAACATATGTGAAATGGATTTGTGATGTGTGGGTTCATCTCACAGAGATAAACCTTTCTTTTCCTTCAGCAGGTTGGAAGCACTCTTTTTGTAGTATCAGCCAAGAGACATTTGGAAGACCATTGTAATCTCTGGGGAAAAACTGAATATCCCCAGATAAAAACTCAAAAGAAGCTATCTGTGCAACTGCTTGTTGATGCGCGGATTCATCACACAGTGTTACACCTTTCTTTTGTTTCAGCAAGTTGGATACTTTTTTTGTAGAATCTGTGAAGGGACATTTCAGAGCCAATGAGACCTATGGGAAAAACTGAACAGCCCAAGATTAAAACTAGAAAGAAGCTATCTGTGAAACTTTTTTGTGTTGTGTGGATTCATCTCACAGAGATAAACCTTTCTTTTGATTTATAAAATAAAAGCACTCTTTTTGTAGAATCTGCGAAGGGGCATTTAGGAGCGCATTGAGGCCCAAAGGGAAAAAACAAATATCCCCAGATAAAAACCACAAAGAACCTATCTGTGAAATTGATTTGTGTTGTCTGAATACAGTTCACAAGGCTAAATTTTCCTTTCAATTCATAATGTTGGAAACATTCTTTTGGTAGTATCTGTGAAGGGACTTTTGAGAGCCCTTTGTGGTCTATGGGGAAAATCCAAATTTCCCCAGATAAAAAATAGAAAAAAGCTATCTGTGAAACTGCTTTGTGATGTGTGGATCCATCTCATAAAGTGAAACTTTTCTGTTGATTTACCTTGTTGGAAACACTCCTTTTGTAGAATCTATAAAGGAATGTCTTGGAGCCCATTGAGGCCTATGGGGAAAAACCATATATTTCAAGATAAAAATTTGACACAAGGTGTCTGTGAAACAGTTTTGTAATGTGTCGATTCATCTCACAGAGTTAAACGTTTTGTTTTATTCTGTTTGTTAAAAACGCTCTTTCAGTAGAATCTGTGATCGGACCTTTGGAAGCCATTTGAGGCCTATGGGAAAAATCCGAATATCCCTAGCTAAAAACTAGATAGAGGCTCTCTGTGAAACTGCTTTGTGATGTGTACATTCATCTCACAGAGTTATACCTCTCTTTTGGTTATGCAGGTTCAAAACACTCCTTTTATAGAATCTGCAAGGAAACATTTGGGAGCCCATTGAGGCTTAGAGGGTAAAGCCGAACATCCCCAGATAAAAACTGGAAAGAAGCTATCTGTGAAACTGCTTTGTGATGTGTGGATTCACCACACAGAGTTAAACCTTTCTTTTAATTCAGCAGGTTCCAACCACTCTTTCTGTAGAATCTGCGAAGGAACATTTGAGAGCCCATTAAGGCTTATAAGGAAAAACTGAATATACACAGAAAAAAGGTAGAAAGGAGCTGTCTATGAAACTGCTTTGTGATGTGTGGATTAATCTCACAGACTTAAATGTTTCCTTTGATTCTGGAGGTTGGAAACACTCTTTGTGTAGAATATATGAATGGGCATTTTGGAACCCATTGAGGCCTATGGGGAAAAACAGAATATCTGCAGTTAAAAACTAGAAAGAAGATATCTGTGAAACTGCTTTGTGAAGTGTGTGTTTATCTCACAGTGCTAAACCTTTCTTTTGATTCAGCAGCTTGGAAACACTCTTCTAGTAGAATCTGTGGAGGTCATTTTGGAGCCCCTTGAGGCCTATGGGGAAAACACATCATCCCTAGATAAAAACTAGAAAGAAGCTCTTTGTGAAACTGCTTGGTAATGTGTGGATTCATCTCAAAGAGTTAAACGTTTCTTTTCATTAAACACATTGGTGACCCTCTTTCTGCAGAATCTTTGATGGAACATTTGGAATTCCATTGAGGCCTATGAGGGAAAAACCCAATATCCCCAGATAAAACCTTGATAGAAGGCATCCATGAAACTCCTTTGAGATGTGTAAAGTCCTCTCACAGAGTTACACCTTTCATTTGATTCATCTCGTTGGAAGCACTTTTTAAAGAATAATCTTCAAAGGGACATTTCAAAGCCCTTGGGGGCCTATGGGAAAAAAACTGAGTATCCCCACATAAAACCTAGAAAGAAGTGATCTGTGAAACTACTTGGTGATGTGTGGATTCATCAGTGTTAAACCTCTCTAGAAAGAAGCTATCTGTGAAACTGCTTTGTGATGTGCAGATTATTCTCACAGAGATAAATCTCTCTACTAATTCAGCAAAAATGGATATGCTCTATTTGTAGAATCTGCAAAGGGACATTTGGGAGCCCTTTGATGCCTATGGTGAAAATGCAAGTATCTCCAGGTAATAACTAGAAAGAAGCTGTCTGTGAATCTGCTTTGTGATGTGTGGATTCATCATACAGAGTTAAAAGTTTCCTTTGATTCACCACGTTAGAAAGACTCTTATGCTTGTAGCTAGCTGCCAAGGGAAATTTGGGAGCCCATTGAGGACTAATGGGAAAAAACAAATATCATCAGATAACAAGTATAAGGACACTATTTGTGAATCTCCTTTGTGATGTGTGGATTCATCTCACAGAGTTAAACCTATCTTTTGATTCAGCAGGATGGAAACACCTTTTTGGTAGAATCTGCTAAGGCACATTTGGTAGCTCATTAAGGCCTGTGGGGAAAAACCGAATATCCAAAAAAACCAAATATTCCCAGGTATAAACCAGAAAGAAGATATCTGTGAAACTGATTTGTATTATGTGGATTCATCTCAGAGAGGTAAACCTTTCTTTTCATTCAGCTGTGTGGAAACACTTTTTTTGTAGAATTTGCAAAGGGACAATTGGGAGCACAGTGAGGCCTAGGGGGAAAAAATGAATATCCCCCTCAAAAAAAAAAAAAAAAAAAAAAAAAAAAAAAAACTACAAAGAAGCTATTTGTGAAACTGCTTATTCTACAAAAAGAGTGTTTCAAATTTGTTGAATGAAAAAAATGTTTTAACTGTGTGAGATGAATCTACACATCACCAGGCAGCTTCACTGATAGTTTCTTTCTAGTTCTTGAGTAATGATATTTGGTTTTCCCCAAAAACCCAATGCAATCATAAATTTCCCTTTGGAAATTCTTCAAGAAAAGCCTTCGAACCTACTGAATACAGGAAAGGTTTGTGATCCAAAGGATTTTTGGGGTTCAAAATGTCCTTTCTGCTGAGACCAGCTCTGTTGGGGAGACCCTAATCCAGTGGTGCTAGAGAAATTAAAGACACACACACAGAAACATAGAGGTGTGAAGTGGGAAATCAGGGGTCTCACAGCCTTCAGAGCTGAGATCCCCAAACAGAGGTTTACCCACGTATTTATTAACAGCAAGACAGTCATGAGCATTGCTTCTATAGATATTAAATTAACTAAAAGTATCCTTTAGGGGAAACGAAGGGATGGGCCCAATTAAAGGAATAAGTTGGGATAGTTAACCGCAGCAGGAGCTGTCCTTAAGGCACAGATTGCTCATGCTATTGTTCGTGGCTTAAGAATGCCTTTAAGTGGTTTTCTGCCCTGGGCAGGCCAGGTGTTTCTTGCCTTCATTCCAGTAAACCCACAACCTTCCAGTGTGGGCGTTTTGGCCATCATGAACTTGTCACATTGCTGCAGAGATTTTGTTTATGGCTGGTTTTGGGGCCAGTTTATGGCCAGATTTTGGGGGGCTTGTTCCAAGTATGTCCCCTTTCTTTGATTTGCAAATCAATAAAAGCAAGGGCAGTTTTGTCACGGTGAGCCACTTCTCACAGGAGTCAGGATCCACATCTGTAGACTATACAAAGACAAACAACACAGATTGAAAGCACAATCATCGTTGAAATTACAGAGCTTCCAAGTGTTTTTATCCATTTTAATGGGCTACTAACTGTTAATCTGTCTGCAGCTCCTTTAAGCACTCCAGTTCATGGCATTAATGTCAGATGTGCCTGGAATGCTTTAAATACTTATTCTATTAATTTTGCAATATCCAAAGACAAGTTTGTACAGTGTCTTTCTAGATTTTTTTTGTTCTTTCATAAATTTTGATCTTATTAAGAACATTTCATAGTTTCCACAAATCCTTATGTTAAACACCATATCATTTGAGGTTGAGGTGCCACTATACCACCACAGTTCCAGATAATAGGAACTTTTGCCATATTTCTTATCATTTCTACCATCTGACCATTTTATTCAGATCAGCTGAACATAGTGTGGCCATGTTAAACAGACTGAGAGGTGCAATTCAAGCTAAACATCACCTTAGGGGACCAATTAATAATTATTCTATAGGAATCATTGTGGAGCACCTCTGTCTGTTCTGCAATGAAATCTTCCTAAACAAGTACGTTCATTATTTCTGATGCAAAAAGTGTGCATTCTACTTCTAACTGCTGTTAGCAATTGGGTAAATAAAGTCATCAGTTGTTCATCTGTATGAAATCGTAACTGAGAATTTTCAATTAACTGTGTGGAATGAACCACGTATGAAGAATCAGAAATCACATTAATAGGCATATCAAAAGGAGTCAATACCTCAATTACAGCTACAAGCTCCGCTTTTTGAACTGAAGTATAGGGCGTCTGAATAACTTTACCTTTTGATCCAGATTAAGAAGATTTACCATTACTAGACCTATCTGTAAAACAATGAAAATGATTAGCAAGCTGCAGGCTGTTTACCACAAGAATTGTAAATACAAACCGTTTATAGTCTTGCTCAGCTAAAGGGATAGTAAGGAAACAGTCTTTTAAATCTATTCCTATTAAAGACCAATTTTTTTGAATTATAGCAGGAGAAGGCAATCCTGACTGTAATGCTCCTATAGATTTTATAACTCAATTGATAACTCTTAAGTCAGTTAAAATTCTCCATTTACCTGATTTTTTTCTTAATTACGAAAACTGGAGAATTCCAAGGGGAAAATATTGGAGCTATGTGCACATTTTCTAATTGTTCAGTAACTAATTTATCTAAAGCCTCCAGTTTCTCTTTACTTAGCGGCCATTGTTCTATCCAAATTTGCTTATTTGTTAACCATTTTAAAGGTGTATGTTCTGGAGGCTTAACAATGGATGCCATCAAAAGTTATTTCCTAATCTTTGGCGGGAACTTTGTTTTCCTCTTGAAGCTGTTCTTTCAAACTTTGCAAATATTTTCTAGCCCTATACCAGGTACATATCCCATTTCATGCATCATTTGTTGACTTTGAGGGCTATATAATAGTCCTGGAATTAGAACTTGTGCTCCCCATTGTTGTAATAAATCTCTTTCCCATAAGTTTATAGGTACAGAAGTTATAATTGGTTGAATAGTCCCAGGTTGTCCGTCGGGCCCTTCAAAATGCAAAATATAACTACTTTGATATACTTCAGGGGCTTTACCAACTCTAACTATGTTAAATTGAGTGAGTTGAATTGGTCAGGTGGATGGCCACTGCTGTAGAGAAATGTTTGAAATGTCCACTCCTGTATCTACCAAACCTTTAAATTTCTTTCCCTGAATAGTTATGTCACAGGTAGCACGTTTATCAATAATTTGATTTACCCAATAAGCTGCTTTGCCTCGTTTATTTGTGCTTACAAATCCTTCTGTTCATTTAATTTCACTTTTTCCCATTCCCAAATATAGCACAATCAGGAGCTGTGCTACGTGCTCTCCTGACTCTGCTTTCCAGGGAACAGAAGTAGATATAACAATTTGAATTTCCCCATTATAATCTGAGTCAATAAGGCCTATATGTATTTGTAACCCTTTTAAACTTAAGCTAGACCTTCCTAAAAGTAATACTATAACCTCTGTTAGCAAGGGTCCACAGACTCCTGTTGGGACTTTTTGTGGGGTTCCCCAAGCAGAAGGCTCACAGCCTTTGTGCAGCATAAATCTACTGAGGCACTACCAGCTGTGGCTGGGACAGACATTGTAAGGGATGCGGCCTGAGCTGGAAATGCCCCAGTTTAGAATGGGGCCCAGGATGGGCTCCTCATGGCATTTCCCAAAATTGGGTTCCCTTCTTTATCAAACTTAGAGTGATACTGATTAGCCCAATGTTTTCCTTTTTTACATTTTGGACATATTTCTGCCTCAGCAGTTTTCTTTTTTCCCTTATCTGGCAGCCTGACTTGCTGAATTTTTCTACATTATTTTTTAGTATGATCATGCTTCCCACAGTTAACACAAGCTCCAGGAATTGGAGTATTTCCTTTATCCACTCTCAGTCCTGCCATTGCCTGTGCTAGCAGAGTAGCTTTATGCAGATTACCTCCGAAACCATCAGAGGCCTTGATATAATCAAGTAAATGTGATTTCCCCCTGATAGGTTGCAGAGCAGCCTGGCAATCGGGATTAGCATTGTCTAAAGCTAAAAACGGCAACACTATATCCTAAGCAGCCAAATATGCAATCATATTTTCAAGAGACTCCTGTAACCAAGTTATAAAATCAGTGTATGGTTCTTTGGTTCCCTGTTTTATAGCACTAAAGGAAGGGTATTGTTCTCCACCTGAATTGATTTTTCCCAAGCTATAATGCACACTCCTCTAACCTGTTCTGTGGCATCATCCTGCATGACCAGTTGTGCATCTAAACCACCCAGCTGCCAACCCCCAAAAGTTGGTCTGCAGTTGTATTAATTTGAGCCTGGGCCTGGGCATGGCGAGCAGCCTGAATGGAAGCTTCATCTGCCCATCAAGTTTTAAATTCTAAGAACTGAACAGGAGTTAGACAAGCTCGAGTAAGAACGTCCCAGTGAGTAGGAATCATCTGGCTGTAAACAGCAACATTCTTTAACAGTTCCATTATGAAAGGAGAACCTGGTCCATACTGATTTATAACTTGTTTAAATTCTTTAAGTAATTTAAAAGGAAAAGGCTCAAAGAAAGTTATAATATTTTCCCGTTGATCTGGGGCATGTATTCTAACAGGGAACTGCCAAGCCTGGAAATCATCCTCTCATCTAGCTTACTGAATTCCTGCCTGAATAGAACTAACAGCGGTCGTTCAAGGTGCTGCTTGAACAGTCACTGGGCAACTACTTTTCGCCCAGTGTCCTCTGGAAAAGAAAAATCTGGAGGGTCATCTTCTTCAAAATAATAATGAGGGGGTGCAGAAGGGTACGGATGAACCTCTCCCTCCTTTGCCGCTTTAGCTTTAGTTGGCAAATAAACTTGGTCTGCAACCTCTTCTGTTACTTTGTTATACTGTCCTTCCTCATCATCAGTGTGAAAAAGTTCTAAGGTGGAACAAACCACAGCCCACACTTATCCCATTGTTACCCTGATGCTTCTGAGTTCCCCTTTCTACTCACCCCGGAGATTGCTTTAAGAGCACTTGGGTATCCTCCAGCTAGTTCCATGTTCTCCAACCATTGCTCCTGCAACCCTTCAACCTGGATTTGAGCCCCCATGATGGACGTCACTTGCTAAGACCAACTTGGTCAGTGAGACCCTAACCCAGCAACACTAGAGGAATTAAAGGCACAAACAGAAATATAGAGGTGTGAAGTGGGAGATCAGGGATCTCACAGCCTTCACAGCTGAGAGCCCCAAACAGAGATTTACCAAGGTATTTATTAACAGCAAGCCAGTCATTAGCATTGTTTCTATAGATATTAAATTAACTAAAAGTATCCCTTATGGGAAATGAAGGAAAGGGACGGATTAACGGAATTGGTTGTGTTAGTTAACCGCAGTAGGAACATGTCTTTAAGGCACAGATCGCTCATGCTATTGTTTGTGGCTTAAGAATTCCTTTAAGTGGTTTTCCACCCTGGGGGGGCCCAGGTGTTCCTTGCCCTCATTCTGGTAAACCCAAAACCTTCCAGGGTGGGCATTATGGCCATCATGAACATGTCACAGTGCTGTAGAGATTTTGTTATGGCCAGTTATTGGGCCAGTTTATGGCCAGATTTTTCGGGACTTGTTCCCAACACTTTTGCAAATTCTACAAAAGAGTTTTGCCAGCCTGCTGAATCAAAGACAGGTTTAACTCTGTGAAATAAATCCGCATATCAGAAAGCAGTTTATCAGGTAGCTTCTTTCTAGTTTTAGTTTTGAATTTTCAGTTTTTTCCCATAGGCCCAAAAAGGCATTCAATTGTTCTTTCAAAGACTCTATACAAAAAGTGTTTCTAACCAGGTGAACCAAATGAAAGGCTTCACTCTTTGAGATGAATCCTCTCATCACAAAGCAGTATCACAGATAGCTTCTATCTAGTTTTTATCTGGGGTTATTCGGTATTTCCCCACAGGCATCAATGGGCTCTGAGATGTCCCTTCGCAGATTGTACAAAAAGAGTGTTTTCAACCTGCTGATTCAAAAGAAAGGTTTAACTCTGCGAGATGAATCCACATATC
Source organism: Macaca thibetana thibetana (assembly GCF_024542745.1). Taxonomy (NCBI): domain Eukaryota; kingdom Metazoa; phylum Chordata; class Mammalia; order Primates; family Cercopithecidae; genus Macaca; species Macaca thibetana. The sequence continues at coordinate 58,040,507 of NC_065598.1, forward strand.
ACAAAGCTATTTCACAGATACCATCTTTCTAGTTTTTATCTGTCGATATTGTGTTTTTCCCCATACGCCTCAATGTGATATCAGATATCCCTTCACAGATTCTACAAAAAGAGTGTGTACAACCTGTTGAATCAAAACAAAGGTTTAACTATCTGAGTTGAATTTACACATCACCAAGCAGTTTCACAGACAGTTTCTTTCTTGTTTTCATCTGGAAATAATCAGTTTTTACCCATAGGCCTCAATGGGCTCCCAAATGTTTTTTCACAGTTTCTACAGAAAGAATGTATCCAACCTGTTGAATCAAAAGAAACATTTAACTCTGTGAGATGAATCCCGACATCACAAAGCAGTTTCACAGATAGCTTCTTTCTACTTTTTATGTGGGAATATTCAGTTTTTTTCCCATAGGCCACAATGGGATCCCTAATGTCCCTTTGCCAATCCTACAAAAAGAGTGTTTCCAACCTGAAAAATAAAAAAAAAGGTTTAACACGCTGTGATGAATCCACACATCACAAAGCAGTTTCACAGTTAGCTTCTTCCTAGTTTTTATCTGGGGATATTCAGTTTTTTTTCCATAGGACACAATGGGCTCCAAAACGTCCATTCACAGATTGTACAAAAGTGTTTCCAACCTGCTTAATCAAAAATACATTTTAACTCTATGAGATTAATCCACACATCACCAAGCAGTTTCGCAAACAGATTTTTGTAGTTTTTATCTTGGGATATTTGGTTTTTCCCCAAAGGACACAATAGGCTACAAAAGGTCCCTTCACAGATTCTACCAAAAAAAAAAAAAAAAAAAAAGAAAAGTTTCCAAACTGCTGAATCAAAACAAAGGTTTATCTCTGTGAGATGAATCTACAAATCACAAAGCAGTTTCACAGATAGATTTTTTTCTAGTTTTTATCTATGAATATACAGTTTTTCTCCATAGGCCCCAGTAGGTTCTTAAATGTTTCTTCACAGATTCTAGAAAAAGAGTTTTTCCAAGCTGCTGAGTCAAAAGAAAGGTTTAACTCTGTGTGGTGAATCCAGACATCACAAAGCAGTTTCATAGATACCTTCTTTCTGGTTCTTATCTGGGGATATTCGATTTTTCTCCATAGGCCACAATGGGCCCCAAATTGTCAATTTCCCAGATTCTACAAAAAGTGGATTTCCAACCTGATGAATAAAAAGAAAGGTTTAACTCTGTGCATTGAATCCATACATCAAAAAGCAGATTCACACACAGCTTCTTTCTAGATTTTATGTGGGGATATTTGTTTTTTCCCCATAGGCCAAATTGGGCTCCCAAATGTCCCTTCACACATTCTACAAAAAGAGTGTTTCCAACCTCCTGAATCTTAAGAAAGTTTTAACTCTGTGAGATGAATCCACACATCACAAAGTAGTTTCACAAATAGCTTCTATCTAGTTTTCATCTGGGGATATTTCGTTTCTCCCCATTGGGCTCAATGGACTCCCAATGTCCCTGTGCCAATTATACAAAAACAGTTTTTTCAGCCTGCTGAATGAAAAGAAAAGTTTAGCACTGTGAGATGAATCCACACATCACAAAGCAGATTCACAGATAGCTTATTTCTAGTTTTTATCTGGAGACATTGGATTTTTCTTGTAGGCTTAATGCAGTCCCAATGACCCTTTGCAAATTCTAGAAAAATATTTTTTCAAACTTGGTGAATCAAAAAAGAGGTTTATCTCTATGAGATGAATCCATGCATTAAGAAGCAGTTACACAGATCACTTTTTTCTAGTTTTTATCTGGGATATTCGTTTTTTCCCATAGGCCCCAAAGGGCTCCCAATTGTATGTGAGGATTCATCTTACAAAGTGAAGCCTGTCATTTGATTCAGCTGGTTGCAAACACTCTTTTTGTAGAATCTGCGAAGGGCCATTTGGGAGCCCATTGGGGCCTGTGGGAAAAAAAGGAATATCCCCAGATAAAAACTAGAAAGAAGCTATCTGTGAAACTGTTTTGTGATATGTGGATTCATCTCAGAAAGTTAAACATCTCTTTTGATTCACCAGGTTGGAAACTCTCTTTTCATAGAATCTGTGAAGGGACATTTGAGAGCCCATTGAGGCCTATGAGAAAAATCGTAATATCTCCAGATAAAAACTAGAAAGAAACTATATGTGAACCAGCTTTGTGATGTGTGGATTCATCTCACAGAGTTAAACCTTTTTTTTTTGTTATTCGGTAATTTGGAGGCACTCTTTTTGTAGAATCTGTGAAGGGATATTTGGGAGTCCCTTGAGGCCTGTGTGGTAAAACCAAATATCCCCAGATAATAACTAGAAAAAAGCTACTGTGAAACTGCTTTGTGATGTGTGGATTCATCTCACAGGGTTAAGCCTTTGCTCTGACTCAGTAAGTTGGAAATACTTTTTCTGTAGAATCAGTGAAGGAATATTTGAGTGCTCGTTGAGGCCTATGAGGAATAATGGAATATCCCGAGATAAAACTAGAAAGAATCTATCTGTGAAACTGCTTCATGATGTGTAGATCCATCTCACTGTGTTGAAAGTTTCTTTTCATTCAGCATGTTGGAAACACTCTTGTTGTAGAGTCTATGAATTGATATTAGGGAGCTCATTGAGGCCAATGGTGGCCTATGAGCAAGAAAATAATATCTCCATATAAAAACTAGAAAGCAGCTATCTGGGAAACTACTTTGTCATGTGTGGATTCATCTCACGGAGGCAAACATTTCTTTTGATTCAGCAGGTTGGAAACACTCTTTATAGAATCTGCACAAGGACATTTGGGAGTTGATTGAGGCCTATGGAGAAGAACAAAATATGCCCAAATAAAAATTAGAAAGAGAGTATCTATGAAACAGGTTTATGATGTGTGGATTCATCTCACAGACTTAAACCTTCCCTTGGATTCAGCAGGTTGGAAACCTCTTTTTTCAGAAAATGTGAAGGGATATTTTGGATCATATTGTGACCTATGGGGCGGATCTGAATATACCCAGATGCAAACTAGAAAGAAGCTATCTGTGAAACTGGTTTTTGATGTAGGCCTTTATCTCCAAGAGTTAAACCTTTCTTTTGATTAAGCAGATTGGAGACAGTCTTTTTGTAGAATCTACAAAGAGATCTTTGAGGTCTATGGGAGAAAGATGAATATATTCAGATAAAAACTAGAAATAAGCTATCTGTGAAACTGCTTGTGATATGTGGATTCATCTCACCCAGTTAAAACTTTCTTTAGATGCAGCAGATTGGAAACACACTTTCTGTAGAATCTACGAAGGGACATTTGGAAGCCCATTGAGGCATATGTGAAAAACTGAATATTTCCAAATACAAACTAGAAAGAAGCTATCTGTGAAACCGCTTGGTGGTGTGTGGATTCATCTCATGGAGTTAAATCTTTCTTTTGATTCAGCAGATTGGAAACACTCTTTTTGTGAATCCGTGAAGGGACATTTTGGAGCCAATTGAGGCCTATGAAGAAAATATAAATAACCCTACATGAAAACTGGAAAGAAGCTATCTGTGAAACTTCTTGGTGATGTGGGTATTAATCTCACAGAGTTAAACCTTTCTTTGGATTGAGATAATTTGAAACCCTCTTTTTGTAGATTTTCCAAAGGGACATTAGGGAGCCCATTGAAACCTGTGGGGAAAAACTGAATATCCCCGAAATAAAACTAGAAAGAAGCTGTTTGTGAAACAGCTTGGTTATATGTAGATTCGTCTCATAGAGATATATATTTTTTAGATTCAGCACTTTGGAAACACGCTTTTTGTAGAATCTGTGAATTGACATTGGGGAACCCTTTGAGGCCTACAAGGAAAAACTGAATATACCCCAATAAAAACTAGAAAGAAGTGACCTGTGAAACTGCTTCGTGATGTATGGATTCTTCTCACAGAGTTAAACCTTTCTTTTGATTCAGAAGATTGTAAACACTCTTTTTGTAGAATCTGTGAAGGGACATTTGAGAGCCCATTGAGTCCTATGTGAAAAAACTGAATATCCACAGATGCAAAACAGAAAGATGCTATCTGTGAAACTGCTTGGTGATGCGTGGATTCATCTCACAGAGATAAATCTTTTGTTTTATTCAGCAGATTGGAATCACTGTTTTTGTAGCATCTGCAAAGGGACATTTCATAGTTCTTTGAGGATTATGGGAAAAAAATTATCCTCAGATGAAAACTAGAAAGAAGCAATAGATGAAAATGCTTGGTGATGTGTGGATTTATCTCACAACATTAAACCTTTCTTTTGATTCAGCAGGTTGCAAACACTCTTTTGGTAGAATCTGCGAAGGGACATTTGGAGCCCATTGAGGCATATGTGGAAAAACCCTATATCCCTAGATAAGAACTAGAAAGAAGCTCTCTGTGAAACTGTTTCATGATGTGTGGATTCATTTTACAGAGTTAAACCTTTCTTTACATTCAGCAGGTTGGAAACACTGTTTTTTAGAATCTGCAAAGGGACATTTGGGGGCTTCTTAAGGTCTATGGAAAAAACAACAACAACAACAAAAAAACCCACGAATTTCCCCAGATAAAAACTAGAAAGAAGTTATCTGTAAAAGTGCTTGGTGAGGCATTGATTCATCTCAGGAAGTTAAACCTTTCTTTTGATTCAGCAGGTTGGAAACACTTTTTTCATAGAATCTGTCAAGGGACATTATGAACCAATTTCATCCTATGGCTAAAAATGCATATCCCCAGATAGAAACTAGGAAGAAGCTCTCTGTGAAACTACTTGGTGATGTGTGGATTCATCTCACATAGTTAAACCATTGTTTTGACATGGCGGGTTAGAAATACTCTTCTTGTAGAATCTGTTAAGGGACATTGAAGCCCTTTGAGGACTATGCGGAAAAATAGAATATCCCCATATAAAAACTACAATGAAGCAATCTGTGAAGCTTCTTGTTGATGGGTGGATTCATCTCACAGAGTTCAAGCTTCCTCTTTATTCAACATGTTGGAAACACTTTTTTGAGGAATCAGCGAGGGGACTTTTCAAAGCCCATATAAACCTATTGGGAAAACCTGAGGATCCGCAGATAAAAAGTAGAAAGAAACAATCTGTGAAATTGCTTTGTGATTTGTGGATTCATCTCACAGAGTTAAAGCTTTCTTTTGATTCAGCAGGTTGGAAAAACTCTTTTTGTAGAATCAGTGAAGGGACATTTGTAAGCCCATTGAGGCTTATGGGGGAAAAACGAATATTGCCAGATCAAAACTAGGAAGAGACTATTTGTTAAACTATTTGGTGATGTGTGCATTTATCTCAAAAAGTTAAACCCTTCTTTTAATTCAGCAGATTGGAAAACGTTTTTTGTAGAATTTGTGAAGGGACGTTTAGGAGCCCATTTATGTCTATAAGGAGAAATGAAATATGCACAGATTAAAACTAGAAAGAAGCTGTCTGTGAAACTGCTTGGGGATGTGTGAATTCATTTTATAGTGGTAGACCTTTCTTTTTACTCTGCAGGTTGGAAACACAGTTTTTGTAACATCTCCAAAGGAACATTTGGAAACTCATTAAGGCCTATGGGGAAAAAGTAAAAATCCCCAGATAAATACTAGAAAGAAGCCATCTGTGAAACTACTTGGTGATGTGTGGATTCACCTCATGAAGATACATCTTTCTTTCAATTCTACAGTTTGGAAACACTCTTTTTGTAAAATCTGCCAATTAACATTGGGGAACCCATTGAGGCCTATGGGAAAAATGAATATTCTTATATAAAAATTAGAAAAAAGCTATTTGTTAAACTGCTTGCTAATGTGTGGATTCAGCTCACAGAGTTAAACCTTTATCTTTATTCAGCAGGTGGGAAAGACTTTTTTTTGAAGAATCTGTGAAGGGACATTTAAGAATGCTTTGGGGCATTTGGGGAAAACCAAACACTATCAGATAAAGCTAGAAAGAAGCTATCTGTGAAACTGCTTGGTGATGTGTGGATTAATCTCACAGAGTTAAAATTTTCTTTTGATTCAGCAGGTTGGTAACACTTTGTTGTAGAATCTGTGAAGGTACATGTGGGAGCCCATTGAGGCCTAACGGAAAAAAATGGAATATCCTCAAAGAAAAACCAGAAAGAAGGTATCTGTGAAACTGCGTTGTGATATGTGGATTCATTTCACAGAGTGAAGCCTTTCATTTAATTCAGTTTGTTGGAAGCACTTTTTGTATAGAATCTGCTAAGGGACATTTGAGGCCTATGGGAAAAACTGAATACCCCAGATAAAAACTAGAAAGAAGGTATATGTGAAACTGCTTGGTGATGTGTGGATTTATCTCACAGATGTAAACATTCCTTTTGATTCAGCAGGTTGGAGACACATTTTATGTAGAATCTGTGAAGAGACATTTGGGAGCCCACTGGGGCCTAGGGAAAAAAAATCCCCAGATACAAACTAGAAAGAAGCAATCTGTGAAACTCCTTGGTGATGTGTAGATTGATCTAACAGAGGTAAAACTTTCTTTTGATTCAGAAGATTTGAAACACTCTTTTGTAGAATCTGCAAAGGGACATTTGGGAACTCATTGAGGCCTATGAGAACAAAACAGAATATCCCCATATAAAAATTAGTAGGAAGCAATATGTGACACAACTTCATCATGTGTGGATTCACTCACGAAATTAAACCTTTCTTTTGATTCAGAATTTGGAAACCCTCTTTTTGTTGAATGTGCCAAAGGATAATTGGAGCCTGTTGAAGTCTATGTGGAATAATGAAATGTCCCCAGATAAAATCTAGAAAGAAGCTATCTGTGAAATTGCTTGGTGATGTGTGGATTCGTCTCACACAGTTAAACTTTTATTTTGATTCAGGAGGTTGAAAACGTCTTTTTGTAGAATCTGCAGAGAGACATTTGGGAACTCACTGAGGCCTATGGAAAACAAAAACAAACACAAAAACAAACAAATATTCCCAGATAAAAACTAGAAGCAAACTATCTGTGAAACTGCTTGGTGACGTGGGGATTCATCTCAAAGATTTAAACCTCTGTTTTTATTCAGGAAGTTGGAAAGACTCTTTTTTGTGTAATCCATGAATGGACATTTGGGGGGTCCATTGAGGTTTATGGTTAAAAAACAAAAATTCCCAGATATGTACTAGAAAGTAGCTATCTGTCAAACTGCTTAGTGATTTGTGGATTCATCTCACAGAGTTAAAACTTTCTCTTGACCCAGCAGGTTGAAAACACTCTTTTGTAGAATCTACAAAGGGACTTTTTGGAGCCCTTTGACACCTATGAAAAAAAAAGCAAATATCTCCAGATAGAAACTAGAAAGAACCTGTCTGTGAAACTGCTTGGTGATGTGTGGATTCATCTAACAGAGAAACCCCTTTCTTTTGATTTAGCATGCTTGAAACACTCTTTTTGTAGAATCTCCAAAAACAGTTTGGAACCCATTGAGGCTTATGGGAAAAAATGAATATCTTTAGATAAAAAGTAGAAAGAAGCAATGTGTGAAATGGCTTGGCGTTATGTGGATTCATCTCACAGAGTTAAAGTTTTGTTTTGATTCAGCATGTTGTTAACACTGTTTTTGTAGAATCTACGAAGGGATATTTGGGAGCCCATTGAGGCCTATGGGGTAAAACTAAATATACCCAGATAAAAACTAGAAGGAAGCTATTTGTGAAACTAATTGGGGATGTGTGGATTCATGTAATAGAGTTAAACTTTTCCTTTGATTCAGGAGGTAGGAGGCACTCTTTTTGTAGAATATGTGAAGAAACATTTGGGAGCCCATTGAGGCCTATGGGGAAAATTCAAATATCACCAAATTAAAAACTAGAAAGAAGCTAACTGTGAAACTGCTTGGTGATGTGTGAATTCATCTTATAGAGTTAAACCTTTCATTTGATCCAGCATGTTGGACACATTCTTTTTGTAGAATGTGTGATGGAACATTTGGGAGCCCATTGAGGCCTATAGAAAAAGACGGAATATCCTCAGATAAAAGCTAGGAAGAAGCTATCTGTGAAACCGCTTTGTGACATGCAGATTCATCTCGTAGAGTTCAAGCTTAATTTTGATTCAGCAGGTTGAAAACACTCTGTAGAATCTGCAAAAGGACATTTCAAAGCCCATTGAAGTATATGAGGAAAAACTGAATATCTCTATATAAAAACTAGAAAGAAGTTATCTGTGAAACTGCTTGGTGATATGTGGATCCATCTCACAGAGTTACACTTTTCTTTTGATTCAGCAGATTGGAGACACTATTTTGTAGAATTTGTGAAGGGACATTTGGGAGCTTATTGAGGCCTATGGGCAAAAATCAAATATCCCCAGATTAAAACAGGAAAGAAGCCACTTGTGAAACTGGTGATGTGTGGATTCATCTCACAGAATTAAACCTTCCTTTCATTCAGCAGTTTGGAAGCACTCTTTTCGTAGAATCTGTGAATGGACATTTCGGAGCCCACTGAGACCAATGGGAAAAACTGAACATCCTCAGATAAAAACTGGTAAGAAGCTATCTGTGAAGATGCTTGTTGATGTGTGAATTTATCTCACAGAGTAAAACCTTCCGTTTTTTTTTGTTTTGTTTTGTTTTTTTTTACTAGGTTGGAGTCACACTTTTTGAAAAATCTGTGAGGAACTTTCAGAGCCCATTGATACCTATGGGGAAAAATAGAACACCCACAGATAAGCACTAGAAAGAAGCTATGTGTGAAACGGCTAGGTGACGTTTGTGGGGACAATTATATCCCATTGGGGCCTATGGGGAGAAACTGAATGTTTCCATATGAAAAGTAAAAGGAAGCTATCTGTGAAACTCCTTGGTGATGTGTGGACTCATCTTACAGAGTTAAAACTTTCTTTTGATTCAGCAGTATGGAAACACTCTTTTTGTAGAATATGCAAATGGACATTTGGGAATCCATTAAGGCCTATGGGGAAAAACTGAACATCCCCAGATAAAAACTAGAATGAAACAATCTGTGAAACTGCTTTGTTATGTAAGGATTCATCTACAGGGTTAAACAATTCTTTTGATTCAACAGGTTGGAGTTACCTTTTTTGTAGAAACTACAAAGGGACATTTTGAAGCCCATTGAAGTCTATGGAGAAAAACCAAGTATCCCCAGATTAAAACTAGAAAGAATCTATCTTTGAAACTGTTTAGTGATGTGTCAATTTATCTCACAGAGTTAAACCTTTCATTTGATTCAGAAGTTTGGAAACACTCTGTTTGTAGAATCTGCAAAAGGACACTTGGGAGTTCACTGTGGCTTATGTGGAAAAACTGAATATCCCCAGATAAAAACTATAAAGAAGCTTTCTATGAAACTGCCTGGTGATGTGAGAATTCACGTCACAGAGTTGAACCTTTCTTTTCATTCAGCAGGTTGGAAACACTTTTTTTTTTTTTTTGTAGAATCTGCAAAGGTACATTTGGGAGCCCATGGAAGCTTATGGGGAAAAAATGAATATGCCCAGATAAAAACTAGAAAGAAGCTCTCTCTGAAAGAACTTCATGATGTATGGATTCATGTTACAGAGTTGAACCTTTCTTTAGATTCCCCATGTTAGAAACACTCTTTTTGTAGAATCTATGAAGGGACATTTGCGAGCCCATTGAGGCCTATGGGGAAAAATTAAATATCCTCATATAAAAACTAGAAAGAAGCTATCTGTGACACTGCTTGGTGATATGTTGATTCATTTCACCTTGTTAAATGTTTCTTTTGAATCAGCAGGTTGGAAACACCCTTTTCATACAATCTGAGAAGGGATATTTGGGAGCCCATTGAGGACTACGGGGAAAATCCAAATATCACCAGATTAAAAACTAGAGAGAAGCTAACTGTGAAATTGCACTGTGAAGAGTGGATTCATCTCCTAGATCTAAACCTTTGTTTTGATTCAGCAGTTTTGAAGCTTTTTTTCTAGCATATGTGATGAGACTTTTGGGACCCCATTGTGGCCAATGGGAAAAAACAAACAAACAAACAAGAAACGAATATCCCCAGAAAAGGAGTGTGTGAGACTCCTTTGTGATGTGTGGATTCATGTCACAGAGTTGAACCTTTGTTTTCATAGAGCAGGTTGGAAACACATTTATTGTACAATCTGCAAAGAGATATTTGGGAGTCCATTGAGGCCAAGGGGTAAAAGCAATATCCTCAGATACAAACTGGAAATAAGTTATCTGTGACACTGCTTGGTGATGTGTGGATTCATCTCACACAGTAACACCTTTCTTTTGAAGAATCTGGCAATGGACTTTTCAAAGCCCTTTTGAGGCGTATGGGAAAAAACAGAATATCCCCAGATAAAAATTAGAGAGAAGCTATGTGTGAAACTGTTTTGTGATATGTGGATTCATGTAACAGAGTTAAACGTTTCCATTAATTCAGCAGTTTGGAAACACTTTTTTTGCAGAATCTGTGAAGGGACATTTGGGGGCCCATGAGGCCTATAAGGAAAAGCAGAACATCTCCAGATGAAAACAGGACAAAAATTACTATAAAAACTGATTTCATATGTGTGAATTCATCTCAAAGATTTAAACCTTTCTTTTGATTCAACAGGTTGGAAACATTCTTCTTATAGAATCTGTGAAGGGACATTTGGGAGCCCATTGTGGTCTATGGGGAAATATTGAATATCCCCCAGATTAAAACTAGAAAGAAGCTATCTGTGAAACTGCTTTGTGATGTGTGGATTCCTCTAACAGAGTTAAACTTTTCTTTTGATTCAGCAGGTTGGAAACAGTCTTTTTGCAGAATCTGTGAAGGGACATTTGGGAGCCCATTGAGGACTTTGGGGGAAAACTGAATATTTGCAGATAAAAAATGGAAAGAAGCTATTTTTTAATTAGCTTTGTGAATGGTGGATTCATCTCACAGGGTTAAACCTTTCTTTTGATTCAGCAGATTGGAAACACTCTTTCGTAAATCCTGCAAAGGAACATTTTGGAGTCCTTTGAGACTTATGGAGAAAAAGTGAGTATCTCCACATAAAAATTAGAAACAAGATATTTGTGAGACTGCTTAGTGTTGTGTGGAATCAACTCACAGGGTTAAAACTTTTTTTGATTCAGCAGGCTGGAAAGACTCTTTTTGTAGAATCTGCAAAAAGACTTTTCTGAGCCCATTGAGATTTATGGGGAAAACCCGAATATCTCGAGATAAAAACTAGGAAGAAGCAATCTGTGAAACGGCTTGGTTATATGTGGATTCAACTCACGGAGTTGGAATTTTCTTTTGATTCTGCAGGCTATGAAACACTCTTTTCGTAGAATCCATGAATGTGTTTTTCAAAGCCCATTGAAGCTTATGGGTATAAACTGAAAATCCCCTGATAAAAACTAGAAAGAAGCTATCTATGAAACTTCTTCATGGTATGTGGATTCCTCCCATAAAGTTAAAATTTTCTTTTGATTCAGCTAGTTGCAGACACCCTTTTGGAAGATTCTGTCAAGGAACATTTGGGAGCCCAATGAAGAATATGGAGAAAAAATTAATATCTTCAGATGAAAACTAGAAATAAGTTATATGTGAAACTCCTTGGTGATGTGTGGATTCATCTCACGGAGTTAAACCTTTCTTTTGATTCAGTAGGTTGGAAACACTCTTTTTATAGAATCTGCAAAGGGGCATTTGGAAGCCCATTGATTTCTAAGGGGAAGAACATAATATACCCAGACAAACACTAGAAAGAAGCTATCTGTGAAACTGTTTTGAGATTTGTGGATTCATCTCACAGAGTTAAACCTTTCTTTTGATTCAACAGATTGGAATCACTCTCTTCATAGAGTCTGTCATGGGACATTTTGGATTCCATTGAGGCTTATGGGGAATAATTGAATATTGCCCAATAAAAACTAAAAAGAAGCCATCTGAGAAACGTCTTTGTGATGTGTGGATTCAATTCACATAGTTAAATTTTACTTTTGACACAGGAGGTTGGAAGCACTTTTTTGTAGGAGCTGCAAATTAGTATTTGGGAGTCCATTGAGGCCTATGGGAAAAAACAAATATAATCACATAAGAAATAGAAATAAGCTATCTGTGAAGCTGCTTGCTGATGAGTGGATTCATCTCAGAGAGCTAAACATTCCTTTTGATTTCGGAAGTTAAAAACACTTTTTTTGTGTTGTGGGAAGTCAGGGACCCCGAATGGAGGGACTGGCTGAAGCTACGGAAGAAGAACATAAATTGTGAAGATTTCATGGACATTTATTAGTTCCCAAATTAATACTTTTATTTCTTATGCCTGTCTTTACTGCAATCTCTGAAAATAAATTGTGAAGATTTCATGGACATTTATCACTTCCCCAATCAATACTGTTGTGATTTTCTATGCCTGTTTTTACTTTAATCTCTTAATCCCATCATCTTTGTAAGCTGAGGATGTATGTCGACTCAGGATTCTGTGATGATTGTGTTAACTGCACAAATTGTTTATGAAGTGTGTGTGTGTTTAAACAATATGAAATCTGGACACCTTGAAAAAAGAGCAGGATGACAGTGATGTTCAGGGAATAAGGGAGATAACCATTAGGTGTGGCTGCCTGAGAGCTGGATGGAACAGAGCCATATTTCTCTTCTTTCAAGAGCAAATAGGAGAAATATCGCTGAATTTTTTTTTTCTCGGTAAGGAACAGCCCTGAGAAGGAGAATGCATTCCTAGAGGGAGGACTCTGAAATGACAGCTCTAGGAATGTCTGTCTTTTGTGGTTGTAGATAAGGTATGAAATAAGCCCCTGTAGTGCTCCCAGGCTTATTAGGATGAAGAAATTTCCGCCTAATAAATTTGGGTCAGACCAGTTATCTGCTCTTAAACCCTGTCTCCTGATAAGATGCTATCAATGACAATGCATGCCTGAAACTTCATTAGCAATTTTAATTTTTTCCCGGTCTTCTGACCTTGCCCTGCCTCCATTTGCCTTGTGATATTTTATTACTTTGTGAAGCATGTGTTCTCTGTGACCCACACACTATTTGTACACTCCCTCCCCTTTTGAATAAAAACTTGGTGGTTTTGTGGCTTGGGTGGTATCCTGGAACCTGCTTACATGTGATGTCTCCCCCAGACACCTAGTTTCAAAATCTCTCTTTTGTACTCTTTCCTTTTATTTCTCAGACCGACCTACATTTAGGGAAATAGAAAAGAACCTATGTGAAATACCATTGAATTATCAAGGGCTGGTTTTCCCTGATATCTTTGTAGAATCTATGAAGAAATATTGGGGATCCCTTTGAGTTTTATGGGAAAAAAACTTAATATCCCCAGATAAAAACTAAAAAGAAGCTATCTGTGAAGCTGCTTAAAGATATGAGAATTCCATGCACAAGGTTAAGACTTTCTTTTGATTCTGCAGGTTGTAAATACTCTTTTTGTAGAAACTGTGAAAAACCAACTTGGAGCCCATTGAGCCAATGTTGAAAAACCAAATATCCCCAGATAAAACTAGAAAGAAGCTATCTGTTAAACTGCTTTGTTATTTGTCCATTCATCTCACAGAGTAAATCTTTTCTTTTGATTAAGCAGATTAGGAATACGCTTTTTGTAGAATCTGTGAAGGGATTTTTTTTGGAGCCCTTTGAGGCCTGTGGGGAAAAACCAAATATCCCCAGATAAAAATTAGAAAGAAGCGATGTGAGAAACTGCTTTGTTATGTGTGGATTTAGCTCACAATGTTAAACCTTTCCTTTGATTCAGGTGGTTGGATACACTCTTTTTGTGGAATCTGCAAAGGGACATTTGGCAGCACATTGAGGCCTATGAGGAAAAACTGAGTATCCTGCCATAAAAACTAAATAGAAGCAATCTGCGAAACTGCTTGGTGCTGTGTGGATTTATCTCACAGAATTAAACCTGTCTTTTTGAATAATCTGCAAAAGAATATTTGGGAGCCTATTGAGGCCTAAGGGAAAAAATTGAACATCCCCAGATAAAACTAGAAAGAAGTTATCTGTGAAACTGCTTTGTGATGTCTAGAATCATCTCACAGATTAACACTTTTCTTTTGAGTCAGCATGTTGGAAACACTCTTTTTGAAGAATCTGCCAATGGACATTTCAAAGCCCTTTGAGGACTATAGGAGAAAACAGAATATCCTCAGATTAAAACTAGAAAGAATCTGTCTGTGAATCTTTTTGGTGATGTGTAGATTCATCTCACATCAGGTTGTAAACATTTTCTTTGTAGAATCTGCAAAGGGACATTTTGGACCCCATTGAAGCCAATGGGGAAAAACCGAATAAGCCCAGACAAAAACTAGAAAGAAGCTGTCTGTGAAACTTCACTGAAATGTGTGTATTCATCTAACAGATTTAATCCTTTCTTTTTTAAAATTATACTTTAAGTTCTAGGGTACATGTGCACAATGTGCAGGTTTGTTACATATGTATACATGTGCCATGTTGGTGTGCTGTACCCATTAACTCGTCATTTACATTAGGTGCATCTCCTAATGTTATCCCTCCCCCCTACCCCACCCCACAAGAGGCCCAGGTGTGTCATGTTCCCCTTCCTGTGTCCAAGTGATCTCATTGTTCAATTGCCACCTATGAGTGAGAACATGCAGTGTTTGGTTTTCTGTCCTTGCGATAGTTTGCTGAGAATGATGTTTTCCAGCTTCATCCATGTCCCTACAAAGGACACGAACTCATCCTTTTTTTATGGCTGCATAGTATTCCATGGTGTATATGTGCCACTTTTTCTTAATCCAGTGTGTCACTGATGGACATTTGGGTTGATTCCAAGTCTTGCTATTGTGAATAGTGCCACAATAAACACACATGTGCATGTGTCTTTATAGCAGCATGATTTATAATACTTTGGGTATATATCCAGTAATGGGATGACTGGGTTAAATGGTGTTTCTAGTTCTAGATCCTTGAGGAGTCGCCACACTGTCTTCCACAATGGTTGAACTAGTTTACAGTCCCACCAACAGTATAAAAGTGTTTCTGTTTCTCCACATCCTCTCAAGCACCTGATGTTTCCTGACTTTTTAATGATTGCCATTCTAACTGGTGTGAGATGGTATCTCATTGTGGTTTTAATTTGCATTTCTCTGACAGCGAGTGATGATAAGCATTTCTTCATGTGTCTGTTGGCTGCATAAATATCTTCTTTTGAGAAGTGTCTGTTCATATCCTTTGCCCCTTTTTCATTGGGGTTGTTTTTTTCTTGTAAATTTGTTTGAGTTCTTTGTAGATTCTGGATATTAGCCCTTTGTCAGTTGAGTAGACTGCAAGATTTTTCTCCCATTCTTTAGGTTGCCTGGTAATCCTTTCTTTTGATTCAGCAGGTTGGAAACACTCTTTTTGTAGAATCTGTGAAGCAACATTTGGGATCCCATTGAGGCCTACGGAGAAAAATGAAACATCCCCAGATAAAAACTAGAAAGAAGCTATCTGTGAAACTGCTTGTTGATGTATAGATTCAACTCAAAGAGTTAAATCTTTCTTTTGTTTCAGCAAGTTGGAAACACTTTTCTTTTAGAATCTGTGAAGAAAAATTTGGGAGCCCTTTGAGGCCTATGGAAAAATACAGAATATCCCCAGATAAAAACTAGAAAGAACCTATCTGTGAAACTGCTTTGGCATGTGGGGAGTAATGTCACAAATTTAAAACTTTCATGTGATTCACCAATTTGGAAACACTCTTTTTGTAGAATGTGCAAAGCAACATTTGAAAACCCATTGAGATTATGAGGAAAAACAGAATATCTACAGATAAAAACTAGGAAGAAGATATCTGTGAAACTGCTTGGTGATGCGTGGATCCATCTCACAGAGTTAAACCTTTCTTTTGATTCAGCAGGTGAGAAACACTCTTTTTGTAGAATCTGTGAGGGGACATTTGGGAGTCCATTGAGGCCTGTGGGGAAAGATTGAATATCATCTGATAAAAACTAGAAAGACACTATTTGTGAAACCACTTTGTTATGTGTCAATTCATCTCACAGTGTTACATTTTTTTTGGTTTGTTTGTTTTGTTTTTTGAGACGGAGCCCTACTCTGTCACCCAGGCTGGAGTGCAGTGATGTGATCTCAGCTAACTGCAAGCTCCACCTCCCGGGTTCATGCCATTCTCCTGCCTCAGCCTCCTGAGTACCTGGGGCTACAGGAGACTGCCACCACACCCGGCTAATTTTTGTATTTTGTAGTAGACACGGTGTTTCCCCCATGTTAGCCAGGATGAGAGTTTCACCTTTCCTTTGATTCAGTAGATTGGAAACACTCTTTTTGTAGAATCTGCAAAGGGACATTTGGGAGCCCATTGAGACTGATGGGGAGAAACCAAATATTCCGAGTTAAAAACTAGAAAGAAGCTATCTGTGAAACTGCTTGGTGATGTGTGGATTCATCTCACAGAGTTAAACCTTCTTATGATTCAGGAAGTTGGAAACACTCTTTTTGTAGAATATGCAAAGGAATATTTAGTAGCCCATTGAGGCCTATGTGGAAAACCAAATATCCCCAGATATAAACAACAATGAAGCTATCAGTGATACTGTTTTGTGATGTTTGGATTCAACTCACAGAAGTAAACCTTTCTTTTGATTCAGCAGGTTGGAAACACTCTTCTTCTAGAATCTGCAAAAAGGCATTTGAAATCTTATTGAGGCCTATGGGGAAAAACAGAATATCCCCAGATAAAACTTAGAAAGAATCTGTCTGTGAACCTGCTTGGTGATGTGTGGATTCATCTCACAGAGTTAAACCTTTTCTTGTTTCAGCAGGTTGGAAACGCTTTGCTCGTAGAATCTGTGAAGAAATATTTGGGAGCTTATTGAAGGGTAAGGAAAAATACAGAATATCCCCATATAAAAACTATAAAGAAGCTATCTGTGAAATTGCTTTCAGATGTGGGGAGTAATCTCACAGAATTAAAACTTTATTTGATTCATCAGGTTGGAAACATCCTTTTGTAGAATCTGCAAAGGAACATTTGAAAACCCATTGAGACTATGGGGAAAAATTGAATATCCCCAGATTAAAACCATACATAAGTTATCTTTGATACTGCTTGGTGATGTGTAGGGAAAAGAAATAGAGATCAGACTGTTACTGTGTCTATGTAGAAAGGGAGGATATAAGAAATTTCATTTTGACCTGTACCCTGAACAATTGCTTTACCCTGAGATGCTGTTAATCTCTAACCCCAACCTCTTTGCCCCAACTTTGAGCTCACAAAAACATGTGTTGTATGGAATCAAGGTTTAAGGGATCTAGGGCCATACAGGATGTGTCTTGTTAACAAAATATTTACAAGAAGTATGCTTGGTAAAAGTCGTCGTCATTCTCTAGTCTCGATAAACCAGGGGCACAATGCACTGCAGAAAGCCACAGGAACTTCTGCCCTGGAAAGCCGGGTATTTTCCAAGGTTTCTCACCACGTGTTAGTCTGAAATATGGCCTCAAAGGATGAGAAAGACCTGACTGTCCCCCAGCCCGACACCCGTGAAGGGTCTGTGCTAAGGTGGATTAGTAAAAGAGGAAAGCCTCTTGCAGTTGAGATAGAGGAAGGCCACTGTCTCCTGCCTGCCCTGAGAACTGAAAGACTTGGTATAAAACCCGATTGTACATTTGTTCAATTCTGAGATAGGAGAAAAGCTGCCCTATGGTGGGATATGAGACATGTTGGCAGCAATGCTGCTTTGTTATTCTTTACTCCACGGAGATGTATGGGTGGAGAGAAGCACAAATCTGGCCTATGTGCACATCCAAGCATAGAACCTCCCCTTGAAATTAATTATGACACAGACTCTTTTGCTCCTATGTTTTCTTGCTGACCTTATCCCTGTTATCACCCTGCTGTCCTACCACATTCTTCTTGCTGAGATAGTGAAAATAATAATAAAAACTGAAGGAACTCAGAGACCGGTGCTGGTGCAGTTTCTTGGTATGCTGACTGCTGGTCTCCTGGGACCACTGTTGTTTCTCTATACTTTGTCTGGGTGTCTCATTTCTTTTCTGTCTCTTGTCCCACCTGACGAGATATACCCACAGTTGTGGAGGGGCAGGCCACGCCTTCAGTGATGTGTGGATTCATCTCAAAGATGTAAACCTTTCTTTTGATTCAGCATGGTAGAAACACTGTTTTTGTAGAATCTGCAAGGGGCAATTGGGAGCCCATTGAGGCCTATGGGGAAAAACCAAATTTTCCTAGATAAAAAGTAGAAAGAGGTTATCTATGAAACTTCTTTGTTATTTGTGGATTCATCTTACAGAGTTAAATCTTTATTTTGATTCAGCAGGCTGGAAACACACTTTTTGTAGAATCTGCAAAGAGACATTTGGGAACTTATTGGACCTATGGGAAAGAAATGAATTTCTGAAGATAGAAACTAGAGAGAAACTCTCTGTGAAACTACTTGCTGATGTGTGGATTCGTGTCACAGAGATAAACGTCTTTCCTTCAGCAGGTTGGAAACACTCATTTTGTAGAAACTGCAAAGTAACATTTGGGAACCCGCTGAGGCCTGTGGGGAAAACTGAATACTCCCAGATAAAAACGAGAAAGAAGCCATCTGTGAAACTGCTTGGTGATGTGTGGATTATTCTCAGAGTCTTAAACATTTCTATTGATTCAACAGGCTGGATACACTCTTTTTGCATAACCTGCTAAGGGAAAAATTTTTAGCCAATTGATGCTTAGAAGTAAAAACTGACTATCTTCAGCTAAAAACCAGAAAGAAAGTATCTGTGAAACTGCTAGGTGATTTGTGGATTCATCTCACAGAGTTAAAAATTTCTGTCTATTCAGGAGGTTGGAAACACTTTAGTTGAGGTATCTGTGAAGAGACTTTTGGAAGCCCATTGTGGTCTATGGGGAAAAACTGAATATCCCCATAGAAAAACCTGAAAGAGGCTATCTGTGACACTGCTTGGTGATATGTGGATTCATCTTACACAGTTAAACTTTTATTTTTTTGATTCAGCAGGTTAAAAACACTGTTTTTCTAGAATCTGAAGATATATGTGGGAGCCCATTGTGGCTTATGGGGAAATATAGAACATTTCCAGATAAAAACTAGAAAGAAGCGATCTGTGAAACTACTTGGTGACGTGTGGGTTCGTCTCACAGAGTTACACCTTACTTTTGATTCAGCAGATTGAAAATGCTATTTTTGTAGAATCTGCAAAGTGACATTTGGTAGCACATATATGCTTATGAGGAAAAACCAAACCAAATATCCCCAGATAAAAATTAGAAAGAAGCCTTCTGTGAAACTGCTTGGTGATGTGTGGATTCAACTCTCAGAGTTAAACCTGTCCTTTGATTCACCAGGTTGGAAACACTCTTTTTGTAGGATCTGTGAAGGGATATTTGGGAGCCCTTTGAGGCCTAAGAAGAAAAACTGAGTATCACGAAAGAAAAACTAGAAAGAAGCCATCTCTTAAACTGCTCTGTGATGTGTGGATTTATTTCACAGAGTTAAACTTTTCTTTTGATTCAGCAGGTTGGAAACATTCTTTTTGTATAATCTGCATAAGGAGATTTGGTAGTCCATTGAGGCCTAAGCAAAAAAAGGAAAATCCCTGGATACGAACTAAAGTTATCTGTAAAACTGGTTGTTAATGTGTGGATTCATCTCACACAGTTAAACCTCTCTTTTGATTCACCAGGTTGGAAACATTCTTTTTTTAGAATATCTGAAGGGACATTTGGGAGTGCATTGAGGCCTATGGCAAAAAACTGTATATACCCAGATAAAAACTAGGAAGCCACTATCTGTGAAACTGCTTGGGGATGTGTGGATTCATCTCACAGAGATAAACCTTTCTTTTGATTCAGCAGATTGAAAAATACTCTTTTTGTAAAATCTGAACAGGGACATTAAGGAGCCCATCAATGCCTATTTGGAAAAACCAAATATCCCCAGATGAAAACTAGAAATAAGCTATCTGTGAAACTTCTTTGTGATGTGCAGATTCATCTCACAGAGTTAAACCTCTCTGTGATTCACCAGGTTCGAAACACTCTTTTCGTACAACTGCAAAAGGACATTTGGGAGCCCATTGAGGCTTATAAGAAACAACAGAATATCCCCATATATAAACTAGAAAGAAGCTATCTGTGAAACTCATTTGTAACGTGTGGATTAATCTCCTAGAGTTAAACCTTTCTTTTGATTCAGCAGGTTGGAAACACTCTTTTTGTAGAATCTGGAAAGGGACACATGGGAGCCCATTGAGGCCTGTGGGGAAAATTGAATATCCCCAGTAAAAAACTAGAAATAAGCCATCTGTCTAACTGCTTGGTGATGTGTGGATTCATCTCACAGATTTAAACGTTTATTTTGATTCAACAAGTTGGAGACTCTCTCTTTGTAGAATCTGCGAAAAGACATTTGGGAGCATATGGAAGCCTATGGGGAAAATCGAATATCCCCAGATAAAAAAACTTAAAAGAATCTGTGTGTGAAACTGCTTGGTGATGTGTGGACTCATCTCATAGAGTTAAAACATATTTTTGGTTAAGCAGATTGAAAACAGTTGTTTTTGTAGAATCTGTGAAGGGATATTTGGGATATTTTCCCCATTGGGGCCTATGGGGACATTTGTCCCTTGTGATGTATGGATTCAATTCACAGAGTTAGCCCTCTCTTTTGATTCACCAGGTTGGAAACATTTTTTCCATAGAATCTGCAAAGGGACATTTGTAAGCCCATTGTGACCTGTGGGTGAAAATTGAATATCCCCACATAAAAACACTAAAGAAGCTATCTGAGAAACTGCTTTGTTATGTGTAGATTCATCACAGAGAGATAAACCTTATTTTTGATTCAGCAGGTTGGAAACATACTTTCTGTAGAATATGTGAAAGGACACTCTGGAGCCCATTGGGGCCTATGGGTATAAACCGAATATCCCCAGATAAAAACTAGAAAGAAACTATCTGTGAAACTGCTTCACGATTTGTGGATTCATCTCACAGAGTATAACCTTTCTTTTGATTCAGTGGTTTGGAAAAACTTTTTTTCTAGAATCTACAAAGGGACATTTGAGAGTCCATTGAGGTCTATGGGAAATAATGGAATATCCACAGATAAAAACTAGAAACAAGCCATCTGTAAAACTACTTTCTGATGTGTGCATTTTTCTTTCAGGGTTAAAACTTTGTTTTGATTTATTGGACAGGAACACTGCTTTTGTAGAATTTGCAAAGGGACATTTGTGAGCCCACTGAGGATCATAGGGAAAAACTGAATATCCCAGGTAAAAACTAGAACGAAGCTATCTTGAAACTGCTTGGTGATGGTTGGACTCCTCTCACATAGATAAAGTTTGGTTTTGATTCAACTGCTTGGAACACTCTGTAGAATCTGTAAAGGCACATTTAGGATTGCATTGAAGCAAATGGGGAAAAACCCAATATCTCCACATAAAATCTTGAAAGAAGGTGTCTGTGAAACTGTTTTGTGATGTGTGAATTCCTCCCTCAGAGTGAAGCCTCTCATTTGATTCAGCTATTTGAAACGCTCTTTTTGTAGAATCTGTGAAAGCACATTTGCCAGCCCGTTGGGGACTATGGGGAAAAAAAAGAACATTGCCAGATAAAAATTAGGAAGAATATATCTGTGAAACTGCTTTGTGATGTATGGATTCAACTCACAGAGTTAACCCTCTCTTTTGATTCACCAGGTTGGAAACACTTTTTCAATAGAATATGCAAAAGGACATTTGAGAGCCCATTTAGGTCTATTGGAAAAAAACGAATGTCCCCAGATAAAACAAGAAAGAAGTTATCTGTCAAACTGCCTGGTGATGTTGCATTCCTCTCACAGAGCTAAATCTTTCTTTTGATTCATCAGTTTGGAAACAATGTTTTTGTATAATCTGTGAAAGGACATATGGGAGCGCATTGAGGCCTATGGTGAAAAAGAAAATCAAAACTAGGAAGAAGCTTTCTAACAAACAGTTCTGTGATGTGCACATTCAACTCACAGAGTTGATTCTTTCTTTTGATTCAGCAGTTTGGAAACACTGTTTTTGTACATTCTGCAAATGGACATTTGGGAGCTCATTGAGGCCAATGGAGTAAAAGTGAATATCCTAAGATAAAAAATAAAAGGAAACTATCTCAGAAACCACTTTCTAATGTGTGGATTCATCTTACAGAATTCAACCTTCCTTTTGATTCATCACATTGGAAACATTCTTTTTGTAGAATTTGTGAAGGGACATTTGGGAGTCCATTGTGTCCTTTGGAGAAAAATGAATTATCCGAAGATAAAAACCAGAAAGAAGCTATCCATGAAACTGTTCTGTGATGTGTGGATTCATCTAACTGTGTTAAAATTCTCCTTTGATTCAGCAGGATTGAAACACTCTTTTTGTAGAATCTATGAATGGATACTTGAAATCCTATTAAGGCCTAAGGAGAAAACCAAATATCCCCAGATTAAAAACTAGATAGAAGCTATCTGTGAAACTGCTTTGTGATGTGTGGTTTCATTGCACAGAGTTAAACCATTCTTTTGATTCAGCAGGTTGTAAACACGCTTTTTGTGGAATCCGTGAAGGTACATTTGGCAAACTGTTGTTGTCTATGGGAAAAAACAAAACATCCCCAGATAAAAACTGAAAGAAGCTATCTGTGAAACTGCTTTGTGAGGTGTGGATTCATCTCACAGAGTTACAACTTCCTTTTGATTCAGCAGTTTGGAAACACCCTTTTTGTGGAATCTGTGAAGGGAGATTTGGGAGCTCATTGAGACCTATGGGGAAAAACAGAATATCTCCAGATAAAAACTACAAAGAAGTTATATGAGAAACTGCTTTGTAATGTGTAGTTCATCTCACAGAGTTAAGCCTTTCTTTTGATTCAGCTGGTTGGAAACACTTTTTGTACAACTTGCAAAAAGATCTTTGGAGCCCATTGTGTCCTATGGGAAAAAACAGAATATCCTCAGATAAATACAGGAAAGAAGCTGTCGGTGAAAGTGGTTTGTGATATGTGGTTTCATCTCCCAGAGTTAAACTTCTATTTTGATTCAACATGTTGGACACACTTTCTTCATATAATCTGCGAAGGGACATTGGCGGCCCATTGAGTCCTAAGGGGGAGAAACAGAATATCCCCAAATAAAAACTAGAAATAATCTATCTGTGAAACTGTTTTGTGATGTGTGGATCCATCATACAGAAGTAAACCTTTCTTTTGATTCAGCAGATTGAAAACACTCTTTTCATAGTATTTATGAAGGGATATATGGGAGCACTTTGAGGCCTATGGGAAAAACAGAATCCACAGATAAAAACTTGAAAGAAGCTATCTGTGAAACTGTTTGGTGATGTGTGGATTCATCTCAGAGATTTAAAACTTTTTTGATTTAACAGCTTGGAAACACTCTTTTTGTAGAAACTGTGAAGGAACATTTGGGAGCTCATTGAGGTCTATGGGGTAAAACAAATATCCCCAGATAAAACGTACAAAGAAGCTATCTGTGAAACTGCTTCATGATGTGTGGATTCATCTCACACAATTAAACCTTTTTTTTGATTGAGCAGGTTAAAAAAATTCTTTTTGTAGAATCTGTGAAGGGACATTTGGGAGCACATTGAGACCTATGGGAAAAAATTGAATATCTACAGATTAAAACTAGAAAGACGCTATCTCTGATACTGCTTTGTGATATGTGGATTCATCTCACAGAGTTAAGGCTTTCTTTTGATTTAGTTGTTTCAAAGCACTCTTTTTGTAGAAACTGCAAAGGCATCTTTGGGATCCCATTGGGGCATACGGTAAAAAACATAATATCCCCAGCTATAAACTTGACAGAAGCTGTTTGTGAAACTGTTTTGTGGTGTCTGAATTCATCTAACAGAGCTAAATCATTTTTTTGAGTCAACATATTGGAAAAACTCTTTTTCTAGAATCTGCAAAGAAACATTTAGGAGCCCATTGACACCTAAGCGGCATAACTGAATATCCCCAGATAAAAACTAGAAAATAGCTATCTGTGAAACCTCTTTGTGGTCTATGAATTCATCTCACAGTTAAACCTTTCTTTTGATTCAGCAGTTTGGCAAAACTCCTTTTGAGAATCTGCGAAGGAACACTTGGGAGACTAGTGAGGCATCTGAGCAAAAAGTGAATATCCCCAGATAAAAAATACAAAGAAATTATCATTGAAACTGCATTGTTACGTCTGGATTCATCTCACAGAGTTCAAACTTTCTTTTGATTCAGCAGGTTGGAAACACTCTTTTAGTAGAATGTGTTAAGGGACATTGGGAGCCCATTGTGGCCTATGGGGAAAAATGGAATATACCCACAGTAAAACTAGAAAAAAGCTATCTGAGAAACTGTTTTGTGATATGTGGATTCATTGCAGATTCATAAACCTTTCTTTTGATTCAGCAGGATGGAAACACTCTTTTTGTGGAATCTGTGAAGGGACATTTGGGAGCCCATTGTGGCATATGGGGGAAAACTGAGTATACACAGATAAAAACTAGACAGAAGCTACCTGTGAAACTGCTTTGTGATGTATGGATTCATCTCACAGAGTTCAACCATTATTTCAATTCACCACGTTGGAAGCATTCTTTCCAGAGAGTCTTCCACGGCTTGGTGATGTGTGGATTTATCTCACAGATTTAAATTTCTCTTTTGATTCAGTAGTTTGGAACCACTCTTTTTGTAGAATCTTTGAAAGGACACTTTGAAGCCCATTGAGGCCCAAGGGGAAAACGAAATATCCCCAGATAAAAACAAAAATGATGCTATCTGTGAAACTGTTTTGTGATGTGTGAATTGAACTCACAGAGGTAAAACTTTCTTTTCATTCAGCAGGTTAAAAACATTTTTTTGTAGAATCTACCTAGGGACATTTGGGAGGACATTGAGGGCTATGCAGAATAACCAAATATCCCCAGATAAAAACTAAAATTATGCTATTTGTGAAACTGTTTTGTGATGTGTGAATTGAACTCACAGAGGTAAAACTTTCTTTTCATTCAGCAGGTTAAAAACATTTTTTTTGTAGAATCTACCTAGGGACATTTGGGAGGACATTGAGGGCTATGCAGAATAACCAAATATCCCCAGATAAAAACTAGAAAGAAGCTATCAGTGAAACTGTGTGGTGATATGTGCTTTCATCACTCAGAGTTAAAAAGTTTTTTTGATTTGGCAGTTTGGAAATACTCTATCAAAGAATGTGTGAAGGGACATTTGCAGCCCATTGTAGCCTATGGGGAATATTGAATATCCCAAGATAAAAACTAGAAAAAAGCTATCTGAGAAACTGCTTTACAATGTGTGGATTCATCACAGAGAGTTAGCCCTTTATTTTGCTTCAACAAGTTTGAAACAGTTCTTGTAGAATCTGTGAAGGGACATTTGGGAGTCCATTGTGACCTGTAGAAAAAGCAGAATATCCCCAGATAAAAACTAGAAAGAGCTATCTGTGAAACTTCTTGTGATGTGTAGATTCATCTCATGGAGTTAAACTGTTCCTTCGATTCAGCATGTCGGAAACACTCTTTTTGTAGAATCTGCGAAGGGACATTTGGCAGGCCATTGAGGTCAATGATGAAAAACAAAATGTCCCCAGATAAAAAGTAGAGAGAAGCTATCTTTTAAACTGCTTGGTGATGTGTTGATTTATTTCACAGTTAAATTTTTCTTTTGATTCAGAAGTTTCGAAAAGCTCTTTTTTGTATAATCTTCGAAGGGAAACTTTGAAGCCCGTTGAGGCATACGGGAAAACAAAATTTCCCAGATAAAAACTACAAAGAAGCTATCCGTGAAACTTCTTTGTGATGTGCGGATTCCCCCCACAGAGGTAAATATTTTTTTTCACTCAGTAGATTAAAAACACTTTTTTTGTGGAACCTACCAAGGGATATTTGGAAGCACATTGAGGCTTAGGGGAAAAAACTGAATATCCCCAGATTAAAACTAGAAAGATGCTATCTGTGATACTGCTTTGTGATGTATGGATTCATCTCATAGAGTTAAAACTTTTTTTTTGAATCAGCAGGTTGGAAATACTCTATTTGTAGAATGTGTGAAGGGACATTGGGAGCCCATCGTTGCATATGGGGAAAAATCAAATATCCCCACAGAAAAAAGGAGAAAAAAAACTATCTGAGGAACTGCTTTGTGAGGTGTGGCTTCATCACATAGAGTTAAACCTTTCTTTTAATTCAGCAGGATGGAAACATGCTTTTTGTAGAATCTGCGAAGGGATGTTTGGGACTCCATTGTGGCCAATGGAAAAAAAAAAATGAATATGCCCAGATAAAAACTGGAAACAAACTACGTGTGAAACTGCTTTGTGATGTGTGGATTCATCTCACAGAGTTAAACCTTTCTTTTGATTCAGCATGTTGGAAACTGTTTTCGTAGAATCTGCAAAGGGGCATTTGAGAGCCTATTGAGGCCAATGATGAAAAACAAAATATCCCCAGACAAAAAGTAGAAAGAAGTGATCTGTGAAACTGCTTTGTGATGTGTGGATTCATCACACAGAGTTAAATTTTTCTTTTGACTCAGCAGTTTGGAAGCACTTTGTAGAATCTGTGAGGGTAAACTTGGAAGCCCATTGAGGCCTATGGGGAAAAATGAAATATCCCCAGATAAAAACTACAAAGAAGCTATCTGTGAAACAGCTTTGTGATGTGTGGAATCATCTCACAGATGTAAATCTTTCTTTTTATTCATCAGGTAAAAAGCACATTTTTGTAGAATCTACCAAGAGACATTTGGGAGCCACTTGAAGCCTATGGGGGAAACACTGAATATCCGAACATAAAAACTAGAAAGAAGCTATATGTGAAAGTGCATGATGATGTGTGAATTCTTCTCACAGAGGTAAACCTTTCTTTTGATTCAATAGATTGGAAACACTCTTTTTGTAGAATCTGTGAAAAGACATTTGGGGGCCCATTGAGACCAATGGGGAAAAACCTAATATCCTTCTATTAAAAACTAGAAAGAAGCTATCTGTGAATCTGCTTTGTTATGTGTGGATTCATCTCGCAGAGTTCAACCTTTCTTTTGATTCTGCATATTGGGAAAACTCCTTTTATAGAATCTGTGAAGGGACATTTGGAATCCATTGAAGCCTATAGGGAAAAGCCGAACATTTGCAGATAAAAACTAGAAAAAAACCTATCTGTGAAACTGCTTTGTGATGTGAAAATTTATCTCACAGAGTGAACACTTTTGTTTGATTCATCTGGTTGGAAACACTCTTTTTGTAGAATCTCCAAAGGGACAATTGGGAGCACTTTGGGGCCAGTGGGAGAAAACCTTATATCCCCACATAAAAACTAGAAGGAAGCTATCTGTGAAACTGCTTTGTGATTTGTGGATTCATCTCACAGAGTTAGAATTTCCTTTTTAGTCCTCATGTTGGAAACATTCTTTTTCTAGTATCTGCACAGGGAAATTTGAAAGCCCATTGAGTCCTATGGGGAAACATTTTTTTGGTAGTATCTGCACAGGGACATTTGAAAGTCTATTGAGGCCTATGGGGAAAAAACAAGTATCCCCAGATAAAAACTAGAAAGAAGTTATCACTGGAACTGCTTTGTGATGTGTGGATTCATTTCACAGATTTAAACCTTTCTTTTGATTCAGCAAGTTGAAAACTCTCTTTTTGTAGAATCTGCAAAAGGACGAGACCTATGGGGAAATACAAAATATTCCTGAATATTTCCTCTGGGAAAAAAATGAATATCTGCAGATTAAAACTAGAGAGAAACCATCTGTGAAACTGCTTTCTGATGTTTCAATTCATCTCACAGAGTTAAACCTTTCTTTTGAGTCAGCAGTTTGGAAAAGTTCTTTTTCTAAAATCTGTGAAGAAACATTTGGGAGCCCATTGACTCCTATGAAGAAAAACTGAATATCCCCAGATAAAAAGTGGAAAGAAGCTATCTGTGAAACTGTTTTGTGTTTTGTAGATTCATCTTACAGAGTTAAACCTTTCTTTTCATTTGGTAATTTGCGAACACTTTTATTGTAGAATCTGCAAAAAGACATTTGGGAGCTAACAGTGGCCTATGGAAAAAAACTGAATATCCCTAGATATACACTAGAAAGAAGGTATCTGTGAAACTTTGTGATGTGAGGATTCAACTTACAGAGGAAGAATGTCATTTCATTCAGCTACTTGGAAACATTATTTTGTAAAATCTGTGAAGGGATATTTGGGAACCCATTGAGACCTGTGGGGGAAACCCAAATACCCCCAGATAAAAACTAGAAAAAAGCTATTGTTGAAACTGCTTCGTGATATGTGAATTTCTCTCACAATGTTAAACCTTTGTTTTGATTCAGCACGTTGGAAACACTCTTTTTGTAGAGTCAGAGGAGGAACATTTGGGAGCCATTTGATGCCTATGGGGAAAAACTGAGTATCCCCAGATAAAAACTAGAAAGAATCTCTGTGAAACTGCTTTGTGATGTGTGGATTCATCTCACAGATTCAAACTTTTGATTCTGGAGGTTGGAAACTATTTGTAGAATCTGCTAAGTTACATTTGAGAGCCCACTGTGGCCTATGGGGAAAAACAGAATATCTCCACAAATGTGTGGATTCACTTCAGAGTTAAGTGTTTTTTTGTTTTTTATTCAGCTGGTTGGAAACATGCTTTCTGTTGAATCTGCAAAGGGACACTTGGGAGCCCTTTATGGCCTATGGGGAAAACCCAAATATCCCAAGATAAAAACTAGAAACAAGCTATCTTTGAACCTACGTTGTGATGTGTGGATTAAATTCACAGAGTTAAACCTTTCTTTTGATTGATCAAGGTGGAAACATTCTTTTCCTGGAATCTGCAAAGAGATGTTTTTGAGCCCATTTAGGCCAATGGGGAAAAATGGAATATCCCAAGATAAAAACTAGAAAGGAGATTTCTGGGAAACAGTTTTGGGTTCTGTGAATTCATCTGTAAAAGTTTAACTTTGCTTTTGATTCAGAAGTTTGTAAACACTCTGTGTAGAATCTGCTAAGAGACACTTTGGAACCCATTGAGACTATGGGGAAAAACCGAATATCTCCAGATAAAAACTACAAAGAAGTGATCTGTAAAACTGCTTTTTGAAGTTTGGATTGATCTCACAGAGTTAAACCTTTCTTAACATTTAAAAGTTTAAAACACTCTTTTTTGTAGAATCTGCGAAGGGACACTTGGGAGACATTTCAGGCCTAGGGGAAAAAGCTAATATCCCCAGGTAAAAACTGAAAAGAACCTATCTGAAACTGTTTGTGATGTGTGGATTCATGTCACAGAGTTAAACCTTTCTTTTGATTGAGCATGTTGGAAACACTCTTTTTGTAGAATCAGCTAAGGCATATTTTGTAGCCCATTTATTCCTATGGAATAAAACTGAATATCCCGATAAAAAGTAGAAAGAGGGTATCCATGAAAACGTTTGTGATGTGTGGATTAATGTCACAGAGTTAAACCTTTCTTTTGATTCAGCAGGTTGGAAACACTCTTTTTGTAGAATCTGCGAGGGGACCTTTGGGAGCCCATTGAGGCCTATGGGGAAAAAAAATAACCCCAGATGAAAATTAGAAACTTGCTATCTCTCAAATCGCTTTGTGATGTGTGAATTCATCTCACAGAGTTAAACTTCTCTTTTGATTCAACAGGTTGGAAGCACTCACTCTTTTTGTAAAATGTGCAAAGGGAGATTTGAGAGCCCATTGAGGCCTATAGGAAAAAACTGAATATCCCCGGATAAAAACTAGAAAGAAGCTGTCTGTGAAACTGCTTGGTGATGTGTGGATTCATCTCACAGAGTTAAAACTTACTTCTGTTTTAACAGGTAGGAAACTCTCTTTTTGTAAAATTTGTGAAGGGGCATTTGGGATCACATTGAGGCATATAAAGAAAAACCTAATATCCCCAGATAAAAACTAGCTGGAAGCTATCTGTGAAAGCGATTTGTGATGTCTGGTTCCTCTTACAGAGTTAAACCTTTCTTTTGATTCAGCAGTTTGGAATCACTCTTTTTGTACAGCTTCTGAAGGGACTTTTGGGAGTCCATTGGGGCCTATGGAGAAAACAATATCCCCAGATAAAAACTAGAATGAAGCTATGTTGAAACTGCTGTGTGAAGTGTGGATTTATCTGACCAAGATAAAACTCTCTTTTGATTCACCAGGTTGGAAACTCTTTTCATAGAATCTGCGATGGGATATTTGAGAGCCCATTAAGCCCTATGGGGAAAAATCTAATATCCCCAGATAAATACTGGAAAGAAGATATCTTTGAAACTGCATTGTGTTGTGTGGATTAATTGCACAGAATTAAACATTTATTTTGATTCAGCATGGTGGAAACACTGTTTTTGTAGAATCTGCGAAAGGACATTTGGGAGGACATTGAGGCCTTTGGAGAAAAACTGAATATCTACAGATAAAAACTAGAAAGAAGGTATCTGTGAAACTGCTTTCAGAAGTCTGTATTCATCTCACAGAGTTAATCCCTTGTTTTGATTCAGCAGGTTGAAAACACTCCTTTTTCAGAATCTGCAAAAGGACATTTGGGAGCCCTTTGAGGCCTATGGGATAAAACTGAATATCCTCAAATAAAAACCAGAAAGAAGCTATCTGCAAAACTGCTTTGTGATTTTTGGATTCATTTCAAAATGTAAAACCTTTCTTTTGATTCAGCAGGTTGGAAGCATTCTTTTGGTAGAATCTGTGAGTGGACATTTGAGAGCCTATTGTGGACTTTGGGGAACAAGGGAATATCCCTGGATAAAAACTAGAAAGAATCTATCTGTGAAAATGTTTTGTAATGTGTGGTTTCATCTCACAGAGTTAAACATTTTTTTTTATTCAGAAGGTTGGCAACACTCTTTTTATAGATTCTGTGAATGGATATTTAGAGACAAATGAGGCCTTAGGGAAAAACCAAATATCTCCAGATAGAAACTATAAACATTTTGTCTCTGAAACTGCTTTGTGATGTGTGGATTCATCTCACAGAGTTAAATCTTTCTTTAGAATCCGCATGTTGGAAAAAAATTTTTTCTAGACTCTGCAAAGAAACATTTGGGAGCCCATTAAGGCCTATGGGGAAAAAACAAATATTCTCAGATAAAAACTAAAAGAAGCTATCTGTGAAACTATTTTGTGACGTGTGAATTCATCTCACAGAGTTAAACTTTCTTTTGAATCAGCAAGTTGGAAACATACTTTTTATAGAATATGTGAAGGGACATTTGGAAGCTTATTGAGGTCTATGGGGAAAAACATAATATCCCTGATAAAAACTAGAAAGAAGCTATCTGTGAAACTGCTTTGTGATGCATGGATTCATCTCACAGAGTTAAGCCTTTCTTTTGATTCAGCAGGTTAGAACACTATTTTTTCCGTAAAATCCGCAAAGGAACATTTAGGAGCATATTGAGGCTATAAGGTAAAACAATATCCCCAGATAAAAACTAGAAAGAAGCTATCTGTGAAACTACTTGGGGATGTGTGGATTTATTTCAAAGAGTTAAACCTTTCTTTGAATTCAGCAGGTCAGAATCACTGTTTTTGTAGAATCTGTGAAGGGACATTTGTGAAACTGCTTGGTTATGTGTGGGTTCATCTCTCAGAGACAAACTTTTCTTTTGATTTGGCAGGTAAAAAAACACTCCTTTTGTATAATCTGCAAAGAAACCTTTGAAAACCCATTGAGGCCTACGGGGAAAACTGAATATCCTGAGATAAAAACTAGAAAGAAGTTATCTGTGAAACTGCTTGGTCATTTGTGGATTCCCCTCACAGAGTCAAACTTTTCTTTTGATTCAACAGGTTGAAAACACTTTTTTTTTTTTTTTGTAGAATCTGCAAAAGGACATTTAAGAACCCATTGATCATAGGGGGTAAATCAAATATCTTCAGATAAAAACCAGAAAGAAGCTATCTGTGAAAATGCTTGGTGATGTGTAGATTCATCTCACAGAGTTAAAAATTTTTAGATTCAGCAACTCGTAAACACTATTTTTGTAGTATCTGCATAGGGGCAATTGGAAACCCACTGAGGCCTATGAGGAAACATGGAATATACCCAGATAAAAACTAGAAAGCAGCTATCTATGAAACTGCTTTGAGATATGTGGATTTGTCTCACAGAGTTAAACTTTTCTTTTAATTCAGCAGGGTGGAAACATTCTTTTTGTAGACTCTGTAAAAGGACATTTGGAAACTTACTGAAGCCAGTGGGAAAAAACCGAATGTCTCCAGATAAAAACAAGAAAGAGGCAATCTTTGAAACTGCTTTGTGAGGTGTGGATTCATCTCACAGAGGTAAATCTTTCTTTTGATTCAACTGATTGGAGACGCTCACTTTGTAGAAGCTGTGAAGGTACATTTGGGAGCTAATTGAAACCTATATGGAAAACCTAAATATCCCCAGATAAAAACTAGAAACAAGCTATCTGTGAAGCAGCTTTAAGATGTGTTAATTCATCTCACAGAATTAAACCTTTCTGTTGATTCATCAGGTTGAAACATTCTTTTTTAAGAATCTGTAAGGGGACTTTTCAAAGTCCATTGAAACATATGGGAAAAACGAACCTCCTGAGATAAAAACTAGAAAAAGCTATCTGTGAAACTGATTTGTGATGTGTGGATTCATTTCACTGTGTTGAACCTCTATGTGATTCAGCAGGTTGGAAACACTATTTTTGTAGAATATGTGAGGGCACATTTGGGAGCCCTTTGAGGCCTGTGGGGGAAAACCGAATATTCCCACATAAAAACTAGAAAGAAGCTATCTGTGAAACTGATGTGTAATGCGTGGATTCATCTCAAGGAGTTAAACCTTTATTTTGATTCAGCAAGTTGGAAGCACTCTTTTTGTAGAATCTGTGATGGGACATTTGGGAGCCCATTGTGGTGGCCTATGGGGAAAAACAGAATATCCCCTGGTACAAACTGGAAAGAAGCCATCTGTGAAACTGCATGGTGATGTGTGGGTTCATCTCACAGAGTTAAACCTTTCTTTTCATTGAGCAAGTTGGAAACACTTTTTTTGTAGAATCAGCAAAAAGAATATTTGTGTACCCATTGAGTCCTATAAAGAGAAAATGAATATCCCCAGATAAAAACTAGAAAGAAGCTACCTGTTAAACTGCTTTGTGACGTGTCGATTCATCTCACAGAGTAAAACCTTTCCCTTGATTAAGCCGGTTGGAAACACTCTTTTTATAGAATCTGCATAGGAATTTTTTGGAGTCCTTTGAGGCTTATTGGGAAAACCTGAATAACCTTAGATAAAAACTAGAAAGAAGCTATATGGGAAACTGTTTTGTTTTGTGTGGATTTAGCTCAGAGTTTTAAACCTTTCTTTTGATTCAGCTGGTTGGAAACACTGATTTTGTATAATCTACAAAGGGACGTTTGGGAGCCCATTGAAACCTATGGGGAAAAACCAAATATCCTGAGATAAAAACTAAATAGAAGCATTCTGTGAACCTGCTTGGTGATGTGTGGATTTATCTCACAGAATTGAACTTGTCTTTTGACTCAGCAGGTTGGAAAGATTCTTTTTGTATAATCTGCGAAGGGACATTTGGGAGCCAATTGAGGCCTAAGGGGAAAAATGAATATCCCCAGATAAATACTAGAAAGATGATATCTGTAAAAGTGCTTTGAGATGTGTGGATTCATCCCACGAAATTAAACCTTTCTTTTGATTCAGCAGCTTGTAAATACTCTTTCTGTCGAATCTACAAAGGAACATTTGAAAGTCCTTTGAGGCCTATGGGGAAAAACTGAATTTCCCCAAATCAAAACTAGTAAGACGCTATCTGTGAAATTACTTGTTGATGTGTGATTTCATCTCACAGAGTTAAATCTTTCTTTTGATTTAGTAGGTTGGAGAGACCTTTTCTGAAACATCTGCAAAGGACCATTGGGAGCCCATTGAGGCCTGTTGGAAAAAACTGAATACACCCAGATAAAAACTAGAAAAATGTTATCTGTGAAACTGCTTGGTGATGTGTGGATTCGTCTCACAGAGTTACACGATTCTTTTGATTCACCAGGTTGGAAGCTCTATTTCTGTAGAATCTGTGAAGGCACATTTGGAAGCCCACTGGGTTCTATAGGGCAAAAGAGAATATCGCCAGATAAAAACAAGAAAAAAATCTATCTGTAAAACTGCTTTGGGACGTGTGGATTCATCTCACAGAATTTAACTTTTATTTTAATTCAGCAGGTTGGAAAAACTCTTTTTGTAGAATCTGTGAAGGGACATTTGGGAGCCCATTGTGGCCTAGGGGAAAAACCACATATCCCAACATAAAAACTAGAAAGAAGGTATCTGTGAAACTGCTTGTTGATGTGTGGATTCATCTCACAGAGTAAAAACTTCCTTTTAATTCAGCAGGTTGGAAACACTCTTTTTAAAGAATCTGTGAAGGGATATTTGGGAGCCCATTTACATCTCTGGGGAAAAACAGAATATCCTCAGATAAAAACTATAGAAAAGCTATCTGTGAAACTGGTTTTTTATGTGTGGATTCATCTCACAGAGTTAAATTGCTCTTTTGATTTGGTGTGTTGGAAACACTTTTTGTAGAATCTGCACAGGGACATAGGGATCCCATTGTGGCCTACAGGAAAAAAACAATCATCCCCAGATATCAACTAGAAAGAAGTTAACTGTGGAACTACTTTGTGATAGGTGAATTTATCTCATGGAGTTAAACATTTCTTTTGATTCAGCAGATTTCAAACACTGTTTTTGTAGAATCTACGAAGGGACATTTGAGAGCACAATGTGGCCTATGGTGAAAAACAGCATATCCTCAGATAAAAACTAGAAAAGTGCTATCTGTAAAACTGCTTTGTGATGTGTGGATTCATCTCAGAGATTTAAACCTTTCTTTTCATTCAGAAGGTTGCAAACACTCTTTTTTAAACTCTGCAAAGGGACATTTTGGAGTTCATTGATGCATATGGGGAAAAACCAAAATATCCCCAGATGAAAACTACAAAGAAGCTATCTGTGAAACTGCTTGCTGACATGTGGATTTATATCACAGAGTTAAAACTTTCTTTTGATTCACCAGGTTGAAAACACTCTTTTTGTAGAAATTGCAAAAAGACATTTCAGAGCACATTGAAACCTATAAGGAAAAAACAAATATCCCCAGACTAAAACTAGAAAAAAAGTTATCTGTTAAACTGTTTGTGATGTGTGGATTCATCTGACAGAGTTACACGTTTCTTTTGATTTAGCAAGTTGGAAACTTTCGTTTTGTAGAATCTGCAAAGGGGCATTTAAGAGCCCATTGGGGCCTATGGGATAAAAACTGAATATCCCCAGTTAAAAACTAGAAAGAATCTATCTGTGAAACTGCACGGAAATATGTGATTTCATCTCACAGGGTTACGTTTCTTTTGATTCAGCAGGTTGGAAACACTCCTGTGTAGTATCAGTGAATGGATAGGGAGCCCATCGAGGTCTGTATGGAAAAACTGAATATCTCCCCCAAAAAACTATCAGGAAACTTTTCATGAAACTGCTTTGTGATCTGTGGATTCACCTTACAGATTTTAACCATTGTGTTTATTCGGCAGGATGAAAACACTCTTTTTTTTACAATCTTCAAAAAAATCAACATTTGGTAACCCATTTAGGCCTATGGGGAAAAACTGATTATCCACAGATAAAATCTAGAAAGAAGGTATCTGTAAAACTGCTTTGTGATGTGTGGATTCATCTGACAGGCTTAAACTTTTCTTTTGATACAGCAGGTTGGAAAAACTTTTTTTGTAGAATCTGTGAAAGGACATTTGGGAGCCCTTTGAGGTCTATGAAAACAAACAAACAAACACACAAACAACAGAATATCCCCAGGTAAAAACTAGAAATAAGTTATCTGTGAAACTGCTTTCTGATATGTGGATACATCTCAAAGTGATAAAGCTTTCTTTTGATTCAGCAGGTTGAAAACACTCTTTTTGTAGAATCTCCAAAGGGACATTTAGGAGCCCATTTATGCCTGTGAGGGAAAACCAAATATTCCCAGATGAAAACTAGAGATAAGTTATCTGTGAAACTACCTTGTGATGTATGGATTAATCTTACAGAGTTAAAACTTTATTTTCATTTAGCAGGTTGTAGAGACTCTTTTTGTAGAGTCTGCAAAGGGTCATTTGAAAGCATATTGAGGCCTATGGGGAAAAACTGAATATCTGCAGATAAAAACTAGAAAGTAGCTATCTGTGGAACTGTTTTCTGATGTGTGGATTCTTCTCACAGTGTTAATCCTTTAGTTTGATTCAACAGGTTGGAAAAAATCTTTTTGCAGAATCTGCAAAGGAATATTTGGGAGCATATTGTGGCCTATGGGGAAAACCTGAATATCTTAAGATAAAACCTTGAAACAAGCTATCTGTGAAGTTGCTTTCAGATGTGTGGATTCATCTCACAGAGTTAATCCTTTCTGTGTATTGAACAAGTTGTAAACAGTTTTTTTTGTAGAATCTGCAAAGAAACATTTGGGTTCTTATTGTTGCCTATGAGTAAAACTGAATATTCCCAGATGAAAACTAGGTAAAAGCTATTTGTGCAACTGCTTTGTGATGTGTGGATTCATCTCACAGAGTTAAAACTTTCTTTAGATTCAGCAGGTTGGAAACACTCTTTTTGAAGATTCTGGAAAGGGACATTTGGGAGCCCATTGACTATGGGAAAAAGACAAATATCCCCAAATGAAAACTAGAAAGGAGCTATCTGTGAAACTGCTTTGTGATATGCAGATTCGTCTCACAGAGTTAAACATTTCTTTTGATTCAACAGGTTGGACGTATTCTTTTTGAAGAATCTGTAAAGGGACATTTTGGAGTCCATTGCATCCTAGGTGGAAAAACCGAATTTCCCCAGATAAAAACAGGAAAGAATCTTTCTGTGAGACTGCATTGTGATATGGGGGTTCATCTCACAAGTTAAACCTTTTTTTAGATTCAGTATGTAGGAATCACTCTTTATAGAATGTGCAAAGCAATATTTGGGAGCCCTTAGAGGTCTGTGGGAAAAAAAAAACTATCCCCAGATAAAAACCAGAAAGAAGTGATCTGTGAAAGTGTGTTATGATGTGTGGATGTATCTCACAGAATTAAACCTGTCCTATGATTCAGCAGTTTGTAAACACTCTTTTTGTAGAACCTGTGAAAGAAAATTTGGGAGCCCATTGAGCCACATGGGAAAAAAACGAATATCCCCAAATGAAAGCTAGAAAGAAGTTATCTGTTAACCTGCTTTGTTATGTGTGGATTCATCTCACAGAGTTAAATCTTTCTTCTGATTGAGCTGGTTGGAAAAATTGTTTTTGTAGAATCTGTGATCAGACATTTTACAACCCATTGTGGCCTATGGGGAAAATGGAATAATCCCACATAAAAACTTGAAAGAAGCTATCTGTGGAACTGCTTTGTGATGTGTAAATTCAATGCACAGGGTTAAACTCTTCTTTTTAATCAACAGGTCTGAGAAACTCTTTTTGTAAAATCAGCGAAGGTACATGTAGGAACCCATTGAGGCCCATGGGAAAAAAACTGAATATCCCCAGATAAAAATTAGAAAAAAGCTATCTGAGAAACTGCTTTCTGATGAGTGGATTCATCCCACCTAGTTAAAGCTACCTTTTGATTCAACAGTTTAGCAATCCTCTTTTTGTAGAAACAGTGAAGGGACATTTCAGAGCCTCTTGAGGACTGTGAGGAAAAAACTGAATATCCATAGACAAAAACTAAAAAGAAGCTATCTGTGAAACTGCTTGTTGATATGTGATTCATCTCACAGAGGTAAAGGTTTCCTTTAATTCAGCAGGTTGGAAACACTTTGTGTAGACTCTGCAAAGAAACATTTGAAAGCCCATTGAGACCTATGGAAAAAAAAAAAACCCTGAAAATTCCCTGATAAAAACTAGAAAGAAGTTATCTATGAAACTGCCTGGTGATGTGTGCATTCATCTCACAGAGTTAAACTTTTCTATTGATTCAACAGTTTGGACACACTGTTTTGGTCCATTCTGCGAATGGACATTTGGGAACTCACTGAGTCCAATAGCAAAAAAGTGAATATCCCAGGATAAAAAGTATAAGGAAGCTATCTGAGAGACCACTTTGTGATGTGTGCATTCACCTAACAGAATTAAACCTTTCTTTTCATTCAGCATTTTGGAAACACTGTTTTGGTAGAAGCTGCAAAGCAATATTTGGGAGCACATTGAGGCCTATGGTGAAAAAGAAAATATCTTCAGATAAAAACTAGAAAGAAGCTTTCTGAGAAACTGCTTTGTCATGTGTGCACTCATCTCACAGAGGTAAACCTTTCTTTTGATTAAGTAGTTCGAAAGCACAGTTTTGGCCATTGTGCAAATGGACATTTGGGAGCTCATTGATGACAATGACAAAAAATTGAATATCCTAGGATAAAATCTGGAAGGAAGCTATCTGAGAAGCCACTTTTTCATGTTTGAATTCATCTCGAAGAGTTAAACTTTTCTTTTCATTCAGCTGTTTAGAAACACTGTTTTTATAGAACCTTCAAAGGGATATTTGCGAGCACATTGAGGCCTATGGTGAAAAAGAAAATATCTTCAGAAAAAACTAGAAAGAAGCTTTCTGAGAAACTGGTTTGTGATGTGTGCATTCATCTGACAGTATTAAACCTCTATTTTGATTCAACAGTTTGGAAACATCATTTTTGTCCATTCTGCAAAAGGACATTTGGGACCTCATTGAGGCCAATGGCGAAAAATTGAGTATACCAAGGTAAATACTAGAAGGAAACTATATGAGAAACCACTTTGTGATATGTACATTCATCTCGTGGAGTTAAATGTTTCTTTTCATTCAGCACTTTGGAAACACTGTTTTTGTAGAATCTGTGAAGGGAGTGCATTGAGACCTATGGTGAAAAAGAAAATATCTTCAGATACAAACTTGAAAGAAGCTTTCTGATAAACTGTTTCGTAATGTTTGCATTCATCTCACAGAGCTAAACCTTTCTTTTGATTCAGCAGTTTGGAAACCTTGTTTTTTTCCATTCTGCCAATGGACATTTGGGAGCTCATTGAGGCCAGTGTCAATAAATCAAATATCCCAGGATAAAAACCAGAAAAAAGCTGTCTGAGGAAACACTTTGTGATGTGTGCATTCATCTCACAGAGTTAAACCTTTCTTTTCATTCTGCAATTTGGAACCATTGTTTTTGTAGAATCTGTGAAGGGATATTTGGGAGTGCATTGAGGCCTACGGTGAAATATATAATATTTCAGATAAAAACTAGAAAGAAGCTTTATGAGAAACTGCTTTGTGATGTGTGCATTAATCTCACATAGTTAAACCTTTCTTGTCATTAATCAGTTTGGAAACACAGTTTTTTTAGAATCTGTGAAGTGTTACTTGGGAAAGCATTGAGGCTAATGGTGAAAAAGAAAATATCTTCAGATAAAAACCAGAAAGATGCTTGCTGAGAAACTGCTTTGTGATGTGTGCATTTATCTCACATAGTTAAACATTTTTTTTTGATTCAGCAGTTTCAAAAAAATATTTTTGCTCATTCTGCGAATGGACATTTTGGAACTCTTTGAGGCCAAATGTGAAAAAGCGAATATATCAGGATACAAACTAGAAGGAAGCTATCTGAGAAACTGCTTTGTGATGTGTGCATTCATCTCGCAGAGTTAAACCTTGCTTTTCATTCAGCACTTTGGAAACATTGTTTTTGTAGAATCTGTGAAGGGATATTTGGGAGTGCATTGAGGCCCATGGTGAAAAATATAATATTTCAGATAAAAACCAGAAAGCAGCTTTCTGAGAAACTGCTTTGTGATGTGTGCATTCATCTCACATAGTTAAACCTTTCTGTTGATACAGCAGTTTGGAAACACTGTTTTTGTCCATTCTGTGAATGGACTTTTGGGAGCTCATTGAAGCCAAGGGCGCAAAAGTGAATATCCCAGTATAAAAAGTATAAGGAAGTTATCTGAGAGAACGCATTTTGATGTGTGCATTCACCTCACAGAGTTAAACCTTTCTTTTCATTCAGTAGCTTGGAAACACTGTTTTTGTAGAATCTGCAAAAGGATATATGAAAGCACATTGAGGTCTTTCATGGAGAAGAAAATGTCTTCAGATAAAAACTTGAAAGAAGATTTCTGAGAAAATGCTTTGTGATGTGTGCATTCATCTCAGAGTTAAGCTTTTCTTTTGATGCAGAAATTTGAAAACACTGCTTTTGGCCATTCTGCAAGTGGACATTTGGGAGCTCATTGAGGCCAATGCCTAAAAATGTATATGCCTGTATAAAAACTATAAAGAGGTTATCTGAGAAACCACTTTGTGATGTGTGCATTTATCTCATAGAGTTGAACCTATCTTTTCATTCAGCAGCTTGGACACACTGTTTTTCTGGAATCTGTGAAGGGATATTTGGGAGTGCTTTGAGGCTTATGGTGAAAAAGATAATATAATCAGATAAAAACTAGGAAGAATCTTTCTGAGAAATTGCTTTGTGATGTTTTCATTCAACTTACAGAGTTAAAATTTTCTTTTAATTCAGCAATTTGGAAACAGAGTTTTTGTCCATTCTGCGAGTTTACATTTGGGAGCTCATTGAGGCCAATGGGGAAAATAGAATATCCCAGGATAAAAACTAGAAGGAAGCTATCTGAGAAACCACTTTGTGATGTGTGCATTCATCTCACAGAGTTAAACCTTTACTTTCATTCAGCTGTTTGGAAGCCATGTTTTTGTAGTATCTGCAAAGGGATATTTGGGAGCGCGTTGAGGCCTTTGGTGAAAAAGGAAATATCTTCAGATAAAAACTAGAAAGAAGGTTTGTGAGAAACTGCTTTGTGATGTACGCATTCATCTCACATAGTTAAATCATTCTTTTGATTCAGTAGTTTGGAAACACAGTTTTTCTCCATTCTGCAAATGGACATTTAGGAGTTCATTGATGCCAATGGTGAAAAAGTGAATATCCCAGGATAAATACTGGAAGGAAGGTATCTGAGAAACCGCTTTCTGATGTGTGCATTCATCTCACAGAGTTAAAGCTTTCTTTTCATTCAGCAGTTTGGAAACACTGATTTTGTAGAATCTGCAAAGGGATATTTGGGAGCGCATTGATGCCAAAGGTGAGAAATCCAGTATCCCACTTTAAAAATTACAAGTAAGCTATCAGAATAACCACTTTGTGATGTATGCATTCATCTAGAAAAGTTAAAACTTTCCTTTCATTCAGCAGTTTGGAAACACTGTCTTTGTAGAATATGCAAATGGATATTTGGGTGCACATTCAGGTCTATGGTAAAAAGAACATATCTTCAGATAAAAAAGAGAAAGAAGCCTTCTGAGAAACTGCTTTGTGTTGTGTACATTCATCTATCTGAGGAACCATTTTGTGATGTGAGCATTCATCTCACAGAGTTAAACAATTCTTTTGAATCAGCAGTTTGGAAACACAATATTGTAGAATCTGGAAAGGGATATTTAGGAATGCATTGAGGACTAAGGGAAAAAGAACATATCTTCAGATAAAAAAGAGAAAGAAGCCTTCTGAGAAACTGCTTTGTGTTATGTACATTCATCTCACAATGTTAAAACTTTCTTTTGATTCAGCAGTTTGGAAACACTGTTTTTGTCCATTCTGCAGATGGGCATTTGGGAGTTCATTGAGGTCAATGGCAAAAAAGTGAATATCCCAGGATAAAAATTCAAAGAAGCTAATTGAGAAAGCGCTTTGTGATGTGTGCATTCATTTTGCAGAGGAAAACCTTTCTTATCATTCAGCAGTTTGGAAACAATGTTTTTATACGATCTCTGAATAGATATTTGGGAGCCCATTGATGACAATGGTGAAAAAGCAAACATCCCAGGATAAAAACTAGAAGGAGGCTGTCTCAGAAACTGCTTTGTGATGTGCGCATTCATTTCACAGAGTTAAACTTTCTTTTCATTCAGCAGTTTTGAAACACTGTTTTTGTAGAATGTGTGAAGGGATATTTGGGATCTCCTTAAGACCTCTGGTGAAAAAGGAAATATCTTCAGATTAAAAACTAGAAAGAAGCTTTCTGAGAAACTGGTTTGTTATGTTTGCAGTCGTCTCCCAGAGTTAAACCTTTCTTTCGTTTCAGCAGTTTGGAAACACAGTTTTTGTCCATTCTGTGAACAGACATTTTGGAGCTCAAAGAGGCCAAAGGGGAAAAAGTTAATATGCTAGGATAAAAGAAGTAAGCTATATGAGAAACTGCTTCGTGATATGTTCATTCATCTTGCAGAGTTAATCATTTCTCTTCATTCAGCACTTTGGAAACACTGTTTTTGTAGAATATGTGAAGAGATATTTGGAAGTGCATTGAGGCCTATGGTTAAATAGAAAATAGCTTCAGATAAAAACTAGAAAGAAACATTCTGAGAAACAACTTTGTGATGTGTTCATTCAACTCACATAGTTAAACCTTCCTTTTTCTTCAGGAGTTTGGATATACTGTTTTGTAGAATCTGTGAAAAGGTATTTGGGAATGCATTGAGGCCTATGGGGAAAAAGAAAATAGATTCAGATGAGAAACACTGTTTTTGTTCATTCTACTAATGGACAGTTCACAGCGCTTTGAGGCCTATGGTGAAAAAGAAAATATCCCAGGATAAAAACTGGAAGGAAGCTATCTGAGAAACTGACTTCTGATGTATGCATTCATCTCACAGAAACCTTTCTTTTTATTCAGCATTTTGGACACACTCTTTTTGTTGAATCTGCGAAGGCATATTTGGGAGTGCATTGAGGCCTACAGTGAAAAAGAAAATATCCTCAGATAAAAAAGGGAAAGAAGCTTTCTGAGAAAGTGATTTGTGATGTGTGCATTCATCTCACAGAGCTAAATCTTTCTTTTGATTCAGCAATTTGGAAACACTGTTTTGGTCCATTCTTCGAATGGACATTTTGAAGCCCTTGAGGCTAAAGGTATAAAAGCAAACATCTCAGGATAAAAACTAGAAGGTAGCTATCTGAGAAACTGCTTTGTGATGTGTGCATTCATCTCACAGAGTTAAAACTTTCTTTGATTCAGTAGTTTGGAAACACTGTTTTTGTAGAATCTGCAAAGGGATATTTGGGAACACATTGAGGCCTAGGGT
Source organism: Macaca thibetana thibetana (assembly GCF_024542745.1). Lineage (NCBI taxonomy): Eukaryota > Metazoa > Chordata > Mammalia > Primates > Cercopithecidae > Macaca > Macaca thibetana. The sequence continues at coordinate 58,083,625 of NC_065598.1, forward strand.
GAAAAAGAAAATATCTTCAGATTAAAACTAGAAAGAAACATTCTGAGAAATGGCTTTGTAATGTGTGCATTCAATTCATATATTTATTTATTTATTTATTTATTTTTTTAAATTTATTTATTATTATTATACTTTAAGTTGTAGGGTACATGTGCATAACGTGCAGGTTTGTTACATATGTATACTTGTGCCATGTTGCTGTGCTGCACCCATCAACTCGTCATTTACATCAGGTATAACTCCCAATGCAATCCCTCCCCCCTCCCCATGATAGGCCCCGGTGTGTGATGTTCCCCTTCCTGAGTCCGAGTGATCTCATTGTTCAGTTCCCACCTATGAGTGAGAACATGCAGTGTTTGGTTTTCTGTTCTTGTGATAGTTTGCTAAGAATGATGGATTCCAGCAGCATCCAAGTCCCTACAAAGGACTCAAACTCATCCTTTTTTATGGCTGCATAGTATCCCATGGTGTATATGTGCCACATTTTCTTAATCCAATCTGTCACTGATGGACATTTGGGTTGATTCCAAGTCTTTGCTATTGTGAATAGTGCCGCAATAAACATACGTGTGCATGTGTCTTTATAGCAGCATAATTTATAATCCTTTGGGTATAGACCCAGTAATGGGATGGCAGGGTCATATGGTACATCTAGTTCTAGATCCTTGAGGAATCGCCATACTGTTTTCCATAATGGTTGAACTAGTTTACAATCCCACCAACAGTGTAAAAGTGTTCCTATTTCTCCACATCCTCTCCAGCACCTGTTGTTTCCTGACTTTTTAATGATTGCCATTCTAACTGGTGTGAGATGGTATCTCATTGTGATTTTGATTTGCATTTCTCTGATGGCCAGTGATGATGAGCATTTTTTCATGTGTCTGTTGGCTGTATGAATGTCTTCTTTTGAGAAATGTCTGTTCATATCCTTTGCCCACTTTTGGATGTGGTTGTTTGTTTTTTTCTTGTAAATTTGTTTGAGTTCTTTGTAGGTTCTGGATATTAGCCCTTTGTCAGATGAGTAGATTGCAAAAATTTTCTCCCATTCTGTAGGTTTCCTGTTCACTCTGATGGTAGTGTCTTTGGCTGTGCAGAAGCTCTTTAGTTTAATGAGATCCCATTTGTCAATTTTGGCTTTTGCTGCCGTTGCTTTTGGTGTTTTAGACATGAAGTGTTTGCCCATGCCTATGTCCTGAATGGTACTACCTAGGTTTTCCTCTAGGATTTTTATGGTATTAGGTCTAACATTTAAGTCTCTAATCCATGTTGACTTAATTTTCGTATAAGGAGTAAGGAAAGGATCCAGTTTCAGCTTTCTACTTATGGCTAGCCAATTTTCCCAGCACCATTTATTAAATAGGGGATCCTTTCCCCATTTCTTGTTTCTCTCAGGTTTGTCAAAGATCAGATGGCTGTAGATGTGTGGTATTATTTCTGAGGACTCTGTTCTGTTCCATTGGTCTATATCTCTGTTTTGGTACCAGTGCCATGCTGTTTTCGTTACTGTAGCCTTGTAGTATAGTTTGAAGTCAGGTAGCGTGATGCCTCCAGCTTTGTTCTTTTGACTTAGGATTGTCTTGGAGATGCGGGCTCTTTTTTGGTTCCATATGAACTTGAAAGCAGTTTTTTCCAATTCTGTGAAGAAACTCATTGGTAGCCTGATGGGGATTGCATTGAATCTATAAATTACCTTGGGCAGTATGGCCATTTTCATGATATTGATTCTTCCTATCCATGAGCATGGTATGTTCTTCCATTTGTTTGTGTCCTCTTTTATTTCACTGAGCAGTGGTTTGTAGTTCTCCTTGAAGAGGTCCTTTACATCCCTTGTAAGTTGGATTCCTAGGTATTTGATTCTCTTTGAAGCAATTGTGAATGGAAGTTCATTCCTGATTTGGCTCTCTGTTTGTCTGTTACTGGTGTATAAGAATGCTTGTGATTTTTGCACATTAATTTTGTATCCTGAGACTTTGCTGAAGTTGCTTATCAGCTTAAGGAGATTTTGGGCTGAGACAATGGGGTTTTCTAAATATACAATCATGTCATCTGCAAACAGGGACAATTTGACTTCTTCTTTTCCTAACTAAATACCCTTGATTTCTTTCTCTTGCCTGAGTGCCCTAGCCAGAACTTCCAACACTATGTTGAATAGGAGTGGTGAGAGAGGGCATCCCTGTCTTGTGCCAGTTTTCAAAGGGAATTTTTCCAGTTTTTGCCCATTCAGTATGATATTGACTGTGGGTTTGTCATAAATAGCTCTTATTATTTTGAGGTACGTTCCATCAATACCGAATTTATTGAGCGTTTTTAGCATGAAGGGCTGTTGAATTTTGTCAAAAGCCTTTTCTGCATCAATTGAGATAATCATGTGGTTCTTGTCTTTGGTTCTGTTTATATGCTGGATTATGTTTATTGATTTGCGAATGTTGAACCAGGCTTGCATCCCAGGGATGAAGCCTAGTTGATCATGGTGGATAAGCTTTTTGATGTGTTGCTGAATCCGGTTTGCCAGTATTTTATTGAGGATTTTTGCATCGATGTTCATCAGGGATATTGGTCTAAAATTCTCTTTTTTTGTTGTGTCCTTGCCAGGCTTTGGTATCAGGATGATATTGGCCTCATAAAATGAGTTAGGGAGGATTCCCTCTTTTTCTATTGATTGGAATAGTTTCAGAAGGAATGGTACCAACTCCTCCTTGTACCTCTGGTAGAATTCAGCTGTGAATCAATCTGGTCCTGGACTTTTTTTGGTTGGTAGGCTATTAATTGTTGCCTCAATTTCAGAGCCTGCTATTGGTCTATTCAGGGATTCAACTTCTTCCTGGTTTAGTCTTGGAAGAGTGTAAGTGTCCAGGAAATTATCCATTTCTTCTAGATTTTCCAGTTTATTTGCGTAGAGGTGTTTATAGTATTCTCTGATGGTAGTTTGTATTTCTGTGGGGTCGGTGGTGATATCCCCTTTATCATTTTTAATTGCGTCGATTTGATTCTTCTCTCTTTTCTTCTTTATTAGTCTGGCTAGTGGTCTGTCAATTTTGTTGATCTTTTCAAAAACCAACTCCTGGATTCATTGATTTTTTGGAGGGTTTTTTGTGTCTCTATCTCCTTCAGTTCCGCTCTGATCTTAGTTATTTCTTGCCGCCTGCTAGCTTTCGAATGTGTTTTTTCTCTTGCTTCTCTGGTTCTTTCAATTGCGATGTTAGAGTGTCAATTTTAGATCTTTCCTGCTTTCTCTTGTGGGCATTTAGTGCTATAAATTTCCCTCTACACACTGCTTTAAATGTGTCCCAGAGATTCTGGTATGTTGTATCTTTGTTCTCATTGGTTTCAAAGAACATCTTTATTTCTGCCTTCATTTCGTTATGTACCCAGTAGTCATTCAGGAGCAGGTTGTTCAGTTTCCATGTAGTTGAGTGGTTTTGATTGAGTTTCTTAGTCCTGAGTTCTAGTTTGATTGCACTGTGGTCTGAGAGACAGTTTGTTATAATTTCTGTTCTTGTACATTTGCTGAGGAGTGCTTTACTTCCAATTACGTGGTCAATTTTGGAGTAAGTATGATGTGGTGCTGAGAAGAATGTATATTCTGTTGATTTGGGGTGGAGAGTTCTATAGATGTCTATTAGGTCTGCTTGCTGCAGAGATGAGTTCAATTCCTGGATATCCTTGTTAACTTTCTGTCTCATTGATCTGTCTAATGTTGACAGTGGAGTGTTGAAGTCTCCCATTATTATTGTATGGGAGTCTAAGTCTCTTTGTAAGTCTCTAAGGACTTGCTTTATGAATCTGGGTGCCCCCGTATTGGGTGCATATATATTTAGGATAGTTAGCTCTTCCTGTTGAATTGATCCCTTTACTATTATGTAATGGCCTTCTTTGTCTCTTTTGATCTTTGATGGTTTAAAGTCTGTTTTATCAGAGACTAGTATTGCAACCCCTGCTTTTTTGTGTTCTCCATTTGCTTGGTAAATCTTCCTCCATCCCTTTATTTTGAGCCTATGTATGTCTCTGCGTGTGAGATGGGTCTCCTGAATACAGCAGACTGATGGGTCTTGACTCTTTATCCAGTTTGCCAGTCTGTGTCTTTTAATTGGAGCATTTAGTCCATTTACATTTAAGGTTAAGATTGCTACGTGTGAACTTGATCCTGCCATTATGATATTAACTGGTTATTTTGCTCGTTAGTTGATGCAGTTTCTTCCTAGCCTCGATGGTCTTTACATTTTGGCATGTTTTTGCAATGGCTGGTACCGGTTGTTCCTTTCCATGTTTAGTGCTTCCTTCAGGGTCTCTTGTAAGGCAGGCCTAGTGGTGACAAAATCTCTAAGCATTTGCTTATCTGTAAAGGATTTTTTTTCTCCTTCACTTATGAAACTTAGTTTGGCTGGATATGCAATTCTGGGTTTAAAATTCTTTTCTTTAAGAATGTTGAATATTGGCCCCCACTCTCTTCTGGCTTGGAGAGTTTCTGCTGAGATATCTGCTGTTAGTCTGATGGGCTTCCCTTTGTGGGTAACCCGACCTTTCTCTCTGGCTGCCCTTAAGATTTTTTCCTTCATTTCAACTTTGCTGAATCTGGCAATTATGTGTCTTGGAGTTGCTCTTCTCGAGGAGTATCTTTGTGGCGTTCTCTGTATTTCCTGAATTTGAATGTTGGCCTGCCCTACTAGGTTGGGCAAGTTCTCCTGGATGATATCCTGAAGAGTGTTTTCCAACTTGGTTCCATTTTCCCCCTCACTTTCAGGCACCCCAATCAGACGTAGATTTGGTCTTTTTACATCATCCCATACTTCTTGCAGGCTTTGTTCATTTCTTTTCCTTCTTTTTTCTTTTGGTTTCTCTTCTCGCTTCATTTCATTCATTTGATCCTCAATCGCTGATACTCTTTCTTCCAGTTGATCGAGTCGGTTACTGAAGCTTGTGCATTTGTCACGTATTTCTCGTGTCATGGTTTTCATCTCTTTCATTTCGTTTATGACCTTCTCTGCATTAATTACTCTAGCCATCAATTCTTCCACTTTTTTTTCAAGATTTTTAGTTTCTTTGCGTTGGGTACGTAATTCCTCCTTTAGCTCTGAGAAATTTGATGGACTGAAGCCTTCTTCTCTCATCTCGTCAAAGTCATTCTCTGTCCAGCTTTGATCCGTTGCTGGCGATGAGCTGCGCTCCTTTGCCGGGGGAGATGTGATCTTATTTTTTGAATTTCCAGCTTTTCTGCCCTGCTTTTTCCCCATCTTTGTGGTTTTATCTGCCTCTGGTCTTTGATGATGGCGATGTACTGATGGGGTTTTGGTGTAGGTGTCCTTCCTGTTTGATAGTTTTCCTTCTAACAGTCAGGACCCTCAGCTGTAGGTCTGTTGGAGATTGATTGAGGTCCACTCCAGACCCTGTTTGCCTGGGTATCAGCAGCAGAGGCTGCAGAAGATAGAATATTGCTGAACAGCGAGTGTACCTGTCTGATTCTTGCTTTGGAAGCTTCCTCTCAGGGGTGTACTCCACCCTGTGAGGTGTGGGGTGTCAGACTGCCCCTAGTGGGAGATGTCTCCCAGTTAGGCTACTCAGGGTTCAGGGACCCACTTGAGCAGGGAGTCTGTCCCTTCTCAGATCTCAACCTCCATGTTGGGAGATCCACTGCTCTCTTCAAAGCTGTCAGACAGAGTCGTTTGCGTCTGCAGAGGTGTCTGCTGCGTTTGTTTAGTTTACTGTGCCCTGTCCCCAGAGGTGGAGTCTACAGAGACAGGCAGGTTTCCTTGAGCTGCTGTGAGCTCCACCCAGTTCGAGCTTCCCAGCAGCTTTGTTTACCTACTTAATCCTCAGCAATGGCGGGCGCCCCTCCCCCAGCCTCGCTGCTGCCTTGCCCGTAGATCACAGACTGCTGCGCTAACAATGAGGGAGGCTCCGTGGGTGTGGGACCCTCCCGGCCAGGTGTGGGATATGATCTCCTGGTGTGCCTGTTTGCTTAAAGTGCAGTATTGGGGTGAGAGTTACCCGATTTTCCAGGTGTTGTGTGTCTCAGTTCCCCTGGCTAGGAAAAGTGACTCCCTTCCCCCTTGCGCTTCCCAGGTGAGGCAATGCCTCACCCTGCTTCAGCTCTCGCTGGTCAGGCTGCAGCAGCTGACCAGCACCGATCGTCCGGCACTCCCCAGTGAGATGAACCCAGTACCTCAGTTGAAAATGCAGAAATCACCGGTCTTCTGTGTCGCTCGCGCTGGGAGTTGGAGACTGGAGCTGCTCCTATTCGGCCATCTTGCTCCACCCCCAAGTCATATATTTAAACCTTACTTTTTGCTCAGCAGTTTGGCAATACTGTTTTGTAGAATCTTCGAGGGGATATTTGGGAGTGCATAGATGCCTACAGTGAGAAAGAAAATGTCTTCTGATTAAAACTAGAAAGAAGCTTTCTCAGAAACTGCTTACTGATGTATGCATTCATCTCATAGAGTGAAATTTTTCTTTTGATTCAGCCACTTGAAAACACTGTTCTTGTCTATTCTGACAATGGACATTTGGGAGCTCTTTCAGGCCAATGACGAAAAAGTGAATATCCCAAGATATAAACTAGAAGGAAGCCATGTGAAAAACTGCTTTGTGATGTGTGCATTTGTTTTGCAGAGTGAAACCTTTCTTTTGATTCAGCAGTTTGGAAACACTGTTTTTGTCCATTTTGTGAATGGACTTTTGGGAGTGCTGAGTCCTGTGGTGAAAAGGAAAATATCTTCAGATAAAAACTAGAAAGAAGCTTTTTGAGAAACTTTTGGTTATATGTGCATTCATGTCACAGAGTTAAACCTTCCTTTTGATTCAGGAGTTTTGAAAAACTGTTTTTGTCCATTCTGTGAATGGACATTTGGGAGCTCATTGAGGTCAAAGGTGAAAAAGCAAATATCCCAGGATAAAAACTAGATGGAAGATGTCTGAGAATCCACGTTGTGATGTGTGTATTTATCTCACAGGGTTAAACCTTTCTTTTCATTCGTCAGTTAGGAAAGACTGTTTTTGAAGAATCTGCGAAAAGGTATTTGGGAGTGCATTGAGGCCTATGGTGAAAAAGAAACTATTTTCAGATAAAAACTAGAAAGAAGCTTTCTGAGAAAATGCTTTCTGATATGTGCATTCATCTCACAGAGTTAAGCCCTTCTTTTGAATCAGCAGTTTGGAAACACTGTTTTTGTAATATCTGCGAGTGGATGTTTCAGAGCAATTGAGGCCTAAGGCAAAAAAGAAAATATCTTCAGATAAAAACTAGAAAAAAACTTTCCGAGAAACTCCTTTGTGATATGTGCATTCATTTCACAGAGTTAAACTTTTCTTTTGGTTCAGCATTTTGGAAACACTGTTTTTGTCCATTCTGCAAATGGATATTTGGGAGTTCATTGAGGCCAATGGTGAAAAATCAAATATCCGGGGTTGAAAACTAGAAGGAAGCTGTCTGAGAAAATGCTTTGCGATGTGTGCATTGATCTGATAGAGTTAAACCATTCTTTTTATTTAGCAGTTTGGAAGCAGTGTTTTTCTAGAATCTCCAAAGGGATGTTGTGGAGCACATTGAGGCCATTGGTGAAAAAGCAAATATCCCGAGATATAAACTGGAAGGAAGCTATCTGAGAAACCACTTTTTGATGTTGGCATTCATCTCACAGACTGAAACCTTTCTTTTGAAACAGCAATATGGAAACAATGTTTTTGTATATTCTGTGAATGGACATTTGGGAGCTCATTGTGGCCTATTGTGAAAAAGAAAATATCTTCAGATAAAAACTAGAAAGAAACATTCTTACAAGCTGCTTTCTGATGTGTACATTTATCTCACAGAATTAAATCTTTCTTTTCATTCATCGGTTTGGAAGCACCATTTTGATACATTCTGTGAATGGACATTTGGGAACTCATTGAATCCAGTGGTAAAAAAGGAAATACCCCAAGATTAAAACTAGATGGAAGCTATTTGAGAAACAGCTTGGTGACGTTTGCATTCCTTTCACTGAGTTAAACATTTCTTTTGATTCATCAGTTTGAAAACCCTGTTTTTTTAGAATGTGCAAAAGGGCATTTGGGAGCGCTTTGCGGCCTACAGTGAAAAAGAAAATATATTCAGGTAAAAATTAGAAAGAAACTTTCTGAGAAACTGCTTTGTGATGTGTGCATTCATCTCACAGAGTTAAACCTTTCTTTTGATTCAGCAGTTTGGAAACATTGTTTTTGTAGAATCTGTAAAAAGGCATTTTGGAGTGCATTGAGGCCTATGGTGAAAAAGAAAATATCTTCAGATCAAAACTAGAAAGAAGCTTTCTGACAAACAGCTCTGTGATGTGTGCATTCAACTCCCAAAGTTAAACCTTTCTTTTGATACAACAGTTTGGAGACACTCTTTTTGTAGAATCGTCAAAAGGTCATTTTGGAGCACCTTGTGGCCTATGGTGAAAAAGAAAATATCTTCCAATAAAAACTGGAAAGAATAATTTTGACAAATTTCTTTGTGATGTGTTCATTCAACTTACAGAGTTAAACCTTTCTTTAGATTCAGAAGTTTGGAAACACTGTTTTTGTCCTTTCTATGAAAGTACATTTGAGAGATTAGTGAGGCTGATGGAGAAAAAGCAAATATCCCAAGATAAAAACTAGAAGGAAGCTATCTGACATACCACTTTGTGATGTGTGCATTTCTCTCACAGAGTTAAACCTTTCTTTCAATTCATCAGTTTGGACACATCCTTTTTGTAGAATCTATGAAAGGACATTTGGGAGCACATTGAGGCCTATGGTGAAAAAGAAAAAGTCTTCAGATAAATACTAGTAAGTAGCTTTCTGACAAACTGCTTTGTGATATGTTCATTCATCTTACAGAATTAAATGTTTCTTTTGATTCTGCAGTTTGGAAGCACTGTTTTTATAGAATGTGCAAAGGACATTTGGGAGTGCATTGAGACTTACTGTGAAAAAGAAAATATCTTCAACTAAACCTTGAAAGAATCTTTCTGTGAAACTTCTTTGGATGCGGGCATTCATCTAACAGAGTTAAACCTTTCTGTTGATTAAGCCATTTGGAAACACTGTTTTTGTACGTTCTGCAAATGGACATTTGGGAGCTCGTTGAGGTCAATGGAGTAATAGCAAATATCCCGAGACACAAAATAGAGAGAAACTATCTGAGAAACCCGTTTGTGATGTGTGCATTCATCTCACAGAGTGAAACATTTATTTTGATTCTGCAGTTTGGAAACACTGTTTTTTAGAATCTGTAAAAGGACATTTGGGAATGCATTGTGGCCTATTTTGAAAAAAGAAATATATTCATATGAAAACAAGAAAGAAGCATTCTGACAAACTGCTTTTTGATGAGTGCATTCAACTCACAGAGTTAAATCTCTCTTTAGATTCAGAAGTTTGGAAATATTATTTTTGTGCATTCTATGAATGGACATTTGGGATCTTATTGAGGCTGATGGAGAAAAAGCAAATATCCCAAGATAAAAACTAGAAGAAAGCTATCTGAGAAACCGCTTTGTGATGTGTGCGTTCCACTCACAGAGTTAAACGTCTATTTTTATTCATCAGTTTAGAAACACTTTTTTGTTGAATCTGTGATAGGACATTTCTAAGTGCACTGAGGCCTAAGGTGAAAAACAAAAATCTTCAGATATAAACTAGAAAGAAGCATTCTTATAAAGTGATTTTTGATGTTTCCATTTATCTCACAGAGTTAAAGCCTTCTTTTGATTCAGAAGTTTGGAAACACGTTTTTGTACATTCTGTGAATTGATATGTGGGAACTCATTGAGGCCTATGGTGAAAAAGAAAATATCTTCAGATAAAAACTAGAAAGAGGCATTCTTAAAAACTGCTTATCTCACAAAGTTTAATGTTTCTTTTGATTCAGCAGTTTGGAAACAGTGTTTTTGTAGAAACTGCAAAGGGACATTTGGAAGCACATGGAGGCCTATGGTGAAAAAGAAAATGTCTTCAGAAAAAAGTAGAAAGAAGCTTTCTGACAAACAGCTTTGTGGTGTCTGCATTCATCTCACAGTGTTAAACATTTGTTTTGATTCGGCAGTTTGGAAACACTGTCTTTGTACATTCTGATAACGGATATTTGGGAGCTCATTGAAGCTAATTGTAAAAAAGTGAATATACCAGCATAAAAATAAGAGGGAAGCTATCTGAGAAACAGCTTTGTGATGTGTGCAATCATGTGACAGAGTCAAATCATTCCTTTGATTCAGCAGGTTGGAAACACTGTTCTTGTAGAATCTGCCAGAGGACATTTGGGAGTGCCTTTGGTTTTAGGGTGAAAAATGTAATACCTTCACATAAAAACTACAAGGAAGCTGTCAGAGAAACTGCTTTGTGATGTATACATTCATCTCACAGAATTTAACCTTTCTTTTGATTCTGCAGTTTGGAAACACTGTTTTTGTTCATTCTGTGAATGGACATTTCAGAGCTCACTGTGGTCAATGGTCAAAAAGCAAATATACCAAGATAGAAATTGGAAGGAAACTATCTGAGAAACCACTTTGTGATGTGATCATTTATCTCAGAGAGTTAAACCTTTCTTTTGATTCAGTCATTTAGAAACACTGTTTTTGTAGAATCTGCAAAAGGACATTTGGGAGGGCATTGAGGCCTGTGTTGAAAAAGAAAACATCTTTAGATAAAAATTAGAAATAAGCTTTCTGAGAAACTGCTTTGAGATGTGTGCATTCATCTCACAGAGATAACCCTTTCTTTTGATTCAGAATCTGGGAAACACTGTTTTTGTACATTCTGCAAGTTGTCATTTGGGAGCTCACTGAGGCCAATGGTGAAAAAGTGAATATCCCAAGAAAAAAACTACAAGAAAGCTATCTGAAAACCCGCTGTGTGATGTTTGCATTCATCTCACAAAGTTAAATCTTTCTTTTAAATCAACAGTTTGCAATCACTGTTTTTGTACATCACTGAGTTAAACCTTTCTTTTATTCAGAATTTTGGAAAAGTGTTTTTGTACATTCTGCGAATGAACATTTGGAAGCTCATTGAGGCCAATGGTGAAAAATCGAATATCCCAAGATGAAAACTGGAAGGATGCTATCTGAGAGACTTATTTGTGAAGTGTGCATTAATCTCACAGTTAAACCTTTCTCTTGATTCAGCAGTTTGCAAATACTGTTTTTCTTGAATCTGCTCAAGGACGTTTGGGAGCACATTGAGGTCTATGGTGATATACAAAATATCTTCAGATCAAAACTGGAAAGAAACTTTCTGAGAAACAGCTTTGAGATATGTGCATTCACCTCATGTAGTTAAACAATTCTTCTGATTCAGGTGTTTGGAAACACTGCTTTTGTGCATTCTGCGAGTGGACATTTGGGAGCTCATTGAGGCCAGTGGTGAAAAAGGGAATACCCCAAGATAAAAATAAGAAGGAAGCTATCTGATAAACCACTTTGTGATGTCTGCCTTCATCTCATTGAGTTAAACCTTTCTCTTGATTCAGCAGTTTGGAAACACTGTTTTTGTAGAATCTGCAAAAGGACATTTGCAACTGCATTGAGGTCTATGGTGAAAAAGGAAATATCTTCAGATAAAAACTAGAAAGAAGCTTTCTGAGAAACTGTTTTGTGATGTGGGCATTCATCTCAGAGAGTTAAAACTTTCTCTTGATACAGCAGTTTGGAAACACTATTTTTGTACATTCTGCCAATGAACATTTAGGAGCTCATTTTGGCCAAAGGTGAAAAAGCGAATATCCCAAGATAAAACTAGAAGGAAGCTATCTGAGAAACTGCATTGTGATGTGCACATTCATCTCATGGAGTGAAACCTTTCTTTTGATTCAGTCATTTGGAAACACCATTTTTTCCATTCTGTGAATGGCTATTTGAGAACTCATAGAGGCCAATGGTGAAAAAGTGAATATCCCAAGATAAAAACTAAAAGAAGGCTTTCTGAGAAACCGGTTTGTGATCTGTGCATTCATCTCACAGAGTTAAACCATTCTTTTGATTCAGAAATTTGGAAGCACTGTTTTTGTAGAATCTGCAGTGGAAAATTTTGGAGTGCATTGAGGCCTATGGTGAAGAAGAAAATATCTTCCGATAAAAACTAAAAAGAAGATTTATGAGAAATTGCTTTATGATGTGTGCATTCATCTCACAGAGTTAAACCTTTCTTTCCATTCAGCAGTTCAACAACGCTGTTTTTGTATGTTCTGCGAATGAACATTTGGGAGCTCATTGAGGCCAATGGTGAAAAAGCAAGTATCCCAAGATAAAAACAAGAAGGTTGCTATCTGTGAAACCACTTTGTGATCTGTGCACTCATCTCACAGAGTTAAACCTTTCTTTTGAATGAGCAGTTTGGAAACACTGTTGTTGTTCATTCTGTGAATGGACATTTGGGAATTCATTGAGCCCAATGGAGAAAAAGCGAATATCCCAAGACAAAAACTAGAAGGAAACTATCTGAGAAACTTCTTTTTGATGTGTGCGTTCATCTCCCAGAGTTAAAATGCTCTTTTGATTCAGCAGTTTGGAAACATCGTTTTTGTAGAATCTGTGATAGGACTTTTGAAAGCTCATTGAGGTCTGTGGTGAGAAAAGAAATATCCTCAGATTAAAAGTAGAAAGAAGCTATCTGTTAAACTGCTTTGTGATGTGTGGATTCATCTCACAGATTTAAACCTTTCTTTTGATTCAGTAGCTTGGAAACAAGGTTTTTGTAGAATTTCTGATGAAAAATTTGGGAGCTCATTGAGGTCTGTATTAAAGAAGCAAACATCCCAAGACAAAAACTAGAAAGAATCACTCTGTGAAACTTCTTTGTGATGTGTGGAATCATCTGACATAGTTAAAACTATCTTTTCATTTACTAGTTTGGAAACACTTTTTTGTTAAAATCTGTGAAGGGACATTTGGGAGCTCATTGAGGTCAATGGGGAAAAAGCAAATATCCCCATATAAAAACTAGAAAGAAGCTATCTGAGAAACTGCTTTGTGATGTGTAAATTCATCTCACAGATTTAAACCTTTCTTTTGATTTAGCAGTCTGGAAATACGATTTTTGTACAATATGCTAAGGGACATTTTGGAACTCTTTGAGGCCAGTGGTGAAAATCAAATACCCCAAATAAAAAGTCAAACAGCTACCTGAGAAACCACTTTCTGATGTGTGCATTCATCTCACAGAGTTAAACCTTACTTTTGATTCAGCTGTTTGGAAACACTGTATTTGTAGAATCAAAAAAATACATTTGGGAGCACATTGAGGCCTAAAGTGAAATAGTGAATATCCCAAAAGAAAAATATCCCAAAACTAAAAAATTGCTTTGTGATGTGTGCATTCATCACACAGAGTAAAACCTCCTTTTGATTCAGCAGCTTCAAAACACTTTTTGTACAATCTGCGATGGGACATTTGTGAGCTCATTGAGGTCAATGGTGAAGATCCGAATATCCCCAGACAAAAACTACAAAGACGCTCTATGAGATACTGCTTTGTGATGTGTGCATTCATTTCAAACAGTTACATTGTTCTTTTGAATCAGCATTCTAGAAACACTGTTTTTGTAGAATCTGTGAAAGGACAATTGGGAGCTAATTGAGGTCAATGATGAAAAAGCGAGTATCCCTAAATAAAAACTAGAAAGAAGCTATCTGAGAAACTGCTTTCTGATGTATGCATTCATCTTACAGAGTTAAACTTTTATTTTGATTCAGCAGCTTGGGAACACTATTTTGCAGAATTCTAGAAAATATATTTGGGAGCTCATTGAGGCCTATCTCGGAAAAGCAAATATCCCCAGATGAAAAACTTGAAGGAAGCTGTCAGGGTAACTGCTTTGATATGTGTGTGTTCATCTCACCGAGTTAAACCTTTCTTTTGATTCCGCAGTTTGGAAGCATTGTTTTTGAAGAATCTGTGAAGGGACATTTGGGAGCTCTTTGAGGTCAATGGTGAAAAAGCGATTATCCTCAGATAAAAACTAGAAAGTAGCTATCTGAGAAACTGCTTTCTGTTGTATGCATTCATCTCACAGAGTTAAACCTTTCCTTTGATTCCACAGTTTGGAAACACTGTTTTTTAGAATCTGGAAAAGGACTTTTGAAAGTGCATTGATGCCTATGGTGACAAAAAGAATATCCCAAGATAAGTAGAAAGAAGCTATCTGTTAAACTGCTTTGTGATGTGTGGATTAATCTTGCAGAGTTAAACATTTCTTTTGATTCAGCCCTTTGGAAAAATGTTTTCTGTAAAATCTGGGAAGGGATATTTTGGAGCTCATTGAGGCCTATGGTAAAGAAGGAAATATACCCTAATAAAAACTAGAAAGAATCTTGGAAACACTGCTTTTGTACAATCATAGAAAATACATTTGGGAGTGCACTGAGGCCCAAGGTGAAAAAGCGAATATCCAAAAACAAAAACTAGAAAGAAGGGATCTAGGAAACTGCTTTGTGATGTGTGCATTCATCTGAAAGAGTTAAACCTTTCTTTTGATTCAGTAGTTTGGAAACATTGTTTTTGAAAAATCTGCCAAAGGACTTTTGAAAGCGAGTTGAGGTATGTGGTGAAAAAAGAAATTTACCCAGATAAAAAGTAGAAAGAAGATGTCTCTTAAACTGCTTTGTGATGTGTGTCTTCATCTCACAGATTTAAATCTTACTTTTGATTCCGCAGTTTGGAAACATGGTTTTGTAGAATCTGCAAAGTGATTTTTGGGAGCTCATTGATGCCAAAGGTGAAAAAGAAAATGTCCCCACATAAAAATTCATAAGAATCTATCTGATAAACTACCTTGTTATGTGTATTTTCATCTCACAGAGTTTAACATTTCTTTTTATTCAGCTGTTTGTAAACACTGTTTTTGTAGAATATGCAAAAGGGCATTTAGAAGCACATTGACACCTATAGTAAAAAAGTATATACCCCCAGATGAAAACTAGAAAGAAACTTTCTGAGAAATCGCTTTGTGATGTATGCAGTCATCTCACAGAGTTCAACTTTTCTTTGAATCAGCAGTTTGGAGCCACAGTTTTTTTTTGTTTGCTTGTTTTTTTTTTTTTTTTTTTTTTTTTTTTTGCTAATGGAAGACATCTTTTTTAATGGCTGCATTTTACTTCAGGACTGAAATGTATATGTATATTTATTCATTCAATCAACAAATATTAAATACTTACACTACAGTAAACAATGAGAGTTCAGTGAACATAGTGTTGGTCAGTGTTAGTCCTAATCCTAATGGGATTTGCTTTTAGGCAAACTCCTAAAAATAGGCATGTAAATTACTTTCAATTCTCCCTATCGTATACAATTAATGTTTTTAATAATTTTTTTATTACACTTTAAGTTCTAGGGTACATGTGCATAACGTGCAGGTTTGTTACATATGTATACTTGTGCCATGTTGGTGTGCTGCACCCACCAACTCGTCAGCACCCATCAACTCGTCATTTACATCAGGTATAACTCCCAGTGCAATCCCTCCCCTCTGCCCCCTCTGCGTGATAGGCCCCAGTGTGTGATGTTCCCTGTCCCGTGTCCAGGTGATCTCATTGCTCAGTTCCCAACTATGAGTGAGAACATGTGGTGTTTGGTTTTCTGTTCTTGTGATAGTTTGCTGAGAATGATGGTTTCCAGCTGCATCCATGTCTCTACAAAGGACACAAACTCATCCTTTTTTATGGCTGCATAGTATTCCATGGTGTATATGTGCCACATTTTCTTAATCCAGTCTGTCACTGATGGACATTTGAGTTGATTCCAAGTCTTTGCTATTGTGAATAGTGCCACAATAAACATATGTGTGCATGTGTCTTTATAACAGCATGATTTGTAATCCTTTGGGTATATACCCAGTAATGGGATGGCTGGGTCATATGGTACTTCTAGTTCTAGATCCTTGAGGAATCACCATACTGTTTTCCATAATGGTTGAATTAGTTTACAATCCCACCAACAGTGTAAAAGTGTTCCTATTTCTCCACATCCTCTCCAGCACCTGTTGTTTCCTGACTTTTGAATGATTGCCATTCTAACTGGTGTGAGATGGTATCTCATTGTGGTTTTAATTTGCTTTTCTCTGATGGCCAGTGATGATCAGCATTTTTTCATGTATCAGTTGGCTGTATGAATGTCATCTTTTGAGAAATATCTGTTCAGATCCTTTGCCCACTTTTTGATGGGGTTGTTTGTTTTTTTCTTGTAAATTTGTTTGAGTTCTTTGTAGGTTCTGGATATTAGCCCTTTGTCAGATGAATACATTGCAAAAATTTTCCCCCATTCTTTAGGTTGCCTGTTCACTCTGATGGAAGTTTCTTATGCTGTGCAGAAGCTCTTAAGTTTAATTAGATTCCAGTTGTCAACTTTGGCTTTTGTTGCCATTGCTTTTGGTGTTTTAGACATGAAGTCCTTGCCCCTGCCTATGTCCTGAATGCTATTACCTAGGTTTTCTTCCAGGGTTTTTCTGGTATTAGGTCTAACATTTAAGTCTCTAATCCATCTTGAATTAATTTTCGTATAAGGAGTAAGGAAAGGATCCAGTTTCAGCTTTCTACTTATGGCTAGCCAATTTTCCCAGCACCATTTATTAAATAGGGATCGTTTCCCCATTTCTTGATTTTGTCAGGTTTGTCAAAGATCAGATGGTAGTAGATGTGTGGTATTATTTCTGAGGACTCTGTTCTGTTCCATTGGTCTATATCTCTATTTTGGTAGCAGTATCATGCTGTTTTGGTTACTGTAGCTTTGTAGTATAATTTGAAGTCAGGTATCGTGATGAAATAAAGAAACATCTTTATTTCTGCCTTCATTTCGTTATGTACCCAGTAGTCATTCAGGAGCAAGTTGTTCAGTTTCCATGTAGTTGAGCGGTTTTGATTGAGTTTCTTAGTCCTGAGTTCTAGTTTGATTGCACTGTGGTCTGAGAGACAGTTTGTTATAATTTCTGTTTTTGTACATTTGCTGAGGAGTGCTTTACTTCCAATTATGTGGTCAATTTTGGAATAAGTGTGATGTGTTGCTCAGAAGAATGTATATTCTTTGATTTGTGGTGGAGAGTTCTATAGATGTCTATTAGGTCTGCTTGCTGCAGAGATGAGTTCAATTCCTGAATATCCTTGTTAACTTTCTGTCTTGTTGACCTGTCTAATGTTGACAGTGGGGTGTTGAAGTCTCCCATTATTATTGTATGGGAGTCTAAGTCTCTTTGTAAGTCTCTTAGGACTTGCATTATGAATCTGGGTGCTCCTGTAGTGGGTGCATATATATTTAGGATAGTTAGCTCTTCCTGTTGAATTGATCCCTTTACCATTATGTAATGTCCTTCTTTGTCTCTTTTGATCTTTGATGGTTTAATGTCTGTTTTATCAGAGACTAGTATTGCAGCCCCTGCTTTTTTTTTTGTTCTCCATTTGCTTGGTAGATATTCCTCCATCCCTTTATTTTGAGCCTATGTATGTCTCTGCATGTGAGATGGGTCTCCTGAATACAGCAAACTGATGGGTCTTGACTTTATCCAGTTTGCCAGTCTGTGTCTTTTAATTGTAGCATTTAGTCCATTTACATTTAAGGTTAATATTGGTATGTGTGAACTTCATCCTGCCATTATGATATTAACTGGTTATTTTGCTCGGTAGTTGATGCAGTTTCTTCCCAGCCTCGATGGTCTTTACATTTTGGCATGCTTTTGCAATGGCTGGTACCGGTTGTTCCTTTCCACGTTTAGTGCTTCCTTCAGGGTCTCTTGTAAGGCAGGCCTGGTGGTGACAAAATCTCTAAGCATTTGCTTATCTGTAAAGGATTTTATTTCTCCTTCACTTATGAAACTTAGTTTGGCTGAATATGAAATTCTGAGTTGAAAATTCTTTTCTTTAAGAATGTTGAATATTGGCCCCCACTTTCCTCAGGCTTGTAGAGTTTCTGCCGAGAGATCTGCTGTTAGTCTGATGGGCTTCCCTTTGTGTGTAACCCAACCTTTCTCTCTGGCTGCCCTTAAGATTTTTTCCTTCATTTCAACTTTGCTGAATCTGGCAATTATGTGTCTTGGAGTTGCTCTTTTTTTTTTTTTTTTTTTTTAATTTATTTATTATTATTATACTTTAAGTTGTAGGGTACATGTGCATAACGTGCAGGTTTGTTACATATGTATACTTGTGCCATGTTGCTGTGCTGCACCCATCAACTCGTCATTTACATCAGGAGTTGCTCTTCTCGAGGAATATCTTTGTGGCCTTCTCTGTATTTCCTGAATTTGAATGTTGGCCTTCCCTACTAGGTTGGGGAAGTTCTCCTGGATGATATCCTGAAGAGTGTTTTCCAACTTCGTTCCATTTTCTCCCTCACTTCAGGCACCCCAATCAGACGTAGATTTGGTCTTTTTACATAATCCCATACTTCTTGCAGGCTTTGTTCATTTCTTTTTCTTCTTTTTCCTTTAGACTTGTCTTCTCACTTCATTTCATTCATTTGATCCTCAATCGCTGATACTCTTTCTTCCAGTTGATCGAGTCGGTTACTGAAGCTTGTGCATTTGTCTCGTATTTCTCGTGTCATGGTTTTCATCTCTGTGAGTTCGCTTATGGCCTTCTCTGCATTAATTATTCCGGTTATCAATTCTTCCACTCTTTTTTCAAGATTTTTAGTTTCTTTGCGCTGGGTACGTAATTCCTCCTTTAGCTCTGAGAAGTTTGATGGTCTGAAGCCTTCTTCTCTCATCTCGTCAAAGTCATTCTCCGTCCAGCTTTGATCTGTTGCTGGCGATGAGCTGCGTTCCTTTGGAGGGGGAGATGCACTCTTATTTTTTGAATTTCCAGCTTTTCTGCCCTGCTTTTTTCCCATCTTTGTGGTTTTATCTGCCTCTGTTCGTTGATGATGTTGACGTACTGATGGGATTTTTGTGTGGGTGTCCTTCCTGATTGTTAGTTTTCCTTCTAACAGTCAGGACTCTCAGCTGTAGGTCTGTTGGAGATTGCTTGAGGTCCACTCCAGACCCTGTTTGCCTGGGTATCAGCAGCAGAGGCTGCAGAAGATAGAATACTGCTGAACAGCGAGTGTACCTGTCTGATTCTTGCTTTGGAAGCTTCCTCTCAGGGGGGTACTCCACCCTGTGAGGTGTAGGGTGTCGGTCTGCCCCTAGTGGAGGATGTCTCCCAGTTAGGCTACTCAGGGGTCAGGGACCCACTTTAGCAGGCCGTCTGTCCCTTCTCAGATCTCAACCTCCGTGTTGGGAGATCCACTGCTCTCTTCAAAGCTGTCAGACAGAGTCATTTGCGTCTGCAGAGGTTTCTGCTGCTTGTTGTTTTTGTTGTTGTTGTTTATCTGTGCCCTGTCCCCAGAGGTGGAGTCTACAGAGACTGGCAGGCCTCCTTGAGCTGCTGTGAGCTCCACCCAGTTTGATCTTTCCGGGGCTTTGTTTACCTTCTTGAGCCTTAGCAATGGTGGGCACCCCTCCCCCAGCCTCGCTGCTGCCTTGCAGTTAGACCACAGACTGCTGTGCTAGCAATGAGGAAGGCTCCGTGGACGTGGGACCCTCCAGGCCAGGTGTGTGATATAATCTCCTCGTGTGCCCATTTGCTTAAAGCACGGCATTTGAGTGGGAATTACCCAATTTTCCAGGTGTTGTGTGTCTTAGTTCCCCTGGCTAGGAAAAGGGATTCCCTTCCCCCTTGCACTTCCCAGGTGAGGTGATGCCTTGCCCTGCTTCAGCTCTCGCTGGTAGGGCTGCAACAGCTGACCAGCACCGATTGTCCAGCACTCCCTAGTGAGGTGAACCCAGTACCTCTGTTGAAAATGCAGAAATCACCTGTCTTCTGTGTCACTCGTGCTGGGAGCTGGAGACTGGAGCTGTTCCAATTCAGCCATCTTGCTCCGCCCTCTACTGAGCCACAGTTGTTGTACAATCTGCAAAGGGACACTTCGGAGGTCTTTGAGGCCAATTGTGAGTAAGTGAATATTTCCAGATAAAATGTCAAAAGAAGTTATCTGAGAAATCACTTTGTGATGTGTGCATTCATCTTACAGAGTTAAACATTTCTTTTGATTCAGCAGTTTGGAAACACTGTTTTTGTACAATCTGTGTAAAGACATTAGTGAGTGCATTGAGGCCTATGTTGAAAAAGCCAATATTGTCAGATAAAAATTTTAAATAAGCTATCTGGCAAACTGCATTGTGATGTGTGCATTCATCTCATGGAATTAAACTTTTGTTTTGACTCAGTAGTTTGAAAACAGTTTTTATAGAATCTGCGAAAGCACATTTGGGAGTGCTCTGAGGCCCATGGTGAAAATGTGACTATCCCCATATAAAAACTACAAAGAAGCTATCTGTTAAATCGCTTTGTGATGTCTGGATTCATCTCACAGAGTTATACCTTTCTATCAATTCAGCAGTTTGGAAACACACTTTTTGTAGAGTCTTCAAAGGGACGTTTGGAAGTTCATTGAGGCCTATTGTAAAGAAGTGAATATTCCCAGATAAAAACTAGGAAGATACTCTCTGTGAAACCTCTTTGTAATGTGTGGATTCATCTCATATAGGTAAACCTACCTTTTGATTCAGCAGTTTGGAAATGCTGCTGTTGTAGAATCTGCCAAGGCACATTTTGGAGCTCATTGTGGTCAATGGGGAAAAAGCAAACATCTACAAAGAAGCTATCTGAGAAACTGCATTGTGATGTGTTCATTTAACTCACAGAGTTAAAACTTTCTTTTGATTTTGCAGTTTGGAAACACTGTTTTGTAGAATTTGTGAGGGATTTGGGAGTTCATTGTGTCCTATGATAAAGAAGTGAATATTCCAAGATAAAAACTAGAAGGAAACTCTCTGTGAAACTGCTTTGTGGTATATGGATTCATCTCACAGAAATAAACCTATGTTTTGATGCAGCAGTTTGGAAACGCTGTTTGTGCAGAATCTATGAAGGGACATTTGGGAGCTCATTGTGGTGTACACTGAAAAAACAAATATTCCCCAGATAGAAACTAGAAAGAAGCTTCTGAGAATCTGTGTGTTTCTGTTTCTGAGACACTGTGATGTGTGCATTCATCTCACGGAGTTAAACCTTTCTTTTGATTCAGAAGTTTGGAAACACTGTTTTTTGCAGAACCTGTAAAAGGATATTTGGGAGCACATTGAGGCCTATAGTGAATAAGCAAGTATTGTCAGACAACAACTTGAAAGACACTATCTGAGAAACTGCTTTGTGAAGTGCGCATTCATCTCAGAGAGTTAAACCTATCTTTTGATTCAGCAGCTTGGAAACACTGATTTAGTAGAAACTGCAAAGGGACATTTTGAAGCACATTGAGGTCTATGCTGGAAAAGAGAATATCCCCAAATAAAAATTAGAAAAAATCTATCTAAGAAACTTCTTTGTGATGTGTGCATTCATCTCACAGAGCTAAACCTTTCTTTTCTTTTCATTCAGAAGTTTAGAAACACTGTTTTTGTAGAATCTG
The DNA here is from genome assembly GCF_024542745.1 of Macaca thibetana thibetana. Lineage (NCBI taxonomy): Eukaryota > Metazoa > Chordata > Mammalia > Primates > Cercopithecidae > Macaca > Macaca thibetana. The sequence goes on from NC_065598.1 coordinate 58,105,057, forward strand.
CAAAAGGACATTTGGGAGTGCATTGAGGCTTCTGGTGAAAAAGGAAATATCATCAGATAAATACTTGAAAAAAGCTATCTGAGAAACTACTTTGTGTTGTGTGCATTCATCTCACAGAGTTAAAACTTTCTTTTGATTCAGTCCTTTGCAGACACTATTTTTGTAGAATTTGTGAAAGGACATTTGGGAGCTCATTGAGGCCTATGATAAAGAAGCAAATAGCTCAGATAAATACTAGAAAGAAGCTCTCTGTGACACTGCTTGGTGATGTGTGGACTCACCTTGCAGGGATAAACCTTTCTTTTGATTCAGAGGTTTGGAAACACTTTTTTTGTAGAATCTGCAAAGTGATATTTGGGAGCTCATTGGGGTCAATGGTGAAAAAGAAAATATCACCAGATAAAAATTATAATGAATCTACCTGATAAACTGCTTTTTGATGTGTGCATTCATGTCACAGAGCTTAACCTACCTTTTGTTTCAAGCGTTTGGAAACACTTTTTTTGTAGATTCTGTGAAATGACATTAGGGAGCACTTTGAGGCCTATGGTGAAAAAACAAATATCCCCATATAAAGACTAGAGTGAAACTATCTGTTCAACTACTTTGTGATGTGTGCATTCATGTCACAAAGCTAAACCTGTCTTTTGATTCAGCAGTTTGGAAACACTGTTTTTGAGGAATCTGCAAAAGGCTATTTGAGAGAACATTGAGGTGTGCTAAAAAGCAAATATCCCCAGATAAAAACTGGAAAGAAGCTATGTAAGAAACTACTTTGTGATGTATGCATTCATATCACAGATTTAAACCTTTCTTTTAATTCAGCAGTTTGTAAAAACTGCTTTTGTAGAACCTATGAAGGGATATTTGGGAGCCCATTGAGGCATATGGTAAAGAAGCAAATATCCCTAGATAAACACTTGAAGGAAGTTCTCTGTGAAACTGCTTTTTGATGTGTGGATTCATCTCACAGAGTTAAACCTTTCTTTCGATTCAGCCATTATGATACACTGCTTTTGTTGAATCTGTGAAAAAAAATTTGAGCTCATTGAGGTCAATTGTGAAAAAGTGAATATCCCAGATAAAAACTAGAAAGATGCTACCTGTTAAACTGCTTTATGATATATGGATTCATCTCACAAAGATAAACCTTTTTTTATTCAGCAGTTTGGGAACACTGTTTTTGTAGAATTTGCCACAGGACATTTCAGAATCATTTGAGGCCTTGATAAAAAAAAGTGAATATCCCCAGATAATAACTATAAAGAAGCTATCTGAGAAACTCCTTTTTAATGTGTGTATTCATCTCACAGAGGTAAACATTTCTTTTGATTCAGCAGTTTGGAAATACTGTTGTTGTAGAATCTGCAAAAGGACATTTTGGAAACATTTGAGGCCTTGATGAAAAAGTCAATATCCCCAGAAAATAGCAAGGAAGAAGCTGTCTGAGAAACCTCTTTTTAATGTGTGCATTCATTTCACAGAAGTAAACATTTCTTTTGTTTTGGTAGTTTGGAAACATTGATTTTGTAGAATCTGCAAAGGCATGTTTTTGAGTGTGTTGAGGCCTATGGTGAAAAGTAAATATCCTCAGATAAAAACTTGAAAGAAGCTATCTGAGAAACTGCTTTGTGATGAGTGCATTCATCTCACAGAGTTAAATCTTTCTTTTGGTTCAGTAGGTTGGAAACACTGTTTTTGTAAAATAGGTGAAGGGACACTTGGGAGCTCATTGATGTCAGTGGTGAAAAGTGAATATTCTCAGATAAAAATGAGAAAGAATCTATCTGAGAAACTGCTTTGTGATGTGAACACTTATGTTACAAAGTTAAACCTTTCTTTTTATTCAGCAGCTTGGAAACACTGTTTTTTTGGAATCTGTGAAGGGACAATCGGGAGTTCTTTGAGTCCTATGGTAATGAAGTGAATATTCCAGATAAAAACTAGAAAGAAGCTCTCTGTGATACCACCTTGTGATGTGTGGATTCATCTCATGGAGTTAAACCTTTCTTTTGATTCAGCAGTTTGTAAACACTCTTTCTGTAGAATCTGGGAAAGAACATTTAGGAGCTCAGTGAGGTCAATGGTAAAAAAGTAAATATCCCCTGATGAAAACTGGAAAGAATCTATCTGAGAAACTGCTTTGTGATTGGTGGATTCATCTCACAGAGTTAAACTTTTCTGTTGATTCAGCAGTTTGGAAACACTCTTTTTGTGGAATGTACGAAGGGATATTTGGGAGGTCATTGAGGCCTATAATTAAGAAGTGAATATCCCCAGACAAAAACTAAAAAGAAACTCCCTGTGAAACTGCTTTGTGATGTGTGCATTCATCTCACATAATTAAACTTTGTTTTTGATTCAGCATTTTGGAAACACTGTTTTTCGAGAAACTGCAAAGGGATATTTGGGAGCTCACTGAGGCCTACGGTAAAGTAGCAAATATCCCATATAAAAACAAGAAAGAAGTTTTCTGTGACACTGCTTTCTGATGTGTGGATTCATCTCACAGAGTTAAAACTTTACTGTATTCAGCAGTTTGGAAACACTGTTTTTGTAGAATCTTTGAAAAAACATTTGAGAGCTCATTGAGGTCAATGGTAAAAAAGCAAATATTCCCAGATAAAAATTAGAAAGAAGGTATCTGAAAGAGTGCTTTTGATGTGTGTACTCATCTCACAGAGGTAACTGTTTCTTTTAATTTAGCAGTTTGGATACACTGTTTTTCTCGAATTTGTGAAGGGACTTTTCGGAGCTCATTGAGGCCTACAGTTAAGAAGCCAATATCCCCAGATAAAATATAGAAAAAAGCTCCCTGTGGAACTGCTTTGTGATCTGTGGATTCATCTTACAGAGTTAAACGTTTCTTTTGATTCAGCAGTTTGGAAAGAATGTTTTTGTAGAATCTTTGAAGGGACTTTTGGGAATGCATTGAGGCCTATGGTGAAAAAGCAAATACTATCAGATAAAAAGTTGAAAGAAGATATCTGAGAAACTGCTTTATGATGTGTGTATTCATCTCTCAGAGTTAAACCTATCTTCTGAATCACCAGTTTGGTAACACTGTTTTCGTAGAATCTGTGAAAGGACATCAGGGAGTGCATTGAGGCCTATGGTGAAAAAGCAAATATCCCCATATAAAAACCAGAATGAAACTATATGAAAAACTGCTTTGTGATCTGTGGATTTATCTCACAGCATTAAAACTTTCTTTCAATTCAGCAGTGTTGAAACACTGCTTTTGGAGAATATGCAAAAGGACATTTAGGAGTGCATTGCAGCTTATGGTGAAAAAGACAATACCCCAGATAAAAACTAGAAGATGCCACCTGTTAAACCACTTTGTGATGTGTGGATTCATCTCACAGAGTTAAACTTATCTTCTGATTCAACAGTTTGGGAACACTGTTTTTGTAAAATCTGAGAAGGAACATTTAGGAGCCCATTGAAGCCTATGGTAAAAAAGTGAATATCCCTAGATAAAAACTAGAAAGAAGTTATCTGAGAAACTGCTTTGTGATGTGTGCATTCATCTCACAGAGGTAAACATTTCTTTTGATTCAGCAATTTGGAAACACTGTTTTTGTAGAATGTGCGAATGGATATTTGGGACCACATTGAGGCCTATGGTGAAAAAGTAAATATCATCAGATAAAAACTTGAAATAAGCTATCTAAGAAACTCCTTTGTGATGAGTGAATTCATCCCACAGAGTTAAATGTGTTTTTGATTCAGCAGTTTGGAAACAGTGTTTTCATAGAATCAGTGAAGTGACATTTTGGAGCACATTGAGGCCTATGTTGAAAAAGAGAATATCATCTCCAGGTAAAAACTAGAAAGAATGTATCTCAGAAACTTCTTTGTGTAGTGGGCATTCACCTCACAGAGCCAAATCTTTCTTTTGCTTCAGCAGTTTGGAAACACTGTTTTTGTAGAATCTGCAAAAGGACATTTGGGAGTGCATTGAGGTCTATGGTAAAAAAGCAAATATCACCAGATAAAAAGTTGAAAGGAGCTGTATGAGAAACTGCTTTGTGATGTGTGTATTCATCTCACAAAGGTAAACATTTCTTTTGATTCAGCAGTTTGTAAACACTGTTTTTGTAGAATTTGCTAAAGGATATTTGGGGATGCCTTGAGGTCTATGGTAAAAAAGTGAATATCCCCAGATAAAAACTAGAAAGAAACTTTCTGAGAAACTGCTTTGTGATGTGTGCATTCATCTCACAGAGTTAAAACTTTCCTTTTATTCAGCAGTTTCTAAACACTGTTTTTGTAGAACCTGTGAAGGAATATTTTGGAACTCATTGAGGTCAATAGTGAAAAAGCGAATATCCCCAGATAAAAACTAGAAAGAAACTATCTGAAAAATTGCTTTGTGAGGTGTGTATTCATCTCACAGAGTTAAACCTTTCTTTTGATTCAGCTGTTTTGAATCAGTGTTTTTGTAGAATCTGTGCAGGGACATTTTGGAGTGTATTGAGGCTTGTGGTGAAAATGTTAATATCCCTGTATAAAAACTAGAAAGAAGTTCCCTGTGAAATTACTTTGTGATGTGTGGATTAGTCTCACAGAGTTAAACCTTTCTTTTGATTCAGTGGTTTGGAAACCCTGTTTTTGTAGAAACTGCAAAGAAATATTTGGGTGCTCATTGAGGTCAATTTTGAAAAAGTGAATATTCACAGATAAAAACTAGAGAGAAGCTATCTGAGAAACCGCTTTGTAATTGGCAGACTCATCTCACAGAGTTAAACCTTTCTTTTGATTCTGCAGTTTGTAAACATTGTTTTTGTAGAATCTGTGAAGGGACATTTTGAGGTGCATTGAGGACCCAGCTAATATCCCCAGATAAAAAGCTAATATCCCCAGATAAAAACTAGAAAGAAACTGTCTCAGAAACTGCTTTCTTATGTGTGCATTCATTTCACAGAGTTAACCCTTTCTTTTAATTCAGCAGTTTGTAAATACTGTTTTTATAGAATCTGCTAAAGGATATTTGGGGGCGCCTTGAGGCCAATGGTGAAAAAGAAAATATCTTCAGATAAAAAATAGAAAGAAGCTTTCTGAGAAACTGCTTTGTGATGTGTGCATTCATGTCACAGAATTGAACCTTTCTTTTGATTCAGCAGTTTGGAAACACTGTTTTTCAAGGATCTGCAAGGAGACATTTTGGAGCTCACTGTGACCTATGGTAAAGAAGCAAATATCCCCAGATAAAAGCTAGAAAGAAGCTCTCTGTGAAATTGTTTTGTGATGTGTTGATTCATTTCACAGAGTTAAACCTTTCTTTTGATTCAACAGTTTGGAAACACTGTTTTTGTAGAATCTGTGTTGGGACATTTTGGAGGGCATTGAGGCCAATGGTGAAAAAGCAAATATCCCCAGATAAAAACTAGAAAGTAGCCATCTGAGAAACTTCTTTGTGATGTTTACATTCATCTCACAGTTAAATCTTTCTTTTAATTCAGCAGTTTGGAAACACAGTTTTTGTAGCATCTGCAAAAGGACATTTGGGAGGGCATTGAGGCCTAAGGTGAAAAAGCAACTATCTGCATATTAAAATTTGAAAGAAACTATTTGAGAAACTGATTGTAATGTGTGAATTCATCTCATAGAGTTAAACTTATCTTTTGGTTTGGCAGTTTGGAAACACTGTTTTTGTAGAATCTGCAAAAGGACATTTGGGAATGCATTGAGGCCTACGGTGAAAAAGGAAATATTCCTATATAAAAACTAGAATGAAGCTATCTATAAAACTGCTTTGTGATGTATAGATTCATATCACAGAGTTAAACCTTTCTTTTTCATTCAGAAGTTTAGAAACACTGTTTTTGTAGAATCTGCAAAGGAACATTTGGAAGCTCACTGAGGCCTATGGTGAAAAAGCGAATATCCCCAGATAAAAAAATGGGAAAAAGCTATACGTGAAATGAACTTGAGGTGTGTGGATTCATCTCACAGAATTAAATATTTCTCTTGATTCAGCAGTTTGGAAAGACTGCTTTTTTGAATCTGGGAAGGGACATTTGGGACTTAATTGAGGGCTGTGGTGAAAAAGCAAATATTCCCAGATAAAACCTTGAAAGAAGTTATCTATGAAACTGCTTTGTGATGTGTAGATTCATGTCACAGAGTTAAACCTTTCGTTGCATTCAGAAGTTTAGAAACACTCTTTTTGTAGAATCTGCCAAGGGACTATTGGGAGCTAATTGAGGCCTATGGTGCAAAAGCGAATAAACCCGATAAATACTAGAAAGAATCTGTGAAATTGCTTTGTGATGTGTGGATTCATCTAACAGAGTTAAACATTTTTTTTTTTGATTCAGTATATTAGAAACAGTCCCTTTGCAGAATCTACAAACTGACATTTGAGAGTGCTTTGAGGCCTACAGTGACAAACCAAATATCCTGAGAAAGAAAACACAAAGATGTTATCTGTGAAACTGCTGTGGGATATGTGGATTCATCTCACAGTGCTAAAACTTTCAATTCAGCAGGTTGGAAACACTCATTTTGGAGAATCTGCAGGGGACATTTGAGGGCCCATGGAGGTCTATGGGGAAGACTAAATATCTTCAGACACAACCTAGAATGAAGATATCTGTGAAACTGCATGATGATAGGTGAATTCATTTCACAGACTAAAGCCTTCATTTTTATTCAGGAGATTGGAAACACTCTTTTTAAAGAATCTGCAGAGGGAAATTTGAAAGCTTATTGTTGCCTATGGGAAAAAAAACAAAATAACCCCAGATAAAAGCTGGAAAGAAGCTATCTGTAAAATCACTTTGTGATGTGTGGATTTATCTCACAGAGATAAGCCTTTCTTATTCAGCAGGTTTGAAGCACTATTTTGGGGGAATCTGCAAAGGAACTGTTTAGAGACCATTGAGGCCGATGAGCAAAACTGATTATCCCCTGATAAAAATTAGAAAGAAGCTGTCTGAGAAACTGCTTTGTCTTGTGGGGATCCATCTCACAGAATTAAACCTTTTTTTTGATTCAGCAGGTTGGAAACACTCTTTTTGTAGAATCTGTGGAGGGACGTTTGGGAGACAATTGAGGCCAATGGTGAAAAAAGGAATATCTCCAGATACAAACTAGAAAGAAGCTATCTGTGAAACTATTTTGTGATGTGTGGATTTATCTCACAGAATAAATCGTTTCCTTTGATTCAACAGGTTGGAAACACCCATTTTCTGGAATCTACAAAGTGACATTTGGAAACCCATTGAGGTCTATGGGGAAAAACAGAATATCCCCAGAAAAAAAATGAGAAAGAGACTGTCTATGAAACTGCTTTATGATGAGTGGATTCCTTTCACAGTCTTAAAACTTTATTTTGATTCAGCAGTTTGGAAATACTCTTTTTGTAGAATCTCTGAAAGGACATTTGAGATCCCTTTGAGGCCTATGGGAAAAGTCAAGTATCATCAGATAAAAACTAGAAAAAAGGTATCTGAGAAACTGCTTTGTGACATGTGGATTCATCTCGCAGAGTTAAACCTTTATTTTGATGCAACAGGTTGGAAACACTCTTTTTCTAGAATCTGTGAAGGTACATTTGGGAGCCCATTGAGACCTATAGAGAAAAACCAAATATTCCTGGATAAAAACTAGAAAGAAGTTATCTGTAAAACTGTTTTGTGATGTGTGGATTCAACTCACAGTATTAAACCTTTCATTTGATTTATCTGGTTGGAAACTCTCTTTTTGTAGAACCTGAGAAAGGACATTTCGGAGCCCATTGAGGCCTATGGGGAAAAACAAAATATCCGAGATAAAAAGTAGAAAGAAGCTATCTGTGAAACTGCTTTGTGATATGTGTGTTCATCTCACAGGGTTAAATTTATCTTTGATTCAGCAGGTTGGAAACACTCTTTTTGTAGAATCTGCAAAAAGTTTGGTAGCCCCTTGAGGTCTATAGAAAAAGTGCGAATATCCACAGAAAAATACTGGAATAATATCTGTGAAACTGCTTGGTGATTTGTGGATTCATCTCACAAACTTAAACCCTTCCTTTGATTCAGTAGGTTGGAGACACTCTTTTTGCAGAATCTGTGATGGGACATTTGTGAGCCCTTTAGCCCAGGGTGGAAAAACTGAATATCCCCAGATTAAAACTAGAAAAAAGCTATCTGTGAAACTGCTTGTTGGTGTGCAGTTTCACCTCACAGAGATAAATCCTTCTATTGATTCAGCTGCTTGGAGACACGTTGTTGAAGAATCTGTGAAAAGACATTTGGGAGACCATAAAGGCCCAGGGAGAAAAACGGAATATCCCCAGATAAAATCTAGAAAGAAGCGCTCTGTGAAATTGCTTTGTAATGTGTGGGCCAATCTCACAGAGTTAAACATTTCTTTTGATTCAGTGGTTGGAAAAACTCTTTTTGTAGAATCTGTAAAAGGACATTTGTGAGCCCATTGAGACCTATGGGGAAAAATCAAATATCCCCAGATAAACACTAGAAAGAAGCTATCTATCAAACCACTTGTGATATGTGGATTCGTCTCACAGAATTAAAACTTTCTTTTGATTCAGCAGGTTGGAAACACTCTTTCCATAGAATCTACGAAGGGACATTTGGGAGCCTATTGAGGGCTGTGGGGGAAAAAAGAATACCCCCAGATAAACACTACAAAGAAGCAATCTGTAAAGCTGCTTTGTAATGTGTGAATTCATCTTACAGGTTTAAACATCTCTTGGGATTAAGCAGCTTGGAAGCACTGATTTTGCAGAATCTGTGAAAGGTCGTTTTGTAGCCCATTGAGGACTACAGGGAAAAACTGAATATTTCCAGATAAAAACAAGAAAGAGGCCGTCTGTGAAACTGCTTTGTGATGTGTGGACTCATCTCACCGAGTTAAACCTTTCTTTTGATTCATCACTTTGGAAACAGCATTTATGTCCATTCTGTGAATGAACAATTGGGAGCTCATTGATTCCAGAGGTGAAAAAGCGATTATCCCAGTATAAAAACTAGAAGGAAGCTATCTGAGAAACTGTTGGAAACAAGCTATCAGAGAAACTGCTTGGTGATGTGTGGATTAATCTCACAAAGTTAAAACTTTCTTTGGATTCAGATGATTGGAAACCATCTTTTTGTAGATTTTCCAAAGGGATATTTGGGAGCCCATTGAGGCCTGGGGGGAAAAACCTAAAATCGCCAGATAAAAACCAGAAAAAGCTATCTTTGAAACTGTTTGATGATGGGAGGATTCATCAGGCAGAAATAAACCTTTCTTTTGATTCAACCAGTTGGAAACACTCTTTTTGTAGAATCTGTGAAGGAATTTTTGGGAGCTCACGGAGACCTAAAAGAAAAAAACAGAATATCCTTATAATAAAACTAGAAAGGAGCTATTTGTTAAATTGCTTGGTGATGTGTAGATTTATCTCACAGAGTGAAATTTTTGTTTGGATTCACAAGGTTGGAAACACTGTTTTTGTAGAATCTGAGAAGGGACATTTGGTAGCCTATTGAGGCCTACAAGGAAAAGCCGAATATTGCCAGATAAATACTAGAAAGAAGCTATCTGTGAAACTGCTTGCTGATGTGTGAATTCAACTCAGAGATAAAACTTTTGTTTTATTCAGGAGGTTGGAAACACTGTTTTTGTAGAATCTATGAAGGGATATTTAGGAGTCCACTGAGGTCTATGGGGAAAAATGAAATATCCTCAGATAAAAACTAGAAAGAACCAATAGATGAAAATGCTTGGTGATATGTGGATTCATCTCACAGAGTTAAACATTTCTTTTGATTCAGCAGGTTGGAAACACTCTTTTTGTACAATTGGCGAAGGGACATTTGAAACCCATTGGAGCCTATGGGTGAAAAGCAAATATTCCCAGATAAAAGCTAGAAAGAAGCAATCTGTGAAACTGTTTGGTGTGTGTGGATGTATCCTGCAGATTAAACCTTTATTTTGATTCAGCAGGTTGGAAACACTTCTTTTTAGAACCTGCGAAGGGACATTGGGAGCCCTTTAAGGCTTATGGGGATAAACCGAATATCCCCAGATAAAAACTAGAAAGAAGCTATCTGTGAAACTACTTTGTGATGTGTGCATTCCATTAAATGTGTTTAAGCTTTCTTTTGATTAAGAAGGTTGGAAACACTCGTTTTGTAGAACCTGCAATGCCCATTGAGGCCTATGGCAAAAAAAAAAAAAAAGAATATCCCCAGATAAAAACTAGAAAGAAGCTATTTGTTAAACTGCTTAGTGATGTGTAGATTCATCTCACAAAGTGAAACCTTTCTTTTGATTCAGCAGGTTGAAACACTACTTTTGTACAATTTGCAAAGGGACATTTGGGAACCCAATTATGCCTATTAGGAAAAACTGAATATCCACAGATAAAAACTAGAAATAATCTATCTGTGAAACTGCTTGGGGATGTGTGAATTCATTTCATGGAGTGAAACCTTTCTTTTTATTGAGCAGGTCAGAGACACACTTTTTCTAGCACCTCCAAAGTGACATTTGAGAACAATTAAGGCCTTATGGGGAAAAGGCAAAAATCTCCAGATAAAAACTAAAAAGAAGCCGTCTGTGAAACTGCTTGGTGATGTGTAGATTCACCCCACAGAGATAAATCTTTCTTTTGATTTAGCAGTTTAGAAATGCTCCTTTTGTAAAATCTTTCAGTGGACATTTGATAACCCATTGAGGCCTATGGGTAAAACTGAATATTCTCAGATAAAAACTAGAGAGAAGCTATCTGTGAAACTTCAGGGTCATGTGTGGATTAACCTCACAGTTACACCTTTGTTTTGATTCAGCAGGTTGGAAACACTCTTTTTGTAGAATCTCTGAAGGGACATTTAAAAATCCTTTGAGACCTATGATGAAAACCACTCCTTCAGATGCAAACTAGAAAGAAGCAATTTGTGAAACTGCATGGTGAGGGGTGGATTCATCTCACAGAGTTAAAATTGTCTTTTGATTCAGCACAACAACTACACTCTTTTTGTAGAATCTGTGTAAGGAGATTTGGGAGCCCATTTAGGTCCATGGGGAAAAACTGGAAATCCCCAGATTAAAACTACAAAGAAACTATAAATGAAACTGCTTGGTGATGCGTAGATTCATCTCACAGAGGTAAACATTTCTTTTGATTCAGAATGTCGGAAATACTCTTTTTGAAGGATCAGTGAAATGACATTTGGGAACCCATTGAGGCCTATGGGGAAAAACTGGGTATCCCCAGATAAAAACAAGATAGAACATATCTGTGAAACTGCTTTGTAATGTATGGATCCATCTCAAATAGTTAAACCATTCTGTTGATTTAGCAGGTTGTCAACACTGTTTTTGTAAGGTTGGCGAAGGGACATTTTGGAGCCCACTGCGGCCTACAAAGAAAAACAGAATTTCACCAAGAAAAACTAAACTGAAGCTATCTGTGAATCTGCTTTGTGATGTGTGGATTCATCTCACAGGGACAGACTTTGATTCAACAGCTTGGAAACACTCTTTTTATAGAATCTGAGAAGGGACTTATTGGAGCCCATTGAAGCATATGGGGAAAAATAACATCCTCACAGAAAAACTAGAAAGAAGCTTTCTGTGAAGCTGCTTGTTATGTATGGATACATCTCACAGAGTTAAGCCTTTCCATTGATTCAGCTGATTGGAAACACTCTTTTTGTAGAATCTGTGAAGGGACCTTCATGACCACATTGAGACCTGTGGTTGAAAACCGAATATCCAGAGATAAAAACTAGAAAGAAGCTGTCTGTGAAACTGATTGGTGATGTGTGTACTTATCTCATAGAGTTAAAACATTTTTTTTATTCAGCGAGTTGGAAACACTCTTTTTATAGAATCTGTGAAAGAACATTTTGGAGCCCTTTGTGTACTGTAGAAAAAAAAGAAATATCCCCATATAAAAGCTAGAAAGAAGCTATCTCTGAAATTCCTTTATGACGTGTGGATTCATCTCACAGAGTTAAAACTTTCTTTTTATTCAACAGGTTAAAAACACTCCTCTTGTAAAATTTGTGAAGGGACTTTTGGTAGCCCATTGATGCCTATCAGGAAAATCCGAATATCCCCAGATGAAAACAGAAAGAAACTATCTGTGAAACTGCTTTGTCATTTGTGAATTCGTCTCACAGAGTTAATCCATTCTTTTGATTTTTCGGGTTGGAAACAATCTTTTTGTAGAATCTGCAAAGAAACATTTTGGATCCCGTTGTGGCCTATAGGGAAAAAATGCAATTTCCCCACATAAAATCTAGAAAGAAGCTATCTGTGAAACTGCTTTGTGATGTGTGGATTTACTTCACTGAGATAAACCTTTCTTTTGATTCAGCAGGTTGGAAACAATCTTTTTGTTGAATCTGCAAAGGGATATTTGGGAGCACATTAAAGTCAATGTTGAAAAATCAATATCCCCAGATACAAACTGGAAAGAATCTATGTGTGAAACTGAACTGATTCATCTCACAGAGTTAAGCCTTTCATTTGATTCAGGTGGTTGGAAACACTCTTTTTGTAGAATCTGTGAAGGGACTTTCAGAGGCCCATTGGGTTCTACTGGAAAAAATTGAATATCCCCAGATTAAAACTAGAAAGAAGCTATCTGGGAAAATACTTCATGATGTGTGGATTTATATCACTGAGTTAAACTTTTCTTTTGATTTAGGACATTGGAAACACTCTCTTTGTACAATCTGTGAAGGGACATTTTGGAGACCTTTGAGGCCCATAAGGAAAAACAGAATAGCCCAAGATGAAAACTAGAAAGAAGCTATCTGTGAAACTGCTTAATGATGTGTGGATTCATCTCACAGAGTTAAACCTTTCTTTTGATTCAGCAGGTTGGAAACATTCTATTTGTAAAATCTGTGGAGAAACAATCAGAAGCCCTTTGAGGCTTTTGGAGAAAAATAGAATATCCTCAGATAAAAACTAGAAAGAACCTATCTGTGAAACTGCTTTTGGATGTGTGAATTCATCTCACAGAGGTAAAACTTTCTTTTGATTCAGCACGTTGGAAACACATATTTTGTAAAATCTGTGAAGGAACATTTGGGAGCCCATTGAGGCCTATGGGGAAAAACCAAATATCCGGATGAAAGCTAGAAAGAAGCTATCTTTGAAACTGCTTTATAATGTGGAGATTCATCTCACAAAGTTAAATTTTCTTTAGATACAGCAGGTTGGAAACACTCTTTTTGTAGTATCTTCAGGGGATATTTGGGAGCCCATTTAGGCCTTTCGTTAAAAACAGAATATCTCCAGTAAAAACTAGAAATGAGCTATATGTGAACCTGCTTTGTGTTGTGTGTGTTCAACCCATAGAGTTAAACCTCTCTTTTGATTCACCAGGTGGCACATACTCTTTTAGTAGAATCTCTGAAGGGTCTGTTGGGAGCCCATTGAGGCCTATGGGGAAAAACAGAATATTCCCAGATAAAAACAAAAAAGAACCTATCTGTAAAACTTCCTTGTGATCTGTGGATTCATTTCACAGAGTTAAACCTTTCTGTTGAGTCAGCAGGATGAAAAACTCTTTTTCTAGAATCTGTGAAGAAACATCTGGGAGCCCCTTGAGACCCATGGAGAAAAGTAGAGTATCACCAGTAAAAAACTAGAAAGAAGCTAACTACGAAATGGCTTTGTGTTGTGTGGTATCAACTCACAGAGTTAAACATTTCCCTGATTCAGCATGTTGGAAACACTCTTTTCATAAAATCAGGGAAGAAACATTGGGAGCCCATTGAGGTGAATGTTGGAAAACTGAATATCCACGAATAAAAATCAGAAAGAAGCTATCTGTGAAACTGCTTAGTGATGTGTGGATTCATCTCACAGAGTTAAATATTTCTTTTGATTCAGCAGGTTGGGAACACTCTGTTTGTAGAATCTGTGAATGGACACTTGGGAGCCCATCAAGTTGTATGGGAAAAAAACTAGAATATCCTCAGATAAAAACTAGAAAGAAGTTAGCTGTGTAACTGCATGTTGATGTGTGGATTCATCTCACAGAGTTAAAGCTTTCTTTTGATTCAGTGGGTTAAAAACCTTCTTTTTGTAGAAGTGTGAAGGGACATTTGGGAGCACATTGTGGGCTATGGGAAAAAACTGATCATTCCCACATAAAAACTAGAAGGAAGCTACATGTGAAACTGCTTGGTGATGTGTCAATTCATCTCGTAGAGTTAAAACTTTTTTTTGATACAGCAGATTGGAAACACTCTTTTTGGAGAATCTGTGAAGGGACATTTGGGAGCTCATTTTGGCCTACAGGGAAAATCCGAATATCTCCAGATAAAAACTAGAAAGAAGTTATCTGTGAAACTGCTTTGTGATATGAGGATTAATCTCAAAGAGTTAAAATTTTCTTTTGATTCAGCAGATTGGAAACACTCTGTTTGTAGAATCTGAGAAGGGACGCTTGAGAGCCTATTGTGGCCTATGGGGAAAAAGTGAATATCCCGAAATAAAAACTAGAAACTATCTGTGAAATTGCCTTGTAATATGTGGACTCATGTCACAGAGTTAAAACTTTCTTTTGATTCAGCAGGTTGGAAACACTCTTTCTGTAGGATCTACGAAGGAATATTTAGGAGCCTATTGAGACCTATAGGGAAAAACCAAATATACCCAAGTAAAAACTAAAGAAGCTATCTGTGAAACTGCTTTGTCATGCGTGGATTCATCTCACAGAGATAAACCTTTCCTTTGACTCAACAGTATGGAAAAAGTATTTTTCTAGAATCTGCGAAGAAATATTTGGGATTCCATTGAGGACTTTAAGGAAAAACTCACTATCCCCAGCTAAAAAATAGAAAGAAGATATCTGTGAAACTGCTTTGTGTTCTGTAAATTCATCTCACAGACTTAAATCTTTCTTTTGATTTGGCAGTTTGGAAACACTCTTTTTGAAGAATCTGCAAAGGGACAGATAGGAGCCCATTACAGCCTATAGGGAAAAACTGAATATCTCCAGACAAAAACTACAAAGAAGCTATCTGTGAAACTGATTTTTGATATGTGGATACATCTCACAGAGTTAAAACTTTCTTTTGATTAATCTGGATAAGAACACTCTTTTTGAAAAATCTGTAAAGGGACACTTGAGAGCACATTCAGGCCTATAAGGAAAAGCCACATATACCCAGATAAAAACTAGAAAGAGTCTATCTGTGAAACTGTTTGGTGATGTGTGGATACATTTCACAGTTAAACATTGTTTTGACTCAGCAGATTTGAAGCACTCTTTTTGTAGAATTTGGTAAAGGATATTTGGGAGCCTATTGTTTCCTAAGGGAAAAAAACAAATATCCCCACATAAAAAGTAGAAAGAAGTTATCTCTGAAACTGCTTTTGTGATGTGTGAATTCATCTCACAGCATTAAACTTCACTTTTATTCACCAAGTTGGAAACACTCCTGTCATAGAATCTGCAAAGAGACATTTGAGAGCCCTTTGAGGCCTATGGGGAAAAAAATATCCCCAGATGAAAGCTAGAAAGGAGTTGCCTTTGAACCTGCGTTGTGAAGTGCAGATTCATGGCACAGAGTTAAACATTTCTTTTGATTTAGCAGGTTGGAAACACTCTTTTTGTAGAATCTGCGAGGGGATATTTGGGAGCCCGTTGAAGCCAATGGGGAAAAACTGAATATACCCAGATAAAAACTAGAAAGAAGCTATCTGTGAAACTGCCTTGTGATTGGTGGGTTCATCTCACAGAGTAAAACCTTTCTTTTGAGTCATCAGGCTGGAAAAACTCTTTCTCGAGAATCTGCGAAGAAACATCTGGGAACCCATTGACACCAATGGGGAAAAATGAAATATCCCCAGTAAAAAACTCAAAAGATGCTATCTGTGAAATGGCTTTGTGATGTGCAGTTTCATCACACAGAGTTAAACATTTCTTTTGATTTAGCAGGTAAAAAACACTTTTTTTGTAGAATCTTTGAAGGGACATTTGGGAGAACTTTGAGTCCTATAGAGAAAAATGGAATATACCCACATCAAAACTAGAAAGACGGTAACTGTGAAACTGCTTTGTGTTTTGTGGATTCATACCACAGAGTTAAGATTTCTTTTGATTCAGCCATTTGGAAACACACTTTTTGTAGAATCTGTGAAAAGACCCTTGAGAGCCCATTGGGGTTTATTGGGAAAACCAAATATCACCAGATAAAAACTAGAAAAAAATTATCTGTGAAATGGCTGTTAGATGTGTGCATTCACTTCCCAGAGTTAAAGTTTTCTTTTTATTCAGCTTGCTGGACATTCTTTTTGTAGGATCTGTGAAGGGGTATTTGAGAGCCCATTGAGGTCTTTGAAGAAAAATTGAATATCCCCAGATAAAAACTACAAACAAACTATCTGTGAAATTGCTTTGTGATGTTTGGAATTCATCTCAGAAAGGTAAACGTTTCTTTTGATTCAGCAGGTTAAAAAACCTCTTTTTGTAAAATCTGCCAGGGGACTTTTGGGAGCACATTGAGGCCTATGGGAAAACAAATAATATCCCCAGATAAACACCCAAAAGAAGCTATCTGTGAAACTGCCTAGTGATGTGTGCATTCGTCACATGGAGTTAAAACATTTTTTTGATTCAGCAGGTTGGAAATCCTCTTTTTGTAGAATCTGCAAAAGGACATTTGGGAGCCCATTGTGTCCCATGGAAAAATCCAAATATCCCCAGATAAAAACTAGAAAGTAGCTATCTGTGAAACTGCTTTGTGATGTGAGGATTCATCTCACAGAGTGAATCCTTTCTTTTGCTTCAGTTGGTAGGAAACATTCTTTTTATAGTATATGTGAAGGAACTTTTGAAATCCCATTGGGGCCTATGGGAAAAAACTAAATATCCCCAGATAAAAACTAGAAAAAAAATCTGTCTGTGAAACTCCCTTGTGATGTGTGGATTCATCTCATAGAGTTAAACCTCTCTTTTGATTCACCAGGTTGGAAGCACTTTTTTTTCATAGAATCTGTGAAGGGACATTTAAGAGCCCATAGAGGCCTAAGGGGAAAAACAGAATATTCTCAAGGTATATGTGAAACAAGGTATATGTGAAGCTGCTTTGTATTGTGTGGATTAATCATACAGAGTAAAAACTTTCTTTTGATTCATCAGGTTGCAAATACTCTTTTTGTAGAATGTGCAAAGAGACATTTGGGAGCCCATTGAGGTCTATGGGAAAAATCAAATATCCCTGGATAAAAACTAAAAAGAATCTATCCATCAAAGTATATTGTGATGTGTTGGTTTATCTCACAAACTTAAAAGTTGCTTTTGATTCAACAGGTTGAAAACACTCTTTTTGTAGAATCTGTGAAGGGACATTTGGGAGCTCATGGAGGCCAACTGGGAAAAGAGAATACGTACAGATAAAAACTAGAAAGAAGCTATCTGTGATACTGCTTTGTGACGTGTGGATTCATCTCACAGAGTTAAACCTTTCTTCTGATTCAGCATGTTGGATATACTATTTTTGTAGAATCTGTGAAGGGACATTTCAGAGACTATTGTGGCCTATAGGAAAAAAAACAGAGTATTTACAGATAAAAATTAGAAAGAAGCCATCTGTCAAACTGCTTGGTCATGTGGGGATTCATCTCACAGAGTTAACCTTTATTTTGATTTAGCAGGTTTAAATCACCCATTTTGTAGAATCTGCAAAGGATCATTTGGGATCCCATTGAGGCTTAAGGGGAAAGAAGCCATCTGTCAAACTGCTTGATCATGTGGGGATTCATCTCACAGAGTTAACCTTTATTTTGATTTAGCAAGTTTAAATCACTCATTTTGTAGAATCTGCAAAGGGTCATTTGGGATCCCATTGAGGCCTAAGGGGAAAAACCAAGTGATAAATACTAGAAAGCCACTATCTGTGAAACTACTTGGTGACATGTGGATTCAACTTATAGATTTAAAATATTTTTTTCCTTCAGCATGTTGGAAACACACTTTTTGTAGAATCTGTGAAGGGATGTTTGGGAGCTTATTGTGGCTTGTGGAAAACAACTGAGTATCCCCAGATAAAATCTAGAAAGAAGCTGTCTGTGTAACTGCTTCATGATGTGTGGATTCATCTCATAGAGGTAAGCCTTTCACTTGATTCAGCCGGTTAGAAACTCTCTTTTTGTAGAATCTGCAAAGGGACATTTGGGAGCCCATTGGGGCCTATGGGAAAAAATCAAATATTCCCAGATAAAAAGTAGAAAGAAGCTATCTGTGAAAATGCTTGGTGGTGTGAGGATTTATCTCACAGAGTGAAACCTCTTTCAATTCACCTGGTTGGAAACACTCTTTTCATAGAATCAGCTAAGGGACATTTGACATCCCATTGAGGCCCATGGGGAAAAATCAAATATCCCCAGATAAAAACTGGAAGGAAACTATCTGTGAAACTGCTTTGTGATGTGTGGACTTATCTCACAGAGTTAAACCTTTCTTTCAATTCAGCAGGTTGATTCTATTTTTTTGTAGAATCTGCAAAGAAACAATTGGGAGCCCATTGAAGCCTTTGGAGAAAAACAGAAAATCCCCAGATAAAAACTAGAATGAAGCTATCTGTTAAACTGTTTTTGATGGGTGGATTCATTTCACAGAGTTAAAACTTTCTTTTTATTCACCAGGTTTGGAAACACTCTTTTTGTAGAATCTGTGAAGGGGCATTTGGGAACCCATTGAGGCCTATGGGAAAAAAACAAATATCCCAGATAAAAACAAGAAAGAAGCTCTCTGTGACACTGCTTTGCGACGTGTGGATTAATCTCACAGTGTTAAACTTTCCTTTTGATTCAGTAGGTTTGGAAACACTCTTTCTGTAGAATCTGCAAAAGAACATTTGGGAGCCCATTAAAGCCTATGGGTAAAAATCCTCCTATGAAAACTAGAAAGAAGCTATTGGTGAAACTACTTGCAGATGTGTAAATTCATCTCAGTGTGTTAAACCTTTCTTTTGATTCAACAGATTGGAAACACTGTTTTTGTACAATTTGTGAAGTTACTTTTAGGATCGCACTGAGGCATATGAAGAAAAACCCAATATCCACAGATAAAAACTAGAAAGAAGCTCTCTGTGAAACTGCTTTGTGATGTGCAGTTTCATCTCACAGACTTTAGCCTTTCTTTACATTTTTCAGGTTGGAAACACTCTTTTTGAAGAAATTGTGAAGAGACATTTGGGAGCCCAATGTGGTCTATGTAGAAAAACCAAATATCTCCACAGAAAAAATAGAAAAAAGGTATCTGTGAAACTGCTTTGTGATGTGTGGATTCATCTCATAAACCATTCTTTTGATTCAGCAGATTGCTGACACTCTGTTTGTAAAATCTGCAAAGGAACACTTGAAAGAAGAATGAGGCCTATGGGAAAAAACAAATTATCCCCAATAAAAACTAGAAACAAACTATCTGAAACTGCTTGTTGATGTGTGGATTCATCTCATAAAGTTAAAACATTTTTTTTTTATTCAGCATGTTGGAAACACTCTTTTTGTAGGATCTGCAAAGGGACATTTGGGAGCTTATTTTGGCATGTGGAGAAAAGCTGAATATCCCCAGATAAAACTTAGAAAGAAGCTATCTGTGAAACTGCTTTGTGATGTGTGGATTCATTTCACAGAGTTAAGCCTTTCATTCAGTTCACCAGGTTGGAAACCCTCTTTTCATAGAATCTGCAAAAGGACTCTTGAAAGTCCTTAGAGGCTTGTGGGGAAAAACCACATATCCTCAGATAAAACCTAGAAAGAAGCTATCTGTGAAATAGCTTTATGATATGTGGGTTCATCTCACAGAGTTAAACTTTTCTTTTGATTCAGCATGTTGGAAACACTCTTTTCATAGAATGTGTGAAGAACATTTGGGAGCCCATTGAGGCCAATGTGGGAAAACAGAATATCCCCAGCAAAAAACTGGAAAAAGGGGGTCTGTAAAACTGCTTTGTGTTCTGTGGATTCATCTCAAAGAGTTAAAGCTTTCTTTTCATTCAGTAGGTTTGAAACACCCTTTTTGTACAATCTGCAAGGGAAATTTGGGAGCCTGTTGACTCCTATGGTGAAAAAAAATGGAATATACCCAGGTAAAAACTAGAAAGAAGTTATCTTGAAACTGCTTTCTAATAGGCGGATTCAACTCACAGAGTTAAACCTTTCTTTTGATTCCACAGGTTAAAAACACTCCTTTTGTAGAATCGGCGAAGGAACTTTTGGGAGAACATTGATGCCTTTGGAAAAAAAATGAATATCTCCAGATTATCAGGGGAAATTCAGACCCGGATATTTCACGTGGGTCCTTTTCTATTTTCCTTAAGTGTTGGCTGGTCTGAGAAATAAAGGGAAAGAGCACAAAACAGAGAAATTTTAAAGCTGGGAGTTGGGGGGAGACATCACATGTTGGCAGGGTCCGTGATATTCCCTGAGCTGTAAAACCAGCAAGTTTTTATTAGTGATTTTCAAAAGGGGAGGGAGTGTATGAATAGGATGTGGGTCACAAGGATCACATGCTTCACAAGGTAATAAAATATCACAAGGCAAATGGAGGCAGGGTGAGATCACAGGACTGGGGCGAAATTAAAATTGCTAATGAAGTTTTGGGCACCCACTGTCATTGATGATAACATTTTATCAAGAGACAGGGTTTGAGAACAGACAACCGGTGTGACTAAAATTTATTAAGTAGGAATTTCCTCTTCCTAATAAGCCTGGGAGTGCTACAGGAGCCCGGGGCTTATTTCCTCCCTTATCTACAACCATAAAAGACAGACGTTTCCAAAGCAGCCATTTCAGAGGCATCCCCTTACAAAGGCATTCTCTTTCTCATGGATGTTCCTTGCTGAGAAAAAGAATTCAGTGATATTTCTTCTATTTGCTTTTGAAAGAAGAGAAATATGGTTCTGTTCCACCTGGCCCACAGGTAGCCAGACTTTAAGGTTATCTCTCTTGTTCCCTGAAATTTGCTGTTATCCTGTTCTTTTTTCAGGATGCACCAATTTCTTATTGTTTAAACAATTTGTGCAGTTAATGCCATCATCACAGGGTCCTGAGGTGACATTCATCCTCAGCTTATGAAGACGACGGGATTAAGAGATTAAAGTAAAGACAGGCATAGGAAATCACAAGAGTATTGATTGGGGAAGTGATAATGAAACTTTCATTATCAATGAAAGTTTCAATGAAACCTTCACAATTTATGTTCTGAGATTGCAGTAAAGAGAGGCATAAGAAATTATAAAAGTATTAATTTGGGGAACTAATAAATGTCCATGAAATCTTCACAATTGATGTTCTTCTGCCATGGCTTCAGCCGATCCCTCCATCCAGGGTCCCTGACTTCCCACAACATCATTCCCTTTCTTTATATATAAATGTGCCATGGCAATGAAGGCTTGTTCGTTCTCTCTATTTTGATGCAGGATTCTCTGACTGGTCTGGCACACTAAAGACAAACCGATTAAACAGAGAAACATAATTCCAAAATTTACTACAGTTGAGCCCCTAATAGACTTAATTCAAGTTGTGGGGTTTAGTCCATAAAGATTTTCTGCCACCTGATCTAATGCCTCTGCTCCAGGCACAATGGATAAATGAGCTTGAGAGGCTTCAAAAATTTATTTCTCTAATTTAGTTACACCCAATGATAAATTATCTTCCCTAGCAAGAAGGTACTCTTTGACCATTTCCCATGAATGATCAGTCTCATTATACGAATATGGGGTGATAGAGAAATCAGAGGTATTCCAATCACACTGCATTTGCATGTGATATTCGAGACTCACTACCCAATCTCCAAGTCAAATAACAGACTGTCTTTTATCATTAATTTCATTAGCCAATTTTTGATCAACGCCTTGTTGAGAATCTACATTTGTGTGGAATTGGTTTGCCAATCCTTAACAAAATGGGCCATTTGAATAGGTTGATGTAACGCCATTCTGGCAGTGGTGGCCATCGCAGTGACTGTAATTAGGCCCATGATCACAGCGATTAAAGTGGAAACAAATCTCTTAGATATTTTTAGAATTCACTGTAACACTTCATTAATTAAATGTATTGAAGGGGAGTATTCCCAAGGTCTGGGCAAAGTTAATGGAATCCAGATTCCTTCTCGAGCTCAAATCAATATTACACTTTTCCTGGAGTCAAAATGGGAGTTAGTACAAGTGTATAAATGACAATTAATGCATTGGACATTTTGATTTTTCATCCAAATTTTGATATTTCCCACTAACAGCATGTAAGGAGTCTTAACACAACTCTGCATGGGAACAGTCAGATTGGAGGTAAGTAAAGCAGAATGTTTGGCTCTACATTGATACTAAGAGATGGGGGCAGTAGCGGGAACAACAGACAGAATAGTTTCCCCTTCCCATATTCACAGTCCAGATATGGCAATAGCCAATTTCCAAAGTTCTGGGAGTTCTGGGTTCAGAATGGGGAGTATCATATGAGGCCTTGTGGGTGGGGGAGGGGGATAATGCCTTTATCTTCCCATTTTAAGGGAAAGAATAAGCTGAGCCTCCTATGCAAAGTAGAATGAAGATTCTTGTTCTCCGAATAACAAATAAAGTAAGTAGCCTCCTGACATTCCCTTCTGCCAGAGGAGCAATTGTTTTTTAAATATCCCATTGGTACCCAGTCTATTACTAAACCATATGAGTCATTTTTAAATATTACTGCATGTGAGTTAACACAATCTTCCCAAATTAAAGTTTTAGATGGGCCCTCAAAATTTTTAGGGCATGGTTTTCCTGCAGGATTATATTGAAAGTATGTAGTATCTCCCATTACTCCCTCTTTCATTTGTTTTAAAGGAGAAGGGGAGAGACTGGAGACCAAATGTCCTGATTCCTCTGTAGTTGATCTTTCCGGAAAATAAGCAGCCCAGACTTGAGTTTATAGATGGATACAACTAGGTGCACGTCCAAGGCAAAGAGCAGGTATTTATAACCTATGGTAACATTATGGTCATCTGTAGCTGTAGGCATCCACACATTATTGTTAGTGTAGATTTCTGCAGGAGCATCAATCCAGGTGAGAGGTCGAATAAGTGGAGGAAAAGGCACCTAAGCCTAATGAGAATAATTTTGTGTAACAGATAAATCAGTATGAGAGGAAACTGGTGAGACAGAAAGTATAAGGAGGAGAATAATTAAATAAAACCTAGTGTTAGCGAGATTGAGTGCTGAAGGAGAAAGAGAACAGAGAGATGTCATTCTTAGGCTAATAGAAAGGGTGAGATTTTTAGATTTGTAAGGAGAAAAAGAAAGGTAATCAGGAGAAGTGGGATTAGTTAGATGGGTCTCCATTGCCATCAGGGAGGATTGAATCAGACCCATTTTGATTTGGCGTGCCTGCTTCTGAGGAGTTGGCACAGATCTCACCAGGTCTGAGGACAGTCTCTGACACAGATATCTTTTCCCTGTGGTTTTCTTTTGATGATCTCCTAGTGAAACATAAGCATATCCTCTTTAACACATTAAGTAGAATCAGAGACAATATTTAAAGGTTTGGGGAAATCCTGTAAGGCAGTAATGACATCACTTAATTCTGCCTTTTGAGCAAAGGTATAAAGGGTAGAAATAAGCTTGTCTGTGGGTCTTAAAAAATTAATGTTGCCTAGAAGTTTTTAGAAGTCATTTAATGTTTTTAAAGAAGCTCTCTTAATTTGAACTTTTTGAGGTTGAATACATTGTTTATCAACCACCATTCCGAAATATTGAACAGGAGTGGTCTGTTGAATTTTATCCTTAGTGATGTGTAATCCAGCCTCTGTAACATGGCAGCTCAAAATTTGATAACAGTAAATTAATTCTTTATCAGTGGGGACAGCAATTAAAATATCATCAATATAATATAGAATATAGGCCCGGGGAAATTGGGATTAAACTGGTGAAAGCACTTGTCCAACATAAAGCTGGCAGATTGTAGGGCTATATAGCATTCCCTGAGGAAGTACTTTACATTGATTACATGCTGCAAGCTCCTGATTATTGACAGATGGTACAGTAAAAGCAAATTTTTTGCAACGTGATTTATGTAAAGCAATATATTACGAAACAATCTTTAACATCAATAAGTATGAGAGGCCAAATTTTAGGTATTAGAACGGGGCAGGCATGCCGGGCTGGAGAGCCCCCATAGATTTAATTACAGCGTTAATGGCCTTTAAATCGGTTACCATCTGCCACTTGCCTGATTTCTTTTTACTAGAAACACAGGAGAATTCAGGGGGAAAGAGAAGGTTCCACACTTCCAAGTTGTAACTGCTCAGAAACCAACTGAGTTAAAGCCTCCAGTTTTTCTTTAGAGAGCGACCACTGCTGAATCAAAATGGGTGTGTCAGAGTTTCATTGCAAAGGGATAGGATCAGGAGGTGTGGCCGAGGCCGCCACTAAAAAGGATAACCTAAACCAGCCCTGTTTTCTTTTATAGTAACTGGGAGGAGTTTAGTTATCCCTTCATGCTTTGGACCAAGACTGAGCCTAGGAACAAACCTCATGTTTTCCATCATATGCTGACTGGGAGCACTATAAGAGTTATGTGGAATATTAATTTCAGTCTCAGTGTCTACGAAGCCTTCAAACTTTCTTCCTTGAGTGTGTATGGTGCAGATGGGCCGTTGTTTAGAAATTGCATTAATCCAATAAGCGGCCTTTTCACTGCCGGAGTCCATCCTAGGGCCACGTGTCTTATCTCCTTTGTTTAAAATGATATTAGGTAGTAAAAGCAATTGAGCAACTGGCTCACCAGCCAGAATGAAAGCAGGAACCATGGCAGACTGGTCTCATTAATTTAATATTATCAACGGAATCAGAATTAATGAGACCAGTATGAATGGTGATTCCTTTAGCAGAAGTGGATGTCCTACCTAACACCAGGCCACTGAAACTTGAGGTAAAGGGCCAGTGACCCCCCCTCCATGGGGACAATTACAGGCAAAGAGTTACGTAGTAAATTTAGAGGAATAGTATTACAGAGATCGGCCCCCCTGCCCCCTACCATGGGGGTGGACCAGCATTGTACTGAGACAGAAGGAGAGGCTGGGACCTATTTGATTTTCTCTGTAGGTAAATTCGTTTGTGCTGGGGGTTGCGTTGGGAACGTCAGAGGTGGAAAAACAACATTTGTCTGAGTCTGAAGCATCCCATTTGATATCAGGACCTGGGACGAGCCCCACTCATTTCCATGGTGTTGTGGCAGGGGATTTCCATCTATATCATATTTAGAGCAGCAATTACTTCCACAGTGTTTACCTCTGCAACACTGTGGGCAAACAGTAACAGCAGCATTTGGCCCTATTTATTAAGCCAGCTTGGCTGCTTTTAAGTTTTTAACAGTGCAATTTTTTCAAGTATGACTAAGTAGGCCACAATTATAGTAGGCTCAAAGAAAAGAATTAGTGGAACCAGTTTGGTTGGTGTCCTTCGTGGCCCATGCCCACAGAATAGCTTTGTGGGTGTCTGATCCAATAACTTCACAAGGTTTAGTACATGTAGGTAACACCTTGTGATCAGGTAAATTTTGTCACTGGACAGAATGCATGGCCATTTTACACTCATGGTTCACGTTTTCAAAAGCAAACATATGAAGGAGAACACTTTGAACGTGCTCATCAGAGGCAGATTTTTCAACAGCATCTTGAAATTTAGCTAAAAAACCAGAGTATAATTAAGAGTGACCTTGTTTAACCATGGTAGAAGAAGCAGGAGCTTGGTCTGGAGTGCGTAGTTTATCCCAAACACTCATACACACCTTTGTTACTTGTTCCATTTTAAGAGCAACAAAGTTTAATTGGGCATAAGTATCAGAGAAACTATCAGAGCCTGTGAGTTGAGCCTGAGTAATTAGAATGCCATTAGTCCGATTTAGCTGAGCCTGCAGACAGGCCTCTCCCTGCCAGGCTGAGTTGGGGTTAGAACAGTTTTCATCAAAAGGTCCGAGTCCAAAGGAAGTAAAAAGACCTCAGTACAAAAGGTTTGTGATACCATTTTACCATAAGGAGAATTTGAGCCATACAGAGTACAAGTATCCTTAAATTCTTTTAAAAAGGTAAGATTGAGAGGTACATAATGATGCAGACCAGTTAAGAAACCAAAACAACATGAGGGTGAGGGGCAGTAGTGGATGGGGGAGGGCCTGGAGAATTACAGGTAAGTGGTAGTTTGGTCCTGGAGCCATTAGTTGATGTTGGAGGTTTGAAGAGAGAAGAATTAGCATATCTATGGTCCTGGGCTGTGTGAGTCATGGCTGCAGCAGCTTCAAGTACAGGCTCTTCATGAAAATAAGTAAGATTATCAGGGGGTTAAGCCAAAGTCACCAGAGTTAGATATTGAATTTTCAACAGGTGAGGGAGGAGTAGCTGAAGGGAGAGGCTGATCAGATAATGAAGGCAGTGTGGGAGAGGAAGGTTGAGGAAGATGTGGAAGATCATCAGATTCAGAAAACTGTAGTAACTGTAGGGGGTCATGGGATTGGTATGTCATTAAGATGACACATACCAAGGCCCAGTCACACCTAACAGTGATGGAAGCAATATTCCACGTAGAGACCAGTTCCTGGAATGTTGTACCAACATGATCCCATAGTTTTACATATATGGTTCATTTTTCAAGAAACCAAGGACAGTATTTTTCAACAGCCCTGAATAGAGTGACCATATTTTCCATGGTTACTTGGACCCTTCCCTATTTTAACAGGTCTACATCTAAGGTTCCTTTTTCAGGAAACCAAGGACAGAATTTTACCACTGCCCTGAATAGAGTGACCATATTTCCCATGGGCACTTGAACCATTCCTTCTTATAACCAGAGTTTAATATAAAAGAGATAAGTATAATTTTTAATATTCCATTTGACCTACAGTTAACCTGGACCATACACAGACTACTCACCAGTCCTCAGGGATTTGAACAGGCACATCTGTGAACCAAACCAATGACATTTCTCCACACCTACCATAGGGAATAGGGTTCCAACATGCACTTAGGAAAAAAGAAAGACCACGTGTGAGCCAGATATCAGGGGAAATTCAGCCCCCAAATCTTCATGTGGGTCCTTTTCTATTTTCCTTAAATGTCAGCTGATCTGAGAAATAAAGGGAAAGAGTACAAAAGAGATAAATTTTAAAGCTGGGTATCCGGGGGAGACATTACTTGTCGGCAGGTTCTGTGATGTTTCCTGAGCTGTAAAATCAACAAGTTTTTATTAGTGGTTTTCAAAAGGGGAGGGAGTGTACAACTAGGGTGTGGGTCACAAGGATCACATGCTTCACAAGGTAATAAAATGTCACAAAGCAAATGGAGGCAGGGCGAGAACACAGGACTGGGCTGAAATTAAAATTGCTAATGAAGCTTCAGGCATGCATTGTCATTGATAACATTTTATCAGGAGACAGGGTTTGAGAGCAGACAACCAGTCTGACTAAAATTTATTATACGGGAATTTCCTCATCGTAATAAGCCTGGGAGAACTACAGGAGACTAGGGCTTATTTCATCCCTTATCTACAACCATAAAAGACAGATGTTCCCAAAGCAGCCATTCCAGAGGCCTCCCCTTAAGAACGCATTCTCTTTCTCAGGGATGTTTCTTGCTGAGAAAAAGAATTCAACGATATTTCTCTTACTTGCTTTTAAAAGAAGAGAAATATGGCTCTGTTCCACCCAGCCCACAGGTAGCCAGACATTAAGGTTATCTATCTTGTTCGCTGAACATTGCTGTTATGCTGTTTTTTATTCAAGGTGCCCATATTTCACATTGTTTAAACAATTTGTGCAGTTAACACAACCATCACAAGGTTCTAAGGTGACATTCATCCTCAGCTTACAAAGATGACAGGATTGAGAGATTAAAGTAAAGACAACCACAAGAGAAAGCAGGAAAGATCTAAAATTGACACTCTAACATCACAATTAAAAGAACTAGAGAAGCAAGAGGAAACACATGAAAAGGTAGCAGAAGGCAAGAAATAACTAAGATCAGAGCAGAACTGAAGGAGAGAGAGACACAAAAAACCCTCCAAAAAATCAATGAATCCAGGAGTTGGTTTTTTGAAAAGATCAACAAAATTGATAGACCACTAGCAAGACTTATAAAGAAGAAAAGAGAGAACAATCAATGGACGCAATAAAAATGATAAAGGGGATATCACCACCGACACCACAGAAATACGAAATACCATCAGAGAATATTATAAACACCTCTATGCAAATAAACTAGAAAACCTAGAAGAAATGGATAATTTACTGGACACTTACAGTCTCCCAAGACTAAACAAGGAAGAAGTTGAATCCCTGAATAGACCAAGAGAAGGCTCTGAAATTGAGGCAATAGTTAATAGCCTACCAACCAAAAAAAGTCCAGGACCAGACGGATTCACAGCCGAATTCTACCAGAGGTACGAGGAGGAGCTGGTACCATTCCTTCTGAAACTATTCCAATCAATAGAAAAAGAAGGAATCCTCCCTAACTCATTTTATGAGGCCAACATCATCCTGATACCAAAGCCTGGCAGAGACACAACAAAAAAAGAGAATTTTAGACGAATATCCCTGATGAACATCGGTGCAAAAATCCTCAATAAAATACTGGCACACTGAATCCAGCAGTATATCAAAAACCTTATTCAAAATGATCAAGTGGGCTTCATCCCTGGGATTCGACGCTGGTTCAACACACACAAATCAATAAACTTAATCCAGTATATAAACAGAACCAAAGACAAGAACCACATGATTATCTCAATAGATGCAGAAAAGGCCTTTGACAAAATTCAACAGCCCATCATGCTAAAAACTCTCAATAAATTTGGTATTGATGGAACATATGTCAAAATAATAAGAGCTATTTATGACAAACCCACAGCCAATATCATACTGAATGGGCAAAAACTGGAACCATTCCCTTTGACAACTGGCACAAGACAGGGATGCCCTCTCTCACCACTCCTATTCAACATAGTGTTGGAAGTTCTGGCTAGGGCAATCAGGCAAGAGAAAGAAATAGACAGTATTCAGTTAGGAAAAAAGGAAGTCAAATTGTCCATGTTTGCAGATGACATGATTGTATATTTAGAAAGCTCCATTGTCCCAGCCTAAAATCCCCTTAAGCTCATAAGCAACTTCAGCAAAGTCTCAGGGTAAAAAATTAATGTGCAAAAATCACAAGCATTCTTATACACCAGTAACAGACAAACAGAGAGCCAAACCATGAGTGAAGTCCAATTCACAATTGCTTAAAAGAGAATAAAATACCTACGAATCCAGCTTACAAGGGATATTAAGGACCTCTTCAAGGAGAACTACAAACCTCTGCTCAACAAAATAAAAGGAGACAAACAAATGGGAGAACATTCCATGCTCATGGATAAGAAGAATCGATATTGTGCAAATGACCATACTGCCCAAGGTAATTTATAGATTCAAGGCCATCCCCATCAAGCTACCAATGACTTTCTTCACAGAATTGGAATAAAAAATACTTTAAAGTTCATATGAAACCATAAAAGAGCCTGCATTGCAAAGACAATCTTAAGACAAAAGAACAAACCTGAAGATACCATGCTACCTGACTTCAAGCTATACTACAAGGCCACAGTAACCAAAACAGCATGGTACTGGTACAGAAAAGAGAGATATAGACCAATGGAACAGAACAAAGCACTCAGAAATATATCACACATCTACAACCATCTGATCTTTGACAAACCTGTCAAAAGCAAGAAATAGGGAAAGGATTCCCTATTTAATAAATGGTGCTAGGAAAACTGGCTAGCCATAAGTAGAAAGCTGAAACTGGATCCTTTCCTTACATCTTATACAAAAATTAATTCAAGATGGATTAAAGACAAAAACGTTACACCTATAACAATAAAAACCCTAGAAGAAAACCTAAGCAATACCATTCAGGACATAGGCATGGGCAAGGACTTCATGTCTAAAACACTAAAAGCAATGGGAACAAAAGCCAAAATTGACAAATGGGATCTAATTAAACTAAAGAGCTTCTGCACAGCAAAATAAATTACCACCAGACAGAACAGGCAACCTACAGAATTGGAGAAAATTTTTGCAATCTACTCATCTGACAAAGGGCTAATATCCAAAATCTACAAAGAAGTTAATCAAATTTACAAGAAAAAAATCCAACAACCCCATCAAAAAGTGGGCAAAGGATATGAACAGACACCTCTCAAAAGAGGATATTTATGCAGCCAACAGACACAAGAAAAAATATTCATCATCACTGGCCATCAGAGAAATACAAATCAAAACCACAATGAGATACCATCTCACACCTGTTAGAAGGGGCATCTTTAAAATGTCAAGAAACAACAGATGTTGGAGAGGATGTGGAGAAATAGGAACACTTTTACACTGTTGGTTGGACTGTAAACTAGTTCAACCATTGTGGAAGACAGTGTGGCGATTCCTCAAGGATCTAGAAATAGAAATACCATTTGATCCAGCCATCCCATTAATGGGGATATACCCAAAGGATTATAAGTCATGCTGCTATAAAGACACATGCACATGTATGTTTATTGTGGCACTATTCACAATAGCAAAGACTTGGAATCAACCTAAATGTCCATCAGTGACAGACTGGATTAAGAAAATGTGGCACATATACACCATGGAATACTATGCAGCCATAAAAAAGGATGAGTTTGTGTCCTTTGTTGGGACATGGATGCAGCTGGAAACCATCATTCTCAGCAAACTATTGCAAGAACAGGAAACCAAATACCGCATGTTCTCATTCATAGGTGGAAGTTGAACAATGATAACACTTGGACACAGGAAGGGGAACATGACACACCAGGGCCTCTTGTGGGGTGGGGGTAGGGGGTAGGGATAACATTAGGAGATACACCTAATGCAAATGAGGAGTTAATGGGTGCAGCACACCAACATGGCACACGTATACATATGTAACAAACCTGCACTTTGTGCACATGTACCCTAGAACTTAAAGTATAAAAAAAGAACTAAGGAAACTTTGTTTAAAGAATTAAAGGAAAATAGGATGGCAATGCTTCTGCAAAAAAGAGCATCTCAATAAAGAGACACTTATTATAAATGAACCAAATAAAACTCTGGAGATGAAAAGTACAGTAACTGAAATGAACAATTCATTAGATGGTTTCAACAGAAGAGGTGACATGGCAGAAAAATATGGAAACTTGAAGATAGATTAATAGAAATTGTACAATCTGAAGAACAGAGAGAAAAATGATTGTAGAACAATGAAAAGAGCCTCAAAGGGTTGTTGGTGTGCAGTATTAAACACACCAACATATATGTAAAGGGAGCTCCAGAAGTAGAGGAGACGAAGAGACTGATAAAATTTGAAGGGATATTTGGGAGTTCACTGTGGCATATGGAGAAAAAGAGTGTATCCCAATATGAAAACTAGACACAAGCTATCTGTAAAAGTTCTTTGTGATGTGTGGTTCCATCACACAGAGTTAGACCATTCTTTTGATTCATTCAGCAGTTTGGAAACATGCGTTTGTAGAATCTGCAAAGGGACATTTGGGAGTCCACTGTTGCCTGTGGGGAAAAAACGAACTTCCCGAGATAAAAACTGTAAGAAGCTGTCTGTGAAACTGCTTTGTGATGTGTGGATTCATCTGTAAGAGTTAAACCTTTATTTTGATTCAGCAGTTTGGGAACACACTTTTTGGAGAATCTGTGAAGCGACATTTGAGAGGCCATTGAGCCCTATGGGGAATAACAGATTATCCCCAGATAAAAACTAGAAAGAAGCTATCTGTGAAACTGCTTGGTAATGTGTGGATTCATCTCAGAAAGGTAAAACTTTCTTTTGATTTAACAGGTTAGAAACACTATTTTTGTAAAATCTGTGAAGGGACATTTGGGATCACATCGAGGTATATGAGGAAAAAGATTCTACAAAAAGAGTCTTTCTCACGTGCTTAATCAAAAGACAGGTTTATCTCTGTCAGATGAATCCTCACATCGTAAATCAGTTTCACAGATAGCTTCTTTCTAGTTTTTATCTGGTAATATTGGGTTTTTCCTCATACGCATTAATGCGATCCCAAATGTCCCTTTGCAGCTTCTACAAAAAGAGTCTTTCCAACCTGCTAAATCAAAACGAAGTTTTAACTCTCTGAGATAAATCCACACATCATCAAGCAGTTTCACAGGTAGCTTCTTTCTAGTTTTTATCTAGGGATATTCAGTTTTTCTGAATATAGCATATAGCAATGCATATTCAAATATATATTCTTTGTTCTTTTTTGTGTGGGGATATTGGATTTTTCTCCATAGGCCTCAATGTACTCCCATATGTACATTACAAGATTCTACAAAAACAGTGTTTTCAACCTGCTTTATCAAAAGAAAGGTTTCACTCTGTGCGATTAATCCACACGTCACAAAGCAGTTTCACAGAGAGCTCCTTTATAGTTCTTATTTGGGGATGCATGGTTTTCCTCCATAGATTTGTATGGGCTCTCAAATGTCCCTTCTCATATTCTACCAAAATAGGGTTTCCAACCTGGTGAAACAAAAGAGAGGTTTAATTCTGTGAGATGAATGCAAATATGACAAAGCTGTTTCCCAAATAGCTTCTTTCTAGTTTTTATCTGGGGATATTCAGTTTTTTCCCATGGGCCCCAATGGGAATTCAAATGTCCCCTCACAAATTGTGTAAGAAAAGTGCTTCCAACCAGTTAAATCAAATGAAAGGCTTCACTCTGTGAGATCAATACATCACAAAGCAGTTTCACATATACCTTCTTTCAAGTTGTTATCTGTGGATATTCAGTTTTTTTCCATAGGCCACAATAGGCTCCCAAATACTCTTTCACAGATTCTACAAGATGTGTATTTTGAACCTGCTGAATCAAAAACATATTTTAACTCTATGAGATGAATGCACACATCCCCAAGCAGTGTCACAGATAACTTCTTTCTAGTTTTTATCTGGTGTTGCATTAAGTCAAAGAGTCTAAACGGAGGGACTGGCTGAAGCCATGGCAGAAGAACATACATTGTGAAGATTTCATGGATATTTATTAGTTCTTTAAATTCTTAATTTTATAATTTCTTACACCTGTCTTTACCGCAATCTCTTAACATAAATTGTGAAGATTTCATGGACACTTATCAATTCCCCAGTCAGTAATCTCGTGATTTCCTATGGGTGTCTTTACTTTGTTTGCTTATTTATTTATTTATTTATTTATTTATTATTTTTTTTATTATACTTTAAGTTCTAGGGTACATGTGCAAAACGTGCAAGTTTGTTACATATGTATACTTGTGCCATGTTGGTGTGTTGCACCCATAATCTTGTCATTTACATTAGGTATATCTCCTAATGCTATCCCTCCCCTCCCTCCCCACAATAGGTCCTGGTGTGTGATGATCCTTTGCCTGTGTCCAAGTGATCTCAATGTTCAATTCCCACCTTTGAGTGAGAACATGCAGTATTTGGTTTTCTGTTCTTGCGATAGTTTGCTGAGAATGATGGTTTCCAGCTGCATCCATGTCCCTACAAAGGACAAGAACTCACCATTTTTTATGGCTGCATAGTGTTCCATGGTGTATATGTGCCACATTTTCTTAATCCAGTCTGTCACTGATGGACATTTAGGTTGATTCCAAGTCTTTGCTATTGTGAATAGCAAATGGTTTGATTTTGTATCCTGAGACTTTGCTGAAGCTGCTTATGAGCTTAAGGGGATTTTAGGCTGAGACAATGGAGCTTTCTAAATATACAATCATGTCATCTGCAAACATGGACAATTTGACTTCCTCTTTTCCTAATTGAATCCCCTTTATTTCTTTCTCCTGCCTGAATGATTTGGTCAGAGTTTCCAACACTAAGTTGAATAAGAGTGGTGAGAGAAGACATCCCTGTCTTGTGCCAGTTTTCAAAGGAAATGCTTCTAGTTTTTGCCCATTCAGTATGATATTGGCTGTGGGTTTGGAAACACTCTTTTTCTAGAATGTGGGAAGGGACACTGGGAGCCCATTGTGGCCTATGAGGAAAAATAGAATATCCCCACAAAAAAAACTAGAAAAAGAATCTATCTGAGAAACAGTTTTGTGATGTGTGGATTCATCCCAGAGAGTTAAACCTTTCTTTTGAATCAGCAGGATGGAAGCACTTTTTTCTAGAATCTACAAAAGGATATTTGGAAATCCATTGAAACCTATAGGGAAAACCCGAATATTCTCAGATAAAAACTAGAAAGAATTTATCTTACAGAGTTTAACTTTTCTTTTGATTCAGCATGTTAGGAACACTCTTTTTGTACATTCTGTGAAGGGACATTTGGGAGTCCATTGAGGCTTAGGGGAAAACTTGAAAATCCCCAGTTACAAACTAAAAAGTAGGTATCTGTGAAACTGCTTGTTGATGTGTGGATTCATCTCACCGAGTTAAACCATTCTTTTCATTCACCAGGTTGGAAACACTCTTTTTTTAGAATATGTGAAGGGACATTTGGGAGTCCTTTGAGGCTTATGGGGAAACATTGTATATACCCCAGATAAAAATTAGAAAAAAGCTATCTATGAAACTCCTTGGTGATAAGCAGGTTTATATCACAAAGAAAAGCCTTTCTTTTGATTCAGCAGGTTGAAAACACTCTTTTTGTATAGTCTGTGAAGGATCATTTGAAAGCCCATTGATGCCTATGGGGAAGAAAAGAATATCCCCAGATAAAAACTAGAAAGAAGCAATTTGTGAAACTGCTTTTTGATGTGTGGATTCATCTCAAATAATTAACCTGTCTTTGGATTCACCAGTTTGGAAACACTCTTTTTGTAGAATCTGTGAAGGGACATTTGGGAGCCCATTGAGGCCTATTGCAAAAAAACCAAATATCCCCAGATAAAAATCAGAAAGAAGATATCTGTGAAACTGCTTTGTGATGTGTGGATTTATTCACAAAGTTAAATTTTTCTGATGATTCACAGATTGGAAGCACTCTTTTTAAGAATCTACAAAGGGACATTTGGGAGCCGTTGAGGGCTACGGGGAAAAACCGAATATTCCCAGATAAAAACTAGAAAGAAGTTTTCTTAGGAACTCCTTGGTGATGTGTGGATTCATCTCACAGAAATAAAACTTTCTTTTGATTCATCAGTTTGGAAACCTTTTTGTAGAATCTGCAAAGGGACATTTGGGAAATCTTTGAGGTCTGTGGGAAAAAAACCAAATATCCCCAGATAAAAACTAGGAAGAAGGTATCGGTGAAACTGCCTCTTACTTCTGAAGCCAGCAAGACCACGAACCCACTGGGAAGAATGAACAACTTCAGACGCACCACCTTTAAGAGCTGTAACACTCACCACGAAGGTCTGCAGCTTCACTCCTGAAGTTAGTGAGACCATGAACCAGCCAGAAGGAAGAAACTGCAGACCTATATGAATATCTGAAGGAACAAACTTCGGATGCACCATCTTTAAGAACTGTAACACTCACCACAAGGGTCTGCTGCTTCATTCTTGAAGTCAGTGAGACCAAGAACGCAACAATTCTGGACACACCTGGTGATGTGTGGATTGATCTCATAGAGGCAAACTTTTCTTTTAATTCAACAGGTTGGAACCACTCTTATTGTATAATCTGCGAAGAGACATTTGGGAATCCACTGGGGCCCAAGGGAAAAACTGAAAATTCCCAGATACAAAATAAAAAGAAGCTATCAGTGAAACTGCTTGTTGATCTGTGGATTCATTTCACAGAGTTAAAACTTTCTTTTGAATCACCAGGTAGGAAGCAATCTTTTTTAGAATCTGTGAAGGGACATTTGATAGCCTCTTGAGGCCTGCAGGAAAAAAAACGAATATGCCCAGATAACAACAAGAAAGAAGATATCTGTCAAACTATTCGGTGATGTGTGGATTCATCTAACAGAGATGTATCTTTCTTTTGATTCAGCAGGTTGGAAACACTTTTTATAGAATCTGCAAAAGGTCATTTGAAAGCCCATTGATGCTTATGAGGAAAAACCAAATATCCCCAGATGAAAACTAAAAAGAAGCTGTCTGTGGAGATGCCTGGTGATGTGTCAATTCATCTTGCCGAGTTAAACTTGCTTTTGATTCATCTGGTTGGAAACACTCTTTTTTCAGAATCTGCAAAGAGACATTTGAGATCCCTTTGAGGCCTATGAAGAAAAATTTAATATTCCCAGAAAAAAACTAAAAAGATGCTATCTGTGAAACTGCCTGATGATGTGTGGATTCATTTCACAGAGTCAAACCTTTCTGTTGATTCAACAGGTTGGAAACACTCTTTTTCTTAGAATCTGTGAAGGGATATGAGGGAGTCAATTGAGTCCTAGAGAAAAAACAGAAAATCTTCAGATACAAACTAAAAAAAGCTATCTGTGAATCTCTTTGGTGATGTGTGGATTCATTTCACAGAGTTAAGCCTTTCTTTTGATTAATCAGGTTGGAAACCGTCTGTAGTATCTGCAAAGGAACATTTGGGAACCCATTGAGGCCTATGGGTAAAAACTGAATATCCCCAGATCAAAACTAGAAACAAGCTATCTGTGAAACTGCTTCATGATGTCTGCGTTTATCTCACAGAGTTAAAAGCTACTTTTGATGAATCAGTAGGTTGGAAATCCTCTTTTTGTACAATCTGCAAAGGGACATTTCAGAGCCCTTTGAGGCCTATTGGGAAAACAAAATATCCCCAGATAAAAACTAAAAAGAATCGATCTGTGAAACTGTTTTGCGATGTGTGCATTCATTTAACAGAATTAAATCTTTCTTATGGTTCAGAAGGTTGGAAACACTCATTTTGAGAATCTCTGAAGGCACATTTCAGTGCCCTTTGGGGCCTATGGGGAAAAACGGAATATCACCAGATAAAAACAAGAAAGAAGCTATCTGTGATGCTGCTTGGTGATGTGTGGATTAATCTTAGAGCATTTCACTTTTCTTTTGATTCATCAGGTTGGAAATACTCTTTTTTAGAATCTGCAAAGGGACATTTGGGAAATCATTGAGGCCTACGGGGAAAAACTGAATCTCCCCAGATAAAAACTAGAAAGAAGCTATCTGTGAAACTGCCTGGTGATTTGTGGATGTATCCCACAGAGTTAAACCTTTCTTTTACTCACAGCTTGGAAACACTTTTTTTGTAGGATATTCAAAGGGACATTTAAGATCCCTTTGAGGCTTGTGGGAAGAAACTGAATATCCCCACAACTAGAAAGAATCTATCTGTGAAACTTCTTGGTTATCTGTGGATTCATCTCACTGCATTAAACATTTCTTTTGATTCAGAAGGTTGGAAACACTCTTTGTGGAATCTGAGAAGGGACATTTGTGAGTCCTTTGTGTTCTATGAGGAAATACCGAATATCCCCAAATAAAAACTAGACAGAAGCTGTATGTGAACCTACTTGGTTATGTATGCATTCCACTCACTGACTTTAAACTTTCTTTTGATTAAGAAGGTTGGAAACACTCTTTTTGTAGAACCTGCAAAGGGATAGTTTTGAAGCTCATTGAGTACTAAGGGAAAATCAGACTATCCCCGATAAAAACTGGATTGAAGCGATCTGTGAAACTGCTTGGTGATGTGTGGATTCACCTCACAGAGCTAAAACTTTCTGTTGATTCAGCAGATTGAAAACACTATTTTTGTAGCATCTGTGATGGGACATTCGGGAGCCCATTCAGGCCTAAGCAGAGAAAGGAAATATCCCCAGATAAAAACTGGGATGAAGCTTTCTGTGAAATGGCCTAGTGATGTGTTGATTCAACACACAGAGTAAAAGCTTTCTTTTGATTCAGCTGTTGTGGGAAATCAGGGACCCCGAATGGAGGGACTGGCTGAAGCCGTGACAGAAGAACATAAAATTGTGAAGATTTCATGGATATTTACTAGTTCCCTAAATTAATACTTTTATAATTTCTTATGCCAGTCTTTACTGCAATCTCTGAACATAAATTGTGAAGATTTCATGGACATTTATCACTTACCCAATCAATACTCTTGTGATTTCCTATGCCTGTCTTCACTTTAATCTCTTAATATCATCATCTTCATAAGCTGAGGATGTATGTCACCTCAGGACCCTGTGATGATCGCATTAACTGCACAAATTGTTTAAACAATATGAAATCTGGGCACCTTAAGAAAGGAACAGGATAACAGTGATGTTCAGGGAACAAGGGAGATAACCATTAGGTCTTGGTGCCTGAGAGCCAGGTGGAACAGAGCCATATTTCTCTTCCTTCAAAAGCAAACAGGAGAAATATTGCTGTATTCTTTTTCTCAACAAGGAACAGCCCTGAAAAAGAGAATGCATTCCCAGGGGTAGGTCTCTAAAATGACCACTCTGGGAATGTCAATAAGGGATGAAATAAGCCCCAGTCTCCCATAGTGCTCTCAGGCCTATTAGGACGAGGAAATTCCTGTCTAATAAATTTTGGTCAGACAGGTTGTCTGCTCTCAAACCCTGTCTCCTGTCAGGATGTTATCAATGACAATGTGTGCCCAAAACTTCATTAGCAAATTTTATTTCATCCCAGTCCTGTGATCTCACCCTGCCTCCATTTGCCTTGTAATATTTTCTTACCTTGTGAAGCATGTGATCACTGTGACCCACACCTTATTCGTACACTCCCTCCCCTTTGAAAATCACCAATAAAAACTTGCTGGTTTTGCGGCTTGGGGGGCACCACAGAACCTGCCAACACGTGATATCTCCCCCGGATATCCAGCTTTAAGATTTCTCTCTTTTGTACTCTTTCCCTTTATTTCTCAGACTGGCTGACACTTAGGGAAATAGAAAAGAATGTACATGAAATAACAATGAATTATTGAAGTTAAAATCACTCTTTTCATAGAATCTGAGAACGGACACTTGGGAGCCCATTGAGGACTATGAGGAAGAAAGAATATCTACAGATAAAAACTAGGAAGATCTACCTGTGAAACTGCTTGGTGATGTGTTGATTCAACTCACAGAATCAAAACTTTATTTTGATTCAGCAGGTTGGAGACAGGTTTTTTGCAGAATTTGGGGCGGGACATTTCAGAGCTTATTGAGGCCTAAGGGGAGAAATGAATATCCCCATATAAAATCTTGAAAGAAGCTGTATTTGGAATTGCTAGGTGATGTCTGGATTCATCTCACATAGTTAATCCTTTCTTTTGATTCAGCAGTTTGGAAACATTCTTTTTGTAGAATCTTCAAAGGGATATTTGGGAGCTCATTGAGGCCTATGCAGAAAAACCCTATATCCCTAGAAAAGAACTAGAAATAAACTATCTGTGGAACTGCATGGTGATGTGTGGATTCATCTCGTAGAGTTTAACATTTCTTTTCATTCAGCAGGTTGGAAACCCTCTTTTTGTAGAATCTGCAAAGGGACATTTGTGAGCCAATTGATGTCTATGGAAGAAAACTGAATATCCTGGCCTGGCACAGTGGCTCACGCCTGTAATCCCACCACTTTGGGAGACCAAGGTGGGTGGATCATGAGGTCAGGAGATGGAGACCATCCTGACTAATATGGTGAAAACCCATCTCTACTAAAAATACAAAAAATTGCCGGGGCATGGTGACAGATGCCGGTAGTTCCAGCTACTCAGGAGGCTCAGGCAGGAGAATGGCATGAACCCAGGAGGCAGAGCTCATAGTGAGCCAAGATAGCGCCACTGCACTCCAGTCTGCATGACAGCGTGAGACTCTGTCGAAAAAAGAAAGAAAGAAAGAGAAAGAAAGAAAGAAGGAAAGAAAGAAAGAAAGAAAGAAAGAAAGAAAGAAAGAAAGAAAGAAAGAAAGAAAGAAAGAAAAAAGAACAACAAAAAAAGAAAGCCGACAATCCCCAGATAAAAACTAGAAAGAAGCTATCAGTGAAACTGCTTGGTTATGTTTGGATTTATTTCACAGAGGTAATCCTTTCTTTTGATTCAGCAGGTTGTAAACACGCTTTTTGAAGTATCCCTGAAGGAACATTTGGGAGACCATTGAGGCCTATAGAGAAAAAGTGGTATCCCAAGATAAAAACCAGAAAGAAGAGATCTGTGAAATTCCTTTGTGACGTATGGATCCATCTTGCATAGTTAAAATTTATTGTTAATTTTGTAGGATGGCAACACTCTTTTTGTACTATCTGTGAAGGGACATTATGGAGCCCACTGAGGCCTACAAAGAAAAATTTAATATCAAGAGGGAAAAACTAAAAAGAAGCTATCTGTGAAACTGCTTTGTGGTGTGTGGATTCATCTCACAGACAGAAACCTTTCTTTGGATTCAGCAGGTTGGAAACACTCTTCTTGTAGAATCCAAGAAGGTATATTTTGGAGCCCATTGAGGCTTGTGGGGAAAAAATGAATGTCTTCACAGAAAAACTAGAGAGAAGGTATCTGTGTAACTGCTTTGTGATTTGTGGATTGATCTCACAGAGTTGAACCTTTCTTTTGATTCAGCAGATTGGAACCACTTGTTTTGGAGAATCTGTGAGGGTACATTCGGGAACTCATTGATACCTTTGGAGAAAAACAGAATATCCCCAGATAAAAACTAGAAAGGGCCTATTAGTGAAACTGCTTCATGATGAGTGGATTCATCTCCCAGAGAAAAACCTTTCTTTTGATTCAGTAGAGTTG
This sequence comes from Macaca thibetana thibetana, assembly GCF_024542745.1. Classification (NCBI taxonomy): domain Eukaryota; kingdom Metazoa; phylum Chordata; class Mammalia; order Primates; family Cercopithecidae; genus Macaca; species Macaca thibetana. The sequence continues at coordinate 58,145,663 of NC_065598.1, forward strand.
CAAACACTCTTTTTGTAGAATCTGTGATGAGTCATTTAGGAGTCCATTGAAGCCTATGGGGAAAATCCAAATATTCTCAGAAGAAAACTAGAAAGAAGCTATCTGTGAAACTTCTTGGTGGTGTGTGGATTTGTTTCACAGAGTTAAAACTTTCTTTCGATTCATCAGGTTGGAAACACTCTTTTTGAAGTATGTGCAAAAGCACATGTGGGAGCCCATTGAGGCCTATGAGGAAAAGCCTAATATCCGCTTATAAAACCTAGAAAGAAGATATTTGTGAAACCGCTTTGAGATATGTGGATTCAACTCACAGAGTTAAAGTTTTCTTTTGATTCAACAGGTTGGAAATTGTTTTTGTAGAATCTGTGAAGGGATATTTTGGAGCTTCTGAAGGCCTATGGAAAAAAAAGAATAACTAATATCCCCAGATAAAAGCTGGAAAAAAGTTATCTGTGAAACTGTTTGGTGATGTGTCAGTTAAACTCACAGAGGTAAAGCTTTCCTTTGATTCAGCAGGTTGGAAACACTATATTTGCAGTATCTGCAAAGTGACATTTGTGAGCCAATTAAGGCCTATGGAAACAAATTTTCTATTGATTCTGTAGGTTGGAGACACTTATTTTAGACTCTATGAAGGAAAATTTAAGAACCCATTGAGGCCTCAGGGGAAAACCGAATATCCTTATATAAAAAATAGAAAGAAGCAATCTGTGAAACTTCATGGTGATGTGTGGATTCATCTCACAGAGTTAAATCTTACTTTTGATTCAGCAGATTGGAGGCACTTTTTTTTTTTTTATAGAGTCTGTGAAGGGACATTTCGGATTGCATTGAGGCTTATGAGGAAAAAAATATTTCCAGGTAAAAACGAGAAAGAAACTATCTGCAAAACGGGAATTCAACTCAGAGTTAAACTTGTCCTTTGATTCAGCAGGTTAAAAACACTCGTTTTGTAGATCTGCATAGGGACATTTGGGAGCTTATTGAGGTCTATTGGGAAAAACAGAATATCTCAAGATAAAACTAGAAAGAAACTATCTGTGAAACTGCTTTGTGATGTGTGGATTCATCTCACAGAGTTAAACCTTTCTTTTGATTCAGCAGGTTGGAATACTTCTTTTGTAGAATTTACAGAGGAACATTCGGGGCCTCATTGAGAACACATTGAGGCCTATAAGGAAAAACCAAATATCCCCAGATAAAAACTAGAAAGTAGCTATCTCTGAAACTGCTTGATGATATGTGGATTCATCTCAAAAAGTTAAATCTTTCTTTTGACTCCAAGAGTTGGAAAAACTCTTTTTCTAGAATCTGTGAAGAAACATTTGGGAGCCCGTTAAGGCATATGGGGAAAAAATGAAACTCCCCAAATAAAAGCTAGAAAGAATCTGTCTGTGAAACTGTTTTGTGATGTGTGAATTCATCTCAGAGGGTTAAAAATTTCTTTTGGTTCAGCAGGTTGTAAACATTCTTTTTATAGAATCTGCATAGGGACATTTGGGAGCCCATTGATGCCTATGGGGCAAAACTTAATTTCCATGAATGAAAACTAGAAAGAAGATATCTGTGACACTGCTTCATGATGAGTGGATTTATCTCACAGAGTTTAACCTTCTTTTGATTCAACTTGTTGGAAACGCTCTTTTTGTAGATTCTGCGAAGGGACATTTGGGAGCCCATTGTTGCCAATGAGGGAATACTGAATATCCCCACATAGAAACTAGAAAGAGACTATCTGAGAGACAGCTTTATAATGTGTGAATTCATCACAAAGAGTTAAAACTTTCTTTTGATTCAGCAGGTTGAAAACATGCTTCTTCTAGAATCTGCAAAGGGACATTTGAGGGCCCACTGTGGCCTATGGGGAAAAACCAAATATGCCCACATAAAAACTAGAAAGAAGCTATCTGTAAAATTGCTTTGTGATGTGTGGTTTCATCTCAGAGTTAAACCTTTATTTTGATTCAGCAGGTTGGAAACACTCTTTTTGTAAAATATGGGAAAAACATTTGGGAGCCCATTAAGGCCTATGGGGAAAGAAGCTATCTGTGAAAAGGCTTTCTGATGTGCAGATTCACCTCACAAAGGTAAACGTTTCTTTTTATTTAGCAGGTTAAAAACACTCTTATTGTACAATCCGTGAAAGGGCAGTTGGGAGCCGTTTGAGACCTAAGAAGGAAAACAGACTACCCCAGATAAAAACTAGAAAGAATCTATCTGTGAAACGGCTTTCTGATGTGTGTATTCATTGGATGGAGTTAAACTTTTCTTTTGATTCAGAAAATTGAAAGCAGGCTTTTTGTAGAATCTGCGATAGGACATTTGGGAGCCCACTGTGGCCTATGGGGAATAACAGAATATCTCGAGACATAAACAATAAAGAAGCTAACTGTTAAAGTATTTTGTGATGTCTGGATTCATCTCAAAGAGTCTAACCTTTCTTTTAATTCAGCAGTTTGGAAACATTCTTTTCGTAAAATCTACTAAGGGACATTCAGGAACCCATTGAGGCCAAAAGTGAAAAACTAAATATTTTCAGATAAAAAAAGAAAAAGGTTATCTGTGAAACTGCCCTGCATTCTGTGGATTCATCTCATATTTTTAAGATTTTCTTGTGATTCAGCAGATTGGAAACATTCCTTTTATAGAATGTGTGAAGGGAAATTTGGAGCCCATAGTATGGTAAAAAAAGCAAATATCCCCAGATAAAAACTAGAAAGAATCTGTCACTGAAACTGCTTTGTGATGTGTGGATTCATCTCAAAGTGTTAAATTTTTCATTTGACTCTGCAGGTTGGAAAAACTCTTTTCCTAGAATCTGTGAAAGAAACAAACAAACAAACAAACAAAAAAAAAACCGTTGGGAGCCTGTTAAGGCCTATAGGGCAAAATGAAATATCTCCACATAAAAACAAGAAAGAATCTATCTGTGAAACTGTTTTGTGACGTGTGGATTAATCTCATAAGGTTAAACATTTCTTTTGATTCAGCAGGTTGGAATCATTCTTTTTGTAGAATCTGGGAAGGGACATTTGGGATCCCATTGATGTCTATGGGGCAAAACCCAATTTTCACAAATAGAGACTAGAAAGAAGCTATTTGTGAAGCTGCTTCATGATGAGGGTATTCATCCCACAGAGTTAAACTTTTCTTTTGATTCAACAAATTGGAAACACTCTTTTTGTAGAATCTGTGAAGGGACATTTAGGAGCCCATTGTCACCAATGGGGAAATACTGACTATCCCCACATAAAAACTAGAAAGAAGCTATCTGTGAAACTGCTTTGAGATGTGTGGATTCATTGAAAAGAGCTAAAACTTTCTTTTGATTCAGCAGGTTGGAAACACTCTTTTCATAGAATCTGTGAAGGGACATTTAAAATCCCATTGATGCCAATGGTGGAAAACAGAATATCTTCAGATATAATCTATAAAGAAGCTATCTGTGAAATTTATTTGTGTTCTGTGGATTCATCTCACAGAGACAAACCTTTATTTTGATTCAGATTCAGCAGGTTGGAAACACTCTTTTGGTAGAATCTGTGAAGAAACACTTGAGAGCCCATTGAGGCCTAGGGAAAAATGAAATATCCCCAGAAAAATACTAGAAAGAATGATCTGTGAAACTGTTTTGTGATGTGTGTATTCATCTCAAAGAGTTAAATCTATGTTTTGATTTTGTAGGTAAAAAACACCTTTTGAGAGCACTTACAAATGGACTTTTAAGAGTACTTTGAGACCTAAGGGGAATAACATAATATCCTCAGATAAAAACTGAAAAGAAGCTATCTGTGAAAAGGCTTGGTGATGTGTGGATTCATCTCATAGAGTTAAAACATTTTTTTTGATTCAGCAAGTTGGAAACACTATTTTTGTAGAATCTCTGAAGGGACATTTGGGAGCCCATTGTGGCCTAGGGGAAAAATCGAATATCCCCAGATGAAAACTGGAAAGTAACATTGTGTGAAACTGTTTTGTTATATGTGGATTCATCTCAGAGAGTTAAAACTTTCATTTGATTCAGCGTGTTGGAAACATTCTTTTTGTAGAATCTAGAAGGGACATTTGGAACCCATTGAGTCCTGTGGGGAAAAGCCGAATATCCCCAGATTAATACTTGAAAGAAGTTATCTGTGAAACTGCTTGGTGATGTGTGGATTCATCTCACAGAGATAAAACTTTTGTTTTATTCAGCAGGTTGGAAACACTGTTCATGTAGAATCTGCAGAGGGACAATTAGAAGTTCATTGAGGCCCATGGTAGAAAAAAAAAATTCACAGATAAAAACTAGAAGGAAGCAATGGATGAAAATTCTTGGTGCTGAGTGGATTCATCTCAAAGAGTTAAACCTTTCTTTTGATTCAGCAGGTTGGAAACACTCTTTTTGTAGAATCTGTGAAGGGACATTTGGAGTCCATTGAGGCCTATGTGGTAATACCAAATATACCCAGATAAAAACTAGAAATAAGCTATCTGTGAAACTGCTTGGTGATGTGTAGATTCAGCTCACCGAGATAAACCTTTCTTTCAATTCAGAAGGATGGAAACACTCTTTTTGTAGATCCTGTAAAGGGATATTTTGGAGTCCATTGGGGTCTATGGATAAAAAGTGAATATCTGCAGATAAAAACTAGAAAGAAGTTATCTGTGAAACTGCTTGGTGATGTGTGGATGTATCCCACAGAGTTAGACCTTTGTTTTGACTCAGCAGGTTTGAAACACTTTTTTTGTAGAATCTGCAAATGGACATTTGGAAGCCCTTTGAGGCTTATGGGAAGAAACAGAATATCCCCACATAAAAACTAGAAAGAAGCTATCTGTGAAACGGCTTAGTGATGTGTGCATTCATCTCACAGGGTTAAACATTTCTTGTGATCAGAAGGTTGGAAACACTCTTTGAGTAGAATCTGCAAAGGGACATTTTTTCAGCCCTTTGAGTCCTACAAGGAAAAACCGAATTTCCCCAAATAAAAACTAGAAAGAAAGTATATGTGATACTACTTTGTGATGTGTGCATCCCACTCACTGAGCTTAAGCCTCCTTTTATTAAGAAGGTTGGAAGCACTCTTTTTGTAGAACCTGCAAAGGGATATCTTGAAGCCCATTGAGGACTAAGGGAGAGAGGGACTATCCCCAGATAAAAACTAGAATGAAGCTATATGTGAAACTGCTTGTTGATGTGTGGATTCTTCTTGCAGAGTTAAAACTTTCTGTTGGTTAAGCAGGTTGAGACACTATTTTTGTAGAATCTGTGATGGGACATTCAGGAGCCCATTGAGGCCTATGTGGAAAAAAGGAATATCCCCAGATAAATACTGTGAGGAAGCTATCGTTGAAATAGCTTGGTGATATGTTGATTCAACTCACAGAGTAAAAGCTTTCTTTTGATTCTGCAGGTTAGAAACACTCTTTTCATAGAATCTGAGTAAGGACACTTGGGAGTCCATTGAGGACTATGAGGACTATGAGGAAGACAGACTATCCGAACATAAAAACTAGGAAGAAACTACCTGTGAAACTGCTTCGTGATGTGTTGATTCAACTAACAAAGTTAAAAGTTTCTTTTGATTCAACAGGTTGGAGACATGCTGTAGAATTTGTGAAGGGGCATTTTGGGGCTTATTGAGGCCTAAGGGGAGAAACAAATATCCACAGATAAAAACTTGAAAGAAGCTATATTTGAAATTGCTTGGTGATGTTTGGATTCATCTCACATAGTTAATCTTGTCTTTTGATTCAGCACATTGTAAAAATTCTTTTCATTGCATCTTCGAAGGGACATTTGGGAGCCCTTTGTAGCCTATGGGGAAAGACCCTATACCCCTAGATAAGAACTAGAAATAAGTTAACTGTGAAACTGCGTGGTGATCAGTGGGTTCATCTCACAGAGGTAAACCTTTCTTTTCATTCAGCAGGTTGGAAACACTCTTTTTGTAGAATCTGCAAAGGGATATTTGTGAACCAACTGATGCCTATGGAAAAAAAAAAACAAATGTCCCAAGATAAAAACTAGAAAGAGGTTTCTGCAAAATTGCTTTGAGATGTTTACATTCATCTCACAGAGTTAAAACTTTCTTTTGATTCACCCAGTTAGAATCACTCTTTTTGTAGAATCTGCGAAGGAACATTTGGGAGCTCCCTGAAGCCTATGGGGTAAACCCAAATATCCGTCATAAAAACTACAAAAAAGGTATCAGTTAAACTGATTTGTGATTTTTGGATTCATCTCACAGGGTTACACCTTTCTTTTGATTCAGCACGTTGGAAACACTCTTTTTTTTTTTTTTTTTTTTTTTTTACAATCTGCAAAAGGAGATTTGGGAGCCCATTGAAGGCTATGGGGAAAAATAAAAAATCCCTAGATAAAATCTACAAAGAAGCTGTCTTGGAAACTGTTTGGTTATGTGTGAATTCATATCACAGAGTCAAAACTTTCTTTTGATTCAGAACTTTGTAAACACTCTTTTTGAAGTATTGGTGAAGGGACATTTAGGAGCCCATTGAGGTCTATAGGGAAAAACTGGGTATCCCCACATGAAAACCAGAAAGAAGCTATCTGTGAAACTTCTTTGTGATGTATGGATCCATCTCACATAGGTAAACCTTTCTGTTGATTCAGCAGGTTGGCAACACTCTTTTTGTAGTATCTGCAATGGGACATTTTGGAGCTCACTGAGGCCAATGAAGAAAAACTGGATATCACAAGGTAAAAACTAAAAAGAAGCTATCTGTGAAACTGCTTTTTGATGTGTGGATTCATCTCACAGAGAGAAACCTTTCTTTTGATTCAGCAGTTTGGATACACTCTTTTTGTAGAATCTGAGAAGGTATATTTTGGAGCCCATTGAGGCATATGGGGAAAAAAGGAATATCTTCACAGAAAAACTAGAAAGAAACTATCTGTGTAACTGCTTTGTGATTTGTGAATTGATCTCACAGAGTTGAACCTTTCTTTTGATTCAGCGGATTGGAATCACTTTTTTTTGTAGAATCTGCCAGGGTATATTTGGGAGATCATTGAGGCCTTTGGAGAAAAACTGAATATACCCAGATAAAAACTAGGAAGGACCTATCTGTGAAACTGCTTCATGATGAGTGGATTTATCATATAGAGATAAACATTTCTTTTGATTTAGCAGGGTTGGAAACACTTTCTTTGTAGAATCTGCAATGGGACATTTGGGAGACCATTGAGGTCTATGGGGGAAAATCCATATATCCTCGAATTAAAACTAGAAAGAAGCTATCTGTGAAACTGCTTGGTGACGTGTGGATTGATCTGTCATAGTTAAACCTTTCTCATGATTCAGCAATTTGAAAACAATATTTTTGTAGAATTTGCAAAAGGACATTTTGGAACCCATTAAGCCCTATGGAAAAAAATCGAGTATCCCCAGATAAAAATCACAAAATCCTATCTGCTAAAATTATTGGTGATCTGTGGATTTGTCTCATAGAGTTAAACCTTTCTTTTGATTCAGCAGGTTGGAAACACTGTTTTTGAAGAGTCTGCAAAAGGACATGTGGGAGCCCATTGAGGCCTATGATGAAAAACCTAATATCCCCTTATAAAACCTAGAAAGAAGCTATCTGTGACACTGCTTTGAGATGGGTGGATTCAACCCACAGAGTTAAAGTTTTCTTTTGATTCAACGGGTTGGAAACAGTGTTTTTGTAGAATCTGCGAAGGGACATTTTGGAGCTAATGAAGGCCTATAGAAAAAAAAATCTGTGAAGAGATCTTTGGCAGCCCATTGAGGCCCATGGGGAAAAACTGAATGCCCACAGATACAAATTAGAAAGAATATATCTTTGAAACTGCTTGGTGATTTGTGGATCCATGTCAAAGAGTTAAACCTTTCTTTTGATTCTGAAGGTTGGAAACACTCTTTTTGTAGAATCTGTGAAGGGACATTTGAGACCCCATTGAGGCCTAAGGGGAAAAACCGAATATCCCCAGATGAAAACTAGAAAGAAACTCTCTGTGAAACTGCTTGTTGATGTGTGGATTCATCTCATGGTCTTAAAATTTCTTTGGAATCAACAGGTTGGAAACATTCTTTTTGTAAAATATGTGAAGGAACATTCGGGACTTTGCTGAGGCTTATGGGGAAAACTGAATATCCCCAAATAAAAACTAGATTGAAGCTATTTGTTAAATGGTTTGTATGTGTATTCAACTCACAGAGTTAAACCTTTCTTTCGATTTAGGAGGTTGGAGTTACTTTTTTTGTAGAATCTGCTAAAAGACATTTGGGAGCCCAATGAGGCTTATAGACAAAATCCTAGTATCTCCAAATAAAAACCTTCCTTTTGATTCAGCAGATTGGAAACCCTCTTTTTGTAGAATTTGTGAAAAAATGTTTTGAAGTCATTGAGGCTTATGGAAAAAAAACTAATATATCCAGATAAAAACTAGAATGAAGCAATCTGTGGAACAGCTTGGTAGTATGTGGATTCATCTCACAGAGGTAAAACTTTCTTGTGATTCAGCAGGTTGGAAACACTCTTTCAGTAGTATCTGCAAAGGGACATTTGGAAGTCCATTGTGGCCTAGGAAGAAAAACAGATAATCCCCAGATAAAAACTAGAAAGCCTCTATCTGTGAAAGTGGTTTGTGATGTGTGGATTCATCTCACAAAGTTACACCTTTCTACCGATTCATCAGGTTGGAAACACCATTTTTGTAGAATCTGAAAAGGGACAGTTGGAAGCCCATTGAGGCCTATGAGGAAAAATTGAATATCGCCAGATAAAAACTAGAAAGAAGTCATCTGTGAAACTGCTTGGTGATGTGTGCATTCATCTCACAGATTTAAACCTTCCTTTCAATTCAGCAGCTTGGAAACATTCTTTTTGTTGAGTCTGTGAAGGGACATTTGAAAGCTCCTTGAGGAATAAGGGGAAAAACTGAATATTCCCAGATAAAACTAGAATGAAACTATCTGTGAAACTGCCTGGAGATGTTTGGATTCATCTAATAGAGTTAGGACTTTCTTTTGATACAGCAGGTTGGAAACATTCATTTTGTAGAATATGTGAAGGGACATTTGGGAGCCCTTTGAAGTCTATAAAAAAAAAGAATATATTAGGATAAATACTAGAATCAGATAAAAGTCAGAAAGAAACTGTGAAACTGCTTCGTGATGTGTGGATTCATCTCAAAGAGTAACACCTTTCTTTTGATTCAGCAGATTGGAAACACTCTTTTTGTAGAATCTGCAGAAAGACATTTTGGAGCAGTTGTGACCTATGGAGAAAAACTGAATATCCCCAGATGAAAACTAGAAAGAAGCTACTTGTGAAACTGTTTCATGATGTGCAGATTCATCTCACAGAAAAACCTTTATTTTGATTCAACAGGTTTGAAACACTCTTTTTGCAGAACCTGTGAAAAGACATTTCAGAGCCCTTTGAGGCTGATGGGAAGAAAACAATTATCTTTAGATAAAAATTAGACAGAGGCAATCTGTGAAAAGGCTTGGTGATATGTGGATTCACCTAACAGAGGCAAAACTTTGTTTAGATTCAGCATGTTGGAAACACTCTTTTTGTAGAATCTACAAAGGGATATTTGGGAACCAATTGTGGCTTATGGGGTAAAACAAAATATTTCCAGATAAAAACTAGAAAGAAGGTATTTGTGGAGCTGCTTGGGGATGTGTGGATTCATCTCAAAGAGCTAAACTTTTCTTTTGATTCAGGAAGTGGAAAACACTCTTTTTGTAGAATATTTGAAGAAACATTTGGGATCCCGTTAAGGCCTATGGGGGAAAACAGAATATTCTCAGATAAAAACTAGGAAGAAATTATCTGTGAAACTGCTTGGTGATGTGAAGATTCATCTTACAGAGGTAAAACTTTCTTTTGAATCAGCATATTGGACACACTCTTTGTGTGAATGTACTTTTGGGATCCCAATGAGGCCTATGGAAAAAAAACTGAATATCTTCAGATAAAAATTAGGAGGAAGCTATCTGTAGTTTCCCAAAGCAGTTTCGCTTTGTGATTTGTGAATTCATTTCACAGAGTTCAACCTTTCTTTTGATTCAGCAGGTTGAAAACGCTTTGCTTGTAGAATCTGCAAATGCACATTTCAAAGCCCATTGAGGTCTATGCTGAAAAAGTGAATCTCCCTAGGTAAAAACTAGAAAGAATCTGTGAAATTACTTGGTGATGTGTGAATTTATCCGACAGAGTTAAACCTTTATTTTGATTAGCATGTTGGAGACACTATGTTTTAGAATCTGTGGAGTGACATTTGGGAACTTACTGAGGCCTATGTGCAAAAACGTAATATCCCCATGTAAAAACTAGAAAGAAACCATCTGTGAAGCTGCTTGGTGATGTGTGGATTCATCTCACAGAGTTAAACATTCCTTTCATTCAGCAGTTTGGAAACACCCTTTTTGTAGAATCTGCAAATGGACATTTCAGAGCCCACTGTGACTGGTGGGAAAAAATGAATATCTCCAGAGATAAGCACTACAAAGAAACTATCTGTGATGTCTGGATTCATTGGAAAGGGTTGAACTTTCTTTTTATTGAGCATGTTGGAAACACTCTTTTTGTAGAATATGTGAAAGGACATTGGGGAATCCATTCAGGCTTAAGAGGAAAAACTGAATATCCCCAGATAAAAACTAAAATGAAACTATTTGTGAAACTGCTTGGCAATATGTCGATTCTTCTCACAGGGTTGGATGTACTGTTTGTTGATCTGTAGATTCATCCCACAGGGTTAAACCTTTCTTTGGATTCAGCAGGTTGGAAACACTATTTTTGTAGAATCTGCAAAAGGACATTTGGGAACCCATTGTGGTTTATGTGGAAAAAACAAATATCCACAGATAAAACCTAGAAAGAAGCTATCTGTGAAACTGCTTGGTGATGTTTACATTCATCTGACAGAGTTAAACATTTATTTTGATTCAACAGATTGGAAAAACTCTTTCTGTAGAATCTGTGAAGGGATATTTGGGAGCCCTTGGAAGTCTATGGGAAATAACCAAATTTTTCCAAATAAAACTGGAAAGGATCTGTCTGTGAAGTTGCTTGTTGATGTTTAGATTCATCTCATGGATTTAAAACTTCCTTTTGATTCAGCAGGTTGGAAGCACTCTTTTTGTACAAACTGTGAAGGGGCATTTTGAAGACCTTTGACACCTATAGGAAAATACTGAATGTCCCCAGATAGAAACTAGAAAGAAGCTATCAGTGAAACTGATTGGTGATGTGTGGAATCCTTTCACAGAGTTAGAAACATTTTTTTGTAGAATCTGTGAAGAGACTTTTCAAAGCCCATTGAGGTCTATGGGAAAAAATTGAACATTCCCAGGTAAACACCCATTGATGCCTGTGAGGAAAAAACAAATATCCCCAGATATAAGAAAGAAAGAAGCTATGTGTGAAACTGCTTGATTTTATGTGGATTCACCTCACAGAGTTAAACCTTTCTTTTGATTCAGCAGGTTGGAAACACTCTGTTTGTAGACTCTGCATAGGGACATTTGGGGGCCAATTGATGCCTATGGAAAAAAACTGAATATCCCCTGATAAAAATTAGAAAGAAGTTATCTGTGAAACTGCTTTTTGATGTGTGGTTTCATCTCACAGCATTAAAACTTTCTTTTGATTCAGCCAGTTGGAAATGCTTTTTTTGAAGAATTTGTGAAGAGAATTTTCAAAGCCTATTGAGGTCTATGGGAAAAACTGAATATCCAGAGATTAAAAGTAGAAATAAGCTATCTGTGAAACTTCTTGGTGATGCATGGATTCGTGTCACAGAGTTAAATGTTTCTTTTGATTCAGCAGCTTAGAAACACTCTTTCTGAGAAATCTGCAAGAAGACATTTAGGAGCCCATACACACCTATGAAGAAAAACGGAATATCTCAGGAAAAAGCTAGAAAGATGCCCTGTGAAACTATTGAAAATGTGTGGATTCGTCTCACATAGTTAAACTTTTCTTTCGCAGGTTGCAAACACTCTTTTTGTAGAATCTGCAAAAAGACATTTGGGAGCCAATTGAGGCCTTCTGGGAAAAAACAAATATTCCCAGATAAAAAACTACAAAAAAGCTATCTGTGAAACTGCTTGTTGATATGTGGATCCACCACAGAGAGTTGAATTTTACTTTTGATTCAACAGGTTGAAAACACTCTTTTTGTAGAATCTGCGAAGGAACATTTTAAAGCCCATTGAGGTCTATGGGGAAATATTGAATATCCCCAGATTAAAAGTAGAAAGAAGTTGTCTGTGAAACTGCTTTGTGATGTTTGCATTAGACTCACAGAGTTAAATTTTTTTTCTGACCTAGCAAGTTGGAAACACTCTTATTGCAGAATCTGTGAAGGGATATGTGGGAGCCCATTGAGGACTATGGGGAAAAAAGGAATATTTCCAGATAAAAAATAGAAAGAAGTATCTTTTCAACAGTTTTGTGTTTGGTGGAATCATCTCAGAGAGGTAAACCTTTCTTTGGTTCAGCTAGTTGGAAATACTATTTTTGTAAATTCTGCAAATGGACATTAGGGAGTCCTTTGAGACTAATGGAGAAGGAGCTAATATCCCCAGATAAAAACTAGAAAGAAGATATCTGTGAAACTTCTTTGTGGTTTGTGGATTCATCTTACAGAGATAAACTTTTTTTTGACTCTGCAGGTTGGAAACACTCTTTTTGTAGAATCTGTGAAAGGACTTTTCAGAGCCCATTGAGTATTACGGGGAAAAACTGAATATCTGCAGATAAAAACTAGAAAGAAGCAATCTGTGAAATGGCTTGGTTATATGTGGACCCATATCACAAAGTTAAGACTTTCTTTTGATGAAGTAGGTTCGGGAACACTCTTTTCATAGAATCTGCGAATAGAATTTTCACGCCCATTGAAGCCTATGGGGAAAAACCTAGTATCCCGAGATAAAAGCTACAAAGAAGCTATATATGAAACTGCTTGATGATGTGCAAATTCATCCCATAGAGTTAAACTTTTTCTTTTGATTCAGCAGGTTGGAGACATTCTTTTTGAAGAAACTGCAAAGGGACATTTGGGAGCCCAATGAGGACTATTGGGAAAAAATGAATATCTTCAGATAGTAACTAGAAAGAAGCTGTCTGTGAAATTGCTTGGTGATGTGTGGATTCATCCCACAGAGTTAAACCTTTCTTTTGATTCAGCAGATTGGAAACACTCTTTTTGTAGAATGTGCAAAGGGACATTTGGAAGTCCATTGATTTCTTTCTGTAGAATCTGCGAAAGAATATATGGGAGACCATTGAGGCCTATGGGGAAAAACTGAATATCCACACATAAAAAATAGAAAGAAGCTATCTGTGAAGCTGCTTGCTGATGTATAGAATCATCTCACAGAGTTAAACATTTCTTTTGATTCAGCATGTTGGAAACACTCTTTTTGTAGCATCTGCAAAGAAATATTTGGGATCCCATTGTGGTCTAATAGAAAACACATAATATCCCCAGATAAAAACTAAAAAGAAGGTATCTGTGAAACTGCTTTAAGATGTGTGGATTCAACGTGCAGAGTTAAGCCTTTATTTTGGTTCAGCAGGTTGTAAAAACTCTTTTGGTAGAATCTGTGTAAAAACAATTGGGATCCCATTGAGACCTATGTTGAAAAAACGAATATCCCCAGATAAAACTAGAAAGAAGCTATGTGTTAAACTGCTTTGTGATGTGTGCATTCATTTCACAGAGTTAACACTTTCTTTGGATTCACCAGCTTGGAAACTATTTTTATAGAATCTCCGAATGGACATTTTGGAGGCCATTGAGGCAATGGGAAAAAATGAATACCTTCAGATAAAAACTAGTAAGAAACTATCTGTTAAATTGCTTGGTGATGTGTGGATTCATCTCACAGAGTTAAACCTTTCTTTGATTCAGTAAATTGGAGACATCTTTCTTGCAAAATCTGCAAAGGGAACATTGGGAGCCCATTGAGGCCTATGGGAAAAACAGAAAATCCAAAGACAAAAACTAGAAAGAAGATACCTGTGAAACTTCTCTGTGATGTGTGGATCCATGTCAAAGAGTTAAAACATTCTTTTGATTCAGCAGGTTGGATAAACTCTTTTTGTAGAATCTGCAAAGGGACATTTTGGAGTCCATTGAGTCCTATGGGGAAAAACAGAATATGTCCAGATAAAAAGTAGAAAGAAACTATCTGTGAAACTGCTTGGTGATGTGTGGATTAATCTCACAGAGTTAAAACTTTATTGGGATTCACAGAGTTGGAAACGCTCTTTTTGGAAAATATGCAAAGGGACTTTTGCGAGCCGATTGAGGTCTATGGGGAAAAGCAGAATATCCCAGGATAAAAACTAGGAGGAATCTATCTGTGAAACTGAATGCTGATGTGTGGATTCATCTCAACGAGTAGAACCTTTCTTTTGATTCAGCAAGTTGGAAAAACTTTTTTATAGGATATGTGAAGAAACATTTGGAAGTCCAATGGGCAAATTGGGAAAAATTGAATATCCCCAAATAAAAACTAGAAAGAAGCTATCTGTGAAACTACTTGGTGATGTGTGGATTCATCTCACAGAGACAAACCTTTCGTTTGTTTCAGCATGTTGAGACAACGTTTTTGTGAATCTATGAAGGGACTTTTGGGAGCTCTCTGGGGCCTACAGGCAAAAACCAAATATCCACATATAAAAACTAGAATGAAGCTATTTGTGAAACTGCTTTGTAATATGTGGATTCATGTCACTGAGTTAAACCTTTCTTTTGATTCAACAGGTTGAAGGAACTCTTTTTGTAGAATCTGCATACAGACATTTGGGAGCCCATTGTGGCCAATGGGAAATACTGATTATCTCCAGATAAAAACTAGTAAGAAGTTATCTGTGATATTGCTTGGTGATATGTGGATTTACCTCAGAGAGGTAAACTTTTTTTTTATTTAGTAGGCTGGAAACACTCTTTTGTAGAGTCTGTGAGGGAACATTTGTGAGTCCATTGTGCCCTAAGAAGAAAAACAAAATCCCCAGATAAAAACTAGAAAGAAGACATCTGGAACCTGATCTGTAACGTGTGGATCCATGTCAAAGAGTTGAAACATTCTTTTGATTCGGCGAGTTGGAAAATCTGTGAAGGGACATTTGGGAGCCCATTGAGTCCTATAGGGAAAAAGGGAACATCCCCAAATAAGAACTAGAAAGAAGCTTTCTGTGAAACTGCTTGGTGATGTGTGGATTAATCTCACAGAGTTAACCTTTTCTTTTGATTCATGAGGTTGGAAACACCCTTGTTAGAAAGTAGGTGAAGGGACATTTGTGAGCCCATTGAAGCATATAGGGAAAAATGGAATATTCCCAAAAAAAATAGAAAGAAGCTATCTGTGAAACTGATTGGTGATGTGTGGATTAATCTAACTGAGTTAAACTTTTCTTTTGATTTAGCAGATTGGAAACACTTTTTGTAGGATATATGAAGAATGATTTTGTAATCCAATGCAGCCTATGGGGAAAATTGAATATCCCCAAATAAAAAGCAGAAAGAAGCTATCTGTGAAACTGCTTGGCAATGTGTGGATTCATCTCACAGAGTTAAAACTTTCTTTTGATTCAGCAGGTTAGAAACACTCTTTTTGTACAATCTATGAAGGGACATTTGGGAACCAATTGTGTCCTATGGGGCAAAAGTTAATATCCCCAGATAAACACAAGAAAGAAGTTTTCTTTGAAACCCCTTCGTGATGTGTCGATTCATTTCACAGAGTTAAAACTATCCTTTGATTCAGCAGATTGGAAACACTCTTTTTGTAGAATCTGCAAAGGGATATTTGAAAGCCCATTAAGGCCTATGGTGAAAAACATAATATTCCTTGTTAAAAACTAGAAAGAAGTTTTCTGTGAAACTGCTTGGTGATTTGTGGATTCAACTCACAGAGTTAAACCTTTCTTCTGATTCAGCATGTTGCAAACGCTCTTTTTGTAGAATCTGTGAAGGGGCATTTAAGAGCCCATATAGACCTACAGACAAAATCAGAATATCCATAGGTTAAAAACTAGAAAGAAAATATGTTAGAAACTGCTTCATAATGTGTGCATTTATCTTACAGAGTTAAACTTTCCCTTTGATTCAGCAGGGTGTAAAAACTCTTTTTATAGAATGTGCAAATGGACATTTCAATGCCCATTGAGGCCTATTGGGAAAAAAATAACCCCAGATATAAACTAGAAAGAAACTATCTGTGAAACTGTCTGGAGATGTGTGGGTTCATCTCACAGAGTTAAACCTTTCTTTTGATTCAGCATTATGGAAACACTCTTTTTGTAGAATCTGTGACGGGACATTTGGGAGTCGATTGAGGCCTATAGGGAAAAAATGAATATCTTCAGATAAAAACTAGAAGGAAGCTATCTCTGAAACTACTTGATAATGTGTGGATACACGTCACAGTGTTAACCATTCCTTTTGATTCAGCAGGATGGAAACACTGTTTTTGTAGAATCTGCAAAGGGACATTTGGAAGCCCATTGAGGCCTGCAGTGAAACATGGAATATACCCAGATAAAATCTAGAAGGAGCTATCTGTGAAACAGCTTTTTCATGTGTGGATTCATCTCACAGAATTAAACCTTTTCCTTGATTCAGGAGTTTGGAAACACTCTTTTTGTAGAATCTGTGAAGGGAAATTTGGATCCCATCGAGGTTTATGGGGAAAGAAAATATCATCAGATAAAAACTTAAAAGAAGCTATCTGTAAAACAGGTTTTTGTTGTTTGGATTCATCTCACAGAGTTACATGTTGTTTTTGATCCAGCATGTTGGAAACACACTTCTTGTAGAATCTGTGAAGGAATGTTAGGGAGTACATTGATGCCTATGGAGAAAAATCGAATATCCCCAAATAAAAACTGGAAAGAACCTCTCTGTGCAACTGCTTTATGATGTGTGGATTCATCTCACTGAGTTAAACCTTTCCTTTGATTCATCATGTTGGAAACACTTTTTTGTAGCATATGTGAAGAAATATTTGGGAGTCCAATGAGGCCAATGGGGAAAAACTGAGTATCTACAAATATGAATTAGAAAGGAGCTCTCTGTAAAACTGCTTGGTGATGTGTGGATTCATCTCACAGAGTTAAACCTTTCGTTTGAGTCAACAGGTTGGAAACATTCTTTTGGTAGAATCTGCCAAGAGACATTAAGGAATCAAATGTGTCCTACAAGGCAAAAGTGAATATGAGCAGATAAAAACAAGAAAGAAGTTGCCTTTGCAATGCCTTGGTGGTGTGTGGATTCGTTTCACAGTGTTGAAACTTTGTTTTGATTCAGCAGGTTGGAAACACTCTTTTTGTACAATCTGCAAGGGGACATTTGAAAGCCCATTGAGGTCTATGGAGAAAAACCGAATATCCTTAGATAAAAAGTTGAAAGAAGTTATCTGAAAAACTGCTTTGTGATGTTCAAATTCAACTCTAACAGCTAAATTTTCCTTTCATTCAGCAGGTTGTAAACACTCTTTCTGTAGAATCTGCGAAGGGACTTGGGAAGCCCATTGTGGACTGTTGGGAAAAAATGAATATCCCCAGAAAAAAAAAAAAAAAAACAGAAAAAAGCTATGTGTGAAACTACTTTGTCAGGTTGTCAGGTGTGCATTCATCTCACAGAGTTTAATATTTCTTTTGATCCAGTGGGATGGAAAAAATGCTTTTTGTAAAATCTGTGAAGGGACATATGGGAGCCCATTGAGGTCCATGGGGAAAAAATGGGTATTTCCATATAAAAACTAGAAAGAAGCTATCTGTGAAACTGCTTTGTGATGTGTGGTTGCATCTCAAAGATTTAAACCTATCTTTTGATTCAGAGGTTGGAAACACTCTTTTTGTAGAATCTGCAAAGGGACATTTTAAAGCTCATTGACGCCTATGGGGAAAAACAGAATATCCCCAGATAAAAACTGGAAAGAAGCTCTCTGTGAAAGTGTAGTGTGTTGCGTGGTTTTATCTCACAGAGTTAAACTTTATTTTGTTTCAGCAGATTGGAAGCACTCTTTTTGTAGAATCTGTGATGGGACACTTGGCAGCCCATTGTGGCCTATTGGGAAAAACCAAATATCCCCATGCAAAAACTGGAAAGAAGATATCTCTGAAACTAGCTGGTGATGTGTGGATTAATCTCACCGTGTTAAACCTTTCTTTTGAATCAGCAGGTTGGAAAAACTCTTTTTGTAGAATCTGTGAAGGGACATTTGGGAGCCCATTGTGGCTTATGGCTAACAATGGAATATCCCAAGATAAAGCTAGAAATAGTATATCTGTGAAATTGCATTGTGATGTGTGAATTCATCTCACAGGGTTAAACCTTTGTTTTGATTTAGTAGGTTGGAAACACTATTTTTGTAGAATCTGCAAAGGGACATTTGGGAGTCCATTGAAGCCTATGGGGTCAAACTGAATATTTTCAGAGAAAAACTAGAAAGAAGCTATCTGTGAAATGTCTTTGGGATGTGTGGATTCATCTCACAAAATTTAACTTTTCTTTTGATTCAGCAGGTTGGAAACACTCTTTTTGTAGAATCTGTGAAGGAACATTTGGGAACCCATTGTGGCCTATTGGGAAAAACTGAATATCTTCAGATAGAAACTAGAAAAAGGAATCTCTGAAACTGATGAGTGATGTATGGATTCATCTCACAGAGTTACACGTTTATTTTGATTCAGCAGGTTGCAAACACGCATTTTATGGAATCTCCGAAGGGACATTTTGGAGACCATTGAAACCTGTGAAGAAAAACCGGATATCTCCAGATAAAAATTAGAAAAACCTATGTGTGAAACTGCTCAGTGAGGTGTGGATTCATCTGACAGATTTACAGGATTCTTTTGATTCACCTGGTTGGAAACATTCTTTTTGTAGAATCTCCAAAGGGATATTTGAGAGCCCATGGAGTTCTAAGAGGAAAAACGAATATCCTCTGCCAAAACAAAACTGGAAAGAAGCTATTTGTGAAACTGCTTTGTGATGTGTGGATTCATCTCATAGTGTTTAACCTTGTCTTTTGATTTAGCCAGTTGGAAACATGCTTTTTGTAGAATCTTCGAAAGGACATCTGTGAGCCCATTGAGTCCTATGGGGAAAAACCGAATATCCCCATGTAAAATCTAGAAAGAATCTATCTTAAAAACGGCTTTATGATGTGTGGTTTCATCTCATAGAGTTAAAGCTTTCGTTTGATTCAGCAGGTGGAAACACACTTTTTGTAAAATGTGCAAAGGAACATTTGGAAGACATTCAAAGCCTGTGGGGAAAGCTGAATATCCACAGATAAAAACTAGAAAGAAGCTATCTGTGAAATTCTGTGGTGATGCGCCATTTCATCTCACAGAGTTACACATTTCTTTTAATTCACCAGATTGGAAACACCCTTTTCTTTTTTAGAATCTGAGAAGGGATATTCGGGAGCCCATTGAGGAATAAAGGGAAAAACAGAATTTCCCAAATGAAAACTAGAAAGAAGGTATCCATGAAACTGCTTTGTGATGTGTGGATTCATCTGACAGAGTTAAACCTTTCTTCTGATTCAGTAGGTTGGTAACACTTTTTTGTAGAATCTGTGATGGGACATTTTGGAGCCCATTTTGGTCTATGGGGAAGAAACAGATTTCCCCAGAAAAAAAACAGAAAAAAGCTATCTGTGATATTGCTTTGTGATGGGTGAATTCATCTCTGAGAGTTAAAGTGTTCTTTTGGTTCAGTAAGTTTGAAACAATCTTTTTGTAGAATATGTGAAGGGGCACTTGGGAGCACATTGTGGCCTATGGGGAAAAACCGAATATCCACAGATAATAACTAGAAAGAAACTATCTGTGAAACTGGTTTGCAATGTGCGGGTTCATCTTACAGAGTTAAATTTTTCTTTTGATTCAGCAGGTTGGAAACACTCTTTTTATAGAATCTGTGAAGGGATATTTGGGAGCCCATTTATACCTATGGGGAAAAACAAAATATCCCCAAATAAAAACTAGAAAGAAGCTGTCTGTGAAACTGGATTTTGATGTGTGGATTCATCTCACAGAGTTAAAACTTTCTTTTGATTCAGTAGGTTGGAAACACCCTTCTTTTAGTCTATCCTAAGGGACATTTGGGATCACATTGTGACCTATGGTGAAAATCTGAATATACCCAGATATAAATGAGAAGGAAGTTAACTATCTGTGAAACTACTTTGTAATGGGTGGATTTATCTCACAGAGTTAAATCTTTCTTTTGATTCAGCAGGTTGGAAACACCCTTTTGTAGAATCTGAGAAGGGACATTTGGGGGCCAATTGAGGCCTATGGGGAAAAACAGAATATCCCCAGATAAAGACTAGAAAAAAGCTATCTGTAAAACTGCTTTGTGATGTGTGGTTTCATCTCACAGAGTTAAACCTTTCTTTGATTCAACAGGTTGGAAACGCTCTTTTTGTACAATCTGCGAAGGGACATTTTGGAGTGCATTGACTGTTATGGGGAAAAACTGAATATCCCCAGTTACAAACTAAAAATAAGTTATCTGTGAAACTGCTTTGTGATGTGTGGCTTTATCTCACAGAGTTAAACCTTTCTTTTGATTCAGCAGGTTGGAAACACTCTTTTTGTACAATCTGTGAAGGGACAGTTCAGAGCCCATTGATGCTTATGGGGAAAAACAGAATATCCCCAGTTAAAAACTAGAAAGAAGATGTCTGTGAAATTGTTTTGTGAAGTGTGGATTTATCTCACAGAGTTAAACTTTTCTTTTGATTTGGCAGGTTGAAAACTATTTTTTGTAGAATCTGCGAAGGGACATTTGGGAGCACATTGAAGCCTATCTGGAAAAACCAAATATCCCCAGATAAAAACAAGAAAGAAGCTATTTGTGAAAGTAATTGTTGATGGGTGGATTAATCTCAAAGATTTACATCTTCCATTTGTTTCAGCAGGTTGGAAACACTCATTTTGTGGAATGTGTGAAGGGACATTTGGGAGCCCATTGGGCCTATGCAGAAAAACAAAATATCCCAGATAAAAACTAGACAGAAGCTACATGTGAAACTACTTGGTGATGTGTAGATTCATTTAACAGTGTATAACTTTCTGTTGATTCAGCAGGTTGGATAGACTCTTTTTATATAATCTGCAAAAATCATTTTTGAGCCCATTGAGATCTATGAGGAAAACTGAATATTTCCAGATAAAAACTACAATGAAGGTATCTGTGAAACTGTCTTGCTGATGTGTGGATTCATCTCACAGAGTTGAAACTTTCTTTTGATACAGTACGTTGGAAACAGGTTTTTTGTCAAATCTGGAAAGGGACATTTGGGAGCCCATTTAGGCCTATGGAAAAAAGCTGAATATCCCCAGATAAAAACTAAAAATAACCTATCTGTGAAACTACTTTTTGGTCTGTGGATTCATCTCACCGAATTAAACATTTCTTTTGATGGAGCAAGTTGGAAACACACTATTTGTAGAATCTGTGAAAGGATTTCTCAGAGCCCATAAAGTCCAAAAAGAAAAACCAAATATCCAAAGCTAAAAATCTAGAAAGAAGCTGTGAAACTGCTTTGTGATGTGTAGATTCATCCATCAGAAGTAAACCTTTCTTTTGATTCAGCAGGTTGAAAACACTTTTATTTGTAGAATCATCAAAGGGACATTTGGGAGCCCATTGAGGACTATGAGGAAAAACCATATATCCTCAGATATGAACTAGAAAGAAGCTATCTGTGAAATTGCTTTGTGATGTGTGGATTCACCTATCAGAGATAAACCTTTCTTTTGATTTGGCAGGTTGGAAACACTCCTTTTGTAGAATCTCTGAAGGGACATTGGGGAGCACATTCAGGCCTATGGACAGAAGCCAAATATCTCCAGAAAAACCTCAAAAGAAGCTATCTGTGAAACTACTTTGTAATGAGTGGATTCATATCACAGTCTCAAACCTTTCTTTTGATTCAGCAGGTTGGAAACACTCTTTTTGTAGAATATGCAGAAGAAAACTTGAGAACCCATTGAGGACAATGGGGAAAAATGATAACCCCAGATAAAAACTAGAAGGAATCCTTCTGTGAAACTGCTTTGTAATATGTGGACTTATCTCACAGAGTTAAATTTTTCTTGTGATTCAGCAGGTTAGAAACACTTTTTTTGTAGGATCTTCAAAGGGACATTTCAGAGTCCATTGATGTCTATGCAGAAAATACGAATGTCCCCAGATAAAAACTAGAAATAAGCTATCTGTGAAACTGCTTTGTGATGTTCGGATTCGTCTCACAGAGTTAAACGTTTCTTTGGATTCAGCAGGTTGGAAACACTCTTTTTGTAGAATTGGCAAAGGGACATTTAGGATCACATTGAGGAAAATGAGGAAAAACGAATATCCCACAACAAAAACTAGAAGGAAGCTATCTGGGAAACTACTTTGTGGTGCATTGATTCAGCAGGTTGGAGAAACTCTTTTTTGTAGACTATGCGAAGGGACACTTGGAAGCCCATTGAAGCCTATTGGGAAAAAAATCCCCAGATAAAAACTAGAAAGAAGCCTCCTGTGAAACTGCTTTGTAATGTGTGGATTCATCTCAAAGAGATAATTTTTTTTTTTATTAAGCAAGTTGGAAACACTCGCTTTGTAGAATCTGTGAAGGCACATTTGGGAGCCCATTGAGGCCTATAGGGAAAATCCAAATATCCCCTGAAAAAAACTAGAAATATCTTCTGATAAAAACTGTGAAACTGCTTTGTGATGGGTGGATTCATCTCACAGAGTTACACATTCCTTTTGATTCAGCAGGTTGGAAAAACTCTTTTTGAAGAGATGGCGAAG
Source organism: Macaca thibetana thibetana (assembly GCF_024542745.1). Taxonomy (NCBI): domain Eukaryota; kingdom Metazoa; phylum Chordata; class Mammalia; order Primates; family Cercopithecidae; genus Macaca; species Macaca thibetana. The sequence continues at coordinate 58,168,485 of NC_065598.1, forward strand.
AGACATTTAGGGTCACATTGAGGCCAATGAGGAAAAATGAATATTCGACGTTAAAAACTGGAAAGAAGTTATCTGTGAAAGTGTTTTGTGATGTGTGGATTCATCTCACATAGGTAAACCTTTCTTTTGATTCAACAGGTTGGAAACACTCTTTTTGTAGAATCTGTGAAGGGACATTTGGGAGCCCATTAAGGCGTATGGGATAAATCCGAATATCTCCAGATAAAAACTAGAAATAACCTACCCGTGAAACTGCTTTTTGATGGGTGGATTCGTCTCACAGAGTTAAATATTTATTTTGATTCAGCAGGTTGGAAACACTGTTTTCGTAGGATCAGTGAAGGAATACTTGGAAGCCTAATGAGGCCTATAATGAAATTTGAGTATTCCCAGATAAAAACTAGAAGGAAGCTATCTGTGAAACTGCTATGTGATGTGTGGATTCATCTTAGAGAGTTTAACATTTCTTTTGATTCAGCAAGTTGGAAACAATCTTCCTAAATCTGCAAAGGGATTTTTGGGAGCGCATTAAGGCCTATGGGGAAATACTGAATATCCCCAGATAAAAACTAGAAAGAAGTTTTCTTCTAAAGTGCTTTGTGATGTGTGGATTCATCTATCGTAGCTAAACCTTTCTTTGGTTCAGCAAGTTGGAAATACTCCTTTTGTAGAATCTGCAAAGCGACATTTCAGAGTCCATTGAGGCCTGGGGGAAAAACAGAATATCTCCAGATAAAAACATAAGGAAGCTACTGGATAATCTAGGTTTCAATGTGTGGATTCATCTCACAGAGGTAAACCTTTCCTCAGATACAGCAGGTTGGAAACACTATTTTTGTAGAATCTACAAAGGAACACGTGAAAGTCCTTTGAGGACTATGTTGCATAATAATATCACTAGATGAAAACTAGAAAGAAGCTACATGTGAAACTACTTTGTGATGTGTGGATTCACCCATCAGAGATAAACCTTTCTTTTGGTTCAGCAGATTTGAAACAATCTTTTTGTAGAATCTGCAAAAGGACATTTGAAAGCCTATTGAAGCCTATGAGGAAATACTGAATATCCCCAGATAAAAACTAGAAAGAAGCGATCTCTGAATGTGTTTTGTGATATGTGTATTTGTCTCTCAGATTTAAACATTTATTTGGATTCAGCAGGTTGGAAACACTTTTTATAGAATCTGTGAAAGGATTACTCAGAGCCCATTGAGGCCTAAAAGGAAAAACTGAATATCCATAGAGAAAAAGTAGAAAGAAGCTATCTTTGAAACTGCTTTGAGATACGTAGATTCATCTCATAGAGTTAAAATTTTCTTTTGCATCAGTAAGTTGCAAACCTCCTTAAGTAGAATCTGGGAAGGGACATTTTGGAGCTTATTGAATATCACCAGATAAAAACTATAATGAAACTCTCCGTGAAACTGCCTTGTGTTGTGTGGATTCATCTCACAGAGCTAAATCTTTCATTTAAACAAGCAGTTTGGAAAATCTCTTTTTGTATAATCTGTGAAGGGTCTTTTCAGAGCTAATTGTGGCCTATGGGTAAAAACAAAATATCCCACATAAAAAGTTGAAAGAAGCTATCTGTGAAACTGCTTTATGATGTGTGGATTCCTCTTACAAAGTTAATCCTTTTTTCATTTCAGCAAGTTGGAAACATTCCTTTTATAGAATCTGTGAAGAGACAATTTGGAGCCCATTGAGGCATATGGGGAAAAGCTGAATATTCACTGATAAAAACTAGAAATAAGCTATCTGTTAATCTGTTTTGTGAAGTGTGGCTTCAGCTCACAGAGTTAAACCTTTTTATTTTTATTTTTATTTTTATTTTTTGATTCAGCTGTTCGAAAACACTCTTTTGGCAGAATCTGCAATGGAACATTTAAGAGCCCATTGAGGCATATGGGGAAAAAATGAATAACCCTGGATAGAAACTACAAAGAAGCTATCTGTGAACCTGCCCTGTTATGTGCAGATTCATTTTGCAGAGTTAAACTGTGTTTTTGATTCATTAGGTTGGAAACACTCTTTTTGTAGAACCTGCAAAGGGGCATTTGGGAGTCCATTGATTCCTATTGGGAAAAATGGAATGTTCCCAGATGAAATAGGAAAGAATCTCTCTGTGAAACTGCTTGGTGATGTGAAAATTAATCTCACAGAGGTAAACTTTTCCTTTGATTCAGCTGGTTGGGAATACCCTTTTTGTAGAATCTGCGAAGGGACATTTGGGAGCCCTTTGAGGCCTAAGCAGAAAAACCTAATATCCCAAGATAAAAACTAGAAAGAAGCTATCTGTGAAACAGCTTAGTAAAGTGTTTATTCATCTCACAGCAGTAAAACTTTCTTTTGATTCACCAGGTTGGAAACACTTTTTTGTAACATCTGTGAAGGGACATTTAGCAGCACTTTGAGGCCTAAGGGGGAAAACCAAACATCCCCAGATAAAAACTAGAAAGAAGTTAACTGCAAAACTGTTTTGAGATGTGTCCCTTCATCTCAAAGAGTTACACCTTTTTTTTTATTCAACAGGTTGGAAACCCTCTTCTGTAGAACCTCTGAAGGGACATTTGGGAGCCATTGAGGCCTATGGGAGAAGACAAATATCCGCAGATAAAAACTAGAAAGGATCTATCTGTGAAACTGCGTTGTGAAGTGTTGATTCAGCTCAAAGTGTTTAACATTTTTTTTTCTTTGATTCAACAGGTTGGAAATATGATTTTTTTAGAATCTGCAAGGGACATTTGGAAGCCCTTTGAGGCCTAAGGGGAAAAACTGAAGTAGGTTGGAAACACTGTTTTTGTACAAACTGTGAAAAGACATTTGGGAGCCCATTTAGGCCTCTTGGGAAAAGAGAATATCCCCAGGTAAAATTGAGAAAGAAGCTTTCCGTGAAAGTGCTTATGGTGTGTGGATACATCTCACAGAGTTAAACCTTTGTCTTGATTCAGCAGATTGGAAACACTCTTTCTGTAGACTGTGTGAAGGAACATTTTGAAGCCCATTGTGGTCTATGTGGAAAAATTGAATATCCCCAGATAAAAACTGGAAAGAAGTTATCTGTAAAAATGCTTTCTGACGTGTGGATTCATCTCAAAGAGTTAAAACTTTCTATGGATTCAGCAGGATAACAACACTCTTTTTGTAGAATCTGAAAAGGGACATTTTGGAGCCCATTGAGACCTATGGGGAAAAAAGAAACACAGAATATCTTCAAATAAAAACTAGAAAGAAGCTATCTGTGAAACAGCTTTCTGCAGTGTGGATTCATCTCATGCAGTCAAAACTTTCTTTCAATTTAGTTGGTTGGAAACACTCTTTTTGTAGAATCTGTGAAGAAACATTTGAGAGCCCTTTGAGGTCTATAGGGAAAAACTGAATATCCCCAGATAGAAACTAAAAGGAAGCTATCTGTGAAATGCTTTTTAATGTGAGGATTCATCTCACAGAGTTAAACCTTTCTTTTGATTCAGCAGGTTGGAAACACTTTTTTTGTAGAACCTGCAAAGGGATATTTGGTAGCCCATTGAGGCCTCTGGGGAAAACCTGAATATCCCGAGTTAAAAACTATAAAGAAGCCATTTGTGAAAATGCTTTGTGATGTGTCTATTGATCTCACATAGTTAGACCTTTCTTTCGATTCAGCAGGTTGGAAGCACTCTTTTTGTAGAACCTCTGAAGGGATATTTGGGAGCCCATTGAGGGCTTTGGGGGAAACCAAATATCCCCAGATAAAAACTAGAAAGAAGCTATCTTTGAAACTTCTTTGTGAAGTGCCAATTAATCTCACAGAGTTTAAGTTTCTTTCCATTCAGTAGGTTGGAAACATTCTTTTTGTAGAATCTGTGAAAGGACATTTTGGGACCCATTGAGGCATATGGGGAAAAACTGAATATCCCAACATTAAAACTACAAAGAAGCTATCTGTGAAATTGATTTGTGATGTGTGGATTCATCTCACAGAGATAAACCTTTCTTTTGATTCATCAAGTTGGAAACACTCTTTTTGTAGAATCTGTGAAGGGACATTTGGGAGCCCATTGTGGCCTATCAGAAAAAAACAAATATCCCAAGATAAAACTAGAAAGAAGCTAACTGTGGAACTGCTTGGTGATGTGTGGATTCATCTCACAAAATGAAAACTTTCCTTTGATTCAGCAGGTTGGAAACACTCTTTTCATAGAACCTGCAAAGGGATATTTGGGAGCCCATTGATTCCTAAGGGAAAAAACTGAATATCCCCAGATGAAAAAAAAAAAAAAAAAAAAAAGAAAGAAGCTCTCTGTGAAACTCTTTTGTGTTGTGTAGATTCATTCCACAGTGTTAAACCTTTCTTTTCATTCAGCAGGTTGGAAACAATCTTTTGTGGCATCTGCAAAAGGACATTTTGGAATCCATTGAAGTCTGTGGGGTAAAAAATAATATTTCCAGATAAAAAGAAAGAAACTATCTGTGAAACTGATTGCTGATGTGTGGATTCATCTCACACATTTAAACCTTACTTTTGATTCAGCAGGTAGGAAACACAATTTTTTTGAACCTGCAAAGAGGCATTTGGTAGCCCAACAATTAGTGTGGGGAAAAACAGAATATCCCCAGATGAAAAAGAGAAAGAAGCTATCTGTGAAACTACTTGGTGATGTGTATATTAATCTAACAGAGTTAAACTGTTCTTTGACAGAGCAGGTTGGAAACACTCTTTTTGTCGAATATGTGAAGGTACTTTTCAGAGAACATTGAGGTCTATGGGGAGAAACAGAATATCCCCAGATACAAACTCAAACGAAGCTATCTGTGAATCTGCTTTGTGATGTATGGGTTCATCTCACAGAGGTAAACCTTTCTTTTAATTCACTAGGTTGAAAACACGCTTTTTGTAAAATCTGCAAAAAGACATTTGGGAACCCATTATTGCCTACAGGGGAAAACTTAATACACTCAGATAAAAACTAGAAAGAAGCTATTGGTGAAACTGCTTTGTGATGTGTGGATTCAACTCACAAAATTAAACCTTTGTTTTGACTAAGTAGGTTGGAAACAATCCTTTTGTAAATCTGTGAAAAGACATTTGGGAGCCCATTGAGGCCTATGGGGAAAAGAGAATATCCCCAGATAAACACTAGAAAGAAGCTATCTGTGACAGTGTTTGCGATGTGTGGATTCATCTCACAGAGTTAAACTTTTGTCTAGATTCAACAGGTTGGAAGCACTCTTTTTGTAGATCCTGTGAAGGAATATTTTGAAGTGAATTGTGGCCTATGGGGAAAAACTGAATATTTCCAGATAAAAGCTAGAAAGAAGTTATTTGTCAAATGATTTTCCTATGTGTGGATTCATCTCAAAGAGATAAATCTTTCTTTTGAATCAGCAGGTTGACAACACTCTTATTGTAGAATCTGCAAAGGGATATTTGTGAGCCCATTGAGGCCTATGGGACAAAACTGAATATCTACACATAAAAACTAGAAAGAAGCTCTCTGTGAAACAAATTTGTGATGTGTGGATTCATCTCATGCAGCAAAAACTTCCTTTTGATTCAGCAGGTTGGAAAAACTATTTTTGTAGAATATGTGAAGAAAGATTTGGGAACCCATTGAGGCCTATGGGGAAAAACTGAATATCCCCAGGTCAAAACTAAAAGGAAACTATCTGTGAAACTGCTTGATGATTTGAAGATTCATCTCACAGAGTTAAACTTTTCTTTTGATTCAGCAGTTTGGAAACTTTTGTTTTGTTCAATCTGCAAAGGGACATTTAATAGCCCATTGGGGCCTAAGGGGAAGCAGAGAATATCTCCAGTTAAAAGCTAGAAAGAAGCTATCTGTGAAACTTCTTGTTGATGTTTGGATTCATCTCACAGAGTTACATGTTTATTTTGATTCACTCGGTTGGAAACACTCTTCGTAGCATCAGCAAAGGGATATTTGGGAGTCAATTGAAGTCTATGGGGAAAAATCTAATATCCCACCAAAAGAACCAGAAAGAAGCTCTTGGTGAAACTGCTTTGTGATGTGTGGATTCAACTCACATACTTTAACCTTTCTTTTGATTCAGCAGGATGAAAACACTCTATTTTTAGAATCTCTGAGGAAACATTTTGGGAGCTCTTTTTGGCCTATGGGGAAAAACTGAATATCCACAGATAAAAACTAGAAAGAAGTTATGTGCAAAACTGCTTTGTGATGTGTGGATTCATCTCACAGAGTTAATTTTTTCTTTTGATTCAGCAGGTTGGAAACATTTTTCTTTGTAGAATCTGTGAAAGGATATTTGGGAGCCCTTTGAGGCCAATGGGAAAAAACAGAATATCCCCAGATAAAAACTAGAAAGAAGCTATCTGTTTAACTGCTTTGTGATATGTGGATTCATCTCACAGTGATAAAACTTTATTTTGATTCAGCAGGTTAGAAACACTCTTTTTGTAGAATCTTCCAATGGACATTTAGGAGCCCATTCATGCCTACATGGAAAACCCAAATATTCCCAGATGAAACCTAGAGAGAAAGTATCTGTGAAGTTAATTTTTGATGTGTGGATTAATCTTACAGAGCTAAAATTTTCTTCTGATTCAGGATGTCGGAAACACTCTTTCTGTAGAATCCATGAAGGGACACTGGGGAGCCCATTGTGGCCTATGGGAAATCTCACAGAGTTAAACCATTCTTTTGATTCAGCAGGTTGGAAACACTCTTTTTGTAGAATATGAGAATCTGAGAACGGATATTTGAAAACACATTGAGCCCTATGGGGAAAAAACTGAATATCCACAGTTAAAAATTAGAAAGAAATTATTTGTGAAACTGGTTCATGATTTATGGATTCAGCTCACAGAGTTAAATGTTTCTTTTGATTCAACAGGTTGGAAACACTCTTTTTGTGTGAAGGAACATTTGGGAGTTCATTTTGGCCTATGGGGAAAACCCAAATATCCCAAAATAAAAACTCGAAAAAAGCTATCTGTGAAATTAGTTTGTAATATTTGGATTCATCTCACAGAGATTAGCCTGTCTTTTGACTCAGCAAATTGGAAACAGTCTTTTTGTAGCATCTCTGAAGTACCATTTGGGAGCCCTTTGAGGCCTGTGGGAAAAACCTAATATCCCCAGATACAAACCAGAAGGAAGCTATCTGTGAAACTACTTTGTGATGTGTGGATTTATCTCACAGAGTTAAACCTTTCTTTTGATTCAACAGGTTGTGAACACTTTTTTTTGTAGAATCTGCAAAAAAACATTTGGGAGCCCATTGTGGCCTATGGGGTAAAACTAAATATCCCCAGATAAAAAGTCAAAAAAAGCTACCTGTACAAAAGCTTTATGATGTGTGGATTCATCTCACAGAGTTAAACCTTACTTTAGATTCAGCAGTTTGGAAGAACTCTTTTTGTAGAATCTTCGAAGGGATATTTTAGAGTCCTTGGTGCCTATGGGGTAAAACAATATCTCCAGATAAAAACTAGGAAGAAGGTATCTGTGAAGATACTTTGTGATATGTGGTTTACCTCACAGAGTTAAATATTTCGTTTGTTTCAGCATGTTGGAAACACTCATTTTTTAAAATCTGCACAGCAGCCTTTCAGAACCCATTGTAGCCTGTAAGAAAAAACAGAATATTCCAGATAAAAACTAGAAAGGAGCTATCTTGGAAACGGCTTTGTGATGTCTGAATTCATCTGACAGAGTTACACCTTGGTTTTTATTTTGCAGTTTGGAAATCCTCATTTTGTAGAATATGCAAAGGGAATTTTAAGAGCCCATTGGAGTCTATAGAAAAAAATAAATATCCCCAAATAAAAACTAGAAAGAAGCCATATGTGAAACTGCTTGGTGATGTGTGGGTTCATCTCACAGAGTTAAACCTTTCTTGGTTGGAAACACTCCTTTTGTAGAATCTGCAAAGGGACATTTGGGAGCCATTTGTGGCATATGAGTAAAAACCAAATATATCCAGATAAAAACTAGAAAGAATCTAAATGTGAAACTGTTTTTCTTATGTGTGGATTTATCTCACAGAGATTAACCTTTCTTTTGATTCTGCAGGTTGGAAACACTCTTTGTGTAGAATCTGTGAAGAAACATTTGGGAGGCCTTAAAGGCCTCTGGAGAAAAACTTAATATCCTGAGATAAAAGCTACAAAGAAGCTATCTGTGAAACTACTTTGTGATCTGTTGATTTATCTCATTGAGTTACGCTTTTCTTTTGATTCAGCAGGTTATAAACATATTTTTTGTAGTATCTGCCAAGAAACATTTGGGTTCCTATTGTGGCCTATGGGGAAAAACTGAATATCCCCAGATAAAAACTAGAGAAAAGCTATCTGTACAACTGCTTTGTGATTTGTGGATTCATCTCATAGAGTTAAAACTTTCTTTTGATTCATCAGGTTGGTAAAACTCTTTTTGTAGAATCTACGGAGGGATGTCTAAGACCAGTTTGAAACCTATGGGGAGAAAACTAATATCCCCAGAAAAAAACTCGAAAGAAACTATTTGCTGAACCTGCTTTGTAATGTGTGGATTCATCTCAAAGAGTTAAACTTTCTTTGATTCCACAGGTTGGAAACACTATTTTGTAGAATCATCAAAAGGATGTTTGTGTGCCCATTGAGGCCTATGGGGGAAAAACAAAATACTCCCCGATAAAAACTAGAAAGAATCTATCAATGAAACTGCTTTTTGATATCCAGATATATCTCACAGAGTTAAACATTTCTATTGATTCAACAGTGTGGAAACTTTTTTTTAAGAATCTGCAAAGGGACATTTAGGAGCCCATTGTGTCCTAGGGGAAAAACTTAATTTCCCCAGATAAAAACTGGAAAGAATCTATCTGTGAGACTATATTGTGATGTGTGTATTCATTTCACAAAGTTAAACCCCTTTTTATATTCAGCAGGTAGGAAACGCTCTTTGTATAATGAGTGAAGGGACATTTGGGAGCCTCTTCAGGCCTAAGAAAAAAAATCTAATATCCCCAGATAAAAACTAGATAGAAGCTATCTGTGAAAGTGTGTTGTGATGAGTGGATTTATCTCACAGAGTGAAACATTTGTTTTGATTCCACAGGTTGGAAACACTTCCTAGAGAATCAGCGAAGGGATATTTGGGAGCCCATTGAGGCCTATGGGGAAAAAACTGAATATCCACAAATGAAAGCTAGAAAGAAGCTGTCTGTTAAACTGCTTTGTCATGTGTGGATTCATCTCACAGAATTTCACGTTTCTTTTGATTTAGCCAGTTGGAAACACTCTTTTTATGGAATCTGTAAAGGGGCATTTCAGAGCCCATGTAGGCCTAGGAGAAAAAATTGAATAACCCCGGATGAAAAATGGAAAGAAACTATCTGAGAAACTGCTTTGTGATGTGTGGATTCATCTCACAGAGTTAAAACTTTCTTCTAATACAACATTTTTGAAAACGTCTTTTTATAGAATCTGTGAAGGTTCATTTCAGAGCCCCTTGAGCTCTTTGGGGATAAACAGAATATCTACAGATAAAAACTAGAAAGAAGCTATCTGGGAAACTGCTTGGTGATGTGTGGATTCATCTCACAGAGTTTTCTTTTCAATGAGCAGGTTGGAAACACTCTTTTTGCAGAATCTGCAAAGGGACATTTTGGAGCCCATTGAGGCCTATGGGGACAAACCAATTATTTCCAGATTAAAACTAGAAAAATGTTATGTGTGAAACTGTTTGTTGGAGTGTGATTCACTTCACAGAGGTAAAAGCTTATTTTAATTCAGCAGATTAGAAACACTCTTTTTGTAGAACCTGCAAAGGGACATTTGAAAGCCCATTGAGACCTATGGGGAAAAAAATGAAAATTTCCTGATAAAAACTAGAAAGAAACTATCTGTGAAACTGCTGCTGATGTGTGGCTTCATCTCACGGAGTTGAAGGTTGTTTTTGATTCAGCAGGTTGGAAACACTCTTTCTGTAGAATCTGCACAGGGACATTTAGGAGCCCATTGAAGTCTGTAAAGTAATACTAAATATCCCCAGATAAAAACAAGAAAGAAGGTATCTGTTGCACTGCTTGGTGATATGTGGATTCATCTCACTGAGGAAAACCTTTCTTTTGATTCAGCAGGTTGAAAACACTGTGTGTAGAATCTGCAAACGTACATTTGAGAGCGCATTGAGGCCAATGGGGAAAAGCAAAATATAGCCAGATAAAAACTAGAAGAAGCTACATATGAAACTGACTGTTGATTTGTGTATTCATCTCACAGAGTTAAACCTTGCTCTTGATTCAGCAGGTTGGAAACACTCTTTTTGTAGAATCTGTAAAGGGACATTTTGTAGTCCATTGAGGCCATTTGGGAAAAACAGAATATCCCCAGAAAAAAAACTAGAATGAAACAATCTGGGAAACTGATTTGTGATGTATGGATTCCTCTCACAGAGTTAAACCTTTCTTTTCTTTCAGCAAGTTGGAAACACTCTTTTCGTAGACTCTGTGAATAGACAATTTGGAATCCATTGAGTCCTATGGGGAACAACTGAACATCACCAGATAAAAACTAGAAAGGAGTTCTCTGTGAAACTGCTTTGTGATGTGTGGATTCATCTGATGGAGTTAAACTATCCTTTTGATTCAGCAGGTTGGAAACACTTTGTGGAGAATCTGAGAAGGGACATTTGAAAGCCCATTGAGACCTATGGGGAAAAAATGAAAATTCCCTGATAAAAACTAGAAAGAAGCTATCTATGAAACTGCCAGCTGATGTGTGGACTCATCTCAGAGAGTTAAAGTTTCTTTTGATTCAGCAAGTTGGAAATACTCTTTTTGTAGAATCTGCAAAGGGACATTTGGGAGCCCATTGAAGCCTATAAATAAAAACCAAATATCCCCAGATAAAAGATAGAAAGAAGGTATCTGTGACACCACTTGGTGATGTATGGATTCATCTCACCGAGGTAAACCTTTCTTTTGATTCAGCAGATTGAAAACACTGTATGTAGAATCTGTGAAGGTACACTTGGGAGCCCATTGAGGCCAATGAGGAAAAGCAGAATATACACAGATAAAAAATAGAAGAAGCTTCATATGAAACTGACTGGTGATTTGTGGATTCATCTCACAGAGTTAAACCTTTCTTTTGATTCAGCATGTTAGAAACACTCTTTTTGTAGAATCTGCAAAGATACATTTGGGAGTTCACTGAGGCCAGTGGAGAAAACAGAATATCCCCAGAAAAAAACTAGAATGAAGCACTCTGGGAAACTGATTTGTGATGTGTGGATTCATGTCACAGAATTAAACCTTTCTTTTGTTTCAGCTGTTTGGTAACAGTGTTTTTGTGGAATCTGTGAATGGACAATTTGAAATCCTTTGAGTCCTATGGGGAAGAACAGAATATCACCAGATAAAAACTAGAAAGAAGTTATCTGTGAAACTGCTTTGTGATGTGTGGATTCACCTGATGCAGCTAAACCATCCTTTCGATTTAACAGGCTGGAGAGACTATTTTTGTAGAATCTGCAAGGATATTTGAAAGCCCATTGAGACCTATGGGGAAAAAAAGGAAAATTCCCTGATAAAAACTAGAGAGAAGCTCTCTGTGAAACTGCTCAGTGATGTGTGGATTTATCTCACAGAGTTAAAGGTTTCTTTAGATTCAGCAGGTTGGAAACACCCTTTTTGTAGAATCTGAGTAAGGAGAATTGTGGACCCATTGAGACCTATGGGGAAAAACTGAATATCTGAAGATAAAAACCCGAAAGAAGAAGCTATCTGTAAAACTACCTCATGATGAGTGGGTTCATCACACCGAGTTAAATTTTTCTTTGGATTCAGCAGTTTGGAAACACTCTTTTAATAAAATCTGTGAAGGGACATTTGGGAGCCCATTGAGGCCTAAGGGGTAAAACAAAACAGCCATAGGTTAAAACCAGAAAGAAGCTATCTGTGAAGCTGCTTGGTGTTGTGTGGATTCACCTCACAGAATTAAATCATTATTTTGCTTCAGCTGGTTGGAAATGCTCTTTTTGTAGAAGCTGAAAAGGGTCATTTGAAAGTCCTTTGATGTTTATTGGGTAAAACTGAATATTTTTAGATTAATAGTAGAAATGTGCTCTCTGTGAAACTGCTCATTGATGTGTGAGTCATATCACAGAATTAAACTTTTCTTTTGATTCAGCAGGTGGGAAACACTCCTTTTGTAGAATCTGTGAAGGGACATTTAGGAGCCCATTGAGACCTATGAAACAAAACCAAAAATTCCCTGATAAAAACGAGAAAGAAGCTATCTGTGAAGCCTGGTGATGTCTGGGTTTCTCTCAAAAAGTTAAAAGTTTCTTTTGATTCACGGAGTTGGAGACACTTTTTTTGTAGAATCTGCAAAGGGACATTTGGGAACCCATTGAGGTCTATAAAGAAAAACCAAATATCCCCAGATATAAACTAGAACAAAGCTACCTATGAAACTGCATGGTGGTGTGTGGATTCAACTCACAGAGTTAAACCCTCTTTTGATTCAGCAGGTGGGAAAAACCACTGTTTTTGAAAAACATGTGAAGGGATATTTGGGAGCCCATTGAGGACTATGGGGATTAAATGAATATCCACAGATAAAAACTGAAAAGAATCAGTCTGTGATACTGCTGTGATGTGTGGATTCATCTCAAAAGTTAAACTTTTCTTTTAATTCAGCAGTTTGGAAAACCTTTTTTTTGTAGAACCTGTGAAGGGACATTTGAAAGTCCATTGAGGCCTATGGAGAAAAACCTAATATCCCCAGATAAAAACTGGAAAGAAGCTGTCTGGGAAACTGCCTGGTTTTGTGTGGATTCATCTCACAGAGATGAACCTTTCTAACCAGCAGGTTAGAAATACTTTTTGTAAAATTTGCCAGGGGATATTTGGGAGCCCATTGAGAACTGTGGGGGGAAAAAAGGAATATCCCTAGGTAAAATCTAGAAAGAAACTATCTTTGAAACTACTTTGTGATGTGTGGATTCATCTCACAAATTAAAGCATTCTTTTGATTCAGAAGTTTGGAAACAGTCTTCTTGTAGAATCTACAATGGGACATTTCAGAGCCCATTGAGGCATATGGGAAAATACCAAATATCCTCAGACTAAAAACTAGCAAGAAGCTGTCTGTGAAATCACTTGGTGATATGTGGATTCATGTAACAGAATTAAACCTTCCTTTTGATTCAGCAGTTTGGAAACACTGTTCCTGTAGAATCTGCAAAGGGACGTTTTGGAGTCCATTGAGGCCTAGGGGGAAAAACTTGAAATCCCCAGATACAAACTAGAAAGAAGCTATCTGTGAAACTCCTTGGTAATGTATGCATTCATCTCACAGAGTTAAACCTTTCTTTTTATTCTGCAGGTTGGAAACACTCTTTTTGTATAATTTGTGAAGGGACATTTTGGAACCCATTGATGCCTATGGGAAAAAAAATGAATATACACAGATAAAAACCTAGAAAGAAGCTATGTGTGAAACTGCTGGGAGGTGTGTGGATTCATCTCACTGAATTAAACCTTTCTTTTGATTCAAGAGGTTGGCAACATTCTTTTTGTAAAATCTGCAAAGGGACACTTGGGAGCCCATTGAAGCCTATGGGGGAAATCAAATATCCTCTGATAATAAGTAGAAAGAAGCTATCTGTGAAACTGCTTTTTGGTGTGTGATTAATCTCATAGAGGTAAACGTTTCTTTTTATTCAGCAGGGTTGGAAACACTATTTTAGTAGAATCTACTCAGGGACTTTTTGGATCCCAATGAGGCCTATGGAGAAAACAGAATATCCCCTGATAAAAACTAGAAAGAACCCAAAGTGAAACTTTTTTGGGTTGTGTGTACTCATCTCACAGAGTTCCTTTGAATTAAGCAGGTTGGAAACGCTCTTTTTGTAGAATCTGTGAAGGGACATTTGGGAGTGCTTTTAGACCTATGGGCAAAACCAGAATATTCCTAGATAACAACTAGAAAGAAGCTATCTGTGAACCAGCTTGGTGACGTCTGGATTCATCTCACAGAGTTAAACCTTTCTTTTATTTCAGCAGGTTAAAAAACATTTTTATGGAATCTGTGAAGGGATATTTGGGACTACTTTGAGACCTATGGGGAAAAAAATAAAATCCCCAGATACAAAGTAGGAAAAATCTATCTGTGTAACTGCTTGGTGATGTGTTGATTCATCTCACAGAGTTAAACCTTTCTTTTGATTAAGCAGGTTGGCAACATGCTTTTTGTAGAACATGTGGTGGGACATTTGGGAACCATTGAGGCCTCTGGGGAAAACAGAATATTTATGGATTAAAACTAGAAAGATGTTGTCTTTGAAACTGCTTGGTTATGTGTGGATTCATCTCATGGAATTAAAGCTTTCTTTTTTTTTACAGCAGGTTGGAAACCCTTTTTTTGTATAATCTGCAAAAGAACATTTGGGAGCCCATTGCAGCCTAAGAGGAGAAACTGAATATTCCCAGATAAAAACTAGAAAGACGTTATCTGTGTAACTGCATGGTGATGTGTGCATTCATCTCTCAGATTTCAACCTTTCTTTTGATTTAGCAGGTTGGAAACACTCTTTTTGTAAATTCTGCAAGGCAACATTTGGAAGCACATTAGGGCCTAGGAGCAAAAGCAGAATATCCCCAGATAAAAACTAGAAAGAAGCAATATTTGAAACTGCTTTGTAATGTGTGGATTCATCTCCCACAGTTAAGACTTACTTTTTATTCGGTAGATTGTAAACACACTTTTTATAGAATCTGTAAAGGGACATTTGGAAACCATTGAGGTCTAAAGGGAAAAACAAAATATCACCAGATGAAAATTAGAAAGAAGCTATCTGTGAAACTGCTTTGTTTTGCATTGATTACTTTCACAGAGTTAAACCTTTCTATTGATTCAGCAGGTTGGAAACACTTTAGGTGTGGGATTTGTGAAGGGACATTTGGGAGGGCATTGAGGCCTAGGGAACAAAAATGAAAATCCCCAGATACACACTATCCCGGCCCGTGGGATAGTCAGAGCAGGCCCTGGAGGAGGGGGTGGGAATTTGGGGAACAAGAGACACGAGAAATGGAGACAAGACAGTGCTCTGATCAAGTCTCGTTTAATGGCGGTAATGCACTGCCTTATATACACTTGGAAGGGAAGGGGTTGGGCTAAGGCGGAAATGATCTCATTGCCGAGGGCGTGGCCAGGTTAGTTTCAGTTTCTCCGGTCGGACGTCATGTTGCGCTTGCACTATTAAGTAACAATTTTCCCGGGCGTGGGAAAAGTGAGTGAAGAAGAAGCAGGAAGAGCGCCATCTTTAACGAGGTATTAGTACAGGGGAAAAAAGGCAAAGATAGGGAGAAGGTGTGGGGTGGAAATGAATATAGCTCAGGCGTTTAATCCTCAATTATTATTCGCTATGGCCAGGGCATGCAGCTCTGGACAGGTCCCCCTTTTTATATTTTTATGATAAGAAAACCCCTCGGGAACTGCGCCTGTCTTAGGTTGGGTCAACTCACCCCCACCTTCTAGGCCCGTCATGGGATAAGGCAGCAGCAAGGGCGGCCCTCCTGTCTTAGGCTCTGATGGAGATAGTGTCCTCTTACCCGTCATTGACTGTCCAGTTCAGCACACAGGGGAGGCGGTCTTATTAAGGTAAATAAGACTCACCATTTTCAGTCATCTCAAGGCGATGATAATGAACCTGTATAGGTTTGGCCTGGAAGGCCTCGATTTGTTGTCTGACAAATGCCATAAGCTTATTAAGGATTATAGGCCCGAGAGTGAGGAAGAGTAGAAGAGTGAGTAAAGGACCAAGAAATGGCAGGAGATAGGGTAGAAGTCCATCGAGTCCAGTCCATAGTGGATTGGTGGCCAAGCCTTTTCTGCGCTTTTCTAGTTCTTCTTGCAAAGTTTTTATCTTATCTCTGATGATTCCGGATTTGTTGGCGTAGAAACAGCACTTTTCCTGTAAAGTCAAACATATCCCTCCCTGTTCTGCCGTTAACAAATCTAGACCTCTTCTATTCTGGAGAACTACTTCAGCTAACGAGTCTACTTGGTCTTGTGAATCTTGTATAGTACTGGATAAGGTTTGTACGTCAGAAATCAATTGATTGGATAATTTAGTATATTGGGTTAGTGAGACTCCTAGGCCTGTGGCTCCTGTAGTAAAAGCAGAGGTGATTCCTAGTCCAGCCAACAAGGGAATAAATTGTATGGCTCGTTTCGGTCTATAAATAAAATGTTCAATAGCGGGGATGGGGATAGGTTCATCTCCAGGGATGATATCAATGTCGGGGAGAAGAGTGGCCAGAACACAAAGCCCTGTCCAATTTGTAGGTAGATACGTATATGCCATGTTGTTTCCACAAACGAAAACCAAGCCATTTATAGCACACAAAGTGTTGGTGGCATTGATTATGGAAGTACAGTTGCCAAACACAACATAGCCTAAATCAATTTCTTTAGTGTTATTATATGATGGTGAAAAGAGGCAAGAGGAATTAGAAAACGTCATCGGTTGAACTAAGGGGGGGGGGTAATAGGACAGGAATTATTTACTAAGGATTCATTTGAGTAATTGACATAGGGCAATGAAAGGTTAGGTATGGCTAGAGGAATAGGGGGGCCCATTTTAAGACAAAGCCAACAATCGTGGGCCAGGCTTGTATTGGACATTTGAAGTAAATTGTAAGTAGCATTGAGGATATCAAAGGTTTGGGCATCGAGCCTAAAATTACCTCTAAGCTCAGGCAGGGCTAAAGGGTGATATTGAAGTTCAGGATAAGAAGCTTTATGAATTTCTTCTAATTTTTTCTGGACGGTTTTAATTCTTGTAATATCTAATGGGCCTCCTCCATCAGAAATGTGAATGGGGGCGGTAGTGCTCCAACAAACAGGCTTTCCTTTTTGGCCGTTACAAGGAGATTGTACAAGTTTATTAGTGGATCCTAATACTTGTACGTCATTAATGCCTCCAGTTTGTGTTTTTAGTAACGTGGCCGTATAATATGTTCTATTGCCTGATTTGCATTGTTGATAGGAGGTATAACAGGAACTATGTACAGAAGATTGGAAAGAGCTACAAGGGCATTCTAGGAGCGGCCCACTAGGTGAGGTATCTCTTGGGGTAGACTTACATTTCCATAACTGGTTTGGCATTAGGTAAGCTGTCTTGCCTGTGCAGGTCACCTGGGTGATTCTATCTGATGGAGGTTCAGATATTTGTCCCCCTCTGCAGTCACAAGGCTGGCCGTATTGTTTTCGTAATAATTCTTTTGCCTTACGAGGGTCACCAAAACCTGCATAGACTGTCACTATGTTATATAGAGCGATTATTCTCCAAAGGAATTTCATGTTAGGCTTCATTTTCTGAAAAACAAGAAGGAAAGAACTTCTCAGGGAGATTTATCTTCCCTGGACTGACAATGGTTATGATTTATTTGTCTTACCAATCTTTCAGGCAGCCATCTGGCTGCATCATTTTTTTGTGAGAAGATGCATACTGAGCCTCTTCCCCAAATTAAAACTGGATCGGGGCCATGCCATGAACTATCAAGTGGATCTTTCCATTTTACCATTGCAAACTGTTTTTGAGATTCAGGATGCCAGAAACGGTCGGCAGCCGATTTTCCATGACTGTCCAAATTTAAAAAATTAAGGATAAACAGGGCATGATTGAGTATGTTTCTGGGGGTACCCTTCACGGGGTACCAGCTCCCCCCTTTTAATTTTGTGATAATAGTTTTTAATGACAGATGAGTTCTTTCTACTATACCTTGTCCTTGGGGATTATAGGGAATGCCTGTGGTATGTTTAATTTGTAGGGTATTACAAAATTGTAAGAAGGTTTTGGCTATATAACCAGGGCCATTATCTGTTTTGATTTGTTTGGGTATTCCTAAAATAGAAAAGCAGTGTAATAAATGAGCTATGACATGTTTGGTGGCCTCTCCTGTTTGGAGGTTTGCACTGATGAATCCACTATAGGTGTCTATGCATACATGGATATATTTTAATTGACCGAATTCTAAGTGGTGAGTAACGTCCATTTGCCAAATTTTGTTGGGGATGAGTCCTCGGGGGTTAACTCCTAGATGGGGAACAGGTAAATATGTTATGCAGTTGGTGCATTGTTTAACTATTTGTCGAGCTTGTTCTCTGGTAAGTTTAAACATAAGTCTTAAGGTTTGGGCGTTTAAATGATGTAAGGCATGTGCTTTTTGCGCTTGTTGCAAATTGTCTGTAGTGACTGTGGCTATGGTTTTTGTTGCCGTGTCAGCTGTTGCGTTACCTTGTGTTAGAGGTCCCGGTAATCCTGAATGTGCTCTAATATGCCCAAGAAAAAAGGGAGTAGTCCTTTTTCGGATAAGTTGTTGACATTGTAAAAATAGGTTAGCTGTGTCTGAAATATGTTTAATTTGAGACACGGTCTCTAAGAGGGGTATTGAATGAGCCAGGTAGGCACTGTCTGTATAAATGTTAAGTGGCTGACAAGGAAAGGCTGATAGTGCTGCAATTATAGCTTGCAATTCGACCAGCTGAGCTGATGTATAAGTGGTCTGGAATTTAACGACTACATTATTGTAAGTGTAAGCGGCAAGTCCTGTGGAAGATCCATCAGTGAAAATTAGTAATGCGTCATTGAGAGGTTCTTTACTGGTAATATGGGGAAATACAAACGCATGAAGTTTACAAAATTGAATAAGTTTGTTAGGTGGGTAATGGTTGTCAATCGCGCCAGTGTAAGAAGCGCAAGCAATTGGCCAGGCTTTCGTATTTTGTAACAGCCAATGGATGCGTGATTGAGTGTAGGGCTGTATAATGGTAGAGGGTTCTATTCCAAAGTATTTTCTACTGTTTTCTCTTCCCAAGATAATTAGATCAGCTATGGCATCATAATAAGGCAACAAAACCTTTTTAGGGGAGGAGGGCAGGTGTACCCACATAATGGGATTGTTCTGCCAAAATAGGCCAGTAGGGGTTATTGTTGTGTTAAAAATAAGGAATATTAATGGCTGAGAATAATCAATACCGGTAACAAATTGTGTTGCAATGGCATGTTCTACCTGTTGGAGTGTTATTAATGCTTCTTTAGTAATGGACCTGGGGGATTTTGGATTAGAGTCTCCTTTTAATATATCGAAAAGAGGTTTTAACTCTCCTGTGGTGAGCTTTAAGTACGGTCGAAGCCAATTTATGTCTCCCAGTAATTTTTGGAAATCATTTAAAGTTTTTAAATGATCACGACGTATAACGGCCTTTTGATTAATGATTTTGGGTCCATTAATCTGGAAACCAAGATAAGTGTATGGATCTTGTAATTGTACCTTTTCTGGGGCTATTTGTAGTCCGGCTGCTGTTAACTCTTGTTTGAGTTGGGCGAAGCACTGTAAGACTTGTTCGCCAATTTCTCCTGCTATTAAAATATCATCCGTATAATGTATAATATACATTTGTGCCCATGTTTTTCTGACTGGCTCTATAGCGGCAGCTACATATTTTTGACACAAGGTAGGACTATTGGCCATACCTTGAGGTAAGACTTTCCATTGATAGCGCTTCATTGGTTGTTTAAAATTTGTAGATGGAAGACTAAAGGGAAATCTTTTCTGGTCAGCAGGGTGAAGGGGAATTGTAAAAAAGCAATCTTTAAGGTCAATAACGATTTTAAAATATTTTTGAGGAATCGCAACCGGTGAAGGCAATCCTGGTTGTAAGGCACCCATAAGGATCATAGTGATATTTACTGCTCTTAAATCTTGTAAGAGTCTCCATTTACCAGACTTCTTTTTAATAACAAAAATAGGTGTATTCCAAGGGGAATTACTTTCCTCAATATGTCCTGCTGTTAGTTGTTCCTGCACTAACTGTTGGGCAGCACTTAGTTTATCATTGAGTAAAGGCCACTGATCAACCCAAACGGGCTCATCTGACTTCCAAGTAATGGGGTCAGCGCACCTTTGGGGTGCAGGTATGTCAGTGGCCTGAGCTAAAAATTTCCAAACCCCTTTTTATCAAGTTGTCCTGAAACCAGTATAGGCTGTGGGATACCGTTCTCTCCTTTTCCAAGACCTTTACCAGGGTTGTATCCTTGAGTTAACATTTGTGCAGTAACTATATCATTTGGACTACACATTATAATTTTCATTTGAGAGAGTAGATCTCGCCCCCAAAGGTTAACAGGTAGGTAAGGGATGACAAATGGCTTAATGAGGCCTGAATTGTTTTCTTTATCTGTCCATGTTAGGTATTTAGAACTTTGTTTAGGATTACTGCTTTGTCCAATTCCTCTCAAGTGAGTTAAAGTTCCTGTAGTAGACCAATGAGAGGGCCAATCTTCCTGTTTAATGATAGTTACATCAGCCCCTGTGTCTATTAGTCCAGTGAATGCCTTCCCATCTAACCATAAGGTTAGAGAGGGTTTTTGATTTGTAATTGGTTGCACCCAATATATATCTGATGATCCGAAACCTTTTATATTTCTATTAGAGTATTGGATATTATTATCTGTTTTAACCAAAGGTAGCAGGAGTAACTGAGCTATTCTAACTCCTTGAGGGACAGTAATAATACTATCAATAGCTCTGGCCATAATTTTAATTTCTCCTTCATAATCATTATCGATAACTCCAGGGAGGACTTGTAAGCCTCTCATGGTGACACTACTTCTTCCTAAAAGTAGCCCAAAAGTGTTAGGTGGTAAGGGTCCATATATTCTGGTATTTAAGGTTTGCGGTCCCATTTCAGGTGTTAGTATTGTGTGGGAGGTGGAACTGAGGTCCAATCCTGCACTTCCTGGGGTTGCTCTACTAAGTTTTGAAATGGATTGCTGTTGCTGGCTGGAACAAAACTGACTGCCCCATATGCTTGTTTCGGGGCCTGAGGCTGGCCCCTCATCCCGTTTCCCTGCCTGGGGGTTAAAGGATTTCCTTGACTGTCAGTTTTAGATTTACATTAGTTTGCCCAGTGCCTTCCTCTTTTACACCTTGGGCAAAGGCCTGGGATTTTTGCTTCTGGACTCTTATTTTGGTTTTCACAGCAATCTTTTGCAAAGTGTCCCCTTTTACCTCATCTAAAACATCCCCCTTTATCTTTACCTTTGTTAATGAGGAAATCTCTTACTGTTTGGCCGCTAAAAGCGGCGGCCATTGCTAGGCCTTGTTGATATGAGGGCCCAATATCTGAACAAAGGCGAATGTATCCTGTTAAATCTGTTTTCTTTCGATAAGGTCTGATTGCCGCTTGGCAGGCGGGGTTAGCATTTTCATAAGCTAACTGTTTAACATAATCTACACCCGTTTCTGCATTTCCAAAGATTCTACCTGCCGTGGTCATAAGTCTATGCACAAAGTCTGAAAATGGCTCATCGGGTCCTTGTTTAACCGCTGTGAGCAAGGCCCCTGGATCTCCTTTAACGGGAAGTTTTCTCCAGGCTTTTGTAGCAGCAGCCTGGATTTGTGAGAACAGTCCAGGGTCATATTGCATTTGGGCCTGAGTGTCTGCATAATTACCTGAACCTGTTAACATATCAAAATCCCAACCGTTTCCTGCCTGTTGATTTCTTTTAGCTGTATCTCTACAATTTTCAAAGAACTCTGACTTCCAAATTAAGTGGTCTCCCCCAGAAAGAACTGCCCTGACTAAGGTATTCCAGTCTGTAGGAGTGAGCCAATTCTCAGCTACAGATTCCACTATAGCAAGAGTATATGGAGCAGTAGCTCCATACTGAGAGGCAGCAGTCTTTAACTCTTTCATAATAGTAAAACCAAATCCAGTATGATGCCTCCAAGCCTGTCCCTGTTCATCTATGGTTTCCGTGACCGGAAAAACGTCTTTGGGGGAGGAGTCTTCTCTATGTCGGCTAGCAACTAACCCCCCTCTTGGAACATGTTGTCCAGGCCGCTGAAGTGGGCGCAAGGAACCCTCCATAGCGTCTGAGTTAGATATTTTTTCATTTTCTGTTTTTAGCTTTTGGAGCCTAATTATCAATGATTGATGTAACTCTTCAAGTTTAATCTGTTCTTCTAGTTGAGCAATTCTCTGCTTTAATTCTTCTTTGGGATCTATTGCTGCCATAACAATGGGCGCAGAAGCCTCATTATGTGTCTTATTATATGGGGGTGGGTATGAAGTAAAGGGAGGCAAATCAGGGTTGTGATATTTAGCCGCCTCTTCCTCTAAATCATCCCAATTTATATCCAATTGATTAGGCTTATTAATTTCCTCCTCCTTTTGAAGCATCTGTAAAATTGGGTATTTTTTTCGTTTGTTTTCGTGTGGTATTTCTTTATCTATTACAGAAGGAGACTTAATTTCCTCATGATCACTTTTGAGGGAAATGAGATCTTCCTTCGTATCTTGTGGAGGCTTTGCGAGGTTAGAGCGGGAGCTAACCTTTAAAATATGCTCTGTCTGAGCGACCGCAGCCATGACTTGCGGAATGGCCTCCTTCTTATCTATTAAATCTCTAATGAGGTTCCAATAAGAGAAGGCGGTTACAGGAATTTTTTCTGGCCCAAAAGTATTATAATAGTCCTGAAGACAATCCCCTATTCTACGCCATCTTTTAATATCAATAGTTCCTTCCTGTGGGAACCAAGGGCAAGTATCTTTTACAAAATCAAAAAATTTAAACAAATCATTACCTTTAACCTTTACTCCTCGTATCTTTAAAGCCTCTTTTAATTGTCCTACATATATTTGATGTTGGCTTAATTCTTGTCCCATTTCGGACGCGTCACTTACCTTCGATTCTGACGCGGCAGGTTCCCGCGGTGATCGGAAGAGTTTGACTCCTTTTGTCTTCGTTAGCGGTCGACCATCCTTTGGCGTCCTCTTCCTCACGGAGTCCCTCGTTTCCAGGTCCCTGTTCGGGCGCCACGTATCCCGGCCCGCGGGATAGTCAGAGCAGGCCCTGGAGGAGGGGGTGGGAATTTGGGGAACAAGAGACACGAGAAATGGAGACAAGACAGTGCTCTGATCAAGTCTCGTTTAATGGCGGTAATGCACTGCCTTATATACACTTGGAAGGGAAGGGGTTGGGCTAAGGCGGAAATGATCTCATTGCCGAGGGCGTGGCCAGGTTAGTTTCAGTTTCTCCGGTCGGACGTCATGTTGCGCTTGCGCTATTAAGTAACAATTTTCCCGGGCGCAGGAAAAGTGAGTGAAGAAGAAGCAGGAAGAGCGCCATCTTTAACGAGGTATTAGTACAGGGGAAAAAAGGCAAAGATAGGGAGAAGGTGTGGGGTGGAAATGAATATAGCTCAGGCGTTTAATCCTCAATTATTATTCGCTATGGCCGGGGCATGCAGCTCCGGACAACACACTAAAACTGCTTCATTATATGTGGCTTCATCTCACAGAGGTAAACTTTTCTTTTGATTCAGCAGTTATAAAACACTCTTTGTAGAATCTGCAAAGGGACATTTGAGAACCCATTGAGGCCTATGGAGAAAAACTGAATATTTCAAGATAAAAACTAGAATGAAGCTATCTGTGAAACTGCTTGTATTGCTGCAAATTTATCTAACAGAGTTAAACCTTTGTTTAGATTCAGCAGATTGGAAACACCCATTTGTAGAATCTCTGAAGAGACATTGCGAGCCCATTGAGGCCTATGGGTAAATGCTGAATATCCCAAGATAAAAACTAGAAGAAAGCTATCTGTGAAAAATGCTTGGTGATGTGTGGATTCATCTCATGGGTTTATACTTTTCTTTTGATTCATGAGGTTGGAAACACTCTTTTTGAAGGATCTGCAAAAAGACATTTGGGAGCCCATTGAGGCCTATGGGAAAAAACTGAATATCCCCAGATAAAAACTAGAAAGAAGTTCATGTGAAACTGCTTGGTGATACGTGGACTCATATCACACAGTTAAACATTTCTTTGATTCAGTAGGTTGAAAGCAATCTTTTTGTAAAATCTGCAAAGGAACATTTGGGAATCCATTGAGGCCTATGGAGAAAAAACAAATATCCCAAGATAAAAACCAGAAAGAAACTATCTGTGAAATTGCTTTGTCATGCGTGGATTCAACTCACAGTGATAAACCTTTATTTCTGATTCACCAGGTTGGGAAAACTCTTTTTCTAGAATCTTTGAGGGGACATTTGGGAGCCCATGGAGACCTATGAAAAAAACTGAATATCCCCTGATAAAAACAAGAAAGAATCTATCTGTGAAACTGCTTCATGATGTGTGGATTCATCTCACAGAGTTAAACGTTTCTTTTGATTCAACAAGTTGGAAACACTCTTTCTTAGAATCTGCAAAGGGATATTACATAACCCACTGAGGCCTATGGGGAAAAATCAAGTATCCTCAGATAAAAACTAGAAAGAAGCTATCTGTGAAACTGATTGGTGATGTGTAGTTTCATTTCACAGATTTAAAACTTTCTTTTGATTCAGCAGGTTGGAAACTCTTTTTGTATAATCTGTTAAGGGACAACTGGGAACCTACTGAGGCTTATGGGAAAAAACTAAGGATCTCTACATAAAAGGTGGAAAGAGGCTATCTGTGAAACTGCTTCATGATGTCTGGATTCATGTCACAGAGATAAACTTGTCTTTTAGTTCATCAGGTTAGAAACACGCTTTTTGTAGAATCTGCAAAGGGACATTTGGGAGCCTATTGCATTGTATGGGGAAAAACCGAATATCCCAAGATGAAAACTAGATAGAAGATATCTGTGAAACTGCTGGGTTATGTGTGGATTCATCTCACAGGGTTAATCATTTCTTTTGATTCATCAGATTGGAAACACTATTTTTGTAGAATTTGCAAAGGGACATTTAAATCCCTTAGAAGCCTATAAGGAAAAACAGAATATGCCCAGATAAAAACTAAAAAACTGCTATCTGTAAAACTGATTTTTGATGTGTGGATTCACAACAAAGAGTTAAACCTATCTATTGGCTCACCATTTTAGAAATACTCTTTTTGTAGAATCTGTGAGGAAACAATTGGGAACCCAATTAGTCCTGTGGGGAACAACTGAACATCCCCACTAAAAACCTACAAAGAAGCTATCTGTGAAACTGCTTGGTAATGGGTGGATTCATCTCAAAGAGCTAAATCTTTCATTTTATTCAACTGGTTGGAAACACTCTTTTTGTAGAATCTTTGAAGGGACATTTAGGAGCCTATAGGAGCCTATAGGGGCCTATAGGGAAAAACCAAATATCCCCAGACAAAAACTAGAAAGCAGCTATCTGTGAAATTACTTGGTGATGTGTGGATTCAGCTAACAGAGGTAAACCTTTCTTTTGTTTCAGCAGGTTGGAAACACTTTTCTTGTAGAATCTGTGAAGAAATATTTGGGAGCCCATAGTGGTCTATTGAAAAATACAGAATATCCTTATACAAAAACTAGAAATCAGCTGTCTGTGAAACTGCTTTGAAAAGTGGTGAGTAATCTCACAGATTTAAACCTTTCTTTTTATTCATTAGATTGGAAATGCTCTTTTTGTAGAATCTGCAAAAGAGCATTTGAAAACCCATTGAGGCTTATGGAGAAAAACCAAATATCCCCAGAAAAAAACTAGAAAGAAGTTGTCTGTGAAACTGCTTGGTGCTGTGTGGATTCACCTCAAAGAGTTGAAACCTTCTTTTTATTCAGCAGGTTAGAAACACTCTTTTTGTAGAATCTATGAGGGAACGTTTGGGAGACTTTTGAAGCCTATGGGGACAAATCGAATATCCCTACATAAAAGTAGAAAGAGGCTATCTACGAAACTACTTTGTGATTTGTGGATTCCTCTCACAGCCTTAAACCTTTCTATTGATTCAGCAGTTTGGGAACACTTTTCTTTGTAGAATCTGTGAAAGGATATTTGAGAGCCCTTTGAGACCAATGGGAAAAAAACCGAATATCCCGGGTAAAAACTAGAAAGAAGCTATCTGTTTAACTGCTTTATGATGTGTGGATTCATCACAAAGAGTTAAATCTTTCTTTTAATTCAGCAGTTTGGAAACATTCTTTTTGTAGAATTTGGGGAGTTTTTGGAGCCTCTTGAGGCTTACTGGCAAAAACCGAATATCCCCAGATAAATCCTAGAAAATAATGATCTGTGAAACTACTTGGTGATTTGCGGATTCATCACACAGAGTAATACCTTTCTTTTGTTTCAGCAGGCTGGAAACAATTTTTTTGTAGAATCTGCAAAGGGACATAAGGGAGTCCATTGAGGCCTATGGGGAAAGACTGAATATCCCCAGATGAAACCTAGAAAGAAGCTGTCTGTGAAACTGCTTTGGGATGTTTCAATTAACCTCATGGAGTTAAATCTTTCTTTAGATTCAGCAGGTTGGAAACACTCTTTTTGTAGAATCTGTGAAGGAACATTTGGGAGTCGATTGTGCCCATGCAGAAAAACAAAATATCCTCAGATAAAAACGAGACAGAAGCTACCTGTGAAACTATTTTGTGATGGGTAGATTCACTTGACAGATTTAGAAGTTTCTGTTAATTAAGCAGGTTGGAAACACTCTTTTTATAGAATCTGCAAAGGGACATTTGGGAGCCCAATTATGTCTATGGGGAAAAACTGAATATACCCAGATAAAAAGTAGAAAGAAGCTATCTGTGAAACAACTTCATGATGTATGGTTTCATCTCACCGTGTTAAACCTTTCTTTTGATCACCAGGTTGGAAACCCTATTTTAGTAGAATCTGCAAAGGGACATTGAGTTGCCCATTGAGGCCTATGGGGAATGACCGAATATCCCCATATAAAACCTAGAAAGAATCTACCTGTGAAACTGCTTGGTGATGTGCTGATTCATGTTACAGAGTTAAACCTGTCTCTTCATTCAACAGATTGGAAACACTCTTTATGCAGTATCTGTGAAGGGACATTTGGGAGCCCTTTGAGGACTATGGGGAAAAACTGAATATCCCCAGATTAAATCTAGAAAGAAGCTATCTGTGAAACTAGTTTGGAATGTGTGTATTCATCTCATAGATTTAAACCATCCTTTTGATTCATCAGGTTGGAATTAATTTTTTGTAGAATCTGAAAAGCAACATTTTGGAGCCCATTGAGGCCAATGGGGAAAAACCAGATATCCCAAGATAAAAAATAGAAATAAGCTATCTAGGTTGGGGAAAGATGGTATCTGTGAAACTATTTGCTGATGTGTGGATTCATCTCTCCAATTTAAACCTTTCTTTTGATTCAGCACTTTGGAATCTGTTTTTTCATTTTTGTTTTTTTTTCCAAATCTGGGAAGGGCCATTTGGGGATCAATTTAGGCCTATGGAGGAAAATCAAATATCACCAGATAAAAACTACAAAAAGGTTACTTGTGAAACTACTTAATGATGTGTGGATTCATCTCACAGAGTCAAGCCATTCTTTTGATTCAGCAAGTTGGAAACACTCTTTTTGTAGAATCTATGAAGGGACCTTTCAGAGTCCCTTGAAGCCTAGGGGAAGAAAGCGAATATCTCCAGATAAAAACAAGAAAGAAGTTATCTGTGCAAGAAATTAGTGATGTGTGGATTAATCTCACAGCATTACAACTTTCATTTGATTCAGCAGTTTGGAAACACTCTTTTTATAGAATCTGCAAAGAGACATTTGGGAGCCTATTGTGCCTATGAAGAAAAAACGAATATCCCCAGATAAAAACTAGACAGAAGCCACAAGTAAAACTACTTGGTAATGTGTAGATTCATTTAACAGAGATAAAACTTTCTGTTGGTTCAGTAGGTTGGATACACTCTTTTTATAGAATCTACAAAAATACATTTGGTAGTCCATTGAGGTGTATGGAGAAAAACCGAATATTGTCAGATAAAAACTAGAAAGAAGGTATCTGCGAAACTGCTTGCTGATGTATGGATTCATCTCACTGAGTTAAACCTTTCTTTTGATTCAGCAAGTTAGAAACACTCTTTTTGTAGAATCTGGGAAGGGACATTTGGGAGCCCATTTTGGCCTATGGATAAAACTGAATAACCCCAGATAAATATTGCAAATAAGCCATCTGTGAAACTGCCTGGTAATGGGTGGATTCATCTCACAGAGTGAAATGCTCCCTTTGATTCGCCATGTTGGAAACATTCTTTTTGTAGAATCTGCAAAGGGACATTTGAGAGTCCATTGAAGCCTACGAAGAAAAACTGAATATTTCAAGATAAAAACTAGAAACAAGCTATCTGTGAAACTGTTTGGTTTTGAGTGAATTTATCTCACAGACTTAAACCTTTGTTTTGATTCAGCAGGTTGGAAACATCCTTTGTAGAATCTGTGAAGGGACATTTGAGAGCCAATAGAGGCCTATGGCTAAAAGCAGAATTTCTCTAGATAAAAGCCAGAAAGAGGTTATCTGTGAAACTGGTTTGTGCTGTGTGGATTCATCTCCCAGACATAAAGATTTCTTTTGATTCAGCAGGTTGGAAAAACTCTTTTTGTAGAATTTGTGAAAAGACATTTGGGAGCCCATTGCAGCCTATGGGTAGAAACTGAATATCCCTAGACGAAAACTAGAAAGAAGCTATCTGAGAAACTGCTGGGTGACGTGTGAATTCATCTCAAAGGGTTAATCCTTTATTTTGATTCAGCAGGTTGGAAGCACTATTTTTGTAGTATCTGTGAAGGGACATTTGAAAGCCCTTAGAAGTCTATGGGAAAAAAACAAATATGCCCAGATAAAAACTAGAAACGAGCTATATGTGAAGCTGCTTGATGATGTGTGGATTCACATAAAACAGTTAAACCTATCTTTTGATTCAGCAGGTTGGAAACACTCTTTTTCTAGAATCTGCAAAAGGACATTTGGGAACACATTGAGGTCTGTGGGGAAAAACAAAATATCCCCAGATAAAATCTAGAAAGAAGCTATCTGTGAAAGTGCATGGTGATGTGTGGATTCATCTCAAAGAGATAATTTTTTTTTTATTCAGCAGATTGGAAACTCTTTTTGGAGAATCTGCAAAGGGACATTTGGGAGCCTTTTGAGGCCTATGGGGAACAACTGAACATCCTGAGAAGAAAATTAGAAAGAAGCTATCTGTGAAAAGGGTTGGTGATGTTTTGATTCATCTCACAGAGTAAACCTTTATTTTGATTCAGCAGGTCAGATAAGCTTTTTTTTGTAGAATCTGCTAAGAAACATCTGGCAGCCCCTTGAGGTCTTTGGAAGAAAAGCAAATATCCCCATATAAAACTAGAAAGAAGCTATCTTTGAAACTGCTTTGTGATGTGTTGATTCATTTCAGAGTTAATTTTTTCTTTTGGTTCAGCAGGTTTGAAACACTCTTTTTGTAGAATCTGTGAAGGGACATTTAGGAGCCCATTGAGGCCTTTAGGAAAAATGGAATATCCACAGATAAAAACTAGAAAGAATCTATCTGTGAAACTGCTTTGTGATGTGTGGATTCATCTCACAGAGGTAAACCATTCTTTTGATTCAGCAGCTTGGAAACACTCTTTTTAATCAATCAGCAAAGTGACTTTTGAAAGCCCATTGAGTCATATGAGAAAAAAAACAAATATCCAAAAATAAAAACTAGAAGGAAGCTGTCTGTGAAACACCTTGGTGATGTGTATATTTATCTTACACAGTTAAACCTTGTTTTGATTTAGCAGGTTAGAGGCACTCTTTTTGTAGGATCTGCATAGGGATATTTGGGAGCCCCTTGAGATAAATATGGTAAAACCAAATATGCCCAGATACAAACAAGAAAGAAGCTATCTGTGAAATTGCTTGGTGATGTGTGGATGCATCTCACAGAGATAAATCTTTGTTTTGATTCAGCAGTTTGTAGACCCTTTCTTTGTAGAATCTGTGAAGGACATTAGGGAGTCCATTGATATCTATGGGGAAAAACCGAATATCCCCCAATAAAAACTATAAGGAAGCTATGTGTGAAACTGCTTGGGGATGTGTGGATTTATCTCAAAGAGTTAAACCTTTCCACTGATTCAGCAGGTGGGAAATACTATCTTTGTAGAATCTGCGAAGGGATATTTGGCAGCCCATTGAGACCTATGGGGAAAAACTGAATATCCCCAGATAAAAATTAGAAAGAAGCTACCTGGGAGACTGCTTTCTGAGGTTTTTGGATTCATCTCACAGTGTTAATTTTTTCTTTTGATTCAGCAGGTTGGAAACACTGTTTTTGTAGTATCTGTGAAGAGATATTTGAGAGCCCATTGAGGTCTATGTGGTAATACTGAATATGCCCAGATAAAAACAAGAAAGAAGCTATCTGTGAAACTGCTTCGTGATGTATGGATTTGTCTCACAGATTTAAACCTATCTTTTAATTCAGCAGGTTGGAAATACTATTTTTGCAGAATGTGCAAAGGGACTTTTCAAAGCTTATTTCTGCCCATAGGCAGAAAAACCAAAATCCCCAGATATAAACTAGAAAGAAGCTACCTGTGAAACTGGTTTGGATGTGTGGATTCATCTCTCAGAGTTATATTTTTGTTTACATTTAACAGGATGGAAACTCTTTTTGTAGAATCTACAAAGGGACAGTACAGAGCCCATTAAGGCCTATGATAAAAAACTGAATATCCCCAGATAAGAACAGGAAAGAAGCTGTCTATGAAAATGTTTTGTGATGTGTATTCATCTCATAGAGGTAAACCTTTCTTTTGATTCAACAGGTTAGAAACACTTTTTTCGTGGAATCTGTGAGGGAACATTTGGGAGATCATTGAGGCCTAAGGGGAAAAAGAAAATATATCCATATAAAAACTAGGAAGATACTATCTATGAAACTGCTTTGTGATATGTGGGTTTATCTCACAAAGTTAAGCCTTTATTTTGACTGAATAAGTTGGAAACACTCTTTTTTGTAGAATCTGTGTAAGTCCACTTGGGAGTCCATTGAAGTCTATGAGGAAAAACTGAACATACCAGAAAAAATCTAGGAAGAAGCTGTCTTTGAAACTCCTTTGTGATGTGTTGATTCATCTCACAGAGTTAATCTTTTCTTTTGATTCAGCAAGTTGGAAGCACTATTTTTGTAGACTCTGCAAAGAAACACTTGGGAGCCTGTTGAGATCTATGGGGAAAACCCGAATATTTCCAGAGAAAAACTAGAAAGAAGCTATCTGTGAAACTGTCTTGTTTTGTGTGCATGCATCTCATAGAGTTAAAAGTTTCCTTTGATTCAGCAGGTTTGAAACATTCTTTTTGTAGAATCTGCTAAGGTACTTTGGGGAGCGCATTGAGGTCTATGGGGAATAACCAAATATCCTTAGCTAAAACTAGAAAGAAGCACTCTGTGAAACTGCTTGGTGATGTGTGGATTCATCTCACACATTTCAACCATTCTTTTGATTCAGCAGGTTTGAAACATTCTTTTTGTAGAATCTGCAAAGGTACTTTGGGGAGCGCATTGAGGTCTATGGGGAATAACCAAATATCCTTAGCTAAAACTAGAAAGAAGCACTCTGTGAAACTGCTTGGTGATGTGTGGATTCATCTCACACATTTCAACCTTTCTTTTGATTCAGCAGGTTTGATACATTCTCTTTTTAGAATCTGTGAAGGGACATTTGGGAGCCCATTGAGGCCCTTGGGGAAAAACTGTATATCCCCAGATAAATACAAGAAAGAAGCAATCAGTGAAACTGCTTTGTGATATGTGGATTCACCTCACAGAATTAAACCTTTCTTTTGATTCACAAGGTTGGAAACTATCTTTCTGTTGAATCTGCAAAGGGACATTTGGGATTCTATTGAGGCCTATGAGGAAAAACCAAATATCACCAGTTATTATCTAGAAAGAAACTATCTGTGAAACTGCTTTGTGACGTGTCAATTCATCTTAGAGTTAAACTTTTCTATTGATTCAGCAAGTTGGAAACATGCTTTTTGCAGAATTTGCAAAGAAATATTTGGGAGCCGATTGAGGACTATGGGGAAAAACCAAATATCCTCAGAGGAAAAATAGAATGAAGCTATTTCTGAAACTGCTTTGTGATGTGTGGATTAATTTCACAGAGTTAAACCTTTCCTTTGATTCAGCAGGTTGGGAACACTTTTTTGTGTGTGTGGTTTCAGCAAAGGGACATTTGGGAGCCCATTGAGGCCTATGAGGAAAAAGTGAATATACCCAGTAAAGAATAGAAATAAGGTATCTGTGAAACTGCTTTGAGATGTGTGGATTAATCTCAGAGAGTTAAATTTTTCTTTAGATGTATCAGGTTGGAAAAACATTTTCTGTAAAATCTGCAAAGGGATATATTGGAGCCCATTGAAGCTTATAAGGAAAAACTGAATATCCAAAGGTAAAAACTAGAGAGAAGCTATCTGTGAAACTGCTTTGTGATGTGTGGATTCATCTTACAGAGTTTAAACTTTCTTTTAATTCAGGAGGTTAAAAAGAATCTTTTCCTACAATCTGGGAAGAGACATTTGGGAGCCCATTGAGGCCTATGGGGAATAACCAAATAATCCCAGATAAAAACTAGAAAGAAGCTATCTTTGAAATTGCTTTGTGATGTGTGGATTCATCCATCATAGGTAAACCTTTCGTTGATTCAGCATGTTAGAAACACTCCTATTGTAGAATCTGTGAGGGGACATTTGGGAGCCCACTGAGGCACAGGAGGAACAACTGAATATTCACAGATATAAACTATAAATAAGATACCTGTGAATCTGTGTTGTGAGGTGTGGATTCATGTCATAGAGTTTAACCTTTCTTTTGATGCAGCAGGTTGGAAACACTTTTTTTAAGAATATTTGAAGGGACACTTGGGAGCCTACTGAGGCATATTCGGAAAAACAAATAGCCCCAGATAAAAATTAGAAAGAAGCTTTCTGTGAAACTGCTTTGTGATGGGTAGATTCAACTCACATAGTTAAACATTTCTTTTGATTCAATATGTTATAAACACTCATTTTGTAGAATCTGCAAAGGGATTTGTCAGAGCCCATTGAGTCCTACAATGAAAAACTGAGTATCCAGAGATTAAAACTAGAGAGAAGCTATCTGTGAAACTGCTTTGTGATGTGTGGATTCATCTTACAGACTTTAAACTTTGTTTTAATTCAGCAGGTTTGAAACAATCTTTCCCTAGAATCTGTGAAGAGACATTCAGGAGCCCATTGAGGCCTATGGGGAAACCCTGAATATCCCCAGATAAAAACTAGAAAGAATCTATCTTGTAGAATTTGTGAAAGGATTTTTCTGAGCCCATTGAAGCCTAAAACAAGAAACCAAATATCCATAGATTAAAAACTAGAAAGATGCTATCTTTGAAACTGCTTTGGGATATATGGATTCATACTACAGAGTTAAAATTTTCTTTTCAGTCAGTAGGTTGGCAATGCTCTTTATGTGGAATCTGTGAAGGGACATTTGGGAGTCCACTGAGGCCTATGGGGAAAGATCAAATATCCCCAGGTAAAAACGAGAAAGTAGCTATCTGTGAAACTGCTTTGTGATGAGTGGATTCATATCACATCATTAAACCTTTCTTTTGATTCATCAGGTTGGAAACAATCTGTAGAATATGTGAAAAGACACTTGGGAGCCCTCTGAGGCCTATGGGGAAAAACTGATATCCCCAGAAAAAAGCTACAAAGAATATTTCTGTGAAACTGCTTTGTGATGTGTGGTTTCATTACAAGGAGTTAAATTTTTCTTCTGATTCAGCAGATTGGAAACAATTTTTTTGTCGAATCTGCAAAGGGACAATTTGGAGCCCATTGAGGCCTATGGAGAAAATCTGAATATCCCTAGATAAAAACTAGAAAGAAGCTATCTGTGGAACTGTTTTGGGAGGTTTTGATTCGTCTCACAGAGTTAAATATTTCTTTTGGTACAAACTAGAAGGGTGGAGCAAGATGGCCGAAGAGGAACAGCTCCAGTCTCCAACTCCCGGCACGAGCGACACAGAAGACCGGTGATTTCTGCATTTTCAACTGAGGTACTGGGTTCATCTCACTGGGGAGTGCCGGACGATCGGTGCTGGTCAGCTGCTGCAGCCCGACCAGCGAGAGCTGAAGCAGGGCGAGGCATTGCCTCACCTGGGAAGCGCAAGGGGGAAGGGAGTCCCTTTTCCTAGCCAGGGGAACTGACACACACAACACCTGGAAAATCGGGTAACTCCCACCCCAATACTGCACTTCAAGCAAACAGGCACACCAGGAGATCATATCCCACACCTGGCCGGGAGGGTCCCACACCCACAGAGCCTCCCTCATTGCTAGCGCAGCAGTCTGTGATCTACCGGCAAGGCAGCAGCGAGGCTGGGGGAGGGGCGCCCGCCATTGCTGAGGCTTAAGTAGGTAAACAAAGCTGCTGGGAAGCTCGAACTGGAAGGAGCTCACAGCAGCTCAAGGAAACCTGCCTGTCTCTGTAGACTCCACCTCTGGGGACAGGGCACAGTAAACTAAACAAACGCAGCAGACACCTCTGCAGATGCAAACGACTCTGTCTGACAGCTTTGAAGAGAGCAGTGGATCTCCCAACACGGAGGTTGAGATCTGAGAAGGGACAGACTCCCTGCTCAAGTGGGTCCCTGACCCCTGAGTAGCCTAAGTGGGAGACATCCCCCACTAGGGGCAGTCTGACACCCCACACCTCACAGGGTGGAGTACACCCCTGAGAGGAAGCCTCCAAAGCAAGAATCAGACAGGTACACTCACTGTTCAGCAATATTCTATCTTCTGCAGCCTCTGCTGCTGATACCCAGGCAAACAGGGTCTGGAGTGGACCTCAAGCAATCTCCAACAGACCTACAGCTGAGGGTCCTGACTGTTAGAAGGAAAACTATCAAACAGGAAGGACACCTACACCAAAACCCCATCAGTACATCACCATCATCAAAGACCAGAGGCAGATAAAACCACAAAGATGGGGAAAAAGCAGGGCAGAAAAGCTGGAAATTCAAAAAAAAAGAGCGCATCTCCCCCGGCAAAGGAGCGCAGCTCATCGCCAGCAACGGATCAAAGCTGGACGGAGAATGACTTTGACGAGATGAGAGAAGAAGGCTTCAGTCCATCAAATTTCTCAGAGCTAAAGGAGGAATTACGTACCCAGCGCAAACAAACTAAAAATCTTGAAAAAAAAGTGGAAGAATTGATGGCTAGAGTAATTAATGCAGAGAAGGTCCTAAACGAAACGAAAGAGATGAAAACCATGACACGAGAAATACGTGACAAATGCACAAGCTTCAGTAACCGACTCGATCAACTGGAAGAAAGAGTATCAGTGATTGAGGATCAAATGAATGAAATGAAGCGAGAAGAGAAAACAAAAGAAAAAAGAAGAAAAAGAAATGAACAAAGCCTGCAAGAAGTATGGGATTATGTAAAAAGACCAAATCTACGTCTGATTGGGGTGCCTGAAAGTGAGGGGGAAAATGGAACCAAGTTGGAAAACACTCTTCAGGATATCATCCAGGAGAACTTCCCCAACCTAGTAGGCCAGGCCAACATTCAAATCCAGGAAATACAGAGAATGCCACAAAGATACTCCTCGAGAAGAGCAACTCCAAGACACATAATTGCCAGATTCAGCAAAGTTGAAATGAAGGAAAAAATCTTAAGGGCAGCCAGAGAGAAAGGTCGGGTTACCCACAAAGGGAAGCCCATCAGACTAACAGCAGATCTCTTGGCAGAAACTCTCCAAGCCTGAGGAAAGTGGGGGCCAATATTCAACATTCTTAAAGAAAAGAATTTTCAACTCAGAATTTCATATTCAGCCAAACTAAGTTTCATAAGTGAAGGAGAAATAAAATCCTTTACAGATAAGCAAATGCTTAGAGATTTTGTCACCACCAGGCCTGCCTTACAAGAGACCCTGAAGGAAGCACTAAACGTGGAAAGGAACAACCGGTACCAGCCATTGCAAAAACATGCCAAAATGTAAAGACCATTGAGGCTAGGAAGAAACTGCATCAACTAACGAGCAAAATAACCAGTTAATATCATAATGGCAGGATCAAGTTCACACATAACAATATTAACCTTAAATGTAAATGGACTAAATGCTCCAATTAAAAGACACAGACTGGCAAACTGGATAAAGAGTCGAGACCCATCAGTCTGCTGTATTCAGGAGACCCATCTCACACGCAGAGACATACATAGGCTCAAAATAAAGGGATGGAGGAAGAGTTACCAAGCAAATGGAGAACAAAAAAAAGCAGGGGTTGCAATGCTAGTCTCTGATAAAACAGACTTTAAACCATCAAAGATCAAAAGACACAAAGAAGGTCATTACATAATGGTAAAGGGATCAATTCAACAGGAAGAGCTAACTATCCTAAATATATATGCACCCAATACAGGAGCACCCGGATTCATCAAGCAAGTCCTTAGAGACTTACAAAGAGACTTAGACTCCCATACAATAATAATGGGAGAATTCAACACTCCACTGTCAACATTAGACAGATCAATGAGACAGAAAGTTAACAAGGATATCCAGGAATTGAACTCATCTATGCAGCAAGCAGACCTAATAGACATCTATAGAACTCTCCACCCCAAATCAACAGAATATACATTCTTCTCAGCAACACATCATACTTACTCCAAAATTGACCATGTAATTGGAAGTAAAGCACTCCTCAGCAAATGTACAAGAACAGAAATTATAACAAACTGTCTCTCAGACCACAGTGCAATCAAACTAGAACTCAGGACTAAGAAACTCAATCAAAACCGCTCAACTACATGGAAACTGAACAACCTGCTCCTGAATGACTACTGGGTACATAATGAAATGAAGGCAGAAATAAAGATGTTCTTTGAAACCAATGAGAACAAAGATACAACATACCAGAATCTCTGGGACACATTTAAAGCAGTGTGTAGAGGGAAATTTATAGCACTAAATGCCCACAAGAGAAAGCTGGAAAGATCTAAAATTGACACTCTAACATCGCAATTAAAAGAACTAGAGAAGCAAGAGCAAACACATTCGAAAGCTAGCAGAAGGCAAGAAATAACTAAGATCAGAGCAGAACTGAAGGAGATAGAGACACAAAAACCCTCCAAAAAATCAATGAATCCAGGAGTTGGTTTTTTGAAGAGATCAACAAAATTGACAGACCGCTAGCAAGACTAATAAAGAAGAAAAGAGAGAAGAATCAAATCAACCCAATTAAAAATGATAAAGGGGATATCACCACCGACCCCACAGAAATACAAACTACCATCAGAGAACACTATAAACACCTCTATGCAAATAAACTGGAAAATCTAGAAGAAATGGATAATTTCCTGGACACTTACACTCTTCCAAGACTAAACCAGGAAGAAGTTGAATCCCTGAATAGACCAATAGCAGGCTCTGAAATTGAGGCAATAATTAATAGCCTACCAACCAAAAAAAGTCCAGGACCAGATGGATTCACAGCTGAATTCTACCAGAGGGACAAGGAGGAGTTGGTACCATTCCTTCTGAAACTATTCCAATCAATAGAAAAAGAGGGAATCCTCCCTAACTCATTTTATGAGGCCAACATCATCCTGATACCAAAGCCTGGCAGAGACACAACAAAAAAAGAGAATTTTAGACCAATATCCCTGATGAACATCGATGCAAAAATCCTCAATAAAATACTGGCAAACCGGATTCAGCAACACATCAAAAAGCTTATCCACCATGATCAAGTGGGCTTCATCCCTGGGATGCAAGGCTGGTTCAACATTCGCAAATCAATAAACATAATCCAGCATATAAACAGAACCAAAGACAAGAACCACATGATTATCTCAATTGATGCAGAAAAGGCTTTTGACAAAATTCAACAGCCCTTCATGCAAAAAACGCTCAATAAATTCGGTATTGATGGAACGTACCTCAATATAATAAGAGCTATTTATGACAAACCCACAGTCAATATCATACTGAATGGGCAAAAACTGGAAAAATTCCCTTTGAAAACTGGCACAAGACAGGGATGCCCTCTCTCACCACTCCTATTCAACATAGTGTTGGAAGTTCTGGCTAGGGCAATCAGGCAAGAGAAAGAAATCAAGGGTATTCAGTTAGGAAAAGAAAAAGTCAAATTGTCCCTGTTTGCAGATGACATGATTGTATATTTAGAAAACCCCATTGTCTCAGCCCAAAATCTCCTTAAGCTGATAAGCAACTTCAGCAAAGTCTCAGGATACAAAATTAATGTGCAAAAATCACAAGCATTCTTATACACCAGTAACAGACAAACAGAGAGCCAAATCAGGAATGAACTTCCATTCTCAATTGCTTCAAAGAGAATCAAATACCTAGGAATCCAACTTACAAGGGATGTAAAGGACCTCTTCAAGGAGAACTACAAACCACTGCTCAGTGAAATCAAAGAGGGCACAAACAAATGGAAGAACATACCATGCTCATGGATAGGAAGAATCAATATCGTGAAAATGGCCATACTGCCCAAGGTATTTTATAGATTCAATGCCATCCCCATCAAGCTACCAACGAGTTTCTTCACAGAATTGGAAAAAACTGCTTTCAAGTTCATATGGAACCAAAAAAGAGCCCGCATCTCCAAGACAATCCTCAGTCAAAAGAACAAAGCTGGAGGCATCACGCTACCTGACTTCAAACTATACTACAAGGCTACAGTAACCAAAACAGCATGATACTGGTACCAAAACAGAGATATAGACCAATGGAACAGAACAGAGTCCTCAGAAATAATACCACACATCTACAGCCATTTGATCTTTGACAAACCTGAGAGAAACAAGAAATGGGGAAAGGATTCCCTATTTAATAAATGGTGCTGGGAAAATTGGCTAGCCATAAGTAGAAAGCTGAAACTGGATCCTTTCCTTACTCCTTATACGAAAATTAATTCAAGATGGATTAGAGACTTAAATGTTAGACCTAATACCATAAAAATCCTAGAGGAAAACCTAGGTAGTACCATTCAGGACATAGGCATGGGCAAACACTTCATGTCTAAAACACCAAAAGCAACGGCAGCAAAAGCCAAAATTGACAAATGGGATCTCATTAAACTAAAGATCTTCTGCACAGCAAAAGAAACTACCATCAGAGTGAACAGGCAACCTACAGAATGGGAGAAAATTTTTGCAATCTACTCATCTGACAAAGGGCTAATATCCAGAACCTACAAAGAACTCAAACCAATTTACAAGAAAAAAACAAACAACCCCATCAAAAAGTGGGCAAAGGATATGAACAGACATTTCTCAAAAGAAGACATTCATACAGCCAACAGACACATGAAAAAATGCTCATCATCACTGGCCATCAGAGAAATGCAAATCAAAATCACAATGAGATACCATCTCACACCAGTTAGAATGGCAATCATTAAAAAGTCAGGAAACAACAGGTGCTGGCGAGGATGTGGAGAAATAGGAACACTTTTACACTGTTGGTGGGATTGTAAACTAGTTCAACCATTATGGAAAACAGTATGGCGATTCCTCAAGGATCTAGAACTAGAAGTACCATATGACCCAGCCATCCCAGTACTGGGTATATACCCAAAGGATTATAAATTATGCTGCTATAAAGACACATGCACACGTATGTTTATTGCAGCACTATTCACAATAGCAAAGACTTGGAATCAACCCAAATGTCCATCAGTGACAGATTGGATTAAGAAAATGTGGCACATATACACCATGGAATACTATGCAGCCATCAAAAAGGATGAGTTTGAGTCCTTTGTAGGGACTTGGATGCAGCTGGAATCCATCATTCTTAGCAAACTATCACAAGAACAGAAAACCAAACACCGCATGTTCTCACTCATAGGTGGGAACTGAACAATGAGATCACTTGGACTCAGGAAGGGGAACATCACACACCGGGGCCTATCATGGGGAGGGGGAAGGGAAGATGGGGGAGGGATTGCATTGGGAGTTATACCTGATGTAAATGACGAGTTGATGGGTGCAGCACAGCAACATGGCACAAGTATACATATGTAACAAACCTGCACGTTATGCACATGTACCCTACAACTTAAAGTATAATAATAATAAATTAATTAAAAAAAAAGAAGGCTCCTGTCCATCAAACTTCTCAGAGCTAAAGGAGGAATTACATACCCAGCGCAAAGAAACCGAAAATCTTGAAACAAAAGTGGAAGAATTGATAACAAGTATAATTAATGCAGAGAAGTCCACAAACGAATGGACATAGAGGAAAACCATGACACAAGAAATACGTGACAAATGGACAAGCTTCAGTAACCGACTCCATCAACTGGAAGAAAGAGTATCAGCGATTGAGGATCAAATGAATGAAATGAAGCGAGAAGAGAAACCTAAAGAAAAAAGAAGTAAAAGGAACGAAAAAGCCTGCAAGAAGTATGGGATTGTGTAAAAAGACCAAATCTACGTCTGATTGGGGTGCCTGAAAGTGAGGGGGAAAATGGAACAAAGTTGGAAAACACTCTTCAGGATATCATCCAGGAGAACTTCCTCAACCTAGTAGGGCAGGCCAACATTCAAATTCAGGAAATACAGAGAAGGCCACAAAGATACTCCTCGAGAAGAGCAACTCCAAGACACATAATTGCCAGATTCACCAAAGTTGAAATGAAGGAAAAAATCTTAAGGGCAGCCAGAGAGAAAGCCAAAGGGAAGCCCATCAACTAACAGCAGATCTCTCGGCAGAAACTTTCCAAGCCAGAAGAGAGTGTTGTAGGGGGCCCATATTCAACATTCTTAAAGAAAAGAATTTTAAACCCAGAATTGCAAATCCAGCCAAACTAAGTTTCATAAGTGAAGGAGAAATAAAATCCCTTACAGATAAGCAAATGCTTAGAGATTTTGTCACCACCAGGCCTGCCTTACAAGAGACGCTGAAGGAAGCACTAACATGGAAAGGAAAAACCAGTACCAGCCATTGCAAAAACATGCCATAATGTAAAGACCATCGAGGCTAGGAAGAAACCGTATCGACTAATGAGCAAAATAACCAGTTAATATCATAATGGCAGGATCAAGTTCACACATAACAATGTTAACCTTAAATGTAAATGGACTAAATGCTCCAATTAAAAGACACAGACTGGCAAACTGGATAAAGAGTCAAGACACATCAGTTTGCTGTATTCAGGAGACCCATCTCACATGCAGACACATACATGGACTCAAAATAAAGGGATGGAGGAAGGTCTACCAAGCAAATGGAGAACAAAAAAAAAGTAGGGGTTGCAATACTAGTCTCTGATAAAACAGACTTTAAACCATCAAAGATCAAAAGAGACAAAGAAGGCCATTACATAATGGTAAAGGGATCAACTTAACAGGAAGAGCAAACTATCCTAAATATATATGCACCCACTACAGGAGCACCCAGATTCATAAAGCAAGTCCTTAAAGACTTACAAAGAGACTTAGACTCCCATACAATAATAATGGGAGACTTCAACACCCCACTGTCAACATTAGACAGATCAACGAGGCAGAAAGTTAACAAGGATACCCAGGAATTGAACTCATCTCTGCAGCAAGCAGACCTAATAGACATCTATAGAACTCTCCACACCAAATCAACAGAATATACATTCTTCTCAGCACCACATCGTACTTACTCCAAAATTGACCACATAATTGGAAGTAAAGCAC
The DNA here is from genome assembly GCF_024542745.1 of Macaca thibetana thibetana. Classification (NCBI taxonomy): domain Eukaryota; kingdom Metazoa; phylum Chordata; class Mammalia; order Primates; family Cercopithecidae; genus Macaca; species Macaca thibetana. The sequence continues at coordinate 58,210,010 of NC_065598.1, forward strand.
TCCTCAGCAAATGTACAAGAACAGAAATTATAACAAACGGTCTCTCAGACCACAGTGCAATCAAACTAGAACTCAGGGCTAAGAAACTTAATCAAAACCTCTCAACTACATGGAAACTGAATAACCTGCTCATGAATGACTACTGGGTACATAACGAAATGAAGGCAGAAATAAAGATGTTCTTTGAAACCAATGAGAACAAAGATACAACATACCAGAATCTCTGGGACACATTTAAAGCAGTGTGTAGAGGGAAATTTATAGCACTAAATGCCCACAAGAGAAAGCTGGAAAGATCTAAAATTGACACCCTAACATCACAATTAAAAGAACTAGAGAAGCAAGAGCAAACACATTCAAAAGCTAGCAGAAGGCAAGAAATAACTAAGATCAGAGCAGAACTGAAAGAGATAGAGACACAAAAAACCCTCCAAAAAATCAATGAATCCAAGAGTTGGTTTTTTGAAAAGATCAACAAAATTGATCAAGCGCTAGCAAGGCTAGTAAAGAAGAAAAGAGAGAAGAATCAAATAGACACAATTAAAAATGATAAAGGGGATATCACCACCGACCCCACAGAAATACAAACTACCATCAGAGAATACTATAAACACCTCTATGCAAATAAACTAGAAAATCTAGAAGAAATGAATAATTACTTGGACATTTACACAATCCCAAGACTACACCAGGAAGAAGCTGAATTCCTGAATAGACCAATAGCAGGCTCTGAAATTGAGGCAACAATTAATAGCCTACCAACCAAAAAAAAAGTTCAGGACCAGAGGAATTCACAGCTGAATTCTACCAGAGGTACAAGGAGGAGCTGTTACCATTCCTTCTGAAACTATTCCAATCAATAGAAAAAGAGGGAATCCTCCCTAACTCATTTTATGAGACCAACATCATCCTGATACCAAAGCCTGGCAGAGACACAACAAAAAAAGAGAATTTTAGACCAATATCCCTGATGAACATCGATTCAAAATTCCTCAATTAAATACTGGCAAACTGGAACCAGCAGCACATCAAAAAGCTTATCCACCATGATCAAGTTGGCTTCATCCCTGGGATGCAAGGCTGGTTCAACATACGCAAGTCAATAAACTTAATCCAGCATATAAACAGAACCAAGGACAAAAACCACATGATTATCTCAATAGATGCAGAAAAGGCTTTTGACAAAATTCAACAGCCCTTCATGCTAAAAACGCTCAATAAATTCGGTATTGATGGAATGTATCTCAAAATAGTAAGAGTTATTTATGACAAACCCACAGCCAATATCATACTGAATGGACAAAAACTGAAAAATTCACTTTGAAAACTGGCACAAGTCAGGGATGCCCTCTCTCACCACTCCTATTCAACATAGTGTTGGAAGTTCTGGCTAGAGCAATCAGGCAAGAGAAAGAAATCAAGGGTATTCTGTTAGGAAAAGGAGTCAAATTGTCCCTGTTTGCAGATGACATGATTGTATATTTAGAAAACCCCATTATCTCAGCCCAAAATCTCCTTAAGCTGATAAGCAACTTCAGCAAAGTCTCAGGATACAAAATTAATGTGCAAAAATCACAAGCATTCTTATACACCAGTAACAGACAAATATAGAGCCAAATCATGAATGAACTTCCATTCACAATTGCTTCAAAGCAAATGAAATACCTAGGAATCCAACTTACTAGGGATATAAAGGACCTCTTCATGGAGAACTACAAATCACTGCTCAGTGAAATAAAAGAGGACACAAACAAATGGAAGAACATACCATGCTCAGGGATAGGAAGAATCAATATCGTGAAAATGGCCATACTGCCCAAGGTAATTTATAGATTCAATGCCATCCCCATCAAGCTACCAATGAGTTTCTTCACAGAATTGGAAAAAACTGCTTTAAAGTTCATATGGAACCAAAAAGGAGCCTGCATTGCCAAGACAAAACAGAGATATAAACAAATGGAACAGAACAGAGTCCTCAGAAATAATACCACACATCTACAGCCATCCGATCTTTGACAAACCTCAGAAAAACAAGAAATTGGGGAAAGGATTCCCTATTTAATAAACAGTGCTGGGAAAATTGGCTAGCCATAAGTAGGATGCTGAAACTGGATCCTTTCCTTACTCCTTATACGAAAATTAATTCAAGATGGATTAGAGACTTAAATGTTAGACCTAATACCATAAAAACCCTAGAAGTAAACCTAGGTAATACCATTCAGGACATAGGCATGGGCAAGGGCTTCATGTCTAAAACATGAAAAGCAACGGCAACAAAAGCCAAAATTGACAAATGGGATCTAATTAAACTAAAGAGCTTCTGCACAGCAAAAGAAACTACCATCAGAATGAACAGGCAACCTACAGAATGGGAGAAAATTTTTGCAATCTACTCATCTGACAAAGGGCTAATATCCAGAACCTACAAAGAACTCAAACAAATTTACAAGAAAAAAACAAACAACCCCATCAAAGTGGGCAAAGGATGTGAACAGACAGTTCTCAAAAGAAGACATTCATACAGCCAACAGACACACGAAAAAATGCTCATCATTAATGGCCATCAGAGAAATGCAAATCAAAACCACAATGAGATACCATCTCACACCAGTTAGAATGGCAATCATTAATAAGTCAGGAAACAACAGAAGCTGGAGAGGATGTGGAGAAATAGGAACACTTTTACACTGTTGGTGGGATTGTAAACTAGTTCAACCATTATGGAAAACAGTATGGCGATTCCTCAAGGATCTAGAACTAGACGTACCATATGACCCAGCCATCCCATTACTGGGTCTATACCCAAAGGATTATAAATCATGCTGCTATAAATACACATGCACATGTATGTTTATTGCGGCACTATTCACAATAGCAAAGACTTGGAATCAACCCAAATATCCATCAGTGACAGACTGGGTTAAGAAAGTGTTGCACATATACACCATGGAATACTATGCAGCCATAAAAAAGGATGAGTTTGTATCCTTTGTAGGGACATGGATGCAGCTGGAAACCATCATTCTCAGCAAACTATCACAAGAATTGAAAACCAAACACCGGATGTTCTCACCCATAGTTGGGAACTGAACAATGAGATCACTTGGACTCGGGAAGGGGAACATCACACACCGGGGCCTATCTCAGGGAGGGGGGAGGGGGGAGGGATTGCATTGGGAGTTATACCTGATGTAAATGACGAGTTGATGGGTGCTGATGAGTTGATGGGTGCAGCACGCCACCATGACACAAGTATACATATGTAACAAACCTGCACCTTATCCACATGTACCCTAAAACTTAAAGTATAATAAATAAAATTTAAAAAAAGTAATACAAACTTACTGAAATCAGTAGTAAAAATTTCTTTTTCTGTATACTTATAAAGTAAATGTGAGTGATTATGAAAAAAAAACATTTCTTTTGAGTCTGCAAGTTGGAAACACTCTTTTTGTAGAATCGATGAAGGGACTTTTGGGATCACACTGAGGCCCATGAGGAAAAATGAATATCAAATGATAAAAACTAGAAGGAAGCTATTTTTGAAATTACTTTGTGGTGTGTGGACTCATCTCAAAGAATTAAAACTTTCTTTTGGATCAGCAGGTTGGAAACACTCCTTTTACTGAATCTGCAAAGGGGCTTTTGGAGAACATTCAGGCATATTGGCAAAAGCTGAATATCTCCACATAGAAAAAAGAAAGAAGCTATCTGTGAAACTGCCTTTTGATGTGTGGATTCATCTCACAGAGATAAACCTTTCTATTGATTCAGCAGTTTGGAAAAACTCTTTTTTTAGAATCTGCGAAGGGACATTTGGGAGCCCTTTGTGTTCCATGGGAAAACACTGAATATCCCCAGAAAAAAAATGGAAATAAGCTACCTGTGTAACTTATTTGTGATGTGTGGATTCATCTCACAGACTTACACCTTTATTTTGATTCAACAGATTGAAACCCCTCTATTTGTAGAATCTGCAATGGGACATTTGGTAGCTCATTAAGGCTAATGGTGAAAAACAGAATATCCCCAGATGAAAACTAGAAAAAATATATTTGTGAAACTGCCTTGTGTTGTGTAGATTCATCTCACAGAATGAAAACTTTCTTTTCATTAGGCAGCTTGGAAATACTTTTTTTGAAGAATCTGCAAAGAGACACTTGAGAGCCCATTGAGGCCTATGAAGAAAAACCTAATTTCCCCTGTAAAATCTACAAAGAATCTATCTGTAAAACTGCTTTGTGATGTGTGGATTCATCTCACAGAACTAAACCTTTCTTTTCATTCCACAGGTTAAAAACACTCTTCCTGTAGAATCTGTGAAGGGACATTTGGGAGCACATTGAGTTTCATGGAAAAATCGAATATCCCCATACAAAAACTAGAAAGAAGCTATCTTTGAAACTGGTTTGTGATGTGTGGATTCATTGCACAGAGTTAAACCTTTATTTTGATTCAGCCGGTTGGAAACACTCTTTTTGTACAATGTGCAAAGGGACTTTTGGGATCCCATTGAAATCTTTGGTGAAAAACCCAATATCCCCATTAAAAAACTTGAAAAATGGTATCTGATAAACTGATTTGTGATGTTTGTATTCATCTCATAGAGTTAAGCCTTTTGATTGATTCAGTTGGTTGGAAACACTCTTTTTGTAGAATGTGTGAAGTGACATTTGGGAGCCCATGGAAGCCGATTGGAAAAAAACAAATATCCTAGATGAAAACTAGAAAGAAGTGATCTGTAAAACTGCTTTGTGATGTCTGGATTCATCTCAGAGAGTTAAATCTATCGTTTGGTTCACCAGGTTGGAAAAACTTTTTTCACTGGACTGCAAAGGGACATTTCAGAGCCCATTGATGCATACAAGGAAAAATAGAATATCCCCAGATAAAAACTAGAATCTATCTGGGAAACTGCTTTGTGTTGTGTGGATTCATCACACAGATTTAAACCTTTCCTTTCATTCAGCTGGTTGGAAACACTCTTTTTGTGCAATCGGCAAAGAGATATTTGGGAGCCCATTGAGGCCTATGTGGAAAAAGAGAATATCCCCGTATAAAAACTAGAAAGAAGCTATCTATTAAAATGCTTCATGATATGTGGATTTATATCCTAGGGTTAAAAGTTCCTTTGGATTCAGCATGTTGGAAACATTCTTTTTGGGGAACCTGTGAAGGGACAATTGGGAGACCATTGAGTCCTTTAGAGAAAAACCGAATATCCCCAGATAAAAACTGGAAAGATACTATCTGTGAAACTGCTTTGTAATGTGTGGATTCAGGTCACAGAGTTAAACCTTTCTTTTGATTCTGTAGTTTGGAAACACTTTTGTTGTAGTATCTGAAAAAGGACATTTGGGAGCTTATCATGGCCTATGGCTAAAAAAAAAAAAAAAAAAAAAAAAAAAAAAAAACCCGAATATTCCCAGATAAAAACTAGAAAGAACCTATTTGTGAAACTGCTTTGTGATGTGTGGATTCATCTCACACAGTTAAACCTTTCTTTTGATTCAGCAGGTTGAAAACATTCTTTTTGTAGAATCTGCAAAGGGACATTTGGGAGCTCCTTGAGGTTTAAGGGAAAAAACAGAATGTCCCCATATAAAAAGTGGAAGGAAGCTATCTTTGAAACTGGCTTGTGATGTGTGGATTCATCTCACAGGGTTAAACTTTCTTTTGATTCAGCAGTTTGGAAACACTCTTTTTGTAGAATCTGTGAAGGGACACTTGGAGCCCTTTGTGGCCTATGGGTAAAACCCTAATATCCCTAGATAAAAACTAAATAGAAGCTATTTGTGAATCTGCTTTCTGATGTGTGGATTCATCTTGCAGAGTTAAACGTATTTTTCATTTCAGCTGGTTGGAAACACTCTTTTTGTACAATCTGAGAAGAGTTAGGGAAAAAACAGAATATCCCCAGATAAAAACTGGAAAGAAGCTATCTGTGAAACTGCTTTGTAATGTGTGAATTCATCTCACCTAATTAACCTGTCTTTGGATTCATCAGTTTGGAAACACTCTTTTTGTAGAAACTGTGAATGTACTTCTTGGAGCCCCTTGAGACCTGTGAGGGAAAAACCGAATATCCCCTGTTAAAAACTTGAAACAAGCTATCTGTGTAACTGCTTGGTAATGTATGGATTCATCTCACAGAGTTAAACCTTTCTTTTGATTCAGCAGCTTGGAAATATTCTTTTAGCACAATCTATGAAAGGACATTTTGGAGGACATTTTGGATTCTGAAGAAAAATGGAATATGCCAAGATAAAAACTAGAAAGAAATGATCTGTGAAATTCCTATGTGATGTGTGGATTCATCACACATAGTTAAACCTTTTTTTATTATTCAGCAGGTTAGAAATGCTTTTTTTTGTAGAATCTGCGAAGTGACATTTGGGACCCCATTGTGGCCTATGGGGAAAAATAGAATATCCCCATATAAAAACTAGAAAGAAGCCATCTGTGAAACTGCTTCGAGATGTGTGGATTCATATCACAGAATTAACCTTTCTCTTGATTCAGTAGGTTGGAAACACTTTTTTGGTAGAATATGTGAAACCACAATTTGGAGCTTATTGAGGCCTAAGAGGAAAAACCAAATATCCCCACATAAAAACTAGAAACAAGCTAACTGTGAAAATGATTTGTTGGTGTAGACTCATCTCACAGAGTTAAAACTTTCATTTGATTCAGCAGGTTGGGAACACTTTTTTGCAGAATCTGCCAAAGGACACTTGGTAGCCCATATCACCGGATAAAAACTACAAAGCAGCTATCTCTGAAACTGCTTTGTGATGTGTGGATTCATCTCACAGAGTTAAACCTTTCTTTTTCTTCAGCAATTTGAAAATGCTCTTTTTGTAGAATCTGCAAAGGGACATCTGGGAGCCCATTGAGGCCTATGGGGAAAATTGGAATACGCTCAATAAAAACTAGAAAGAAGTTATCTGTGAAACTGCTTGGTGATATATGGATTCATCTCATAGAATTAAAACATTTTTGATTCAGCACGTTGGAAACACTGTTTTTGTAGAATTTGTGAAGCAACATTTGAGAGCTTATTGTAGCCTCTGGGGAAAAAAAGGAATATCCTTAGATAAAAATTAGAAAGAAACTACCTGTGAAATGGCTTTGTCATGGGTGGATTCATCTCACAGAGTTAAGTGTTATGTTTGATTCAGCTGATTGGAAACACTCTTTGTGTAGAATATGTGAAGGGACATTTGGGAGCTTAATGAGGCCTATGGGGAAAAAATCAATTATCCCCAGGCAAAAACTAGAAAAAAAGCTATCTGAGAAACTGTTTTGTGTTGTGTTGATTCAGCTCACATTTTAAAACGTTCCTTTGATTCAGCAGGTTGGTAACACTTTTTTTTGTAGAATCTGCAAAGGGACATTTGAGAGCCCATTTTGAGTTAAACCTTTCTTATGATACAACATGTTGGAAATACTCTTTTTGTAAAATCTGTGATGAGATATTTCAGAGCCCATTGAGGCCTCTGGGGAAAAACTGAATATCCCCAGTAAAAAAAAAAAAAAGAAGAAAAAGCTATCTGCCAAACTGCATTGTGATGCATGGACTTATCTCACAAAAGTAAAAGTTTCTTTTGTTTCATCAGGTTGTAAACACTCTTTTTGTAAAATCTGTGAAGGGACATTTGGGAGCCCTTTGAAGTCTATTCGGAAAACAGAATATCTACTGCCAAAAACTAGAAAAAAAAGCTATCTGTGAAACTGCTTTGTGATGTGTGGATTCTTCTCACAGAGTTTAACTTTTCTTTTGATTCAGCAGGTAGGAAACTCACTTTCAGTAGAATCTCTGAAGCAACATTTCAGAGCCAATTTTGGCCTATGGGGAAAAACCAAATATCCCCAGATAAAAACTTAAAAGAAGATATCTGTGAAACTCCTATGTGATGTGTGGATTCATCTCACAGAGATAAACCTTTTTGTCTGATTCAGCAGGTTGGATACACTCTTTTTGCTGAATCTGCAGAGGGACATTTAAGAGGCCGTTGTGGCCTAGGGGAAAAAAAATGAATATCCTGAAAAAACTAGAAAGAAACAATATTTGAAACTGTGTTGTGACGTGTGGATTTATCACCAAAAGTTAAAACTTTCTCTTGATTTAGCAGGTTGGAAAGACTGTTTTTGTAGAATCTGTGAAGGGACGTTTGTGAGCCCTTTGAGACCTATCAAGAAAAAGTGAATATTCCTAGATAAAAACTAGAAAGAAGCTATCAGTGAAAATGGTTGGCCATGTGTGCATTCATTTCACAAAGTTGAACATTTCTTTTCATTCAGCAGGTTGAAAGACCTCTGTTTGTAGAATCTATGAAGGAACGTTTCAGAGCCTTTAGAGCCCCATGGAGAAAAACAACGTATCTCCAGATAAAAACTAGAAAGAAGCTGTGTGTGAAAAACTGCTTTGTGATGTGTGGATTCACCCCACAGAGTTAAATCTTTCTTTGATTCAGCAGGTTGGAAGCACCCTTTTAGCAGAATCTGCAAAGGGACATTTTGGAGACTATTTTGGTCTATGGGGAAAAACTGAATATTCCCAGATTAAAACTAGAAAGAAATGATCTGTGAAACTCCTATGTGTTGGGTGAATTCATCTCACAGACTTAAAATTTTCTTTTGATTTAGCACGTTAGAAATACTTTTTTTGTAGAATCTGCTAAGGGACATTTAGAAGCCTATTTTGGCACAACGGAAAAAACAGATTATCCCCAGATAATAACTAGAGAGAAGCCATCTATGAAGTGCTTGGAGATGTGTGGATTTATCTCACAGAGTTAACCTTTCTTTTGATTCTGCAGGATGGAAAAACTCTTTTGGTAGAATCTGCAAAGAGACAATTGAAAGCCCATTGAGGCCTAAGGGCAAAAACCAAATATCTCCGTATAAAAACTAGAAAGAAGCTATCTGTGAAACTACTTTGTGTGGTATGGACTCAGCTCACAGAGTGAAAACTTTCTTATGATTCAACAGGTTGGAAAGACTCTTTTTGCAGAATCTGTGAAGGGACGTTTGGGATCCCATTGTGGCATAGGGAAAATACCTTATATCCCCAGAAGCAATCTGTGAAACTACTTTGTGACGTGTGGATTTATCTGCCAAGGTTAAAACTTTCATTTGATTAAGCAGGCTGGAAACACTGTTTGTAGAATCCACGAACGGAAATTTGGGAGTCTGTTGAGGCCTATAGAGAAAAACAGAATATTCCCAGATAAAAACTACAAAGAAACTAGCTGTGAAACTGTTTTTGTGATGTGTGGATTCATCTCACAGAGATAAAACTTTCTTTGGATTTGGTTAAGAACACTCATTGTGAAGAATTTGTGAAGGGACATTTGAAAGCCCATTGAGACCTAAGGGAAAAACTGAATATCACTAGAAAGAAGCTATGTGTAAAATTCTTTGTGATGTGTGGATGAATATCACCAGATAAAAACTAGAAAGAAGCTACGTGTAAAACTGCTTTGTGATGTGTGAATTCATCTCACAGAGTTTAACCATTCTTTTGCTTCACTAGGTTGGAAACACTATTTTCATAGAATCTGAAAAGGGACATTAGGGAACCAATTAAGGTCTATGGGGAAAAACCAAATATCCCCATAAAAAACTAGAAAAATGCTATCTGTGAAACTGCTTTGTGTTATGTGGATTCAGCCCACAATGTTGGAGCTTTTTTTTTTGATTCAGCAGGTTGGAAGCACTTTTTTTGTAGTATCTGTGAAGGGATATTTGAGAGCCATTGTGGCCTATGGAAAAAACTGAATATCCACAGATAACAACTAGAAAGAAGCTATCTCTGAAACTACTTTGTGATGTGTGGATTCATCATACAGAGTTACATTTTTCATTTGATTGAGCAAATTGAAAACATTCTTTCTGTAGAATCTGTGAAGTGACATTTGGGAACCCATTGTGGCATATGGGAAAAAACAGAATATCCCCAGATAAAAACTAGAAAGAAGCTATCTGTGAGACTGCTTTGTGATGTGTGGATTCATCACACAGAGTTAAAATTTTCTTTTGATTCAGCAGGTTTGAAATGCTCCTTTAGCAGAATCTCCAAAGAGACGTTTTAGAAACCATTTTGACCTGCGGGGAAAAACTGAATATCCTCAGATGAAAACTAGAAAGCAGCCATCTATGAAACTGCTTGGAGATGTGTGGATTCATTTGACACAGTTCACCTTTCTTTTGATTCAGCAGATTTGAAACACTCTTGTTAGACTGTGAAGGGACAATTGAGAGCCTATTGAGGCCTAAGGGACAAAACCGAATAACCCCACATAAAGAGTAGAAAGAAGGTAACTGTGAATCTGCATGTGTGGTGTGGACTGAGTTCACAAAGTGAACTTTTCTTTTGATTCAGCAAGTTGGAAACACTCTTTTTGTAGACTCTGAGAAGGGACATTTGGGAGCCCATCATGGCCTAGGGAAAAGCTGAATATCCCCAGATAATAACTAGGCAGAAGCAATCTGTGAAACTGCTATGTGATGTGTGGATTTATGTCATGATGTTAAAACTGTCTTTTGATTAAGCAGGTTGAAAACACCCTGTTAGTAGAATCTGTGAAGGGAAATTTTGGAGCCCATTTAGGCCTGTGGTTAAAAATTGAATATCCCCAGAAGAAAACTAGAAAGAAGCTATTTGTGAAACTGCTTGGCAATGTGTAAATTCATCTCAGAGAGGTAAACCTTTCTTTTGATTCAACAGGTTTGAAACACTCTTTTTCTATAACTTGCAAGGAAACATTTGGGATCACACTGAGGTATATGAAACAAACAAACAAACAAAAATATCCCCAGATAAAAACCTGAAAGAAGCTATATGTGAAGCTGCTTTCTCATGTGTGGATTCATCTTACAGAGGTAAACCTTTCTTTTGACATTTCAGGTTGGAAACACTCTTTCTGTAGAATCTTCAAAGAGACGTTTGGGAGCCCATTTTGGCCAATGGAAAAAGAACCCAAATGTGAAACTGCTTTGTGATATGTGGATTTGTCTCACAGAGTTAAACCTTTCTTTTGATTCAGCAAGTTGGAGACACTCTTTTTGTAGAATCTGTGAAGTGACATTTGGGAGGCCATTATGGCCAATGATGAAAAACCAAATGTCTCCAGATAAAAACTAGAAAGAAGCTGTCCATGAAACTGCTTTCTATAGTGTGGATTCAACTCACGGAGTTAAACCTCTCTTTTGATTCAGCAGTTCGCATACAGTCTTTTTGTAGAATCTGCGAAGGGACACTTGGGAGTACATTGATGCCTATGGGGAAAAACCGAATATCCCCAGATAAAAATTGCAAAGAATCTGTCTGTGAAACTGCTTTCTGATGTGTGGATTCACGTCACAGAATTAAAGCTTTCTTTTGATTGAGCAGATTAAAAACACTCTTTTTGTAGTATCTGTGAAGGTACATTCTGGAACATAATGTGTCCTTTTGGGAAAAAAGGAGTATCCCCAGATAAAAACTAAAAAGAAACTATCTGTGAATCTGTTTTGTGATGTGTGGATTCATCTCACAGAGATAAATCTTTCTTTTGACTCAGCATGTTGGAAAAACTTTTTTTCCTAGAATCCGCAAAGAAACATTTGGGAGCTCATTGTGGCCTATATGGTAAAACCGATTGTCCTCTGATAAGAACTGCAAAGAAACTAGCTGTGAAGCTGCTTTGTGTTCTGTAGACTCACTTCACAGGGTTAAACCTTTCTTTTGATTCAGCAATTTGCACACACTCTTTTTGTAGAATCTGTGAAAGGACACTTGGGAGCTTATTGAGGCCAATGGGGACAAAGAGAATATCCCCAGATAAAAACTAAAAAGAAGTTATCTGTGAATCTGTTTTGTGATGTGTGGATTCATCTCACAGAGATAAACCTTTCTTTTGACTCAGCCTGTCAGAAAAATTTTTTTCATAGAATCTGCAAAGAAACATTTGGGAGCCCATTGTGGTCTATGGAGTAAAGCCGATTGTTCCCTGATAAAAACTGGAAAGAAACTGTCTATGAAACTGCTTTGTGTTCTTTGGATTCAACTCACAGAGTTAAATCTTTCTTTTGATTTAGTAGTTTTACAACACTCTTTTTGTAGAATCTGTGAAGGAACCCTTGGGAGACCAGTGAGGCTTATGGGGAAAAATTGAATATCACCAATAAAAACTAGAGAAAAGTTATCTGTGAAACTGCTCTGTGATGTGTGTATTCATCTCACAGGGTTAAACCTTTGATTTGACTCACAATGTTGGAAACACTTTTTTCACTGAATCTGTGAAGAAACATTTCAGAGTCCACTGAGGCCAAAGGGAGAAAACTGAATATCCCAATAAAAACCAGAAAGAAGGGATTTGTAAAACTACTTTGTGTGCTGTGAAATCATCTCACAGAGTTAAATCTTTCTTTTGATTCAGCAGGTTGGAAACACTCTATAGAATCTGTGAATGGACACTTGGGAAGCCATGGATGCCTATGGGGAAAAAATGGAGTATCCCCAGATGAAAACTAGAAGGAAGCTACTTGTGAAACGGCTTGGTGATGTGTGGATTCATCTCACAGAGTTAAAATTCATTTTGATACATCGGATTGGAAACAATCTTTTTGTAGAATCTGTGAAGGAACATTTGGTAGTGCATTTTAGCCTAAGGAGAAAATACAAATATCCCCAGATAAAAACTAGAAAAAAAGCTATATGTGAAACTCCTTTGCAAGGTGTGGATTCATCTCACAGAGTTAAACTTTTCTTTTAATTCAGCGGGTTGGAAACTCTGTTTTTGTAGAATATGCAAACAGACACTTGGGACCATATTGTGGCCTAAGGGGAAAAAGTGAATATCCCCAAATAAAAATTAAAAAGTAGCTATCTGAGAAACTGCTTTGTGATGTGGATTCATCACACAGAGTTAAACTTTTCTTTTGATTCAGCAGGTTAAAAACACTCTTTTTGTAGAATCTGCAAAGGGACGTTTGGGCGCACATTATGGGTAATGGGGAAAAACAGAGCATCCCCACATAAAAACTAGAAGGAAGCTACCTATGAAACTGATTGGTGATGTGTGGATTCATTTCACAGATTTAAAACTTTTTTTTTTTTTTGATGCAGCAGATTGGAAATGCTCTTTTTGTAGAATCTATGAAGCAACACTCAGGAGCGCATTTTGGCCTATGGGAAAAATAGGAATATCCCCACATAAAAACTAAAAAGGAGCTATCTGTGAAACTGCTTTGTTATGTGTGGATTCATCTCACAGAGTTAAACTTTTATTTTAATTCAGCAGGTTGGAAACTATCTTTTCGTAGAATCTGTGAAGGGACATTTGAGAGTCTACTGTGGCCTATAGGGAAAAAGTGAATAGCCTTAAATAAAAACCAGAAAGAAGCTATCAGTGAAGCTGCTTTGTAATGTGTGGATTCATCTCACAAAGCTCAAACTTTCTTTTTATTCAGCAGGTTGGAAACACTCTTTTTGTTGGATCTGCAAAGAGATATTTCAGAGACAATTGAGGCCTATAGGGAAAAGTTGACATCCTCAGATAAAAAGTAGAAAGAAGCTATCTGTGAAACAGCTTTGTGATGTGTGGATTCATCTCACAGTGTTAAACCTTTCCTTTGACTCAGCAGATTGGAAAAACCCTTTTTCTAGAACCTGTGAGGAAATATTTGGGATCCCATTGAGGCCTACAGGGAAAAACAGAGTATCCCCCGATAAAAACTTGAAAGAAGGTATCTGTGAAACATCTTTGTCTTTTCTAAATTCATCTCACAGAGTTAAAAGTTTCTTTTGATTCAGCAGTTTGGAAACACTCTTTTTGTAGAATCTCCAAAGGGATATTTGAGAGTACATTGAGGCATACAAGGTAAAACCACATATCCCCAGAAAAAAAACTAGAATGAATCCATCTATGAAACTTGTTGGTGATGTATGAGTTCATCTTACAGAGTTAAAACATTTTTTTGATTTAGCAGATTGGAAACACTCTTTTTGTAGAATCTGTGAAAGGATATTTGGGAATCTATTGTGGCCTTCAAAAAAAAAAAGAATATCCCCAGATAAAAAGTAGAAAGAAGCTATCTGTGAAACTGATTTGTGATGTGTGGATTCATTTCACAGAGTTAAACCTCACTTCTGATTCACCAATGTGGAAACACTCTTGTCATAGAATCTGTGAAGGGACATTTGAGAGCCCTTTGAGGCCTACGGAAAGAAACTGAATATTCCCAGATACAATCTAGAAAGGAGTTATCTCTGAATCTGCTTTGTGATATACAGATTCCTCCCACAGAGTTAACACTTCTTTTCATTCAGCAGGTTGGAAACACTATTTTTTTTTTTTTGTACAACCTGTGAAGGGACATTTGGGAGCCCATTGAAGCCAATGGGGAAAAACTGAATATCCCCAGATAAAAACTAGAAAGAAGCTATCTGTGAAACTGCTTTTTGATTTGTGGATTCATCTCACAGAGCTAAACCTTTGCTTTGAGTCAGCAGGGTGGAAAAACTCTTTTTTTAGAATCTGCAAAAAAACACTGGGGCACCCATTGAGGCCTATGGGGAAAACCGGAATATACCCAGTAAAAAAAATAGAAGGTATCTGCAAAACAGCTTTGTGATGTGTGGATTCAACTCACAGAGTTAACCTTGCTTTTGATTCTGCAGATAAAATTGCAAAATTATAAAATCTGCAAGGGGATGTTTTTGCATCCATTGAGTCCTAAGGGGAAAAACAGAATATCCCCAGATTAAAACTAGAAAGAACCTATGTGTGAAAAATACTTGATGTTGTATGGATTCATCTCATAAAGTTAAAGCATTTTTTTCATTCAGCAGGTGGAAAACACTTTTTTGTAGGATCTGCAAGGGACATTCAGGAGCCCATTTGGGCCTAAGGGGAAACACCAAATGTCCCCACAAAAAACTAGGAAGAAGTTATCTGTGAAACTTCATTGTGATCTGTAGATTCATCTCACAGAATTAAAGCTCTTTTTTCATTCATCAGGTTAGAAACGCTCTTTTCATAGAGTCTGCGAAAGGACCCTTGGGATACCATTGATATCTAAGGGGAAAAACGGAATATCCCCAGGTAAAAACTAGAAAGAAGCTATCTGTGAAACTGCTTTGTGACATGTGAATTCATCTCACAAAGTTACACCATTGTTTTCACTCAGCTGGTTAAAAACACTCGTTTTGTAGAATCTGTGAAGGGACATTTGGGAGAACATTGAGGCCTATGAACAAAAACTGAATATCCCCACGTTAAAACTAGAAAGAATGTTTCTGTGAAACTGCTTTGTGTGCAGTGGATTCATCTCACAGAGTTAAACTTTTCTTTTGATTCAGCAGTTTGGAAACACTCTTTTTGTAGAATCTACAATGGGACACTTGAGAGCCCATTGAGGTTTATTGGGAAAAGCAGAATATCCCCAGATAAAAACTAGGAAGAAGCTATATGTGAAACTGCTTTGTGATGTGTGTATTCACCACACAGAGTTAAACTTTTATTTTATTTATTTATTTATTTATTTATTTATTTTTTGAGAGGGAGTCTGGCTCTGTCGCCCAGGCTGGAGTGCAGTGGCCGGATCTCAGCTCACTGCAAGCTCCGCCTCCCAGGTTTATGCCATTCTCCTGCCTCAGCCTCCCGAGTAGCTGGGACTACAGGCGCCCGCCACCTCGCCCGGCTAGTTTTTTTTTGTATTTTTTTAGTAGAGATGGGGTTTCACCGTGTTAGCCAGGATGGTCTTGATCTCCTGACCTCGTGATCCGCCCATCTCGGCCTCCCAAAGTGCTGGGATTACAGGCTTGAGCCACCGCGCCTGGCCTAAACTTTTATTTTTATCCAGAATGTTGGATAAATTCTTTTTCTGGATCTGCAAAGGGACATTTAGAACCCATTGATGCCTTTGGAGAAAAATGGAATATGCTCAGATAAAAAGCAGAAAGAAGCTATCTGTGAAACTGCTTTGTGATGTGTGGATTCATCTCACAGAGTTACACCTTTCTTTTTATTCACCATGATGGCAACATTCTTTTTTGCAGGATCTGTGAAGGGACATTTGGAAGCCCATTGAGGCCTTTGGAATAAAACCAAATATCCACAGATAAAAACTAGAAAGAAGCTATCTGTGAAACTGCTTTCTGATATGTGGATTCCTCTCATGGAGTTAAACTTTTATTTTGATTCTGTGGTTGGGACACACTCTTTTTTTAGAATCTGTGAAGAGACAATTTGGAGCCCACTGTGGCCTATGGGGTAAAACAAAATATCCCCAGAAAAAAAATTACAAAGAAGCTATCTGTGAAACTGCTTTGCAATGTTTGGATTAAACTCAAATGGGTAAAGCTTTCTGTTGATTCAGCAGGTTAAGAACACTCTTTTTGTAGAATCTGTGAAGGGACATTTAGGAGCCCATCGAGGCCTATTGGGACGACAGAATATCCACAGATAAAAACTAGAAAGAAACTATCTGTGAAACTGCTTTGTGATGCATGGATTCATCTCACAGTGTTTAAACTTTTTTTTTATCCAGCAGGTTGGAAATTCTTTAAGTAGAATCTGCATCTGCAAAGGGATATTTAGTAGCCCATTTGGGCATATAAGGAAAAACTGAACATACCCAGATAAAAACTAAAAAGAAGCTATCTGTGAAACTCCTATGTTATGTGTGGATTCATCTCACAGAGTTCAAACTTTCTTATGATTTAGTAGATTGGATACACTCTTTTTGTAGACTCTGTGATGGGACATTTGAGAGCCCTTTGTAGTCTATGGGAAAAAATAGAATATTTCCATATAAAACCTAGAAAGAAGCCATCTGTGGAACTGCTTGGTGATGTGGGGATTCATCTCACAGAATTGTGGGGATTCATCTCACAGAATTAACTTTTATTTTCATTTGGCAGGTTAGAATCCCTCTTTTTGTAGAATCTGCAAAGGGACATTTGGGAGTCCATTGAGGCCTAAGGGGAAAAACACAATGTCCCCAGATACAAACTAGAAAGCAGCTCTGTCAGACTGCTCTGTGTTGTGTGGATTCATCTCACAGAGATAAACCTTTCTTTTGATTCAGCAGGTTGGAAACACTCTTTCTGTAGATTCTGAGAAGGGACATTTGGGAACCCTTTGTGGCATAGGAGGAAAACAAAATATCCCCAGGTGAAAAATAGAAAGAAACAGTCTTTGAAACTGCTTTGTGATGTGTGGACTTATCTCCCAAAGTTAAAACTTTCTCTTGTTTCAGCAGGTTGGAAACACTGTTTTTGTAGAATCTGTGAAAGGACATTTGTGAACCCTTTGAGGCCTATTAAGAAAAACTGAATATTCCCAGATAAAAACCAGAAAGAATCTTTCTGCTAAATTGGTTTGTGATGTGTGGATTCATCTCACTGAGTTAAACATTTCTTTTCATTCAGTAGTTTGAAAACCCTGTGTATGTGCAATCTAAGAAGGGATATTTAGGAGCCCTTTGAGCCCCATGGGGAAAAAAACCCCATATATCCCCAGATAAAAACTAAAAGAAGCTGTGTGTGAAACTGTTTCTTGATGTGTAGACTTGTCTCACAAAGTTAAACGTTTCTTTTGATTCAGCCTGTTGGAAATACCCTTTTTGTAGAATCTACAGAGACATTTGGGAGCACATTAAGTCTTACGGGGAAAAACCAAATATTCCCAGATAAAAACTAGAAGGAAGCTATCTGTCAAACCTCATTGTGAGATGTGGATTCATCTTACAGAGTTAAAACTTGCTTTTGAATCAGTAGGTTGGAAACACTTTTCATAGAATCTGTGAATGGATATTTGGCATGCCATTGGGTTCTATGGGGAAAAACACAATATCCCCAGATAAAAGCTGGAAAAATGCTGTCTGTGAAACTGCTTTGTGATGTGCAGATGCATCTCACAGAGTTAAACCTTATCTTTGATTCAGCTGGTTGGAAACACTCTTTTTGAAGAGTCTACGAAGGGACATTTGGGAGCCAATTGAGGGCTATTGTAAAAAAACAAACATCCCCAGATAAAAATTGAAAGAAGCTATGTGTGAAACTGCATTGCAATGTACAGACTTATCTCACAGAGGTAAACATTTCTTTTGATTCAGTAGATCAGAAACACTCTTTTCTAGATTCCGTGAAGGGACAATATCCCCAGATAAAAACTGTGAAACTCTCTGTGATATGTGGATTCATCTCACAGAGTTAAACATTTCTTTTGATTCAACAGATTGGAAACACTTTTTTCATAGAATCTGAGAAGGGATATTTGAAAGTCCCTTGTAGCCTATGGGGAAAACAGAATATCCCAAGAGAAAAAACAGAAAGAAGCTATCTGTGAAACTACTTGGTGATATGTAGATCCATCTCACAGAGTTAAATCTTTCTTTGAATTCAGCAGGTTGGAAAGACTCTTTTGTAGAATCTGTGAAAAAGCATTGAGAAGCCTATTGTGGGCTATAGGAAAAAATCAAAAATCCCCAGATAAAACCCAGAAATAAATTATCTGTGAAACTTCTTTGTGATGTGTGGTTTCATCTCAGAAATAAACCTTTCTTTCATACAGCAGTTTGGAAGCACCCTTTTTGTAGAATCTACCAAGGGACATATGGAAGACCATTGAGGCCTATGAGGAAAACCCAAATATTCCTAGATAAAAACTAGAAAGAAGCTATCTGTGGAACTGTTTTGTGATGTGTGGATTCTTCACACAGAGTTAAACTTTTCTTTTGATTCAGCAGGTTGGAAACTTTTTTTGTAGAATCTGCAAAGGGACTTTTTGGAGCCAATGGATTTATGTAAAAACCTACATATCCCCAGACAAATACTAGAAGGAAGCTATCTGTGAAACTCTTTTGTGATGTGTGGATTCATCTCACAGAGTTACACATATCTTTTGATTCAGCAGGTGAGAATAACGGTTTTTTAGACTCTGCAAAGGGACATTTGGGAGCCCATTGAAGCCTATGGGGAAAAACCGAATATCCTGTTACAAACTACAAAAAATCTGTATGTTAAACTGCCTGGTGATATGTGAATTCATCTCACAAAGTTAAGCTTTTCTTTTGATTCAGCAGGTTGGAAATATTCTTTTTGTAGGATCTTCAAAGCAACATTTCGGAGCCCATTAAGGTTGATGGGGAAAAAAACATATCCTCAGATAAAAACTAGAGCAAACTATCTTTGAAAGTGCTTTTTTATGTCTGGATGTATCTTATAGATTTAAACATTTCTTTAGATTTAGGAGATTGGAAACACTATTTTTGTAGAGTCTGTGAAGAGACATTGGGGAGACCATCATGGCATATAGGGACAAACCGAATATCCTCAGATAAAAACTAGAAAGACGTTATCTGTGAAACTGCTTAGTGTTGTGTGGATTCACCTCATAGAGTTAAAACATTTGTTTCATTCAGCAGATTGGAAACACTCTTTTTAAAAATCTGTGAAGGGACATTTCAGAGCCCATATAAGCCTATGGGGAGAAACAGAATATCCCCAGACAAAAAGTAGAAAGAAGGTATCTGTAAAGCTGCTTGGTGAGGTGTGTATTCATTTCACAGAGTTAAACCTTCCTTTTCATTCAGCAGGTTGGAAACATTCCTTTTGTAAAATCTGCGAGGGACACTTGAAAGCCCATTGTGGCCTATGGTGATAAAACAAATATCCCGATAAAAACAAGAAAGATGCTTGCTATGAAATTGCTTTTTTTATGTGTGGATTCATCTCACAATGTGAAACCTTTCTTTTGAATCAGCAGGTTATAAACACTCTCTTTATAGAATCTGATAAGGGACATTTGAAAACCTAATGTGGCCTGTGGGGAAAAACTGAATATTCCCAGTTATGGAAAGAAGCTATCTGTGAAACTGCTTTGTGATGTGTGGATTCATCTCACAGAGTTAAACCTCTCTTTTGATTCAGCAGGTTGGAAACATTCCTTTTGTATAATCCGTGAAGGGATTTCTAGGAGCCCATTGAGGCCTGTGGGGAAAAGCCAAATACTTTAAGATAAAAACTTCAAAGAATGTCTTGGTAAACAGCTTTGTGATGTGTTGATTCTTGTCAAAGAGTTAAACCTTTTATTTGATTCTGCTGGTTGAAACACTCTGTAGAATCTGCATTCGAACCTTTGGATGCCGTTTGGGTCCTATTGGATAAATCCGAACATCCTGAAAAAAACTAGATATAAGCTATCTGTGCTTCTGCTTTGTGATGTTTGCATTCATCTCACAGAGTTAAACCTCTGTTTTGATTCAGCAGGTTGGAAAATATCTTTTTGAAGAATCTGCAAAGAAACATTTGGGAGCCCATTGAGGAAAAACTGAAATTCCCCCCATAAAAACTGGAAAGAAGTCATGTGTGAAACTGCTTTGTGATGTGTGGATTCACCTCACGGTACTAAATCTTTTTTTTTTTTTTTTTTTTTTTTTTTTTTTTGATTCAACAGATTGGAAACTCTCTTTTTGTAGAATCTGCAAACCATCATTTGGGAGCCCTTTGAGGCCTATGGGGAAAACCAAATATCCCTAGATAAAAACTAGAAATAAGCTCTTTGTGAAACTGCTTGGTGATGTGTGGATTCATCTCAAAGAGTTGAACATTTCTTTTGATTCAACAGGTTGGAGACACTCTTTTTCTAGAATCTGCAATGGGACATTTGTGATTCCATCGAAGCCTATGAGGAAAAACCCAATATCCCCAGATAAAAATTTTATGGAAGATATCTGTGATACTGCTTTGTGACGTGTTGAGTCCTCTCACAGAGTTAAACCTTTCGTTTGACTCAGTTCTTTGGAAACACTCCTTTTTTAGAATCTTCAAAGGGACATTTTAAAGCCCTTTGGGACCTATCGGAAGAAACCAAATATCTCAAGATAAAACCTAGAAAGGAGCTATCAGTGAAACAGATTTGTGATCTGTGGATTCATCTCACAGAGTTAAAACCTCTCTTTCGATTCAGCAGGTTGGAAACCCTCTTTTCATAGAATCTGCATAGGAACATTAGGGAGCCCATTGAGACCTAAAGGGAAAAACTGAATATTCCCTAATAAAACCTAGAAAGAAGCTATCTGTGAAACTGCTTTGTGATGTGCAGATTCATCTCACAGAGTTAAACCTCTCTTTTGATTCAGCAAGTTGGGAAAACTCTTTTTGGAGAATCTGTGAAGGGACATTTGGGAGCCCATTGAGGGCTATGGGGAAAAACCAAATATCCCCAGATATAAACTATGAAGAATCTATCTGTGAAACTGCTTTGAGATGTGTGAATTAATCTCATACAGTTAAAACCTTGCTTTGATTGATCAGGTGGGAATCACTCTTTGTATGGAATCTGTGAAGGGACATTTGGGAGCACATTGTGGCCTATGGGGAATAACAAAATATCCCCAGAAAAAAACTAGAAAAAATCTCTCTGTGAAACGGCTTTCTGATGTGTGGATTCATTTCACAGAGTAAAGTTTTATTTTAATTCAGCTCGTTGTAAACATTCTTTTTGTAGAATCTGTGAAGGGACATTTGGGAGTACATGGAGGGCTATGGAGAAAAACAGGATATCCCCAGATAAAAACTAGAAAGAAGCTATCTGTGATACTGCTTTTTGATGTGCAGATTCATCTTCCAGAGTTAAACCTTTCTTTTGGTTTAACAGGTTGGAAGCACTCTTTTTGTAGAATCTGTAAACGGACATTTAGGATCCCATTGAGGCCTATGGGGAAACAGCCAGAATCACCAGAGAAAAACTGGAAATAAGCTATGTGTGAAACTCTTTTGTGGTGAGCGGATTCATGTTACAGAGTTAAACTTTACTTTTGCATAGGTAGGTTGGAAACCCTCTTTTTGTAGCATCTGCAAAGGGACATTTGGGAGCCCTTTGAATCCTATGGAAAAATACAGAGTATCCCCAGATAATAACTAGAAATAAGCTATCTCTGAAACTACTTGCAGATGTGTGGAGTAATCTTAGAGAGTTAAAGCTTTCTTTTGATTCATCATTTTGGCAACACTCTTTTTGTAGTATCTGAGTGGGGACTTTGGGGGCACATTGAGCCCAATGGTGAAAAACTGAATATGTATCACTAGAAAAAAACCAGAAAGTAGCTATCTGTAAAACTACCTTTTGATGTGTGTATTCAATTCACAGAGTTAAACCTTTCATTTGATACAACAGTTCTGAAACACTGTTTCTGTAGAATCCGTGATCGGACATTTTGGAGCCCATTGAGGCCTCTGGGGAAAAATGGAATATTCATAGATAAAAACCAGAAATAACCTATCTGTGAAACTGCTTGGTGATATGTGGATTCGTCTCAGAGAGTTAAATTATTATTTTGATTCAGCAGGTTGGAGATACTGTTTTCATAGAATCTGTGAAGGGACATTTGGGAGCCCATTGAGGCCTATGAAGATAAACAGAATATCTTCAGATAAAAACTAGAAAGGATCTATCTGTGAAACTGCTTTGTGATATACGCATTCATCTCTCAGAGATAAGCCTTTCTATTGATTCAGCAGTTAGAAAACACTTTTTTTGTAGAATCTGCAAAGGGACACTTGGAATCCATATTGGCCTAAGGGGAAAAGCTGAATATTTCCAGAAAAAGCTAAAACGAAGCTATCTGTGAAACTGCTTGGTGATGTGTGGATTCGTCTCACAGAGTTAAATCATTATTTTGATTCAACAGGTTGGAAACAGTCTTTTTATAGAATCTGTGAAGGGACAGTTGGGAGCCCACTGAGGCCTAGGAGAAAAACCGAATATTTCCAGATTAATACTAGAAAGAAGCTATCTGCGAAACTGCTTGTTGATGTGTGATTTTTCTCATAGAATTAAACCTTTCTTTTGCTCCTACAGGTTTGAAACACTCTTTTTGTAGAATCTGCAAAGGGAAATTTGGGAGCCCATTGAGATCTATGAAAAAAACTGAAAATTTCCTGGTAAAAACTATAAAGAAGCTATCTGTGAAAATACCTAGTGATACGTGGATTCATGCCACAGAGATAAAGGTTTCTTTTGTTTCAGCAGGTTGGAAATACTTTTTTTTGTAGAATCTGCAAAGGGACATTATGGAGCCCATTGAGGCCTATAAAGAAAAGCTGAATATCCCCAGATAAAAACTAGAAAGAGTGTATCTGTGATAATGCTTCTTGATGTCTGGATACATCTCACTGAGGTAAACCTTTCTTTTGTTTCAGCAGGCTGAAAACACTCTTTTTGTATAATCTGTAAAGGTACATTTTGGAGTCCATTGAGACCTATGTGGCAAAACAGAATATCTACAGATAAAAACTAGAAAGAAGCTCTCTGTGAAACGGCTTTGTGATGTGTGGATTCATCACACAGAGTTAAACCTTTGTTTTGATTCAGTGGTTTGGAAACACTTCTTTTTCTATAATCTGCAAAGGGGCATTTTGGAGCTGATTGAGGCCTATGGGGAAAATCCAAATATTCCCAGATAAAAGCTGGAAAGAAGCTATCTGTGAAACTGCATGGTGATGTTTGGATTCATCTCACAGAGTTAAAACTTTCTTTTGATTCAGAATGTTGGAAAAACTGTTTTTGTAAAATCTATGAAGGGACTTTTCCAAGCCTATTGAGGCCTAAGGGGTAAAACCAAACATCTCCAGATAAAAACGAGAAAGAAGCAATCTGTGAGGCTGCTTTCTGATGTGTGTATTCACCTCACAGAGTTAAACCCTTCTTATGATTCGACTGATTAGAAACACTCTTTGTAGAATTTGCAAAGGGATATTTAGGAGCCCTTTGAGACCTATAGGGAAAGACTGAATATCCCCAGGAAAAGACTAGAAAGCAACTATCTGTGAAAGTGCATTGTGATGTGTGGATTCATCTTGCAGAGTTAAACCTTTATTTTGATTCAGCAGGTTGGAAACATTCTTTTTGTAAAATCTGTGATGGGACTTTTGGAAACACATTGAGGTTTATGAGGAAAAACCAAAAATCCGAGATAAATACTGGAAAGAGGTTATTTGTGAAACTGATTGTTGAGGTGTGGATTCATCTCACAACGTTCAACCTTTCTTTTGATTCAGTAGATTGGAAAAACTCTTTTTGTAGGATCTGTGAAGGAACATTTAGGAGCCCACTGGGGACAATGAAACAAAATGGAATATCCCCAGATCAAAACTAAAAAGTGGTTATCTGTGAAACTACTTTGTTATGTGCGAATCCATCTCACAAAGTTAAACCTTCCTTTTGATTCAGCAGGATGGAAACACTCTTTTTTGTAGAATCTGCAAAGGGACACTTGGGAGCCCATTGAGGACTATGAAGAAAAACCAAAGATCCCCAGATAGAAACTAGAAAGAAGCTATCTGTGAAACTGCTTGTTGTTGTATGGATTTATCTACAGAATTAAACCTTTCCTTTAATTCAGTGTGTTGAAAACACTTTTTTTGCAGAACCTGTGAAGGGACATTTGGGAGTTCATTTAGGCCTATGGGACAAAATCAAATATCCCCAGATAAAATCTAGAAAGCACCTATCTGTGAAACTGCTTTGTAATGTGTAATTTCATGTGAATTAAATTTTTTCTTTAGATTCAGCAGGTTGGAATCACTCTTTTTCTGGAATTACAAAGGGACATTTCAGAGCCCATTGAGGCTGATGTGATAAAACCAAATAACCACAGATAAAAACTAGAAAGAAGCTATCTGTGAAGCTGCATTGTGATGTGTGGATTCATCTCACAAAGTTAAACTTTTCTTTTGAATCAGCAGGTTGGAAGCACTATTTTTGTAGAAATGCAAAGGAACATTTGGAAACCTATTGAGGTCTATTGAAAAAAAAAACGAACATTCATAGATAAAAACTAGAAGCAAGCTATCTTTGAAACTGCTTTGGAATGTGTGGATTCATCTCACAGATTTAAACCATTCTTTTGAGTCAGCAGGTTGGAAACATTCTTTTTGTAGAATCTGTATAGGGACTTTTGAATGCCCGTTGACACCTACAGGGAAAAAAAGAGTATCACAAGATAAAAACTCGAATGAAGATATCTGTGAAACTGCTTTGTGAGGTGTGGATTCATCTCACAGAGTTAAACTTTTCTTTTGACTCAGCATGTTGGAAACAGTTTTTTTGTGGAATCTGCAAAGGGACATTTGGCAGACCATGGAGGCCTATGGAGGAAAGCAGAATATCCCCAAATAAAAACTAGAAAGAAGCTATGTGTAAAACTACTGTGTGATCTGTGGATTCAGCTCACAGCATTAAAACTTTGCTTGATTCAGCAGTTTGGAAACACTCTTTTTGTACAATGTGCAAAGGTACATTTGGGAGCCCATGGAAGCCTATGGGGGAAAAACAGAATATCCCTACACAAAAACTAGAAAGAAGCTATCTTTGAAACTGCTTTGTGATGTGTGGATTCATATGAAAATGTTAAACCTTTTCTTTTCATTCAGCCAGTTAGAAAAACTGCTTTGTAAAATCTGGGGAGGTACATTTCAGAGCTCCTTGTGGCCTCTCGGATAAAAAAAAATATTTCCACATAAAAACTGGAAAGAAGCTATCAATGAAACTGCTTTGTGATGTTTGGATTCATCAAACAGTTAAACTTTTCTTTGATTCAGCAGTTTGGAAACACTCTTTTTGTAGAAACTACAAAAAATATTTGTGAGCCCTTTTAAACTTATGGAGAAAAACAGAATATCCTCAGAAGAAAACTATAAAAAAGTTTTCTGTGACACTGCTGTGAGATAAGTCGATTCATCTCACAGAGTTAAAGGTTTCCTTTGATACAGCAGGTCGAAAAAACTCTTCTTGTAGAATCTGTGAAGGGACTTATTGAAGCCCATTGAAGCCTATGGGAAATAAAAATGAATAAACTCAGAGAACATGCAGAAATAAACTATCTGTGACACTCCTTGGTGAGGTGCAGATTCATCTCACAGACTTAAACCTATCTTTTGATTCAGCAGGTTGGAAACACTCTTTTGGTAGAATCTGCAAATGGACATTAGGAAGCCCATCAAGGCTTATGAGGAAAAACCAATATCTCCGGATATAAACTAGAAAGAAGCTGTGAAAATGCTTTGTTATGTGCGAATTCATCTCACAGAATTATACTGTTCTTTTGATTCAGTAGTTTGGAAACACTCTTTTGTAGAATCTGCAAAGAGACATTAGGTAGCACAGAGGCCTGTGAGGAAAAACTGAATATCCTTGGATTAAAAACTAGAAAGAAACTATCTGTGGAACTGCTTTGTGATGTGTGAATTCATCTCATGAAGTAAAACTTTTCTTTCATTCAGCAGTATGGAAACTCTCTTTTTGAAGAATCTGTGAAGGGACATTTGGAACCCCATTGGGGACTATGGGAAAAAATAGACAATCCCCAGATTAAAACTATAAATAAGCTATCTGTGAAACTACTTGGTGATGTATAAATTCATCTTTCAGATTTACACCATTCTTTTGATTCTGCAGGTTGGAAACATTCTTTTTGTAGAATCTACAAAGGGATACTTGGGAGTCCTTTGAGTCCTATGAAGAAAAAGTGAATATGCCCTGATAAAAATCAGAATGAAGCCATTTGTGAAACTGCTTTGTGATGTGTGGATTCATCTCACAGAGTTAAACAATTCTTTTGATTTAGCCAGTTGGAGACATTTTTTGTAGAATCTGCAAAGGGACATTTCAGAGCCCATTGAGGTGTATGGGGAAAAAAGGAATATCCCCAGATAAAAACTAGAAACAAGCTATCTGAGAAACTGCTTGCTGATGTTTGGATTCATCTCACAGAGGTAAACCTTTCCTTTAATTCAGCAGGCTGTAAACACTGTTTTTGTAATATCTGAAGGGATCTTTGGCAACTTGTGGAGGCCCATGGAGAAAAACTTAATGTCCCGAGATAAAAACTAGAAAGAAACTGTCTCTTAAACTGCTTTGTGATGTGTGGATTCATCTCACAGATTTAAAACTTTCCTTTGATTCAGAAGGTTAGAAATATTCTATTTCTGAAATCTGCCAAGGGACATTTGGGAGCCCATTGGGGTCTATGGAGAAAAACAGAATATCCCCAGATAAAAACTATAAAGAATCTATCTGTGAAACTACTTGGTGATGTGAGGGTTCATCTCACAGAGTTAAATTTTTCAATTATTCAGCAAGATTGAAACACTCTTTTGGTAGAATCTGCAAAGGGATACTTCAAAATCCATTAAATCCTATGGAGTAAAACTGAATTTCCCCAGATAAAAAATAGCAAGAGGCTATCTGTGAAACCACTTTGTGATGTGTGGATTCATTAACAGAGTTAAACCTTCCTTTTGATTAAGCAGGTTTGAAACCCTCTTTTTGTAGAATTTGTGGAAAGACATTTGGGAGCCCATTGAGACCTATGGGGTAAGACCAAGTATCCTCTGATAAAAAATAGAAAGAAGCAATCTGTGAAACCGCTTTTTGTGTGCCAATTCATATCACAGAGTTACACCTTTCTTTTGATTCAGCAGGTTAGAAACACTCTTTTTGAAGAATCTACAAAGGGACATTTTGGAGGCCATTGAGGCCTAGGGAAAAACCAAGTATCTACAGATAAAAACTAGAAAGAAGCTATCCGTGAAACTGCTTGGTGATGTGTGAATTCATCTCACAGAGTTAAACCTTTCTCTTTATTCCACAAATTGGAATCATTTTTTTGTACAATCTGCAAAGGGATATTTGGGAGCTCATTGAGGACTATAAGGAAAAACTGAATATCATGAGGTAAAAACTAAAAAGAAGCTATCAGTGAAACTGCTTGGTGATGTGTGGATTCATCTCACAGAGTTAAACCTTTTTTTGAGTCACTAGGTTGGAAACACTATTTTTGTAGAATCAATGAAGTGGTATCTGGCAGCTCATTGAGGCCTGTGAAAAAAACGAATATCCCCAGATAAAAACCAGAATAAAACTATCTTTGAAACTGCTTTGGGAAGTGGGAGCATAATTCATAGAATTCAATTTTTATTTTGATTCAGCAAGTTGGAAACACTCTTTTTGTAGAATCTGTGAAGGGACTTTGGGAGCCCATTGAGGCCTATGGGGAATAACTGAATATTCTCAGATAAAAACTAGAATGAAGCTATCGGTGAAACTGCTTTGTGATGTGTGGGTTCACTTCACAGAGTTAAAAATCTATTTTGATTCTGCACATTAAAAACACTTTTTTTTTTTAATGGATTCTGCAAAAGGACATTTGGAGCCCATGGTAGCCTATGGGGAAAAACCAAATATCTCCAGATAAAAACCAGAAAGAAGCTATCTGTGAAACTGCTTTGTGATGTGTGGTTTCAACATACAAAGTTACACCTTTTTTGTGATTGAGCAGGTTGGAAGCACTCCGTTTGTAGAATCTTCAAAGAGATATTTGGGAGCCCATTGAGGTCTAAGGGGAAAATAGAAAATCCACAGATAAAAACTAGAAATAAACTATCTGTGAAACTGCTTGGAGATGTGTCTATTCAACTCAAAGAGTTACAAATTTTTTGATTATGCAGGTTAGAAATACTCGTTTTGTAGAACTTTCAAAGGGATATTTGGGATCCAATTGAGGCTTATGGAGAAAAACTGAATATTACAGATAAAAACTAGAAAGAAGCTATCTGTGAAACTGCTTTGTGAAGTGTCTATTCATCTCACAGATTTTAACATTTCTTTTGATTCAACATGGTGTAAACACACTTTTTGTAGAATACGTGAAGAGACTTTTCAGAGCCCATTGAGGCTTATGAAGACAAATCAAATATCCCCAGATGAAAACGAGAAAGAAGCTTTCTGTGAAACTGCTTTGTGATGTGTGGATTCATCTCACAGAGTTAAACCTTTCTTTTGATTCAGCAGGTTAAAAAAACTCTTTTTGTAGAATCTGCAAAGGGATGTTTGGTAGCTTATTGTGCCCTACTGGTAAAAACTGAATATCCCCAAATAAAAATTAGAGAGAATCTGTGAAACTGCTTTGGTATGTGTGGATTCTCTTCATAAAGTTAAATATTCCCATTGATACAGCAGGTTGGAAATACTCTTTACGTAGAATCTGCCAGGGGACATTTGGGAGCCCATTGAGGACTATGGGGAAAACAGAATATCCACAGATAAAAACTAGAAAGAATCTATCTGTGAAACTTCTATGTGCTGCATGGATTTATCTCACAGAGTTAAACCTTTCTTTTGATTCAGTAGGTTGGAAACACACTTTCAGGATTATCTGCTAAGAGATACTTGGGAGCCCATTGAGGCCTATGGTGAAAAACTGAATATCCCCATATAAAAACTTGAAAGAAGATATCAGTGAAACTGCTTTGTGATGTGTGGATTCATCACATAGAGTTAAACCTTTCTTTTGATACAGCAGGTTGAAAAAAATCCTTTTATAGAATTGGTGAAGGGACAATGAGGAGCCCATTGAGGCCTATGGTTGAAAAACCGAATATTTTCAGATAAAAACTAGAAAGAAGGTATCTGTGAAACTGGTTGGTGAGATGTGGATTCATCTCAGAGAGTTTAAGCTTTCATTTGATTTGGCAGGTTGGAAACACTTTTATAGTAGAATCCGCAAAGGGACAGTTCAGAGCTCATTGAAACCTAAGGAAAAAAATCAAATATCCTCAGACAAAAACTAGAAAGAAGCTATCTGTGAATCTTCTTGGTGATGTGTGGATTCATCTAACAGAGTTAAACCTTCCTGTTGATTCAGCAGGTTGGAAACAATATTTTTCAGGACATTTGGAAGCCCATTGTGCCCTATGGGGAGAAACTGAATATCCCCACATACAAACTAGAAAGAAGCTATCTGTGAAACTGGTTGGTGATGTGTGGATTCATCTCGCAGAGTTAAGCTTTTTTTTTTTAATTTTTTTTTTGATTCAACAAGTTGGAAGCACTCTTTTGGTAGAATCTGTCAAGGGATATTTGGTAGTCAATTGAGGCCTATGGGAAAAAATTGAATATCTCTGGATAAAAACTAAAAAGAAGCTACATGTAAAACTGCTTTGTTATGTATGGAGCCATCGCACAGAGTTAAACCCTTCTTTGATTCAGCAGATTGGAAACTTTTTTGTATAATCTGCGAAAGGACATTTGGTAGCTCATTGAGGCCTAGGGGAAAACCCGAGTATTTCCAGATAAAAACTAGAAAGAGGTTATCTGTGAGACTGCTTTGGGATGTGTGGATTCATCTCACAGAGTTAATCCTTTCTTTTGATTCAGCAGCTTGGAAACACACTTTTCGTAGAATCTGTGATGGGACATTTTGGAGTCCATTGACACCTATGGGGAAAAACCAAATATTCCCAGAAAAAAACTACAAAGAAGCTATCTGTAAAACTTCTTGGTTATATATGGATTCATCTCACAGAAATAAACTTTTCTTTTGATTCAGTGAGTTGGAAACACTGTTTCTGTAGAATCTGAGAAGTGTCATTCATTTCACAAAATTAAAACTTTTCTCTGATTTCACAGGTTGGAAAAACTTTTGTGGTAAAATCTGGGCTCAAAAGAAGGGTCTTCTGAGAGCCTACTGAGGCTATGGGGGAAAACAGAATATCCCCAGATAAAAACTAGAAAGAAGCTATCTATAAAACTGCTTTGGGGTGTGTGGATTCATCTCACAGAACTAAAACTTTCTTTTGATTCAGCAGGTCAGAAACAGTTTTTGTGAACCTGTGAAAGAACATTTGGGAGCACATTGAGGCCTACACAGAAAAAACGGGTATTTCCAGATAAAAACTAGAAAGAAAATATGTGTGAAACTGCTTGGTGATGTGTAGTTTCATCTCACAAATTTTAACCTTTCTTTTGATTCAGCAGTTTGGAAACACTCTTCTGTGAAGGGACATTTAGGAGTCAATTGAGGGCTATGGAGAAAAACTGAAAATCCCCTGATACAAACCAGAAAGAATCTATTTATGAAACTGCTTGCTGATGTGTGGATTCATCTCACAGAGTTAAACCTTTGTTTTGATTCAGCAGATTGGAAACACTTTTTTTGTAGGATATGCAAAAGGACATTTGGGAGTCCATTGAGGCCAATGGGGAAAAACCGAATATCCCCCCAGAAAAATTAAAAGAAGCTATGTGTGAAACTGCTTGGTGATGTGTGGATTCATCTCAGAGAATTAAACCTTTCTTTTTGTTCAGCAGGTTGGAAACACTCTTTTTGTAGTATCTGCAAAGGGATATTTGAAAGCCCATAGAGGCATATAGGAAAAAACAAATATCCCCAGATGAAAACTAGAAGGAAGCTATCTGTGAAACTACTTTGTGATGCGTGGATTCATTTCCCAGAGTTAAACCTTTCTTTTTATTCAGCAGTTTGGAAACACTTTTCTTCTAGAATTGGCAAAGGGACGTTTCAGAGCTCAATGAGGCCTATGTGGAAAAACTGAATATCCCCTGATAAATACTAGTAAAAAGGTATCTGTGAAACTACTTGTTGATGCATGATTTCATCTCAGAGAGCTAAACCTTTCTTTTGATTCAGCAGGTGGGAAACACTCTTTTTGTAGAATCTGTGAAGGGACATTTGGGAGCCCATTGAGGCCTATGGGGAAAACTGAATATCCCCAGATAAAAATGAGAAAGAAGCTTTCTGGGAAACTGCTTTGTGATGTGTGGATACAGCTCACAGAGTTAAAGGTTTCTTTTGATTCAGTAGGTTTGAAACACTTTTTTTTGTAGAAAATGTGAAGGGACATTTGGGAACCCATTGAGTCTTATGAGTAAAAAACCAATATCCCCAGATAGAAACTAGAATGAAGTTATCTGTGAAACTGCTTTGTGATGTTCGGATTCACCTCACAGAGTTTCTTTTTGACTTTCCTTTTGATTTAGCAGGTTAAGAACACTCTTATTGTAGAATTTGCATTAGGGACATTGGGGATTCCATTGAGGCCTGGGGGAAAAACAGCATATCCTCTGATACCAACTAGAAAGAATGTATCTGTGAAACTGCTTGCTGATGTGTGGATTCACCTCACGATGTTCAACCTTTGCTTTGATTCTGCAGGTTGGAAATTCACTTTTTGTGGAATCTTCAAAAGTATATTTGGGAGCCCATTGAGGACTATAGGGAATAAAACAAATACCCCAGATAAAAAATTTAATTCTTACTGAGTTAAATCTTTCTTTCGATTTAGCAGGGCAAACACCCTCTTGTTGTAGAATCTGCAAAGGGACAATCGGGATTCCATTGAGGCCTAGGGGGAAAAGCCAAATATCCTCTGATACCAACTGGAAAGAAAGTATCTGTGAAACTGCTTGGTGATGTGTGGATTCATCTCACGGAGTTCAAACTTTGCTCTGATTCTGCAGGTTGGAAACACATTTTGTAGAATCTGTGAATGGACATTTGTGAGCCCGCAAAGGACTATGTGGAAAAAGCGAATATCCCTAGATAGAAAGAAGCTGTCTGTGAAACTGCTTGGTGATATGTGGATTCATCTTACAGAGTTAAACATTTCTTTTGTTTCATCAGGTTGGAAACACTCTTTTTCTAGAATCTGCAAATGGACATTTTGGAGTCCTTTGAGGCCTATGGAGAAAAACCAAATATCTGCAGATTAAAATGAGAAAGAAGTTATTTCTGAAACTGCTTGGTGATGTGTGTATTCATCTCAGAAAGTTAAACCTTTCTTTTGATTCAGCAGATAGAAAACAGTCATTTTGTAGAATCTGCAAAGGGACACTTGGGAGCCCACTTAGGCCTATGGGGAAAAAATGAATATCCTCAGATGAAAACTAGAAATAAGCTATCTCTGAAAATGCTTTGTTATGTGTGGATTCATCTCACAGAGACACACATCTCTTTTGATTCAGTAGGTGTGAAACACTCTTTTTGTAGAATCTGCGAAGGGACATTTTGGAGCCCATTGATGATTATGGGAAAAACACGAATATCCACAGATAAAAACAAGAAAGAAGCTATCTCTGAAACTCCTTTTTGATGTGTGGATTCTTCTTACAGGTTAAACCTTCTATTGATTCAGAAGTTTGGAAACACTTTTTGTAGAATCTACCAAGAGACATTTGGAGCCCTTTGAGTCCTATGAGTAAAACCAAATATCCACAGATAAAAAGTATAAAGAAGCCACTGTGAAACTCCTTTGTGATGTGTGGATTCATCTCACAGAGTTAAATCTTTTTTTTTCTTTTGTTCAGCAGGTAAAAAAAAAACTCTTTTGTAGAATCTGGGAAGAGACATTTTGGAGCCCATTGAGGTCTATGTTGAAAAATCAAATAGACCCAGATCAAAACTAGAAAAAAGCGATCTGTGAAATTGATTCATGATAAGTGGATACATCTTACAGAGTTAAGACTTTCTTTTGATTCAGCAGGTTGGAAACACTTCTTTTGTGGAATCTGCGAAGGGAAATTTTGGAGCCCAATGCAAAGTATAGGAAAATATTGAATATTCCCAAATTATAAATAGAAAGAAGCTATCTGTGAAACTGATTTGTGATGTGTGGATTCACCTCATGGAGATACACCTTTCTTTGGATTCACCAGGTTGGAAACACGTTTTATGTAAAATCTCAGAAGAGATATTTGGGAGTCCATTGAGGTCTATGTGAAAAAAAAAAATGAGTATTTCTAGAAAACTAGAAAGAAGCTATCTTTGAAAGTGCTTTCTGATGTGTAAATTAAATTCACTATATTAAACCATTCTTTTGATTCAGCAGGTTGGAAACAGTTTTTTGGTAGAATCTGCGAAGGGACATTTCAGAGCCCATTGAGGACTATAAGGAAAAACCCCATATCCCCAGATAAAAACTAGAAAGAAGCTATCTATGAAACCAACTGGAGATGTATGGATTCTTCTCTCAGAGTTAAACCTTTGTTTTGATTCAGGAGGTTGGAAACTTTCTTTTCATAGAATCTGTGAAGGAACATTTGGGTGATCGTTGTGGCCTATGGAGAAAAATCAAATATATCCAGATAAAAACCAAGGAGAAACCCTCTGTGAAACTGCTTGGTGATGTGTGGATTCATCTCACAGAGTTAAACCTTTCTTTTGATTCAGCAGGTTGGAAACACTCTTTTTGTAGGATCTGCAAAAAGACATTTGAGAGCCCATTGAGGCTGATTGGAGAAAACCAAATATCTTCTGATAAAAATGGAAAAGAAGCTATATGTGAAACAGTTTCATGATGTGTGGATTCATCTCACAGAGTTAAATATTTCTTTTTATTCAGCAGGTAAGAAACACTCTTTTTGGAGAATATGCAAAGGGATATTTGGGAGCACTTTTAGACCTATGGGAAAACATTACTATCTCCAGATAAAAACTAGAGAGAAGCTATCTGTGAAACTGCTTGGTGATATGTGGATTCGTCTTAAAAAGTTAAACCTTTCTTTTGATTCAGCATGTTGGAAATACTCTTTTTGTGGAAACTACAAAGGGACATTATATAGCCCAATGAAACATAACGAGAAATACCAAAGTTCCCCAGATACAAACTAGAAATTAGCTATCTGTGAAACTTCTTGGTGATGTTTGGATTCATTTCAGAGAGTTCAACCTGTCTATTAACTCAGCAGTTTGGAAACACTATTCTTGTAGAATCTGTGATGGGATTTTTCAGAGCCCAATGAGGACTATGGGGAAAAATCGAATATCACCAGATTAAAAACTAGAAAGAAGATATGTGTGAAACTCCTTGATGATGTGGGGATTCATCTCACAAAGTTGAAACTTTCTTTACATTCAGCAGGTTGGGAATACTCTTTTTGAAGAATCTGTGAAGGGAGATTTGAGAATCCTTTGAGTCCTAGAAGGAAAAAAACCGAAAATCCCCAGGTACAAGATAGAATGATAAAATCTGTTAAACAACTTGGTGATGTGTGGACTCATCTCACAGAATTAAATGTTTCTTTTGATTCAGTAGGTTGGAAACACTCTTTTTGTAGAATCTTTGAATAGGTATTTGGGAGTAAATTGAGGCCTGTGGAGAAACATCAAATATCCCCAGGTAAAAACTAGAAAGAAGCTAACTGTGAAAGTGCTTTGACACGTGTGGATTCATGTCACAGAGTTAAACATTTCTATTGATTCAGAAAGTTGGAAACACTCTTTTTTGCAGAATCTGTGATGGGACATTTGGGAGCCAATTGGTCTATGGGGAAAAAAATTTCCCCATATTAAAACTAGAAAGAAGCTATATGTGAAACTGGTTGGTGATGTGTGGATTCATCTCAAAGAGCTAAAGTGTCTTTTGATTCAGCAGGTTGGAAATATGCTTTTTTTTAGCATATGCGGAGGAATGTTTGGGATCCCATTGAGGCCTAAGGGGAAAAACCAAATATCCCCAGATAGAAACTAGAAAGAAGCTATCTGTGAAATTGCCTGGTGATTTGTGGATTCAACTACCAGAGCTAAATTTTTTTTTTTTTTTTTTTTTTTTTTTTTTATTCATCAGGTTGGAAACACTTTTGCTTTTGTATAATCTGTGGAGGGAGTTTTGAGAACCCATTGACGTCCACAGGGAAAAACTGAATATCCTTAGATAAAGCGTAGAAAGAAGCTATCTTTGAGCTGCCTGGTGATGTGTGGATTCATCTCACAGAGTTAAACCTCTCTTTCAGTTCAGCAAGTTGGAAACCCTTTTTTTTTTTTTTTTTTTTTTTTCAGAATACACAAAGGGACATTTGGGAGCCGATTGAGGCCTAGGGGAAAAAACTGACAATCCCCAGATACAAACTATAAAGAAGCTATCTGTGAAGCTTCTTGGTGATGTATGGAATCATCTCATAGAGTTAAATCTTTCCTTTTATTCAACAGGTTGGAAAGGATCTTTTTGTAGAATCTGTGAAGGGACATTTGGGAGCCCATTGAGGCCTATGAGGCAAAACCGAATATCCCCACATGAAAGCTAAAAGAAAGTACATGTGAAAATGCCTGGTGATGTGTTGATTCATCTCACATTGTTAAACTTTCTTTTTTGATTCTGCAGGTTGGAAACACTCTTTTTGTAGAATCTGTGACGAGACAGTTGGGAGCCCATCGTGGCCTACGGGGAAAAACCAAATACCCCAGATAAAAAGTAGAAAGAAGCTATCTGTGAAACTGCTTCATGATGTGTGCACTCATTACACAGAGTTAAATCATTCTTTTGATTCAGCAGTTTGGAAACACTCTTTTTGTAGAATCTGTGAAAGGACATTTTGGAGCTCATTGAGGCCTATGATGAAAAATCAAATATTTAAAGATAAAAACTAGAAAGAAACTATCGATGAAACTGCTTGTTGATGTGTGATTCATCTCACAGAATAAAGCCTTTCTTTTTATTCAGCAGGTTGAAAAAACTCTTTTTGTAGAATCTGTAAAGGGGCATTAGGAAGCCCGTTGAGATCTATGGAAACAAACCGAAAATTCCCTGATAAAAACTAGAAAGAAGCTATCTGTGAAACTGTCTGGTGATGTGTGGATTCACTACACCGAGTTAAAAGTTTCTTTTGATTCAGCAGGTTGGAAACAGTCTTTTTGTAGAATTTGCAAAGGTCCATTTGGGAGTCCATTGAGGCCTATGGGGAAAAGCTAAATATATCATTATAAAAACTAGAAAGAAACTATCTGTGAAACTGCTTGGTGATGTGTGGATTCATCTGACAAAGTTAACCCTTTCTTTTGATTCCTCATGTTGGAAACACTCTTTTTGTAGAATCAGCTAAGCTACAAAAAAAACTCTTTTTATAGAATTTTGGGAGCTCATTGAGGCCTATGGAGAAAAAAAATGAATATCCCCAGATTAAAACTACAAAGAAGCTATCTGTGAAACTGCTTTGTGTTATTTGGATTCATGTCCCAGAGTTAAACTTAGTTTTGGTTCAGCAGGATGGAAACACTCTTTTTGTCTACTCTGCAAATGGACATTTGGAAGCCCATTATGTCACCTATTGGGAAAAACCAAATGTACCAGATAGAAGTTGGAAAGAAGCTGTCTGTGAAACTGCATGGTTATGTGTGGATTCATCTCACAGAATTAAAACTTTTTTTGAATCAGCAAGTTAGAAACACTTTTTTTGAAGAATATGTGAATGGATTTTTAGGAGTCCATTGAGGCCTATGGGGATTAAATGAATATCCCAAGATAAAAAACTAGAAAGAATCCATGTGTGAAACTACTTGGAGACGTGCAGATTCATCTGAAAGAAATAAATCTTTCTTTTGATTCAGCAGGTTGGAAAAAATCTTTTTGTAAAATCTGCAAAAGGGCATTTGGGAGCCCATTAAGGCCTATGGGCAAAAACAGAATATCCCCACATAAAAACAAGAAACAATGTATCTGTAAAGCTGCTTCATGATGTGTGGATTCATCTCATAAAGTTAAACCTTTCTTTTGTTTCAGCAGGTTGGAAAAACTGAATATCCCCAGATAAAAACCAGAATGAACACAACTTGGAAACTCCTTTGGGATGTGTGGATTCCTCTCACATAGTTAAACCTTTTTTTCATTATTCAGCAGGTTAGAAACACCCTTTTAGTAGAATCTGCAAAGGTACATTTGAGGATTGTTGAGGCATATGCAGAAAAACAGAATATTCCCAGGTAAAAAATAGAAAGAAGCTATATGTGAAACTGCTTGTTGATGTGTGGATTCATCTCACAGAGTTAAACCTTTCTTTTGCTTCATCAGGTTGGAAACACTCTTTTTGTAGAATCAGTGAAGGGGCATTTGAGAGCCCATTGAGGACTTATGGAGAAAAACTTAATACACCCAGATAACAAGAAGAAAGAAGCTGTCTGTGAAACTGCTTGATATTGTCTGGATTTGTCTGACAGTTAAAAATTTCTTTCATTTCATCAGGTTAATAACTCTTTTTATGGAATCTGTGAAGGGATGTTTCCGAATCCTTTGAGACCTAGGGGGAAAGAATAATATCCCCAAATTCAAACTAGAAAGAAACTATCTGTGAAACTGTCTGGTGCTGTGTGGATTCATCTCACAGAGTTGAACCTTTATTTTGTTTCAGCAGGTTGGCACACCTTTTTTGTAGAATATGTGAGAGGACATTTGGAAACCACTGAGGCATATTGGGAAAACCAAATATCCACACATAGAAACTGCAAAGAAGCTGTCTGTGAAACTGCTTGGTGATGTGTGGATCCATCTCACAGAATTAAACCTTTCTTTTGATTCAGCAGGTTGGAAACACTCCTTTTGTAGAATATGTAAAGGAACATTTGAAATCTTATTGAGTCTTATGGAGAAAAACAGAATATCCCGATTAAAACTAAAAAGATGGTGTCTGTTAAACTGCTTGGTGATGTGTGGATTCATCTCTCAGAATTTTTTTTTTTATTCTGTGGGTTGGAAACAGTCTTTTTGTAGAATTGCGAAGGAACATTTGGGAGCCCATTGAAGCCCATTGGGAAAAACAGAATATCCCCATATAAAAACTAGAAGGGAAGTTATGTGTGAAACTGCTTTGTGATATGTGGACTCATCTCATAGAGTTCAACTTTTCTTTTGATTCAGCATATTGAAACACTCTTTTTGTAGAATCTGTGAAGCGACATTTTGGACCCCATAGAGGCCTATGGGGAAATACAGAATACCCCCAGATAAAAACTAGAAAGATGAACTCTTTGAAACTGCTTTGTGATGTCTGAATTTATCTCAGGAAATTAACTTTTCTTTTGATTCAGCAGGTTGGAAACACTTTTTGTAGAATCTGTGAAGGGACGTTTGGGAGTCTCTTGAACCCTATGTGGAAAAACTGAATATTCCCAGATAAAAACCAGAAAGAATCTAACTGTGAAACTGTTTTGTGATGTATGGATTCATCTCACACTGTTAAACTTTCTTTTGATTCAGCTGGTTGAAACCACTCTTTTGGCCGGGCGCG
Source organism: Macaca thibetana thibetana (assembly GCF_024542745.1). Classification (NCBI taxonomy): domain Eukaryota; kingdom Metazoa; phylum Chordata; class Mammalia; order Primates; family Cercopithecidae; genus Macaca; species Macaca thibetana. The sequence goes on from NC_065598.1 coordinate 58,248,859, forward strand.
GTGGCTCAAGCCTGTAATCCCAGCACTTTGGGGGGCCGAGACGGGCGGATCACGAGGTCAGGAGATCAAGACCATCCTGGCGAACACGGTGAAACCCCGTCTCTACTAAAAAAATACAAAAAATAGCCGGGTGAGGTGGCGGGCGCCTGTAGTCCCAGCTACACAGGAGGCTGAGGCAGGAGAATGGCATAAACCCGGGAGGCGGAGATTGCAGTGAGCTGAGATCTGGCCACTGCGCTCCAGCCCCGGCGACAGAGCGAGACTGCGTCTCAAAAAAAAAAAAAAAAAAGAAAGAAACCACTCTTTTTGTAGAATCTGTGAAGGAACATCTGAGAAACCATTGAGGCCTATGGAGAAAAAACGATTATTCCCAGATAAAATATAGAAAGAATCTACATGTGAACCTGCTTGTTGATGTGTGATTCATCTCACAGAATGAAACTTTTCGTTTATTCAGCAGGTTGGAAAAACTCTTTTTGTAGGATCTGTGAAGATACATTAGAAAGCCTATTGAGACCTATGGAAAAAAAAAAAGAAAATTCCCTGATAAAAACTAGAAAGAAGTTATCTGTGAAACTGCTCTGTGATGTGTGGATTCATCTCACAGAGTTAAATCTTTTTGTGATTCAGCAGGTTGGGAGCACTCTTTTAGTAGAATCTGCTAAGGGACATTTGGGAGCCCTTTTCAGCCTGTGGGAGAAAACCTGAATATCCCCAGACAAAAGCTAGAAAGAAGCCATCTGTGAATCTGCTTTGTGAGGTGTCTACTCATTTCACAGAAATAAAACTTTCTTTTTATTCAACAGGCTAAAAACCCTCTTTTTGTAGAATCTGTGAAGGGACATTTTGGAGTACATTGAGGCCTCTATGATAAAACAGAATATCCCAAATAAAAACTAGAAAGAAGCTATCTGTGTAACTCCTTTGTGGTGTGTGGATTCATCTTGTGGAGTTAAGCCTCTCTTTTGATTCAGGAGGTTGGAAATACTTTTCTCATCAAATTGGTGAAGGGACACTCGGGAGTCAATTTGGGCCTATGGGAAAACACCAAATATCTGGAGATAAAAATCAGAAAGAAGATATCTGTGAAACTGTTTTGTGAGGTGTGTATTCATTTCACAGAGTTAAAACTTTCTTTTTATTCAACGGGTTTAAAACACTCTTTTTGTAGAATCTGTGAAGGGACATTTGGGAGTACATTGAGGCCTATATGGAAAAACCGAATATCCCCAAATAAAAACTAGAATGAAGCTATCTGTGAAACTGCTTTGTGATGTGTGGATTCATCTCACAGAATTAAACGTTTCTTTTGATTCACCAGGTTGGAAATACTTTTTGCGTAGAATAGGCGAAGAGATATTCAGAAGCTCATTTGGGCCTATGGGGGAAAAAAATAATGTCTCCAGATAAAAGTAGAAAGAAGCTACCTGTGAAACTCCTTTGTGATGTGTGGATTCATCTCATAGAGTTACCCCTTTCTTTTGATTCAGCAGTTTGGAATCACTGATTTTTTAGAATCTGAAAAGGGACATTTCAGAGCCCATTGAGGCCAATGTGGATTAAATGAATATCTCCAGAGAGAAACTAGAAAGAAGCTATCTGTGAAACTGCTTTTTGATGTGGGGATTAATCTCACAGGGATAAAACTCTCTTTTGATTCAGCTGGATGAAACATTATTTGTAGAATATGGAAAGGGACATTTGGGAGCCCATAGAGACCTAAAGGGAAAAAGCAAATATCCCCAGATAAAAACTAGTAGGAAACTATCTGTGAAATTGCTGGGTTATGTGTGGATTCATCTCACAGAGTTAAAGGTGTCTTTTGATTCAAAAAGTTGGAGATCATCTCTTTGTAGAATCTGTGAAGGGACACTTGAAATCCCATTGAGGCCTAAGAAGAGAAACCCAATATCCAAAAACAAAAACTTTAAAGAAGGTATATATGAAACTGCTTTGTGATATGTGGTTTCATCACACAGAGTTAAACCTCAGTTTCAATTCAGCAGGTTGAATATGCTCTTTTCGTAGAATCTGAGAAGGCACATTTGGGAATCCATTGAGTCCTATGGGGAAAAATCGAATATCGAGAGATAAAACCTAGAAACAAGATATCTTTGAAACTACTTTGTGTTGTTGACTACATCTCAGAGAGGTAAACCTTTCTTTTGATCCGGCAGCTCAGAACACTCTTTGTAGAATCCGTGAAGGGACCCTTGCGAACCTATGGAGGCCGATGGGTAAAAACGGAATATCCCCAGATAAAAACTACAAAGAAGCTATCTGTGAAACTGCTTTGTGATTTGTTGATTCATCTCACAGTGTTAAACCTTTCTTTTCATTCAGCAGTTTGGAAACACTGTTTTCGTGGAACTGGGAAGGGACATTGAGAGCCCATTGAGGCTTGTAGGGAAAAACCAAATATTCCCAGATAAAAACTAGAAAGAAGCTGTCTGTGAAAATACGTGGTGAGGTGTGGATTCATTTCACAGACTTAAACCTTTCTTTTGATTCAATAGGTTGGAAGCATTCTTTTTATAGAATCTGCAAAGAAACCATTGGTAGCCCATTGAGGCCTTTGGAGGAAAACCAAATATCCCCACATAAAAACTATAAAGAAACTATCTGTAAATCTGCTTTTTGGTGTGTGGGTTTATCTCACAGGTTTAAATCTTCCTTTTGATTCAGCAGGTTGGAAACATTCTTTATGTAGAATCTGCAAAGGAACATTTGAATGCCCATTGAGACCTATGGGTAAAAATCAAATATCTCCAGATGAAAACTAGAAAGAAGCTATTTGTGAAACTGCTTGGGCTTGTGTGGATTCATCACACATAGTTGAACCTTTCTTTTCATCAAAGGTTTGAAACATTCTTTTTGTAGAATCTGTGAAGGGATATTTGGGAGCCCATTGAACCCACTGAAGACAATATCCTCAGATAAAAACTAGAGGGAAGCTTTATGTGAAACTACTTTGTGATGTGTGCATTCATATCACGTGATTAAACCTTCATTTTAATTCAGTAGTGTGGAAACACTGTTTTTGTCCATTCTGCGAATGGACATTTCAGAGTACATTGAGGCCTATGGTGAAAAATAAAATATCTTCTGATAAAAACTAGATAGAAGCAATCAGAGAGAGTGCTTTGTGATGTGTGCATTCATCTCACAGCATTAAACCTTTCTTTTTATTCACCAGTTGGTAAACATTGTTTTAGTGGAATCTGCAAAAGGATATTTGGGAGTTCCTTGAGGCCTATGGTGTAAAAGAAAATATCTTCTGATAAAAAAAAAGAAGGGATCTGAGAAACCACTTTGTGATGTGTCCATTCACCACACAGAGTTAAACCTTGTTTTTCATTCACCACTTTAGAAACACTGTTTTTGTTGAATCTGCGAAGGGATATTTGGGTGTGCATTGATACCTATGGTGAAAAAGAAAATAACTTCAGATAAAAACTAGAAACAAGCTTTTTAAGAAAATGCTTTATGATATGTATATTCATCTCACAGTGTTATATGTTTCTTTTGATTCAGCACTTTGGAGACCCTGTATTTGTCCGTTCTGCAAATGGACATTTGAGAGATGGTTGAGGCCATTGGCAAAATAGTGAATATCCCAGGATAAAAACTACAAGGAAGCATTCTGTGGAACTGCTTGGTGGTATGCATATATATCACACAGAGATAATTTTTCTTTTCATTCAGCAGTTTGGAAACACTCTTATTGTAGAATCTGTGAAGGGATATTTGGGAGCACATTGAGGCCTATGGTGAAAAAGAAAATATCCTCAGATAAAAACTAGACAGAAGCTTTCTGAGACACTGCTTTGTGATGTGTGCATTCATGTTGCAGAGTTAAACCATTCTTTTCATTCAGCAGTTTGGAAACACTGTTTTTGTAGATCCTGCAAATGGGCATTTATTAGCTCATTGAGGCCAATGACAAAAAATCAAATATCCCAGGATGAAAACTAGAAGGAAGCTATCTGAGAAACCACTTTCTGATGTGTGCATTCATCTCAAAAAGTTAAAACTTTCTTTTCATTCAACAATCTGAAAACACTTTACTTTCTGAGAAACTGCTTTGTGACATGTGCATTCATCTCACAGAGTTAAACCTGCCTTTTGATTCAGCTGTTTGGAAACATTGTTTTTGCCCATTTGGTGAATGGACGTTTGGGGGCTCATTGAGGCCAATGGCAAAAAATTGAATATGCCAGGTTAAAAACTAGAAGGAAACCCTCTGAGAAAACAGTTTGGATGTCTGCATTCATCTTGCAGATTAAAATTTTCTATTCATTCAGCAGTTTTGAAACACTGTTTTTGCAGAATATGCAAAGGGATATTTGGGAGCACATGAAGGCCTATGGAGAAAAAGAAAATATCCTCAGATAAAAACTAGATGGAAGCTTTCTTAGAAATTGCTTTGTGATGTGTGCATTCAACTCGCACAGTTAAACATTTCTTTTGATTCAGCAGTTTGGAAACACTGTTTTTGTGCATTCTGCAAATGGACATTTGGAAGCTCATTGAGGTCAATGGTGAAAAAGCGAATATTCCAAGATAATAACTACAAGGAAGCTATCAGAGGAACCGCTTGGTGATGTGTGCATTCATCTCATGGAGTTAAACCTTTCTTTTCATTCAACAGTTTGGAAGGAAACATGTTTTTATGGAATCTGTGAGGGGATATTGGGAGCGCATGGAGGCCTATGCTGAAAAACAAAATATCCTCAAATAGAAACGAGAAAGAAGCTTTCTGAGAAACTGCTTTGTGATGTGTGCATTCACCTCACACAGTTAAAACTTTCTTTTGATTCTGAAGTTTGGAAACAGTGTTTGTGTCAATTCTGTGAATGGACATTTGGGAGCTTATTGAGGCCAATGGCATAAAATCGAATATCTCATGATACAAACTAGAAGGAAGCTATCTCTGAAACAGCATTGTGATGTGTGCATTCATCTCACAGAGTTAAACCTTTCTTTTCATTCAACAGTTTAGAAATACTGTTTTTGTAGAATCAGCAAAGGGATATTTCAGAGCACATTGAGGTCTGTGGTGAAAAGGAACACATCTTCAGATAAAAACTAGAAATAAGCTTTCTGAGAAATTGCTTTGTGATGTGTGCATTCACCTCAGAGTTGAAGATTTTTTTTGATGCAGTAGTTTGGAAACACTGCCTTTGTCCATTCTGCTAATGGACAGTTGGGAGCTCACTGAAGCCTATGATGAAAATTAAATTATCCCAGGATAAAAACTAGAAGGAAGCTATTTGAGTTTCTGCTTTGTGATGTGTGCATTCATCTCACGGAGTGAAACCTTTCTTTTCATTCTGCAGTTAGGAAACATTGTTTTTGTAGAATCTGCAAAGGGATATTTTGGAATACACTCAGGCCCGTGGTGAAAAAATAAAATATCTTCAGATAAAAACTAGAAAGAAGCTTTCTGAGAAACTGCTTGGTGATGTGTGCCTTTATCTCACAGAGTTAAAGTTTTCTTTGTTGCAGCAGTTTAGAAACACCATTTTGTCCATTCTGCTAATGGACATTTGGGAGCTCATTGAAGCAAATGGTGAAAAAGTGAATATCCCAAGACAAGAACTGGAAGGAAGCTATGTGTGAAACCGGCTTGTGAAGTGTGGATTCATCTCACAAAATTAAACATTTCTTTTCATTCAGCACTTTGGAAACACCATTTTTGTAGAATCTGGAAGGACTATTTGGGAACTCATGGAGGCCTATGGTGAAAAAGAAAATACCTTCAGATAAAAACTAGAAGGAAGGTTTCTGGGAAACTGCTTTGTGATGTGTGCATTCATATCACAGAGTTAAACCATTCCTTTGATTCAGAAGTTTGGAAACACTGTTTTTGTCCATTTTGTGAATGTACAGTTTGGAGTTCATTGAGGCCAATGGCAAAAAATAGAATATCCCAGGATGAAAACCAGAAGGATACTAATTGAGAAACGACTTGGTTATGTGTGCATTCATCTCACAGGATTAAACCTTTCTTTTTTATTCAGCTGTTTGGAAACACTGTTTTTGTAGAATCTGTGAAGGGATATTTGGGAGTGCATTGAGATTTATGGTGAAAACAAAATATCTTTAGAGAAAAGTAGAAAGAACCTTTCTGACAAACTGCTTTGTAATGTATGCATTCATCTCTCAGAGTTAAACTTTTCTTTTGACTCACAAGTTGGGAAACACTGTTTTTGTCCATTCTGTGAAGGGATATTTGGGATCTCATTGAGGCCAATGGCAGGAAAGTGAATATTCTAGGATAAAAAATTGGAAGGAAACTATCTGAGTAACTGCTTTGTGATCTGTACATTCATATTACAGAGATAAACATTTCTTTTCATTCAGCTGATTGCAAACACTGTTTATGTCCCATTCTGCAAATGGACATTATGGAGATTATTGAGGCCAATGATGAAAAATTGAATATCCCATGATAAAAACTATAAGGAAGCTATCAGCAAAACCACTTTGTGGTGTGTGTATTCATCTTACAGAGTTAAACCTTTCTTTTCATTCAGCACTTTGGAAACACAGTTTTTGTAGAATCTGTCAATATTTGGGAGCACATTGAGGCCTAGGGTGAAAAACAAAATAACTTCAGATAAAAACCAGAAAGAAGGTTTCTGAGAAACTGCTTTGTGATGTGTGCATTCATCTCACAAAGTTAAACCTTTCCTTTGATCCAGCAGTTTGGAAACACTATTTTTCACCACTCTGCAAATGGACGTTTAGGAGCTAATTTAGTCCAATAGTGAAAAAGCAAATATCCCAGGATAAAAACTAGAAGGAAGCTACCTGAGAAACTGCTTTGTGATGCTTGCATTCATCTCACATGATTAAAACTTTCTTTTCATTCAGCAATTTGGAAAAACTCTTTTTGAAGAATCTACTAAGGGATATTTGGGAGTACATTGAGGCCTATGGTGAAAAAGAAAATATCTTCACATAAAAACTAGAAAGAAGATTTGTGAGAAACTTCTTTGTGATGTGTGCATTCATCTCACAGTGTTAAACCTTTCTTTTGATGCATCAGTTTGGAAACAGTGTTTTTGTCCATTCTGCGCTCGGACAATTGGGAGTTCATTGAGGCCAATGGTGAAAATTTGAATATCCCACGATAAAAACTAGAAGAAAGTTATTTGAGGAACTGCTTTGCAATCTGTGCATACATCTCACAGAGGTAAACCTTTCTTTTCATTCAGTAATTTGGAACCACTGTTTTTGGAGAAGCTGCAAAGAGATATTTGGGAGCACAATAAGTCCTACAGTGAAAAAGACAATATCTTCAGATAAAAACAAGAGGGAAGTTTATGTGAAACTGCTTTGTGTTGTGTACATTCATATCACAGAATTAAACCTTTGTTTTAATTCAGTAGTTTGAAAACACTGCTTTTGTCCATTCTGCTAATTGACACTTTTGAGCACATCAAGGCCTATGATGAAAAATTAAATTTCTTCTGATAAAAACTAGAAAGAAGTGATCAGAGAAAGTGCTTTGTGATGTGTACATTCATCTCACAGTGTTAAACCTTAATTTTCATTCACCAGTTTGGAGATACTGTTTTTGTAGATTCTGAGAAGGGATATTTGGGAGTTCTTTGAGGCACATGGTGAAAAAAAAATCTTCTGATAAAAAAAAGCAATCTGAGAAACCGTTTTGCATTGTGTCCATTCACTTCACAGAGTTAAACCTTCTTTTCATTCAGCAGTTTGGAAAAACCATTTTTGTAGAATCTGCGAAGGGATGTTTGGGAGCGCATTGAGGCATATGGTGAAAAAGAACATATCTTCGCCATGTTGGTGCGTTGCACCCATCAACTCATCAGCACCCATCAACTCGTCATTTACATCAGGTATAACTCCCAATGCCATCCCTCCTCCATCCCCCCTCTCCATAATAGACCCTGGTGTGCGATGTTCCCCTTCCAGAGTCCAAGTGATCTCATTGTTCAATTCCCACCTGTGAGTGAGAACATGTGGTGTTTGGTTTGCTGTTCTTACGATAGTTTGCTGAGAATGATGGTTTCCAGCTGCATCCTTGTCCTTACAAAGGACACGAACTCATCCTTTTTTATGGCTGCATAGTATTCCATGGTGTATATGTGCCACATTTTCTTAATCCAGTCCGTCACTGATGGACATTTGGGTTGATTCCAAGTCTTTGCTATTGTGGATAGTGCCACAATAGACATACGTGTGCATGTGTCTTTATAGCAGCATGATTTATAATCCTTTGGGTATATCCCCAGTAATGGGATGGCTGGGTCATATGGTATTTCTAGTTCTAGATCCTTGAGGAATCGCCATACTGTTTTCCACAATGGTTGAAACAGTTTACAATCCCACCAACAGTGTAAAAGTGTTCCTATTTCTCCACATCCTCTCCAGCACCTGTTGTTTCCTGACTTTTGAATGATTGCCATTCTAACATGTGTGAGATGGTATCTCATTGTGGTTTTGATTTGCATTTCTCTGATGGCCAGTGATGACGAGCATTTTTTCATGTGTCTGTTGGCTGTATGCATGTCTTCTTTTGAATAATGTCTGTTCATATCCTTTGCCCACTTTTTGATGGGGTTGTTTTTTTTTTCTTGTAAATTTGTTTGAGTTCTTTGTAGGTTCTGGATATTAGCCCTTTGTCAGATGAGGAGATTGCATACATATGTAACAAACCTTCACGTTGTGCACATGTACCCTAGAACTTAAAGTATAATGGAAAAAAAGAGAAAAAAAAAGAGCTCAGAGAACTCAGTTGGAAAACAAATCTGATTTAAAAATGGTGGAAATATTTGAATAAACATTTCTCTAAAGAAGACATTCAAATGGCAAATGGGTATATGAAAAGGTGCTCAACCTCTTTGATCATCAGAGACATGCATTTCACTCCAATTAAAATAGCTTTTATTCAAAAGAGAGGTAATAACGAATGCCAGCAAGGATGTGAAAAAAAAAAGAACCTTTGTACACTGTTGATAGGAATGCAAGCTAGTACTACAATTATGGAGAAAAATATGGAAGTTTCTCAAAAAACTAAAAATAGAGCTACCATATGATCCAGCAATCCCATTGCTCAGTAAATACTTGATAGAAAGGAAATCAGGATGTTGAAGAGATATCTGCACTACCATGTTTATTGCAGCACTCTTTACAATAGCTAAGATTCAGAATCAACCTATGTGTCCATAAACAGATGAATGAATAAAGAAAATGCAATACATATACTCAATAATTAGTCAAAATAAAGAATACGAGCCTATCCTTTGCAATAACATGGAAGGCACTAGAGGACATTATGTTAAGTGGAATAAGCCAGACAGAGAATGACAAACTTCACATGTCCTCACTTATTTCTGGGAGCTAAACATTAAAACAACTGAACTTATGGAGAAAGAATCTAGAGTTATGGATACCAGAGGTTGAGAAAGGTGGTTAGGCATGGCAGGGTAGGGAGGAGAAGTGGGGATAGTTAATGGGTACAAAAATGTAATTACATAGAATAAATAAGTCTAGCATTTGATAGCACAACAGGTGATTACAATTCAGCATAATTTATTGGAAATTTTAAAGTAACTAAAACAGTATAATTAGAATATTTGTAACATGAGGAAATGGTAAATGTTTGAGGTGATGGATACTCCATTAACCTTGATATACTTATTATGAATTGTATGACTATATCAAAATGTCTCATGAAACTCATAAATATATGCACCTATTATATATGCAAAAAATGAAAAATACAAAATAAAACTAAATAAAATGTTAAAAAAAAGAAAACATCTTCAGATAAAAACTAGAAACAAGCTTTCTGAGAACATGCTTTGCAATGTGTGCATTCATGTCACAGAGTTATATGTTCCTTTTGATTCAGCAGTTTGGAAACACTGTTCATCTCCATTCTGAAAATGGACATTTGGGAGTGCATTGAGGCCAATGGTGAAAAATAGAATATCCCACAATCAAAACTGGAAGGAAGCTATCTGAGAAACTGCTCTGTGATGTGTGCATTCACCTTGTAGATGTAAACCTTTCTTTTCATTCAGCTCTTTAGATCCACTGTTTAGTAGAATTTGAGAAGGGGTATTTGTGAGCACATTGAGGCCTAAGGCGAAAAGAAAATGTCTGTGGATAAAAACTAGAAAGAAACTTTCTTAGGAACTGCTTTGTGATGTGTGCTTTCATCTCATAGAGTTAAAACTTTCTTTTGATTCAGCAGTTTGAAAACACTGTTTTTGTCCATTCAGTGTTTGGACATTTGGGAGTTCAGTGAGGCCAAAGGAGAAAAAGCGAATATCCCAGGATTAAAAACTAGAAGGAAGCTATATGAGAAACTGCTTTGTGATGTGTGCATTCATCTCACAGAGGTAAACCCTTCTTTTCATTCAGCAGTTTGGAAACACTTTTTGTAGAATATGCGAAGGGATGTTTGGGAGCGCATTGAGGCATATGGAGAAAAAGAAAATATCCTCAGATAAAAACTAGAAATAAGCTTTCTGAGAAACTGCTTTTGATGTGTGCATTCAAGTCACAGAGTTAAAGGTTTCTTATGATTCAGCAGTTTGGGAACACTTTTTGTCTGTTCTGCAAATGGACATTTGGAAGCTGATTGAGGCCAAAGGCAAAATAGCAAATATTCCAGGATAAAAACTACAAGGAAGCACTCTGAGGAACAGCTTGGTGATGTGTATATTTATCTCGCAGAGTTAATCTTTTCTTTCCATTCAGCAGTTTGGAAGCACTGTTGTTGTAGAATCTGCTAAAGGATTTTTGGGAGTGCGTTGAAGACTATGGTGAAAAAGAAAAGATCTTCAGTTAAAAACCAGAAAGAAGCTTTCTGAAAAACTGGTTTCTCGTGTGTATATTCATTTCACAGAGTTAAACCTTTCTTTGGATACAGCAGTTTGGAAATGCTGATTTTGTCCTTTCTGCCAATGGACATTTTGGGGCTCATTGAGGCCGATGGTGAAAAATCGAATATCCCAGGATAACAACTACAAGGAAGCTATCTGAGAAACTGCTTTGTGATTTGTGCATTCATCACACAGAGTTATAGTTTTCTTTTGATTCAGCAGTTTGGAAACACTGTTTTTGTCCATTCAAAACAATTTCTCAGAAACCTTCTTTCTAGTTTTTATATGAAGATTTTTTTTCACCATAGCCCTCAATGCACTCCCAAATATCGCCCTCAATGCACTCCCAAATATCCCTTTGCAAATTCTACAAAAACAGTGTTTCCAAAATGCTGAATGAACAGAAAGGTTTAACTCAGTGAGGTGAATGCATATATCACCAAGTGGTTCTTCAGATAGCTTCCTTGTAGATTTTAACCTGGGATATTTGCTTTTTCACCTTTGGCCTCAATGAGCTTCCAAATGTCCAATTGCTCGAATTGGAGAGCTCATTGAGTCCAATACCAAAAAAGCGAATATCCCAGGATAAAAACTAGAAGAAAGCTATCAGAGAAACTGCTTTGTGATGTTTGCACTCATCTCACATGGTTAAACATCTTTTCATTCAGCAATTTGGAAACACTGCTTTTGAAAAATCTGCGTAGGGATATTGGGAGTGCATTGAGGCCTATGGTGAAAAAGAAAATGTCTTCACATAAAAACTAGAAAGAAGCTTTGTGAGAAACTGCTTTCTGATATGTGCATTCATCTTACAAATGTAAAGCTTTGTTTTGATTCAGCAGTTTGGAAACACTGATTTTGTAGAATCTCAGAAGGAATATTTGGTAATACATGGAGGTCCATGGTGAAAAAGAAAATATCTTCAGATAAAAACAAGAAATAAGCTTTCTGAGAAACTGCTTTGTGATGTGTGCATTCATCTCACAGAGGTAAACCTTTCTTTTGATTCAGATGTTTGGAAACACTGTTTTTGTCCTTTCTGCAAATGAACATTTGGGACTTCATTGAGGCCAATTTTGAGAAATTGAATACCCAGGATAAAAACTAGAAGGAAGCTATCTGAGAAAGTGCTTTGTGATGTGTGTATTCATCCCACAGGACTGAAACTTTCTCTCATTCAGTAGTTTGTGAACAATATTTTCTTAGAATCTGCCAAGGGATAATTTGGACCACATTGAGGCCTATGGTGAAAAAGAAAATATATTCAGATGAAAACTAGAAAGAAACTTTCTGAGAAACTGCTTTGTGGTGTGAGCATTCATCTCAGAGAGTTAAACCTTTCTTTTGATTCAGCACTTTGGAAGCACTGTTTTTGTCCATTCTGTGAATGGACATTTGGGAACTCTTTGAGGGCACAGATGAAAAAGAAAATATCCCAGTATAAAAACTAGAAGGAAGCTATCTGAGGAACTGCTTTGTAATGAGTGCATTCATCTCGCAGAGTTAAACTTCTCTTTTCATTCAGCAGTTTGGAAACACTGTTTCTGTAGAACCTGCGAATGGACATTTTTGGTACTCATTGAGGCCAACGGTAAAAAAGTGAATGTCCCAGGATAAAAACTAGAAGGAAGCTATCTGAGAAACTGCTCTGTGATGTGTGCTATCATCTCACAGAGTTAAACCTTTCTTTTCATTCAGCAGCTTGGAAACATTGTTTTTGTGAAATCTGCGAATTTGGAAGGGTATTGAAGCCAATAATGAAAAAGAAAATATCTACAGAGAAAAACTAGAAAGAAGCTTTCTGAGAGACTGCTTTGTAATGTGGGCATTCATCTCACAGACTTAAAGCTTTCTTTTGAATCAGCAGTTTGGAAACACTGTGTTTGTCCATTCTGAGAATGGACATTTGGGAGCTCTTTGAGGTCAATGGCTTAAATTGAATATCCTATGATGGAGGGGTGGCCTACCCCTCCACACCTGTGGGCGTTTCTTGTTAGGTGGAACGAGAAACTTGAGAAAAGAAATGAGACACAGAGACAAAGTATAGAGAAAGAAAAAGTGGGCCCAGGGGACCTGCGCTCAGTATACAGAGGACCCACGCCAGCACTGGTCTCAGAGTTCCCTTAGTATTTATTGATAATTATCTTTACCATCTTAAAGATAAGGGAGTGACAGGACAATAGGATCATTGAAGGTAGAAAATTAGCAGTAAGACATATGGATAAAGATCTCTGTGACATCAATAAGTTCAAAGGAAAATGCTGTGCCTTGATATGCATATGCAAACATCTCCACAAACTTCTTAGCAGCATTGTGCCAACAAGTCCCACCAGCAAGTCCCACCTTATACCGTAAGGTGGTTTTCTCCTATCTCAGTAAACAGAGCATACAATCAGGTTTTACATCGAGATGTTCCATTGCCCAGGGATGGGCAGGATTTTTAACCAGCAAGCTGTCTTCAGGCACTTGTTTAACAAAAACACATACTGCACAGCCCAAAATCCATTAAACTTTGAGTCACCACAACACATGTCTCTTGCAAGGACAAGGTTGGGGGTAGGGTCACAGATTAACAGCATCTCAAGTACAGAACAAAATGGAGTCTCTTATGTCTACTTCTTTCTATATAGACACAGTAATAGGCTGATCTCTCTTTCTTTTCCCCACACTATGATAAAAACTACAAGGAAGCTATCTGAGAATTTGCTTTGTGATATGTGCATTCATCAGGCAGAAATCAACCATCCTTGTCATTCAGCAGTTTGAAAACATGGTTTTTGCAGAATCTGTGAAGGGATATTTGGTAGCATATTGAGGCATACAGTGGAAAAGAAAATATCTTCAGATAAAAACTAGAAAGAAGCTTTCTGAGAAACTGCTTTGTGATGTGTGCATTCACCTCTCAGAGTTAAGCTCTTCTTTTGATTCAGCAGTTTTGAAACACTCTTTGTACATTGTATGAATAGACATTTCATAGCTCATCAAGGCCAGTGGCCAAGTGAATATTCCAGGATAAAAACTAGAAGAAAGCTGAGAAACGGTTTTGTGATGCCTGTATTCCTCTCAAAGAGTTAAATCTTTCTTTCCATTCAACAGTTTGGCAACACTGTTTTTGTAGAAACTGCAAAGGGATATTTGGAAGGGCATTGAGGAGTATGGTGTAAAACAAAATATCATCAGATAGAAGCAAGAAAGAAGCTTTCTGAGAAACTGCTTCAGGATGTGTGCATTCATCTCAGAGTTAAAACTTTCTTTTGATTCGGCAATTTGGAAACACTGTTTTTGTGCATTCTGTGAAAGGACTTGTGGGAGTTCATTGAGGCCAATGGCAAAAAAGTGAATATCCCAGGATAAAAACTAGAAGGAAGTTACCTGAGAAACCTTTTTGTGATGTGCATTCATCTCGCATAGTTAAACATTTCTTTCCATTCAGCAGTTTGGAAAAAGTGTATTTGTAGAGTCTTCAAAGGGATATTTGGGAGTGCATTGTGACTTATGATGTAAAAGAAAATGTATTCAGATAAAAACAGGAAAGAAGCTTTCTAAGAAACTGCTTTGTGATGTGTGCATTCACATCACGGAGGTAAACCTTTCTTTTGATTCAGCAGTTTGTAAATGCTGTTTTTGTCCATTCTGTGGAAGGACATTTAGGAGCTCATTGAAGCCAGTGGCCAAAAAACAAATATTCTCAGATAAAAACTAGAAGTAAGCTATCTGAGAAAATGCCTTGTCGTGTGGGCATTCGTCTCACCCAGTTAAACCTTTCTTTTCACTCAGCTGTTTGGAAACCCTGTTTTTGTAGGATCTGCAAAGGGATAGTTGGGAGCACATTGAGGCCTATGGTGGAAAAAAAAAATCTTTAGATAGAAAGAAGCTTTCTGAGAAACTGTTTTGTGATGTGAGCATTCATCTCACAGATTAACAGCTTTCTTTCATTTCAGTAGTTTAGAAACACTCTTTTTGTCCATTCTGTGAATGGACATTTGGGAGCTCTTTGAGGCCAATGGCGAAAAATCAAATATCCCAGCGTGCATTCACCTCACAGATTTAAATCATTCTTTTCTTTCAGCAATTTGAAAACACTGTTTTTGTAGAATCTGGGAAGGGATATATGGCAACGCCTTGAGGCTTATTGTGAAAAAGAAAATAATCAGATAAAAACTAGAAAGAAGCTTTCTGAGAAACAGCTTTATGATGTGTACATTCATCTCACACAGTTGAACCTTTCTTTTGATTCAGTACTTTGGAAAAACTATTTTTATCCATTCCACAAATGGACATTTGGGATCTCATTGAGGCCAAAGGTGAAAAAGAAAATATCTTCAAATAAAAAGTGGACAGAAGATTTCTGAGAAACTGCTTTCTGATGTGTGCATTCATCCCACAGAATTAAAATTTTCTTTTGATTCAGTAGCTTAGTGACACTTTTTTTGGACATTGTGCAAATGGATATTTGGGAGCTCATTGAGGCCAATCCAAAAAGCAAACATTCCAGGATTAAAACTAAAAGTAAGCTATCTGAGAAACTGCTTTGTGATGTCTGCATTCATCTCACAGAGTTAAACCTTCCTTTTCATTCAGCAGTTTGGAAACACTGTTTTGTAGATTCTATGAAGGGATATTTGGGAGCGCTTTGTTCCTTATCGTGAAAAGAAAAATATCTTCAGACAAAAGCTAGAAAGAAGATTTCTGGGAAACTGCTTTTGGATTGGTGCATTCATCTCGCAGAATTAAACCTTTCTATTTATTCAGCAGTTTGGAAACACTGTTTTTCTTCATTCTGTGAATGGACATTTGGGAGCTCATGGAGGTCAATGGTGAAAAATCGAAAATCTCAATGTAAAAACCGCCTTGTTATGTGTGCATTTATCTTGCAGAGTTAAATCTTTCCTTTCATTCAGCAATTTGAAACACTGTTTTTGTAGAATCTGTGACAGAATATTTGGAAGGGTGTTGAGGCCAATATTGAAAAAATATCTAAAGAAAAAAGCTAGAAAGAAGCTTTCTGAGAAACTGCTTTGTGATATGTGCATTCATCTCACAGACTTAAACCTTTCTTTTGATTCAGTCATTTGGAAACACTCTATTTGTCCATTCTGCAAATGGACATTTGGGACTTCTTTGAGGCCAATGGTGAAAAAGTGAATATGCCAGGATAAAAACTAGAAGGAAGCTATCTGAGAAACTGATCTGTGATGTCTGCATTCATTACACAGAGTTAAACCTTACTTTTCATTCAACAGTTTGGAAACACTGTTTTTATAGAATCTGCGTAGGGATATTTGGAAGGGTATTTAGGCCAATAGTGAAAAATAAAATATCTACAGAAAAAAATAGAAACTTTCTGAGAAACTGCTTTTTGACGTGGGCATTCGTCTCACAGACTTAACATTTTCTTTTGATTCAGCAGTTTGGAAACACTGTATTTGTCCATTGTGTGAATGAACATTTGGGAGCTCTTTGAGACCAATGGCTTAAATTGAATATCATAGGATAAAAATTAGAAGGAAGCTATCTGAGAACCCGCTTTGTGATGTGTGCATTCATCTCGCAGAGTTAAAGCACAGGTTTTTCAGGATCGGCAGAGGGATATTTGGGAGTGGAACGGGGCCAAGAGTGAAAAAGAAAATATCTTCAGATAAAAATTAGAAAGAAGTTTTCTGAGAAACAGCTTTGTAATGTTTGCATTCATCTCTCAGAATTAAACTATCTTTTGATTCAGCAGTTTGAAAACACTGTTTTTGTCCATTCTGTGAATGGACATTTGGGTGTTCATTGAGGCCAATGGACAAAAAACGAATATTCCAGGATGAAAACTGGAAGTAAGCAATCTGAGAAACTGCTTTGTGATGTCTGAATTCATCTCACAGAGTTAACCCTTTCTTTTCATTCTACAGTTTGGAAACACTGTTTGTGTAGATTCTATGATGTGATGTTTGGGAGTGCTTTGATGCCTAAGGTGACGAATAAAGTATCTTCAGGTAAAAGTCAAAAAGAAGCTTTCTGAGAAACTGCTTTGGGATGTCTGCATTCTTCACACAGAGTTAAACCTTTCCACCGATTCAGCAGTTTGGAAACACTGTTTTTGTCCATTCTGCGAATGGACTTTTGGGAGCTTATTGAGGCCAATGGAGTAAAATTGAATACCTCATTTTAAAAACTAGAAGGAAGCCATCTGAAAACCCGCTTTGTGATGTGCACATTCATCTTACACAGTTCAACCTTTCTGTTCATTCAGCAGTTTGGAAACACTGTTTTTGAAAATCTGAGAAGTGATATTTGGGAGCTCATTGAGGACTATGGCAAATAAGAAAATATCATCAGATGAAAACTAGAAAGAAGCTTTCTGAGAAATTACTTTGTCATGTGTGCCTTCATCTCAAGGTTAAACCTTTCTTTTGATTCAACCATTGTGAACCACTGTGGTTCACCATTCTGTGAAACGACATTTGGGAACTCATTAAGGCCAAAGCTGAAAAGCGAATATCCCAGGATAAAATCTAGAAGGAAGCAATCTGATAAACCACTTTGTGATGTGTGCACTCATCTTGCAGAGTTAAACCTTTCTTTTCAGTCAGCAGTTTGGAAACAGAGTTCTTGTAGAATCAGCAAAGGGATATTTGGGAGCACATTGAGGCTTATGGTGAAAAAGAAAGTATCTTCAGATAAAAAGTAGAAAGAAGCTTTCTGAGAAACTGCTTTGTGATGTGTGCATTCAAAATACGGAGGTGAACTTTTCTTTTGACTCAGCAGTTTGTAAACACTGTTTTTATTCATTCTGTGAAAGGACATTTAGGAGCTCATTGAAGCCAGTGGCCATAAAGCAAATATTTCAGGATGAATACTAGAAGTAAGCTATCTTGGAAACTACCTTGTCATGTTTGCATTCATCTCACGGAGTTAAACCTTCCTTTTCACTCAGCAGTTTGGAAACACTGTTTTTGTAGGATCTCCAAAGGGATAGTTTGGAGCACATTGAGGCCTAAGGTGAGAAAGAAAATATCTTCAGATAAAAACTAGAAAGAAGCTTTCTGAGAAACTACGTTGTGATGTGTGCATTCATATCACAGAGTTAAACCTTTCTTTTGATTCAGCAATTTGGAAACACTGATTTTGTCCATTCTGCAAATGGACATTTGGGAGCCATTTGAGTCCAATGGCGAAAAATCGAATATCCCACAATGAGAACTAGAAGGAAGCTATCTGAGAAACCGCTTAGAGACGTGTGCATTCATCTGGCAGAGTTAAATCATTCTTTTTCATTCAGCAGTTTGAAAACACTTTTTTTGCAGAATCTGGGGAGGGATATTTGGGAATGCCTTGAGGCCTATTGCGAAGAAGAAAATATTCAGATAAGTGTTAGAAAGAAGCTTTCTGGGAAATCGTTTTGTGATTTGTGCATTCATCTCACAGAGTTAAACCTTTCTTTTGATTCAGCAGATTGGAAACCTTGTTTTTGTCCATGCTGTGAATGGACGTTTTGTACCTCATTGAGACTGATAGTGAAAAATCAAATATTCCAGGATGAACACTAGAAGGAAGCTATCCAAAAAACTGCTTTGTGATGTGTGCATTCACCTCACAGAGTTAAACCATTCTTTTCATTCAGCAGTTTGAAAACACTGTTTTTGCAGAATCTGGGAAGGGATATTTGGGAATGCCTTGAGGCCTATTGTGAAAAAGAAAATAATCAGATAAAAATTAGAAAGAAGCTTTCTGAGAAACAGCTTTGTGATGTGTTCATTCATCTCACACAGTTAAATCTTTCTTTTGATTCGGCACTTTGGAAACACTATTTTTGTCCATTCACAGAAAGGACACTTGGGAGCTCATTGAGGCCAAAGGTGAAAAAGCCAGTATCCCAGGATAAAAATTTGATGGAAGCTATTTGAGAAACTTCTTTGTAATGAGTGCATTCATCTCACAGAGTTAAACTTTCTTTTCATTCTGCAGTTTGGAAACACTCTTTTTGTAGAGTTTGTGATGGGATATTTCGGAGGCCATTGAGGCCTATGGTGAAAAATAAAATATCTTCAGATAAAAATTAGAAAGAAGCTTTCTGAGAAACTACATTGTGATGTATGCATTCATCTTACAGAATTACAATTTTCTTTTGATTCAGTAGTTTGGTAACACTATTTTTGTCCATTCTGCAAATGGACATTTGGGAGCTCATTGAGGCCAAGGCCAAAAAGAGAACATTCCAGGATAAAAACTGGAAGGAAACTATTTGAGAAACTGCTTTATTATGTCTGCATTCAGCTGAGAGTGTTAAACCTTCCTTTTCATTCAGCAGTTTGGAAACACTGTTTTTGTAGATTCTTTGAAGGGATACCTGGGAGCGCTTTGTGGCCTATGGTGAAAAACAAAATATCTACAGACAAAAACTGGAAGAAAGTTTCCTGAGAAACTGCTTTGGGATGTATTCATCTCACAGAGTTAAACCTTTCTTTTGATTGAGTAATTTGGAAACACTGGTTTGTAGGGTCTGTGAACAGATATTTGAGAGCTCATTGAGGCTAATGGTGAGAGATTTTATATCCCATTATAAAAACTAGAATGAAGCTATCTGAAAAACCACTTTGTGATGTGTGCATTCATCTAACAGAGTTAAACATTTCTTTTCATTCAGCAGTTTGAAAACAAGGTTTTTGCAGAATCTGCGAAGGGATATGTGGGAGTGCATTGAGGCCTATGGTGAAAAAGAAAATATCTTCAAATAAAAACGAGAAAGAAGCTTTCAGAGAAACCGCTTTGTGATGTGTGCATTCATCTCACAGAGTTAAACCTTTCATTTGATTCAGTAGCTTGGAAACGCTGTTTTTGTCCATTCTGGGAATGGACATTTGAGAGCTCATTGAGGCCAAAGACAAAAAAGTGAATATCTCAGGATAAAAGCTAGAAGGAAGCTATCTGAGAAACCGCTTTGTAATGAGTGCATTCATGTCACAGAGGCAAACATTTCTTTTGATTCAGCAGTTTTTAAACAATGTTTTTGTCCATGTTGTAAATGGACATTTGGTAGCTCATTGAGTCCAGTGGCCAAGAAGTGAACACTCCATGATAAGAACTAGAAGGAAGCAATCTGAGAAACTACCTTGTGATGTGTGCATTCATCTCATGGAGTTAAACCTTTCTTTTCATTAAACAGTTTTAAAATACTGTTTTTGTAGAATCTGCAATGGGATATTTCAAAGCGCATTGAGGTCTATGGTGAAAAAGAAAATATCTTAAGAAAAAAAACTAGAATGAAGCTTTCTGAGAAACTGCTTTCTGATGTGTGCATTCACATCACTGAAGTAAACCTTTATATTGATTTGGAAGTTTGGAAACACTGTTTTCAATGAGGCCAAAGGTGAAAAATCAAATATCCCAGCATAAAACCTAGAAGGAAGCAATCTGAAAAAATGCATTGTGATGTGTGCATTCATCTCACAGAGTTAAACCACTCTTTCACTCAACAGTTTGAAAACACTGTTTTTGCAGAATCTGCAAAGGGATACCTGGAAGTTCATTGAGTCCTATGGTGAATAAGAATATATCTTCAAAAATAAAACTAGAAAGAAGCTTTCTAAGAAACTGCTTTGTGATGTGTGCATTCATCTCACAGAGCTAAACCTCTCTTTTGATTCAGCAGTTTGAAACCACTGTTTTTGTTCATTCTGCAAATGGACATTTGGGCTCTCATGGAGGTCAAAGGCGAAATATCAAATACCACAGGATAAAAACGAGAAGGAAGCTCTCTGAGAAACGGCTGTGTGATGTGTGCATTCATCTCACAGACTTTATCCTTTCTTTTCATTCAGCAGTTCAGAAACGTTGTTTCTGCAGAATTTGTGAAGGGATATTTGGGAATGCATTGAGGCCTATGGTGAAAAAGAAAATATCTTCAGATAAAAAAATAGAAAGAAGCCTTCTGAGAAACTGCTTTGTGATGTGTTCATTCATCTCACAGAGCTAAATCATTCTTTTGATTCAGCAGTTTGGAAACACGGTTTTGTCCACTCTGCGAATGGATATTTGGGAGCTCATTGAAGCAAAAGCAAAAAGGAGAATTATTCCAGGATGAAAAATAGTAAGAAGCTACTTGAGAAACAGCTTTGTGATGTGTTCATTCATCTTGCAGAGTTAAACCTTTCTTTTTTTCAGCAGTTTGGAAAAAACGCTTTTGTAGAATCTGTGAAGGGATATTTGGGAGCTCTTTGAGGCCTATGGTGAAAAAGTCAATATGTTCAGATAAAAACTAGAAAGAAGTTTCTGAGAAGCTGCTTTGTGGTGTGTGCATTCATCTCATGGAGTTAAATCTTTCTTTTGATTCAGCAGTTTGGAAACACTGGTTTTTTTTTTTTTTTTTTTTGCCATTCTGCAAAAGGACATTTGAGAGTTCATTGAGACCAAAGATGATAAATCAAAGACCCCAGGATAAAAAAGAGAAGGAATTTATCTGAGAAACTGCTTTGTGATGTGTGCATTCATCTCACAGGGTTCAAACTTACTGTCATTCAGCAGTTTGGAAACACAGTTTTTGTAGATTCTGCAAAGGGATATTTCAGAGGGCTTTGAGGCCAAAGGCAAAAAGAGACTATCCCAGGATAAAAAGTAGAAAGAAGCTATCTGAGAAACGGCTTTCTGATGTGTGCATTCAACTTGCAGAGTTAAACCTTTCTTTCTTTCTTTCAGCAGTTTGGCAAAACTGTTTTGTAGAATCTGTGAAGGGATATTTGGGAGTGCATTGTGGCCTATGGTGAAAAAATAAATATCTCCAGATAAAAACTGGAAAGAAGTTTTCTGAGAAACTGCTTTATGATGTGAGCATTTATCTCACAGAGTTAAACCTTTCTTTGATTCAGCAGTTTGGAAACACTGTTTTTGTCCATTCTGCGAAAGGACATTTAGGAGCTCATTGAGGCCAATGGCAAAAAAGCAAATATCCCATTATAACAACTAGAAAGAAGCTACTTGGGAAACTGCTTAGTGATGTGTGCATTCATCTTGCAGAGTTAAACCATTCTTCTAATTCAGCAGTTTGGAAAAACTGTTTTTGTAGAATCTTCAAAGGGATATTTGGGAGTGTTTTGAGGTCAGCAGTGAAAAAGAAAATATCTTCAGATAAATACTAGAAAGAAGCTTTTCTAGAAAATGCTTTGTGATGTGTGCATTCTTCTCACACAGTTAAAGCTTTACTTTCATTCAGGGGTTTTGAAACAGTTTTTGTCCTTTGTGCAAATGGATATTTGGGACCTCATTGAGGGCAAAGGTGAAAAATCAAATATCCCAGGACAAAAACTAGAAAGAAACTATCTGAGAAACTACCTTGTGAAGTTTGCATTCCCTCTCAGAGTTAAGCCATTCTTTACATTCAGCAGTTTGGAAACACTGTTTTTGTAGGATCTGTGAAGGGATATTTGGGAGCGCTTTGAAGCCAATGGTGAAAAAGAAAATATCTTCAGATCAAAACTAGAAAGAAGCTTTCCGAGAAACTGCTTCATGTTGTGTGCATTTGTCTCACACATTTAAAGCTTTCTTTTGATTCAGGAATTTGGAAACACAGTTTTGTCCTTTGTGCAAATGGATATTTGGGACCTCATTGAGGATGAAGGAGAAAAATCAAATATCCCAGTATAGAAACTAGAAGGAACCTATCTGAGAAACTACCTTGTGATATTTCTGAATTGCCAGATTCACCAAAGTAGAAATGAAGGAAAAAATGTTAAGAGCATCCAGAGAGAAAGGTAGGGTTACCCACAAAGGTAAGCCCATCAGGCTAACAGTGGATCTCTCAGCAGAAACTCCACAAGCCAGAAGAGAGTGGGGGCCAATATTCAACTCTCTTGAAGAAAAGAATTTTGCACGCAGAATTTCATATCCAGCCAAACTATGTTCCATAAGTGAAGGAAAAATAAAATCCTTTACAAAGAAGCAAATGCTGAGAGATTTTGTCACCACCAGTCCTGCCCTACAAGAGCTCCTCAAGGAAGCACTAAACATGGAAAGGAACAACTGGTACCGGCCACTGCAAAAACATGCAAAAATGTAAAGGCCATTGATGCTAGGAATGAACTGCATCAACTAACGAGCAAAATAACCAGCTAACATCATAATGACAGGATCAAGTTCACACATAACAATATTAACCTTAAATGTAAATGGGCTAAATGCTCCAGTTAAAAGGCACAGACTGGCAAATTGGATAAAGAGTCAAGACCCATCAATTTGCTTTATCCAGGAGACTGATCCCACGTGCACAGACACACATAGGCTCAAAAAATGGGATGGAGGAAGATCTACCAAACAAATGGAAAACAAAAAAAGGCATAGGTTGGAATCCTAGTCTCTGATAAAACAGACTTTAAACCAACAAAGATCAACAGAGACAAAGAAGGCCATTACATAATGGTAAAGGGATCAATTCAACAAGAAGAACTAACTATCCTAAATATATATGCACCCAATACAGGAGCACCTAGATTCATAAAGCAAGTCCTTAGAGACTTACAAAGAGACTTAGACTCCCATACAATAATAATGGGAGACTTTAACACCCCACTGACAACATTAGACAGACCAACGAGACAGAAAGTAAACAAGGATATCCAGGAATTGAACTCTGCTCTGCAGCAAGCAGACCTAATAGACATCTATAGAACTCTCCACCCCAAATCAACAGAATATACATTCTTCTCAGCACCACATCACACTTATTCCAAAATTGACCACATAGTTGGAAGTAATGCACTCCTCAGCAAATGTACAAGAACAGAAATTATAACAAACTGTCTCTCAGACCACAGTGCAATCAAACTAGAACTCAGGATTAAGAAACTCAATCAAAACAGCTCAACTACATGGAAACTGAACAACCTGATCCTGAATGACTACTGGGTACATAATGAAATGAAGACAGAAATAAAGATGTTCTTTGAAACCAATGAGAACAAAGATACAACAGACCAGAATCTCTGGGACACAATCAAAGCAGTGTGTAGAGGGAAATTTATAGCACTAAATGTCCACAAGAGAAAGCAGGAAAGATCTCAAATTGACACCCTAACATCACAATCAAAAGAACTATAGAAGCAAGAACAAACACATTCAAAAGACAGTAGAAGGCAAGAAATAACTAAGATCAGAGCAGAACCGAAGTGCACAGAGACACAAAAAACCCTAGAAAAAAATCAATGAATCCAGGAGCTGGTTTTTTGAAAAGATCAACAAAATTGATAGACCGCTAGCAAGACTAATAAAGAAGAAAAGAGAGAAGAATCAAATAGATGTAATAAAAATTGATAAAGGGGATATTACCACCGACCCCACAGAAATACAAACTACCATCAGAGAATACTATAAACACCTCTATACAAATAAACTAGAAGACCTAGAAGAAATGGATAAATTCCTGGACACATACACTCTCCCAAGACTAAACCAGGAAGAATTTCAATCCCTGAATAGACCAAAAACAGGTTCCGAAACTGTGGCAATTATGAGACGGATTCACAGCCAAATTCTACCAGAGGTACAAGGAAGAGCTGGTACCATTCCTTCTGAAATTATTTCAATCAATAGAAAGAGGGAATCCTCCCTAACTCATTTCATGAGGCCAAAATCATCCTGATACCAAAGCCTGGCAGAGACACAACAAAAAAGGAGGATTTTAGACCAATATCCCTGATGAACACAGTTGCAAAAGTCCTCAGTGAAATACTGGGACACTGAATCCAGCAGCACATCAAAAAGCTTATCCACCATGATCAGGTGGGCTTCATCCCTGGGATGCAAGGCTGTTTCAACATACGCAAATCAATAAACGTAATCCAGCATATAAACAGAACCAAAGACCAGAACCACGTGATTATCTCAATATATGCAGGAAAGACTTTTGACAAAACTCAACAGCCCTTCATGATAAAAACTCTCAATACCCTCGGTATTGATGGAACATATCTTAAAATAAAAAGAGCTACTTATGACAAACCCACAGCCAATATCATACTGAATTTGCAAAAACTGGAAGTATTTCCCTTGAAAATGTGGCACAAGACAGGGATGCCCGGTCTCACCACTCCTATTCAACATAGTGTTGGAAGTTCTTGCCAGGGCAATCAGTCATGAGAAAGAAATAAAGGGTATTCAATTAGGAAAAGAGGAAGTCAAATTGTCTCTGTTTGTGGATGACATGATTGTATATTTAGAAAACCCCATTGTCTCAGCCCAAAATCTCCTTAAGCTGATAAGCAACTGCAGCAAAGTTTCAGGATACAAAATCAATGTGCAAAAGTCACTAGCATTCTTATACACCAATAACAAACAGAGAGCCAAATCATGAGTGAGCTCCCATTCACAGTTGCTTCAAAGAGAATAAAATACCTAGGAATCCAACTTACAAGGGATGTGAAGGACCTCTTCAAGGAGAACTACAAACCATTGCTGCATGAAATACGAGAGAACACAAACAAATGGAAGAACATTCCATGCTCATGGATAGGAAGAATCAATATCATGAAAATGACCATTCTGCCAAAAGTAATTTATAGATTCCATGCCATCCCCATTAAGCTACCAATGACTTTCTTCAGAGAATTGGTGAAAACTACTTTAAAGTGCATATGGAACCAAAAAGAGCATGCATTGCCAAGACAGTCCTAAGCCAAAAGGATAAAGCTGGAGGCATCACGCTACCTGACTTCAAACTATACTACAAGGATACAGTAACCAAAACAGCATGGTACTGGTACCAAAACAGAGATATAAACGAATGGAACAGAACAGAGCCCTCAAAAATAATACCACACATCTACAACGATCTGATCTTTGACAAATCTGACAAAAACAAGAAATTTGGGGAAAGAATTCCTGATTTAATAAATGGTGCTGGGAAAACTGGCTAGCCATAAATAGAAAGCTGAAATTGGACCCCTTCCTTACACTTTATACAAAAATAAATTCAAGACGGATTAGAGACTTAAATGTTAGACCTGAAACCATAAAAACCCTAGAAAAAAACCTAAGCAATACCATTCAGGACACAGGTATGGGCAAGGACTTCATGTCTAAAACACCAAAAACAATGGCAACAAAAGCCAAAATTGACAAATGAGATCTAATTAAACTAAAGTGCTTCTACACAGCAAAGGAAACTACCATCAGAGTGAACAGGCAGCCTACAGAATGGGAGAACATTTTTGTAATCTACTCATCTGACAACGTGCTAATATCCAGAACCTACAAAGAACTCAAACCATTTTACAGGAAAAAAATCAAAAAACCCCATCAAGAAGTGGGCAAAGGATATGAACAGACATTTCTCAAAAGAAGACATTTACACAGCCAACAGACACATGAAAAAATACTCATCACCACTGACTTTGAGAGAAAGGCCAATCAAAACCACAATGAGATACCATCTCACACCAGTTAGAATGGTGATCATTAAAATGTCAGGAAACAACAGGTACTGGAAAGGATGTGGAGAAATAGGAACAGTTTACACTGTTGGAGGGATTGTAAACTAGTTCAACCATTGTGGAAGACCGTGTGGCGATTCCTCAAGTATCCACAACTAGAAATACCATTTGACCCAACCATCCCATTACTGAGTATATACACAAAGGATTATAAATCATGCTGCTGTAAAGACACATGCACACGTATGTTTATTGCAGCACTATTCACAATAGTAAAGACTTGGATCCAACCCACATATCCATCAATGACGAACTGGATTAAGAAAATATGGCACATATACACCACAGAATACTATGCAGCCATAAAATTGTCCTTTGTTTGGACATTGATGAAGCTGGAAATCATCATTCTCAACAAAGTATCAAAGGAACAGAAAACCAATTCATGTTCCCACTCAGGTGGGAAGTGAACAATGAGAACACTTGGGCACAGGAAGGGGATCATCACACACCAGGGCCTGTTGTGGGGTCGGGGGAGGGGAGAGGGATAGCATTAGGCGATATACCTAATATAAATGACGAGTTAATGGGTGCAGCATAACAACATAGCACATGTATACATATGTAACAAACCTGCACATTGTGCACATGTACCCTAGAACTTAAAGTATAATAAAAAAGAAAAAGAAAAGTAGAAGGAAGTTATCTGAGAAACTACTTTGTGATGTGTACATTCATCTCAGAGACATAAACCTTTCTTTGGATTCAGCAGTTTGAAAATGTTGTTTCTCTCCATTCTGAAAATGGCCATTTGGGAACTCATTGGTGCCCATGGTGGTAAATCGAATACCCCAGGATAAAAAGTAGAAGGAAATTATCTGAGAAACTGCTTTGTGATGTGTACATTCATCTCAGAGAGTTAAACCTTCCTTTGGATTCAGCAGTTTGGAAACACAGTTTTTGTAGAATCTGTGAAAGGATATTTGGGAGCACACTGAGAGCTATGGTGAAACAGAAAATATGTTCACATAAAATCTAGAAAGAAGCTCATTGAGAAACAGCTTTGCGATGTGTGCATTCATCTCACAGAGTTCAATTTTTCTTTTCATTCAGTTGTTTGGAAACACTGTCCTTTCCATTTTAGGAATGAACATTTGAGAGTTCATTGAGACCAACGGCAAAGAAGCGAATACCCTATGACAAAAACTACAGTGAAGCTGTGTGCGAAACCAGCTTGAGAAGTGTGCATTTACCTCTCAGAGTTAAACTTTCCTTTCATTCAGCAGTTTGGAAATACTGTTTTTGTAGAGTCTGCAAAGGGATATTTGGGAGTACTCTGAGGCCAAAGTGAAAAAGACAATATCTTCAGATAAAAACTAGCAAGAAGCTTTGAGAAATTGCTTTGTGATGAGTGCATTCATCTCAAACATTTAAAGCTTTCTTTTCATTCAGCAGCTTGGAAATACAGTTTTTGTCCTTTGTGCAAATGCATATTTGGGATCTCATTGAGGCCAAAGGTAAAAAAACGAATATCCCAGGATAGAAGCTAGAAGGAAGGTATCTGAGAAACTGCCTTGTGATGTTTGTATTCAGCTCACAGAGTTAAACTTTCTTTTCATTCAGCAGTTTGGAAACACTGTAATTGTAGAATCTGTGAATGGATACTTGGGAGCATACAGTTGGGAGTGTATTGATGCCTATGGTGAAAAATAAAATACCTTCAGATAAAAACTAGAAAGAAGTTTTCTGAGAAACAGCATTGTGATGTGTTCATTCATCTCACAGATATAAACCTTTCCGTGATGCAGCACTTTGGAAACACAGTTTTTGTCCATTCTGTGAGTAAACATTTGGGAGCTCATTGAGGCCAATGGTGAAAAAGTGAATATCCCAGGTAAAAACTAGAAGGAAGCTACATGATAAACCATTTTATGATGTGTGCGTTCATCTTGCACAGTTAAACATTTATATTCATTCAGCAGTTTGGAAACACTGTTTTTGTAGGATCTGCAAATGGACATTGGGGAGCTCATTGAGGCCAATGGCAGAAAAGGTAATATCCCAGGATAAAAACTAGAAAGAAGCTATCTGAGAAACTGCTTTGTGATGCGTGCATTCATCTCACAGAGTTAAAACTTTTATTGATGCAGCAGTTTGGAAACAAAGTTTTGTCCATTCTGCAAATGGATATTTTAGAGCTCACTGAGGCCAATGGCAAAAAAGTGAATATCCCAGGTAAAAAGTAGAAGAAAGCTATCTGAGAAACCACTTTGTGATGTGTACATTCACCTCACAAAGTTAAACCTTTATTTTCATTCAGCATTTGGGAATCACGGATTTTATTCATTCTGTGAATGGACATTTGGGATCTCATTTAGGCCAATGGCAGAAAAGGTAATATCCCAGGATAAAAACTGGAAGGAAGCTATCTGAGAAACCACTTAGTGATGTGTGCATTCATCTCACAGAGTTAAAACTTCCTTTCCATTCAGCACTTTGGAAACACGTTTTTGTAGAATCTGCAAAGGGATATGTGGGAGTGTATTGAGGCCCAATGTTAAAAAGAAAATATCTTCAGATAAAACCAGGAAAGAAGCTTTCTGAGAAACTCCTTTGTGATGCACGCATTCATCTCACAGAATTAAACCTTTCTTTGGATGCAGCAGTTTGGAAACGTTGTCTCTGTGCATTCTGAAAATGGACATTAGGCAGCTCATTGATGCCAATGGCGACAAATTGAATATTCCAGGATAAAAATTAAGAGGAAGTTAGCTGAGAAATCACTTCATGATGTATGCATTTATCTCAGAGAGTTAAAACTTTCTTTGGATTCAGTAGTTTGGAAACACAGTTTTTGTAGAATCTGCAAAGGGATATTTGGGAGCACAATGAGGCCTGTGGTGAAAAAGAAAATATCTTCACATAAAATGTAGAAAGAAGCTCATTGAGAAACTGCTTTGTGATGTGTGCATTCATCTCACAGAGTTCAACTGTTCTTTTCATTCAGTTGTTTGGAAGCCTTGTTCTTTCCACTCTAGGAATGCATACCTGGGAGTTCATTGAGGCCAAAGGCCAAAAACCAAATATCCCATGAGAAAAACTAGAAGGAAGCTATGTGCAAAACCTGTTTGTGAAGTGTGCATTCATCTCACAGAGTTAAATTTTTCTTTTCATTCAGCAGTTTGGAAATAATGTTTTTGAAGTATCAGCAAAGGGATATTTTGGAGTGCTTTAAGGTCAACAGTGAAAAAGAAAATATCTTCAAATAAAAACTAGAAAGAAACTTTCTGAGATACTGCTTTGTGATGTGTGCATTCGTCTCACACAGTTAAAGCTTCCTTTGATTCATGAGTTTGGAAACACAGTTTTTCTCCTTTGGGCAAACGGATATTTGGAACCTCCTTTAGGCCAAAGGTGAAAAATCGATTATCCCAGGATAGAAACTAGAAGGAAGCTATCTGAGAAACTGCCTTGTGATGTTTGTATTCAGTTCACAGAGTTTAAATTTTCTTTTCATTCAGTAGTTTGGAAACACTGTTTTTGTAGAATCTGCAAATGGACATTTGTGAGCTCACTGAAGCAAAAGGTGAAAAATTGAATATCCCAGAATGAAAACTAAAATGAAGCTATCTGAGAAACTGCTTTGTGATGTGTGAATTCATCTCACAGATTTTGACCTTTCTTTTGATTCAGAATTTGGGAAACATAGTTTTTGTCCTTTCAGTGAATGGACATTTGGGGATCTCATTGAGGACAATGGCTGAAAAGGGAATATCCCAGGATAAAACCTAGAAGGAAGCTATTGGAGAAACTGCCTTGTGATGCGTGCATTCATCTCACAAAGTTAACACTTCCTTTCCATTCAGCAGTTTGGAAACACTGTTTTGGTAGAATCTGTGAAGTGATATGTGGCAGCATATAGTGGCCTAAGGTGAAAAAGAAAATATCTTCAGATAAAACCCAGAAAGAAGCTTTCTGAGAAACTCCTTTGTGATGCGTGCAGTCATCTCATGGAATTAAACCTTTCTTTTGATTCAGCAATTTGGAAATTCTGTCGCTGTCCATTCTGCAAATGGACATTAGGAAGCTTCTGCCTAGTTTTCATCTGAAGATACTTCCTTCTTAACCATAATCTTCAAAACACTCCAAAATATCCCTTCGTAGATCTTACACAAGCAGTGTTGCCACACTGCTCAGGGAAAGCAAGGTATAACTCTGTGAGAGGAATGCACACATCACAAAACAATTTCTCAGAAAGCTTCTCTACAGTTTTCATCTGAAGATATTTCCTTTTTCAACATAAGCCTCAATGCGCTCCTGGATATCCCATTGCAGATTACACAAAAACAGTGTTAACAAACTGCTCAAAGAAAGAAAGGTTTAACTCTGTGAGAGGAATTCACACATCACAAAGCTTCTTTCTAGTGTTTATCTAAGGACATTTCCTTTTTCACCACAGGCTTCAATGAGCTCCGAAATATCCCCTCTCAGATTCCACAACAACAGTGAATCCAAACTGCTCATTCAAAAGAAAGGTTTCACTCCATGAGATGAATGCACATGTCACAAAGCAGTGTCTCAGAAAGCTTCTTTCTAGTTTAGATCTGAAGATATTTCCTTGTTCACCATAGGCCTCAAAGCACCCCAAAATGTCCCTTCACGAATTCGTCAAAGACAGTGTTTCCAAATTGCGCATTGTAAAGAACAGTTTAAATCTGTGAGATGAATGCAGACATCACAAAGTAGTTTCTCAGAAATCTTCCATCTACTTTTCATCTGAAGATACTTCAATCTTCATCTTAGGCTTCAAAATGCTCCAAAACATCCCTTTGTAGATTTTACACAATCAGTGTTTCCACACTACTCAATGAAAAGAGAGGTGTAACTCTGTGAGAGAAAAGCACACATAACAAAGCAGGTTATCAGAAAGCTACTGTCCAGTTTTCATCTGAAGATATTTCCTTTTTCACCATAGACCTCAATGCACTCCTGAATATCCCATTGCAGATTCCACAAAAACAGTGTTAACAAACTGCTCAATGAAAAGAAAGGTTTAACTCTGTGAGAGGAATTCACACATCACAAAGCAGTTACTCAGAAAGCTTCTTTCTAGTGTTTATCTGAGGATATTTCCTTTTTCACCACAGGCTTCAATGCACTCCCAAATATCCCCTCTCAGATTCCACAAAAACAGTGATTCCAAAGTGCTCATTCAAAAAAAAGGTTTAGCACTATGAGATGAGTGGACACATCAGAAGGCAGTTTCTCCAAAAGCTTCTTTGTACTTTTCATCTGAAGATATTTCCTTGTTCACTGTAGGCCTCAATGTGCCACCAGATGTTCATTCGAGGATTCGTCAAAGACAATTTTCAAACTGTGCAAAGTAAAGAAAGGTTTAACTGTCGGAGATGAATACACATATCACAAAGCAATTTCTCAGAAACCTCTCTCCAATTTTTTTCTGAAGATGTTTCCTTTTTCACCAAAGGCCTCAAAGCACTCCCAAATATCCGTTTGCAGATTGCACAAAAACAGTATTACCAAACTGCTCAATGAGAAGAAACGTTTAATACTGTCAGATGAACTCACACATCACAAAGCAGTTTCTCAGAAAGCTTCTTTCCAGTTTTAATTTGAGGATATTACCTTTTTCACCATAGACCTCAAAGTGCTTGTGAATATCCCTTTGCAGATGTTGCAGGAAGTCAGGGACCCCAAACGGAGGGACCAACTGAAGCCAATTGCATTGGGAGTTATACCTGATGTAAATGACGAGTTGATGGGTGCTGACGAGTCGATGGGTGCAGCACACCAACATGGCACAAGTATACATATGTAACAAACCTGCACTCTATGCACATGTACCCTAGAACTTAAAGTATAATAATAATAATAAATAAATTTTAAAAAATTGTGAAGATTTTGTGGACATTTATTAGTTCCCTAAATTAATACTTTTATAATTTCTTACACTTGTCCTTACTGTAATCTCTGAAGATAAATTGTGAAGATTTCATGGACACTTATCACTTCCCCAATGAATATCCTTGTGATTTCCTATGCCTGCCTTTAATCTCTTAATCCTGTCATCTTCTTTGTAAGCAGAGGAGGATGAATGTCACCTCAGGACCCAGTGATTGTGTCAACTGCACAAATTGTTTGTAAAGCATGTGTGTTTGAATATGAAATCTGGGCATCTTTATAAAAGGACAGGATAACAGTGATGCTCAGGGAACAAGAGAGGTAACTTTGAACTGGCCGCCAGTGAGCTGGATGGAACAGAGCTATATTCCTCCTCTTTCATAAGCAAATAGGAGAAATATCACTGAATTCTTTTCTCAGCAAGGAACATCCCTGAGAAAGAGAATGCACCCTGAAAGTAGGCCTATAGATGGCCCCTTTTTCAAGAATCCCATCTTTTATCGTCGAAGCTGAAGGGAAGAAATAAGCCCCAGTCTCCTATAGTGCTCCCAGGTTTAATAGGATGAGAAAATTCCCACCTAGTAAATTGTGGTCAGACAAGTTACCTGCTCTCAAACCCTGTTTCCTGATAAGATGTTATCAATGACAATGCGTGCCTGAAACTTCATTAGCAATTTTAATTTCTCCTCATATGGTGGTCCTGTGATCTTGCTCAGCCTCCATTTGCTTTGTGATATTTTTTGTTACCTTGTAAACTATGTGATCTCTGTGATCCACTCCCTACTCATGCACTCCCTCCACTTTTGAAAATCACTAATAAAAACTTGCTGGTTTTACAGCTTGGGGAACATCACGGATCCTGCGGACATGTGATGTCTCCCCTGGACACCCAGCTTTAAATTTCTCTCTCTTGTGCTCTTTCCCTTTATTTCTCAACCCAGCCGAGACACTTAGGAAATAGAAAAGAACCCATATTAAACATCAGGAGCGGGTTCTCACAAAAACAGTGTTAAAAAATTGCTCAGTGAAAAGAAAGGTTTAAATCCGTAGGAGAAATCCACACATCACAAAGCAGTTTCTCGGTAAGCTTCTTTCTAGTTTTCATCTGAGGATATTTCCTTTTTCACCATAGGCTTCAATGTGCTCCTAAATATCCCTCTGTAGATTTTACACAAACAGTGTTTTCAGGTTGCTCAATGAAAAGACAGGTCTATCTCTGGGAGATGAATGCACACATCACAAAGCAGTTGCCCAGAAAGCTTCCTTCCAGTTTTCTTCTGAAGATATTTCTTTTTTCACCATAGGACTCAATGCGATCCTGAATATCGCTTTGGAGATGTCACAAAAACAGTGTTACCAAACTGCTCAATGAGAAGAAATGTTTAAATCTGTCAGATGGATTCGCACATCACAAAGCAGTTTGTCGGAAAGCTTCTTTCTAGTTTTTATCTGAGGATATTTCCTTTTTAGCAATAGGCTTCAATGCACTCCCAAATCTCCCTTCTCAGATTCCACAAAAACAGTGACTCTAAACTGTTCAATCAAAAGAAAGGTTTCACTCCATGAGATGAATGTACATGCCACAAAGCAGGGTCTCAGAAAGGTTTTTCTAGTTTATATCTGAAGATATTTCCTTGTTCACCACAGACCTCAATGTACCCCAAAATGTCCCTTCACGGATTCATCAAAGACCGTGTTTACAAATTGGGCATTGTAGAGAGCAGTTTAAATCTGTGAGATTAATGCACACATGTCAAAGCAGTTTCTCAGAAATCTTCTGTCTAGTTTTCATCTGATGATACTTTGATCTTCACCTTAGGCATCAAAGTGCTCTGAAACATCCCTTTGTAGATTTTACACAATCAGTTTCCACACTGCTCAATGAAAAGAGAGGTGTAACTCTGTGAGAGAAATACACACATCACAAAGCAGGTTATCACAAAGCTACTCTCCAATTTTCATCTGAAGATATTTCCTTTTCCACCATTGGCCTCAATGCACTCCCAAACATCCCATTGCAGATTCCACAAAAACAGTTAACAAAGTGCTCAATGAAAAGAAAAGTTTATCTCTGTGAGAGGAAATCACACATCACAAATCAGTTTCTTGGAAAGCTTCTTTCCAGTGTTTATCTGAGGATATTTCCTTTTCAACAATAGGCTTCAAAGTGCTCCAAAATATCCCTATGTAGATATTACAGAAGTGGCGTTTCCATGCTGTTCAATGAAAAGAGAGGTGTAACTCTATGAGACAAATGCATGCATCACAAAACAGTATTTCAGATAGATTCTTTCCAGCTTTCATCTGAAGATATTTTCTTTTTCACCATAGGCCTCAATGTGCTCCCGATATCCCTTTGCAGATTCCACAAAAACAGTGTTAACAAACTTCTCAATGGCAAGAAACATTTAACTCTGTGAGAGGAATTCAGACATCACAAAGTAGTTTCTCAGAAAGCTTCTTTCTAGTGTTTATCTGGGGATATTTCCTTTTTCAACATAGGCTTCAATGCGCTCCCAAATATACCCTCTCAGATTCCACAAAAACAGTGATTCCAAACTGCTCATTCAAAAGAAAGGTTTAACACTATGAGATGAATGGACACATCACAAAGCAGATTTTCAGAAAGTTTCTTTGTTATTTTCATCTGAAGATAGCTCCTTGTTCACCGTAGGTCTCAATGCATCCACAAATGCCCATTCACAGAATTTTCTAAGACAATTTCCAAACTGCACAATGTAAAGGAAGGCTTATCTCTGTGAGATGAATGCACACATCACAAAGCAGTTTCTCAGAAAGCTTCTCTCCAGTATTTATCTAAAGATATGTCCTTTTTTCACCACAGGCTTCTACGTGCTCCCAAATATACTTTTGCAGATTCCACTAAAACAGTGTTACCAAACTGCTTAATGAGAAGAAATGTTTACCTCTCTCAGATGAATTCACACATCACAAAGCAGTTTCTCAGAAACTTCTTTCCAGTTTTCATCTGAAGATATTTCCTTTTTTCACCATGTGCCTCAATGCACTCCCGAATATCCCTTTGCAGATTCCACAAAAACAGTGTTAACAAATTGCTCCATGAAAAGAAAGGTTTAACTCTGTGAGAGGAATTCACACATCACAAATCAGTTTCTCAGAATGCATCTTTCTACTTTTAATCTGAGGATATTTCCTTTTTCACCATAGGGTTCAAGAACCTCTGAAATATTCCTTTGTAGATTTTACAGAAACAGTGTTTCCACACTGCTTAATGAAAGGATATATAACTCTGGGAGATGAATGCACTCCTCACAAAGCAGTTTCTCAGAAAGCTTATTTTCAGTTTTCATCTGTAGATATTTCCGTTCTTACCATAGGCCTCAATGTGATCCCAAATATCCCTTTGGAGATCCACAAAAACAGTGTTATAAAACTGCTCAATGAAAAGAAAGGTTTAACTCCATGAGATGAATTCACACATCACAAAGCAGTTTCTCAGAAAGATTCTTTCCAATATTTATCTGAGGATATTTCCCTTTTAACCATAGACTTCAATGTGCTCCCAAATATCCCTTCTCAGATTGCACAAAAACAGTTATTCTATAGTGCTCAGTCAAAAGAAAGTTTAACTAAATGAGATGAATGCATATATCACAAAGCAGTGTCTCCGAAAGCTTCTTTCTGGGTTTCTTCTGAAGATATTTCCTTGTTCACCATAGGCCTCCTTGTGCCCCGAAATGTTCCTTCGTGGATTCATCAAAGACATTGTTTCCAAACTATGCATTGTAAAGAAAGATTTAACTCTGTGAGATGAATGAACACATCACAAAGCAGTTTCTCAGAAAGCTTCTGTCTGGTTTTCATCTGAAGACACTATCATCTTCATCTTAGACTTCAAAGCGCTCCGAAATATCCCTTGATAGATTTTACACAAACAGTGTTTCCACACTACTCAATGAAAACAAAGGTATAACTCTGTGAGAGGAATGCACACATCACAAAGCAGTTTCTCAGAAAGCTACTCTTCAGTTTTCATCTGAAGATATTTCCTTTTTCACCATTGGCCTCAATGCATTCCCGAATATCCCCTTGGAGATTCCACAAAAACAGTGTTACCAAACTGCTCAATGAGAAGAAACATTTTTCTCTGTCAGATGAATTCACACACCGCAAAGCAGTCTCTCAGAAAGTGTCTTTGTAGTTTTATCTGAGGATAATTTCTTTTCCACCATAGGCTTCATGCACTTTGAAATATCCATTTGTAGATTTTACACGAAGAGTGTTTTCATGCTACTCAATGAAAAGAGAGGTATAACTCTGTAAGATGAATGCACACATCACAAAGAAGTTTCTCAGAATGCTTCGTACCAGTTTTCATCTGAAGATATTTCCTTTTTCACCATATGCCTGAAGGCACTCCTGAATATCCATTTGCAGATTCCACAAAAACAGTGTTAACAAACTGCTCAATGAAAAGAAAGCTTTAACACTGTGAGAGGAATTCACACATCACAAAGCAGTTTCTCAGAAATCTTCTATCTAGTGTTTATCTGAGGATATTTTCTTTTTCACCATAGGCTTCAATGTGCTCCCAAATATCCCCTCTCTGATTCCACAAAAACAGTGATTCCAAACTGCTCAATGAAAAGAAGGGTTTAACACCTTGAGATGAATTTACACATCACAAAGCAGTTTCTCAGAAATCTTCTATGTAGTGTTTATCTGAGGATATTTTCTTTTTCACCATAGGCTTCAATGCGCTCCCAAATATCCCCTCTCTGATTCCACAAAAACAGTTATTCCAAACTGCTCAATGAAAAGAAGGGTTTAACACCTTGAGATGAATTTACACATCACAAAGCAGTTTCTCAGAAAACTTCCTTGTAATTTTCATCTGAAGATAATTCCTTGTTTACCGCAGGCCTCAATGCACCCACAAATGTGAGTTTGAAGATTCATGAAGGACAGTTTCCAAACATCGCAAAGTAAAGAAATGTTTAAGTCTATAATATGAATGCCCACATCACAAAGCAGTTTATCAGAAAGCATCTCTCCAGTTTTTATCTGAGGATATTTCCTTTTTCACCGTAGGCCTCAATGCACTCCCGAATAACCATTTGTAGATTCCACCAGAACAGTGTTAACAAACTGCTCAATGAAAAGAAAGGTTAAACTCTGTGAGAGGAATTTACATATCACAAAGAAGTTTCTCAGAAAGCTTCTTTCTAGTTTTTAATCTGAAGATACTTCCTTTTTCAACATAGGCTTCAATGCACTCCTAAGTATCCCATCTCAGAATTCACAAAAACAGTGATTCCAAACTGCTCATTCAAAAGAAAGGTTTAACACTATGAGATGAATGGACACATCACAAAGCAGTTTCTCAGAAAAGTTCTTTCCAATTTTCATCTGAAGATATTTCCTTTTTTACCATAGGCCTCAATATGCTCCCGAATATCCCTTTGCAGATTCCACAAAAACAGTGTTAACAAATTGCTCAATGAAAAGAAAGGTTTAACTCTGTGAGAGGAATTCACACATCACAAAGCAGTTTCTCGGAAAGCTTCTTTCTAGTGTTCTTCTGAGGATATTTCCTTTTAAACCATAGGCTTCTATGCGCTCCAAAGTATCCCTTCTCAGATTCCACAAAAACAGTGTTTCTAAACTGCTCAATCAAAAGAAAGGTTTAACTCCATGAGATCAATGCACAAATCACAAAGCAGTGTCTCAGCTTTTCTCAACTTTTCATCTGAAGATATTTCCTTGTTCACCATAGGCCTCAGTGCACCCCCAAATATCCCTTTGCAGATTCCACAAAAACAGTGGTAAAAAAAGTGCTCAATGAAAAGAAAGGTTTATCTCTGTGAGATGAATTCACACATCACAAAGCAGTTTCTTGGAAAGCTTCTTTCAAGTGTTTATCTGAGGATATTCTCTTTTCACAATACGTTTCAATTTGCTCCAAAATATCCCCTCTCGGATTCCACAAAAACCGTGATTCCAAACTGCTTATTCAAAAAGAAGCTTTAACACTATGAGATGAATGTACATATCACAAAGCAGTTTCTCAGAAAGCTTCTTTGTACTTTTCATCTGAAGATATTTCCTTTTTCACCATTGGCCTCATTGCGCCACCAAATGTCCCCTTGTGGATTCATCAAAGACAGAGTTTCCAAACTGCACAATGTAAAGAAGGTTTTAACTCTGTGAGATGAATGCAAACATCACAAAGCAGTTTCTCAGAAAGCTTCTCTGCTCTTTTTATCTGAAGATATTTCCTTTATCACCATAGGCCTCAATGCACTCCTTAATATCTCTGCAGATTCCACAAAACTAGTGTTACCAAACTGCTCAATGAGAAGAAATCTTTAACTTTCTCATATGAATTCACACAACACAAAGGAGTTTCTCGGAAAGCTTCTTTCTAGTTTTTATCTGAGGATATTTCCTTTTTCACTACAGGCTTTAAAGTGCTCTGAAATATCCCTTTGTAGATTTTACACAAACAGTGTTTCCACACTGCTCAATGAAAAGAGAGGTATAACTCTGTGATATGAATGCCCACATCACCAAGCAGTTTCTCAAAAAGCTTCTTTCCAGTTTTCATCTGAAGATATTTACTTTTTCACCGTAGGCCTCAATGCTCTCCCAAATATCCCTTTGCAGCTTCGACAAAAACAGTGTTTCCAAACTGCACAATATAAAGTTAGGTTTAACACTGTGAGATGCATGCACACATCACAAAGCAGTTTCTCAGGAAGGTTTTTCTTGTTTTTACCTGAAGATACTTCCTTCTTCACCTTAGGCTTCAATGCGTTCTGAAATATCACTTTGTGATTTTAAAGAAACAGTATTTCCACACTGCTCAATGAATAGAAAGGTACAACCCTGTGAGAGGAATGCACACATCACAAAGGAGTTTCTCAGAAAGCTTCTCTCCAGTTTTTATCTCAAGATATTTCCTTTACCACCATAGGCCTCAATGTTCTCCCGAATGTCCCTTTGCAGGTTCCACAAAAACAGCAGTTCCAAACTGCTCAATGAGCAGAAACGTTTACCTGTGTCAGATTAATTCACACATCACAAAGCAGTTTCTCCTGGAAAACTTCTTTCTAGTTTTTATCTGAGGATAATTCCTTTTTCACCATAGTCTTCACTGTGCTCCAAAATATCCCTCCGCAGATTTTGCACAGAGTCTCCACACTGCTCAAAGAAAGAAAGGTATAACTCTATGAGATGAATGCACACATCACAAACTAGTGTCTCAGAAGGCTTCTTTCTAGTTTTCTTCTGAAGATATTTCCTTTTTCACCTTATGCCTCAATGCGCTCCTGAATATACCTTTGCAGATTCCACAAAAACTGTGTTACAAAACTGTTCAGTGAAAGCAAAGGTTTAACTATGTGAGATGAATTCACACATCACAAAGCAGCTTCTCAGAAAGCTTCTTTCTAGTTTCTATCTGACGATATTTCCTTTTTCATCATACAAGTCATTGTGCTCCCAAATATCCCTTCTCAGATTCCACAAAAACAGTGATTCTAAACTGCTCAATCATAAGAAACGTTTACCTCTAGGAGATGAATGAATAGATCACAAAGCATTTTCTCAGAAAGTTTATTTCTAATTTTTATCTGAAGATGATTCATCTTCACCTTAGGCTTCAATGCGCTCCAAAACATACCTCTGTAGATTTTACACAAACTGTGTTTCAAATACTGCTCAGTGGAAAGAAAGGTATAACTCAGTGAGAGGAATGCACACATCACAAAGCAGTTTCGTGGAAAGCATCTTTCTAGCATTTATCAGAGGATATTTCCTTTTTCACCATAGGCTTCAATGTGCTCCAAAATATGCCCTCTCAGGTTCCACAAAAACAGGAATTCCATACTGCTCAATCAAAATAAAGGTTTAACACTATGAGATGAATGGACACGTCACAAAGCAGTTTCTCAGACAGCTTATTTTTACTTTTCATCTGAAGATATTTCCTTGTTTACCACTGGCCCAAATGCACCCCCAAATGTCCCTTTGCAGATTCGTCAAAGACAGTTTCCAGACTGTGCAATGTAAAGAAAGGTATAACTCTCTGAGATGAATGCACACATCACAAAGCAGTTTATCAGAAAGATTCCCTTTAGTTTTATCTGAAGATATTTCATTTTTCACCATAGGCCTCAAAGCACTCCCGAATATCACATTGCAGATTCCACAAAAACAGAGTTACCAAAATGCTCAATGAGAAGAAACCTTTAACTCTCTCAGATGTATTCGCACACCACCAAGCAGTTTCTTGGGAAGTTTCTCTTTCTAGTTTTTATCTGAGTATATTTCGTTTTTCACCATAGGCTTCAATGCGCTCTGAAATATTGCTTTGTAGATTTTCACAAAAACAGTGTGTCCACACTGCTCAATGAAAAGAGAGGTATAACTCTATGAGATGAATGCACACATCACAAAGCAATTTCTCAGAAAGTTTCTGTCTAGTTTTCACCTGAAGATAATTACGTCTTCACCTTAGGCTTCAAAGCACTCTGAATTATCCCTTAGCAGATTTTACTCAAAGAGTGTTTCCACACTGCTCAGTGAAAAGAAAGGTACAACTCTGTGAGAGGAATGCGCACATCACAAAGCAGTTTCTCAGAAAGTTACTCTCCAGTTTGTATCTCAGATGAATTCACACATCACAAAACAGTTTCTTGGAAAGCTTTTTTCTGAGTTTTTATCTGAGGATATTTTCTTTTCCACTATAGGATTCAATTTGTAATGAAATACACCTTTCTAGATTTTACAGAAACAGTACTTCCATGGTGCTCAATGAAAAGAGAGTATAACTCTATGAGATGAATGCACACATCACAAAGCTGTTTTTCAGAAAAGTTCTTTCCAATTTTCATCTGAAGATATTTCCTTTTTTACCATAGGCCTCAATATGCTCCCGAATATCCCTTTGCAGATTCCACAAAAACAGTGTTAACAAACTGCTCAATGAAAAGAAAGCTTTAACACTGCGAGAGGAATTCACACATCACAAAGCAGTTTCTCAGAAATCTTCTATGTAGTGTTTATCTGAGGATATTTTCTTTTTCACCATAGGCTTCAATGCGCTCCCAAATATCCCCTCTCTGATTCCACAAAAACAGTTATTCCAAACTGCTCAATGAAAAGAAGGGTTTAACACCTTGAGATGAATTTACACATCACAAAGCAGTTTCTCAGAAAACTTCCTTGTAATTTTCATCTGAAGATAATTCCTTGTTTACCGCTGGCCTCAATGCACCCACAAATGTGAGTTTGAAGATTCATGAAGGACAGTTTCCAAACATCGCAAAGTAAAGAAATGTTTAAGTCTATAATATGAATGCCCACATCACAAAGCAGTTTATCAGAAAGCATCTCTCCAGTTTTTATCTGAGGATATTTCCTTTTTCACCGTAGGCCTCAATGCACTCCCGAATAACCATTTGTAGATTCCACCAGAACAGTGTTAACAAACTGCTCAATGAAAAGAAAGGTTAAACTCTGTGAGAGGAATTTACATATCACAAAGAAGTTTCTCAGAAAGCTTCTTTCTAGTTTTTAATCTGAAGATACTTCCTTTTTCAACATAGGCTTCAATGCACTCCTAAGTATCCCATCTCAGAATTCACAAAAACAGTGATTCCAAACTGCTCATTCAAAAGAAAGGTTTAACACTATGAGATGAATGGACACATCACAAAGCAGTTTCTCAGAAAAGTTCTTTCCAATTTTCATCTGAAGATATTTCCTTTTTTACCATAGGCCTCAATATGCTCCCGAATATCCCTTTGCAGATTCCACAAAAACAGTGTTAACAAATTGCTCAATGAAAAGAAAGGTTTAACTCTGTGAGAGGAATTCACACATCACAAAGCAGTTTCTCGGAAAGCTTCTTTCTAGTGTTCTTCTGAGGATATTTCCTTTTAAACCATAGGCTTCTATGCGCTCCAAAGTATCCCTTCTCAGATTCCACAAAAACAGTGTTTCTAAACTGCTCAATCAAAAGAAAGGTTTAACTCCATGAGATCAATGCACAAATCACAAAGCAGTGTCTCAGCTTTTCTCAACTTTTCATCTGAAGATATTTCCTTGTTCACCATAGGCCTCAGTGCACCCCCAAATATCCCTTTGCAGATTCCACAAAAACAGTGGTAAAAAAGTGCTCAATGAAAAGAAAGGTTTATCTCTGTGAGATGAATTCACACATCACAAAGCAGTTTCTTGGAAAGCTTCTTTCAAGTGTTTATCTGAGGATATTCTCTTTTCACAATACGTTTCAATTTGCTCCAAAATATCCCCTCTCGGATTCCACAAAAACCGTGATTCCAAACTGCTTATTCAAAAAGAAGCTTTAACACTATGAGATGAATGTACATATCACAAAGCAGTTTCTCAGAAAGCTTCTTTGTACTTTTCATCTGAAGATATTTCCTTTTTCACCATTGGCCTCATTGCGCCCCCAAATGTCCCCTTGTGGATTCATCAAAGACAGAGTTTCCAAACTGCACAATGTAAAGAAGGTTTTAACTCTGTGAGATGAATGCAAACATCACAAAGCAGTTTCTCAGAAAGCTTCTCTGCTCTTTTTATCTGAAGATATTTCCTTTATCACCATAGGCCTCAATGCACTCCTTAATATCTCTGCAGATTCCACAAAACTAGTGTTACCAAACTGCTCAATGAGAAGAAATCTTTAACTTTCTCATATGAATTCACACAACACAAAGGAGTTTCTCGGAAAGCTTCTTTCTAGTTTTTATCTGAGGATATTTCCTTTTTCACTACAGGCTTTAATGTGCTCTGAAATATCCCTTTGTAGATTTTACACAAACAGTGTTTCCACACTGCTCAATGAAAAGAGAGGTATAACTCTGTGAGTGGAATGCGCACATCACAAAGCAGTTTCTGAGAAAGCTTCTTTCCAGTTTTCATCTGAAGATATTTACTTTTTCACCGTAGGCCTCAATGCTCTCCCAAAAATCCCTTTGCAGCTTCGACAAAAACAGTGTTTCCAAACTGCACAATATAAAGTTAGGTTTAACACTGTGAGATGCATGCACACATCACAAAGCAGTTTCTCAGGAAGGTTTTTCTTGTTTTTACCTGAAGATACTTCCTTCTTCACCTTAGGCTTCAATGCGTTCTGAAATATCACTTTGTGATTTTAAAGAAACAGTATTTCCACACTGCTCAATGAATAGAAAGGTACAACCCTGTGAGAGGAATGCACACATCACAAAGGAGTTTCTCAGAAAGCTTCTCTCCAGTTTTTATCTCAAGATATTTCCTTTACCACCATAGGCCTCAATGTTCTCCCCGAATGTCCCTTTGCAGGTTCCACAAAAACAGCAGTTCCAAACTGCTCAATGAGCAGAAACGTTTACCTGTGTCAGATTAATTCACACATCACAAAGCAGTTTCTCCTGGAAAACTTCTTTCTAGTTTTTATCTGAGGATAATTCCTTTTTCACCATAGTCTTCACTGTGCTCCAAAATATCCCTCCGCAGATTTTGCACAGAGTCTCCACACTGCTCAAAGAAAGAAAGGTATAACTCTATGAGATGAATGCACACATCACAAACTAGTGTCTCAGAAGGCTTCTTTCTAGTTTTCTTCTTCTGAAGATATTTCCTTTTTCACCTTATGCCTCAATGCGCTCCTGAATATACCTTTGCAGATTCCACAAAAACTGTGTTACAAAACTGTTCAGTGAAAGCAAAGGTTTAACTATGTGAGATGAATTCACACATCACAAAGCAGCTTCTCAGAAAGCTTCTTTCTAGTTTCTATCTGACGATATTTCCTTTTTCATCATACAAGTCATT
The DNA here is from genome assembly GCF_024542745.1 of Macaca thibetana thibetana. Taxonomy (NCBI): domain Eukaryota; kingdom Metazoa; phylum Chordata; class Mammalia; order Primates; family Cercopithecidae; genus Macaca; species Macaca thibetana. Next base: position 58,292,885 of record NC_065598.1, read on the forward strand.
GTGCTCCCAAATATCCCTTCTCAGATTCCACAAAAACAGTGATTCTAAACTGCTCAATCATAAGAAACGTTTACCTCTAGGAGATGAATGAATAGATCACAAAGCATTTTCTCAGAAAGTTTATTTCTAATTTTTATCTGAAGATGATTCATCTTCACCTTAGGCTTCAATGCGCTCCAAAACATACCTCTGTAGATTTTACACAAACTGTGTTTCAATACTGCTCAGTGGAAAGAAAGGTATAACTCAGTGAGAGGAATGCACACATCACAAAGCAGTTTCGTGGAAAGCATCTTTCTAGCATTTATCAGAGGATATTTCCTTTTTCACCATAGGCTTCAATGTGCTCCAAAATATGCCCTCTCAGGTTCCACAAAAACAGGAATTCCATACTGCTCAATCAAAATAAAGGTTTAACACTATGAGATGAATGGACACGTCACAAAGCAGTTTCTCAGACAGCTTATTTTTACTTTTCATCTGAAGATATTTCCTTGTTTACCACTGGCCCAAATGCACCCCCAAATGTCCCTTTGCAGATTCGTCAAAGACAGTTTCCAGACTGTGCAATGTAAAGAAAGGTATAACTCTCTGAGATGAATGCACACATCACAAAGCAGTTTATCAGAAAGATTCCCTTTAGTTTTATCTGAAGATATTTCATTTTTCACCATAGGCCTCAAAGCACTCCCGAATATCACATTGCAGATTCCACAAAAACAGAGTTACCAAAATGCTCAATGAGAAGAAACCTTTAACTCTCTCAGATGTATTCGCACACCACCAAGCAGTTTCTTGGGAAGTTTCTCTTTCTAGTTTTTATCTGAGTATATTTCGTTTTTCACCATAGGCTTCAATGCGCTCTGAAATATTGCTTTGTAGATTTTCACAAACAGTGTGTCCACACTGCTCAATGAAAAGAGAGGTATAACTCTATGAGATGAATGCACACATCACAAAGCAATTTCTCAGAAAGTTTCTGTCTAGTTTTCACCTGAAGATAATTACGTCTTCACCTTAGGCTTCAAAGCACTCTGAATTATCCCTTAGCAGATTTTACTCAAAGAGTGTTTCCACACTGCTCAGTGAAAAGAAAGGTACAACTCTGTGAGAGGAATGCGCACATCACAAAGCAGTTTCTCAGAAAGTTACTCTCCAGTTTGTATCTCAGATGAATTCACACATCACAAAACAGTTTCTTGGAAAGCTTTTTTCTGAGTTTTTATCTGAGGATATTTTCTTTTCCACTATAGGATTCAATTTGTAATGAAATACACCTTTCTAGATTTTACAGAAACAGTACTTCCATGGTGCTCAATGAAAAGAGAGTATAACTCTATGAGATGAATGCACACATCACAAAGCTGTTTTTCAGAAAAGTTCTTTCCAATTTTCATCTGAAGATATTTCCTTTTTTACCATAGGCCTCAATATGCTCCCGAATATCCCTTTGCAGATTCCACAAAAACAGTGTTAACAAACTGCTCAATGAAAAGAAAGCTTTAACACTGCGAGAGGAATTCACACATCACAAAGCAGTTTCTCAGAAATCTTCTATGTAGTGTTTATCTGAGGATATTTTCTTTTTCACCATAGGCTTCAATGCGCTCCCAAATATCCCCTCTCTGATTCCACAAAAACAGTTATTCCAAACTGCTCAATGAAAAGAAGGGTTTAACACCTTGAGATGAATTTACACATCACAAAGCAGTTTCTCAGAAAACTTCCTTGTAATTTTCATCTGAAGATAATTCCTTGTTTACCGCTGGCCTCAATGCACCCACAAATATGAGTTTGAAGATTCATGAAGGACAGTTTCCAAACATCGCAAAGTAAAGAAATGTTTAAGTCTATAATATGAATGCCCACATCACAAAGCAGTTTATCAGAAAGCATCTCTCCAGTTTTTATCTGAGGATATTTCCTTTTTCACCGTAGGCCTCAATGCACTCCCGAATAACCATTTGTAGATTCCACCAGAACAGTGTTAACAAACTGCTCAATGAAAAGAAAGGTTAAACTCTGTGAGAGGAATTTACATATCACAAAGAAGTTTCTCAGAAAGCTTCTTTCTAGTTTTTAATCTGAAGATACTTCCTTTTTCAACATAGGCTTCAATGCACTCCTAAGTATCCCATCTCAGAATTCACAAAAACAGTGATTCCAAACTGCTCATTCAAAAGAAAGGTTTAACACTATGAGATGAATGGACACATCACAAAGCAGTTTCTCAGAAAAGTTCTTTCCAATTTTCATCTGAAGATATTTCCTTTTTTACCATAGGCCTCAATATGCTCCCGAATATCCCTTTGCAGATTCCACAAAAACAGTGTTAACAAATTGCTCAATGAAAAGAAAGGTTTAACTCTGTGAGAGGAATTCACACATCACAAAGCAGTTTCTCGGAAAGCTTCTTTCTAGTGTTCTTCTGAGGATATTTCCTTTTAAACCATAGGCTTCTATGCGCTCCAAAGTATCCCTTCTCAGATTCCACAAAAACAGTGTTTCTAAACTGCTCAATCAAAAGAAAGGTTTAACTCCATGAGATCAATGCACAAATCACAAAGCAGTGTCTCAGCTTTTCTCAACTTTTCATCTGAAGATATTTCCTTGTTCACCATAGGCCTCAGTGCACCCCCAAATATCCCTTTGCAGATTCCACAAAAACAGTGGTAAAAAAGTGCTCAATGAAAAGAAAGGTTTATCTCTGTGAGATGAATTCACACATCACAAAGCAGTTTCTTGGAAAGCTTCTTTCAAGTGTTTATCTGAGGATATTCTCTTTTCACAATACGTTTCAATTTGCTCCAAAATATCCCCTCTCGGATTCCACAAAAACCGTGATTCCAAACTGCTTATTCAAAAAGAAGCTTTAACACTATGAGATGAATGTACATATCACAAAGCAGTTTCTCAGAAAGCTTCTTTGTACTTTTCATCTGAAGATATTTCCTTTTTCACCATTGGCCTCATTGCGCCCCCAAATGTCCCCTTGTGGATTCATCAAAGACAGAGTTTCCAAACTGCACAATGTAAAGAAGGTTTTAACTCTGTGAGATGAATGCAAACATCACAAAGCAGTTTCTCAGAAAGCTTCTCTGCTCTTTTTATCTGAAGATATTTCCTTTATCACCATAGGCCTCAATGCACTCCTTAATATCTCTGCAGATTCCAAAAAACTAGTGTTACCAAACTGCTCAATGAGAAGAAATCTTTAACTTTCTCATATGAATTCACACAACACAAAGGAGTTTCTCGGAAAGCTTCTTTCTAGTTTTTATCTGAGGATATTTCCTTTTTCACTACAGGCTTTAATGCGCTCTGAAATATCCCTTTGTAGATTTTACACAAACAGTGTTTCCACACTGCTCAATGAAAAGAGAGGTATAACTCTGTGATATGAATGCCCACATCACCAAGCAGTTTCTCAAAAAGCTTCTTTCCAGTTTTCATCTGAAGATATTTACTTTTTCACCGTAGGCCTCAATGCTCTCCCAAATATCCCTTTGCAGCTTCGACAAAAACAGTGTTTCCAAACTGCACAATATAAAGTTAGGTTTAACACTGTGAGATGCATGCACACATCACAAAGCAGTTTCTCAGGAAGGTTTTTCTTGTTTTTACCTGAAGATACTTCCTTCTTCACCTTAGGCTTCAATGCGTTCTGAAATATCACTTTGTGATTTTAAAGAAACAGTATTTCCACACTGCTCAATGAATAGAAAGGTACAACCCTGTGAGAGGAATGCACACATCACAAAGGAGTTTCTCAGAAAGCTTCTCTCCAGTTTTTATCTCAAGATATTTCCTTTACCACCATAGGCCTCAATGTTCTCCCGAATGTCCCTTTGCAGGTTCCACAAAAACAGCAGTTCCAAACTGCTCAATGAGCAGAAACGTTTACCTGTGTCAGATTAATTCACACATCACAAAGCAGTTTCTCCTGGAAAACTTCTTTCTAGTTTTTATCTGAGGATAATTCCTTTTTCACCATAGTCTTCACTGTGCTCCAAAATATCCCTCCGCAGATTTTGCACAGAGTCTCCACACTGCTCAAAGAAAGAAAGGTATAACTCTATGAGATGAATGCACACATCACAAACTAGTGTCTCAGAAGGCTTCTTTCTAGTTTTCTTCTGAAGATATTTCCTTTTTCACCTTATGCCTCAATGCGCTCCTGAATATACCTTTGCAGATTCCACAAAAACTGTGTTACAAAACTGTTCAGTGAAAGCAAAGGTTTAACTATGTGAGATGAATTCACACATCACAAAGCAGCTTCTCAGAAAGCTTCTTTCTAGTTTCTATCTGACGATATTTCCTTTTTCATCATACAAGTCATTGTGCTCCCAAATATCCCTTCTCAGATTCCACAAAAACAGTGATTCTAAACTGCTCAATCATAAGAAACGTTTACCTCTAGGAGATGAATGAATAGATCACAAAGCATTTTCTCAGAAAGTTTATTTCTAATTTTTATCTGAAGATGATTCATCTTCACCTTAGGCTTCAATGCGCTCCAAAACATACCTCTGTAGATTTTACACAAACTGTGTTTCAATACTGCTCAGTGGAAAGAAAGGTATAACTCAGTGAGAGGAATGCACACATCACAAAGCAGTTTCGTGGAAAGCATCTTTCTAGCATTTATCAGAGGATATTTCCTTTTTCACCATAGGCTTCAATGTGCTCCAAAATATGCCCTCTCAGGTTCCACAAAAACAGGAATTCCATACTGCTCAATCAAAATAAAGGTTTAACACTATGAGATGAATGGACACGTCACAAAGCAGTTTCTCAGACAGCTTATTTTTACTTTTCATCTGAAGATATTTCCTTGTTTACCACTGGCCCAAATGCACCCCCAAATGTCCCTTTGCAGATTCGTCAAAGACAGTTTCCAGACTGTGCAATGTAAAGAAAGGTATAACTCTCTGAGATGAATGCACACATCACAAAGCAGTTTATCAGAAAGATTCCCTTTAGTTTTATCTGAAGATATTTCATTTTTCACCATAGGCCTCAAAGCACTCCCGAATATCACATTGCAGATTCCACAAAAACAGAGTTACCAAAATGCTCAATGAGAAGAAACCTTTAACTCTCTCAGATGTATTCGCACACCACCAAGCAGTTTCTTGGGAAGTTTCTCTTTCTAGTTTTTATCTGAGTATATTTCGTTTTTCACCATAGGCTTCAATGCGCTCTGAAATATTGCTTTGTAGATTTTCACAAACAGTGTGTCCACACTGCTCAATGAAAAGAGAGGTATAACTCTATGAGATGAATGCACACATCACAAAGCAATTTCTCAGAAAGTTTCTGTCTAGTTTTCACCTGAAGATAATTACGTCTTCACCTTAGGCTTCAAAGCACTCTGAATTATCCCTTAGTAGATTTTACTCAAAGAGTGTTTCCACACTGCTCAGTGAAAAGAAAGGTACAACTCTGTGAGAGGAATGCGCACATCACAAAGCAGTTTCTCAGAAAGTTACTCTCCAGTTTGTATCTCAGATGAATTCACACATCACAAAACAGTTTCTTGGAAAGCTTTTTTCTGAGTTTTTATCTGAGGATATTTTCTTTTCCACTATAGGATTCAATTTGTAATGAAATACACCTTTCTAGATTTTACAGAAACAGTACTTCCATGGTGCTCAATGAAAAGAGAGTATAACTCTATGAGATGAATGCACACATCACAAAGCTGTTTTTCAGAAAAGTTCTTTCCAATTTTCATCTGAAGATATTTCCTTTTTTACCATAGGCCTCAATATGCTCCCGAATATCCCTTTGCAGATTCCACAAAAACAGTGTTAACAAACTGCTCAATGAAAAGAAAGCTTTAACACTGCGAGAGGAATTCACACATCACAAAGCAGTTTCTCAGAAATCTTCTATGTAGTGTTTATCTGAGGATATTTTCTTTTTCACCATAGGCTTCAATGCGCTCCCAAATATCCCCTCTCTGATTCCACAAAAACAGTTATTCCAAACTGCTCAATGAAAAGAAGGGTTTAACACCTTGAGATGAATTTACACATCACAAAGCAGTTTCTCAGAAAACTTCCTTGTAATTTTCATCTGAAGATAATTCCTTGTTTACCGCTGGCCTCAATGCACCCACAAATATGAGTTTGAAGATTCATGAAGGACAGTTTCCAAACATCGCAAAGTAAAGAAATGTTTAAGTCTATAATATGAATGCCCACATCACAAAGCAGTTTATCAGAAAGCATCTCTCCAGTTTTTATCTGAGGATATTTCCTTTTTCACCGTAGGCCTCAATGCACTCCCGAATAACCATTTGTAGATTCCACCAGAACAGTGTTAACAAACTGCTCAATGAAAAGAAAGGTTAAACTCTGTGAGAGGAATTTACATATCACAAAGAAGTTTCTCAGAAAGCTTCTTTCTAGTTTTTAATCTGAAGATACTTCCTTTTTCAACATAGGCTTCAATGCACTCCTAAGTATCCCATCTCAGAATTCACAAAAACAGTGATTCCAAACTGCTCATTCAAAAGAAAGGTTTAACACTATGAGATGAATGGACACATCACAAAGCAGTTTCTCAGAAAAGTTCTTTCCAATTTTCATCTGAAGATATTTCCTTTTTTACCATAGGCCTCAATATGCTCCCGAATATCCCTTTGCAGATTCCACAAAAACAGTGTTAACAAATTGCTCAATGAAAAGAAAGGTTTAACTCTGTGAGAGGAATTCACACATCACAAAGCAGTTTCTCGGAAAGCTTCTTTCTAGTGTTCTTCTGAGGATATTTCCTTTTAAACCATAGGCTTCTATGCGCTCCAAAGTATCCCTTCTCAGATTCCACAAAAACAGTGTTTCTAAACTGCTCAATCAAAAGAAAGGTTTAACTCCATGAGATCAATGCACAAATCACAAAGCAGTGTCTCAGCTTTTCTCAACTTTTCATCTAAAGATATTTCCTTGTTCACCATAGGCCTCAAGGCGCCCCCAAATATCCCATCGCAGATTCTACAAAAACAGTGTTTCCAAACTGCTGAATGAAAAGAATGATTTAACTCTGCAAGATGAATGCACACAACACAGAGCAGCTTCTCAGATGGCTTCCTTCTAGTTTTTATCCTGGGATATTTCCTTTTCTGCCATTGGCCTCAATTAAATTCCAACTTTCCATTTGCAGAATGGACAAAAACCATGTTTCCAAAATGCAGAATCAAAAGAAAGGTCTAATTCTGTCAGATGAATGCACACATCACAAAGCAGTTTCTCAGTCAGATTGCTTCCAATTTTCATTCTGGGATATTCAATTTTTTTCCCTTGACCTCAATGAGTTACCCAGTGTCCATTTGCAGATTCTACAAAAACAGTGTTTCCAAACTGCTGAATGAAAATAAAGGTTTAACTCTGCGAGATGAATGCACACTTCACAAGCTGGTTTCACACATAGGCTCCTTCTAGTTTTTGTCGTTTGATATTTAATTTTTCATCATTGGCATCAATTAGATCCCAAATGTCCATTCCTAGAATTTAAAGAACAGTGCTTCCAAATAGATGAATGAAAAGAAAAGATGAACTCTGTGAGATGAATGCACACGTCACAAAGCACTTTCTCAATGAGGTTCTTTGTAGATTTTATGTGAAGATATTTTCTTTTTCACCATAGGCCTCAATGTGCTCCCAAATATCCCTTCACAGATTCTAGAAAAATTGTGTTTCCAAACTGCTGAATTCAAAGAAAGGTTTAACTCTCTGAGATGAATGCACACGTCACAAAGCAGTTTCTCAGATAGCTTCCTTCTACTTTTTATCCTGGGACAGTTTATTTGTCTCCATTGGCATCAATGAGCTCCCTAGTGTCCATTTTCAGAATGGACAGTGACAGCATTTCCAAACTGCTGAATCAAAAGAAAGGTTTAATTATGTGAGATAAATTCACACATCACAAAGGAGTTTCTCACACAGCTTCTTTCTTGCTTTTATCTGAAGACGTTTTCTTTTTTACCTTAGGTCTCAATACGCTCCCACATATCCCTTCACATATTCAACAAAAACAGCATTTCCAAACTGCTGAATGGAAAGGAAGTTTCAACTTTGTGAGATGAATACACGTATCACATAGTGGTTTCTCAGATAGTTTCCTTCTGTGTTTTATCCTGGGATAGTCCCTTTTCTGCCATTGGCCTCAATGAGATCCCACAGAATGGACAAAAAACGTCTTTCCAAAATGCTGAATGAAAAGAAAAGTCTAACTCTGTGACGTGAATGCACACATCACAATGCAGTTTCTCAGATAGATTCCTTTTAGTTTTTATTCTGGGATACTCGATTTCTTGCCATTGGCCTAAATGATCTCACCAATGTACACTTGCAGATACTATAAGAACAGTGTTTCCAAATAGCTGAGTTAAAATACAGTTTAACTCTGTGAGATGAATGCACACATCACAAAGCAGTTTCTCAGGTAGCTTTTTTCTAGATTCTACCTGGGATATTTGCTTTTTCACCATTGGCCTCAATGAGCTCCCAAATATCCATACACAGAATGGACAAAAACTGTGTTTCCAGACTGCTGCATCAAAGAAAGGTTTAACTCCATGACATGAATGACCACATCACAACACTGTTTCTCAGAAATCTTTTTTCTAGTTTTCATCTGAAGATACTTTATTTTTCACTGTAGGAGTCAATACTTTCCCAACTGTGCACTCCCAAATATCCATTCACAGATTCTACAAATACAGTGTTTCCAAACTGCAGAATGAAAAGAAACGTTTAACTCTGTGATCTGAATACCAACATTACAAGGCAGTTTCTCAGATAGCTTCCTTCTAGTTTATATCCTGGGATATTCGATTTTTCACCTTTGGCCTCAGTGAGGTCGCAAATATCCGTTTGCACAAAGGAAAAAAACTGTGTTTCCAAACTCCTGAATCAAAAAAAAAAGCTTTAACTTTGTGAGGCAAATGCAAACATCACAAAGCAGTTTCTCGGAAAGCTTCTTTCTAGTTTTTATGAAGATATTTTCTTTTTCATGGCTGGCCTCTAAGCACTCCCAAATATCCCTTTCCAGATTCTACAAAAACAGTATTTCCAAACTGCTGAATGAAAAGAAATGTTTGACTGTGCGAGATGAATGCACACTTCACAAGCCAGTTTCACACATAGCTTCCTTCTAGTTTTTATTCAGGAATATTCACTTTTTCACCATTGGCCTCAATGAGCTCCCAAATGTCCATTCCTAGAATTTAAAGAACAGTACTTCCAAATAGATGAATGAAAAGAAAAGTTGAACTCTGTGAGATGAAAGCACACATCACAAAGCACTTTCTCAACGAGCTTCTTTCTAGATTTTATGTGAAGATATTTTCTTTTTCACCATAGGCCTCAATGTGCTCCCAAATATCCCTTTGCAGATTCTACAAAAACCATGTTTCCAAAGTGCTCAATCCAAAGAAATTGAGCAGTTTGGAATTATTGTTTTTGTGGGATCTGAAAGGGGATATTTGGAGGTGCATTGAAGGCTATGGTGAAAAAGGAAATGTCCTCAGGATAAAACTAAAAAGAAGCTTTCTGAGAAACTGCTTTGTGATGTGTGAATTCATCTGACAGAGTTATACATTTCTTCTCATTGAGCAGTTTGGTAACATTGTTTTTGTGGAATCTGTAAAGGGACATTTGGGAGGATATTGAGGCCTATTGTTAAAAAGGAAATATTTTCAGATAAAAACTGGAGAGAAATTTCTTGAGACTCTGCCTTGTGATGTGTGCATTCATCTCATAGAGTTATACCTCTCTTTTCATTGAACAGTGTGAAAACACAGTTTGTGTAAAATCTCCAAAAGGATATTTCAGAGTGCACTGAGGCCTAAGGTGAAGAAGGAAGTATCTTTAGATAACAAAGAGAAAGAAGCTTTCTGAGAAACTGCTTTGTGATGTGTGAATTCTTTTCACAGAGTTAAACTTTCTTTACATTGCGCAGTTTGGAAACTGTCTTTGACGAATCTGCAAAGGGATATTTGGGGGCAGATTGAGACCTATGGTGAAGAAGGAAATACCTTCAGATGAAAACTAGAAAGAAGCTTTCTGAGACACTGCTTTGAGATATGTGCATTCATCTCATAGAGTTAAACTTTTCTTTTGATTGAGCAGTTCAGAATCACTGTTTTTGTGAAATCTGATAAGAGACATTTGGGAGCACATTCAAGCCTATGGTGAAAAAGGAAATATCCTCAGATAAAAACTAGAAAAAAGCTTTCTGAGAAACTTCTACTTGATGTGTGAATTCATCTCACAGAGTTAAACCTTTCTTTTCTTTTAGCAGTTTGTTAACACTCTTTTTGTGGAATCTGCAAAGGGATATTAGGGAGTACCTTGAGGCCTGTAGTGAGAAAGGAATTATCTTCAGATGAGAACTGGAAAGAAGCTTTCTGAGAAACTGCTTTATGATTTGTGCATTCATCTCAAAGATTTATACCTCTATTTTCATTGTGCAGCGTGGAAACACTGTGTAAAACCTACAAAGGGATATTTCAGAACGCATTGAAGCCTATAGTGAAAAAGGAAATATCCTCAGAAAAAAAAAAAAAAAACTGGAGAGAAGCTATCCAAGAAACTGCTTGGTGATGTGTGAATTCATCTAACAGAGTCAAAGGTTTCTTCTCATTGAGCAGTTTGGTAACACTGTTTTTGTGGAATCTGCAAAGGGATATTCGGGAGTGCATTCAGGCCTATGGTGAAAGAGGAAATATCTTCAAATAAAAACTGGAGAGAAGCTTTCCAAGAAATTGCTTTGTGATGTGTGCATTCATCTCATACCATTAAACGTTTCTTTACATTGTGCAGTTTAGAAACTGACGAATCCATGAGGGTACACTTCGGGGCACATGGAGGCCTACAGTGAACAAGGAAATATCTTCAGATGAAAAGTACAAAGAAGCTTTCTGAGAAACTGCTTTGTGATGTGTCCATTCATCTCGTAGTGTTAAACCTTTGTTTTGATTGAGCAATTTGGAATCACTGTTTTTGTGGAATCTGAGAGGGGATATTTGGGAGTGCATTGAAGCCTATCTTGAAAAAGGAAATATTCTCAGATAAAATTTAAAAATAACTTTCCGAGAAACTGCCTTGTGATGTGTGAATTACTCTCACAGAGTTAAAGCTTTCTTTTCATTGAGCAGTTTGTTAACACTGTTTTTGTGGAATCTGAAAAGGGATATTCTGTAGCACATTGAGGCCTATGGTGAGAAACGAAATATCCTCAGATACAAACTGGAAAGTAACTTTCTGAGAAACTGCTTTGTGATATGTGCACTCCTCTCAGAGTTATACCTTTATTCTCATTGAGCAGTGTGGAAATACTCTTTATGTAAAACCTACGAAAGGATTATTCGGAGCACTTTGAAGCCTAAGGTGAAGATTGAATTATCTTCAGATGAAAACCACACAGAACGTTTCTGAGAAACTGCTTTGTGATATGTGCATTCATCTCCCAGAGTTATACCTATCTTTTCATTGAGCAGTGTGGAAACACTGTTTGTGTAAAATCTACAAAGGGATATTTCGGCACACATTGAAACCTAAGGTGAAGATGGAAGAATCTTCAGAAAAAAACTAGATAGAAGCTTTCTGAGAAACCACTTTGTGATGTGTCCATTCATCTTACAGAGTTAAACCTTTCTTTACATTGCACAGTTTGGGAACTGTCTTTCACGAATCCGCAAAAGGACATTTGGGGGCGCATTGAGGCCTACAGTGAACAAAGAAATATCATCAGACAAAAACTAGAATGAAGGTTTCTGAGACACTGCTTTGTGATATGTGCATTCATCTCATAGTGCTAAACCTTTCTTTTGATTGAACTGTTTAGAATCACTGTTTTTGTGGAATCTGAGAGGGGGTATTTGGGAGTGTATTGAAGTTTTTGGTGAAAAAGGAAATATCCTCCGATAAAACTAGAAAGAAGCTTTCTGAGAAACTGCTCTGTGATGTGTGAATTCATCTGACAGAGTTTAACGTTTCTTCTCATTTAGCAGTTTGGTAACACTGTTTTTGTGCAATCTGCAAAGGGATATTTGGAAGTGCATTGAGGCCTATGGTGAAAAAGGAAATATCTTTAGATAAAAACTGGAGAGAACTTTCTGAGAAACAACTTTGTGCTGTGTGCATTCGTCTCACAGAGTTAAAACTTTCTTTGCATTGCAGTTTGGAAACTGTCTTTGATGAATTTGCAAATGGACATTTGGGAGTACATTGAGGCCTAGGGTGAACAAGGAAATATATTCAGATGAAAAATACAAAGAAGATTTCTGAGAATTGCTTTGTGATGTGGAAATTCATCTCATAGTGTTAAAGCTTTCTTTTGATTGAGCAGTTTGGAATCACTGTTTTTGTGGAATCTGAGAGGGGATATTTGGGAGCACATGGAAGCCTAAGGAGAAAAAGGAAATATCCTCAGAGAATAACTAGAAAGAAACTTTCTGAGAAATGCTTTGTGATGTGTTAATTCCTCTCACAGAGCTAAACCTTTCTTTTCATTGAGCAGTTTCTTAACATTGTTTTTGTGGAATCTGCAAAGGGATATTCTGGAGCACATTGAGGTCTATGGTGAAAAAGGAAACATCTTCAGATGAAAACTGGAAAGAAGCTTTCTGAGAAATGGCTTTGTGATGTCTGCATTCATCTCATAGAGTTATAGCTCTCTTTCCATTGAGCATCATGGAAAAACTGTAAAATCTACAAAGGGATATTTCAGAGCACATTGAAGCCTACGGTGATAAAGGAAATATCCTCAGATAAAAACTACAAAGAAGCTTTCTGACAAACTGCTTTGTGATGTGTGAATTCATCTGACAGAGTTAAACGTTTCTTCTCATTTAGTAGTTTGGTAACACTTTTTTTGTGGAATCTGAAAAGGGATATTCAGAAGGACATTGAGGCCTATGGTTAAAAAGGAAATATCTTCAGATAAAAACTAGAAAGAAGCTTATCGAGAAACTGCTTTGTGATGTGTGAATTCATCTCACAGGGTTAAACCTTTCTTTACATTGCACAGTTTGGAAACTGTCTTAGACAAATCCATGAATAGGCATTTGGAGGTTCATTGAGCCCTACGCTGAACAAAGAAATATCTTCAGATGAAAAGTACAAAGAAGCTTTCTGAGAAACTGCTTTGTGATGGGTCCATTCATCTCATAGTGTTAAAACTTTATTTTGATTAAGCAATTTGGAATCATCGTTTTTGTGGAATCTGAGAGGGGATATATGGGAGCACATTGAAGCCTATAGTGAAAAAGGAAATATTCTCAGATAAAAACTAGAAAGAAGCTTTCTGGAAACTGCTTTGGGATGTGTGAATTCATCTAACAGAGTTATACTGTTTTTTTCATTGAGCAGTGTGGAAACACTGTTTTTGTGGAATCTGCAAAGGGATATTTGGGAGCACATTGAGGCCTATGGTGAAAAAGGAATTATCTTGCAATAAAAACTGGAGAAAAGCTTTGTGATAAACTGTTTTGTGATGTGTGCATCCACCTCACAGAGCTATGCCTTTCTATTCCTGGAGCAATGTGGAAACATTGTTTGTGTAAAATCTACAAAGGGTTATTACGGAGTGCTTTGAAGCCTAAGGTGAAGATGGAAGTATCTTGATATAAAAAATAGAAAGAACTTTCTATGAAACTGCTTTGTGATATGTGCATTCATCTCATAGAGTTAAACCTTTCTTTTGATTGAGCTGTTTAGAAGCATTGTTTTTGTGGAATCTGAGAAGGGGTATTCGGGAGCACATTCGGGAGCTTATGGTGAAAAAGGAAATACACTCAGATAAAAACTAGAAAGAGGCTTTCTGAGAAACTGCTTTGTTATTTGTGAATTCATCTCACATAGTTAAACCATTCTTTTCATTGAGCAGTTCGTTAACACTGTTTTTGTGGCATCTGCAAAGGAATATTCGGGAGTGCTTTGAGGCCTGTGGTGAAAAAGGAAATATCTTCAGATAAAAACTGCAGAGAAGCTTTCTGAGAAACTGTTTTGTGATGTGTACATTCCTCTCACAGAGTTATACTGTTCTTTTCATTGAGCAGTGTGGAAACACTGTGTAAAATCTACAAAGGAATGTTTTGGAGTGCATTGAAGCCTATGCTGAAAGAGGAAATACCCTGAGGTAAAAACTTGAAAGATGCTTTCCAAGAAACTGCTTTTTGATGTGTGCATTCATCAAACACAGTTAAACCTTTCTCTAAATTGTCCAGTTTTGAAATTTTGTCCTTGACAAATCTGTGAAGGGATATTTGGGGCACATTGAGGCCTATGGTGAACAAGGAAATATCTTTAGATGAAAACTAGAAAGAAGCTTTCTGAGAAACTGGTTTGTGAAGTGTACATTCCTGTCACAGAATTATACCTTTCTATTCATTGAGGAGTGTGGAAACACTGTTTGTGGAAAATCTACAAAGGGATATTTTGGAGCACATTGAAGCCTAAGGTAAAGAGGGAAATATCTTCAGATAACAACTAGAAAGAAGTGTTCTGAGAAATTGCTTTGTGATGTTTGCATTCATCCCAAAGAGTTAAATCTTTCACTACATTGTGCAGTTTGGAAACACTGTCTTTGATGAATCTTTGAAGGGACATTTGGGGGCACATTGAGACCTATGGTCAACAAGGAAATATCTTCAAATGAAAACCAGAAAGAAGCTTTCTGAGAAACTGCTTTGTTATGTTTGCATTCATCTCACAGAGTTAAACCTTTCTTTTGATTGAGCAGTTTAGAATCACTGTTTTTGTGTAATCTGAGAAGGGATATTTTGGAAAGCATTGAAGACTATGATGAAAAAGAAATTTTCCTCAGATAAAAACTAGAAAGGAGCTTTCCAAGAAACTGCTTTGTGATGTGTGAATTCCTCTGACAGAGTTAAACCTTTCTTCTCATTGAGCAGTTTGGTAACTCTGTTTTTGTGTAATCTGCAAAGGGATATTGGGGAGCACATTGAGGCCTATGGTGAAAAAAGAGATATCTTCCAATAAAAACTAGAATGAAGCTTTCTGAGAAACTTCTTTGAGAAGTGTGCATTCCTCTCACAGAGTTACACCTTTCTTTTCATTGAGCAGTGTCAAAACACTGTTTCTGTAAAATATAAAAGGGATATTTTGGAGTGCCTAGAAGCCTAAGGTGACAAAGGAAATATCTTCAAACAAAAGTTCGAAAGAAGATTTCTGATAAACTGCTTTGTGATGTGTGCATTCATTTCACACAGTTAAAGCTTTCTCTACATTGTGCAGTTTGGAAACTCTGTCTTTGATGAATCCACAAACGGACATTTGGGGGTGCTTTGAGGCCTATGGTGAAAAAGGAAATATCTTCAGATGAAAATTAGAAAGAAGCTTTCTGAGAAACTGCTTTGTGAAGTGTGCATTCCTCTCTCTGATTTATACCTTTCTTTTCATTGAGCAGTTTGGAAACACTGTTTTTGTAAAATCTACAAAGGGATATTTCAGAGCACATAGAAGACTAAGTGATGAAGGAAATATCTTCAGATAAAAACTAGAAAGAAGCTTTCTGAGAAACTGCTTTATGATGTGTGCATTCATCTCACAGGGTTAAACCTTTCTTTACACTACGCTCTTTGGTAACTCTGTCTTTGATGAAACCATGAAGGGACATTTGGGGGCATATTGAGGCCTATGGTGAACAAGGAAATATCTTCAGATGAAAACTGGAAAGAAGCTTCTGAGAAACTGCTTTGTGATGTGGCATTCACCTCATAGAGTTAAACCTTTCTTTCATTGAACAGCTTGGAATTACTGTTTTTGTGGAATATGAGTAGGGATGTTCAGGAGCGTGTTGAAGCATATGGTGAAAAAGGAAATATATTCAGATAAAAATTGGAGAAAAGCTTTCTGAGAAACTACTTTGTGATATGTGCATTCCCATCCAGAGTTATACCTTTCTTTTCATTGAACAGTGTGAAACACTGTGTAAATTCTACAAAGGGATATTTCTGAGCGCATTGAATCCTAAGGTGAAGATGGAAGTATCTTCAGATAAAAACTAGAAAGGAGCTTTCTGAGAAACTTCTTTGTGATGTGTGCATTCATCTCACAGAGTTAAACTTTTCTTTACATAGCACAGTTTGGAAACACTGTCTTTGATGAATCCGTGAAGGGACATTTGGGGGTGCATTGAGGCCTATGGTGAACAAGAAATTATCATCAGACAAAAACTAGAAAGAAGGTTTCTGAGACACTGCTTTGTGATATGTGCATTCGTCTCATAGTGTTAAACCTTTCTTTTGATTGAACTGTTTAGAATCACTGCTTTTGTGGAATCTGAGAGGGGATATTTGGGAGTGCATTGAAGCATATTGTGAAAAAGGAAATATCTTCCGTTAAAAACTGCTGAAAAGCTTTCTGAGAAACTACTTTGTGATGTGTGCATTCCTCTCACAGACTAATACCTTTCTTTTCATTGAGCACTGTGGAAACACTGTTCATGTAAATTCTACAAAGGGATATTTCAGAGTGCTTTGTAGCCTAAGGTGAAGATAGAAGTATCTTCAGGTAAAAACTAGAAAGGAGCTTTCTGAGAAACCGCTTTGTGATGTGTGCATTCATCTCACAGAGTTAAACCTTTCTTTACAGTGTGCGGTTTGGAAACTCTGTCTTTGAAGAATCTGTGAAGGGATATTTGTTAATAGTTAAACCTTCATTTTGATGGAGCAGTTTGGAATCACTGTTTTTGTGGAATCTGACAAGGGATATTTGAGAGTGCATTGAAGCATATGGTGAAAAAGGAAATATCTTCAGTTAAAAACTGGCAAAAAGCTTTCTGAGAAACTACTTTGTGATGTGTGAATTCATCTCACAGAGTTAAACCTTTCTTTTCATTGACTCATTTGGTAACACTGTATTTGTGGAATCTGCAAAGGGATAATCAGCAGTGCATTGAAGCCTATGGTGAAAAAGGAAATATCTTCAGATGAAAACTGAAAGAAGCTTTCAGAGAAACTGTTTTGTGATGTGTGAATTCATCTGACAGGGTTAAACATTTCTTCTCTTTGAGCAGATTGGTAACACTGTTTTCATGGAATCTGCAAGGGAATATACAGGAGCACATTCAGGCCAACGGTGAAATATCCTCAGATAAAAACTGAAAGGAAGCATTATGAGATACCACTTTGTGAGGTGTGCGTTTCTCTCACAGAGTTAAAACTTTCATTTCATTGAGTGGTGTGGAAACACTGTTTGTGTAAAATCTACAAAGGGATATTTCAGAGCCCATTGAGGTGAAAATGAAAGTATCTTCAGATAAAAACTAGAAAGAATGTTTTTGAGAAACTGCTTTGTGATGTGTGTGTTCATCTCACAGTGTGAAACCTTTCTTTACATTGCGCAGTTTGGAAACTCTGTCTTGGCGAATCCATGAATGGACATTTGGGGGCGCATTGAGGTTTATGGTAAACAAGGAAATATCTTCAGTTGAAAACTGGAAAGAAGCTTTCTGAGAAACTGCTTTGTGATGTGTGCATTCATATCATAGAGTTAAACCTTTCTTTTAATTGAGCAGTTTGGAATCACTGTTTTTTGTGCAATCAAAGAGGGGATATTAGGGAGCGCATTGAAGCCTATGATGAAAATGGAAATATACTCAGATAAAAACTAGAAAGAAACTTTCTGAGAAACTGCTTTCTGATGTGTGAATTAATCTCATGGAGTTAAACTTTCTTTTCATTGAGCAGTTTGGTAATGCTGTTTTTGTGGTATCTGCAAAAGGACATTTGGGAGCACTTTCAGGCCTATGATGAAGAAGGAAATATCTTCAGATAAAAATAAGAAACTGCTTTGTGATGTGTGCATTCATCCCACAGAGTTAGACCTTTCTTTTGATTCAGCATTTTGGAAACACGGTTTTTGTCCATTCTGTGAATGGACATTTGGGATCTCATTGAGGTCAATGACAGAAAAAGGAATATCTCAGGATAAAAACTGGAAGGAAGCTATCTGAGAAACTGCTTTATGTTGTATGTATTCCTCTTGCAGAGTTAAACCATTCTTTTCATTCAGCAGTTTTGAAACACTGTTTTTGTAGAACCTGTGAAGGGATATTTGGGTGTGCATTGAGGCCTAAGGAGAGAAAGAAAATATCTTCACATAAAAAACGGAAAGAAGCTTTCTGAGAAACTGCTTTGTGATGTGTGCATTCATCTCACAGAATTAAATCTTTTATTTCAGCAGTTTGGAAACACTGTTGCTGTCCATTCTGAAAATGGACATTAGGGAGCTCATTGATGCCAATGGCAATAAATCAAATATTCCAGGATAAAAAGTAGAAACAAGTTATCTGATAAATTGCTTTGTGATGCATGCATTCATCTCACACAGTTAAAATTTTATTTTGATTCGGGAGTTTTGTAACACAGTTTTTGTCCTTTGTGCAAATGGATATCTGGCACCTCATTGAGGCCAAAGGTGAAAAATAGAATATCCCAGGATAGACACTAGAAGAAAGATCTCTGAGAAACTGCCTTGTGATGTTTGTATTGAGCTCATAGAGTTAAACTTTTCTTTACATTCAGCAGTTTTGCAACAAGGTTTTTGTAGAATCTGCCAAGGGATATTTGGGAGCATATTGAGGCCTATGGTGAAAAATAAAATATCTTCAGATAAAAACAAGAAAGAAGCTTTCTGAGAAACCTGTCTCTGATGTGTGCATTCATCTCACGGAGGTAAACATTTATTTTCATTCAGCATTTTGGAAACACTGTTTTTGTAGAATCTGCAAAGGGATTTTCAGGAGTGCAATGAGGCCTATGGTGAAAAAGAAAATATCTTCAAATAAAAACTAGAAAGAATCTTTCTGAGAAACTGCTTTGGGATGTGTGCTTTCATCTCACAGAGTAAAACCTCTCTTTTGATGCAGCCATTTGGAAACACTGTTTTTGTCCATTCTGCAAATGGACATTTGGGAGCTCATTGAGGCTAATGGCAAAAAATTGAATATCCCAGAATGAAATCAAGAAGGAAGCCATCTAAGAAATTGCTTTGTGATGTTTGCATTCATCTCACAGAGTTAAACCTTGCTTTTGATACAGCAATTTGGAAACACTGCTTTTTGTAATATCTGCCAAGGGATATTTTGGAACACATTGAGGCCTATGGTAAAAAGAAAACTTCTTCAGTTAAAAACTAGAAAGAAGCTTTCTGAGAAACTACTTTGTGATATGCGCATTCACCTCACAGAGTTAACCCTTTCTTTTGATTCAGCAGTTTGGAAACACTGTTTTTGTCCATTCCACGAATGGACATTTGGGAGCTCATTGAGGCCAATAGTGATTCTCTGAGAAACCTCTTTCTGATATGTGCATTCGTGTCTCAGAGGTAAACATTTATTTTGATTTGGCATTTTTTGAAACACTGTTTTTTTTTTTTTTTTTTTTTTTTTTTTTTTTTTTTTTTTTTGTCCATTCTGTGCATGGACATTTGCGAGCTCATTGAGGCCAATGGCAAAAAAGCGAATATCCCAGGTAAAAACTAGAAGGAAGCTATCTGAGAAACTGCTTTGTGATGCGTGCATTCATCTCACAGAGTCAAACCTTTATTTTCTTTCAGCAGTTTGGAAGCGCTGTTTTTGTCTATTCTGCGAATGGACATTTGGGATCTCATTGAGACCAATGGTGAAAAATCGAATATCCCAAGATAAAAACTGGAAGGATGCTATCTGAGAGACTTATTTGTGAGGTGTGCATTAATCTCACAGAGTTATACGTTTCTTTTGATTCAGCAGTTTGGAGATATGGTTTTTGTAGAATCTGCGAAAGGATATTTGGGAGTGTATTGAGGCCTAAGCTGAAAAAGAAAATATCTTCAGATAAAAAGCAGAAAGAAGCTTTCTGAGAAACTACTTTGTGATGTGTGCATTCATCTCACAGAATTAAACTTTTCTTTTGATTCAGCAGTTTGGACACACTGTTGCTGAAAATGGAAATTAGGGAACTCATTGATCCCAATAGCAGTAAATCGAATATCCCAGGATAAAAAGTAGAAGGAAGTTATCTGAGAAACCGCTTTTTGATGTGTGCATTCATCTCAGAGAGTTAAGCCTTTCTTTTGATTCAACAGTTTGGAAATACTGTTTTTGCAGAATCTGCGAAGGGATATTTGGGAGTGCATCAAGGCCTCTGGTGAAAAAGAAAATGTCTTCACTTAAAATCTAGAAGAAGCTCGTTGAAAAACTGCTTTGTGATGTGTGCATTCATCTCACAGAGTTAAATTTTCTTTTCATTCTGCTGTTTGGAAACACTGTTTTTGCACTCTACACATGGAGATTTTTGAGCTCATTGAGGCCAATGGCAATAAAGCGAATATCCCACAACAAAACTGAAGGGGTGGCCTGCCCCTCCACACCTGTGGGTGTTTCTTGTTAGGTGGAATGACAGACTTGAGAAAATAAATGAGACACAGAGACAAAGTATAGAGAAAGAAAAAGTGGGCCCAGGGGACCAGTGCTCAGCATACAGAGGACCAGCACCAGCACTGGTCTCTGAGTTCCCTCAGTATTTATTGATCATTATCTTTACCATTTAAGGAAAAGGGAAGTAGCAGGATAATAGGATCATCGTAGGGAGAAGGTCAGCAGTAAGACATATGAATAAAAATCTCTGTGACATGACATGAATAAGTTTAAGGAAAAGAGCTGTGCCTTGATATGCATATGAAAACATCTCCATAAACATTTTTAGTGCATAAGAGCAGTATTGCCACGAGCACTCCCACCTTCAGCCCTAAGGGGGTTTTCTCCTTTCTCAGTAAATAGAACATACAATCGAGTTTTACACCAAGATGTTCCATTCCCAAGGGAAGGGCAGGAAACGGATGTTTTTGTCTATCTCAACTGCCAAGAGGCCTTCTTTCCTCTTATACTAGTCCTCCTCAGCACAGACTCTTCACGGGAGTCAGGGTGGGGACTATTAGGTCTTTCCCTTCCCATGAGGCCATATTTCAGACTATCACACGAGGAGAAACCTTGGACAATACCTAGTTTTCCTAGGCAGAGGTCCCTGCGGCCTTCTGCAGTGTATGTGTCCCTGGGTACTTGAGATTAAGAGAATGGTGATGAATTTTAACCAGCAAACTGCCTTCAGGCACTTGTTTAACAAAGCACACCCTGCACAGCCCAAATCCGTTAAACCTGGTGTCACCACAGCACATGTCTCTTGCAAGGACGGGGTTGGGGTCACAGATTAACAGCATCTGAAATGCAGAGCAAAATGCAGCCTCTTATGTCTACTTCTTTCTATATAGACACAGTAACAGTCTGATCTCTCTTTTCCCCACAAAAAACTAGAAGGAAGCTATGTGCGAAAATGGTTTGTGAAGTGTGCATTCATCTCACAGAATTCCTTCACACATTCTACAAGTAGCATGTTTCCATTCTGCTGAATCAAAGAAATTTAACTCTGTGAATTGAATTCACACACCACAAAGCAGTTTCACAGATAGCTTCCTTCTAGTTTTTATCTGGGGATATTTGGTTTTTCCTCATGGACCACAATGGGCTCCCTAATGTCCCTTCAGAGATTTTTTTTTTTTTTTGAGATGGAGTCTTGCTCTGTCACCCAGGCCGGAGTGCAATGGCCAGATCTCGGCTCACTGAAAGCTCCGCCTCCTGGGTTCACACCATTCTCCTGCCTCAGCCTCCCAAGTAGCTGGGACTACAGGCGCCCTCCACCTCGCCTGGCTAGTTTTTTGTATTTTTTAGTAGAGACAGGGTTTCACTGTGTTAGCCAGGATGGTCTCAGTTTCCTGACCTCGTGATCCACCCATCTCGGCCTCCCAAAGTGCTGGGATTGCAGGCTTGAGCCACCACACCTGGCCCCTTCACAGATTCTTAAAAAAAAAAAAAAGTGTTTCCAATCTGCTGAATCAAAGAAAGTTTTAACTCTGTCAGATGAATCCACACATCAAGAAGGTGTTTCACAGATAGCTTCTTTCTAGTTTTTATCTGGGGATATTCGGTTTTTTTACCATAGGCCTCAATGGGGTCCCAAATATACTTTTGCAGATTCTACAAGAAGAGTGTTTCCAACCTGCTGAAACAAAGGCTTAATGTTGTAAGATGAATCCACACATTTCAATATGTTTCACAAGTTGCCTCTTTCTAGTTTTTATCTGGAAATATTCAGTTTTTCACCATAAGCTTCAATGGGCTCCAAAATGTCCCTTAGCAGATTCTACATGAAGAGTCTTTCCACCTGCTGAATGAAAAGAATGGTTTAACTCTGTGAGATGAATGCACACATTAAAAGGCAGTTTTACAGATATCTTCTTTCTAGTTTTTAATCTGAAGATATTTGGTTTTTCACCATAGGCTTCAATTGGTTCCCGATAGTCCATTCCAAGATACTACAAGAAGACTGCTTGCAACGTGATGAATCAAAAAAAGGTTTAACTCTGAGAGATGAATCCACACATCAAGAAGCAGTTTCACGAATATCTTAATTCCAGTTTTTATCTAGCGATATTCAGTTTTTCAGCATAGACCACAATGGGTTCCCAAATGTCCCTTCACAGATTTTACAAAAGAGGGTTTCCAACCTGCTGAATCAAAAGAAAGGTTCATCTCTGTGAGATGAATCCACCTATAAGAAAGCAGTTTCACAGATAACTTCTTTCTAGTTTTTAGACAAGGATATTTGGTTTTTCGCCATAGGCCTCAAAGGGCTCCAAAGTTTCCATTCAGAGATACTAAAAGAAGAGTGTTTCCAACCTGTTGAACAAAAAGAAAGGTTTACCTCTGTGAGATGAACCAAGACATCAGAAAGCAGTTTCACAGAGACTTTCTTTCTAGCTTTTCTCTGGAGGTATTCTATTTTTCACCATAGGCCTCAATGGGCTCCCAAATGTTTATTTGCAGATTCTACAAGAAGAGTGTTTCCAACATGCTGAAACAAAAGAAAGGTTTAACTCTGCGAGATGAAACCACACATCACAAAGCAGTTTTACAGATAGCTTCTTCTTATTTTTTATCTGGGGATATTCTGTTTTTTACAGTAGGCCTCAGTAAGCTACCAAATGTACCTTCACAGATTCTTCTAATAGAGTTTTTACAAGCTCCTGAATCAAAAGAATAGTTTAGCTCTGTGAGATGAATCCACACATCAGAAATGCATTTCCCACATAGTTTCTTTCTAGTTTTTATCTGGAGATATTCAGTTTTTCACCATAGGCCTCAATGGGATCCTAAATGTCCTTTCGCAGATTCTATAAGAAGAACGTTTCCAACCTGCTGAATCAAAAGAAAAGTTTAACTCTGTGAGTCCAATCGCAAAGCAGTTTCAAAGATAACTTACTTCTACTTTTTGTCTGAGGATATTCATTTTCTCACCATAGGCCATAATGGGCTCTGAAATGCCCATGCGAGGATACCATAAGAAGAGTGTTTCTAACCTACAGAATCAAAAGAAATCTTCAACTCAGTGTAATGCATCCACACATCACAAAGCAGTTTCACAAATAGCTTCCTTCTAGTATTTATCAGGAATATTCAGTTTTTCACCATAGGCAACAATGGGCTTGAAAATATCCATTCGTACATTCTACAAGAAAAGTATTTACAACCTGCTGAATCAAAATAGTGGTTCAATTATGTGAGATGAAGTCACATTTCACAAAGCAGTTTCATAAGCATCTTCTTCTCAGTTTTCATCTGGGGATTTTCAGTCTTTCAAGTAGGCCTCAAAGGGCTCTCAAATGTCCCTTCACAGATTCTACAAAAGCAGAGATTTTAACCTGCTGAATCAAAAGAATGGTTTAACTCTGAGAAATTAATCCACATATCACAAAACAGTTTCAGAGATAGCTTATTTCTACATTTCACCAGGGGATATTCGGGTTTTCATCGAAGCCCTCAATTAGATCTCAAATGTCCCTTTGCAGAGTCTACAAGAAGAGAGTTTCTAACCTGCTGAGTCAAAAAAAAATGTTTAAACACGGTTAGATGAGTCCACACATCAGCAAGCAGTTTCACAGACAGCTTCTTTCTCGTTTTTATCTGAGAATATTCGGTTTTTCAACATAGGTCTCTATAGGCTCCCATATGTACATTTGCAGATTCTACAAGAAGAGTATTTACAACCTGCTGAATCAAAAGAAAGGTTTAATTCTGTGAGATGAATCCACACGTCATAAACCAGTTTCAGAGATAGTTTCTTAGTAGTTTATATCTGGTGATATTCTGTTTTTTAAAATAGGCCTCAATGCAGTTTCATAGATAGCTGCTTTCTAGTTTTTATTTGGGAATATTCAGTTTTTTTTTTTTACCATAGTGCACAATAGGCTTGCAAATGTCCATTCACAGATACTACAGGAACAGTGTTTCCAACGTGTTCAATCAAAGGAAAAATTTAAATCTGTGACATAATCCACACATCAACAAGTAGTTTCACAGATCACTTCCATCTAGTTTTTATCTGGGGATATTCTGTTTTTTACCATAAGCTTCAATGGGCTCTTAAATATTCCTTCATAGATTCTACATGAAGAGTGTTTCCAACATGCTGAGTCAAAGAAAAGGTTTAACTCCGTGAAATTAATCCACACATTGCAGAGCATTTTCACAGATACCTTCTTTCCAGTTTTTATCGGGAGATAAGCCATTTTTCACCTTAAGCCACAATAGACTCCCAAATGTCCACTCACATATAATATTGGAACAGTTTTTCCAAAACAAGCTGAATCAAAGTAAAGGTTTAATTCTGTGAGATGAATCCACACATCCGAAAGCAGTTTTACAGATAACTTCTTTCTAGTTTTTATCTGGGGATATTAAGTTTTCACCATAGCCCTCAAAGAGCTCCCAAATATCCCTTCTCAGATTCTAGAAGAAGAGTGTTTCCAACCTGTTGAATCAAAACAACGGTTTAACTTTGTGAGATGAATCCACACATCACAAAACAGTTTCACAGAGAGCGGTTTTCTAGTTTTTATATGGGAATATTCGGTTTTTAACCAGAGGCCTCAATAAGCTCCTGCATGTCCCTTCGCAGATTCTACAAGAAGAGTGTTTACAACCTGCTGATCCAAAAGAAGGGTTTAACTCTGAGATTAATCTACACATCAGAAAGAAGTTTCACAGATAACTTCTTTCTAGTTTTTATTAGGGGATATTTGGTTTTTCACCATAGGCCTCAATGGGCTCCCAAATGTCCCATCACAGATTCTACAAGAAGAGTGTTTCCAACCTGCTGAATCGAAAGAAAAGTTCAACTCTGTGAGATGAAGCATACTTCACAAAGCAGTTTAACAGATAGCTTCTTTCTAGTTTTTAACTGAAGATATTCTGTTCTTCACTATAGGCCTTAATTGGCTTAATGTCCATTTGAAGATTGTATAAGAAGAGTGTTTCCAACCTGCTGAATTAAAAGAAAGGTTTAACTCTGTGAGTTGAATCCACACATCAAAAAACAATTTCACAGATAGCTTCTTTCTAGGTTTTATTTGGGGATATTAGGTTTTTCACAGTAGGTCTCAGTGGGCTCCCAAATGTCCCTTTGCATATTATACAAAAAGAGTGTTTCCATCCTGCTTCCTCCAAAGGAAGTTTTAACTCGGTGGAATGAATCCACACATGAGAAAGCAGTTTCACAGAGAGCTTCTTTCTAGTTTATATCTGAGTATATTCAGTTTTTCATTATAGACCCCAATGGGCTCTCAAACGTCCCTTCACAGATTCTATAAAAAGAGTGTTTTCAACCTACTGAATCAACATAAAGGTTAGATGAATCCACATATCAGAAAGCAGTTTCACAGATAGCTTCATTCTACTTTTTTTTCTGAGGATATTTGGTTTCTCTCCATAGGCCTCCATAGGCTCCCAAATGTCCATTAACAGATACTACAAGAAGAGTGTTTCCAACTTCCTGAATCAAAAGAAAGATTTAACTCTTTGAGGTGAGTCCACACTTCACGAATCAGTTTCACAGATAGTTTCTTCTTAGTTTTTATCTGGGGAGATTCGGTTTTTTCACCATAGGCCTCAACGGGCTCCCAAATGTCCCATCACTGATTCTACAAGAAGAGTGTTTCCAACCTGCTGAATCAAAAGAGTTTCAACCCTGTGAGATGAATCCACACATCACAAAGAAGTTTCATAGATAGCCTCTTTCTAGTTTTGTGGTGTATTTCCAGTTTTTCACCATGGGCATCAATGTGCTCCCTGATGTCCCTTAGCAGATTCTACAAGAAGATTGTTTCCAACCTACTAAAATCAAAATAAAGGTTTAAATCTGTGAGAGGAATTCACACTTCACAAAGTAGTTCCACATATAGCTTATTTCTAGTTTTTATCTGAGGATATTCATTTTTTCACCATAGGCCTCAATTAGCTCCCAAATTTCCCTTTGCAGATTCTACAAGAAGCATGTTTCCAACCCACTGAACTAACAGAAATGTTTAACTCTGTGAGATGATACCACACATCAGAAAGCAGTTTCACAGATAGCTTCTTTCTAGTTTCATCAGGGGATATTCAGTTTTTCACAACAGGCCTCAAAGGGCTCCCAGATGTCCCTTTACAGATCCTACAAGAAGAGTGTTTTCAATCTGCTGAATAAAAAGAAAGTTTAACATGAATCCACAAATCACAAAGCAGTTTCACAGATAGCTTCTTCTTAGTTTTCATTTGGGCATATTTGGTTTTTCATAGTAGGCCTCAATGGGTTCCCAAATATCCCTTCTCAGATTCTACAAAAAGAGTGTTTCCAACCCGCTGAGTAAAAAAAAGGTTTAACTCTGTGAGATGAATCCAGACATCAGAAAGTAGTTTCACAGATAGTTTCTTTCTAGTTTTCACCTGGGAATATTCGGGTTTTCAACATAGGCCTCAATGGGCTCCCAAATGTTCCTTCACAGATTCTACAAGAAGAGGGTTTCCAACCTGGTGAATCAAAAGAAAGATTTAACTCTGTGCATTGAATCCGCATATCAGAAATCAGTTTCATAGATAGCTTCTTAGATTTTATCTGTGGATATTCACCTTTTCACAGTAGGCCTCAATGGGCTCTCAAATGTCCCTTCACAGATTCTACAAAAAGTGTTTCCAACCTGATGAATCAAAAGAATGGTTTGATTCTCTGAGATGAATCCACACATCACAAAGCAGTTTCACCTATGGCTTCTTTCTAGTTTTTATCTGGGGATATTTGTTTTTTTTTTTTTTACCATAGACCTCAATGGGCTCTCAAAATGTCCCTTCGATTCTGCAATAGAGTGTTTCCAACCTGCTGAAACAAATCAAAGTTTTAACACTGTGAGATGAGTCCACACATCACAAAGAAGTTTCACAAATAGCTTCTTTCTAGTTTTTATTTGAGGTGATTCAGTTTTTTACCATAGGCCAAAATAGGCTCCCAAATGTCCATTCACAGATACTACAGGAATAGTATTTCTAACTGGTTGAATCAAAAGGATGGTTTAATTCTGTGAGATGAGTCCACACATCAGACAGCGGTTTCACAGATATCTTCTTTCTAGTTTTTCTCTGGGGTTATTTGGTTTTTCACCATAGGCCTCAATGGGCTGCCAAATGTCCTTTTTGTAGATTCTACAAGAACAGTGTTTCTAACCTGGTAAATTAAAAGAAAGGTTTAATGCTTCTGGATGAAATTACACATCAGAAAGTAGTTTTTACAGGTAGCTTCTTTCTAGTTTTTATCTGGGGATATTTCTTTTTTCACCATATGCTGAGAACAGCTTGTTTGTGTAGATCCTAAAGCAGCAGCACTAGTAGAATTAAAGACACACACACCAAAATATAGCATGTGGAGTGGGAAATCAGGGTTCTCACGGCCTTCAGAGCTGAGAACCTTGAACAGAGATTTACCCACATATTTATTGACAGTAAGCCAGTGATAAGCATTTTCCTATAGATTATAGTTTCACTGAAAGTACTTCTTATGGGAAATAAAGGGATGGGCTGAAGTAAAGGGATGGGCTCTGGCTAGTTATCTGCAGCCTGCACATGTCTTTAAGGCACAGGTTGCTCATGCTATTGCTTGTGGTTCAAGAAAGCCTTTAAGTGTTTTTCCACCATGGGTGGGCCAGGACTCCTTCCAGTGAACTGACAACCTTCCAAAGTGGGCGTCACCGTCATCACAAGCATGTCACATGTTGTAGAGATTTTGTTTATGTCCGGTTAAGTGGCCAGTTTATGGCCAGATTTGGGTGCCTCTTCCCAACATGTCTTCCTTCTTTGTTTTGCAAAACGATAAAAGCATAGGAAGTTTTCTCACGGTGAGCTACTTCTTGCAGGATCCAGGATCTGCATCGGCAGACTATACAAAGACCAACAACACAGATTAATAACACAATCATCATTGAAATCTCAGAGCTTTCAAGTGTTTTTATCCATTTTAATGGGGTGCTATCTGCTAATCTGTCTGCAGCTCCTTCAAGCACTCCAGTTCCTGGCATTAAGGCCAGGTGTGACTGGGATGTTTTAAATATTGTTCTTTTAATTTTGCAATATCCAAAGACAAGTTCGTAGAGTGTCCCAGATGCTTTTTCATTCTTTCTCAAATTTGATCTTATTAAGAGTCATTAATAGTTTCCACAAATCCTTATGTTTAGTTCCTACAACAGGCCACATCATTTGAGGTTGAGGTGCCACTATACTGCCATGGTTCCAGATAATAGGAACTCTTGCCATACTTATTACCATTTCTACCATCTGACTGTTTTCTTCAGACCAGCTGAACATAGTGTGGCTGTGGCACACTGACGAGAGGTGCAATTCATGCTAAACATCCTCTTAGGGGACCAATCAATGATGATTCCATAGGAATCATTTCATAGCACCTCTGCCTGGTCTGCAATGCAATCTTCCCAAACAAGTACATTAATTTTTCTAACCAGGTCCAGTACTGTTTACAAATAGGTTTTTGAGGACTGTATACCTCAATTATAGGAGCAGATTTATTATGGAAAATTCTGAGATCATAAAGCATGTGTAACTGTGTCATAGAGTGATTACATCCAGGCATTATTACCAGCCAAGATTGATCCATATGTCCAATAAGTATAATTGTTCTCTGTGTCAGCCCTTCTTGAAGGAATATGCATGGCAATGGTGATCACTGCTAACATAGCTATAAATTATCATAGCAATAAATTGCTAATTTGACTGGCTGTCCCACTTTTCTCAGGTTTTCTTCCACCATCTGTGACAGCTTCTTGGTCTGTCTCCATGCCAGTGGCTGTGTTCAACGGGTGTTTCTCATGATAGTTGGGGTCCTCCTCAGTGTCAGTCTTGCCATGGCTGCAAATGGGGGATCCACGCAATCCTCTCAGAATCTCTTCCTCAATATCTGACTCATGATAACGTTTCAGGTGTCTTGATGGTATCCAAATTGGCTGTTGATTTTGTCCTGAGAAACACAAGCATAACTTCTATCCCAAGTTATTATTTTACCTATTTCTCAAATTTTGTTTTCAGATCTCTCCATCAAACCAGTTGTTTTTCTTCTGTCCTTGCAGAAGGTTTCTGTAGAGGCTGTTCAGCTACTGATAGCATCTAGCCTTTAGGCAGGTTCAAAAATTTAAAGTTAATAATGCTAGATTCAATTGCATATGGGATGTCCTGTAGTCCCAATTTCTCCCCATTTTTTGTTTTTGTAACTGCTGTTTCAGGGAGAGATTCATTCTTTCCACTATGGCTTGTCCTTGAGAATTATATGGGATACCAGTAATGTGTTTAATATTCCATATAGAGAAAAATGTAGCTAGAGCTTAGCAAGCATAGCCTGGGGCATTATCTGTTTTAATAGAAGCCGGAATGCCCATCACCCTCAAAACACTGCAAAATGTGACATTTAACACAAGCGGAAGTCTCTCCTGATTGGCATGTAGCCCAGACAAAGTGAGAAAAGGTGTCCACACTTACACGTACATAAGTTAGTCTCCCAAACGAGGGAACATGTGTGACATCCTTTCGCCAAAGGGAATTAGGTTCCAATCCTCGAGGATTAACTCCTCCAGTAAAAGATGAGGAATGCACGATTTGGCAAGTTGGGCATCACTGGATAATAGCTTTAGCTTCTTTTGTGAATTGCCGAGGGCTAGTGAGACGAAGATCTCCTCTAAGAATAGAAAATAGATTACTCATGCCATAGGTAGGAATGTATAAAGCAGGTCATATCCAATTAATATCCCCTAGTAATTTTTGAAAGTCATTTAAGGTTTTCAATTGATCCCTATGTGTGGCTACTTTCTGTGGTAGAACGGTAGTGTCATTTACTAAGGTCCTCAAGTAGGAGTAAGGAGTAATAGTTTGAATTTTGTCAGGAGCTGTAATTAAACCAACATGAGAAATTGAATTTTGCAAGTGATCATAGTATTGGAGTCATATTTCTCAAGTGGTGTTAGCACAAATTATATCATCCATATAATGAATAATGTAACACAGTGAAAATTTTTTACTAGTAGGTTCAATTGCTTGCCCTACATATGCCTGGCAAATTGTTGTACTGTCTAACATGCCTTGTGGCAGCACTTTCCAACGAAAATGCTTAGCAGACTGCAGGTTGTTTACTGCAGGAATTGTAAATGCAAATCTTTTCACAGTCTTGCTCAGCTAAGGGGATAGTAAAGAAACAGTCTTTTAAATCTATAACGATTAAAGGCCTTATTTTTTGGAATCATAGCAGGAGAAGGCTATGTCCCCATAGGTTGTATAACTGAATTAATGACTCTTAAATCAGTTAACATTCTCCATTTACATGATTTTTTCTTAACTATGAAAACTGGAGAATTCCAATGGGAAAATGTTGGAGCAATGTGTCCTTTTTCTAACAGTTTAGTAACTAATTCCTCTAAAGCCTCCCATTTCTCTTTAATTAGTGGCCATTGTATTATCCAAATTGGCTTATCTGTTAATTATTTTAAAGGTATAGGTTCTGGAGGCTTAACAATGGCCACCATAAAAAATGATATCCTATATCTTGGTGGGAACTTTGTCTTTCCACCTGAAGTGGTTCCTTCAAACCTTGCAAATATTTTCCTAGTCCCATACCAGTGACATACCCCATTTCATGCATGTTGACTTTAAGGACTGTATAATTGCTCTGGAATTAGAACTTGCTCTCTCCATTGTTGTAATGAATATCTTACCCATAAATTTATAGTTACAGAAGTTAAAATTGGTTGAATATTCCCAGGTAGTACATTGGGCCCTCCACAGTGCAAAGTATAACTACTTTGATATACTTCAGGAGCTTTACCAACTCCAACTATGTTAAATTGCATGGGTTGCATTGGCCACGCAGATGGCCAGTGCTGTAGAGAAATGATTGAAATGTCCTCTCCTATATCTACCAAACCTTTACATTTCTTTCCCTGAATAGTTATTTCACAGTTAGGAAGTTTATCAGTAATACGATTTACACAGTAAACTGCTTTGCCTTATTTATTTGTGCTTCCAAATCCTCCTGTTCCTTTAATTTCACTTTTCCCCATTTCCACATATGGCACAATCAGGAGCTGTACTATACACTCTCATGGCTCTGCTTTCCAGGGAACAGAAGTAGATATAACAATTTGAATTTCCCCATTGTAATCTGAATCAATGACTCCTGTTTGTACTTGTACCCCTTTTAAATTTCAACTAGACCTGCCTAGATGCAATCCTATCATCCCCGCTGGCAAGGGTCCACAGACTCCTGTTAGGACCTTTCACGGGAGTTCCCCAGGTCTCACAGCTTTTGTGCAGCATAAATCTACTGCAGAACTACCAGCTGTGGCGGGGGAAAGACATTGTACAAGGGTGAGAAAATCGCCTGAGCCAGAAATGCCCCAGGTTGGAACAGGGTCCAGAACAGGCCCCACATGGCCTTTCCTTAAATCGATTAACCATCTTTATCAATCTTAGAATGACACTGATTAGCCCAATGTTTTCCTCTTTTACATTTTGGACATATTTCAGGCTTGGCAGTTTTCTTTTTTTCCTGATCTTGCGACCTGACTTGCTGATTTTTTCTACAATCTTTTAAGTGTGACCATGCTTCCCACAGTTGAAACAAGCTCCAGGAAATGGAGCATTTGCCTTATTCACTTGCAGTCCTGCCACAGCTTGTGCCAACGAAGTAGCTTTAAGCAGATTGCTTCTGATACCATCACAGGCCTTGATATAATCAATTAAATGTGCTTTCCCTCTAATAGGTAGCAGAGCAAGCTGACACTCAGTATTAGCATTGTCAAAAGTTAATAACTCCAACACTATATCCTGAGCATCCGAATCTGCAATCACCTCTTTAAGAGACTCCCATAACAAAGCTATAAAATCTGCGTACTGTTCTTTCTGTCCCTGTTTTACAGCTCTAAAGGAAGGGTATTTCTCTCCTCCTGAAGTTATTTTTTAGTGCGCTCTAATGCACAGTCCCCTAAGCTGCTCTATGACATCATTCTGCATGACCACTTGTGCATCTAAACCAGCTCAGCTGACAACCCCCAAAAGTTGGTCTGCAGTTATATTAATTTGGAGTTGGGCCTGCGCATTGTGAGCAGCCTAAATGGAATCTTCATCCACCAACCCTGTTTTAAATTGTAAGAACTGAGCAGGAGTTAAGCAAGCTCGTGTAAGACCGTCCCAGTCAGTAGGAATAATCCAACTGGAAACATAACATTGCTTAACTGTCCCATTACAAAAGGAGAACCTGGTCCATATTGATTAATAGCTTTCTTAAATTCCATGAGTAATTTTAAAGGAAAAGGCTCAAATGTAGCTATAATATTTTCCTGTTGATCTAGGGAGTGTATTCTAACAGGGAACTGCCAAGCCTCTAATCACCCTCCCTTCTAGCTTGCTGAATTCCTGCCTGAGTAGAACTGAGAATGGTCACTCAAGGCACTGCTCCAACAGTCACTGGTGCAACTATTTGTCACCAAGTGTCCTCTGGAAAAGAAAGATCTGGAGGGTCAGGCCACTCCTTTGCTTGAAAATTAGGAGAGGGTACAGAAGGATAGGAAAGAACCTCTTCCTTCTTTGCTGCTTTAGCTTTAGCTGGCAACAAACCTGCTCTGTTACTTTGTTATGCTCTCCTCCCTCCTCATCATCAGTGTGAAAAGGTTCCAAGATGGAATGAACCAGAGCCCACACTTGACTTATCGTTCGCATGATGCTTTCGAGCTCCCCTTCTTACTCACAATGGGGATTGCTTAAGCGTACTTGGGTGTTCTCCAGCTTAGTTCCATGTTCTCCAATCATCGTTCTGTTGACCCATTGACCCAGGTTTGAACCCCACATATGGGTGCCACTTACAAATGTCCCTTGGCAGATTCTACAAGAAGAGAGTTTCCAACCTGCTGAATCAAAAGAAAGGTTTAACTCTGTGAGACGAATCCATGCTGCAAAAGCAGTTTCACAGATAGTTTCCTCTTAGTTGTTATCTGGGAGCATTCACTTTTTCACAGCAGGCATAGGCCTTAATGGACTTCCAAATGTTTCTTCTCAGATTCTACAAAAGGTGTGTTTCTAACCTGCTGAATCAAAAGAATGGTTTACCTCTGGGAGATGAATCCACACATCACAAAGTAGTTTCACAAATAGCTTCTTTCCAGTATTTATCTGGAGATATTCAGTTTTTCACCATAGGCCTTGATGGTCTTTGAAATGTCCTTTCACAGATCCTACAAGAAGAGTGCTTCCAACCTGCTGAAACAAAAATAAGATTTAAAATTGTGAGATGAGGGAGCAAGATGGCCGAATAGGAACAGCATCAGTCTCCAACTCCCAGCGCGAGCCACACAGAAGACCGGTGATTTCTGCATTTTCAACTGAGGTACTGGGTTCATCTCACTAGGGAGTGCCAGGCGATCGGTGCTGGTCAGCTGCTGCAGCCCGACCAGCGAGAGCTGAAGCAGGGTGAGGCATCGCCTCACCTGGGAAGCGCAAGGGGGAAGGGAATCCCTTTTCCTAGCCAGGGGAACTGAGACACACAACACCTGGAAACTCGGATAACTCCCACCCCAATACTGCACTTTAAGCTAACGGGCACACCAGGAGATTATATCCCACACCTGGCTGGGAGGGTCCCACGCCCATGGAGCCTCCCTCATTGCTAGCACAGCAGTCTGTGATCTACCGGCAAGGCAGCAGCGAGGCTGGAAGACGGGCGCCCGCCATTGCTGAGGTTAAGTAGGTAAACAAACCCGCTGGGAAGCTCGAACTGGGTGGAGCTCACAGCAGCTCAAGGAAACCTGCCTGTCTCTGTAGACTCCACCTCTGGGGACAGGGCACAGTAAACAATAACAAACGCAGCAGAAACCTCTGCAGATGCAAACGACTCTGTCTGACAGCTTTGAAGAGAGCAGTGGATCTCCAAACACGGAGGTTGAGAGCTGAGAAGGGACAGACTGCCTGCTCAAGTGGGTCCCTGAACCCTGAGTAGCCTAACTGGGAGACATCCCCCACTAGGGCCAGTCTGACACCCCACATCTCACAGGGTGGAGTACACCCCTGAGAGGAAGCTTCCAAAGCAAGAATCAGAAAGGTACACTCGCTGTTCAGCAATATTCTATCTTCTGCAGCCTCTGCTGCTGATACCCAGGCAAACAGGGTCTGGAGTGGACCTCAAGCAATCTCCAACAGACCTACAGCTGAGGGTCCAGACTGTCAGAAGGAAAACTATCAAACAGGAAGGACACCTACACCAAATCCCCATCAGTACGTCACCATCATCAAAGACCAGAGGCAGATAAAACCACAAAGATGGGGAAAAAGCAGGGCAGAAAAGCTGGAAATTTAAAAAATAAGAGCACATCTCCCCTGGCAAAGGAGCGCAGCTCATCGCCAGCAACGGATCAAAGCTAGACGGAGAATGACTTTGACGAGATGAGAGAAGAAGGCTTCAGTCCATCAAACTCCTCAGAGCTCAAGGAGGAATTACGTACCCAACGCAAGGAAACTAAAAATCTTGAAAAAAAAGTGGAAGAATTGATGGCTAGAGTAATTAATGCAGAGAAGATCATAAATGAAATGAAAGAGATGAAAACCATGACACGAGAAATACGTGACAAATGCACAAGCTTCAGTAACCGGCTCGATCAACTGGAAGAAAGAGTATCAGCGATTGAGGATCAAATGAACGAAATGAAGTGAGAAGGGAAACCAAAAGAAAAAAGAAAAAGAAATGAACAAAGCCTGCAAGAAGTATGGGATGATGTAAAAAGACCAAATCTACGTCTGATTGGGGTGCCTGAAAGTGAGGGGGAAAATGGAACCAAGTTGGAAAACACTCTTCAGGATATCATCCAGGAGAACTTCCCCAACCTAGTAGGGCAGGCCAACATTCAAATCCAGGAAATACAGAGAACGCCACAAAGATACTCCTCGAGAAGAGCAACTCCAAGACACATAATTGCCAGATTCACCAAAGTTGAAATGAAGGAAAAAATCTTAAGGGCAGCCAGAGAGAAAGGTCGGGTTACCCACAAAGGGAAGCCCATCAGACTAACAGCAGATCTCTCGGCAGAAACTCTCCAAGCCAGAAGAGAGTGGGGGCCAATATTCAACATACTTAAAGAAAAGAATTTTCAATGCAGAATTTCCTATCCAGCCAAATTAAGTTTCATAAGTGAAGGAGAAATAAAATCCTTTACAGATAAGCAAATGCTTAGATTTTGTCACCACCAGGCCTGCCTTACAGGAGACCCTGAAGGAAGCACTAAACATGAAAAGGAACAACCGGTACCAGCCATTGCAAAAACATGCCAAAATGTAAAGACCATCGAGGCTAGGAAGAAACTGCATCAACTAACGAGCAAAATAACCAGTTAATATCATAATGGCAGGATCAACTTCACACATACCAATATTAACCTTAAATGTAAATGGACTAAATGCTCCAATTAAAAGACACAGACTGGCAAACTGGATAAAGAGTCAAGACCTATCAGTCTGCTGTATTCAGGAGACCCATCTCACATGCAGAGACATACATAGGCTCAAAATAAAGGGATGGAGGAAGATTTACCAAGCAAATTGAGAACAAAAAAAAGCAGCGGTTGCAATGCTAGTCTCTGATAAAACAGACTTTAAACCATCAAAGATCAAAAGAGACAAAGAAGGCCATTACATAATGGTAAAGGGATCAATTCAACAGGAAGAGCTAACTATCCTAAATATATATGCACCCAATACAGGAGCACCCAGATTCATAAAGCAAGTCCTTAGAGACTTACAAAGAGACTTAGACTCCCATACAATAATAATGGGAGACTTCAACAATCCACTGTCAACATTAGACAGATCAACGAGACAGAAAGTTAACAAGGATATCCAGGAATTGAACTCATCTCTGCAGCAAGAAGACCTAATGGATATGTATAGAACTCTCCACCGCAAATCAACAGAATATACATTCTTCTCAGCACCACATCATACTTACTCCAAAATTGACCACAGAGTTGGAAGTAAAGCACTCCTCAGCAAATGTACAAGAACAGAAATTATAACAAACTGTCTCTCAGACCACACTGCAATCAAACTAGAACTCAGGACTAAGAAACTCAATCAAAACCACTCAACTACATGGAAACTGAACAACCTGCTCCTGAATGACTACTGGGTACATAACGAAATGAAGGCACAAATAAAGAAGTTCTTTGAAACCAATGAGAACAAAGATACAACATACCAGAATCTCTGGGACACATTTAAAGCAGTGTGTAGAGGGAAATTTATAGCACTAAATGCCCACAAGAGAAAGCAGGAAAGATCTAAAATTGACACTCTCACATCGCAATTCAAAGAACTAGAGAAGCAAGAGCAAACACATTCAAAAGCTAGCAGAAGGCAAGAAATAACCAAGATCAGAGCAGAACTGAAGGAGATAGAGACACAAAAATCCCTCCAAAAAATCAATGAATCCAGGAGTTGGTTTTTTGAAAAGATCAACAAAATTGACAGACCGCTAGCAAGACTAATAAAGAAGAAAAGAGAGAAGAATCAAATTGACACAATAAAAAATGATAAAGGGGATATCACCACTGACCCCACAGAAATACAAACTACCATCAGAGAATACTATAAACACCTCTACGCAAATAAAC
This sequence comes from Macaca thibetana thibetana, assembly GCF_024542745.1. Lineage (NCBI taxonomy): Eukaryota > Metazoa > Chordata > Mammalia > Primates > Cercopithecidae > Macaca > Macaca thibetana. The sequence continues at coordinate 58,329,970 of NC_065598.1, forward strand.
TGGAAAATCTGGAAGAAATGGATAATTTCCTGGACACTTACACTCTTCCAAGACTAAACCAGGAAGAAGTTGAATCCCTGAATAGACCAATAGCAGGCTCTGAAATTGAGGCAATAATTAATAGCCTACCAACCAAAAAAAGTCCAGGACCAGATGGATTCACAGCTGAATTCTACCAGAGGTACAAGGAGGAGCTGGTACCATTCCTTCTGAAACTATTCCAATCAATAGAAAAAGAGGGAATCCTCCCTAACTCATTTTATGAAGCCAACATCATCCTGATACCAAAGCCTGGCAGAGACACAACAAAAAAAGAGAATTTTAGACCAATATCCCTGAACATCAATGCAAAAATCCTCAATAAAATACTGGCAAACCGGATTCAGCAACACATCAAAAAGCTTATCCATCATGATCAAGTGGGCTTCATCCCTGGGATGCAAGGCTGGTTCAACATTCGCAAATCAATAAACATAATCCAGCATATAAACAGAACCAAAGACAAGAACCACATGATTATCTTAATAGATGCAGAAAAGGCCTTTGACAAAATTCAACAGCCTTTCATGCTAAAAACGCTCAATAAATTCGGTATTGATGGAACGTACCTCAAAATAATAAGAGCTATTTATGACAAACCGACAGCCAATATCATATGGAATGGGCAAAAACTGGAAAATTCCCTTTGAAAACTGGCACAAGACAGGGATGCCCTCTCTCACCACTCCCATTCAACATAGTGTTGGAATTTCTGGCTAGGGCAATCAGGCAAGAGAAAGAAATCAAGGGTATTCAGTTAGGAAAAGAAGAAGTCAAATTGTCCCTGTTTGCAGATGACATGATTGTATATTTAGAAAACCCCATTGTCTCAGCCCAAAATCTCCTTAAGCTGATAAGCAACTGCAGCAAAGTCTCAGGATACAAAATGAATGTGCAAAAATCACAAGCATTCTTATACACCAGTAACAGACAAACAGAGAGCCAAATCAGGAATGAACTTCCATTCACAATTGCTTCAAAGAGAATCAAATACCTAGGAATCCAACTTACAAGGGATGTAAAGGACCTCTTCAAGGAGAACTACAAACCACTGCTCAGTGAAATAAAAGAGGACACAAACAAATGGAAGAACATACCATGCTCACAGATAGGAAGAATCAATATCGTGAAAATGGCCATACTGCCCAAGGTAATTTATAGATTCAATGTCATCCCCATGAAGCTACCAATGAGTTTCTTCACAGAATTGGAAAAAGCTGCTTCAAAGGTCATATGGAACCAAAAAAGAGCCCGCATCTCTAAGAAAATCCTAAGTCAAAAGAACAAAGCTGGAGGCATCACGCTACCTGACTTCAAACTATACTACAAGGCTACGGTAACCAAAACAGCATGGTACTGGTACCAAAACAGAGATATAGACCAATGGAACAGAACAGAGTCCTCAGAAATAATACCACACATCTACAGCCATCTGATCTTTGACAAACCTGAGAGAAATAAGAAATGGGGAAAGATTCCCTATTTAATAAATGGTGTTGGGAAAATTGGCTAGCCATAAGTAGAAAGCTGAAACTGGATCCTTTCCTTACTCCTTATACGAAAATTAATTCAAGATGGATTAGAGCCTTAAATGTTAGACCTAATACCATAAAAATCCTATTGGAAAACCTAGGTAGTACCATTCAGGACATAGGCATGGGCAAAGACTTCATGTCTAAAACACCAAAAGCAATGGCAGCAAAAGCCAAAATTGACAAATGGGATCTAATTCAACTAAAGAGCTTCTGCACAGCAAAAGAAACTACCATCAGAGTGAACAGGCAACCTTCAGAATGGGAAAACATTTTTGCAATCTACTCATCTGACAAAGGGCTAATATCCAGAAGCTACAAAGAACTCAAACAAATTTACAAGAAAAAAACAAACAACCCCATCAAAAAGTGGGCAAAGGATATGAACAGACATTTCTCAAAAGAAGACATTCATACAGCCAACAGACACATGAAAAAATGCTCATCATCACTGGCCATCAGAGAAATGCAAATCAAAACCACAATGAGATAGCATCTCACACCAGTTAGAATAGCGATCATTAAAAAGTCAGGAAACAACAGGTGCTGGAGAGGATGTGGAGAAATAGGAACACTTTTACACTGTTGGTGGGATTGTAAACTAGTTCAACCATTATGGAAAACAGTATGGCGATTCCTCAAGGATCTAGAACTAGATGTACCATATGACCCAGCCATCCCATTACTGGGTATATACCCAAAGGATTATAAATCATGCTGCTATAAAGACACATACACACGTATGTTTATTGTAGCACTATTCACAATAGCAAAGACTTGGAATCAACCCAAATGTCCATCAGTGACAGATTGGATTAAGAAAATGTGGCACATATACACCATGGAATACTATGCAGCCATAAAAAGGATGAGTTTGTATCCTTTGTAGGGACATGGATGCAGCTGGAAACCATCATTCTTAGCAAACTATCACAAGAACAGAAAACCAAACACCGCATGTTCTCACTCATAGGTGGGCACTGAGCAATGAGATCACTTGGACTCGGGAAGGGGAACAGCACACACCGGGGCCTATCATGGGGAGGGGGGAGGGGGGAGGGATTGCATTGGGAGTTATACCTGATGTAAATGACGAGTTGATGGGTGCTGACGAGTTGATGGTTGCAGCACAGCAACATGGCACAAGTATACATATGTAATAAACCTGCACGTAATGCACATGTACCCTAGAACTTAAAGTAGAATAATAAAAAATAATAAAAAAAGAAAAGAAAAGTGTTTTCAACCTGCTGAATCAAAGAAAGGTTTAAATTTGTAAGATGAATCCACATATCACACAGAGGTTTCACAGATTGCTTATTCCTAGTTTTTATCTGGGGATGTTCGATTATTCACCAAAGGCCTCAGTGGGCTCCCTTATTACCCTTCACAAATTTTACAAAAAGAGTGTTTCCAACCTTCTGGATTAAAAGAATGGTTTAACTTTGGGACATGTATCCACACATCACAAAGCAGTTTCACAGACTGCTTTTTCTAATTTTTATCTGGGGATAATCAGTTTTTCACCCTAGGCCTCAATGGTCTGCCAAATGTTCCCTTAGAGATTCTACAAGAAGAGTGTTTCCAACCTGCTGTAACAAAAGAAAGGTTTAAATATGTGATATTAATCCACACATCAGAAAGCAGTTTCACAGATAGATTCTAGATTTCATCTGGGGATATTCAGTTTTTCACCAGTGTGTTCAATGGGCTCCCAAGTGTTTCTTCAGTGATTCTACAAGAAGAGTGTTTACAACCTTCTGGATCAACAGAAAGGTTTAACTCTGAGCTGAATGCAAACATCACAAAGCAGTTTCACAGATAACTTCTTTCTAGTTTTTTATCTGTTTTTCACCATAGCCCTAATGGACTATGAATTGTCCCTTCAGAGATTCTACAAAAAGAGTGTTTCCAACCTGCCAAATCAAAAGAAATGTTTGACTCTGAGTGGTGAATCCACAAATCAGAAAGTAGTTTCACAGATTGCTTCTTTCTAGGTTTTATCTGAATATTAATTTTTCAGAGTAGTCCTCAATTGGCTCCCAAATATCCCTTTGCAGATTCTACAAAAACAGTGTTTTAAACCTGCTGTATAAAAAGAATGTGTTACCTCTATGAGATTAATCCACACATAACAAAGCACTTTCACAGATAGCTTCTTTCTTGTATTTATCTTGGGATATTCGCTTTTTCACCATAGTCCTCAATGGGCTCTCAAATATCTATTCGTAGATTGTACAAGAAGAGTGTTTCCAACTGCTTAATCAAAACAACAGTTTAACTCTGTGAGATGAATGCACACATCACAAATCAGTTTCACAGGTAGCTTCTTTCTAGTTTCTAGAAGTTTGGAAACACTGCTTTTGCAGAACCTGCAAAAGGACACTTGGAAGTGCATCAAGGCCTATAATGAATAAGCAACTATTGTCAGATAAAACTTGAAAAAAATCTATCTGAGAAACTGCTTTGTGATGTGTGCATTCATCTCACAGAGTTAAACCTTTCTTTTCATTCAGAAGTTTGGAAACACTCTTTTTGTAGAATCTGCAAAAGGTCATTTGGGAGTGCATTGAGGCCTATTGTGAAAAAGCAAATATTGTCAGATAAATACTTGAAAGAAGCTATCTGAAAAACTCCTTTGTGATGTGTGCATTCATCTCACAGACTTAAGCTTATCTTTTGATTCACCAGTTTGGAAATACTGTTTTTGTTGAATCTGCGAAAAAACGTCTGTGAGTGCATTGAGGTCTATGTTGGAAAAGAAAATATCCTCAGATAAAAATCCGAAAGAAGCTGTCTGAGAAACTGGTTTGTCAGGTGTGCATTCATCTTACAGAGTTAAAACTTTCTTTTCATTCAGCCACTTTTAAACAATGTCTTTGTAAAATCAGCAAAGGGACATTTGGGAGCACATAGAGGCCTATGGTAAAGAAGGGAATATCCCAGATAAACACTAGAAAGAAGTTCTCTGTGACACTACTTGGTGATGTGTGGATTCATCTCACAGAGTTAAACCTTTCTTTTGATTCAGCAGTTTGGAAACACTGTTTTTGAAGAATCTACGAAAGGACATTTGGGAGAGCATTGAGGAATATGGTGGAAAAGCAAGTATCCCCAGATAATAACTGGAAAGAAGCTATGTGAGAAACTACTTTGTGATGTATGTATTCATATCACAGATTTAAGTCTTTCTTTTAATTCAGCAGTTTGTAAAAACTGCTTTTGTAGAATCTATGAAGGGATGTTTGGGAGCCCATTGAGGTGCATGGTAAAGAAGTAAATATCCTCAGATAAAAACTAGAAAGAAGTTCTCTGTGAAACCACTTTGTGATGTGTGGATTCATCTCACAGAGTTAAACTTTTCTTTTGATTCCGTGGTTTGGAAACATCCTTTTGGAGAATCTAGGAAAGGACATTTGGTAGCTAATTGAGGTCAATGGTGAAAAAGCAAATATCCACAGACGAAAACTAGAAAGAATCTGAGAAACTGCTTTGTGATTTGTGGATTCATCTCACAGAGTTAAACTTTTCTTTTGATTCAGCAGTTTGGAAACACTCTTTTTGTAGAATATACAAAGGGATATTTGGGAGGTCATTGAGACCTATAATAAAGAAGTGAATATTCCCAGATAAAAACTAAAAAGAAACTCCCTGTGAAACTGTTTTGTGATGTGTGCATTCATCTCACAAAGTTAAACTTTTCTGTTGATTCAGCAGTTTGGAAACACTGTTTTTCTAGAAACTGCAAAGGGACATGTGAGAGCTCATTGGGGTCTATGGTAAAGTAGCGAATATCCCAGATAAAAACTAGAAAGAAGCCCTCTGTGACACTGCTTTTTGATGTGTGGATTCATCTCACAGAGTTAAACTTTTCTTTAAATGCAGCAGGTTGAGAACACTGTTTTTGTAAAATCTGAGGAGGAACATTTAGGAGCCCATTGAGGCTTATGGCAGAAAGAGTGAATATCTCTAGATAAAAACTAGAAAGAAGCTATCTGAGAGACTGCTTTGTGATGTGTGCATTCATTTCACAGAGGTAAACATTTCTTTTGATTCAGCAATTTGGAAACACTGTTTTTGTAGAATCTTTGAACAGACATTTAGGAGTACATTGAGGCCTATGGTGAAAAAGCAAATATTGTCAGATAAAAACTTGAGAGAATGTATCTAAGAAGCTGATTTATGAAGTGGGCATTCATCTCACAGAGCTAATTCTTTCTTTTGATTCAGCAGTTTGTAAACACTGGTTTTGCAGAATCTGCTAAAGGACGTTTAGGAGTGCCTTTAGGCCTATGGTAAAAAAGCAAATATCCTCAGATAAAAACTAGAAAGAAACTTTCCAAAAAACTGCTTTGTGATGTATGCATTCATCTCACAGATTTAAACGTTTCTTTTGATTCAGCAGTTTGGAAACACTTTTTTTCAAAAATTTTCAAATAGATATTTGGGAACTCATTTAAGCCTATGGTAAAGAAGGGAATATCCCCAGATAAAAACCAGAATGAAGCAATCTCTGAAATTTCTTTGTGATATGTCGATTCATCTCACAGAGTTAAACCTTTCTTTTTATTCAGCAGTTTCTAAGCACTGTTTTTGTAGAACCTGCAAAGGGACATTTGGGAACCCATTGAGGTCAATGGTGAAAAAGCGAATATCCCCAGATAAAAGCTAGAAAGAAGCTATCTGAGAAATTGCTTTGTGATGTGTGCATTCATCTCACAGAGTTTCACCTTTCTTTTGATTCAGTAGTTTTGAATCAGTGTTTTTGTACAATCTGCAAAGGGACATTTTGGAGCACATTGAGACTTATGGTGAAAAAGTGAATATCTCCAGATAAAATCTAGAAAGACGTTCCCTGTGAAACTGCTTTGTGATGTGTGGATTCACTTCACAGAGTTAAACCTTTCTTTTGATTCAGCAGGTTGGAGTTACTGGTTTTTTTTTTTTGTAGAATCTATGAAAAGACATTTGGGAGCCCAATGAGGCTTATGGAGAAAAATCCTAGTATCTCTAGATAAAAACCAGAAACAAGCTATCTGTGAAACTGCTTTGAAATGAGTGGATTCATCTCACAGACATAAACATTTCTTCTGATTCAGCAGTTTGGGAACTGTGTTTTGTAGAATCTGCAAAGGGACATTTGGGAACCCATTGGGGCCTATGGGGAAAACAATATCCACAGATAGAAACTATAAATAAGATATCTGTGAAACTACTTTGTGATGTGTGGATTCATCTCACAGAGTAACACCTTTCTCTTGATTCAGCAGATTGGAAACACTCTTTTTGTAGAATCTGTGGAAAAACATTTTGGAGCTATTGAAGCTTATGGGAAAAATCTGAATATATCCAGATGAAAACTAGAATGAAGCAATCTGTGGAACTGTTTGGTAATATGTGGATTCATCTCAGAGTTAAAACTGTCTTGAGATTCAGCAGGTTGGAAACACTCTTTTTGTAGTGTCTTCAAAGGGACATTTGGAAGTCCATTGTGGCCTAGGAAGAAAAACAGAAAATCTCCAGATAATAACTAGAAAGCAGCCATCTGTGAAAGTGCTTTGTGATGTGTGGATTCACCTCACAGCGTTATACCTTTCTGCTGATTCCTCAGGTTGCAAACATCATTTTTGCAGAATCTGCAAAGGGACATTTGGAAGTCCATTGAGGCCTGTGAGGAAAAATTGAATATTCCCAGATAAAAACTAGAAAGAAACTATCTGTGAAACTGCTTGGTGATGTATGCATTCATCTCACAGATTTAAACCTTTCTTTCAGTTCAGCAGCTTGGAGATCCTCTTTTTGTTGAGTCTGTGAAGTGACATTTGAAAGCCCCTTGGGGAATAAGGGGAAAAAACGAATATTCCCAGATAAAACTAGAATGAAACTCTGTGAAACCGCTTGGGGATGTTTGGATTCTTGTCACAGAGTTAAAACTTTCTTTTGATACAGCAAGTTGGAAACACTCCTTTTGTAGAATATGTGAAGGGACATTTGGAAGCCCTTTGAGGCCTATAAAGAAAAAACAGAATATCTTCAGATAAATATTAGAATCAGATAAAAGCCAGAAAGAAGCTAACTGTGAAACTGCTTTGTGATGTGTGGATTCATCTCATAAAGAAACACCTTTCTTTTGACTCCACAGATTTGAAACACTCTTTTTGTAGAATCTGTGAAAAGACACTTTGGAGCCCATTGAGGCTGATGGGAAAAAAACAAATTACGTTAGATAAAAACTATAAAAAAGCAATCTGTGAAATGGCATGGTGATATGTAGATTTACCTAACAGAGATAAAACTTTATTTTGATTCATCAGGTTGGAAACTCTCTTTTTGTGGAATCTACAAAGGGATATTTGGGAGCCCATTGAGGCCTGTGGTGTAAAACCAAATATTTCCAGATAAAAACTAGAAAGAAGTTATTTGTGAAACTGCTTGAGGTTGTGTGGATTCATCTCATAAAGTTAAACATTTCTTTTGATTCAGCAGGTGGAAGACACTTTTTTTGTAGAATATTTGAAGAAACGTTTGGGAGCCCATTGAGCCCTAGGGGCCTTTTATCTGGTGATATCCGAATATCACCAGATAAAAACTAGAAATAAGCTGTCAAACTGTTTGGTAATATGTGAATTCATCTTATGGAGTTCAAACTTTCTTTTGATTCAGCAGGTTGGGCACACTGTTTTTGTAGAATATGTGAATGGACACTTGGGATCCCAATGAGACCTATGGAAATAAAATGGAATATCCTCAGATAAAAACTAGGAAGAAGCTATCTGTGGTTTCACAAAGCAGTTTCACCTTGTGACGTGTGAATTCATCTCACAGAGTTCAACCTTTCTTTTGATTCAGCAGGTTCAAAACACTTTTTAGAATCTGCAAATGGACATTTCAAAGCCCATTAAGGTCTATGAAGAAAAAGCGTATCTCTCCAGATAAAAACTAGAAAGAAGGTATCTGTGAAACTGCTTGGTGATGTGTGGATTCATCTCACAGAGTTAAACCTTTCCTTTGATTCAGCAGGTTGGAGACACTATTTTGTAGAATCTGCGGAGGGACATTTGAGAGACTGTTGAGGCCTATGGGCAAAAATCAAATGTCCCCATATAAAAAAATAGAAAGAAGCCATCTGTGAAACTGCTTGGTGATGTGTGGATTCATCTCACACAGTTAAACATTCCTTTCATTTGGCAGTTTGGAAACACTGTTTTTGTAGAATCTGCAAATGGACATTTCAGAGTCCATTGAGACTAGTGGGCAAAAATGAATATCTCCAGATAAAAATTGGTAAGAAGTTTTCTGTGAAATTGCTTGGTGATATGTGGATTTATTGCAAAGAGTTAAAGCTTTCTTTTTTTCACTAGGTTGGGGTCACTGTTTTTGAAAAATCTGTGAAGGGACCTTTAGGAGCCCATTGACGCCTATGGGAACACACTGAATACCCACAGATAAGCACTACAAAGAATCTAACTGTGAAATTGCTTGGTGATATGTCAATTCATCTCACATAGTTAAACTTTTCTTTTGATTCAGTAGGTTGGAAACACTTTTTTGTAGAATCTGCAAAAGGATGTTTGGGAGCCCATTCTGGCCTATGTGGAAAAACTGAATATCCCCAGATAAAAACCAGAAAGAAGCTATTTGTGAAACTGCTTCATGATGTGTGCATTTATCTAACAGAGTTAAACCTTTCTTTTGATTCAGCAGTTTGGAAACATTCTTTTTGCAGAATCTGTGAAGGGACGTTTGGGAGTCCACTGGGGCCAAGTGGTACAAACAGAATATCCTCAGTTACAAACTAGAAAAAAGGTATCTGTGACACTGCTTGGTGGTGTGTAGATTCATTTCACAGAGTTAAGCCTTTGTTTTGATTTAGTAGGTTGAGAAGACTTCTTTTGTAGAATCTGCAAAGGGACATTTTGGAGCCCATTAAGGCCTATGGGAATAAAACAAATATTCCCAGATAAAACTAGAAACAAGCCATCTGTGAAACTGCTTGGCGATGTGAAGATTCATCTCACAGAGATAAACTTTTCTTTTGATTCATCAGGTTGGAAGCACTCTTTTTGTAGAATCTGTGAACAAACTTTACAAAGCCCATTGAGGTCTAGGGGAAAAACTGAACATTCCCAGATTAAAACTAGAAAGAAACAATCTGTGAAACTGCTTTGTGATGTGTAGATTCATCTCAAGAGTTAAATTTTTCTTTTTATTCAGTACGTTGGAAAGACTCTTTTTCTATAAACTGCAAAGGGACATTGGGGAGTCCATTGAGGACTAGGGTTAAAAATGGAAAATCCCCAGGTACCTAGTAGAAAGAAGCTATTTGTCAAACTGCTTGATGATGTGTGGATTCATCTCACAGAGCTAAAACTTTCTCTAGACTCAGCAGATTGAAAACACTCTTTTTGTAAAATCTATGAAGGGACTTTTCAGAGCCCTTTGAAACCTAAGGGATAAAAGTGAGTATCTCCAGATGGAAACTAGAAAGAACCTATCATCTGTGAAACTGCTTGGGGATATGTGGATTAATCTCACAGGGTTAAACCTTTATTTTAATTTAGCAGGCTGGAAACACTCTTGTTGTAGAATCTCTGAAGGGACCTGTTAGAGTTTATTGAAGCCTGGGGAAAAAATGAAAATCCCCACATACAAACCAGAGAGAAGCTATCTGTGAAACTGCTTGGTGATGTTTGGATTCATCTCAGAGAGTTAAACTTTTCTTTTGATTCAGCTGGCTAGAAAACTCTTTTTGTAGAATCTGCAACAGTACAATTGGGAGCCCATTGAGGCCTGAGGGAAAAACTGAATATCCCTAGTTAAAAACTAGAAGGAAGCTATTTGTGAAAATTCTTGGTGATGTGTAGATTCATCACACAGAAATACACTTTTCTTTTGATTCAGGAGGTTGGAAACACTCTTTTTGGAGAATCTGCAAAGGAACATTTTGGGCACCACTGAGGCCTAAGAAGAAAAACGAATATCCCAGGATTAAAACTAGAAAAAAGGTATCTGTGAAAATGCTTTGAGATGTGTGGATTCATCTCATAGAATGAAACCTTTCTTTTATTTAGCAGATTGGAAACACTCTTTTTGTGGAATCTGTGAAGAGATATTTGGGAGCCCTTGTGGTCTATGGAAAATAACCACATTTTTCCAGCTAAAACTGCAAAGAATCTCTCTGTGAAGCTGCCTATTGACGTGTAGATTCATCTCAGAGGGTTAAACCTTTCTGTTGATTCAGGAGGTTGGAGGCAGTCTTTTTGTAGAATCTGCAAAGGGGCACTTCAAAGACCTTTGACACCTGTAGGAAAATAGCAAATATCCCCAGATAGAAACTAGAAAGAAGCTATCAGTGAAACTGATTGGTGATGTGTGGAATCCTTTCACAGAGTTAGAAAGCCTTTCTTTTTTGGTAGAATCTGCAAACGGACTTTTCAAAGCCCATTGAGGCCTATGGGAAAAAACTGAACATTCCCAGATAAACACCCATTGATGCCTGTGAGGAAAACTGGAATATCCCCAAATATAATCAAGAAAGAAGCTCTCTGTGAAACTTCTTAGTGTTATGTAGGTTCATCTCACAGAGTTAAACCTTTCTTTTGATTCAACAGGTTGGAGACACACTATTTGTAGACTCTGCAAAGGGAGGTTTGGCGGCCCACTGATGCCTATGGGGAAAAACTGAATATCCCACGTCAAAAACTAGAAAGAATTACCTGTGAAGCTGCATTATGTTGTGTGGCTTCATTTCACAGTGTTAAAACTTTCTTTTGATTCATCCAGTTGGAAATGTTCTTTTTGAAGTGTTTGTAAGGAGACTTTTCAAAGCCCATTGAAGCCTATGGGGAAAAACCAAACATCCAGAGATAAAAGGTAGAAAGAAGTTATGTGTGAAACTGCTTGGTGATGTGTGGATTCATGTCACAGAGTTAAACCTTACTTTTGATACAGCAACTTAGAAACACTCTTTCTGAGGAATCTGCAAGAAGACATTTGGGGGCCCATACAGTCCTATGAAGAAAAACTGAATACCTCAGGAAAAAACTAGAAAGATGCTATCTGTGAAACTATTGAAAATGTGTAGATTCGTCTCACAGAGTTAAAACTTTCTTTTGATTCAGCAGGTTGCAAACACTGTTTTTGTAGAATCTGCAAAAAGACATTTGGAAACCCATTGAGGCCTTCTGAGAAAAACCAAATATTCCAGATAAAAACACCAAAAAACTATCTGTGAAACTGTTTGTTGATATGTGGATACATCTCGTGGAGTTAAACTTTTATTTTATTCAACAGGTTGAAAATACTATTTTTGTAGAATCTGCAAAGGGACATTTTAAAGCCCATTGAGGTCTATGGGGATGTATTGAATATCCCAAGATTAAAAGTAGAAGGAAGCTATCTGTGAAACTACTTTGTGATGTTTGGATTAGACTCACAGAGTTAAATTTTTCTTTTGACTTAGCAGGTTGGAAACACTTTTTTTGTAAAATTTACAGAGACATTTGACAGTCCATTGAGGCCTAGGAGGAAACACAGAAAATCCACAGATACAAAGTAGAAAGAAGCTATTTTGGAAACTGCTTGGTCGTGTGTGGATTCATGTCACAGAGTTAAATCTTTCTTTTGATTCAGCATGTTGGAAACACTCTTTTTTCAGAATCTGTGAAGGGCCATTGAGGACTATGGGGAAAAAACGAGTATTTCCAGATAAAAAATAGAAAGAAGTCTCTTTTCAACAGCTTTGTGTTTGGTGGATTCATCTCACAGAATTGAACCTTTCTTTTGGTTCAGCAGGTTGGAAACACTCTTTTTGTAAATTCTGCAAAGGGACATTAGGGAGTACTCTGAGACTAATGGAGAAGGAGCTAATATCCCCAGATAAAAACTAGAAAGAAGATATCTGTGAAACTGCTTAGTGGTTTGTGGATTCATCTCACAGTGTTAAACCATTTTCTGATTCAGCAGATTGGAAGCACTCTTTTGTAGAATCTGTGAAAAGACTTTTCAGAGTCCATTGAGTATTACAGGGAGAAAATGAATATCTGCAGATAAAAACTAGAAAGAAGCAATCTGTGAAATGGCTTGGTTATACATGGAGCCATCTCACAAAGTTAAAACTTTATTTTGATACAGCAGGTTCAGGAACACTCTTTTTGTAGAATCTGTGAATGGACTTTTCAAGCCCATTGAAGCCCACGTGGAAAAACCAAATATCCCCAGAGAAAAACTAGAAAGAAGCTATCTGTGAAACTGCTTCATGATGTGTGGATTCATCCCATAGAGTTAAACTTTTCTTTTGATTCAGCAGGTTGGAGACACTCTTTTTGAAGAAACTGCAAAGGAACATTTGGAAGCCCAATGAAGCCTATTGGGAAAAATTGAATATCTTCAGATAATAACGAGAAAGAAGTTATCTGTGAAACTGCTTGGTGATGTGTGGATTCATCTCTCAGAATTAAAACTTTTTTTTTATTCTGTGTTTTGGGAACACTCTTCTTGTAGAATCTGTGAAGGGACATTTAGGAGCCCATTGAGACCCATTGGGAAAAACAGAATATCCTCAGATAAAAACTAGAAAGAAGCTATGTGTGAAACTGCTTTGTGATGAGTGGATTCATCTCACAGATTTCAACCTTTATTTTGATTCAGCATGTTGAAACACTCTTTTGTAGAATCTGTGAAGTGACATTATGGAGCTTTTTGAGGCCTATGGGGAAATCTGAATATCCCCAGGTAAAAACCAGAAAGAACCTAATCGTGAAACTGTTTTGTGATATGTGAATTCATCTCACAGTGTTAAACTTTCTTTTGATTCAGCTGGTTGGAACCACTCTTTTTGTAGAATCTGTGAAGGAACATTTGAGAGACCATTGAGACCTGTGGCGAAAAACCAAATATTCCCAGATAAAAAATAGAAAGAATCTGCATGTGAAATTGTTTGTTGATATGTGATTCATTTCACAGAATTAAACGTTTCATTTTATTCAGCATGTTGGAAACACACTTTTTTAGAATCTGCGAAGGTACATTAGAAATCCTATTGAGACCTACGGAAAAAAACTGAAAATTCCCTGATCAAAACTAGAAAGAAGCTGTCTGTAAAACTGCTTTGTGATGTGTGGATTCATCTCACAGAGGCAAATCTTCTTGTGATTCAGCAGGTTGGAAGCACTCTTTCAGTAGAATCTGTTAAGGGAATTTTGGGAGCCCTTTTTGGCCTGTGGAAAGAAACTGAATATCTCCAGATAAAAGCTAGAAAGAAGCTATCTGTGAAGCTGCTTTGTAAGGTATCTATTCATTTCACAGAGTTAAACTTTTCTTTTTAATCAACAGGTTAAAAACCCTCTTTTTGTAGAATCTGTGCAGGGACATTTTGGAGTACATTGAGGCCTCTATGGACAAACAGAATATCTCCAAATAAAAACTAGAAAGAAGCTATCTGTGGAACTCCTTTGTGATGTGTGGATCCATGTCATGGAGTTAAACCTTTCTTTTGATTCAGGATATTGGACATACTTTTCTGATAGAATTGATGAAGGGACACTCAGGAACCCATTTGGGCCTATAGGAAAACACCAAATATCTGCAGATAAAACCAGAAAGAAGACATCTGTGAAACTACTTTGTGAGGTGTGTATTCATTTCACAGAGTTAAACCTTTCTTTTTTTCAACAGGTTTAAAACACTCTTTTTGTAGAATCTGTGAAGGGACATTCGGGAGTACATTCAGGCCTATATGCAAAAACCAAATATCCCCAAATAAAAACCAGAATGAAGCTATCTGTGAAACTGCTTTGTGATGAATCAGCTCACAGAATTAAACTTTTATTTTGGTTCAGCAGGTTGGAAATACTTTTCTCATAGAATAGGTGAAGGGACATTCAGGAGCCCATTTGGCCTGTGGGAAAAACACCAAATATCTCCAGATGAAAAATAGTAAGAAGCTATCTGTGAAACTGCTTTGTGATGCGTGGATTCATCTCACAGAGTTACACTTTTCTTTTGATTCAGCAGTATAGAATTACTGTTTTTTTAGAATGTGCAAAGGGACATTTCAGAACCCATTGAGGCCCATGGCAATTAAATGAATATCCCCAGATAGAAGCTAGAAAGAAACTATCTGTGAAACAGTTTTTTGATGTGTGGATTAATCTCACAAGGTTAAAACTCTCTTTTGAGAATATCCAAAGATGAAAACTTTAAAGAAGGTTGGATACACTCTTTTCACAGAATCTGTGAGGGACATTTGGGATCCCATTGAGTCCTATGGGGAAAAATCGAATATCAACAGATTAAAAACTAGAAAGAAGGTGTCTTTGAAACTGCCTTGTGTTGTTGGATATATCTCAGAGAAGGTAAACCTTTCTTTTTATTCAGCAGTTCAGAAACACTCTTTTTGTAGAATCTGCGAAGGGCCACTTGCAAGTCCAGTGAGGCCAATGGGGAAAAACGGAATATCTCCAGATAAAATCTACAAAGAAGTTATCTGTGAAACTGCTTTGTGATTTGTTGATTCATCTCACAGCTTTAAATCTTTCTTTTCATTCAGCAGGTTGGGAACACTGTTTTCATAGAACTGGGGACATTGGGAGCCCATTGAGGTTTATAAGGAAAAACCAAATATTCCCAGATAAAACTAGAAAGAAACTATCTGTGAAAATACTTAGTGACATGTGGATTTATTTCACAGACTTAAGCCTTTCTTTTGATTCAACAGTTTGGAAACATTCTTTTTATAGAATCTGTGAAGAAACAATTGGTAGCCCATTGAGGCCATTGGAGGAAAACCGAATATCCCCAGATAAAAACTAGAAACAAGCTATCTGTAAACCTGCTTTTTGATGTGTGGATTTATCTCACAGGTTTAAGTCTTCCTTTTGATTCACCAGGTTGGAAACATTCTTTATGTAGAATCTGCGAAGGAACATTTGAATGCCCATTGCGGCCTATGGGTAAAAATCAAATATCTCCAGATGAAAACTAGAAAGAAGCTATTTGTGAAACTGCTTGGGGATGTGTGGATTCATTGCACAGAGTTGAACCTTTCTTTTCATCAAAGGTTTGAAACACTCTTTTTGTAGAATCTATGAAGGGATATTTGGGAGCCCATTGAGGTGTATGGGAACAAAGTACATAACCCCAGATACAAACTAGAAAGAAGCTATCTGTAAAACTGTTTGTTGATGCGTGGATTTATCTCATAGTGTTAAACCTTTGTTACGATTCAGCAGGTTGGAAAAACTGTTTTTGTAGAATCTGCAAAGGGACATTTTGGAGCCCATAGAAGCCTGTTGGGAAAAAATCCACTATCCCTTGATAAAACTAGAAAGAAGCTAACTATGAAACTGCTTTGTAATGTGTGGTTTCATCTCACAGTGTAAAACCTTTCTATTTGATTTAGTATGTTGGAGACACTCTTTTTGTAGAATCTGCGATGACACCTTGGGAGCCCATTGAGGCCTGTGAGGAAAAACAAAATACCCTCAGATAAAAAAAAAGAAAGAAGCTATCTCTGAAACTAATTTTTGACGTCTGGATCCATGACAAAGAGTTAAAATATTATTTTGATTCAGCAGGTTGAAAACACTTTTTTTGTAAAATCTGCAAAGGGACATTTATGTGCCCATTGTACCCTACAGGGAAAAACAAAATATCCCCAGATAAAAACTAGAAAGAAGATACCTGTGAAACTGCTTGGTGATGTGTGGATTAATCTCATAGAGTTAAACTTTTCTTTTGATTCAGCAGGATGGAAACACTCTTTTTGTAGAATCTGAGAAGGGACATTTGGGAATCCATTGTGGCCAAGGATGAAAACCAGAAAATCTCCAGATTAAAACTAGAAAGCAGCTATCTGTGAAAATGCTTTGTGATGTGTGCATTCAACTCACAGAGTTAAACCTTTCACTGATTCATCAGATTGCAAACACTATTTTTGTCAAATCTGCAAAGGGATGTTTGGGATCCCACTGAGGCCTAGGAGTAAATATTTAACGTCCCCAGATAAAAACAAGAATGGGCCGGGCGCGGTGGCTCAAGCCTGTAATCCCAGCACTTTGGGAGGCCGAGACGGGTGGATCACGAGGTCAGGAGATCGAGACCATCCTGGCGAACACGGTGAAACCCCGTCTCTACTAAAAAAATACAAAAAACTAGCTGGGCGAGGTGGCGGGCGCCTGTAGTCCCAGCTACACAGGAGGCTGAGGCAGGAGAATGGCATAAACCTGGGAGGCGGAGCTTGCAGTGAGCTGAGATCCGGCCACTGCGCTCCAGCCCCGGCGACAGAGCGAGACTCCGTCTCAAAAAAAAAAAAAAAAAAAAAAAAAACAAGATATCTGTGAAACTGCTTAGTGATGTGTGCATTCATCTCACAGACTTAAACCTTTATTTTCATTCACCAGACTGCACATTTTTTGTAGAATCTGTGAGGGGACATTTGAAGGCCCATTGAGGAATAATGGGAAAAATGAATATTCCCAGATAAAAACAAGAATGAAGATATCTGTGAAACAGTTTGGAGATGTTTGGATCTGCCCCACAGAGTTGAAAATTTCTTTTGATTCAGCAGGTTGGAAATACTTGTTTTGTATAATCTGTGAAGGCACATTTACAAGCTCTTTGAGACCTATAAAATATACAGAATATCTTCAGATAAAACCTAGAAATAATCTATCTCTGAAACTTCTTGGTGATGTGTGCATTCATTTCACAGACATAAAAGCTTTATTTGATTCAATAGGTTGGGAATCTTTTTTTGGTAGAATGTGCAAAGGGAGATTTGCAAGACCATTAAGGCCTATGGAGAAAAACCAAATGTTCCCAGATAAAAAAGAGTAAAAAGCTACCTGTGAATCTCATTTGTGGTGTGCAGATTCATCTCACAGAGAAACACCATTCTTTTAATTTAGTTCATTTGAAATACTCTTTTTGTAGAATCTGTGAAAATACCTTTCTGAGGTCATTGAGGTTTATGAGAAAAAAACAAATATCTTCACATAAAAAGTAGAAAGAAGCAATCTGTGAAACGGCTTGGTGATACGTGGATGCAACTCACTGAGTTAAAACTTTGTCTTAATTCAGCTGGTTGGAAACACTCTTTTTGTAGAATCTACAAAGGGATATTTGGGAGCACATTGTGGTCTATGAGGTAAAACTAAATATCCCCAGAAAAAAACTGGAAAGAAGCTATTTGTAAAACCACTTGGGGATGCATGGAATGATCTCATACAGTTAACTTTGCTTTTGTTTCAGCAGATGGGAAACACTTTTTGAGGAATATGAGAAGAAACATTTGGGAACACATTGAGGCCTATAGGTAAAATCAGAATATCACCAGATAAAAACTAGAAAGAAGATCTCTGAGAAAATGCTTTGTGATGTGTGCATTCACCTCACAGAGTTAAAATTTTATTTTGATTCAGCAGTTTGGAAACACTGTTTTTGTCCATTCTGCGAATGGGCATTTGGGAGCTCCTTGAGGCCAAGGGCAAAAAATCAAATATCTCACACTAAAAGATGTAAGGAAGCTATCTGTGAAACTGCTTTGTAATATGTGCATTCATCTCACAGAGTTAAACCTTCCATTTCATTCAGCAGTTTGGAAACACTGGTTTTGAATAATCTGTAAAGGGGTATTTGGGAGCCCTCTGAGACTTAGGGTAAGAAAGAAAATATCTTCTGATAAAAACTAGAAAGAAGCTTTCTGAGAAACTGCTTTGTGATGTGTGTATTCGTCTCACAGAGTTAGACGTTACTTTTGATACAGCAGTTTGGTAACACTGCTTTTGTCCATTCTGCAAATGGACATTTGGAAGCTCATTGAGGCCAAAGGCCTAAAATCGAATATCCAACAACAAATACTAGAAGGAATCAAACTGAGAGACCGCTTTGAGATATGTGCTTTCATCTCACAGAGTTAAACCCATCTTTTCATTCAGCAATTTGGAAACACTGTTTTGTAGAATAAATGAAGGGAAGTTTGAGAGTGCATTGAGGCCTATGGTGAAAAATAAATTATCTTCAGACAAAAACTTGAAAGAAACTTTCTGAGAAACTGCTTTGTGATGTGTGCATTCATCACACAGAGCTAATCTTTTTTTTTTTTTTTTTTTTTTTTTTTTTTTTTTTTTGATGCAGCAGTTTGGAAACACTGTTTTTTTCCATTCTGTGAAGGGATATTTGAAAGCTCATTTAGGTCAATGGTGAAAAAATGAATATCCCAAGATGAAAACTAGAAGGAAGCTATCTGAGAAATCACCTTGGGATGTGTGCATTCATATCACAGAGTTAAACCTTTCTTTTCATTCAGCAGTTAGTTCAGTAACGCTGTTTTTGTAGAATTTTGTGAAGTGATATTTGGGAGCACACTGAGGTTTATAATGAAAAAGAAAATAACTTCAGATAAAAAATAGAAAGAAGCTTTCTGAGAAACTTCTTTGTGATGTGTGCATTCATCTCACAGAGGTAAACTTTTCTTTTCATTCAGCAGTTTGGAAATGCTGTTTTTGTCCTTGCTGCAAATGGACATTTGGGAGATCACTGAGGCCAATGGCAAAAAATTGAATATCTTATGATAAAAATTAGAAGGAAGCTATCTGTAAAACAGCTTTGTGATGTGTGAATTCATCTCACAGAGTTAAAATTTTCTTTTCAATCTGCAGTTTGGAAACATGGTTTTTGTAGACTCTGCAAATTGACATTTGGGAGCTCATTGAGGCCAATAGAGAAAAAGCGAATATCCCAAGAAAAACTGGAGAGAAACTATCTGAGAAACCACTTTGTGAAGTGAATATCCCAAGATAAACAGTAGAAAGATTTCTGAGAAACTGTGTTGTGATGTGTGCATTCGTCTCTCAGAGTTAAACCTCTCTTTTCATTCAGCGTTTTGGAAACATGGTTTTTGTAGAATCTGCAAAGGAATATTTAGGAGTGCATTGAGACCTATGGTGAAAAAGAAAGCATCTTCAGATAAAAACTGGAATGAAGCATTCTGAGAAACTGCTTTGTGTTGTTTGCATTTATCTCACAGAGTTAACCCTTTCTTTTGATTCAGCAGTTTGGAAACACTGTTTTTGTCCATTCTGTAAATGGACATTTTGGAGCTCATTGTAGGCAAAGGTGAAAAAGTGAATATCCCAGGATAAAAAATTGAGGGAAGCTATCTCACAAGCTGCTTTCTGATGTGTGAATTCATCTTGCAGATGTAAAACTTCCTTTCCATCCAGCAGTTTGGAAACACTATTTTTGTAGAATCTGCGAGGGGATATTTGGGAGCATATTGAGGCCTATGGTGAAAAAGAAAATATCTTCAGGTAAAAATTAGAAAGAAGCTTTGTGAGAAACTACTTTGTGTGCATTTATCTCACAGAGTTAAACCTTTGTTTTCATTCAGCAGTTTGGAAACACTGTTTTTGACCATTATGTGAATGGACATTTGGGAGCTCATTGAAGCCAGTGGTGCAAAATCGATTATCCCACTATAAAAACCAGAAGGAAGCTGTCTGTGAAATCACTTTGTGATGTGCACATTCATCCAGCAGAGTTAAACCTTTGTTTTCATTCAGTAGTTCGAAAACACTCTTTTTGTAAAATCTGGACAGCGACATTTTAAAGCACATTGAGGCCTAAGGTGAAAAATATCTTCAGATAAAAACCAGAAAAATGCTTTCCGAGAAATTGCTTTGTGATGAGTGCAATCATCTCACAGAGTTAAAAGGTTCTTTTGGTTCAACAGTTTGGAAACAGTGTTTATGTCCATTCCACGAATGGACATTTGGGAGCTCATTGATGACAATGGCGAAAACTCAGATATCCCAGAATGAAAACTAGAAAGAAGCTATCTGAGAAACAGCACTTTGATGTGTGCATACATCTCACAGAGTTAAACCCTTACTTTCATTCAGCTGTTTGGAAACATTGTTTTTGTACAATCTGCGAAGCTGTATTTGAGAGCGCTTTGAGTCTTAGGTTGAAAAAGGAAATATCCCAAGATAAACACTAGAAGGAAGCTACCTGAGAAACTGCTTTGTGATGAGTTCATTCATCTCACAGAGTTAAACCATCTTTTCCATTCAGTAGTTTGGAAACACTGTTTCTGTGGAATCTGCAAAAGGATATTTGGGAGTGCATTGAGTCCTATGGTGAAAAAAAATCTTCAGATAAGAACTAGAAGGAAGCTTTCTGATAAACTGCTTTGTGATGTGTGCATTCATCTCACAGAGTTAAAACTTTCTTTTGACTCAGCAGTTTGGAAACACTCTTTTTGTCCATTCTGCGAATGGACATTTGGGAGCTCATTGTGACCAATGGCAAAAAAGTGAATGTCCCATGATAAAAACTACAAGGAAGCTATCTGAGAAACTGCCTTGTGACGTGTACATTGATCTCACAGAGTGAAATCTTTCTTCTCATTCAGCACTTTGGAAACACTGTTTTTGTAGAATATGCCAATTGATATTTAGGAACACATTGAAGCCTATGGTGAGAAAGAAAATATCTTCAGATAAAACCTAGAAAGAAGCTTTCTGAGAAAACACTTATTAATGGGTGCATTAATCTCACAGACGTAAACCTTTCCTTTCATTCAGTTGTTTGGAAACATTGCTTTTGTCCGTTCTATGAATTGACATTTGGATGCACATTGAGGCCACTGGCGTAAAAGCAATTATCCCAGGATAAAAACTAGAAGGAAGTTACCTGAGAAACTACTTTGTGAAGTGTGCGTTCAACTCACAGAGTTAAAAATTTCTTCTCATTCAGCAGTTTGAAAACACTGTTTTCATAGAATCTGCGAAGGGATATTTGGGAGCGCATTGAGGCCTATGGTGAAAACGCAAATACCTTCAGATATAAACTATAAAGAAATTTTCTGAACACCTGTATTGTGATTTGTACATTAATCTCACAGAGTTAAAGCTTTCTTTTGATTCAGCAGTTTAGAGGCACTGTTTTTTTCCATTCTGCAAATGGACATTTGAGAGCTCATTGAGGCAAATGCTAGAAAATTGAATATCCCATGATAAATCCTAGAAGGAAGCTGTATAAGAAACCATTTTGTGATGGGTGCAATCATCTCACAGATTTAAAACTTTCTTTTCATTCAGCAGTTTGGAAATACTTTCTGTAGAATATGCGAAGAGATATTTGGGAGCTCATTGAGGCCAAAGGCATAAAAGCGAATATACTAGGATAAAAACTACAAGAAAACTACCTGAGAAACTTCTTTGTGATGTGAGCATTCATGTCACAGAGTGAAATCTTTCTTTTCATTCAGCAGTTTAGATACACTGTTTTTGTGAGTCTGCAAAGGGATATTTTAGAATGCATTTAGTCCTATGGTGAAAAAGAAAATATCTTCAGATAAAAACTAGAAAGAAGCCTTCTGAGAAACTGCTTTGTGATGTGTGCATTCCTCTCACAAAGTTACACATTTCTTTTCATTCAACAGTTTGGAAACACTGTTTTTGTCCATTCTGGGAATGGACGTGTGGGAACTAATTGAGGTCGATGGCGAAAAATTGAATATCCCACCATAGAAACTAGAAGGAAGCTATCTGAGAAACCGTTTTGTGATGTGTGCCTTAATCTCTCAGAGTTAAAACTTTCTTTTCATTCAGCAGTTTGGAAATACTGTTTTTGTAGAAACTGTGAAGGGATATTTGGGAGCTCATTGAGGCCAAATGTGAAAAAGGGAATATCTCAGGATAAAATCTAGAAGGAATCTATCTAAGAAACAGCTTTGTGATATGTGTATCCATATCACAGACTTTTACCTATGTGAGATGAGTCCAACTATCAGCCAGCAGTTTCACAAATGCCTTCATTCTGTTTTTTTACCTAGGATACTCGGTTTATCCCTAGAGGCGTCAGTGGGCTCCCAAATGTCCCTTCACAGATTCTATAAAAAGAGTGTTTCACAACTGCTGAATCAAAATAAAATTTTAACACTGTGAGATGAATTCACACATCACAGAGCAATTTCAAAGACAGCTTCTTTCTAGTTTTTATGTGGGGATATTCCGTTATTCCCCATAGACCTCAATGGACTCTCAAATGTCCCTTCATAGATACTAGAAAAAATAGTTTTTTCAACTTGCTGAATCAAATAAAGGTTCCATTCATCTCTGAGAGATGTATCCACACATCCCAAAGCAGTTTCACAGATAGCTTCTTTCTAGTTTTTATCTGGGGATATTCAGTTTTTCCCCATAGGCATCAGTCACCTCCCAAATGTACCTTTGCAGATTCTAAAAAAAAGTATTTTAAACCTTCTGAAAATAAAGAAAGGTTTGATTCTGTCAGATGAATCCACACATCACAAAGCAGTTTCATAGATAGCTTCTTTATAAATCAGTTTCACAGATAGCTTCTTTCTAGTTTTTATCTGGGGATATCCGGTTTTTCCTCATATGCCTCACTGGGCTCCCAAATATCACTCCACAGATTCTACAAAAAGAGTGTTTTCCAACTGCTGAATCAAAATAAAGGTTTAATTCTCTGAGATGAATCCACACAGCACAAAACAGTTTCACAGATAGCTTCTTTCTAGTTTTTATCAGGGGATATTAGTTTTTTCCCCATAGGCCCAAATGGGCTCCCAAATGTCCCATCACAGATTCTACAGAAAAAGTATTTACAACCTGGTGAATCTAAAGAAATATTTAACTCTGTGACATGAATCCACAGATCACAAAGCCGTTTCACAGATAGCTTCTTTCTAGTTTTTATCTAGGGATATTTGGTTTTTTTGCATAGGCCTCAAGGGACTCCGAAATATCACTTTACTGATTCTATAAAAAGAGTTTTTTCAACCTTCTGAATCAAAACAAAGGTTTAACTCTGTGAGATGAATCCACATATCACAAAGCAGTTTCACACATAGCTTCTTTCCAGTTTTTCACTGGGGGTTACATTGGTAACAGGGGTAACCCATGGTAACATTGAATGCAGTGCCTTATTCTCCTGGTTGAGCGGGGCAATGGTCATCTGTAGCTCCAGGCATCCACACACTATCATTAGTGTAGATTTCCGCAGGAGCATCCATCCAGGTGAGATGTCGAATAAGTGGAGGAAAAGGCACATAAGCCCAAAAAGAATAATTATGTGTAGCAGGTAAATCAGTGTGAGAGGAAACTGGTGAGGCAGAAAGTATAAAGTGGAGAATCATTAAATAAAACCCATTGTAAGCAAGACTGAGTGCTGAAGGGGGAAGAGAAAAGTAGAGGGATGTTATTTTCAGGCTAATAGATATAGTGAGATTTTTAGGTTCATAAGGAGAAAAAGAAATATAATTAGAAGTGGGATTAGTTAGATGAGTTACCATTGCCATCAGAGAGAACTGAAACAAACCCACTGTGATTTGGTGTGCCTACTTCTGAGGAGTTGGCACAGATCTCACCACATCTGAAGGTGGTCTCTGACACAGATGTCTTTTCCCTGTGGTTTTCGTTGTCAGTATTTACCCAAAGTTTGAGTCTCCCGGTGGATACTCGGAAAGGGCATTGATGATTTCCTGATGAAACACAAGCATATCCTCTTCCCCACGTTATAATTGTGCCAGGTTCTCAGGTGTTGGTTTGGGAGTTTTTCCATAACACTGGCTTGCCTTCTTTTTGGGAGAAATTTTTGCCTGTATAATGGCATTCAGCTGCAGTTAAATCATTATCTTTAGGAACATTAAAAAATTTAAAGTAAACAATGCCAAATGTAATTGGGAGTGGGGTGTAGTTAAATCATGTTTTTGTTGTTTAGACTGTTTGGACAACAGTTTTTAAAGTGTGATTGGCCTGTTCCACCGCAGCCTGTCCTTGAGGATTGTAAGGGATTCCAGTAATATGGGAAATTCCCCACTATTGCATAAATAAATCAAAAGCCTTACTAACGTATCCAGAGGTGTTGTCTGTCTTTATTTGATATGGAAGCCCCATAACTGCAAAACAAGAGCACACATGTTTTTTAACATGGGCTGTACGTTCCCCGGTTTGACAAGTAGACCAAACTTGAGAAGGTATCTACAGAAACATGTACATATGACAGTCTGCCAAAGGAGCTAACATGAGTCACATCCATTTGCCATAAAACATTATGAGTTAGGCCTCTGGGATTAATGCCAGATTCCTGATTTGGAAGAACAGAGACCTGGCACTGAGGGCAGCTGTTGACAATAAGCTTAGCCTGTTTCCAGGTAAGGGCAAATTTATCTTTTAATCCAGCAGCATTGACATGAGTGAGATTATAGATCTCCTGAGCTTCTTGGGTTGCAAAGGAGGCCAAACAGTCCACTTTATGGTTATCGGCAGACATGGGTCATGGTAAAGTGGTTTGAGATCTAATATGTGTAATATAGAAAGGGTGTCTACATTGGCAAATCACCTTTGTAACCTTGAAAATAATGAAGCCAATTCAGAATTATCGATACGTTTGATAGTAGCAGTTTCTACATTTTTAGTGGCATGTGCAACATAAGCAGAATCAGAGACATTTAAAGGTTTGGAGAAATCCTGTAAGGCAGTAATAACAGCAATTAACTCTGCCTTTTGAGTAGAAGTATAAAAGGTAGAAATAAGCTTGTCTGTAGGACCTACACAGCCAGCATTGTCATTACTGGAGCCATCAGTGAACACTGTAATGGCCTCAGGAATGGGCTGAGTTTTGGTTAATAGAGGGACCATCCAAGATGTCTTTTTCGTAAAATAAAACAATTTGTTTTTTGGATAATGATTGTCAATAACGCCAATAAAATCAGCCAAGTGAATTTGTCACAGTACTGAATGTTGAAAGGCAGACTGAATTTGAGCCGATTTAAAGGAACTGCAAATAAATTTGGACCAAATCCATAAATTTGAAGTATTCTACACTGAGCCTGGCCAATTATTATGGCTATTTGATCCAGAAAAACAGAGTTTTTGACACAGAATGAGGAAGAAAACACCACTCTACTAAATCATTATGTTGAACTATTAGTACAGTAGGGGAGTGTAATGAAGCAAAAACCAGAAGCTGAAAAGGCTGAAATGGCTGTACTCTAGATAACTGGTGGTCTGGATTCTTTCCTCGACGAATTCCAGCTCTAGTAAAGTCTCAGGGGTCAAAGTCCTGGGACTGCAGAGATTGGAATCTCTCCACAGCATAGAAAACAAGTTAGACAGTGCATAGGTCGGAATATCTAAAGTAGGTCTTAAATAATTCGTTGTACCCAAAAGTTTTTGGGAGTCATTTAAAGTTTTTAAGGAATCTCTCCTATTTTGAACTTTTTGTGTTTGAATGCATTGTTTATCGACCACCATTCCTAAATATTGAACAGGAGTGGTCTGTTGAATTCTATCCTGAGCAATGTGTAATCTAGCCTCTGTAACATGGCGCCTGAAAAGTTGATAACAGTCAATTGATTATTTATCAGTGGAGGCAGAAATTAAAATATCATCAATATAATGAAGAATATAGGCCTGGGGAAATTGGATTTGAAATGGTGAGAGCACTTGTCCAACATAAAGCTAGCAGATTGTAGGGCTATTCAGCATTCCCTGAGGAAGTGCTTTCCATTGATAACAAACTGCAGGCTCCTGATTATTGATAGATGGTACAGTAAAATCAAATTTTTCACAATCCGATTTATGTAAAGCAATATGAAAAAAAATCTTTAAGATCGATAAATGTGAGAGGCTAATTTTTAGGCATTAAGACAGGGGCAGGCATGCCAGTTTGGACAGCTCCCATAGGTTTAATTACAGCATTAATGGCCCTTAAATCAGTTACCATCTGCCACTTGCCTGATTTCTTTTTTACTAGAAACACAGGAGAATTCTAGGGAGAAGGATAGGGTTCCACATTTCCAAGTTGTAACTGTTCAGAAACCATTTGAGTTAAAGCCTCCAGTATTTCTTTAGAAAGCAGCCACTGCTGAATCCACACAGGTGTGTCAGATTTCCATTGTAAAGGGATAGGATCAGGAGGAGTGGCAGCAGCTGCCACTAAAAAGGATAACCTAAACCAGCCCCATTTTCTTTTATAGTAACTGGGAGGGGTTTAGTAATCCCTTCATGTTTTGGACGAGACGGAGCCCAGGAACAAACCCCATGTTTTCCATCATATGCTGACTGGGAGCATTATAAGAGTTATGTGAAATATCAATTTCAGCCCCCCATTGTGCCAGTAAATCTCTACCCCAAAGATTAATGGGAATTGGCATGATATAGGGCTGAATTGTACCCTTTTGACCATCAAGGCCAGTGCAAGGCAAGATAAATGTGCTCTCATAAACTTTCTTGGCTTTTCCAACACTTACTAGTCCCATCTTAGCAGGATGTTTAAGCCAGGATGAAGGCCATAAACTAGAGGAAATAACGGAAACATCGGCACCAGTATCTACTAGACCTTCAAACTTTTTCCCTTGAATGTGTATGGTGCAGATGGGCCATTGTTTAGAGATTACATTAATCCAATAAGCGACCTTTTCACCACCAGAGCCCATCCCAGGGCCACATGTCTTATCTCCTTTGTTTTAAAAGAAGATATTAGGTAGTAAAAGCAATTGAGCAATTGACTCACTGGCCGGAATGGAAACAGGAACCTTGGCAGACACGATTAATTTAATCTCATCAACGGAGTCAGAATTAATGATACCGGTATGAATGATGATACTTTTAGCAGAGGTGGGTGCCCTACCTAACACCAGACCCACCGAACCTTGAGGTAAAGGGCCAGTGACCCCCATGGGGACAATTAAAGGTCAAGAGTTAGGTAGTAAATATTGAGGAATAGTACTACAGAGATCAACTGCCTTGCCTCCTACTGTGGAAGTGGACAAGCATTGTACTGAGAGAGAAGGAGAGGCTGGGACCCCTTTGGGTTGACTGTAGGTATGTTTGTTTCTGCCGGGGGTTGCATGGGGACCACCTGAAGAGGAAACACAACATTGGTCTGAGTCTGAAATGTTCCAGACTTGGGAACACTTGATGTTGGGGCCTGGGACCAGCCCCACTCCCCATTTCCCTGGTGTTGTGGCAGGGGGTTTCCATCTATATCATACTTAGAGCAGCAATTACTTGCCCAATGTTTACTCTTGCAACAACGTGGGCAAACAGTAGCAGCAGCATTTGGCCATGTTTGTTGAGCCAGCTTGGCCGCTTTTAAAGTTTTAACAGTGCATTTTTTTTAATATGACCAAGTTGGTCACAATTATAGCACACTCCAAGAAAAAAATTAGTGGAACTTGTTTAGTTGGTGTCCTTCATGGCCCATGCCCACAGAATAGCTTTGTGGGTGTCTGATCCAATGCCTTCACAGCTTTAATATATGCAGGTAACACCTCCTGATCAGGTAAATTTTGTCATTGGACAGAACGCATGGCCATTTTACACTCACGGTTCACATTTTCAAAAGCTAACATATGAAGGAGAATACCTTGAGCATGCTCATCAGAAACAGAATTTTCAACAGCATCTTGTAATTTAACTAAAAAATCAGCATATAATTCAGAGTGACCTTGTTTAACAGTGGTAAAAGAAACAGTCACTTGGCCTGGAGTGTGTAATTTATCCCAAGCTCTCATACACACCTTTGTTGCTTTTTCCATGGTAACAGCATCAAAGTTTAATTGGGCATAAGTATCAGAGAAACTATCGGAGCCTGTGAGCTAAGCCTGAGTAACTAGAATGACATTAGTCCAACTTAGTTGAGCCTGCAAATGAGCCCCTTCTGATCACCAAGTACGAAATTGTAAATGCTGACATGAGGTCAGAAGAGCTTTTGCCAAAAGGTCCCAGTCTAAAGGAAGTAAAGTGACCTCTGTACAAAAAGTTTGTGATACCATTTTAAAATAAGGAGAAGTAGGACCATACTGAGTACAAGTATCCTTAAATTCTTTTAAAAAGGTAAGATTAAGAGGTACATAATGACTCATTGGTACCCCTTGGAAGTTAAGTCAGTCTAACACGACTGGATAAGTCCATGCATCTAATCCACTTGTTTCTTTGTTTTGGCATAATAAGTGTTACACTGAAGTTTCAAGAGTAGGCATCTGAGATGGAGTTGGCATAGAAGTGACAGGAAAAGCATGTGTAGATAAGGGAAACTGAGGGTGAGGGGGTCAGACCAGAATGAGAGTGTGAGAAAGGGGGATTGGGGGAGCCGAAGGAGCACAAGTATACTGGTGATTACTGGTGTTCACGTGTAAATGAAGGGTACAAAGAAGCAGGCTGAGTGGATGACAAAGTGACTGGTTGAGAAACTGAAATGACAGGAAGGTGAGGGGCTGAAGTGGAAGGAGGAGGGCCTGAAGAATTATAGGTAAATTGTAGTTTGGTCCCGGAGCCATTAAGTGACTCCAGAGGTTTGAAAAGAGAAGAATTAGCACATATATGGTCCTGGGCTGTGTGAGTTGGGGCCACAGGAGCTGCAAGTACTGGCTCTTCATGAAAAGAAATAAGATCATCAGGGGGTGACCGTAATCCAAAGTCTCCAGAGTTAGACATTGAATTTTCAACATTATCAGGTGAAGGAGGAGTAGTTGAAGGGAGAGGCTGATCAGATAATGAAGGATATGTGTGAGAGGAAGGTTGAGGAGGTATTAGGATGGCACGCACCAAGGCCCAAGCACCCCAAACAGTGATAGGAACATAACTCCCTGTTGAGACCAGCTCCTGGAATGCTGCAACAAGATCCAATACTTTAACATATATGGTTCCTTTTTCGGGAAACCAAGGACAGTATTTTTCCACTGCCCTGAATAGAGTGGCCATATTTTCCATGGTTACTCGGACCCTTCCCTGTTTTAACAGGTCTACATATAAGGTTCCTTTTTCAGGAGACAAAGGACAGAATTTTACCAATGACCTGAATAGAGTGACCATATTGTTCATGGGCACTCGAACCATTTTCTGTTTTAACCAGAGTTTAATATAGAAGAGATAAGTATAATTTTCATACTCTGGGTGACCCATAGTTAACCTAGACCATACACAGACTACTCACCAGTCATCAGGGAGTCAAACATGTGTATCTGTGGATCAGGCCAATGCCATTTCTCCACACCTGCCAAAGGGAATCAGGTTTCCACATGCACTTAGAAAAAAGAAAGATCACATTGGGTGCCAGATATC
The DNA here is from genome assembly GCF_024542745.1 of Macaca thibetana thibetana. Taxonomy (NCBI): domain Eukaryota; kingdom Metazoa; phylum Chordata; class Mammalia; order Primates; family Cercopithecidae; genus Macaca; species Macaca thibetana. Next base: position 58,359,638 of record NC_065598.1, read on the forward strand.
AGGGGAACCTGCCCCCGATAGTTAACATGGGTTGTTTTCTATTTTCCTGTGTCTCTGCTGGTTTGGTAAATAAAGGGAAAGAGTACAAGAGAGAGAAATTTAAAGCTGGGTGTCCGGGGGAGACATCACATGTCAGCAGGTTCCGTGATGCTCCCTAAGCCATAAAACCAGCAAGTTTTTATTAGCGATTTTCAAAAGAGGAGGGAGTGCATGAATAGGGTGTGGGTCACAGAGATCACATGCTTCACAAGGTAATAAAATATCAAAAAGCAAGTGGAGACAAGGTGAGATCACAGGACTACAGGGTGGGGCGAAATTAAAATTGCTAATGAAGTTTCAGGCATGCAGTGTCATTGATAGCATCTTATCAGGAGACAGGGTTTGAGAGTAGACAACCTGTCTGACCAAAATTTATTAGGCGGGAATTTTCTCATCCTAATAATCCTGGGAGAGCTACAGGAGACCAGGGCTTATTTCATCCCTTTGGCTTCAAACTTAAAAGACGGCTGGCTCCAAGTGGCTGTTTATAGAACTACCCTCAGGACTCATTTTTTTTCTCAGGGATGTTCCTTGCCGAGAAAAAGAATTCAGTGATATTTCTCCTATTTGCTTGTGAAAGAATAGAAATATGGCTCTGTTCCGTCTGGCTCACTGGCAGTCAGAGTTTAAAGTCTTATCTCCCTTGTTCCCTGAACATTGCTGTTATCCTGTTCTTTTTCCATGGTGCCAAGATATCATATTGTTCAAACTCACATGCTCTAAAATTTGTACAGTTAATGCAATCATCACAGGGTCCTGAAGTGACATACATCCTCCTCAGCTTACGAAGATAACAGGATTAAGAGATTAAAGTAAAAACAGGAATAGGAAATCACAAGGGTATTGATTGAGGAAGTGATAAGTGTCCATGAAATCTTCACAATTTATGTTCAGAGATTGCAGTGAAGACAAGCATAAGAAATCATGAAAGAATTAATTTGGGGAACTAATAAGTGTCCATGAAATCTTCACAATTTATGTTCTGCCATGGCTTCAGCTGGTCCCTCAGTTCAGGGTTCCTGACTTCCCACAACAAATGGATATCCGCAAATAAAAACTAGAAAAAAGAAATGTGTGAAAACAGCTAGTGATGTGTGGATTCTTCTCACAGATTAAGTTTTTTTTTTTTTTTGATTCAACAAGTTGAAAACACTCTTTTTGTAGAATCTGTGAAGGGACATGTGAGAGCTCTTTGAGGCCTATGGGAAAAAAGTGAATATGCCCAGATAAAAATTAGAAAGAAGCTATCTGTGAAACTGTTTGGTTATGTGTGAATTCATCTCTCACAGTTAATCCTTTCTTTGGATTCAATAGGTTTGAAACAGTCTTTTTGTAGAATGTGAAAAGAAATATTTGGGATGGCACTGAGGCATATGGGGAAAAACAGAATATCCCCAGATAAAACCTAGGAAGAATCAATCTGTGAAACTGCTTTGTGATGTGTGAATTCATCTCACAGAGGTAAATTTTTCTTTTGATTCAGCAGGTTAAAAGCACTCCTTTGCAGGATCTACCAAGTGACATTTGCAAGCACGTTGAGGCCTATGGGGAAAAACAAAATATCCCCCGATAAAAACTCGAACAAAGCTATCTGTGAAACTGCTTGGTGATGTGTGGATTCGTTTCATAGAGTTAAAACTTTTTTTGACTCAGCAGTTTGGAAACACTCTTTTTGTAGAATCTGCAAAGGGACATTAGGGAGCCCTCTGCAGCCTATGGGGAAAAACCGAATATCCCCAGATGAAAACTAGACAGAAGCTATCTGTGAAATTGCCTTGTGATGTGAAAATTCATCTCACAGAGTGATGCCTTTCATTTGATTCAGCTGTTTGGAAACACTCCTTTTGAATGGTCTGCAAAGTGATTTTGAGGAGCCCATTGTAGCCTATGGGGAAAAACTCAATATTCCCAGATAAAAACGAGAAAGAAGCTATCTGTGAAACTGCATTGTGATATGAAAATTCATCTCACAGAGTGACGTCTTTCTCTTAATTCAACTTGTTGGAAACACTCTTGTTGTAGAATCTGCAAAGGGACTTTTGTCAGACCTTTGGGGCCAATGGGAAAAAAACAAATATCCCCACATAAAAACTAGAAATAAGCTGTCGGTGAAACTGCTTTGTCATGTGTGGATTCATCTGACAGAGTTAACCTCTCTTTTGATTCACCAGGTGGAACGCACTTTTTTTTTTAATCTGTGAAGGGACATTTGAGAGCCCTTTGAGGCTGAAGGGGAAAAAACCAAACATTACCAGATAAAAACTAGAAAGAAGTTATCTGCAAAACTGCTTTGTGATATGTGGGTTCATCTCACAGGGTTAAACTTTTCATTTGATTTAGCTGGTTGGAAACCATCTCTTTGTAGAACCTGCTAAGGGACATGTCAGAGCCCATTGAGGCCTATTGGGAAAAACAAAATATCCCCAGATAAAAACTAGAAAGAAGCTGCCTGTGAAACTACTTTGTGATATGCGTGTTCATCTCAAAGGGTTAAATTTGTTTTTTATTCTCTTTTTGTAGAATGTGTAAAAAGAAATTTGGGAGCCCCTTAAGGCCTATGGGAAAAATGCGAATATCCACAGAAAACAACTGGATAAAAAGCTATCTGTGAAACTGCTTTGTGACTTGTGGATTATCTCACAAACTTAAACCCTTCCTTTGACTCAGTAGATTGGAGACACTGTTTTTGTAGAATCTATGAAGGGACATTTGTGAGCCCTTGAGCCCTGGGCATAAAAACAGAATATCCCCAGATTTAAACTGGAAATAAACTATCTGGATTACTGTTTGTTGAAGTGTAGCTTCATTTCACAGAGATGAACCTTTCTTTTGATTCAGCTGCTTGGAGTCACGTTTTTGTAGAATCTGTCAAAAGACATTTGGGAACCCATAAAGGCCCAGGGAGAAAAACGCAATATCTCCAGATAAAAACTAGAAAGAAGCTATCTATGAAACTGCTTCATAATGTGTGGACCAATCTCACAGAGTTAAACCTTTCTTTTGATTCAGCTGTTGGAAAAACGCTTTTTGAAGAATCTGCAAAGGGACATTTTTGAACCCATTGAGGCCTATGGGGAAAAACCAAATATCCCCAGATAAACACTAGAATGAAGCTATCTATCAAACTGCTTGTGATGTGTGGATTCTTCTCACAGAATTAAAACTTTCTTTTGATTCAACGGGTTGGAAACACTCTTTCTGTAGAATCTACAACGGGACATTTGGGAGTCCATTGAGGCCTATGGGGAAAAAATGAATATCCCCAGTTAAACACTACAAAGAAGCAATCTGTAAAACTGCTTTGTAATGTGTGGATTCACATTACAGGGTTAAACGTCTATTGGGATTCAGCAGGTTGGAAACACTGTTTTTGTAGAAACTGTGAAGGGTCATTTTGTAGCCCATTGAGACCAACATGGAAAGTTGAGTATTTCAAGATAAAAAACAAGAAAGAAGCTATCTGTGAAACTGCTTTGTGATGTCTGGAATCATCTCACAGAGTTAAAACTTTCTTTTGATTCAGCAGTTTGGAAACACTCTTTTTGCAGAATCTGCAAAGGGATATTTGGGAGCTTTTTGAAGCCTGTGGAGAAAAAATAAATACCCCTACATAAAAAGTGGAAAGCTCTTGGTGAAACTGCTTGGTTATATGTGGATTAATCTGACAAAGATAAAACTTTCTTTGCATTCAGATGATTGGAACCCATCTTTTTGTAGATTTTATGGAGGGACATTATGGATCCCATTGAGGCCTGTGAAGAAAAACCCAAATTCCCCATATGAAAACCAGAAAGAAGCTATCTGTGAAACTGTTTGGTGATGGGTGGATTCATCAGACAGAGTTAAAGCTTTCTTTTGATTCAAGTGGTTGTAATCACTCTTTTTGTAGAATATGTGAAGGAACATTTGGAAACTCACAGGGACCCATTAAAAAAAAAAAAACAGAATATCCTTAGAATAAAACTAGAAAGAAGCTATTTGTGAAATTCCTTGATGATGTGTAGATTTATCTCACAGAGTGAAATTTTTATTTGGATTCAGGAGGTTGGAAACACTGTTTTTTTAGAATCTGTGAAGGGACATTTGGGAGCCCATTGAGGCCTATAAGGAAAACCCAAATATCTCCAGATAAATACTAGAAAGAAGTTATCTGTGAAACTTCTTGGTGATGTGTAGATTCAACTCACAGAGTTAAAGCTTTTGTTTTATTCAGGAGGTTAGAAACACTGTTTTTTGTAGAATCTGTGAAGGGACACTGAGGCCTACAGGAAAAAACCAAATATACTCAGATAAAAATGAGAAGGAAGCAATGGATGAAAATGCTTGGTGACGTGTGGATTCATCTCACAGAGTTAAACCTTTCTTTTGATTCAGTAGATTGGAAACACTGTTTTTGTGGTATCTACAAAGGGTCATTTCAAAGCCCATCAATGCTTATGAGGCAAAACAGAATATCCCCATATGAAAACTAAAAATAAGCTTTCTGTGAAAATGCCCGGTTATGTGTCAATTCATCTCACAGAGTTAAACTTGCTTTTGATTAATGTGGTTGGAAACACTCTTTTTGCAGAATCTGCAAAGGGACATTTGAGAGCCCTTTGAGGTCTATGAAGAAAAAGCTAGTACACCCAGATAAAAACTAAAAAGGTGCTATCTGTGAAACTGCCTGGTGGTGTAGGGATTTATCTCAGAGAGTTAAACGTTTCTTTTGTTGCAGAAGGTTGTAAACACTCTATTTCTTAGAATCTGCAAAGGGATATGAGGGAGTCGATCAAGTCCTACAGAAAAAAAAAAACAATATCTTCAGATACAAACTAAAAAAAAAGGTATATGTGAAACTGTTTGGTGATGTATGGATTCATTTCACAAAGTTAAGCATTACTTTTGATTCACCATGTTGGAAATCGTCTGTTTGTAGTATCTACAAAGGAACATTTGAGAGCCCAATGAGGTCCATGGGGAAAAACCGAATATCCCCAGATAAAAACAAAAACCAAGCTAACTGTGAATCTGTTTTGTGATGTCTGGACTTATCTCACAACGTTAAAAGTTACTTTTGATTCAGTAGGTTGGAAACACTCTTTTTGGAGAATTGGCAAAGGGACACTTGGAAGCCCTTTGAGGCCTATTAGGGAAAACCAAATATCACCAGATAGAAACTAGAAAGAAGCTATCTGTGAAACTGCTGTGCAATATGTGGATTCATTTCACAGAATTAAATGAATTAAATTTTTCTTATGATTTAGAAGATTGGAAACACTTTTTTTGAGAATCCGTGAAGGGACATTTTGGAGCCCTATGGTGCCTATGGGGAAAAACCTAATATTACAATATAAAAACTAGGAAGAAGATATCTGTGAAGCTGCTTGGTGATGTATAGATTAATCTCAGAGAGTTTCACAATTCTTTTGATTCATCAGGTTGAAAATACTCTTTTTATGGAATCTGCAAAGGGACATTTGGGAAATCATAGAGGCCTATGGGGAAAAACTGAATATCCCCAGATAAAAACTAGAAAAAAGGTATCTGTGAAACAGCCTGGTGATGTGTGGATTCATCTCTTACAGTAAAACATTTCTTTTAATTTAGCAGGTTGGAAACATTGTTTGTGTAGAATCTGTGAAGGGTCTTTTCAAATTCCCTTGAGGCCTATTTGGGAAAAACGGAATAGCCCCTGTTAAATACTTTAAAGAATCTATTAGGGTAACTTCTTGTTGATGTGTGGATTCATCACCCAGAGTTGAACCTTTCTTTTGATTCATCAGGTTGGAAACACTCTTTTTGGGGAATCTGCAAAGGGACAATTGGGAGCTCATTGAGGCCTATGGAAAAAAAGCAAATATCCTCAGATAAAAACTAGAAAGAAACTAGCTGTGAAAATGCCTGGTGATGTGCGGATTCATCTCATTGTGTTAAATTTTCTTTTGATTCAACAGGTTGAAAACACTCTTTTTGTAGAATTTGCAAAGGAATATTCGAGAGCTCTTTGAGTCCTATGGGAAAAAGTGAATATCCTCAGATAAAAACTAGAAAGAAGCTATCTGTGAAACTCCTTGGTTATGTTTGGATTCATGTGACACAGTTAATCCTTTCTTCTGATTCAACAAGTTGGAAACACTCTTTTTGTGGAATCTGCAAAGAAACATTTGGGATTGCACTGAGGCATATGGGAAAAAACAGAATATCCCCAGATAAAAACTAGGAAGAAGCTATCTGTGAAACTGCTTTGTGATGTGTGGATTCATCTCACAGAGGTAAACCTTTCTTTTGATTCAGCAGGTTAAAAACACTCCTTTGCCAAATCTACCAAGTGACATTTGAGAGCACATTGAGGCATATGGGGAAAAAGAGAATATCCCCAAATAAAAACTAGAAAAATCTATCTGTTAAACTGCCTAATGTTATGTGGATTCATTTCATAGAGTTAAAATATTTTATTTTCTCAGCAGGTTGGAAGTATTCTTTTTGTAGAATCTGCAAAGGGACATTTGGGAGCCCTTTGGGGCCAAAGAGAAAACACAGAATATCCTTACATAAAAACTAGACAAAAGCTATCTGTGAAAGTGCTTTGTGATGTGTGGATTCATCTGACAGAGTTTAACATCTCTTTTGATTCTTCAGGTTGAAAACCTTGTTTTGTAGAAACTGCAAAGGGACAATTGAGCACCTTTTCAGGCACATGGGGAAAATGGAATATTCCCAGATAAAAAACAGTAAGAAGGTATATGTGAAACTGCTTTGTGTTGTGTGGATTCATTACACAGAGTTAAACCTTTCTTTTGATTCAGCAGTGTAGAAACACTCATTTTGTACTATCTGCAGAGGGACATTTGGGAAACCTTTCAGGCCTTTGGGGAAAAACTGAATATTTCCAGATGGAATCTACAAACCAGCTATCTGTGAACCTGCTTTGTGATATGTGGATTGATCTCACAAAAGTAAACCCTTCTTTTGATTCAGTAGGTTAAAAACACTCTTCTTGCAGAATCTGCCAAGGAACATTTGGGAGCACATTGAGGTCAATGGGAAAAACCAAATATCTCCAAATAAAAACAAGAAAAATAGATGAAAATGCTTCATCTCACAGAGTTAAACATTTCTTTTCATTCAGAAGGTTGAAAACACTCTTTTTTTGGAATCTGTGAAGGGACATTTGTGAGCCCTTTGAGTTCTACGAGGAAAAACTGAATATCCCCAAATAAAAACTAGAAAGAAGCTATATATGAATCTACTTGGTGATGTGTACATTCCACTCACTAAATTTAAACTTTGTTTTGATTAAGAAGATTGGAAATTCTCTTCTTGTAGAAAATGCAAAAGGGATATTTTTGAAGCCCATTGAGGATGAAGGGAAAAACAGACTATCCCCAGATAAAAACTAGAATGAAGCTATCTGTGAAACAGCTTGGTGATGTGTTCATTCATCTCACAGAGCTAAAACTTTCTGTTGATTCAGCAGGTTGAAAGCACTACCTTTGTAGAATCTGTGACAGGACATTCAGGAGCCCATTGAGGCCTATGCAGAAAAAGGGAATATCCCCAGATAATAACTGGGAAGAAGCTATCTGTGAAACAGCTTGGTGATGTGTTGATTCAACTCACAGAGTAGCACTTTCTTTTGATTCAACAGGTTAAAAACACTCTTTCCATAGAATCCGAGAAGGGACACTTGGGAGCCCATTGAGGCCTGTGAGGAATACAGAATATCTGCAGATAAAAACTAGGAAGAAGCTACCTGTGAAACTGCTTGGTGGTGTGTTGATTCAACTCACAGAGTTAAAAATTTCTTTTGGTTCATCAGGTTGGAGACACACAATTTTTGTAGAATTTGTGAAGGGGCATTTTGGAGCTTATTGAGGCTTAAGGGGAGAAATGAATATATATAAACTTGAAAGAAACTATATTTTAAATTGCTTATTGATATCTGGATTCATCTCACATAGTTAATCCTTTCTTTTGATTCAGCAGGTTGGAAACATTCTTTTTGTAGAATCTTCAAAGGGACATTTGGGAGCCCACTGAGGCCTATGTGGAAAAATCCTATATTCCTGGATAAGAACCAGAAAGAAGCTATCTGTGAAACTGTGTTGTGATGTGTGGATTCATCTCATAGAGTTTAACCTTTCTTTTTATTCAAAAGGTTGGAAACATTCTGTTTGTAGAATCTGTGAAGGGACATTTTTGAGCCAATTGATGCCTATGGAGGAAAACAGAATATCCTGGCTTGGCATGGTGGCTCATGACTATAATCCCAGCGCTTTGGGAGGCCTAGGAGGGCAGATCACGGGGTTTGCAGATCAAGACCATCCTGGCTAACACGGTGAATACCCATCTCTATGAAAAACACAAAAAATTAGCTGGGCATGGTGGTGAGTACCTGTAGTCCCAGCTACTCAGGAGGCTGAGGCAGGATAATGGTGTGAACCCAGGAGGAAGAGCTTGCAGTCAGTCGAGATAGAGACACTGCACTCGAGCTTGGGCAACAGAGTGAGACTCTGTCTCAAAAAAAAAAAAAAAAAAAAAAAAAAAAGAAAAGAAAAGAAAAGAAAATGGACAATCCCCAGATAAAAACTAGAAAGAAGCTATCTGTGAAACTGCTTGGTGATGTGTGGAGCATATCAAGAAGGTAAGCTTTTGCTTTGATTCGTCAGGTTGGAAACATTGTTTTTACAGAATCTGCAAAGCTACATTTGGGAGCCCATTGATACTTACAGTGAAAAACCAAGTATCACTAGAAAAAAACTAGAAATAAGCTATCTGTGTAACTGCTTGGTGATGTGTGGATTCATCTCACGGAGTTAAACCTTTCTTATAATTCAGCAGATTCGAAAAACTCTTTTTGTAGAATCTGTGAAGAAACGTTCCAGAGCGCATTAAGGCCTATGGGGAAAAACCAAGTATCCCCAGATAAAAGCTAGAAAGAAAGTATCTGTGTAATCCTTGGTGATATGTGGGTTCACCTCACAGAGTTAAATTTTTCTTTGATTCAGCAGGTTGGAAACACTCTTTTTGTAGAATCTGCAAAAGGAAATTTGGTAGCCCTTTGAGGTTGATGGAAAAAAAGTGACTATCCCCAGAAAAAAAATTGGAAAAAAGCTATCTGTGAAACTGTTTGGTGATGTTTGAATTTATCTCACAGAGTTAAACCTTTCCTTTGATTCAGCAGGTTGGGAGCACTCTTTTTGTATAATCTGTGAAGGGACATTTGTAAGGCCCTTGAGCCCTGTGGGAAAAAACTGAATATCCCCAAATTAATACTAGAAAAAATATTTCTGTGAAACTGTTTGTTGATGTGTAGTTTCATCTCACAGAGACAAACCTCTCTTTTGATTCAGCTGATTGGACACATGTTTTTGTAGTATCTGTGAAAAGACATTTTGGAGTCCATCAAGGCTTATGGAGAAAAACTTAATATCCCCAGATAAAAACTAGAAGGAAACTATCTGTGAAAACTGCTTCATAATGTGTGGACCAATCTCATAGAGTTAAAACTTTCTTTGGATTCAGCAGGTTGGAAACACTCTTTTTGTAGAATCTGTGAAGGGCCATTTGGGAGTCCATTGAGGCCTACAAGGAAAAACTGAATATCTCCAGATAAAAACTTTAAAGAAGCTATCTGTGAAACTGCTTCTGGGTGTATGGATTCATCTCACGGAGTTAAAACTTTCTTTTGGTTCAGCAGATTGGAAACACTCTTTTTGTGAAATATGTGAGGGGAAATTTGAGAGCCCATTGAGTTCTATGTGGTAAAGCTGAATATCCCCAGATAAAAACTAGAAAGAAGTTATCTGGGAAACTGTTTTGTGATGTACAGATTCATTTCACAGAGGTAAAACTTTTGTTTTATTCAGCAGGTTGGAAACATTCTTTGTAGAATCTGCGAATGGATGTTTTGGAGTCCATTGAGGCCTATTGGAAAAAACAAATGTTCTCAGATAAAAACTAGAAAGAAGCAATGGATGAAAATGCTTTGTGATGGGTGGATTCATCTCATGGAGTTAAGCTTTCTATTGATTCAGCATGTTAGAAACACTCTTTTTGTAGATTCTGTGAAGGGATATTTGGAGCCCATTGAGGCCTATGGGGTAATACAGAATACACCCATATAAAAACTAGAAATAAGCTATCTGTGAAACTGCTTAGTATTGTGTAGATTCATCTCACAGAGATAAACTTTTCTTTCAATTCTGCAGGATGGAAACACTCTTTTTGTAGGATCTGCTTAGGGACATTTGGGAGTCCATTGGAGTTTATGAGTGAAAAGTGAATATCTCTCCAGATAAAAACTAGAAAGAAGCAATCAGTGAAAGTGCTTGGTGATGTGTGAATGTATGCTACAGAGTTAAACCTTTCTTTTGATTCAGCAGTTTGGAGACTTTTTTTGAAGAATATGTGAAGGGACCTTGGGTGACCTTTGAGGCTTATGTAGAAAAACCAAATATCCCCAGATAAAAACTAGAAGGAAGCTATCTGTGAAACTACTTGGTGATGTGTGCATTCCACTCACTGTGTTTAAGCTTTCCTATGAGTAAGAAGGTTGGAAACACTCTTTTTGTAGAACCTGTGAAGGGATATTTTAAGCCCATTGAGGCCTATGGGGAAAAACTGAATATCCCCAGATAAAGATTAGAAAGAAGCCATTTGTTAAACTACACAAAGAGAAACGCTTCTTTTGATTCAGCTGGTTGGAACACTATTTTTGTACAATTTTCAAAGGGACATTTGGGAGCCCATTTATGCCTATAAGGAAAAAATGAATATCCCCAAATAAAAACTAGAAATAAGCTATCTGTGAAACTTCTTGGGGATGTGTGAATTCATTTCACAGAGTGAAACCTTTCTTTTTATTGAGCAGGTTGGAGACACACTTTTTGTAGCACCTCTGAAGGGACATTTGGGAACAAATTAAGGCCCTATGGGGAAAAAACAAAAATCCCCAGGTAAAAACTAAAAATAAGCCATGTGTGAAACTGCTTGGTGAAGTGTAGATTCATCTCTCAGAGTTAAATCTTTCTTTTGATTCAGTAGTCTGGAAACATTGTTTTTGTAAAATCTGCCAGTGAACATTTAGGAACCCATTGAGGCCTATGGGTAAAATCAAATATTTTTAGACAAAAACTAGAAAAAAGCTATCTGTGAAACTGAATGATAATCTGTGGATTAACCCCACAGAGTTAAAACTTTGTGTTGATTCAGCAGGTTGGAAACACTCTTCTGTAGAATCTATGAAGGGACATTTAAGAACCCATTGAGACCTATGGGGAAAACCGCACCTTCAGATACAAACTAGAAAGAAGCAATTTGTGAAACTGCATGGTGATGGGTGGATTCATCTCACAGAGTTAAAACTTTCTTCTGATTCAGCAGATTGTAAACACTCTTTTTGTAGAATTTGCTACGGGAAATTTAGGAGCCCATTGAGGCTTATGAGGAAAACCCCTGTATCCAAAGATAAAAACTATAAAGAAGCTATCAGTGAAAACTGCTTTGAGATGTGTGGATTCATCTGAAGGAGTTAAACTTTTCTTTTGATTCAGAAGGTTGGAAACTCTCATTTTGTAGAATTTGTGAAGGGACATTTCTAAGCTTACTGAGGCGTATGGGGAAAAACCAAATATCCCCAGATAAAAACAAGAAAGAAGCTATCTTTGAAACTGTTTTGTAACGTGTGGGTTTATTTCATAGGGTTAAACCTCTCTGTTGATTCAGCAGGCTGGAATCTGCAAAGGGATATTATTGAGTCAATTGATGCCTATGGAAAAAACCTGAATATCCCCAGATTAAAAACTAGAAAGAAGCTACCTGTGAAACTGCTTTGAAATTTTTGGATTCATCTCACAGAGGTAAAACTTTCTTTTGATTCAACATGTTGGAAACACTTTTTTGTAGAATCTGTGAAGGGATATTTGGAAGTTCATTGTGGCCTATGGGGAAATACCAAATATCTCCTAATCAAAATTAGATAAAAGCTACCTATTAAACTGTTTTGTGATTTTTGGATTCGTCTTACAGAGTTACAACTTTCTTTTGATTCAGCACATTGGAAACACTCTTTTTGTAGAATCTGTGTAACAAGATTTGGAAGCCCACTTAGGTTTATTGGGAAAACCCGAAAATCCCCAGATAAATACAACAAAGAAGCTGTAAGTGAAACTGCTTTGTGACGTGTGTATTCATGGACAAGAGTTAAAGATTTGCTTTTTATTCAGCATGTTGGAGACATTCTTTTTTTAGGGTCTGCCAAGGGATATTTGAGAGCTCATTGAGGCATTTGTAGAGAAACTGAATATCCTCAGATAAAAACTACAAAGAAACTATCTGTGAAACTACTTTTTGATGTTTGAATTCACCTCACAAAAGTAAACTTTTCTTTTGATTCAGCAGGTTGCAAAACCCCTTTCTGTAGAATCTGCCAGGGGACTTTTGGGAGCACTTTGAGGCCTATGGGAAAAAACCAAATATGCCCAGATAAAAACTAGAAAGAAGCTATCTGTGAAACTGTATGGTGATATGTGCATTCATCTCATAGAGCTAAAACATTTTCTTGATTCAGCAGGTTGGAAACACTCTTTTTGTAGAATATGTGAAGGGACATTTGGAGCCTATTGGGACCTATGGGGAAAAATTGTATGTCCACAAAAGAACTAGAAAAAAGTCTATCTGAGAAACTGCTTTGCGATGTGTGGATTCATCCCAGGGAGTTAAACCTTTCCTTTGATTCAGCAGGATGGAAACACATTTTTCTAGAATCTGCAAAGGGATGATTGGAAACCCATTGAGGCCTATGGGGAAAAACTGAATATTCTCAGACAAAAACTAGAAACAAGCTATCTTTGAAACTGCTTTGTAATATTTTTTTTTTTTTTTTTTTTTTTTGAGATGGAGTCTTGCTCTGTCACCCAGGCTGGAGTGCAGTGGCCAGATCTCAGCTCACTGCAAGCTCTGCCTCCCAGGTTTACGCCATTCTCCTGCCTCAGCCTCCCGAGTAGCTGGGACTACAGGCGTCCGCCACCTCGCCCGGCTAGTTTTTTTGTATTTTTTAGTAGAGACGGGGTTTCACCGTGTTAGCTGGGATCATCTCTCGATCTCCTGGCCTCGTGATCCGCCCGTCTCGGCCTCCCAAAGTGCTGGGATTACAGGCTTGAGCCACCACGCCCGGCCGCTTTGTAATATGTTGATTCATCTCACAGATTTTAACTTTTCTTTTGATTCGGCATGTTGGAAACATTCTTTTTGTAGAATCTGTGAAGAGACATTTGGGAGTCCATTGAGGTGTATGGGAAAAAACTGAAAAGTCCCAGATACAAGCTAGAAAGAAGGCATTTGTGAAACTGCTTGGTGATGTGTGGATTCATCTCACTGAGCTAAACCATTCTTTTCATTCACCAGGTTGGGAATACTCTTTTTTTAGAATACGTGAATGGACATTTGGGAGCCCTTTGAGGCTTATGGGGAAACATTGATTATACCCCAGAAAAAATCTAGAATAAAAGCTATCTATGAAACTGCTTGGTGATGTGTGGATTTATCCTACAGAGTTAACCTGCCTTTGGATTCATCAGCTTGGAAACACTCTTTTTGTACAATGTGTGAAGGGACTTTTCAGAGACCCTTGATGCCTATATGGGCAAAACCACATATCCCCAGTTAAAAACTTGATAGAAGTTATCTGTGTAACCATTTGTGATATGGGGATTCATCTCACAGGGTTAACCTGCCTTTGGATTCATCATTTTGGAAATACTCTTTTTGTAGAATCTGTGAAGGGATTTTTTGGAGAACTTTGAGGCCTATATGGGAAAAACTGAATATCCCGAGTTAAAAACTTGAAAGAAGTTATCTGTGCAACTGCTTGGTGATGTGTGGATTCATCTCACAGAGTTAACCTTTCTTTTGATTCAGCAGTTTGGAAACACTCTTTTTACTTGGATCTGCAAAGGGACATTTGGGAGTCCCTTGAGGCCTACAAAAAAAATCCCCAGCAGCAAACTAAAAAGTAGCTATCTGTGAAAATGAGGGGCGATGCGTGGATTCAACTTACAGAGTTAAACGTTTCTTTTGCTTTACCAGGTTGGAAACACTTTCTTTTTTAATTATTATTATACTTTAGGTTCTAGGGTACATGTGCACAACGTGCAGGTTTGTTACATATGTGTACTTGTGCCATGTTAGTGTGCTGCACCCGTTAACTTGTCATTTACATTAGGTATATCTCCTAATGCTATCCCTCCCCCCCACCCCTTCCCACAATAGGACCTGGTGTGTGATGTTCCCCTGCCCGTGTCCAGGTGATCTCATTGTTCAATTCCTACTTTTCAGTGAGAACATGCGGTATTTGATTTTCTATTCTTGCGATAGTTTGCTGAGAATGATGGTTTCCAGCTGCATCCATGTTCCTACAAAGGACACAAACTCATCCTTTTTTATGGCTGCATAGTATTCCATGGTGTATATGTGCCAACTTTTCTTAGTACGGTCTGGCACTGATGGACATTTGGGTTAATTCCAAGTCTTTGCTGTTGTGAATAGTGCTGCAAAAAACATACGTGTGCATGTGTCTTTATAGCAGCATGACTTATAATCCCTTGGGTATATCCCCAGTAATGGGATGGCTGTGTCAAATAGTATTTCTAGTCCTAGATCCTTCAGGAATTGCCACACAGTTTTCCACAATGATTGAACTAGTTTACAGTCCCACCAACAGTGTAGAAGTATTCTTATTTCTCCACCTCCTCTCCAGCACCTGTTGTTTCCTGATTTTTTAATGATTGCCATTCTAACTGGTGTGAGATGGTATTTCATTGTGGTTTTGACTTGCATTTCTCTGATGGTGAGTGATGATGAGCATTTTTTCATGTGTCTGTTGGCTGTGTGAATGTCTTCTTCTGAGAAGTGTCTGTTCATATCCTTTGCCCACTTTTTGATGGGGTTGTTTGTTTTTTTCTTGTAAATTTGATTGACTTATTTATAATTTCTGGATATTAGCCCTTTGTCAGATGAGTAGATTGCAAAAACTTTCTCCCATTCTGTAGGTTGTCTGTTCACTCTGATGGTAGTTTTTCTTGCTGTTGAGAAGCTCTTTAGTTTAATTAGATCCCATTAGTCAATTTTGGCTTTTGTTGCCATTGCTTTTGGTGTTTTAGACATGAAGTCCTTGCCCATGCCTATGTCCTGAATGGTATTACCTAGGTTTTCCTCTAGGATTTTTATGGTTTTAGGTCTAACATTTAAATCTCCAAGCCATCTTGAATTAATTTTTGTATAAGGAGTAAGGAAAGGATAAACCTTCCTTTTCATGTTTTTTTGAGTCAGCAGGTTGGAAACACTATTTTTGTAGAATCTCTGAAGGGACGTTTGGGAGCCCATTGTGGCCCAAGGAGAAAAACCAAATATCCCCAGATGAAAACTAGAAAGTAGCATTGTGTGAAATTGCTTTGTTATATGTGGATTCATTTCAGAGGGCTAACACTTTCTTTTGATTCAGGCAGTTGGAAACACTCTTTTTGAAGAGTTGGTAAAAGGACATATGGGAGCCAATTGATTCTTATGAGGATAAACAGAATATCCCCAGATAAAAACTAGCAAGAAGCTCTCTGTGAAACTGCTTGATAATACGTGGATTTATCTCACAGTGTTAAACCTTTTTTTTTTAATTCAACAGGTGGGAAACAGTCTTTTTGTAGAATATGTGAAGGGATATTTTGGAGCCCATGGTGGCATATGGGCCAAAAAAGAATATTGCAGATAAAAACTAGAAAGAAGCTATCTGTGAATCTGCTCTGTGATGTGTGGATTCATCTCACAGAGGTAAACATTTCTTTTGATTCAGCAGGTTGGAAACACTATTCTTGTAGAATCTGCAAAGGGGCATTTTGGAGCTTAGTGTGACCAATGGGGGAAAAAAAAATATCCGCTGAGAAAAACAAGAAAGAAGCTATCGTTGAAACTGCTTGGTGATATGTGCATTTATCTCCCAGTGATAAAGCTTTCTTTTGATTAAGCAGGTTGGAACAAGTCTTTTTGTAAAATCTGTGAAGAGACATTTGGGAGCCCATTGAGGTCTATGGGAAAAACAGAATATCCCCAGATAAAAACTAGAAAACAGCTATCCTGGAAACTGTTTTGTGATGTGTGGATTCAACTCAGAGTGTTAAACCTTTCTTTTGATTCATCAAGTTGGAAACACTGTTTTGAAGAATCTGCAAAGGGACATTTGAATCCCATTGTTGCCTTTTGGGAAAAACTGAATTTCCCCAGATAAGTACTAGAAAGAAACTATCTGTGAAACTCATTGGTGATATGTGGATTTATCTCACAGAGTTAAAACTTTCTTTTGATGTTGCAAGTTGCAAACTCTCTTTTTATAGAATAGGCAGAAAGACATTCGGGATCCCATTAAGGCCAATGGGGAAAAACCGAATATCACCAGATAAAAACTGGAAAGAAGGTAATTGTAAAAGTGCTTTCTGATGTCTGGATTCATCCCACAGAGTTAAACATTTCTTGTGTTTCAGTAGATTGGGAGCACTCTTCTTGTAGAATCTGTGAAGGGTCATTTGGGAACCTTTTGGGGTCTACAGGGAAAATCGAATATTCCTAGATAAAAACTAGAAAGACACAATCTGCCAAATTTCTTTGTGATGTGTGGATTCATCACACAGTATTAAACCTTTCTTTTGATTCAGCATGTTGAAGATACTTTTTTGCAGAATCTGCAATAAGACATTTGGGAACCCATTGAGGCCTATGGGGAAATACCAAATATCACCAGATAAAAACTAGAAAGAAGCTATCTGTGAAACTTCCTGGTGATGTATGGATTCATCTCAAGAAGGTAAATCTTTGCTTTGATTCAGCAGGTTGGAAACATTGTTTTTGCAGAATCTGCAAAGCTACATTTGGGATCCCATTGACACTTGTGAAAAACCAAGTATCACTAGATGAAAACTAGAAAGAAGCTATCTGTGAAACTGCTTGTTGATGTGTGGATTTATCCCACAGAGTTAAACCTTTCTTATAATTCAGCAGGTTCGAAACACTCTTTTTGTAGAATCTGTGAAGAAACATTTCAAAGCACATTGAGGCCTATGGGGAAAACTAAATGTCCCCAGATAAAAGCCTGAAAGAAGCTATCTGTGAAACTGTGTGGTGATATGTGAGTTCACTTCACAGAGAAATATTTCTTTGATTCAGTAGGTTGGGAGCACTCATTTTGTAGAATCGGCAAAAATGACTTTTGAAGCCCTTTATGGTCTATGGAAAAAAAGTGAGTATCCCAAGAAACAAATTGGAAAAAAGCTATCTGTGAAACTGCTTGGTGATATTTGAATTTATCTCACAGAGTTAAACCTCTCCTTTGATGCAGCAGTTTGGGAACACTCTTTTTGTAGAATCTGTGAGGGGACTTTTGTAAGGCCTTTGTGCCCTGTGGTGAAAAAGCTTATGTCCCCAAATTATTACTAGAGAAAAGTTATCTGTGAAACTGTGTGTTGATGTGTAGTTTCATCTCACAGATACAAACCTTTCTTTTGATTCAGCAGATTGGAGACAAGTTTTTTAGAATCTGTGAAAAGACATTTGGTAGCCCATCAAGGTTTATGGTGAAAAATTGAATATCCCCAGATTAAAAAAAACTAGAAGGGAGCTATCTGTGAAACTGCTTCGTAATGTGTGGACCAATCTCATAGAATTAAACCTTTCATTTGATTCAGCAGGTTGGAAAGAGAATTTTTGTAGAATCTGCTAAGGGACATTTGAGAATCCAAAGAGGCCTATGGGGAAAAACCAAATATCACCAGATAAAAACTAGAAAGAGATTATCTGTGAAATGGCTTGTGATGTGTGGGTAGGTCTCATAGATTTAAAACTTCCTTTGGATTCAGCACTTTGGAAACCGTCTTTTTGCAGAATCTGTGAAGGGCCTTTTGGGAGTCCATTGAGGCCTACAAGGAAAAATTGAATATCTCCAGATAAATACTTGACGGAAGCTATCTGTGAAACTGCTTCTTGATGTGTGGATTCATCTCACAGAGTTAAACCATTCTTTTGCTTCTGCAGATTGGAAACACTCTTTTTGTAGAATATGTGAAGGGACATTTGGCAACCATTCAGTCCTATGGGGAGAAGCCACATATCTGCAGACAAAAACTAGAAAGAAGTTATGTGTGTAACTGCTTGGTGATGACTGGATTCATCTCACAGAGACAAAACTTTTGCTTTATTCTGCAGTTTGGAAACACTTCTTTTGTGTAATCTGCGAATGGACATTTCGGAGTTGATTGAGGCCTATGGGAGAAAAAAAAATATTCTCAGATAAAAACTAAAAAGAAGAAATGGATGAAAATGCTTGCTGATGTGCGTATTCATCTCATAGAGTTAAATTTTCTTTTAATTCAGCAGATTGGAAACACTCATTTTGTAGAATCTGTGAAGGGACATTTGGAGCCCATTGAGGCCTATGGGGATTACAAAATACACTCAGATTAAAATCTAGAAATAAGCTATCTGTGAAACTGCTTGGTAATATGTAGATTCATCTTACTGAGATAAACCTTTCTTTCAGTTCAGCAGGATGGAAACACTCTTTTTGTAGATCCTGTGAAGGGACATTTTGGAGCCCATTGAAGCCTATGGGTAAAAAGTGAATATTTGCAGATAAAAACTAGAAAGAAGCTATGTGTGAAACTGCTTGGTGATGTGTAGATTCATCTCACAGAGTTACACCTTTTTTTTGATCAGGTTGGAAACACTCTTTTGGTGGAATCTGCAAAGAGACATTTTTTAGTCCTTTGAGTCCTATGAGGAAAAACTGAATATCCCCAAATAAAAACTAGAAAGAAGCTATATGTGAAACTACTTGGGGATGTATGCATTCCACTTACTGAGTTTAAGCTTTCTTTTACTTCAGAAGTTGGAAACACTCTTTTTGCAGAACTTGAAAAGGGATATTTTGAAGCCTATTGAGGATTAAGGGTAAAACAGACTATCACAAGGTAAAAATTAGTATGAAGCTATCTGTGAAACTGCTTGGAGATGTGTGGATTTTTCTTACAGAGTTAAAACTTTCTGTTGATTCAGTAGGTTAAAAACACTATTTTGGTAGGATCTGTGATGGGACATTTGGGAGCCCATTGAGGCCTATGCAGAAAAAGGGAATATCCCAAGATAAAAACTGGTAAGAAGCTATCTGTGAAATAGCTTTTTGATGTGTTGATTCAACTCACAGAGTAAAGGCTTTCTTTTAATTCAGCAGGTGAAAAACACTCTTTTCATAGAATCTGAGAATGGACACTTTGTAGCCCATTGAGGACTATGAGGAATAAAGAGTATCCATAGATAAAAACTAGGAAGAAGCTACCTGGGAAACTGCTTGGTGATGTGTTGATTCAACTCACAGAGTTAAAAGTTTCTTTTGATTCAGCAGGTTGGAGACATAACGCTTCTTGTAGAAATTGTTAAGGGGCATTTTGGAGCTTATTGAGGCCTAAGGGGAGAAACGAATATCTCCAGATAAAAATTTGAAAGAAGTTATATTTGAAATTGCTTGGTGATGTTTGGATTCAAATCACATAGTTAATCCTGTCTTTTGATTCAGCAGTTTGGAAACATTCTTTTTGTTAAATCTTTGAAGGGACATTTAGGAGCCTGTTGAAGCCTATGGGGAAAAACCATGTATCCCTAGATAAGAACTAGAAAGAAGCTGTCTGTGAAACTGCGTGTTGATGAGTGGCTTCATCACACAGAATTAAATCTTTCTTTTGATTCATCCAGTTGGAATCACTCTTTTTGTAGAATCTGCAAAGGAATATTGGGGAGCTTGCTGGGGTCTAAGGGGTAAAGTCAAATATCCCCCATAAAAATTAGAAAAAAGCTACCTGTTAAAGGGCTTTGTGATTTTTGGATTCATCTCACAGGATTACAGCTTTCTTTTGATTCAGCACATTGGAAACACTCTTTATTTTAGAATCTGCAAAAGGAGATTTGGGATCCCATTGAGGTCTATGGGGAAAAATTTAAAATCCCCAGATAAAAACTACAAAGAAGCTATCAGTGAAACTGTGCAGTGATGTGTGGATTCATCTAACTGAGATAAACCTTTTTTTTTTTTGATTTAGCAGGTCGTAAACACTCTTTTTGAAGTATCAGTGAAGGGACATTTAGGAACCCATTCAGACCTATTGGGAAAAACAGGGTAACCACAGATAAAAGCCAGAAAGAAGCTGCCTGTGAAACTTCTTTGTGATGTATGGATCAATCTCACATAGATAAAACTTTCTGTTGATTCAGCAGGTTGGAAACACTCTTTATGTAGTGTCTGAAATGGGATATTTTGGAGCCCACTGAGGCCTACATAGAAAAACCAAATATCCCCAAGAACAATTAAAAAGAAGCTATCTGTGAACCTGCTTTGTGACATGTGGATTTATGTCACAGAGATAAACCTTTCTTTCGATTCAGCAGATTGGAAACACTCTTTCTGTGGAATCTAAAAAGGTATGTTTTGGAGCACATTGAGGCATATGGGGAAAACACAAACAGCCTCACAGAAAAACAGAAAAACTAGAAAGAAGTTATCTGTGTAACAGCTTTGTGATTTGTGGATTCAACTCACAGAGTTAAACATTTCTTTTGATTCAGCAGATTGGAATCACTTTTTTTGTAGAATCAGAGAGGGTACATTTGGGAGCTCATGAGGCCTTCAGAGAAAAACTGAATATCACCGGATAAAAACTAGAAAGGACATATCTGTGAAACTGCTTCATGATAAGGGAATTTATCTTACAGAGCTAAAACTTTCTTTTGATTCAGCAGGGTTAGAAACACTTTTTTTTTTTAATAGAATCTACCCAGGGACATTTGGGAGCCCATTGAGGCTTATGGGGTAAATCCAAATATCTTCAGGTTAAAACTAGAAAGAAGCTATCTGTGAAACTGCTTGGGGATGTGTGGATTGATCTCCCATCGTTAAGCCTTTCTTATTATTCAGTAATTTGAAAACAAAATTTTTGTAGAATCTGCAAAAGGACATTAGTGAATCCATTAAGGCCTATGGAAAAAAATCGAATATCCCCAGATAAAAACTACAAAAATCTGTCTGCTAAACTGCTTGGTAATGTATGGATTTGTCTCACAGAGTTAAAACCAGATAAAAATTAGAAAGAAACTATCTGTGAAACTTTTGGTGACATGTCAATTTATCTCACAGAGGTAAACCCTTATTTTGATTCAGCAGGTTGGAAACACTATATTCGTAGAATGTGCCAAGTGACATTTGGGAGCCAATTGAGGCCTACAGAAACAAACTTTCCATTGATTCAGCAGACTGGATACACTAGAATCTGCGAAGGGACACTTAAGAACACATTGAGGCCTAAGGGGAAAACTGAATATCCTTAGATAAAAAATAGGAAGAACCTATCTGTGAAACTGCATGGTGATGTGTGGATTCATCTCACAGAGTTAAATCTTACTTTTGATTCGGCAGTTTGGAAGCACTATTTTTTGTAGAGTCTGTGAAGGGACATTTGGGATTGCATTGAGGCCTATGAGGTAAGACCTAATATTTCGAGGTAAAAACTAGAAAGAAACTATCTGTGAAACTGCTTTAAGACGTGGGGATTCAACTCACAAATTTAAACTTTTCCTTTGATAGAGTAGGTTAAAAGGACTCTTTTTGTAGATTTTGTGTAGGGATATTTGGGAGTTTATTGAAGTCTATGCGGAAAAACAGAGTATCCCAAGGTAAAAACTAGGAAAAAAAATCTATCTGTGAAACTGGTTTGTGAGGTGTGGATTCATCTCACAGACTTAAACCTTTCTTTTCGTTCAGCAGGTTGGAATACTTTTTTTGTAGTATCTGCAAAGGGACATTTGGGAGCACATTGAGGCTTCTAAGGAAAAACCGAATATCCCAAGATAAAAACTAGAAAGAAGCTATCTGTGAAACTTGTTGGGGATGTATGGATTCATTTCACAGAGTTAACTCTTTGTTTGTATTCCGCAGCTAGGAAAGACTCTTTTTGTCAAATCTGCAGAGGGACATTTGGGAGCCCATTAAGGCCATTGGGGGAAAAGCAAATATCCCCAGATCAAATCTAGAAAGAAGTTGGTGTGAAACTGCTTGGGTATTTGAGGATTCATCTCCCAGACACAAATTTTTCTTTTTATTCACCAGGTAGGAAACACTTCTTTTATATTATCTTTGAAGAAACATTTGAAAACCCATTGAGTCTTATGGGGAAAACTGAATATTTTCAGATAAAAACTAGAAAGAAGCTATCTGTGAAACTGCTTGGTCATTGGTGGTTTCACCTCACAGAGTTAAACACTTCTCTTCATTCAGCAGGTTGAAAACCACTTTTTTTGCAGAATCTGTGAAGGGACATTGAAGAACCCATTAACCCTATGGGGAAAACAAACTGTCTTCAGATAAAAACTAGAAAGAAGCCGTCTGAGAAACGCTTGGTGATATGTGGATTTATCTCAGAGTTAAAAATTTTTTTTTTTGATTCAGCATGTTGTAACAACATTTTTGGAGAAGCTGCATAGGGGCAATTGGAACCCCATTGAGGCCTATTGGGAAACAAGGAATATGCCCAGATAAAAACTAGAAAAAAGCAATCTGTGAAATGACTTTGAGATGTGTGGATTCATCTAACAGAGTTAAGCTTTCCTTTTGATTCAACAGATTGGAAGCCCTCATTTTGTAGAAACTGCAAAGGGAATTTTGGAAGTTTGTGGAGGTCTATGGGGAAAAACCAAATATCCCCATATGAAAAGTAGAAACAAACTATCTGTGAAACTCCTTGGTGAAGTGTGGATTCATCTCACAGAGTTAAACCTTTCTTTAGAGTCATCAGGTTAGAAACATTCTTTTTTTAGAATATGTGAAGGGACTTTTTGGGGCCCATTGAGGCTTGTGAGTTAAAACCAAATATCCTCAGACAAAAACTAGAAAGAAGCTGTCCGTGAAACCGCTTTGTGATGTGTGGATTCATCTCACAGTGTTGAACTTATATTTGTTTCAGCCAGTTGAAAGCACTATTTTTGTAGTATCTGTGAAGGGACATTTGGGAGCCCATTGAGGCCTAGGGGAAAAACAGAATATTCCCACATGAAAACTGGAAAGAATCCATGTGTGAAACTGATTTGTGATGTGTGGATTCATCTCACATAATAAAACCTTTCTTTTGATTCATCAGGTTGAAAATACTCTTTTGTAGAATCTGCGATGGGACATTTGGGAGCCCATTATGACCTATGGGGAAAAAAAATAATATCTCCAGATACAAGATG
The DNA here is from genome assembly GCF_024542745.1 of Macaca thibetana thibetana. Taxonomy (NCBI): domain Eukaryota; kingdom Metazoa; phylum Chordata; class Mammalia; order Primates; family Cercopithecidae; genus Macaca; species Macaca thibetana. Next base: position 58,382,972 of record NC_065598.1, read on the forward strand.
GAAACAAACTATCTGTAAAACTGCCTGGGGAAATGTGGATTAATCTCACAGAGTTAAATCTTTCTTCTCATTCAGCAAGTTGGAGACACCCTTTTTGTAGAATCAGCTAAAAAGACATTTGGGTGCCCATTGAGGCCTATGGAGAAAAACTGAGTATCCCTAGATAAAAAGTAGAAAGAAGCTCTCTGTGAGACTTCTTTGTGATGTGTGGATTCATCTCACAGATTTAAAGCTTTCTTTTGAAACAACAGGGTAGGAAACACTTTTTTTGTCGAGTCTGTGAAGGGACAATTAGGAGCCCCTTGAGACCTGTGAAGATAAAGTGAATATCCACAGATAAAAACCAGAAAGTAACTATCTGTGAAACTGCTTGGCAATGTGCATATTCATCTCCCATAGTTAAACTTTTCTTTTGATTCAACAGGTTGAAAACTATCTTTTCATAGAATCTGCAAAGGAACATTTTGGAACCCATTAAGGCCTATTGGAAGAAATGAAATATTCCCAGGTAAAAACTAGAAAGAAGTTATCTACAAAACTGTTTGGTATTGTGTGGATTCATTTAACAGAGTTAAACCTTTATTTTGAATCAGCAGGCAAGAATAACTCTTTTTGTAGAATGTGTGAAGGGACATTTGAGAGCCCTTTGAGACCTATGGGGAAAAACTGAATATCCCCAGATAAACCATAGGAAGAAGCTATCTGTGAAACTGCATGGTGACGTGTGGATTTATCTCACAGAGTTAAATGTTTCTTTTGATTTAGCAGGCAAAAAAAAATATTTTTCCAGAATCTGTGAAGGAATATTTTGGACAGATTGAGGCCTAATGGATATAAACGGAATATCCCCAGATAAATACTGGAAAAAAGCTACCTGTGAAACTGCTTTCTGATGTGAGGATTCAACTCTGAGAGGTAAACCTTTGTTTTCATTCAGCAGTTGGAAACAATCTTTTTGTGGAATCTGTGAAGGGACGTTTGGGAGCCCATTGAGGCCTGTGGGGAAAAATGGAATATCCCCAGATGAAAACTAGAAAGAAGCCATCTGTGAAACTTCTTGTTGATGTCTGGATCCATGTAAGAAAGTTAAAACTTTCTTTTGATTCAGCAGGTTTGAAACACTGTTTTTGAGAAATCTGCAAAAGGACATTTGTGAGTCCACTGAAGCATATAGGTTTAAACTGAATATCCCTAGATATAAACTAGAAATAAGCTATCAGTGAAACTGCTTGGTGATGTGTGAATTCATCTCACAGAATTAAACTTTTATTTTGATTCAGCAGGTTGGAAACAGTTTTTTGTAGAATCTGAAAAGGGATATTTTGGTGCCCATTGAAGCCTATGGGGAGAAACCTAATATTCAAAGATAAAAACTAGAAAGAAGCTACCTATGAAACAGCTTGGTGATGTGTGGATTTATCTTACAGAGTTAAACCTTTCTTTTGATTCAGCAGGTTACAAACACTCTTTGTAGAATCTGCAAAGGGGCACTTAGGAGCCCTTGAATGCCTATTAAAAAATAACAAATATCTTCAGATAAAAACTAGAAAGAATCCATATGTGAAACTGTTTGGTGATGTGTGGATTCACCTCAGAGTTAAACCTTTCTTTTGATTCAGCAGGTTGTAAATACTCTTTTTGTAGAATCTGTGAATGGACACTTGGGAGCCCATTGAGAACAATGGGAAAAACTGAATATCTCCAGATAAAAGCTAGTAAGAAGCTACATGTGAAATTGCTTGGTGATGTGTGGGTTCATATTCCAGAATTAAACCTTTCCTTTAAGTAGGTTGAAGACACTCTTTTTCAAAAATCTGCAAAGAGACCTTTGGCAGCCCATTGAGGTCCATGGGGAAAAACCGAATACCTACAGATACAAACTAGAAAGAATCTATCTTTGAAACTGCTTGGTGATTTGTAGATCCATGTCAAAGAGTTAAACCTTTCTTTTGATTCAGAAGGTTGGAAACACTCTTTTTGTAGAATCTGTGAAGGGACATTTGGGAGCCCATTGAGGCCTAAGGGGAAAAACTGAATATCCCAAGATGAAAACTAGAAAGAAGCTATCTGTGAAACTGCTTCATGATGTGTGGATTCATCTCATGGTGCTAAAACTTGTTTGGATTCAACAGGTTGGAAATACTCTTTTTGTAAAATATGTGAAGGGACACTTGGGACTTCATTGAGGCCTATAGAAAAACTGAATATCCCCAGATAAACACTAGAATGAAGCTATCCGTTAAACTGCTTCGTATGTGTGGATTCAACTCACAAAGTTAAACCTTTCTTTTGATTCAACAGATTGGAGTTACTAATTTGTAGAATCTGTGGAAAGACATTTGGGATACCAATGAGGCTTATGGAGAAAATCCTAATATCTCCAGATAAAAACTAGAAAGAAGCTACCTGTGAAACTGCTTTGAAATGAGTGGATTCATCTCACAGACATTAACCTTTCTTCTGATTCGGCAGGTTGGGAACCAACTTTTTGTAGAATCTGCGAAGAGACATTTGGGAACCCATTGGGGCCTATGGGGAAAAAATATCCACAGATAGAAACTAGAAAGAAGATATCTGTGAAACTGCTTCGTGTTGTGTGGATTCATCTCACAGAGTAACACATTTCTCTTGATTCAGTATTTGTAAAAAGTCTTTTTGTAGAATCTGTGAAAAGACATGCCAGGGCCATTGAGGCTTATGGGAAAAAATTGAATATATCCAGAAAAAAAAATAAAACATAGCAATCTTTGGAACAGCTTGGTAATATGTGGATTCATCTCACAGAGTTAAAACTTTCTTGTGATTCAGCAGGTTGAAGACACTCTTTTTGTAGTGTCTGTGAATGGACATTTAGAAGTCCATTGTGGCCTAGGAAGAAAAACAGAAACTCCCCAGATAAAAACTAGAAAGCAGTTCTCTGTGAATGTGCTTTGTGATGTGTGGATTCATCTCAGAGAGTAACACCATTGTTTTTATTCAGCAGATTGGAAACACTCTTTTTGTAGAATCTCCGAAAAGACATTTTGGAGTGCTTGTTGCCTATGGAGAAAACCGAATATCCCCAGATAAAAACTAGAAAGAAGCTACCTGTGAAATTGCTTTTTGATGTGTGGATTCATCTCACAGAGAAACACCTTTCTTTTGATTTAGCAGTTTTGAAACTCTTTTTGTAAAATCTGCAAAAAGATGTTTCAGATTCCATTGAGGCTTATGGGAAAAAAAAACAAATACATTTAGATAAAAGCTAGAGAAAAGCAATCTGGGAAATGGCTTTGTGATATGTGGATTCACCTAACAGAATGAAAACTGTGTTTTGATTCTGCATGTTGGAAACACTCTTTTTGTAGAATCTACAAAGTGATATTTGGGAACCTATTCAGGCCTATGGAGTGAAACCAAATCTTTCTAGATAAAAACTAGAAAGAAGCTATTTGTGAAACTGCTTGGGGATGTGGGGATTCATCTCTTAGAGTTAAACTTTTCTTTTGATTCAGCAGGTGAAAACACTCTTTGTGTAGAATATTTGAAGAAACATTTGGGAGCCCATTGAGGCCTAGGGGAAAAATCCTAATATCACCAGATAAAAACTAGAGAGAAACTAACTGTGAAACTGTTTGGTGATGTGTGGATTCATCATACAGAATTAAAACTTTCTTTTGTTTTGGCAGGTTGGACACACTCTTTTTGTAGAATGTGCGAAAGGACATTTGTGAGACCAATGAGGCTTATGGAAAAAAATGCTGAATATCCTCAGATAAAAACTAGGAAGAAGCTATCTGTAGTTTCACAAAACAGTTTTGCTTTCTGACGTGTGAATACATCTCACAGAGTTCAACCTTTCTTTTGATTCAGTGGGTTCAAAACACTTTGTTTGTAGAATCTGCAAATGGACATTTCAAAGTCCATTGAGGTCTATGAGGAAAAAGTGAATCTCTCTAGATAAAAACTAGAAAGATGCTATCTGTGAAACTACTTGGTGATGTTAGGATCATCTCACAGAATTAAACCTTTTTTTGGATTCAGCAGGTTGTAGTTACTTTTTATGTAGACTCTGTGAAGGGACAATTTGGAGCCCATTTTGGCCTATAGGGAAAAAAACCAATATCCTCAGATACAAACTACAAAGAATCTATCTGTGAAACTGCTTGGTGATATGTCGATTCATCTAACAGCGTGAAACATTTCTTTTGATTCAGCAGTTTGCAAACACTCTTTTTGCAGAATCTGTGAAGGGACATTTGGGAGTCCATTGAGGCCAAGTGGTAAAAAGAGAATATCCTCACTTACAAACTAGAAAGAAAGTATCTGTAACACTGCTTGGTGATATGTAGATTCATTTCACAGAGTTAACCCTTTGTTTTGATTCAGCATGTTGAGAAGACTTCTTTTGTAGAATCTGTGAAGTGACATTTTGGAGCCCATTAAAGCCTATGGGAAAAAACTGAATATTCCCAGATAAAAACTAGAAAGAAGTTATTTGTGAAACTGCTTGGTGATGTGAAGATCCATTTCACAGAGGTAAACCTTTCTTTTGATTCAGCAAGGTGGAAACACTCTTTTTGTAGAATCTGTGAACAAACTTTTCAAAGCTCTTCGAGGTCTATGGGGAAAAACTGAATATTCCCAGATTAAAACTAGAAAGAAACAATCTGTGAAACTGCTTTGTGGTGTGTAGATTCATCTCAAGAGTTAAACCTTTCTTTTTTATTCAGCAAATTAGAAAGACACTTTTTGTATAATCTGCAAAGGGACATTTGGTGATCTATTGTGGCCTAGGGTTAAAAATGGAAAATTCTCAGGTATATACTAGAAAGAAGCTATCCATCAAACTTCCTGGTGATTTGTGGATTCATCTCACAGATTTAAAACTTTCTCTGTACTCAGCAGATTGAAAACACTCTTTTAGTAAAATCTATGAAGAGACCTTTCAGGGCCCTTTGACACCTAAGGGAAGAAAATGAATATCTCCAGATAGAATGTAGAAAAAATGTATCTGTGAAACTTCTTGGTGATATGTGGATTAATCTCACTGAGTTAAACCTTTATTTTAATTCAGCAGGTTGGAAACACTCTTTTTGTAGCATCTCTGAAGGGACATATTGGAGTTTATTGAATCCTATGGGAAAAAATGAAAATCCCAACTTACAAACTAGAAAGAAGCTATCTGTGAAACTACTTGGTGATGTTTGGATTCATCTCACAGAGTTAAATCTTTGTTTTGATTCTGCTTGCTGGAAAACTCCTCTTGTAGAATCTACAAAGGGACAATTGGGAACACACTGAGGCTTGACAGCAAAACTGAATATCCCCAGATAAAAACTAGAAGGAAGTTATTTGTGAAAATTCTTGGTGATGTGCAGATTCATCACACAGAAATACACCTTTCCTTTGATTCAGCAGGTTGGAAACACTCTTTTTGGAGAATCTGCAAAGGAACATTTTGGACACCACTGAGGCCTAAGAGGAAAAACCAAATATCCCAAGATAAAAAGTAGAAAGATTGTATCTGTGAAACAGCTTTGAGATGTGTGGATACATCTCACAGAATTAAACCTTTCTCTTTATGGAGCAGGTTGGAAACCCTCTTTTTGTAAAATCTGTGAAGGGATATTTGGCAGCCCTCGGAGGTCTATGGGAAATAACCAAATTTTTCCAGATAAAACTAAAAACAATCAATCTGTGAAGCTGCTTGTTGATGTACAGATTCATCTCAGAGGGTTAAACCTTTGTTTTGATTCAGCAGGTTGGAAACACTCTTTTTGTAGAGTCTGCAAAGGGACATTTTGGTGCCCATTGAGGCCTAGGAGGAAAAACATAAAATCTCCAGATAGAAACTAGAAGGAAGCTATCCTGGAAACTGCTTGGTGATGTGTGGATTCATGTCACAGAGTTAAACCTTTCTTTGGATTCATCATGTTGGAAGCCCTCTTTTTGCAGAATCTATGAAGGGACATTTGGGAGCCCAATGAGAACCATGGGGAAAAAATGAATAATACCAGATAAAACATAGAAAGAAGTATCTTTTCAACAGCTTTGTGATTGGTGGATTCATCTCACAGAATTAAACCTTTCTTTTGGTTCAGCAGGTTGGAAACTCTCTTTGTAAATTCTGCAAAACGACATTAGGGAGCTCTTTGAGTCTAATGGAGAAGGAGCTAATATCCCCAGATAAAAACTAGAAAGAAGATATCTGTGAAACTGCTTAGTGGTTTGTGGATTCATCTCACAGAGTTAAACCTTTTCTTGATTCAGCAGGTTGGAAATACTCTTTTTGTAGAATTTGTGAAAATGCTTTTCGGAGACCATTGAATATTATGGGGAAAAACTGAATATCTGCAGATAAAAACTAGAAAGATGCAATCTGTGAAGTGGCTTGGTTATATGTGGAGTTATCTCACAAACTTAAAACTTTTCTTTTGCTACAGTAGTTTCAGAACAGTCTTTTTGTAGAATTTGCAAATGAATTTTCAAGCCCATTGAAGCCTATGGGGAAAAAGTGAATATCCCCAGATAAAAACTAGAAAGAAGCTATCTGTGAAACTGCTTGGTGATGTGTGGATTCATCTCATAGAGTTAAATGTTTCTTTTGATTCAGCAGGTTGGAGACACTCTTTTTGAAGAAACTGCAAAGGGACATTTGGGAGCCCAATGAGGCCTATTGGGGAAAAATGAATATCTTCAGATAAGAACTAGAAAGAAGCTATCTGTGAAACGGCTTGGTGATGTGTGGATTCATCTCACAGAGTTAAACCTTTCTTTTGATTCAGTAGGTTGGAAACACTCTTTTTGTAGAATATGCAATGGGACATTTTGAAACCCATCAATTTCTTTTTGTAGAATCTATGAAAGAGTATATGGGAGTCCTTTGAGGCCTATGGGGAAAAACCGAATATCTCCACATAAAAAACAGAAAGAAGCTATCAGTGAAGTTTCTTGCTGATATATGGAATCATCTCACAGAGTTATACATTTCTTTTGAATCCACAAGTTAAGAACACTCTTGTTGTAGAATCTGTGAAGAAATATTTGGGATCCCATTGAGGTCTAATAGAAAAAATCTAATATCCCCAGATAAATACTAAAAAGAAGATATCTGTGAAACTGCTTTAATATGTGTGGATTCAACTTGCAGAGTTAAGCCTTTCTTTTAGTTATGTAGGTTGTAAAAACTCTTTTTGTAGAATCTGCAAGAAAACAATTGGGATCCCATTGAGGCCTATGTTGAAAAAATGAGTATCTCCAGATAAAACTGGAAAGAAGCTATGTGTTAAACTGCTTTGTGAGGTGTGGATTCATGTCATGGAGTTAAAACTTTCTTTGGAGTCACCAGATTGGAAACACTCTTTTTGTAGAATTTCCAAATGGAAATTTGGGAGCCCATTGAGGCCAATGGGAAAAAAATGAATATCTCCAGGTAAAAACTAGTAATAAACTATCTGTGAAATTGCTTGGTGATGTGTGGATTCATCTCATGGAGTTAAAACTTTCTTTGATTTAGTAAATTGGAGACACCTTTCTCGCAACATCTGCAAAGGTACCACTGGGAGCCCATTGAGGCCTATGGGAAAAACAGAAATTCCCCAGACAAAAACTAGAAAGAAGATATCTGTGAAACTGCTCTGTGGATCCATGTCAAAGTGTTAAAACCTTCTTTTGATTCAGCAGGTTGGAAAAACTATGTTTCTAGAATCTACAAAGGGACATCTTGGAGCCCATTGAGGCTTATGGGTAAAAAACGAATATCCCCAGAAATTTTGTAGAAAGAAGCTATCTGTGAAACTGCTTGGTGATAAGTGGCTTAATCTCACAGAGTTAAAAGTTTCTTGGGATTCACCGGGTTGGAAACACTCTTTTTGGAAAATACACAAAGGGACATTTGCAAACCAATTGAGGTCTATGGGGAAAAACTATATAGCCCAAGATAAAAACTGGAAGGAATCTATCTGTGAAACTGATTGGTGATATGTGGATTCATTTCACCGAGTTAAACCTTTCTTTTGATTCAGCAGGTTGGAAACACTTTTTTTTATAGGTTATGTGAAGAAACATTTGGGAGTCCAATAAGGCCAAATGGGAAAAATTGAATATACCCAAATAAAAGCTAGAAAGAAGCTGTCTATGAAACTATTTGGCTATGTGTGGATTCATCTCACAGAGTTAAACATTTCGTTTGATTCACCAGGTTGAGACACCGTTTTTGTGAATCTGCAAAGGAGCATTTGGGAGCCCTTTGAGGCCCATGGGGAAAATCCAAATATCAACAGATAAAAACTAGAAAGAAGCTATATGTGAAACTGCTTGGTAATGTGTGTATTCAGGTCACTGAGTTAAGCCTTTTTTTGATTCAACAGGTTGGAAACACTCTTTTTGTAGAATCTGCATAGAGACATTTGGGAGCCCATTGTGGCCAACGGAAAATACTGAATATCTCCAGATAAAAATTAGTAAGAATTTATCTGTGAAATTGCTTGATGATATGTGGATTTATATCGGGGGGGGGGTAAAATTTTCTTTTGATTTAGTAGGCTGGAAACACTCTTTTGTACAATCTGTGAAGGGGCGTTTGGGAGTCCATTGTGGCCTAGGAAGAAAAACAGAAAATCCCCAGATAAAAACTAGAAAGAAGATATCTGTGAAACTGATCTGTAATGTGTGGATCCATGTCAAAGAGTTAAAACTTTATTTTGATTCAGCAGGTTGGAAAACCTGTGAAGGGACATTTGGGAGCCCATGGAGACCTATATGGAAAAACTAAGCATCCCCAAGTAAAAACCAGAAAGCAGCTATCTGTGAAACTGCTTGGTAACGTGTGGATCAATCTCACAGAGTTAACCCATTCTTTTGATTCATCAGGTTGGAAAGTCTCTTGTTGGAAAACCTATGAAGGGACATTTAGGAGCCCATTGAGGCCTATGGGAAAAAACTGCTTATCCCCAGGAAAAAAGTAGAAAGAATCTATCTCTGAAACGGCTTGTTGATGTGTGGATTCATCTCACAGAGTTAAACTTTTCTTTTGATTCAGCAGGTTGGAAATATTTTTTTCATAGAATCTGTGAAGGGAAATTTGGGAACCCATTATGTCCTATGGGGCAAAAGTTAATATCCCCAGATAAAAACAAGAAAGAAGTTGTCTTTGAAACTCCTCCATGAAGAGTAGATTCAACTGACAGTGTTAAACCTTTTTTTGATTCAGCATGTTGGAAACACTCTTTTCGTAGAATCTGCGAAGGGATATTTGAAAGTCCATTGAGGCCTAAGGAGAAAAAACTAAATAACCCCAGATATAAACTAGAAAGAAGCTATCTGTGAAACTGCTTAGTGATGTGTGGATTCAACTCACAGAGTTAAACCTTTCTTTTGATTCAGTATGTTGGAAACACTCTTTTTGTAGAATCTATGGAGGGGCATTTAAGAGCCCATATAGACCTACAGACAAAATCTGAATAGCCACAGACAACAACTAGAAAGAAACTATGTTTGAAACTGCTTTTTGGTGTGTGGATTTATCGTACAGAGTTAAACTTTCCTTTTGATTCCGTAGGGTGTAAACACTCTTTTTATAGAATGTGCGAATGGACATTTCAACACCCATTGGGGCCTATTGGGAAAATCCAAATAACTCCAGGTACATTCTATAAGGAAGTTATCTGTGAAACTGTTTAGAGATATGTGGATTCGTCTCACAGAGTTAAACCTTTCTTTTGATTCAGCAGGATGGAAACACTCTTTCTGTAGAATCTGCAAGGGGACAGCTGGGAGCTGATTGAGGCCTATGGGGAAAAAACTAATATTTTCAGATAAAAACTAGAAGGAAGCTATCTATGAAACTACTTGGTAATGTATGGATTCATATCACAGTGTTAAACCATTCTTTTGATTCAGCAGGATGAAAACACTGTTTTAGTAGAAACTGCAAAGGGACATTTGGAAGCCCATTGAGACCTGTGGGGAATCATGGAATATACCCAGATAAAAACCTAGAAGGAAGCTATCTGTGAAACTACTTTGTGATGTGTGGATTCAACTCACAGAGATAAACATTTCTTTTGATTCTGCAGTTTGGAAACACTGTTTTTGTCCATCCTGCAAATGGACATTTGGGAGCTCATTGAGGCCAAAGACGAAAAAGTGAATATCCCAGGATAAAAGCTAGAAGGAAGCTATCTGAGAAACTGCTTTGTAATGAGTGCATTCGTCTCACAGAAAAAAACCATTCTTTTCATTCAGCAGTTTGCAAACCCTGTTTTTGTAGAATCTGAGACGGGATATTTGGGAGCACATTGAGGCCTATGGTGAAAAAGAAAATATCTTCAGATAAAAACTAGAAAGAAGCTTTCTGTGAAACGGCTTTGTGATGTGTGCATTCATCTCACAGAGTTAAACCCTTATTTTGATTCAACAGTTTGGAAACACTGTTTTTGTCCATTCTGAAAATGGACATTTGGGAGCTCATTCAGGTCAATGGTGAAAAATCCAATATCTCACGATAAAAACTAGAAGGAAGCTATCTGTGAAACTGCTTTGTGATGTGTGCATTCATCTGACAGGGTTCAACCTTTCTTTTCATTCAGCAGTTTGGAAACACTGTTTTTATAGTATCTGTGAAGGGATATTTGTGAGAGTATTGTGGCCTATGGTGAAATACAAAATATCTGTAGATAAAATCTGGAAAGAATACTTCTGAGAAACAGCTATTTGATGTGTGCACTCATTTCAAAGATTTAAAACTTTCTTCCGATTCAGCAGTTTGGAAACACTGTTTTTATGCATTCTGTGAATGGACATTTGGGAGTTCAATGAGGCCAATTGGGAAAAAAAGAATATAACAGGAAAAAAACTACAAGGAAGATATGTGATAAACTGTTTTGGGATGTATGCATTCATCTCACTGAGTTAAACCTTTCTTTCCACTCAGCTGTTTGGAAACAATGCTTTTGAAGAATCTGTGAAGGGATATTTTGGAATGCATTGAGGCTTATTGTGAAAAAGGAAATATCTTTAGATAAAAACTAGAAAGAAGCTTTCTGATACACTGCTTTGTGATGAGTACCTTCATCTCACAGAGGTAAACGTTTCTTTTGTAACAGCAGTTTGGAAACACTTTTAATTGTACATTGTACGAATGGATATTTAGGAGCTCTTTGAGGCCAATGACAAAAAATCAAATATCGCAGGATAAAAACTAGAAGGAAGCTATTTGAGAAATTGTTTCTGGTGTGAGCATTCATCTCACAGAGTTAAATGTTGTTTGTCATTCAGCAGTTTGGAAACACTGTTTTTGTACAATCTTCAAAGTGATATTTGGGAGCCCATTGAGGACAATGGCAAATAATCAAATATCCTATAATAAAAACTACAAGGAAGCCATCTGTGAAACAGCTTTGTTATGTGTGCATTCATCAAGCAGGATTAAACCTATCCTTTCATTCAGCAGCTTGTAAACATTGTTTTGTTAGAATGTGTGAAAGGATAATTGGGAGCGCATTGAGGCATATGGTTAAAAAGAGAGTATCTTCTGATAAAAACTAGAAAGAAGCTTTCTGAGAAACTGCTTTGGAATGTGGGCATTCATCTCACAGAGTGAAACTTTTCTTTTGATTCAGGAGTTTGGAAACACTGTTTTTGTCTGTTCTGCAAATGGATTTTGGCAGCTCATAAAGGCCAATGGCAAAAAGTCAAATATTCCAAGATAAAGACTAGAAGGAAGCTATCTGAAAACCCGCTTTGTGATGTGTGCATTCATGTCGAAAAGTTAAACCTTTATTTTCATTCAGCAGGTTGAAAACACAGTTTTTGTAGAATCTGCAAAGGGATATTTGGGAGCGCTTTGAGGCCTATGGTGATAAAGAAAATATCATCAGATGATAATTAGAAAGAAAGTTTCTGAGAAACTGCTTTGTGATATGTGCATTAATCACACAGAGTTAAATCTTTCTTTTAATTCAGCAGTTTGGAAACACTGTTTTTGTCCATTCTGTGAAAAGATATTTTGGAACTCAATGAAGCCAAAGGTGAAAAAGCAAATATACCAGGATAAAAACTACAAGGAAGCTATCTGATAAACCATTTTGTGATGTGGGCATTCATCTCACAGAGATAAAACTGACTTTTCATTGAACAGTTTGGAAACACCGTTTTTGCTTACTTTTGCAAAGGGATATTTGAGAGCAAATTGAGGCCTATGGAGAAAAGGAAACATCTTCAGAGAAAAACTAGAAAGAAACTTTCTGAAAAACTGCTTTGTGACGTGTGCATTCATCTCACAGAGTTAAACCTTCCTTTTGAATCAGCAGTTTGGAAACATTGTTTCTGTCCCTTATGTGAAATCACACGTGGGAGCTCATTGAGGCCAAAGGCTAAAAAGTGAATATACCAGTATAAAAACTAGAGGGAAGCCATCTGAGAAACCACTTTGTGATGTCTGCATTTATCTCAGAGAGTTAAACCTTTCTTTTCATTCAGCAGTTTGGAAACTCTGTTTTTGTCCATTCTGCACATGGATATTTGGGAGCCAATTTAGGCCAAAGGCACAAAATCGAATATCCCATGACACAAACTAGAAGGAAGCTATCTGAGAAAACACTTTGTAATGTGTGCATTCATCTCACAGAGTTAAACCTTTCTCTTCATTCAGCAGTTTGGAAACACCATTTCTGTAGAATCTGTGAAGTGATATTTGGGAGCATATTGAAGCTTATGTTAAAAAAGACAATATCTTCAGATAAAAAATTGAAAGAATCTTTCTGAGAAACTGCTTTGTGATGTGGGCATTCACCTAACAGAGTTAAACCTTTCTTTTGATTCAGGTTTTGGAAACACTGCGCTATTCCATTTAGCAAAAGGACATTTTGGAGCTCATTGAAGCCAATGGCAAAACATCGAATATCTCAGGATAAAAACCAGAAGGAAGCTATCTGCGGAACTGCTTTGTGATGAGTGCATTCATGTCACAGAGTTAAACCTTTCTTTTCATTCAGTGGTTTGGAATCCCTGTTTATGTACAATCTGTGAAGGTATATGTTGAGTGCATTGAGGGCTGTGGCGAAAAAGAAAATATCTCCAGATAAAAACTAGAAATAAGCTTTCTGAGAAGCTGCTTTGAGATGTGTGCATTCATCTCACAGAGTTAAAACTTTCTTTTGATTCAGCAGTTTGGAAACACTATTTTTGTCTATTCAATGAATGGACTTTTTGTCTCATTGATGTCAAGGGCGAAAAATGGAATAACCGAAGATAAAATGTTGAAGAAAGCTATCTGAGAAACCACTTTGTGATGTGTGCATTCATATCACAGAGTTCAAACTTTCTTTTCATTCATCTGTTAGGAAACACTGTTTTGGAGAATCTGTGAAGGGATATTTGGGAGAGCATTTAGGATTATGGTCAGAAAGACAGTATCTTCAGAAAAAAACTAGAAAGAAGCTTTCTGAGAAAACGTTTTGTGGTGTGTGCATTCATCTCACAGAGTGAAACCTTTCTTTTGATTCAACAGTTTGGAAACACTGGTTTTGTTCATACAGAAAATGGACATAAGGGAGCTCACTGATGCCAATGGAGGAAAATGGAATATCCCAGGATAAAATGTAGAAGGGAGTTATCTGAGAGACTGCTTTCTGATGTGTGCATTCACCTCACAGAGTGAAACCTTTCTTTTCATTCAGCAGTTTGGGAACACTGTTTTTGTAGAATCTGTGAAGTGATATTTGGGAGCATATTGAAGCTTATGTTAAAAAAAATCTTCAGATGAAAACTAGAAAGAAGTTTTTTGAGAAAATGCTTTGTGATGTGGGCATTCACCTCACAGAGTTAAACCTTTCTTTTGATTCAACTGTTTGGAAATACTGTTTTATTCCATTAGGCAAAAGGACATTTGGGAGCTCATTGAGGCCAATGACAAAAAATTGAATATCTCAGGATAAAAACTAGAAGGAAGCTACCTGCAAAACTACTTTTTGATGTGTGCATTCATATCACAGAGTTAAGCTTTTTTTTCATTCAGTGGTTTGGAAACACTGTTTCTGTACAATCTGTGAAGGTATATGTTGAGTGCATTGAGGGCTGTAGTGAAAAAGAAAATATCTCCAGATAAAAACTAGAAAGAAGCTTTTTGAGAAACTTCTTTGTGATATGTGTATTTGTCTCACAGAACTACACTTTTCTTTTGATTCAGCAATTTGGAAACACTGTTTTTACCTACTCTTTGAATGGACATTTCATAGCTCTTTCAGGTCAAGGGTGAAAAATGGAATAACCCAGGATAAAACGTTGAGGGAAGCAATCGGAGAAACCACTTTGTGATGTGTGCTTTCATCTCACAGAGTTAAACGTTTCTTTTCATTCAGCAGTTTAGAAACACTGCTTTTGTAGAATCTGTGAAGGGATATTTGGGAGCGCTTTGGGGATTATGGTCAAAAAGACAGGATCTTCAGATGAAAACTAGAAAGAAGTTTTCTGAGAAAATGCTTTGTGATGTGTGCATTCATCCCATCTCAGAAAGCTATCTGAGAAACCGCTTTTTGATGAGTGCATTCATCTCACAGAGTTAAAACTTTCCTTTCATTCAGCGGTTTGGAAACAGTTTTTGTACAATCTGTGAAGGGATATGTGGGAGCTCATTGAGACCTATGGTGAAAAAGAAAATATCTTCTGATAAAAACTAGAAAGAAGCGTTGTGAGAAACGGCTTTGGAATGTGGGCCTTCATCTCACAGAGTTAAACCTTTCTTTTGATTCAGCAATTTGGAAACACTGTTTATGCCTGTGCATGAATAATAGAGAACTCATTGTGGCAAATGGCAAAAACGTGAATATCTCACGATAAAAACTAGAAGAAAGCTGTTCTAGAAACTGCTTTGGGATGTGCACAATCATCTCACAGAGGTAAACCATTCAGCTATTTGGAAACACTGTTTTACTCGAATCTACAAAGAGATATTTCAGAGTGCATTGAGGCCTATGGTGAAAAAGAAAATATCTTCAGATTAAAACTAGAAAGAAGTTTTCTGAGAAACTGTTTGTGATGTGTTCATTCATCTTACAGAGTCATATCTTTCTTTTGATTCAGCAGTTTGGAAACACTGTTTTTGAGCATTCTGTGAATGGGTATTTGGGAGCTCATTGAGTCCATTGGCGTAAAATTGAATATCCAAGGATTGAAACTAGAAGGAAGCTATCAGCAAAACTGCCTTCTGGTGTGTGAATTCACCTTACAGTGTTAAACCCTTCTTTTCATTCAGCAGGTTGCAAACACTGTTTTTGTAGAATCTGCAAAGGGATATTTTGGCATGCATTGAGGCCTATATTGAAAAAGGAAATATCTTCAGATAAAAACTACAAAGAAGCTTTCTGAGAAACTGCCTTGATATGTGCGTTCATCTCACAGAGGTAAACTTTCCTTTGATTCAGCAGTTTAGAACACTCTTTTTGTCGATTCTGCATATGGACATTTGGGGCCTCATTGAGGCCAATGGGAAAGTATCTAATATCCTAGAAAAAAAAAAAAAACTAGAAGAAAGCTATCTGAGGAAACGACTTGTGATGTATACATTCATTTCACAGACTTAAACCTTTCTTGTGATTCAGCAGTTTTGAAACACAGCTTTTGTCCATTCGGCGAAGGGACATTATGTAGATCATTGATGTCAAGGGTGAAAAATGGAATATCCCATGATAAAAAGCTGAAGGAATCTATCTTAGGAAACATTTTGTGACGTGTGACTTCATCTCACAGAGTTAAACCTTTCTTTTCATTCAGCAGTTTGGAAACACTGTTTTTGTAGAATCTGTAAAGGGATATTTGGGAGCACATTGAGGATTATGGTCAAAAAGAAAATATCTTCAGGTAAAAACTGAAAACAAACTTTCTGAGAAAATGCTTTGGAATGAGTGCATTCATCTCACAGAGATAAACCTATCTTTTCATACAGCAGTTTGGAAGCACAGTTTTTGTCCATTCTGCGAATGGACATTTGGAAGCTCATTGAGACCAATGGTGAAAAATGGAATATCCTAGGATAAAAAGTAGAAGGAAGCTATCTGAGAAACCGCCTTCTGATATGTGCATTCAACTCACAGACTTAAACTGTTATTCTCATTCAGCAGCTTAGAAACAACGTTTTTGAAGAAGCTGTGAATTGATAATTGGGAACGCCTTGAAGCCTGTGGTGAAAAAGAAAATATCTTCACATAAAAACTAGAAAGAAGCTTTCTGAGAAACTACTTTGTGATGTGTGCATTCACCTCACAGAGATAAACCTTCCTTTTGATTCAGCAATTCGGAAACACAATTTTTGTCCATTCTGCAAATGGACATTTTGGAGCTCATTGAGACGAGTGGTGAAAAATCGAATATCTCATGATACAAAGTAGAAGAAACCCATCTGAGGAAATGCTTTGTGAGGTGTGCATTCATTTCACAGAGTTAAACCTTTCTTTTCATTCAACATTTTGGAAACACTGTTTTTGTAGATTCTGTGAAGTGATATTTGGGAGCATATTGAAGCTTATATTAAAGAAGATTATATCTTCAGATAAAAACTAGAAAGAAGCTTTCTGAGAAACTGTTTTGGGATGTGGGTATTCACCTTATAGAGTTAAACATTTCTTTTGATTCAGCTGTTTGGAAACACTGTTTTAGTCCATTTGGCAAAAGGACGTTTGGGAGTTCATTGAGGCCAATGGCAAAAAATCTAATATGTCAGGATAAAAACTAGAAGGAAGTTATCTGTGAAACTGCTTTGTGATGTGTGCATTCATGTCACAGATTTATACCTTTCTTTTCATTCAGTCGTTTGGAAACATTTTTGTATAATCTGCAAATGTATATGTTGAGTGCTTTTTTGGCTGTAGTGAAAAAGAAAATATCTCCGATAAAAACTAGAAAGAAACTTACTGAGAAACTGCTTTGTGATGAGTGATTTAATCTCACAGAGTTAAAACTTTCTTTTGATTCAGCAGTTTGGAAACACTGTTTTTTTTTTCTCTCTTCTACAAATGGATATTTTGTAGCTCATTGAGGTCAAGGGCAAAAAATGGAATATCCCAAGATAAAAAGTTGATGGAAGCTATCTGAGAAACTACTTTGTGATGTGTGCATTCTCCTCACACAGTTAAACATTTCTTTTCATTCAGCAGTTTGGAAACTCTGTTTTTGTAGAATCTGTGAAGGGATATTTAGGAGTGCATTGAGGTTTGTGATTCAAAAGACAATATCTTCAGGTAAAAACTAGAAAGAAGCTTTCTGAGGAAATGCTTTGTGATGTGTGCATTCATCTCACAGAGATAAACCTATCTTTCCATACAGCAGTTTGGAAACACGGTTTTTGTCCATTCTGTGTATAGACATTTGGGAGTTCATCAGGACCAAAGGTGAAAAATCTAATATCCCTGGATAAAAACTAGAGGAAAGCTCTCTGAGAAACTACTTTGTGATGCGTACATTCATGTCACAGAGTTAAAACTTTCCTTTCATTCTGTGGTTTGGAAAATCTGTTTTTGTAGCATCTTCAAAGGTATATTTGGGAGTGCTTTGAGGCCTGTGGTGAAAAGAAAATGTCTTCAGATAAAGTCTACAAAGAAGCATTCTGATAAACTGCCTTGTGATATGTTCATTCATTTCACAGAGGTATAATTTTCCTTTGATTCAGCAGTTTGGAAACACTGTTTTTGTCCCTTCTGTGTATGGACATTTGGGGACTCATTGAGGCCAATGGCAAAGTATCTAATAGCCCAGGAAAAAAAACTAGAAGGGAACTATCTGACGAAACGACTTGTTAAAGTTTTCTTTTCATTCTGCTTTTTGGAAACACTGTTTTTGTAGAATCTGCAAAGGGATATTTGGGAGTGCATTGAGTCTTTTGGTGGAAAACAAAAGGTCTTCAGATAAAAACTGGAAAGAAACTTTCTGAGAAACTGCTTTTTGATGTGTGCATTCATCTCACAGAGTTCAACCTTTATTTTGATACAGCAGTTTGGACACACTGCTTTTGTCCATTCTGAGAATACACATTGTGTAACTCTTTGAGGCCAACTTTGAAATTCATATATCCCAGGATAAAACTAGAAGGAAGCTAGCTCAGAGACCATCTGGTGATATGTGCATTCATCTATCCAAGTTAAACATATCTTTTCATTCTGCACTTTGGAAACACTGTTTTTGTAGAATCTGTGAAGGGATATTTGGGAGTGCATAAAGGCCTATTGTGGAAAAAAAATCTTCAGATAAAAACTAGAAAAATGCTGTCTTTGAAACTGCTATGAGATGTGCATATTCATGTCACTAAGTTACATATTGCTTTTGATTCAGCACGTTGGAAACACTATTTTTGTAGAATCTGCGGAAGGACATTTGGGAGACAATTGAGGCCAATGGAGAAAAATGGAATATCTCCAGTTAAAAACTATAAAGAAGCTATCTGTGAAACTGCTTTGTGATGTGTGGATGTATCTCACAAAATTAATCGTTTCTTTTGATTCAACAGGTTGGAAACACTGTTTTTCTGGAATCCACAAAGTGATATTTTTGAACCCAATGTGGCCTATGGGAAAAAACTGGCTATCCCCAGATAAAAAGGGAAAGAGGCTATCTGTTAAACTGATTTATGATGAGTGGATTCCTTCACAGACTTAAAACTGTCTTCCGATGCAGCAGGTTGGAAACATTCTTTTTGTAGAATCTCTGAAAGGACATTTGGAAGGCCTTTGAGGCCTATCAGAAAAACTGAGTATCACCAGATAAAAACTAGACAGAAGCTCTCTGAGAAACTGCTTTTATGTGTGGATTCATCTCGCAGAATTAAACCTTTCTTTTGATGCAGAACATTGGAAACTCTCTTTTTCTGGAATCTGCAAAGGGACATTTGGGAGCCCATTGAGACCTATGGGGAAAACATTACATCCCTGGAGAAAAACAAGAAAGAAGCTATCTGTGCAACGGTTTTGTGATGTGTGGATTCATCTCACAGAGATAAACCTGTCTTTTGATTCAGCATGTTGAAAAAACGTTTTTTTCTAGAATCTGTGAAGGGACATTTGAGAACCAGTTGAGGTCTATAGGGAAAAGCCAAATATCCACCGATGAAAACTAGGAAGAAGCTACCTGTGAAACTACTTTATGCTTTGTTGATTCATCTCACAGTGATAAATTTTTAATTTGATTCAGCAAGTTGGAAACACTCTTTCTGGAGATTCTTGGAATGCACATTTGCATGCCCAGTGAGGCCTCTGGGTAAAAATAGAATATACCCAGATGAAAACTAGAATGAAGTTCTTTGTAAAACTTTTTTATGATGTGTGGATTCATCTCATAGAGTTAAACCTTTCTTTTGATTCAACAGTTTGAAAAAGCTCCTTTTAGAGAATCTGCAAAGGAATATTTGGGAGCCCATTGTGGCCTATGGGGAAAACTGAATTTGCCAATATACAAAATCTAAAGAAGTTATATGTGAAACTGATGTAATATGTGGATTCATCTGACAGAGTAAAACCATTCTTTTGATTCAACAGCTTGGAACAATCTTTTTGAAGCATCTGTGAAGTGACATTTGGGAGCCCATTGAGGCCTATGGGGAAAGTCCAAATGTCCTCAGAAAAAAAACTAGAAAGAAGCTATCTGTGAAACTGCTTTGTGTTGTGTGGATTTGTCTCAGAGATTTAAACTTTTCTTTTGATTCAGCAGTTTGGAAACACTTTTGTTGGAGAATCCAAGAAGGGACATTTAGGAGACCACTCCAGTCTATGGGCTAAAACAAAATATCCCCATGTAAAACATAGAAAGAAGCTACCTGCAAAACAGCTTTGTGATGTGTGGATTTCACTGACAGAGTTAAATCTTTTTTTTTTGATTCAGCAGATTGGAAACACTCTTTTTTGAGAATCTGCAAAGAGACATTTAGGAGCCCATTGAGGCCTATGGTAAAAAACAGATATCCCCAGACAAAAACTAGAAAGAAGCTATATCTGAAATTGCTTTGTGATGTGTGTATTCATCTCACAGAGTTTAAACTTTCTTTATATTCAGCATTTTGGAAACACTCTTTGTGGAGAGTCTGCAAAGGGACATATAGGAGGACTTTGAGGCCTATGGGAAAAAAGCAAATATCCCCAGAAAAAAAAAAATCTAAAAGAAAGTATCTGTGAAACTGCTTTGTGATGTATGGATTCATCTCACAAAGTTAAGCATTACTTTTGATTCAGCAAGTCGGAAACACTTTTTTTCTAGAATCTATGAAATAACATTTGGATCCCATTGAGGCCTATGGGGAAAAACCGAATACCCCTAGATAAAAACTTGACAGAGGCTACCTGTGAAACTGCTTTATGGTGTGTGGACACATTGTACAGACTTTAAAACTTTCTTTTGATTCTGCATGTAGGAAACACTCTTTTTGTAGAAACCCCAAAAGGACAATTTGGATTGCACTCAGGCATATAGGAAAAATGGAATATCACTATATCAAAACTAGAAAGAAGTTATCTGAGAAACTGCTTTGTTAGGCGTGGTTTCATCTCACAGAGTTAAACCCTTCTTTTGATTCACCAAGTTGGAAACACTCTTTTGTAGAATGAGTGAAGGGACAGTTGGGAGCCCATTGAGGTCTATGGTGAAAAAGTTAATAACTTCTGCTAAAAAGTAGAAATAAGTTATCCGTGGAATGGATGTATGATGAACGCATTCATCTCACAAATTTAGACATGACTTTTGATTCAGCATGTTGGAAACACTTTTCTTTCTAGAATTTATGAAGTGATATTTGGGAACGAATTGAAGCCTATGGGGAAAAGTCAAACATCCACAGATAAAACTGGAAAGAAGCTACTTGTGAAACTGCTTTGTGATATGTGGCTTCATCACACAAAGATAAACACTTCTGTTGATTTAGCAGGTGGGATACACTCTTTTTGGTGTAGCTGCAAAGGGACACTTTGGAGACCACTGAAGCCTATGGGGAAAAATAGAACATCCACAGATAAAAACTGGAAATAAGCTCTCTGCAAAACTGCTTTGTGATATCTACATTCATTTCACAGAGACAAAGAAAATTGATTTCATTGTTTTCAGCATTTAACAAAACACTCTTTTTGTAGAATCAGTGAAGACCCATTTGGGAGTAAATTGAGGCCTATAACTGCTATGTGATGTGTGGATTCATTTCACAGAATTAAACATTTCTTTTCATTCAGCACATTGGAAATACTGTTTTCATAGCATCTACAAAGACATATTCAGGAGCAAATTTGGGCCTATGGGGAGAAAAACAAAATATCTCCAGACAAATACTGGAAAGAAGCTATTTGTGAAATGGCTTTTTAATGTATGGATTCATCTCACAGAGTTAATTTTTTTTCTGATTCAGCAGGTTGTAAGCACTCTTTTTCTAGAAGCAGCAAAGATACATTTCAGAACCCATTGAGGTCTATAGGGAAAAACAGTATATCCCCAGATAAAAACTAGAAAGAAGCTATCTGTGAAACTGCATTGTGATGTGTGGATTCATCTCACACGGATAAACTTCTCTTTTGATTCAGGAGGATGGAAACACTCTTTTTGCAGAATCTGGAAAGGGACATTTGGGAGTCCATTTAGCACTAAGGAGAGAAGCCAAATATCCCCAGATTAAAAACTAGAAAGAAGCTATCTTTGAAGTGGCTTGGTAATGTGTGGATTCATCTCCCTGAGCTAAACGTTTCTTTTGTTTCAACAACTTTGAGACCATCTCTTTGTAGAATCTGCAAAGGGATGTTTGAAATCCCATTGAGGCCTATGAAGAGAAACAAAATATCCTAAGATGAAAACTTTAAAGAAGGTATCTGTGAAACTTCTTTGTGATGTGTGGATTCATCTAACAGAGTTAAGCCTATCGTTTGATACAGCTGGTTGGAAACACCCTTTTTGTAGAATCTGCAAAGGGACATTTGGGATCGCATATGGGTGTATGGGAAAAACTGGAATATCCCCAGATAAAAATAATCTATCTGTGAAACTGCTTTGTAATATGTGTATTCATCACAAAGAATTAAACCTTGGTTTTGATTCAGCAGGTTGGAAACACTCTTTTCATAGAATCTGTGCAGGGACATTTGGGATCCCATTGAGTCCTATGAGGAAAAACCAAATATCCCGAGATAAAAACCAGAAAGAAGCTATCTGTGAAACTGCTTTGTGTTGTGTGGATGCATCTCAGAGAGTTAAAACTTTCTTTTGATTCAGCCGTTTGGAAACACTTTTTGTAGAATCTGTGAAGGGACATTTGAGAGCCCATTGAGGCTTATAAGGAAAAAGCAAATATCCCCAGATAAAAACTAGAAAGAAGCTATCCGTGAAACTGCTTTGTGATGTGTGGATACATATCACAGAGTTAAATCTTTCTTAAATTCAGCATGTTGGAAACATTCTCTTTGTAGAATCTGTGAACAGTAATTGGGAGCCCATTGAGGCCTTTGGAAAAAAACAGAATTTCCCCAGATAAAAACTAGAAAGAAACTATCTGTGAAACTGATTTATGATGTGTGGATTCATCTGACAGTTAATCTTTCTTTTGATTCAGCAAGTTGAAAAAACCTTTTTGTAGAATCTGCAAAGGGACATTTCAGAGCCCATAGATTCCTATCGGGAAAAATCAAATATTCCCAGAAAAAAACTAGAAAGAAGCTATCTGTGAAAATGTTTTCTCATGTGTGGATTCATCCTACAGAGTTAAAGTTTTCTTTTGATTTTTCAGTTTGGGAACACTCTTTTTGGAGAATTGGCAAAGGGATATTTGGGAGCCCATTGTGGCCTATGGGGAGAAACAGAATCTCCCCAAATACTAACTAGAAAAAAACTATCTGTGAAACTGCTTGGGGATGTGTGGATTCATTTCAGAGTTAAGCCTTTCTTATGATTCAGCAAGTAGGAAACACTCTTTTTGTAAAATTCACAAAAGAAAATTTGGGATCCCATTGAGGCCTATGGTGAAAACTGAATATCCCCAGATGAAAGCTACAAAGAAGCTATCTGTGAAACTGCTTGATGATGTTTGGATTCATCTTACAGATGTAAACGGCTTTGTGATGTGTGAATTCATCACACAGACTAAAACATCTCTTTTGATTCACCAGTTTAGAAAGCCTTTTTTTGTAGAGTCTATGAAGGGACATTAGAGAGCCTATTGAGGCCTGTGAAAAGACGGAATATTCCCAGATAAAAACTAGAAAAAAGGTATCTATGAAACTGCTTTTTGTTGTATACATTAATTGTACAGAGTGGAATCTGATCTTTTGATGAGGCACGTTGGAAATACTTTTTATAGAATCTGCAAAGAGACATTTTGGAGCCCATTGAGGACTACGGGGAAAAACCAAATATCCCAGATAAAAACTAGAAAGAAGCTATCTGTAAAACCGCTTTGTGATATGTCGATTAATCTCGCCAAGATAACCCTTTCATTTTTTTCAGCGTGTTGGAACCATTCTTTTTGTAGAATCTGCAAAGGGACATTTGGGAGTTCTGTGAGGCCATTGGAGAAAATCTGAATATCCCCAGACAAAAACTAGAAAGAAGCCATGTGTGAAATCGCTTTCTGACGTGCTGATATATTTCACGAGTTAAACCTTCCTTTGATTCAGCAGGTTGGAAAAACTCTTTTCGTAGAATCTGAAAAAGGACATTTGGGATCCCATTGAGGCCTATGTGGCCAATATCCCCAATATCCCCAGAAAAAAACTGGAAAGAAACTATGTGCGAAACTGCTTTGTGATGTGTGGATTCATCTAACAGAGTTAAAGCTTTGTTTTGATTCAGCAGGTATGAAAAATTCTTTTCATAGAATCGGTGAAGTGACATTTGAGAGACCATATAGGTCTATGGGAAAAAGAAATCCCTAGATAAAAACTAGAAAGAAGCTATCTATGTAACTGCTTTGTGTTGTGTGGATTCAATTCAGAGAGTTAAACCTTTCTTTGGTTCAGCAGTTTGGAAACACTACTTTTGTGGAATCTATGAAGTGACATTTGGGAGACCATTTAGGCTTATAAGATAAAACAGAATATACCCAAATTAAAACCAGAAAGAAGGTATCTTTGAGACTGCTTTGTGATATGTGGATTCATCTCACAGAGTTAAGCATTTCAATTGATTAAGTTGTTTGGAAGCACTCTATATGTAGAATCAATGAAGGAATGTCCAGGATCACATTGAGGTCTGTGGGGAAAAATTGAATATCCCAAGATAAAAACTAGAAAGAAACTGTCTATAAAAACTGCTTGGTGATGTGTGAATTTCTCTCTTAGAGTTAAACCATTTTTTTTTTGATTCAGCAAGTTGGAAATACTCTTTTTGTAGAATCTGTGAAGGAACTTTTGGGAGCCCTTCCGGCCTGTCGAAAAAAATGAAAAATCCCCAGACAAAAGTTAGAAAGAAGCTATCTGTGAACCTTCTTTGTGCTGTGTGAATTCATCTCACAGAGGTAAGCATTTCTTTATTTCAGTAGGTTAAAAACACTCTTTTTGTAGAATCTGTGAAGAGACATTTGGGAGTAAATTGAGGCCTATATGGAAAAACCAAATATCCCCAGACAAAAACTAGAAAGAAGCTATCTGTGAAACTGCAGAAGCTATCTGTGAAACTGCTTTGTGATGTGTGGATTCATCTGACAGAATTCAATATTTCTTTAGATGCAGAAGGTTGGAAATACTTTTTTCATAGAATCTGTGATGGGACATTTGGGAGCCCACTTGGGCCTATGGGAAAAAACAAAAGATATCCAGATTAAAAATAGAAAGAAGCTGTCTGTGAAACTACTTTATGATGTGTCGATTCATCTCACAGAGCTAAAACTTTTTTCTTTATTCAGCAGGTTAGCAACACTCTTTTTGTAGAATCTGTGAAGGGACATTTCAGAGCCCATTGAGGCCTACAAGGAAAAACTGAATATCACCAGATAAATACTGGAAAGAAGATATCTGTGAAACTGCTTGGTGATGTGTGGATTCAACTCACAGAGCTAAAACTTTTGTTTTGTTCAGGATGTTGAAAACACTGTTTTTGTAGAATCTGTGAAGGGACATTTAGGAATCTTCTGAGGCCTATGGGAAAAAAACAAATATTCTAAGATAAAAATGAGAAAGAACCAATAGATGAAAATGCTTGCTGATGTGTGGATTCATTTCACAGAGTTAAAACTTTCTCTTGATTCAGCAGGTTGGAAACACACTTTTTGTCGAATCTGCAAATGGACATTTGGAGCCCATTGAGACATATGGGTTAAAACCAAATATCCCCAAATAAAAACTAGAAATAACCTATTTGTGAAACTGCTTCATGATGTGCAGATTCATCTCACAGAGGTAAACCTTTCTTTCAATACAGCAGGATGGAAACACTCTTTTTCTAGGACATGCTAAGGGACATTTGGGAATCCATTGGTGCCTATAGTGAATAGTGGATATCTCTAGATAAAAACTAGAAAAAACCAATCTGTGAAACTGCTTGGTGAGGTGTGGATGTATCCCACAGAGTTAAACTTTTCTTTTGATTCAGCAGGTTGAAAACACTCTTTTTCTTAGAATTGGCAAAGGGATATGTGGGATTTGATTGAGTCCTACAGAAAAAAAAAAAAAAAAAAAAAAAAAAAAAACAGAACATCTTCAGATACAAACTAAAAAAAAAAGCTATCTGTCTATCTGTGAAACTGTTTGGTGATCTGTGGATTCATTTCACAGAGTTCAACCTTTCTTTTGATTCACCATGTTGGCAGCCGTCTGTTTGTAGTATCTGCAAAGGAACATTTGGGAGCCCATTGAAGTCTATGGGGAAAAACCAAATATCCCCAGATAAAAAGTAGAAACAAGCTATCTGTGAATCTGCTTTGTGATGTCCGGACTAATCTCACAGAGTTAAAAGTGACTTTTGATTCAGTAGGTTGGCAATCCTCTTTTTGTAGAATCTGCAAAGGGACATTTGGGAATCCATTGAGGTCCATGGGAAAAACACAATATCCCCAGATAAAAACTAGAAAACGGCTACCCTGGAAACTGCTTTGTGATGTGTGGATTCAATTCATCTCACAGTGTTAAACCTTTCTTTTGATTCATCAGGTTGGAAATTTTTTTTTTTTTAGGATCTACAAAGGGACATTTGAAGCCTGTTGTTGCCTATTGGGAAAAACTGAATATCCCAAGATAAATACTAGAAAGAAACTATCTGTAAAGTTGCTTTCTGATGTCTGCATTCATGCCACAGAGTTAAACCTTCATTTTGTTTCAGCAGGTTGGAAACACCCTTCTTGTAGAATGTGTATAGGGTCATTTGGGAACCCTTTGGGGCCTATGGGGAAAATCGAATATTCCCAGATAAAAACTAGAAAGAAGCAATCTGCCAAACTTCTTTGTGATGTGTGGATCCCTCACACAGTATTAAACCTTTCTTTTGATTCAGCGGGTTGGAGACACTTTTTTGTAGAATCTGAAAAAACATTTGGGAATCCATTGAGGTCTTTGGGGAAATACCAAATATCCCCAGAGAAAAACTAGAAAAGAAGCTATCTGTGAAACTGATTGTTGATGTGTGGATTCATCTCAGCAGGTTGGAAACACTGTTTTTGCAGAATCTGCGAAGCTACATTTGGGAGCCCATTGACACTTATGGTGAAAAATCAAATATCACTAGATAAAAACTAGAAAGAAGCTATCTGTGAAACTGCTTGTTGATGTGTGGATTCATCTCATGGAGTTAAACCTTTCCTAAAATTCAGCAAGTTTGAAACACTCTTTTTCTAGAATCTGTGAAGAAACATTTCAAAGAGCATTGAGGCCTATGGGGGAAAACAAAATATCTCCAGATAAAAACTAGAAAGAAGCTATATGCGAAACTGCTTGGTGATGTGTGGTTTCATCTCACAGAGTTAAATTTTTCTTTGATTCAGCAGGTTGGAAACACTCTTTTTGCGGAATCTGCAAAAGGAAATTTGGGAGCCCTTTGAGGTTGATGGAAAAAAGGGACTATCTATGGAAAAAGCTGGAAAAAAGATCTCTGTGAAACTGCTTGGTGGTATTTGAATTTATCTCACAGAGTTAAACGTTTCTTTTGATGCAACAGGTTGGGGACACCTTTTTGTAGAATCTGTGAAGGGAAATTTGTGAGGCCTTTGAGCCCTGTGGGTAAAAAATTGAATATCCAAAAATTAATACTATAAAAAAGCTATCTGTGAAACTGTTTGTTGATGTGTAGTTTCATCTCACAGTTACAAACCTTTCTTTTGATTCAGCAGATTGGACACATGTTTTTGTAGAATCTGTGAAAAGACATTTGGGAGCTCATCAAGGGTTATAGAGAAAAACTGAAAATCCCCAGATAAAAACTAGAAGGAAGTTATCTGTGAAACTACCTCATAATATGTGGAGCAGTCTCATAGAGTTACACCTTTTTTTTGATTCAGCAAGTTGGAAAATATCTTTTGTAGAATCTGCAAAGGGACATTTGTGAGTCCATTGAGGCCTATGGGGAAAAACTGTATATCTCCAGATAAAAACTAGAGAGAAACTATTTGTGAAATGGCTTGTGGTGTGTGGAGAGGTCTCACAGAATTAACACTTTATTTTAATCCAGCAGATTGAAAACTCTCTTTGTAGAATCTGTGAAGGGCCATTTGGGAGTCCATTGAGGCCTAAAAGGAAGAATTCAATATCTTCAGATAAACACTTGAAAGAAGCTATCTGTGAAACTGCTTCTTGATGTGTGGATTCATCTCACAGAGTTAAACCTTTCTTTTGATTCAGCAGGTTGGAAACACTCTTTTTGTAGAATATGCAAAGGGCCATTTGAGAGCCCATTGAGTCCTATGGGGAAAAGCTGAATATCCCCAGATAAAAACTAGAAAGAAGTGATCTGTGAAATTGCTAGGTGATGTTTAGATTTATCTCACAGAGATAAAACTTTTGTTTTATTTATGAGGTTGGAAACACTGTTTCTGTAGAATCTGCGAATGGACATTTCAGAGTTCTTTGAGGCCTGTGGGGAAAAAAAACAAGTATTCTCAGATAAAAACTAGAAAGAAGAAATGGTTGAAAATATCTGGTGATGTGTGGATTCATTTCACAGAGTTAAACTTTCCTTTGATTCCGCAGGTTGGAAACACTCTTTTTGTAGAATCTGCAAAGGGACATTTGGAGCCCATTGAGGCCTATGGGGTAATACTGAATATACCCAGATAAAAACTAGAAATAAGCTATCTGTGCAACTGCTTGATAATGTGTAGATTCATCACACCGAGATAAACCTTTCTTTCAATTCAGCAGGATGGTAACACTCTTTTTGTAGATCCTGTGAAGGGACATTTTGGAGCCCATTGGGGTGTATGGATAAAAATTGAATATCCACAGAAAACAACTAGAAAGAAACTATCTGTGAAACTGCTTGGTGATGTATGGATGTATCCCACAGAGTTAAACCTTTCTTCTGTCTCAGCAGGTTGGAAATACTATTTTTGTAGAATCTGCGAAGGGACATTTGGGAGCCCTTTGAGGCCTATGGGAAGGAACTGAATATCCCCACATAAAAACTAGTAAGAAGCTATCTGTGAAACTGTATGGTTACGTGTGGATTCATCTCACAGAGTTAAACATTTCTTTTGATCTGAAGGTTGGAAACATTCTTTTGGTAGAATCTGCAAAGGGACATTTTTGAGCCCTTTGAGTCCTCCTAGGAAAAACAGGATATTCCCAAATAAAAACTAGAAAGAAGCTATATGTGAAACTAGTTGGGGATGTGTGCATTCTACTCACTGAGTTTAAGCTTTCTTTTTCTTCAGAAGGATGGAAATACTCTTTTTGCAGAACCTGCAAAGGGATATTTTGAAGCCCATTGAGGACTAAGGGTAAAACAGACTATCCCCAGATAAAAATTAGAACAAGGCTATCTGTGAAACTGCTTGGTGATGTGTGCATTCTTCTCACAGAGTTAAAACTTTCTGTTCATTCAGCAGGTTGAAAACACTATTTTCGTAGAATCTGTGACAGGACTTTCAGGAGTCTATTGAAGTCTATATGGAAAAAGGGAATATCCCCAGATACAAACTGGGAAGAAGCTATCTGTGAAATAGCTTGGTGATGTGTTGATTCGACTCACAAATTAAAAGCTTTATTTTGATTCAGCAGGTTAAAAACACTGTTTTCATAGAATGTGAGAAGGGACACTTGGGAGCCCATTGAGGACTTCAAGGAAGAAAGAATATACACAGATAAAAACTAGGAAGAAGCTACCTGGCAAACTGCTTGGTGATGTGTTGATTCAACTCACAGAGTTAAAAGTTTCTTTTGACTCAGCAGGTTGGGGACACACGTTTTTGCAGAATTTTTGAAGGGACATTTCAGAACTTATTGAGGCCTAAGGGGAGAAAAGAATATCTCCAAATAAAAATTTGAAAGAAGCTATATTTGAAATTGCTTGGTGATGTCTGGATTCAAATCACATAGTTAATCCTGTCTTTTGATTCAGCAGTTTGGAAACATTCTTTTTGTTGAATCTTTGAAGGGATATTTAGGAGCCCATTGAAGCCTATGGGCAAAAACCATATATTCCTAGATAAAAACAAGAAAGAAGCTGTGTGTGAATCTGCATGGTGATGAGTGGATTCATCTCACAGAGTTAAACCTTTCTTTTGACTCATCTAGTTGGAATCACTCTTTTTGTAGAATCTACAAAGGAACATTTGGGAGCTAGCTTGGGCCTAAGGGATAAAGCCAAATATCCCACATAAAAACTAGAAAAAAGCTACCTGTTGAACTGTTTTGTGATTTCTGGATTCATCTCCCAGGATTACAGCTTTCTTTTGATTCAGCACGTTTGAAACACTCTTTATTTTAGAATCTGCCAAAGGAGATTTGGGAGTCCATTGAAGCCTATGGGGAAAAATAAAAAAATCCCCAGATAAGAAATACAAAGAAGCTATTAGTGGGGTTGTGTGGTGATGTCTGGATTCATCTAACTGAGGTAAACCTTTCTTTTGATTCAGCAGGATGTAAACACTCATTTTGAAGTGTCAGTGAAGGGATATTTAGGAGCCCATTGAGGCCTATAGGGAAAAACCAAGTATCACCAGATAAAAACCAGAAAGAATCTACCTGTGAAACTGCTTTGGATCCATCTCACATAGCTAAACCTTTCTGTTGATTCAGCAGGTTGGCATCACCCTTTTTGTAGTATCTGCAATGGGACATTTTAGAGTCCACTGAAGCTTATGAAGAAAAACGGAATATCACTAGGTAAAAACTAAAAAGAAGCTATCTGTGAAACTGCTTTGTGATGTGTGGATTCATCTCGCAGAGATAAACCTTTCTTTTGATTCAGCAGGTTGGAAACACTCTTTTTGTAGAATCTAAAAAGGTACATTTTGGAGCCCACTGAAGCATATGGGGTGAAAATGAAAAGGCATACCGGGAAAAAGGAATATCCTCACAGAAAAACTAGAAAGAAGCTATCTGTGTACCTGCCTTGTGATTTGTGGGTTGACCTCACAGAGTTGAACCTTTTCTTGATTCAGCAGATTGGAATCATTTTTTTTGTAGAATCTGACAAGGTGCATTTGGACTTTCATTGAGGCCTTTGGAGAAAAACCACATGTCCGCAGATAAAAACTAGGAAGAACCTATCTGCAAAACTGCTTCATATTGAGGGAATTTATTTAACAGAGATAAACCTTTCTTTTATTCATCAGGGCTGGAAACACTTTTTTTTTTTTTTGGTACAAACTGCCAAAGGACATTTGGTAGCCCATTGAGGCTCATGGGGTAATTCCAAATATTGTCAGGTAAAAACTAGAAAGAAGCTATCTGTGAAACTGCTTGGTGATGTGTGGATTGATCTCTCATAGTTAAACCTTTCTTATGATTCAGCAATTTAAAGACAATGTTTTTGTAGAATCTGCAAAAGGACATTTGGGAATGCATTAAGGCCTATGGAAAAAAGAAAGAATGTCCCCAGATAAAAACTACAAAAACCTATCTGCTAAACTGCTTGGTGATGTGTGGATTTGTCTCACAGAGTTAAACCTTTCTTTTGATTCAGCCAATTGGAAACGCTCTTTTTGAAGAATCTACAAAGGGGCATGTGGGAGCAAATTGAGGCCTATGAGGATAAACCTAATATCCCCTTTTAAAACCTAGAAAGAAGCTATCTGTGAAACTGCTCTGATATATGTGGATTCAACTCACAGAGTTAAAGTTTTATTTCATTCAACAGGTTGGAAAGAGTGTTTTGGTAGAATCTGCGAAGGGACATTTTGGAGTTTATGGAGGCCTATAAAAAAACAATATCCTGAATATCCCCAGATACAAATTAGAAAGAAACTATCTGTGAAACTGGTTGGTGATATGTCAATTCATCTCACAGAGGTAAATCTTCTGATTCAGCAGGTTGGAAACACTATTTTTGTAGAATCTACCAAGAGACATTTGGGAGCCAATTGAGGCCTATGGAAACAAACTTTCTATTGATTCAGCAGGTTGGTAACACTCTTTTTGTAGAGTCTGCGAAGGGACATTTAAGAACCCATTGAGGCCTAAGGGGAAAATCGAATATCCTTATGTAAAAAATAGAAAGAAGCTATCTGTGAAACTACGTGGTGACGTGTGGATTCATCTCACAGAGTTAAACCTTACTTTTGATTCAGCAGGTTGAAAGCACTTTTTTTGTAGAATCTGTGAAGGTAGATTTGGGATTGCATTGAGGCCTATGGGGAAAAAACTAATATTTTGATGTAAAAAGTAGAAAGAAACTGTCTGTGAAACTGCGTTAAGAAGTGGGGATTCAACTCAGAAAGTTAAACTTTTCCTTTGATTCAGCAGGTTAAAAAAACACTCTTTTTGTAGAATTTGTGTAGGTACATTTGGGATCTTATTGAAGTCTATGCAGAAAAACAGAATATCCCAAGATAAAAACTAGAAAAAAGGGTTATCTGTGAAACTGGTTTGTGATGTGTGGATTCATCTCACAGAATTAAACCTGTTTTCATGCAGCAGGTTGGAATACTTTTTTGTAGAATCTGCAAAGGGACATTTGGGAGCACATTGAGGTTTATAAGGAAAAGCAGAATACCCCAAGATAAAAACTAGAAAGAAGCTATCTGTGAAACTAGTTGGGGATGTGTGGATTCAATTCACAGAGTTAATCCTTTCTTTGTATTCAGCAGGTGGGAAAGACTCTTTTTGCCAAAACTTCAGGGGCCATTTGGAGCCCATTAGGGCCTTGGGGAAAAAGCAAATATCCCCAGATAAAAACTAGAAAGAAGTTTCTGTGAAACTGGGGATGTGTGGTTTCATCTACCAGAGACAAAGTTTTCTTTTTACTCCAGGTAGGAAACACTTCTTTTACATTATCTATGAAGAAACATTTGAAAACCCATTGAGTCCTATGGGGAAGACTGAATATTTTCAGATAAAAGCTAGAAAGAAGCTATCTGCGAAACTGCTTGGTCATTGGTGGTTTCACCTCACAGAGTTAAACAATTCTTACCATTCAGCAGGTTGGAACCACTTTTTTTGTAGAATCTGTGAAGAACATTTAAGAACCCATTGACCCTGTGGGGAAAGCCAAATATCTTCAGATAAAAACTAGAAAGAAGCCATCTGAGAAATTACTTCGTGATGTTGAATTCATCTCACAGAGTTAAATTTCATTTTGTTTTGTTTTTTGATTCAGCAGGTTATAACAAGTTTTTTTGTAGAGGCTGGGCAGGGGCAATTGGAAACCCATTGATACATATGGTGAAACACGGAATATGCCCAGATAAAAACTAGAGTAAAGCAATCTGTGCAATGGTTTTGAGATGTTTGGATTCATCTAACACAGTTAAACTTTTCTTTTGATTCCACAGATTGGAATCCCTCATTTTGTAGAAGCTGCAAAGGGACTTTTGGGAGCTTAGGGAGGCCTATGGGGAAAAAATGAATATCCCCAGATGAAAACGAGCAGCAAGCTATCTGTGAAACTGCTAGGTGATGTGTGGATTCATCTCACAGAGGTAAACCTTTCTTTAGATTCATCAGGTTGGAAACATACTTTTTTTTAGAATCTGTGAAGGGACTTTTTGGAGCCCATTGAGGCTTATGGGATAAAACCGAATATCCTCAGACAGAAACTAGAAAGAAGCTCTCTGAGAAACCACTTTTTGATGTGGCATTCATCTCAAAGAGTAACTCTTTCTTTTGATTCAGCAGTTTGGAAACACTGTTTATGACCATTCTGCCAATGCACCTTTGGGAGCTCATTAAATGCCAATGGTGATAAATCTAATATCCCAGGATACAAAGTAGAAGGAAGCTATCTGAGAAACTGTTTTGTGATGTGTGCATTCATCTCACAGAGCTAAACCATCCTTTTCATTCAGCTGTTTGGCAACCCTGTGTTTTTAGAAACTGCGAACAAATATTTGGGAACATATTGAGGCCTATAGTGTAAAAGAAAATATGTTCAGATAAAAACAGAAAGAAGCTTTCTGAGAAACCACTTTATGATGTGTGCATTCATCACCCATAGTTAAACTTTCCTTTTCATTCGGCTTTTTGGAAACTCTGAGATTTTAGAATCAACGAAGGAATATTTGGGAGCACATTGAGGCCTATGGTGAGAAAAGAAAGTATCTTCAGATAAAAACTAGAAAGAAGCTTTCTGAGAAACTGCTTTGTGATGAGTACATTCACCTCACAGAGGTAAACTTTTCTTTTAATTCAGCAGTTTGGAAACAGTTTTTGTCCATTTTGCAAATTGGCATTTGGGAGCTCGTTGAGGCCTTTGGCGAAAAATCTAATATCCCAGGGTAAAAAGTAAAAGGAAGCTAGCTGAAAAATTGCTTTGTGATGTGTGCATTCATATAGAAAAGTTAAAATTTTCTTTTCACTCAGCAGGTTGAAAACACAGTTTTTGTAAAATCTGTGAAGGGAGATTTGGGAATGCTTTGAGGCCTATGTTGAAAAAGAAAATATCATCAGATGAAAACTAGAAAGAAACTTTCTGAGAAACTTCTTTGTGATGTGTGCATTAATCTCACAGAATTAAACCTCTCTTTTGATTCAGCAGTTTGGAAACACTGTTTTTGTCCATTCTATGAAAAGACTTTTGGGATTTCATAGAGGCCAAAGGTAAAAAAGCAAACAAACCAGGATAAAAATTAAAAGGAAGCTATCTGAGAAACTGCTTTGTGATGTGGGCATTCGTCTCACAGAGTTAAAACTGTCATTTCATTCAGCAGTTTGCAAACACTGTTTTTGTCCATTTTGTGAATGGACATTTTGGAGCCCGTTAATGTCAACAGTGAAAAATCAAATATCTCATGCTAAAAACTGTAAGGAGGCTATCTGCTAAATCGCTTTGTGATGTATGCATTCATGTCACAGAGTTAAAGCTTTCATTTCATTCAACAGTTCAGAAACACCTTTTTTATAAGATCTGAGAAGGGATATTTGGGAGTGCATTGAGGCCTGTGGTGAAAAAGAAAATAACCTCAGATAAAAACGAGAAAGAAGCTGTCTGAGAAACTGCTTTGTGATATGTGCATTCAACTCACAGAGTTAAACATTTCTTTTGAATCAGCAGTTTGGAAACACTGTTTCTGTCTATTCTGCAAAAGGACATTTGGGAGCTCATTAAGGCCAAAGGTGAAAAAGTGAATATATGAGGATAAAAACTAGAAGGAAGCTATCTGAGAAACCACTTTGTGATGTCTGCATTCATCTCACAGAGATAAACCTTTCTGCTAATTCAGCAATTTGGAAATACGGTTTTGTAGAATCTGTGAAGGGATACTAGGGAGTGCATTGAGGCCTATGGTGAAAAAGAAAATATGTTCAGATAAAAACTAGAACGACCCTATCTGAGAAACTGCTTTGTGATGAGTGCCTTCACCTCACAGAGATAAACCTTTCTTTTGAAACAGCAGCTTGGAAACACTTTTTTTGTCCATTCTACAAATGGACATTTAGGAGTTCTTTGGGGCCAATGACCAAAAATTAAATATCTCAGGATAAAAACTAGAAGGAAGCTATCTGAGAAGCCACTTTGTGATGTGACCATTTTAACTATCACAGAGTTAAAACTGTCTTTTCATTCAGCACTATGGAAACACTGTTTTTGTAAAATTTGCAAAAGGATATTTTAGAGCAAAATGAGACCTATGAAGAAAAGGAAATATCTTCAGATAAAAACTAGAAAGAAACTTTCTGAAAAACTTTGTGATGTGCACATTCATCTCACAGAGTTAAATTTTTTTTTTTTTGAATCAGCAGTTTGGAAACATTGTTTTGTCCATTCTGTGAAATCACATGTGGGAGCTCATTGAGGCCAAAGGTGAAAAAGTGAATATACCAGGATAAAAACTAGAAGGAAGCTATCTGAGAAACTGCTTTGTGATGTCTGCATTCATCTCAGAGAGGTAAAACTTGCTTTACATTCAGAAGGTAGGGAACTCTGTTTTTGTCCATTCTGTGAATAGACATTTGTGACTTCCTTGAGGCCAAAGGCAAAAAAGCAAATATCCTAGGATAAAAACTAGAAGGAAGCTATTTGAGAGACTGCTTTGTGATGTGTGCATTCATCTCTCAGAGTTAAACATTTCTTTTCATTCTGCAGCTTAGAAGTACTGTTTTTATAGAATCTGTGGAGGGATATCTTGGAGCTCATTGAGGTCAATAACAAAAAATTGAATATTCCAAGATAAAAACTAGAAGGAGGCTGTCTGAGAAACCAGTTTGTGTTATGTGTGTTCATCTTGAAAAGTTAAAAATTTATTTTCTTTCAGCAGTTTGAAAACACTGTTTTTGTAGAATCTGCAAAGGGATACTTGGGATTGCATTGAGGCCTATAGTGAAAAAGAAAGTATCTTCAGATAAAACTAGAAAGAAACCTTCTGAGAAACCACTTTGTGATGTGTGCATTCATCTCATAGGGTTAAAACTTTCTTTTCATTCAGCACTTTGGAAGCACTTTTTTTGTAGAATCTGCAAAGGGATATTTGGGAGTGTGTTGAGGCCCATGATGAAAAACAAAATATCTTCAGATAAAAACTAGAAAGAAACTTTCTGAGAAACTACTTTGTGATATGTCCATTCATTCCATTAAAACTTTCTTGTTATTCAGCAATTTGGAAACACTGTTTTTGTCTATTCTGCAAATGGACATTTTGGAGCTCATTCAGAACAAAGGCTAAAAAATGAATACAACAGGATAAAAAGTAGAAGGAGGCGATCAGAGAAACCATTTTGTGATCTGTGCATTCACCACACAGAGTTAACCCTTTCTTTTCATTCAACAGCTTGGAAACACTGTTTTTGTAGAATCTGTGAAGGTATATTTGGGAGCACATTGAGGTCTCTGGTGAAAAAGGACATATCTTCAGATAAACACTAGAAAGAAACTTTATGGTAAACTGCTTTGTGATGTGTGCAATCATCTCACAAAGTTAAACAATCCTTTTGATGGAGCAGTTTGGATACACAGTTTTTGTCCATTGTGTGAATTCACATTTGGGAGTTCATTGAGGTCAATGGCGGGAAAGGAATATCCCAGGATAAAAACTAGAAGAAAGTTATCTGAGGAACCACTTTGCAATGTGTGCATTCATCCTGAGGAGTTAAAACTTTCTTTTCATTCAGAAGTTTGGAACACTGTTTTCATAGAATCTGCGAGGGAGTATTTTGGAATGCATTGATTCCTAGGGTGAAAAAGAAAGTATCTTCAGATAAAAACTAGAAAGAAGTGTTCCAGAAACTGCTTTGTGATGTGTGCATTAAACTCAATGTTAAACCTTTCTTTAGTTTCAACAGTTTGGAAATACTGTTTTTGTCCATTCTGTGAATGGACATTTGGGAGCTCATTGAGGTCAATGGTGAAAAAGTGAATATCCCAGAATAAAAACTAGAAGGAAGCTATCTCAGAAAATGCTTTATGATGTGTCCATTCATCTCGTAGAATTAAACCTTTTTTTTTTCATTCAGCCGTATGGAAACACTGTTTTTTTTTTTTTTTGATTAATAAAGTGAACATTTATTTTAAAGAAAAACCTTTATGCAATGGATGATAGACGGATGCAGATCTAGGCTTTTTAAGATAAATGGACATGACCGAGTTAAGAACACAGGTGACCTTTATGATTTTCCATTTTTCTAATGTGTCTTTTTTTTTTAATTTCTTTATTATTATTATACTTTAAGTTGTAGGGTACATGTGCATTACGTGCAGGTTTGTTACATATGTATACTTGTGCCATGTTGGTGTGCTGCACCCATCAACTCATCATTTACATCAGGTATAACTCCCAATGCAATCCCTCCCCCCTCCCTCCTCCCCATGATAGGCCCCTGTGTGTGATGTTCCCCTTCCTGAGTCCAAGTGATCTCATTGTTCAGTTCCCACCTATGAGTGAGAACATGCGGTGTTTGGTTTTCTGTTCTTGTGATAGTTTGCTAAGAATGATGGTTTCCAGCTGCATCCATGTCCCTACAAAGGACTCAAACTCATCCTTTTTGATGGCTGCATAGTATTCCATGGTGTATATGTGCCACATTTTCTTAATCCAATCTGTCACTGATGGACATTTGGGTTGATTCCAAGTCTTTGCTATTGTGAATAGTGCCGCAATAAACATACGTGTGCATGTGTCTTTATAGCAGCATAATTTATAATCCTTTGGGTATATACCCAGTAATGGGATGGCTGGGTCATATGGTACATCTAGTTCTAGATCCTTGAGGAATCGCCATACTGTTTTCCATAATGGTTGAACTAGTTTACAATCCCACCAACAGTGTAAAAGTGTTCCTATTTCTCCACATCCTCTCCAGCACCTGTTGTTTCCTGACTTTTTAATGATCGCCATTCTAACTGGTGTGAGATGGTATCTCATTGTGCTTTTGATTTGCATTTCTCTCATGGTCAGTGATGATGAGCATTTTTTCATGTGTCTGTTGGCTGTATGAATGTCTTCTTTTGAGAAATGTCTGTTCATATCCTTTGCCCACTTTTTGATGGGGTTGTTTGTTTTTTTCTTGTAAATTTGTTTGAGTTCTTTGTAGGTTCTGGATATTAGCCCTTTGTCAGATGAGTAGATTGCAAAAATTTTCTCCCATTCTGTAGGTTGCCTGTTCACTCTGATGGTAGTTTCTTTTGCTGTGCAGAAGCTCTTTAATTTAATGAGATCCCATTTGTCAATTTTGGCTTTTGCTGCCGTTGCTTTTGGTGTTTTAGACATGAAGTCTTTGCCCATGCCTATGTCCTGAATGGTACTACCTAGGTTTTCCTCTAGGATTTTTATGGTATTAGGTCTAACATTTAAGTCTCTAATCCATCTTGAATTAATTTTCGTATAAGGAGTAAGGAAAGGATCCAGTTTCAGCTTTCTACTTATGGCTAGCCAATTTTCCCAGCACCATTTATTAAATAGGGAATCCTTTCCCCATTTCTTGTTTCTCTCAGGTTTGTCAAAGATCAGATGGCTGTAGATGTGTGGTATTATTTCTGAAGACTCTGTTCTGTTCCATTGGTCTATATCTCTGTTTTGGTACCAGTACCATGCTGTTTTGGTTACTGTAGCCTTGTAGTATAGTTTGAAGTCACGTAGCGTGATGCCTCCAGCTTTGTTCTTTTGACTTAGGATTGTCTTGGAGATGCGGGCTCTTTTTGGTTCCATATGAACTTTAAAGCAGTTTTTTCCAGTTCTGTGAAGAAACTCATTGGTAGCTTGATGGGGATGGCATTGAATCTATAAATTACCTTGGGCAGTATGGCCATTTTCACGATATTGATTCTTCCTATCCATGAGCATGGTATGTTCTTCCATTTGTTTGTGTCCTCTTTTATTTCACTGAGCAGTGGTTTGTAGTTCTCCTTGAAGAGGTCCTTTACATCCCTTGTAAGTTGGATTCCTAGGTATTTGATTCTCTTTGAAGCAATTGTGAATGGAAGTTCATTCCTGATTTGGCTCTCTGTTTGTCTGTTACTGGTGTATAAGAATGCTTGTGATTTTTGCACATTAATTTTGTATCCTGAGACTTTGCTGAAGTTGCTTATCAGCTTAAGGAGATTTTGGGCTGAGACAATGGGGTTTTCTAAATATACAATCATGTCATCTGCAAAGAGGGACAGTTTGACTTCTTCTTTTCCTAACTGAATACCCTTGATTTCTTTCTCTTGCCTAATTGCCCTAGCCAGAACTTCCAACACTATGTTGAATAGGAGTGGTGAGAGAGGGCATCCCTGTCTTGTGCCAGGTTTCAAAGGGAATTTTTCCAGTTTTTGCCCATTAAGTATGATATTCGCTGTGGGTTTGTCATAAATAGCTCTTATTATTTTGAGGTACGTTCCATCAATACCGAATTTATTGAGCGTTTTTAGCATGAAGGGCTGTTGAATTTTGTCAAAAGCCTTTTCTGCATCTATTGAGATAATCATGTGGTTCTTGTCTTTGGTTCTGTTTATATGCTGGAATATGTTTATTGATTTGCGAATGTTGAACCAGCCTTGCATCCCAGGGATGAAGCCCACTTGATCATGATGGATAAGCTTCTTGATGTGTTGCTGAATCCGGTTTTCCAGTATTTTATTGAGGATTTTTGCATCGATGTTCATCAGGGATATTGGTCTAAAATTCTCTTTTTTTGTTGTGTCTCTGCCAGGCTTTGGTATCAGGATGATGTTGGCCTCATAAAATGAGTTAGGGAGGATTCCCTCTTTTTCTATTGATTGGAATAGTTTCAGAAGGAATGGTACCAACTCCTCCTTGTCCCTCTGGTAGAATTCAGCTGTGAATCCATCTGGTCCTGGACTTTTTTTGGTTGGTAGGCTATTAATTATTGCCTCAATTTCAGAGCCTGCTATTGGTCTATTCAGGGATTCAACTTCTTCCTGATTTAGTCTTGGAAGAGTGTAAGTGTCCAGGAAATTATCCATTTCTTCTAGATTTTCCAGTTTATTTGCGTAGAGGTGTTTATAGTATTCTCTCATGGTAGTTTGTATTTCTGTGGGGTCAGTGGTGATATCCCCTTTATCATTTTTAATTGCATCGATTTGATTCTTCTCTCTTTTCTTCTTTATTAGTCTTGCTAGTGTTCTGTCAATTTTGGTGATCTTTTCAAAAAACCAACTCCTGGATTCATTGATTTTTTGGAGAGTTTTTTGTGTCTCTATCTCCTTCAGTTCTGCTCTGATCTTAGTTATTTCTAGCCTTCTGCTAGCTTTCGAATGTGTTTGCTCTTGCTTCTCTAGTTCTTTTAATTGTGATGTTAGAGAGTCAATTTTAGATCTTTCCTGCTTTCTCTTGTGGGCATTTAGTGCTATAAATTTCCCTCTACACACTGCTTTAAATGTGTCCCAGAGATTCTGGTATGTTGTATCTTTGTTCTCATTGGTTTCAAAGAACATCTTTATTTCTGCCTTCATTTCGTTATGTACCCAGTAGTCATTCAGGAGCAAGTTGTTCAGTTTCCATGTAGTTGAGCGGTTTTGATTGAGTTTCTTAGTCCTGAGTTCTAGTTTGATTGCACTGTGGTCTGAGAGACAGTTTGTTATAATTTCTGTTCTTGTACATTTGCTGAGGAGTGCTTTACTTCCAATTACGTGGTCGATTTTGGAGTAAGTACGATGTGGTGCTGAGAAGAATGTATATTCTGTTGATTTGTGGTGGAGAGTTCTATAGATGTCTATTAGGTCTGCTTGCTGCAGAGATGAGTTCAATTCCTAGATATCCTTGTTAACTTTCTGTCTCGTTGATCTGTCTAATGTTGACAGTGGAGTGTTGAAGTCTCCCATTATTATTGTATGGGAGTCTAAGTCTCTTTGTAAGTCTCTAAGGACTTGCTTTATGAATCTGGGTGCTCCTGTAGTGGGTGCATATATATTTAGGATAGTTAGCTCTTCCTGTTGAATTGATCCCTTTACCATTATGTAATGGCCTTCTTTGTCTCTTTTGATCTTTGATGGTTTAAAGTCTGTTTTATCAGAGACTAGTATTGCAACCCCCGCTTTTTTTTGTTCTCCATTTGCTTGGTAAATCTTCCTCCATCCCTTTATTTTGAGCCTATGTATGTCTCTGCGTGTGAGATGGGTCTCCTGAATACAGCAGACTGATGGGTCTTGACTCTTTATCCAGTTTGCCAGTCTGTGTCTTTTAATTGGAGCATTTAGTCCATTTACATTTAAGGTTAAGATTGTTATGTGTGAACTTGATCCTGCCATTATGATATTAACTGGTTATTTTGCTCGTTAGTTGATGCAGTTTCTTCCTAGCCTCAATGGTCTTTACATTTTGGCATGTTTTTGCAATGGCTGGTACCGTTTTTTCCTTTCCATGTTTAGTGCTTCCTTCAGGGTCTCTTGTAAGGCAGGCCTAGTGGTGACAAAATCTCTAAGCATTTGCTTATCTGTAAAGGATTTTATTTCTCCTTCACTTATGAAACTTAGTTTGGCTGGATATGAAATTCTGCATTGAAAATTCTTTTCTTTAAGAATGTTGAATATTGGCCCCCACTCTCTTCTGGCTTGGAGAGTTTCTGCCGAGAGATCTGCTGTTAGTCTGATGGGCTTCCCTTTGTGGGTAACCCGACCTTTCTCTCTGGCTGCCCTTAAGATTTTTTCCTTCATTTCAACTTTGCTGAATCTGGCAATTATGTGTCTTGGAGTTGCTCTTCTCGAGGAGTATCTTTGTGGCGTTCTCTGTATTTCCTGGATTTGAATGTTGGCCTGCCCTACTAGGTTGGGGAAGTTCTCCTGGATGATATCCTGAAGAGTGTTTTCCAACTTGGCTCCATTTTCCCCCTCACTTTCAGGCACCCCAATCAGACCTAGATTTGGTCTTTTTACATAATCCCATACTTCTTGCAGGCTTTGTTCATTTCTTTTTCTTCTTTTTTCTTTTGGTTTCTCTTCTCGCTTCATTTCATTCATTTGATCCTCAATCGCAGATACTCTTTCTTCCAGTTGATCGAGTCGGTTACTGAAGCTTGTGCATTTGTCACGTATTTCTCGTGTCATGGTTTTCATCTCTTTCATTTCGTTTAGGACCTTCTCTGCATTAATTACTCTAGCCATCAATTCTTCCACTTTTTTTTCAAGATTTTTAGTTTCTTTGCGCTGGGTACGTAATTCCTCCTTTAGCTCTGAGAAATTTGATGGACTGAAGCCTTCTTCTCTCATCTCGTCAAGGTCATTCTCCATCCAGCTTTGATCCGTTGCTGGCGATGAGCTGCGTTCCTTTGCCGGGGGAGATGCGCTCTTATTTTTTGAATTTCCAGCTTTTCTGCCCTGCTTTTTCCCCATCTTTGTGGTTTTATCTGCCTCTGGTCTTTGATGATGGTGATGTACTGATGGGGTTTTGGTGTAGGTGTCCTTCCTGTTTGATAGTTTTCCTTCTAACAGTCAGGACCCTCAGCTGTAGGTCTGTTGGAGATTGCTTGAGGTCCACTCCAGACCCTGTTTGCCTGGGTATCAGCAGCAGAGGCTGCAGAAGATAGAATATTTCTGAACAGCGAGTGTACCTGTCTGATTCTTGCTTTGGAAGCTTCCTCTCAGGGGTGTACTCCACCCTGTGAGGTGTGGGGTGTCAGACTGCCCCTAGTGGGGGATGTCTTCCAGTTAGGCTACTCAGGGGTCAGGGACCCACTTGAGCAGGGAGTCTGTCCCTTCTCAGATCTCAGCCTCCGTGTTGGGAGATCCACTGCTCTCTTCAAAGCTGTCAGACAGAGTCGTTTGCGTCTGCAGAGGTTTCGGCTGTGTTTGTTATTGCCCTGTCCCCAGAGGTTGAGTCTGCAGAGACAGGCAGGTTTCCTTGAGCTGCTGTGAGCTCCACCCACTTCGAGCTTCCCAGCAGCTTTGTTTACCTACTTAAGCCTCAGCA
Source organism: Macaca thibetana thibetana (assembly GCF_024542745.1). Lineage (NCBI taxonomy): Eukaryota > Metazoa > Chordata > Mammalia > Primates > Cercopithecidae > Macaca > Macaca thibetana. The sequence continues at coordinate 58,425,822 of NC_065598.1, forward strand.
ATGGCGGGCGCCCCTCCCCCAGCCTCGCTGCTGCCTTGCCAGTAGATCACAGACTGCTGCGCTAGCAATGAGGCAGGCTCCGTGGGCGTGGGACCCTCCTGGCCAGGTGTGGGATATGATCTCCTGGTGTGCCTGTTTGCTTAAAGCGCAGTATTGGGGTGGGAGTTACCCGATTTTCCAGGTGTTCTGTGTCTCAGTTCCCCTGGCTAGGAAAAGGGATTCCCTTCCCCCTTGCACTTCCCAGGTGAGGCAATGCCTCGCCCTGCTTCAGCTCTCGCTGGTCGGGCTGCAGCAGCTGACCAGCACCGATCGTCCGGCACTCCCCAGTGAGATGAACCCAGTACCTCAGTTGAAAATGCAGAAATCACCGGTCTTCTGTGTCGCTCGCACTGGGAGTTGGAGACTGGAGCTGTTCCTATTCGGCCGTCTTGCTCCGCCCTCGACAGGAAACACTGTTTTTGTAAAATCTGGGATGGGATATTTGGAAGCTCATTGAGGCCTATGGTGAAAAAGAAAATATCTTCAGATAAAAACTGGAAAGAATCTTTCTGAGAATCTGCTTTGTGATGTGTGCATTCATCTCACAGTTAAACCTTTCTCTTGATTCAGCTATTTGGAAACACTGCTTTTGTCCTCTCTGTGAATGGACACTTGGGGACTCATTAAGGCCAATGGCAAAAAAGTGAATATCCCAGTATAAAAACTAGAATGAAGCTATCTGAGGAACCAGTTTGTAATGTGTGCATTCATGTCACAGAGTTAAACATTTGTTTTCATTCAGGAGTTTGGAAACATTGTTTTTGTCCATTCTGCGAATGAACACTTGGATCTCATTGAAGCTAATGGTGAAAAAGCAAATATCCCTGGATAAAAACCAGAAGGAAGCTATCTGAGAAACTGCTTTCTGATGTGTGCATTCATCTCGCAGAGTTAAACCTTTATTTTCATTCAGCAGCTTGGAAACACTGTTTTTGCACAATCTTGGAAGGGACATTTGGGAGCACATAGAGGCTTTTGGTGAAAAAGAAAGTATCTTCAGATAAAAACTAGAAAGAAGCTTTCGGAAAAACTGCTTTGTGATGTGTGCATTCATCTCACAAAGTTAAACTTTTCTTTTCATTCAACAGTTTGGAAGTAGTGTTTTTGTCCACTCTGGGAATGGACATTTGGGAGCTCCTTGAGGCCAATGGAGAAAAATTGAATATCTCAGGATAAAAACAAGAAGGAAGCTATCTGAGGAACCACTACGTGGTGTGTGCATTCATCTCACAGAGTTAAGCCTTTCTTTTCATTCAGCAGTTAGTAAACATTATTTTTGTAGCAGCTGTGAAGTGATATTTGGGAATGCATTGAGGTCTTTGGTGAGAAAGAAAATATCTTCAGACAGAAACAGGAAAGAAGCTTTCTGAGAAACTGCCTTGTGATGTATGCATTCATGTCATAGAGGTAAGCCATTGTTTTGATTCAACTGTTTCAAAACTCTGTTTTTGTCTGTTCTGCAAAAGGACATTTGGGAGCTCATTGAGGTCAATGGCAAAAATTCAACTATTCCTGTATACAATCTAAAAGGAAGGTATCTGAGGAACTGTTTTGTGATGTGTGCATTCATCTCACAGAGTTAAACCTTTCTTTTCATGCAACAGTTTTTAAACATTATTTTTGTAGCATCTGCGAAGGGATATTTGGGAATGTGTTGAGGTCTTTGGTGAAAAAGAAAATATCTTCAGACAAAAACTAGAAGGAAGATTTCTGAGAAACTGCCTTGTGATGTATGTATTCATCTCACAGAGGTAAGCCATTATTTTGATTCAGCTGTTTCAAAACACTGTTTTTGTGCATTCTGTGAAAGGACTTTTTGGAGCTCATTGAGGTCAATGGAAAAAATTCGAGTATTCCTGTATACAATCTAAAAGGAAGGTATCTGAGGAACTGCTTTGTGATGTGTGCAATCATCTCTCAGAGTTAAACAATCCTTTTCATTCAGCACTTTGGAAACACTGTTTTTGTAGAATCTGTGAAGGGATATTTCGGAGCACATTGAGTCTTATGGTGAAAAAGAAAATATTTTCTGACAAAAACTGGAAAGAAGTTTTTGAGAAACTGCCTTCTGATTGTGCATTCATTTCACAGAGGTAAGCCATTCTTTTGATTCAGCTGTTTGGAAACACTGTTTTTGTCCATTATGCAAAAGACATTTCATAGCTCATTGAGGTCAATGGCAAACATTCGAATATCCCAAAATAAAAACTAAAAGGAAGGTATGTGATGAACGGCTTTGAGATGTGTGCATTCATCTCTCACAGTTAAACCGTTTTTCTCATTCAGCATTTTGGAAACACTGTTTTTGTCCATTCTGTGAATGGACATTTGGGAGCTCATTGAAGCCAAAGGCAAAAAAGTGAAGGAATATTTGGAGCACATCGAGGCCTATGGTGATAAAGAAAATATCTTCAGATAAAAACTAGAAAGAAAATTTCTAAGAAACTGCTTGGTGATGTGTCCATTCATCTCAAAGAGTTAAGCCTTTCTTTTGATGCAGCAGTTTGGAAATGGTGTTTTTGTCCTTTCTGGGAATGTACATTTGGGAGCTCATTGAAGCCAGTGGTGAAAACGTGATTTTCCCAGGATAAAAACCAGAAAGAAGCTACCTGAGGAATTGCTTTGTGATGTGGGCATTCATCTCACAGTGTTAATCTTTCTTTTAATTCAGCAGTTTGAAAACACTGTTTTTGTCCATTCTGTGAATGGACATTTGGGAGCTCATTGAAGCCAAAGGCGAAAAAGTGAATATCCCAGGAAAAAAACTAGAAGGAAGCTAACTGAGACACCACTTTGTGATGTGTGCATTTGTCTCACAGAATTAAACCTTTCCTTTCATTCAGCAGTTTAGAAACCCTGTTTTTGTAGTATTTGCAAAACAATACTGGGAGCACATTGAGACCTATGGTGAAAAAGAAAATATCTTCAGAAAAAAACTAGAAAGAAGCTTTCATAGAAACTGCTTTATGGTGTGTTCCTTCATCTCACAGAGTTAAACCTTTCTTTTGATGCAGCAGTTTGGAAACACTGTTTTTCTCCATTCTGCAGATGGACATTTGGGAGCTCATTGAGGCCAATATTGAAAATTCGAACATACCACGATAAAAATTAGAAGGAAGCTATCTCAGGAAATGCTTTGTGATGTGTGCATTCATCTCACGGAGTTAAACATTTGTTTGCTTTCAGCAGTTTGGAAATGCTGTTTATGTAGGATCTGTGAAGGGATATTTGGGAGCACATTGGGGCAGATAGCATAAACAAATCATTTTTATATACAAATTAGAAAGTAGCTTTCTGAGAAATTGGTTTGTGATGTGAGCATTCATCTCAAAAAGTTAAACCTTTCTTTTCATTCAGCAGCTTGAAAACACAGTTTTTGTAGAATCTGCAAAGGGATATTTGGGAGCACATTGAGGCCTATGGTGAAAAATAAAATATCATCAGATAAAAACTAGAAAGAAACTTTCTGAGTTACTGGTTTGTGATGTGAGTACTCATCTCACAGAGTTAAGCTTTTCTTTTGATTCAGCAGTTTGAAAACACTTTTTTGTCCATTCAGTGAAAATACATTTGGGAGCTCATTGATGCCAAAGGCAAAAAAGGGAATATACCAGTGTAAAAACTAGAAGGAAGCTATTTGAGAAACTGCTTTGTGATGTGGGCATTCATCTCACAGAGTTACATCTGTCTTTACATTCAGCAATTTGGAAATACTGTTTTTGTAGAATCTGTGAAGCAATATTTGGGAGCGCATTAGGGCTATGGCAAAAGAGAAAATATGTTCAGATAAAAACTAGAAAGAGAAGCTTTCTGAGAAACTGCTTTGTGATGTGTGCATTCATCTCACAGAGTTAAACCTTTCTTTTGATTCAGCACTTTGGAAACTCTGTTTATGTCCATTCTGCCAATTTACATTTGGGAGCTAATTGAGGCCAATGGTGAAAAATAGAATATCCCATGATAAAAACTAGAAGGAAGCAATCTGAGAAACCACATTGCGATGTGTGCATTCTACTCACAGAGTTAAACCTTTCTTTTCATTCAGCAGTTTAGAAATGCTGTTTTTGTACAATCTGGGAAGGGATATTTGGGAATGCATTGAGGCCTACGGTGAAAAAGAATGTATCTTCAGATAAAAAAACAGAAAGAAGTTTTCTGAGAAACTGCTTTGTGATTAGTGTATTCATGTCACGGAGTTAAACCTTTCTTTTGATTCAGCAGTTTGGAAACACTGTTTTTGTCCATTCTGTGAATGGACATTTAGGAGCTCATTGAGGCCCATGGCAAAATAGCAAATATTCCAGGATAAAAATTAGAAGGAAAGCAATCTGAAAAACTGCTTTGTGATGTTTGTGATGTGGGCATTCATCTCTCAGACTTAAACGTTTCTTTCATACAGCAGTGTGGAAACATTGTTTTTGTAGAGTCTGCCAAGGGATATTTGTTAGCACATTGAGGCCTACAGTCAAAAAGAAAGTATCTTGTGATAAAAACTAGAAAGAAACTTTCTGAGAAACTTCTTTGTGATGTGTGCATTCATCTCACAGTGCTAAATCTTTCTTTTGATTCAGCTCTTTGGAAACACTGTTTTTGTCCATTCTGGAAATGGTGGAAATGGACATTTGGGAGGTCATTAATGCCAATGGCGAAAAAGCAAATTCCCCAGGATAAAAACTAGAGGAAGCTACCTGAGAAACCGAGTTGTAATGTATGCATTCATTTTGAAAGGTAAACATTTCTTTTCATTCAGTAGTTTGAAAACACTGTTTCTGTAGAGTCTGCAAAAGGATATTTGTGAGCTCATTTAGGCCTATGGTGAAAATGAAAATATCTTCAGATAAAAACTAGAAAGAAACACTCTGAGAAACTGCTTTGTGATGTGTGCATTCATCTTACAGAGTTAAAACTTTCTTTTGATTCATCAGTTTGAAAAAACTGTTTTTATCCATTCTGGGAAAGGACATTTTGGAGCTCATTGAGGGCAAAGGTGAAAAATCCAATATACCAGGATAAGAACTAGAAGGAAGCTATCTGAGAAACTGCTTTCTGATGTGTGCATTCACCACGCAGAGTTAACCCTTTCTTTTCATTCAGCTGTTGTGAAACACTGTTTTTGTAGAATCTGCGAAGGGTTATTTTGGAGCGCATTGACACCTACGGTGAAAAAGAAAATATCTTCACATAAAAAAGAGAAAGAAGCTTTTGGAGAGTCTGCTTTGTGATGTGGGCATTCATCTCACAGAGCTACATGTTTCTTTTCATTCAACTATTTGAAAACACTGTGTTAGTCCATTTTGCAAAAGATGTTTAGGAGCTCATTGAGACCAATGGCAAAAAATCTAATATTTCATGATAAAAACTAGAAGGAAGCCATCTGCCAAACTGCTTTATGATGTGTGCATTCAGGTCACAGAGTTAAACCTTTCTTTTCATTCAGCATTTTGAAAACACTGTTTCTGTAGAATCTGCAAAGGGATATTTGGGAGTGCTTTGAGGGCTGTGGTGAAAGGAAAATATCTCCAGGTAAAAACTAGAAATAAACTTTCTGAGAAAATGCTTTGTGATGTTTGCATTCATCTCACAGAGGTAAACCCTTTGATTCAGCAGTTTGGAAACACTGTTTTTCTCCATTCTACGAATGGACACTTTGGAGCTCATTGAGGACAATAGTGAAAAATCAAATACCCTAGGAAAAAATCTAGAAGGAAACTATCTGAGAAAACGCTTTGTGATGTGCACATACATCTCACAGAGTTAAACCTTTCTTTATATTCAGCAGTTTGGAAACATTGTTTTCATACACTCTGTGAAGGGATATTTGGTAGCACATTGAGGTCTGTGGTGAAAAAGAAAATATCTTCTGATAAAAAATAGAAAGAAGCTTTGTGAGAAACTGTTTTGTGATGTGTGCATTCTTCTCACAGGGTTAAACCTTTCTGTTGTTTCAGCAGTTTGGAAAAACTGTTCTTGTCCATTCTGCAAAAGGACATTTTGGAGCTCTTTTAAGCCAATGGCAAAAAAGCAAACATCACAGGATAAAAACTAGAAGGAAATCATCTGAGAAACTGCTATGTAATGAGTGCATTCATCTCACAGGGTTAAACCTTTGTTTTCATTCAGCAGTTTGGAAAGACTGTTTTTGTAGAATCTGCAAAAGGACATTTGGGAGAACATTGAGGCCTATTGTGAAAATTAAAATATCTTCTGATAAAAACTAAGAAGCCTTCTGAGAAACTGCTTTGGAATGTTGGTATTCATCTCACAGAGTTCAACCTTTCTGTTGATTCAGCACTTTGGAAACACTGTTTTTGTACATTCTACAGATGAGTATTAAAAACCTCATTGAGACAAATGGTGACAAAGTGAATATCTCATGATGAAAACTAGAAGGAAGCCATCTGAGAAACTGCTTTGTGATGTGTGCATTCATCTCGCAGGGGTAAACATTTCTTTTCATTCAGCTACTTGAAAACAGTGTTTTTTTAGAATCTGTGAAGGGATATTTCAGAGTATTGAAGCCTATGGGGAAAAAGACAATGTCTTCAGATTAAAGATAGAAGAAAACTTTCTGAGAAACTGCTTTGTTATGTGTGTATTCATCTCACAGAGTTATATCTTTCTTTTGATTCATCAGTTTGGAAACACCGTTTTTGTCCATTCTGTGAATGGACATTTGGGAGCTCATTGAGGCCAATGGTGCAAGATCGAGCATCCCAGCTTAGAAAGTATAAGTAAGCTATCTGAGAAACCACTTTGTGATGTGTGTGTTCAACTCCCAGAGCTAAACCTTTCTTTGGATTCAGCAGTTTGGAAAAACTGTTTTTGTCTATTCTATGAATGGACATTTGGGAGCTCATTGATGCCAAGGGCAAAAAATGGAATATCCCAGGATAAAAAGTTGAAGGAAGCTAGCTGAGTAACTGATTTTGTGATGTGTGAATTCATCTCATAGAGTTAAACCTTTCTTTTCATTCAGCAGTTTGAAAACCCTGTTTTTGTGAAAACTGTGGAAGGATATTTGGGAGTGCATAGAGGCCTAAGGTGAAAAACAAAATAACTTCAGATAAAAACTTTAAAGAAGCTTTTTGAAAAATTACTTTGTGATGTATGCATTGATCTGACAGAAATAAACCTTTCTTTTGATTTAGCAGTTTGAAAACAATGTTTTTGTCCATTCTGCTAAAGGACATTTGGGAGCTCATTGAGGTCAATGGTCAAAAAGAGATATACGAAGATGAAAACTAGAAGGAAGCTATCTGAGAAAATGCTTTGTGATGTGTGCATTCATCTCATAGAGTTAAACCTTTCTTTTCCTTCAGCAGTTTGGAAACAGTGTTTTTCTAGAATCTGCAAAGGGACATTTGAGAGTGCATTTAGGCCTATGGTGAAAAAGGAAATATCTTCAGATAAAAAGTAGAAAGAAACATTCTGAGAAACTGCTTCGTGATATGTGCATTCATCTCACAGAGTAAACCTTTGTTTTGATTCAGCAGTTTGGAAACAATATTTTTGTCCATTCTGCAAAGGACGTTTGGGAGCTCATTGAGGCCAATGTCGAAAAACCAAATATCCCATTACAAAACCTAGAAGGAAGCTATCTGAGAAACTGTTTTGTGAAGTGTGCATTCATCTCACAGTGTAAACCTTTCTTTTCATTCAGTAGTTTGGAAACACAGTTTTTGCAGTATCTGAGAAGGGATATTTGGGAGTGCCTTGAGGCCTGCGGTGAAAAGAAATATATCATCACATAAAAACTATAAAAAAGCTTTCTGAGAAAATTCCTGGTAATGTGTGGATTCATCTCACTGTGTTAAATTTTCTTTTGATTCAACTGGTTGAAAACACTCTTTTTGTAGAATTTGCAAAGGGATATTTGAGAGCCCTTTGAGGCCTATGGAGAAAAGTGAATAAACCCAGATAAAAACTAGAAAGAAGCTATCAGAGAAACTCCTTGGTTATGTTTTGGATTCATGTGACACTGTTAATCCTTTCTTCTGATTCAACAGGTTGGAAACTCTCCTTTTGTAGCATTTGCAAAGAAACATTTGGGATTGCACTGAGGCATATGGGGAAAAACAGAATATTCCCAGATAAAAGCTAGGAGGATCCTGTCTGTGAAACTGCTTTCTGATGTGTGGATTCATCTCACATAGGCAAACCATTCTTTTGATTCATCTGGTTAAGACACTCCTTTTGCAGGGCCAAGGGGAAAATACAGAATATCCTTACATAAAAACTAGACAGAAGCTGTCTGTGAAAAGGCCTTGTGATGTGTGGATTCATCTGACAGAATTAAACCTCTCTTTGGATTCAGCAGGTTGAAAACTCTTTTTTGTAGAAACTGCAAAGGGACATTTGAGTGTCTTTTCCAGCCCATGGTGAAAAACATAATATTCAGAGACAAAAAATAGTAAGAATGTATATGTGGGACTGCTTTGTGATGTATAGATTCATCACACAGAGTTAAACCTTTCTTTTGATTCAGCAAGGTAGAAGCACTCTTTTTGTAGAATCTGCGTAGGGACATTTGGGAAACCATTGAAGCCTATAGGGAAAAACTGAATATTTCCAGATAGATTCTACCAACAAGCTATCTGCCAAACTGCTTGTAATATGTGGATTGATCTCACAAAGGTAAACACTTCTTTTCATTCAGCAGGTTAAAAATTCTCTTCTTGCAGAATCTGCCAAGGAATATTTGGGAGCACATTGAGGCCAATTGGAAAAACAGAATATCCCCAAATAAAAACCAGAAAGAAGCTATCTGTGAAACTGCTTGGTGATGTGTGCATTCATCTCATAGAGTTAATTCTTTTTTATATTCAGCAGGTTGGAAACACTCTTTATGCAGAGTCTGCAAAAGGACATTTGGGACTTCATTTTGGCCTGTGGAATAAAACCTAATATCCCCACATAAAAACTAGAAAGAAGTGATCATGAAACTGCTTTTTGATGGGAGGAATCATCTCATAGAGAATTCAGCTGGTTGGAAACTTTTCCTACAATCTGCGATGGGACAATTGAGAGTCCATTTTGGCCTATGGAGAAAAACCAAATATCCCCAGATAAAAACTAGAAAGAGGGTATTTGTGAAACTGCTTTGTGTTGTGTAAATTAACCACACAGAGTTAACCCTTTCTTTTGATACAGCAGGTTGGAAACACTTTTTTTGCAGAATCAGCGAAACGACATTTTGTAGCCCTTTGAGGCCTATGGGATAAAACCGAATTTCCACAGATAAAAACTAGAAAGAAACTATCTTTGAAACTGCCTTCTTATGTGTGGATTCGTCTCACAATGTTAATCTTTTCTTTTGATTCAGCAGTTTGGAAACACTCTATTTGTAGAATCTGCAAAGGGACATTTGGGAGCCCATTGAGACTGATAAGGAAAAACCAAATTTACCCAGATAAAAACTAGAAAGGAGCTAGCAGTGAAACTTCCTTGTTTTGTGTGGAATCATTTCACAAAATTAATGCCTTCTTTTGATTCAATAGGTTGGAGACACTCTTTTTGGCTTTTGTTGCCATTGCTTTTGGTACTTTAGACATGAAGTCCTTGCCCATGCTTATGTCCTGAATGGTATTGCCTAGGTTTTCTTCTAGGGTTTTTATGGGTTTAGGTATAACATTGAAGACTCTAATCCATCTTGAATTAATTTTTGCATAAGGTGTAAGGAAGGGATCCAGTTTCAGCTTTCTACTTATGGCTAGCCAGTTTATGCAGCACCATTTATTAAATAGGGAATCCTTTCCCCATTTCTTATTTTTCTGAGGTTTGTCAAAGATCAGATGGCTGTAGATGTGTGGTATTATTTCTAAGGACTCTGTTCTGTTCCATTGGTCTATATCTCTGTTTTGGTACCAGTACCAAGCTGTTTTGGTTACTGTAGCCTTGTAGTATAGTTGGAAGTCAGGTAGCATGATGCCTCCAGTTTTGTTCTTTTGGCTTAGGACTGTATTGGCAATACGGGCTCTTTTTTGGTTCAAAATGTACTTGAAAGTAGTTTTTTTCCAATTCTGTGAAGAAAGTCCTTGGTAGCTTAATGGGGATGGCATTGAATCTATAAATTACCTTGGGCAGTATGGCCATTTTCACGATATTGATTCTTCCTATCCATAAGCATGGAATGTTCTTCCATTTGTTTGTGTTCTCTTTTATTTCCTTGAACACTGGTTTGCAGTTCTCCTTGAAGAGGTACTTCACATCCTTTGTAAGTTGGATTCCTAGGTATTTTATTCTCTCAGAAGCAATTCTGAATGGGAGTTAACTCATGATTTGGCTCTCTGTTTGTCTGTTACTGGTGTATAAGAATGCTTGTGATTTTTGCACATTGATTTTGTATCCTGTGATTTTGGTGAAGTTGCTTATCAGCTTATGGAGATTTTGGGCTGAAATGATGGGGTTCTCTAAATAGACAATCATGTCATCTGCAAACAGGGACAATTTGACGTCTTCTTTTCCTAATTGAATGCCCTTTATTTCTTTCTCTTGCCTGATTTCCCTGCCCAGAACTTCCAACACTATGTTGAATAGGAGTGGTGACAGAGGACATCCCTGTCTCATGGCCGTTTTCAAGGGGAATGCTTCCAGTTTTTGCCCATTCAGTATGATATTGACTGTAGGTTTGTCATAAATAGCTCTTATTATTTTGAGATATTTTCCATTAATACCAACTTAATTGACAGTTTTTATCATAAAGGGCTGTCGAATTTTGTCAAAGGCCTTTTGTGTATCTATTGAGTTAATCATGTGGTTTTTGTATTTGGTTCTGTTTTTATGCTGGATTACGTTTATTGATTTGCATATATTGAACCAGCCTTGCATCCCAGGGATGAAGCCCACTTGATCATGGTGGATAAGCTTTTTGATGTGCTGTTGGGTTTGGTTTCCCAGTATTTTATTGAGGATTTTTGCAACAATGTTCATCAGGGATATTGGTCTAAAATTCTTTTTTTTGTTGTGTCTCTGCCAGGCTTTGGTATCAGGATGATGTTGGCCTCATAAAATGAGTTAGGGAGGATTCCCTCTTTTTCTATTGATTGAAATAATTTCAGAAGGAATGGTACCAGCTCCTCCTTGCACCTCTTATGGAATTCTGCTGTGAATTCATCTGGTCTTGGACTTTTTTTGGTTGGTAGGCTATTAATTATTGCCTCAATTTCAGAGTCTGTTATTTGTCTATTCAGGGATTCAACATCTTCCTGGGTTAGTCTTGGGAGAGTGTAAGTGTCCAGGAAATTATCCATTTCTTCTAGCTTTTCTAGCTTATTTGCATAGAGGTTTTTATAGTATCCTCTGATGGTAGTTTGTATTTCTGTGGGGTCAGTGGTGATATCCCCTTTATCATTTATATTGCATATATTTGATTCTTCTCTCTTTTCTTCTTTATTAGTCTTGCTAGAAGTCTATCACTTTTGGTGATCTTTTCCAAAAAACAGCTCCTGGATTCATTGATTTTTGAAGGGTTATTGTGTCTCTATCTCCTTCAGTTCTGCTCTGATGTTAATTATTTCTTGCCTTCTGCTAGCTTTTGAATGTGTTTGCTCTTGCTTCTCTAGTTCTTTTAATTGTGATGTTAGGGTGTCAATTTTAGATCTTTCCCGCGTTCTTTTGTGAGCATTAAGTGCTGTATTTTTCCCTCTACACACTGCTTTAAATGTGTATCAGAGTTCCTGGTACATTGTATCTTTGTTCTCATTGGTTTCAAAGAACTTTATTTCTGCCTTCATTTCGTTATGTACCCAGTAGTCATTCAGGAGCAGGTTGTTCAGTTTCCATGTAGTTGAACAGTTTTGATTGATTTTCTTAATTGTGAATTCTAGTTTGATTGCACTGTGGTCTGAAAGGCAGTTTTTTATAATTTCTGTTCTTTTACATTTGCTGAGGAGTGCTTTACTTCCAACTATGTAGTCAATTTTGGAAGAAGTACGATGTGGTGCTGAGAAGAATGTATATTCTGTTGATTTGGGGTGGAGAGTTCTGTAGATGTCTATTAGGTCCCCTTGGTTCAGAGTTCAGTTCAATTCCTGAATATCCTTGTTAACTTTCTGTCTCATTGATCTGTCTAATATTGACAGTGGGGTGTTAAAGTCTCCTATTATTATTGTGTCAGAGTCTAAGTCTCTTTGTAAGTCTCTAAGGACTTGCTTTATGAATCTAGGTGCTCCTGTCTTCGGTGCATATATATTTATGATAGTTAGCTCTTCTTGTTGAATTGATCCCTTTACTTTATATAACGGCTTTCTTTGTCTCTTTTGATCTTTATTTGTTTAAATCCTGTTTTGTTAGAAACTAGGATTGGAATGCTTGCCATTTTTCGTTTTCCATTTTCTTGGTAGATCTACCTCTATTCGTTTATTTTAGGCCTATGTGTGTCTCTGCAAGTGAAATGGGTCTCCTAGATACAGCAAACTGATGGGTCTTGGCTCTTTATCCAACTTGCCAATCTGTGTCTTTTAATTGGAGTATTTAGCCCATTTACATTTAAAGTTAATAGTGTTATGTTTGAACTTGATCCTGTCATTATGATGTTAGCTGATTATTTTGCACGTCAGTTGATGTGCTGTCTTCCAATCATCGAAGGTCTTTACATTTTGGCATGTTTTTGAAGTGACTGGTACTGGTTGTTCCTTTCCATGTTTAGTGCTTCCTTCAGGAGCTCTTGTAGGGCAGGCCGGGTGGTGACAAAATCTCTCAGTATGTGATTTTATATCTCCTTCACTTATGAAACTTAGTGTGGCTGGATATGAGATTCTGGATTGAAAATTCTTTTATTTAAGAATGTTGAATATTGGACCACACTCTCTTCTGGCTTGTAGAGTTTCTGCCAAGAGATCTGCCGTTAGTCTGATGGGCATCCCTTTGGGGTAACCCAAACTTTCTCTCTGGCTGCCTTTCAACTTTGGTGAATCTGACATTTATGTGTTTTTGAGTTTCTCTTCTTGAGGAGTGTCTTTGTGGCATTCTCTGTATTTCCTAAATTACAATGTTCACCTGCCTTGCTAGGTTGGGGAAGTTTTCCTGGAGAATACCTTGCAGAGTGTTCTAGATTCTACAAAGAAACATTTGGGAGACGATTAAGGTGTATGGGAAAAAACTTCATATCTCCACATAAAAATTAGAAAGAATCTGTCTGTTGAACTGCTTTCTGATGTGAGGATTCATCTCACAGGGTTAAACATTTCTTTTGATTCAGTAGGTTGGAAACACTCTTTTTGTAGAATCTGCAAAGGGATATTTGAGAGCCCATCATTTGCCTATGGGGCAAAACCTAATTTCCACAAATAAAAACTAGAAGGAAGACATCTGTGCCACTGCTTCATGATGAGTGGATTTGTCCCACTGAGTTTAACCTTTCTTTTGATTCAACAAGTTGGAAACACTCTTTCTGTAGAATCTGTGAAGGGAAATTTGGGAATCCTTTGTCACCAATGAGGAAATACTGAACATCCCCACATCAAAACTAGAGAGAAACTATCTGTGAGACTGCTTTGTGATGTGTGAATTCATAGCAAAGGGTTAAAACTTCCTTTTGATTCAGCAGGCTGGAAACATGCTTCTTGTAGAATCAGCATAGGGACATTTGGGAGCCCATTGTGGCCTAGAGGGAAAAACCGAATATCCCCAGATAAAAACTAGAAAAAAGCTATCTGCAAAACTGCTTTGTGATGTGTGGATTCATTGCACAGAGTTCAACCTTTCTTTTGATTCAGAAAAAAACACGCTTTTTGTAGACTCTACAATTGGACATTTGGGAACCCATTGTGGCCTATGGGGAATAACAGAATATCCCCAGATATAAACAATAAGGAATCTATCTGTGAAAGGGCTTTGTGATGTGCGGATTCATCTCAAAGAGTCTAACTTTTCTTTTAATTCAGCAGTTTGGAAACACTCTTTTTGTAGAATCTACAAAGGGATATTCAGAAACCCATTGAGGCCAAAGGTGAAAAACTGAATATTCCCAGATACAAAAAGCAAAAGGCTCTCTGTGAAACTGCCTTGTATCCTATAGATTCATCTCAGATTTTTAAAACTTTTTTGTGATTCAGCAGGCTGGAAACTATCCTTTTATAGAATCTGTGCAGGGAAATTTGCAGCCCATAGTGGCCTATGTTGAAAAACAAAATATCTCCAGATAAAAACTAGAAAGAACCTATCTCTAAAACTGCTTGTGATGTGTAGATTCATCTCACAGTGTTAAATCTTTCTTTTGACTCTGCAGGTTGGAAAAAGCTCTTTTTCTAGAATCTGTGAAGAACATTTTGGAGCCCATTAAAGTGTATAGGGCAAAAGGGAATATCCTCACATAAAAACTAGAAATAATCTATGTGTGAAACTGTTTTGTGATGCATGAATTAATCTCACAAGGTTAAATATTTCTTTGTATTCAGCAGGTTGGAAACATTCTTTTTGTAGAATCTGCGAAGAGACATTTGGGAGCCTATTGTCACCAATTGGGAAATAATGAATATCCCCACATAAAAACTAGAAAGAAACTATCTGTGAAACTGCTTTGTGATGTGTGAATTCATCAAAAAGAGTAAAATCTTTCTTTTGATTCAGCAGGTTGGAAACACTCTTTTCACAGAATCTGTGAAGGGACATTTTAAAGCCCATTGATGTCAATGGTAGAAAACAGAATATATTCAGATAAAATCTAGAAAGAAGCTATCTGTGAAACTGCTTTGTGTTCTCAGGATTCATGTAACAGAGATAAAACTTTATTTTGATTCGGCAGGTTGGAAACACTCTTTTTGTAGAATCTGGGAAGAAACATTTGGGAGCCCAATGAGGCCTAGGGGAGAAACCAAATATCCTGAGACAAATACTAGAAAGAACTGTTTGTGAAACAGGTTTGTGATGTATGCATTCATCTCAAAGTGTTAAAACTATGTTTTGATTTTGCATGTTAAAATTCTTTTTGGAGAATCTATGCACCGACATTTAAGAGCACATTGAAACCTAACAGAATATCCCCAGATAAAAACTGAAAAGAAGCTATGTGTAAAATGGCTTGTTGATGTGTAGATTTATCTTACAGAGTTAAAACATTTTTTTAATTCAGCACGTTGGAAACACTATTTTTGTAGAATCTCCGAAGGGACTATTGGGAGGGCCATTGTGTCCTATGGGGAAAAACCGAATTTCCCCAGATGAAAACTAGAAAATAGCATTGTATGAAACTGATTTGTTATATGTGGATTCATCTCAGAGAGTTAACACTTTCTTTTGATTCAGTGAGTTGGAAACACTCTTTTTGAAGAGTTGACAAAAGGACATGTGGGAGCCAACTGATTCCTATGGGGAGAAACAGAATATCCCCAGATAAAAACTAGCAGGAAGCTCTCTGTGAAACTGCTTGGTGATACATGGATTCGTCTCATGGAGTTAAACCTTTCTTTTTATTCAACAGGTGGGAAACAGTCATTTTCTAGAATATGTGAAGGGACATTTTGGAGCCCATTGTGGTGTATGGGCAAAAAAAGAATACCAAAGATAAAACTAGAAAGAAACTATCTGTGAAACTGCTCTGTGATGTGTGGATTCATCTCACAGAGGTAAACATTTTTTGATTCAGCAGGTTGGAACCACTGTTTTTACAGAATCTGCATAGGGACTTTGGGGAGTTGATTGAGGCCTGTGGGGATGAAGAGAATATCCCCACATAAAAAATAGAAAGAAGGCAAGTAAGAAACAGCTTTGTGATGTATGGATTCATCTCACAGAGTTGCACCTTCCCTTTGATTCAACAGGTTGGAAATACTCTTCTTGTAGAATGTGCAAAGGGACATTTTGGAGCATATTGTGATCAATGGGGAAAAAACGAATGTCCCCAGAGAAAAATTAGAAAGAAGCTGTCATTAAAACTGCATGGAGATGTGTGCATTTATCTCCCAGAGATAAACCGTTCTTTTGATTAAGCAGGTCTGAAACAGTCTTTTTGTAAAATCTCTGAAGAGACATTTTGGAGCCCACTGAGGACTATGGGAAAACAGAATATCCCCAGATAAAATCTAGAAAAAAGCTATCCTGGAAACTGCTTTGTGATGTGTGGATTCATCTCACAGTGTTAAATCTTTCTTTTGATTCCTCAGATTGGAAACACTTTTTTTGTAGAATCTGCAAGGGACATTTGAGATCCATTGTTGCCTATTAGAAAAACCAAATATCCCTAGATAAATACTAGAAAGAAGCTATCTGTGAAACTCATTTGTGATGTGTGGATTTATGTCACAGAGTTAAACATTTCTTTTGATGTTACAGGTTTTTAACACTCTTTTTATAGGATATGCAGAAAGACATTCGGGAGCTCATAAAGGTCTATGGGGAAAAACGGAATAACCCCAGATAAAAACTAGAAAGAAGTTATCTGTAAAAGTGCTTTCTGATGTCTGGATTCATCCCACAGAGTTAAACCTTTCTTTTGGTTCAGTAGGTTGGAAACACTCTTTTTGTAGAATCTGTGAAGGGTCATTTGGGAACCCTTTTGGGCCTATGGGGAAATTAGAATATTCCCAGATAAAAACTAGAAAGAAGCAATCTGTCAGACTTCTTTGTGATGTGTGGATTCAGCACACAGTATTAAACTTTTCTTTTCATTCAGCAGGTTGGAGACACTTTTTTGTAGAATCTGCAAAAAGACGTTTGGGAACCCATTGAGGCCTATGCGGAAATACCGAATATCTCCAGAGGAAAACTAGAAAGAAGCTATCTGTGAAACTCCTTGGTGATGTGTGGATTCATCTCAAGAAGGTAAACTTTTGCTTTGATTCAGCAGATTGGAAACCCTGTTTTTGCAGAATCTGCAAAGCTACATTTGGGAGCCCATTGATGCTTATGGTGAAAAACCAAATATCCGTAGATAAAAACTAGAAAGAAGCTATGTGTGAAACTGTTTGGTGATGTGTGTATTCATCTCATGGAGTTAAACCTTTCTTATAATTCAACAAATTCAAAACACTCTTTTGTAGAATCTATGAAGAAACATTTCAGAGTGAATTGAGGCCTATGGGGAAAACCAAATATCCCCAGATAAAAACTAGAAGGAAGCTATCCATGAAATTGCTTGGTGATGTGCAGGTTCACCTCAGAGAGTTGAATTTTTCTTTGATTCAGGAGGTTGGAAGCACTCTTTTTGTAGAATCTGCAAAAAGAAATTTGGGAGCCCTTTGAGGTCTATGGAAAGAAATTGACTATCCCCAGAAAAAAAAATTGAAAAAAAGCTATCTGTGAAACTGCTTGGTGATATTTGAATTTATCTCACAGAGTTAAGCATTTTCTTTGATTCAGCAGGTTGGGGACACTCTTTTTGTAGAATAAGTGAAGGGACATTTGAGAGTCCATTGAATCCTATGGGAAAAGCCGCATAGCCCCAGATAAAATCTAGAAAGAAGTTGTCTGTGAAACTGCTTGGTGATGTGTGGATTCATGTCACAGAGATAAAACTTACGTTTTATTCAGCAGGTTGGAAACATTGTTTTTGCAGAATCTGTGAATGGACATCTTGGAGTCCATTGATGCCTATGGGAAAAAACAAATATTCTCAGATAAAAACTAGAAAGAAACAATGGATGAAAATGCTTGCTGATGTGTGGATTCATCTCACAGAGTTAAACCTTTTTTTTTTTTAATTCAGCAGGTTGGAAACACTCTTTTTGTAGAATCTGGGAAGGGACATTTGGAGCCAATTGAGGCCTATGGGGTAATACTGAATACACCCAGATAAAAACTAGAAACAAACTGTCCATGAAACTGCTTCATAATATGTAGATTCATCTCACCCAGATAAACCTTTCTTTCATTTCAGCAGGATGGAAACACTCTTTTTGTAGATCCTGCAAAGGGACATTTTGGAGTCCATTGGGACCTCTGGATAAAAAGATATATCCACAGATAAAAACTAAAAACAAGCTATCTGTGAAATTGCTTGGTGATGTGTGGATTCATATCCCAGAGTTAAGTCTTTCTTTTGACTCAGCAGGTTGGAAATACTTTTTTTGTGGGATCTGCAAAGGGACATTTGGGAGTACTTTAGGCTTATGGAAAGAAACTGAATATCCCCACATGAAAATTAGAAAGAAGTTATCTGTGAAACTGCTTGGTTATGTGTGGATTCATCTCACAGACTTAAACATTTCTTTTGATGAGAAGGTTGGAAACACTCTTTTGGTAGAATCTGCAAAGGGACATTTTTGAGCCCTTTGAGTCATATGAGAAAAAACTGAATATCCCCCAGTAAAAACTAGAAAGAAGCAATTTGTGAAACTACTTGCAGATGTGTGCATTCTGCTCACCATGTTAAAATTTCTTTTGCTTCAGAAGGTTAAAAACGCTTTTTGTAGAAACTGCAAAGGGATATTTTGAAGCCCATTGAGGACTAAGGGAAAAACAGACTATCCCCAGATAAAAACTAGAATGAAGCTATCTCTTAAACTGGTTTGTATGTGTGGATTCAACTCACAGAGTTAAATCTTCCTATTGATTCAGCAGGTTGGAGTTACTTTTTTTAGAATCTGTGAAAAGACATTTGGGAGCCCAGTGAGGCTTATGGAGAAAATTCTAGTGTCTCCAGATAAAAACTAGAAAGAAGTTATCTGTGAAACTGTTTGAAATGAGTCGATTCATTTCACAGACATAAACCTCTCTTCTGATTCAGCAGGTTGGGAACCACCTTTTTGCAGAATCTGCGAAGGGACATTTGGGAGCCTGTTGAGACCTATAAAAAAAAAACTGAATATCTTCAGATAAATACTAGAAAGAAGGTGTCTGTGAAACTGCTTTGTGATGTGTGGATTCATCTCACAGAGTAACACCTTTCTTTTGATTCAGCAGATTGCAAACACTCTATTTCTAGAATCTGTGAAAAGACATTTTGGAGTGATTGTGGCCTATGGAGAAAACCCAAATATCCCCAGATAAAAACTAGAAAGAAGCAACCTGTGAAATTGCTTTGTGATTTGTGGATTCATCTCACAGAGAAACACCTTTCTTTTGATTTAGCAGGTTTGAAACACTCTTTTTGTAGAATCTGTGAAAAGATGTTTCGGATCCCATTGAGGCTTATGGGAAAAAAAATATCTTTAGATAAAAGCTAGAAAGAAGCTATCTGTGAAACGACTTGGTGTAGTTTGGAAACACGGTTTTTGTAGAATCTGCGAAGGGATATTTGTGAGAGCATTGTGGTCTATGATGAAAAACAGAATGTCTTCAGATAAAGCCTAGAAAGAAGATTTCTGAGAAACTACTTTGTGATGTGTGTATTCATCTCAAAGATTTAAAACTGTCTTTTCCTTCAGCACTTTGGAAACACTGTTTTGGTCCATTCTTCAAATTGACATTTGGAAGCTCTTTGATGTCAATGGTGAAAAATGGAATATCTCAGGATAAAATGTAGAAGGAAGCTATCTGAGAAACTGCTTTGTGATGTGTGCATTCATCTCACAGAATTAAACCTTTCTGTTCTTTCAGCAGTTTGGAAACACTGTATTTGTAGAATCTGTGAAGGGATATTTTGGAGAGCATTGAGGCCTATGGTGAAAAAGAAAATAGCTTCAGATAAAAAGTAGAAAGAAGCTTTCTGAGAAACAGCTTTGTGATGTGTGCATTCACCACGCAGAGTTAAAATTTTCTTTTGATTCAGCAGTTTGGAAACACTGTTTTGTCCATTCGGCAAATGGACATTTGGGAGCTCTTTGAGGCAAATGACAAAAAATTGTACAGCTCGGGATAAAAACTAGAAGGAAGCTATGTGAGAAACCATTTAGAGATGTGTGCATTCATGTCAAAAAGTTAAACCTTTCATTCCATTCAGTTGTTTGGAAACACTATTTTTGTAGAATCTGTGAAGGGATATTTGGGAGCTTATTGAGGACTTTGGTGAAAAAGAAAATATGTTCAGATATAAACAAGAAAGAAGCTTTCTGAGAAACTGCTTTGTGATGTGTGCATTCATCTCACAGATTTAAACTTCTCTTTTGATTCAGCAGTTTGGAAACAGCATTTATGCCCTTTCTGACAATGGACATTTGGGAGCTCATTGAGGCCAATGGTGATAAATGCAATATCCCATGATAAAAAGTAGAAGTAAGCTATTTGATAGACCGCTTTGTGATGTGTGCATTCATCTCACAGAATTAAACCTTTCTTTTGATTCAGCAGTTTGGAAACACTGTTTTTGTCCATTCTGTGAAAAGACATTTCGGAGCTCACTGAGGCCAAAGGTGCAAAAGTGAATATACCAGGAAAAAAACAGAAGGAAGGTATCTGAGAAACTGCTTTGTGATGTGGACATTCCTCTCACAAAGTTAAAACTGGCTTTTCATTCAGCAGTTTGGAAACACTGTTTTTGTAAAATTTGCAAAGGGATATTTGAGAGCTCATTCAGTTGTATAGTGAAAAAGGAAATATCTTCAGAATAAAACTACAAAGAATCTTTCTGAGAAACTTCCTCGTGATGTTTGCATTCACCTCACAGAGTTAAACCTCTCTTTTTATTCAGCTGTTGGAAACACTGTTTTTTTCCCATTCTGTGAGTGGACATTTTGGAGCTCATTGAGGCCAATGGCGAAAAATCAAATTTCTCACAATAAAAACTGCAAGAAAGCTATCTGCGAAACCACGTTGTGATGTATGCATTGTTTGCTCAGAGTTAAACCTTTCCTTTCATTCATCAGTTTGGAAACACTGTTTTTGTAGAATCTGCAAAGGGATATTTGGGAGCACATTGAGGCCTATGGTGAATAAGAAAATATCTTCAGATAAAACTAAAAAGAAGTTCTGAGAAACTGCTTTGTAAAATGTGCATTCATCTCACAGAGCTAAACCTTTCTTTTGAATCAGCTGTTTGGAAACATTGGTTTTGTCCATTCTGCAAATGGACTTTTGGGAGCTCACTGAGGCCAAAGGTGAAAAAGCAAATATTCCAGCACAAAAACTAGAAGAAAGCTATCTGAGAAACCACTTTGAGCTGTGTGCATTCATCTGACAGAGTTAACCCTTTCTCTTCATTCATCAGTTTGGAAACAGTGCTTTTGTAGAATCTGTGAAGGGATATTTGGTAGTGCATTGAGGACTATGGTGAAAAAGAAAATATCTTCAGGTAAAAACTTGAAAGAAGCTTTCTGAGAAACTGCTTTGTGATGTGCCCATTCATCCCAATAAACATTTCTTTTGATTCAGCAGTTTGGAAACACTGTGTTTGTCCATTCTGCGCATGGACATTTAGGAGCTCATTGAGGCCAATTGTGAAAAATCAAATATCCCAGGATAAAAACTAGAAGGAAGCTATCTGATAATCTGCTTTGGGTTGTGTGAATTCATCCAAAAAATTTAAACCTTTCTATTCTTTCGGTAGTTTGAAAACACTGTTTTTGTAGAATCTGCGAATGGATATTTGGGAGCTCATTGAGGCCTATGGTGAAAAATAAAGTATCTTCAGATAAAAGCTAGAAAGAAACTTTCTGAGAAACTGCTTTGTAATGTGGGCATTCATCTCACAGAGATAAACCTTTCCATTGAATCAGCAGTTTGGAAACACTGGTTTTGTCCATTCTGCAAATGAACTTTTGGGATCTCATTGAGGCCAAAGGCAAAAACGTGAATATACCAGGATAAAAACTAGAAGGAAGCTATCTGAGACATCGCTTTGAGATGTTTGTATTCTCACAGCATTAAACCTTTCTTTTCATTCAGCGGTTTGGAAAGAGTGTTTTCATTTTGCGAAGGTATATTTGGTAGTGCATTGAGGTCTATGGTGAAAAAGGAAATATGTTCAGAAAAAAACTAGAAAGAAGCTTTCTGAGAAACTGCTTTGTGATGTGTCCATTCATCCCAATAAACATTTATTTTGATTCAGCGGTTTGGAAACCCTGTGTTTGTCCATTCTGCACATGGACATTTAGGAGCTCATTGAGGCCATTTGCAAAAAATCGAATATCCCTGGATAAAAACTAGGAGGAAGTTATCTGAGAATCTGCTTTGGGATGTGTGAATTCATCCCGAAAATTTAAACCTTTCTATTCTTATAGCAGTTTGAAAAACACGGTTTTTGTAGAACCTGCAAATGCATATTTGGGAGCACATTGAGGCCTACGTTGAAAAAGAAAATATATTCATATAAAAACCAGAAAGAAGCTTTCTGAGAAAATGTTTTGTGATGTGTACATTCATCTCACAGGGTTAAAACTTTCTTTGGATTAAGCAGTTTGCAAACACTGTTTTTGTCCATTCTGCAATCTCACAGGTTTAAAACTTTCTTTGGATTCAGCAGTTTGCAAACACTGTTTTTGTCCATTCTGCAAATGGACATTTGGGAGCTCATTGAGGCCAAAGACAACAAAGAGAATATACCAGAATAAAAACTTGAAGGAAGCTATCTGATAAACTGTTTTGTGATGTGTGTATTCATCTCAAAGAGTTCAACCATTGTTTTCATTAACAGTCTGGGAATACTGTTTTTGTAGAATCTGCAAAAGGATATTTGGGAACGCATTGAGTTCTATGGTAAAAAGGAAATATTTTCAGATAAAACTAGAAAGAAACTGCTTTGTGATGGGTGCATTCACCTCACAGATTTAAATAGTTCTTTTGATTCAGCAGTTTGGAAAGACTGTTTTTGTCCATTCTGTGAAAGGACATTTGGGAGCTCATTGATGCCAATGGCAAACAATCAAATATCCCAGGATAAAATCTGTAAGGAAGATATCTGAGAAAGTACTTTTTGATGTGTGCATTCATCTCACAGAGTTAAACCTTCCTTTTCATTCAGCAGTTTGGAAACACTATTTTTGTCCATTCTGTGACAGGATATTTGGGAGCTCATTGAGGCCAAAGGCAAAAAAGTGAATATACCATGATATAAACTAGAAAGAATCTTTCTGAGAAACTGCTTTGTGATGTCTGTATTCATCTTACAGAGTTAAACTTTTCTTTTCATTCAGCAGTTTGGAAACACTGCTTTGGTCCATTCTGCAAATTGACATTTGGGAGCTCTTTGATGCCAAAGGCGAAAAATGGAATATCTCAGGATAAAATCTATAAGGAAGTTATCTGAGATACTGAGTTGTGATGTATGCATTCATCTCACAGAGTTAAACCTTTATTTTTTTCAGCAGTTTGAAAACATTGTTTTTGTAGAATCTGTGAAGGGATACTTCAGAGTGCATTGAGTCATATGGTGAAAAAGAAAATATCTTCAAAAATAAAAAACAAGAAAGAAGCTTTCTGAGAAAGTGCTTTGTAATGTGGGCATTCATCTTACAGAGTTAAACTTTTCTTTGATTCTGCAGTATGGAAACACTATTTATGTCCATTTTGCAAATGGACATTTGGGAGCTCATTGGCGCCAATTGTGAAAAACCGAATATCCCAGGATAAAAAGTAGAAGGAAGCTATCTGAGAGACCACTTTATGATGTGTGCATTCTTCTTGCAGAATAAAACCTTCCTTTTCATTCACCTGTTTGGAAACCCTGTGTTTTTAGAATCTGCAAAGGAGTATTTGGCAGCACATTGAGGTCTGTGGTGATAAAGAAAATATGTTCAGATGAAAACTAGAAAAAAGCATTCTGAGAAACTGCTCTGTGAGATGTGCATTCATCTCACAGAGTTAATGTTTCGTTTTCATTCAGCAGTTTGGAAACCCTGTGTTTTTAGAATCTGCAAAGGAATATTAGCGAGCACATTGAGGCCTGTAGTGAAAAAGAAAGTATCTTCAGATAAAAACTAGAAATAAGCTTTCTGAGAAACTGCTTTGTGACGTGTACTTCATCTCACAGAGGTAAACATTTCTTTGGACTCCGCAGTTTGGAAAAACTGTTTTTGTAGAATCTACAAAGGGATAGTTTGGAGCCCATTGAGGCCAATGGTGAAAAATTGAATATTGTATGATAAAAACTAGAAGGAAGCTATCTGTGAAACAGCTTTATTGTGTGTGCATTCATATAGCAGAGTTAAAACTTTTCTTTCATTCAGCAAAATGCAAACACTGTTTTTTTAGAAATTGTGATGGGATATTTGGTGGCACATTGAGGTCTATGGTGAAAAAGAAAATATCTTCAGATAAAAACTAGAAAGAAGCTTTCTGAGAAACTGCTTTGGAATGTGGGCATTCAACTCACTGAGTTAAACCTTTCTTTTCATTCAGCAGTTTGCTAACACTGTTTTTTTGTGCATTATGCAAATGGACATTTGGCAGCTCATTGAGGCTTCTGGCCAAAAATTGAATATCTGAGGATAAAAACTAGAATGAAGCTATCTGAAATACTGCTTTGTGATGCTTGCATTTATGTCAAAAGTTAAACCTTTCTTTTCATTGACCAGGATGAAAATACAGGTTTTGTAGAATCTGTGAAGGGATATTTGGGAGCACTTTGAAGCCTATGGTGAAAAGAAAATATCATTAGTTTACAATTAGAAAGAAACTTTCTGAGAAGCTGCCTTGTGATGTGTGCATTCATCTCACTGAATTAAACCTTTCTTTTGATTCAGCAGTTTGGAAACATTGCTTTTGCCATTCTGCAAATGGACATTTGGAATTTCATTGAGGTCTATGGTGAAAAATTGAATACTCCACGACAAAAACTAAAGGAAGCTATCTGAGAAACAGCTTTGTGATGTGGGCATTTGTCTCACAGAGTAAAAACTGTCTATTAATTCAGCAGTTTGGAAACACTGTTTTTGTAAAATTTGTGAAGGGATAGTTGAGAGTGAATTGAGGCCTATGGAGAAAAAGGAAATATCTTCAGATAAAAACTAGAAAGAAGTTTTCTGAAAAACTGCTTTGTGATGTGTGCATTCATCACACAGAGTTAAACCTTTCTTTCGAATCAGCAGTTTTGAAACACTGTTTTTGTCCATTCAGCAAAATCACATTTGGGAACTCATTAAGGCCAAAGGTGAAAAAACGAATATACAAGGGTAAAAACTAGAAGGAATCTATCTGAGAAACCGATTTGTGATGTCTGCATTCATCCAAGAGATTTAAAACTTTCTTTTCATTCAGCAAGTTGGAAAGACTGTTTTTGTCTATTCTGCAAATGGACATTTGGGACTTTATTGGGGCCAATGGCAAAAAAGTGAATATCCCAGGATAAAAACTAGAAGGAAGCTATCTGAGAAACTGCTTTGTGATGTGTGCATTCATCTAGCAGAGTTAAACCTTTATTTTCATTCAGCAGTTTGGAAACACTGTTTTTGTAGAATCTACAAAGGGATATTTTGGAGACCATTGATGCCAGTGGTGAAAAACCGAATATCCCATGATAAAAACCACAAGGAAGCTAACTGTGAAACAGCTTTGCTATGTGTGCATTCATATAGCAGAGTTAAACCTTTCCTTTCTTTCATCAGCTTGGAAACACTGTTTTTGTAGAATCTGCAAAGGATATTTAGGGGTGCATTGAGGCCTATGGTGAAAAAGAAATTATTTTCAGATAAAAACTAGAAAGAAGCTTTCTGAAAGACCCCTTTGTGATGTGTGCATTCATCTCACGGAGGTAACTTTTCATTTTGATTGAGCAGTTTGGAAACACTGTTTCTGTCCATTCTGTAAATGGACATGTGGGAGCTCTTAGAGGCCAATGGTGAAATATTGAATATCAAATGATAAAGACTAGAAGGAAGCTATCTGAGAAACCACTTGGTGATGTGTGCACTCCTCTGACAGAGTTAAACATTCCTGTTCATTCAGCAGATTGGAAACACAGTTTTTGTACAATCTGCAAAGGGATATTTGAGAGCACATTGAGTCCTATGGTGAAAAGGAAAATAACTTCAGATAAAAACTAGAAAAAAAATTTCTGAGAAAATATTTTGTGACATGTGTATTCATCTCACAGAATTAAACCCTTCTTTTGATTCTGCAGTTTGCAAAAACTGTTTTGTCCATTTTGCAATTGGACATTTGGGAGCTAATTGAGGCCAATGGCAAAAAATCGAATACCCCACGATAAAAACTAGGAGGAAGCTATCTGAGAAACCAGTTTGTGATGTGTGCATTCATCTGGCAGAGTTAAACCTTTCTGTTCATTCAACAGCTTGGAAGTACTGTTTTGGAGAATTTGTGAAGGGATATTTTGGAGCTCATTGAGGCCAATGATGAAATATCAAATAATCCAGGATAAAACCAGAAGGAATCTCTCTGAAAAACCACTTTGTGATGTCTGTGTTTGTCTCAAAAAGTTAAAACTTTCATTTCATTCAGCAGTTTGAAAACACTGATTTTGTAGAACCTCTGAAGGGATAGTTGGTAGCATATTGAGGCTTATGGTGAAAAAGAATATATCTTCAGACAAAAACTAAAAAGAAGTTTTCTGAGAAATTGCTTTGTGATGTGGGCATTCATCTCACAGATGTAAACCTTTCTTTTTATTCAGCAGTTTGGAAACACTGCTTTTGTCCTTTCTGCAAAAGACATTAGGGAGCTCATTGAGGCCAAAGGAAAAAAAACAGTGAATATACCAGGATAAAAACCAGAAGGAAGCTAAGTGAGAAACTGCTTTGTGAGGTGTGCATTCATCTCACAGAGTTAAACCTTTCTTTTCATTCAGCAGTTTGGAAACACTGTTTTTGTAGAATCTGAGGAGTGATACCGGGAGTGCATTGAGACCTATGGTGAGAAAGGAAATATCTTCAGATAAAAACTAGAAAGAACCTTTCATAGAAACTGCTTTATGATGTGTTCTTTCATCTCACAGACTTAAAACTTTCTTTTGATGCAGCAGTTTGGAAACACTGTTTTTGTCTATTCTGCGAATGGGCATTTGGTAGCTCATTGAAGCCAATATCGAAAAATTGAATATCCCACATTAAAAATTAGAAGAGCTATCTGAGGAAATGCTTTGTGATGTGTGCATTCATCTCACAGAGTTAAACCTTTCCTTTCATTCAGCAGTTTGGAAATGCTGTTAATGTAGAATCTGGGAAGGGATATTAGGAAATGCATTGGAGCAGATGGTGTAAATGACAACATTTTATATAAAAATTAGAAAGGAGCTTGTTGAGAAATTGCTTTGTGATGTGGGCATTCTTCTCGAAAAGTTAAAGCTTTCTTTTCATTGAGCAGGTTGAAAACACAGTTTTTGTAGAATCTGTGAAGGGAACGCATTGAGGCCTATGGTGAAAAAGAAAAACATCGTCAGATGAAAACTAGAAAGATACATTCTGAGAAACTGCTTCATGATGCGTTCATTCATCTCACACAGTTAAATCTTTCTTTCAATTCAGCAGAATGGAAGCACATTTTCTGTCCATTCTGCAAAAAGACATTTGGAAGCTCAGTGAAGCCAAAGGCAAAAAAGTGAAAATACCAGTATAAAAACTGGACAGAAGCTATCTGAGAAACCTCTTTGTGATGAGTGCATTCATCTCACAGAGTTAAACCTTTCTTTTTCTTTCAGCCATTTGGAAACACTGTTTTGGTGGAATTTGTGAAGGAATATTTGGGAGTACATTAGGGTTATGGTGAAAAAGAAAATATGTTCAGTTAAAAATTAGAGAGAAGCTTTCTGAGAAACTGCTTTGTGATGTGGGCATTCATGTCATAGAGTTAAACCTTTCTTTTGATTCAGCAGTTTGGAAACACCATTTATATCCATTCTGCCAATTTACATTTAGGAGTTTGTTGAGGTCAATGGTGAAAAACCGATTATACTAGGATAAAAACTAGCAGGAAGCTATCTTAGGAACCACTTCATGTAGTGTGCATTCATCTCACAGAGTTATAACTTTCTTTTCATTCAGCAGTTTGGAAACACTCCTTTTCTACTTGGGAGTGTATTGAGGATCTGGTGAAAAAGAAAATATATTCAGATAAAAATTAGACAATGTTTCTGAGAAACTGCTTTGTGATGTGCATTCGTGTCAAAAACTTAAACCTTTCTTCTCATTCAGCAGCATGAAAACACAGTTTTTTAGAATCTGCAAAGGGATATTTGGGAGTGCACTGAGGCCTATGGTGAAAAAGAAAATATCATCAGATGAAAACTAGAAAGAAACTTTCTGAGAAACTGTTTTGTGATGAGTGCATTTAACTCACAGAGTTAAATCTTTCTTTTGATTCAACAGTTTAGAAAAACTGTTTTTTTACATTCTGCAAAAATACATTTGGGAGTTCATTGAGGTCAACAGTGAAAAATCGAATATCTCCCGATAAAAACTTTAAGGAAGGTATCTGTGAAACTGATCTGTGATGTCTGCATTCATGTCACAGAATTAAACTTTCATTCAGTAGTTTGGGAACACTGTTTTTGTAGAACCTACAAAGGGATTTTTGAGAGTGCATTGTGGTTTTTGGTGAAAAAGAAAATACCTTCAGATAAAAACTAGAAAGAAATTTTTTGAGAAACTTCTTTGGGATGTGTGCATTCATTTCACAGAGTTAAACCTTTCTTTTGTTTCAGCAGTTTGGAAACACTGTTTTTGTCCATTCTGCGAATGGACATTTGGGAGCTCATAGAGGCCAATGGCGAAAAATAGAATATCCAATGATAACAAAGGGAAGGAAGCTATTTGAGAAACTGCTTTGTGATGTGTGTATTCCTAGACAGAGTTAGACCTTCCTTTTCATTCAGCAGTCTGGAAACAGTGTTTTTTTACAACCTGCAAAGGCATATTTGAGAGTGCATTTTTTCCTATGGTGAAAAGGAAAATAACTTCAGATAAAAATTAGAAAGAAGCTTTTGGAGATAATATTTTTGTAATGTGTGCATTCATCTAACAGAATTAAACTCTTTTTTTTTTACTCAGCAGTATGGAAACAGTGTTTCATCCATTTAACAATTGGATATTTGGGAGCTAATTGAGGTCAATGGCAAAAAAATTGAATATACCACGATAAGAACTGAAAAGAAGCTATCTTCAAAACTGCTTTGTGCTGTGTGCATTCATCTGGCAGAGTTAAACCTTTCTTTTCATTTTTCTTTTCATTCAGCAGCTTGGAATTACTTTTTTTGTAGAATCTGTGAAGGGATATTTTGGAGCTCATTGAGGCCAATGACGAAAAATCAAATATTCCAGGATAAAAACTAGAAGAAAGCTATCTGAGAAACTGCTATGTGTTGTGTGTCTTCATTACAAAAAGTTAAAACCTTCTTTTCATTCAGCAGTTTTAAATAGAATTTTTGTAGAATATGCAAAGGAATATTTGGGAGCACATTGAGGCCTGTGGTGAAAAGAAAATATCTTCAGATAAAAACCAGAAAGAAACTTTCTGAGAAACCACTTTGTGATGTGTGCATTCATTTCAAGGAGTTAAACATTTCCTTTCATTCACCACTTTGGAAACACTTTGTTTGTTCAATCTGTGAAGGGATATTTGGGAGCATATTGAGACCTATGGTGAAAAATAAAATATCTTCAGGTAAAAACTGGAAAGAAACTTTCAGAGAAACTGCTTTGTGATGTGTCCGTTCGTCCCATTAAACCTTTCAATTTGGAAACACTGTTTTGTCCATTCTGTGAATGGACATTTTGGAGCTCATTGAGGGCAAAGACAAAAAAGTGAATACACCAGGATAAAAAGCAGAAGGAAGCTATCTGAGAAACCACTTTGTGATGTGTGCATTCATCTCACAGAGTTAAACCTTTCTTTTCATTCAGCAGTTTGGAAATCCCGGTTTTGTAGAATCTGCAAAGGGATATTTGGAAGTGCATTGAGGCCTATGGTGAAAAAGAAAATTTCATCTAAAAACCAGAAACTTTCTGAGAAACTGCTTTGTGATGAGTGCATTCATGTCTCAGATTTAAACCTTTCTTTTGATTCAGCAGTTTGGAAACCCTGATTTTTACCAATTTGTGAATGGACATTTTGGAGCTCATTGAGGACAATGACGAAAAATAGAATATCCTAGGATAAAAACTAGAAGGAAGCTATTTGGGAAACCACTTTGTTATGTGAGCATTCATCTTGCAGAGTTAAGCCTTTCTTTTCATTCCACAGTGTGGAAACACTGCTCTGTAGAATACACGAAGGGATATTTAGGAGTGCATTTAGGACTACGTTGAAAAAGGAAATATATGCAGATAAAATCTAGAAAGAAGCTTTCTGAGATACTGCTTTGTGTTGTGCCCTTTCATATCACAGAGTTAAACTTTATTTTTGATGCAGCAGTTTGAAAACACTGTTTTTGTCCATTCTGCAAATGGAAATTTGGGAGCTCATTCAGGCCAATGGCAAAACTATGTGTGAAACTGTTTTGTGATGTGTGGATTCATCTCACAGAGTTAAAGCTTCATTTTGAATCAGCAGGTTGGAAAAACTCTTTGTAGAATTAGCGAAGTGACATTTGGGAGCCCCTTGGGGCCTATGAGAAGAAAACAAATATCCCTAGATGAAAACTAGAAAG
The DNA here is from genome assembly GCF_024542745.1 of Macaca thibetana thibetana. Classification (NCBI taxonomy): domain Eukaryota; kingdom Metazoa; phylum Chordata; class Mammalia; order Primates; family Cercopithecidae; genus Macaca; species Macaca thibetana. Next base: position 58,456,207 of record NC_065598.1, read on the forward strand.
AAGCTATCTGTGAAACTGCTTTGTGTTTTGTGTGGATTGAACTCAGAGAGTTAAATCTTTCTTTGATTCAGCAGTTTGGAAACACTACTTTTGTGGAATCTGTGAAGTGATGTTTGGGAGCCCATTGAGGCTTGTAAAACAAAACAAAACAAAAACAGAATATACCCAGATAAAAAACAGAAAGAAACTACCTTTGAGACTGCTTTGTGATGTGTGGATTCATCTCACAGAGTAAATATTTAGATTGATTCAACTGTTTGTGAACACTCTATTTAGAATTGGTGAAGGAATATTCGGGATCATATTGAGGCTTGTGGGGAAAAATTGAATATCCCCAGATAAAAACTAAAAAGAAATTGTGCAACTGCTTAGTGATATGTGGATTTCTCTCTTAGAGTTAAAACATCTTTTTGATTGAGCAAGTTGGAAACACTCTTTATGTAGAATCTGTGAAGGAACATTTGGGAGTCCTTTTGGCCTGTGGAAGAAAATCAAATATCCACAAGGAGCATCTCACAGAGGTAAACATTTCTTTATTTCAGCAGGTTAAAAACATTCTTTTTGTAGAATCTGTGAAGAGACATTTAGGAGTAAATTGAGGCCTATATGGAAAAATAGAATATCCCCAGATGAAAACTAGGAAGAAGCTATCTGTGAAACTGCCTGGTGATGTGTGGATTCATCTCACAGAGTAAAATGTTTCCTTTGATTCAACAAGTTGGAGACTGTCTTTTTAGAATCTGCAAATGGACATTGGAAATCCCCTAGGGGCCTCTGAAGAGAAAGGCAATATCCTAAGATGAAACCTTTAAAGAAGGTATCTGTGAAGCTTCTTTGTCATGTGTGGATTCACCTAACAGAGTTAAACCTATCCTTTGATTCAGTTGGTTGGAAACACTCTTTTTGTAGAATCTGTGAAAGGATATCTGGGAGTCAATTGAGTCCTACAGAAAAAAAAGAACATCTTCAGATACAAACTATAAAAAAGCTATCTGTGAAACTGTTTGGTGATGTGTGGATTCAATACACAGAGATAACCCTTTCTTTTGATTCACCATGTTGGAAACCATCTGTTTGTAGTATCTGCAAAGGGACATTTGGGAGTCCATTGATGCCTATGGAAAAACACCAAATATACCCAGGTAAAAACTGTGAAACTCCTTGGTAATGTTTGCATTCATGTGACACAGTTAATCCTTTCTTCTGATTCAGCAGGTTGGAAACACCCGTTTTGTAGAATCTGCAAAGAAACATTTGGGATCATACTGAGGCATATGGGGAAAAAGAGAATATCCTCAGACAAAAACTTGAAAGAAGCTATCTGTGAAACTGCTTTGTGATGTGCGGATTCATCACACAGAGTTAAACCTTTTTTTGATTCAACAGGTTAAAAGCACTCCTTTTGCAGAATCTGTCAAGTGACATTTGAGAGCACATTGAGGTATGTGGGGAAAAATTGAATATCCCCAAATAAAAACTAGAAAAAACTATCTGTGAAACTGCCTGGTGTTGTGTGAATTCATCTCATAGAATTAAAATATTTTATTGTCTCAGCAGGTTGGAAGCATTCTTTTTGTAGAATCTGCAAAGGGACATTTGGGATCCCTTTGGGGTCAATAGGAAAACACAGAATATCTTTACATAAAAACTAGACAGAACCTATCTGTGAAACTGCTTTGTGATGTGTGGATTCATCTGACATTCATCTCTCAGACTTAAACGTTTCTTTTTATTCAGCTATTTGAAAACACTCTTTTTGTCCCTTCTGGGAATGGTCATTTGGGAGCTCATTGAGGCCAATAAACAAAAATCGAATATCCAAGGATAAAAACTAGAAGGAGCTATCTGAGGAAACACTTTGTGATGTTTCCACTGATCTTGTAGAGTTGAATTTGTACTTTCATTCACCAGTTTGGAAACACTGCTTTTGTAGAAACTGTGAAGGCATATTTGGGAGTACATTGAGGCCTATGGTGAAAAAGAAAATATCTTCAAGTAAAAACTAGAAAGAACCTTTCTGAGAAACTGCTTTGTGATGTTTCCATTCATGTCACAGAGTTACATTTTTCTTTTGATTCAGAAGTTTGGAAACACTTTTTTTGTAGAATCCGTGAAGGGATATTTGGGAGCACACTGAAGCCAGTGGTGAAAAAGAAAATATCTTCATATAGAAACTAGAAAGAAACTTTCTGGGTAAGTACTCTGTTATGTGCACATTCATCTCACAGAGATAAACCTTTTTTTTTTTTTTTGATGCAGCAGTTTTCAAACACTATTTTTTATCCATTCTGCAAATGAATATTTGGGAGCTAATAGAGGCAAACGTGAACAAAATGAATATCCCATGATAAAAACTAGAAGGAAGCAATCTGAAAATCTGCTTTGTATGTGTGCATTCCACTCACAGAATTAAACCTTTCTTTTTTGTTCAGCAGTTTAGAAATACCATTCTTGTACAATCTGGGAAGAGATATTTGGGGGTGCATTGAGGCCTATGGTGAAAAAGAAAAAATCTTCAGATAAAAACAAGAAATAAGATTTTTTTAAAAAATGCTTTGTGATGGGTGTATTCATCTCACAGAGTTTAACCTTTCTTTTGATTCAGCTGTTTGGAAACACTGTTTTTGTCCATTCTGTGATTGGACATTTGAGAGATCATTGAGGCCCATGGCGAAATAGTGAATATCCCAGGAAAAAAATGAGAAGGAAACTATCTGAAAAACTGCTTTGTGATGTGGGCATTCATCTAGTGGACTTAAACATTTCGTTCATACAGCAGCGTGGAAACACTGTTTTTGTAGGGTCTGCAAAGGGAGATTTGTTAGCACATTGAGGCCTACATTCAAAAACAAAATATCTTCTGATAAAAACTAGAAAGAAGCTTTCTGAGAAACTTCTTTGTGATGTGTGCATTCATCTCACAGAGATAAATCTTTCTTTTCATTCAGCTATATGGAAAGACTGTTTTTGTCCATTCTGCAAATGGACATTTAGAATGTCATTGGGGCCAATGGCGAAGAAGAAAATTTCCCAGGATAAAAGCTAGAGGAAGCTATCTGAGAAACTGGTTTGTAATGTGTGCATTCATTTTGAAAAGTGAAACATTTCTTTTCATTCAACAGTTTGAAAACACTGTTTTTGTAGAGTCTGCAAAGGAATATTTATGAGCTCATTTAGGCCTATGGTGAAAAAGAAAATATCTTCAGATTAAAAACCAGAAAGAAACACTCTGGGAAACTGCTTTGTGACCTGTGCATTCATCTTATAGAGTTAAAGCTTTCTTTTGATTCAGCAGTTTGAAAACACTGTTTTTGTCCATTCTGCAAATGGACATTTTGGAGCTCATTGAGGGCAAAAGAAAAAAGCGAATATACCAGGATAAAAACTAGAAGGAAGCTATCTGAGAAACCGCTTTGTGATGTCTGCATTCACCATACAGAGTTAACCCTTTCTTCTCATTCAGCAGTTGTGAAACACTGTTTTAGTCCATTTTGCGATAGGATATTTGGGAGCTCATTGAGACCAATGGCAAAAAATCTAATATTTCACAACGAAAACTAGAAGGTAGTGATCTGCCAAATCTCTTTGTGATGTGTGCATTCAGTTCGCAGAGTTAAACCTTTCTTTTCATTCAGCATTTTGAAAACACTGTTTTTGTAGAATCTGCAAAGAGATATTTGGGAGTGTATTGAGGGCTCTTGTGAAAGGAAAATATCTCCAGATAGAAACTAGAAAGAAGCTTTGTGATAAACTGTTTTGTGATGTGTGCATCAATCTCACAGTGTTAAACCTTTCTTTACATGCAGCAGTTTGGAAACACGGTTTTTTTCCATTCTACGAATGGACATTTTGGAGCTCATTGAGGACAATGACGAAAAATCAAATATCCCAGGATAAAATGTAGAAGGAAGCTATCTGAGAAAACACTTTGTGATGTGCGCATACAACTCACAGAGTTAAACTTTTCTTTTCATTCAGCAGTTTGGAAACAATGTTTTTGTAGAATCTGCAAAAGGATATTTTGTAGCACATTGAGGCCTATGGTGCAAATGAAAATATCTTCAGATAAAAACTAGAATGAAGTTTTCTGCAAAACTGCTTTGTGATGTGTGCATTCTTCTCACAGGATTAAACCTTTCTATTGATTCAGTGGTTTGGAGAAACCGTTCTTGTCCATTCTGCAAAAGGACATTTTGGAGTTCTTTTAGGTCAATGTCAAAAAAGCAAATATCACAGAATAAAAACTAGAAGGAAGCCATCTGAGAAACTGCTCTCTAATGAGTGCATTCATCTCACAGGGTTAAATCTCTCTTTTCATTCAGCAGTTTGGAAAGACTGTGCAGAATATGCAAAAAGATATTTGAGAGTGCATTGAGGCCTATTGCGAAAAAGAAAATATCTTCTGATAAAAACTAGAAAGAAGCCTTCTGAGAAACTGCTTTGGAATGTGGGCATTCATCTCACAGAGTTCAACCTTTCTTTTGATTCAGCACTTTGGAAACACTTTTTGTCCATTCTGCACATGAGTATTACAGACTTCATTGAGGCAAATGGTGAAAAAGTGAATATCTGATTTAAAAAAAATCTAGAAGGAATCTGTCTGAGAAACCATTTTGCGATGTGTGCATTCACCTCACAGGGGTAAACCTTTCTTTGCTTTCTGCTGTTTGGAAATAGTATTTTTTAGAGTCTGCAAAGGGATATTTGGGAGTGTATTGAGGCCTATGGTGAGAAAGAAAATATCCTCATATTAAAAGTAGAAAGAAGCTTTGTGATAAACTGCTTTGTGATGTGTGCATTCATCTGACAGAGGTAAATCTTTCTTTTGATTCAGCAGTTTGGAAACACTGTTTCTTTCCATTCCAGGAATGGATATTTGGGAGCTCATTGAGGCCAATGGCACAAGAGCGAGCATCCCAGGTTAGAAACTATAAGTAAGCTATCTGAGAAGCGACTTTGTGATGTGTGTGTTCAATGCCCAGAGTTAAACCTCTCTTTTGATTCAGCAGTTTTGAAACACTGTTTCTGTCTATTCTACGAATGGACATTTGGGAGCTTGTTGATGCCAATGATGAAAAATGGAATATCCCAAGATAAAAAGTTGAAGGAAGCTATCTGAATAACGGCTTTGTGATGTGTGAATTCATCTCATAGAGTTAAACCTTTCTTTTCATTCAGCAGTTTGAAAACCCTGTTTTTGTGGAAACTGTGGTAGGATATTTGGGAGTGCATAGAGGCCTAAGGTGAAAAACAAAATAACTTCAGATAAAAACTTCAAAGAAGCTTTCTGAGAAACTGCTTTGTGATGTATGCATTGATCTGAGAGAAATAAACTTTTCTTTTGATTTAGCAGTTTGAAAGCAATGTTTTTGTCCATTCTGCTAAAGGACATTTGGGAGCTCATTGAGGCCAATGGTCAAAAAGAGACTATACGAAGATGAAAACTAGAATGAAGTTATCTGAAGAAACTGCTTTGTGATGTGTGTATTCATCTCCCAGAGATAAAACTTTCTTTTGATTTAGCAGTTTGGAAGAAATGATTTGCCCATTTTGTGAATAGACATTTGGGAGCTCATTGAGGCAAATGGCTGAAAAGAGAATACATCAAGATAAAAGCTAGAAGGAAACTATCTGAGAAACTGCTTTGTGATGTGTGCATTCATCTCATAGAGTTTAACCTTTGTTTTGATTCAGCAGTTTGGAAACAGTGTTTTTGTATTATCTGTGAAGGGATATATGAGAGCGTATTTAGTCCTGTGGTGAAAAAGGAAATATCTTCAGATAAAAAGTAGAAAGAAATATTCTGAGAAACTGCTTTGTGATATGTGCATTCATCTCACAGAGGTAAACTTTCGTTTGATTCAGCAGTTTGCAAACAATGTTTTGTCCATTCTGTGAAAGCACATTTGGAATTTCATTGAGGCCAATGGTGAAAAATCAAATACCCCAGGATAAAATCTAGAAGGAAGCTATCTGAGAAACTGCTTTGTGAAGTGTGCATTCATCTCACAGTTAAATCTTTCTTTTCATTCAGCAGTTTGGAAAGACACTTTTTGTAGTATCTGAGAAGGGATATTTGGGATCACTTTGAGACCTCTGGTGGAAAAAAAATCATCAGATGAAAACTAAAAAGAAGTTTTCTGGGAAAATGCATGGTGCTGTGTGGATTCATCTCACTGTTTTAAATTTTCTTTTGATTCAGCTGGTTGAAACCACTGTTTTTGTAGAATTTGCAAAGGGATATTTGAGAGCCCTTTGAGGTCTATGGGAAAAAGTGAATATACCCAGATAAAAACTGGAAAGAAGCTCTCAGTGAAACTCCTTGGTTACATTTGTATTCATGTGACACTGTTAATCTTTTCTTCTGATTCAACAGGTTGGAAACTCTCTTTTTGTAGCATTCGCAAAGAAACTTTTGGGATCGTACTGAGGCATATGGGGAAAAACAGAGCATCGCCAGACAAAAACTAGGAGGAAGCTGTCTGTGAAACTGCTTTTTGATATGTGGATTCATCTCAGAGAGGTAAACAATTATTTTGATTCTTCTGGTTAAAAGCACCCCTTTTGCATGGCCAATGGAAACACACAGAATATCCTTATATAAAAACTAGACAGAAGCTATCTGTGAAACTGCTTTGAGATGTGTGGATTCATCTGACAGAGTTAAACCTCTCTTTTGATTCAGCAGCTTGAAAACCCATTTTTGTAGAAACTGTGAAAGGACATTGTAGAAACTGTGAAGGCCCATGATGAAAAACGGAAAATTCCCAGATAAAAAATAGTAAGAATGTATATGTGAGACTGCTTTGTGATGTGTGGATTCATCACACAGAGTTAAACCTTTCTTTTGATTCAGTATGGTGGAAACACCCTTTTAGTAGAATCTGTGAAGAGACATTTGGGAAACCATTGAGGCTTATGGGGAAAAACTGAATAGTTCCAGATAAATTCTAGAAACAAGCTATTTGAGAAACTGCTTTGTGATATGTGGATTGATCTCACAAAGGTAAACCCTTCTTTAGATTCAACAGGTTAAGAACAATCTTCTTGCACAATCTGCTACGGAATATTTGGGGGCACATTGAGTCCAATGGAAAAAACCAAATATCCCCAAATAAAACCAGAAAGTAGTTATCTGTGAAACTGTTTGTTGATGTGTGGATTCATCTAATAGAGTTAACGTATTTTTTTATTCAGCAGTTTGGAAACACTCTTTTTGCAGAATCTGTGAAAGGACATTTGGGACTTCATTTTGGCCTACAGAAAAAAACTTAATATCCCCACATAAAAACTAGAAAGTAGTGATCTATGAAACTACTCTGTGATGAGAGGAATCATCTCACAGTGTGAGGCCTTTTATTTGTTTCAGCTGGTTGGAAACACTCTTTTTGTACAATCTGCAAAGGGGCATTTTAGAGCCCATTTGGGTCTATGGAGAAAAACTGAATAATCCCAGACAAAAACTAGAAAGAAGGTATTTGTAAAATTGCTTTGTGTTGTGTAAATTAATCACACCGAGTTAAACTTTTCTTTTGATACAGCAGGTTGGAAACACTCTTTTTGTAAAATCCATGAAGGGATATTTAGGAGCCCATTGAGGCTTTTGGAGAAATACCAAATATCCACAGATAAAAACTAGAAAGAAGCTATCTGTGAAAATGCTTTCTGAAGCGTGGATTCATCTCACAGAGGTAAACCTTTCTTTTGATTCAGCAGGTTGGAAACACTCTTTTTGTAGAATCAACAAAAGGACATTTTGTAGCCCTTTGAGGCCTATGGAATAAAACTGAATGTCCACAGATAAAAACTCAAAGGAAACTATCTTTGAAACTGCTTTCTGATGTGTGGATTCATCTCACAATGTTAATCCTTTCCTTTGATTCAACATGTTGGAAACACTCTATCTGTAGAATCTGCAAAGAGACATTTGGGAGCCCATTGAGACCGATAAGGAAAAACCGAATTTCCCCAGACAAAAACTAGAAAGAAGCCAGCAGTGAAACTGCTTTGTTATGTGTTGAATCATTTCACACAATTAATCCTTTCTTTTGATTAAATGGGTTGGAAACATTCTTTTTGTAGAATGTGTGAAGAAACATTTGGGATCACATTGAGGCATATGGGGAAGAACCCATTAACCGTAGATAAAAACTAGAAAGAAGCTATCTGTGAAACTGCTTGTTGCTGTGTGGATTCATCTCACAGAGATGAAACTTTTGTTTTATGCAGCAGGTTGGAAACACTGTTTGTAGATACTGTGAAGAAACACTTCAGAGTCCTTGAGGACTCTGGGAAGAAATCCAATATCCTCAGATAAAAACTAGAAAGAATCAATAGATGAAAATGCTTGGTGATGTGTGGATTCATGTCACAGAGTTAAACCTTTCTTTTGATTCACCAGGTTGGAAACACTCTTTCTGTAGAATCTGCAAAGGGACATTTGGAGCCCTTTGAGGCCTATGGGGCAAAACAGTATACAACCAGATAAAAACTAGAAATAAGCTATCTCTGAAACTGCTTGGTGGTGTGTAGAGTCATCTCACCAAGATAAAACCTTTCAATTCAGCAGGACGGGAACACTCTTTGTGTAGAGCCTGCAAAGGGACATTTGGGAGCCCATTGGGGCCTATTGGTAAAAATCAAATATCCCCAGATAAAAACTAGAAAGAAGCTATCTGTTAAACTACTTGGTGATGTGTGGATGTATCCCAGAGAGTTAAACCTTTATTTTGACTCACCAGGTTCGAAAAACTTTTTTTGTAGAATCTGTGAAGGGACATTTGGGATTGCATTGAGGCTTATGGGAAGAAACTGGATATCCCCACATAAAAACTAGAAAGAAGCTATATGTGAAACTTCTTGGTTGTGTGTGGATTCATCTTACAGAGTTAAATATTTCTTTTGATTCATATGTTGGAAACACTCTTTTTGTAGAATCTGTGAAGGGACTTTTATGAGCCCTTTGAGTCCTATGAGGAAAAACTGAATATCCCTAAATAAAAACTAGAAAGAAGTTATATGTGAATCTACTTGATGTGTGCATTCAACTCACTGAGTTTAAACTTTCTTTTGCTTCAGAAGGTTGGAAATGCCCTTTTTGTAGAACATGCAAAGGGATATTTTTGAAGCCCATTGAGGACTAAGGGAAAAACTAACTATTCCCAGATAAAAACTAGAATGAAGCTATCTGTGAAACTGCTTAGTGATGTGTGGATTCATCTCACAGAGATAAAACTTCTGTTGATTCAGCAGGTTGAAAACACTATTTTTGTAGAATCTGTGATGGGACATTTGGGATCCCATTGAGGCCTATGTGGAAAAGGGGGATATTCCCAGATAAAAACTGGGAAGAAGCTATCTGTGAAACAGTTTGGTGATGTGTTGATTCAACTCACAGAGTAAAAGCTTTCCTTTGATTCAGCAGGATAAAAACACTATTTTCACAGACTCTGAGAAGGGACACTTTGGAGCCCATTGAGGTCTATGAGGAAGAAAGAGTATCCACAGATAAAAACTAGGTTAAAAACTAGGAAGAAGCACCTGTGAAACTGCTTGGTGATGTGTCGATTCAACTCACAGAGTTAAACGTTTCTTTTCTTTCAGGAGGTTGGACACACACGCTTTTTGTAGAATTTATGAAGGGGCATTTTCGAACTTATTGAGGCCTAAGTGGAGAAATGAATATCCCCAGATAAAAACTGGAAAGAAGCTATATTTTAAATTGCTTGCTGATATCTGGATTCATATCACATAGTTAATCCTTTATTTTGATTCAGCAGGTTGGAGACATTATTTTTGTAGAGTCTTCGAAGGGACATTTGGGAGTCCATTGAGGCCTATGTGGATAAACCCTATATCCCTAGATAAGAACTAGAAAGAAGCTTTCTGTGAAACTGCTTTGTGATGTGTGGATTCATTTCACAGAGTTTAATCTTCCTTTTCATTCAGCAGGTTTTTAGAATCTGTGAAGGTACATCTGTGAGCCAATTGGTCCTAATGGAAGAAAACTGAACATCCTGGCCAGGCACAGTGGCTCATGCCTGTAATCCCAGCACTTTGGGAGACCGAGATGGGTGGATCACGGGGTCAGGAGATTGAGACCATCCTGGCTAGCACGGTGAAACCCCGTCTCTACAAAAAAAAAAAAAAAAAAAAATGTTAGCCAGGCATTGTGGTGGTTACCTGTAGTCTCAGCTACTCAGGAGGCTGAGGCAGGAGAATGACGTGAACCCAGGAGGCAGAGCTTGCAGTGAGCTGAGATAGCGCCACTGCATTCCAGCCTAGGCAACAGAGTGAGACTCTGTCTCAGAAAAAAAAAAAAAAAAGGAAGAAAGAAAGAAAATAAAAGAAAAAAAGAAAACCAGCAATCCCCAGAAGCTATCTGTGAAACTGCTTTGAGATGTTTGGATTCATCTCATAGAGTTAAAACTTTCTTTTGATTCAGCATGTTGGAAGCACTCCTTTTGTAGGATCTGCAAAAGGATATTTGGGAGCCCATTAAGGCCTATGGGGATAAACTGAAAATCCCCAGATAAAAACTAGAAAGAAGCTATCTGTGAAAATTCTTGGTTAGGTTTGGATTCATCTCACAGAGGTAATCCTTTCTTTTGATTCAGCAGGTTGTAAACACTCTTTTTGAAGTATCTGTGAAGGGACATTTGGGAGCCCATTGAGGCCTATAGGGAAAAACCAGGTATCCTCAGTTAAAAACCAGAAGGAATATACCTGTGAAACTCCTTTGTGGTGTATGGATCCATCTCACGTAGTTAAAACTTATTGTTGATTTAGCAGGTTGCCGAATTCTTTTAGGACTATCTGTGAAGGGACGTTTTGGAGCCCACTGAGGCCTACAAAGAAAAATAGAATATCATGAGGTAAAAAAAAGAAACTATCTGTGAAACTTCTTTCTGATGTGTAGATTCATCTCACAGAGACAAACCCTTCTTTGGATTCAGCAGGTTGGAAACACTCTTTTTGTAGAATCTGAGAAGGTACATTTTGGAGCCCATTGAAGCATGTGGGGAAAAAAATGAATATTCTCACAGAAAAACTAGAAAGATGGTGTCTGTGTAACTACTTTGTGATGTGTGGGTTGTTCTCACAGAGTTGATACTTTCCTTTAATTCAGCAGATTGGAATCACTTTTTTTTTTAGAACTTGTGAGGGTTCATTTGGGAGCTCATAGGGGCCTTTGGAGAAAAACCGAGTATCCCCAGATGAAAACTAAAAAGGGCGTATTTGTGAAACTGCTTCATGATGAATGGATTCATATCACAGAGATAAACCTTTCTTTTGATTCAGAAGGGTTAGAAACACTGTTTTTGTAGAATCTGCAAAGGGACATGTGGGAACCCATTGAGGCCTATGAGGAAAAACCTAATATCCCCTTATAAAACCTAGAAAGAAGCTATCTGTGAAACTGCTTTGAGATGTGTGGATTCACCTCACAGAGTCAAAGTTTTCTTTTGATTCAACAGGTTTGAAACAGTGTATTTGAAGAATCTGCAAAGGGACATGTGGGAGCCCATTGAGGCCTAAGAGGAACAATCTAATATCTCCTTATAAAACCTACAAAGAAGCTACCTGTGAAACTGCTTTGAGATGTGTGGATTCAACTCACAAAGTTATAGTTTCCTTTGATTCAACAGTTTGGAAACAGCGTTTTTGTAGAATCTGCAAAGGGACATTTTGGAGCTCATGGAGGCCTATGGAAAAAAATGAATATCCCCAGATAAAAGCTAGAAAGAAGCTATCTGTGCAACTCCTTGGTGATGTGTCGATTCATCTCACAGAGGTAAAGCTTTCCTTGATTCAGCAGAAGAGAAACACTATATTTGTACAATCTACAAAGTTACATTTGGGAGCCAATTGCAGCCTATAGAAACAAACTTTCTATTGATTCAGCAGGTTGGAAACACTTTTTTTTAGAATCTGTGAAGGGAAATTTAAGAACCTATTGAGGCCTAAGGGGAAAATCGAATATCATTAGATAAAAAATAGAAAGAAACCATCTGTGAAAGTGCTTGGTGATGTGTAGATTAATCTGACAGAGTTAAATCTTACTTTTGATTCAGCAGGTTGGAAGCACTTTTTTGTAGAATCTGTGAAGGGACATTTGGGATTGCATTGAGACCTAAGAGGAAAGACTTAATATTTCCAGTTAAAAGCTAGAAAGAAACTATCTGTGAAACTGCTTTAAGACATGGGAATTCAACTCACAGAGTTAAACTTTTCCTTTGATTTATCAGGTTAAAAACACTCTTTTTGTACAATCTACATGGGGACATTTGGGAGCTTATTGAAGTCTATGCAGAAAAACAGAATATCCTAAGATAAAAACTAGAAAGAAGCTATCTGTGAAACTGTTTTGTGATGTGTGGATTCATCTAATAGATTTAAATATTTCTTTTCATTCAGCAGGTTGGAATACTCTTTTTGTAGAATCTGCAAAGGGACACTTGGGAGCACATTGAGGCCTATAAGGAAAAACTGAATATCCCCAGATAAAAACTAGAAAGTAGCTTTCTCTGAAACTGCTTTGTGATGTGTGGATTCATCTCAAAGAGATAAATCTTTCTTTTGACTCCACACGTTGGAAAAACTGTTTTTCTATAATCTGTGAAGAAACATTTGGGAACCCATTAAGGCATATGGAGAAAAACTGAATATCTCCACATAAAAACTAGAAAGAATCTATCCGTCTAACTGTTGCATGATGTGTGGATTCATCTCACAGGATTAAACATTTCTTTTGATTCAGCAGGTTGGAAACATTCTTTTTGTAGTATCTGCAAAGGGACATTTGGGAGCCCATTGATGCCTATGTGGCAAAACCAAATTTCCACGAATAAAATCTACAAAGAATATATCTGTGACACTGCTCAATGCTGAGTGGATTTATCCCACAGAATTAACCTTTATTTTGATTCAACAAGTTGGAAGCACTCTTTCTGTAGAATCTGTGAAGGGAAATTTGGGAGCCAATTGTCACCAATGAGGAAATACTGAATATCCTCACATGAAAACTAGAAAGAAACTATCTGTGAGACTTCTTTGTGATGTGTGAATTCATAGTAAACAGTTAAAACATTCTTTTGATTCCACAGGTTGGAAACATGCTTCTTGTTGAATCTGTGAAGGGCCATTTGAGAGCCTATTGTGGCCTATGAGGAAAAACCAATTATCCCCAGATAAAAACTAGAAAGAAGATATCTGTGAAACTGCTTTGTGATGTGTGGATTCATAGTACAGAGTTAAACTTTTCTTTTGATTCAGAAAGTTGAAAATACGCTTTTTGTAGAATCTGCCATTTGACATTTGGGAGCCCATTGTGGCCTATGTGAAATAACAGAATATCCCCAGATATAAACAATAAAGAAACTAACTGTGAAAGTGCTTCATGATGTGTGCGTTCATCTCAAACAGTCTAACCTTTCTTTTAAATCAGCAGTTTGGAAACATCCTTTTTGTAGAATCTACAAAGGGACATTCAGGAACCCATGGAGGCCAATGGTGAAAAACTGAATATTCCCAGATAAAAAAAGAAAAAGGCTATCTGTGAAACTGCCTTGTATCCTGTGGATTCATCTCACATTTTTAAAATTTTCTTGTGATTCAGTGGGTTGGAAACATTCCTTTTATGGAATCTGTGAAGGGAAATTTGGAGCCCATGGAGGTCTCTGGTGAAAAACAGAATATTCCCAGATATAAACTAGAAAGAATCTGTCTCTGAAACTGCTTTGTGATGTGTGGATTCATCTCACAGTGTTAAATATTTCTTTTGACTCTGCAGGTTGGAAAAACTCTTTTTCTAGAATCTGCAAAGAAACACTTGGGAGCCCATTAAGGTGTGTGGGGCAAAATGGAATATCCCCACATGAAAACTAGAAAGAACCTATCTGTGAAACTGTTTTGTGATGTGTAGGTTAATCTCATAAGATTAAACATTTCTTTTGATTCAGCAGGTTGGAAACATTCTTTTTGCAGAATCTGCAAAGGGACATTTGGAAGCCCATTGATGCCTATGAGTCAAAAACTAATATCCAGGAATAAAAACTGGAAATAAGCTATCTGTGAAACTGCTTGGTGATGAGTGAATTCATCCCACAGAGTTAAACTTTTCTTTTGATTCAACAAATTTGGAAAACTCTTTTTGTAGAATCTGTGAAGGGACATTCAGCAGGTTGGAAACACTCTTTTTGTAGAATCTGCAAAGGAACATTTAAGAACTCATTGAGGTCTAAGGGGAAAACAGAATATACTTAGGTAAAACAATAGAAAGAAGCTATCTGTGAAACTACTTGGTGATGTGTGGATTCATCTCACAGAGTTAAATCTTGCTTTTGATTCAGCATGTTGGAAGCAATTTTTTTTGTAGAATCTGTGAAAGGACATTGGGATTGCATTGAGGCCTATGGGGAAAAACCTAATATTTCCAGGTAAAAACTAGAAAGAAACTACCCATGAAACTGCTTTAAGGCATGAGGATTCAATTCACAGAGTTTAACTTTTCCTTTGATTCAGTAGGTTAAAAACACTCTTTTTGTAGAATTTGTTTAGGGATATTTGGGAGTTTATTGAAGCCTACGGGGAAAAAGAGAATATCCCAAGATGAAAACTAGAAAAATACTATCTGCGAAACTGGTTTGTGATGTGTGGATTCACCTCACACAGTTAAACCTTTCCTTTCATTCAGCAGGTTGGAGTACTTTTTTCATAGAATCTGCAAAGGGACATTTGGGAGCACATTGAGGCTTCTATGGTAACACCAAATATCCCAAGATAAAAACTAGAAAGAAGAGATCTGTGAAACTACTTGGGGATGTGTGGATTCATTTCACAGAGTTAACTCTATCTTTGCATTCAGCAGCTGGGAAAGACTCTTTTTGTCAAATCTGCAAAGGGACATTTGGGAGCCCATTAAGACCTTTGGGGAAAAAGCAAATATCCCCAGATAAAAACTAGAAAGAAGTTTCTGTGAAACTGCTTGGGGATGTGTGGATTCATCTCCCAAAGACAAATTTTTATTCACCACGTAGGAAACACTTCTTTTATATTATCTATGAAGAAACATTTGAAAACCCATTGAGTCCCATGGGGAAAACTGAATATTTTCAGATTAAAAACTAGAAAGAAACTATCTGTGAAATTGCTTGGTCATTGGTAGATTCACCTCTCAGAGTTAAACCCTTCTTTTCATTCAGCAGGTTGGAACCACTTTTTTTGTAGAATCTGTGAAGGGACATTTAAGAACCCATTGACCCTATGGGGAAAACCAAATGTCTTCAGATAATAAATAGAAATTAGCCATCTTAGAAACATATTGCTGATGTGTGTATTCATCTCACATAGTTAAGTCTTTTTTTTTTTTTTTTTTTTGATTTAGCAGATTGTAACAACTTTTTTGTAGAAGTGGTGTAGGGGCAATTGGAAGCCCATTGAGGCCTAAAGGGAAACACAGAATATGCCCAGATAAAAACTAGAAAAAAACAATCTGTGAAACGTCTTTGAGATGTGTGGATTCATCTAATAGAGATAAACTTTTCTTTTCATTCCACTGATTGGAATCCCTCGTTTTGTAGAAACTACAAAGGGACTTTTGGGAGCTCTTGGAGGCCTATGGGGAAAAAACAAATATCCCCAGATGAAAACTAGAAAAAAGCTATCTGTGAAACTGCTTGGTGATGTGTGGACTCATCTCACAGAGTTAAACCTATATTTGATTCAGTCGGTTGGAAACACTCTTTTTGTAGTATCTGTGAAGGAACATTTGGGAGCCCATTGAGGCCTAGGGGAAAAACCGAATATTCCCACATGAAAACTAGAAAGAAGCTATCGGTGAAACTGATTTGTGATGTGTGGATTCATCTAACAGAACAAAACCTTTCTTTTGATTCATCAGGTTGAAAATTGTAGAGGACTACGTGCTCGCAAACGAGATGTTCCCGATAAGTCCTGCTCTTGCAAACAAAGAAGGACGTTTCTTCTCTGCAAACAGGAAGAACAAAAGAGTCAGCTGCAAACAGCAGACTCTGGGAACTGGTTAATGTTTAAGCATCTTGAGAACTCAGAAAGTTAGGGAAAGGTCAGAAAAACAACTCATGACATAAAAACAACTTGTGTCATAAAAAACAACTCGTGTCTTGTGACTTAGTAAAATTCCACAAGCATGTATAAAATAAAGCAGAGCATGCTGCTTGGGGCAGCTGCCATGTTTGTCATGTCCTGTGTTGTCTTGTGTGTTCATTCCTTTGTTTAGGAAACACGCAGACCCCAACATCTGGTGCAGCGAGCAGGGTCCGTGGCTCCAAGAGAGCAAGGAACCGGAGGGGGAGCACCCCGGTCATGTAAGTAAATAAAGAAGGGGGACCCATGGGAAAATTATGGGGAATTCCACCTCTCTGGCCTCAGAATATTTGCAGTTGCTTCAGGGACTGTAGCAGTAAAAGAAAAGACTTTGAAGCGATTCTTTGCCCATGTTGAACAACATTGTTACTGGTTTCAGTACCAGACTAAAGTGCAGCTGAATCGGAAAGAATGGTTACAGGTAGTAAAAGCTTTGCGTAGAGCTCACGAGTTAGGGGATACTATGCCTTTAAATTTGTGGACTTTGTGTGGCTCCACCACTCAGGCATTAGAGCTACTTGAAACTGACTCAGAGCGTGGCGATACTGCCAAGGGAGATGAGGCACCTGAAGGTTTAGAGAAAAATGATTTTGGAAAGGAACATATTCATGCCCCAGTTGCTGAGGATAAAGAGTTGGGGGGCCATTTATAATGCTCAGTTGTTTGCTGGGGCACTTTCTAAGGCTTTAAAAGGCAGTTCTAAACAAGGTGTGTGTTATCAATGTGGAAAACCTGGTCATTTTAAAAAGGAATGCTGGAAAAAGCTAGGCTTTTCTGCCTCAAAAGAAAAAAGGTTACCTTCTGAGGTATGCAAATGCTGTGGGAAAGTTCGACATTGGACAAATGAGTGCCGTTCAAAAACTGATAAGAGTGGAAATTTATTGTCACCTCTCTCGGGAAACGGGAGTCAGGGCCCACAGGTTTGGGGCCCCAACAATTACAATGCAGGCCTACCACAATACCCAGTGAGCAATGGCTTACAACATCAAGGAATGACTTCGAGTCCTCCTTATGGGTATCACACTTTACCCCAGTTTCTCAGCTTTATGCTGCAACTAAGCAGAGCACTGCTGCTGACTTAGCTATTACTCAGTCTCATACTCTGTCTCCTAATGGAGGAATATATAAGCTAACTACTGGAGTGTGTGGTCCTTTGCCAAAGGGACATGTGGGACTTTTGTTAGGTCAAAGCAGAAGTGCTATGTGGGGGTTAATGGTAGTCCCAGGAATCATTGATCCTGATTTTACTGATGAAACTCTTATTATGGTACAAGTCTCACAATTTATGCGCCTAGAGGCAGGGGAATGTATTGCACAATTGCTTCTATTGCCATTTTTTCCTTTTCTATCTAGAGATGTGTCCCATCAAGAAGATTTCAGTAGTACTGGGAAAACTGTTTTCTGGGAACCCTTAGTTTCTGATCAAAAACCTCTATGTTCCTTACAAATTAATGGAATACTTTTTGAAGGATTAGTTGACACAGGAGCAGATGTATCCATTATCTGTTTGGCTCAGTGGCCTACTCATAGGAAAAAGAAACAAGTCTCACTTTATCTGGCCTAGGCACTGCTTCTGTAGATATCAAAGTACTGAGCCCCTGAGCTGTGTAGGACCCGAGGAACAACAAAGAAAAGTATTATTTTATATTGTTCCCATTAATATTAACCTTTGGGGCTGTGATCTTTTACAACAATTTGGTGCCTTTTTAAGCATTCCTCACATTTCATATTTCCAAAAATTTGATGTTCAAGATGGGCTACAATCCTTTAAACTCATAGCCTCTGTCCACAAGCCTCAAGCTTTACAATTAAAGTGGAAAACTACAATTCCTGTTTGGGTGGAACAGTGGCCATTGTCTAAAGAAAAACTTGAGGCTTTAAAAGATTTAGTTAAGGAACAATTGGCCGAGTGGCATATAGAACCAAGTACTTCTGCATGTAATTCCCCTGTGTTTGTCTTTAAAAACAAAAGTGGAAAATGGCGTTTATTAACTGATCTCAGAGCTGTAAATGCTTGTATTCAACCTATGGGGACTTTACAACCTGGTTTCCCAATCCAGCCCTTATCCCACAAAATTGGAAATTAATGGTCATAGACCTTAAAGATTGTTTTTTTACTATTCCGTTACAACCCCAAGATTGTGAGAAATTTGCCTTTACTGTTCTCGAACATAATAATGGACAGCCTACTCAAAGATACCAATGGAATGTTCTCCCTCAAGGTATGCTTAATAATCCTACTCTATGTCAAGAATTTGTTCATAGAGCTTTAAATCCTGTTAGATGCCAATTCCCCACTGTATTAATTTACCATTACATGGATGATAGTTTATTGGCAACTACTGATGAAGTCTTACAGAGTCAAGTTTTTCAAGCTTTACAATAACAATTAACTCAATATAATTTACATATTTCTCCTGAAAAAATTCAGACTCAATTTCCTATTCAATATCTAGGATACCTTTTAGCAGAAAAGCATATTCGGCCTCAAAAGGTTCAAATTCGAAGAGATCCACTTTTGACCCTTAATGATTTTCAAAAATTGCTAGGAGACATAAATTGGTTTCGTCCCACCTTAGGCAACCCTACTTATAAATTGCAACATTTATTTGCTACCTTAGAAGGGGACTCAGATTTATTTTTTTATTATTTTTCTATTTAACAAATGTTTATTTAGCACTTATTATGAGACATATAGTACTAAGCCCTTCATGAATATTACCATTTAATCCTCATTTTAAGAAAATCTTGTGATGGCTAAGCAAATAAGATTTGTTTTTTTATTATTTTTTAATTTTTTTATTATACTTTAAGTTCTAGGGTACATGTGCATAACCTGCAGGTTTGTTACATATGTATACTTGTGCCATGTTGGTGTGCTGCACCCATCAACTCGTCAGCACCCATCAACTCGTCATTTACATCAAGTATAACTCCCAATGCAATCCCTCCCCCTCCCCCCTCCCCGTGAAAGGCCCCGGTGTGTGATGTTCCCATTCCCGAGTCCAAGTGATCTCATTGTTCAGTTCCCACCTATGAGTGAGAACATGCGGTGTTTGGTTTTCTGTTCTTGCAATAGTTTGCTGAGAAAGATGGTTTCCAGCTGCATCCATGTCCCTACAAAGGACACAAACTCATCCTTTTTGATGGCTGCATAGTATTCCATGGTGTATATGTGCCACATTTTCTTAATCCAGTCTGTCACTGATGGACATTTGGGTTGATTCCAAGTCTTTGCTATTGTGAATAGTGCCACAATAAACATACATGTTCATGTGTCTTTATAGCAGCATGATTTATAATTCTTTGGGTATATACCCAGTAATGGGATGGCTGGGTCATATGATACTTCTAGTTCTAGATCCTTGAGGAATCGCCATACTGTTTTCCATAATGGTTGAACTAGTTTACTATCCCACAAACAGTGTAAAAATATTCCTATTTCTCCACATCCTCTCCAGCACCTGTTGTTTCCTGACTTTTTAATGATTGCCATTCTAACTGGTGTGAGATGGTATCTCATTGTGGTTTTGAGTTGCATTTCTCTGATGGCCAGTGATGATGAGCAGTTTTTCATGTGTCTGTTGGCTGTATGAATGTCCTCTTTTGAGAAATGTCTATTCATATCCTTTGCCCACTTTTTGATGGGGTAGTTTGTTTTGTCCTTGTAAATTTGTTTGAGTTCCTTGTAGGTTCTGGATATTAGCCCTTTGTCTGATGAGTAGATTGCAAAAATTTTCTGCCATTCTGTAGGTTGCCTGTTCACTCTGATGGTAGTTTGTGAAGGGACATTTGTAAGCCTATTGATGCCTATGGGGAAAAACTGAATATCCCCAGATAAAAACCAGAAAGAAGCTATCCATGAAATTGCTTTTTGATGCATGGATTTATCTCACAGAGCCAAATGTTTCTTTTGATTCAACAAGTTGGAGACTCTCTCTCTGTTTTGTTTTTGTTTTTTTTTTTCTTTTTCTTTCTTTTTTTTTTTTTTTTTTTTGAGATGGACTCTTGCTCTTTCACCTGGACTGGGATTGGAGTTCAGTGGTGCTATCTTCACTCACTGCAAGCTTTGCCTCCTGGGTTCACACCATTCTCCTGTTTCCGCCCCCTGGGTAGCTGGGACTACAGGTGCCCACCACCACGCCCATCTAATTTTTTTGTTTTTTCAGTAGAGACGGTTTCATCATTTTAGTCAGGATGGTCTCAATCTCCTGACCTCAAAATCTGCCACCTCTTGGCCTCCCAAAGTGCTGGGAGTACAGACATGAGACACTGCACCCAGCCAAGACTATCTCTTTTTAGAATCATCAAATGGAAGTTGGAAATCCCATTGAGGCCTATGAAGAGAAAGCTAATATCCTAAGCTGAAAACTTTAAAGAAATTATCTGAGAGACTGCTTTGTGATGTGTGGATTCATCTCATGGAGTTAAACTTTTCTTTTGATTCAGCAGGGTGGAAACATTCTTTTTGTAGAATCTGTGAAGGGTAATATGGAGCCCATTGAAGCCTTTGCAGAACAACAGAATATCTCCAGATAAAAACTAGAAAGAAGCTATCTATGAAACTGCTTTGTGATGTAATACTTCTTTTGTAGAATCTGCAAAGGGACATTTGGAAGTTGACAGGTGCCTATGGGGAAAAACTGAATACACCAAGATAAAAACTAGAAACAAACTCTCTGTGAAACTGCTTTGTAATGTGTGGATTCATCTCACAGAGTTAAACCTTTATTTGATTCAGTAAGTTGGAAAATCTTTTTTTCTAGTATCTATGAAGGGACATTTGAGAGTCCATTGAGGTCTACGGGGAATAACAGAATACCCCCAGATAAAAACTACATAGAAGCTGTCTTTGAAACTACTTTGTGATTTGTGAATTCATCTCTCAGGGTTAATATTTTCTTTTGATTCAGCAGATGGGAAACACTGTTTTTATAGAATCTGTGAAGGGACATTCAGGAACCCATGGAGGCCTCTAGAGATAAACCGAGTATCCCAGGTAAAAACCAGAACAAAACTATCTGTGAAACTGCTTGGTGATGGTTGGGCTCATCTCACATAGATACAATTTTGTTTTGATTCAACAGGCTGGAAACACACTTTCAGTATAATCTGCAAAGGGGCATTTGGAATTGCATTTGGGTCTATGGGGAACACCAAATATCTGTAGATAAAAATTTGAAAGAAGGTGTCTGTGAAACTGCTTTGTGATATGTGAATTCAGCTCACAGAGTGAAGCCTTTAGTTTTATTCAGCTGCTTGTAAACTTTCTTTTTGTAGAATCTGTGAAGGCACATTTGGGAGCCCATTGGGGCCTATGGGAGAAAACCGAAAATACCCAGATAAAAACTAAAAATGAGCTTTCTGTGAAACTTCTCGTTGATATGTGGATTCATCTCACAGACTAAAACCTTCTTTTTGAATTCAGCAAGTTGGGAACATACTATTTGTAGAATCTGTGAAGGGACATTTGAGAGCCCATTGTGACCTTTGGAGAAAAACTGAATATCCCCAGATAGAAACTAGAAGAAGCTATGTGTGAAACTGCTTTGTGATATTTGGATTCAACTAACAGAGTTAACCATTTCCTTTGATTGAGCAGGTTTGAAACACTCTTTTTGTAGAATCTGCAAAGGGTTACTTGAAAGCCCACTGAGGCCTAAGAGGAGAAACAAAATATCCCCAGATAAAACCTAGAAAGAAGAGATCTGTGAAACAGCTAGGTCATGTGTGGAATCGCCTCATAAAGTTAAAACATTTTTTTGATTCAGCAGGATGGAAAGATCTTTTTGTAGAAAATGCAAGGGGACATATTGGAGCCCATTGTTGCCTATGAAAAAAAAAAAAAAACAAGTATCCCCAGATGAAAACTAGAAAGAAGTTGTCTAGAAACTACTTTGTGATTTGTGGATTCATCTCACAAAAGTAAAACTTTCTTTTGATTCAGCATTTTACAAACACTCTTTTTGTAGAATCTTCGAAGGGACATTTGTGAGTACATTGTGGCCTATGGGAAAAAACTGAATATTTCTATATAAAAACCAAAAAGTAGCTATCTGTAAAACTGCTTTGTGATGTGTGAATTCATCTCACTGAGTTAAGCCTTTTGTTTGATTGACGTAGTTAGAAACAATCTTTTGTAGAATCTGCGAAGGGATATTTGGGAACCCTTTGGGGTCTATGGGAAAAAATCGAATATCCCCAGATAAAAACTAGAAAGAAGGTATTTGTGAAACTGTTTTGTGATGTGTGAATTCATCTGACAGAGTGAAGCCTTTCATTTGATTCAGCTGCTTGTAAACTCTCTTTTTGTAGAATCTGCGAAGGCACATTTTGGAGCCCACTGGGGCCTAGGGAAAAAAACTGAAAATCCCCAGAAAAAAAAAAAATTGAAAGAAGCTATCTGTGAAACTGCTTTGTGATGTATGGATTCATCTCACAGAGCTAAACCTCTCTTCTGATTCATCAGGTTGGAGACACTTTTTCCATAGAATCTGAGAAAAAACATTTGAAAACCCATTTAGGCCTATTGGGAAAAAGTGAATATCCCCATTTCTTTCTTTTTTTTTTTTTTTGAGATGGAGTCTCGCTCTGTCACCCAGGCTGGAGTGCAGTCACCAGATCTCAGCTCACTGCAAGCTCTGCCTCCCAGGTTCACGCCATTCTCCTGCCTCAGCCTCCCGAGTAGCTGGGACTATAGGCGCCCGCCACCTCGCCCAGCTAGTTTTTTGTATTTTTTAGTAGAGACGGGGTTTCACCATGTTAGCCAGGATGGTCTCGATCTCCTGACCTCGTGATCCGCCCGTCTCGGCCCCCCAAAGTGCTGGGATTACAGGCGTGAGCTACCGCGCCCGGCCAAATATCCCCATTTCAACTAGAAACAAGTTTTCTGTGAAACTGCTTGGTGATATGTGGTTTGATCAAACAGAGTTAAACCTTAATTTTGATTCAGCAGGTTGGAAACATTCTTTTTGCATAATCTGTGAGGGGGCATTTGGGAGCCCATTGTGGCCTTTGGAGAAAAACAGAATATACCCAGATAAAAAGTAGAGAGAAGCTATCTGTGAAATTGCTTTGTGATGTATGGATTCATCTCACAAAGGTAAACCTCTCTTGTGATTCATCAGATTGGAAACACATTTTCCATAGAATCTGCAAAAAAAAATTTAAAAGCCCATTTAGGCCTATTGGAAAAAACAGAATATCCCCAATTAAAACTAGAAAGAAGGTTTTTGTGAAACTGCTTGGTGACGGGTAGATTCGTCTCACAGTGTTAAACCTTAATTTTGATTCCACAGGTTGAGAATATTCTTTTTGTAGGATCTGTGAAGGAACATTTGGAAGCCCATTGCGGCCTTTGGGCAAATCTCCCAGATAAAAACTAGAAAGAAGCTGTCTGTGAAAATGTTTTGTGATGTCTGAATTCATCTCAC
The DNA here is from genome assembly GCF_024542745.1 of Macaca thibetana thibetana. NCBI lineage: Eukaryota > Metazoa > Chordata > Mammalia > Primates > Cercopithecidae > Macaca > Macaca thibetana. The sequence goes on from NC_065598.1 coordinate 58,479,765, forward strand.
AGAGGTAAATCTTTCTTTTGATTCAACAAGTTAAAAGCACTCCATTTGCAGAATCAGCCAAGTGACATTTGGGAGCACATTGGGGCTTATGAGGAAACACCGAATATCCCCAGATGAAAACCATAAAGAAGCTATGTGTGAAATTGCCTGGTGATGTGTTCATTCATCTCACAGAGTTAAACCTTTCTTTTGATTCAGCCAGTTTGAAATACTCTTTTTGCAGAATCTGCACAGGGACATTTGAGAGCCCTTTGAGACCTATGAGGAAAAAGGAAATTCCCCCAGATAAAAACTAGAAAGAAGCTATCTTTGAAACCTCCTGATGATGTGTGGATTCATCTCACATTCTTAAACCTTTCTTACAATTTAGCAGGTTGGAAACACTCCTTTCCTTAGAACCTGTGAAGGACATGTGGGAGTCCATTGAGGTCTACAGAAAAAAAAAAAAAAAAAAAAACAGAAACAAACAAACAAAAAAACCCCAGAAAATCCCCAGATACAAACTTAAAAAAAAAGCTATCTGTGAAACTGCTTGGTGATATGTGGATTCACTTCAAAGAGTTAACCCTTTCTTTTCTTCAACAGGTTGGAAAATACCTGTTTGTAGTATCTGCAAAGGAAAATTTGGGAGCCCATTGAGGTCTATTGGGAAAAACTGAGTATCCCCAGATAAAAACTAGAAACAAGCTATCTGAGAAACTGCTTTGTGATGTGTGGATTTAACTCACAAAGTTAAAAGTTACTTTTGATTCAGTGGGTTGGAAACCCTCTTTCTGTAGAATCTTCGAAGAAATATTTGGGAGCCCATTGAGGCCTGTTGGGGAAAAACAGAATATAACCCAGATATAACCTAGAAACAAGCTATCTGAGAAGCTGCTTGGTGATGTGTGGATTCATGTCACAGAGTTAAAACTGTTTTTGACTCAGCAGGTTGGAAACACTCTTTTTGTAGAATCTGCAAAGGGACATTAGGGAGCCCATAGTAGTCTATAGGGAAAAACTAAATATCCCCAGCATAAAATGAGAAATAAGCTATCTGTTAAACTGCTTTGTGATGTGAAAATTCATCTCACAGAGTGATGCCTTTCATTTTATTCAGCTGGTTGGAAACACTCTTTGTAGAATCTGCAAAGGGATATTTGGCAGACCTTTGGGACCAATGGGAAAAAACTGAATATCCCCACATAAAAACCAGAAAGAAGCTATCTGTGAAACCACTTTCACATTCGTGGATTCATCTGACAGACTTAAACCTCTCTTTTGATTCATCAGGTTGGAACCACTTTTTTCTGAGAACCTTCGAAGGGACATTTGAGAGCCCTTTGAGGCTATGGGGCAAAATCAAATATCCTGATAAAAACTAGAAAGAAGCTATCTGTGAAACTGCCTCATGATGTGTAGATTCATCTCATAGAGCTAAACGTTTCTTTTAATTTAGCAGGTTTTAAACACTCTTTTTGTAGAATCTACAGAGGGTCTTTTCAAAGCCCCTTGAGGCCTCTGTGGGAAAAACAGAATATCCCCAATTAAAAACTTGAAAGAAGCTATTAGTATAACTTCTTGCTGTGAAGTTTGTGATTTCATCTCACAGAGTTAAACCTTTCTTTTAATTCAGCAGGTTAGCAACCCTCTTTTTGTAGAATCTGTGAAAGGTCATTTTGTAGTCCATTGTGGCCTACAGGGAAAACAGAATATTTCCAGATCTAAAAAAAAGAAAGAAGCTATCTGTGAAACTGCTTTGTGATGTGAAAATTCATCTCACAGAGTGATGCCTTTCATTTGATTCAGCTGGTTGGAAACACTCTTTTTGTAGAATCTACAAAGGGATATTTACGAGCCCATTTATGCCTATGAGGAAAAACTGAATATCCATAGATAGAAACTAGAAATAAGCTATCTGTGAAACTGCTTGTGGATGCGTGAATTCATTTCACAGAGTGAAACCTTTCTTTTTATTGAGCAGGTTGGAAACACACTTTTTGCAGCTCCTCTGAAGGGACATTTGGGAACTAATTAAGGCCTTTTGTGGAAAAAGCAAAAATCCCTAGATAAAAACAAAAAGAAGCCATCTGTAAAACTGCTTGGTGAAGTGTAGATTCATCTCACAGAGATAAATCTTTCTTTAGATTCAGTAGTTTGGAAGCTCTGTTTTTGTAAAATCTGTCAGTGGACATTTGGGAACCCATTGAGGCCTATGGGTAAAACAGAATATTCTCAGATAAAAACTAGAAAAAAGCTATCTGTGAAACTGCATGATCATGTATGGATTAACCTCACAGAGTTAAAACTTTGTATTGATTCAACAGTTTGGAAACACTCTTTTGGTGAATCTGTGAAGGGACATTTAAGAACCCATTGAGACCTATGGGGAAAACTGCACCTTCAGATACAAACTAGAAAGAAGCAATTTGTGAAACTGCATGGTGATAGGTGTATTCATCTCACAGAGTTAAAACTTTCTTTTGATTCAGCAGATTGTAAACACTCTTTTTGTAGAATCTGTGAAGGGACATTTGGGAACCCATTGAGGCTTATAGGGAGAAATCTTATATCCCTAGATAAAAACTATAAAGAAGCTATCTGTGAAAACTACTTTGAGATATGTGGGTTCATCTGAAAGAGTTAAACTTTTCTTTTGATTCAGAAGGTTGGAAACACTCGTTTTGTAGAATCTGTAAAGGGATATTTGTAAGCCTCTTGTGGCCTTTGGGGAAAACAAAAAATCTCCAGATAAAAACAAGAAAGAAGCTAACCTTGAAACTGCTTTGTAATGTGTGAGTTTATCTCACAGGGTTAAACCTTTCTGGTGATTCAGCAGGTTGGAAACACTCTTTTTGTGGAATCTGCAAAGGGATATTAGTGAACCAATTGATGCCTATGGAAAAAACAAAATATCCCCAGATAAAAACTAGAAAGAAGCTATCTGTGAAACTGCTTTGAAATTTTTGGATTCATCTCACAGAGGTAAAACTTTCTTTTGATTCAACAGGATGGAAACACTCCTTTTGTAGAATCTGTGAAGGGGCATTTGGGAGCTCATTGTGGCCTATGGAGCAAAACTGAATATCCCATATTCAAAATTAGAAAAAAAGCTACCTGTTAAACTGCATTGTGATTCATAGATTCGTCTTACAGAATAAAAACTTTCTTTTGTTTCAGTACATTGGAAACACTCTTGTTGTAAAATATGTGTAAGGAGATTTGGGAGCCCACTTAGGCTTACCGGGAAAAAAAGAAAATCCCCAGATAAATACAACAAAGAAACTATAAGTGAAACTGCTTGGTGATGTGTTGATTAATCTCACAGAGATAAACCTTTGTTTTGTTCAGGAAGTTGGAAACACTCTTTTCGAAGAATCTGTGAAGTGACATTTTGGAGCCCATTGAGGCCTATGGGGTAAAGCTGAGTATCCCCAGATAAAAACAAGAAAGAAGCTATCTGTGAAACTACTCTGTAATGTATGGATCCATCTCACATAGTTAAACCATTCTGTTGATTCAGCAGGTTGGCAACACTGTTTTTGTAGTATTGGCAAAGGGACATTTTGGAGCCCACTTAGGCCTACAGAAAAGGGACATTCGGGAGGACATTTTGGCCTACTGGAAAAAAATCCCAATATCCACATATAAAAACTAGAAAGAAGATATCTGTGAAACTGCTTTGTGATCTGAGAATTCATCTTACAGAGTTAAAATTTTCTTTTGATTCAGCTTGTTAGGAGCACTCTGCTTGTTGAATCTGAGAAGGGACATTTGAGAGCCTATTGTGGCCTATGGGGAAAAACTGAATATTCTGAAATAAAAACTAGAAAGAAGATATCTGTAAAATTGCTTTGTAATGTGTGGATTCATGTCTCAGAGTTAAGCATTTTTTTTGATTCAGCAGGTTGGAAACACTCTTTCTGTAGGATCTATGAAGGGATATTCAGGATATTATTGAGACCTAGAGAAAAAAAATATAAAAACTAGAAAGAAGCTATCTGTGAAACTGCTTTGTCATGTGTGGATTCATCTCACAGAGGTAAACCTTTCCTTTGACTCAGCAGGTTGGAAAAAGTCTTTTTCTAGAATCTGCAAAGAAATATATGGGATCCCATTGAGGCCTATTGAGAAAACTGAATATCCCCAGCTAAAAAATAGAAGAAGATGTCTGTGAATCTCCTTTGTGTTCCGTAAATTCATCTCACAGACTTAAACCTTTCTTTTGATTCAGCAGTTTGGAAACACTCTTTTTGAAGAATCTGCAAAGGGGCAGATAGGAGTCCATTAAAGCCTACAGGGAAAGATTAAATATGTCCAGATAAAAACTACAAAGGAGCTCTCTGTGAAACTGCTTTTTGATGTGTGGGTACATCTCACAGAGTTAAAACTTTCTTTGGATTCAGTCAGATAAGAACACTCTTTTTAAGAAATCTTCAAAGGGATACTTGAGGGCACATTGAGGCCTATAAGGAAAAACCATATATCCCCAGATAAAAACTAGGAAGAATCTATCTGTGAAACTGTTTGATGATGTGTGGATTCATCTCATAGAGGTAAAGTATCTTTCTGGTTCAGCAGATTTGAAACACTCTTTTTGTAGAATTTGGGAAAGGATATTTGGGAGCCTATTGTGGCCTATGGGGAAAAAAACAAATATCTCCAGATAAAAAGTAGAAGGAAGCTATTGCTGAAACTGTTTTGTGATGTGTGAATTCATCTCACAGAGTTAAACTTCACTTTTATTCACCAAGTTGGAAACACTATTGTTGCAGAGTCTGCAAACGGACGTTTTAGAGCCCTTTGAGGCTCATGGGAAAAGAACAAATATCCCCAGATAAAAACTATAAAGCAGCTGTCTTAGAAGCTGCATTGTGATGTGCACATTCATTGCACAGAGTTAAACATTTCTTTTGATTAACAGGTTGGAAACACTTTTTGTAGAATCTGAGCAGGTACATTTGGAAGCCCATTAAAGTCAATGAGGAAAAGATATTTTCGAATATCCCCAAATGAAAACTGGAATGAAACTATCTGTGAAACTGCTTTGTGATTTGTGGATTCATCTCACAGAGTTAAACTTATCTTTTGAGTCAGCAGAGTGGAAAAACTCTTTTTCCAGAATCTGCAAAGAAATATCTGGGAGCCCATTGAGGCCAATGGGGAAAAATGGATTATCCACAGTAAAAAACTTGAAAGATGGTATCTGTGAAATGGCTTTGTGATGTGTGGATTCAACTCACAGAATTAAAATTTTCTCTTAACTCAGCAGGTTAAAAACACTCTTTTTGTAGAAACTGCAAGGGACATTTGGAAGCCCATTGGGGTCCAAGGGAAAAAACTGAAAATCCTCAGATACAAGCTAAAAAGAAGCTATCTGTGAAACTGCTTGTTGATGTGTGGATTCATGTCACAGAGTTAAAAATTTCTTTTGAGTCACCAGGTAGGAAACATTCTTTTTTCAGAATCTGTAAAGGGACATTTGATAGACCCTTGAGGCCCATAGGGGCAAAGAGTATGTCCCCAGATAAAAAGTAGAAAGAAGCTATCTCTGAAACCACTTGGTGATGTGTTGATTCAGCTAACAGAGATGTATCTTTCTTTTGATTAAGCAGATTGGAAACACTCTTTTTGTAGAATCTGCGAAGAGCCATTTGGGAGCCCATTAACACCTATTTGGTAAAACTGAATATTTCCAGATAAAAACTAGAAACAAGCAACCTGAAAAATTGCCTTGGGACATGTGGGTACATCTAACAGAGTTAAACCTTTGTTTTGATTCAGCAGGTTGGAAACACTCTTTTTGTGGAATCTATGAAGGGTCATATGAAATCCCATTGATGCGTATGAGGAAAAGCCAAATAACCTCAGATGAAAAATAAAAAGAAATTGTCTGTGAAAATGCCTGGTAATGTGTCAATTAATCTCAGAGTTAAACTTGCTTTTGATTCATCTGGTTAGAAACATTCTTTTTGCAGAATCTTCCAAGGGACATTTGAGTGCCCTTGGAGGCCTATGAAGAAAAATCAAATATACCCAGACAAAAATGAAAAAGATGGTATCTGTGAAACTGCCTGGGGATGTGAGGATTCATTTCACAGAAGTAAACCTTTCTTTTGATTCAGCAGGTTGGAAACACTCTTTTTCTTAGAATCTGTGAAGGGATGTGTGGGAGTCGTTTGAGTCCTACAGAAAAAAACAGAACATCTTCAGATACAAACTAAAAAAAGTTATCTGTGAAACTGTTTGGTGATGTGTGGATTCATTTCACAGAGGTAAACCTTTCTTTTGATTGACCGTATTGGAAACTGTCTGTTTGTAGTATCTGCGAAGGAATATTTGGGACCCCATTGAGGTCTATGGAGAAAAACCAAATATCCCCAGATAAAAACTAGAAACAAGTTATCTGTGAATCTGCTTTGTGATGTCTGGACTTATCTCACAGAGTTAAAAGTTACTTTTGATTCAGTAGGATGGATATCCTCTTTTTTAGAATCTGCAAAGGAACATTTGGGAGCACTTTGAGGCCTACAGGGGAAAACCAAATATCCCCAGATAAAAACTAGAAAGAAGCTATCTGTGAAACTGCTGTGCAATGAGTGGATTCATTTCACAGAATTAAATTTTTCGTATGATTTAGAAGGTTGGAAACACTCTTTTTGAGACTCTGTGAAGGGACATTTCAGAGCACTTTGGGGCCTATGGGGAAAAAAACCTAATATTACCATGTAAAAAACAGAAAGAAGTTATCTGTGAAGCTGCTTGGTAATGTGTGGATTAATCTCACAGAGTTTCACCTTTCTTTTGATTCATCAGGTTGGAAACACTCTTTTTATAGAATCTGCAAAGGGAGGTTTGGAAAAAAAACTAGGAAGAAGCTATCTGTGCAACTGCTTTGTGATATGTGGAATCATCTCACAGAGGTAAACCTTTGTTTTGATTCAGCTGGTTAAAAGCACTCCTTTTTCAGAACCTGCCAAGTGACATTTGAGAGCACATTGAGGCATATGGGGAAAAAAGCAATATCCCTAAATGTAAACTAGAAAAAAAAATCTGTGAAACTGTCTGGTATTGTATGGATTCATCTCCTAGAGTTGAAATATTTTATTGTCTCAGCAGGTTGGAAGAATTCTTTTTGTAGAATCTGCAAAGGGACTTTTGGGAGCCCTGTGGGGCCAATGGGAAAACACAGAATATCCTTACATAAAAACTAGACAGAACCTATCTGCGAAGCTGCTTTGTGATGTGAGGATTCATCTGACAGAGTTAGACCTCTCTCTTGATTCATCAAGTTGAAAACCCTTTTTTGTAGAAACCACAAAGGAACATTTGAGCACCTTTCCAGGTCCATGGGGAGAAATGGAATATTCCCAGATAAAAAATAGTAAGAAAGTATATGCGAGACTGCTTTGTGTTGTGTGGATTCATCACACAGAGTTAAACCTCTCTTTTGATTCAGCAAGGTAGAAACACTATTTTTGTAGAATCTGTGAAGGGACATTTGGGAAACCATTGAGGCCTATGGAGAAAAAACCAAATATTTCCTGATCGAATCTACAAACAAGCTATCTGTGAAACTACTTTGTGATATGTGGATTGATCTCATGAAGGTAAACCCTTCTTTTGATTCAGCAGATTAAAAACACTCTTCTTGCAGAATCTGCCAAGGAAAATTTGGGAGAACATTGAGGCCAATGGGAAAAACCAAATATCCCCAAATAACACCAGAAAGAAGCTATCTGTGAAACTGCTTGATGTTGTGCGGATTCATCTCATAGAGTTAAAATATTTTTTTTTGATTCAGCAGGTTGGAAACACCCTTTCTGCAGAATCTGTGAAAGGACATTTGGGACTTCGTTTTGGACTATGGAATAAACCTAATATCCCCACATAAAAACTAGAAAGAAGCAATCTGTGAAGCTGCTATGTGATGGGAGGAATCATCTCACAGAGTGAGGCGTTGTGTTTGATTCAGCTGGTTGGAAACACTCTTTTCATACAATTTATGATGGCACATTTGAGAGCCCATTTTGGCCTATGGGGAAAAGTCGAATATTCCCAGATACAAAATAGAAAGAATGCACTTGTGAAACTGCTTTGTGCTTTGTAAATTAATTGCACAGAGTTTAACTTTTCTTTTGATACAGCAGGTTGGAAACACTCTTTTTGTAGAGTCTGCGAAGGGATATTTTGGAGTCCATTGAGGACTTTAGAGATGTACCAAATATCCACAGATAAAAACTAGAAAGAAGGTATCTGTGAAAATGCTTGCTGAAGTTTGGATTAATCTCACAGAGGTAAACCTTCCTTTTGATTCAGCAGGTTGGAAATATTCTTTTGTAGAATCTGTGAAAGGACATTTTGTAGCCCTTTGAGGCCTATGGGATAAAACTGAATTTACAAAGATAAAAACTAGAAAGAAACTATCTTTGAAACTGCTTTGTTATGTGTGGACAGGTCTCACAATGTTAAACTTTTCTTTTGATTCAGCAGGTTGGAAACACTCTATTTGTAGAATCTGCAAAGGGACATTTGGGAGCCCATTGAGAGTGATAAGGAAAAACCGAATTTCCCTGGTTAGAAACTAGAAAGAAGCCAGCAGTGACACTGCTTTTTTATGTGGGGATTCATTTCACACAATTAATCCTTTATTTTGATTCAACAGGTGGGAAACACCCTTTTTAGAATGTGTGAAGAAACATTTGGGATCGCATTGAGGCATATGGGGAAAAACCCAATAACCACAGATAAAAACTAGAAAGAAGCTATCAGTGAAACTGCTTGTTGATGTGTGAATTCATCTCACAGAGATGAAACTTTTCTTTTATTCAGCAGGTTGGAAATAAAGTTTTTGTAGAATCTGTGAAGGGACACTTCAGAGTCCTTTGAGTACTATGAGAAGAAATCCAATATCCTCAGATAAAAACTAGAAAGAATCAATAGATGAGAATGCTTCATGATGGGGGCATTCATCTCACAGAGTTACACCTTTCTTTTGATTCAGCTGTTTGGAAACACTGTGTTAGTCCATTTTGCGAAAGGATATTTGGGAGCTCATTGAGACCAATGGTGAAAAATTGAATATTTCATGATAAAAACTAGAAGGAAGCTACTTTTTGTGTGCATTCATCTCCCAAAGCTAAACCTTTCTTTTGATTCAGCAGTTTGGAAACACTGTTTTTGTCTATTCTATGAATGGACATTTGGGAACTCATTGATGCCAAGGGCAAAAAATGAAATATCCCAGGATAAAAAGTTGAAGGAAGCTATCTGAATAACCGCTTTGTGATGTGTGTATTCATCTTGCAGAGTTAAACCTTTCTTTTCATTCAACATTTTGAAAACACTGTTTTTGTGGAAACCATGGAAGTGTATGTGGGAGCACATAGAGGCCTTAGGTGAAAAACAAAATAACTTCAGATAAAAACTTCAAAGAAGCTTTCTGAGAAACTGCTTTGTGATGTGTGCATTCATCTCACAGAGATAAACCTTTCTTTTGATTTATCAGTTTGGAAGCAATGTTTCTGTCCATTCTGCGAATGGAAATTTGGGAGCTCATTGAGGCCAGTGGCCAAAAAGTGAATACACCAGGATAAAACTAGAAGGATGCTATCTGAGAAACTGCTTTGGGATGTGTGCATTTATCTCATAGAGTTAAACCTTTCTTTTGATTCAGCAGTTTGGAGGCAGTTTTTTTGAGAATCTGCAAAGGGATATTTGGGAACACGTTTAGGCCTATGGTGAAAAAGGAGATACATTCAGATAAAAAGTAGAAAGAAACAATCTGAGAAACTACTTTGTGATATATGCATTCATCTCACAGAGGTAAACCTTGTTTTGATTCAGCAGTTTGGAAATAATGTTTTTCTCCATTCTGCGAAAGGACATTTGGAATTTCATTGAGGCCAATGGTGAAAAATCAAATATCTCATGATAAAATCTAGAAGGAAGTTCTCTTAGAAACTGCATTGTGACATATGCATTCATCTCACAGAGTTAAACCTTTCTTTTCATTCAGCAGTTTGTAAACACAGTTTTTGTAGAATCTGCGAAGGGGTATTTGGGAGCGCATTGAGGCCTATGGTGAAAAAAAAAATCATCAGATTAAAAACTAGAAAGAAGTTTTCTGAGAAAATGCCTGGTGATGTATGGATTCATCTCGCTGTGTTAAATTTTATTTTGTTTCAGCCGTTTGAAAGGACTCTTTTTTTAGAATTTGCAAACGGATATTTAAGAGCCCCTTGAGGCCAACAGGAAAAAGGGAATATCCCCAGATAAAAACTAGGAGGAAGCTGTCTGTGAAACTGCTTTTTGATGTGGGGATTCATCTCACAGAGGTAAACCTTACTTTTGATTCAGCAGGTTAAAAGCACTCCTTTTAAAGGGCTAATGGGAAAACACAGAATATCCTTACATAAAAACTAGACAGAAGCTATCTGTGAAACTGCTTTGTGTGGATTCATCTGACACAGTTAAACCTCTCTTTTGATTCAGCAGGTTGAAAACCCATTTTTGTAGAAACTGAGAAGGGACATTTGAGTGATGTTTCCAGCCCATGGGGAAAAAATGGAATATTCCAAGATAAAAAATAGTAAGAATGTATATGTGAGATTGCTTTGTGATGTGTGGATTCATCACACAGAGTTAAACATTTCTTTTGATTCAGCATGGTAGAAATGGTCTTTTTGTAGAATCTGTGAAGGGACATTTGGGAAACCATTGAGGCATATGGGGAAAAACTGAATATTTCCAGATAGATTCCACAAACAAGCTATCTGTGAAACTGCTTTGTGATATGTGCATTGATCTCATAAAGGCAAACCCATCTTTAGATTCTTTAGAGGTTAATAAAACTCTTCTTGCCGAATCTGTCAAGGAATATTTGGGAGCATATTGAGGCCAATGGGAAAACCAAATATCCTCAAATAAGAACCAGAAAGAGGCTATCTGGGAAACAGCTTGGTGATGTGTGGATTCAACCCATATAGTTAATTTGTTTTTTGATTCAGCAGATTGGAAACAATCTTTTTGCAGAATCTGTAAAAGGACATTTGGGACTTCATTGTGGCTTATGTAATAAAACTTAATATCCCCACATAAAAACTAGAAAGAAGTTATCTACAAAACTGTTTTCTGATGGGAGGAATCATCTCAAAGAGTGAGGCCTTTTATTTGATTCAGCTGGTTGGAAACATTCTTTTCATACTATCTGCGGTGGAACATTTGAGAGCCCATTTTGGCCTATGGGGAAAAATTGAATATCTCCAGATAAAAACTAGAAAGAAGGTATTTGTAAAATTGCTTTGTGTTGTGTAAATTAATCAAACTGAGTTAAACTTTTCTTTTGATACAGCAGGTTGGAAACACTCTTTTTGTAAAATCCATGAAGGGATATTTAGGAGCCCATTGAGGCTTTTGGAGAAATACCAAATATCCACAGATAAAAACTAGAAAGAAGCTATCTGTGAAAATGCTTTCTGAAGCGTGGATTCATCTCACAGAGGTAAACCTTCCTTTTGATTCAGCAGGTTGGAAACACTCTTTTTGCAGAATCAGCAAAAGGACATTTTGTACCCCTTTGAGGCCTATGGGATAAAACCGAATTTTCACAGATAAAAACTAGAAAGAAACTATCTTTGAAACTGCCTTCTCATGTGTGGATTCGTCTCACAATGTTAATTCTTTCTTTTGATTCAGCAGGTTGGAAACACTCTATTTGTAGAATCTGCAAAGGGACATTTGGAAGCCCATTGAGACCGATAAGGAAAAACTGAATTTCCCCAGACAAAAACTAGAAAGAAGCCAGCAGTGAAACTGCTTTGTTATGTGCTGAATCATTTCACACAATTAATCCCTTCTTTTGATTCAACTGGTTGGAGACACTCCTTCTGTAGGATATGTGAAGAAAGATTTGGGATCGCATTGAGGCATATGGGGAAAAACCCAATAACCACAGATAAAAACTAGAAAGAAGCTATCTGTGAAACTGCTTGTTGATGTGTGGATTCATCTCACAGAGATGAAACTTTTGTTTTATGCAGCAGGTTGGAAACACTGTTTTTGTAGAATCTGGGAAGGGAAACTTCAGAATCCTTTGAGGACTATGGGAAGAAATCCCATATCCTCAGATAAAAACTAGAAAGAATCAACAGATGAAAATGCTTGGTGATGTGTGGATTCATCTCACAGAGTTAAACCTTTCTTTTGACTCACCGGGTTGGAAACACTCTTTTTGTAGAATCTGTGAAGGGACATTTAGGGCTCTTTGAGACCTATGGGGTAAAACAGTATATAACCAGATAAAAACTAGAAATAAGCTATCTCTGAAACTACTTGGTGATGTGTAGATTCATCTCACCCAGATAAAACATTCTTTCCATTCAGCAGTATGGAAACAGTCTTTTTGTAGAACCTGCGAAGGGACATTTGGGAGCCTATGGGGGTCTATGGGTAAAAAGTAAATATCCCCAGATAAAAAGTAGAAAGAAGCTATCTGTGAAACTGCTTGGTGATGTGTGGATGTATCCAAACTTTTCTTTTGACTCAGCAGGTCGGAAATTTTTTTTTTTTTGTAGAAAATGTGAAGGGGCACTCGGGAGCCCTTTGAGGCTTATGGGAAGAAACTGAATATCCCCACGTAAAAACAAGAAAGAAGCTATCTGTGAAACTTCTTGGTTGTGTGTGGATTCATCTCACAGAGTTAAACATTTCTTTTGATTTAGAAGGTTGGAAACACTCTTTTTGTGGAATCTGTGTAGGGACTTTTTTGAGTCCTATGAGTCTTACAAGGAAAAAAATTGTATCCCCGAATAAAAACTAGAAAGAAGCTATATGTGAATCTACTTGGTGATGTGTGCATTCCACTCACTGAGTTTAAGCTTTCTTTTGCTTCAGAAGGTTGTAAATACTCTTTTTGTAGAACCTGCAAAGGGATATTTTTGAAGCCCATTGAAGACTAAGGGAAAAACAAACTATCCCCAGATAAACACTAGAATGAAGCTCTCTGTGAAACTGCTTGGTGGTGTGTGGATTCATCTCATAGAACTAAAACTTTCTGTTGATTCAGGAGGTTGAAAACACATTTTTGTAGAATCTGTGACGGGACATTTGGGAGCCCATTGAGGCCTATGCAGAAAAAGAGAATATCCCCAGATAAAAACTGGGAAGAAGCTGTTTGTGAAAGAGCTTGGTGATGTGTTGATTCAACTCTCAGAGTAAAAGCTTTCTTTTGATTCAGCCGGTTAAAAACATTATTTTCATAGAATCTGAGAAGGGACACTTGGGAGCCCATTGATGTCTATGAGGAAGAAAGAATATCCACAGATAAAACCTAGGAAGAAGCTACCCGGGAAACTGCTTGGTGATGTGTTGATTCAACTCAGAGTTAAAAGTTTCTTTGGATTCAGCAGGTTAGAGACACAATCTTTTTGTAGAATTTGTGAAGGGGCATTTCAGAGCTTATTGATGTCTAAGGGGAGAAATGAATATCCCCAGATAAAAACTTGAAAGAAGCTATATTTGAAATTGCTTGGTGATATCTGGATTCATGTCACATAGTTAATCCTGTCTTTTGACTCAGCAGGTTGGAAACGTTCTTTTTGTAGAATCTCCAAAGGGACATTTCATAGCTCACTGAGGCCTATGTGAAAAAGCCCTATATCCCTAGATAAGAACTAGAAAGAAGCAATCTGTGAAACTGCGTTGTGATGTGTGGATTCATCTCATAGTATTTAACCTTTCTTTTCTTTCAGTGGGTTGGAAACACTATTTTTGTAGAATATGTGAAGGGATATTTGTGAGCTAATTGATGTCTCTGGATGAAAACAGAATATCCTGGCTGTGCATGGTGGCTCATGCCTGTAATCCCAGCACTTTGTGAGGCCAAGGTAGGTGGATCACGAGGTCACAAGTTCAAGACTATCCTGGCTAACATGGTGAAACCCTGTCTCTACTAAAAATACAAAGAGACCCTGCTATTTAGGATGCTGAGGCAATAGAATGGTGTTAACCCAGGAGGCAGAGTTTGCAGTGGGCCAAGATAGTGCCAGTGCACTCCAGCATGGGCAACAGAGTGAGACTCTGTGTGAAAATAAAAAAGAATAAAGGAAATAAAACAGGCAATCCCCAGATAAAACCTAGAAAGAAACTATCTGTGAAACTGCTTTGAGATGTTTGTATTCATCTAACTCATTTAGCATGTTGGAAGCACTCTTTTCGTGGAATCTGCAAAAGGAGATTTGAGAGCCCACTGAGGCCTATGGAAAAAAACTGAAAATCCCCAGATAAAAACTAGAAACAAGCTATCTGTGAAACTGCTTAGTTATGTTTGGATTCATCTCACAGAGGTAAACATTTCTTTTGATTCAGCAGGTTGTAAACACTCTTTTTGAGGTATCTGTGAAGGGACACTTGGAAGCCCATTGAGGCCTACAGGGAAGAACCAGGTATCCGCAGATAAAAAACCACAAAGAATATACCTGTGAAACTCCTTTGTAAAACTCCTTTGTGATGTATGGACCCATCTCACATAGTTAAACTTTATCGTTGATTTAGCAGGTTGGCAAAACTCTTTTTGTACTATCTGTGAAGGGACATTTTGGAGGCCACTGAGGCCTATGAAGAAAAAATAGAATATCATGAGGTGAAAGCTAAAAAGAAGCTATTTGTGAAACTGCTTTGTGATGTGTGGATTCATCTCACAGTGTTAAATCTCTCTTTTGACTCTGCAGGTTGGAAAAACTCTTTTTCTAGAATCTGCAAAGAAACATTTGGGAGCCCATTAAGGTGCATGGTGCCAAATGGAATATCCTCACATAAAAACTAGAAAGAATTGATCTGTGAAACTGTTTTGTGATGTGTGAATTCATCTCCAAGAGCCTAACTTTTCTTTCAATTCAGCAGGTTGGAAACACTCTTTTCATTGAATCTGTAAAGGAACATTTTAAAGCCCATTGATGCCAATGGTAGAAAACTGAATATCTTCAGATAAAATCTAGAAAGAAGCTATCTGTGAAACTGCTTTGTGTCCTATGGATTCATCTCACAGAAATAAACCTTTCTTTTGATTCGGCAGGTTGGAAACACTCTTTTTGTAGAATCTGCAAAGAAACACTTGGAAGCCCATTGAAGCCTGGGTGAAAAATGAAATATCCCAAGACAAATACTAGAAAAGAACTATCTGTGAAACTATTTTGTGATGTGTGCATTTATCTCAAAGAGCTAAAACTATGTTTTGATTTTGCAGGTTAAAACCACGTTTTTGGAGAATCTATGAATGGACATTCAAGAGCACATTGAGACCTAAGGGGAATAACAGAATATCCCCAGATAAAAGTTAAAAAGAAGCTATCTGTGAAACAGCTTATTGATAGGTGGATTCATCTCTTAGAGTTAAAACATTTTTTTGATACAGCAGGTTGGAAAGACTATTTTTGCAGAATCTCTGAAGGGACGTTTGGGAGCCCATTGAGGCCTATGGGGAAAAGCCGAATATCCTCAGATGAAAACTAGAAAGTAGCATTGCATGAAACTGCTTTGTTACATGTGGATTCATCTCAGAGAGCTAACACTTTCTTTTGATTCAGCCAGTTGGAAATACTCTTTTTGTAGAATCAGCAAAAGGACATATGGGAGCCAATTGATTCCTATGGGGAGAAACAGAATATCCCCAGATAAAAACTAGCAAGAATCTCTCTGTGAAACAGCTTGGTGATATGTGGATTCATCTCATGGAGTTAAACCTTTGTTTTTAACCAGCAGATGTGAAACAGTCTTTTTGTAGGATATGTGAAGGGACATTTTGGAGCCCATTGTGGCATACAGGCAAAAAAAGAATACCGCAGATAAAAACTGCAAAGAAGCTATCTGTGAAACTGCTCTGTGATGTGTGGTTTCATCTCACCAAAGTAAACATTTCTTTTGATTCAGCAGGTTGGAACCACTCTTTTCATAGAATCTGCAAAGGGACATTTGGGAGTTGATTGAGGTCTAAGGGGAATAAGTGAATATCCCCACCTAAAAAATAGAAAGGAGGTATCTATGAAACAGCTTTGTGATGTGTGGATTCATCTCACATAGCTACACCTTCCCCTTGATTCAGCAGGTTGGAGACACTCTTTTTGTAGAACATGCAAAGGGATATTTTAAAGCCCATTGAGGATTAAGGGAAAAACAGACTATCCCCAGACAAAAACAAGAATGAAGGTATCTGTGAAACGGCTTGTAGTTGTGTGGGTTCTTCTCACAGAGTCAAAACTTTCTGTTGATTCAGCAGGTTGAAAACACTATTTTTGTAGAACCTGTGATGAGACATTTGGGAGCCCATTGAGGCCTATGCAGAAAAAGTGTATATCCCCAGAAAAAAACTGGTCAGAAGCTATCTGTGAAATAGCTTGGTGATGTGTTGACTCAACTCACAGATTACAAGCTTTATTTTGATTCATCAGGTTGAAAACACTTATGGAATCCGAGAAGGCACACTTGGGAGCCCATTGAGGACTATGAGGAAGAAAGACTATATGCAGATATAAACTAGGAAGAATCTACCTGGGAAACTGCTTGGTGATGTGTTGATTCAACTCACAGTGTTAAAAGTTTCTTCTGATTCAGCAGGTAGGAGACATACGCTTTTTGTCAAATTTTTGAAGGGGCGTTTCAGAGCTTATTGAAGCCTAAGGAGAGAAATGAATATCCCCAGATGAAAACTTGAAAGAAGCTATATTTGAAATTGCTTGGTGATGTCTGGATTCAAATCACATAGTTAATCCTGTCTTTTGATTTAGCATGTTGGAAACTTTCTTTTTGTTGAATATTTGAAGGGACATTTGGGAGCCCATTGAAGACTATGGGGAAAAACCATGTATCCCTAGATAAGAACTAGAAAGAACCTGTCTTTGAAACTGCGTGGTGATGAGTGGATTCATCTCACAGAGTTAAACCTTTCTTTTGATTCACCCAGTTGGAATCATTCTTCTTGTAGAATCTACAAAGGAACATTTGGGAACTCACTGGGGCCTAAGGGGTAAAGTCAAATATCCCCCATAAAATCTAGAAAAAAGCTACCTGTTTAACCGTTGGTGATTTTTGAATTCATCTCACAGGGTTACAGCTTTCTTTTGATTCAGCACGTTGGAAACGTTCTTTATTTTAGAATCTGCCAAAGGAGATTTGTGAGCCCATTGAGGCCTATGGGAAAAAAATAAAAAATCCACAGATAAAAACTACAAAGAAGCTATCAGTGAAATTGTGTGGGGATGTGTGGATTCATCTAACTGAGGTAAAACTTTCTTTTTATTCAGCAGGTCGTAAACACTCTTTTTGAAACATCAGTGAAGGGACATTTAGGAGCCCATTGAGGCCTATAGGGAAAAACTGGGTAACCACAGATAAAAACCAGAAAGAAGCTGTCTGTGAAACTGCTTTGTGAGGTATGGATCCATCTCACTTCGCTAAACCTTTCCATTGATTCAGCAGGTTGGCAACACTCTTTCTGTAGTATCTGCAATGGGATATTTTGGAGCCCACTGAGGCCCACAAAGAAAAACCGAATATCCCCAAGTAAACTAAAAAGAAGCTCTCTCTGTACCTGCTTTGTGACATGTGGATTCACCTTACAGAGATAAACCTTTCTTTTGATTCAGCAGGTTGGAAACACTGTTTTTGTAGAATCTAAAATGGTACATTTTGGAGTCCACTGAGGCATATAAGAAAATAAAAAACTAATACCCTCACAAAAAAACTAGAAGGAAGCTATCTGTGTAACTGCTTGGTTATTTGTGGATTGAACTCACAGAGTTGAACCTTTCTTTTGATTCAGCAGATTAGAATCACTTTTGTGTAGAATCAGAGAGGGTACACTGGGAGCTCATGAGGCCTTGGTAGAAAAACTGAATATCCCGAGATAAAAATTAGGAAGGACCTATCTGTGAAACTGCTTTGTGATGAGGGAATTTATCTCACAGAGATACACTTTTAATTCAGCAGGGTTGGAAACACTTTTTTTTTGTAGAATCTGCCAAGGGACATTTGGAACTCCTTTGAGGCTTATTTGGTAAATCCAAACATCTTCAGATTAAAACTAGAAAGAAGCTATCTGTGAAACTACTTGGTGATGTGTGGATTTATCTCTCATAGTTGAACCTTTCTTATGATTCAGCAATTTGAAAATAATCTTTTTGTAGAATCTGCAGAAGGACATTTGGGAATCCATTAAGGCCTATGGGAAAAAATTCTTTTATCCCAGTATAAAAACTACAAAAGTCTCTCTGCTAAACTGCTTGGTGATGTGTGTATTTGTCTCACAGAGTTAACCCTTTCTTTTGATTCAGCAGGTTGGTAACACTCTTTTTGAAGAATCTGCAAAGGGACATGTGGGAGCCCATTGATGCCTATGAGGACAAACATAATATCCCCTTATAAAACCTAGAAAGAAACTATCTGTGAAAATGCTTTGAGATATATGGATTCAATTCACAGAATGAAAGTTGTCTTTTGATTCAACAGGTTGGAAAGAGTGTTTTGTGGAATCAGCAAAGGTACATTTTGGAGCTTATGGAAGCCTATGGAAAAAAAAATAAAAAATAAAAAGTAAAAAAAATGAAAAACCTAATATCCCTAGATAAAAACTAGAAAGAAACTGTGAAACTGGTTGGTGATATGTCAATTCTTCTCACATAGGAAAACCTTTCTTTTGATTCAGCAGGTTGGAAACATTATATTTGTAGAATTTGGGAGCCAATTGAAGCCTATGGAAACAAACTTTCTATTGATTCAGCAGGTTGGAAACACTCTTTTTGTAGAATCTATGAAGGGACATTTAAGAACCTATTGATGTCTAAAGGGAAAACTGAATATCCTTAGATTAAAAATAGAAAGAAGCTTATGTGTAAAACTGTGGTGATGTATAGATTCATCTCACAGAGTTAAACCTTGCTTTTGATTCGTCAAGTTGGAAGCACTTTTTTTGTAGAATCTGTGAAGGGACATTTGGGATTGCATTGAGGCCTATGGGGGAAACCCTAATATTTCCAGGTAATAACTAGAAGGAATCTATCTGTGAAACTGCTTTAAGACGTGGTGATTCAACTCACAGAGTTAAACTTTTACTTTGATTCCACAGGTTAAAAACACTCTTTTTGTAGAATTTGCATAGGGACATTTGGGATCTTATTGAAGTCTGTGGAGAAAAACAGAATATCCCAAAATAAAATCTAGAAAAATGCTATCTGTGAAACCGGCTTGTGATGTGTGGATTCATCTCATAGGTTAAATCTTTCTTTTCATTCAGCAGGTTGGAGTACTTTTTTTTGTAGAATCAGCAAAGGGACATTTGGGAGCACATAGAGGCTTCTAAGGAAAAACCGAATATCCCAAGATAAAAACTAGAAAGAAAATATCTGTGAAACCACTGGGGGGTGTGTGGATTCATTTCACAGAGTTAACCCTCTATTTGTATTCACCAGGTGGGAAAGACTCTTTTTGTCGAATCTGCAGAGGGACATTTGGGAGCCCATTAAGGCCTTTGGGGAAGAAGCAAGTATCTCCAGATAAAAACTAGAAAGAAATTTTTGTGAAACTGCTTGCAGATGTGTGGATTTATCTCCCAGAGACAAACTTTTCTTTTTACTCACCAGGTAGGAAACACTTCTTTTATATTATCTATGAAGAAACCTTTGAAAACCCATTGAGCCCTACGGGGAAAACTGAATATTTTCAGATTAAAAACAAGAAAGAAGCTATCTGTGAAACTGGTTGATCATTTGTGGATTAACCTCACAGAGTTAAACCCTTCTTTTCATTCAGCATGTTGGAACCACTTTTTTTGTAGAATCTGCGAAGGGACATTTAAAAACCCACTGACCCTATGGGGAAAACCAAATGTCTTCAGATAAAAAGTAGAAAGACGCCATCTGAGAAGCCACTGGGTGATGTGTGTATTCATCTCACAGAGTTAAATCTTTTTTTTTTTTTTGATTCAACATGTTGTAACAACTTTTTTTGTAGATGCTGCATAGGGGCAATTGGAAGCCCATTGAGGCCTATAAGGAAACACGGAATATGCCAATATAAAAACTAGATAAGAGCATTCTGTGAAATGAGTTTGAGATCTGTGGATTCATCTAACAGAGTTAAACTTTTCTTTTGATTCAGCAGATTTTAATCCCTCATTTTGTGGAAACCATGAAGGGAATTTGGGAGTTCATGGAGGCCTATGGGGAAAAACTGAATATCCCCAGATGAAAACTAGAAACAAGTTATCTCTGAAACTGCTTGGAGATGTGTGGATTCATCTCATAGAGTTAAAACTTTCTTAAGAGTCATCAGGTTAGAATCATTCTTTTTTTAGAATCTGTGAAGAGACTTTTCAGAGCCCATTGAGGCTTATGGGATAAAATTGAATATCCTCAGACAAAAACTAGTAAGAAGCTATCAGTGAAACCGCTTTGTGATATGTGGATTCATCCCACAGTATTGAACTTATATTTGATTCATCTGGTTGGAAACACTATTTTTGTGGTATCTGTGAATGGACATTTGGGAGCCAGCTGAGACATATGGGAAAAAACAAATATTCCCACATGAAAACTAGAAAGAAGCCATATGTGAAACTGATTTGTGATGTGTGGATTCATCTAACAGAATAAAACCTTTCTTTTGATCCATCAGGTTGAAAATACTCTTTTTGTAGAATCTGTGTTGGGACATTTGGGAGCCCATTATGACCTATGTGAAAAAAAAAAAAAGAATATCCCCAGGTACAAGATGGAAAGAAGCTATCTGTGAAACTGCTTGGTGATATGGGGATTAATCTCTCAGAGTTAAACCTTTCTTTTCATTCAGCAAGTTGGAAACACTCTTTTTGTAGAATCAGCTAAAAGGACATTTGGGTACCCACTGAGGCCTATGGAGAAAAACTGAATACCCCCAGATAAAAAGTGGAAACAAGCTATCTGTGAAACCACTTTGTGATGTGTGGATTCATCTCACAGATTTAAATCTTTCATTTGAAACAGCAGGGTAGGAAACACTTTTTTGTCGAGTCTGTGAAGGGACATTTGGGAGCCCGTTGAGGTCTATGGGGAAAAATTGAATATCCCCATATAAAAACCAGAAAGTAGCTATCTGTGAAACTGCTTGGTAATGTGCAGATTCATCTCCCATGGTTAAACCTTTCTTTTGATTCAGCAGGTTGAAAACTATCTTTTCATAGAATCTGCAAAGGAATATTTGGGAACCCATTAAGGCCTATTGGAAAAAATCAAATATTCCCAGGTAAAAACTAGAAAGAAGTTATCTGCAAAATTGCTTGCTATTGTGTGGATTTGTCTCACAGAGTTAAACTTTTCTTTTGATTCGGCAGGTGGGAAATACTTTTTTTGTAGGACATGTGCAATATCATTTTGGAATTCAATGAGGCCTATGGGGAAAATTGAATATCCCTAAACAAAAACAAGAAAGGAGCTATCTGTGAAAGTGCTTGGTGATGTGTGGATTCATCTCTAAGAGTTAAAACTTTCGGTTGATTCAGCAGGTTGGAAACACTTTTTTTTGTAGAATCTCTGAAGGGACATTTGGGAACCAATTGTGTCCTATGAGACAAAAATTAATATCTGCAGATATTAACAATGTGGATTCAACTCACATTGTTAAACCTTTCTTTTGATACAGCATGTTGGAAACAGTCTTTTTGTAGAATCTGCAAAGGGATCTTTGAAAGCCCATTGAGGCCTAAGGAGAAAAACCGAATAACCCCAGATATATACTAGAAAGAAGCTATCTGTATAACTGGTTGATGATGTGTGGATTCAACTCACAGAGTCAAACCTTTCTTTTGATTCAGTATGTTGGAAACACTCTTTTTGTAGAACCTGTGAAGGGGCATTTAAGAGCCCATATAGACCTACAGTCAAAATCTGAATATCCACAGATAAAAACTAGAAAGGAACTATGTTTGAAACTGCTTTGTGATGTGTGGATTTATCTTACTAGAGTTACAGTTTCCGTTTGATTCAGCAGGGTGTAAACACTCTTTTTATAGAATATGTGAATGAACATTCCAATGCCCATTGAGGCCTATTGGGAAAACCCAAATAACCCCAGATATATTCTAGAAAGAAGTTATATGTGAAACTGTTTGGGGATGTGTGGATTCATCTCACAGAGTTAAACCTTTCTTTCAATTCAGTAGGATGGAAACACTCTTTCTGTAGAATCTGCGAGGGGACATCTGGGAGCTGATTGAGGCCTATGGGGAAAAAACGAATATCTTCAGATAAAAACTAGAAGGAAGCTCTCTGTGAAACTACCTGGTAATGTGTGGATTCATATCACGGTGTTAAACCATTCTTTTGATTCAGCAGGATGAAAACACTGTTTTAGTAGAAACTGCAAAGGGACATTTGGAAGCCCATTGAGGCCTGTGGGGAATCACGGAATATACTCAGATAAAAAACTAGAAGGAAGCTATCTGTGAAACTGCTTTGTGATGTGTGGATTCAACTCACAGAGATAAACATTTCTTTTGATTCTGCAGTTTGGAAACACTGTTTTTGTCCATCCTGCGAATGGACATTTGGGAGCTCATTGAGGCCAAAGACGAAAAAGTGAATAACCCAGGATAAAAGCTAGAAGGAAGCTATCTGAGAAACTGCTTTGTAATGAGTGCATTTGTCTCACAGAAAAAAACCAATCTTTTCATTTAGCAGTGTGGAAACCCTGTTTTTGTAGAATCTGAGAAGGGATATTTGGGAGCACATTGAGGCCTATGGTGAAAAAGAAAATATCTTCAGATAAAAACTAGAAAGAAGCTTTCTGTGAAACGGCTTTGTGATGTGTGCATTCATCTCACAGAGTTAAACCCTTATTTTGATTCAACAGTTTGGAAACACTGTTTTTGAAGAATCTGCAAAGTGATGTTTTGGAGCACATTGAGGCCTATGTTGATAAAGGAAATATCTTCAGATAAAAGCTAGAAAGAAACTTTCAGAGAAACTGCTTTGCGATAGGGGCATTCATCTCACAGAGGTACACCTTTCTTTTGATTCAGCAATTTGGAAACACTGTTTTTGTAAAATATGTGAAGGGATATTTCAGAGTGCATTGAGGCTTATGGTGAGAAAGGAAATATAGTCAGAAAAAAACTAGAAAGAAGCTTTCTGAGAAGCTGCTTTGTGATGTCCATGTTCATCTCACAGAGTTAAACCTTTCTTTTTATTCAGCTGTTTGGAAACACTGTTTTTGTCCATTCTGTGAATGGACATTTTGGAGCTCATTGAGTCCAGTGGTGAAAAATTGAATATCTCACGATAAAAACTGTAAGAAAGCCATCTGTGAACTGGCTTTGTGATGTATGCATTCAGATTGCAGAGTTAAACCTTTCATTTCATTCAACAGTTTGGAAATACTGTTTTTGTAGAATCTGTGAAGGGATATTCGGGAGCACATTGAGGCCTAAGGTGAAAAAGGAAATACTTCATTTAAAACTAGAAAGAAACTCTATGAGAAAGTGCTTGGTGACATGTGCATTCATCTTACAGAGTTAAACTTTCTTTTGATTCAGCTATTTGAAACACTGTTTTCTACCATTCTGTGAATGGACATTTGGGAGCTCACTGAGGCCAAAGTCCAAAAAGTGAATATACCAGGATAAAAAATAGAAGGAAGCTATCTGAGAAACCACTTTGAGATGTGGGCATTCGTCTCACAGATGCAACTGTCTTTTCATTCAGCAGTTTGGAAACACTGCTTTTGTAAAATATGTGAAGGGATATTTGAGAGTGCATTGAGGCCTGTGGTGAAAAAGAAATATATTCAGGAAAAAACTATAAAGAAGCTTTCTGAGAATCTGCTTTCTGATGTGCTCATTTATCTCACAGAGTTAAACCTTTCTTTTTATTCAGCTGTTTGGAAACACTGTTTTTGTCCATTCTGCGAATGAACATTTTGGAGCTCATTGAGGCCAATGGTGAAAAAATCAAATATCTCGTGATAAAAGCTGTAAGAAAGCTATCTGAGAACCAGCTTTGTGATATATGGATTCATATCACAGAATTAAACCTTTCACTTCATTCAACAGTTTGGAAACACTGTTTTTGTAGAATCTGTGAAGGGATATTTTGGAGGGCATTGAGGCCTATGGTGAAAAAGGAAACACCTTAATTCAAAACTAGAAAGAAGCTGTATGAGAAAGTGCTTGGTGACATGTGCATTCATCTTACAGAGTTAAACCTTTCTTTTGATTCAGCTGTTTGAAACACTGTTTTCTTCTGTTCTGCAAATGGACATTTGGGAGCTCATTGAGGTCAAAGGCCAAAAAGTGAATATATCAAGATAAAAACTAGAAGAAAGCTATCTGAGAACCCACTTTGAGATGTGTACGTTCATCTCACAGAGTTAAAGTGTTCTTTTGATTCAGCAGTTTAGAAACACAGTTTTTGTCCTTTCTGCCAATTTCCATTTGGGAGCTCAAGAGGCCAATAGAGAAAAAGTGAATGTCCCAGGATAAAAATTAGAAAGAAACTATCAAATAAACCACTTTGTGATGTGTGCATTCTTCTTACAGAGTTAAACCTTCCTTTTCATTCAGATGTAAGGGAACCCGTGTTTTTAGAATCTGCTAAGGAATATTTGGGAGCGCATTGAAGCCTATGGTGAGAAACAAAATATGTTCAGATAAAAACTAGAAAGAAACATCCAGAGAAACTGCTCTGTGATGTGAGCATTCATCTCACAGAGTTGAACTTTTCTTTTCATTCAGCAGTTTGGAATCTCTGTGATTTTAGAATCTGCCAAGGAATATCTGGGAGTGCAATGAGGCCTATGGTGAACAAGAATGTACCTTCAGATAAAAAATAGAAAGAGATTTTCTGATAAACTGCCTTGTGATGTGTGCATTCATCTCACAGAGTTAGGTTTTATTCAGTAGTTTGGAAACAGTTTTTGTCCATTCTGCAAATGGACATTTTGTACCTCCTTGAGGCCAGTGGAGAAAAATCAAATATCCAAGGATAAAATCTACAAGGAAGCTCTCTGAGAAACGGCTTTCTGATGTGTACATTGAACTCATGGAGTTTAACTTTTCTTTTCATTCAGCAGTTTTGTGATCACTGTTTTTGTAGAATCTGCAAAGGGATATTTGGGAGCACATCGAGATCTATGGTTAAAAAGAAAATATCTTCAGATAAAAACTAGAACAAAGCTTTCCAAGAATCTGCATTGTGACATGCACATTCATCTCACAGAGGTAAAACTTTCTTTTGATTCAACAGTTTGGAAACACTGCTTTTGTCCATTCTTGGATATTTGGATGCTCATTGAGGCCAATGGCAAAAAATCAAATATACCAGGATAAAAACTAGAAGGAAGTTATCTGAGAAATTGATTGGCAAAGTGGACATTCGTCTCACAGAGTTAAAACTGTCTTTTCATTCAGCAGTTTGGAAACACTGTGTTTGTAAAATATGCGACGGGATATTTGAGAGTGCATTGAGGTCTATGGTGAAAAAGGAAATATATTCAGAAAAAAACTATAAAGAAGCTTTCTGAGAAACTGCTTTCTGATGTGCACATTCGTCTCACAGAGTTAAACCTTTCTTTTCTTTCAGCTGTTTGGAAACACTGTTTTTATCCATTCTACAAATGGACACTTTGGAGCTCATTGAGTCCAATGGTGAAAAATCAAATATCTCACAATAAAAACTGTAAGAAAGCTATCAGCAAACCGGCTTTGTGATGTATGCATTCATAGCATAGAGTTAAACCTTTCATTTCATTCAACAGTTTAGAAACACTGTTTTTGCAGAATCTACGAAGGGATATTTGGGAGGGCATTGAGGCCTATGGTGAAAAAGGAAATATCTTCAGATGAAAACTAGAAAGAAGCTTTTGGATAAACTGCTTTGTGATGGGGGCATTCATCTCACAGAAGTAAACCTTTCTTTTAATTCAGCAGTTTGGAAACACTGTTTTTGTCCATTCTGTGAAAAGACATTTGGGAGCTCATTGAAGCCAAAGGCAAAAAAGTGAATATATCAGGTTAAAAACTACAAGGAAGCTATCTCAGAAACTGCTTTGTGATGTGGACATTCGTCTCACAGAGATGAAACTACCTTTTCATTCAGCAGTTTGGAAATGCTGTTTTTGTACAACATGTGAAGGCATATTTGAGAGGGCATTGAGTCCTATGGTGAAAAGGAAAACAACTTCAGATAAATACTAGAAAGAGACTTTCTGAGAAAATATTTTGTGATATGTGCATTCATCTCACAGAAGTAAACCCTTCTTTTGATTTAGCAGTTTGGAAACACTGTTTTTGTCCATTCGTCATCGGACAGTTGGGAACTAATTGAGGCCAATGGCAAAAAATTGAATGCCCCACGATAAAAACTAGAAGAAAGACATCTGAGAAGCCACTTTGTGTTGTGTGCATTCATCTGGCAGAAATAAACATTTCTTTTCATTCCACAGCTTGGAAGTACTGTTTTATTAGAAACTGCGAAGGGATATTTTGGAGCTCATTGAGGCAAATGACAAAAAATCAAATATCCTAGGATAAAAACTAGAAGGAAGCTATCTGAAAAACCACTTTGTGATGTGTGTGTTTATCTTGAAAAGTTAAAACTTTCTTTTCATTCAGCAGTTTAAAAACACTGTTCTTGTAGAATCTGCGGAGGGATACTTGGAAGTGCATTGAGGCCTATGTAGAAAAAGAAAACATCTTCTGATAAAAACTAAAAAAAAAGCTTTCATAGAAACTGCTTTATGATGTGTTCTTTCATCTCACAGAGTCAAACCTTTATTTTTATGTGGTACTTTGGAAAGACTGCTTTTGTTCATTCTGTGAATGAACATTTGGGAGCTCATTGAGGTCCATATCAAAAAATCTAATATCCCATGATAAAAACTAGAAGGAAACTGTTGGAGGAAACACTTTGTGATGTGTGCATTCATCTCGCAGAGTTAAACCTTTCTTCTCACTCAGCAGTTTTGAAATGCTGTTTATGTAGAATCTGTGAAGGGACATTTGGGAGCACATTGGGGCAGATGGTGTAAATTACAACATTTTTATATAATAATTAGAAAGTAGCTTTCTGAGAAATTGCTTTGTCTGTGGGCATTCATCTTGAGAAGTTAAACCTTGCTTTCCATTCAGCAGTTTGAAAACACAGTTTTTGTAGAATCTGCGAAGGGATATTTGGAAGCACATTGAGGCCTATGGGGTAAAAGAAAGTATTGTCAGATGAAAACCAGAAAGACATTTTCTGAGAAACTGCTTTGTGATGTCTGCGTTCATCTCACACAGTTAAAACTTTCTTTTGATTCAACAGTTTGGAAACACTTTTTTTGTCCTTTCTGCAGAAAGACATTTGGGAGCTCGTTGAGGTCAAAGGCGAAAAAGTTTATATACCAGTATAAAAACTAGAAGAAACCTATGTGAGAAAATGCTTTGTGATGTGTGCATGCATCTTGCAGAGTTAAATCCGTCTTTTCATTCAGCAATTTGGAAACACTGTTTATGTGTACAATCTGTGAAGGTATATGTTGAGTGCATTGTGGGCTGTGGTGAAAAAGAAAATATCTCCAGATAAATACTAGAAAGAAGCTTTCTGAGAAACCGCTTTGTGATATGCACATTCGTCTCACAGAGTTACACATTTCCTTTGATTCAACAGTTTGGAAATACTATTTTTGTCTATTCTAAGAGTGGACATTTGGTAGCTCATTGATGTCAAGGATGAAATATGGAATATCCCAGGACAAAAAGTGACAGGAAACTATCTGAGGAACCGCTTCATGATGAGTGCATACGTCTCACAGAATTAAACCTCTCCTTTCATTCAGCAGTTTGGAAACACTGTTTTTGTAGAATCTGTGAAGGGATATTTGGGAGCGAATTAAGGTTTATGGTCAAAAAGAAAATATCTTCAGATAAAAACTAGAAAGAAGCTTTCTGAGAAACTGCTTTGTGATGTCTGCATCCATCTCACAGAAATACACCTATCTTCTCATACAGCAGTTTGGAAACAGGGTTTTTGTCCATTCTGCAAATGCACATTTGGGAGCTCATTGAGACCAATGGCCAAAAATGGACTATCCCAGGATAAGAACTAGAAGAAACCTATCTGAGAAACTGCTTTCTGATGAGTGCATTAATCTCACAGTTAAACCTTTCTTTTAATTCAGCATTTTGGAAACACTGTTTTTGTACAACCTGTGGAGGGATATTTGGGAGAGCATTGAGGACTATGGTGAAAAAGAAAATATCTTCCAATAAAACTAGAAAGAAGCGTTCTGAGAAACTGCTGTGGAATGTAGGCATTCATCTCACAGAGTTAAACCTTTCTTTGGATTCAGCAATTTGGAAACACAGTTTATGCCCATTCTGCACATGAATATTAGAGAACTCATAGAGACAAATGGAGAAAAGGTGACTATCTAATGATAAAACTATAAGGAAGCTGTCTGAGAAACTGCTTTGTGATATGTGCATTCATCTCACAGAGGTAAAAGTTTCTTTTAATTCAGCAGTTTGGAAATACTGTTTTTGATCATTCTGTGCATCAATATTAGAAAACTCATTGAGGCAAATGGTGAAAAAGTGAATATCTCATGATGAAAACTAGAAGGAAGTTATCTGAGAAACTGCTTTGGGATGTGCCCAATCATCTTGCAGAGGTAAACATTTATTTGCATTCAGCTGTTTGGAAAAACAGTTTTTGTAGAATCTACGAAGAGATATTTGGGAGCACATTGAGGCCTATGGTGAAAAAGAAAATATCTTTAGATTAAAACTAGAAAGTTTTCTGAGAAACTGCTTTGTGATGTGTTCATTCATCTCACAGAGTTAAATCTTTCTTTTGATTCAGCAATTTGGAAACACTGTTTTTGTGCATACTGCGAGGGAATATTTGGGAGCTCATTGAGTCCATCAGTGTAAAATGAAATATCCCAGGATAATACTAAAGGAAGCTATCTGTGAAACCCCTTTGGGATGTGTGAATTCTTCTCACAGAGTTAAACCCTTCTTTTCATTCAGGAGGTTGGAAACACTGTTTTTGTAGAATCTGCAAAGGGATATTTTGGAACGCATTGAGGCTTATGTTGAAAAAGAAAATATCTTTAGATAAAAACTACAAAGAATCTTTCCGAGAAGCTGCCTTGTGTTACGTGCATTCATCTTACAGAGATAAAACTTTCCTCTGATTTAGCAATTTGGAAGCACTGTTTTGGTCCATTCTGCATATGGACATTTGGGGACTCATTGAGGCCAATAGCAAAGTATGTAATATCCCAGGAAAAACCTAGAAGGAAGCTACCTGTGGAAACGACTTTTGTTGTGTGCATTCATGTCACAGAGTTAAAAACTTCTTTTCATTCAGCAGTTTGGAGACACTGTCTTGTAGATTCTGCAAAGGGATATTTCAGAGTGCACTGAAGCCTATGCTGAAAAAGAAAATCTCTTCAGATAAAAACTAGGAAGAAACTTTCTGAGAAACTGCTTTGTGATGTGTGCATTCACCTCACAGAGGTAAACCTTTCTTTTGATTTAGTAGTTTGTAAACACAGTTTTTGTCCATTCTGCAAATGGACATTTGCAAGCTCATTGAGGCCAATGGCAAAAAAAAAAAAAAAAACGAATATCCCATGATACAAACTAGAAGGAAGCTATCTGAGGAAACACTGTGTGATGTGTACATTCATCTCACAGAGTTAAACATTTCTTCTCATTCAGCAGTTTGGAAACACTGTTCCTGCAGACTCTGTGAAGTGATATTTGGTAGTGTATTGAAGCTTATGTTAAAAAGGACAATATCTTCAGATAAAAACTAGAAAGAGGCTCTATGAGAAACTGATTTGTGATGTGGGCTTTCACCTCACAGAGTTAAACCTTTCTTTTGTTTCAGGTTTTTGGAAACACTGTTTTAGTCCATTTAGCGATAGGACATTTGGGAGTTCATTGAAGGCAATGGCAAAAAAATTGAATATCTCAGGAGAAAAACTGGAAGGAAGCTATCTGCGAAACTGCTTTGTGATGTGTGCATTCATGTCACAAAGTCAAACTTTTCTTTACATTTAGTGGTCTGGAAACACTGTTTTTGTACAATCTGTGAAGCTATATGTTGAATGCATTGAGGGCTCTGGTGAAAAAGAAAATATCTCCAGATAAAAACTAGAAAGAAAGTTTCTAAGAAACTGCTTTGTGATGTGTGCATTCATCTCACAGAGTTAAACCTTTCTTTCGATTGAGCACTTTGGAAACACTGTTTTTGTCTATTCTACAAATGGATATCTGGTAGCTCATTGATGTCAAGGGCGAAAAATGGAATATCCCAGGAAAAAAAGTTGAAGGAAACTATCTGATAAACCACTTTGTGCTGTGTGCATTCATCTCACAGAGTTAAACCTTTCTTTTCTTTCAGCAGTTTGGAACACTGCTTTTGTAGAATCTGTGAGTGGATATTTGGGAGCGCATTGAGGATTATGATTTATCTTCAGATAAAAACTAGAAAGAAGCTTTCTGAGAAAATGCTTTGTGATGTGTGAATTCATCTCCTAGAGATAAACCTATCTTTTCATACAGCAGTTTGGAAACACTGTTTTTGTCCATTCTGTGAATGGATATTTGGGAGTTCTTTGAGACCAATGGTGAAAAATCAAATATCCTAGGACAAAAACTAGAATAAAGCTATCTGAGAAACCGCTTTGTGATGAGTGCATTCATCTCACAGAGTTAAACTTCCTTTCATTCAGCATTTTGGAAACACTGTTTTTGTCCATTCTACTTATGGACATTTTGGGGCTCACCGAGGACAATGGCAAAGTATCTAATACCCCAGGAAAAAAACTAGAAGGAATCTCTGAGGAAATGACTTGTGATGTGTGCATTCATCTCGCAGAGTTAAAAAATTATTTTCATTCAGCAGTTTGGAATCACTGCTTTTGTAGAATCTGCAAAGGGATATTTCAGAGAACACTGAGGCCTATGCTGGTAAAGAAAATATCTTCAGATAAAAACTTGAAAGAAACTTTCTGAGAAACTTCTTTGTGATGTTTGCATTCATCTTTTAGAGGGAAAGCTTTCTTTTCATTCAGCAGATTGGAGGCAGTGTCGTTGTAGAATATCTGAAGGGATATTTGGGAGCACATTGAGGCCTATGGTGAAAGAGAAAATATCTTTAGAAAAAACTAGAAACAAGGTTTCTTTGAACTCCTTTGTGATGTTTGCATACATCTCACAGAGTTAAACCATTCTTATGAATCAGCTATTCAGAAACTCTGCTTTTTCCATTCTATGAATGGACCATTGGGAGCTCATTGATGCCAATATCTATAAATTGAATATCCCAGGATAAAAAGTAGAAGATAGCTATCTGAGTGACCATTTTGTGATATGTGTATTCATCTCTTGGAGGTAAAACTTTGTTTTCATTGAGCAGTTTGGAAACACTGTTTTTGTAGAATCTGTGAAGGGATATTTGGGAGTGCATTGAGGCCTATGGTGAAAAAGAAAATATCATCAGATAAAAATTAGATAGAAGCTATCTGTGAAACTGCTATGTGATTTGTGGATTTATTTCACGGAGTTAAACATTTCTTTTCATTCAGCAATTTGGAAATACTGTTTTAATAGCATCTGCAAAGAGACATTTGGGAGCAAATTTGGGCCTATGGGCAAAAACCAAATTATCTAGATAAATAGTAGAAAGAAGCTATCTGTGAAATGCCTTTTTAATGTGTGGATTCATCTCACAGACTTAATTTTTTTTTTTTTTTTGATTCATCAGGTCGGAAACACTCTTTTTGTAGAATCTGCAAAGGTACATTTTGGAGCCCATTGAGGTCTATGGGAAAAACAGTATATCCCCAGATAAAAACTAGAAAGAAGTTATCTGTGAAACTGCTTTGTGATGTGTGGATTCATATCACTGGGTTAAACGTCTCTTTTGATTCGGCAGGATGGAAACATTCTTTTTGTAGAATCTGGAAAGGGACATTTCAGAGCCCATTCAGCCCTAAAGGGAAAAAGCAAATATCCCTAGATTAAAAACTAGAAAGAAGCTATCTTTGAAATGGCTTAATAATGTGTGGATTAATCTCACAGAGCTAATCATTTATTTTGTTTCAACAAGTTGGATACCATCTCTTTGTAGAATCTGCAAAGGGACATTGGAGATCCCATTGAGGACTACGAAGAGAAATACATTATCCTAAGATGAAAACCTTAAAGAAGGTATGTGTGAAACTTCTTTATGATGTGTGGATTCATCTAACAGAGTTAAACCTATTGTTTGATACAGCTGGTTGGAAACACCCTTTTTGTAGAATCTGCAAAGGGACATTTTGGATCCCATATGGGTGTATGGGAAAAAAACTGAATGTCAAGAGATAAAAATAATCTGTCTTTGAAATTGCTTTGTGATATGTGTATTCATCACCAAGAATTAAACCTCTGTTTTTATTCAGCAAGTTAGAAACACTCCTTTCATAGAATAAGTGCAGGGACATTTGGGGTCCCATTGAGTCCTATGGGGAGAAACAAAATATCCCCAGATAAAAACCAGAAAGAAGCTATCTGTGAAACTACTTTGTGTTGTGTCAATTCATCTCAGAGAGTTAAAACTTTCTTTTGATTCAACAGTTTGGAAACACTGTTTTTGTAGAATCTGTGAAGGGATATTTGAGAGCCTGTTGAGACTTATAAGGAAAAAGTGAATATCCACAGATAAAAACTAGAAAGAAGCTATCCATGGGACTGTTTTGTGATGTGTGGATACATATCACAGAGTTAAACATTTCTTAAATTCAGCAGGTTGGAAACATTCTTTTTGTAGAAACTGTGAGGGGCAATTGGGAGCCCATTGAGGCCTTTGGAGAAAAACAGAATATCCCCAGATAAAAACTGGAAAGAAACTATCCGTGAAATTGATTTATGATGTGTGGATTCATCTGACAGTTAACCTTTCCTTTGATTCAACAGATTGAAGGCATTTTTTTTGTAGAATCTGCAAAAGGACATTTGGGAGCCCATAGATGTTTATTGGGAAAAACAGAATATCCCCAGCTAAAAACTAGAAAGACCCTACTGTGAAAATAATTTGTCATGTGTGGATTCATCTCACAGAGTTGAAACTTTCTTTTGATTTTTCAGGTTGGAAACATTTGTTTTGGAGAATTGGCAAAGGGACATTTGGGAGCCCTTTGGGGCCTATGGGGAAAAACATATATCCCCAAATAATAACTAGAAATAAGCTATCTGTGAAATGACTTGATGATGTTTGGATTCATCTCAGAGTTAAGCCTTTCTTATGGTTCAGCAAGTTGAAAACACTCTATTTGAAAAATTCATGAAGGAACATTTCGGATCTCATTGTGGCCCATGGGGAAAACCAAATATCCCCAGATGAAAACTGGAAAGAAGCTATCTGTGAAACGGCTTGGTGATGTGTAAATTCATCTCAGATAGTTAAACCTTTCTTTTGAGTCAACAGGTTGGAAACACTCTTTTTGTAGAATCTGTGAAGTGACATTTGAGATCTCATTGAGGCAAATGGGGAAAACCCAATATTCCCAGATAAAAAGTAGGAAGAAGCTATCTGTTAAACTGCTTTGTCATGTGTGGATATATGGATACATTTCAGAGACTTAAACATCTCTTTTTTAATTCACAAAGTTGGAAACACTTTTTTTGTAGAATCTGTGAAGGGATATTTGAGAACCTATTGAGGCCTATGGGGAAAAATGGAATATCCCCAGATAAACCCTAGCAAGAAGCTATCTGTAAAACTGCTTTCTGATGTGTGGATTCATCTCACTGGGTTATCCCATTCTTTTTATTCAGCATGTTGGAACCACTCTTTTTGTAGAATGTGCAAAGGGACATATGGGAGTTCATTGAGACCACTGGAGAAAAACTGAATATCCCCAGATAAAAACTAGAAAGAAGTTCTCTGTGAAACAGCTTTCTGATGTGCTGATTTATCTCACAGAGCTAAACCTTCCTTTGATTCAGCAGCTTGCAAAAATATCTGTTTATAGAATCTGCAAAAGGACATTTGGGACCCCATTGAAGCCTATGGGGTAAAATCCAATATCCCCAGATAAAAACTGGAAAGAAGCTACGTGTGAAACTGCTTTGTGATGTGTGGATTCATCTCACAGAGTTAAAGCTTCATTTTGATTCAGCAGGTTGAAAAAACTTTTTGTGGAATTGGCAAAGTGACATTTGGGAGCCCGTTGAGGCCTATGGGGAAAAAAACAAATATCTCTATATAAAAACTAGAAAGAACCTATCTATGAAACTGCTTTGTATTGTGTGGATTCAACTCAGAATTAAACCTTTCTTTGATTCAGCAATTTGGAAGCACTACTTTTGTGGAATCTGTGAAGGGACATTTGGTAGTCCATTGAGGCTTACAAGAAAGAACAGAATATACCAAGATAAAAATCAGAAAGAAGCTATCTTTGAGACTGCTTTGTGATGTTTGGATTCATCTCACAGAGTTAAGCATTTTGATTGATTCAGCTGTTTGGAAACACTCTATTTGTAGAATCGGTGAAGGAATATTCAGAATCACTTTGAGGCCTGTGGGGAAAAATTGAACATCCCAAGATAAAAAGTAGAAAGAAACTGTCCACAAAACTGCTTAGTGAAGTGTGGATTTCTCTCTTAGAGTAAAAACATTTTTTGATTCAGCAAGTCGGAAACACTCTTTTTGTAGAATCTGTGAAGGAATATTTGGGAGTCCTTTTGGCATGTGGAAAAAAATAAAATATTCCCAGACAAAAGCTAGAAAGAAGCTACCTGTGAAATTGATTTGTGATGTGTGGATTCATCTCACAGAGGTAAACATTTCTTTATTTCAGCAGGTTAAAAACACTCTTTTTGTAGAATCTGTGAAGAGACATTTGGGAGTAAATTGAGGCCTATATGGAAAAACAGAATATCCCCAGATAAAAACTAGAAAGAAGCTATCTGTGAAACTGCTTTGTGATGCATGGATTCATGTCACAGAATTAAATATTGCTTTAGATTCACCAGGTTGGAAATATTTTTTTCATAGTATCTGTGATCAGACATTAGGGAGACCATTTGGGCCTATGGGGAAAAACAAAATATATCCAGATAAAGACTAGAAAGAAGCTATCTGTGAAATTACTTTGAAATGTGTGGATTCATCTCACAGCATTAAAACATTTTTTTGATTTGGCAGGTTGGAAACACTCTTTTTGTAGAATCTGTGAGGGGATATTTCAGAGCCCTTTGAGGTCTATGGGGAAAAACAGAATAACCTCTAATAAAAACTAAAAAGAAGCTGTCTGTGAAACTGCTTTGTGATGTGTGGGTATATCTCACAGAGTTAAACCTCTCTTTTGATTCAGCAGGATGGAAACACTCTTTTTATAGAATGTGGAAAGGGACATTTGGGAGTCCATTGAGTCCTAAAGGGAGAAACAAAATATCCCCAGATAAAAACTAGAAAGAAGTTATCTGTGAAACTGCTTGATGATGTGTGTATTCATCTAACAGAGTAAAATGTTCCCTTTGATTCAACAAGTTGGGGACTGTCTCTTTTTAGATTCTGCAAATGGACATTGGAAATCCCTCTGAGGCTTAAGAAGAGAAATCCAATATCCTAAGAAGAAAACTTTAAAGAAGGTATCTGTGAAACTTCTTTGTGATGTGTGGATTCATCTAACAGAGTTAAACCTATCCTTTGATTCAGCTGGTTAGAAACACTCCTTTTGTAGAATCTGCAAAGGGACATTTGGGAGCCCATTGAGTCCTATGGGGTAAAACAAAATATCTCCATATAAAAAACAGAAAGAATCTCTCTGTGAAATTGCTTTGTGTTGTGTGGATTCATCAAGAAGAATTAAACTTTTCCTTTGATTCAGCGTTTGGAAAACACTCTTTTTGTAGAATCTGCGAGGGGACATTTGAGAGCCTATTGAGGCTTATAAGGAAAAAGGGAATATCCCCAGATAAAAAATAAAAAGAGACTATCTGTGAAACTGCTTTGTGATGTGTGGATTTATCTCACAGAGTTAAACCTCCCTTTGGATTCAACATGTTGGAAACACTCTTTTTGTAGAACAGCGAAGGGACATTTGAGGGTCCATTGAGTCTTATAAGGGAAACCAGAATGTCTCCAGATAATCACAAGAAAGAAACATTCTGTGAAACTGATTTATGATGTGTGGATTCATCTGAAAGAGTTAACCTTTCTTTTGATTCAGCAGGATGAAAATTCTTTCTTGTCACATCTGTGAAGGAACATTTGGGAGCCCATTGATGCCTATGGGGAAAAATCAAATATCCCCAGATAAAAACTAGAAAAAAACTATCTGTGAAAATGCTTTGTGATGTGTGGATTTATGTAACACAGTTAAGCCTCTGTTTTGTTTTGGCAGATGGAAACTCTCTTTTTGTAGAGTCGGGAAAGGGACATTTGGGAGCCCATTGAGCCATAAAGGGAGAAATCAAATATCCCCAGATAAAAACTAGAAAGAAGATATCTGTGAAATTGCTTGTTGATGTGTGGATTCATCTCACAGAGAAAAATGTTTCTTTTGATTCAGCAAGTTGGAGACTGTCTCTTTTTTCCTTTTTTTTTTTTTTTTTTTTTTTTAGACAAAATCTCACTCTTTCGCCCAGGCTGGAGCTGGAGTTCAGTGGTGCTACTTCGGCTCACTGCAAGATCCGCCTCCTGGGTTCATGCCATTCTCCTGCCTCAGACTCCTGGGTAGCTGTGACTACAGGTTCCCACCACCATTCCCAGCTATTTTTTGTGTTTTTAGTAGAGATGGAGTTTCTTCATGTTAGCCAGAATGGTCTCAATCTCCTGACCTCGTGATCCACCCACCTCAGCCTCCCAAAGTGCTGGGAATACAGGTGTGAGCCACCACACCTGGCTGAGACTGTCTCTTTTTAGAATCTACAAATGGACATTGGAAATCCCATTGAGACCTATGAAGAGAAAGCCTATGTCCTAAGATGAAAACTTTAAAGAAACGATCTGTGAGACTGCTTTGTGATGTGTGGATTCATCTCATGGAGATAAACCTTTCTTTTGATTCAGCACAGTGGAAACATTCTTTTTGTAGAATCTGTGAAGGACAATATGGAGCCCATTGAAGCCTTTGGAGATAAAAAGAATATCCCTGAATAAAAACTAGAAATAAGCAATCTGTGAAACAGCTTGGTTATGTGTGGATTCATCACATAAAGTTAAAACATTTTTTTGATTCAGCAGCATGGAAAGATCTTTTTGTAGAATATGTGAGGGGACATACGGGAGCCCATTTTTGCCTATGAAAAAAACCAAGTATCCCCAGACAAAACTTAGAAAGAAGTTATCTGTGAAACTGCTTTGTGATGTGTGAATTCATCTCACAGAGTTAAGCCTTTCGTTTGATTAAGGTGGTTGGAAGCAATCTTTTGTAGAATCTGTGAAGGGACCTTTAGGAGCTCTTTGGGGCCTATGAGAAAAAAAAGGACATCCCCAGATAAAAACTAGAAAGAAGCTATCTGTCAAACTGTTCTGTGATGTGCAGATTCATCTAACAGAGTTAAACAACTATTTTGATTCAGCAGGATGAAAACACTATTTTTGTAGAATCTGAGAAGGGACATTTGGGACCCTTTGAGGCCTATGGGAAAAAAACAAATATCCCCAGATATAAACTAGAAAAAAAGCTTTCTGTGAAACTGCTTTGTGTTATGTGTATTAATCTCACAGAGTTAAACATTTCTTTTGATTTAGTAGGTTGGAAACACTTTTTCTTAGAATCTGTGAAGTGACATGCAGGAGTCCATTGAGGCCTACAAAAAAATAAAAGCAGTAAATCCCCATATACAAACTAATAAAAAGGTGTCTGTGAAACTGCTTGGTGATGTGTGGATTCACTTCAAAGAGTTAACTCTTTCTTTTCATTCAACAGGTTGGAAAATTTCTGTTGGTAGTATCCGCAAAGGAAGATTTGGGAGCCCATTGAGGTCTATTGGGAAAAATCGAGTATCCCCAGGTAAAAACTAGAAACAGGCTATCTGAGAAACTGCTATGAGATGTGCGGATTTATCTCACAAAGTTAGAAGTTACTTTTGATTCCATGTGTTGGAAACCCTCTTTTTGTAGAATCTATGAAGAAGTTTTTGGGAGCCCATTGAGGCCTATTAGGGAAAAACTGAATATCCCCAGATATAATCTAGAAACAAGCTATCTGTGGAGCTTCTGGGTGATATGTGGATTCATTTCATAGAGTTAAAACATTTTTTTGGCTCAGTAGGTTGGAAACACTCTTTTTGTAGAATCTGCAAAGGGACATTAGGGAGCCCATGATAGCCTATAGGGAAAAACTAAATATCCCCAGATGAAAATGAGAAAGAAGTTATCTGTTAAAGTGTTTTGTGACGTGAAAATTCCTCTCACAGTCACCTTTTATTGGATTCAGCTGGTTGGAAACACTCTTTTTATAGAATCTGCAAAGGGACATTTGGCACATTTTGGCCAATGGGATAAAAAAAACTAATATCACCACATAAAAACTAGAAAGAAGTTCTCTGTGAAACTGCTTTGTCATGTGTGGATTCATTTGACAGAGTTAAACCTCTCTTTTGATTCACTACGTTGGAAGCACTTTTTTCTTAGACTCTGCAAGGGGATATTTGAGAGCCCTTGGAGGCCTATGGGGAAAAAATGAAAATCCCCAGATAAAAACTAGAAAGAAGATATCTGTGAAACTGCCTTGTGATGTGTGGGCTCGTCTCAGAGGTAAACGTTTCTTTTAATTTAGCAGTCTTTAAACACTCTTTTTGTAGAATCCACAGAGTGTCTTTTCAAAGCCCCTTGAGGCCTCTGTGGGAAAAACAGAATATCCCCAGTTAAAAACTTGAAAGAAGCTATTAGTGTAACTTCTTGCTGATTTGTGGATTCATCCCACAGTGTTAATCCTTTCTTTTGATTCAGCAGGTTGGAAACACTCTTTTTATAAAATATGTGAAGTGACATTTGGGAGCCCACAGAGGCCTATGGGAAAAAAACAATATCCCCAGATAAAAACTAGAAAAATGCTATCTGTGAAAATTCCTGGTGATGTGTGGATTCATTTCACAGAGTTAAACTTTTTTTGTTTCAGCAGGTTGAAAACACTCTTTTTGTAGAATCTACAAAGGGACATGCGAGAGCTTTTTGAGGGCTATGGGGGAAAAGCGAATATGCCCAGATAAAGCTATAAAGAAACTATCTGTGAAACTGCTTGGTTATGTGTGAATTCATCTCTCACAGTTAATCCTTTCTTTGGATTCAACAGGTTGGAAACACTCTTTTTGTAGAATCTGCAAATAATCATTTGGGATGGCATTTAGGCATACGGGGAAAAACAGAATATCCCCAGATAAAAACTAGGAAGAAGCTATCTGTGAAACTGCTTTGTGATGTGTTAATTCATCTCACAGAGGTAAACCTTTCTTTTGGCTCAGCAAGTTAAAAGTACTCCTTTTCAGAATCTTCCAAGTGACATTTGTGAGCACATTGAAGCCTATGGGTAAAAACTAAATATCACCAGATAAAAACTCAAATGAAGCTATCTGGGAAACTCCTTGATTATGTGTGGATTCATTTCATAGAGTTAAAAGCTTTTTTTTGACTCAGCAGGT
The DNA here is from genome assembly GCF_024542745.1 of Macaca thibetana thibetana. Taxonomy (NCBI): domain Eukaryota; kingdom Metazoa; phylum Chordata; class Mammalia; order Primates; family Cercopithecidae; genus Macaca; species Macaca thibetana. The sequence continues at coordinate 58,519,396 of NC_065598.1, forward strand.
TGGAAACACTCTTTTTGTAGAATCTGCAAAGAGACATTAGGGAGCCCATTGTAGCCTATGGGGAAAAACCGAATATCCCCAGATGAAAACTAGACAGAAGCTATCTGTGAAACAGCTTTGTGATGTGAAAATTTATCTCACAGAGTGATGCCTTTCGTTTGATTCAGCTGGTTGGATACACTCCTTTTGAAGGGTCTGTGAAGGGACATTGGGGAGCGCATTGTAGCCTATGGGGAAAAACCGAATATTCCCAGATAAAAACGAGAAAGGAGCTATCTGTGAAACTCTTTTGTGATGTGAAAATTCATCTCACAGAGTGATGCCTTTCATTTAATTCAGCTGGTTGCAAACACTCTTGCTGTAGAATCTGCAAACCTTTGGGGCCAATGGGGAAAAAATGAATATTCCCACATAAAAACAAGAAAGAAACTATCTGTGAAACTGTTTTGTCATGTGTGGGTTCATCTGACAGAGATAAACCTCTCTTTTGATTCACCAGGTTGAAAGCACTTTTTTTTTTTTTTTTTTTTTTTTTTAGAATTTGCAAAGGGACATTTGAGAGCTCTTCTAGGGAATATCCAAATATTCCCAGATAAAAACTCAAAAGAAGTTATCTGTAAAACTACTTTGTGATGTATGGATTCATCTCACAGGATTAAACCTTTCGTTTGATTTACTTGGTTGGAAACCCTCTGTTTGTAGAACCTGCAAAGGGACATTTCGGAGCCCCTTGAGGCCTATGGGGAAAAACCAAATATCCCCAGATAAAAACTAGAAAGAAGCTGTCTTTCAAACTACTTTGTGATATGTGTGTCCATCTCACAGGGTTAAATTTGTCTTTGATTCAGTATGTTGGAAATACTCTTTTTGTGGAATGTGCAGAAAGAAATTTGGGAGCCCCTTAAGGTCTATGGGAAAAATTCAAATATCCACAGAAGAAAACTGGAAAAAAGTTATCTGTGAAACTTCTTGGTGATTTCTGGATTCATCTTGCAAACTTAAACCCTTCCTTTGATTCAGCAGATTGGAGACACTTTCTTTGTAGAATCTGCGAAGGGGCATTTCTGAGCCCTTGTGCCTTGGGCATAAAAACTGAATATTTCCAGATTTAAACTAGAAAAAAAAGCTATCTGTGAAACTGCTGGTTGATGTGTAGATTCATCACTCAGAGATAAAACTTTCTTTTGATTCAGCTGCATGGAGACACTTTTTCGTAGAATCTGTGAAAATACATTTGGGAGCCCATAAAGGCCCAGGGAGAAAAACGGAATAACCCCAGTTAAAAACTGGAATGAAGCGATCTATGAAACTGCTTCATAATGTGTGGACCAATCTCACAGAGTTAAAATTTTCTTTTGATTCAGTGCTTGGAAAAACTCTTTTTGTAGAATCTGCAAAGGGACATTTTGGAGCCCATTGAAGCCTATAGGGAAAAAAAATATATAGATAAACACTAGAAAGAAGCTATCTATCAAACCACTTGTGATGTGTGGATTCATCTCACAGAATTAAAGCTTTCTTTTGATTCAGCATATTGGAAACACTCTTTTCATAGGATCAAGGCCCATTGAGGTGAATGTTGGAAAACTGAAAATCCACAAACAGAAAACTAGAAACAAGGTATCTGTAAAACTGCTTTTTGTTCTGTTTATTCATCTCACAGAGTTAAATCTTTCTTTTGATTTGGCAGGTTGGGAACAGTCTTTATGTAGAATCTGTAAAACTGCTTTGTAATGTGTGGATTCATCTCATGGAGTTAAACCTTTCTTTTGATTCAGCAGGTTGGAAAAACTCTTTTTGTAGAATATGCGAAGGGACATGTGGGAGCTTTTGAGGCCAGTGGAGAAAAAATAAATATCCCTACATAAAAAGTGGAAAGAAGCTATTGGAGAAACTGCTTGGTGATGTGTGGATTAATCTCACAAAGTTAAAACTTTCTTTGCATTCAGATGATTACAAATCATCTTTTAGTAGATTTTCTGAGGGGATATTAGGGAACCCATTGAGGCCTGTGGGGAAAAACCAAAAATCCCCAGATTAAAAGCAGAAAGAAGCTATCTGTGAAACTTCTTGGTGATGGATGGGTTCATCAGACAGAGTTAAAACTTTCTTTTGATATAACCGATTGGAAACACTCTTTTTTTAGAATCTGTGAAGGAACATTTGGGAGCTCACAGGTACCTACCAGAAGAAACAGAATATCCTTAGAATAAAACTACAAAGGAGCTATTTGTGAAATTGCTTGATGATGTGTAGATTTATTTCACAGAGTGAAATTTTTCTTTGGTTGCAGGAGGTTGGAAGCACTCTTTTTGTAGAATCTGAAGGGACATTTGGGAGCCCATTGAGGCCTATAAGGAAAAACCGAATATCACCAGATAAATACTAGAAAGAAGTTATCTGTGAAACTGCTTGGTGATGTGTGGATTCAACTCACAGAGATAAAACTTTTGTTTTATTCAGGAGTTTGGAAACACTGTTTTTATAGAATCTGTGAAGGTACATTTAGGAGTCCACTGAGGCCTAAGGGAAAAAAACAAATATCCTCAGATAAAAACTAGAAAGAACCAATAGATGAAAATGCTTGGTGATGTGTCCATTCATCTCACAAAGTTAAACTTCTCTTTTGATTCAGCAGGTTGGAAACACTTTTTGTAGGATCTGCAAAGGGACATTTGGAGCCCATTGAGGCATATGGGGTAAAACAGAATATCCCCAGATAAAAACTGGAAAGAACCTATCTGTGAAACTGCTTGATGATGTGTAGATTCATCTCATGGAGGTAAACCTTTCTTTCAGTACAGAAGGATGGAAATACTCTTTTTGTGGGATCTGCTAAGAGACATTTGGGAGCCCATTGGAGCCTAAAGGTGAAAAGTGAATATCCCCAGATTAAAAACTAGAAAGAAGCAATCTGTGAAACTGCTTGGTGATGTGTGGATGTATACCACAGAGTTAAACCTTTATTTTAATTCAGCAGGTTGGAAACACTCTTTTGTAGGATCTGCATAGGGACATTGGGAGCCCCTTGAGGCTTATGGGGAAAAAACCAAACATCCCCAGATAAAAATTAGAAGGAAGCTATATGTGAAACTACTTGGTGATGTGTACATTCCATTCACTGTGTTTAAGCTTTCTTTTGATTAAGATGGTTGGAAACACTCTTTTTGTAGAAACTGCAAAGGGATATTTTGAAGCCTGTTGAGGCCTATGGGGAAAAATTGAATATCCCCAGATAAAGATTAGAAAGAAGTTATTTCTTAAACTGCTTGGGGATATGTGGATTCTTCTCACAATGCAAAACCTTTCTTTTGATTCAGCTGGTTGGAACACTATTTTTGTACAATTTTCAAAGGGACATTTGGCAGCCCATTTATGCCTATAAGGAAAAACTGAATATCCTCAGATAAAAACTACAAATAAGCTATGTGAAACTCCTCGGGGATGTATGAATTCATTTCACAGAGTGAAATCTTTCTTTTTATTGAGCAGATTGGAAACACACTTTTTGTAGCACCTCCGAAAGACATTTGGGAACTAATTAAAGCCTTACGGGGAAAAAGCAAAAATCCCCAGGTAAAAACTGAAAAGAAGCCATCTGTGAAACTGCTTGGTGAAGTGTAGATTCATCTCACAGAGATAAATCTTTATTTTTATTCAGGAGTTTGGAAACACTGTTTTTGAAAAAATTTGCCAGTGGACATTTGGAAACCCATTGAGGCCTATGGGTAAAATCAAATATTCTCTGGTAAAAACTAGAGAAAAGCTATCTGTGAAACTGCATGATCATGTGTAGATTAACCTCACAGTATTAAAACTTTGTATTGCTTAAGAAGGTTGGAAACACTCTTTTTGTAGAATCTGTGAAGGAACATTTAAGAGCCCATTGAGACCAATGGGGAAAACTGCACCTCCAGATACAAACTAGAAAGAAGCAATTTGTGAAATTGCGTGGTGATGAGTGGATTCATCTCACAGAATTACGACTTTCTTTTTATTCAGCAGATTGTAAACACTCTTTTTGTAGAATCTGCGAAGGGACATTTGGGAGCCCATTGTGACTTATGGGGAAAACCCTTATACCCCAGATAAAAACAATAAAGAAGCTTTGTGTGAAAACTGCTTTGAGATCTGTGGATTCACCTGAAAGAGTTTAGCTTTTCTTTTGATCCAGAAGGTTGCAAACACTCGTTTTGTAGAATCTGTGAAGGGATATATGTAAGCTTATTGACGCCTATGGGGAAAAACTAAAAATTCCCAGAGAAAAACAAGAAAGAAACTATCTTTGAAATTGCTTTGTAATGAGTGGGTTTATCACACAGGGTTAAACCTTCCCGTTGATTCAGCAGGTTGGAAACACTCTTTTTGTAGAATCTGCAAAGAGATATTAGTGAGCCAATTGATGCCTATGAAAAAAAAAAGCCAACTGCCCCCAGATAAAAACTAGAAAGAGGCTATCTGTGAAAGTGCTTTGAAATTTTTGGCTTCAGCTCACAGAGGTAAAACTTTATTTTGATTCAACAGGTTGGAAACACTCCTTTTGTAGAATCTGTGAAGGGGCATTTGGGAGCTCGTTTTGACCTATCAGGAAAAAACAAATATCCCCAAATCAAAATTAGAAAAAAAGCTAGCTGTTAAACTGATTTGTGATTTTTGGATTCATCTTACAGAGTTACAACTTTCTTTTGATACAGCACGTCGGAAACACTGTTTTTGTATAATATGCAAAAAGAGATTAGGGAGTCCATTTAGGCCTACTGGAACAAACCGGAAATCCCCAGATAAATACAACAAAGATGCTATAATTGAAATGGCTTAGTGATGTGTGGATTCATCTCACATAAGTAAACCTTTCTTTTGACATTTGGGAGCCCATTCAGACTTATGGGGAAAAACCAAGTATCCCCAGATGAAAACAAGAAAGAAGCTGTCTGTGAAACTGCATGTAATGTATGGATGCATCTCACATAGTTAAAACATTCTGTTGATTCAGCAGGTTGGCAACACTGTTTTTGTAGTATTGGCAAAGGGACATATAGGAGTCCACTGAGGCCTAAGAAGAAAAATTAAATATGCCAAGAAAAACTAAAATTAAGCTATATGTGAACCTGCTTGATGATGTGTGGATTCTCCTCCCAGGGATAGGGCTTTCTTTGGATTCAGCAGGTTGGAAATACTCTTTTTGTAGAATCTGAGAAGGGACGTTTTGGAGCCCATTGTGGCATTTGGAGAAAAAGGAATATCCTCACAGAAAAAGGAGAAAGAAGCTTTCTGTGAAACTGCTTTGTGATGCATGTATTTATCTCATAGAGTTAAAACATTTTTTTTGATTCAGCGGGTTGGAAACACTCTTTTTGTAGAATCTGTGAAAGGACACTTGAGAGCCCATTGTGGCCTGCACAAAAAAATAACAAACATCCCCTTATAAAAGCTAGAAAGAAGTTATCTGTGAAACTGCTTTGCAATGTGTGGATTCATCTTCCACAGTTAAACCTTCCTTTTTGTTCAGAAGGTTAAAAACACTCTTCCTGTAAAGTGTGTGAAGGGACTTTCAGGAGCCCGTTGTTGCCTATTGGGAAAATCCGATTATTCCCAGATAAAAACTAGAAAGAAGCTATCTGGAAAACTGCTTTGTCATTTGTGAATTTATCTCACAGAGTTAATCCAGTCTTTTGATTTTTGAGGTTGGAAAGAAACTTTTTGTAGAATCTGCGAAGAAACATTTTGGATCCCATTGTGGCCTGAGGGGAAAAATGCAATTTCCCCACATAAGTTCTAGAAATAAGCTATCTGTGCAGCTGCTTTGTGATGTGTGGATTTGTCTCACTGAGGTAAACCTTTCTTTTGATTCAGCATGTTGGAAACACTCTTTTCATAGGATCAGGGAAGAAACATTGGGAGCCCATTGAGGCAAATATTGGAAAACTGAATATCCACAAATAGAAAACTAGAAAAAAGGTTTCTGTAAAACTGCTTTTTGTTCTGTGAATTCATCTCACACAGTTACATCTTTCTTTTGATTCAACAGATTGGGAACACTCTTTTTGTAGAATCTGCGAATGGACACTTGGGAGCTCATTGAGACCTATGAGAATAAAACAGAATATCCTCAGATGAAAACTAGAAAGAAGCTATCTGAGTAACTGCATGTTGATGTGTGGATTCATCTCACAGAGTTAAACCTTTCTTTTGATTCAGCAGGTTAAAAACACTCTTTTTGTAGAATCTGTGAAGGGACATGTGGGAGCACATTGCAGGCTATGGGGAAAAACAGATCATCCACCAAAAGCTAGAAGGAAGCCACCTGGGGAACTGCTTGGTGATGTGTGGATTCTTCTAACAGAGTTAAAATATTTTTTGATACAGCAAATTCGAAACACTGTTTTTGTAGGATCTGCAAAGGGACATTTGGAAGTGCATTTTGGCCCTTGGGGAAAATCCGAATATCCCCAGATAAAAAGTAGAAAGAAGCTATCTGTGAAACTGATTTGTGATCTGAGGATTCACTTCACAGAATTAAATTTTCTTTTGATTCAGCATGTTGGAAACACTCTGTTTATTAAAACTGAGAAGAGACATTTGAGAGCCTATTGTGGTCTAGGGGAAAAGCTGAATATCCCAAAATAAAAACTAGAAAGAAGCTCTCTGTGAAATTGCTTTGTAATGTGTGGATCCGAGTCACAGAGTTAAATTTTTCTTTTGGCAGGTTGGAAACACTCTTTCTGTAGGATCCACGAAGGGATATATAAGAGCCTATTGAGACCTATAGAAAAAAAAAACAAATAGACCCAAGTAAAACCTAGAAGGAAGCTATCTGTGAAACTGCATTGTCATGTGTGGATTCATCTCACAGAGATAAACCTTTCCTTTGACTCAGCAGGATGGAAAAAGTCTTTTTCTAGAATCTGAGAAGAAATATTTGGTATCCCATTGAGGCCTATTGGGAAAAACTGAATATCCCCAGCTAAAAATTAGAAAGAAAATGTCTGTGAATCTGCTTTGTATTCCGTAAATTCATGTCACAGACTTAAACCTTTCTTTTGATTCAGTTGTTTTGGAAACACTGTTTTTGAAGAATCTGTGAAGGGACAGATAGGAGCCCATTAAAGCCTAAGGGGAAAAAACTGAATATCTCCAGATAAAAACTAGAAAGAAGCTATCTGTGTAACTGCTTTTGATGTGTGGCTACATCTCACAGAGTTAAAAGTTTCTTTTGATTCAGCTGGATAAGAACACTCCTTTTGAGAAATATTCAAAGGGACACTTGAGAGCACATTGAGGTCTATAAGGAAAAACCATATATCCCCAGATAAAAACTAGAAAGAATCTATCTGTGAAACTGTTTGATGATGTGTGGATTCATCTCATAGAGTTAAAAGGTTTTTTTGACTCAGCAGATTTGAAACACTCTTTTTGTAGAATTTGGGAAAGGATATTTTGGAGCCTATTGTGCCTTATGGGAAAAAAAACAGATATCCCCAGATAAAAAGTAGAAAGAAAGTATCTCTGAAACTGCTTTGTGATGTGTGAATTTATCTCACAGAGTTAAACTTCATTTTTATTCACCACGTTGGAAGCACTCTTGTCATAGAATCTGCAAAGGGATATTTGAGAGCCCTTTCAGGCCTATAGGGAAAAAAAAAACAAATATCCCCAGATAAAAACTAGAAAGGAGCTGTCTTAGAAATTGGATTGTGACGTGTGCATTCATTGCACAGAAGTAAACATTTGTTTTGATTAACAGGTAGGAAACACTCTTTTTGTAGAATCTGCGAAGGGACATTTGGGAGCCCATTGAAGACAAGGGGGAAAAACTGAATATCCCCAGATAAAAACTAAAAGAAGCTATCTGTGAAACAGCTTTGTGATTTGAGAATTCATCTCACAGAGTTAAACCTTTCTTTTGAGTCAGCAGGGTGGAAAAACTCTTTTTCTAGAATCTGCAAAGAAACATCTTGTTACCCATTGAGGCCAATGGGAAAAAATGAAACATCCCCAGTAAAAAACTCGAAAGATGCTACCTGTGAAATGGCTTTGTGATGTGTGGATTCAACTCACAGAGTTAAACCTTTCTTTTAACTCAGCAGGTTAAAAACACCCTTTTTGCAGAATCTGCAAAGGGACATTTGGAAGAACGTTGAGGACTATGGGGAAAAATGGAATATACCCACATCAAAACTAGAAAGAAGGTATCTGTGAAATTTCTGTACGTTCTGTGGATTCATATCACAGAGTTAAACTTTTCTTTTGATTCATCCATTTAGAAACACTTTTTGTAGAATCTGCAAAAAGACACTAGAGAGCCCATTGAGATTGATATGGAAAACAAAACATCACCAGGTAAAAACCAGAAAGAAGCTATCTGTGAAACTGCTTTGTGATGTGTGTATTCACTGCCCAGAGTTAAAGTTTTCTTTTTACTCAGCATGTTGGAGGCATTCTTTTTGTAGGATCTGCCAAGGGATATTTGAGAGCTCCTTGAGGCCTATTGCAAAAAAGCCAAATATCCCCAAATAAAATCTAGAAAGAAGCTATCTGTGAAACTGCTTTGTGATGTGTGGATTTATTTCACAAAGTTAAATTTTTGTGAAAATTCGCAAGGTTGGAAACACTCTTTTTGAGAATCTGTGAAGGGACATTTAGGAGCCAGTGAGGGCTATGTGGAAAAATAGAATATACCCAGAAAAAAACTAGAAAGAAATTATCTGAGAAACTCCTTGGTGATGTATGGATTCACTTCACAGAATTAAAACTTTCTTTTGATTCGTCAGGTTGGAAACCCTCTTTTTGTAGAATCTGCAAAGGGAGATTTGGAAAATCATTGAGGCCTGTGGGGAAAAACTGAATATCTCCAGATAAAAACTAAGAAGATATCTGTGAAACTGCCTGATGATATGAGGATTGATCTCATAGAGGTAAACCTTTCTTTTAATTCAACAGGTTGGAAACACTCTCTTTGTATAATCTGTGAAGGGACATTTGGGAGTCCTTTAACACCTATTTGGTAAAACCAAATATTTCCAGATAAAAACTAGAAATAAGCAACCTGTAAAACTGCCTTGAGATATGTGGATACATCTAACAGAGTTAAACTTTTCTTCTGATTCGGCAGATTGGAAACACTCTTTTTGTGGAATCTGCCAGAGAACATTTGGGAGCACATTGAGGCCAATGAGAAAAACTGAATATCCCCAAATATAAAAACCAGAAAGAAGCTATCTGTGAAACTGCTTGATGATGTGTGGATTCATCTCATAGAGTTAAAATATTTTTTGATTCAGCAGGTTGGAAACACTCTTTTTGCAACACTCTTTTTGCAGAAGCTGCAAGAGGACATTTGGGATTTCATTGTGGCCTATAGAAAAAAAAACTAATATCCCCACATAAAAACTAGAAAGATGCAATCCATGAAACAGCTTTGTGATGGGAGGAATCATATCACAGAGTGAGGCCTTTTGTTTGATTCAGCTGGTTGGAAACACTCTTTTCATACAATCTGCGATGGGACATTTGAGAGCCCATTTTGGCCTATGGGGAAAAACTAAATATCAAAACTTTCTTTTGATTCAGTGTGTTGGAAGAACTCTTTTTGTAGAATCTGCAAAAGGAGATTTGGGAGCCTATTGAGGCCTATGGGGAAAAACTGAACATCCCCAGATAAAAACTAGAAAGAAGCTATCTCTGAAACTACTTGGTTGTGTTTGGATTCATCTCACAGAAGTAATCCTTTCTTTTTATTCAGCAAGTTGTAAACACCCTTTTTGAAGTATCTATGAAGGGACATTTAGGGGCCATTGAGAATTACAGGGAAAAACCGGGTATCCCCAGATAAAAAACAGAAAGAATATACCTGTGAAACTCCTTTGTGCTGTATGGACCCATATCACATAGTTAAACATTATTATTGATTTAGCAGGTTGGCAACACTGTTTTTGTACTATCTGTGAAGGAACATTTTGGAGTCCACTGAGGCCTATGAAGAAAAATAGAATATCATGAGGTAAAAACTAAAAAGAATCTATCTTTGAAACTGCTTTGTGATGTGTGGATTCATCTCACAGAGATAAACCTTTCTTTTGATTCAGCAGGTTGAGAACACTCTTTTTGTAGAATCTGAAAAGATACACTTTGGAGCCCACTGAAACATATGGGGTGAAAAATGAAAAACCTCACCAAAAAACTAGAAAGAAGGTATCTGTGTAAATACTTTGTGATGTGTGGGTTGATCTCATAGAGTTGAAACTTTCTGTTGATTTAGCAGGTTGGAATCACTTTTTTTGTAGAATCTGCAAGGGTTCATTTGGAAGCTCATTGAGGCCTTTGGAGTAAAGCTGAATATCACCAGATAAAAACTAAAAAAGACCTATTTGTGAAACTGCTTCATGACGAGTGGATTCATACCACAGAGGTAAACTTTTCTTTGATTTGGCAGATCTTGGAAACACTGTTTTTGTAGTATCTGCAAAGGGACATGTGGGGGCCCATTGAGGCTTATGAGGAAAAACCTAATATCCCCTTATAAAACCTAGAAAGAAGCTATCTGTAAAACTGATTTGAGATGTGTGGATTCAACTCACAGAGTTAAAGTTTTCTTTTGGTTCAACAGGTTGGAAACTGTTTTTGTAGAATCTGAGAAGGGACACTTTGGAACTTATGGAGGCCTATGGAAAAAAAAAATGAATATCTCCAGGTAAAAGCTACAAAGAAACTATCTGTGAAACTGCTTGGTGATGTATCGATTAAACTCACAGAGGTAAAGTTTTCCTTTGAATCAGCAGATTGGAAGGACTATATTTGTAGAATCTCCAAAGTCACATTTGGGAACCAACTGAGGCTTATGGAAACAAACTTTCTATTGATTCATCAGGTTAGAGACACTCTATTTTTAGAATCTGTGAAATGACATTTAAGAACCCATTGAGGCCTAAGGGGGAAACCGAATATCCTTAGATAAAAAACAGAAAGAAGCTATCTGTGAAACTGTGTGGTGATATGTAGATTCGTCTCACAGAGTTAAATCTTACTTTTGAATCAACAGTTTGGAAGCACTTTTTTTTGTAGAATCTGTGAAGTGACATTTGGGATTGCATTGAGGTCTATGAGGAAAAACATAATAGTTCCAGGTAAAAACTAGAAAGAAACTATCTGTGAAATTGTTTTATGACCAGGGGATCCAACTCACAGAATTAAACTTTTCCTTTGATTCAGCAGGCTAAAAACACTCTTTTTGTGGAATCTGCATAGGGACATTTGGGAGCTTATTGAAGCCTATGGGGAAAAACAGAATATCCCAAGATAAAAACCAGAAAGAAGCTATCTGTGAAACTGCTTTGGAATGTGTGGATTCATCTCTCAGAATTAAATATTTCTTTTCATTCAGCAGATTGGAAACACTCTTTTCGAAGAATCTATGAAGGGACATTTGGGAACCCATTGAGGCCAATGGTGAAAAACTGAGTATTCCCAGATAAAAAAAAGAAAAAGCCTATCTGTGAAATTTCCTTGTATCCTGTGGATTCATCTCCCATTTTCAAAACTTTCTTGTGATTCAGTGGGTTGGAAACACTCTTTGTAGAGAATCTTGAAGTGAAATTTGGAGCCCATATTGGCTGATGGTGAAAAACTGAATATCCCCAGATAAAAACTAGAAAGAATCTATCTCTGAAACTGCTTTGTAATGTGTGGATTCATCTCACAGTGGTAAATCATTCTTTTGACTCTGCAAGTTGGAAAAACTCTTTTTCTAGAATCTGCAAAGAAACATTTAGGTGCTCATTATGGTGTATGGGACAAAATAAAATATCCTCACATAAAAACTAGAAAGAATGTATCTGTGAAACTGTTTTATAATGTGTGGATTAATCTGATAAGGGTAAACATTTCTTTTGATTCAACAGGTTGAAAACTCTTTTTGTGGAATCTGTAAAGGGACATTTGGGAACCCATTGATGTCTATGGGGCAAAACATAATTTCAACGAATAAAAACTAGAAATAAGCTATCTGTGAAACTGCTTGGTGATGAGTGGATTCATCCCACAGAGTTAAACCTTTCTTTTGATTCAACAAACTGGTAACACGCTTTCTGTAGAACCTGTGAAGGGACATTTGGGAACCCATTGTCACCAATGGGAAATACTGAATATCCCCACATAAAAACTAGAAAGAAACGATCTGTGAAACTGCTTTGTGATGTGTAAATTCATCAAAAAGAGTAAAACCTTTCTTTTGATTCAGCAGATTGGGAACACTCTTTTCATAGAATCTGTGAAGGGACATTTGAAAGTCCATTGATGCGAATGGTAGAAAAGAGAGTATCTTCAGATAAAATCTAGAAAGAAGCTATCTGTGAAACTGCTTTGTGTCCTGTGGATTCATCTCACAGAGATAAACCTTTCTTTTGATTCGGCAGGCTGGAAACACTCTTTTTGTAGAATCTGCAGAGAAACACTTGGGAGCCCATTGAGGCCTAGGGGAAAAAAAAATATCCTCAGAAAAATACTAGAAAGAACTATCTGTGAAATTGTTTTGTGATGTATGCATTCATCTCAAAGAATTAAAACGATGTTTTGATTTTGCATATTTAAAACACGCTTTTGAAGAATCTATGAATGGACATTTAAGAGCACATTGAGACCTAAGGAGAATAGCCCCAGATAGAAACTGAAAAGAAGCTTTCTGTGAAACGGCTTGTTGATGTGTGGATTCATCTCATAGAGTTAAAACATTTTGTTTGAGTCAGCAGGTTGGAAACACTGTTTTTGTAGAATCTGTGAAGGGACGTTTGGGAGCCCATTGCTGCCTACGGGGAAAAACAGAATATCCCCCAGGTGAAAACTAGAAAGTAGCATTGTGTGAAACTGTTTTGTTATATGTGTATTCATCTCAGAGAGTTAACCCTTTCTTTTGATTTAGCGAGTTGGAAACACTCTTTGTAGAATCAGCAAAAGGACATATGGGAGTCAATTGATTCCTATGGGGAGAAACAGAATATCCTCAGATAAAAACTAGCAGGAAGGTATCTGTCAAACTTCTTGGTGATACGTGGATTTATCTCATGGAGTTAAACCTTTGTTTTTATTCAACATGTGGGAAACATCTTTTTGTAGGATATATGAAGGGACATTTTGGAACCCATTGTGGTGTATGGGCAAAAAAAGAATACCTCAGATAAAAACTGGAAAGAAGCTCTCTGTGAAACTGCTGTGATGTGTGGTTTCATCTCACCCAAGTAAACATTTCTTTTGATTCAGTCGGTTGGAACCACTCTTTTCATAGAATCTGCAAAGGGACATTTGGGAGTTGATTGAGGCCTAAGGGGAATAAGTGAATATCCCCACCTAAAAAATAGAAAGAAGGTATCTATGAAACAGCTTTGTGATGTGTGGATTCATCTCATGGAGTTACACCTTCCCTTTGATTCAGCACATTGGAAACACTCTTCTTGTAGAATCTGCAAAGGGACATTTTGGAGCATATTGTGACTAATGGGGAAAAACAGAATCTCCCCAGATAAAAACTAGAAAGAAATTATCATTGAAATTGCTTGGTGATGTGTGCATTTATCTCCCAGAGATAAATCTTTCTTATGATTAAGCAGGTTGGAACAAGTCTTTTGTAAAATCTGCAAAGAGACCTTTGGGAGCCCACTGAGGACTATGGGAAAAACAGAATATCCCCAGATAAAAACTAGAAAACAGCTATCCTGGAAACTGCTTTGTGATGTGTGGATTCATCTCACAGTGTTAGACCTTTCTTTTGATTCTTCAGGTTGGAAACACTTTTTTTGAAGAATCTTCAAAGGGGCATTTGAAGACCACTTTTGCTTATTGGGAAAAACCAAATATCCCCAGATAAATACTAGAAAGAAGATATCTGTGAAACTGATTTGTGATATGTGGATTTATCTCACAGAGTTAAACCTCTCTTTTGATGCAGCAGATTGAAAACACTCTTTTTATAGAATACGCAGAAAGACATTTGGGTGCCCAGTAAAGTCTATGGGGAAAAATAGAATATCTTCAGATAACAACTAGATAGAAGGTATCTGTAAAGGTGCTTTCCGATGTCTGCATTCATCCCACAGACTAAAACCTTTCTTTTGTTTCAGCATGTTGGAAGCACTCTTTTTGTAGAATCTGTGAAGGGTCACTTGGGGCCTATTGGGAAAATAGAATATTCCCAGATAAAAACTAGAAGGAAAAAACTGCCAAACTTCTTTGTTATGTGTGAATTCATCACACCGTATTAAACCTTTCTTTTGATTCAGCATGTTGGAGACACTTTTTTGTAGAATCTGCAAATAGACATTTGGGAACCCATTGAGGCCTATGGGGAAATACCAAATATCCCCAGAGAAAAACTAGAAAGAAGCTATCTGTGAAACTGCTTGGTTATGTGTGGATTCCTCTCACAGAGGCAAAACTTTCTGTTGGTTAAGCAGGTTGAAAACACTATTGTCATGGAATTTGTGATGGGACATTTGGGAGCCCATTGAGGCCTATGCAGAAAAAGGCAATATCCCTAGATAAAAATTGGGAGGAAGCTATCTGTGAAATAGCTTGGTGATGTGTTCATTCAACTCACAGAGTAAAAGCTTTCTTTTGATTCAGCAGGTTAGAAACACTATTTTCATAGAACCAGAGAAGGGACACTTGGGAGCCTATTGAGGACTATGAGGAAGAAAGAATATCCACATATTAAAACAAGGAAGGAGCTATCTGGGAAACTGATTGGTGATGTGTTGGTTCAACTCACAGAGTAAAAGCTTTCTTTTGATTCAGCATGTTAGAAACACCATTTTCATAGAATCAGAGACGGGACACTTGGGAGCCTATTGAGGACTATGAGAAAGAAAGAATATCCACAGATTAAAACTAGGAAGAAGCTATCGGGGAAACTGATTGGTGATGTGTTGATTCAACTCACAGGGTTAAAAGTTTCTTTTAATTCAGCAGGTTGGAGACACATGCTTTTTGTAGAATTTGTGAAGGCACATTTTGGAAATTATTGAGACCTAAGGGGAGAAACGAATATCCCAGACAAAAACTTGAAAGAATCTATATTTGAAATTGCTTGCTGATGTGTGGATTCAAATCACATAGTTAATCCTGTCTTTTGATTCAGCAGGTTTGAAACATTCTTTTTGTTGAATATTTGAAGGAACATTTGGGAGTCCATTGAATCCTATGTGGAAAAATCCTATATCCCTAGATAAGAAGTAGAAAGAAGCTATCTCTGAAACTGCTTAGTGATGAGGGGATTCATCTCACAGAGTTAAACTTTTCTTTTGATTCACCTGGTTGGAATCACTCTTTTTATAGAATCTGTGAAGGAACATTTGGGAGGTCGCTGAGGCCTAAGGGTAAAGCCAAGTATCCCCCATAAAAACTAGAAAAAAGCTACCTGTTAATCTGCTTTGTAGTTTTTGGATTCATCTCACAGGGTTACAGCTTTCTTTTGATTCAGCATGTTGGTAACACTCTTTATTTTAGAATCTGTGAAAGGAGATTTGGGAGCCCATTGAGACCTATGGGAAAAAATCAAAATTCCCCAGATAAAAACTACAGAGAAGCTCTCAGTGAAGCTCTGTGGTGATGTGTGGATTCATCTAACTGAGGTAAACATTTCTTTTGATTCAGGATGTTGTAAACACTCTTTTTGAAGTATCAGTGAAGGGATATTTAGGAGCCCATTGAGGCCTATAGAGAAAAATTGGGTATCTCGAGATAAAAACCAGAAATAAGCTGTCTGTGAAACTATTTTGTGAAGTATGGAAGTATGGATCCATATCACATAGGTAAGCATTTCTGATGATTCAGCAGTTTGGCTACACTCTTTTTGTAGTATTTGCAATGGGACATTTTGGAGCCCACTGAGGGCTTCAAAGAAAAACTGAATATCCCCAAGAAAAACTAAAAAGAAGCTATCTGTGAACCTGCTTTGTGACGTGTGGATTCGTGTCACAGAGATAAACCTTTCTTTTCATTCAGCAGATTGGAAACACTCTTTTTATAGAATCCAAAAGGGTATATTTTGGAACCCATTGAAAAATATGGGGAAGCCGGGCGCGGTGGCTCACGCCTGTAATCCCAGCACTTTGGGAGGCCGAGGCGGGCGGATCACAAGGTCAGGAGATCGAGACCACGGTGAAACCCCGTCTCTACTAAAAATACAAAAAATTAGCTGGGCGCGGTTGTGGGCACCTGTAGTCCCAGCTACTCGAGAGGCTGAGGCAGGAGAATGGCGTGAACCCGGGAGGCGGAGCTTGCAGTGAGCTGAGATCGCGCCACTGCACTCCAGCCTGGGCGACAGAGCGAGACTCCGTCTCAAAAAAAAAAAAAAAAAAGAAAAAAAAAAAAAAAAAAAAAAAGAAAAGAAAAATATGGGGAAAAAATGATTATCCTCACAGAAAAACTAGAAAGAAGCTCCCTGTGTAACTGCTTTGTGATATCTGGATTGATCTCATAGAGTTGAATCTTTTTTTGATTCAACAGATTGGAATCACTTTTTTAGAATCTGAGAGGGTACATTTGGGAGCTCATTGAGGCCTTTGGAGAAAAACGGAATATCCCCAGATAAAAACTAGGAAGGACCTATCTGCGAAACTGCTTCATGATGAGGGAATTTATCTTACAGAGATAAACATTTCTTTGGATTCAGCAGGGTTGGAAACACTTTGTTTTTTGTGGAATCTACCAAGAGACATTTAGGAGCCCATTGAGGCTTATGGGGTAAATCCAAATATCCAATTAAAACAAGAAAGAAGCTATCTGTGAAACTGCTCGGAGATGTGTGGATTTATCTTTCATAGTTAAACCTTTCTTATGATTCAGCAATTTGAAAACAATCTTTTTGTAGAATCTGCAAAAGGACATTTGGGAACCCATTAAGGCCTATGGAAAAAAAATTGAATATCCCCAGATAAAAACCACAAAAACCTCTCTGCTAAACTGCTTGGTGATGTGTGGATTTGTCTCACAGAATTCAACCTTTCTTTGGATTCAGCAGGTGGGAAACACTCTTTTTGAAGAATCTGCAAAGGAATATGTGGGAGCCCATTGAGGCCTGCTCAATGAAACTGCTTTAAGATATATGGATTCAACTCACAGAATTCAAGTTTTCTTTTGATTCAAAAAGTTGGAAACAGTGTTTTTGTAGAACAGGTGAAGGGATATTTTGGAGCTTATGGAGGTCTATGGAAAAAACCCAAATATCCCTAGATAAAAACTAGAAAGAAGCTATCTGTGAAACTGGTTGGTGATATGACAATTCATCTCACAGAGGTAAACCTTTCGTTTGATACAGCAGGTTGGAAACACCATATTTGTACAACCTGTAAAGTGACATTTGGGAGCCAACTGAGGCCTAGGGAAACAAACTTTCTATTGATTTAGCATGTTGGAAACACTCTTTTTGTAGAATCTGCAAAGGGCCATTTAAGAACCCATTGAAGTCTAAGGGAAAAACAGAATATCCTTAGGTAAAAAATAGAAAGAAGCTATCTGTGAAACTGCGTGGTGATGTGTGGATTCATCTCACAGAGTTAAACCTTGCTTTTGATTCAATAGGTTGGAAGCACTTTTTTGTAGAATCTGTGAAGGGACATTTGAGGTTCCATTGAGGCCTAAGGGGAAAAACCAAATATTTACAGGTAAAAACTAGAAAGAAACTATCTGTGAAACTTATTTAAGATGTGGGGATTCAACTCATAGAGTTAAACTTTTCCTTTGATTCAGCAGGTTAAAAACACTCTTTTTGTAGAATTTATATAGGGACATTTGGGATCTTATGAAGTCTATAGGAAAAAAACAGAATATACCAAGATAAAAACTAGAAAAAAGCTATCTATGAAACTTGTTTGTGGTGTGTGAATTCATCTCACATAGTTAAACCTTTCCTTTCATTCAGTGGGTTGGAATACTTTTTTTGCAGAGTCTGCCTAGGGACCTTTGGTAGCACATTGAGGCTTCTAAGGGAAAATTTCAATCTCCAATTGAAAAACTAGAAAGAAACTATCTGTGAAACTACATGGGGATGTGTGGATTCATTTCACAGAGTTAACCCTTCATTTGTATTCAGCAGGTGGGAAAGACTCTTTTTGTTGTATCTGCAGAGGGACATTTGGGAGCCCATTTAGGCCTTTGGGGAAAAAGCAAATATCCCCAGATATAAACTAGAAAGAAGTTTCTGTGAAACTGCTTGGGAATGTGTGGATTCATCTCCCAGAGACAAACTTTTCATTCTATTCACCAGGTAGGAAACACTTATATTATCTATGAAGAAACATTTGAAAGCCCATTGAGTCCTATGGGGAAAACTGAATATTTTCCGATAAAAGATAGAAAGAAGCTATCTTTGAAACTGCTTGGTCATTGGTGGATTCACCTCACAGACTTAAACCTTTCTTTTCATTCAGCATGTTGGGAAAACTTTATTTGTAGAATCTGTGAAGGTACATTTAAGAACCCATTGACCCTATAGGGAAAACAAAATGTCATCAGATAAAATCTAGAAAGAAGCCATCTGAGAAGCCCCTTGGTGATGTGTGGACCCATCTCACAGAGTTAAATCTTTTTTTTTTATTCAGCATGTTGTAACAACTTTTTTTTTTGCAGAAGCTGCCTAGAGGCAATTGGTAGCCCATTAAGGCCTATGGGGAAACATGCAATATGCCGAGATTAAAAAGTAGGAAAAAGCAATCTGTGAAACGACTTTGAGATGTTTGGATTCACCTCACAGAGTTAACCTTTTTTTCAGATTCATCAGGTTGGAAATTTTCTTTTTTAGAATCTGTGAAGGCACTTTTTTGAGTCCATTGTGGCTTATGGGATAAAACCAAATATCCTCAGACAAAAACTAGAAAGAAACTCTCTGCGAAGCTGCTTTGTGATCTGTAGATTCTTCTCATAGTGTTGAACCTATATTTGATTCAGTTGGTTGGAAACACTATTTTTGTAGTTTCTGTGAAGGGACATTTGGGAGTCCTTTGATGTCTATTAAAAAAACTGAATATCTTCAGATAAATACTAGAAAGAAGGTATTTGTGAAACTGCTTTGTGATGTGTGGATTCATCTCACAGAGTAACACCTTCCTCTTAATTCAGCACATTGGAAACACTCTTTTTGTAGAATCTGCAGAAAGACATTTCAGAGGCATTAAGGCTTATGGGAAAAAACAAACATATCCAGATAAAAGCTAGAACGTTTCAGAGTTAAACCTTTCTTTTGATTCAGCAAGTTGGAGTTACTTTTTTATAGAATCTGTGAAAAGACATTTGGGAGCCCAATGAGGCTTATGGAGAAAGTCCTAGTATCTCCAGATAAAAACTGGAAAGAAGCTATCTGTGAAATTGCTTTGAAATAAGTGGGTTCATCTCACAGACATAAACCTTTCTTCTGATTCAGCAGGTTGGGAAACGTCTTTTTGTAGGATCTGTGAAGGGACATTTGGAAACCCATTGGGGCCTATGGGGAAAACAACATCCACAGATAGAAACTAGGAAGAAAATATCTGTGAAACTGCTTTGTGATGTGTGGATTCATCTCACAGAGTAACACCTTTCTCTGGATTCAGCAGATTGGAAACACTCTTTCTGTAGAAACTGGAAAAAGACATTTTGGAGGCATCAAGGATTATGGGGGAAAATATATCCAGATAATAGCTAGAATAAAGCAATCTCTGGAATGGCTTGATTCATCTCGTGGAGTTAAAACTTTCTTGTGATTCAGCAGGTTGGAAACACTCTTTTTGTAGTGTCTGAGAAGGGACATTTTGAAGTCCATTGTGGCGTAGGAAGAAAAACTAAAAATCCCCAGATAAAAACTAGAAAGCAGCTATCTGTGAAAATGTTTTGTGATGTGTGGATTCATCTCACAAAGTTACACTTTTCTACTGATTCATCAGGTTGCAAACACCATTTTTGTAGAATCTGCAAAGGAACATTTGGAAGCCCATTGAGGCATATGAGGAAAAGTTGAAAATCCCCAGATGAAAACTAGAAAGAAACTATCTGTGAAACTGCTTGGTGATGTGTGCATTCATCTCACAGATTTAAACCTTCCTTTCAATTCAGCAGGTTGGAGACACTCTTTATGTTGAATCTATGAAGGGACATTTGAAAGCCCCTTGAGGAATAAGGGGAAAAACTGAAAATCTGCAGATAAAACTAGAATGAAACTAACTCTCTGTGAAACTGCTTGGAGATGTTTGGATTCATCTACAGAGTTAGAACTTTCTTTTGATACAGCAGGTTGGAAACTCGTTTTGTAGATGTGCAAAGGGATGTTCAGGAGCCCTTTGATGCCCATAAAAAAAAGGAATATCTTTAGATAAATACTACAGAAAAGTATTTGTGAAACTGCTTTGTGATGTGTGAATTCATCTCACAGAGTAACATCTTTCTTTTGATTCAGCAGATTGGAAACACTCTTTGTGTAGAACTGCGAAAA
The DNA here is from genome assembly GCF_024542745.1 of Macaca thibetana thibetana. Lineage (NCBI taxonomy): Eukaryota > Metazoa > Chordata > Mammalia > Primates > Cercopithecidae > Macaca > Macaca thibetana. The sequence goes on from NC_065598.1 coordinate 58,539,845, forward strand.
GACGTTTTGGAGTGATTGTGGCCTATGGAGAAAAAACGAACATCGCCAGATAAAAACTAGAGAGAAGCTACCTGTGAAATTGCTTTGTGATGTGTAGATTCATCTCACAGAGAAACACCTTTCTTTTGATTCAGCAGATTGGAAACACTATTTGTGTAGAACTGCGAAAAGACGTTTTGGAGTGATTGTGGCCTATGGAGAAAAAACGAATATCGCCAGATAAAAACTAGAGAGAAGCTACCTGTGAAATTGCTTTGTGATGTGTAGATTCATCTCACAGAGAAACACCTTTCTTTTGATTTAGCATGTTTTAAATACTCTTTTTGTAGCATCTGTGAAAAGACATTTTGGATCCCATTGAGGCTTATGGGAAAACAACAAATATCTTTAGATAAAAGCTAGAAAGAAGCAATCTGTGGAACAGCTTGGTGAAATGTGGATTCACCTAACAGAGGCAAAACTTTGTTTTGATTCAGCACGTTGGAAATACTCTTTTTGTAGAACCCACAAAGGGATATTTGGGAGCCCATTGAGGCTTATGGGGTAAAACCAAATATTTCCAGAGAAAAACTAAATAGAAGCTATTTGCAAAACTGCTTGGGGATGTGTGGATTCATATCATAGTTAAACTTTTCTTTTGATTCAGCAAGTGAAGACACTCTTTTTGTAGAATATTTGAAGAAACATTTGGGAGCCCATTGAGGCCTGGGGGAAAAATCAAACTATCACCATACAAAAACTAATGAGAAGCTAACTGTGAAACTGTTTGGTGATGTGTGGATTCATCTTACAGAGATAAAACTTTCTTTTGATTCAGCAGGTTGGACACACTCTTTTTGTAGAATGTGCAAATGGACATTTGGGAGCCCAATGAGGCCTATGGGAAAAAAAAAACTGAATATCCTCAGATACAAACTAGGAAAAAGCTATCTGTAGTTTCACAAAGCAGTTTTGCTTTGTGACGTGTGAATTCATCTCACAGAGTTCAACCTTTCTTTTGATTCAGCAGGTTGAAACCTCTTTTTTTGTAGAATCCGCAAATGGAGATTTCAAAGCACATTGAGGTCTATGAGGAAAAAAATGAATATCTCTAGATAAAAATTAGAAAGAAGTTTTCTGTGAAACTGCTTGGTGATGTGAGGATCATCTCACAGAATTAAACCTTTCCTTTGATTCATCAGATCAGAATTAATTTTTTTGTAGAATCTGTGAAAGATCAATTGGGAGCCCATTGTGGCCTATGGGAAAAAAACAAATATCCCCAGGTAAAAACTAGAAAGAATCTATCTGTGAAAGCACTCAGTAATATGTTGATTCATCTAACAGAGTTAAAACTTTCTTTTGGTTCAGCAGGTTGGAAATACTCTTTTTGTAAAATCTGTGAAAGGACATTTGGGAGCCCATTGTGGTCTATGTGGAAAAAAAAAAGAATATCCCCAGATAAAAACAAGAAGGAAGATATCTGTGAAACTGCTTTGTGATGTCTACATTCATCTGGCAGAGTTAAACCTTTCTTTCCATTCAACAGTTTGGAAACACTGTTTTTGTAGAATCTGCGAAGGGATACTTGTGAGAGCATTGTGGCCTATGGTGAAAAGCAAAATAACTTCAGATAAAATCTAGAAAGAAGATTTCTCAGAAACTGCTTTGAGATGTGTGCTTTCATCTCACAGAGTTAAACCTTTCTTTTCCTTCAGCACTTTGGAAACACTGTTTTGGTCCATTCTTCAAATTGACATTTGGGGGTTCTTTGATGCAAATGCTGAAAAATGGAATATCCCAGGATAAATTCTAGAAGGAAGCCATCTGAGAAACCACTTTGTGATGTGTGCATTCATCTCACAGAGTTAAACGTTTCTTTTCATTCAGCAGTTTAGAAACACTGTTTTTGTGGAATCTGTGAAGGGATATTTTGGAGAGCATTGAGGCCTATGGTGAAAAAGAAAACAGCTTAAGATAAAAACTAGAAAGAAGCCTTCTGAGAAAATGCTTTGTGATGTGTGAATTCACCTCACAGAGTTAAAATTTTCTTTTGATTCAGCAGCTTGGAAACACTGCTTTGTCCATTCAGTGAATAGACATTTAGGAGCTCTTGAAGGCAAATGACAAAAAATTGAACAGCCTAAGACAAAAGCTAGAAGGATGCTATCTGAGAAACCACTTTGTGATGCATGCATTCATCTCGCAGAGCTAAACTTTTCTTTTCATTCAGTAGTTTGGAAACTCTATGTTTTTAGAAACTGCGAAGGAATATTTGGGAGTGCATTGAGGCCTACAGTGAAAAAGAAAGTATCTTCAGATGAAAAGTAGAAAGAATCTTTCTGAGAAATTGCTTGTGATCTGTGCATTCATCTCACAGACTTAAACCTTTCTTTTGATTCACCAGTTTTGAAACACTGTTTTGGTCCATTCTGCAAAATGCCACTGTCAAAAAATCGAATATCTAAGGATAAAATCTAAAAGTTAGCTCTCTGAGAAACTGCTTTGTGATGTGTGCATTCAGCTCACAGAGTTTAACCTTTCTTTTTCATTCAGCAGTTTGTAATCACTGTTTTTGTAGAATCTGCAAAGGATATTTGGGAGTACATTGAGGCCTATGGTGAAAGAGAAAATATCTTCAGATAAAAACTAGAATGAAGCTTTCTGAGAAACTGCTTTGTGACATGTACATTCATCTCAAAAAGATAAACCTTTCATTTGATTCAACAGTTTGGAAACACTATTTTTGTCTATTCTGTGAAGAGAAATTTGGGAGCTCATTGGGGCCAATGGTGAACAATCAAATATCTCGGGATAAAAACTAGAAGGAAGCTATCTGAAAAACAACTTTGGGATGTCTCCATTCATGTTGAAAAACTAAACCATTCTTTTAATTCAGCAGGTTAAAAACAGTTTTTGTAGAATATGTGAAGGGATAATTGGGGGAGATTTTAGGCCTATGGTGAAAAAGAAAATATCATCAGATGAAAACTAGAAAGAAACTTTCTGAGAAACTGCTTTGTGATGTGTGCATTAATCTCACAGAGTTAAACCTTTCTTTTGATTCAGCAATTTGGAAACACTTTTTTTGTCCATTCAGCGAAAAAACATTTCAGAGCTCATTGAGGCCAAGGGCAAAAAAGCGAATATACCAGCACATATATAAAAACTAGAAGGAAGCTATCTGAGAAACCACTTTGTGATGTGGGCATGTGTCTTACAAAGTTAAAACTGTCTTTTCATTCAGCAGTTTGGAAACACTGTTTTTGTGAAATTTGCAAAGTGATATTTGAGAGTGCATTGAGGCCTATAGTGAAAAAGGAAACATCTTCAGAAAAAACTACAAAGAAACTTTGTGAGAAACTTCTTTGTGATATGCACATTCTTCTCCCAGAGTTAAAACTTTCCTTTTTTTCAGCTGTTGGAAACACTGTTTTTGTCCATTCTGTGAAGGGACATTTTGAAGATCATTGAGGCCAATGGCAAAAAATCAAATATCTCATGACAAAAACTGCAAGAATGCTATCTGCAAAACCACTTTGTGATGTATGCATTCATGTCACAGAGGTAAACCTTTCCTTTCATTCAACAGTTTGGAAACATTGTTTTTGTAGAATCTGTGAAGGGATATTTGGGAGCACATTGAGGCCTATGGTGAAAAAGGAAATAGCTTCAGATGAAAACTAGAAAGTAGCTTTCTTAGAAACTGCTTTGTGTTGTGTACATTGATCTTACAGAGGTAAACCTTTGTTTTGATTTACCACTTTGGAAACAAGGTTTTTGTACAATCTACAAAGGGATATTTTGGAGCCCATTGAGGCCAAATGAGAAAAAAAGAATATTGTATGATAAAAACTAGATAGAAGCCATCTGTGAAACAGCTTTGTTATGTGTGCATTCATCTAGCAGAGTTCAACCTTTCATTCAGTAGCTTGGAAACACTGTTTCTTTAGAATATGCAAAAGGATATTTGGGAGCACATTGAGACCTATGGTGAAAAAGACTGTATCTTCAGATAAAAACTAGAAAGAAGCTTTCTGAGAAACTTCTTTGGAATGTGGGCATTCGTCTCACAGAGTTAAACCTTTCTTTTCATCCAGCAGTTTGCTAACACTGTTTTTATCCATTCTGCAAATGGACATTTAACAGTTAAATGAGGTCTATTGTGAAAAATCGAATATCCCAGGATAAAAACTAGAAGGAAGCTATCTGAAAAACTGCTTTGTGATGTGTGCTTTCATGTCAAAAAGTTAAACCTTTCTTTTCATTGAGTAGGTTGAAAAGACAGTTTTTGTACAATCTGCAAAGGGATATTTCGGAGTGCTTTGATGCCTAAGGTGAAAAAGAAAATATCATCAGATGATAGTTAGAAAGAGACTTTCTTAGAAACTGCTGTGCAATGTATGCATTCATCTCACAGAATTAAACATTTCTTTTGATTCAGCAGTTTGGAAACACTGTTTTTGTCCATTCTGCCAAAACACATGTGGGAGCTCATTGAGGCCAAAGGTGAAAAAGTGAATATACCAGGATAAAAACTAGATGGAAGCTATCTGAGAAACTGCTTCTGTGATGTGGGCATTTGTCTCAAAGAGTTAAAAGTGTCTATTCATTCAGGAGTTTGGAAGCCCTGTTTTTGTAAAACTTGCCAAGGGATAGTTGAGAGCAAATTGAAGCCTATGGAGAAAAATGAAATATCTTCAGATAAAAAGTAGAAACCAGCTTTCTGAAAAACTGCTTTATGATGTCTGCATTCATTTTTCAGAGTTAAACCTTTCTTTTGAATCAGCAGTTTTGAAACTGTTTTTGTCCATTCTGCGAAATTACATTTTGCAAGGTGAAAAAGCGAATACACCAGGGTAAAAAGTAGAAGGAAGGTATCTGAGAAACCACTTTGTGATGTCTGCATTCATCCCAGAGAGTTAAATCTTTCTTTTCATTCAGCAGATTGGAAACACTGTTTTTTTTTCCATTCTGTGAATGGACATTTCAGACCTCATTGAGGCCAATGGTGAAAAAGCTAATATCCCAGGATAAAAACTAGAAAGAAGCTATGTGTGAAACTGGTTTGTGATATGTGCATTCATCTCACAGAGTTAAACATTTATTTTCATTCAGCAGTTTGGAAACACTGTTTTTGTAGAATCTACAATGTGATATTTGGGAGCACATTGAGGCCAATGGTGCAGAATCGAATATCCCATGATAAAAACTAGAAGGAAGCTACCTGTGAAACAGCTTTGTTATATGTGCATTCATCTAGCAGAGTTCCTTTCCTTTCTTTCAGGAGCTTGGCAACACTGTTTTTGTAGAATCTATGAAAGGATATTTGGGAAAGCATTGAGGTCTGTGGTGAAATCTTCAAATAAAAACTAGAAAGAAGCATTCTGACAAAATGCTTTGTGATGTGGGCATTCAACTCACAAATTTAACCTTTTCTTTTATTCAGCAGTTTGGAAACCCTGTTTTTGTCCACTCTGTGAATAGACATTTTGCAGCTCCTAGAGGCCAATGGCAAAACATCAAATATCCCATGATAAAAACTAGAAGCAAGCTATCTAAGAAACTGCTTTGTGATGTGTGCATTCCTCTGACAGAAATAAAACTTCCTTTTCATTCAGCAGTTTGGAAACACAGTTTTTGTACAATCAGCAAAGGGATATTTGAGAATGCATTGAGCCCTATGGTGAAAAGAAAAATAACTTCAGATAAAAACTAGAAAGAAAATTTCTCAGAGAATATTGTGTGATGTGTGCATTCATCTCACAGAATTAAACCCTTGTTTTGATTCAGCAGTTTGGAAACACTGTTTTTCCCATTTTATGATTGGAAATTTGGGATCTAATTGAGGCCAATGACAACAAATAGAATACACCGTGATAAAAACTAGAAGGAAGCTATCTGAGAAACCACTTTGTGATGTGTGCATTCATCTCAAAAAGTTAAACCTTTCTTTCAATCAGAAGCTTGAAAACACAGTTCTTTAGAATCTGCAAAGGGATATTTGGGAGTGCACTGAGGCCTATGGTGAAAAAGAAAATACCATCAGATGAAAACTAGAAAGAAACTTTCTGAGAAACTGCTTTGTGATGTGTGCATTAATCTAACAGAGTTAAACCTTTCTTTTGATTCATTACTTAGGAAAAACAGTTTTTGTCTACTCTGCAAAGAGATATTTGGGAGCTCTTTGAGGCCAATGGTGAAAAATCGAATATCTGACAATAAAAATTGTAAGGAAGCTATCTGTGAAACTACTTTGTGACATATGCATTCATGTTGCAGAGTTAAACTTTTCGTTTCTTTCAGCAGTTGGGAAACACTGTTTCTGTAGAAACTGTGCAGGAATATTTGAGAGTGCATTGTATCTATTGGTGAAAATGAAAATATCTTCAGATAAAAACTAGAAAGAAGTTTTCTGAGAAATTTCTTTGGGATGTGTGCATTCATCTCATAGAGTGAAACATTTCTTTTGTTTCAGCAGTTTGGAAACACTGTTTTCGTCCATTCTGCAAGTGGACATTTGGGAGCTCAAAGAGGCCAATGGCAAAAAAATTGAATATCCCACGATAAAAACGAGAAGATAGCTATTTGAGAAACCACTTTGTGGTGTGTGCATTCCTATGACAGAGTTAAACCTTCCTTTTCATTCAGGAGTTTTGAAACAGTGTTTCTGTACAATCTGCAAAGGCATATTTGAGAGTGCATTGAGTCCTATTGTGTATAGGAAAATAACTTCAGATAAAAACTACAAAGGACCTTTCTGAGACAATTTTTGTAATGTGTGCATTCATCTCACAGAATTAACCCTTCTTTTAATTCAGGAGATTGAAAACATTGTTTTTGTTCATTTAGCGATTGGACATTTGAGGGTGAATAGAGACCAATGGTGAAAAATTGAATATCCCATGATGAAAACTAGAAGGAGGCTATCTGCAAAGTCGCTTTATGATGTGTACATTCGTCTGGCAGCGTTAAAACTTTCTTTTCACTCAGCAGCTTGGAAGTACTGTTTTTGTAGAATCGGCGATGGGATGTTTTGGAGCTCATTGAGGCCAATGACAAAAAGTCAAATATTCCAGGATAAAAACTAGACAGAAGCTATCTGAGAAACCGCTTTGTGTTATGTGTGTTCATCTCAAAAAGTTAAAACTTTCTTTTCATTCAGCAGTTTCAAAACAGTTTTTATAGAATCTGCAAGCAGATACTTGGGAGTGTTTTGAGGTCAATGGTGAAAAAGAAAATATCTTCAGATAAAAGCTAGAAAGAAACTTTCTGAGACACCACTTTGTGATGTGTACATTTATCTCATAGAGTTAAACGTTTCTGTTCTTTCAGCACTTTGGAAACACTGTATTTGTTCAATCTGCAATGGGATATTTGGGAGCATATTGAAGCCTATAGTGAAAAAGAAAATATCTTCAGGTAAAAACTACAAAGAAACTTTCTGAGAAACTGCTTTGTGATGTGTCCATTCATTCCATTAAACGTTTCTTTTAATTCAGCAGTTTGGGAACACTGTTTTTGCCCATTCTGAGAATGGACGTTTTGGAGGTGATTAACAGCAAAGGCAAAAAAGTGGATACACCACGATAAAAAGTAGAAGGAAGCTCTCTGAGAAACTGTTTTGTGATGTGTGCATTCACCACACAGAGTTAACCCTTTCTTTTCATTCAGCAGTTTTGATTCAGCAGTTTTGAAACATTGTTTTCATCTATTCTGAGAATGGACATTTGGGAGCTCATTAAGGTCAATGGTGAAAAATTGAATGTCTCATGATACAAACTAGAAGGAAGCAATCTGAGGAAACGCTTTGTGATGTGTGCATTCATCTTGCAGATTTAAACCTTTCTTTTCATTCAGCAATTTGGAAACACAGTTTTTGTAGAATCTGTGAAGGGGCATTTGGGAGTGTATTGAGACTTACAGTAAAAAAGATAACATCTTCAGATAAAATCTAGAAAAATGCTTTCTGTGAAACTGCTTGTGACACGGGCATTAATCTCACAGAGTTAAAGATTTCTTTTGATTCAACTGTTTGGAGACATTGTTTCAGTCCATTTAGTGAAAGGACACTTGGGAGCTCATTGAGGCCAATGGCAAAGAAATCAAATATCTCAGGATAAAAACTAGAAGGAAGCTATCTGAGAAACCACTCTGTGATGTGTGCATTCATGTAATAGAGTTAAACCATTCATTTCATTCAGTGGTTTGGAAGCACTGTTTTTGTACAATCTGGAAAGTTCATTGAGTTAATTGAGGGCTGTGATGAAAGAGAAAATAACACCATATAAAAACTAAATAGATTTTCTTAATCCAGTCTGTCACTGATGGACATTTGGGTTGATTCCAAGTCTTTGCTATTGAGAATAGTGCTGCAATAAACATACGTGTACATGTGTCTTTATAGCAGCATAATTTATAATCCTTTGGCTATATACCCAGTAATGGGATGGCTGGGTCATATGGTACATCTAGTTCTAGATCCTTGAGGAATCGCCATACTGTTTTCCATAATGGTTGAACTAGTTTACAATCCCACCAGCAGTGTAAAAGTGTTTCTATTTCTCCACATCCTCTCCAGCACCTGTTGTTTCCTGACTTTTGAATGATTGCCATTCTAACTGGTGTGAGATGGTAACTCATTGTGGTTTTGATTTGCATTTCTCTGATGGCCAGTGATGATGAGCATTTTTTCATGTGTCTGTTGGCTGTATGAATGTCTTCTTTTGAGAAATGTCTGTTCATATCCTTTGCCCACCTTTTGATGGGGTTGTTTGTGTTTTTCTTGTAAATTAGTTTCAGTTCTTTGTAGGTTCTGGATATTAGCCCTTTGTCAGATGAGTAGATTGCAAAAATTTTCTCCCATTCTGTAGGTTTCCTGTTCACTCTGATGGTAGTTTCTTTTGCTGTGCAGAAGCTCTTTAGTTTAATTAGATACCATTTGTCAATTTTGGCTTTTGTTGCCGTTGTTTTTGGTGTTTTAGACATGGCACAAGTATACATATGTAACAAACCTGTACGTTATGCGCATGTACCCTACAACTTAAAGTATAATAATAATAAATAAATTTTAAAAAAGAAAAACAAAAGAAAGAAAAAAAAAAAAAAGAAAAACAGGAACTCTGACCTCATTCCAGGCTTACTGAATCAGATTCTGCATTTTAACAAGAGTCCTGGGTGAAATTTGAGAGGAATTATTCTCAATGTGTGTATCCTCATTGCGTTTAATCCCAAAACGGAGATGGAAAATTTGGAGATATAAAGCTTCAACAATTTATAAAATGAGCCCTGGGAACATGTGAACATGTAAGATTATTTACATCAGAAAAGTCAGGGTGGGCAGTTGGAGGTGGCAGGGTCACCTGAAAAGAAAGGAAGGTCAACCTAAGTATGCATTAATAAGTCAGAATTCTGTTTGCATTTGAAATCTGAAGTAATAAAAATAGTCTAATGTGATGATATAAAAAAAAAACTAAATAGAAGCTTTCTGAGAAATTGCTTTGTGATGGGTGCATTCATGTCACAGAGTTACACCTTTCTTTTGATTCAGCAGTTTGGAAACACTGTTTTTGTCTATTCTATGAATAGACATTTGGTAGTTCATTGATGTGAAGCGTGAAAATGGACAATCCCAGGATATAAACTAGAACAAAGCTATCTGAGTAACAGCTTTGTAGTGTCTGCATTCATCTCACAGAGTTAAACATTTTTTTTCATTCAGCAGTTTGGAAACACTGGTTTTGTAGAATCTATGAAGGAATATTTGGAAGCTCATTGAGGCCTATGGTGAAAAAGGAAATATCTTCAAATAAAAACTAGAAGCTTTCTGAGAAAATGCTTTGGAATGTGGGCCTTCATCTTACAGAGTTAAACCTTTCTTTTGTGTCAGCAATTTGGAAACACTGTTTCTATCCATTCTGTGCATGAATATTAGAGAACTCATTGAGGCAAATGGTGAAAAAGTGAGTATCTCATGATAAAAACTAGAAGGAAACTGTCTGAGAAACTGTTTTGTGATGTGTGGACTCATCTCACAGAGTTAAACCTTTTTTGCATTCAGCTTTTTGGAAACACTGTTTCTGTAGAATCTACAAAGAGATATTTGGGAGCACATTGAGGTCTATGGTGAAAAAGAAAATATCTTCAGATTAAAACTAGAAAGAAGCTTTCTGAGAAATTGCTTTATGATGTGCTCATTCACCTCACAGATTTAAACCTTTCTTTTGATTCCACAGTTTGGTAACACTGTTTCTGTCCTTTCATAGAAATGAGGCCAAAGGCCAAAGAGTGAATATCCCAGGATAAAAACTAGAAGGAAGCTATCTGTGAAACTGCTTTGTGATGTGTGAATTCATCTCACAGAGTGAAATCTTTCTTTTTATTCAGCATTTTGGAAACACTTTTTTTGTGGAATCCATGGAAAGATATTTGGGAGCGTATTGAGGCCTAAGATGAGAAAGAAAATAACTTCAGATTAAAACTACAAAGAAGATTTCTGATAAAATGCTTTGGGGTCTGTGCATTTATCTCACAGAGATAAACCTTTTATTTGATTCAGCAGTGTGGAAACACTGTCTTTGTCCGTTCTGTGAATGGAAATTTGGGAGCTCGTTGAGGACAATGGTGAAAAAGTGAGTATCTCAGAATGAAAAGTAGAAGGAAGCTATCTGAGAAACTGCTTTGTGAAGTATGAATTCTTTTCACAGAGTGAAATCTTTCTTTTCATTCAACATTTTGTAAACAGTGTTTTTGTGGAATCCATAGAAGGATATTTGGGAGTGCATTGAGGCCTAAGGTGAAAAAGAATATAAGTTCAGATTAAAACTACAAAGAAGCTTTCTGAGAAACTGCTTTGTGATGTGTGAATTCATCTCACAGAGATAAATCATTCTTTTGATTCAACAGTTTGGTAATGCTGCTTTTGTCCATTCTGTGAATGGACATTTGGGAGCTCGTTGAGGCCAATGGTGAAAAAGTGAATATCTCAAGATAAAAAATAGAAGGAAGCAATCTCAGAAACTTCTTTGTGAAGTGTGCATTTATTTCACAGTGTGAAACTTTTCTTTTCATTCAGCAGCTTGGAAGCACTGTTTTTATAGAATCTGCAAAGGGACATTTGGGTACACATTCAGGTCTATGGTGAAAAAGTAAATATCTTCAGATTAAAACCAGAAAGAATCTTTCTGACAAACTACTTTGTGATGGGTGCATTCATCTCACAGAGTTAAACCTTTCTTTTGATTCAGCAGTTTGGAAACACATTTTTTGTCCATTCTGCAACTATACATTTGATAATTAACTGAGGCCAATGACCAAAAAAATAGAATATGCCACCATAAAATGAGAAGGATGCTATCTGAGAGACTGCTTTGTGATGTTTGCATTCATCTCACAGAGATAAACCTTTCTTTTGATTCAAGAGTTGGAAACACTGTTTTTGTCCAGTCTGTGAATGGACACTTGGGAGCTCATTGAGGTGAATGGCACAAAAGTGAGCATTCCCAGATAGAAACTAGAAGTAAGCTATCTGAGAAACTGTTTTGTGATGTGTGCGTTCATCTCCCATAGTTAAAACTTTGTTTTCATTCTGTGGTTTAGAAACACTGTTTTGGTTCATTCTGGGAATGGACATATGGGAGATCATTGAGGCCAATGGGGAAAAATGAATATCTTATGATAAAAACTAGATGGAAGCTATCTGCAAAACCTCTTTGTGATAAGTGCATTCATCTCACAGAGTTAAACCTTTCCTTTCTTTCAGCCATTTGGAAACACTGTTTTTGTAGAGGCTATGAAAGGACATTTGGGAGCTCACTGAGGCCAAGGGCAAATAATCAAATATCTCAGAATAAATTTAGAAGAAAGCTATCTGAGAAACCGCTTTGTGATGAGTGCATTCATCTCAAGTGCATTGAGGTCTATGGTGAAAAAGAAAATATCTTCTGATAAAAACTAGACGAAAGCATTCTGATAATCTGCTTTCAAATGTGAGCATTCATCTTACAGAGTTAAACCTTTCTTTTGATTCAGCAATTTGGAAACACTGTTTATGTCCATTCTGCACATGAATATTAGAGAACTCATTGAGGCAAATGGCAAAAGAGTGAATATCTCATGATAAAAACTAGAAGGAACCTGCCTGAAAAACCACTTTGTGATGCCTGTAATCATCTCACAAAGATAAATCTTTCTTTGTATTCAGCTGTTTAGAAACACTGTTTCTGTAGAATCTATAAAAAGATATTTGGTAGCACATTGGTGCCTATGATGAAAAAGGAATTATCTTCAGATAGAAACTAGAAAGAAGCTTTTTGAGAAACTGCTTTGTGATGTCTGCATTCATCTCAGAGGGCAAAACCTTTCTTTTGATTCAGCTCTTTGGAAACACTGTCTTTGGCCATTTTGCGAATGGATATTTTCGAGCTCATTGAGGCCAATGGAGACAAAGTGAATAACCCAGGATAAAAAATAAAAGGAAGGTATTGGAGGAACCAATTTGTGATGTGTGCATTCATCTCTCTGAGTTAAACTTTTTTTCATTCAGCAGTTTGGAAACACTCTTTTTGTAAAATCTGTGAAGGGATATTTGGGACTGCATTGAGGCCTGTGGTGAAAAACAAAGTATCTTCAGATAAAAGCTAGAAAGAAACTTCATGAGAAACTGCTTTGTGATGTGTGCATTCATCTCACAGAGTTAAACTTTTCTTTTGATTCAGCAGTTTGGAAATACTGTTTTGTCCGTTCTGTGAATGGACATTTGGGAGCTCATTGAGGCCAGTGGCAAAAAAGAGAATGTCTCATGATAAAAATTTGAAGGAAGCTATCTGAGGACCCACTTTGTAATGTTTACATTCATCTTGTTAAAATTTCTTTTCATTCAACAATTTGGAAGCACAGTTTTCGTAGAATCTGCAAAGGGGTATTTGGGAGGGCATTGCGGCCTTTGGTGGAAAATAAAATATCTTCAGATAAAAACTAGAAAGAAGCTTTCTGAGAAACTGCTTTTTGATGTGTGCATTCATCTCACAGATTTCAATCTTTCTTTTGATGCAGCAGTTTGGAAAAACTGTTTTTGTTCATTCTGTGAATAGACATTGTGGAGCTCTTTGAGGCCAATTTCAAATTTCGTATACCCCAGGAGAAAAACTAGAAGGAAATTATCTCAGAAACCATTTTGTGATATGTGCATTCATCTTTCTGTGTTAAACTTTTCTTTTCATTAATCACTTTGGAAACACTGTACAAAAGTAGAATCTGTGAAGGCATATTTGGCAGGGCATCAAGGCCTATTGTGAAAAAAAATCTTCAGATAAACACTAGAAAGATGCTGCCTGTGAAACTGCATAGTGGTATGTGGATTCATCTCACAGAGTTAAACCATATTTTTGATTCAGCAGGTTGGAAAATCTCTTTTTGTAGAGTCTGCAGAAGAATATTTGGGAGACAATTGAAGCCAATGGGGAAAAAGGAATATCTCCAGTTAAAAGCTATACAAAAGCTCTCTGTGAAACTGCTTTGTGATGTGTGGATTCATCTCAGAGAGTTAAACTTTTATTTTGATTCAGTAGTTTGGAAAAACTTTTTTTTTTTTGGAGAATCCGTGAAGGGACATTTGGGAGACAACTCCAGCCTATAGGATAAAATAAAATATCCCCATATAAAACGTTGAAAGAAGCTGCCTGAGAAACAGCTTTGGGATGTGTGGATTCCTCCTACAGAGCTAAATCTTTTCATCAATTCATCAGGTTGGAAACACTCTTTTTTGAGAATCTGCAAGGGGACATTTAGGAGAACATTGAGGTCTATGGGAAAAAAATATATCCACAGGCAGACAAAAACGAGTTAGATAGATAGATAAAAACTGGAAAGAAGCTATCTGTGAAACTACTTTGTGATGTGTGAATTCATCTCACAGAGTTAACACATGTTTTTGATTCAGCAGGTTGGAAAAACTCTTTTTGTAGAATCTGTAAAAGGCCCATTGAGGCCTATGGGGAAAAACAGAATATCCCCTGATAAAAACTAGAAAAAAGCTATCTGTGAAACTGCTTGGTGATGTGTGTATTCATCTCACAGAGTAAAACGTTCCTTTTGATTCAACAAGTTGGAGACTGTCTCTTTTTAGAATCTGCAAATGGACATTGGAAATCCCACTGAGGCCTATGAAGAGAAAGCCAATATTGTAAGATGAAAACTTTAAAGAAGGTGTCTGAAACTTCTTTGTGATGATGTGTGGATTCATCTAATAGAGTTAAACCTATCCTTTTATTCAGCCCGTTGGAAACACTCTTTTTGTAGTATCTGCAAAGGGACATTTGGGAACCCATATGGGTGTATGGGAAGAATCCAAATATCCTTAGGTAAAAACTAAAAATAATCTATCTGTGAAACTACTTTGTGATGTGTGTATTCATCACACAGAGTTAAACATCTGTTTTTATTCAGCAGGTTGGAAACACTCTTTTCATAGAATCCACACAGGGACATTTGGAATCCCTTTGAATCTCATGGGGTAAAACAAAATATTCCTATGGGGAAAACCCAAAAATCCCCAGAAGAAAACCAGAAAGAAGCTATCTGTGAAAGTGCTCTGTGCTGTGTGGATTCATCTCAGAGAATTAAACATTTCTTTTGATTCAGCAGTTGGAAAACACTCTTTTTGCAGAATCTGCAAAGGGACACTTGGGAGCCCAGTGAGGCCTATGAGGAAAAACAGGATATCCTCAAATAAAAAATAAAAAGAAGCTATCTGTGAAACTGCTTTGTGATGTGTGGATTTATCTCATAGACTTAAACCTTTCTTTCAATTCACCATGTTGGAAACACTCTTTGTAGAAATGCAAAGGGACATTTGAGAGCCCATTGAGCCTTATAAGGAAAAACCGAATTTCCCCAGATAAAAACTAGAAAGATCTATCTGTGAAACTGATTTATGATGTGCTGATTCATCTGAAAGAGTTAACCTTTCTTTTGATTCAGCAGATTTAAAACACTTCTTTGTCACATCTGCAAAGGGACATTTGGGAGCCCATTGATGCCTATGGGGAAAATCAAATATCCCCAGATAAAAACTAGAAAGAAGCTATGTGTGAAAATGCTTTGTGATGTGTGGATTTCTCTCACAGATTTAAACCTCTGTTTTGTTTCGGTGGCTGGCAACACTCTTTTTGTGGAATCCAGGAAGGGACGCAGAATCTGTGAAGAAACATTTTGGATCCCACTGTGGCGTATGGGGAAAAACACAATTTCCCCACATAAATTCTAGAAAGAAGCTATCTGTAAAACTGTTTTGTGATGTGTGGATTTATCTCACCAAGATAAACCTTTATTTTGATTCCGCAGGTTGCAGACACTCTTTTCTTGGAATCTGAGAAGGGACATTTGAGAGCACAGTAAGGCCAATGTTGAAAAACCAAATATCCACAGATAAAAACTAGAAAAAATCTATCTGTGAAACTGATTTGTGATGTGCGGATTCATCTCACAGAGTTAAGCCTTTTGTGTGATTCAGGTGTGTAGAAACACTCTTTTTGTAGATCTGCAAAGGGACCTTTAGAGGCCCATTGGGGCCTATTGGAAAAACTTGAATATCCCCAGCTGAAAACTAGAAAGAAGATATCTGGGAAAATGCTTCATGATCTGTGGATTCATATCACAGAGTTAAACTTTTCTTTTGATTTAGCACGTTGGAAACACTCCCTTTGTAGTATCTGTGAAAGGACATTTTGGAGCCCTTTGTGGCCTGTGGAAAAAAATGAAATATCCTCATATAAAAGCTAGAAAGAAGTTATCTGTGAAACTGCTTTGGGGTGTGTGGATTTATCTCACCTAGACAAACCTTTCCTTTGATTCAACAGGTTGAAAACACACTTTTCATTGAATGTGTGAAGGAACAATTCAGATCCCATTGTGGTCTATGGGGAAAAAGAGAGTATACCCAGTAAAAAGCTAGAAAGAAGCTAACTGCGAAATGGCTTTTTGATGTGTGGTTTCAACTTACAGACATAAACCTTTCTTTTCATTCAGCATGTTGGAAACATTCTTTTTGTAGAATCAGGAAAGAAACATTGGGAGCCCATTGAGGCAAATATTGGAAAACTGAATATCTACAAATAAAAATCTAGAAAGAATGTATCTATAAACTGCTTTGTGTTATGTGGATTCATCTCCCAGAGTTAAATATTTCTTTTGATGCAGCAGGTTGGGAACACTCTTTTTGTAGAATCTGTGAATGGACACTTGAAGCCCATTGAGGCCAATGGGGAAAAAACACAGTATTATCAGATAAAAACTAGAAAGAAGCTATATGTGTAACTGCATGTTGATGTGTGGATTCATCTCATGGAGTTAAAACTTTCTTTTGATTCAGTGGATTAAAAGCACTCTTTTTGTAGAATCTGTGAAGGGATATCTGGGAGCACATTGCAGGCTATGGAGAAAAACTGATCATCCCGGCATAAAAACTAGAATGAAGCCACCTGTGAAACTGCTTGGTGATATGTGGATTTATCTCATAGAGTTAGAACATTTTTTTTGATACAGCAGACTGGAAACACTTTTTGTAGAATCTGTGAAGGGACATTCAGGAGCGAATTTTGGCCTATGGGGAAGATTCAAATATCCCCAGATAAAAGCCAGAAAGAAGCTCTCTGTGAAACTGCTTTGTGATCTGATGATTCATTTCACAGAGTTAAAATTTTCTTTTGATTCAGCAAGTTGGAAGCACTCTGTTAGTTGAATCTAAGGGACATTTGAGAGCCTATTGTGGCCTATGGGGAAAAAGTAAATATCCCAAAATAAAAACTAGAAATAAGCTATCTGTGAAATTGTTTTGTAATGTGTGGATTCATGTCACAGATTTAAACTTTCTTTTGATTCAGCAGGTTGGAATCACTCTTTCTGCAGGATCTACAAAGGGGTATTTAGGAGCCTATTGAGACCTATAGAAAAAAAAAAACCAAATATACCCAAGTAAAACCTAGAAGGAAGTTATCTGTGAAACTGATTTGTCATGTGTGGATTCATCTCACAGAGATAAACCTTTCCTTTGAATCAGCAGGATGGAAAAAGTGTTTACCTAGAATCTGAAAAGAAATATTTGGGATCCCTTTGAGGTCTATGGGGAAAAACTGAATACTCCCAGCTAAAAAGTAGAAAGAAGATATCTTTGAATCTGCTTTGTGTCCTGTAAATTCATCTCACAGACTTAAACCTTTCTTTTGATCCAGCAGTTTGGAAACACTCTTTTTGAAGTATCTGTGAAGGGCCAGACAGGAGCCCATTAAAGCCTATTGGGAAAAATAGAATATCTCCAGATAAAAACCACAAAGAAGCTATCTGTGAAACTGCTTTTTGATGCATGGATACATCTCACAGAGTTAAAACTTTCTTTTGATTCAGCCAAATAAGAACACTCTTTTTGAGAAACCTTCAAAGGGATACTTGAGAGCACATTGAGGCCTATAAGGAAAAACCACATATCCCTAGATAAAAACTAGAAAGAATCTATCTGTGAAACTGTTTGATGACATGTATATTCATCTCATAGAGTTAACAGATTTTTTTGACTCAGCAGATTTGAAACACTCTTTTTGTAGAATTTGGGAAAGGATATTTGGGAGCCTATTGTGGCCTATGGGAAAAAACCAAATAACCCCAGATAAAAAGTAGACAGAAGCTATCTCTGAAACTGCTTTTTGATGTGTGAATTCATCTCAAAGTATAAAACTTCACTTTTACTCACCAAGTTGGAAACACTCCTGTCATCGAATCTACAAAGGGACATTTGAGAGCCCTTTGAGGCCTATGGGAAAAAACAAATATCTCCAGATAAAAACCAGAAAGGAGCTGTCTTAGATCCTGCATTGTGATGTGCAGATTCATTGCACAGAGTTAAACATTTCTTTTGATTAACAGGTTGACAACACTCTTTTTGTAGAATCTGAGAAGGTACATTTGGGAGCCCATTGAAGCCAATGGGGAAAAACTGAATATCCCCAGATAAAAACTGGAAAGAAGCTATCTGCAAAACTGTTGTGCAATGTGTGGATTCATTTCACAGAATTAAATCTTTCTTACAATTCAGAAGGTTGGAAACACTCTTTTTGAGAATCTGTGATGGGACATTTTGGAACTATGTCTTTGTGGTCTATGGGGAAAAACCGAATATCCCCAGATAAAGCTAGAAAGAAGCTATCTGTGAAGCTGCTGGGTGATGTGTGGATTAATCTCATAGAATTTCAGCTTTCGTCTGATTCATCAGGTTGGAAACACTCTTTTTATAGAATCTGCAAAAGGACATTTGGGAAATCATTGAGGTCTATGGGAAAAACAGAATCTCCCCAAATAAAAACTAGAACAAAGCTATCTGTGATACAGCCTGGTGATGTGTGGATTCATCTCACACAGTTAAACATTTACTTTATTTTAGCAGGTTGTAAACACTCTTTGTGTAGAATCTGTGAAGGATCTTTTCAAATACCCTTGAGGCTTATGTGGGAAAAACTGAATATCCCCTGTTAAAAAGTTGGAAGAACTTATTAGTGTAACTTCGTGTTGATATGTGGATTCATGACCCAGAGTTGAACGTTTCTTTTAATTCAGCACGTTGGAAGCACTCTTTTTGTAGAATCTGTGAAGGGACAATTTGGAGCCCATTGAGGCCTATGGAAAAAAAAAAACAAAAAAAACAAAAAAACCAAATATCCCCAGATAAAAACTAGAAAGAAACTGTCTGTGAAAATGCCTAGTGATGTGTGGATTCATCTCACTGTGTTAAATTTTCTTTTGATTCAGCAGGTTGAAAATACTCTTTTTGTAGAATTTGTAAAGGGATATTTGAGAGCCCTTTGACACCTATGGGAAAAAGTGAATATCCCCATATAAAAACAAAAAGAAGCTATCTGTGAAACTCCTTGATTACGTTTGGATTCATGTGAAACAGCTAATCCTTTCTTCTGATTCAACAGGCTGGAAACACTCTTTTTGTATAATCTGCAAAGAAACATTTGGGATCGCAGTGAGGCATATGGGGAAAACAGAATATCCCCAGATAAAAACTAGGAAGAAGCTATCTGAGAAACTGCTTTGTGATGTTCAGATTCATCACACAGAGTTAAACCTTTCTTTTCATTCAGCCGGTTAAAAGCACTCCTTTTGCAGAACCTGCCAAGTGACATTTGAGAGCACATTGAGGCATATGGGGAAAAACCAAATATCCCCAAATAAAAACTAGAAAAAACTATTTGTGAAACTGCCTGGTGTGTGGTTTCATCTCACAGAGTTAAAATATTTTATTGTCACAGCAGGTTGGAATCTGCAAAGGGACTTTTGGGAGACCTTTGGGGCCAATGGGAAAACACAGACTATCCTTACATAAAAACTAGACAGAAGCTATCTGTTAAATTGCTTTGTGATGTGTGGATTTATCTGACAGAGTAAAACCTCTCTTTCGATTCAGCAGGTTGAAAACCGTTTTTTTGTAGAAACCGTGAAGGGACATTTGAGTGCCCTTTCAGGCCCACAGGGAAAAATGGAATATTCTCAGATAAAATATCACAAGAAGGTGTATGTGAGACTGCTTTGTGTGGGGTAGATTCATAACAGAGTTAAACCTTCTTTTGATTCAGCAGGGTAGAAACACTCTTTTTGTAGAATCTGTGAAGGGAGATTTGGGAAACCATTGAGGCTTATGGGGAAACCCGAATATTTCCAGGTAGAATCTACAAACAAACTATCTGTGAAACTGCTTTGTGATATGTGGATTGATCTCACAACGGTAAACCCTTCTTTTTATTCAGCAGGTTAAAAACACTCTTCTTGCAGAATCTGCCAAGGAAAATTTGGGAGCACATTGAGGCCAATGGAATGAACTGAATATCCCCAGATAAAAAAACGCATAGTAGCTATTTGTGAAACTACTTGGTGATGTGTGGATTCATCTCATAGAGTTAAAATATTTTTTTTGATTCAGCAGTGTTGGAAACACTCTTTTTGCAGAATCTGTGAAAGGACATTTGGGACTTCATTGTGGCCTATGGAATAAAACCTAATATCCCCACATAAAAACTAGAAAGAAGCGATCTATGAAACTGCTTTGTGATGGGAAGAATCATCTCACAGAGTGAGGCATATTTTTTATTCAGCTGGTTGGAAACACTCTTTTCATACAATTTGCAATGGGACATTTGAGAGTCCATTTTGGACTATGGGGATAAACCGAATATCCTCTGATAAAAACCAGAAAGAAGATATTTGTAAAACTGCTTTGTGTTGTGTAAGTTAATCACACAGTTAAACCTTTCTTTTGATACAGCAGGTTGGAAACACTCTTCTTGTAGAATCTGTGAAGGGATATTTTTGAGCCCATTGAGGCCTTTGGAGAAATACTGAATATCCACAGATAAAAACTAGAAAGAAGTTACCTGTGAAAATACTTTTGGGAGTGTGGATTAATCTCACAGAGGTAAGCCTTTCTTTTGATTAAGCAGGTTGGAAACACTCTTTTTCTAGAATCTTCAAAAGGATATTTTGTAGCCCTTTGAGGCCTGTGGGATAAAACTGAATTTCCACAGATGAAGACTAGAGAGAAACTATCTTTGAAACTGCCTTCTGATGTGTGGATTTCACTCACAATGTTAAACCTTTCCTTTGATTCAGCAGGTTGGAAACACTCTTTTCGTAGAATCTGCAAAGGGATGTTTGGGAGCCCATTGAGACTGATAAGGAAAACCCGAATTTCCCAAGATAAAAGCTAGAAAGACGCTAAGAGTGAAACTCCTTTGTTACATGTGTATTCATTTCACACAAGTAATTCTTTCTTTTGATTCAGCAGGTTGCAAACACTCTTTTAGTGGAATATGTGAGGAAACATTTGGGATCCCATTGAAGCATATGGGGAAAAACCCAATAACCACAGATAAAATCTAGAAAGAAGCTATCTGTGAAACAGTTTCATGATGTGTGGATTCATCTCACAGAGTAAACCTTCCTTTTCATTCAACAGGTTGGAAACACTCTTTTTGTAGAATCCAAAAAGGCACATTTTGGAGCCCATTCAGGCATATGTGGAAAAAATGAATATCCTCACAGAAAAACTAGAAAGAAGCTATCTGTGTAACTGCTTTGTGATTTGTGGATTGATCTCACAGAGTTGAACATTTCTTTTGATTCAGCAGATTGGAATCACTTTTTTTGTAGAATCTGAGAGGGCACAATTGGGAGCCTATTGAATCCTTTGAAGAAAAACTGCATATTCCCAGATAAAAACTAGGAAGGACCTATCTGTGAAAGTGCTTCATGATGAGGGAATTTATGTCACAGAGATAAACTTTTCTTTTGATTCAGCAGGGTTGGAAACACTTTTTTTGTAGACTCTGCCAAGGGACATTTGGGAGCTCATTGATGCTTATGGGGTAAATCCAAATATCCCCAGATTAAAACTAGAAAGAAGCTATCTGTGAAACTGCTTGTTGATGTGTGGATTTATCTCTCATAGTTAAAACTCTCTAATGATTCAGCAATTTGAAAACAATCTTTTTGTAGAATCTGCAAAAGGACATTTGGGAACCCATTAAGGACTAAGGAAAAAAATGCTAATATCCCCAGATAAAAAGTACAAAACTTATCTGCTAAACTGCTTGGTGATGTGTGGATTTGTCTCACAGAGTTAAAACTTTCTTTTGATTCTGCAGGTTGAAAACACTCTTTTTGACGAATCTGCAAAGGGACATGTGGGAGCCCATTGAGGCCAGTGAGGAAAAACCTAATATCCCCTTATGAAACCTAGAAATAAGCTATCTGTGAAACTACTTTGAGAGATATGGATTCCACTCACAGAATTAAAGTTTTCTTTTGATTCAACAGGTTGGAGACAGTGGTTTTTGTAGAATCTGTGAAGGGACATTTTGGAGCTTATGGAGGTCTATGAAAAAAAAATAGCTAATATCCCAAGATAAAAACTAGAAATAAACTATCTGTGAAATGGTTGGTGATATGTCAATTCATCTCACAGTGATAAACCTTTCTTTTGATTCAGCATGTTGGAAACGCCATATGTGTAGTATCTGTGAAGAGACATTTGGGAACCAATTGAGGCCTCTGGAAGCAAACTTTCTATTGATTCAGCAGGCTGGAAACACTCTTTGTAGAATCTGTGAAGGGACATTTAAGAACCCATTGAGGCCTAAGGGGAAAATCGAATATCTTTAGATAAAAAATAGAAAGAAGTTATCTGTGAACCTGTGTGGTAATGTGTGGATTCATCTCACAGAGTTAAACCTTACTTTAGATTCAGCAGGTTGGACGTACTTTTTTATAGAATCTTTGAAGGGACATTTGAGATTGCTTTGAGGTCTATGGGGAAAAACCTAATATTTCCAGGTAAAAACTAGAAAGAAACTATCTGTGAAACTGTTTTAAGACGTGGGGATTCAACCCACAGAGTTAAACTTTTCCTTTGATTCAGTAGGTTAAAACCACTGTTTTTGTAGAATTTGCATATGGACATTTGGGAGTTTATTGAAGTCTGTGGGGAAAAACAGAATATTCCAAGATAAAATCTAGAAAAAAGTTATCTGTGAAACTGGTTTGTGATGTGTGGATTCATCTCACACAGTTAAACCTTTCTTTTCATTCAGCAGGTTGGAGTACTTTTTTGGTAGAATCTGCAAAGGGACATTTGGGAGCATATTGAGGCTTCTAAGTAAAAACCAAATATCCCAATATAAAAACTAGAAGAAAATTATCTGTGAAACCACTTGGGGGGTGTGTGGATTCACTTCACAGAGTTGACCCTTTATTTGTATTCACCAGGTGGGAAAGACTCTTTTTGTGCTATCTACAGAGGGACATTTGGGAGCCCATTAAAGCCTTTGGGGAAAAAGCAAATATCCCCAGATAAAAACTAGAAAGAAGTTTCTGTGAAACTGCTTGCAGATGTGTGGATTCATTTTCCAGAGACAAACTTTTCTTTTTATTCACCAGGTAGGAAACATTTCTTTTATATTATCTATGAAGAAACATTTGAAAACCCATTGAATCCTAAGGGGAAAACTGAATATTTCCAGATAAAAACTAGAAAGAAGCTATCTGTGAAACTGCTTGGTCATTTGTGGATTCACCTCACACAGTTAAACCCTTCTTTTCATTCAACATGTTGGAACCACTTTTCTTGTGGAATCTGTGAAGGGACATTTAAGAATCCATTGACCTTATGGGGAAAACAAAATGTCTTCAGATAGAAACTAGAAAGTAGCCATCTGAGAAACCAATTGCTGATATGTGGGCTCATCTCACATAGTTAAATTTTTTTTTTGATTCTGCAGGTTGTTACAACTTTTTTTGTAGAAGCTGCATAGGGGCAATTGGAAGCCCGTTGAGGCCTATGGGGAGACAAGGAATATGCCCAGATAAAAACTAGAGAAAAGTAATCTGTGAAATGGATTTGAGATGTGTGTATTCATCTAACAGAGTTAAAGTTTTCTTTTAATTCCACAGTTGGAATTCCTCGTTTTGTAGAAACTGCAAAGGGACTTTTGGGATCTCGTGGACACCTATGGGGAAAAATCGAATATCCCCGGATGAAAACTAGAAACATGCTTTCTGTGAAACTGCGTGGTGATGTGTGGATTCATCTCACAGGGTTAAACCTATATTTGATTCAGTCAGTTGGAAACACTATTTTGTAGTATCAATGAAGGGACATTTGGGAGCCCTTTGAGGCCTAGGGGAAAAACCTGATATTCCCACATGAAAACAAGAAAGAAGCTATCAGTGAAATTGATTTGTGATGTGTGGATTCATCTCACAGAATGAAACCTTTCTTTTAATTCATCAGGCTGAAAATACTCTTTTTGTAGAATCTGCGATGGAACATTTGGGACCCCATTGTGACCTATCAGAAAAAAACAAGTATTCCCAGGTACAAGATGGAAAGAAGATCTCTGTGAAACTGCTTGGTGATATGTGGATTAATCTCACAGGGTTAGACCTTTCTTTTCGTTCAGCAAGTTGGAAACTCTATAGAATCAACTAAAAGGATATTTGGGTGCCCATTGAGGCCTATGGAGAAAAACTGAATATCCCCAGAAAAAAGTAGAAAAAGGCTACCTGTGAAACTGCTTTTGTGATGTGTGGATTCATCTCACAGATTTAAACCTTTCTTTTGAAACAGCAGGGTAGGAAACATTTTTCTTGTGGAGTCTGTGAAGGAACATTTGGGAGCCCATTGAGGAATATGGGGAAAAAGTGAATATCCCCAGATCAAAACCAGAAAATTGCTATCTGTGAAACTGCTTGGTAATGTGCGGATTCATCTCCCATAGTTAAACCTTTCTTTTGATTCAGCAAGTTGAAAACTACCTTTTCATAGAATATGCAAAGGAACATTTGGGAACCCATTGAGGCCTATTGGAAAATATCAAATATTCCCAGGTAAAAACTACAAAGAGTTAGATAACTGCTTGTGTGGATTCAACTCACAGAATTAAACCTTTCTTTTGAATCAACGTGTTGTAATCACTCTTTTTGTAGAATGTGTGAAGGGACATTTGGGAGCCCTTTGATGCCTATGGGGAAAAACTGAACACCTCAGATAAAATGTAGGAGGAAGCTATCTGTGAAACTGCTTGATGATGTGTGCATTCATCACACTGATTTAAATATTTCTCTTCATTCAGCAGGTTGCATCCACTCTTTCTGTAGAATCTGAGAAGGGAAATTTGAAAGCCCATTGAGGAATAAGGGGAAAAACTGAATATTCCCAGAAAAAACTAGAATGAAGCTATCTGAGAAACTGCTTAGTGATGTCTTGATTAACCTTACAGAGTTAAAACTTTCTCTTGATTCAGAAGGTTGGAGGCACTCCTTTTTTGCTAGAATCTGCAAAGGGACATTTGGGAGCCCATTTAGGTCTATGGGCAAAAATCAAATATCTCAGATAAAAACTAGAAAGAAGGTACCTTTGAAACTGCTTGGTGATGTGTAGATTCATCTCAGAGTTAATCTTTCTTTTGATTCAGTAGTTTGGAAACACTCTTTTTGTAGAATCTGTGAATGGACACTTGGGAGCCCATTGAGACCAATGGGAAAAACTGAATATCTCCAGATAAAGACTAGTAAGAAACCATATGTGAAATTGCTTGGCAATGTGTGGATTCATATCCCAGAGTTAAACCTTTCTTTTTGAATAGGTGGAAGACACTTATTTTCAAAAATCTGTGAAGAGACCTTTGGCAGCCCATTGAGGTCTATGGGGAAAAACTAAATACCCACAGATAAAAACCAGAAAGAATCTGTTTTTGAAACCTCTTGGTGATTTGTGGATCCGTGTCAAAGAGTTAAATCTTTCATTTGATTCAGAAGGTTGGAAACATTCTTTCTGTAGAATCTACGAAGGGACACTTGGGAGCCCATTGAGGCCTATGGGGGAAAAAATGAATATCTACAGATAAACACTACAAAGAAGCAATCTGGAAAACTGCTTTGCAATGTGTGGATTCATATTACAGGGTTAAATGTCTTAGGATACAGCAGGTTAGAAACACTGTTTTTGTAGAATCTGTGAAGGGTCATTTTGTAGCCCATTGAGACCAACAGGGAAAAACTGAATATTTCCAGATAAAAACAAGAAAGAATTTGTCTGTGAAACTACTTTGTAATGTGTAGATTCATCTCACAGAGTTAAACCTTTTTTTTGTTTCAGCATATTGGAAACACTCTTTTTGTAGAATCTGCAAATGGACATTTGGGAGCTTGTTGAGGCCTGTGGAGAAAAAATAAACACCCCTACATAAAAAGTGGAAAGAAGCTATTGAAGAAACTTCTTGGTGATGTGTGGATTAACCTCACAAAGTTAAAACTTTCTTTGCATTCAGATGATTGGAAACCATGTTTTGTAGATTTTCTGAAGGGACATTAGGGAGCCCATTGAGGCCTGTGGGGAAAAAGGAAATATCCCCAGATAAAAACCAGAAAGAAGCTATCTGTGAAACTACTTGGTGATGGGTGGATTCATCATACACAGTTAAACCTTTCTTTTGATTCAACTGGTTGGAAACACTCTTTGTAGAATCTGTGAGGGAACATTGGGAGCTCACAGGGACCTATAAGAAAAAACAAAATATCCTTAGAAGAAAACTAGAAAGGAGCTATTTGTGAAATTGCTTGGTGATGTGTAGATTTCACAGAGTGAAATTTTTCTTTGTATTCAGGAGGTGGGAAGTACTGTTTATAGACTCTGTGAAGGGAAATTTGGGAGCCCATTGATGCTTACAAGGAAAAACCAAATATCGACAGATAAATACTAGAAAGAAGCTATCTGTGGAACTGCTTGGTGATATTTGCATTCAACTCACAGAGATAAAACTTTTGTTTTATTCAGGAGGTTGGAAACACTGTTTTTGTAGAATCTGTGAAGGTACATTTAGGAGTCCACTGAGGGCTATGGGAAAAAATCAAATATCCCCAGAAAAAAACAAGAAAGAAACAATAGATGAAAATGCTTGGTGATGTGTGTATTCATCTCAGAGTTAAACCTTTCTTTGGATTCAGCAGGTTGGAAACACTCTTTTTGTGGAATCTGCAAGGGGTCATTTGAAAGTCCATTAATGCCTATGAGGAAAAACCAAATATCCCCGGATGAAAACTAGGAAGAAGTTATTTGTGAAAATGCTTGGTGATGTATCAGTTCATCTCTGAGTGAAACTTGCTTTTCATTCATCTGGTTGGAAACACTCTTTTCACAGAATCTGCAGAGGGACATTTGGGAGCCCTTTGAGTCCTATGAAGGAAAAGCAAACATACCCAGAAAAAAACTAAAAAGAAGCTATCTGTGAAACTGCCTGGTGATGTGGGGATTCAACTCACAGAGTTAAACTTTTCTTTTATTCATGAGTTTGGAAACACTTTTTTTGTGTAATCTGCAAAGGGACATTTGAAGCCCGTTGTTGACTATTGTGAAAAACCGAATATCCGCAGATAAATACTAGAAAAAAGCTGTCTGGGAAACTGATTTCAGATGTGTGGATTTGTCTCACAGAATTAAACACTTATTTTGATGCTGCAGGTTGGAAACACTCTTTTTATAGAAAAAGGGGAAAGACATTCGGGAGCCCATTAAGGTCTATGTGAAAATACAGAATATAGTCAGATCAAAACCAGAAATAAGGTATCTGTAAAAGTGATTTCTGATGTCTGGATTCATCCCACAGAGTTATACCTTTCTTTTGTTTCAGCAGGATAGAAACACTCTTTTTGTAGAATCTGTAAAGAGTCATTTGGAAACCCTTTGGGGCCTATGGGGAGAATCGAATATTCCCAGATAAAAACTAGAAAGAAGCAATCTGCCAAACTTCTTTGTGATGTGTAGATTCATCACACAGTATTAAACATTTCTTTTGATTCAGCAGGTTGGAGACACTTTTTTGTAGAATTTGCAAAAAGACGTTTGGGAACTCATTGAAGCCTATGGGGAAATATCGAATATCCCCAGAGAAAAACTAGAAAGAAACTATCTGTGAAACTGCTTGGTGATGTGTGGTTTCATCTCAAGTAAGTAAACTTTGCTTTGATTCAGCAGGTTGGAAACACTGTTTTTGCAGAATCTGCAAAGCTACATTTTGGAGCCCATTGACGTCTATGGTGAAAAATGAAATATCACTAGATAAAAACTAGAAAGAAGCTATCTGTGAAACTGCTTCATGATGTGTGGATTCATCTCAGAGATGTAAAACTTTCTTATAATTCAGCAAGTTCAAAACACTCTTTTTGTAGAATCTGTGAAGAAACATTTCAGAGTGCATTGAGGCCTATGGGGAAAAAAAAATCCCCAGATGAAAACTAGATAGAAGCTATCTGTGAAACTGCTTGGTGATGTGTGGGTTCATCTCACAGAGACAAACTTTTCTTTGATTCAGCAGGTTGGAAACACTCTTTCTATAGAATCTGCAAAAAGAAATTTGGGAGCCCTTTTAGGTTGATGGAAAAAAGGGACTATCCCCAGACAAAATTTGCAAAATAGCTATCTGTGAAACTGCTTGGTGATATTTGAATTTATCTCACAATGTTAAACTTTTCCTTTGATGCAGCACGTTGGGGACACTCTTTTTGTAGAATCTGCGAAGGGATATTTGTGAGGCCCTTGAGCCCTGTGGGGAAAAACTGAATATCCCCAAATTAATACTAGAAAAAAGCTATCTGTGAAACTGTTTGTTGATGTGTAGTTTCATCTCACAGATACAAAGCTTTCTTTTAAATGAGCAGATTGGAGACACGTTTTTGTATACTCGGTGAAAAGAAATTTGAGAGCCCATCAAGTCTTATGGAGAAAAATTGAATATCCCCAGATAAAAACTAGAAGGAAGCTATCTGTGAAACTGCCTCATAATTAGTGGACCAATCTCATAGAGTTTCTTTTGATTCAGCATCTTGGAAAAAGTATTTTTGTAGAATCAGTTAAGGGACATTTGTGAATCCATTGAGGCCTATGGGGAAAAAACGAATATCGCCAGATAAAAACTAGAAAGAAACTATCTGTGAAATGGTTTGTGATGTATGGATAGGTCTCACAGAATTAAAACTTTCTTTGGAATCAGAAGATTGGAAACACTCTTTCTGTGGAATCTGTGAAGGGCCATTTGGGAGCCCATTGGGGCCTACAAGGAAAAATTGAATATCTCCAGATAAATACTTGAAGGTAGTTATCTGTGAAACTGCTTCTTGATGTGTTGATTCATCTCAGAGTAAAACCTTTCTTTTGATTCAGCAGATTGGAAACACTCTTTTTGTAGAAAATGCAAAGGGACATTTGAGAGCCAATTGAGTCCTATGGGGAAAACTCGCATATCCCCAGACAAAAACTACAAAGAAGTTACCTGTGACACTTCTAGGTGATGTGTGGATTCATCTCACATAAATAAAACTTTCGTTTTATTCAGCAGGTTGGAAACATTGTTTCTGTAGAATCTGAGATTATACATTTCAGAGTCCATTGAGGCCTAGGGGGAAAAACAAATATTCTGAGATAAAAACTAGAAACAAGCAATAGATGAAAATGCTTGGTGATGTGTGGATTCATCTCACATGGTTAAACTTTCTTTTGATTCAGCAGGTTGAAACCACTCTTTTTGTAGAATCTTCGAAGGGACATTTGGAGCCCATTAAGGCCTATGAGGTAATATGGAATATACCCAGATAAAAACTGGAAATAAGCTATCTGTGAAACTGCTGGGTAATGTGTAGATTAACCTCAATGAGATACACCTTTCTTTCAATTCGACAGGATGGAAACACTCTTTTTGCAGCTCCTGCAAAGGGAAATTTTGGAGCCCATTGGGGCCTATGTATAAAAAGGGAATATACACAGATAAAAACTAAAAAGAAGCTATCTGTGAAACTGCTTGGTGATGTGTGGAAGTATCACATAGAGTTAAACCTTTCTTTGATGCAGCAGGTTGGAAACAGTTTTTTTGTAGAATCTATGAAGGGACATTTGGGAGCCCTTTGAGGCCTATGGGAAGAAACTGAATATCTCCACATACAAACTAAAAAGAAGCTATCTGTGAAACTTCTTGGTTATGTGTGGATTCATCTCACAGAGTTAAACATTTCTTTTGATAAGAAGGTTGGAAACACTCTTTTGGTAGAATCTGCAAAGGGACATTTTTGAGCCCTTTGAGTCCAATGAGGGAAAACAGAATATCCCCAAATAAAAAATAGAAAGAAGCTATATGTGAAACTACTTGGGGATATGTACATTACACTCATTGAGATTAAGCTTTGTTCTACTTCAGAAGGTTGGAAAAACCCTTTTTGTAGAACCTGCAAAGGGATATTTTGAGGCCCATTGAAGAATAAGGGAAAAACTGACTATCCCCAGATAAAAATTAGAATGAAGCTATCTGTGAAACTACTTGGTGATGTGTGGAATCTTCTCATAGAGTTAAAACTTTCTGTTGATTCAGTAGGTTAAAAACACTATTTTCGTGGAATCTGTGATGGGACATTCAGGAGCCCATGGAGGCCTATGCAGAAAAAGGGAATATCCCCAGATAATAACTGGGAAGAAGCTATCTGTGAAATAGCTTGGTGATGTGTTGATTCAACTCACAGAGTAAAAGCTTTCTTTGATTTAGCAGGTTAAAAACACTATTTTCATAGAATCTGAGAAGGGACACTTTGGAGCCCATTGAGGACTATGAAGAAGAAAGAATATCTACAGATAAAAACTAGGAAGAAGCTGCCTGGGAAACTGCTTCATGATGTGTTGATTCAACTCACAGAGTTAAAAGTTTCTTTTGATTCAGCAGGTTGGAGACACATGCTTTTTGTAGAATTTGTGAAGGGGCATTTTGGAACTTACTGAGGCATAAGGGGAGAAATGAATATCCCCAGATAAAAACTTGAAAGAAGCTATATTTGAAATTGCTTGGTGATGTCTGGATTCAAATCACATAGTTAATCCTGTCTTTTGATTCAGGAGGTTGGAAACATTCTTTTTGTTGAATCTTTGAAGGGACATTTGGGAGCCAATTGAAGCCTATGGGTATAAACAATATATCCCTAGATAAGAACTAGAAGAAGCTATCTGTGAAACTGCATGCTGATGAGTGGCTTCATCTCACAGAGTTAAACCTTTCTTTTGAGTCACCTGGTTGGAATCACTCTTTTGTAGAGTCTACGAAGGAACATTTGAGAGCTCACTGGGACCTAAAGGGTAAAACAAAATATCCCCCATAAAAACTAGAAAAAAGCTACCTGTTAAACTGCTTTGTGATTTATGGATTCATCTCACATGGTTATAGCTTTCTTTTGATTCAGCATGTTGGAAACTCTCTTTATTTTAGAATCTGCCAAAGGAGATTTGGGAGCCCATTGAAGCTGATGGAGAAAAACAAAAAATCCCCAGATAAAAAAATACAAAGAAACTATCAGGGAAACTGTGTGGTGAGGTGTGGATTCATCTAACTGAGGTAAACCTTTCTTTTGATTCAGCAGGTTGTAAACACTCTTTTTGAAGTGTCTGTGAAGGGATATTTATGAGCCCTTTGAGGCATATAGGGAAAAACCCAGTATCCCCAGATAAAAACCAGAGAGAAGCTACCTGTGAAACTGCTTTGTGATGTATGGATCCATCTCACATCACTAAACCTTTCTGTTGATTCAGCAGGTTGGCAGTACTCTTTTTGTAGTATCTACAGTGGGACATTTGGAGTCCACCGAGGCCTTCTAAGAAAAACCGAATATCATGAGGTTAAAAACTAAAAAGAAGCTATCTGTGAAACTGCTTGGTGATGTGTGGATTTATCTCTCATAGTTAAACCTTTCTTATGATTCAGCAATTTGAAAACAATCTTTTTGTAGTATCTGCAAAAAGATATTTGGGAATGCATAAAGGCCTATAGAAAAAAAATTGAATATCTCCAGATAAAAACTACAAAAATCTATCTGCTAAACTGCTTGGTGATGTGTGGGTTTGTCTCACAGAGTTAAAACTTTCTTTTGATTCAGCAGGTTGGAAACACTCTTTGTGAAGAATCTGCAATGGGACATGTGGGAGCCCATTGAGGCCTATGAGGAAAAACATAATATCCCCTTTAAAAGCCTAGAATGAAGCTATCTGTGAAACTGCTTTGAGATATGTGGACTCAACTCACAGAGTTAAAGTTTTCGTTTGATTCAACAGGTCGGAAACAGTGTTTTTGTAGAATCTGTGAAGGGACATGGAAAAAAAAACAAAACGATATCCTGAATATCCCCAGATAAAAATGAGAAAGAAACTATCCTTGAAACTGGTTGGTGATATGTCAATTCATCTCACAGAGGTAACCCCTTCTTTTGATTCAACTGGTTGGTAACACTATATTTGTAGAATCTGCCAGGTGACATTTGGGAGCCAATTGAGGCCTATGAAAGCAAACTTTCTATTGATTCAGCAGGTTGGAAACACTCCTTTTGTAGAGTCTGCAAAGGGACACTTAAGAACCCATTGAGGCCTAAGGGGAAAATCGAATATCCTTAGATAAAAATAGAAAGAAACTATCTGTGAAACTGCGTGGGGATGTGTGAATTCATCTCACAGAGTTAAACCTTACTTTTTATTCTTCAGGTTGGAAGCACATTTTTGTACAATCTGTGAAGGGAGATTTGGGATTGTATTGAGACCTATGGAAAAATACTAATTTTCCATGAAAAAAATAGATAGAGACTATCTGTGAAACTGATTTAAGACGTTGGGAATCAACTCACAGAGTTAAACTTTTGCTTTGATTCAGTAGGTTAAAAACACACTTTTTGTAGAATTTGTGTAGGGACATTTGGGATCTTATTGAAGTCTATGGAGAAAAACAGAATATCCCAAGATAAAAAGTAGAAAAAACTATCTGTGGGAGGGGGCGGAGCAAGATGGCCGAATAGGAACAGCTCCAGTCTCCAACTCCCAGCGCGAGCGACACAGAAGACCGGTGATTTCTGCATGTTCAACTGAGGTACTGGGTTCATCTCACTGGGGAGTGCCGGACGATCGGTGCTGGTCAGCTGCTGCAGCCCGACCAGCGAGAGCTGAAGCAGGGCGAGGCATTGCCTCACCTGGGAAGCGCAAGGGGGAAGGGAATCCCTTTTCCTAGCCAGGAGAACTGAGACACACAACACCTGGAAAATCGGGTAACTCCCACCCCAATACTGCGCTTTAAGCAAACAGGCACACCAGGAGATCATATCCCACACCTGGCCGGGAGGGTCCCACACCCACGGAGCCTCCCTCATTGCTAGCACAGCAGTCTGTGATCTACTGGCAAGGCAGCAGTGAGGCTGGGGGAGGGGCGCCCGCCATTGCTGGGGCTTAAGTAGGTAAACAAAGCTGCTGGGAAGCTCGAACTGGGTGGAGCTCACAGCAGCTCAAGGAAACCTGCCTGTCTCTGTAGACTCCACCTCTGGGGACAGGGCAATAACAAACACAGCCGAAACCTCTGCAGACGCAAACGACTCTGTCTGACAGCTTTGAAGAGAGCAGTGGATCTCCCAACACGGAGGTTGAGATCTGAGAAGGGACAGACTCCCTGCTCAAGTGGGTCCCTGACCCCTGAGTAGCCTAACTGGGAGACATCCCCCACTAGGGGCAGTCTGACACCCCACACCTCACAGGGTGGAGTACACCCCTGAGAGGAAGCTTCCAAAGCAAGAATCAGACAGGTACACTCGCTGTTCAGCAATATTCTATCTTCTGCAGCCTCTGCTGCTGATACCCAGGCAAACAGGGTCTGGAGTGGACCTCAAGCAATCTCCAACAGACCTACAGCTGAGGGTCCTGACTGTTAGAAGGAAAACTATCAAACAGGAAGGACACCTACACCAAAACCCCATCAGTACATCGCCATCATCAAAGACCAGAGGCAGATAAAACCACAAAGATGGGGAAAAAGCAGGGCAGAAAAGCTGGAAATTCAAAAAATAAGAGCACATCTCCCTCGGCAAAGGAGCGCAGCTCATCGCCAGCAACGGATCAAAGCTGGACGGAGAATGACTTTGACGAGATGAGAGAAGAAGGCTTCAGTCCATCAAATTTCTCAGAGCTAAAGGAGGAATTACGTACCCAGCGCAAAGAAACTAAAAATCTTGAAAAAAAAGTGGAAGAATTGATGGCTAGAGTAATTAATGCAGAGAAGGTCCTAAACGAAATGAAAGAGATGAAAACCATGACACGAGAAATACGTGACAAATGCACAAGCTTCAGTAACCGACTCGATCAACTGGAAGAAAGAGTATCTGCGATTGAGGATCAAATGAATGAACTGAAGCGAGAAGAGAAACCAAAAGAAAAAAGAAGAAAAAGAAATGAACAAAGCCTGCAAGAAGTATGGGATGATGTAAAACGACCAAATCTACGTCTGATTGGGGTGCCTGAAAGTGAGGGGGAAAATGGAACCAAGTTGGAAAACACTCTTCAGGATATCATCCAGGAGAACTTCCCCAACCTAGTAGGGCAGGCCAACATTCAAATCCAGGAAATACAGAGAACGCCACAAAGATACTCCTCGAGAAGAGCAACTCCAAGACACATAATTGCCAGATTCACCAAAGTTGAAATGAAGGAAAAAATCTTAAGGGCAGCCAGAGAGAAAGGTCGGGTTACCCACAAAGGGAAGCCCATCAGACTAACAGCAGATCTCTCGGCAGAAACTCTCCAAGCCAGAAGAGAGTGGGGGCCAATATTCAACATTCTTAAAGAAAAGAATTTTAAACCCAGAATTTCATATCCAGCCAAACTAAGTTTCATAAGTGAAGGAGAAATAAAATCCTTTACAGATAAGCAAATGCTTACAGATTTTGTCACCACTAGGCCTGCCTTACAAGAGACCCTGAAGGAAGCACTAAACATGGAAAGGAACAACCGGTACCAGCCATTGCAAAAACATGCCAAAATGTAAAGACCATCGAGGCTAGGAAGGAACTGCATCAACTAACGAGCAAAATAACCAGTTAATATCATAATGGCAGGATCAAGTTCACACATACCAATATTAACCTTAAATGTAAATGGACTAAATGCTCCAATTAAAAGACACAGACTGGCAAACTGGATAAAGAGTCAAGACCCATCAGTCTGCTGTATTCAGGAGACCCATCTCACACGCAGAGACATACATAGGCTCAAAATAAAGGGATGGAGGAAGATTTACCAAGCAAATGGAGAACAAAGAACAGCGGGGGTTGCAATACTAGTCTCTGATAAAACAGACTTTAAACCATCAAAGATCAAAAGAGACAAAGAAGGCCATTACATAATGGTAAAGGGATCAATTCAACAGGAAGAGCTAACTATCCTAAATATATATGCACCCACTACAGGAGCACCCAGATTCATAAAGCAAGTCCTTAGAGACTTACAAAGAGACTTAGACTCCCATACAATAATAATGGGAGACTTCAACACTCACTGTCAACATTAGACAGATCAACGAGACAGAAAGTTAACAAGGATATCCAGGAATTGAACTCATCTCTGCAGCAAGCAGACCAAAGAGACATCTATAGAACTCTCCACCCCAAATCAACAGAATATACATTCTTCTCAGCACCACATCGTACTTACTCCAAAATCGACCACGTAATTGGAAGTAAAGCACTCCTCAGCAAATGTACAAGAACAGAAATTATAACAAACTGTCTCTCAGACCACAGTGCAATCAAACTAGAACTCAGAAATAAGAAACTCAATCAAATCTGCTCAACTACATGGAAACTGAACAACCTGCTCCTGAATGACTACTGGGTACATAACGAAATGAAGGCAGAAATAAAGATGTTCTTTGAAACCAATGAGAACAAAGATACAACATACCAGAATCTCTGGGACACATTTAAAGCAGTGTGTAGAGGGAAATTTATAGCACTAAATGCCCACAAGAGAAAGCAGGAAAGATCTAAAATTGACACTCTAACATCACAATTAAAAGAACTAGAGAAGCAAGAGCAAACACATTCGAAAGCTATCAGAAGGCTAGAAATAACTAAGATCAGAGCAGAACTGAAGGAGATAGAGACACAAAAAACTCTCCAAAAAATCAATGAATCCAGGAGTTGGTTTTTTGAAAAGATCAACAAAATTGACAGACCACTAGCAAGACTAATAAAGAAGAAAAGAGAGAAGAATCAAATCGACGCAATTAAAAATGATAAAGGGGATATCACCACCGACCCCACAGAAATACAAACTACCATCAGAGAACAGTATAAACACCTCTACGCAAATAAACTGGAAAATCTAGAAGAAATGGATAATTTCCTGGACACTTACAGTCTTCCAAGACTAAACCAGGAAGAAGTTGAATCCCTGAATAGACCAATAGCAGGCTCTGAAATTGAGGCAATAATTAACAGCCTACCAACCAAAAAAATCCAGGACCAGATGGATTCACAGCTGAATTCTACCAGAGGTACAAGGAGGAGTTGGTACCATTCCTTCTGAAACTATTCCAATCAATAGAAAAAGAGGGAATCCTCCCTAACTCATTTTATGAGGCCAACATCATCCTGATACCAAAGCCTGGCAGAGACACAACAAAAAAAGAGAATTTTAGACCAATATCCCTGATGAACATCGATGCAAAAATCCTCAATAAAATACTGGCAAACCGGATTCAGCAACACATCAAAAAGCTTATCCACCATGATCAAGTGGGCTTCATCCCTGGGATGCAAGGCTGGTTCAACATTCGCAAATCAATAAACATAATCCAGCATATAAACAGAACCAAAGACAAGAACCACATGATTATCTCAATAGATGCAGAAAAGGCTTTTGACAAAATTCAACAGCCCTTCATGCTAAAAACGCTCAATAAATTCGGCATTGATGGAACGTACCTCAAAATAATAAGAGCTATTTATGACAAACCCACAGCCAATATCATACTGAATGGGCAAAAACTGGAAAAATTCCCTTATAAAACTGGCACAAGAAAGGGATGCCCTCTCTCACCACTCCTGTTCAACATAGTATTGGAAGTTCTGGCTAGGGCAACCAGGCAAGGGAAAGAAATCAAGGGTATTCAGTTAGGAAAAGAAGAAGTCAAACTGTCCCTCTTTGCAGATGACATGATTGTATATTTAGAAAACCCCATTGTCTCAGCCCAAAATCTCCTTAAGCTGATAAGCAACTTCAGCAAAGTCTCAGGATACAAAATTAATGTGCAAAAATCACAGGCATTCTTATACACCAGTAACAGACAAACAGAGAGCCAAATCAGGAATGAACTTCCATTCACAATTGCTTCAAAGAGAATCAAATACCTAGGAATCCAACTTACAAGGGATGTAAAGGACCTCTTCAAGGAGAACTACAAACCACTGCTCAGTGAAATAAAAGAGGGCACAAACAAATGGAAGAACATACCATGCTCATGGATAGGAAGAATCAATATCGTGAAAATGGCCATACTGCCCGAGGTAATTTATAGATTCAATGCCATCCCCATCAAGCTACCAATGAGTTTCTTCACAGAATTGGAAAAAACTGCTTTAAAGTTCATATGGAACCAAAAAAGGGCCCGCATCTCCAAGACAATCCTAAGTCAAAAGAACAAAGCTGGAGGCATCACGCTACCTGACTTCAAACTATACTACAAGGCTACAGTAACCAAAACAGCATGGTACTGGTACCAAAACAGAGATATAGACCAATGGAACAGAATAGAGTCCTCAGAAATAATACCACACATCTACAGCCATCTGATCTTTGACAAACCTGAGAGAAACAAGAAATGGGGAAAGGATTCCCTATTTAATAAATGGTGCTGGGAAAATTGGCTAGCCATAAGTAGAAAGCTGAAACTGGATCCTTTCCTTACTCCTTATACGAAAATTAATTCAAGATGGATTAGAGACTTAAATTTTAGACCTAATACCATAAAAATCCTAGAGGAAAACCTAGGTAGTACCATTCAGGACATAGGCATGGGCAAAGACTTCATGTCTAAAACACCAAAAGCAACGGCAGCAAAAGCCAAAATTGACAAATGGGATCTCATTAAATTAAAGAGCTTCTGCACAGCAAAAGAAACTACCATCAGAGTAAACAGGCAACCTACAGAATGGGAGAAAATTTTTGCAATCTACTCATCTGACAAAGGGCTAATATCCAGAACCTACAAAGAACTCATACAAATTTATGAGAAAAAAACAAACAACCCCATCAAAAAGTGGGCAAAGGATATGAACAGACATTTCTCAAAAGAAGACATTCATACAGCCAACAGACACATGAAAAAATGCTCATCATCACTGGCCATCAGAGAAATGCAAATCAAAACCACAATGAGATACCATCTCACACCAGTTAGAATGGCAATCATTAAAAAGTCAGGAAACAACAGGTGCTGGAGAGGATGTGGAGAAATAGGAACACTTTTACACTGTTGGTGGGATTGTAAACTAGTTCAACCATTATGGAAAACAGTATGGCGATTCCTCAAGGATCTAGAACTAGATGTACCATATGACCCAGCCATCCCATTTCTGGGTATATACCCAAAGGATTATAAATTATGCTGCTATAAAGACACATGCACACGTATGTTTATTGCAGCACTATTCACAATAGCAAAGACTTGGAATCAACCCAAATGTCCATCAGTGACAGATTGGATTAAGAAAATGTGGCACATATACACCATGGAATACTATGCAGCCATCAAAAAGGATGAGTTTGCGTCCTTTGTAGGGACATGGATGCAGCTGGAAACCATCATTCTTAGCAAACTATCACAAGAACAGAAAACCAAACACCGCATGTTCTCGCTCATAGGTGGGAAGTGAACAATAAGATCACTTGGACTCAGGAAGGGGAACATCACACACAGGGGCCTATCATGGGGAGGGTGGAGGGGGGAGGGATTGCATTGGGAGTTATACCTGATGTAAATGATGAGTTGATGGGTGCAGCACACCAACATGGCACAAGTATACATATGTAACAAACCTGCACGTTATGCACATGTACCCTACAACTTAAAGTATAATAATAATAAATAAATTAAAAAAAAAAAGAAAAAACTCTCTGTGAAACTGATTTTTGATGTGTGGATTCATCTCACAGACTTAAACATTTCTTTTCATGCAGCAGATTGGAATCCTTTTTTTGCAGAATCTGCAAAGGGACATTTGGGGGCACATTGAGGCTTATAAGGAAAAATAGAATACCCCAAGATAAAAACTAGAAAGAAACTATCTGTGAAACTAGTTGGGGATGTGTGGATTCATTTCACCGAATTAACCCTTTCTTTGTATTCAGCAGCTGGGAAAGACACTTTTTGTCAAATCTGCAGAGGGACATTTGGGAGCCCATTAAGACCTTTGGGGAAAAAGCAAACATCCCCAGATAAAAACTAGAAAGAAATTTCTGTGAAACTGCTTGGGGATGTGTGGATTCATTTCCCAGAGACAAATTTTTATTCACCAGGTAAGAAACCCTTCTTTTATATTATCTATGAGGAAGCATTTGAAAACCCGTTGAGTCCCATGGGGAAAACTGAATATTTTCAGATAAAAACTAGAAAGAAGCTATCTGTGAAACTGCTTGGTCATTGGTAGATTCACCTCTCAGAGTTGAACCCTTCTTTTCATTCAGCAGGTTGGAACCACTTTTTTTGTAGAATCTGTAAAGGGACATTTAAGAACCCATTGACCCTGTGGGGAAAACCAAACGTCTTCAGATAATAAATAGAAAGTAGCCATCTTAGAAACAGATTGTTGATGTGTGTATTCATCTC
Source organism: Macaca thibetana thibetana (assembly GCF_024542745.1). Classification (NCBI taxonomy): domain Eukaryota; kingdom Metazoa; phylum Chordata; class Mammalia; order Primates; family Cercopithecidae; genus Macaca; species Macaca thibetana. The sequence goes on from NC_065598.1 coordinate 58,579,087, forward strand.
ACAGAGTTAAATCGTTTTTTCCTTTTTTTTTTTGATTTAGCATATTGTAACAACTTTTTTTGTAGAAGTTGTGTAGGGGCAATTGGAAGCCCATTGAGACCTAAGGGGAAACACAGAATATCTCACATAGTTAAACCTTTCTTTTCATTCAGCAGGTTAGAATACTTCTTTTGAAGAATCTGCCTGGGGACCTTTGGGAGCACATAGAGGCTTCTAAGGGAAAACTGAATATCTCAAGATAAAACCTAGAAAGAAATTATCTGTGAAACTACATGGGAATGTGTGGATTCGTTTCACAGAGTTAACCCTTTCTTTGCATTCAGCAGGTGGGAAAGACTCTTTTTATTGAATCTGCAGAGGGACATTTTGGAGCTCATTAATGTCTTTGGAGAAAAAGCAAACATCCCCAGATAAAAACTAGGAAGAAGCTTCTGTGTAACTGCTTTGGGATGTGTCGTTTCATCTCCCAGAGAGAAACTTTTCTTTTTATTCACCAGATAGGAAACACTTCTTTTATATTATCTATGAAGAAACATTTGAAAATCCATTGAGTCTTATGGGGAAAACTGAATATTTTCAGATAAAAGCTAGAAAGAAGCTATCTGTGAAACTGCTTGGTCATTTGTGGATTCACCTCACAGAGTTAAACCCTTCTTTCCATTCAGCAGGTTTGAACCACTTTTTTTGTAGAATCTGTGAAGGGGCATTTAAGAACCCATTTATTCTATTGTGGAAACCAAATATCTTCAGATTAAAAACTAGAAAGAAACCATCTGAGAAACAGCTTTGAGATGTGTGGATTCATGTAACAGAATTAACCTTTTCTTTAAATTAAACAGATTGGAAACCCTCGTTTTATAGAAACTGTGAAAGGACTTTTGGGAGCTCATGGAGGCCTACGGGGATAAAACGAATATCTCCACATGAAAACTGGAAAGAAACTATCTGTGAAACTGCTTGGTGACGTGTGGATTCATCTCACATAGTTAAACCTTTCTTTAGATTCATCAGGTTGGAAACATTCTTTTTTAAAAATCTGTGAATGGCCTTTATAGAGCCCACTGAGACTTATGGGATGAAACTGAATATCATCAGGTATAAACTAGAAAGAAGCTCTCTGAGAAACCACTTTGTGATGAAGGCATTCATCTCACAGAGTAAACTTTTCTTTTGATTCAGCAGTTTGGAAATGCTGTTAATGACTATTCTGCCAATGCACATTTGTGAGCTCATTAATGCCAATGGCAATAAATCCAACATCCCAGGATAAAAAGTAGAAGGAAACTATCTGAGAAACTGTTTTGTAATGTGTGCATTCATCTCAGAGAGATAAAACTTCCTTTTCATTCAGCTGGTTGGAAATGCTGTGTTTTTAGAATCTGTGAAAGAATATTAGGGAATGCATTGAGGCCTGTGATGAAAAAGGAAATATGTTCAGATATAAACTAGAAAGAAACTTTCTGAGAAACTGCTTTGTGATGTATGCATTCATCTGGCAGAGTTAAACTTTCCTTTTCATTAAGCACTTTGGAAACCCTATGCTTTTAGAATTTGTGAAGGAATATTTGGGGAGTGCATTGAGGCCTATGGTGAAAAAGAAAGTATCTTCAGATTAAAAACTAGAAAGAAGCTTTCTCAGAAATTGCTTTCTGATGTGTACATTCATCTCACAGAGGTAAACCTTTCTTTTGATTCAGCAGTTTGGAAACAATTTTGTCCATTTTGCGAATGGACATTTGGTAACTCATTGAGGCCTATGTTCAAAAATCGAATATCCCAGGATAAAAAGTTAAAGGAAGCTGTCTGAAAAAGTGCTTTGTGATATGTGCATTCATGTCGAAAAATTAAACCTTTATTTTCATTCAGAAGGTTGAAAACACAGTTTTTTAGAATCTGCAAAGGAATATTTGGGAATGGTTTGATGCTTATTTTGAAAAACAGAAAAAAATCAGCTGAAAACTAGAAAGAAACTTTCTCAGAAACTGCTTTTTGATGTGTGCATTAATCTCATAGTATTAAAACTTTCTTTTGATTCAGCAGTTTGGAAACACTGTTTCTCTCCATTGTGTGAAAAGACATTTGGGATTTCATTGAGGCCAAAGGCAAAGAAGCGAATATACCAGGATAAAAACTAGAAGGAAGCTATCTGAGAAAATGCTTTGTGATGTGTGTATTCATCTCACAGAGGTAAAACTGTCTTTTCTTTCAGCAGTTTGGAAACACCGTTTTTCTAAAATATGCAAAAGGATATTTGAGAGCTCATTGAGACTTATGGTGAAAAAGAAAATATCTTCAGATAAAAGCCAGAAAGAAGCTTTCTGAGAAACTGCTTTGTGACGTGTACATCCTTCTCACAGAGTTAAACTTGTCTTTTTATTCAGCTTTTTGGAAACACTGTTTTTGTCCATTCTGTGAATGGATATTTTGGAGCTCATTGATGCCAATGGTGAAAAATCGAATACCTCACACTAAAAACTGTAAGGAAGCTATCTGTGAAACTGCTTTGTGATATATGCATTCATGTCACAGAGTTAAACCTTTCCTTCATTCAGCAGATTGGAAACACTGTTTTTGTAGACCCTGTGAAGGGATATTTGAGAATGCATTGCAGCCTATAGTGAAAAAGAAATTATCTTCAGATAAAAACTATAAAGAAACACTCTAAGAAACTGCTTTGTGTTGTGTGCATTCATCTCACAGAATTAAACCTTTCTTTTGAATCAGCATTTTGGAAACACTGTTTTTGTCCGTTCTGCAAATGGACATTTGGGAGTTCGTAGAGGCCAATGGTGAAATATCCCATGATAAAAACCAGAAGGAAGCTATCCAGGAAACTACTTTGTGATGTGTGAATTCCATTGACAGAGTTAAACCTTCCTTTTCATTAGGCAGTTTGGAACCCTGTTTTTGTGCACTCTCAAAAGCATATTTGAGAGCGCATTGAGTCCTATGGTGAAAAGGAAAATAACTTCGGATAAAAACTAGAAAGAAGTTTCCTGAGAAAATATTTTGTGATGTGTGCATTCATCTCACAGAATTAAATGCCTGTTTTGATTTGACACTTTGGAAACACTGTTTTTGTCTATTTAGCGATTGGACATTTTGAAGCTAATTTACGCCAATGGTGAAAAATCGAATATCTCACAATGAAAACTAGAAGGAAGTTATCTGCAAAACTGCTTTGTGATGTGTGCATTCATCTTACACAGTTAAACCTTTCTTTTCATTCAACATCTTGGAAGTGCTCTTTTTGTATAATCTGTGAAGGGATATTTTGGAGTTCATTGAGACCAATGACGAAAAATCAAATATTCCAGGATAAAAACTAGAAGGAACATATCTGAGAAACTGGTTTGTGTTGTGTGTGTTCATCTCAAAATGTTAAAACTTTCTTTTCATTCAGCAGCTTGAAAACACTGTTTTTGTAGAATCTGCAAAGGGATACTTGGGAACACATTGAGGCCTACGGTGAAAAAGAAAATATCTTCAGATAAAAACTAGAAATTTTCTATGAAACTTCTTTGTGATGTGTCCATTCATCCCACTAAATCTTTCCTTTTATTCAGCAGTTTGGAAACACTGTTTTTGTCCATTCTGTGAATGGACATTTTGTAGCTCATTTAGGGCAAAGGAGAAAAAACAAATACATCAGGATAAAAAGTAGAAGGAAATGATCTGATAAACCATTTTGTGCTGTGTGCATTCACCACACAGAGTTTACCGTTTCTTTTCATTTAGCAGTGTGGAAACACTGGTTTTGAAGGGCCTGTGAAGGGATATTTGGAAGGTCATTGAGTCATCTCACAGGGTTAAACCTTTCTGTTGATTCAGCAATTTGGAAAAAAGAGTTCTTGTCCATTCTGCAAAAGGACATTTGGAGCTCATTTAGGCCAATGGTGAAAAAGCAAATATTACAGGATAAAAACTAGAAGTAAATTATTTGAGAAACCGGTATGTGATGTGTGCATTCATTTCATAGAGTTAAAACTTTCTTTTGATTCTGCAGTTTGGTAACAACGCTTTTGTCCTTTCTGCGAAGGGATATTTTGGTGAACACTGAGGCCAATTGTGAAAAATTGAGTATCTCATGCTAAAAATTAAAAAGAAGCTATCTGCAATACTGCTTTGTATTGTGTGCATTAATCTCATGAAGATAAACCTTTATTTACACACAACAGTTTGGAAACACTGTTTTTGTAGAAACTGCGAAGAGATATTTGGGAGCACATTGAGGTTTACGGTGAAAAAGGAAATATCATCAGATAAAAACTAGAAAGAAGCTTTGTGAGAAACTTCTTTGTGATGTGTGAGTTCATCTCACAGTGTTACACTTTTCTCTTCATGGAGCAGTTTTCTAACACTGTTTCTGTGGAATATGCAATGGGATATTCGGGAGCATATTGAGGCCTATGGTGAAAAGGGAAATATTCTCAGATAGAAACTGGAGAGAAGCATTCTGAGAAACTACCTTGTGATGTGTGCGTTCATCTCATAGATTTACACCTTTCTGTTGAGGGAGAAGTTTGGCATCAATGTTTCTGTGGAATCTGAGAAGGGATTTTTTGGATCGCTTTGAGGCTTATGGTGACAAAGGAAATATTGTCTGATAAAAACTAGAAAGAAGCTTTCTGAGAAACTGCTTTGTGATGTGTGAATTCATCTCACAGAGCTACATGATATTTTCAAGTAGCAGTTTGATAGCACTGTTTTAGGGGAATCTAAAAAGGGATATTTAGATGACATTGAAGCCTATGGTGACAAGGAAATATCCTCAGATAAAAACTAGAAAGAAGCTTTCTGAGAAATTGCATTTGGATGCGTTAATTCATCTCCCAGAGTTACACTTTTCTTTTCATGGAGCAGCTTGCTAACACTGTTTTCGTGCAATCTGTAATGGGATATTCGGGAATGCACTGAGGCCTACGGTGAAAAGGGAAATATCCTCAGATAATAACTGGAGAGAAGGTTTCTGAGAAACTGCTTTGTGATGTGTGAATTCATCTCACAGAGTTACACCATCCTCTTCATGGAGCAGTTTGGTAGCACTGTTATGGGGTAATCTGAGAAGGGATATTTGGACCACATTGAAGCCTATGGTGAGAAAGGAAATATCCTCAGATAAAAACTATAACGAAGCTGTCTGAGAAACTGCTTGGTGATGCATGAATTCACCTCCCAGAGTTACACCTTTCTTTTCATGGAGCAGTTTGTGAAAACTGTTTTCGTGGAATTTGCAATGGAATATTTGGGAGCAGATTAAAGCCTGTGCTCAAAAAGCAAATATCATAAGATAAAAACTAGAAAGAAGCTTTCTTAAAAACTGCTTTGTGATGTGTGAATTCATCTCACAGAGTTTCACCTTTCTTTTCATTGAGCAGTTGGCTAACCCTGTTTTCCTGGAATCTTCAATTGGATATTTTTGGGCATATTGAGGCCTAGGCTGAAAAAGTAAATATCCTAAGATAAAAACTAGAAAGAAGTTTTCTGAGATACCCCTTTGTTATGTGTGAATTCATCTCACAGTGTTACAACATTATTTTCATAGAGCAGTTTGGTACCACTGTTTTTGGGAAATCTGAGAAGGGATACTTTGATCTGCTTTCAAGCTTATGGTTACAAAGGAAGTATCCTCAGATGAAACCTAGGAAGAATATTTCTCAGAAACTGCTTTGTGATGTTTGAATTCGTCTCACAGAACTACACCATTGTTTTCATTGACCAGTTTTCTAACAATGTTTTTGTGGAATCTGTAATGGGATATTCGGAGTGCATTGAGGCCTATGTTGAAAAGGGAAATAACCTCAGATAAAAACTGCAGAGAAACCCTGGGAGAAACTGCTTTGTGATGTGCCCTTTCATGTTATAGAGTTAAACCTTTCTGTTGAGGGAGCTGTTTGTCATCAATGTTTCTGTTGAATCTGAGAAGGTATATTTTGGATTGCATTGAAGCCTATGGTGACAAAGGAAATATCCTCAGATAAAAACTACAAATAAGCTTTCTGAGAAACTGCTTTGTGATGTGTCAGTTCATCTCACAGAGTTACACATTTCTTTTCATGGAACAGTTTGCTAACACTGTTTTCGTGGAAACTGCTTTGGGATATGTGGGAGTGCATTGAGACCTATGCTGAAAAAGCAAATATCCTAAGATAAAAACTAGAAAGAAACTTTCTGAGGAACGGCTTTGTGATGTGAGAATTCATCTCACAGAGTTACACTGTTCTTTTCATTCAGCAGTTTTCTAACACAGTTTTTGTAAAATCTGCAATGGGATATTTGGGAGTGCATCGAGGCCTCTGGTGAAAAGGGAAATATCCTCAGATAAAAACTCCAGAGAAGCTTTCGGAGAAACCCTTTTGTGATGTGTGCATTCATCTTATAGAGTGAAATCTTTCTGTTGAGGGAACTGTTTCACATCCATGTTTCTGTGGAATCTGCGAAAGAATATTTTGGATCGCATTGAAGCCTATGGTGACAAAGGAAATATCCTCAGATAAAATATAGAACAAAGCTGTGTGAGAAACTGCTTTTTGATGTGTGAATTCATCTCACAGAGTTAACCCTTTCTTTTCATAGTGTAGTTGGCTAACGCCATTTTCTTGCAATCTTTAATGGAATTTTCGGGAGTGCATTGAGTCCTTTGGAGACAAAGGAAATATACTCAGATAAAAACTAGAAAGAAGCTTTCTCAGAAACTGCTTTGTGATGCATGAATTCATCTTACACTGTTACAACATTCTGTTCATGGAGCAGTTTGCTAACACTGTATTCATGGAATCTGCAATAGGATATTTGGGAGTGCATTGAGGACTATGGTGAAAAATGAAATATCCTAAGAAAAAAACTGGAAACAAACTTTTTGAGAAACTGCTTTGTGATGTGTGAATTCATCTAACAGTGTTAAACCATACTTTTTATGGAGCAGTTTGGTAGCACTGCTTTTGGGGAATCTGAGAAGGGTTATTTTTAAATGCATTGAAACCTATGGTGAGAAAGGAAATATCTTCAGATAAAATCTCGAAAGAAGCTTTCTGAGAAACTGCTTTGTGATGTGTGAATTCGTCTCACACAGTTACACCATTGTTTTCAAGGAGCAGTTTGCTAACACTGTTTTCGTGGAATCTGCAACGGGATATTCGGGAGTGCATTGAGGCTTATGGTGAAAAGGGAAACATCTTCAGATTAAAACTGCAGAGAAGCCTTCTGAGAAACTGCTTTGTGATATGTGCATTCATCTCATTGAGTTAACGTTTCTGTTGAGGGAGCAGTTTGGCATCAATGTTTCTGTGGAATCTGAGAAGGGATATTTTGGAATGCATTGAAGCCTATGGTGATGCAATATCTTCAAATAAAAACTGTAAGAATCTTAATGAGAAACTGCATTGTGATGTGTGACTTCATCTCACAGATTTACACTTGTCTTTTTCATTGAGCAGTTTGCTAACACTGTTTTGGTGGAATCTGCAATGGGATATCTTGGAGCGCATTGAGGACTATGGTGAAATAGCAAATATCCTAAGATAAAAACTAGAAAGAAGCATTCTGAGAAACTGCTTTGTGATATGTGTTTTCATTCATCTCATAGAGTTAAACCTTTCTGATGAGGGAACAGTTTGGCATCAATATTTCTGTGGAATCTGAGAAGGGATATTGTGGATCGCATTGAAGCCTATGGTGACAAAGGAAATATCCCCAGGTAAAAATTAGAAAGAAGCTTTCTGAAAAACTGCTTTGTGATATGTGAATTCGGCTCACAGAACTAAACCATTCTTTTCATGGAGCAGTTTAGTTACACTTTTTGGGGGGAATATTAGAAGGGATATTTTGATTGTATTGAAGCCTATGGTGACAAAGGAAACATGCTCAGATAAAACCTAGAAGGAGGCCGGGCGCAGTGGCTCAAGCCTGTAATCCCAGCACTTTGGGAGGCCGAGACGGGCGGATCAGAAGGTCAGGAGATCGAGACCATCCTGGCTAACACGGTGAAACCCCGTCTCCACTAAAAAATGCAAAAACTAGCCGGGCGAGGTGGCAGACGCCTGTAGTCCCAGCTACTCGGGAGGCTGAGGCAGGAGAATGGCGTGAACCTGGGGGGCAGAGCTTGCAGTGAGCTGAGATCCGGCCACTGCACTCCAGTCTGGGCGACAAAGCAAGACTCTGTCTCAACAAAAAAAAAAAAAAAAAAAAAAAAAAACCTAGAAGGAATCTTTCTGAGAAACTGCTTTGTGATGTGTTAATTCATCTCACAGAGATAGATGATTGTTTTCACAGATCAATTTGGTAGCCCTGATTTTTGGGAGTCTGAGAAGGGATATTTTGGATTTCATTGAAGTCTATGGTGAAAAAAGAAATATCCTCAGATAAAAACTAGAAAGAAGCTTTCTGAGAAAGTTATTTGTGATGTGTGAATTCATCTCACAGAGTTACACCATTCTTTTCATGGAGGAGTTTGTTAACATTGTTTTCGTGGAATGTGCAAAGGCATATTTGGGAGCACATTGAGGCCCACAGTTATAAAGAAATATTCTTAGATAAAAACAGGAAAGAACCTCTCTGTGAAACTGCTTTCTAATTTGTTAATTCATCTCACTGAGTTACAGTATCCTTTCATGGAGCTGTTTGTTAACATTCTTTATGTGTAATCTGAGAATCGCCTTGAAGCATATGCTTCAATTGAAGCCTATGCTGATAAAGAAAATATCCTCAGATAAAAACTAGAAAAAAGTTTTCTGAGAAGCTTTTTTGTGATGTGTGAATTCTTCTTACAGAGTTACACCTTTCTCTTCATTTAGCAGTTTGCTAACACTGTTTTCCTGGAATCTGTAAGGGGATATTTGGGAGTGCATTGAGGCCAATGGTGAAAGAGGAAATATCCTCAGATAAAAACAACAAAGAAGCTTTCTGAGAAACTGCTTTATGATGTGTGAATTAGTCTCATAGAGTTACACTGTTCTATTCATTCAGCAGTCTATTAACACTGTTTTTGCGGAATCTGGAATAGGATACTGGGAGCGCAGTGAAGCCTATGGTGATAAAGGAAATATCCTCAGACAAAAACTAGTAAGAAGCTTTCTGAGAAACTTCTTTAAGATTTGTGAATTCATCTCGCACAGTTACACAATTCTTTTCATAGTGCATTTTGGCAGCACTGTTTTTAGGGAATGTGAGAAGGGATATTTTGGATCGCATTGAAGCCTATGGTGACAAAGGAAATATCCTCAGTTAAAAACTAGAAAGAAGCTTTCTGAGAAAATGCGCTGGAATGTGAAATTTCATCTCACAGTGTTACACCATTCTTTTCATTCAGTCAGTCTGCTAACACTGTTTTCGTGGAATATGCACTAGGATATTTGGAACCACATTGAAGCCTGTTGTGACAAAGTAAATATCCACAGATAAAAACTGAAAAGAAGCTTTCTGAGAAGAGAGTAGTGTAACTCTCTGAGATGAAATCACACGTCACAGTTTCTCAGAAAGCTTGTTTCCAGTTAATATCTGAGGATATTTCCTTTGTCATGATAGGACTCAAAGCGGTCAGAAATGTCCCTTCTCAGATTCCACAAAAACAGTGCTAGCAAACAGCTCCATGAATGAGTAGTGTAACTCTGTGAGACGAATTCACACATCCCAAAGCAGTTCCTCAGAAAACTTCTTTCTAGTTTCTTTGTGAGGATATTTCCTTTGTCACCATAGGCTTCAAAGCAATGCAAAATATGCCTTCTCAGATTCCTCAGAAGCAGTGCTAACAAACTCCTCCATGAACAGAATGGAGTATTTCTGTGAAATGAATTCACTCATCACAACACAGTTTCTCAGAAAGGTTCTTTCTAGTTTTTATCTAAGGATATTTCCTTTTTCACCATAGTACTCAATGCACTCGCAATATCCCGTTGCAGATTAAACAAAAACAGTGTTAATAATCTGCTCCATGAAAAAAAACTGTGTAACTTTGTGAGATGAATACACACATCACAAAGTGGTTTCTCTGAAAGCTTCTTTCTAGTTTTTATCTGAGTACATTTCCTTTTTCACTATGGGCTTCAATCCTTTCCAAAATATCCCTTCTCAGATTTGACAAAAACTGTGCTAGCCACCTGCTCAATTAAATAGTAGTGTATATGACTCTGGAAGGAGAACATCACACATCGGGGCCTATTATGGGGACGGGAGACGGGGGAGGGATGGCATTGGGAGTTATAACTGATGTAAATGACGAGTTGATGGGTGCTGATGTGTTGATGGGTGCAGTACACCAACATGGCACAAGTATACATATGTAACAAACCTGCACGTTGTGCACATGTACCCTAGAACTTAAATTATAATAATAAAACAAGAAAGAGTAGTGTAACTCTTGGACATAAATTCACACATTACAAAGAAGATTCTCAGAAAGCTTCTTTCCCATTTTTATCTGAGGCTATTTCCTTTTTCACCATGGGTTTCAATGAAACCCAAAGTATCCCTGCTCAGATTCCACAGAAGGAGTGCTAACAAACAGCTCCATGAAGCAAGTGGTGTAACTCTGTGAGATGAATTCACACATCACAAAGAAGTTTCTCAGAAAACTTCTTCCAAGTTTTTATCTGAGGACATTTTCTTTTTCACCATCGGCCTCAGTGCCCTCCCGAGTATCCCATTGCAGATTCCACGAAAACAGTGTTAGCAAACTACTCAGTGAAATACTGGTGTAACACTGTGAGATGAATTCACACATTTCAAAGCAGTTTCTCCGAAGGCTTCTCTCCAGTTTTTATCTGAGGATATTTCCTTTTTCACCATAGCCAACAATGCGCTCACAATATGCCATTGCAGATCAAATGAAAACAGTGTTAATAAACTGCTCCATGAAAAGAATGGTGTAACTCTGTGAGATGAATTTACAGATCACAAAGCCGTTTCTCAGAAAGCTTCTTTCTAGTTTTTATCTGAGGATATTTCCTTTGTCACCCCAGGCTTCAAAGACATCAAAAATATCCCTTCTCAGATTCCACAAAAACAGTGCTAGCAAACTGCTCCATGAAAGAGTAGTGTAACTCTGGGAGATGAATTCACACATCACAAAGTAGTTTCTCAGAGAGCCTCTTCCATGTTTTTATCTGAGGATATTTCCTTTGTCATGATATGATTCACAGTGATCAGAAATGTCACTTTTCAGATTCCACAGAAGCTGTGCTAGCAAACTGCTCCATAAATGATTGGTGTAACTCTGTGAGATGAATTCACACATCACAAAGAAATTTCTCTGAAAGCTTCTTTCAAATTTTTGTCTGAGGACATTTCCTTTTTCACCATTGGCCTCAATGCCCTCCTGTATATCCCACTGAAGATTCCACGAAAATAGTGTTAGCAAACTGCTCAATGAAAGAATGGTGTAACTTTGTGAGATGTATACACACAATGCAAAGCAGTTTCTCTGAAAGCTTCTTTCTAGTTTATATCTGAGGGTATTTCCTTTGTCACCATAGGCTTCAAAGCGATCAAAAATATCCCTTCTCAGATTCCACAGAAGCAGTGCCAACAAACTGCTCCATGAACAGAATGGAGTAACTCTGTGAGATGAATTCACACATCACAAAGCAGTTTCTCAGAAAGCTTCTATCTAGCTTTTATCTGAGGATATTTCCTTTGTCACTGCAGGCTTCAAAGCCATCAAAAATATCCCTTCTCAGATTCCACAAAAACAGTGCTAGCAAACTGTTCCATTAAAGATTAGTGTAATTCTGGGAGATGAATTCACACATCACAAAGCATTTTCTCAGAATGATTTTTTCCAGTTTTTATCTGAGGATATTTCCTTTGTCATCATAGGATTCAAAGCAGTCAGAATTGTCTCTTCTCTAATTCCACAAAAAGAGTGCTAGCAAATTTCTCCATGAAAGATTAGTGTAACTCTGTGACATGAATTCACACATCACAAAGGAGTTTCTCAGAAAGCTTCCTTCAAGTTTTAATCTGAGGACATTTCTTTTTTCACCATTGGCCTCAATGCCCTCTGGAATACCCCACTGCGGATTCCATGAAAATAGTGTTAGCAAGCTGCTCAAGGAAAGAATGGTGTAACTCTGTGAGATGAATACTCACATCACAAAGCAGTTTCTCAGAAGGCTTCCTTCTAGTTTATATCTGAGGATATTTCCTTTTTCACCATAGGCTTCAAAGCGATCAAAAATATCCCTTCTCAGATTCCACAGAAGCAGTGCTAACAAACTGCTCCATGAACAGAATGAAGTAAATCTGTGAGATGAATTCACACATCACAAAGCAGTTTCTCTGAAAACAGCTTTCAAGTTTTATCTGAGAATATTTCCTTTTCCAAGCACTCCCTGGCAGATTACATGAAAACAGTGTTAGCAAACTGCTCAATGAAATTCAGAGTGTAACAATGTGAGATGGATTCACACATCCCAATGTGGTTTCTCAGAGAGCTTCTTTCTCGTGTTTATCTGAGTATATGCATTTTTCACCATAGGCCTCAATGAGCTCTAATATATCCCATTGGAGATTTCACGAAAAGAGTGTTAGCAGACAACTTCATGAAGAGAAACTGCAACTCTGTGTCATGAATTCAAACATCACAAAGCAGTTTCTCCAAAAGCTTCTTTCTAATTTTTATCTGAGGATATTTTGTTTGTCACCATAGGCTTCAAAGTGATCCAAAATATCACTTCTCAGATTCCACAGAGGCAGTGCTAACAAACTACTTCAAGAACAGAATGGAGTAACTCTGTCAGATGAATTCACACATCACAAAGCAGTTTCTCAGAAAGTTTCTTTCAAGTATTTATCTGAGGACATTTCCATTTTCACCATTGGCCTCAATGCCCTGCCGAGTATCCCATTGCAGATTCCATGAAAATACTGTTAGCAAACTGCTCAAGGAAAGAATGATGTAACTCTATGAGATGAATTCAACCATCACAAAGCAGTTTCTCCTAAGGTTTGTCTTCAGTTTTTATCTGAGGATATTTCCTTTTTCACCAGAGCAGTCAATGTGCTCGCAATATCCCATCACAGATTAAACGAAAGCAGTGTTAGTAATCTGCTCCATGAAAAGAACTCTGCAACTTTGTGAGCTGAATACATACATCACAAAACAGTTTCTCAGAAAGCTTCCTTCTAGTTTTTATCTGAAGATATTTCCTTTGTCACCTTAGGCTTCAAAGCGATCTAAAATATCCCTTCTCAGATTCCACGAAAACAGTACTATCAAACTGTGCCATGAAAGAGTAGTGTAACTCTGTGAGATGAATTCACACATCACAAAGCAGTTTCTCTGATAGCTTGTTTCCAGTTTTTATCTGAGGATGTTTCCTTTTTCACAATAGAATTCAAAGGGATCAGAAATGTACCTTCTCAGATTCCAGAAAAACAGTTTAAACGAAAACAGTATTAGTAATCTGCTCCATAAAAGATTGGTGTAATCCTCTGAGATGAATTCACACATCAACAAGCAGGATCTCAGAAAACTTCTTTCAAGTTTTTATCTGAGGACATTTCTTCTTTCACCATCGGCCTCAATTCACTCAGGAATACCCCATTGGAGATTCCACGACAATAGTGTTAGCATGTTGCTCAAGGAAATAATGGTGTAACTCTTTGAGATGAATACACGCCTCACAGAGCAGTTTCTCCGAAAGCTTCTTTCTAGTTTTTATGTGAAGATATTTTCTTTGTCACAATAGGCTTCAAAGCGATCCAAATTATCCCTTCTCAGATTCCTCAGAAGCAGTGCTTACAAACTGCTCCATGAACAGAATGGAGTAACTCTGTGAGATGAATTCACACATCATAAAGCAGTTTCTCCAAAAGCTTCTTTCTAGTTTTTATCTGAGGATATTTCCTTTGTCACTGCAGGCTTCAAAGCCATCAAAAATATCCCTTCTCAGATTCCACAAAAACAGTGCTAGCAAACTGCTCCATGAAAGTGTAGAGTAACTCTAGGAGATGAATTCACACATCACAAAGCAGTTTCTCAGAAAGCTTGTTTCCAGTTTTTAAATGAGGATATTTCCTTTGTTGCAATAGGATTCAAAGCGGTCAGAAATGTCCCTTCGCTGATTCCACAAAAACAGTGCTAGCAAATTTCCACATGAAAGATTGGAGTAACTCTGTGAGATGAATTCACATATCACAAAGCAGTTTCTTCTGAGTCTTCCCTCCGGTTTTTATCTGAGGATATTTCCTTTTTCACCATAGCACTCAATGCGCTCGAAATATCCCATCGCAGATAAAATGACAACAGTGTTAGTAATCTGCTCCATGAAAGGAACTGTGTAGCTTTGTGAGATGAATACACACATCACAAAACAGTTTCTCAGAAAGCCTCTTTCTAGTTTTTATCTGAGTATATTTCCTTTTTCACTATGGGCTTCAATGCAATCCAAAATATCCCTTCTCAGTTTCCACAGAAGCAGTGCTAACCAAATGCTCCATGAACAGAGTGGTGTAAATCTGTGAGATGACTTCAAACATCACAAAGCAGATTCTCAGAAGCTTCTTTCTAGTTTTTATCTGAGGAGATTTCCTTTGTCACAATAGGATTCAAAGTGATCAGAAATGTCACTTCTCAAATTCCACAGAAGCAGTGCTAACATACTACTCCATGAAAGATTGGTGTAATTCTCTGAGATGAATTCACACATCACCAAACAGGTTCCCAGAAAGCTTCTTTCAAGTTTTTATCTGAGGACATTTCTTTTTTCACCATCAGCCTCAATTCCCTCCTGAATACCCCATTGGAGCTTCCATGACAATAGTGTTAGCAAGCTGCTCAAGGAAAGAATGGTGTAACTGTTTGAGATGAATACACACATCACAAAGCATTTTCTCAGAAAGCTTCTTTCTAGTTTTTGTGTGAGGATATTTCCTTTGTCACCATAGGCTTCAAAGTGATCTAAAATATCCCTTCTCAGATTCCACGAAAACAGTGCTATCAAACTGCTCCATTAAAGACTGGTGTAACTCTGGGAGATGAATTCACACATCACAAAGCACTTTCTCAGAAAGCTACTTTCAAGATTTTATCTGAGGACATTTCCTCTTTCACAATTGGCATCAATGCACTTCCAAATATCCCATTGCAGATTCCACAAAAATAGTGTTAGCAACCTGCTCAATGAAAGAATGGTGTACCTCTGTGAGATGAATTCACACATCACAAAGCACTTTTTCTGACGGCTTCTCTCCAGTTTTTATCTGAGGATATTTCCTTGGTCACCATAATGCTTCAAAGCAATCCACAATATCCCTTCTCAGATTCCACAAAAACAGTGCTAACTAACTGCTCCATGAAAGATTGGTGTAAATCTCTGAGATGAATTCACACATCACAAAGCAGTTTCTCAGAAAGCTTCTTTCAAGTTTTAACTCTGTAGGATGAATACACACATCACAAAGCAGTTTCTCAGAATGTTTCTTTCTAGTTTTTATGTGAGGATATTTCCTTTGTCACCATAGGCTTAAAGTGATGCAAAATATTCCTACTAAGATTCCACAAAATCAGTGCTAGCAAACTGCTCCATGAAAGAATAGTGTAACTCTGTGAGATGAATTCACACATCACAAAGCAGTTTCTCAGAAAGCTTCTTTCTAGTTTTCATCTGCAGATATTTCCTTAGTCACGATAGGATTCAAAGCGATCAGAAATGTCACTTTTCAAATTCCACAGAAGCAATGCTAACATATTACTCCATAAAAGATTGGTGTAACTCTGTGAGATGAATTCACACTTCACAAAGCGGTTTCTCAGAAAGCTTGTTTCCAGTTTTAATCTGGGGATATTTCCTTTGTCAAGATAGGATTCAAAGTGATCAAAAATGTTTCTTCTCAGATTCCACAAAAACAATGCTATCATACGGCTCCATGACATATTGGTGTAACTCGGTGAGGTGAATTCACACATCACAAAGCAGTTTCTCAGAAAGCTTCTTTCAAGTTTTTATCTGAGGACATTTCCTTTTTCACCATCAACCTCAATGTCCTCCCGAATATCACATGGCAGATTCCGTGAAAGTACTGTTAGCAAGCTGCTCAATGAAAGAATGTTGTAACTCTGTGGGATGAATACATATATCACAAACCAGTTTCTCAGAAAACTTCTTTCTAGTTTTTATCTGAGGATATTTCCTTTGTCACCATAGGCTTCAAAGAGATCCAAAATATCCCTTCTCAGTTTTCACAGAAGCAGTGCTAACAAACTCCTCCATGAAAGAGCACTGTAACTCTGTGAGATGAATTCACACATCAGAAAACGGTTTCTCAGAAAGATTCTTTCCTGTTTTTATGCGAGGATGTTTATTTTTCCACCATAGGCTTCAATGGAATCCTAAGCATCCCTCTCAGATTCCACAGAAGCAGTGCTAGCACACTGCTCCAAGAACAGAGTGGTGTTAATCTGTGAGATGAATTCACACATTGTGAAGCAGTTTTTCAGAAAGCTTCTTTCTAGTTTTTATTTGAGGATGCTTCCTTTGTCAAAATAAGATTCAAAGCGATCAGAAATGTCATTTCTCAGATTCCACAGAAGCAGTGCTAACAAACTTCTCCATAAAAGATTGGTGTAACTCTGTGAGATGAATTCACACATCACAAAGAAATTTCTCATTAAGATTCTTTACAGTATTTATCTCAAGATATTTCCTTTTTCACCAAGAGCTTCAATGCAATCCAAAGTATCCCTTCTCAGATTCCACAGAAGCAGTGCTAGCAAACAACTCCATGAAAGATTTGTGTAACTCTGTGAGATGAATTCACACATCACAAAGCAGTTTCTCAGAAGGCTTCTTTTTGGTTTTTATCTGAGGATATTTCCTTTGTCCCCATAGGCTTCAATGTGCTCCCAAACATCCTAATACAGTTTCCATGAACACAGTGTTAGCAGACTGCTGTATGAAAAGAACAGTGGAACTCTGTGAAATGAACTGACACATCACAAAGCAGTTTATCAGAAAGCTTCATTCTACTTTTTATCTGAGGGTATTTCATTTTTCACTATAGGCCTCAAAGTGCTGCCAAATATCCCTTGGCAGATGCCACAAAAACAGTGTTAGCAAACTGCTAGATGAAAAGAAATGTGTAACTCTCTGAGATGAATTCACACATCACAAAGAACTTTCTCTGAAAGCTTCTATCCAGTTTTTATCTGAGGATATTTCGTGTGTCACCACAGGCTTCATTGTGCTAAGAAATGTCCCAATGCAGAAAACAGTATTAGAAACTGCTCAATGAAAAGCACAGTGAAATTCTGTGAGATGCATTTGCACATCACAATGCAGTTTCTAAGGAAGCTTCTTTCTGCTTTTTATCTGAGGATATGTCTTTTTTTACCATAGGACTCAAAGTGCTGCCAAATATCCCTTGGCAGATTCCACGAAAACAATGTTAGCAAACTGCTCCATGACAAGAAAGGTGTAACTCTCTGAGATGAATTCACACATCACAAAGAACTTTCTCAGAAAGTGTCTTTCCAGTTTTTATCTGAGGATATTTCCTTTGTCACCACAGACTTCATTGTGCTAAGAAATATCCCACTGCAGATTCCAAGAAAACCACGTTAGCAAACTATTCCATGAAAAGGAAAGTGTAACTCTATAAGATGCATTCACACATCACAATGCAGTTTCTCAGAAAGCTTCCTTCTAGTTTTTATCTGAGGATATTTCCTGGTCTCCATGGGCCCCAATGCGCTCCTTTATATTCCTTTACAGATTCCACAAAAACAGTGTTAGCAGACTGCTGTATGAAAAGAATGGTGTACCTCAGTGAGATGAACCCACACATCACAAAGCAGTTTCTCAGAAAGCTTCTTTCTAGTTTTTGTCTGAGGATATTTCGTTTTTCACTATAGGCCTCAAAGTGTTGCCCAGTCTACCTTGGCAGATTCCATGAAAAAAGTGATAGCAAACTGCTCCATGAAAAAATGTTGTAACTCTCTGAGATGAATTCACACATCACAGAGAACTTTCTCAGAAAGCTTCTATCCAGTTTTATCTGAGGATATTTCATCACCACAGGCTTCATTGAGCTAAGAAATGTCCAATTGCAGATTCCAAGTAAACAGGGTTAGCAAACTGCCAAATGAAAAGCACAGTTTAACTCTGTGAGATGCATTTGCACATCATAATGCAGTTTCTCAGAAAGCTTCTTTCTAGTTTTTATCAGAGGATACTTCCTTTTTCACTATAGGCCTAAAAGTGTTGCCATATATCCCTTAGCAGATGCCACGAAAACAATGTTAGCCAACTGCTCCATGAAAAGAAATGTGTAGCTCTCTGAGATGAATTCACACATCAGAAAGAACTTTCTCAGAAGCTTCTATCCAGTTTTTATCTGAAGATATTTCCTTTGTCAAGACAGACTTCATTGCGCTAAGAAATGTCCCATTGCAGATTCCTAGAAAACGGTGTTAGCAAACTGCTCAATGAAACGCAGAGTGTAACAATGTGAGATAGATTCACACATCCCAATGCAGTTTCTCAGAAAGCTTCTTTCTAGTTTTTATCTCAGAATATTTATTGGTTCACCATAGGCCTCAATGCACTCCCAAATATCCCTTTACAGATTCCATGATAACAGTGTTAGCAAACGACTTCATGTAGAGAAAGGTGTAACTCTGTGAGATGAACTCAAACATCACAAAGAAGTTTCTCAGAAAAAACTCTAGTTTTTATCTGAGGATATTTCCTTTGTCACTGTAATCTTCAAAGTGCTGTGAAATAACCAAGGAAACAGTGTTAGCAGACTGCTCTATGAAAAGAAAACTGTAACTCTGTGAGATATACTCAGACATCAAAAAGAAGTATCTCAGAAGGCTTCGTTTTGGTTTTTATCTGTGGATATTTGCTTTGTCCCCATAAGCTTCATTGCACTACCAAACATCATAATACAGTTTCCTTGAAAACAGTGTTAGCAGACTGCTGTATGAAAAGAATGGTGGAACTCTGTGAGATGAAATCACACATCACAAAGTAGTTTCTCAGAAAGCTTCTTTCTAGTTTTTATCAGAGGGTATTTCCTTTTTCACTATAGGCCTCAAAGTGCTGCCAAATATCCCCTGACAGATTCCAGGAAAAGAGTGTTAGCAAACTGTTCCATGAAAACAAAGGTGTAACTCTCTGAGGTGAATTCACACATCACAAAGAACTTTCTCAGAAAGCTTCTATCCAGTTTTTATCTGAAGATATTTCCTTTGTCACCACAGACTTCATTGCGCTAAGAAATATCCCACTGCAGATTCCAAGAAAACAGTATTAGCAAACTGCACCATGAAAAGAAAAGTGTAACTCTGTAAGATGCATTCACACATCACAATGCAGTTTCTCAGAAAGCTTCTTTCTAGTTTTTATCTGATGATAATTCCTGGTTCACCATAGGCCTCAATGCACTCCTTTATATCCCTTTACAGATTCCACAAAAACAGTGTTAGCAGACTTCTGTATGAAAAGAATGGTGTACCTCAGTGAGATGAACTCACACATCACAAAGCAGTTTCTCAGAAAGCTTCTTTCTAGTTTTTGTCTGAGGATATTTCGTTTTTCACTATAGGCCTCAAAGTGCTGACAAATATCCCTTGGCAAATTCCACAAAAACAATGTAAGTGAACTGCTCCATGAACACAAAGATGTAACTCTCTGAGACGAATTCACATATCACAAAGAACTTTCTCAGAAAGCTTCTATCCAGTTTTTATCTGAGGATATTTCCTTAGTAATGACAGACTTTGTTGTGCTAAGAAATGTCCCACTGCAGATTCCGAGAAAACGGTGTTAGCAAACTGCTCAATGAAAAGCACAGTGCAACTCTGTGAGATGCATTCGCACATCACAGTGCAGTTTCTCAGAAAGCTTCTTTCTGCTTATAATCTGAAGATAGGTATTTTTTCACCATAGGCCTTAAGGTGCTCCCAAATATCCCTTTGCAGATTCCACGAAAACAGTGTTAGCAAATGGCTTCATGCAGAGGAAGGTGTAGCTCTCTTAGATGAATTCACACATCACAAAGAACTTTCTCAGAAAGCTTCTTTCTAGTTTTTATCTGATGATATTTCCTTTGTCACTATAGGGCTCAAAGGGCTTCCAAGTATCCCCTGGCAGATTGCATGAAAACAGTGCTAGCAAACTGCTCAATGAAACGCAGAGTATAACAATGTGAGATGGATTCATACATCCCAATGTGGTTTCTCAGAAATCTTCATTCTAGTTTTTATCTGAGTATATTTCCTGGTTCACCATAGGCCTCATTGCACTCCCAAATACCCCTTTACAGATTTCACAATAACAGTGTTAGCAAGCCACTTCATGTAGAGAAAGGTGTAACTCTGTGAGATGAACTCAAAGATCACAAAGAACGTTCTCAGAAAGCTTTTTTCTAGTTTTTATCTGAGGATATTACCTGTGTCACTATAATTTTCAAAGTGCTGTGAAATAACCAAGGTAACAGTGTTAGCAGACTGCTGTATGAAAAGAACGGTGGAACTCTGTGACATGAACTCACACATCACAAAGTAGTTTCTCAGAAAGCTTTTTTCTAGTTTTTATCTGCGGATATTTCGTTTTTCACTATAGTACTCGAAGTGTTGCCAAATATCCCTTGGCAGATTCCATGAAAAGAGTGTTAGAAAACTGTCCCATGAAAACAAAGGTGTAATTCTCTGATCTGAATTCACACATCACAGAGAACTTTCTCAGAATTCTTCTAGTTTTTATCTGAGGATATTTCGTTTTTCACTATAGGCTTCAAAGTGCCTCCAAATAGCCCTTGGTGGATTCTACGAAAACAGTGTCAGCAAACTGCTACATGAAAACAAAGGTGTAACTCTGTGAGATGAATTCACACATCACAAAGAACTTTGTCAGAAAGTTTCTATCCAGTTTTTATCGGAGGATATTTCCTTTGTCACAACAGACTTCATTGTGCTAAGAAATATCCCACTGCAGATTCCAAGAAAACAGTGTTAGCAAAGTGCTCAATGAAAAGCACAGTATAACTCTGTGAGATGCATTCGCACATCACAATGCAGTTTCTCAAAAAGGTTCTTTCTGCTTTTTATCTGAGGATATGTCCTTTTTCACCATAGGCCTCAAGGCGCTCCCAAATATCCCTTTGAGGATTGCACAAAAACAGTGTTAGCAAACGGCTTCATGCAGCGAAAGGTTTAGCTCTGTTAGATGAATTCACACATCACAAAGAACTTTCTCAGAAAGTTTCTTTCTAGTTTTTATCTGAGGATATTTCCTTTTTCACTATAGGGCTCAAAGGGCTTCCAAGTATCCTCTGGCAGAGTACACGAAAACAGTCTTAGCAAACTGCTCAATGAAACACAGAGTGTAACAATGTGTGATGGATTCGCACATCCCAATGCAGTTTCTCAGAAAGCTTCTTTCTAGGTTTTATCTGAGGATATGTCCTGGTTCACCACAGGACTCATTGCACTCCAAAATATCCCTTTACAGATTCCACGATAGTGTTAGCAAACGACTTCATGGAGAGAAAGGTGTAACTCTGTGAAATGAACTCAAACATCACAAAGAAGTTTCTCAGAAAGCTTCTTTCTAGTTTTTATTTGATGATATTTCCTTTGTCACTGTAATCTTCAAAGTGCTGTGAAATAACCAAGGAAACAGTGTTTGCAGACTGCTCAATGAAAAGAACAGTTTAACTCTGTGAGATGCACTCACATATCACAATGCAGTTTCTCAGATAGCTTCTTTCTAGTTTTTATCGGAGGATATTTCTTTTTTCATTCTAGGCCTCATAGTGCTGACAAATATCCCCTTGCAGTTTAGAGGAAAACAGTGTCCACAAACTGATCCATGAAAAGAAAGGTGTAACTCTCTGAGATGAATTCACAAATCAAAAAGAACTTTCTCAGAAAGCTTCTTTCTAGTTTTTATCTGAGGATATTTCCTTTTTCAGGATAGGGCTCAAAGGCTTCCAAGTATCCCCTGGTAGATTGCATGAAAACAGTGTTAGCAAACTGCTCAATGAAATACAGAGTGTACCAATGTGAGATAGATTCGCACATCCCAATGTGGTTTCTCAGAAAGCTTCTTTCTAGTTTTTATCTGAGGATATTTCCTGGTGCACCATGGGCCTCAATGTGCTCTTTTATAACCCTTTACAGATTCCAATATAACAGTGTTAGCAAACGGCTTCATGCAGAGAAAGGTGTAACTCTATGACATGAATTCAAACATCCCAAAGAAGGCTCTCAGAAAGCTTCTTTCTAGTTTTTATCTGAGGATATTTCCTGGTGCACCATGGGCCTCAATGTGCTCTTTTATAACCCTTTACAGATTCCAATATAACAGTGTTAGCAAACGGCTTCATGCAGAGAAAGGTGTAACTCTATGACATGAATTCAAACATCCCAAAGAAGGCTCTCAGAAAGCTTCTTTCTAGTTTTTATCTGAGGATATTTCCTGGTGCACCATGGGCCTCAATGTGCTCTTTTATAACCCTTCACAGATTCCAATATAACAGTGTTTGCAAACGGCTTCTTGCAGAGAAAGGTGTAACTCTATGACATGAATTCAAACATCCCAAAGAAAGCTCTAAGAAAGCTTCTTTCTAGTTTTTATCTGAGGATATTTCCTTTGTCAGCTTAGGCTTCAATGGGTTCTAAAATATCCCATCTCAGATTCCCCAAATATAGTGCTAACAAGCTGCTCTCTGATAAGAAAGCGCATCTCTGTGAGATGAATTCACACATCACAATGCAGTTTCTCAGACACTTTCTTTCTAGTTTTTCTCTGAGTATATTTCCTTTGTCACTACAATCCTCAAAGCTCTCCCAAACATCCTACTGCAGTTTCCACGAAAACAATGTTAGCAGACTGCTCAATGAAAAGCACAGTGTAACTCTGTGAGATGCATTGGCACATCACAATGCAGTTTCTCAGAAAGCTTCTTTCTGCTTTTTATCTGAGGATATGTCCTTTTCACAATAGGCCTCAATGCGCACTCAAATATCCCTTTGCAGATTCCACAAAAACAGTGTTAGAAAACGGCTTCATGCAGAGAAAGGTGTAGCTCTGTAAGATGAATTCACACATCACAAAGAACTTTCTCAGAAAGCTTCTTTCTAGTTTTTGTCTGAGGATACTTCCTTTTTCACAATAGGGCTCAAAGGGCTTCCAAGTATTCCCTGGTAGATTACATGAAAACAGTGTTAGCAAACTGCTGAATGAAATGCAGAGTGTAACAATGTGAGATGGATTCACATATCCCAATGTGGTTTCTCAGAAAGCTTCTTTCTAGTTTTTATCTGAGTATATTTCCTGGTTCACCATAGGCCTCAATGTGCTCCCAAATATCCCTTTACAGATTCCACGATAACAGTGTTAGCAAATGACTTCATGTAGAGAAAGGTGTAACTCTGTGAGATGAACTCAAACATCACAAAGAAGTTTCTCAGAAAGCTTCTTTCTAGTTTTAATCTGAGAATATTTCCTTTGTCACTATAGGCCTCAAAGTGCTGCCAAATAACCCTTGGCAGAGTCCAGGAAAACAGTGTTAACAAACTGCTCAGTGAAAAGAACAGTTTAACTCTGTGAGATACACTCGCATAAAACAATGCAGTTTCTCAGATAGCTTCTTTCTATTTTTTATCGGAGGATATTTCCTTTTTCATTCTAGGCCTCATAGTGCTGACAAATATCCCTTTGCAGATTACAGGAAAACAGTGTCAGCAAACTGCTCCATGAAAAGAAAGGTGTAACTCTCTGAGATGAATTCACACATCACAAAGAACTTTCTCAGAAAGCTTCTATCCAGTTTCAATCTTATGATATTTACTTTGTTGGTGTAGGCTTCAACGCGATCTAAAATATCCCATCTCAGATTCCCCAAAAATAGTGCTAACAAGCTGTTCCATGATAAGAAAGTGCATCTCTGTGAGATGAATTCACATATCACAATGCAGTTTCTCAGACACTTTATTTTTAGTTTGTCTCTGAGTATATTTCCTTTGTCACTATAATCTTCAAAGTGCTCCCAAACATCCTATTGCAGATTCCATGAAAACAGTGTTAGCAGACTGTTGCTGGAAAAGAACAGTGTAACTCTGTGAGATGTACTCACACACCACAAAGAACTTTCTCAGAAAGCTTCCATTCAGTTCTTATCTGAGGATAATTCCTTTGTCACCCCAGGCTTCACTGTGCTAAGAAATATCCCACTGCAGATTACATGAAAACAGTCTTAGCAAACTGCTCAATGAAAAGCGCAGTGTAACTCTCTGAGATGCATTTGCACATCACAATGCAGTTTCTCAGAAAGCTTCTTTCTGCTTTTTATCTGAGGATATGTCCTTTTTCAGCATAGGCCTCAAGACGCTCCCAAATATCCCTTTGCAGTTTTCACGAAAATAGTGTTAGCAAACGGCTTCATGCAGAGAAAGGTGTAACTCTGTGAGATGATTTCAAACATCCCAAAGAAGGCTGTCAGAAAGCTTCTTTCTAGTTTTTATTTCAGGATATTTCCTTTGTCAGCGTAGGCTTCAATGCGATCTAAAATATCCCATCTCAGATTCCTCAAAAATAGTGCTAACAAACTGCTCCATGATAAGAAAATGCGTCTCTGGGATGTGAATTCACACATCAAAAAGCAGTTTCTCAGAAGTCTTCCTTTTGGATTTTATCTGAGGATATTTCTTTTGTCCCCATAGACTTCAAAGCCCTATCAAACGTCATAATAGTTTCCATGAAAACAGTGTTAGCAGACTGCTGTATGAAAAGAACAGTGTAACTCTGTAAGATGAACTCACACATCACAAAGCAGTTTCTCAGAAAGCTTCTTTCTAGTTTTCATCTGAGGATATTTCCTTTTTAACTATACACCTCAAAGTGCTGCCAAATATCCCTTGGCAGAGTTCACGAAAACAGTGTTAACAAACTGCTCAATGAAGAGACAAGTTTAAATCTGAGAGATGCACTCGCATAACACAGTGCAGTTTCTCAGAGTGTTTCTTTCTAGTTTTTATCAGAGGATATTTCATTTTTCATTATAGACCTCATAGTGCTGACAAATATCCCTTTGCAGATTACAGGAAGAGAGTGTCCGCAAACTGCTCCATGAATAGAAAGGTGTAACTCTCTGAGATGAATTCACACATCACAAAGAACTTTCTCAGAAAGCTTCTATCTAGTTTTTATCTGAGGATATTTCCTTTGTCAGTGTAGGCATCAATGTGATCTAAAATATCCCATCTCAGATTCCCCAAAAATAGTGCTAACAAGCTGTTCCATGATAAGAAAGTGCACATCTGTGAGATGAATTCACACATCACAATGCATTTTCTCAGACATTTTCTTTCTTGTTTTTCTCTGAGTATAATTCCTTTGTCACTATAATCTTCAAAGCAGTCCCAAACATCCTATTGCAGTTTCCACAAAAACAGTGTTAGCAGACTGCTGCTGGAAAAGAACAGTGTAACTCTGTGAGATGTACTCACACATCACAAAGAATTTTCTCAGAAAGCTTCCATCCAGTTTTTATCTGAGGATAATTCCTTTGTCACCCCAGGCTTCATTGCACTAAGAAATATCCCACTGCAGATTCCACGAAAAGAGTCTTAGCAAACTGCTCAATGAAAAGCGCAGTGTAACTCACTGAGATGCATTTGCACATCACAAGGCAGTTTCTCAGAAAACTTCTTTCTGCTTTTTATCTGAGGATATATCCTTTTCACCATAGGCCTCAATGCGCTCCCAAATATCCCTTTGCAGATTCCATGAAAACAGTGTCAGCAAACGGCTTCATGCAGAGAAAGGTGTAACTCTGTGAGATGAATTCAAACATCAAAAAGAAGGCTCTCAGAAAGCTTCTTTCTAGTTTTTATCTGAGGATACTTCCTTTGTCAATGTAGGCTTCAATGCGATCTAAATTATCCCATCTCAGATTAACCAAAATTAGTGCTAACAAACTGCTCCATGATAAGAAAGTGCATCTCTGGGATGTGAATTCACACATCACAAAACAGTTTCTCACAAGTGTTCCTTTTGGTTTTTATCAGAGGATATTTCCTTTGTCCTGATAGGCTTCAATGCTTTCGGGAACATCCTAGTACAGTTTCCACGAAAACAGTGTTAGCAGACTGCTGTATGAAAAGAACAGTGTAACTCTGTGAGATGAATTCACACATCACAAATAAGTTTCTCAGAAAGCTTCTTTCTAGTTTTTATCTGAGGATATTTCCTTTTTCACTATAGGCCTCAAAGTACTGTCAAATATCCCTTGGCAGAGTCCACGAAAACAGTGTTAACACACTGCTCAATGAAAAGAACAGTTTAATTCTGTGAGATGCACTCGCATAACACAATGCACTTTCTCAGATAGCGTCTTTCTGGTTTTTCTCGGAGGATATTTCCTTTTTCATTCCTGGCCTCATAGTGCTGACAAATATCCCTTTGCAGACTACAGAAAAACAGTGTAAGCAAACTGCTCCATGAAAAGAAAGGTGTAACTCTCTGAGATGAATTCACCCATCACAAAGAAGTTTCTCAGAAAGCTTCTATCCAGTTTTTATCAGAGGATATTTCGTGTGTCACCACAGGCTTCATTGCACTAAGATATATCCCATTGCAGATTCCACGAACACAGTGTTAGCAAACAGCTTCATGCAGAGAAAGGTGTAGCTCTGTTAGATGAATTCACACATCACAAAGAACTTTCTCAGAAAGCTTCTTTCTAGTTTTTGTCTGAGGATATTGCCTTTTTCACGATAGGGCTCAAAGGTCTTCCAAGTGTCCCCTGGCAGATTACACAAAAACAGTGTTATCAAACTGCTCAATGAAACGCAGAGTATAACAATGTGAGATGGATTTGCATATTGCAATGCAGTTTCTCAGAAAGCTTCTTTCTAGTTTTTATCTGAGTATATTTCCTGGTTCACCATAGGCCTCAATGCGGTCCCAAATATTCCTTTACAGATTCCACGATAACAGTGTTATCAAATTACTTCATGTAGGAAAGATGTAACTCTGTGAGATGAACTCAAACATTACGAAGAAGTTTCTCAGACAGCTTCTTTCCAGTTTTTAATTGAGGATATTTCCTTTTTCACTAAAGGCCTCAAAGTGCTGCCAAATAACCCTTGACAGAGCCATGAAAACAGTCTTAACAAACTGCTCAATGAAAAGAACACTTTAACTCTGTGAGATGAACTCGCATAACACAATGCAGTCTCTCAGATAGCTTCTTTCTAGTTTTTATCGGAGGATATTTCATTTTTCGTTATAGGCCTCATAGTGCTGACAAATATCCCTTTGCAGATTACAGGAAGACAGTGTCCGCAAACTGCTCCATGAAAAGAAAGGTGTAACTCTCTGAGATGAATTCACACATCACAAAGAACTTTCTCAGAAAGCTTCATTCCAGTTTTTATCTGAGGATATTTCCTTTTTCAGTGTGGGCTCCAATACAATCTAAAATATCCCATCTCAGATTCCCCAAAAATAGTGCTGACAAGCTGCTCCTTGACAAGAAAGTGCATCTGTGAGATGAATTCACACAACATGATGCAGTTTCTCAGACACTTCTTTTCTAGTTTTTCTCTGTGTATATTTCCTTTGTCACTATAATCTTCAAAGCACTCCCAAATATGCTATTGCAGTTTCCACGAAAACAGTGTTAGCAGACTGATGCTGGAAAAGAACAGTGTAACTCTGTGAGATGTACTCACACATCACAAAGAACTTTCTCAGAAATCTTCCATCCAGATTTTATCTGAGGATAATTCCTTTGTCTCCCCAGACTTCATTGTGCTACAAAATACCCCACTGCAGATTCCACAAAAACAGTCTTAACAAATGGCTTAATGAAAAGCACAGTGTAACTCTCTGAGATGCATTCCCACATCACAATACAGTTTCTCAGAAAACTTCTTTCTGCTTTTTATCTGAGGATATGTTCTTTTTCAGCATAGGCCTCAAGGTGCTCCCAAATATCCCTTTGCAGATTCCACGAAAATAGGGTTAGCAAACGGCTTCATGCAGAGAAAGGTGTAACTCTGTGAGATGAATTCAAACATCCCAAAGAAGGCTTTCAGAAAACTTCTTTCTAGTTTTTATCTGAGGATATTTCCTTTGTCAGCATAGGCTTCAATGTGATCTAAAATATCCCATTTGATATTCCCCAAATATAGTGCTAACAAACTGCTCCATGATAAGAAAATGCGTCTCTGGGATATGAATTCACACATCAAAAAGCAGTTTCTCAGAAGTCTTCCTTTTGCTTTTTATCTGAGGATATTTCCTTTGTCCCCATAGGCTTCAAAGCCCTGTCAAACATCCTAATAGTTTCCACGAAAACAGTGTTAGCAGACTGCTGTATGAAAAGAATGGTGTAACTCTGTGAGATGAACTCACACATCACAAAGCAGTTTCTCAATAAGCTTCTTGCTAGCTTTATTTGAGGATATTTCCTTTTTCACTATAGGCCTCAAAGTGCTGCCAAATATCCTTTGGCAGAATTCACGAAAACACTGTTAACAAACTGCTCAATGAAAATAACAGTTTAACTCTGTGAGATCCACTCGCATAACACAATGTAGTTTCTCAGATAGTTTCTTTCTAGTTTTTATCGGAGAATATTTCCTTTTTCATTCTAGGCCTCAGAGTGCTGACAAATATCCCTTTGCAGATTACAGGAAAACAGTGTCAGCAAACTGCTCCATGAAAAGAAAGGTTTAACACTGAGATGAATTCACCCATCACAGAGAAATTTCTCAGAAAGCTTCTATCCAGTTTTTATCAGAGGATATTTCCTTTGTCATCACAGGTTTCATTGCACTAAGAAATATCCCATTGCAGATTCCATGAAAACAGTGTTAACAAACTACTCAATGAAAAGAACACTTTAACTCTGTGAGATGCACTCGCATAACACAATGCAGTTTCTCAGATAGCTTCTTTTCCGTTTTTATCACAGGATATTTCCTTTTTCACTATAGGCCTCAAAGGGCTGCCAAATATTGCTTGGCAGAGTCCACGAAAACAGTGTTAACAAACTGCTCAATGAAAAGAACAGTTTAAATCTGTGAGATGAACTCGCATAAAACAATGCAGTTTCTCAGATAGCTTCTTTCTAGTTTTTATCGGAGAATATTTTCTTTTTCATTCTAGGCCTCATAGTGCTGACAAATATCCCTTTGCAGACTACAGGAAAACCGTATCAGCAAACTGCTCCATGAAAAGAAAGGTGTAACTCTCTGAGATGAATTCACACATCACAAATAACTTTCTCTGAAAGCTTCTATCCAGTTTTTATCTGAGGATATTTCGTGTGTCACCACAGGCTTCATTGCACTAAGAAATATCCCATTGCAGATTCCACGAACACAGTGTTAGCAAACAGCTTCATGCAGAGAAAGGTGTAGCTCTGTTAGATGAATTCACACATCACAAAGAACTTTCTCAGAAAGCTTCTTTCTAGTTTTTGTCTGAGGATATTGCCTTTTTCACGACAGGGCTCAAAGGGTTGCCAAGTATTCCCTGGCAGATTACACAAAAACATTGTTAGCAAACTGCTCAATGAAACGCAGAGTGTAACAATGTGAGATGGATTTGCACATCCCATTGCAGTTTCTCAGAAAGATTTTTCTAGTGTTTATCTGCGTATATGTATTTTTCACCATAGGCCTCAATGAGCTCCAATATATCCCATTGGAGATTTCATGAAAAGAGTGTTAGGAGACAGCTGCATGAAGAGAAAGCTGCAACTCTGTGAGATGCACTCACATAACACAATGCAGTTTCTCAGATAGCTTCTTTCTCGTTTTTATTGCAGAATATTTCCTTTTTCACTATAGGCCTCAAAGGGCTGCCAAATATCCCTTGGCAGAGTCCATGAAAACAGTGTTAACAAACTGCTCAATGAAAAGGACAGTTTAACTCTGTGAGATGCACTCACATAACAGAATGCACTTCCTCAGATAGCTTCTTTCTAGTTTTTGTCAGAGGATATTTCCTCTTTCCTTCTGGGCCTCATAGAGCTGACAAATATCCCTTTGCAGACTACAGGAAAACAGTGTCAGCAAAGTGTTCCATGAAAAGAAAGGTGTAACTCTCTGAGATGAATTCACACATCACAAAGAACTTTCTCAGAAAGCTTCTATCTAGTTTTTATCTGAGGATATTTCCTGTGTCACCACAGGCTTCATTGCACTAAGAAATAGCCCATTGCAGATTCCAGGAAAACAGTGTTAGCAAACGGCTTCATGCAGAGAAATGTGTAGCTCTGTTATACGAATTCACACATTACAGTGAACTTTCTCAGAAAGCTTCTTTCTCGTTTTTATTTGAGGATATTTCCTTTTTCACGACAGGGTTCAAAGGGCTGTCAAGTATTCCCTGGCAGATTACACGAAAACAGTGTTAGCAAACTGCTGAATGAAACGCAGAGTGTAACAATGTGAGATGGATTCACACATCCCAGTGCGGTTCCTTAGAAAGCTTCTTTCTAGTGTTTATCTGGTATATGTATTTTTCACCATAGGCCTCAATGAGCTCCAATATATTCCATTGGAGATTTCACGAAAAGAGTGTTAGGAGACAGCTGCACGAAGAGAAAGCTGCAACTCTGTGTCCTGAATTCACACATCACAAAGAAGTTTCTCAGAAAGTTTCTTTCTAGTTTTTATCTGGGGATATTTACTTTTTCACTATAGGCTTCTGTGCACTCCCAAATATCCCTTGGCAGATTCCACGAAAAGAGTGTTAGCAAACTGTTCCATGAAAAGACAGTTGTAACGAATTCACATATCACAATGCTGTTTCTCACAAATCTTCTTTCTAGTTTTATCTGAGGTTATTAGCATTTTCACCATATTCTTCAAGGCACTCTCAAATATCCCATTGCAGAATAATCGAAAAAACTGTCAGCAAACTTCTCAATGAAAAGAATGCTGTAACTCTATGAGGTGAATTCACACATCACAAAGCCGTTTCACAAAAAGATTATTTTTGGCTTTTATCTGAGGATAGTTCCTTTGTCACCATAGGTTTCAATGTGCTCCCAAATACCCTACTGCAGACTCCACGAAAACAGTGTTATCAAATTGCTAATTGAAAAGAATGGTGTAACTCTGAGAGATGAATTCACACATCACAAAGCAGTTTCTCAGAAAACTTCTTCTAGTTTTGGTCTGAGGATATATCCTTTATCACCATAGGCCTCAATGGTCTCATGAATATCCCTTTGCAGATTCCAGGAAAACAGTATTAGCAAACTATTCCATGAAAAGAAAGGTGTAAATCTGTGAGATGAATTCACTCATCGCAAAGCACTTTCTCAGAAAGCTTCTTTTTGGTTATTCTCTGAGGATATTTACTTTGTCACCATAGGCTTCAATGTGCTCCCAAATATCCTATTTCAGATTCCATGAAAACAGTGTTATCAAATTGCTCAATGAAAACAAGAGTGTATCTCTGTGAGATGAATTCACCTATCCAAAGTTAGTTTCTCAGCAAGCTTCTTTCCAGTTTTTATCTGAGGATATTTCCTTTCACACCATAGGCTTCAATGCACTCCCATACATCACTTTACAGATTCCATGAAAACAGTGTTTGCAAAGTGCTCCATGAAAATAAAGGTGGAACTCTGTGAGATGAATTCACACATCACAATGAAATTTCTCAGAAAGCTTCTTTCTTGTTTTTTTTTCAGAAGATATGTCTTTTGTCACCATAGGCTTCAACATGATCCAAAATATCCATTCTCAAATTCCCCAAAAACAGTGCTACCAAACTGCTCCATGAAAAGAATGGTGTAACTCCATGAGATGAATTCACACATCAGAAGCATTTTCTCAGAAAACTTCTTTGTAGTTTTTATCTGAGGATATTTCGTTTTTCACCATAGGCCTCAATGTGCTCCATAGTATCCCAATGCAGATTCCATGAAAATGGTGTTAGCAAACTTCTCAATGAAAAGAATGGTGTAACTCTCTGAGATGAATTCACAAAGCACAAGGAAGTTTCTCTGCAAGTTTCTTTTTAGATTTTATGTGAGGATATTTCCTATGTCACGATAGTCTTCAATGCGATCCAAATTATCCCTTCTCAGATTCTCCAAAAACAGTGCTACCAAACTGCCCCATGAAAACAATTGTGTCACTCTGTGAGATGTATTTACAAATCACAAAGCAGTTTGTCATAAATCTTCTTTCTAGCTTTTGTCTGATGATATTTCCTTTTTCACCGTTTGCCTGAATGCACTTAGGAATATTCCTTTGCAGATTCCCTGAAAATAGTGTTAGCAGACTGTTCCATGGAAAGCAATGTGTAATTCTGTGAGATGAATTCCAGTATCCTAAAGCAGTTTCTCAGAAAGCTTCTTGTTGGTTGTTGTCTGAGGATATTTCTTTTGCCACCATAGGCTTCAATGCACTCTCAGATATCCCTTTTCAGATACCACAAATACAGTGATGCCAAAGTGCTCCCTCAGCAGAAACGTTTAGCTCTATGAGATGAATGCACACATCACAAAGGAGTTTCTCTGAAAACTTCTTTCTAGTTTTTATCTGAGGATATTTTCTTTTTCACAGAATTCCTCAAAGTGCTCCTGAATATGCCATTAAAGATTAAATGAAAAAAGTGTCAGCAAACTTCTTAATGAAAAGAACAGTGTTACTCAGTGAGGTGAATTCGTGCATCACAAAGCAGTTTCACAGAAAGCTTCTTTTTGGTTTTTATCTGAGCGTATTTCCTTTGTCATCATAGGCTCAATGTACTCCCAAATATCCGATTGCAGATTCCACTAAAAGAGTGTTATCTAACACCTTTCTGTTCATTGAGCAGTTTCATAACACTGTTTTCGTGAAATCTGAAATAGGATATTTTGGAGCACATTGAAGCCTATGGTGACAAAGGAAATATCCTCAGATAAAACCAAAAGGAAGCTTTCTGAGACACTGTTTTGTGATGTGGGAATTCGTCTCACAGTGTTACACTGTTCTTTTCATTGAGCAGTTTGTTCATCCTGTATTCTTGGAATCTGCAATGGGATATTTTGGAACACATTGAAGCTTATGTTGACAAAGGAAATATCCTCAAACAAAATCTAGAAAGAAGCTTTCTGAGAAACTTCTTTGTGTTTTGTGAATTCATCACACCGAGTTACACGATTCTTTTCATGGAGCAGTTTGGTAGCACTGTTTTTGGTATATCTGAGAAGGAATATTTTTGATAACATTGTAAACTGTGGTGACAAAATAAATATTCTCAGATAAAAAGTAGAAAAAATCTTTCTGAGAACCTGCTTTGTGATGTTTGAATTCATCTCACAGAGTTACACCATTCTTCTCATTGAGCAGTTTGATAATACTCTTTTCGTGGAATATGCATCAGGAAATGAGGGAGCACACTGAAGCCTATGGTGACAAAGGAAATATCCTCTGATAAAAACCAAAAAGAAGCTTTCTGTGAAACACTGTGTGATGTGTGAATTCATCTCACAGAATTACAATGTTCTTTTCATTCAGCAGTTTGCTAACACTGTTTTCTTGGAATCTGCAATGGGATATTTCAGAGGACATTAAAGTTTATGGTTACAAAGGAAATATCCTCATATAAAACCTGGAAAGAAGCATTCTGAGAAACAGCATTGTCATGTGTTAATTCATCTCTCAGAGTTACATGATTCATTTCATGTAGCAATATGGTAGCAATGTTCTTGGGGAATCTGAGAAGGGATATTTTGGATCGCATTGAAGCCTATGGTGACAATGGAAATATCTGGAGATAGAAACGAAAATGACGCTATCCAATAAGCTGCTTTGTGATGTGTGAATTCATCTCACAGGGTTACACTGTTCTTTTCATTGAGCAGTTTGCTCACACTGTATTCTTGTAATCAGCAATGGGCTATTTCAGAGCACATTGAAGCTTATGGTGACAAAGGAAATATCCTCAGACAAAAACTAGAAAGAAGCTTTCTGAGAAACTGCTTTGTGACTTGTGAATTCATCTCACAGAGTTACACCTTTCTTTTCATGGAGCAGTTTTGTCGCACTGTTTTTGGGGAATCTGAGAAGGGATATTTTGCATCACTTCGATGGTGATGGTGACAAAGGAAATATCCTCAGATAAAATCTATAAAGAAGCTTTCTGAGGAACTTCTTTGTGATGCGTGCAATCATCTCACAGTGTTACAGCTTTCTTTTCATGGAGAAGTTTGGTTGCATTGTTTCTGGGGAATCTGAGAAGGGATATTTGAATTGAATTCAAGCCTATGGTGACAAAGGAAATATCCTCAGATAAGTAATAGAAAGAAGCTTTCTGAGAAACTGCTTTGTGATGTGTGAATTCATCTTACAGAGTTACACCATTATTTACATTGAGCAGATTGATAACACCGTTTTTGTGGAATCCACAAAGGGATATATGGGAGTGCATTGAAGCCTATCATGACAAACGAAATATCCTGAGATAAAAACAAAAAGAAGCTTTCCTATAAGCTGCTTTGGGATGTGTGAATTCATCTTACAGATTTACACTGTTTTTTCATTGACCAGTTTTCTCACGCTGTATTCTTGGAATCTGCAATGGGATATATAGGAGAAACATTGAAGCTTATGGTGACAAAGGAAATTTCCTCAGACAAAAATTCTAAAGAAACTTTCTGAGAAACTGATTTGTGATTTGTGAATTCATTGCACAGAGTTACACGGTTCTTGTCATGGAACAGTTTGGTAGAACTGTTTTTGGGAAATCTGAGAATTGATATTTTGAATTGCATTGAAGGTTAAGGTGACAAAGGAAATATCCTCTGATAAAAACTAGAAGGAAGCCTTCTGAGAAACTTCTTTGTGATGTATGAATTCATCTCAGAGAGTTACACCTTTCTTTTCATGGAGGAGTTTGCTAACGCTCTTTTCATGGAATCTGCAAAGGGATATTTGGGAGTGCTTTGAGGCCTATGGTGAAAAAGAAAAAGTATCTTCAGATAAAAACCAGAAAGGAGCTTTCTGAGAAACTGCTTGTTGATGTGTGAATTCATCTCACAGATTTACACTCTTCTTTTCAATGAGAAGTTTGATAATACTGTTTTCTTGGAATCTGCAATGGGATACTTTGGAGCACATTGAATCTTATGGTGACAAATGAGGTATCCTCATATAAAAACTGGAAAGAAGCTTTCTGAGAAACCGCTTTGTGATGTCCTACTTAATCTCACAGAGTTACATGATTCTTTTCGTGGATCAGTTTGGTAGCCCTCTTTTTGTGGAATCTGAGATGGGATATTTTGGATCACATTGAAGAATATTGTGACAAATGAAATATCCTCAAATAAAAACTAGAATGAAGCCTTCTGAGAAAGTTCTTCATGGTGTGAAAATTCATCTCACAGAGTTACACTCTTCTTTTCATTGAGCAGTTTCCTAACAATATTTTCTTGAAATCTGCAATGGGATAGTTCAGAGTGCATTGAAGCTTATGGTGACAAAGGAAATATCCTCATATAAAAATTAGAAAGAAGCTTTCTGAGAAACCAATTTGTGTTGTGTTAATTCATCTCACAGAGTTACATGATTTTTTTACATGGATAAGTTTGGTAGAACCGTTTTTGGGGAATCTGAGAAGGGATATTTTGAAGTGCTTTGAAGCCTATCATGGCAAAGAAAATATCCTCAGATAAAAACTAGGAGGAAACTTTCTCAGAAAGTTATTTGTAATGTGTGAATTCATCTCACAGATTTACACATTTCTTTTCATGGAATAGTTTGATAACACCGTTTTTGTGGAATCTGCAATAGGATATTCTGGAGTGCATTGAAGCCTGTGGTGACAAAGGAAATATCCTCAGACAGAAACCAAAAATATGAGTTCTGAGAAACTGCTTTGTGATGTGTGAATTCATCTCACATAGTTACACTGTTCTTTTCATTCAGCAGTTTGCTAATACTGTTTTCTTGCAATCTGCATTGGGATATTTCAGAGTGCATTGAAGCTTATGGTGACAAAGGAGATATCCTCACAGAAAACTAGAAAGGAGCTTTCTGAGAAACCTCTTTGTCATGGGTTAATTAATCTCACAGAGTTACACAATTCTTTCTATAGAGCAGTTTTGTAGCAATGTTTTTGAGGAATCAGAGAAGGGATACTTTTGATCACAACATAGCCTATGATGACAAAGGAAATATCTTCAGGTAAAAAATAGAAAGAAGCTTTCTGATAAACTGCTTTGTGATGTGTGAATTCGTCTCACAGAGTTACACTCTTCTTTTCATTGAGCTGTTTGCTAACACTATTTTCTTCAAAAATGCAATGGGAGAGTTCAGAGTGCATTGAAGCCTATGGTGAGAAAGGAAATATCCTGGTACAAAAGTTAGAAAGAAGCTTTCTGAGAAACAGATTTGTGATGTGTTAGTTCATCTCACAGAGTTACATCATTCTTTTCATGGATCAGTTTGGTAGAACTGTTCTTGGGGAATCTGAGAAGGGATATTTTAGATATCATTGAAGCCTATCGTGACAAAGGAAGTATCCTCAGATAAAAACTAGAAAGAAGTTTTCCGAGAAAGTTCTTTGTGATGTGTGAATTCAACTCTCAGAGTTACACCTTTCTTTTCATGGAGCAGCTTGATAAAACTGTTTTTGTGGAATCTGCAAAGGGATATTTGGGAATGCATTGAGGCCTATAGTGAAAAAGGAAATATTCTCAGATAAAATTTGGAAAGAATCTTTCTGAGAAACTGCTCTCTGGTGTTTGAATTCATCATACATAGTTACCTGTTCGTTTAATTCAGTACTTTGATGACACTGTTTTCGTGGAATCTGCAATAGGATATTTTGGAGTGCATTGAAGCCAATGGTGACAAAGGAAATATCCTCCAACAAAAAATCAAAAACAAGCTTACTCTGAAACTGCTTTGTGATGTGTGAATTCATCTTGCCAAGTTACACTGTTCTTTTAATTGAGAAGTTTGCTAACACTTTTTTCAGGGAATCTACAATGGGATATTCCGGAACACATTGAGGAATTGGTGAAAAAGGCAATATCCTCAGATAAAACTTGAAAGAACCTATCTGAGAAAGAGCTATGTGATGTGTGATTTCGTCTCACAGAGTTACAACCCTCTTTATATAGAGCAGTTTGGAATCACTCTTTTTGGGGAATCTGAGAATGGATATTTTGAATAGCATTGAAACCAATGGTGACAAAGGAAATATCCTGTTAAAAACTAGAAAGAAGCTTTCTGAGAAACTACTTTGTGATGCGTGAATTCATCTCACAGATTTACATGATTCTTTTCTTTGAGCAGTTTGCTAACACTGTTTTCATGGAATCTAAAGTAGAATATTTGGGAGTGCATTAAAGCCTATATTGACAAAGGAAATATCCTCAGACAAAAACCAAAAAGAAGCATTCTGAGAAACAGCTTTGTGTTGTGTGAATTCACCTCACAGATTTACATCTTTCTTTTCATGGAGCACTTTGCTAACACTATTTTCATGGAATCTACAAAGTGATATTTGGGAGCGAGTTGAGACCTATGGTGAAAAAGGAAATATCCTCAGAAAAAAACTAGAAAGAAGATTTCTGAGAAACTTCTTTGTGATGTGTGAATTAATCTCACAGATTTACACCTTTATTTTCATGGAGCATTTTGCTAAGACTATTTTTGTGGAATCTGCAAAGGGATATTCGCAAGCGCATTGAGGCAAACAGTGACAAAGGAAATATCCTCAGACAAAAACTAGAAAGAAGCTTTCTTAGAAACGACTTTGTGATTTGTGAATTCATCTCACAGAGTTACATGATTCTTTTCATGGAGCAGTTTGGTAGCACTGTTTTTGGGGAATCTGAGAAGGGATATTTTGGATCGTGTTGAAGCCTCAGGTGACAAAGGAAGTATCCTCAGATAAAATCTAGAAAGAAACTTTCTGAGACACTTCTTTATGATGTGTGAATTCATCTCACAGAGTTACACTGTTCTTTTCATTGAGAAGTTTGCTAACACTTTTTTCATGGATTCTGTGATGGGATATTCCAGAGCACATTTAGGCCTATGGTGAAAAAGGAAATATCCTCAGATAAAAAGTAGAAATAAGCTTTCTGAGAAACTACTTTTGGATATGTGAATTCATCTCACAGTGATACACTGTTGTTTTCACTGAGCAGTTTGAAAACACTGATTTCGTGGAATCTGAAATAGGATATTTAGGAGTGCATTGAAGCCTATGGTGACAAAGGAAATATCCTCAGAGCCAAACCAAAGGAAGTTTTCTGAGAAAGTGCTTTGTGATGTGTGAATTCATCTCACTGATTTACACCTTTCTTTTCATGGAACAGTTTGCTAACACTGTTTTCATGGAAAATGCAAAGGGATATTCATGAGGGCATTGAGACCTATGGTGAATAAGGAAATATCCTCAGACAAAAACTAGAAAGAAGCTTTCTGAGGAACTGCTTTGTGATGGGTGAATTCATCTCACAGAGTTACACCTTTCTTTTCATTGAGCAGTTTGGTAGCACTGTTTTTGGAGATCTGGAAAGGGATTTCTGGGAGCTCATAGAGGCCTATGGTGAAAAAGGATATATCTTCAGATAAATACTGGAGAGAAGGTTTTTGAGAAGCTGTTTTGTGATAAGTGTATTCACCTCATAGAGATGAACCACTTTCTTGATTGAGCAATTTGGCATCACTGTTTTTGTGGTGTCTGAGAAGGGATATTTGGGAGTACATTGGCACTGATTGTGGAAAAGTAAATATGCACAGATAAAAACTAGAAAGGAGCCTTCTGAGAAATTTCTTTGTGATGGGTGAATTCACCTCCCAGAGGTAAACCATTCTTTTCATTGAACAATTTGGTAACCTGATTTTTGTTTAAACTACAAAGAGATATTTGGAGAACACAGAAGCCTATGGTGAAAAAGAAAATAACCTCAGAAAAAAAAAACTAGAAAGAAGCTTTCTGAGAGGTTGTTTTGTGATGGGTGACTTCATCTAACAAGGGTAAATTTCCTTTTCATTGAGCAGTTTGGTAACACTGTTTTTGTGGAATATGCAAAGGGATATTCGGGAGCAGATAGAGGCCAAGTTTGAAAAAGAAAATATCTTCAGGTAAAAACTGGAGAGAAAGTTTCTGATAACTCCTTTGTGATGTGTGCCTTCATCTCATAGAGGTAAAGCTTTCTGTTGAGACAGCAGTTTGGTATCACTGTTTTTGTGGTATCTGAGAAGGGATATTTAGCAGCGCATGGAAGCCGATGGTGGAAAAGGAAATATCCTGAGATAAAAACTAGATAGAAGCTTTCTGAGAAATTTCTTTGTGATAGGTGAATTCATCACGCAGAGTTACACCTTTGTTTTCTTTTAGCAGTTTGGTAGCATTGTTTTTATGGAACCTGCAAAGGGTCATTTGGGAGCTCCTAGAGGCCTAAGGTGAAAAAATAAAATTGTCCAGGTAAAAACTGGAAAGAAACTTTTGGAGAAAATACCTTCTGATGTGTGCATTCATCTCATATTGCTAAAAGTTTCTGTTGAGGGAGGACTTTGGCATCGCTGTTTTTATGTTGTCTGAGAAGGGATACTTGGGTATGCATTAAAGCCTATTGTGACAAAGAAAATATCCTCAGACAAAAACCAAAAAGAAGCTTTCTGAGAAACTGCTTTGTGATGTGTGAATTCAATTCACCAATTTACACCTTTCTTTTCATGGAGCAGTTTGCTAACACTATTTTTGTGGAATCTACAAAGGGATATTCATGAGCTCATTGAGGCAAATGTTGAAAAAGGAAATATCCTAAGACAAAAACTAGAAAGAGGCTTTCTGAGAAACTGTTTTGTGATTTATGAATTCATCTCACAGAGTTACACCATTCTTTTCATGGAGCAGTTGGGTAGCACTGTTTTTGGAGAATCCAAGAAGGGATATTTTGGAACGCATTGAAGCCTATGGTGACAAAGGAAATATCCTCAGATAAAATCTCAAAAGAAACTTCCTGAAAAACTTCTTTGTGATGTGTGAGTTCATCTCAAAGAGTTACACTGTTCTTTTCATTGAGAACTTGCTAACACTTTTTTCGTGGGATCTGTGATGGTATATTCCAGAGCACATTGAGAAATATGGTGAAAAAGGAAATATCCTCAGATAAAAACTAGCAAGTCACTTTCTGAGAAACAACCATGCAATGTGTGAATTCATCTGACAGAATTACACAGTTCTTTTCATGGAGCACTGTTTTTGGGGAATCTGAAAAGTGATATATGAGAGAGCATTGAGGCCTATGGTGAAAAAGAAACTATCCTCAGATAAAAACTAGAAAGAAGCTTTCTGAGAAACTACTTTTGGATGTGTGAATTCATCTCACAGAGATACACTGCTCTTACCATTGAGCTGTTTGATAACACAGCTGTTGTGGAATCTGCAAAGGAATATTTGGGAGTACTTTGAGGCCTATGGTTAAAAAGGAAATATCCTCAGATTAAAATCAGAAAGAAACTTTCTGAGAAACTTCTTTGTGATGTGTGATTTCAACTCACAGAGTTACACTGTTCTTTTCGTTGAGCAATTTGCTTATACTGTTTTCTAGAAACCTGCAATCTGACATTTCAGAGTGCATTGAAGCGTATGGTGACAAAAGAAATATCCTCACATAAACACTAGAAAGAAGCTTTCTGAGAAACTGCTTTGTTGTGGGTGAATTCATCTCACAGAATTACACGTTTCTTTACATTGAGAAGTTTGGTAGCACGGTTTTTGGGGAATCTGCAAAGGGATTTTTGGGAACGCCTAGAGGCCCATGGTGAGAAATGAAATATTTTGGATCGCAATGAAACCTATGGTGACAAAGGAAATATCCTCCTATAAACACTAGAAAGGAGCTTTCTGAGAAACTGCTTTGATGTGTTAATTCATCTCACCATGTTCACCATGTTACACAATTCTTTTCATGGATGAGTCTGCTAGCACCTGTTTTTCAGGAATCTGAGAAGGGATATTTTGGATTGCACTGAAACCTATGGTGAAAAAGGAAATATCCTCAGATAAAATCTAGAAAGAAGCTTTCTGAGGAAGTTCTTTGTAATCTGTGAATTCATCTCACAGAGTTACAGCTTTCTTTTCATGGAGCAGTTTGCTAACACTGTTGTCATGTAATCTGTAATGGAATATTCCAGAGCACATTGAGGTCTATAGTGAAAAAGGAAATATCCTCAGATAAAAACTAGAAAGAAGCTTTCTGAGAAACTGCTTTGTGATCAGTGAATTCGTCTCAAAGAGTTACACTTTTCTTTTCATTGAGCAGCTTGGTTGCACAGTTTTTGAGGAATCTGCAAAGGGATTTTCAGAAGTTCATAGAGGCCTATGGTGAAAAAGGAAATATCTTCAGATAAAAACTGGAGAGAATTTTTTTGAGAAACTGTTTTGTGATGTGTGTATTCTTCTCATAGAGATAAACCATTTTGTTGATTGAGCAGTATGGTCTCACTGTTTTTTTTTTTTTTTTTTTTTTTTTTTTTGGTGTCTGAGAAGGGATATTTGGGAGCCCATTGAGGCTGAGGGTGGAAAAGTAAATATACACAGATAAAAACTGGAAGGGATATTTCTGAGAAATTTCTTTGTGATGGGTGAATTCATCTCCCAGAGGTAAACCATTCTTTTCATTGAGCAGTTTGTTTACCCTGTTTTTGTGGAATCTACAAAGTGATATTTGGAGCGCAGAGGAGCCTATGGTGAAAAAGGAAATACTCTCAGATAAAAACTAGAAAGAAGATTTCTGAGAGACTGCTTTGTGATGGGTGAATTCATCTCACAGAGTTAAATCTTTCTCTTCATTGAGGAGTTTGGTAACAAATTTTTTTTTGGAATACAGAAAGGGATATTCAAGAGTGGATAGATGCCAATGTTGAAAAAGGAAATATCTTCAGATTGAAAGTGGAGAGAAAGTTTCTGATAACTCCTTTGTCATATGTGCATTCATCTCATAGAGGTAGAGCTTTCTGTTGGGAGAGCAGTTTGGCATCACTGCTTTTGTGTTGTTCGAAAAGGTATATTTGAGAGCACATGGAAGCCAATGATGGTAAAGGAAATATCCTGAGTTAAAAACAGGAAAGAATCTTTCTGAGAAATTTCTTTATGATGGGTGAATTCATCGCACAGAGTTCCACGTTTGTTTTCTTTGAGCAGTATGGCTGCACTGTTTTTA
Organism: Macaca thibetana thibetana; assembly: GCF_024542745.1. NCBI lineage: Eukaryota > Metazoa > Chordata > Mammalia > Primates > Cercopithecidae > Macaca > Macaca thibetana. The sequence goes on from NC_065598.1 coordinate 58,621,240, forward strand.
TGGAATCTGCAAAGGGATATTCAAGAGCTCCTAGAGGTTTATGGTGAAAAAGGAAATAACACCAGATAAAAACTGAGAGAAGCTTTTCGAGAAACGATTTTGTTATGTGTGTATTCATCTCATAGAGTTTAACAATTTTGTTGATTGAGCAGTTCAGCATCACTGTTTTTGTGGTATCTGAGAAGAGTTATTTAGGAGCACATTGAAGCCAATGGTGAAAAAGGAAATATCATCAGATATAAACTTGAAAGAAGCTTTCTGAGAAACTAGTTTGTGATGGGTGAATTCATCTTAGAGAGTTACACCTTTCTTTTCATTGTGCAGTTTGGTAGCACTGTATCTGTGGAAACTGCAAAGGGATATTTGGGAGCACATCGAGGCCTCAGGTGAAAAAGAAAATTCTTCCAGCAAAAACTCGAGAGAAGCTTTCAGAGAAACTCCTCTGTGATGGGTGCATTCAACTCATAGGGCTAAACGTTTCTGTTAAGGGAGCAGTTTGGCATCACTGTTTTTCTGGTGTCTCAAAAGGGATATTTCGGAGTGCAATGAAGCCTACGGTGGAAAAGGAAATATCCTCAGATAAAAACTAGAAAGAAGTTTTCTGAAAAACTACTTTTGCATGGGTGAATTCATCTCAAAGAGATACACTGGCATTTTCATTGAGCAGTTTGATGACCCTGTTGTCGTGGAATCTGCAATAGGATATTTGGGAGCGCATTGAAGCCTATAGTGACAAAGGAAATATCCTCAGACAAAAACCAAAAAGAATCTTTCTGAGAAACTTATTTGTAATGTGTGAATTCATCTCACACATTTACACCTTTATTTTCATTGAGCAGTTTGCCAACACTCTTTTCTTGGAATCTGCAAAGGGATATTCATGAGTGCATTAAGGGATATTTTGGATCGCATTGAAGCCTATTCTGACAAAGGAAATATCCTCAGATAAAAACTAGAAAGAAGCTGTCTGAGAAACTGCTTTGTGATGTGTGAATTCATCTCATAGAATTCCACCTTTCCTTTGATGGAGTCGTTTGCTAACACTGTTTTTGTGGAATCTGCAAAGGGATATTTGGGAACACTTTGAGACCTATGATGAAAAAAGAAAGACCCTCAGATTAAAACTAGAAAGAATCTTTCTGAGAATCTGCTTTGTGATGTGTGAATTCATCTCACAGAGGTACATTGTTCTCTTCATTGAGCAGTGTGCTAACACTGTTTTCTTGGAATCTGCAATTGGATATTTTGGAGCACATTCAAGTTTAGGGTGACAAAGAAAATATCCTCAGACAAAAATTAGAAAGAAGCATTCTGAAAAATAGCTTTGTGATTAGTGAATTTATCTCACAGAGTTACATGATTCTTTACATGGAGCAGTTTAGTAGCACTGTTTTTATGGAAACTGCCAAGGGATATTCGGGAGCTCCCAGAAGCCAAAGGTGAAAAAGGAAATAACTTCAGATAAAAACTGGAGAGAAGCTTTTTGAGAAATGGCTTTTGATGCGTTTATTCACCTCATAGGGTTTAACCTTTTTTGTTGATTGAGCAGTTTGACATCACTATTTTGTGGTATCTGAGATAATATATTTGGGAGCACATTGAAGCCTACAGTGAAAAAGGAAATATCCTCAGATGTAAACTAGAAAGAAGCTTTCTGAGAAACTTCTTTGTGATGGGTGAATTCATCTCATAGTTACAACTTTCTTTTCATTGAGGAGTTTGGTAGCACTGTTTTTATGGAATCTGCAGAGGGATATTTGGGAGCACATAGCGGCATAAGGTAAAAAAAGAAAATTCTTCATGTAAAAACTGGAGGTAAGCTTTCTGAGAAACTCCTTTATGATGTGTGTATTCATCTCATAGAGCTAAAAGTTTCTGCTAAGCTAAACGTTTCACTTTGGCTTCACTGATTTTGTGGTGTCTGAGAAGGGATATTTGGGAGCCCATTGAAGCCTATGGTGGAAAAGGAAATATCCTCAGATAAAAAATAGAAAGATACTTCCTGAGAAACTGCTTTGTGATTAGTCAATTTATCTCACAGAGTTACATCATTCTTTTCATGGAGCAGTTTCTTAGCACTGGTTTTGTGGAATCTGCAGATGGATATTTGGAAGCACATAGAATCCTAAGGTGAAAAAAGAAAATACTTCAGGTAAAAACTGAAGAGAAGTTTTCTGAGAAACTCGTTGTGACGTCTGCATTCATCTCGTAGAGCTAAACATTTCAGTTGAGGGAGCACTTTGGCATCGCCATTTTTGTGGTGTCTGAGAAGGGATATTTGGAAGCGCATTGATATCCTCAAGTAAAAACTAGAAAGAAACTATCTTAGAAAATGCTTTGTGATGAGTTAATACATCTCACAGAGTTACATGATTCTTTTTATGGAGCAGTTTGGTATCACTGCTTTTGGGGAATGTGAGAAGGGATATTTTTAATCGCTATGAAGCCTATGGTGAAAAAGGAAATATCCTCAGATAAAAACTAGAAAGAAGCTTTCTGAGGAAGTTCTTTGTGATCTATGAATTCATCTCACAGAGTTACACCTTTCCTTTCATGGAGCAGTTTGCTAACACTCTTTTCATGGAATCTGCAAAAGGATATTTGGGAGCACATCGAGGCCTACAGTGAAAAAGGAAATACCCTCAGATAAAAACCAAAAAGAAGCTTTCTGGGAGACTGCTTTGTGCTCTGTGAATTCATCTCACAGAGATACACTGTTCTTTACATTGATGAGTTTGCTAACACTGTTTTGTTGGAATCTGTAATGGGATATTTTGGAGTGCATTGAAGGTTAGGGTGACAATGGAAATATCCTCAGACAAAAACTAGAAAGAAGCTTTCTGACAAACTGCTTTTGACTTGTGAATTCACCTCACAAAGTTACACGATTCTTTTCATGGAGCAGTTTGGTAGCACTGTTTTTATGGAATATGCAAAGGGATATTTGGGAGCTTCTAGAGGCCTATAATGAAAAGGAAATAACCTCAGATAAAAACTGCAGAGAAGCTTTTTGAGGAACGGTTTTCTGATGTGTGCATTCATATCATAGAGTTTAGCCTTTTTCTTGATTGAGCAGTTTGGCAACACTGTTTTTATGGTATCTGAGAGGAGACATTTAGGAGCACATTGAAGCCTCTGGTGGAAAAGGAAATACCATCAGATTTAAACTAGAAAGAAGCTTCTGAGAAACTGCTTTGTGGTGGATGAATTCATCTCACAGAGTTTCAATTTTGTTTTCATTGAGTAGTTTGGTAACACAGTTTTTGTGGAATCAGCAATGGGATATTCGGGAGCGCATAGAGTCCAATGGTGAAAAAGGAAATATATTCAGTTAAAAACAGGAGAGAAGCTTTCTGAGAAACTCCTTTGTGATGTGTGCATTCATCTCATAGAGCTAACCATTTCTGTTGAGGGAGCACTTTGGCATCACTATTTGGGTGGTGTCTGAGAAGGGATATTGGGGAGTACATTGAAGCCTATGGTGGAAAAAGAAATATCCTCAGATAAAAACTAGAAAGAAGCTTCCTGAGAAACTGCTTTGTGATGGGTCAATTTATCTCACAGAGTTACATCACTCTTTTCATGGTGCAGTTTGTTAGCACTGTTTTTGTAGAATCTGCAGAGGGATATTTGGGAGCTCATAGAGGCCAAAGATGCAAAAAGAAATTTCCTCAGGTAACAACTGGAGGGAAGCTTTCAGAGAAACTCCTTTGTGATATTTGCATTCATCTCATAGAGATAGTATTTCTGATGAGGAAACATTTTGACATCAAGGTTTTTGTGGTGCCTGAGATGGGATATTTGGGAGTGCATTGAAGCCAATGATGGAAAAGGAAATATCCTCATATAAAAACTAGAAAGAACGTTTCTTTGAAACCGCTTTGTGATGTGTTACTTCATGTCACAGAGTTACACAATTCTTTTCATGGACCCGTTTGGTAACACTGTTTTGTGGAATCTGCAAAGGGATATTTGGGTGTGAATTGAGGCCTATCATGAAAAAGGAAATATCCTCAGATAAAAGCTAGAAAGAATCTTTCTGAGAAACTGCTTTGTGATGTGTGACTTCATCTCACAGAGTTACACCATGATTTTCATTGAGCAGTTTTGTAACAACGTTTTCATGCAATCTGCAATAGGATATTTTAGAGCACATTGAAGCCTATGGTGACAAAGGAAATATTTTTAGGTAGAAATCAAAAAGAGGCTTTCTGAGAAACTGCTTTGTGATGTGTGAATTCATCTCACAGAGTTACATCGTTCTATTCATTGAACAGTTTGCTAACACTGCTTCTTTGGAATCTACAATAGGATATTTTAGAGCACATTGAAGCCTATAGTGACAAAGGAATTATCCTCAGATAAAAACTAGAAAGAATCTTTTTGAGAAAGTTCCTTTGATTTGTAAATTTATCTCACAGAATTTTACCTTTCTTTTTCATGGAGCAGTTTGCTAACACCGTTTTTGTGGAATCTGCAAAGGGATATTTGGGGGCACATAGAGGCCTATGTTGAAAAAGGAAATAACCTCAGGTATTACCTCTAAAGTAGGTTTCTGAGAAACTGCTTTGTGATGTGTGAATTCATACCACTGAGATACACTGCTCTTTTCATTGAGCAGTTTGCTAGCACTCTTTTTTGGAATCTGCAATGGGATATTTCTGAGCGAACTGAAGCTTACGGTAACAAAGGAAATATCTTCATATAAAAACTAGAAAGAAGCTTTCTTAGAAACTGCTTTGTGATATGTTAATTCATCTCATAGAGCTACATGATTCTTTTCATAGATCAGTTTGGTAGCACACTTTTTGTAGAATCTGAGAAGGGATGTTTTGGACTGCATTAAATCCTATGGTGGCAAAGGGAATATCTTCATGGAGAATCTAGAAAGAAATTTTCTGAGACAGTTCTTTGTCATTTGTGAATTCATCTCACAGAGTAACACTTTTTTTTCATGGAGCAGTTTGCTAACACCAGTTTTGTGGAATCTGCAAAGGGATATTTAGTAGTGCAGTGAGGCCTATTGTGAAAAAGCAAATATCCTCAGATAATAACTAGAAAGAACCTTACTGAGAAACTGCTTTGTGATGTGTGAATTCATCTCACAGAGTTAAAATGTTCGTTTCATTGCAAAGTTTGCTAACACTGTTTTCTTGGGGTCTGCAATGGAATATTTCGGAGCACATTGAAGCTTATGGTGACAAAGGAAATATCATCAGACAAAAACTAGAAAGAAACTTTCTGAGAAACTGCTTTGTGATTCACGAATTAATCTCACAGAGTTACATGAAACTTCTCATGGGACAGTTTGGTAGCACCATTTTTGGGGAATCTGAGAAGGGATATTTTGGATCAGATTGAAGCTTATGGTGACAAAGGGTGTATCCTCAGATAAAAGTTAGAAAGAAGCTTTCTGAGAAAGTCCTTTGTGATGTGTGAATTCATCTCACAGAGTTACACCTTGCTTTTCATGTAGCAGTTTGCTAACACTGTTTTCGTGGAATATGCAAAGGGATATTTGGGAGTGCATTGAAGCCTATGGTCACAATGGAAATATCCTCAGATAAAAACCCAAAAGAAGCTTTCTGAGAAACTCCTTTGTGATGTGTTAATTCATCTCACAGAGTTGCACAACCCTTTTCTAGGATCAGTTTGGTTGCAGTGTTTTTGGGGAAACTGAGAAGGGATATTTTGAATTGCATTGAAGCCTGCAGTGACAAAGGAAATATCCTCAGTTAAAATCTATAAAGTGACATTCTGAGAATCTTCTTTGTGATGTGTGAATTCATCTCACAGAGTTACACCATTCTTTTCATGGAGAAGTTTGGTAGCACTGTTTTAGGGGAATCTGAGAGGGAATATTTTGGATCGCATTGAAGTCAAGGGTGACAAAGAAAATATCCCCAGAAAATACTAGAAAGAAGCTTCATGTGATACTTTTTGTGATGACTGAATTCATCTAACAGAGTTACACAATTCTTTTCTTTGAGCTCTTTGCTAACAATGTTTTCGTGGATCTGCAATAGGATATTTGAGAGTGCATTGAAGCCTGTGGTGACAAAGGAAATATCCTCAGATCAAAACCAAAAAGAAACTTTCTGAGAAAGTTCTTTGTGTTGTGTGAATTCACTTCACAGAGTTACACCTTTCTTTTCATTGAGAAGTTTGCTAACACTCTTTTCATTTAATCTGCAAAGGGTTATTCAGAAGCGCATTGAGGAATATGGTGAAAAAGGAAATATCCTCAGATTAAAACTAGTAAGAAGTTATCTGAGAAACATCTTTGTGATATGTGAATTCATCTCACCGAGTTACACCATTATTTTCATGGAACAATTTCATAGTACTGTTTTTGGGGAATCTGAGAAGGAATATTTTGGGTCAAATGAAGCCTATGGTAACAATGGAAATATCCTCAGACAAAAACCAAAAAGAAGCTTTCTGAGAAACTGCTTTGTGATGTGTGAATTCATCTCACAGATTTACACCTTTCTTTTCATGGAACAGTTTGCTAACACTATTTTCCTGGAATCTGCAAAGGGATATTCATGAGTGCATTGAGGCAAATGGTGAAAAAGAAATATCCTCAGACAAAAACTAGAAAGAAGCTTTCAGAGACACTGCTTTGTGATTTGTGTATTCATCTCACAGAGTTACATGATATTTTTCATGGAGCAGTTTGGTAGCACTCTTTTTCAGGAATCTGAGAAGGGATATTTTTGATTGAATTGAAACCTATGGTGAAAAAGGAAATATTCTCAGATAGAAACCAGAAAGAAGATTTCTGAGAAATTTCTTTTTGATACATGAATTCATTTCACAGAGTTACACTGGTATTTTCATTGAGAGCTTTGCTAACACTTTTTTTCGTGGAATCTGCAATGGGATATTCCAGAGCCCATTGAGGAAAATGGTGAAAAGGGAAATATCCTCAGATAAAAACTAGAAACAAGCTTTCTGAGAAACAGCTTTGTGATGTGTGAATTCATCTGACAGACTTACACTGTTCTTTTTATTGAGCAGTTTGCTTACACTATTTTCTTGAAATCTGCATTGTGATATTTTGGAGCACATTGAAGCTTATATAAACAAAAGAAATATCCTTATATAAAAGTAGAAAGAAGCTTTCTGAGAGACTGCTTTCTGATGTGTGAATTCATCTCGCAAAGTTACACTGTTCTTTTTGTTGAGCAGTATGCTAACACTGTTTTCTTGCAGTCTGCAAAGGGATATTTTGGAGTGCATTGAAGCTTATGGTGACAAAGGTAATATCCTCATATAAAAACTAGAAAGAAGGTTTCTGAGAGACCGCTTTGTGATTTTTAAATGCATCTCACAGAGTTACATGATTGATTTCATGGATCAGTTTTGTAGCACTGTTTTGGGGGAATTTGAGGAAGGATATTTTGGATCGCTTTGTAGCCAATGGTGACAAAGGAAATAGCCTTAGATAAAAACTAGAAAGAAGCTTTCTGAGAAAGTTCTTTGTGATGTGTTTTTTCATCTCACAGGGTTACACCTTTCTTTTCATGGAGCAGTTTGCTAACAGTTTTCATGCAATCTGCATAGGTATATTTTGGATTGCATTGAAGTCAATGGTGATAAAGGAAATATCCTCAGATAAAAACTAGAAAGAAGCTTTCTGGGAAAATTCTTTGTGATGTGTGAATTCATTTCACAGAGTTACACTGTACTTTTCAATGAGCAGTTTGATAACTCTGCTTTCTTGGAATCTGCAATGGTATATTATGGAGCTCATTGAATCATATAGTGACAAAAGGAATATACTCATATAAAAAGTAGGAAGAATCTTTCTGAGAAACCACTTTGTGATGTCCTAATTAATCTCACTGAACTACATGATTCTTTTCATAGATCAGATTGGTAGCACTGTTTTTGGGGAATCTGATGAAGGGTAATTTGGATTGCATTGAAGCCAATGGTGACAAAGGAAACAGGTTTAGATAAAAACTAGAAAGATGCTTTCAGAGAAAGTTATTTGTTATGTGTGAATTAATCTCACAGAGGTGCACATTACTTTTCATGGAGTAGTTTGCTAACATTGTTTTCTTGGAATCTGCAAAGGGATATTTGGGAGCACAAAGAGGCCTATAGTGATAAGGGAAATATCCAGTTAAAAACTAGAAAGAAGCTTTCTGAAAAACTTATTTGTGATGTGTGAATTCATCTCACAGAGTTACACGTTTATTTTCATGGAGCAGTTTGGTAGCACTGTTTTTGGGGAATCTGAAAAGGGATATTTTGGATCGCATTGAAGAATATGGTGACAAAGGAAATATCCTCAGATAAAAACTAGAAAGGACGTTTCTGGGAAAGTTATTTGTGATGTTTGAATTCATCTCACCGAGTTACACCTTTCTTGCTTTGGAGCAGTTGCTTACAGTGTTTTCTTGGAATATGCAAAGGGATATTTGGGAGAGCATTGACGCCTATGGTGAAAAAGGAAATATCCTCAGATAAAAACTATAGAGAAGCTTTTTGAGAAACTACTTTGTGATGTGTTTTCATCTCACAGATTACACTATTCTTTTATGAGGAAATATCCTCATATAAGGAGTAGAAAGAAGCTTTCTGAGAAAACGTATTCTGATGTGTTAATTCATCTAACAGAGTTACACAATTCATTTCCTTTGCAGTTTGGTAGCACTGTTTTTTGGGTAATCTGAGAAGGGATAATTCGGACTGCCTTTAAGCCTATGTTGAGAAAGGAGATACCCTCAGATAAAAACTAGAATGAAGCATTCTGAGAAAGTTCTTTGTGATGTGGGAATTCATCTCAAAGAGTTACAAATTTCTTTTCATGGAACTTTTCATGTTTTTGTGTAATTTGCAAAGCGACACTGGGGACTGCATTGAGGCCTATTTTGAAAAACTATATATCCTCAGATAAAAACTACAAAGAAGCTTTCTGAGAAACTGTTTTGTGATGTGTGAATTCATCTCACAGCTTTACACTGTTCTTTTCATTGAGTACTTTGCTAACACTGTTTTCCTGGAATATGCAATGTTATATTTCAGAGCACAATTAAGTGTATGGTGACAAAAGAAGTATCCTCAGACAAAAACTAGAAGGCAGCCTTCCAAGAAACTCCTTTGTGATTTGTGAACTCATCTCACAGAGTTACATGATTCTTTTAATGGATCAGTTTGTTAGAATAGTTTTTGGGGAATCTGAGAAGGGATATTAGGGATAGCATTGAAGCCTATGGTGAAAAGGAAATATCCTCAGATAAAAACTAGAAAGAAGTTTTCTGAGAAAGTTATTTATGATGTGTGAACTCATCTCACAGAATTACACCAGTCTTTTCATTGAGCAGTTTGATAACACTGTTTTTGTGGTATCTGCAATAGGATATTTGGGAGCACATTGAAGCCTATGGTGATAAAGGAAATATCCTCGGATAAAAACTAGAAAAAAGCCTTCTGAGATAGTTCTTTCTGATGCGTGAACTCAACTCACAGAGTTACACCATTCTTTTCATTGCACAGTTTCATAACACAGTTTTTGTGGAATCTATGAAGGGATATTTTGGAGCACATTGAAGCTTAAGGTGACAAAGTATTACCCTCATATGAAACTAGAAAGAAGTTTTCTGAGGAAACACTTTCTGATGTGGTAACTCTTGTCACAGGGTTACACAATTGTTTTCATGGAGCAGTTTGGTAACACTGTTTTTGTGAAATCTGAGAAGGGACTTTTTGATCTCATTGAAGACTATGGTGACAAAGGAAATATCCTCAGATAAAAACTAGAAGGAAGCTTTCTGAGAAACTGCTTTGTGATTTGTGAATTTATCTGACAGAGTTACATCTTTCCTTTTGTGTAGCAGTTTGGTAGAACTCTCTTTGGGGAATATGAGAGGGGATATCTCAGATCCCATTGATGCCTATGGTGACACAGGAAATATCCTCAGATAAAAACTAGAAAGAAGGTTTCTGAGAATGTTCTTTGTGATGTGTTAATTCATCTCACAGAGTTACAACTTTCTTTTCATGGAGCTGTTTGCTAATACTGTTTTCATGGAATCTGCAAAGGGATATTTCAGAGTGCATCGAGGCCTATGGTGAAAAACTAAACATTCTCAGATAAAAACTACAAAGAAGCTTTTTGAGAAACTGCTTTGTGATTTTTGAATTCAACTCACAGAGTTACACGATTCTTTTCATAGAGCAGTTTGGTAGCACTGTTTTGGGGGTATCTGAGAAGGGATATCTTGGAACGCATTGAAGCCTATGGTGACAAAGGAAATATCCTCAGATAAAAACTAGAAAGAAGCTTTCTGATAAAATTCTTTTGGACGTGTGAATTCATCTCACAGAGTTACCGCTTTATTTTCATGGAGCAGTTTGCTAACACTGTTTTCGTGGAATCTGCAATGGGATATTCTGGAGCACATTGAATCTTATGGTGACAAAGGAAATATCCTCAGACAAAAACTAGAAAGATTTCTGAGAAACTGTTGGTGATTTGTGAATTTATCTAACAGAGTTACACCTTTCCTTTCATGTGGCAGTTTGGTAGATCTCTCTTTGGGGAATATGAGAGGTGATATCTTGGATCCCATTGAAGCCTAGGGTGGCACAGGAAATATCCTCAGATAAAAACTAGAAAGAAGGTTTCTGAGAATGTTCTTTGTGATGTGTGAATTCACCTCACAGAGTTACAACTTTCTTTTCATGGAGCTGTTTGCTAACACTGTTTTCATGGAATCTGCAAAGGGATATTTCAGAGCACATTGACGCCTATGGTGAAAAACTAAACCTCCTCAGGTAAAAACTACAAAGAAGCTTTTTGTGAAACTGCTTTGTGATTTTTGAATTCATCTCACAGAGTTACACGATTCTTTACATGGGGCAGTTTGGTAGCACTGTTTTTGGGGTATCTGAGAAGGGATATTTTGGAATGCGTTGAAGCCTATGGTGACAAAGGAAATATCCTGAGATAAAAACCAGAGAGAAGTTTTCTGAGAAATTTCTTTGAGATGCATGAATTAGCCTCACAGAGTTATACCTTTCTCTTCATGGAGGAGAATACTAGCACTGTTTTCCTGGAATCTGCAAAGGGATATTTGGGAGTGCATTAACCCCTATGGTGAAAAAGAAAATACCTTCAGATAAAAACTAGAAAGAAGCTTTCTGAGAAACTGCTTAGTGATGTGTGAATTCCCCTCACAAAGTTACACTGTTTTTTTCACTCAGCAGTTTTCTAATTCTGTTTTCTTGGACTCTGCAATGGGATATTTCTTATCATATTGAAGCTTATGGTGACAAAGGAAATTTCCTCATATAAAAACTAGAAAGAAGCTTTCTGATTCATCGCTTTGTGATGTGTTACTTCATCTCACAGAATTACATTATACTTTTCAGGGATCAGTTTGGTAGCACTGTTTTTTGGGGAATCTGTGAAGGGATATTTGGGATCCCATTGAAGCCATCGGTGTCAAACGAAATGTCCTCAGATAAAAATTAGAAAGAAGCTTTCTGAGAAAGTCCTTTGTGGTGTGCGAACTCATCTCACAGAGTTACACCTTTCTCTTCATGGAGCAGTTTGATAACACAGTTTTTGTGGAATCTGCAGTAGGATATTTGGGACCTCATTTATACGAATGGTGACAAAGGAAATATCCTCAGAATAAAAGCAAAAAGAAGCTTTCTGAGATACTGCTTTGTGATTTCTGAATTCATCTCATGGAGTTACACTGTCCTTTTCATTGAGCAGTTTGCTAACACTCTTTCCCTGGAATCTGCAATGGATATTTTGGAGAGCCTTTAACTTTATGCTGACAAAGGAAATATCCTAAGACAAAAACTCAATTCAAGCTTTCTGAGAAACTGCTTTGTGGTGCGTTATTTCAGCTCAGAGAGTTACACCTTTCTCTTCATGCTGTAGTTTGGTAGTACTGTTTTTGTGGAATCTGTGAAGGGATATTTGGGATCGCACTGAATCCTATGGTGACAAAGGAGTTAGATAAAAACTAGAAAGAAGCTTTCTCAGAAACTTCCTTGTCATGTGTGAATTCATCACACAGAGTTACACATTTCTTTGCATGGATCAGTTTGCTAACACTGTTTTTGTCTAATCTGCAAAGATATATTTGGGAGCATGTTGAGGCCTATGGTGAAAAAGAAAATATCCTCAGATAAAAACTAGAAAGGCGCTTTCTGAGAAACTGGTTTTTGATGTGTGAATTCATCTCACAGTGTTACACTGGTCATTCCATGGAGCAGTTTGCTAACACTGTTTTCTTTTCACCTGCAGTGGGATATTTTGGAGGTCATTGAAGCGTATGATGACATAGGAAATATCCTCATACAAAAAGTAAAAAGAAGCTTTCTGAGAAACCTCTTTGTGATGTCTTAATTCAACTCACAGAGTTACACGATTCTTTTCATGGATCAGTTTGGTAACACTGTTTTTGGGGAATCTGAGAATGGATATTATGGATCACATTCAAGCCTATGGTGACAAAGGACATATCCTCAGAAAAAATCTAGAAAGAAGCTTTCTGAGAAAGTTATATGTAATGTGTGAATTCATCTCATAGAGTTACACTTTCCTTTTCATGGAGACGTTTGCTAACACTGTTTTCCTGGAAACTGCAAAGGGATATTTGGGAGTACATTGAAGCCTATGGTGACAAAGTATATATCCAAGACAAAAAGCAAAAAGCAGCTTTCTGAGAAACTGCTTTGTGACGTGGGAATTCATCTTACAGAGATACACTGTTCCTTTCATTGAGCAGTTTGCTAACACTGTTTTCATGGAATATGTAAAGGGATATTTGGATCGCATTGAGGCCTATAGTGAAAAAGAAAATATCCTCATATAAAAATTATGAAGAATCTTTCTGAGAAAGTTATTTGTGGTGTGTGAATTCATCTCACAGAGGTGTACCTTTTTTTCATTAAGCTCTTTGATAACACTTTTTTTGTGGAATCTGCAATAGAATATATGGGAGCGCATTGAATCCTATGGTAACAAAGGAAATATCCTCAGATGAAAACCAAAAAGAAGCTCACAGACTTACATGATTCTTTTCATTGAGTAGTTTGGTAGCGATGTTTTTGGGGAATCTGAGAAGGAATAATTTGGATCTCATTCAAGCCTATAGTGAAAAAGAAAATATCCTCAGATAAAAACTGGAACGAAGCTTTCTGAGAACGTTCTTTGTGATGTGTGAATTCATCTCACAGAGTTACACCTTTCTTTTCATGCAGTAGTTTGCTACCACTGTATTCCTGGAATCTGCAAAGGGATATTTGGGAACTCATTGAGACTATAGTGACACAGGAAATATCCTCAGATAAAAACTAGAAAGAAGCTTTCTGAGAAACTGCTTTGTGATGTGTGAATTCAACTCATAGTGTTTCACCATTCCTATATTTGAGCAGTTGGCTAACACTGTTTTCTTGGAATCTGCAATGGGATATTTCAGAGATCATTGAAGTTTAGAGTGACAAAGGAAATATTCTCAGACAAAAACTAGAAAGATGGTTTCTGAGACACTGCTTTGTGAGTTGTGAATTCATGTCACAGAATTACATGATTCCTTTCAAGGAGCAGTATTGTAGCACTGTTTTTGGGAAATCTTAGAAGGGATATTTTCAATCACATTGAAGTCTATGGTGACAAAGGAAATATCCTCAGATAAACAGTAGAAATCAGCTTCCTGAGAAGCTTCTTTGTGATGTATGTATTCATCTCACAGAGTAACACCTATCTTTTCATGGAGATGTTTGCTAACACTCTTTTTTTGGAATTTGCAAAGAGATATTTGTGACAGCTTTGAGGCCTATAGTGAAAAAGGAAATACCCTCAGATAAAAAAGAGAAAGAAGATTTCCAAGAAACTGCTTTGTAATGTGTGAATTCACTTCACAGAGTTACGCTGTTGTTTTCATTGAGTAGTTTGATAACACTGTTTTCTTGGAATCTGCAATAGAATATTTGGGAGTGCATTGAAGTCTATTGTGACAAAGGAAATACCCTCAGATAAAAATGAAAAAGAATCTCTCTGTGAAACTTTTTTGTGATGTGTCAACTCATCTCACAGAGTTACACCATTCCTTTCATTGAGAAGTTTGCTAACACTTTTTTCCTGGAATCTGCAAAGGGATATTCCAGAGCTAATTGAGGAAAATGGTGAAAAATTAATAGCCTCAGATAAAAACTATAAAGAAGCTTACTGAGAAACCACTTTGTTATGTGTCAATTTTTCTCTCAGAGTTACACCATTGTTTTCATGGAACAGTGTGGTAGCACTGTTTTTGGGGAGTCTGAGAAGGGATATTTTGGATTGCTTTGAAGCCTATGGTGACAAAGGACATATCCTCAGATAAAACTAGAAAAAACTTTCTGAGACACTTCTTTGTGATGTGTATATTCATCTCTTAGAGTAACACCTTTCTTTTCGTGGAGCAGTTTGCTAACACTGTTTTCATGGAACAAACAAAGGGATATTTGGCAGTGAAGTGAGGCCTATGTTGAAAAAGGAAATATCCTCAGAGAAAAACTAGAAAGAAGCTGTCTGAGAAACTTCTTTGTGATGTGTGAATTCGTCCCACAGAGTTACAACACTCTTTTCATGGAGCAGTGTGGTAGCACTGTTTTTAGGGAATGTGAGAGGGGATATTTTGAATTGCATTGAAGCCTATGGTTACAACAGAAATATCATCAGATAAAAAGTAGAAAGAAGCTTTCTGAGAAACTTCCTTGTGATGTGTGAATTCATCTCACAGAGTTACACCTTTCTTTTCATGGAACCATTTACTCACATTGTTTTCATGGAATCTACAAAGGGATATTTGGGAGCACATTGATGCCTATCATTGAAGAGGAAATATCCTCAGATAAAAACCAAAAAGAAGCTTTCTGTGAAACTGCTTTGTGAGGTGTGAAATCATCTTACTGAGTTACCCCATTCTTTTCATTGAGAAGTCTGCTAACACTTTTTTCATGGAATCTGCAATGGGATATCCCAGAGAGCATTGAGGAATATGGAGAAAAAGGAAATATCCTCAGATAAAATCTAGAAAGAAGCGGTCTGAGAAACATCTTTCTGATGTGTGAATTCATCTTACAGAGTTACACCACACTTTTCATGTAGCAGTTTGGTAGCACTGTTTTTGGGGATCTGAGAAGGGATATTTTGTATTGCATTAAAGCCAATACGTGACATATGGAAATATAATCAGATAAAAACTATCAAGAAGCTTTCTGAGAAACTTCTTTGTGGTGTGTGTTTTCATCTCTCAGAGTAACACGTGTCTTTTCATGGAGCAGGTTGCTAACACTGTTTTTGTTGGATCTACAATGTGATATTTGGGGACAAGTTGAGACCTATAGTGAAAAGGAAAATATCCTGAGATAAAAACTAGAAGGAATCTGTCTGAGAAACTGCTTTGTGATGGGTGAATTCATCTCACAGAGTTACACCACTCCTTTTGTGGAGCAGTTTGCTTACAATGTTTTTGTGGAATCTGCAATAGGATATTTTGGAGTGCATTGAAGCCTTTGGTGACAAACAAAATATTGTCAAACAAAAGCCAAAAGGAAACATTCTGTGAAACTGCTTAGTGATTTGTGAATTCACCTCACAGAGTTACACTTTATTTTCATGGCACAGTTTTGTAGCACTGAGTTGGGGAATCTGAGAAGGGGTATTTTGGATGGCATTAAAGCCTATGGTGACAAAGGAAATATCCTCAGACAAAAAGTAGAAAGAATCTTTCTGAGAAACTGCTTAGTGATGTGTGAATTCATCTCACAGGGTTACACAGTTGTTTTTGTTGAGATGTTTGCTAACACTGTTTCCTTGGAATTTGCAATTTGATATGTCGGAGCACATTGAAGCTTAGGGTGAAAAAGGAAATATCCTCACATAAAAATTAGATAGAAGCTTTCTGAGAAACTGCTTTGCAATGTGTTAATTCATCTCAGAGAGTTACCTGATTCTTTTCATGAATCAGATTTTTAGCAGTTTTTGGGGAATCTGAGAAGGGTTATTTTTGATCTCAATGAAGCCTGTGGTGAAAACGGAAATATCCTCAGATAAAAATTAGAGAGCCAGGCGAGGTGGCTCACACCTGTAATCCCAGCACTTTGGGAGGCTGAGGCAGGTGGATCACGAGGTCAGGAGATCAAGACCATACTGGCTAACACAGTGAAACCCCGTCTCTAATAAAAATACAAAAAATTAGCCGGCTGTGGTGGTGCGCTCCTGTAGTCCCAGCTACTTGGGGGCTGAAGCAGGAGAATGACGTGAACCCGGAAGGTGGAGCTTGAATTGAGCCAAGATCGTGCCACTGCACTGCAGCCAGGGTGACAAAGCGAGACTTCATCTCAAAAAAAAATTAAAAAAAATTAGATAGAAGCTTTCTGAGATATTTCTTTATTTCTTTGTGATGTGTAAATTCATCTCAGAGAGTTACACCTTCCTTTTCATTGAGCAGTTTACTAACACAGTTTTCATGGAATCTGCAAAGGGATATTTGGGAGCTCACTGAGGCCTATGCTGAAAAAGGAAATATCCTTAGATAAAAACTAGAAAGAAGCATTCTGAGATACTGCTTTGTGATGTGTGACTTCATCTAACAGAATTACACCCTTGTTTTCATTGAGTAGTTTGATAACACTGTTTTCATGGAATCTGCAATAGGATATTTTGGAATGCATTGAAGCCTGTGGTTGCAAAGGATATATCTTCACATAAAAAAACAAAAAGAAGCTTACTGTGAAATTACTTGTGATGTGTGAAATCATCTCACAGTGTTACACAGTTCTTTTCATTGAAAAGTTTCTAACACTTTTTACCTGGAATCTGCAATGGGATATTCAGAAATGCATTGAGGAATATGGTGAAAAAGCAAATATCCTCAGAGAAAAACTAGAAAGAAGCTTTATGAGAAACAGCTTTGTGGTGTGTGAATTCATCTCACAGAGTTCCACCATTCTTTACATGGAGCACTTTGGTGGCACTGTTTTTGAGGAATCTGGGAAGGGAAGATTTTTATTGCATTGGAAACTCTGGTGAAAAAGGAAATATCCTCAGATAAAAATGAGAAAAAAGCTTCCTGAGAAACTGCTTTGTGATGTGCATATTCATCTCACAGAGTTACATGATTCTTTTCTTGGAGCAGTTTGCTAACACCGTTTTCACGGAATCAGCAATAGAATATTTGGGATTGCATTGAAGCCTATGGTGACAAAGGAAATATCCTCTGACAAAAACTAGAAAGAAGCTTTCTGAGAAACTGCTTTGTGATTTGTGAATTCATCTCACAGAGTTATGATTCTTTTATTAAAACAGTTTGGTAGCACTGTTTTTGGGGAATCCCAGAAGTGTTAATTTACATTGAATTGAAGCCTATGGTGACAAAGGAAATACCTTCAGACAAAAATGAGAAAGAAGATTTCTGAGAAAGTTCTTTTTGATGTGTGACTTCATCTCACAGAGTTACACCTTTCTTTTCATGGAGCACTGCGGTAACACTTTTCATGGAATCTGCAAAGGAATATTTCTGAGTGCTTTGAGGCCTATGGTGAAAAGGGAAATATCTTCAGATAAAAACTAGAAATATCCTTTCTGAGAAACTGCTTTGTGATTTGTGATTTCATCTCACAGAGTTACATGATTGTTTTCATGGAGCAGTGTGGTAGCACTGTTTCTGGGGAATCTGACAAGGGATACTTTAGATCACATTGAAGCCTATGGTGACAAAGGAAATATCCTCAGACAAAAACCAAAAGGAAGTTTTCTGTGAAACTACTTTGTGATGCATGAATTCATCTCACAAAGTTACACCATTGTTTCCTTTGAGAAGTTTGCTAATACGTTTTTTGTGGAATCTGCAGTGGAATATTCAGGAGTGCATAGAAGAATATGGTGAAAAAGGAAATATCCTCAGAAAAAAATTAGTAAGAAACTTACGGAGAAACAGCTTTGTGATGTGTGAATTCATATCAGAGCATTACACCATTCTTTTCATGGAACAGCATGGTAGCACTGTTTTTGGGTAATCTGCAATAGGGTATTTGGGAGTGCATTGAAGCCTATGGTGACAAAGGAAATATCCTCAGACAAAAACCAAACAGAAGCTTTCTGAGAAACTGCTTTGTGATGTGTGAATTCACCCCAAAAATTTACACTTTTCTTTTCATGGAGCAGTTTGCTAACACTATTTTTGTGGAATCTGTAAAGGGATATTTGTGAGCGCATTGAGGTTGATGGCGAAAAAGGAAATATCCTCAGACAAAAACTAGAAAGAAACTTTCTGAGAAACTGCATTGAGATTTGTGAATTCATCTCACTGAGTTACACCTTTCTTTTCATTGAGCAGTTTGGTAACACTGTTTTTGTGTGAAATCTGCAATGGGATATTCGGGAGCGCCTAGAGTCCAATGGTGAAAAAGGAAGTATCTTCAGGCACAAACAGGAGAGAAGCTTTCTGAGAAACTCCTTTGTGATGTGTGCATTCATCCAATAGAGCTAACCATTTCTGTTGAGGGAGCACTTTGGCATCACTATTTGGGTGGTGTCTGAGAAGGGATATTTGGGAGTGCATTGAAGCCTATGATGGAAAAAGAAATATCCTCAGATAAAAACTAGAAAGAAGCTTTCTGAGAAACTGTTTTGTGATGGGTCAATTTATCTCACAGAGTTACATCATTCTTTTTGTGGTGCAGTTTGTTAGCACTGTTTTCAAGGAATGTGCAAAGGAATATTTGGGAGTGCATTGAGGTCTATAGTGAATAAAGAAATATCCTCAGATAAAAACTAGAAAGAATCTTTCTGAGAAACTGGTTGGTGTTGTGTGAATTCATCTAACAGAGTTACATTGTTCTTTTCATTCAGCATTTTGCTAACACTATTTTTGTGGAATCTGCAATAGCATATTTTGGAGCACATTGAAGCATATGGTGACAAAGGAAATATCCTCAGATAAAAACTAGAAAGAAGTTTTCTAAGAAACTTCTTTGTGATGTGTGAATTCATCTCACAGAGTTACACCACTCTTTTTGTGGAGCAGTTTGCTAACACTGTTTTCATGGAATCTGCAATAGTATATTTCAGAGTGCATTAAAGCCTTTGGAGCAATGGAAATATTCTCAGACAAAAAACAAATAAACTTTCTGTGACACTGCTTAGTGATGTGTGAATTCATCTCACAGACTTACACCTTTATTTTCATGGTGCAGTTTGTTCACACTCTTTTTGGGGAATCTGAGAAGGCATATTTTGGATCACATTGAAGCCTATGATGACAAAGGAAATATCCTCAGATAAAAAATAGAAAGAAGCTTTCTGAGAAAGTTCTTTGTGATGTGTGAATTCAACTCATAGAGCTACACCTTTCTTTTCATGGAGCAGTTGGCAAACACAGTTTTCGTGGAATCTGCGAAGGGACATTTTGAGCGCTTTTAGGCCAATGGTGAAAAACGAAATATCCTCAGATAAAAACTAGAAAGAATCTTTCTGAGAAACTGCTTTGTGATGTGTGATTTCATCACACAGAGTTACAACTTTCTTTTCATTGAGCAGGATGTTAACACTGTTTTCTTGGAATCTGCAATGGGCTATTTCGGGATGCTATGAAGCTTATGGTGAAAAAGGAAGTATCCTCATATTAAAAGTGGAAAGAAGGTTTCTGAGAAACTGCTTTGTGATGTGTTAATTCATCTCATACAGTTACACGATTCTTTTGATGACTCATTGTGGTAGCACTGTTTTTGGGAAATCTAAGAATGGATACTTTGGATCGCATTGAAACCTATGGTGACAAAGGAAATATCCTCAGATAAAACCTAGAAAGAAGCTTTCTGAGACAGTTCTTTGTGATGTGTGAATTCACCTTACATAGTTGCACCTTTCTTTTCATGGAGCAGCTTACTAACACTGCTTTCCTGGTATCCGCAAAGGGATACCTGGAAGTGTCTTGAGGCCTATGGTGAAAAAGGAAATATCCTTAGAGAAAAACTATAAAGAAGCTTTCTGAGAAACTGCTTTGTGATGGGTGAATTCACCTCACAGAGTTCCATCTTTCCTTTCGTTGTGCAGTTTGGTAGAACTGTGTTTGGGCAATCTGCAAAGGGATTTTTAGGAGCTCAGAGAGGAATATGGTGAAAAAGGAAATATCTTCAGATAAAAACTGGACATAAGGTTTTTGAGAAACTGTTTTGTGATGTATGCATTCAACTCATGGAGATAAATCATTTTGTTGATTGAGTTTGGCATCACTGTTTTCGTGGTGTCTGAAAAGGGATATTTGGGAGTGCATTTAGGCTGATGGTGGATTAGAAAATATGCACAGATAAAAACTAGAAAGAAGATTTCTGATAGACTGTGTTGTGATGGGTGAATTCATCTCACAGATTTAAATCTTTCTTTTCATTGAGCAGTTTGTTAACACTGTTTTTGTGGAATATGCAAAGGGATATTCAGGAGTGGATAGAGGCCAATGTTGAAAAAGGAATTATCTTCAGGTAAAAACTGGAGAGATAGTTTCTGATAACTCTTTTGTGATGTGTGCATTCACCTCATAGAGGTAAAGCTTTCTGTTGAGAGAGTACTTTGGCATCACTGTTTTTGTGGTGTCTGAGAAGGGATATTTGGGAGCGCATGATAGCCGATGGTGGAAAAGGAAATATCCTGAGATAAAAACTAGAAAGATGGTTTCTGAGAAATTTCTTTGTGATGGCAGAATTCATCACATAGAGTTACAACTTTGTTTTCTTTGAGCAGTTTGGTAGCCCTGTTTTTATGGAATCTGAAAAGGGATATTCAGAAACTCCTGAAGGCCTACGGTGGAAAAGGAAATAAATTCATATAAATACTAGAGACAAACTTTTCGAGAAATGGTTTTGTGATGTGTGTATTCGTCTCAAAGAGTTTAAATTTTTTGTTGATTGAGTAGTTCTGTGTCAATGTTTTGGTGGTATCTGAGAGGAGTGATTTTTGAGCATGTTGAAGCCTACAATGAAAAAGGAAATATCATCAGATTTGAACTAGAAAGAAGTTTTCTGAGAAACTGCTTTGTGATGGGTGAATTCATCTCACAGAGTTACACCTTTCTTTTCATTGAGCAGTTTGGTAACACTGTTTTTCTGGAATCTGCAAAGGGATATTCGGGAGGGCAAAGAGTCCAATGGTGAAAAAGGAAATATCTTCAGGTAAAAACTGGAGAGAAACTCTCTGAGAAACTCCTTTGTGATGTACGCATTCATCTCACAGAGCTAAACGTTTCTGTTGAGGCAGCACTTTGGCATCACTGTTTTTGTGGTGTCTGAGAAGGGATATTTTGGAGCACATTGAAACCTATGGTTTAAAAGGAAATATCCGCATATAAACACTAGAAAGAAGCTTTCTGAGAGACAGCTTTGTGATGTGTGAATTCATCTCACAGAGATACACCATTGTTTTCATGGAGCAGTTTGTTAGCACTGTTTCTGGGAAATCTGAGAAGGGACATTTTGGATCGCATTTAAGCCTACGGTGACAAAGGAAATATCCTGAGATCAAAACTAGAAGCAAGCTTTCTGAGAAAGTTCCTAATGATGTGTGAATTCATCTCACAGTGTTACACCTTTCTTTTCCTGGAGCAGTTTGCTAACACTGTTTTCATGGAATCTGCAATGGGATATTCCAGAGCCCTTTGATGCCTATAGTGAAAAATGAACTTTTTTCTGATTAAAACTAGAAAGAAGACATCTGGAAAACAGCTCTGTGATGTGTGATTTCATCTCACAGAGTTTCACCGTTCTTTTCATTGAGCAGGTTGATAACACTGTATTTGTGCAATCTGCAATAGGATATTTCAGAGTGCATTGAAGCCTATGGTGACAAAGGAAATATCCACAGATAAAAGTCCAAAGAGAAGTTTTCTGTTAAACTGTTCTGTGATGTGAAAATTCATCTCACAGAGTTACAACGTTCATTTTATTGAAAAGTTTGCTAACACTTTTTTCGTTTAATCTGCTATGGGATATTGGGGAACGCATTGATTAAAATGGTGAAAAAGGAAATATCCTCAGATTAAAACGAGAAAGTTTTCTAAGAAACATCTTTGTGATATGTGGATTCATCTCTCAGTATTACACCATTCTTTTCATGGAATAGATTTTTAGCACTGTTTTTGGGGAATCTGAGAAGGGATATTTTGGGCCACATTGAAGCCTATGGAGACAAAGGAAATATCCTCAATCAAAAACTAGGAAGAAGATTTCTGAGAAACTACTACATCATGTGTGAATTCATCTCACAGAGTTACAATGTTGTTTCCATTGAGCAATTTGATATCACTGTTTTCGTGGGATATGCAATAGGATATTTGGGAGCGCATTGAAGCCTATGGTGACAAAGGAAATATCCTCAGACAAAAACCAAAAAGAAGCTTTCTGAGAAACTGCTTTGTGATTTGTGAATTCATCTCACAGAGTTGCACCTTTCTTTTCATGTAGCAGTTTGCTAACACTGTTTTTTTTTTTTTTTTTTTGAATCCGCAAAGGTATATTTGTGAGCACTTTGAGGCCTATGGTGAAAAAGGAAATATCCTCACATAAAAACCAGAAGAAGCTTTCTCAGAAACTGCTATCTGATGTGTAAATTTATCTCACAGAGTTACACTGTTCTTTTGATTGAGCAGTTTGCTAACACTGTTTTCTTGCATTCTGCAATGGGATATTTAGGAGTGCATTGAAGGTTATGGTGATAAAGGAAATATCCTCATATAAAAACTAGAAAGAAGCTCTCTGAGAAACCGTTTTGTGATGTGTTAATTCATCAATTCATCTCACAGAGTTACAGGAATCCTTTTCATGGATCAGATTGGTAGCACTATTTTTCTTTAATCTGAGATGGGATATTTTGGATTGCATTGAAGCCTTTGGTGACTAAGGAAATATACTCAGATAAAAACTGGAGGCCGGGCGCGGTGGCTCAAGCCTGTAATCCCAGCACTTTGGGAGGCCGAGACGGGTGGATCACGAGGTCAGGAGATCGAGACCATCCTGGCTGACACGGTGAAACCCCGTCTCTACTTTAAAAATACAAAAAACTAGCTGGGCGAGGTGGTGGCGCCTGTAGTCCCAGCTACTCGGGAGGCTGAGGCAGGAGAATGGCGTGAACCCGGGAGGCGGAGCTTGCAGTGAGCTGAGATCCGGCCACTGCACTCCAGCCTGGGCAGCAGAGCGAGACTCCATCTCAAAAAAAAAAAAAAAAAACTGGAAAGAAGCTATCTGAGAAAGTTATTTGTGATGTGTGAGTTCATCTCACTGAGTTACACTTTTCTTTTCATAGAGCAGTTAGCTAAAACTGCTTTCCTGGTATTTGAAAAGGGATATTTGGGAGTGTCTTGAGGCCTACAGTGACAAAATAAACATCTGCAGACAAAAACTAGAAAGAAGCCTTATGATAAACTGCTTTGTGATTCATGAATTCATCTCACAGAGTTACACCTTTCTTTTCATTGAGCAGTTTGGTAGCACTGTATTTGGGGAATCTGCAAAGGGATATTCTGGAGCTCATAGAGGTTGATGGTGAAAAAGGAAATATCTTTAGATAAAACCTGGAGAGAAGGTTTTTGAGAAACTATTTTGTGATGTGTGTGTTCACCTAAGAGAGATAAACCACTGGGTTGATTGAGCAGTTTGGCATCACTGTTTTTGTGGTGGCCGAGAAGGGATATTTGGGAATGCATTGAGGCTGATGCTGGAAAAGTAAATATGGTGCACAGATTACAGCTAGAAAGGAGTTTTCTGAGAAATTTATTTGTGATGGGTGAATTCGTCTCCCAGAAGTAAACTACTCTTTTCATGGAGCAGTTTGTTAACCCTGATATTGAGGAATCTACAAAGGGATATTCAGAGCACAGAGAAGCCTATGGTGAAAAAGGAAATACCCTCAGATAAAAACTAGAAAGAAGCTTTCTGAGAGACTGTTTTGAGTTGGGTGGGTTCATCTCACAGAGTTAAATCTTTCTTTTCATTGAACAGTTTGGTAACACTGTTTTTGTTGAATTTGTAATGGGATATTTTGGAGCATATAGAGGCCTAAGGTGAAAAAAGAAAATTCTCCAGGTAAAAACTGGAGAGAAGCTTTCAGAGAAAATCCTTTGTGATTTGTGCATTCATCTCATAGAGCTAAAGGTTTCTGTTGAGGGAGCACTTTAGCATCACAGTTTTTATGGCCTCTTAGAAGGGATATTTGAGAGCGCATTGAAGTCTGTAGTGGAAAAGAAAATATCTTCAGATAAAAATTAGAAAGAAGCTTCCTGAGAAACTACTTTGTAATGGGTGAATTTTTCTCACAGAGGTAAACCATTCTTTTCATTGCACAGTTTGGTAGCACTGTTTTTGTGGAATCTGCAGTGGGATATTTGGGAGTACAAAGAGGCCAAAGATGAAAAAGAAAATTCTTCAGGTAAAAACTGGAGAGAAGCTTTCAGATAAACCCATTTGTGGTGTGTACATTTGTTCCATCGAGCTAAACGTTTCTGTTGAGGGAGAACTTTGGTATCACTGTTTTTGTGGTGTCAGAGAAGGGATATTTGGGAGTGCATTGAAGCCTATGGTGGAAAAGGAAATATCCTCAGATAAAAACAACACAGAAGCTTTCTGAGAAACTGCTTTTTGATGAGTCAATTTATGTCACACAGAGTGACATCATTCTTTTCATGGAGCAGTTTGTTAGCACTGTTTTTGTGGAAGCTGCAGAGGGATATTTTAGAGCACATAGGGATGTGAGGTGAAAAAAGAAATTTCTTCAGGTAACAACTGGAGAGAAGCTTTTGGAGAAACTCCTTTGTGATGTGTGCATTTGTCTCATAGACCTCTACGTTTCTGTAGAGGGAGCACTTTGGCATCACTGTTTTTGTGGTGTCTGAGAAGGGATATTTGGGAGCACATTGAAGCCACTTGTGGAAAAGGAAATATCCTCAGATAAAAACCAAAACAAAGAATTCTGAGAAACTGCTTTGTGATGTGTGAATTCATCTCACAGAGTTACACTGTTATTTTCATTGTACAGTTTGCTAACACTGTTTTCTTGGAATCTGCAATGGGATATTATGGAGTGCATTGAAGCTGATGGTGACAAAGAAAATATACTCATATAAAAACTGGAAAGAAGCTTACTGAGAACCCAATTTGTAATGTGTTAATTCAGCTCACAGTGTTACAGGATTCTTTTCATGGATCAGTTTGGTAGCACTGTTTTTGTTGTGTCTGAGAAGGGTTATTTGGGAGTGCATGGAAGCTGGTGGTGGAAAAGGAAATATTCTGAGATAAAAACTAGATAGAAGCTTTCTGAGAAATTACTTTGTGATGGGTGAATTCATCACACAGAGTTACATCTTTTTTTTTCATTGAGCAGTTTGCTAGCTCTCTTTTTAAGGAATCTGCAAAGGGATATTTGGGAGCTCCTAGAGGTCTATGGTGAAAAAGGAAATAACTTCAGATAAAAACTGGAGAGAACATATTCGAGAAATGGTTTTGTGATGTGTGTATTCATCTCATAGAGCTTAAACTTTTTGTTGATTGAGCAGTTTGGCATCATGGTTTTGTGGTATCTGAGAGGAGATATTTGGGAGCACATTGAAGTCTATGGTGAAAAGGAAATATCTTCAGATTTAAACTAGAAAGAAGCTTTCTGAGAAACTGCTTTGTGATGGGTTAATTCATCTCACAGAGTTACACGTTTCTTTTCATTGAGCAGTTCGGTAACACTGTTTATGTGGAATCTGCAAGGGGATATTCAGGAGTGACCAGAGTCCAGTGGTGAGAAAGGAAATATTTTCAGGTTAAAAAGAGGAGAGAAGCTTTCTGAGAATCTCCTTTGTGATGTGTGCATTCATCTCATAGAGCTAAACATTTCTGTTGAGGGAGCACTTTGGTATCACTGTTTTTGTGATGTCTGAGAAGGGTATTTGTGAGTGCATTGAAGGGTAGGGTGGAAAAGGAAATAACCTCAGGAAATAATTGGAAAGAAACTTCCTGAGAAACTGATTGGTGATGTGTTAATTCGTCTCACAGGGTTACACATTCTTTTCGTGGAGCAGTTGGTAGCACCGTTTTTGGGGAATCTGAGAAGGGATAATTTGGATCACATTGAAACCTATGGTGACAAAGGAAATATTCTCAGATAAAAAAAAAGAAGTTTTCTTAGAAACTGCTTTTTGATATGTGAATTCATCTCACACAGTTACACTGTACTTTTCATTGAGGAGTTTGCTAACACTGTGTTCTTGGAATCTGCAATGGTATACTTCTGAGTGCATTGATGCTTAGGTTGACAAAGCAAATATCCTCAGACAAAAACTAGTAAGAAACTTTCTGACAAACTTCTTTGTGATTTGTGAATTCATCTCACAGAGTAACAAGACTGTTTTCATGGAGCAGTTTGGTAGCACTGTTTTGGGGAATCTGAGAAAGAATATTTTTGAGAACTTTGAGGCCTATAATGAAAAGGAAATATCCATACATAAAAACTAGAAAGAAACTTTCTGAGAAACTGCTTTGTGATGGGTGAATTCATCTCACAGAGTTACACTATTACTTTCATTGAGCAGTTTGAAAAACTGTTTTCTTGGAATCTGCAATAGGATATTTGGGAGTGCATTGACATCTATTGTGACAAAGGAAATATCCTCAGATCAAAACCAAAAAGAAGCTTTCTGTGAAACTGCTTTGTGATGTTTCAATTCAGCTCACAGAGTCACAAAGTTCCTTTCATTGAGAAGCTTGCTAACACTTTTTTCCTGGAATCTGCAATGGGATATTCCAGAGCTCATTGAGGAATATGGTAAAAAAGGAAATATCCTCATATAAAAACTGGAAAGAAGCTTGCTGAGAAAACGCTTTGTTATGTGTCAATTCATCTCACAGAGTTACACCGTTATTTTCATGGAGCAGTTTTGTAGCACTGTTTTTAGGGAGTCTGAGAAGGGATATTTTCAATATCATTGAAGCCTAAGGTGACGAAGAAAATATCCTCAGAAAAGAACTAGAAAGAAGCTTTCTAAGAAACTGCTTTGTGTTGTGTGAATTCATCTCACAGAGTTACACCACTCTTTTCATGGAGCAGTTTGGTAGCACCATTTCTGGGGAATCTGTAAAGGGATATTTTGAATCTCATTGAAGTCTATGGTTACAAAGGAAATATCCTCAGATAAAAACTACAAAGAAGGTTGCTGAGAAAGTTCTTTGTGATGCGTTAATTCATTTCACAGAGTTACACCTTTCCTTTCATGGAACCATTTGTTCAAACTGTTTTCATGGAATCTGCCAAGGGTTATTTGGGAGTGCCTTGAGAACTATGGTGAAAGAGGAAATATCTTGAGATAAAAATCAAAAAGAAGGTTTCTGTGAAACTGCTTTGTGATGTGTGAATTCATCTCACAGAGTTGCCAAGTTCTTTTCATTGAGAAGGTTGCTAACACTTTTCTCGTGGAATCTGCAATGGGATATTCTGGAGTGCATTGAGGAATATGGAGAAAACGGAAATATGCAGTTAAAATATAGAAAGAAGCGGTCTGAGAAACAGCTTTGTGATGTGTGAATTCATCTTACAGAGTTACACCATTATTTTCATGGAACAGTTTGGTAGCACTATTTTTAGGGAATTTGAGAAGGGATATTTTGGATCACCTTGAAGACTAGGGTGACAATGGAAATATAATCAGATAAAAACCAGCAAGAAACTTTCTGAGAAATTTCTTTGTGATGTGTGTACTCATCTCATGGAGTAACACCTTTCTTTTCATGGAGCTGTTTGCTAACACAATTTTCGTGGAATCTACAAAATGATATTTGGGAGGGAGTTGAGACCTATGGAGAAAAAGGAAATATCCTCAGCTAAAAACTAGAAGGAAGCTTTCTGAGAAAACGCTTGTGATGTGTGAATTCATCTCACAGAGTTGCACCACACTTTTCTTGGAGCAGTTTGCTAACACTGTTTTCGTGGAATCTGCAATAGGATATTTCAGAGTGCATTGAAACCTTTGGTGACAAAAGAAATAGCATCAGACAAAAAAAGAAGCTTTCTGTGAAACTGCTTAGTGATATGTGAATTCACCTCACAAAGTTACACCTTTATTTTTATGGTGCAGTTTGGTACAACTCTTTTTGGGGAATCTGAGAAGGGATGTTTTGGATGGCATTGAAGCCTATGGTGACAAAGGAAATATCGTCAGACAAAAACTAGAAAGAAGCTTTGTGAGAAATCTCTTTGGATGTATTAATTCATCTCAGAGAGTTACATGATTTTTTTCATGGACCAGTTTTGTTACACTGTTTTTGAGGAATCTGCGAAGGGTTATTTTCAATTGCAATGAAGCCTAAGGTGACAAAGGAAATATCCTCAGATAAAAACTAGAAAGAAGATTTCTGAGAAAGATCTTTGTGATGTGTGAATTCATCTCACAGAGTTACACCTTTCTTTTCATTGAGCAGTTTGCTGACACCGTTTTCGTGGAGTCTGCAAAGGGATATTTGGGGGCTCATTGAGGCTTATAGTGCAAAAGGAAATATCCCCAGCTAGAAACTAGAAAGAAGCTTTCTGAGAAACTGCTTTGTGATGTGTGAATTAATCTTACAGGGTTACACTGCTCTTTTCATTGGCCTTTTTGCTAACACTATTTTCTTAGAACCTGCAATGGGATATTTTGGAGCACTTTGAAGTTTATAGTGAAAAAGGAAATATCCTCATATAAAAACTTGAAAGAAGCTTTGTGAGAAACTGCTTTGTGATGTGTGAATTCATCTCACAGAGTTGCAGGATTCTTTTCATGGAGCAGTTTGGTAGCAGTGTTTTTGGGGAATTTGAGAAGGGATACTTTGGATCACATTGAAGCCTATGGTGGAAAAGGAAATATTCTCAGATAAAAACTAGAAAGAATCTTTCAGAAAAACTTCTTTGTGATGTGTGAAGTCATCCCACAGTGTTACACCCTTCTTTTCATGGAGCAGTTTGCTAACAATATTTTCGTGTAATCTGCAAAAGGATATTTGGGATCACATTGAGGCCTATAGTTAATAAGGAAATATCCTCCAATGAAAACTAGAAAGAAGCTTTCTGAGAAACTGCTTTGTGATGTTTGACTTCATCTTACAGAGTTACACTGTTCTTTTCATTGAGCAGTTTGATAACACTGTTTTCATGGAATCTGCAGTACGATATTTGGGAGCTCACTGAAGCCTATAGTGACAAAGGAATTATACTCAGATAAAAACCAAAAAGAATCTTTCTGAGAAAATGCTTTGTGATGTGTGAATTCATCTCAAAGAGTAACACAGTTCTTTTCATTGACCAGTTTGCTAACACTGTTTTCTTGAAATCTGCAATGTGATAATTCGGAGCGAGTGGAAGCTTCTAGTGACAAAAGAACTATGCTCAGCAAAACCTAGAAAGAAGCTTTTTAAGAAAATTCTTTATGATGTGTGAATTCATCTCACAGAATTACACAGTTCTTTTCATTGATCACTTTGCTATCACTGTTTTCTTGGAATCCACAATGGGATATTTTGGAGCGCATTTTAAGCTGATGGTGACAAAGGAAATACCCTCACATGAAAACTAGAAAGAAGCTTTCTGAGAAACCATTTTGTGATGTGTTAATTCATCTCACAGAGTTACACAATTCTTTTCATGGATCAGTTTGCTAGCACTGTTTTTGGGGCATCTGAGAAGGGATATGTTGGATTGCATTGAAGCCTATGTTGACAAAGGAAATATTCTCAGATAAAAACCGGAAAAAAAGCTTTCTGAGAAAGTTATTTGTGTTGTGTGAATTCATCTCACAAAGGTACACCTTTCTTTTCATGGAGAAGTTTGATAACACTGTTTTCGTGGAATCTGCAAAGGGTTATTTGGGAGAGCTTTGAGGCCTAAGGTGAAATAGGAAATATTCTCAAGTAATAACTAGAAATAAGCTTTCTGA
Organism: Macaca thibetana thibetana; assembly: GCF_024542745.1. Lineage (NCBI taxonomy): Eukaryota > Metazoa > Chordata > Mammalia > Primates > Cercopithecidae > Macaca > Macaca thibetana. The sequence continues at coordinate 58,651,191 of NC_065598.1, forward strand.
GAAACGGCTTTAGGATGTGCGAATTCATCTTACAGTGTTACAACGTACTTTTCATTGAGCAGTTTGATAACACTGTTTTTGTGCAATCCGCAATAGGATATTTTGCAGTGCATTGAAGCCTCTGGTGACAAAGAAAATATCCTCAGATAAAAACCAGAAGGAGTCTTTCTGTGAAAGTGATTTGTGATGTGTGAATTCATCTAACAAAGTGACAATCTTTCTTTTTTTAATTGAGAAGTTTGCTAACACATTTTTCATGCAATCCCACAATGGGATATTTGGGAGTGCATAGAGGAATATGGTGAAAAAGGAAATACCCTCAGATAAAACTTGTAAGAGGCTTACTGAGAATCCAGTTTGTGATGTATCAATTCATTTCTCAGGGTTATACAATTATTTTTATGGAGTAGTACGGTCGCACTGTTTTTGGGGATTCTGAAATAGGATATTTGGGAGCCCTTTGAAGTCTCTGGTGACAAAGGAAATATCCTCAGACTAAAACAAAAAAGAAACTTTCTGAGAAACTGCTTTGTGATATGTGAATTCATCTCACAGAGTTACACGGTTCTTTTCATGGAGCAGTTTGGTCGCACTGTTTTTGGGGAATCTGAGAAGGGATATTTTTGATCCCTTTGAAGCCTATGGTGACACAGGAAATATCCTCAGGTAAAAACGAGAAAGAAGCTTTCTGAGAAGGTTCTTTGTGATGTGTGAATTAATCTCACAGTGTTACACCTTTCTTTTCATGGAGCAGTTTGCTAACACTGTTTTTGTGACATCTACAAAGGAATATTTGGGAGCGCATTGAGTCCTATGGTGAAAAAGGAAATATCCTCAGATAAAAACTAGAAAGAAGCTTTCTGAGATACTGCTTAATGATGTGTGAATTCATCTCACAGAGTTACACTGTTCTTTGCCTTGAGTAGTTTGTCTACACTGTTTTCTTGGAACCTGCAATGGGATATTTTGGAGCATCTTGAAGCTTATGGTGACAAAGGAAATATCCTCAAATAAAAACTAGAAAGAAGCTTTCTGAGAAACTGATTTGTGATGTGTTAGTTTATGTCACGGAGTTACATGATTCTTTTCATGGATCATTATGGTAGCAGTGTTTTGGGGAAATCTGAGAAGGGATACTTTGGATCTCATTGAAGCCTATGGTGAGAAAGGAAATATCCTCAGATAAAAACTAGAAAGAAGCTTTCTGAGAATCGTCTTTGTGACGTGTGAATTCATCTGACAGAGTTACACCTCTCTTTTCATGGAGCAGTTTGTTAACACCGTTTTCATGGAATCTGCAATAAGATAGTCTGGAGTGCATTGAGGCCTATAGTGAAAAACGAAATATCCTCATATAAAAACTAGAAAGAAGTTTTCTGTGAAAGAGCTTTGTTATGTATTATTTCATCTCACAGAGGTACACGATCGTATTCATTTGTGAGTTTGGTAGCAGTGTTTTTGGGGAATCTGAGAAGGGATATTTTGGATGGCATTGAAGCCTATGGTGACAAATGAAATATCCTCTGAAAAAAACTAGAAAGAATCTTTCTGAGAAAGATCGTTTTGATTTGTGAATTCACCTCACAGAGTTCAACCTTTCTTCTGATGGAACAGTTTGATAACACTGTTTTCCTGGAATCTTCAATAGGATATTTGGGAGTGCACTGAATCTATGGTGACAAAGGAATTATCCTCAGATAAAAACCAAAAAGCAGCTTTGTGAGAAACGGCTTGTGATGTGTGAATATATCTCGCAGAGTTACACTATTCTTTACATTAAGAAGTTTGCTAAGACTTTTTTCCTTTATTCTGCAATGGGATATTTGAGAGCACATTGAGGAATATGGTGAAAAAGGTAATATCCTCAGGTATGAACAAGAAAGAAGTTCTCTGAGAAACTGCATTGTGATTTGTGAATTCATAACACAGAATTACACATTTCTATCCATGGAGCAGTTTGCCAACAGTATTTTCGTGGAATCTGTAAAGGGATATTTGTGAGCAAATTGGGGCAAATGGTGAAAAGGGAAATATCCTTCTACAAAAACTAGAAAGAATCTTTCTGAGAAACTTCTTCATGATGTGTGAATTCATTTTACAGAGCTACACCTCTCTTTTCATGGGGCAGTTTGCTAACACTCTTTTCATGGCATCTGCAATTGGATATTCCAGAGCACATTGAGGCCTATAGTGAAGAAGGAAATATCCTTATATAAAAATTAGAAGGAAACTTTCTGAGAAACCACTTTGTGATGTGTTATTACATCTCACAGAGTTACACGATTCTTTTCATGGATCTGTTTGGTAGCACTGATTTAGGGGAATCTGAGAAGAGATATTTTGGATTGCATTGAAGCCTATGGTGACAAAGGAAATATCCTCAGATGAAAACTAGAAAGAAGCTTTCTGAGAAAGTTCCTTATGATGTGTGAATTTGGCTCACAGAGTTACACCTTTCTTCTCATGGAGCAGTTTGATAACACTGTTTTTGTGGAATCTGCAATAGGACATTTGGGAGCACATTGATGCCCATGGTGACAAAGGAACTATCCTCAGATAAAAACCAAAGAGAAGCTTTCTGTGAAATGGCTTTGTGATGTGTGCATTCACCTCACAGGGTTACACCTTTTTATTCATTGAGAAACTTGCTAACACTTTTTTCATTTATTCATCTATCTCAAATGGGATATTTGAGAATGCATTGAGGAATATGGTGAAAAAGGAAATATACTCAGATAAAAACTAGAAAGATGTTTTGTGAGAAACTGCATTGTGATATGTGAATTCATCCCACAGAGTTACACCATTCTTTTCATGAAACAGCTTGGTAGCACTGTTTTTGGGGAATAAGAGAAGGGATATTTTGGATCACATTGAAGCCTATGCTGACAAAGGAAATATCCACAGATAAAAACTAGAAAGAAACTTTCTGAGAAAGTTCTTTGTAATGTGTGAATTCGTCTCACAGAGTTACACCTTTCTTTTTCACTGAGCAGTTTGGTAACACTTTTCCTGGAGTCTGCAATAGGATATTTGGGAGCACATTGAGGCCTACAGTGAAAAGGGAAATATCCTCAGATAAAAACTAGAAAGAAGCTTTCTAAGAAAGTCCTTTGTGATGTGTGAATTCATCTCACAGAGTTACACTGTTCTTTTCATTGAGCAGTTTGATAACACTGTTTTCGTGGAATCTGCAATAGGATATTTCGGAGCACATCAAAGCCTGTGGTGACAAATTTAATAGCCTCAGACAAAAACGAAAAAGAAACTTTCTGAAAAACTGCTTTGTGATATCAGAATTCATCTCACAGATTTACACCTTTGTTTTCATGCAGAAATTTGCTAACACTGTTTTCATGGAATCTGTAATGAGATGTTCCGAAGCACATTAAGGCCCATAGTGAAAAAGGAAATATCCTCATTTAAAAATCAGAAGGAAGCTATCTGAGAATCCCTTTTGTGATGTGTTATTTCACCTCACAGAGTTACACGATTCTTTTCATGGAATAGTTTGGTAGCACTGTTTTTGGGGAATCTGAGAAGGGATATTTTGGATCACTTTGAAGTCTATAGTGGCAAAGGAAGTATCCTCAAATAAAAACTAGAAAGGAGCTCTGAGAAAGTTCTTTGTGATCTGTGAATTCACCTCACAGAGATACACCTTTCTTTTCATGGAGGAATTTGCTAACACTGTTTTCCTGGAATCTGTAAAGGGATATTTGGGAGCGCCTTGAGGCTTATGCTGAAAAAGGAAATATCCTCGGACAAAAACTACAAAGAAGCTTTCTGAGATACGTCTTTTTGCTGTGTGAATTCATCTCACAGTGTTACACTGTTCTTTTCATTGAGTAGTTTGCTAACACTGTTTTCTTGGGATCTGCAATGGTATATTTAGTAGCGCTTTGAAGCTTGTGGTGACAAACGCAATATCCTCATATAGAAACTAGACAGAAGCCTTCTGAGAAACTGCTTCATGATGTGTTAATTCATCACACTGTGTTACACGATCCTTTTCATGGATCAGTTTGGTAGCAGTGTTTTTGTGGAATCTGAGAAGGAATATTTTATATCACATTGAAGCCTATCGTGACAAAGGAAATATCCTTAGGTAAAACTAGAAAGAAGCTTTCTGAGAAAGTTCTTTCTGAAGTGTTTATTTGTTTCATGGAGTTACACCTTCCTTTTCATGGAGCAGTTTGCTAACACTGTTTTCATGGGATCTGCAATGGGATATTCAGGAACCCCTTGAAGCCTATAGTGAAAAAGGAAATATCCTCAGATAAAAACTAGAAAGAAGCTTTATGAGAAACAGCTTTGTGGTGTCAGAATTCATCTTACAGAGTTACACCATTCCTCTCAATGATCAGTTTGATAACACTGTTTTTGTGGAATCTGAAATAGGATATTTTTGAGTGCATTGCAGCCTATGGTGACAAAGGAAATATCCTTAGATTAAAAACTAGAAAGAAACTTTCTGAGAAAATTCTTTGTGATGTGTGAATTCATCTCACAGAATTACACCTTTCTTTTCATGGAGCAGTTTGCAAACACTGTTTTCATGGAATCTGCAAAGGGATATTTGGGAGCGCTTTGAAGCCTATGGTAAAAAAGGAAATATCCTCAGATAAAAACTAGAAAAAAGCTTTCTTACAAACTGCTTTGTGATGGCTTAATTCATCTCACAGAGTTACACCTTTATTTTCATTGAGCTCTTTGGTAGCACTGTTTTGGGGAATCTACAAAAGAATTTTCTGGAGCTCATAGAGGCCTATTGTGAAAAAGGCAATATCTTCAGATAAAAACTGGAGAGAAGGTTTTTGAGAAACTGTTTTGTGATATGTGTATTCACTTCATATTCACCTCATAGAGATAAACCATTTTGTTGATTGAGTAGTTTTTTATCACTGTTTTTGTAGTGTCTGAGAAGAGATATTTCAGAGCGTGTTGAGGCTGATGTTGGAAAAGTAAATATGCACAGATAATAACTAGAAAGGAGCTTTCCAAGAAAGTTCTTTGTTATGGGTGGATTCATCTTCCAGAGGTAAACCATTCTTTTCATTGAGCAGTTTGGTCACACTATTTTGGGGAATCTGCAAAGGGATATTTGGAGTGCAGGGAAGCCTATGGTGAAAAAGGAAATACCCTCAGATAAAAACTAGAAAGAAGCTTTCTGAGAGACTGTTTTGTGATGGGCGAATTCATCTCACAGAGTTAAATCTTTCTTTTCATTGAGCAGTTTGTTAGTACTCTTTTTGTGGAATGCACAAGGGATATTCAGGAGCGGATAGAGGCCAATGTTGAAAAAGGAAATATCTTCAGGTAAAACAGGAGAGAAAGTTTCTGATAACTCCTTTGTGATGTATGCATTCATGTCATAGAGGTAAAGCTTTCTGTTGAGAGAGCAGTTTGGCATCACTGTTTCTGTGGTGTCTGACAAGGGATAATTGGGAGCGCAGGGAAGCCGATGGTGGAAAAGGAAATATCCTCAGATAAAAACTAGAAAGATGCTTTCTGAGAAATTTCTTTGGGATGCATGAATTCATCACACAGAATTACATGTTTATGTTCTTTGAGCAGGTTGGTAGCACTGTTTTTATGGAATCTGCAAAGGGATATTCGGGAGTTCCTAGAGGCCTATGGTGAGAAAGAAAATAACTTCAGATGAAAACTGAAGAGAAGCTCCTTGAGACACTCTTCTGTGATGTATGTATTCATCTCATAGAATTTAATCTCTTTTTAATTGAGTAGTTCATCCTCACTGTTTTTGTGGTATCTTTGAGGAGTTATTTTGGAGAACATCGAAGCCTATGGTGAAAAAGGAAATATCCTGAGATCTAAACTAGAAAGAAGCTTTCTGAGAAATTCTTTGTGGTGGGCGAATTTGTCTCACAGAATTAAACCTTTTTTTCATTGAGCAGTTTGGTCACACTCTTTTTGTGGAATCTGCAAAGGGATATTCGGGAGCACATAGAGTCCAATGGCGAAAAAGGAAATATCTTCATGTAAAAACTGGAGAGAAGCTTTCGGAAAAACTCCTTTGTGATGTGTGCATTCATCTCATAGAGCTAAACGTTTCTGTTGAGGGAGCAGTTTGGCATCACTGTTTTTGTGGTATCTGAGATGGGATATTTGGGAGGGCATTGAAGCCTACAGTGGAAAAGAAAATTACCTCAGATAAAAACTGGAAAGAAGCTTCCTGAGAAACTATTTTGTGATGGGTGAATTTATCTCACAGAGTTAAACCTTCTTTTTCATTGTACAGTCTGGTAGCCCTGTTTTTGTGAAATCTGTAGAGGGATATTTGGAAACACATAGAGGCCAAAGGTGAAAAAAGAAAATTCTTCAGGTAAAAACAGGAGATAAGATTTCAGAGAAACTCCTTTGTAATGTCTGCATTCATCTCATAGAGCTAAAAGTTTTTGTCGAGGGAGCACTTGGCATCGCTGTTTTTGTGGTGTGTGGAAAGGGATATTTGGAAGTGCATTGAATCTTAAGGTGGAAAAGGAAATATCCTAATATAAAAAATAGAAGCTTTCTGAGAAACCACTTTGTGATGTGTTAATTCATACCACAGAGGTATATGATTCCTTTCATGGATCAGTTTGGTAGCATTGTTTTTGGAGAATCTGAAAGGGATATTTTGAATCGAATTGAAACCTATGGTGACAAAGGAAATATTCTCAGATAAAAACTTGAAAGAAGCTTTCTGAGAAAGTTCTTTGTGATCTGTGAATTCATCTCAGAAAGTTACACCCTTCTTTTCATGGAGCAGTTTGCTAACTCTGTTTTCATGGAATATGCAATGGGATATTCTCGAGCACATTGAGGCCTATAGTGAAAAAGCAAATTCCCTCATGTAAAAACTGGAAGGAAGCTTTCTGGGAAAGAGCTTTGTGATGTGTGATTTCATCTTAAAGAGTTACACCATTATTGTCATTGAGAAGTTTGATAACACTGTTTTTGTGGAATCTGTAATAGGGTATTTAGGAATGCATTGAAGCCTATATTGACAAAGGAAATATCCTCAAATAAAAACCAAAAGGAAACTTTGCTTTGTGATGTGTGAATTCATCTCACTGCATAACACCATTCTTTTCATTGAGAAGTTTGCTAAAACTTTTTTCATTTAATCTGCAATGGGATATTCGGGAAGGCATTGAGGAATATGGTGAAAAAGGAAATACACTCAGATAAAAACTAGAAAGAAGCTTTCTGAGAAACTACTTTGTGATGTGTGAAATCATCTCACAGAGTTACACTGTTCTTTGCATTGCACAGTTTGCTTACACTGTTTTCTTGCAATCTGCAATCTGATATTTCTGAACGCATTGAAGTTTATGGTGACAAAGTAAATAACTTCATATGAAAACTAGAAAGAAGCTTTCTGAGAAGTCGCTTTCTGTTGTGTTAATTCATCTCACAAATGTACACTATTCTTTTCATGGAACAGTTTGGTAGCACTGTTTTTGGTGCATCTGGGAAGGGATATTTTGGATCACTTTGAAAGGTATGGTGACAAAGGAAATATCCTCAGATAAAAACTAGAAAGAAGATTTCTGAGAAACTGCTTTGTGACGTGTGAATTCATCTCACAGAGTTACACTGTTCAGTTCATTGAGCAGTTTGCTAACACAGTTTTCATGGAATCTGCAAAGGGATATTTCTGAGTGCTCTGAGGGATATGGTGAATAAGGAAATATCCTAAGATAAAAATTAGAAAGAAACATTCGAGAAACTGCTTTGTGATGTGTGAATACATCTCACGAAGATGTATTCTGTTTTTTTCATTTACCAGTTTGTTAACATTCTTTTCTAGGACTTTGCAAGGGGATATTTCCAAGCGAATTGAAGCTTATGGTGACAAAGTAAATATCCTCATATAAAAACTAGAAATAAGCATATTGAGAGACTACTTTTTGATGTGATAATTCATCTCACAAAGTTGCACAATTCTTTTCATGGATCAGTTTGGAAGCACTGTTTTTGGGGAATCTGAAAAGGGTTATTTTTGATTGCAGTGAAGCCTATGGTGACAAAGGAAATATCCTCAGACAAAAACTAGAAAGAAACCTTCCAAGAAAGCCCTTTGTGATATGTGAATTCATCTCACAGAAATACACCTTCCTTTTCATTGAGCAGTTACCTAACACTTTTTTCATGGAATCTGCAAAGCAGTATTTGGGAGTGCAATGAGGCCTATAGTGAAATAAACAAATATCCTCAGATAAAAATTAGAAAGAAGTGCTCTGAGAAACTGCTTTGTGATGTGTGAGTTCATCTCACAGAGTTACACTGTACTTTTCATTGAGCAGTTTGCTAACACCATTTTTGTGGAATCTTCAAAGGGTCATTTGGGAGCATATTGAGGCCTATATTGGAAAAAAACAAATATCCACAGATTAAAACTAGAAAGAAGCTTTCTGAGAGACTACTTTGTGATGGGTGAATTCATCTCACAGTGTTAAATTTTTCTTTTCATTGAACAGTTTGGTAACACTCTTCTTGTGGAATATGTAAAGGGATATTCGGGAGCGGAAAGAGGTCAAGGTTGAAAAAGGTAATGTCTTCAAGTAAAAACTGGAGAGACAGTTTCTGATAACTCCTTTGTGAAGTGTGCATTCATCTCATAGAGGTAAAGCTTTCTGTTGAGAGAGCAGTTTGGCATCACTGTTTTTGTGGTGACTGAGAAGGAATATTTGGGAATACACAGAAGCTGATGGTGGAAAAGGAAATATCCTCAGAGAAAAACCAAAAAGATGCTTTCTGAGAAACTGCCTTGCAATGTGTGAATTCATCTCATGGATTTACACCTTTCTTTTCATGGAGCATTTTCCTAACACTATTTTTTGTGGAATCTGCAAAGGGATATTCACAAGCTCATTGAGGCAAACATTGAAAGAAGCTTTCTGAGAAACTGCTTTGTGATTTGTGAATTCATCTCACGATCCTTTTCATGGAGCAGTTTGGTAGCACTGTATTTGGGGAATCTGAGAAAGAATATTTTAGATCGTGTTGAAGCCTATGGTGACAAAGGAAATATCCTCAGATAAAATCTACAAAGAAACTTTCTGAGAAATTTCTTTGTGATGTGTGAATTCATTTCACAGAGTTACACCATTCTTTCAGTGAGAAGTTTGCTAACACTATCTTTGTGGAATCTGAGATGGGATATTCCGGAGCACATTGAGGTCTATGGTGAAAAAGGAAATATCCTCAGATAAAAACTAGAAAGTAGCTTTCTGAGAAAGTACTTTTGGATGTATGCATTCATCACACAGCGATACATTGTTGTTTTCATTGAGCAGTTTGATAACACTGTTTTTGTGGAAACTGAAATAGGATATTTGGGAGCACATTGAAGCCTATGTTGACAAAGGAAATATCTTCAGAAAAAAACCAAAAAGAAGCTTTCTGATAAACTTCCTTGTGATGTGTGAATTCACCTCACAGATTCATACCTTTTTTTTCATGGAGCAGTTTGCTAACACTCTTTTCGTGGAATCTGCCAAGGGATATTCAGGAGCGTATTGAGACTACAGTGAAAAAGGAAGTATTCTCAGCCAAAAGCTAGAAAGAAGCTTTCTGAGAAACTGCTTTGTGATGGGTGAATTCATCTCACAGAGTTGCACCTTTCTTTTCATTGAGCAGTTTGGTAGCACTGTTTTTGGGGATCTGCAAAGGGACGACCGGGAACTCATATAGGCCTATGGTGAAAAAGGAAATATCTTCAGATAAAAACTGGAGAGAAGGTTTTTGAGAAGCGGTTTTGTGATGTGTGTATTCACTCATAGAGATAAACCATTTTGTTGATTCAGCAGTTTTGCATCACTCTTTTTCTGGTGTTTGAGAAGCGATATTCAGGAGCGTATTGAGGCTGATGGTGGAAAAGTTAATATGCACAGATAAAAACTAGAAAGGAGCATTCTGAGAAATTTCTTTGTGATGGGTGAATTCAACTCCCAGAGGTAAACTTTTCATTGAACAATTTGGTAATCCTGCTTTTATTTAATCTACAAAGGGATATTCAGAATGTAGAGGAGCCTATGGTGAAAAAAGAAATACCCTCAGATACAAACTAGAAAGAAGCTTTCTGAGAGACCGTTTTGTGATGGGTGAATTCATCTCACAGAGTTATATCTTTCTTTCATTGAGCAGTTAGGTAATGCTGTTTTCGTAAAATATGCAAAGGAATATTTGGGAGCGGATAGAGGCCAAGTTTGAAAAAGGAAATATCTTCAGGTAAAAACCGGAAAGAAACTTTCTGATAAATCCTTTTTGGTGTGTGCATTCATCTCATAGAGGTAAAGCTTTCTTTTTAGAAAGCAGTTTGGCATCACTGTTTTTGTTGGGTCTGAGAAGGGATATTTGGGAGTGCATGGAAGCCCCTGGTAGAAAAGGAAATATCCTGAGATAAAAACTAGAAAGAAGCTTTCTGAGAAATTTCTTTGTGATTGGTGAATTCTTCACACGGAGCTACACCTTGGTTTTTTGTGCCATTTGGTAACACTTTTTTTTTTATGGAATCTGCAAAGGGATATTTGGGAGCACATAGAGGCCTAAGGTGAAAAAAATTCTCTAGGTAAAAACTGGGGAGAAGCTTTCAGAGAAAATCCTTTCTGATGTGTGCATTCATCTCATATTGCTAAACATTTTTGTGGAGGGAAGACTGTGGCATCACTGTTTTTGTGGTGTCTGAGACGGGATATTTGGGAGTGCATTGAAGCTTATGGTGACAAAGGACAAAGGAAATATCCTCAGAAAAAAACCAGAAAGACGCTTTCAGAGAAACTGCTTTGTGATGTGAGAATTCATCTCACAGATTTACACCTTTCTTTTCATGGAGGAGTTTGCTAACATTATTTTCGTGGAATCTGCAAAGGGATATTCGTTAGTGCATTGAGGCAAAGGGTGATAAAGGAAATATCCTAAGATAAAAACTAGAAAGACGCTTTCTGAGAAACTACTTTGTGATTTATGAATTCATCTCACAGAGTTACACCATTCTTTTCATGGAGCCATTTGGTAGCACTGTTTTTGGGGAATCTGAGAAGGGATATTTTGGAATGCATTGAAGACTATGGTGACAAAGGAAATATCCTCAGATAAAATCTAGAAAGAATCTTTCTGATAAACTTTTTTGTGATGTGTGAATTCATCTCACAGAGTTTCACCTTTCTTTTCATAGAGCACTTTGCATACATTTTTTTGGTGGAATCTGAAAAGTGATATATGGGAGAGCATTGAGGATTCTGGTGAAAAAGGAAATATCCTCAGATAAAAACTAGAAAGAAGCTTTCTGAGAAACTGCTTTGTGATGTGTGAATTCATCTCACAGAGTTTCACTGTTCTTTTCATTGAGGAGTTTGCTAACACTCTTTTCTTGGAACCTGCCATGGTATATTTTGGAGTGCATTGGAGTTTATGGTGACAAAGGAAATATCCTCATATAAAAAGTACAAAAAATATTTCTGAGAAACCAATTTGTGATGGGTTTATTGATCTCACAGAGTTACAGGATTATTTTCATGGATCAGTTTGGTAGCACTGTTTTTGGGGAATCTGAGGAGGAATATTTTTGATCGCTTTGAAGCCTACGGTGACAAAGGAAATATCCTCAGATCAAAACCAGAAAGAAGCTTTCCGAGAAACTTCGTCATGATATGTGAATTCATCTCATAGAGTTACATGTTTCCTTTCAAGGAGCATTTTGCTAACACTGCTTTTGTGGAATCTGTAAATTGATATTGGGGAGCATATTGGGGTCTATGGTGAAAAAGAAAATATCCTCAGATAAAAACTAGAAAGAAGTTTTCTGAGAAACTGCTTTGTCATATGTGAATTCATCTCAGAGAGTTACAATGTTGTTTTTATTGAGCAGTTTGCTAACACTGTTTTCTTGGAATCTGCAATCAGATATTTCAGAGCACATTGAAGGTTATGGTGACAAAGAAAGTATCCTCACAAAAAAACTAGAAAAATGTCTTCTGAGAAACTGCTTTGTGTTTTCTGAATTCATCTCAGAGGTACACCATTCTTTCATGGGGAAGTTTAATAGCACTGTTTTTGGGGAAGGTGAGAGGGGATATTTTGGATCACCTAGAAGCCTATGGTGAAAAAGGAAATACCCTCAGATAAAGACTAGAAAGAAGCTTTCTGACAAACTTCTTTGTGATGTGTGTATTAATCTCACAGAGTGGCACAATTCTTTCCTTAGAGCAGTCTGGTAAAACTGTTTTTGTGGAATCTGCTATAGGATATTTGGGAGTGCATTGAAGCCAACGGTGGCAAAGGAAATATCCTCAGGCAAAAACTAGAAAGAAGCTTTCTATGAAACTGCTTTCTGACTTGTGAGTTCATCTAACAGATGTGCACAATTCTTTCCATGGAGAAGCTTAGTAGCAACGTTTTTGGGGAAACTGAGAAGGGATATTTTGGATCATATTGAAGGATATGGTGACAAACGGAATATTCTCAGATAAAAACTAGATAGAAGCTTTCTGAGAAACTGCTTTGTGATGTGTGCATTCATTTCATAGAGTAGTACAATTCTTTCCTTGGAACAGTTTTCTAAAACTGTTTTCATGGAATCTGCAAAGGGATATTCAGGAGCGCATTGAGGAATATGGTGAAAAAGGATTTATCCTCAGATAACAAGTATAAAGAAGCTTTCTGAGAAACAGTTTTGTGATGTGAGAATTCATCTCACAGAGTTACACCACACTTTTCATGACGAAGTTTATTATGACTGTTTTTGGGGAACTGGAGAAGGGATATTTGGAATTGCATTGAAACCTATGATGGCAAAGGAAATATCCTCAGAAAAAACTAGAAAGAAGCTTTCTGAAAAACTGCTTTGTGATGTGTGAATTCATCTCAGAGAGTTACAATGTTGCTTTTGTTGAGTAGTTTGTGAACACTGTTTTCTTGGCATCTGCAATCGGATCAGCTATTTTGGAACTCATTGAAGCTTATGGTGACAAAGGAAATATCCTCATATAAAAACTAGAAAGAAGCTTTCTGAGAAACCACTTGGTGATGTGTTAATTCATCTCACAGAGTTACATGATACTTATCATGGATCCATTTGGTAGCACTGTTTTTGGGGAATCTGCAATAGGATATTTGGGAGTGCATTGAAGCCTATGGTGACAAAATAAATATCCTGACACAAACCAAAAAGAAACTTTCTGAGAAACTGCTTTGAGATGTGTGAATTCACCTCAGAGATTTACACCTTTCTTTTCATGGAGCAGTTTGCTATCACTATTTTCGTGGAATCTGCAAAGGCATTCGCGAGTGCATTGAGGCCTATTAAGAAAAAGGAAATATCCTCAGACAAAAACTAGAAAGAAGCTTTCTGAGAAACTGCTTTGTGATATGTGAATTCATCTCACAGTGTTATACAATTCTTTCCATGGAGTAGTTTGGTAGCACTGTTTTCTTGGAATCCGTAATGGGATATTTCGGAGTGCATTGAAGCTTATGGTGACAAAGGAAATATCCTAATATAAAAACTAGAAAGAAGCTTTCTGATAAACCACTTTGTGATGTCTTAATTCAACTCACAGAGTTACACAACTCTTTTCATGGATCACCTTGGTAGCACTGTTTTGGGGGAATCTGCAATAGGATATTTGGGAGCACATTGAACCCATGGTGACAAAGGAAATATCCTCAGACAAAAATCAAAAAGAAACTTTCTGAGCAACTGCTTCATGATGTGTGAATTCATCTCAGAGATTTACATCTTTCTTTTCATGGAGCAGTTTGCTAACACTATTTTCGTGGAATCCGCAAAGCTATCCATGAGCACATTGAGACCTATTATGAAAAAGGAAATGTCCTCTGATAAAAACTAAAAAGAAGCTTTCTGAGAAACTGCTTTGTGATATGTGAATTCATCTCACAGAGTTACACTGTGTTTTCATTGCTTAATTTACTGTTTTCTTGGAATCTGGAATGGGATATCTCGAAGCACATTGAGGCTGATGGTGACAAGGGAAATATTAACAGAACAAAACTAGAAACAAGCTTTCTGAGAAACTGCTTAGTGATTTGTTAATTCATCTCACAGAGTTACACCTTTCTTTTCATGGAGCAGTTTGTTAACACTGTTTTCGTGGAATCTGCAAAGGAATATTTTGGAGTGCATTGAGGTCTATGGTGAGAAAGGAAATATCCTCTAATTAAAACAAGAAAGAAACTTTCTAATAGAGTACTTTGTGGTGTGTGAATTCACGTAACAGCATTACACTGTTCTTTTCATTGAGCAGTTTTCTAGCACAGTTTTCTTGGATTCTACAATGGGATATTTCAGAGCACATTGAATCTTCTGGTGACAAAGGAAATAACTTCATATACACACTAGAGTGAAGCTTTCTCAGAAACTGCTTCATGCTATATTAATTCATCTCACAGAGATATATGACTCTTTTCATGGATCAGATTGGTAGCATGGATTTTGGATAATTTGTGAAGGGATGTTTTGGATAGCATTGAAACCTTGGTTGACATAGGAAATATTGTCAGAAAATAATTAGATAGAAGCTTTCTGGGAAAGTTCTTTGTGATGTTTGAATTCATCTCACAGAGTTACACCAGTCTTTTCATGGTGCAGTTTGCTAACACGTTTTCCCCGGAATCTGCAAAGGGATATTTGGGAACGCATTCAGGCCTGTAGTGAAAAAAGAAAATATCCTCAAATAAAAACCGAAAAGAAGCTCTCTGAGAAACTGCTTTTTGATGCGTGAATTCATCTCACAGAATTACACTGTTCTTCTCACTGGGCAGTTTGCTAACACTGTTTTGTTGGAATTTTGGAGCACATTGAAGATTATGGTGACAAACGAAATATCCTCAGACAAAAACTAGTGAGAAGCATTCTGAGAAACTGCTTTGTGATTTGTGAATTCATCTCACAGAGTTACACATTTCTTTTCATGTAGCAGTTTGGTAGCACTGTTTTTGAGAAATCTGGGAAGGGATATTTTGGATTGCATTGAAGCCTATGGTGACAAAGGAAAAACTCAGATAAAATCTAGAAAGAAGTTTTCTGAGAAACTGCTTTGTGATGTGTGGTTTCATCTCACAAATTTACACATTTCTTTTCATGGAGCAGTTTGCTAATCTGGTTTTCATGGAATCTGCAAAGGGATATTCCAGGGTACCTTGAGGCTTGTAGTGAAAAAGAAAATGTCCTCAGATAAATACTGGAAAGAAGCTTTCTGAGAAACAGCTTTGTGATATGTGAATTCATCTAACAGTGCTACACCGTTCTTTTCATTCAGCAGTTTGATAACACTGTTTTCAATTAATCTGCAATGGCATATTTGGGAGCACATTGAAGCCTATAGTGACAAAGGAAATATCCTTAGATAAAAACCAAGAAGAAGCTTTCTGTGAAACTTCTTTTTGATGTGTGAATTCATCTCACAGGTTTACCTTTCGTTTAATGGGGCAATTTGCTAACACTATTTTCCTGGAATCTGCAAAGGGGTATTCATGAGCACATTGAGGCAAAAGGTGAAAAAGGAAGTATCCTCAGACAAAACTAGAAAGAAGCTTACTGAGAACTACTTTATGATTTGTGAATTCATCTCTCAGAGTTACATGATTCTTTTCATGCAGAAGTTTGGTAGCAATGTTTTTGGGGAATCTGAGAATGGATAATTTGGATCGCATTGAAGCCTATGGTGACAAAGGAAATATTCTCAGATAAAAATTAAAGAGAAGCTTTCTGCAAAAGTTTTTTCGGATGTATGAATTCATCTGACAGAGATACATCATTCTTTTCATGGTACACTTTGCTAATCCTGTTTCCCTGGAATCTGCAAAGGAATATTCGGGAGTGCATTCAGGCCTGTAGTGAAGAAGGAAATATTCTCAAATAAAAACCGAAAAGACGCTCTCTGAGAAACTGCTTTGTGATGTGTGAATTCATCTCACAGAGTTACACTGTTCTTCTCATTGGGCAGTATGCTAACACTGTTTTGTTGGAATCTGCAATGGGATGTTTCGGAGCACATTGAAGCTTATAATGACAAAGGAAATATCTTCAGACAAAAACTAGTAAGAAGCTTTCTGAGAAACTGCTTTGTGATTTGTGAATTCATCTCACAGAGTTACACGTTTCTTTTCATGTAGCAGCTTGGTAGCACTGTTTTTGGGGAATTTGAGAAGGGATATTTTGGATCGCATTGAAACCTATGGTGACAAAGAAAAAACTCAGATAAAAACTAGAAGCTTTATGAGAAACTGCTTTGTGATGTGAGAATTCATCTCACAGAGTTACAACTCTCTCCTCATGAAGAAGTTTGCTAACACTGTTATAATAACTGCAAAGTTATATTTTGGAGCACATTGAGGCCTGTGGTGAAAAAGGAAATATCCTCAGATAAAAACTTTAAAGAAGGATTCTGAGACACAGTTAGGTGATGTGTGAATTCATCTTACCATGTTATACCGTTCTTTTCATTGAGCAGTTTGATAACACTGTTTTTGTAGAATCTGCAATAGGATATGTAGGAGAACATTGAAGCCTATAGTGACAAAGGAAATATCCTCAGAAAAAAAAGAGGCTTTTTGTGAAACTGCTTTGTGATGTTTGAATTTGTCTCACAGGTTTACAGCTTTCATTTCACGAAGCAGTTTGCAAACACTATTTTCCTGGAATCTACAAAGGGATATTTGAGAGTACAATGAGGTAAAAGGTTAAAAAGGAAATATCCTCAGACAAAACTAGAAAGAAGCTTACTGAGAAACTGCTTTGTGATTTGTGAGTTCATCTCTCAGAGTTACACCATTCTTTTCATGCAGAAGTTTGGTAGCACTGCTTTTGGGGAATCTGAGAAGGGATAATTTGGATCGCATTGAAGCCTGTGGTGACAAAGGAAATATCCTCAGATAAAATCTTGAAAGAATCATTCTGAGAAACTTCTTGGTGATGTGTGAATTCATATCTCAGAGTTACACCATTCTTTTCATTGAGAAGTTTGCTAACACTTTTTTCATGGAATGTGTTATGGGATATTCCAGAGGGCATTGAAGAATATGATGAAAAAGGAAATATCCTCAGATAAAAACTAGAAAGAAGCTTTCTGAGGAACTTCTTTGTGATGCGTGAATTCATCTCACAGAGTTACACTGTTCTTTGCATTGAGCAGTTTACTTACACTGCTTTCTTGGAATCTGAAATCTGATATTTCTGAGCACTTTGAAGCTTATGGTGAAAAAGTAAATATCCTCATACAAAAACTAGAAAGAAGCTTTCTGAGAAGCCGCTTTCTGATGTGTTAATTCATCCCTCAATGTTACACAATTGTTTTCATGGAGCAGTTTGTTAGCACTGTTTTTGGTTCATCTGAGATGGGATATTTTGGATTGCATTGAAACCTATGGTGACAAAGGAAATATCCTCAGATTAAAACTAGAAACAAGCTTTCTGAGAAAGTTCTTTGTGATGTGTGAATTCACCTCACAGAGTTACACCTTTCTTTTTTAAGTGAATTTTATTTATTTTTACTGCATGTACCTCAAATACTATGTTGTTTAATTTTAGCAAATATTTTGAAGCAGGCATTATTACCAGTTTGGTAAATGACCAAATAAAAGGTTCAGCAATTTTTTTTTTTATTAAACTTTAAGTTCTAGGGTACATGTGAATAACGTGCAGGTTTGTTACATATGTATACTTGTGCCATGTTGGTGTGCTGCACCCATCAACTCGTCAGCTCCCATCAACTCGTCATTTACATCAGGTATAACTCCCAATGCATTCCCTCCCCCCTCCCCCTTCCCAATGATAGGCCCCGGTGTATGATGTTCCCCTTCCCGAGTCCAAGTGATCTCATTGTTCAGTTCCCACCTATGAGTGAGAACATGCGGTGTTTGGTTTTCTGTTCTTACAATAGTTTGTTGAGAATGATGGTTTCCAGCTTCATCCATGTCCCTACAAAGGACACAAACTCATCCTTTTTTATGGCTGCATAGTATTCCATGGTGTATATGTGCCACATTTTCTTAATCCAGTCTGTCACTGATAGACATTTGGGTTGATTCCAAGTCTTTGCTATTGTGAATAGTGCCGCAATAAACATACATGTGCATGTGTCTTTATAGCAGCATGATTTATAATCCTTTGGGTATAGACCCAGTAATGGGATGGCTGGGTCATATGGTACTTCTAGTTCTAGACCCTTGAGGAATCGCCATACTGTTTTCCATAATGATTGAACTAGTTTACAATCCCACCAACAGTGTAAATGTGTTCCTATTTCTCCACATCCTCTCCAGCATCTGTTGTTTCCTGACTTTTGAATGATTGCCATTCTAACTGGTGTGAGATAGTATCTCATTGTGGTTTTGATTTGCATTTCTCTGATGGCCAGTGATGATGAGCAATTTTTTGTGTCTGTTGGCTGTATGAATGTCTTCTTTTGAGAACTGTCTGTTCATATCCTTTGCCAACTTTTCGATGGGGTTGTTTGTTTTTTTCTTGTAAATTTGTTTGAGTTCTTTGTAGGTTCTGGATATTAGCCCTTTGTCAGATGAGTAGATTGCAAAAATTTTCTCCCATTCTGTAGGTTGCCTGTTCACTCTGATGGTAGTTTCTTTTGCTGTGCAGAAGCTCTTTAGTTTAATTAGATCCCATTTGTCAATTTTGGCTTTTGTTGCCATTGCTTTTGGTGTTTTAGACATGAAGTCCTTGCCCATGCCTATGTCCTGAATGGTATTACCTAGGTTTTCTTCTAGGGTTTTTATGGTATTAGGTCTAACATTTAAGTCTCTAATCCATCTTGAATTAATTTTTGTAGGAGTAAGGAAAGGATAAGGAGTAAGGAAAGGATCCAGTTTCAGCTTTCTACTTATGGCTAGCCAATTTTCCCAGCACCATTTATTAAATAGGGAATCCTTTCCCCATTTCTTGTTTTTCTGAGGTTTGTCAAAGATCGGATGGCTATAGATGTCTGGTATTATTTCTGAGGACTCTGTTCTGTTCCATTGGTCTATATCTCTGTTTTGGGACCAGTACCATGCTGTTTTGGTTACTGTAGCCTTGTAGTGTAGTTTGAAGTTGGGTAGACACCTTTCTTTCAAGGGAGCAATTTGTAAACACTGTTTTTGAGGAATCTGGAAAGGGATATCTGGGAGTGCTTTGAGACCTATTGTGACAAAGGAAATGTCCTCAGATAAAAAGCAAAAAGAAGATTTCTGAGATACTGCTTTGTGATTTCTGAATTCATCTCACAGAGTTACACTGGTCTTTTCTTTGGGCAGTTTGCTTACACTCTTTTGTTGGAATATGCAATGGCATACTTAGGAGAGCATTGAACTTTATGCTGACAAAGGAAATATCCTTAGAAAAAACATAGAAAAAAATTTTCTGAGAAAGTTCTTTGTGATGTGTGATTTCTCACAGAGTTACAGCTTCCTATTCATGGAGCCGTTTTCTATCACTGTTTTGCTGGAATCTGCAAAGGGATATTTGGGAGCGCATTGAAGCCTATGGTGACAAAGGTTATATCCAAGCTAAAAAGCAAAAAGCAGCTTTGTGAGCAACTGCTTTGTGACATGGGAATTCATCTCAGAGAGTTACACTGTTCTTTTCATTGAGCAGTTTGATAACAATATTTTTGTGGAATATGCAAAGACATATTTGGGTGTGCATTGAGGCCTATAGTGAGAAAGAAAATATCCTCAGATAAACACTAGAAAGAATCTTTCTGAGAAACTTCTTTGTGATGTGCGAATTCATCTCACAGAATTACACCTTCCTTTTCATGGAATCATTTGCTAACATAATTTTCATGGAATCTGCAAAGGATATTTAGGAGCACATTGTGGCCTATGGTGAAAAACTAAATATCCTCACATAAAAACTAGAAAGAAGCTTTCTGAGAAACTGCTTTGTGATGTGTGAATTTATCTCACAGAGGTACACCGTTCTGTTCATTCAGCTGGTTGATAACACTGTTTTCACGGAATCTGCAATAGGATGTTTGGGAGCACATTGAAGCCTAGGGTGGAAAAGGAAATATCTTCAGATAAAAGCCAACAGGAAGATTTCTTAGAAACTGCTTTGTGATGTGTGAATTCATCTCACAGAGTTACACTGTTGTTTTCATAGAGCAGTTTGATAACACTGTTTTCTTGGAACCTGTAATGGGATATTTTGGAGCGCATTGAAGCTTAGGGAGACAAAGAAAATATCCTTAGACAAAAACTAGAAAGAATCATTCTGAGAAACTGCTTTGTGATCTGTGAATTAATCTCACACAGTTACATGATTCTTTTCATGGATCAGTTTGGTAGCACTGCTTTTGGATAATCTAAGCAGGGATATTTAGGATTGCATTGAAGCCTATGGTGACAAAGGAGATATCCTAGGATAAAAACTAGAAAGAAGCTTTATGAGAAAATTCTTTGTGTTGTGTGAATTCATCTCACAGAGTTACACCTTTCTTTTCATGGAGCAGTTTACTAACACCATTTATGTGGAATCCGCAAAGGGATATTTTGGAGTGCACTGAGGCCTATAGTGAAAAAGGAAATATCCTCAGATAAAAACTAAAAAGAGTCTTTCAGGGAAATTGCTTTGTGATGTGTGAATTCATCTCACAGAGTTACACAGATCTTTTCATTGAGCACTTTGCTAAAACTGTTTCCTTGGAATCTGCAATGGTATATATCGGAGCGTATTGAAGCTTATGTTGACAAAGAAAATATCCTCAGGCAAAAAGTAGAAAGAAGCTATCTGAGAAACCCCTTTGTGATTTGTTGATTCATCTCCCAGAGTTACACGATTCTTTTTAAGAATCAGTTTGGTAGCACAGTTTTGTGTTGCCTTAGAAGGGATATTTCAGAGGACACGAAGCCGATGGTGGATAAGGAAATATCCTGAGATAAAAACTGGATAGAAGCTTTCTGAGAAATTTCTTTTGATGGGTGATTTCATCACAGCAAGTTAAACCTTTGTTTTCTTTGAGCACGTTGGTAGCACTGTTTTTGTGGAATGTCCAAACTGATATTCGGGAGCTCCTAGAGCCCTATGGTGAAAAAGGAAATAACCTCATATAAAAACTGGAGAGAAGCTTTTTGAGAAACAGTTTTGTGATGTGTGTATTCATCTCATAGAGTTTAACCTTTTTGTTGATTGAGCAGTCTGGCATCACTGTTTTTGTGGTATCTGAGAAGAGATACTTGGGATTACAATGAAGACTATGGTGAAAAAGGAAGTATCCTTAGATTTAAACTGGAAAGAAGCTTTCTGAGAAACTGCTTTGTGCTGGGTGAATTCATCTCACAGAGTTACACCTTTCTTTTCATTGAGCAATTTGGTAACACTGCTTTGGGGAATCTGCAAAGGGATATTTGGGAGCACACAGAGTCCAATGGTGATAAAGGAAATAACTTCAGGTAAAAACTGAAGAGAAGCTTTCTGAGAAACCCCTTTGTGATGTGGGTATTCATCTCATAGAGCTAAACGTTTCTATTGAGGGAGCACTTTGGCATCACTGATTTTTTGGTGTCTGAGAAGGGATATTTTGGAGTACATTGAAGCCTATGGTTGTAAAGGAAATAGGCTCATATAACAACTAGAAAGAAGCTTTCTGATAATTGCTTTGTGATGTGTTAATTCATGTCTCAGAGTTACACGATTCTTTTCATGGAGCAGTTTGGTAGCAATAGTTTTGGGGAAACTGAGAAGGAATATTTTGGATCTCATTCAAGCCTATGATGACAAAGGAAATATCCTCTGATTAAAACTAGAAAGAAGCTTTCTGAGAAAGTTCTTTGTGATGTATGAATTCATCTCACAGAGTTAGACCTTTCTTTTCATGGAGTAGTTTGCTATCACTGTATTCCTGGAATCTGCAAAGGGATATTTGGGAACACATAGAGCCTATGGTGAAAAAGGAAATATCCTCAGATAAAAACTAGAAAGAAGCTTTCTGAAAAACTGCTTTGTGATGTGTGAATTCAACTCACAGAGTTACACCGTTCCTATCATTGAGCAGTTGGCTAACACAGTTTTCTTGGAATATGCAATGGGATAATTCAGAGATCATTGAAGCTTAGGGTGACAAAGGAAATATCTTCAGACAAAAACTAGAAAGAAGGTTTCTGAGAAACTGCTTTGTGATGTGTGAATTCATCTCACAGAGTTACATGGTCCCTTTCAAGGAGCAGTATGGTAGCACTACTTGTGGGGGATCTGAGAAGGCATATTTTCAATTGCATTGAAGCCTATGCTGATAAAGGAAGTATCTTCAGATAAAAAGTAGAAATCAGCTTTCCAAGAAGATTCTTTTTAATGTATGTCTTCATCTCACAGAGTAACACCTTTCCTTTCATGGAGCAGTTTGCTAACACTGTTTTCATGGAATCTGCAAAGGGATATTTGAGAGCGCATTGAGGCCTATAGTGAAAAAGGAAATACCCCAGATTAAAACGAGAAAGAAGATTTCTGAGAAACTGCTTTGTAACGTGTGAACTCATCTCACAGAGTTACATTGTTATTATCTTTGAGCAGTTTGATAACACTGTGTTCTTGGAATCTACAATAGGATATTTGGGAGTGCATTAATGTCTATTGTGATAAATGAAATATCCTCAGATAAAAATCAAAAAGAATCTTTCTGTGAAACTGCTTTGTAATGTGTCAGTTCACCTCATAGTGTTACACTGTTGCTTTCATTGAGAAGTTTGCTAACACATTTTTCCTGGAATCTGCGATATTCCAGAGCTCATGAAGGAATATGGTGAAAAAGGAAATATTCTCAGTTAAAAACTAGAAAGAAGCTTTCTGAGAAACTGCTTTGTTATGTGTCAATTCATCTCACAGAATTACACCATTCTTTCCATGGAGCAGTTTAATAGCACTGTTTTGGGGGAGTCTGAGAAGGGATATTTTGGATTGCATTGAAGCCTATGGTGACAAAGGAAATATCCTCAGATAAAAATAGAAAGAAGCTTTCTGAGAAACTTCTTGGGATGCTTGTACTCATCTCACAGAGTAACACCTTTTTTTTCATGGAGCAGTTTGCTAACACTCTTTTCATGGAATCAACAAAGGGATATTTGGGAGCGAGGTGAAGCCTATTTTGGAAAAGGAAATATCCTCAGAAGAAAACTAGAAAGCAGCTTTCCGAGAAACTGCTTTGTGATGTCTGAATTCATCTCACAGAATTCCACCTTTGTTTTCATGGAGCAGTTTGCTCACACTCTTTTCATGGAATCTGCAAAGGGATATTTGCGAGCACTTTGAGGTCTATAGTGAAAAAGGAAATATCCTCAGATAAAAACTAGAAAGAAGCTTTCTGAGAAAGTTCATGATGCATGAATTCATCTCACAGAGTTACACCTTTCCTTTCATGGAACCGATTGCTCACATTGTTTTCATGGAATCTGCAAAGGGATAGATATTTGGGAGCGCATTGATGCCTATGGTGAAAGAGGAAATATCCTCAGATAAAAATAAAGAAAGAAACTTTCTGTGAAACTGCTTTGTGAGGTGTGAATTCATATCACCGCATTGCCCCGTTCTTTTCATTGAGAAGTTTGGTAACACTTTTTTCGTGAAATCTGTAATGGGATATCCCAGAGAGCATTGAGGAATATGGAGAAAAAGGTAATATTCTCAGACAAGATCTAGAAAGAAGCGGTCTGAGAAATGGCTTTGTGGCGTGTGAATTTATCTCACAGAGATACACTATTCCTTTCATGGAGCAGTTTGGTAGCACTGTTTTTGGGGATCTGAGAAGGGATATTTTTTATCACATTGAAGCCTATGTGTGACATATGGAAATATAATCAGTTAAAAACTAGAAGAAGCTTTCTGAGAAACTTCTTTGTGATGTGTGTATTCACCTCTCAGAGTAATATCTTTCTTTTCAGGGAGCAGTTTGCTAACACTGTTTTTGTGGAATCTACAAAGTGATATTTGGAAGTGAGTTGAGACCTATGGTGAAAAGGAATATATCCTCAGATAAAAACTAGAAGGAAGATTTCTGAGAAACTTCTTTGTGTTGTGTGATTTCATCTCACAGAGTTACACCACACTTTTCATGGAGCAGTTTGCTGACACTGATTTCATGGAATCTGCAATAGGATATTTTGGAGTTCATTGAAGCCTTTGGTGACAAATGAAATATCCTGAGACAAAAACCAAAACGAAGCTTTCTGTAAAACTGCTTAGTGATGTATGAATTCACCTCACAGAGTTACACTTTATTTTCATAGCACAGTTTGGTACCACTGTTTTTGGGGAATCTGGAAAGGGATATTTTTGATTGCATTGAAGCCTATGGTGACAAAGGAAATATTCTCAGACAAAAACTAGAAAGAAACTGTCTGAGAAACTGCTTAGTGATGTGTGAATTCATCTCACAAGGTTACACTGTTGTTTTCATTTAGCAGTTTGCTAACAGTGTTTTCTTGGAACCTGCATTCTGATATGTTGGAACACATTGAAGCATTGAAGCCTATGGTTGCAGAGGATGTATCAGATAAAAACCAAAGAGAAACTTTCTGTGAAACTACTTTGTGATGTGTGTAATCACCTCACACATCGTGTTACACTGTTCTTTTCATTGAGAAGTTTGTTAACACATTTTTTCTGGAATCTGCAATGGGATATTTGGTAGTGCATTGAGGAATATGGTGAAAAAGTAAATATGCACAGATAAAAACTAGAAAGAAGCTTTCTGAGAAACAGCTTTGTGATGTGTGAATTCATTCCACAGAGTTACACCATTCTTTTCATGGAGCAGTTTAGTAGCACATTTTTGGGGTATCTGAGAAGGGATATTTTGGATCACATTTAAGCATATGGTGACCAAGGAAATATCTTCAGAAAATAACTACAAAGAAGCTTTAGGAGAAACTGCATTGTGGTGTGTGTATTCATCTCAGAGAATAATACCTTTCTTTTCATGGCGCAATTTGCTAACACTGTTTTCATGGAACCTACAAAGGTCACTCCATATGGGAGTGAGCTGAGGCCTATGGTGACAAAGGAAATATCCTCAGAGAAAAACGAGAAAGTAGCTTTCTGAGAAATTTCTTTGGATGTATGAATTCATCTCACAGAGTTACACCTTTCTTTTCTTGGAGCAGTTTCCTAACACTGTTTTCATGGAACCTGCAAAAGGATATTTGGGAGCACATTGAAGCCTATGGTGAAAAAGGAAATATTCTCAGATAAAAACCAAAAAGAATCTTTCTGAGAGACTGCTTTGGGATGTGTGAATTGGTCTCACAGAATTACACTGTTCTTTTCATTGAGCAGTTTACTAACACTGTGTTCATGGAATGTGCAATGAGATATTTTGGAATGTATTGAAACTTTTCATGGAGTAGTTTACTATCACTGTATTCCTGGAATCTGCAAAGGGATATTTGGGAACACATAGAGCCTATGGTGAAAAAGGAAATATTCTCAGATAAAAAAATAGAAAGAGGCTTTCTGAGAAACTGCTTCATGATGTTTGAATTCATCTTAGAGAGTTACACTGTTCTTTTCATTGAGCAGTTTGCTAACACTGTTCTTGGAATCTGCAGTGGGATATTTTGGAGCACATTGAAACTTATGGTGACAAAGGAATTATCCTCAGATAATAACTAGAAAGAAGCTTTCTGAGAAACTGCATTGTGATGTGTTAATTCAATTCACAGAGTTACATGATTCTTTTCATGGTTCAGTTTGGTACCACTGTTTTGGCAGAATCTGAGGAAGGATATTTTGGATCACATTGAAGCCTATGGTGTCAAAGGAAATAACCTCAGATAAAAACTAGAAATATGTTTTCTGAGAAAGTTCTTTGAGGTGTTTGATTTCATCTCACAGATTTACGCCTTTCTTTTCATGGAACAATTTGCGAACACCATTTTTGTGGAATCTGTAAAGGGATATTTGGGAGTGCATTGAGGCCTACAGTAAACAGGGAAATATCCTCAGATGAAAACTAGAAAGAAGTTTTCTGAAAAACTGCTTTGTGATGTGTTTTTTCATCTTACAGAGACACACCATTCTTTACATTGAGAAGATTGATAACACTGTTTTCATGGAATCTGCAATACGATATTTGGGAGTATATTGAAGCCAATAGTGACAAAGAAATTATCCTCAGATAAAAAACAAACAGAAGCTTTCTGTGAAATTCCTTTGGGATGTGTGAATTCATCTCACAGAGTTACACCTTTCTTTTCTTTCAGAAGTTTTCCAAGACTTTTTTCGTGGAATCTGCAATGGGGTATTCCATAGCTCATTGAGGATTATGGTCAAAAAGGATATAAACTCTGAGAAGAAACTATAAAAAAGGTTTCTGAGAAACAGCTTTGAGATGTGTGAATTAATCTCTCAGAGTTACACTTCAGTTTTTATGGAGTTGTTTGGTAGCACTATTTTTGGGGGTCTGAGATGGCATATTTTGAATTGCATTGAAGTCTACACTGAAAAGGAAATATCCTCAGATTAAAATTAGAAAGAAGCCTCTGTGAAACTCCTTAGTGATGTGTGGTTTCATCTCACAGAGTTAAACTATCCTTTTCATTGAGCAGTTTGCTAACACTGTTTTCTTGGAATCTGCTATGGGATATTTCGGACTGCATTGAAGCATATAGAGACAATGGAAATATCCTCATATAAAAACTAAAAAGAAGCTTTCTGATATACCAATTTGTGATGTGTTAATTCAACTCACAGCACTTCACGATGCTTTACATGGATCTGTTTGTTAGCACTGTTTTTGTGGAATCTGAGAGAGTATATTTTGGATCACTTTGAAGCCAATGGTGACGAAGAAAATATCCTCAGATAAAAACTAGAAAGAAGCTTTCTGAGAAAATTCGTTGTGATGTGTGAATTTACCTCACAGAGATAAACCTTTCTTATCATTTATCAGTTTGGTAACACTGTTTTCATGTAATCTGCAATAGGATATTAGGGAGTGCATTGCAGCCTAGGTGACAAAGGAAATATCCTCATAAAAAAAACCAAAAAGAAGATATCTGAGAAACTGCTTTTTGATGTGTAAATTCATCTCACAGAGTTACACTGTTCTTTTCCCTCAGCAGTTTACTGACACTGCCCTCTTGGAATCTGCAATGGGATATTTCGGAGAACATTGAAGGTTATTGTGACAAAGGAAATATCCTGAGACAAAAAACAGAAAGAAGCTTTCTGAGAAACTGCTTTCTGATTTGAGAATTTATCTCACAGACTTACACGATTCTTTTCATGGAGCAGTTTGGTAGCAATGTTTCCGGGGAATCTGAGAAGGGATATTTTGGATTGCATTGAAGCCTAAGGAGACAAAGGAAATATCCTCAGATAAAAACTAGAAAGAAATTTTCTGGGAAAGTTATTTGTGATGTGTGAATTGATTTCACAGAGTTACACCTTTCTTGCTTTGGAGCGGTTGCTTACACTGTTTTTGTGGAATCCTAAAAGGGATACTTGGGAGTGCATTGAGGCCTATTGTGAAAAAGGCAATATCCTCAGATAAAAACTAGAAAGAAGCTTTCTGAGAAACGGCTTTCTGATGTGTTAATTCATTTCAACGAGTTACACAGTACTTCTGTTTGAACAGTTTGGGAACACAGTTTTCGTGGAATCTGCAAAGGGATATTTTGGAGCGCATTGAACCATTTGGTAACAAAGGAAATATCCACATATAAAAACTAGAAGAAGCTATCTGAATAAACACTTTCTGGTGTATTAATTCATCTCACAGTGTTATATGATTCTTTTCTTGGAGCAGTTTGGTGGCACTGTTTTTGGGTAATCTGAAAACGGATATTTTGGATCACATTGAAGCCAATGGTGACAAAGTAAATATCCTCAGATAAAAACTAGAAAGAAGCTTTCTGAGAAAGCTCTTTGTGATGTATGAATTCATCTCCCAGAGTTACACTGTGTTTTTCCTTGAGCGGTTTGCTAACACTGTTTTCTTGGAATCTGCAATGGGATACTTTGGAGTGCATTGAGGCTCATGGTGACAAAGGAAATATCATCATACAAAAACAAGAAAGGAGCTTTCTGAGAAACAGCATTGTGATGTGTGAATTCATCTCACAGAGTTACACTGCTGTTTTCATTGAGCAGTTGGCTAGCACTGTTTTATTGGAATCTGCAATGGGATATTTTGGGGTGCATTGAAGCTTATGGTGAAAAAGGATATATACTCAGACAAAAACTTGAAAGAAGCTTTCTAAGAAACTGCTTTTTGATACGTGAATTCATCTAACAGAGTACCACCATTCTTTTCATGGAGCAGATTCTTAGCACAGTTTTTGGAGAATGTGAGAAGGGATATTGTGGGTTGCATTGAAGCCTACAGTGACAAAGGAAATATCCTCAGATAAAAACTAGAAAGAAGCTTTCTGAGAAAGTTCTTTGTGATCTGTGATTTCATCTCACAGAGCTACATATTTCTTTTCCTGGAGAAGTTTGCTAAAACTGTTTTCGTGGAATCTGCAATGGGATATTTAGGAGCACATTGAGGACTACAGTGAAAAAGGAAATATCCTCATATAAAAACTATAGAGAAACTTTCTGAGAAACTGCTTTGTGATGTGTGAATTCATCTCACAGAGTTACACCATTCTTTTTATTGAGCAGTTTGATAACACTGTTTTTGGAAATCACAGAAGGGATATTTTGGAATGCTTTGGAGCCTATAGTGAAAAAAGAAATATCCTCAGATAAAAACTAGAAAGAAGCTTTCTGAGAAACTGCTTTGTGATGTGTGAATTCAACTCAAAGATTTACACCATTGTTTTCATTGACCAGTTTGCTACCACTGTTTTCGTGGAATCCGCAAAGCCGTATTTGGGAGAGCATTGAGACCTATGGAGAAAAAGGAAGTATCCTCCAATAATAACTAGAAAGAAGCTTTCAGAGAAACTGCTTTGTGATGTGCGAATTCATCTCACAGATTTACACTGTTCTTTTCATTGAGCAGTCTGCTAACACTGTTTTCCTGGAACATGCAATGGGATATTTTTGAGCACATTGAAGCCAATTGTGACAAAGGAAATATCCTCAGATAAAAACCAAAAACAAGCTATCTGAGAATCTGCTTTGTGATGTGTGAATTCACATCACAGAATTATACTGTTCTTTTCACTGAGCAGTTTGCTAATGCTGTTTTCTTGGAATATGCTATGGGATATTTCATAACGCATTGATGCTTTGGGTGACAAAGGAAATATCCTCAGACAGAAACTAGAAAAAAGCTTTCTGAGAAACTCCTTTGTGATACGTGAATTCACCTCACACAGATACGTGATTCTTTACATGGAGCAGTATGGTAGCACTGTTTTTGGGGAATCTGAGAAGGGATATTTTGGATCACATTGAAGTCTATAGTGACAAAGAAAATGTCCTCATATAAAAACTAGAATGAAGTTTTCTGAGAAACTGCTTTGTGGTGTGTTAATTCGTCTCACAGTGTTAATGATTCTTTTCATGGATCAGTTTGGTAGCACTGTTTTGGTGTAATCTGAGAAAGGATATTTTGTATCATATTGAAGCCTATGGTGACAATTAATTATCCTCAGATAAAAACTGGAAAGCTTTCTGAGAAACTGCTTTGTGATGTGTGAATTCATCTCACAGAGTTACACTCTTCTTTTTATTGAGCAGTTTGATAACACTGTTTTTGGGAATCTGAGAAGGGATATTTTGGAATGCTTTGGAGCCTATACTGAAAAAAGAAATATCCTCTGATAAAAACTAGAAAGAAGCTTTCTGAGAAACTACTTTGTGATGTGTGAATTCATCTCACAGAGTTACACCGTTCTTTTCATTGAGCAGTTTGCTACCACTGTTTTCGTGGAGCCTGTAAAGCCATATTTGGGAACACATTGAGGCCTATGGAGAAAAAGGAAGTATCCTCCAATAATAACTAGTCAGAAGCTTTCTGAGAAACTGCTTTGTGATGTGTGAATTCAACTCACAGAATTAGGCCATTATTTGCATTGAGCAGTTTGATAACACTGTTTTCCTGCAATATGCAATGGGATATTTGTGAGTGCATTGAAGCCTATGGTGTCAAAGGAAATATCCTTAGACAAAACTAGAAAGAAGCTTTCTGAATACATGGTTTGTGATGTGTGAATTCATCCCCCAGGGTTACACTTTTCGTTTCATTGAGCAGTTTAATAACACTGTTTTTGTGGTATCTGTGAAAGGATATTTGGGAGCCCTTTGAGGCCTATAGTAAAAAATGAAATATCCTCAGATAAAAACTAGAAAGACGATTTCTGAGAAACTTCTTTGTTATATGTGAATTCATCTCACAGAGTTAAACCTTTCTTTTCATTGTCCTGTTTGATATCACTGGTTTCGTGGAATCTTCAATGGGATATCTGGGAGTGCATTGAATCCTATGGTGACACAGGACAGATACTCAGATAAACACAAAATGAAGCTTTCTGAGAATCTCCTTTGTGATGTGTGCATTCATCTAACAGTGTTACACGAATCTTTTCATGGAGCAGTTTGCTAATTCTGGTTTTGTGGAATCTGGAATAGGATATTTAGGAACACATTGAAGCCTATGGTGACAAAGAAAATATCCTCAGATAAAAACTAGAAAAAAGCTTTCTGTGGAAACTCTTTGTGATGAGTGAATTCATCTCACAGAGTTAAAGCTTTCTTTTCATGGAAAAATTTGCTAACACTGCCTTCCTGGAATCTGCAAAGGGATAATTGAGAGCACATTGAGTCCTCTGGTTAAAAAGGAAACATCCATGAGCATGGTATGTTCTTCCATTTGTTTGTGTCCTCTTTTATTTCACTGAGCAGTGGTTTGTAGCTCTCCTTGAAGAGGTCCTTTACATCCCTAGTAAGTTGGATTCCTGGGTATTTCATTCTCTTTGAAGCAATTGTGAATGGAACTTTACTCATGATTTGGCTCTCTGTTTGTCTGTTACTGGTGTATAAGAATGCTTGTGATTTTTGCACATTAATTTTGTATCCTGAGACTTTGCTGAAGTTGCTTATCAGCTTAAGGAGATTTTGGGCTGAGACAATGGGGTTTTCTAAATATACAATCATGTCATCTGCAAACAGGGACAATTTGACTTCTTCTTTTCCTAACTGAATACCTTTTATTTCTTTCTCTTGCCTGATTGCCCTAGCCAGAAGTTCCAACACTATGTTGAACAGGAGTGGTGAGAGAGGGCATCCCTGTCTTGTGCCAGGTTTCAAAGGGAGTGCTTCCAGTTTTCTCCCATTCAGTATGATATTGGCTGTGGGTTTGTCATAAATAGCTCTTATTATTTTGAGATACGTTCCATCAATACCGAATTTACTGAGCGTTTTTAGCATGAAGGGTTGTTGAATTTTGTTAAAGGCCTTTTCTGCATCTATTGAGATAATCATGTTGTTTTTGTCTTTGGTTCTGTTTATATATGCTGGATTCCGTTTATTGACTTGCGTATGTTGAAACAGCCTTGCATCCCAGGGATACCATGCTCATGGATAGGAAGAATCAATATCGTGAAAATGGCCATACTGCCCAAGGTAATTTATAGATTCAATGCCATCCCCATCAAGCTACCAATGAGTTTCTTCACGGAATTGGAAAAAACTGCTTTAAAGTTCATATGGAACCAAAAAAGAGCCTGCATTGCCAAGACAATCCTAAGTCAAAAGAACAAAGCTGGAGACATCATGCTACCTGACTTCAAACTATACTACAAGGCTACAGTAACCAAAACAGCAAGGTACTGGTACCAAAACAGAGATATAGACCAATGGAACAGAATAGAGTCCTCAGAAATAATACCACACATCTACAGTCATCTGACCTTTGACAAACCTGAGAAAAACAAGAAATGGGAAAAGGATTCCCTATTTAATAAATGGTGCTGGGAAAGTTGGCTAGCCATAAGTAGAAAGCTGAAACTGGATCCTTTCCTTACTCCTTATACAAAAATTAATTCAAGATGGATTAGAGACTTAAATGTTAGACCTAATACCATAAAAACCCTAGAAGAAAACCTAGGTAGTACCATTCAGGACATAGGCATGGGCAAGGACTTCATGTCTAAAACACCAAAAGCAACAGCAACAAAAGCCAAAATTGACAAATGGGATCTAATTAAACTGAAGAGCTTCTGCACAGTAATAGAAACTACCATCAGAGTGAACAGGCAACCTACAGAATGGGAGAAAATTTTTGCAATCTACTCATCTGACAAAGGGCTAATATCCAGAACCTACAAAGAACTCAAACAAATTTACAAGTAAAAAACAAACAACCCCATCGAAAAGTGGGCAAAGGATATGAACAGACAGTTCCCAAAAGAAGACATTCATACAGCCAACAGACACATGAAAAAATGCTCATCATCACTGGCCATCAGAGAAATGCAAATCAAAACCACAATGAGATACCATCTCACACCAGTTAGAATGGCAATCATTCAAAAGTCAGGAAACAACAGATGCTGGAGAGGATGTGGAGAAATAGGAACACTTTTACACTGTTGGTGGGATTGTAAACTAGTTCAACCATTATGGAAAACAGTATGGCGATTCCTCAAGGATCTAGAACTAGAAGTACCATATGACCCAGCCATCCCATTACTGGGTCTATACCCAAAGGATTATAAATCATGCTGCTATAAAGACACATGCACATGTATGTTTATTGCGGCACTATTCACAATAGCAAAGACTTGAAATCAACCTACATGTCCATCAGTGACAGACTGGATTAAGAAAATGTGGCACATATACACCATGGAATACTATGCAGCCTTAAACAAGGATGAGTTTGTGTCCTTTGTAGGGACATGGATGCAGCTGGAAACCATCATTCTCAGCAAACTATCGCAAGGACAGAAAACCAAACACTGCATGTTCTCACTCATAGGTGGGAATTGAACAATGAGATCACTTGGACATGGGAAGGGGAACATCACACACCGGGGCCTTTCACGGGGAGGGGGGAGGGGGGAGGGATTGCATTGGGAGTTATACCTGATGTAAATGACGAGTTGATGGGTGCTGACGAGTTGATGGGTGCAGTACGCCAACATGGCACAGGTATACATATGTAACAAACCTGCACATTATCCACATGTACCCTAGAACTTAAAGTATAATAAAAAAAAATAGTAATAATAAAAAGGAAACATCCTCAGATTAAAACTAGAAAGAAGTTCACTCTTTTCATTGAGCAGTTTGATAACACTGTTTTCTTCGAAACTGCATTGGCATATTTTGGAGTGCCCAGAAGCTTATGGTGAGAAAGGAAATAACCCCATATATAAACTAGAAAGAAGATTTCTGAGAAACCCTTTTGTGATATGTTAATTCATCTCACAGAGTTAAACGATTCTTTTGATGGATCAGTTTGGTAGAACTGTTTTTGAGGCAGCTGACAAGAGATATTTTGGATTGCTTTGAAGCCTATGTTGACCAAGTAAATCTCCTCAGATAAAAAGTAGAAAGAAGCTTTCTGAGAAACTCCTTTGTGATGTGTGAACTCATCTAACAGAGTTACATGATTGTTTTATTGGAATAGGTTGCTAACACTGTTTTCGTGGAAACTTCAATAGGATATTTGGGAGCACATTGAAGCCTAGAGTGATAAAGGAAACATCCTCAGACAAAAACGAAAAAGATGCTTTCTGAGAAACTGTTTTCTGATGTGTGAATTCATCTTACAGATTTACACCTTTCCTTTCATGGAGCAGTTTGCTGACACTATATTCGTGGAATCTGCAAAAGGATATTTGCAAGTGCATTGAGGCCTGTGGTGAAAAAGTATATATCCTTAGAAAAAAACTTGAAAGAATCTTTCTGAGAAACTGCTTTGTGAGTTGTGAATTCATCTCACATAGTTACACTTTCCCTTTCATTGAGGACTTTGCTAACACTTTCTTCGTGGAATATGCAATGGGATATTCTGGAGCGCATTGCGGAATGTGGTGAAAATCGAAATATCCTGAGATAAAAACCAGAAAGAAGCTTTCTGAGAAACAGCTTTGTGATGTGTGAATTCATCTCACAGGGTTTCACCATTCTTCTCATGGAGCAGTTTGGTAGGCCTGTTTTGGGGAATCTGAGAAGGGACATTTTCGATCACATTGAAGCCTATGTTGAAAAAGGAAATATCCTCAGATAAAAACTAGAAAGAAGCTTTCTACGAAACTGTTTTGTGATATGTGAATTCATCTCACAGAGTTACAAGATTCTTTTCTTGGAGAAGTGTGCTAACACTGTTTTTGTGGAATCTGCAAGAGCATAGTTGGGAGCTCATTGAAGCCTATGGTGACAAAGGAAATATCTTCAGACAAAAACCAAGAAGAATCTTTCTGAGATACTGGTTTGTGGTGTGTGAATTAATCACCGATTTACACCTTTCCTTTCATGGAGCAGTATGCTAACACTATTTTCGTGCAATACACAAAGGGATATTTGTGAGCACATTGAGGCCTACAATGATAAAAGAAATTTCCTCAGATAAAAAAATAGAAAGGATCTTTCTGAGAAACTGCATTGCAATGTGTGAATTCATCTCACAGAGTTGCACTGTTCTTTTCATTGAGCAGTTTGCTAACTCTGTTTTCTTGGAATCTGCAATGGGATATTGTAGAACGTTTGAAGTTTAATTTGAAAAAGGAAATATCCTCACAGAAAAGCTAGAAAGAAGCTCTCTGAGAAAGTGCTTTGTGATGTGCTAATTCATCTCACAGAGTTACACGATTCTTTTCATGAATCACTTCGATAGCACTGTTTACAGGGAATTTGAGAAGGGATATTTTGGATTGCATTGAAGCCTATGGTGACAGAGGAAATATCCTCAGATAAAAACTATAAAGAAGCTTTCTGAAAAACTTTCTTGTGATTCATGTATTCATGTCACAGAGTAACACCTTTCTTTTCATAGAGCAGTTTGCTAAAACTTTTGCGGATCTACAAAGGGATATTTGGGAGCGAGTTGAGGCCTCTGGTGAAAAAGGAAATATCCTCAAGTAAAAACTAGATAGAAGCTTTCTGTGAAATGGCTTTGTGATGTGTGAATTCAACTAACAGAGTTACACCACTCCTTTCATGGAGCAGTTTGGTAGCACTGTTTTTGTTGAATCTGAGTAGGCATACTTTGGATTGCATTGAAGCATATGGTGTCAATGGAAATATCCTCAGATTAAAACTAGAAAAAAGCTTTCTGAGAAACTGGTGTGTGATGTGTGAATTCATCTCAGAGAGTTACACCATTCTTTTCATGGAGCAGTTTGGTAGCACTGTTTTTGGGGAATCTGAGAAGTGATATTTGGATGGCTTTGAAGCCTGTGGTGACAGAGGAAATAGCCTCAGACAAAATCTAAAAAGAAGCTTTCTGAGAAATTGCTTTGAGATGTGTAAATTCATCTCAGAGATTTACACCGTTCTTTTCATGGAGCAATTTGCTAACACTGTTTTCGTGTAATCTGCAAAGGGATATTCATGAGCATATTGAGGCCTATGGATTAACAGGAAATATCTTCAGATAAAAACTAGAAAGAAGCTTTCTGAGAAACTGCTTAGTGCTGTGTGAATTTATCTCACAGAGTTACACTGTTCTCTTCATATAGCAGTTTGCTAACACTGTTTTCTTGGAATCCACAATGTGACATTTCAGAGTGCATTGAATCCGATGGTGACAAAGGATATATCCTTAGAGAAAACCTAGAAAGAAGGTTTCTGATAAACTGCTTTCTGATTTGTGAATTCATTTCACAGAGATACAGCTTTTTTTTTCATGGATCAGTTTGTTAGCACTGTTTTTGGGGAATCTGAAAAGGGATATTTTCTATCAAATTGACGCCTATGGTGACAAAGGAAATATCTTCAGATTAAAACCTGAAAGAAGCACAGTTTCTGTGGAAACTGCTTTGCAATGTGTGAATTCATCTTAGAGTGTTACATTATTCTTTTCATTGAGCAGTTTGATAACACTGTTTTCGTGGAATCTGAGGTAGGATATGTAGGAGCGCATTGAGTCCTGTAGTGACAAAGGAAATATCCTCAGATAAAATCTAGGGAGAAGCTTTCTGAGAAACTGCTCTGTGATGTGTGAATTCATCATACAGAGGTACACTATCTTTTCTTTTTTTTTTTTTTTTTTTTTAATTTATTTATTATTATTATACTTTAAGTTGTAGGGTACATGTGCATAACATGCAGGTTT
Organism: Macaca thibetana thibetana; assembly: GCF_024542745.1. Classification (NCBI taxonomy): domain Eukaryota; kingdom Metazoa; phylum Chordata; class Mammalia; order Primates; family Cercopithecidae; genus Macaca; species Macaca thibetana. Next base: position 58,687,382 of record NC_065598.1, read on the forward strand.
GTTACATACGTATACTTGTGCCATGTTGCTGTGCTGCACCCATCAACTCGTCATTTACATCAGGTATAACTCCCAATGCAATCCCTCCCCCGTCCCCCCTCCCCATGATAGGCCCCGGTGTGTGATGTTCCCCTTCCTGAGTCCGAGTGATCTCATTGTTCAGTTCCCACCTATGAGTGAGAACATGCGGTGTTTGGTTTTCTGTTCTTGTGATAGTTTGCTAAGAATGATGGATTCCAGCTGTATCCAAGTCCCTACAAAGGACTCAAACTCATCCTTTTTTATGGCTGCATAGTATTCCATGGTGTATATGTGCCACATTTTCTTAATCCAATCTGTCACTGATGGACATTTGGGTTGATTCCAAGTCTTTGCTATTGTGAATAGTGCTGCAATAAACATACGTGTGCATGTGTCTTTATAGCAGCATAATTTATAATCCTTTGGGTATATACCCAGTAATGGGATGGCTGGGTCATATGGTACATCTAGTTCTAGATCCTTGAGGAATCGCCATACTGTTTTCCATAATGGTTGAACTAGCTTACAATCCCACCAACAGTGTAAAAGTGTTCCTATTTCTCCACATCCTCTCCAGCACCTGTTGTTTCCTGACTTTTTAATGATTGCCATTCTAACTGGTGTGAGATGATATCTCATTGTGGTTTTGATTTGCATTTCTCTGATGGCCAGTGATGATGAGCATTTTTTCATGTGTCTGTTGGCTGTATGAATGTCTTCTTTTGAGAAATGTCTGTTCATGTCCTTTGCCCACTTTTTGATGGGGTTGTTTGTTTTTTTCTTGTAAATTTGTTTGAGTTCTTTGTAGGTTCTGGATATTAGCCCTTTGTCAGATGAGTAGATTGCAAAAATTTTCTCCCATTCTGTAGGTTGCCTGTTCACTCTGATGGTAGTGTCTTTTGCTGTGCAGAAGCTCTTTAGTTTAATGAGATCCCATTTGTCAATTTTGGCTTTTGCTGCCGTTGCTTTTGGTGTTTTAGACATGAAATCTTTGCCCATGCCTATGTCCTGAATGGTACTACCTAGGTTTTCCTCTAGGATTTTTATGGTATTAGGTCTAACATTTAAGTCTCTAATCCATCTTGAATTAATTTTCGTATAAGGAGTAAGGAAAGGATCCAGTTTCAGCTTTCTACTTATGGCTAGCCAATTTTCCCAGCACCATTTATTAAATAGGGAATCCTTTCCCCATTTCTTGTTTCTCTCAGGTTTGTCAAAGATCAAATGGCTGTAGATGTGTGGTATTATTTCTGAGGACTCTGTTCTGTTCCATTGGTCTATATCTCTGTTTTGGTACCAGTACCATGCTGTTTTGGTTACTGTAGCCTTGTAGTATAGCTTGAAGTCAGGTAGCGTGATGCCTCCAGCTTTGTTCTTTTGACTTCGGATTGTCTTGGAGATGCGGGCTCTTTTTTGGTTCCATATGAACTTTAAAACAGTTTTTTCCAATTCTGTGAAGAAACTCATTGGTAGCTTGATGGGGATGGCATTGAATCGGTACACTATCTTTTCATTGAGCAGTTTTTTAAGACTGTTTTCATGGAATCTGCAATATTACATTTTGGGGCACTTGAATCCTATGTTGACAAAGGAAATATCCTTAGTTTAAAACCAAAAAGAAGGTTTCAGTGAAACTGCTTTCTGATGTGTGAATTCATCTCACAAAGTTACATCATTCTTTTCATTGAGAAGTTTGCTAACGCTTTTGTCTTGGAATCTGCAATAGGATATTTAGGAGGTCAATGAAGCCTCTGCTGACAAAGGATATATCCTCATAGAAAAACCAAAAAGAAGCTTTCTGAGAAACTGCTTTGTGATGTGTGAATTCATTTCACAGAGTTACACAGTTCTTTTCATTGAGGAGATTGTTAACACTGTTTTCTTGGAATCTGCAATGAGATATTTCAGAGTGCATTGAAACTTACTGCGAATTAGGAAGAATCATCAGACAAAAACTAGAAAGATACTTTCTGAGAAACTGCTTTGTGATTTGTGAATTCATCTCACAGAGTTACATGATTCTTTCCTTGGATCTGTTTGATTGCACTGTTTTTGGGGATTCTGAGAAGGGATAATTTGGAACGCATTGAAACCTATGGTGACTGAGGAAATATAATCAGATACAAACTAGAAAGAGGCTTTCTGAGGAAGTTTTTGTGATGTGTGAATTCATTTCACAGAGTTACACCTTTCTTTTCATGGAGTAGCTTGCTAAAACTGTTTTCATGCAATCTGCAAAGGGATATTTTGGAGCACATTGAGGCCTGTAGTGAAAAAGGAATTAACTTCAGATAAAAAGTTGAAAGAAGTTTTCTGAGAAACTGCTTTGTGATGGGTGAATTCATCTCACAGAGCTACATCATGCTTTTCTTTGAGCCGTTTGATAACTCTGTCTTCATAGAGTCTGCAATAAGACATTTTTGAGTGCATTGAAGCCTATGGTGACAAAGGAAATACCCTCAGAAAAAAATTAGAAAGAAGCTTTCTGAGAAACTGCTTTTTGACATGTGAATTCATCTCACATCGTTACACTGTTCTTTTCATTGATCAGTTTGCTAACGTTGTTTTCTTGGAATCTGCAATATGATATTTCGGAGTGGATTGAAGTTTATGGTGACAAAGGAAATATCCTGAGACAAAAACTAGAAAGAAGCTTTCTGATGAACTGCTTTTTGATTTCTAAAATCATCTCACAGAGTTACACCTTTCCTTTCATGGAGTAGCTTTGTAGCCCTGTTTTTGGGGAATCTGAGAAGGGATATTTTGGATCACTTTGAAGCCTGGTGTCAAAGGAAATATCCTCAGATTAAAACTAAGTAGAAATTTTCAGAGAAACTTCTTGGTGATGTGTGAATTCATCTCACAGAGTTACAACTTTCTTTTCATTGAGCAGTTTGCTAACACTGTTTTCATGGAATCTGCAAAGGAATATTTTGGAGTGTACCAAGACCTATGGTGAAAAAGGAAATATCCTCAGGTTAAAACTAGAAATAAACTTTCTGAGAAACTTCTTTGTGATGTGTGTATTCATCTCACAGAGTTACACTGTTGTTTTCATTGAGCAGTTTGCTAACACTGTTTTCAAGGAATCTGCAATTTCATATTTTGGAGTGCATTGAGACTTATGGTGACAAAGGAAATACATTCACATATAAACTAGAAAGAAGCTTTCTAGTTTACCACTTTGTGATGTATTAATTCATCTCCCAGAGTTACACAAATCTGTACTTGGATCAATTTTTTATCACTGTTTTTGGGGAATCTGAGTAGGGATATTTTGGATAGCATTGAAGCCTAGGGTGACAAGAAATTATCCTCAGATAAAAGCTAGAAAGAAGCTTTCTCAGAAAGGCTTTGGTGATGTGAGAATTCATCTCACAGAGTTACACCTTTGTATTTGTGGAGCAGTTTGCTAACACTGTTTTCGTGGAATCTGCAAAGGGATATTTGGGAGCACGTTGAGGCCAATAGTGAAAAAGGAAATATCCTCAGATAAAAACTAGAAAGAAGCTTTGTGACAAACTGCTTTGTGATGTGTGAATTCATCTTACAGAGATACAGTGTTCATTTCATGGAGCAGTTTGGTAGCAGTGCTTTTGGGGAATCTGAGAAGGGATATTTTGAAATGCATTGATGCCTATGGTGACAAAGGAAATATCCTCTGACAAAAAAGTAGAAAGAAGCTTTCTGAGAAAATTCCTTTTGTTGTGTGAATTCATGTGAACGACTGAACCCTTTCTTTTCATGGTGCAGTTTGCTAACACTGTTTTCCTGGAATCTGCAAAGGGATATTTGGGAAAGCATTGAGGCATAGGGTGAAGAAGAAAGTATCCTCAGATATAAACTAGAAAGAACCTTTCTGAGAAACAGCTTTGTGATGTGTAATTTCATCTCACAGAGTTACACTGTGCTTTTCATTGAGCCATTTGATAACACTGTTTTTGTGGAAACTGCAATAGGATATTTGGGAGTGCATTGAAGCCTATGGAGACAAAGGAAATATCCTCAGACAAAAAAAAAGAAGCCTTCTGAGAAACAGGTTTGTAATGTGTGAATTCACCTCTCTGTGTTACACTGTTCTTTTCATTGAGCAGTTTGCTAACACTGTTTTCTTGGAATCTCCTATGGGATACTTTAGAGCACATTAAAGTTTAAGGTGACAAAGGACAAAAACTAGAAAGAAACATTCTGAGAAACTGCCTTGGAATTTCTGAATTCATCTTACAGAGTTACACAATTCTTTTCATGGCACAGTTTGTTAGCATTGTTTTTACTCAATCTGAGAAGGTATATGTTGATCTCATTGAAACCTACGATGATAAAGGTAATATCTTCAGATTATAAGTAGAAAGAAGCTTTCTGAGAAAGTTCTTTGTTATGTGTGAATTCACCTCACAGTGTTACACCTTTCTTTTCATGGAGCAGTTTGCTAACTCTGTTTTCCTAGAATCTGCAAAGGGATATTTGGGAGTGCATTGAGGACTATGGTGAAGTAGGAAGTACCCTCAGATAAAAACTAGAAGGAACCTTTCTCAGAAACTGCTTTGTGATGTGTGATTTCATCTCACAGAGTTACACCACACTTTTCCTTGAGCAGTTTGATAACACTGTTTTTCGTGGAATCTGCAATAGGGTGTTTGGGAGTGCATTGAAGCCTATGGTAACAAAGGAAATATGCTCAGATAAAAACCAAACAGAAGCTTTCTGAGAAACTACATTCTGTTGTGTCAATTCATCTCACAGAGTTACACCTTACTTTTCATGGAGCAGTTTACTAACACTGTTTTTGTGGTATCTGCCAAAGGATATTTGGGAGTGCTCTGAGGCAAATGGTGATAAAGGAAATATCCTCAGATAAAAACTAGAATGAGGGTTTCTGAGAAACCACTTTGTGATGTGTGAATTCATCACATGGAATTACACGATTCTTTCATGGATCAGTAAGGTAGCACTGTTTTTGGTAAATCTGAGAAGGGATATTTTGGATCACATTGAAGCTTATAGTGACAAAGGAAATATCCTCAGGGAGGAACTGGAAAGAAGCTTTCTGGGAAAGGTCCTTCTGATGTGTGAATTCATTTCAGAGTTACACTGTTCTTTTCAATGAGCAGTTTGCTAACACAGTTTTCTTGGAATCTGCAATGGGATATTTGGGAGTGCATTGAAGCTTATGGTGACAAATGAAAATCCTGATATAAAAACTAGAAAAAATAATTCTGAGAAACCGCTTTGTGATGTGATCATTCATCTCACAGAGTCACACAATACTTTTCATGGAGCAGTTTGGTAGCACTATTTTTGGGGAATCTGAGAACGGATATTTTGTATCACATTGAAGCCTCTGGTGACAAAGGAAATATCCACAGTTAAAAACTAAAAAAAAAATTTTCTGAGAAAGGTCTTTGTGATGCCTGAGTTAATCTCACAGAAGTACACCATTGTTTTCATGGAGCAGTTTGCCAAAACTGTTTTCGTGGAATATGCAATAGGGCACTTTAGAGTGCATTGAGGCCCATAGTGACAAAGGAAATATCCTCAGATAAAAACTAGAAAGAAGCTTTCTGAGAAACTACTTTGTGGTGTGTGAGTTCATCTTCCTGAGTTCCACCTTTCTTTTCATGGAGCAGTTTGCTAAAACTGCTTTCCTGCAATTTGCAAAGGGATATTTGGGAGCACCTTGAGGCCTATGGTGAGAAGAGAAACATCCTCTGATAAAAAGTAGAAAGAAGCTTTATGAGAAACTGCTGCATGATGGTTGAATTCATCTCACAGAGTTACACCTTTATTTTCATTGAGCAGTTTGGTAGCACTTTTTTGGGGGAATCTGCAAAGGGATATTCTGGAGCTCATAGAGGCTGATGGTGAAAAAGGAAATATCTTCAAATAAAAACTGGAGAGAAGGTTTTTGAGAAACTGTTTTGTGATGTGTGCGTTCACCTCATAGAGATAAACCATATTTTTGATTGACCAGTTTGGCATCTCTGTTTTTGTGGTGTCTGAGAAGGGATATTTTGGAACGCTTTGAGGCTGATGGTGGAAGAGTAAATATGCTGTACAGATGAAAGGTAGAAAGGAGACTTCTGAGAAATTTCTTTGTGATGGGTGAATTCATCTCCCAGAGGTAAACCATTCTTTTCATTGAGCCGTTTGTTAACCCTGTTTTTGTGGAATCTACAAAGGGATATATGAAGAACAGAGAAGCCTATGGTGAAAAAAGAAATAACTTCAGATAAAAACTAGAAAGAAGCTTTCTGAGAGACTGTTTAGTGATGGGTGAATGTATCTCACAGTGTTAAATCTTTCTTTTCATTGAGCAGTTTGGTAACACTGCTTTTGTGGAATCAGTAATGGGATATTTGGGAGCACATAGAGTCCTGAGTTGAAAGAAGAAAATTCTCCAGGTAAAAACTGGAGAGAATCTTTCAGAGAAAGTCCCTTGTGATTTGTGCATTCATCTCATACAGCTAAACATTTCTGTTGAGTGAACACTTTGGCATCACTGTTTTTGTGGTGTCTGAGAAGGGATACTTGGGAGTACATTGAAACCTATAGTTTAAAAGGAAATATCCATATGTAAAAACTAGAAAGAAGCTTTCTGAGAAACTCCTTTGTGATGTGTGAATTCAACTCACTGAGTTACACTGTTCTTTTCATTAAGCAGTTTGCTAACACTGTTTTCTTGGAATCTGCAACGGGATATTTCAGAGCACATTGATGCTTATGGTGACAAAATAAATAATATCACATAAAAGCTAGAAAGAAGCTTTCTGAGACCACTTCGTGATGTGTTAATTCATCCCACAGAGTTACACGACTCTTTTAATGGTGCAGTTTACCGGCAGTGTTTCTGGGGAATCTGAGAAGGGATTTTTTGCGTTGCATTGAATGTTATGGTGACAAAGGAAATATCCTCACAAAAACTGGAAAGAATCTCTCTGAGAAACCACTTTGTGATGTGTTAGTTCACCTAACAGAGTTATACCCCTTTCTTTTCTTGGAGCACTTTGCCATCACTGTTTTTGTGGAATCTGCAAAGGGATATTTGGGAGCACATGGAGGCCTATAGTGAAAAAGAAAATATCCTCAGATAAAAACTAGAAAGAAGCATTCTGAGAAACTGCTTTGTGATGTATGAATTCACCTCACAGAGTTACATCATTCTTTTCATGGAGCAGTTTGGTAGAACTGTTTTTGAGGAATCTGGGAAGGGATATTTTGGATTGCATTGAAGCCTTTGGTGACAAAGGAATTATCCTCAGATGAAAACTAGAAAGAAGCTATCTGAGAAACTTCTTTGTGATGCGTGAATTCACTTCACAATTGTACACCTTTCTTTTCAAGGAGCAATTCGCTAACACTGTTTTCACGGATTATGCAATGGGATATTTGGGAGCGCAATGAGGCCTATGGTGAAAAAGGAAATATCCTCAGGTAAAAACTGAAAAGAAGCTTTCTGAGAAACTGCTTTGTGATGGGTGAATCCATCTTACAGAGCTACATCATTGTTTTCTTTGAGCCATTTGATAACATTGTGTTCATGGAGTCTGCAATAGGATATTTCAGAGTGCACTGAAGCCTATGGTTACAAAGGAAATATCCTCAGAAAAAAATTAGAGAGAAACTTTCTGAGAATCTGCTTTTTCATGTGTGAATTCATCTCGCAGCATTACACTGTTCTGTTCATTGATCAGTTTGCTAACACTGTTTTCTTGGAATCTGCAATTGGATATTTCAGAGGACATTGAAGTTAATGGTGACAAAGGAAATATCCTGAGACAAAAACTAGAAAGAAGCTTTCTGAGAAACCTGTTTGTGATGTGTGAATTCACTTTACAGTGATACAACTTTCTTTTCCTGGAGCAATTCCCCAGCACTGTTTTGGGGGAATTTGAGAAGGGGTATTTTGAATTGCATTGAAGTGTAGGGTGATAAAGTAAATATCCTCAGATAAAAACTAGAAAAAAAGCTTTCTGAGAAACAGCTTTGTGATGTGTGAATACATCTCACAGAGTTACACGGTTCTTTTCATCAAGCAGTTTACTAACAGTGTTTTCTTGGAATCTGCAATGGGATATTGCGGAGCGCCTTGAAACTTATGGTGACAAAGGAAATATCTTCACATAAAAACTAGTAAGAAGCTTTCTGTGAAACTGCTATGTGATGTGTTAATTCATCTCACAGCGTTACACCACTGTTTTCATCAATCAGTTTGGTAGCACTGTTTTTGGTAACCTGAGAAGGGATATTTTTGAGTGCATTGAAGTATATGTTGACTAAGGAAATATCCTCAGATGAAAACCAGAAAGAAGCTTTCTGAGAAAGTTCTTCATCATGTGAGAATTCAACTCACAGTGTTACAAATTTCTTTTCATGGAGCAGTTTGCTAGCACTGTTTTCGTGGAATCTGCAAAGGGATATTTGGGAGCTCATTGAGGACTATGTTGAAAAAGTGCATATTATCAGTTAAAAGCTAAAAACAATCCTTCTGAGAAACTGTTTTGTGATATGTGAATTCATCTCACAGAGTTACATTGTTGTTTTCATTGAGAAGCTTGGTCACACTGTTTTCCTGGAATCTGCAATGGTTATTTCAGAGCACACTGAAGCCTACGGTGACAAAGGAACTATAATCAGATGAAAACCAAGAAGAAGCCTTCTGAAAAACTTTGTGTTGTGTCAACTCATCTCACAGAGTTACACTGTTCTTTTCATTGACCAGTTTGCTAACATCGTTTTCTTTGAGTCTGCAATGGGATATTTCGGAGCACATTGAAGCTTATGGTGACAAAGGAAATATCCTCAGCCAAAAACTAGAAAGAAGCTTTCTGAAAAACTGCTTTGCAATTTGTGAATTCATCTTAGAGTTACACAATTCTTTTCATGGAGCAGTTTGTTAGCAGGGCTTCCTGGGAATCTGAGAAGGGATATTTTGGATCGCAATGAAGCCTATGGTGACAAAGGGAATATCCTCAGATAAAAACTGGAAAGAAACATTCTTAGAAAGTTCTTTGTGATGTGTGAATTCACCTCACAGACTTACACCTTTCCTTTCATGATGCTGTTTGTTAACACTGTTTTCATAGAATCTGCAAAGGGATACTTGGGAGCGCACTGAGGTCTATGGTGAAAAAGGAAATATCCTCAGATAAAAACTAGAAAGAAGCTTTTTGAGAAACTGCTTTGTGATGTGTGAATTCATCTCAGAGGGTTACACTGTTCTTTTCGTTGAGATGGATGCTAAAAGTGTTTTCTTGTAATCTGCAATGGGATATTTTAGAGCGCCTAGATGCTTATGGTGACAAAGGAAATATCCTCATACAAAAACTAGAAGGATGCTTTCTGAGAAACCGTTTTGTGATTTGTGACTTCTTCTCACAGAGTTACACGAATCTTTTCATGTAGCAGTTTGGTAGAGCACTCTTTGTGAAATATGAGAAGGGATATTTTGGATTGGATTGAAGCTGATGGTGCCAACGGAAATATTCTCAGATAAAATCTAGAAAGAAGCTTTCTGAGAAAGTTCTTTTTCATGTGTGAATTCATCTCACAGAGTTACACCTTTCTTTTCATGAAGCAGTTTGCTAACACTGTTTTCATGGAATCTGCAATGGAATATTCTGGAGCGCATTGAGGTCTATAGTGAAAAAGGAGTTATCCTCAGATGAATACTAGAAAGAAGCTTTGTGAGAAACTGCTTTGTGATGGATGAATTCGTCTCAAAGTGTTACACCTTTCTTTTCATTGAGCCGTTTGGTAGTGCTGTTTTTGGGGAATCTGCAAAGGAATTTTCGGGAGCTTACAGAGGTCTAATGTGAAAAAGGAAATATCTTCAGATAAAAACTGGAGAGAAGGCTTTTGAGAAACTGTTTTGTGATGTGCGTATTCACCTCATAAAGATAAACCATTTTGTTTATTGAGCAGTATGGCCTCACTGTTTCTGTGGTGTCTGAGAAGGGATATTTGGGAGCACATTGAGGCTGATGGTGGAAAAGTAAATATGTTCAGATGAAAACTGGAAAGGAGCTTTCTAAGATACTGTTTTGTGTTGGGTGAAATTTTCTCACAGAGTTAAATCTCTCTTTTCATTGAGCAGTTTGGTAACACTGTTTTTTTTTTTTTTTTGAATATGAAAAGGGATAATCAAGAGCAGATAGATGCCAAAGTTGAAAAAGGAAATATCTTCAGGTTGAAACTGGAGAGAATGTTTCTGATAACTCCTTTGTGATGCGTGCATTCATCTCATAGAGGTGAAGCTTTCAGTTGGGAGAGCAGTTTGGCATCAGTGTTTTTGTGGTGTCTGAGAAGGGATATTTAGGAGCACATGGAAGCCGATGGTGGAAAAGGAAATATCCTGAGATAAAAACTAGAAAGAACCTTTCTGAGAAATTTCTTTGTGATGGGTGAATTCAACACACAGAGTTCCACCTTAGTTTTCTTTGAGCAGTTTGGCTGCACTGATTTTATGGAATCTGCAAAGGGATATTCAGGAGCTGCTAGAGGCCTATGGTGAAAAAGGAAATAACATCAGATGAAAACTGGAGAGAAACTTTTCAAGAAACGGTTTTGTGATGTTTGTATTCATGTCATAGAGTTTAACCTTTTTGTTTACTGAGCAATTTGGCATCACTGTTTTTGTGGTATCTGAGAAGAGTTTTTGGGGGCACATTGAATCCAATGGTGAAAAAGGAAATATCCTCAGATTTAAACTAGAAAGAAGCTTTCTGAGAAATGTCGTTGTGATGGTTGAATTCATCTCACAGAGTTACACCTTTCTTTTCTTTTTCTAGTTTTGTAACACTGTTTTTGTGGAAACTGCAAGGGGATATTTGGGAGCACATAGAGGCCTAAGGTGAAAAAACAAAATTCTTCAGTTAAAAACTTTAGTGAAGCTTTCAGAGAAACTCCTTTGTGATGTCTGCATTCATCTCATAGGGCTAAACGTTTCTGTTGAGGGAGCACTTTGGCATCAGTGTTTTTGTGATGTCTGAGATGGGATATTTGGGAGTGCATTGAAGCCTATGGTGGAAAAGAGAATATCCTCAGATAAAAACAAGAAAGAAGCTTTCTAAGAAACTACTTTTGGATGGGTGAATTAATCTCACAGAGATTCACAGGTGTTTTCATTTAGCAGTTTGATAATACTGTTTTCGTGGAATCTGCAATAGGACATTTGGGAGTGTATTGAAGCCTATGGTGACAAAGGAAATGTCCTCAGAAAAAAACAAAAAGCAAGCTTTCTGAGAAACTTCTTTGTGATGTGTGAATTCATCTCACACATTTACACCTTTCTTATCATGGAGCAGATTGCTAACACTGTTTTCGTGGAATCTGCAAAGTGATATTCACGAATGCCTTGAGGCTTATGGTGAAAAAGGAAATATCCGCAGACAAAAACTAGAAAGAAGATTTCTGAGAAACTGCTTTGTGATTTCTGAATTCATCTCACAGAGTTACACGATTCTTTTCATGGAACAGTTTGGTAGCACTGTTTTGGGGAAATCTAAGAAGGCATACTTTGGATCGCATTGAAGCCTATGGTGACAAAGTTAATATCCTCAGTTTAAAACTAGAAAGAAGCTTTCTGAGAAACTGCTTTGTGATGTGTGAATTCATCTCACAGAGTTACACCTTTCTTTTCATGGGAAAGTTTGCTAACACTGTTTTCGTGGAATCTGCAAAGGGATATTTATGAGCGATTTGAGACATATGGCGAAAAGGGAAATATCCTCAGATTAAAACTAGAAAGAAGCTTTCTGAGAAACTGCTTTGTGATGTGTGAATTAATCTCACAGAGTTACACTGTTCTTGCATTGTGCATTTTGCTAGCAATGTTTTCGTGAAATATTCAATAGTATATTTTGTAGCACATTGAAGCCTATGGTGACAAAGGAATTATCCTCAGATAAAAACCGAAAAGAAGTTTTTTCAGAAACTGCTTTGTGATGAGTGAATTCATCTCATAGAATTACACTGTTCTTTTCATTGAGAAGTTTGCTAAATCCTGTGTTTTTGGAATCTGCAATGGGATATTTTGGAGCACATTTAAGTTTAGGGTAACAAAGAAAATATCCTCAGACAAAAACTAGAAAGAAGCGTTCTGAAAAACTGTTTTGTGATTTGTGAATTCATCTCACAGAGTTACCTGATTCTTTACATGGAGCAGTTTGGTAGCACTGTTTTCATGGAATCTTCAAAGGGATATTCGGGAACTCCCAGAGGCCTATGGTGAGAAAGGAAATAACTTCAGATAAAAACTGGAGAGAAGGTTTTTGAGAATTGGTTTTTGATGTTTTTATTCATATCATAGAGTTTAACATTTTTGTTGATTGAGCAGTTCAGCATCACTGTTTTTGTGGTATCTGAGAGGATATATTTGGGAGCACATTGAAGGCTATGGTTCTAAAGGAAATATCCTCAGATTTGAACTAGAAAGAAGCTTTCTGAGAAACTGCTTTGTAATGGGTGAATTCATCTCACAGAATTACACCATTCTTTTTATTGAGCAGCTTGGTAGCACTGTTTTTGTGGAATCTGCACAGGGATATTTGGGAGCACATAGAGGCCTAACGTGAGAAAAGAAAATTCTTCAGGTAAAAACTGGAGAGAAGATTTCTGAGAAACTACTTTATTATGTGTGTATTCATCTCATAGAGCTAAACCTTTCTGTTGAGGGAGCACTTTGGCTTCACTGTTTTTATGGTATCTGAGAAGGGATACTTGGGAGCCCACTGAAGTCTATGGTGGAAAAGAAAATATCCTCAGATAAAAACTAGAAAGAAGCTTTCTGAGAAACTGGTTTGTAATTTGTGAATTCATCTCCCAGAGTTACAATTTCGTTTCATGGAACAGTTTGTTAACACTGTTTTTGTGGAATCTGAGAAAGGATATTTTGGATCACATGCAAGCCTATGCTGACAACAGAAATATCCTCAAATAAAAACTAGAAACAAGCTTCCTGAGAAACAACTTTGTTATGGGTGAATATATCTCACAGAGTTAAACCTTTGTTTTCAATGCAGAGTTTGGTAGCACTGATTTTGTGGAATTGGCAGAGGGATATTTGGGAGCGCATAGAGGCCTAAGGTGAAAAAAACATTCTTCAGGTAAAAACTGGAGAGAACTTTCTGAGAAACTCCTTTTTGAGGTGTGCATTCATCTCATAAAAGTAAACATTTCTGTTAAGGGAGCACTTTGGTATCACTGTTTTTGTGGTGACTGACAACGGATATTTGGGAATGCATTGAAGCCTAAGGTGGAAAAGGAAATATCCTCATATAAAAAATAGAAAGAAGCTTTCTGAGAAACCGCTTAGTAATGTGTTAATTCATCTCAGAGTTACACGATTAGCAGTTTGGTAGCACTGTTTTTGTTGAATCTGAGAAGGGATATTTTGGATCGCATTGAAGCCTATGATTACAAAGGAAATATCCTCAGATTAAAAGTAGAAGGAAGCTTTCTGAGAATGTTCTTTGTGATGTGTGAATTATTCTCACAGAGTTACACCTTTATTTCATGGAGCAGTTTGCTGACACTGTTTTCATGGGATCTGCAAAGGGATATTTGGGAGTGCATTGAGGCCCATAGTGAAAAAGGAAATATCCTGTTATAAAAACTAGAAAGAATCTTTCTGAGAATCTGCTTTGTGATGTGTGAATTCAGGTCACAGAGTTACAACCTTCTTTTCATGGAGCAGTTTGGTAACAATGTTTTCATGGAATCTTCAATAGGATATTTTGGAATGCATTGAAGCCTACGGTGACATAGGAAATATCCAAGATAAAAACCAAAAAGAAGCTTTCTGAGAAACTGCTTTGGGATGTGTGAATTCGTCTCACAGAGTTGCACTATACTTTTCATTGATCAGTTTGCTACCACTGTTTTCCTGGAATCTACAATGGGATACTTTGGAGTGCATCAATGCTTAGGGTGACAAAGGAAATATCCTCAGACAAAAACCAGAAAGAAGGTTTCTGAGAAACTGCTTTGTCTTTTGTGATTTCATCTCACAGAGTTACACGATTCTTTTTATGGAACAGTCTGGTAGCACTGTTTTCAAAGAATTTGCAAAGGTATATTCGGGAGCTCCCCGAGATCTATGGTGAAAAAGGAAATAACTTCAGATAAAAATGAGAGAGAAGCTTTTCGAGAAACAGTTTTGTTGTGTGTATTCATCTCATGGAGTTTAGACTCTTTGTTGATTGAGCAGTTTGGCATTACTGTTTTTGTGCTATCTGAAAATAGATATTTAGGAACACATTGAAGTCTACAGTGAAAAAGGAAATATACTCAGATTTAAACTAGAAATGCAGCTTTCAGAGAAACTGCTTTGTGATGAGTGAACTCATCTCACAGAGATACACCTTTCTTTTCATGGAGCAGTTTGTTAGAACTGTTTTTGTGGAATCTTCAGAGGGATATTTCCGAGCACGTAGAGGCCTAAGGAGAAAAAAGAAAATTCTTCAGGTAAATACTGGAGAAAAGTTTTCTGAGAAAATCTTTGTGATGTGTGCATTCATGTCACAGAGCTAAACATTTTTGTTGAGGGAGCACTTTGGTATTACTGTTTTTGTGGTGTTTGAGAAGGGATATTTGGAAGCACCTTGAAGCCTATGGTGGAAAAGTAAATATCCTCCGATAAAAACTAGAAAACTGCTTTGGAGAAACTGCTTTGTGATGGAACAATTTATCTCACAGACTTATATCATTTTTTTCTTTTTTTAATTATTTTTATACTTTAAGTTCTAGGGTACATGTGCATAACACGCAGGCTTGTTATATATGTATACTTGTGCCATGTTGGTGTGCTGCACCCATCAACTCGTCAGCACCCATCAACTCGTCATTTACATCAGGTATAACTCCCAATGCAATCCCTCCCCACTCCCCCCTCCCCATGATACGCCCCGGTGTGTGATGTTTCCCTTCCCGAGTCCAAGTGATCTCATTGTTCAGTTCCCACCTATGAGTGAGAACATGCGGTGTTTGGTTTTCTGTTCTTGAGATAGTTTGCTGAGAATGACGGTTTCCAGCTACATCTGTGTCCCTACAAAGGACACAAACTCATCCTTTTGTATGGCTGCATAGTATTCCATGGTGTATATGTGCCACATTTTCTTAATCCAATCTGTCACTGATAGACATTTGGGTTGATTCCAAGTCTTTGCTATTGTGAATAGTGCCGCAATAAACATACATGTGCATGTGTCTTTATAGCAGCATGATTTATAATCCTTTGGGTATATCCCCAGTAATGGGATGGCTGGGTCATATGGTACTTCTAGTTCTAGATCCTTGAGGAATCGCCATACTGTTTTCCACAATGGTTGAAACAGTTTACAATCCCACCAACAGTGTAAAAGTGTTCCTATTTCTCCACATCCTCTCCAGCATCTGTTGTTTCCTGACTTTTGAATGATTGCCATTCTAACTGGTGTGAGATGGTATCTCATTGTGGTTTTGATTTGCATTTCACTGATGGCGAGTGATGATGAGCATTTTTTCCTGTGTCCGTTGGCTGTATGAATGTCTTCTTTTGAGAAATGTCTGTTCATGTCCTTTGCCTACTTTTTGATGGGGTTGTTTGTTTTTTTCTTGTAAATTTGATTGAGTTCTTTGTATGTTCTGGATATTAGCCCTTTGTCAGATGAGTAGATTGCAAAAAATTTCTCCCATTCTGTAGGTTGCCTGTTCACTCTGATGGTAGTTTCTTTTGCTGATCAGAAGCTCTTTAGTATAATTAGATCCCACTTGTCAATTTTAGATTTTGTTGCCATTGCTTTTGGTGTTTTAGACATGAAGTCCTTGCCAATGCCTATGTCCTGAATGATATTACCTAGGTATTCTTCTAGGGTTTTTATGGTATTAGGTCTAACATTTAAGTCTCTAATCCATCTTGAATAAATTTTCGTATAAGGAGTAAGCAAAGGATCAAGTTTCAGCTTTCTACTTATGGCTAGCCAATTTTCCCAGCACCATTTATTAAATAGGGAATCCTTTCCCCATTTCTTGTTTTTCTGATGTTTGTCAAAGATCAAATGACTGTAGCTGTGTGGTATTACTTCTGAGGACTCTGTTCTGTCCCATTGGTCTATATCTCTGTTTTGGTACCAGTACCATGCTGTTTTGGTTACTGTAGCCTTGTAGTATAGTTTGAAGTCAGGTAGTGTGATGCCTCCAGCTTTGTTCTTTTGACTTAGGATTGTCTTGGCAATGTGGGCCTTTTTTTGGTTCCATATGAACTTTAAAGCAGATTTTTCCAATTCTGTGAAGAAACTCATTGGTAGCTTGATGGGGATGGCATTGAATCTATAAATTACCTTGGGCAGTATGGCCATTTTCATGATATTGATTCTTCCTATCCATGAGCATGATATGTTCTTCCATTTGTTTGTGTCCTCTTTTATTTCACTGAGCAGTGTTTTGTAGTTCTCCTTGAAGAGGTCCTTTACATCCCTTGTAAGTTGGATTTCTAGGTATGTTATTCGCTTTGAAGCAATTGTGAATGGAAGTTCATTCATGATTTGGCTCTCTGTCTGTTACTGGTGTATAAGAATGCTTGTGATTTTTGCACATTAATTTTGTATCCTGAGACTTTGCTGAAGTTGCTTATCAGCTTAAGGAGATTTTGGGCTGAGACAATGGGGTTTTCTAAATATACAATCATGTCATCTGCACACAGGGACAATTTGACTTCTTCTTTTCCTAACTGAATACCCTTGATTTCTTTCTCTTGCCTGATTGCCCTAGCCAGAACTTCCAACACTACGTGAATAGGAGTGGTGAGAGAGGGCATCCCTGTCTTGTGCCAGTTTTCAAAGGGAATTTTTCCAGGTTTTGCCCATTCAGTATGATATTGGCTGTGGGTTTGTCATAAATAGCTCTTATTATTTTGAGATACGTTCCATCAATACCGAATTTATTGAGCGTTTTTAGCATGAAGGGCTGTTGAATTTTGCCAAAGGCCATTTGCGCATCTATTGAGATAATAATGTGGTTTTTGTCTTTGGTTCTGTTTATATGCTGGATTACATTTATTGATTTGCATATGTTGAACCAGCCTTGCATCCCAGGGATGAAGCCCACTTGATCATGGTGGATAAGCTTTTTGATGTGCTGCTAGATCTGGTTTGCCAATATTTTATTGAGAATTTTTGCATTGTTGTTCATCAGGGATATTGGTCTAGTATTCTCTTTTTTTGTTGTGTCTCTGCCAGGTTTGTTATCAGGATGATGTTGGCCTCAAAAAATGAGTTAGGGAGGATTCCCTCTTTTTCTACTTATTGAAATAGTTTCAGAAGGAATGGTACCAGCTCCTCCTTGTACCTCTGGTAGAATTCAGCTGTGAATCCATCTGGTCCTGGACTTTTTTTCGTTGGCAGGCTATTAATTATTGCCTGAATTTCAGAGCCTGCTATTGATCTATTCAGGAATTCAGCTTCTTTCTGGTTTAGTCTTGGGAGAGTGTAAGTGTCCAGGAAATTATCCATTTCTTCTAGATTTTCTAGTTTATTTGCATAGAGGTGTTTATAGTATTCTCTGATGGTAGTTTGTATTTCTGTGGGGTCGGTGTTGATATCCCCTTTATCATTTTTTATTGCATCTATTTGATTCTTCTCTCTTTTCTTCTTTATTAGTCTTGCTGGCGGTCTATCAATTTTCTTGATCTTTTCAAAAAACCAACTCCTGGATTCATTGATTTTTTGGAGGGTTTTTGTGTCTCTATCTCCTTCAGTTCTGCTCTGATCTTAGTTATTTCTTGCCTTCTGCTAGCTTTCGAATGGGTTTGCTCTTGCTTCTCTAGTTCTTTTAATTGCGATGTTAGAGTGTCAATTTTAGATCTTTCCTGCTTTCTCTTGTGGGCATTTAGTGCTATAAATTTCCCTCTACACACTGCTTTAATTGTGTCCCAGAGATTCTGGTAGGTTGTATCTTTGTTCTCATTGGTTTCAAAGAACATCTTTATTTCTGCCTTCATTTCGTTATGTACCCAGTAGTCATTCAGGAGCAGGTTATTCAGTTTCCATGTAGTTGCGTGATTTTGATAGAGTTTCTTATTTCTGAGTTCTAGTTTGATTGCAGTGTGGTCTGAGAGACAGTTTGTTATAATTTCTGTTCTTGTACATTTGCTGAGGAGTGCTTTACTTCCAATTATGTGGTCAATTTTGGAATAAGTGTGATGTGGTGCTGAGAAGAATGTATATTCTGTTGATTTGCGGTGGAGAGTTATGTGTGTCTATTAGGTCTGCTTGCTGCAGAGATGAGCTCAATTCCTGGATATCCTTGTTAACTTTCTGTCTCGTTGATCTGTCTAATGTTGACACTGGGGGGTTGAAGTCTCCCATTATTATTCTATGGGAGTCCATGTCTCTATGTAAGTCTCTAAGGACTTGCTTTATGAATCTTGGTGCTCCTGTGTTGGGTGCATATATTTTTAGGATAGTTAGTTCTTCCTGTTGAATTGATCCCTTTACCATTATGTAATGGCCTTCTTTGTCTCTTTTGATCTTTGATGGTTTAAAGTCTGTTTTATCAGAGACTAGTATTGCAGCCCCTGAATTTTTTTGTTCTCCATTTGCTTGGTAGATCTTCCTCCATCTCTTTATTTTGAGCCTATATATGTCTTTGCATGTCAAATGGGTCTGCTGAATACAGCAGACTGATGGGTCTTGACTCTTTATCCAGTTTGCCAGTCTGTGTCTTTTAATTGGACCATTTAGTCTATTTACATTTAAGGTTAATATTGTTATGTGTGAACTTGATCCTGCCATTATGATATTAACTGATTATTTTGCTCGTTAGTTGATGCAGTTTCTTCTTAACCTCGATGTTCTTTACATTTTGGCATGTTTTTGCAATGGCTGGTACCAGTTGTTCCTTTCCATGTTTAGTGCTTCCTTCAGGGTCTCCTGTAAGACAGGCCTAGTGTTGACAAAATCTCTAAGCATTTGCTTATCTGTAAAGGATTTTGTTTCTCCTTCACTTATGAAACTTACTTTGGCTGGATATGAAATTCTGGGTTTAAAATTCTTTTCTTTAAGAATGTTGAATATTGGCCCTCACTCTCTTCTGGCTTGTAGAGTTTCTGCTGAGAGATCCAGTGTTAGTCTGATGGGCTTCCCTTTGTGGGTAACCCGACCTTTCTCTCTGGCTGCCCTTAAGATTTTTTCCTTCATTTCAACTTTGGTGAATCTGGCAATTATGTGTCTTGGAGTTGCTCTTCTCGAGGAGTATCTTTGTGGCATTCTCTGTATTTCCTGAATTTGAATGTTGGCCTGCCCTATTAGGTTGGGGAAGTTCTCCTGCGTAATATCCTGAAGAGTGTTTTCCAGCTTGGTTCCATTTTCCCCGTCACTTTCAGGCACCCCAATCAGACATAGATTTGGTCTTTTTACATAATCCCATACTTCTTGTAGGCTTTGTTCATTTCTTTTTCTTCTTTTTTCTTTAGCTTTCTCTTCTCGCTTCATTTCATTCATTTGATCCTCAATCGCTGAAACTCTTTCTTCCAGTTGATCGAGTCGGTTACTGAAGCTTGTGCATTTGTCACTTATTTCTCGTGTCATGGTTTTCATCTCTGTCAGTTCGTTTATGGCCTTCTCTGCATTAATTATTCTAGTTATCAGTTCTTCCACTCTTTTTTCAAACTTTTTAGTTTCTTTGCACTGGGTATGTAATTCCTCCTTTAGCTCTGAGAAGTTTGATGGACTGGAGCCTTCTTCTCTCATCTCATCAAGTTCATTCTCCATCCAGCTTTGATCCGTTGATGGTGATGAACTGCGTTCTTCAGTTGACAATGCAGAAATCACCTGTCTTCTGTGTCACTCACACTGGGAGCTGGAGACTGGAGCTGTTCCTATTCGGCCATCTTGCTCCTGCTATTACTGTTATCGTGAAAACTGCAAATGGATATTTGGGAGGGCATTGACGCCTATGGTGAATAACTAAATATCCTCAGATAGAAACGAGAAAGAAGTTTTCTCAGAAACTGCTTTGTGATGTGTGAATTCATCTCACAGAGTTACACGATTCTTTTCATGGATCAGTTTAGTAGCACTGTTTTTGGGGAATCCGAGAAGGGATACTTTGGATCGCTTTGAAGCCTATGGTGACAAAGGAATTATAGTCAGATAAAGACTAGAAAGACACTTTCTGAGAAACTGCTTTCTGATGCATGAATTCATCTCACAGAGTTACACTGTTCTTTTCACCGAGCAGTTTGCTAACACTGTTTTCATGGAATCTGCAGAGGTATATTTGGGATCTCATTGAAGCTTATGGTGACAAAAGGAAATACCCTCATGAAAGTACTGGAAAGAAGCTTTCTGAGAAACCACTTTGTGATGTGTGAATTCATCTCACAGGGTCACACTGTTCTTTACATTGAGCAGTTTGCTAACACTGAATTCGTGGAATCTGCAATGGGATATTCGGAGTGTATTGAAGGTTATGGTGACAAAGAAATATCCACAGACAAAAACTAGAAAGAATCTTTCTGAGAAACTGCATTGTGAGTTGTGAATTCATCTCACAGAGTTACACGATTCCTTTCATGGAGCAGTTTTGTAGTTCTGTTTTTGGGGAATCTGAGAAGGGATATTTTGAATCGCATTGAAGCCTATGGTGACAAAGGAAATATCCTCAGATAAAAACAAGAAAGAAGCTTTCTGAGAAACTGCTTTGTGGTGCGTGAATTAATCTCACAGAGTACACCGTTCTTTTCATTCAGCAGTTTGCTAACACTTTTTTTCATGCAAACTGCAAAGGGATATTTGGGAGTGCAAGAAGGCCTATTGTGAAAATGAAAATATCCTCAGATAAAAACTAGAAAGAATCGTTCTGATAAACTGCTTAGTGATGTGTGAATTCATATCACAGCGTTACACCATTCTTTTCATTGAGCAGTTTGCTAACACTCTTTTCATGGAATCTGCAAAGGGAGCATTGAAGCTTAAGTAACAAAAGAAATATCCTCATATGAAAACTAAAAAGAAGCTTTCTGAGAAACTGCTTTATGATGTGGTAATTCAAATCATAGCGTTAAATGATTCTTTTCATGGATCAGTTTGGTAGCTCTGTTTTGGGGAATCTGAGAAGGGATATTTCGGATCACTTTGAGGCCTATGGTCACAAAGGAAATCTCCTCAGATAAAAACTAGAAGGAGGCTTTCTGAGAAACTTCTTTGTGATATGTGAATTCATCTCACGGAGTTACACCTTGTTTTTCATGGAACAGTTTCCTAATACTGTTTACATGGAATTGGCAAAGGGATATTTGGGAGTGCATGGAGGCCTATAGTGAAAAATTAAATATTTTCTGATAAAAATGAGAAAGAAGCTTTCTGAGAAACCGCTTTGTGACGTGATAATTCATCTCACAGTGTTACACAATTCTTTCCTCTATCAGTTTGGTAGCACATTTTTTGGGGATTCTGAGAAAGGATATTTTGGATTGGTTTGAAGCCTATGGTGACAAAAACAAGAAAGAAACTTTCTGAGAAAGTTCTTTTTGATGTGTGAATTCTTCTCCAAGAGTTACACTTTTCATTTCATGGAGAAGTTTGCTAACACTGTTTTCCTGGAAGCAGCAAAGTGATATATAGGAGCCCATGGTAGCTTATGGGCACAAAGGAAATAAGCTCATATAAAAACTAGAAAGAAGCTTTCTGGGAAACTGCTTTGTGGGGTGTGAATTCATCTCACAGAGCAACACTGTTCTTTGCATTGAACTGTTTGCTAACACTGTTTTTGTGGAATCTGCAATGGGATATTTCAGAGTGCATTGAAGCTTATGGTGACATAAGAAATATCCTCAGACAAAAACTAGAAAGAAGCTTTCTGAGAAACTGCTTTGTGATTTGTGAATTCATCTCACAGAGTTACACCTTTATTTTCTTGGAGCACTTTACTAACACTGATTTTGTGGAATCTGCAAAGGGATATTTGGGAGCACCTTGAGGCCTATGGTGAAATAGGAAATATTCTCAGATTAAAAACTAAAAAGAAGCTCTCTGAGAAACTGCTTTGTGATGTGTGAATTCATCTCACAGACTTACAGGATTCTTTGCCTGGACCAGTTTGGTAGCACTGTTTTGGGGGAATCTGAGAAGGAATATTTTGGATCTTATCGAAGTCTATGGTGACAAAGGAGTTATCCTCAGATAAAAACTAGAAAGAAGCTTTCTGAGAAATTTCTTTGTGATGTTTGTATTCATGTCACAGATTTACACCTTTATATTCATAGAGCCGTTTGCTAACAGTGTTTTCTTTGAATTTGCAAAGGGATATTTGGGAGTGCATTGAGGCCTATAGTGAAAAAGGAAATATCCTCAGATAAAAAATAGAAAGAAGACATCTGAGAAACTGCTTTCTGATGTGTGA
Organism: Macaca thibetana thibetana; assembly: GCF_024542745.1. NCBI lineage: Eukaryota > Metazoa > Chordata > Mammalia > Primates > Cercopithecidae > Macaca > Macaca thibetana. The sequence goes on from NC_065598.1 coordinate 58,709,780, forward strand.
ATTCATCTTAGAGGGTTACATCATTCTTTTCATTGAGTAGTTTGCTAACACTGCTTCTGTGCAATCTGCAAAGGGATATTTGGGAGCTAATTGTGGCCTATGGTGACAAAGGAAATATCATTACACAAAAACCAAAAAGAAGCTTTCTGAGAAGCTGCTTTGTGATTTGTGAATTCATCTCACAGATGTACACGTTTATTTTAATGGAGCAGTTTGCTAACAGTATTTTCGTGTAATCTGCAAAGGCATATTCATGAGTACATTGAGGCCTATAGTTTAAAAGGAAATATCATCATACAGAAACCAGAAAGAAGCTTTCTGAGAAACTACTTTGTGATTTTTTAACTCATCTCACAGAGTTACACGATTCTTTTCATGGAACAGTTTCATAGCACTGTTTCTGGGGAAACTGAGAAGGGATATTTTGGATCACATTGAAGCCTTAGGTGACAATGGAAATATCCTCAGATAAAAACTAGAAAGAAGCTTTCTGAGAAAGTTATCTATGAGGTGTGAATTCATCTCAGAGAATTAAACCTTTATTTTCATGGAGCCTTTTGCTAACACTGTTTTCATGGAATCTCCAAAAGGATATTTGGGAGTGCATTGAGACCTATGGTGTAAAAGGAAATATACTCAGATAAAAACTAGAAAGAAGTTTTCTGAGAAACCACTTTGTGATATGGGAATTCATCTTACAGAGTTTCACTGCAGTTTTCTTTGAGCAGTTTGATAACACATTTTTTTGTGTTTGATCTGCAACAGGATATTTCAGAGTGCATTGAAGCCTCTGGAGTCAAAGGAAATATCCTCAGATACAGACCAAAATTAATCATTCTGTGAAACTGCTTTGTGATGTGTGAATTCATCTCAGAAAGTTACACCAATCCTTTCATTGGGAAGTTTGCTAATACTTTTTTCGTGGAATCTGCAACGTGATATTTGGGAGTGCATAGAGGAATATGTTGAAAAGGACATATCCTCAGATAAAACCTAGTAAGAAGATTTCTGAGAAACAGCAGTGTGATGTTTGAAATCATATCACAGAGTTACACCATTCTTTCCATGGATCAGTATGGTAGCACTGTTTTGGGGGAATCTGCAAGAGGATATTTTGGAGTACACAGAAGCCAATGGTGACAAAGGAAATATCCTCAGACAAAAACCAAAAAGAAGCTTTCTGAGAAACTGGTTTTTGATGTGTGAATTCATCTCACAAACATACACCTTCCATTTCATGGAGCAGTTTTCTAAGACTATTTTCTTGGAATCTGCAAAGGATTATTCTTGAGCACATTGAGGCCTATGGTGAAAATGGAAATATCCTCAGACAAAAACTAGAAAGGAACGTTCTGAGAAACTGCTCTGTGATTTGTGAATTAAGCTCACAGAGTTACATGATTCTTTTCATGGAGCATTTTGGCAGCACTGTTTTTGGGGAATCTGAGAAGGGATATTTTGGATCGCATTGAAGAATATTTTCACAAATGAAATATCCTCAGATAAAAACTATAAAGAAGCTTTCTGAGAAAGTTCTTTGTGATGTGTGAACTCATCTCACAGAGTTACACCTGTTTCATTGGAACAGTTTGCTAACAAAGTTTTTGTGGAACCTACAAAGGGACATTTAGGAAAGCATTGAGGCCTATGCTGAAAAAATATACATCCTCAGATAAAAACTAGAAAGAAGCTTTCTGAGCAAGTTCTTTTTGATGTGTGAATTCATCTCACAGATTTACACCTTTCTTTTCATGGAGCAGTTTTCTAACACTGTTTTCATGGAATCTGCAAAGGGATATTTCATAGGTCAATGAAGTCTATGGTGACAAAGGAAAAATCCTCAGATAAAAACCAAACAGAAGCTTTCCGAGGAAGTGCTTTGTGATGTGTGAATTCATCTCACAGAGTAGCACAGTTCTTTTCATTGAGCAGTGTTCTAATACTGTTTTCTTGAAATCTGCAATGGGATATTTCAGAGCGCATTGAATCTTATGGTGACGAAGGAAATATCCTCAGAGAATAACTAGAAAAAAGCTTTCTGAGACACTTCTTGGTGATTTTTGAATTCATCTCAGAGTTACAGGATTCTTTTCATGGATCAGCTTCATAGCACTGTTTTTGGGGAATCTGAGAAGGGATCACTTAAATCACACTGAATCTTATGGTGACAGAGGAAATATCCTCAGATCAAAACTAGAAAGAATCCTTCTGAGAAACCTCTTTGTGATGTGTGAATTCAACTCTCAGAGTTACACTTTTCTTTTCATTGAGCAGTTTGGTAGCACTCTCATGGTGGAATCTGCAAAGGGATTTTCTGGAGCTCATGGAGGCCTATGGTGAAAAAGTAAATATCTTCAGATACAAACTGGAGAGAAGGTTTTTGCGAAACTGTTTTGTGAGGTGTGTATTCACCTCATAGAGATAAACCATTTTGTTGATTGAGCAGTTTTTCATCATTGTTTTTGTGGTGTCTGGGAAGCGATATTTGGGAGCACATTGAGGCTTATGGTGGAAAAGTAATTATGCAGAGATAAAAACTAGAAAGGAACTTTCTGAGATATTTCTTTGTAATGGGTGAATTCATCTCCCAGAAGTAACTGATTTTTTTAATTGAGCAGTTTGGTAACCCTGTATTTGTGGTATATACAAAGGTATATTCTGGGCACAGAGAAGGCTATGGTGAAAAAGGAAATACCCTCAGATAAAAACAAGAATGAAGCTTTTCTGAGAGACTCTTTTGTGATGGGCGAATTCACCTCACAGAGTTAAAGCTTTCTTTTCATTGAGCAGTTTGTTAGTACTCTTTTTGTGAAATATGCAAGGGATATTCAGGAGCAGATAGAGGCCAATGTTGTAAAAGGAAATATCTACAGGTAAAAACAGGAGAGAAATATTCTGATAACTCCTTTGTGATGTGGGAATTAATCTCATATAGGTAAAGCTTTCTGTTGAGAGAGTAGTTTGGTATCACTGTTTTTGTGGTATCTGAGAAGGGATATTTGGGAGCGCATGGAAGCCGATTATGGAAAAAGAAATATCCTGAGATAAAAACTAGAAAGAAGCTTTCTGAGAAATTTCTTTGGGATGGGTGAATTCATCACACTGAATTACACGATTGTTTTCTTTGAGCAGTTTGGTAGCACTGTTTTCATGGAATCTACAAAGGGATATTTGGGAGCTCCCAGAGGCCTATGGTGAAAAAGGAAATAATTTGAGATGAAAACTGGAGAGAAGCACTTTGAAAAATAGTTTTGTGATGTATGTATTCATCTCATAGCATTTAAAAGTTTGTTGATTGAATAGTTCACCATCACTGTTTTTGTGGTATCTGAGAGGAGTTATTTGGGAGCACATTGACGCCTATGTGAAAAAGGAAATATTCTCAGATTTAAACTAGAAAGAAGCTTTCTGATAAACTGCCTTGTGATGTGTGAATTCATCTCACAGAGTTAAACCTTTCTTTTCATTGAGCCAATTGGTAACATTGTTTTTGTTGAATCTGCAAAGGGATATTCAGGAGCACATAGAGTTCAATGGCAAAAAAGAAATATCTTCAGGTGAAAACTGGGGAGAAGTTTTCTGAGAAACTCCTTTGTGAGTATTGCATTCATCACATATAGCTAAACGTTTCTGTTGAGGGAGCACTTCGACATCAATGTTTTTGTGGTGTCTGAGAAGGGATATTTGGGAGTGCATTGAAGCCTATGGTGGAAAAGGAAATATCCTCAGATAAAAACGGGAAAGAAGCTTCCTGAGAAACTGCTTTGTGATGGGTCAATTTATCTCACAGTGTCACATCATTCTTTTCATGAAGCAGTTTGTTAGCACTGTTTTTGTGGAATCTGCAGAGGGATATTTGGGACCTCATAGAGGCCTAAGGTAACAAAAGAAAATTCTTCAGGTAAAAACAGGAGAAAAGATTTTGGAGAAACTCCTTTGTGATGTGTGCATTCATCTAATAGAGCTAAACGTTTCTGTTGAGGGAGCACTTTGGCATTACTGTTTTTCTGGTGTCTTATAATGTATATTTTGGAGCGCATTGAAGCCTATGGCGGAAAAGAAAATATCGTCATATAAAAACTAGAAAGAAGCTTTCTGAGAAACAGTTTTGTGATGTGTTAATTCATCTCACAGAGTTGCGTGATGCTTTTCACAGATCAATTTAGTAGCACTGTTTTTTGGGAATCTGAGAAGGGATATTTTTATCGCATTGAAGCCTATGGTGACAAAGGAAATATCCTAAGATGTAAACAAGAAAGAAGCTTTGTGAGAAACTTCTTGTAATGTGTGAATTCATCTTACCGAGTTACACCGTTTTTTTAATTGAGCAGTTTGCTAATGCTGTTTTCGTGGAAACTGCAAAGGCATATATTGGAGTGCATTGAGGCCTATGGTGAAAAAGGAAATATCCTAAGATAAAAACTAGAATGAATCTTTCTGAGAAACTGCTTTGTGATGTGTGAATTCACCTCACAGAGTTACACTGTTCTTTTCATTGAGCAGTTTACTTACACTCTTTTCTTGAATTCTGCAATGGGATATTTCTGAGCATATTGAAGCTTATGGTGAGAAAGGAAATATCCTCATATAAAAACCAGAAAGAAACATAATGAGAAACTGCTTTTTGATGTGTTAACTCATCTCACAGAGTTACATGATTCTCTTCATATATCAATTTGGTAGCACCGTTTTTGGGGAATTCGAGAAGGGATATTTTTTATCACATTAAAACCTATGGTGACAAAGGAAATATCCTCAGGAAAAAAAACAAAAAAAAAGAAGCTGTCTGAGAAACTTCTTTTGTGATGTGTGAATTCGTCTCACAGAGTTGCACCTTTCTTTTCATGGAGGAGTTTCCTAATACTGTTTTTCATGGAATCTGTAAGGGGATATTTGGGAGTGCATTGAGTCCTAGGGAATATCCACAGAAAAAACCTAGAAAGAAGCTTTCTGATAAAGAAGCTTTCTGTGAATTCATCTCACAATGTTACATTGTTGTTTTCATTGACTAGTTTCCTATCACTCTTTTTGTGGAATCTGCAAAGGAATATTTGGTAGTGCATTGAGGCCTAGGGTTAAAAAGGAAATATCCTCAGATAAAATGTAGAAAGAAGCTTTCTGAGAAACTGCTTTGTGATGTGTGAATTCATCTCACAGAGTTACACTGTTATATTCATAGGTAAGTTTTCTAACACTGTTTTCTTGGAATCTCCAATGGGATATTTTGGAGCGCATGGCAGTTTATGCTGATAAAGAAAATATCCTTATACAGAAACTAGAAAGAAGCTTTCTGAGAAACCGTTTTGCAATCTGTCCCTTCATCTCAGAGAGTTACACAATTCTTTTCATGGAAAAGATTGGTAGCACTGTTTTTGGGGAATCTGTGAAGGGATATTTTTGATCACATTGGAGACTATGACGACAAAGAAATATCCTCAGATAAAAGCTAGAAGGAAGCTTTATGAGAGAGTTCCTTGTAATGTTCGAATTCATCTCACAGATTTACAAGTTTCTTTTCATGGAACAGTTTCCTAACACTGTCTTCGAGGAATCTGCAAAGGGATATTTGCAAGAGCATTGAGGCCTATAATAAAAAAGGAAATATCCTCCAGTAACAACTAGAAAGAATCATTCTGAGAAACTACTTTGTGATGTGTGAATTCATCTCACAGAGTTACACTGTTCTTTTCTTGGAAGAGTTTTTTAACATTGTTTATGTGGAATCTGCAATAAGATATTTGGGAGTGCATTGAAGCCTATGGTGACAAAGGAAATATCCTCAGATAACAACTAGAAAGAATCATTCTGAGAAACTATTTTGTGATGTGTGAATTCATCCACCAAGTTACACATTTCTTTTCATGAACCAGCTTGCTAGCATTGTTTTTGTGAAATCTGCATAGGGATGTTTGGGAGTGATTTAAGGCCTATATTGAAAAAGGAAATATCACCAGAAAAAAAAACAAGAAAGAAGCTTTGTGAGAAACTGCTTTGTGATGTGTGAATTTATCTCACATAATCACACCGTTCTTTACATTGAGGAGTTTGATAACACTGTTTTCGTGGAATCTTCTATAGGATATTTGGTAGCACATTGAAGCCTATGGTGACAAAGGAAATATCCTCTGATAAAAACCAAAAAGATGCTTTCTGATCAACGGCTTTGTGATGTGTGAATTCATCTCATAGAGTTACACCTTTCTTTACATGGAGCAGTTTTCTAACACTGTTTTTATGGAATGTGCAAAGGGATATTTGTGAGTGCATTGAGGCCTAGAGTGAAAAAGGAAATATCCTCAGATAAAAACGAGAAAGAAGCATTCTGAGAAATGAGTTTGTGATGTGTTAATTCACCTTACAGTGTTACACGATTCTTTTTATGGATCATTTGGCAACACTGTTTTTGGAGAACCTGAGAAGGCATATTTTGGATTGCATTGAAAGTAGTTTTTGAAAGTATTTGATATTTTGGATCACATTGGAAGTAATATATTTCCTTTGTCACACAGTTACAGGATTCTTTTCATAGAGCAGCTTGATAACATTGTTTTTGTGGGATCTGCAATAGGATATTTGGGAGCTTATTTAAGCATATGGTGACAAAGGAAATATCCTCAGATAAAAAGCAAAAAGAAGATTTCTGGGATACTGCTTTGTGATTTCTAAATTCATCTCATGGAATTACACTGTTTTTGTCATTGAGCACTTTGCTAACACTCTTTTGTTGGAATATGCAATGACATATTTTGGAGAGCATTGAACTTTATGCTGACAAAGGAAATATCCTAATGCAAAAACTAGAAACAAGATTTCTGAGAAACTGCTTTGTGGTGTGTTATTTCATCTCACAAAGTTACACCTTTCTGTTCATGCAGCAGCTTGGTAGCACTGTTTTTGGGGATTCTGTGAAGAGATATTTGGGATCGCATTGAAGTCTACAGTGACAAAGGAAATATCCTGAGATAGAAACTAGAAAGAAGTTTTCTCAGAAACTTCTTTGCGATGTGTGAATTCATCACACAGAGTTACACCTTTCTTTCCATGGAGCAGTTTGCTAACACTCTTTTCATTGAATCAGCAAAGCGATATTTGGGAGCACATTGAGGCCTATGGTGAAAAAGGAAATATTCTCAGACAAAAAGTAGAAAGATGCATTCTGAGAAACTGGTTTTTGATGTGTGAATTTATCTCACAGTGTTACACTGTTATTTCCATGAAGCGGTTTGCTAACACTGTTTCCTTTCAGCCTGCAATGGGATATTTTGGAGTGTATTGAAGCTTTTGGTGTCATAGGAAATATCCTCGTAGAAAAAGTAAAAAGAAGCTTTCTGATAAATGCCATTGTGATCTGTTAATTCAACTCACAGAGTTACACGACTTTTTTCATGGATAAGTCTGTTAGCACTGTTTTTGGGGGAATTTGAGAATGGATATTATGGATTGCATTCAAGCCTATGGTGAAAAAGGAAACATCCTTAGAAAAAACTTAGAAAGAAACTCTCTGAGAAAGTTCTTTGTGATGTGTGAATTAATCTCACAGAGTTGCACTGTTCTTTTCATTGAGAAGTTTGCTAACGCTCTTTTCTTGGAATCTGAAATGGGATATCTCAGGGTGCATTGAAGCTTATGTTGACAAAGGAAATATCCTCATATAAAATCTAGAAAGAAGCTATCTGAGAAATCACTTTGTGTAGTGTTAATTCATCTCACAGAGTTACATGATTCCTTTCATGGATGAGTTTAGTAGCACTGTTTTTGTGCTGTCTTCGAAGGGATATTTTGGAGTGCATGAACCTGATGGGGTAAAAGGAAATACCCTGAGATAAAAACTAGATAGAAGCTTTCTGTGAAATTTTTTGTGATGGGTGAATTCATCACACTGAGTTACACCTTTGTTTTCTTTGAGCACATTGTTAGCACTGTTTTTGTGAAAGCGATATTCAGGAGCTCCTTGAGCCCTATGGAGAAAAAGAAAATAACTTCAGATAAAAACTGGAGAGAAATTTTGAGAAATATTTTTGTGATGTATGTATTCATCTCAAACAATTTAGCCATTTTGTTGCTTGAGCATTCCTGCATCACTGTTTTTGTGGTATTTGAGAAGAGATACATGGGAGCACATTGAAGATTATGGTAAAAAAGGAAGTATCCTTAGATTTAAACTGGAAAGATGCTTTCTGAGAAACTGCTTTGTGATGGGTGAATTCATTTCACAGAGTTACACCTTTCTTTTCTTTGAGCAGTTTGGTAACACTGCTTTGGGGAATCTGCAAAGGGATATTAGGGAGCACATAGAGTCCAATAGCAAAAAAGGAAATAACTTCAGGTAAAGACTGGAGAGAAGCTTTCTGAGAAATCCCTTTGTGCTGTGGGTATTCATCTCATGGAGTTAACCTTTCTATTAAGGGAACACTTTGGCATCACTGTTTTTGTGGTGTCTGAAAAGGGATGTTTTGGACTGCCTTGAAGCCTATGGTGGAAAATGAAATAGGCTTGTACAACAACTAGAAAGAAGCTTTCTGATTAACCACTTTGTGATGTGTTAATTCAAATCAGAGAGTTACACGATACTTTTCATGGAGTAGTTTGGTAGAAATGTTTTTGGGAAATCTGAGAAGGAATATTTTGGATCTCATACAAGTCTATGGTGAAAAAGGAAATATCCTCTGATAAAAATTAGAAAGAAGCTTTCTGAGAAAGTTCTTTGTGATGTGTGAATTCATCTCACAGAGTTACACCTTTCTATTCATGGAGTAGTTTGCTATCACTGTATTCCTGGAATCTGCAAAGGGATATTTGGCAATGCATTTATCCTAAAGTGAAAAAGGAAATATCCTCAGATAAAAACTAGAAAGAAGATTTCTCAGAAACTGGATTGTGATGTGTGAATTCATCTCACAGAGTTACACTGTTACTATCATTGAGCAGTTGGCTAACACCCCTTTCTTGGAATCTGCAATTGGATATTTCAGAGATCATTGAAGCTTAGTGTGACAAAGGAAATATCCTCAGACAAAAACCAGAAAGAAGGTTTCTGAGGAATGGCTTTGTGATTGGTGAATTCACCTCACCGAATTGCATTATTCCTTTCAAGGAACAGTATTGTAGCACTATTTGTGGGGAATCTGAGAAGGCATGTTTTTGATCGCATTGAAGCCTATGGTGACAAAGGAAATACCCTGAGATAAAAAGCAGAAATCAGCTTTCTGAGAAGCTTCTTGGTGATGTATGTATTCATCTCACAGTGTAACACTTTCATTCATGGAGCAGATTGCTCACACTGTATTTGTGGAAGCTGCAAAAGGATATATGTGAGCACTTTGAGGCCTATAGTGAAAAAGGAAATATCCTCAGATAAAAATCAGAAAGAAGATTTCTGAGAAATTGCTTTTTAATGTGTGAATTCATCTCACAGAATTACACTGTCATTTTCTTTGAGTAGTTTGATAACACTGTTTTCTTGGAATCTGCAATAGGATATTTAGGAGTGCATTGATGGCTATTGTGATAAAGGAAATATCCTCAGATAAAACCAAAAAGTATCTTTCTGTGAAACTGCTTTGTGATGTGTCAATTAATCTCACAGAGGTACACCGTTGCTTTCATTGAAAAGTTTGCTAACACATTTTTCCTGGAATCTGCAATGGGATATTCCGGAATGCATGGAGGAATATGGTGAAAAAGGAAGTATCCTCAGATAAAAACTAGTAAGAAGCCTACTGAGAAACAGGTTTGTGATGTGTGAATTCATTTCACAGAGTTATACCATTCCCTTCATGGAACAGTATGGTAGCACTGTTTTTGAGGAATCTGCAAAAGGATATTTGGGAGTGCATTGAAGCCTGTGGTGATAAAGGAAATATCCTCAGACAAAAACCAAAAAGAAACTCTCTGAGAAACTGCTTTGTGATGTGCGAATTCACCTCACAAATTTACACCTTTCTGTTCATGGAGTAGTTTGATAACACTATTTTCGTGGAATATACAAAGAGATATTCATCAACGCATTGAGGCCTGTAGGGAAAAAGGAAATATCCTCAGACAAAAACTAGAAAGAAGCTTTCGGATAAACTGCTTTGTGATTTGTGAATTCGTCTCACAGAGTTACATGATTCTTTTCATGGAGCAGTTTTGTAGTACTGTTTTTGGGGAATCTGAGAAAGGATATTTTGGATTGCATTAATGCCTATGCTGACAAAGGAAATATAATCAGATAAAAACTAGAAAGAAGATTTCTGAGAAACTTATTTGTGATGTTTGTATTCATCTCACAGAGGAACACCTTTCTTTTCATGTGGCAGTTTGTTAACTGTGTTTTCGTGGAATCTACAAAGTGATATTTGGGAATGAGTTGAGAATTATGGTTAAAAAGGAAATATCCTTAGATAAAAACCAAAAAGAAGATTTCTGAGAAACTTCTTTGGGATGTGTGTATTCGTCTCACAGAATAACATCTTTCTTTTCATGGAACAGTTTGCTAAAACTGTTTTTGTGGAATCTGCAATAGGATATTTGGTAGGGTATTGAAGCCTATGGTGACAAAAGAAATATCCTCAGATAAAAACCAAAAAGAAGCTTTCTGAGAAACTGCTTTGTGATTGGTGAATTCATCTCACAGATTAACAGTGTTCTTTTCAATGATCAGTTTGCTTGGAATCTGCAATGGGATATTTCAGAACGCATTGAAGTTTATGGTGACAAAGGAAATGTCCTCAGATAAAAGCTACAAAGAAGTTTTCTGAGAAAGTTTCTTGTAATGTGTGAATTCATCTCAAGGAGTTACACCTTTCCTTTCATGGAGCAGTTTGCTAACACTGTTTTCATGGAATCTGTGAAGGGATTTTGGGAGCGCGTTGAGGCCTATGGTGAAAAAGAAAGTATCCTCAGATAAAAAGTAAAAAGAAGCTTCCTGAGAAACAGCTTTGTGATGTATGAATATATCTCAGATAGTTACACCATTCTTTTCATGGAACAGTTTTCTAACACTATTTTTGGGGAATCTGGATGGCATTAAAGAGTATGGTGACAATGGAAATATTCCCAGATAAAAACTAGAAGAAGCTTTCTGAGAAACGTCTTTGTGATGTGTGTATTCATCTCACAGAGTAATAACTTTCTTTAGATGGAGCAGTTTGCTAACACTGTGTTCATGCAATCTACAAAGGGATATTTGGGGTGAGTTCTGGCCAATCGTGAAAAAGTAAATATCCTCAGATAAAAACTAGAAAGAAGCTTTCAGAGAAACTGCTTTGTGATGTGTGAATATTCATCTCACTGATTTACACAACCCTTCTTTTTTTTTTTTTTTTTTTTTGAGACTGAGTCTCGCTCTGTCACCCAGGCTGGAGTGCCGTGGCCAGATCACAGTTCGCTGCAAGGTCTGCCTCCCGAGTTCACACCATTCTCCTGCCTCAGCCTCCCAAGTAGCTGGGACGACATGTGCCTGCCACTTCGCCCGGCTAGTTTTTTATGTATTTTTTAGTAGAGATAGGGTTTCACCGTGTTAGCCAGGATGGTCTTGATCTCCTGACCTCATGACCCGCCTTTCTCGGCCTCCCATAGTGCTGGGATTGCAGGCTTGAGCCACCGTGCCTGGCCTACACAACCCTTTACATGGAGCATTCTGTATCACTGTTGTTGGGGAATCTGAGAAGGGATATTTTCAATTGCATTGAAGCCTACGGTTACAAAGGAAATACCCTCAGATAGGAACTAGAAAAATGTTTTCTGAGAAATTTGTTTGTGATATGTGAATTCACCTCACAGTGTTACACAATTCTTTTCTTTCAGCAGTGCGCTAACACTGTTTTCATGGAGTCTGCAATAGGATATTTGGGAACACATTGAAGCCTATGGTGACAAAGCAAATATCCTCACAGAGAAACTGAAAAGAAGATTTCTCAGAAACGCCTTTGTGATGTTTGAATTCATCTCACAGATTTACACGTTTGTTTTCATGGAGCAGCTTGCTAACACTATTTTCGTGGATGTGAAAAGGGATATTCACGAGTTCTTTGAGGCCTATGGTGAAAAAGAAAATATCCTCAGAAAAAAACTAGAAAGAAGCTTTGTGAAAGATGGCTTTGTGATATGTTAATTCATCTCACAGAGTCACACTTTCCTTTTCATGGATCAGTTTAGTAGTATTCTTCATGGGGAATCTGAGAAAGGATATTTTGGATCACATTGAAGCCTATGGTGACAAAGGAAATATCCTGAGATATAAACTAGTAAAAAGCTTTATGAGAAATTTCCTTGTGATGTGTGAATTCACCTCACAAAGTTACACTTTTCTATTCATGGATCAGTTTGTTTACAATCTTTTCATGGAATCTGTGAAGGGATATGTGGAAGGGCATTGTGGCCTATGGTGAAAAAGGAAATATCCTCAGAAAAAAATGAGAAAGAAATATCTGAGAAACTGCTTTATGATGTGTTAATTCATCTCAGGGAGTTACATGATTCTTTTCGTGGATCAGTTTGGTATCACTGTTTCTGGGTAATATGAGAAGAGATATTTTTGATCACTTTGAAGAATATGGTGACAAAGCAAATATCCTCAGATAAAAACTAGAAAAAAGCTTTCCGAGAAACTGTTTTGTGATGTGAGAATTCATCTCACAGAGTTACACTGTTCTTTTCATTGAGGAGTTTGCTAACACAGTTTTCTTGGAATCTGCAATGGGATATTTTGGAGCACATTGAAGCTTATGGTGCAAAGGAAATATCCTCATATAAAAACTAGAAAGAAGCATTCTGAGAAATTGCTTTGTGATGTTTTAATTCATCTAACAGAGCTCACGATTCTTTTCATGGAGCAGTTTGGTAGCACTGCTTTTGCAGAATCGAGAATGGATATTTTGGATTGTATTGAAGTCTATGGGGACTAAGGAAATATCCGCAGATAAAACTAGAAAGAAGCTTTCTGAGAAATTTCTTTGTGATGTGTGAATTCATCTCATAGTGTTACACCTTTCTTTTCATGGAGCACTTTTGTGGCACTGTTTTTGGGGATTCTGAGAGGGGGGTATTTTGAACTGCATTGAAGTGTATGGTGACAAAGGAAATATCCTCAGATAAAAACTAGAAAGAAGCTTTCTGAGAAACTGCTTTGTAATGTGTGGATTCATCTCACCAAGTTACACCATTTTTTTCATTGAGCAGTTTAATATCAGTGTTTTCGTAGAATCTACAGTAGGATATTTTGGATCGCTTTGAAGCCTATGGTGACATAGAAAATATCCTCAGATAAAAACTAGAAAGAAGTTTTCTGAGAAAGTTCTTTGTGATGTGTGATTTCATCTCACAGAATTACACCATTTTTGTCTAGGAGCCATTTACTAGCACTGTTTTCTTAGAATCTGCAAAGGGATATTTGGGAGCACATTGATTCATATAGTGAAAAAGGAAATATCCTCAGATAATGAGTAGAAAGAATATTTCTGAGAAACTGCTTTGTGATGGTTGAATTCATCTCACAGAGTTACACCATTGTTTCCTAGAGCAGTCTGAAAACACTGCTTTCGTGGAATCTATAATAGAATAATTGGGAGCACATTGAAGCCTATGGTGACAAAGGAAATATCCTCAGATAAAAACCAAAAGGAAGCATTCTCAGTATCTGGTTTGTGATGTGTAAACCATCTCAAAGAGTTACATCATTCTTTTCATCGAGAATTTTGCTAACACTTTTTTCATTTAATCTGCAGGGATATTCAGGAACACATTGAGGAATATGGTGAAAAAGGCAATATCCTCAGATAAAAACTAGAAGGAAGTTATCTGAGAAACATCTTTGAGGTTTGTGAATTCATCTCACAGAGATGCTCCATTCTTTTCCTTTAACAGTGTCGTAGCACTGTTTTTGGGGAATCTGAGAAGGGATATTTTGGGTTGCTTTGAAGCCTATGGTGACAAAGGTAATATCCTCAGACAAAAACCGAAAAGAACATTCCTGAGAAACTGCTTTGTAATGTGTGAATTCAACTCACAGATTTACATCTTTCTTTTTTTGGAGCAGTTTGCTAACACTATTTTTGTGGAATCTGCAAAGGGATATTCATGAGTGCATTGAGGCAAATGTTGAAAAAACAAATATCCTCAGTAAAATACTAGGAAGAAGCTTTCTGAGATACTACTTTGTGATTGGTGAATTCATCTCACAGTGTTACATGATTCTTTTCATGGAGCAGTTCGGTAGGACTGCTTTTGGGGAATCTGAGAAGGGATATTTTGGATTGCAATGAAGCCTACGGTGACAAAGGGAATATACTCAGATAAAAACTAGAAAGAAACATTCTGAGAAACTACTTTGTGATGTGTGAAATTATCTCACAGATTTACAACTTTGTTTTCATTTTGAACTTTGCTAACACTTCTTTCATGGCATCTGTGATGGAATATTCTGGAGGGTATTGAGGAATATCTTGAAAAGGAATATATGCTCAGATAAAAACTAGAAAGAAGGTTTCTGAGAAACATCTTTGTGATGTGTGAATTCATCTCACAGAGTTAGATGATACTTTCCATGGAGCATTATGGTTGCACTGTTTTTAGTGAATCTGAGAAGTGATAATTTGGATCGCATTCAAACGTATGTTGACAAAGGAAATATTCTAAGTTAAAAACTAGAAAGAAGCTTTCTGAGAAAGTTCTTTGTGATGTGTGAATTCCTTTCACAGAGTTACACCTTTCTTTTCATGGAGCAGTTTGCTAATACTGCTTTCATTTTATTTGTAATGGAATATTCCGGACTGCATTGAGGTCTGTAGTGAAAATGGGAATATCCTCAGATAAAAACTAGAAAGAAGCTTTCCTGGAAACAGTTTTGTGATGTTTCATTTCATCTTATATAACTACAGCATTCTTTTCATTGAGCAGGTTGATAACACTGTTTTCCTGGAATCTGCAACAGGATATTTTGGAGTGCATTGAAGCCTATGGTGACAAAGGAAATATCCTGAGGCAAAAACCAAAAGAAGCTTTCTGAGAAACTGCTTTGTGATGTGTGAATTCATCTGACAGATTTACACCTTTCTTTTCATGGAACTGTTTGCTAGCACTATTTTCTTGGAATGTTCAAAGGGATATTCATGTGTGCATTGACTCAAATGGTACAAAAGGAAATATCCTCAGACAAAAACTAGAAAGAAACTTTCTGAGAAACTGCTTTGTGATTTGTTAATTAATCTCCCAGAGTTACACAAATCTTTTGGTGGAGCTGCTTGTTAGTACTCTTTTGGGGAATCTGAGAAGGGATATTTTTTATTGCATTGAAGCCTATGGTGACAAAGGAAATATCGTCAGATAAAAACTAAGCAAAAGATTTCTGAGAAACTTCTTTTTATGTGTGAATTCAACTCACAGTGTTACACCTGTATTTTCATTGAGAATTTTGCTAATTCATTTTTCCTGGAATTTGCGATGGGATATTACAGAGTACATTGAGGAATATGGTGAAAAGGGAAATATCCTCAGGCAAACACTAGAAACAAGCTTTCTGAGAAACAGCTATGTGTTGGGTGAATTCATCTCACAGAGTTACACTGTTCTTTGTATTGAGCAGTTCGCTTACACTGTTTTCTTGGAATCTGCAAAGGGATATTTTGGAGTGCATTGAAGCTTATGGTGACAAAGCCAATATCGTCATATAAAAACTGGAAAGAAGCTTTCTGAGAAACCATTTTGCGATGTATTAATTCATCTCACAGAGTTACATGATTCCATTCATGGATCAGTTCGCTAGCACTGTTTTTAGGGGAATCTGAGGAAGGATATTTTGGATCTCATTGAAGCCAATGGTGACAAAGGAAACATCCTTAGATAAAAACTAGAAAGAAGCTTTCTGAGAAAGTTCTTTGTGATGTGTGAATTCATCTCACAGAGTTGCACGTTTCTTTTCATGGAGCAGTTTGCTAAAACTGTTTCTGTGGAATCTGCAAAGGGACATTTTGGAGCACAATGAGACCTATGGTTAAAAAGGAAATATCCTCTGATAAAAACTAGAAAGAAGCTTTCTGAGAAACTTCTTTGTGATATGTGAATTCATCTCACAGAGTTTCACCTTTCTTTTCATGAAGCAGTTTGCTAACACTGTTTTCCTAGAATCTGCAAAATGATATTTGGGAGTGTATTGAGGCCTATGGTGAAAAAGAAAATATCCTCAGATAAAAACTAGAAAGAAGCTTTCTAAGAAACTGCTTTATGAGTGTGAATTTATATCACAGAGATACACTGTTCTTTTCATTGATCAGTTCGTTAACACTGTTTTCTTGGAATCTTCAATGGGATATTTCGTGGCGCATTGAAGCTTATGGTGACAATGGAAATATACTCATGTAAAAACTAGAAAGAAGATTTCTGAGAAACTGTCTTGTGATTTGTAAATTCATCTCACAGAGTTACATGATTCCTTTCATGGATCTGTTTGGTAGCACTGTCTTGGGGGAAATTGATAAGGAATATTTTGGATCACATTGAAGCCTATGGTGACAAGGAAACATCCTCAGATAAAAACTAGAAAGAAGCTTTCAGAGAACGTTCTTTGTGGTGTGTTTTTTCATCTCACAGGGTTACACCTGTCTTTTCATGGAACAGTTTGCTAACACTGTTTTCATGGAATCTGCATAGATATATTTGGGAGCACATTGAGGTCTATGGTGAAAAAGGAAATATCCTCAGATAAAAACTAGAAAGAAGCTTTCTGAGAAACTGCTTTGTGATTTGTGAATTCATCTCACAGAGATAAAAGATTCTTTTCATGGAGCAATTTGGTAGCACTGCTTTGGAGGAATCTGTGAAGGGAAACTTTGGATCGCATTGAAGCCTGTGGTGACAAAGGAAATATCCTCAGATAAAAACTAGAAAGATGCTTCCTGAGAAACTTCATTGTTATGTGTGAATGGAGCTCACAGAGTTACAATTTTCTTTTCATGGAGCAGTTTGATTGCATTGGGTCATTGGTAAAAAAGGAAATATCCTCAGATAAAAACTAGAAAGAAACTTTCTGAGAAAGCTCGTTGTGATGTGTAAAATCATCCCACCGATTTGCACATTTCTTTTCATGGAGCAGGTGGCTAACACTGTTTTCGTGGAATCTGCAAAGGGATATTTCGGAGTGCATTGAGGCCTATTGTGAAAAAGGAAATATCCTCAGATAAAAACTAGAAAGAAGCTTCCTGAGAAACTGCTTTGTGATTTGTTAATTCATCTCACAGAGTTACAGGATGCTTTTCATGAAGCAGTTTGCTGGCACTGTTTTTGGGGTGTCTCAGAACAGATATTTTGGATCGCGTTGAAGCTTAGGGTGACAAAGTAAATCTCCTCAGATAAAAACTAGAAAGCAGATTTCTGAGAAAGTCCTTTGTGATGTGTGAATTCATCTCACAGAGTTACACCTTCCTTTTCTTTAAGCAGCTTGTTAACACAGTTTTTGTGGAAACTGCAGACGGATATTTGCAATTGCTTTCATGCCTATATGAAAAGGGTACATCCTCAGATAAAAAATTGAAAGAAGCTTTCTAAGAAATTTCATTGTGATGTGTGAATTCATCTCACAGAGTTACAGCCTTTTTTCTATGGAGCAGTTTGCTAACACTGTTATCGTGGAATCTGCAAAGGGATATTTGGAAGTACATTGAGGCCTATAGTGAAAAAGGAAATATACCCAGATAAAAACTAGAAAGAAACTTTCTGAGAAACTGCTTTGTGATGTGTAAATTCATCTCACAGAGTTACACCATTATTTTCATTGAGCAGTTTGATAAGCCTGTTTTTGTGGAATCTGAAATAGGATATTTGGGATTGTATTGAAGCTTTGGTGAAAAGGGATACATCCTCGGATAAAAACCAAAAAGAAGCTTTCTGAGAAACTGCTTTGTGATGTGTCAATTCATCTCACAAAGTTATACTGTTCTTTTCATAGAGCAGTTTGCTAACACTGTTTTCTTGGAATCTGCAATGGGATACTTTGGAGCACATTGAAGCTTATGGTGGCAAAGGAAATATCCTCAGACAAAAACTAGAAAGAAGCTTTGTGAGAAACTGCTTTGTGATCAGTGGATTCATCTCACAGAGTTACACGATTCTTCTCATGGATCAGTTTGATAGCACTGTTTTTGGGGAATCTGAGAAGGGATATTTTTGATCCCATTGAAGTCTATGGTAACAAAGGAAATATCCTCAGATTAAAACTAGAAAGAACTTTTTGAAGAAAATTCTTTGTGATGTGTGAATTCATCTCAAAGAGTTACACTGTTCTCTTCATTGATTAGTTTGCTAACACTGTTTTCTTGGAATCTGCCATGGGATATTTCAGAGTGCATTTTAAGCTTACAGTGACAAAGGAAATATCCCCAGAGAAAAACTAAAAAGAAGCCTTCAGTGAAACTGCTTTGTGATGCGTGATTTCATCTCAGAGAGATACAAGTTTGTTTACATTGAGAAGTTTGCTAACACTGTTTTCATCTAATCTGTAAAGGGATGTTTGAGAGTGCATTGAGATATAGGGTGAAAAAGGAAACATCCTCAGATAAAAGTTAGAAAGGAGTTTTCTAAGAAACTGCTTAAAGATTTGTGATTTCTTCTCAAAGAGCTACACAATTCTTTTCTTGGAGCAGTTTAGAAGCACTATTCTTGGGGAATCTGAGAAGGTATATTTTGGATTCCATTGAAGTCAATGGTGACAAAGGGAATATCATCAGATAATAACTAGAAGGAAGCTTTCTGAGAAAGTCCTTTGTGATGTGGAAATTCATCTCACAGAGTTACACCTCCCTTTTCATGGAGCATTTGCTAACACTGTTGTTGTGGAATCTGTAAAGGGATATTTGGAGCACTTTGAGGCCTATGCTGAAAAAGGGAATACCTTCAGATGAAAACTAGAAAGATGCTTTGTGAGAAACTACTTTGTGATGTGTGAATTCATCTCACAGAGTTACACCCTACTTTTCATTGAGCAGTTTGATATCACACTTTTGGTGGAATCTGCAATAGGATATTTGGGAGCATATGAAGCCTACAGTTATAAAGGAAATATCCACATTTAAAAGCTGGAAAGAAACTTTCTTAGAAACTGCTTTGTGATTTCTGGATTCATCTCATGGAGTTACACGATTGTTTTCATGGATCAGTTTGGTAGCCCTGCTTTTGGAGAATCTGAGAAGGGATATTTGGATCACATGGAAGTCTAAGGTAACAAAGGAAATATCCTCAAATAAAAACTAGAAAGAAGATTTCTGAGAAAGTTCTTTGTGATGTGTGAATTCATCTCACAGATGTACTTGGTTCTCTTCTTTAAGCACTTTGATAACAATGTCTTTCTGGAAATTGCAACAGGATAATTGGGAGCTCATTGAAGCCTATGGTGACTAAGGAAATATCCTCAGAGAAAAACCAAAAATAAGCTTCTGAGACACTGCATTGTGATGTGTTAATTGACCTCACAGAATTAAACTGTTCATTTCATTCAAAAGTTTGCTAACACTGTTTTCATGGAGTTTGCAATGGGATATTTCAGAGCACATTGAATCATGTGGTGACAAAGGAAATATCCTCATATAAAAACTACAAAGAAGCTTTCAAAGAAACCACTTTTGGATAGGCTCATTCATCTCACAGAGTTACACCATTCTTTTCATGGATCGGTTTGGTAGCACTGTTTTTGGGTAGTCTGAGAAGGGATATTTGGGATCGCATTGAAGCCTATGATGATAAGGAAATATCCTCAGACAAAAACGAAAAGGGAGCTTTCTGACAAACTTCTTTGTTATGTGTGAATTCATCTCACAGAGATACACTGTTCTTTTCATTGAACAATTTGCTAACACTGTTTTCTTGGAACCTCCAATGGGATATTTTGGAGCACATTGAAGTTCATGGTGACAAAGGAAATATCCTCAGACACAAACTAGAAAGAAGCTTTCTGAGAAACAGCTTTGTGATTTTTGAATTCATCTCACAGAGTTACACCTTACCTTTCATGGAGTGGTTTGGTAGCACTGTTTTTGGGGAATCTCAGAAGGGATATGTTGGATCGCATTGAAGCCTATGGTGACAAAGGAAATATCCAGAGACTAAAACTAGAAAGAAGCTTTCTGAGAAACTTCTTTGTGATGTGTCAATTCATCTCACAGAGTTACAACTTTCTTTCCATAAAGTGGTTTGCTAACACTGTTTTCATGGAACCTACAAAGGGATATTTGGGAGCCCATTGAGGCCTATGTTGAAAAAGGAAATATCCTCAGATAAAAACCAGAAAGAACCTTTCTGGGAAACTGCTTTGTGATGTGTGAACTCATCTCACAGGGTTACACTGTTCTTTTCATTGAGCAGTTTGCTAACACTGTTTTCTTGGAAACTCCCCTGGGATATTTCGGAGCATATTGTAGCTTATGTTGACAAAGGAAATATCCTCAGATAAAAACGAGGAAGAATCTTTCTGAGAAACTACTTTGTGATTTGTGAATTATTCTCACAGAGTGTCACGATTCTTTTCATGGAACTGTTTGGTAGCACTGCTTTTGGGGAATCTGAGAAGGGATATTTTGGTTCGCATTGAAGTGTATGGTGACAAAAAAAGTCCTCAGATAAAAATAAGAAAGAAGATTTCTGAGAAAGTTCTTTGTGATGTGTGAATTCAACTCACAGAGTTAAACCTTTCTTTTCATGGAGAATTTTACTCACACTGTTTTCGTGGAATCTGCAAAGGGATATTTGGGAGCACATTGTGGCATTTGGTGACAAAGGAAATATCCTCAGATTAAAACTAGAAAGAATCTTTCTGAGAAAGTGCTTTGTGATGTGTGAATTTTTCTCACAGAGTTATACTGTTCTTTCACTGAGCATTTTGCTAACAATGTTTTTGTGGATTCCACAAACGGATATTTTGGAGTGCATTGAGACCTGTAGTGATAAAGGAAATATCCTCAGATAAAAACTAGAAAGAAGCTTTCTGAGAAGTTGCTTTGTGACGTGAGAATTCATCTCACAGAGTTACACCATTCTTTTTATTGAACAGTTTGCTAAAACTATTTTCTTGGAATCTGCAATGTGATATTTCGGAGCTCATTGAAGCTTATGGTGACAAAGGAAATATCCCCAGTTAAAAAGTAGAAAGAAGCTTTCTGAGAAACTGCTTTCTGATTTGTGACTTCTTCTCACAGAGTTTCACGATTCTTTGCGTGGATCAGTTTGGTAGCACTGTTTTTGGGGTATCTGAGAAGGAATACTTTCTTTGCATTGGAACCTATGTTGACACAGGAAATATTCTCAGATAAAAACTAGAAAGAAGCTTTCTGAGAAACTTCCTTGCTATGTGTGAATTCATCTCACAGAGTTCCAATTTTCTACTCATAGAGCTGTTTGCTAGCACTATTCCATGGAATCCGAAATGGGATATATCAGAGCGCATTGAAGCTTATGGTGACAAAGGAAATATCCTCAGACAAAAAGAAGAAATAAACTTTCTGAGAAACTGCTTTGTGATTTGCAAATTCTCACAGTTACATGATTCATTTCGTGAGTCAGTTTGATAGCACTGTTTTAGTGGTATCTGGAAGGAATAATTTGGATCACATTGAAGCCTATGGTGACAAAGGAAATAGCCTCAGGTAAAAACAAGAAAGATGCTTTCTGGAAACATCTTTGGGATGTGTGAATTCATCTCACAGGGTTACACCTTTCTTTTCATGGAGCAGTTTACTAATTGTTTTCGTGAAATCTACAAAGGGATATTTCGGAGTGCACTGAGGTCTATGGTGAAAAAGGAAATATCCTGAGATAAAAACTAGAAAGAAGGTTTCTGAGAAAGTTCTTTGTGACATTGAAGTCATCTCACAGAGTTACACCTTTCTTTCCATGGAGCAGTTTGCTAACACTAATTTCGTGATATCTGCAAAGCGATACTTGGGGGCTCATTGAGGCCAATGGTGAAATAGGAAGTATCCTCAGATAAAAACTAGAAAGAAGCTTTCTGAGAAACTGCTTTGTGATGTGTGAATTCATCTCACAGAGTTACCCTGTTCTTTTAATTAGCTGTTAGATAACACTGTTTTTGTGAAATCTGCAATAAGATATTTCGGAGCAAATGGAAGCCTATGGTTACATAGGAAATATCCTCAGATATTAACCAAAAAGAACCTTTCTGAGATGCTGATTTGTGATATGTGATTTCATCTCACCCAGTTACAGTGTTCTTTTTGTTGATCAATTTGCTAACACTCTCTTTGTAGAATCTTCAAAGGGATATATGGGAGTGCATTGAGGCCTATGGTGAAACAGGAAATATCCTCAGATAAAAACTAGAAAGAAGCTTTTGAGAACCTGCTTTGTGATGTGTGAATTCATCTCACAGTGTAACACTATTCTTTTCATTGAGCAGTGTGCTAAAACTGTTTTTTTGGAATCTGCAACGGGATATTTCGGAGCTCATTGAAGCTCATGGTGGCATAGTAAATATCCACAGATAAAAACTAGAAAGAAACTTCCTGAGAAAGTTTTTTGTGATGTGTGAGTTCATCTCAGAGATTTACACCTTTCTTTCCGTGGAGTAGTTTGCTAACACTCCTTTCATGTAATCTGCAAAGGGATATTTGGGAGAGTATTGAAATCTATGGTGAAAAAGCATATATCCTCATATAAAAACCAAAAAGCAGCTTTCTGAGAAACTGCTTTGTGATGTGCGTATTCCTCTCACAGATTTACACCATTCTTTTCATTGAGCAGTTTGCTAAAACTGTTTTCGTGGAATCTGCAAAGGGTTAGTTCAGAGTGCATTGAAGCTTAAGGAGACAAAGGAAATACCCTCATATAAAAACTAGAAAGAGGCTTTCTGCAAAAATGATTTCTGGTGTGTTAACTCATCTTACAGAGTTACCCAATCCTTTTTATGTAACAGATGATAGCACTGGTTTTGGGGAATCTGAGAAGGGAAATTTTGGATGCGTTGTAGCCCATGGTGACAAAGGAAATATCCTCAGATAAAAACTAGAAAGTAGCTTTCTGAGAAAGTTTTTTGGAATGTGTGAATTCATCTCACAGAGTTTCACCTTTCTTTTCATAGAGGAGTTTCTAACACTGTTTTCGTGGAATCTGCAAAAGAATATGTGGTAGCATAGGGAGGCTTAAAGTGAAAAAGGGAATATACTCAGACAAAAACTAGAAAGACGCTTTCTGAGAAACTGCTTTGTGGTGGATGAATTCATCTCAGAGTTACACCTTTCTTTTCATGGATCAATTTGGTAACATTTTTTTCTTGGAATCTGCAATGGGATACTTTACAGTGCATCGAAGCTTATGGTGACAAAGGAAATATCCTCAGAAAAAAAAACTAGAAAGAATTTTTCTGAGAAATTGCTTTGTGATTTGTGAATTCATCTCACAGAGTTACACCATTCTTTTCATGGATCAATTTGGTAGCAGTGTTTTTGGGGAATCTGAGAAGGGATATTTTGGATAGCATTGAAACCTATGGTGACAAAGAAAATATCCCCAGATAAAAACTACAAAGAAGCTTTCTGACAAACTACTTTGTGATATGTGAATTCATCTCACAGAGTTACACCTCTCTTTTCATGGAGGAGTTTGCTGACACTGTTTTCATGGAATCTGCAATGTCATATTCTGGAGCGAATTGAGACCTTTTGTGAAAAAGGAATTAACCTCATATAAAAACTAGAAAGAAGCTTTCTGAGAAACCGTTTTGTGATGTGTGAATTCATCTCACAGAGTTACACGATTCCTTTCATGTATCTGTTTGGTAGCAGTGTTTCTGGGGAATCTGAGAAGGGATAATTTGTGTTGCATTGATGAGTATGGTGACAAAGGAAATATCCTTAGATAAAAACTAGAAAGAAGCTTTCTGAGAAAGTTCTTTGTGATGAGTGAATTTAGTCTCACAGAATTAAACCTTTCTTTTCATGGAACAATTTGCAAACAGTGTTTTCGTGGAATCTGCAAATGGGATATTCCTGAGTGCATTGAGGCCTATAGTGAAAAAGAAAATATCCTCCAATGAAAAATAAATAGAAGCTTTCTGAGAAACTGCTTTGTGATATGTGAATTC
Organism: Macaca thibetana thibetana; assembly: GCF_024542745.1. Taxonomy (NCBI): domain Eukaryota; kingdom Metazoa; phylum Chordata; class Mammalia; order Primates; family Cercopithecidae; genus Macaca; species Macaca thibetana. The sequence continues at coordinate 58,733,841 of NC_065598.1, forward strand.
ATCTCACAATGTTACACTGCTCTATTCATTGAGCAGATTGCTAACACTGTTTTCTTGGAATCTGCAATGGAATATTTTGGATCAAATTGAAGCTTTTGGGGACATAGCAAATATACTCAGATTTAAACTAGAAAGAAGGTTTCCGAGAAACTACTTTGTGATGTGTGAATTCATCTCACAGAGTTACACCTCTCTTTTCATGGAGCAGTTTGCTGACACTGTTTTCATGGAATCTGCAATGTCATATTCTGGAGCGAATTGAGGCCTTTTGTGAAAAAGGAATTATCCTCATATAAAAACTAGAAAGAAGCTTTCTGAGAAACCACTTTGTGATATGTTAATTCGTATCACGGATTTCCAAGATTCTTTTCATGGATCAGTTTGGTACCACTGTCTTTGTCGTGTCTGAGAAGGGATATTAGGGAGCGCATCGACACCAATAGTGGAAAAATAAATATCCTGAGTAAAAAACTAGAAAGAAGACTTCTGAGAAATTTATTTGTGATGGATGAATTCATTACGCCAAGGTACACCTTTGTTTTATTGGAGCAGTTTAGTAGCACTGTATTTGTGGAATCTGAAAAGGGATATCCGGGAGCTCCTAGAGGCCTAAAAAGAAAAAAGAGACAACTTCAGATAAAACTGGAGAGATGCTTTTTGTGATCGTTTTGTGATCTGTGTATTCATCTCATAGAGTTTGAACTTTTTGTTGATTGAGAAGTTCGGCATTACTGTTTTTGTGGTATCTGAGAGGAGATATTTGGGAGCACATTGAAGACTATGGTGAAAAAGGAAATATCCTCAGATTTAAACTAGAAAGAAGCTCTTTCAGAAACTGCTTTGTGATGGGTGAATTCATCTCACAGAGTTACACCTTTCTTTACATTGAGCATTTTGGTATAACTGTATTTGTGAAATCTGCAAAGGGATACTCAGGAACCCATAGAGTACAATGGCAAAAGAGGAAATATCTTCAGGCAAAATCTGGAGAGAAGCTTTCTGAGAAATTCCTTTGTGATGTGTGCATTCATCTGATAGAGATAAACGTTTCACTTTAGGGAGCACTTTGGCATCACTGTTTTTGTGGTGTCTTAGAAGGGATATTTGGGAGCACATTGAAGCCTACGGTGGAAAAGGAAATATCCTCAGATAAAAACTAGAAAGAAACTTCCTGAGAAACTACTTTGTGATGTGTGAATTTATCTCACTGAGTTAAACCTTTCTATTCATTGCAGTGTGGTAGCAATGTTTTTGTGGAATCTGCAGAGGGATTTTTGGGAGCACATAGAGGCATAACATGAAAAAAGAAAATTCTTCAGGTAACAACTGGAGAGAAGCTTTCTGAGAAACTCCTTTGTGATGTGTGCATTCATCTCATAGAGCTAAGCATTTCTGTTCAGGGAACACTTTGGCATCACTGTTTTTGTGGTGTCTGAGAAGGAGTATTTGGGAGCACATTGAAGCCTATGGTAGAAAAGGAGATAGCCTCATATAGAAACCAGAGAGAAGCAATTTGAGAAAACGCTGTGATGTGTTAATTCATCTCACAGCATTACACAATTCTTTTCATGGAGCAGTTTGGTAGAGCAGCTTATGGCGAAACTGAGAAGGAACATTTTGGATCACCTTGAAGCCTGTGGTGACAAAGGAAATATCCTAAGGTAAAAACTAGAAAGAACCTTTCTGAGAAATTTCTTTGTGATGTGTGAATTCGTCTCACAGAGTTACACAATTCTTTTCATGTATCAGTTTGGTAGCACTGCTTTTGGGGATTCTGAGAAGGGATAGTTTGGATCACATTGAGGCCTATGGTGACAAAGGAAATATCTTCAGATAAAAACTAGAAAGAAGCTTTCTGATAAAGTTCTTTGTTATGTGTGAATTCATCTCACAGAGTTACACTTTTCTTTTCCTGGAGCAGTTTGCTAACACTGTTTTCCTGGAATATGCAAAGAGATATTTGGGAGTGCCTTGATGCCAATTTTGAAAAAGGGAGTAATCTCAGATAAAAACTTGAAAGTACTGTTCTGAGAAACTTCTTTGTGTTGCGTGAATTCATCTCACAGAGTTACACTGTTCTTTGCATTGAGCAGTTTGCTTACTCTGGTTTCTTTTTTTTTCTTTTTTTGGAATCTGCAATCTAATAATTTGGAGCTCATTGAAGCTTATGATGACAAAGGAAATAGCCTCATAGAAAGACCAAAAAGAAGTTTTCAGAGAAACTACTTTGTGATGTGTGAATTCAACTCACAGAATTACACTGTTGTTTTCATTTAGCATTTTGCTAACATTGTTTTCTTGGAAACTGCAATGGGATTTTTCGGAGAGCATTGAACCTTAGGGTGACAAAGAAAATATCCTAGGACAAAAACTGGAAAGAAGTTCTCTGAGAAACTACTTTGTGATTTGTGAATTCATTTCACAGAGTTACACGATGTTTTTCATGGAACAGTTTGGTTGCACTGTTTTTGTGGAATCTGAGAAGGGATTTTTTGGATGGCATGGAAAAATATGGTGAAAAAGGAAATATCCTCAGATAAAAACTAGAAAGAAGCTTTCTGAGAAAGTTCTTTGTGATGTGTGAATTCAACTCACAGAGTTACACCTTTCTTTTCATGGAGCAGTTTGATAAAACTCCTTTCCTGGAATTTGCAAAGGGATATTTGGGAGTGCCTTGAGGCCTTGAGAAGCTTTCTGAGAAACTCCTTTGTGATGTGTGTATTCATTTCATAGAGCTAAACGTTTATGTTGAGGGAGCACTTTGGCATCACTGTTTTTGTGGTGTCTAAGAAGGGATATTTGGGAGCACATTGAAGCCTATGGTTTAAAAGGAAATATCCGCATACAAAAACTAGAAAGAAGCTTTTTGAGAAACTGCCATGTGGTGGGTGAATTCATCTCACAGAGTTACACCTTTCTTTTCATTGAGCAGTCTGGTAACACCGTTTCTCTGGAATCTGCAAAGGGATATTCAGGAGTGCATAGAGTCCAATGGCGTGAAAGTAAACATCTCTAGGTAAAAACTGGAGAGAAGCTTTCTGAGAAACTCCTTTGTGATGTGTGTGTTCATCTCATAGAGCTAAACGTTGCTGTTGATGATGCTCTTTGGCATCACTGTTTTTGTGGTGTCTGAGAAGGGATATTTGGGAGCACATTGAAGCCTGAGGTTTAAAAGGAAATATCTGCACATAAAAACTAGAAAGAAGCTTTCTGAGAAAGAGTTTTGTGATGTGTGGATTCATCTCACAGTTACACCATTCTTTTCATGGAGCAGTTTGGTAGCACTATTTTTGGGGAATCTGAGAAGGGATATTTGGATCACATTGAAGCCTATGGTGTCAAAGAGAATATCCTCAGAAAAAAACTAGAAAGAAGCTTTCTGTAAAACAACCTTGTGATGTGTGAATTCATCTTACAGAGTTTACCATTCCTTTCATTGAGCAGTTTGGTAACACTGTTTTCATGTAATCTGCAATAGGATATTTCGGAGTGCATAGAAGCCTATGGTGACAAAGGAAATATCCACAGATAAAAGTCCAAAAAGAAGCTTTCTATGAAACTGCTTTGTGATGTGTGAATTCATCTCACAGAGTAACAACATGATTTTCATTCAAAAGTTTGCTAACACTTTTTTCATTTAATCCACTATGGGATATAGGGGAACACATTGATTAAAACTGTGAAAAAGGAAATATCCTCAGATAAAAACTAGAAAGAAGTTTTCTGAGAAACATCATTGTGATATGTGAATTCATCTCACAGAGTTACACCATCATGGAACAGTTTGGTAGCACTGTTTTTGGGGAATCTGAGTAGGGATATTTTGGGTCACATTGAAACCTATGGTAACAAAGGAAATATCCTCAATTAGAAACTAGAAAGAAGAGATCTGAGAAACTACTTCATCATGTGTAAATTCATCTCACAGAGTTACGCTGCTGTTTTCATTGAGCTGTTTGATAACACTGTTTCCATGGAATCTGCACTAGGATATTTGGGAGCACATTGAAGCCTATGGTGACAAGGAAAATATCCTCTGACAAAAATCAAAAAGAAACTTTCTGAGAAACTGCTTTGTGATTTGTGAATTCAACTCACAGAGTTGTACCTTTCTTTTCATGTAGCACTTCGCTATCACTGTTTTTTCGGAATCTGCAAAGGGATATTTGTGAGTGCTTTGAGGCCAATGGTGAAAAATGAAGTATCCTCACATAAAAACTAGAAAGAAGCTTTCTCAGAAACTGCTTTCTGATGTGTAAATTTATCTCACGGTGTTACACTCTTCTTTTCATTGAGCAGTTTGCTAACACTGTTTTCTTGAAATCTGCAATGGGATATTTAGGAAAGCATTGAAGCTTATGGTGACAAAGGAAATGTCCTCCTATAAAAACTAGAAAGAAGCTCTCTGAGAAACCACTTTTGATGTGTTAAATCATCTCACAGAGTTACATGATCCTTTTCATGGCCCAGTTTGGTAGCACTGTTTTTGGGGAATCTAAGAAGGAATATTTTGGATCACATTGAAGCCTTTGGTGACTAAGTAAATATACTCGGATAAAAACTAGAGAGAAGCTTTCTGAGAGTTCTTTGTGATGTGTGAGTTCATCACACTGAGATACACCTTTCTTTTCAGGGAGAAGTTTGCTAAAACTGCTTTCCTGGGATTTGTAAAGGGATATTTGGGAGCACCTTGAGACCAATGGTGAAAAAAGAAACATCCTCAAATAAAAACTGGAAAGAAGCTTTATGAGAAACTGCTTTGTGATGGGTGAATTCATCTGACAGAGTTACACCTTTCTTTTCTTTGAGCAGTTTCATAGCACTGTTTTTGGGGAGTCTGCAAAAGGATATTTGGGAGCTCATAGAGGCTGATGTTGAAGAAGGAAATATCTTCAGATAAAAACTGGTGAGAAGGATTATGAGAAACTGTTTTGTGATGTGTGCATTCATCTCAGAGAGATAAACCATTTTGTTGATTGAGAGGTTTGGCATCACTGATTTTGTGGTGTCTGAGAAGGGATATTTGGGAACACATTGAGGCTGATGGTGGAAAAGTAGATATCCTGTACAGATGAAAGCTAGAAAGGAGCTTTCTGAGAAATTTCTTTGTGATGCGTGAATTCTCTCAGAAGTAAACCATTCTTTTCATTGAGTAGTTTGTTAACCCTGATATTGAGGAATCTACAAAGGGATATTCAGAGCACAGAGAAGCCTATGGTGAAAAAGGAAATACCCTCAGATTAAAACTAGAAAGAAGTTTTCTGACAGACTGTTTTGAGTTGGGTGCATTCATCTCACAGAGATAAATCTTTCTTCTCATTGAGCAATTTGGTAACACTGTTTTAGAGGAATCTGTAATAGGATATTTGGGATCACTTAGAGACCTAAGGTGAAAAAAAGAAAATTCTCCAGGTAAAAACTGGAGCGATGCTTTCAGAGAAAATCCCTTGTGATTTGTGCATTCTTCATAGAGCTAACCGTTTCTGTTCAGGGAGCACTTTGGCATCACTGTTTTGTGGTGTCTGAGAAGGGATATTTTGGAGCACATTGAAGCCTATGGTTTAAAAAGAAATATCCACATATTAAAACTAGAAAGAAGCTTTCTGAAAAACTGCTTTGTGATGTGTAAGTTCATCTCACAGAGTTACACTGCTCTTTTCATTGAGCAGTTTACCAACACTGTTTTCTGGGAATCTGCAATGGGATATTTTGGAACTCATTGAAGCTTATAGTGACAAAGGAAATATCCTCAGATAAAAACAAGAAAGAAGCTTTCTGAGAAACTACTTTGTGATTTTTGAATTTATCTCACAGAGTTCCACGATTCTTTTCTTGGAGAAATTTGATAGTACTGTTTTTGGGGACTCTGAGAAGGGGTATTTTAGATCACAAAAAAAAGTCTATGGTGACAAAATAAATAACCTCAGATGAAAGCTAGAAAGAAGTTTTTTGAGAAAGTTCCTTGTGATGTGTGAATTAATCTCATAGAGGTTTATCTTTCTTTTCATGGAGAATTTGCATACACTGTTTTTGTGGAATCTCCAAAAGGATATTTGGGAGTGCAATGAGGCCTATGATGACAAAGGAAATATCCTCCTTTAAAAACTTGAAAGAAGATTTCTTAGATACCGTTTTGTGATGTGTTAATTCATCTCACAGAGTTACAGCTTTCTTTTCATGGAGCAGTTTGCAAACAGTTTTCAAAGAATCTGCACAGGGATATTTGGGAGCACATTGAGGCCTATAGTGTAAAGAAGAATATCCTCACATAATGTGTGGATTCATCTCACAGAGTTATGCATTTCTTTTCATGGAGCAGTGGGCTAACAGTGTTTTTGTGAAATCTGCAAAGTGATATTTTGGAACACTTTGAGGCCTATGGTGATAAAGGAAATATCCTCAGATAAAAACTAGAAAGAAGCTTTCTGAGAAACAGATTTGTGTTGTGTGAATTCATCCCACAGAGTTACGCCATTCTTTTCATTGAGAAGTGTGATAACACTGTTTTCGTGGAATCTGAAACAGGATATTTCAGAGCACATTGAAGCCTGTGGGGAAAAAGGAAATATCCTCATAGAAAAACCAGAAAGAAGCTTTTTGAGACACCGCTTTGTTATGTGTTAGTTCATCTAACAGAGTTACACAACTCTTTTCATGTATCAGTTTGGCAGCACTGTTTTTTGGGAATCTGAGAAGGGATATATTGGATTGCATTGAAGCCTATGGTGACAAAGGAAATATCCTCAGTTCAAAACTATAGGGAAGCTGTCTGAGAAATTTATTTGTGATGTGTGAATTCTTCTCACAGAGTTACATCTTTCTTTTCATGGAGTAGTTTGCAAACACTCTTTTCGTGGAATCTGCAGAGGGATATTTGGGGACGCTTTGAGGACTATGGTGATAAAGGAAATATCCTCAGATAAAACCAAGAAAGAAGTTTTCTGAGTAACTGGTTTATTATGTGTTATTTCATCTCACAGAGTTACATGATTCCTTTCATTGATCAGTTTAGTAGCACGGATTTTCAGGGATCTGAGAAGGAATATTTTGGATTGCATTGAAGCCTATGGTTACAAAGGAATATCCTCAGATAAAAATTAGAAAGAGGCTTTCGGTGAAAGTTCTTTGTGATGTGTGAAATCATGTCAGAGTTACACCTTTTTTTTATGGAGCATCTTGATGACATTGTTTTCATGGAATCTGCAAAGGGATATTTGGGAGTATATTGAGGCATATAGTGAAAAGGTAAATATCCTCAGATAAAAACTAGAAAGAAGCTTTCTGAGAAACTGTTTGTGATGTGTGAATTCATCTAACAGAGTTACACTGATCTTTTCATTGAGAAGTTTGCTAACACTGTTTTCTTGGAATCTGCAATGGGATATTTCGGAGTGCATTGTAGCTTAAGTTGACAAAGGAAATATCCTCATAAAAAAATAGAAGCATTTGCAGAAACAGCTTTGTGATGTGCTAATTCATCTCACAGAGTTCATGATTCATTTCGTGGAGCAGTTTAGTAGCACCATTTTGGGGGAATCTGAGAAGGGATAGTTTGGATCACACTGATGTCTATGGTGACTAAGGATATATCCTCAGATAAAAAATAGCAAGAAGCTTTCTGAAAAACTTGTTTCTGATGTGTGAATTCACCTCATGGACATATATCTTTCTTCTTATGGAGCAGTTTTCCAGCACTGTTTTTGGGGAATCTGAGAAGGGATATTTTGAATTGCATTGAAGCATATGGTGACAAAGGAAATACCCTCAGATAATAATTAGAGAGAAGCTTTCTGAGAAATTGCTTTGTGATGTTTGAATTCATCTCACAGAGTTACACTGTTCTTTTCATTGAGCAGTTTGCTAATATTGCTTTCTTGGAATCTGCAATCAGATATTTTGGAGTGCATTGAAGCTTATGGTGACAAAGGAAATACCCTCATATAAAAATGAGAAAGAAGCTTTCTGTGAAGCTGATTTGTGATGTGTGAATCCATCTCACAGAGTTACACCATTCTTTTGATTGAGCAATTTGGTAACATTGGTTTCACGGAATCTGCAAAGGAATATTTGGGAGCGCATTGAAGACTATGGTCAAAAAGGAATTATCCTCCAACAATAACTAGGAAGAAGCTTTCTGAGAAACTGCTTTGTGATGTGTGAATTCATCTCACAGAGTTACACCATTCTGTTCATTGAGCAGTCTGATACACTGGTTTCATGGAATCTGTAATAGGATACTTTGTAGGGGATGGAAGCCTATGGTAACAATGGAAATATCTTCAGATAAAAACCAAAAAGGAAGCTTTCTGAGAAAGTGCTTTGAGATGTGTGAATTCATCTCACAGATTTAGAGCGTTCATTTCATTGAGAAAACTGCTAACACTTTTTTCATTTAATCTGCAATAGGACATTCAGGAGCACATTGAGGATTACAGTGAAAAAGGAAATATCCTCACGTAAAAACTAGAAAGCAGGTCTCTGAGAAACACCTTTAAATGTGTGTATTCATCTCACAGAATTACACCACTGTTTTCATGGAGCAGTTTGGTAGGATTGTTTTTGGGGAATCTGAAAAGGGATATTTTGAATTGCATTGAAGTCTATTGCGACAAAGGAAATATCCTCAGATAAAAACTAAAAAGAAGCTTTCTGAAAAAGTTCTTTGTGATGTCTGAATTCACCTCACATAGTTACATCTTCCTTTTCATGGAGCAGTTTGCTAACACTCTTTTCGTGGAATCTGCAAACGGATATTAGGGAACACATTGAGGCCTATCGTCAAAAAGGAAATATCCCCAGATTAAAACAAGAAAGACATTTTGTGAGAAATCTCTTTTTGAAGCATTAATTCATCTCATGGAGTTACATGATTCTTTTCATGGATCTGTTTTGTAGCACTGTTTTTGGGGAATCTGAGATGTCTATGGTGACAAAGGAAATATCCACAGATAAAAACTTGAAAGAAGCTTTCTGAGGAAGTTCTTTGTGATGTGTGAATTCATCTCACAGAGTTACACTGTTCTTTTCATTGAGCAGTTTGCTAACACTGTTCTCTTAGAATCTGCAATGTGATATTTCAGAACACCTTGAAGTTTATGGTGACAAAGGACATATCCTCAAATAAAAACTAGAAAGAAGCATTCTGAGAAACTGCTTTGTGATGGGTTAATTCATCTCACAAAGTTACATGATTCTTTTCATGTAGCAGTTTGGTATCACTGTTTTGGGGGAAACTGAGAAGGGATATTTTGGATTGCATTGAAGCCAATGGTGACTAAGGAAATATCCTCAGATAAAAACTAGAAAGAAGCTTTCTGAGAAACTTCTTTGTAATGTGTGAATTCCTCTCACAGATTTACACTTTTCTTTTCATGGAGCAGTTTGCTAACACTGCTTTCGTGGAATGTGCAAAGGGATATTTGGGCGCACATTGAAGCCTGTGATGAAAAAGACAATATCCTCAGATAAAAGCTAGAAAGAATATTTCTGAGAAACTGTTTTGTGATGTGTGAATTCATCTCACTGGGTTACACCATTCTTTTCATTGAGCCGTTTGCTCACACTTTTTTCGTGGAATATGCAAAGGGATATTTAGAAGTGCATTGAAGCCTATGCTCACAAAGCTTTCTGAGAAAGTGCTTTGTTATGTGTGAATTCATCTCACTGAGTTACACTGTTCTTTTCATTGAGCAGTTTGCTAACACTGTATTCTTGGAATCTGCAATGGGATATTTCGGAGTGCATTGAAGCTTATGATGACAAAGGAAATATCCTCATATAAAAACTAGAAAGAAGCTTTCTGAGAAACTGCTTTCTGATATGTTAATTCATCTCACATGGCTGCATGATCCTTTTCTAGGATGAGTTTGGGAGCAGTGTTTTTGGGGAATCTGAGAAGGGATATTCTGAATCGCATTGAAGCCTTCATTGACAAAGGAATTGTCATCAGATAAAATCTAGAAGGAAACATTCTGAGAAACTTCTTTGTGATGTGAGAATTCATCTCACAGAGATACACCATTCTTTTCATTGAGATTTTTGCTAACACTTTTTTCATGGAATGTGCGATGGGATATTCCAGATCGCATTGAGAAATGTGGTGAAAAAGACAATATCCCCATATAAACACAAGAAAGAATCTTTCTGAGAAACAGCTTTGTGATGTGTGAATTTATGTCACAGAGTTCCACCATTCTTTTCATGGATCAGTTTGGTAGCACTGTTTTTGGGGAATCTGAGAAAGGATATTTTGGATCACATTGAAGCCTAGGGTGACAAAGGAAATATCCCCAGAAAAATACTGGAAAGAAGCTTTATGTGAAACTTATTTGTGATGTGTGAATTCATGTAACAGAGTAACATGATTCTTTTCTTGAGGCTGTTTTGTAACATTGTCTTTGTGTAATCTGCAATAGAATATTTGGGAGTGCATTGAAGCCTATGGTGACAAAGGAAATACCCTCAGACTAAAACAAGAAAGAAGCATTCCGAGAAACAGCCTTGTGATGTGTGAATTCACCTCTCAGATTTACACCTTTCTTTTCATGGAGCACTTTGCTAACACTCTTTTCCTGGAAACTACAAATGGATATTTGGGAGCACATTGAGGCCTATGGTGTAAAAGGAAATATCCTCAGATGAAAGCTCGAAAGAATCTTTCTGAGAAACTGCTTTGTGATTTGTGAATTCATCTCACAGAGTTACACTTTCTTTTCATTTAGCAGTTTGTTAACACTGTTTTTGTGGAAACTGCAAAGGGATATTTGCAAATGCCTTCACTCCTATAGTGAAAAAGGAAATATCCTCAGATAAAAACTAGAAAGAAGCTTTCTGAGAAAGTTCTTTGTGTTGTGTGAATTCACCTCCCAGAGCTACACCTTTCTTTCAAGGAGCAGTTTGCTAACACTGTTTTCGTGGAATCTGCAAAGGGATATTTGGAAGCACATTGAGTCCTATAGTGAAAAAGGAAATATCCCCAGATAAAAACTGGAAAAAAGCTTTCTGAGAAATGGCTTTGTGATCTGTAAATTCATCTCACAGAGTTACACCGTTCTTTTCATTGAGCAGTTTGATAACACTGTTTTTGTGGAATCTGCAGTAGAATATATGGGAGCATATTGAAGCCTTTGGTGACAAAGGATATATCTTCAGATAAAAAACAAAAAGAAGCTTCTAAGTAACTACTTTGTGATGTATAAATTCACCTCACCACGTTACACTGCTCTTTTCTTTGAGTAGTTTGCTAACACTGTTTTCTTGGAATCCACAACAGGAGGTTTTGGAGCACATTGAAGCTTACATTGACAATGGAAATATCCTCAGATAATAATTAGAAAGAAGCTTTCTGAGAAACTGCTTTCTGATATGTGAATTCATCTCACAGAGTTCCAACTTTCTTTTCATGGAGCAGTTTGGTAGCACTGTTTTTGGGGAATCCAAGAAGGGATATTTTGGATTGCACTGAAGCCTATGGTGACAAAGGAAATATCCTCAGATAAAAACTAGAAAGAAGCTTTCTGAGAAACTGCTTTGTGATTTGTGAATTCAATCTCATGGCGTTACATGATACATTTCATGGAGCAGTTTGGTAGGACTGTTTTTGGGGAATCTGAGAAGCGATATATTGGATTACATTGAAGCCAATGGTGACAAATTAAATATCCTCCTATAAAGACTAGAAAGAAGCTTTCTGAGAATCCGCTTTGAGATGTGTTAATTTATCTCACAGTGTGACATGGTTCTTTTCCTGGATCAGTCTATTAGCACTGTCTTTGGGGAATCTGAGAAAGAATATTTTGGATCACATTGAAGCCTATGGTGACAAAAGAAGTATTCTCTGATAAAATCTAGAAAGAAGGTTTCTGAGAAAGTTCTTTGAGATGTATGAATTCATCTATCAGAGTTGCAAGTTTCTTTTCCTGGAGAAGTTTGCTAACACTGTTTTCATGGAATCTGCAGAGGGATATTTGGGAGCGCATTGAGGCCTGTAGTGAAAAGGCCTGTAATAAAAACTAGAAAGAAGCCTTCTGAGAAACTTCTTTGAGATGTGTGAATTCGTCTCACAGAGTTACACTGTTCTTTTCATTGAGAAGTCTGCTAACACTGTTTTCTTGGAATCTGCGAAGGGATATTTTGGAGAACATTGAAGCTTATGGTAAAAAAGGAAATGTCCTCAGATAAAAACTAGAAAGAAGCTTTCTGGGAAACTGCTTTGCAATGTGTGAATTCATCTCACAGAGTTACCCTATTCTTTTCATTGAGCTGTTTGATAACACTGTTTTCATGGAATCTGCCATAGAATATTTGGGAGTGCATTGAAGCAGATGGTTAAAAAGGACATATCCTGAGATAGAAACCAAAAACAAGCTTTCTGAGAAACTGGTTTTTGATTTCTGAATTCATCACACAGAACTACATGATTCTTTTCACAGAGCAGTTTGGTAGCACTGTTTTTGGGGTAACTGACAAGGTATAAATTTGATTGCATTGAATCCTATCACAACAAAGGAAATATCCTCAGATGAAATCAAGAAAGAATGTATCTGAGAAACTGCTGTGTGATTTGTTAATTCATCTCACAGAGTAACACCTTTCTTTTCATGGGCCAGTTTACAAACACTGTTTTCGTGGAATTTGCAAAGGGATATTATGAGCTCATTGAGGCCTATGGTGAAAATGGAAATATCCACAGATAAAAACTAGAAAGAAGGGTTATGAGAAACTGCTTTGTGATATGTGAATTCATCTCACAGGGTTACACTGTTCTTTTAATTGAACAGTTTGGTAACACGGTTTTCTTGGAATCTCCAATGGGATACTTTGGAGCCCTTTGAAGCTTAAGGTGACAAAGGAAATATTCTCATATAAAAACTAGGAAGAAGCTTTCTGAGAAACTGCTTTGTGAGGTGCTAATTCATCTCACAGAGTCACATGATTTTTTTCATGGATCAGTTGTGTAGCACTGTTTTTGGGGAATATGAGAACGAATACTATGGATCACATTGAAGCTTATGGTGAAAAGGAAACATCCTCAGATAAAAACTAGAAAGAATCTTTCTGAGAAACTGCTTTGTGATGTGTGTATTCATCTCACAGAACTACATTGTTCTTTTCACTGAGCAGTTTGCTAACACTGTTTTCTTGAAATCTGCAATGGAATACTTTGGAGTACATTGAAGCTTATGCTGACAAAAGAAATATCCTCATATAGAAACTTGAAAGAAGGTTTCTTTGAAACTGCATTGTAATGTGTTAATTCATCTCACAGTGTTACATGATTGTTTTCATCGATCAGTTTGGTAGCAGTGTTTTGGGGGAATCTGAGAAGGAATATTTGGGATTGCATTGAAGCCTATGGTGACAAAGGAAATATCCTCAAATAAAATCTAAGAAGATGTTTTCTGAGAAAGTTCTCTCTGTTGTGTTAATTCATCTCATGGAGTTTCACATTTGTTTTCATGGAGCAGGTTGGTAACACTGTTTTTCTGGAATCTGCAATGGGATATTTGGGAGCACATTGAGGCCTACGGTGAAAAAGGAAATATCCTCAGATTAAAAACTAGAAAGAATCTTTCTGAGAAACTGTTTTGTGATGTGTGAATTCATCTCACTGAAATACGCCATTCTTTTCATTGAGTAGTTTGCTTGCACATTTTTTGTGGAATATGCAAAGGGATATTTGGCAGTGCATTGAACCCTATATTCACAAAGGAAATATCCTAAGATATAAACCAAAAAGCTTTCTGAGAAACTGCTTTGTGATGTGTGAATTCATCTCACTGAGTTACACTGCTCTTTTCATTGAGCAGTTTGCTAACACTGTATTCTTGGAATCTGCAATGGGATTTTCAGCATGCATTGAAGCTTATGGAGACAAAGGAAATATCTTCATATAAAAACTAGAAAGAAGCTTTCTGAGAAATTGTTTTGTCATTTGTGAATTCATCTCACAGTGCTGCATGATCCTTTTCTAGATCGCATTGAGGAATATGGTGAAAAAGGAAACATCGTCATGTGAAAACATAAGGAATCTTTCTGAGAAACAGCTTTGTGATGGGTGAACTCATCTCACAGAGTTACACCATTCTTTTCATGGAGCAGTTTGGTAGCACTGTTTTTGGGGAATCACAAGGGATATTTTGGATCTCATTGAAGCCTAGTGTGACAAAGGAAATATCCCCAGAAAAATACTAGAATGAAGCTTTATATGAAACTTATTTGTGATGTGTGAATTCATCTAACAGAGCTACACGATTCTTTTCTTGGAGCTGTTTTGTAACATTGTTTTTGTGGAATCTGCAACAGGATATTTGGAAGTGCATTGAAGTCTATGGTGACAAAGGAAATATCCTTAGACTAAAACTAGAAAGAAGCTTTCTGAGAAACAGCTTTGTGATGTGTGAATTCAACTCTCAGATTAACACTTCTCTTTTCATGGAGCACTTTGCTAACACTATTTTCGTGGAATCTACATACAGAAATTTGGGAGCACATTGAGGCCTATGTTGTAAAAGGAAATATCCTTAGGTAAAAACTGGAAAGAAGTTTTCTGAGAAACTGTTTTGTGATTTATGAACTCATCTCACAGAGTTACTCAATTCTTTTCATGGAGCAGTTTGGTAGCACTGTTTTGGGGAATCATAGAAGGGATATTTTGGATCACATTGAAGCCTATGGTGACAATGGAAATATCCTCAGACAAAAACTAGAAAGAAACTTTCTGAGAAACTGCTTTGTCATTTGTGAATTCATCTCACATAGTTACACCGTTCTTTCCATTGAGCAGTTTGCTAACACTGTTGTTGTGTAATCTGCAAAGGGATATTTTGGAGCACTTTGAGGCTTAGTGTGAAAAAGGAAACACCCTCAGATAAAAACTAGAAAGATGCTTTCTGAGAAACTGCTTTGTGATGTGTTAATTCATCTCACATAGCTATACCATACTTTTCATTGAGCAGTTTGATAACACTGTCTTCCTGGAAACTGCAAGAGGATATTTGGGAGCTAATTGAAGCCTATGGTGACAAGGGAAATATCCTCAGACAAAAACCAAGAAGAAGCTTTCTGAGAGACTGTTTTGTGATGTGTGAATTGATCTCACAGAGTTACAATGTTCCTTTCATGGAGCAGTTTGCTAACACTATTTTTGTGGAATCTGCAAAGGATATTTTGGAGAGCATTGAAGTTAAGGTGACAAAGGAAATACTCTCATATAAAACTAGAAAGAATTTCTCTGAGGAAATGCTTTCTGATGTGTTAATTCATCTCACAGAGTTACAAGATTCTTTTCATGGATGAGTTTGTTAGCACTGTGTTGGTGGAATTGCAAAGGGATATTGGGCAGTGCATGGATGCCTATAGTGAAAAAGGGAATATACTCAGATAAAAACTAGAAATAAGCTTGCTGATAAAGTTATTTGTGATGTGTGATTTCATCACACAGTGTTACATCTTTCTTTTTATGGAGTAGTTTCCGAACTCTGTTTTCGAAGAATCTGCAAAGGGATATTTGGGAGCACATTGAGGACTATGTTGAAAAAGTAAATATCCTCAGATAAAAATGGGAAAAGAAGCCTTCTGAGAAACTGCTTTGTGATGTGTGAATTCATCTTACAGAGTTACACCTTTCTCTGCATAAAACAGCTTGGTAACATGGTTTTTGGGGAATCTGGGAATGAGTATTTGAATCGCATTGAAGCCTATAGTGAAAAAGAAAATATCCTGAGATGAAAACTAGAAAGAAGCTTTCTGAGAAACTGTTTGTGATGTGAAAACTCATCTCACAGAGTCACACTGTTTATTTCACTGAGCTGTTTGCTAACACTGTATTCTTGGAATCTGCAATTGAATATTTCAGAGCACATTGAAGCCTATAGTGAAAAAGGAAATATCCTCAGATAAAAACTAAAAAGAGTTTTTCTGTGAAACATCTTTGTGGTATGTGAACTCATCTCACAGAGTTACACCATTATTTTCAAGGAACAGTTTGGTAGCACTGTATTTGGGGAATCTGAGAAGCAATATTTTGGGGCATGTTGAAGTCTTTCCTGAAATATTCTCAGATTAAACTAGAAGTAACCTTTCTGAGAAACTGCTTTGTGATAGGTGAATTCATCTCACAGAGTTACACTGTTGTTTTCATTGAGCAGTTTGATAACACTGTTTTCGTGGAATCTGCAATAGGATATTTCAGAGTGCATTGAAGCCTATGGTACAAAGGAAATATCTTCAGACAAAAACCAAAAAGAATCTATCTCAGAAACTGCTTTGTGATCTGTGAATTCATCTCACTGCTTTATACCTTCCTTTTCATGGAGCAATTTTCTAACACTAAATTCATGGTATCTGCAAAAGGATATTCGTGAGCACCTTCTGGCTAATGGTGAAAAAGGAAACATTCTACAACAAAAACAAGAAAGAAGCTTTCTGAAAACAGGCTTTGTGCTTTGTGAATTCATCTCACAGTGTTACACAATTCTTTTCATGGAGCAGTTTGGTGGCACTGTTTTGGGGGAATCTGAGAATGGATATATTGGATCACATTGAAGTCAAAGTGACAAAGGAAATATCCTTAGTTAAAAGCTAGAAGGAAATTTATGAGAAAGTTCTTTGTGATGTGTGAATTCATCCCAAATAATTATACCTTTCTTTTCCTGGAGCAGCTTGCTAACCGTGTTTTCATGGAATCTGCAATGGGATATTCCAGAGTGCTTTAATGCCTATAGTGAAAAACGGAATATCCTCAGATAAAAACTAGGAAGAAACTTTATGAGAAAGTACTTTGTGATGTGTGAATTCATCTCACAGAGTTACACTGTTCTTTGTATTGAGCAGTTTGCTTTCACCTTTTTCTTGGAATCTGCAATCTGATGTTTCAGAACACATTGAAGCTTATGGTGAAAACAGAAATATATTCATATAAAAACTAGAAAGAAGTTTTCTGACACATTTGTTTGTTATGCTTTAATTCATCTCACACAGTTACATGATTCTTTTCATTGAGTATGTTGGTAGCACTGTTTTTGGTGAATCTAAGAATTGATATTTTGGATGGCATTTAAACCTATGGTGGCAAAGGAAATATTATCAGATAAAAACTAGAAAGAAGGTTTTCGAGAAAGTTCTTTGTGATGTGTGAATTCAACAAACAGAGTTACACCTTCCTTTTCATAGAGGAGTTTGTAAACACTGTTATCATGGAATCTGCAAAAGGGATATTTGCGAGTGTTTTGAGGCCAATGGTGAAAAATTAAATATCCTCAGATAAAAAGTAGAAAGAAGAATTCTGAGAAACTGCTTTGTGTTGTGTGCATTAATTGCACAGAGTTACACATTTCTTTTCATTGAGCAGTTTGTTAACATTGTTTTCTTGTATTCTGCAATGGAATATTTTGGAGCGCATTGAAGCTTATGGTGGAAAAGGAAATATCCTCATATAAAAACTAGAAGGAAGCTTTCTGAGAAACCGCTTTGTGATGTGTTAATTCATCTCACAGTGCTACAGGATTCTTTTCATGGATCAGTTTGGTAGCACTGTTTTTGGGGCATTTGAGAAGGGATATTTTTTATTGCAATGAAGGTTATGATGACAAAGGAAATATCCTCAGAAAAAAAACTAGAAAGAAGCTTTCTGAGAAAGTTCTTTGTGATGTGTGAATAAAACTAGAAAGAAGGCTTCTGAGAAACTGAATTGTGATTTGTGAATTCATCTCACACAGTTACACCATCCTTTTCATTGAGCAGTTTTATAACACTTTTTTCGTGGAATCTGCAATAGGATATTTCGGAGCACATTTAAGTCTATGGAGACAAAGGAAATATCCTCAGATAAAAAACAAAAAGAGCGTTTCTGAGAAACTGCTTTGTGTTGTTTCAATTCATCTTACAGATTTACACTGTTCTTTCCATTGAGCAGTTTGCTAACACTGTTTTCTTTTAATCTGCAATGGGATACTTTGGAGCATATTGAAACTTATGGTGACAAAGGAAATATCCTCAGATAAAAACTAGAAAGAAGCTTTCTGAGAAATTTGTTTGTGATGTGTGAATTCATCTCACATAATTACACTTTTCTTTTCATGGATCAATTTGATAACACTGTTTTCATGGAATCTGCAAAGGATATTTGGGAGCACATTGAGGCCTATGGTGAAAATAAAAATATCCTTAGATTAAACCTAGAAAGAAGCTTTCTGAGAAACTGCTTTGTGATAGGTGAATTCATCTCACAGAGCTACACTGCTCTTTTCTTTGAGCCATTTGATTATACTGTTTTCATGGAGTCTACAAAAGGATATTCCTGAGTGCATTGAAGCCTATGGTGGCAAAGGAAATATCCCCATCAAAATACCAAAAAGAAGCTTTCTGAGAAATTGCTTTTTGATGTGTGAATTCAGCTAAGAGAGTTACCCTGTTCTTTTCATTGAGCTATTTGCTAACATTGTTTTCTAGAATCTATGATGGGATATTTCAGAGCGCACTGAACCTTATTGTGAAAAAGTAAATATCCTCACACAAAAACTAGAAAGAAACACTCTGAGAAACTGTTTTGTTATTTGTGAATTCATTGCACAGAGTTACTTGATTCTTTTCATGGATCAGTTTGACAGCTCTGTTTTTGGGGAATCTGAGAAGGGATATTTCGGATTGCATTGAAGCCTATGGTGACAAAGGAAATATCCTCAGATAAAAGCTAGAAAGAAGCTTTCTCAGAATGTTCTTTGTGATGTGTGAATTCATCTCACAGAGGCACACCTATCTTTTCATAGTGCAGTTTGCTAACAGTGCTTTCCTGTAATCTGCAAAGGGATATTTGGGAGCCCCTTGAGGCCTATGGTGAAAAAGGAAATATCCTCACATAAACAATTCATTAATTTCAAATCAACCTTTCTGTTGATTGAGCAGTTTGGCATCACTGTTTTAGAGGAGTTATTTGGGAGCACATTGAAGCCTATGGTGTAAAAGGAAATAACGCCAGATAAAAATTAGAAAGATGCTTTCTGAGAAACTGCTTTGTGATGGGTGAATTCTACTCACAGAATTACACTTTTCTTTTCATGAAGCAGTTTGCTAACACTATTTTTGTAGAATCTGCAAAGGGATATTCACGAGAATCTTCAGGCAAATGGTTACAAAGGAATTATCCTCAGGAAAAAAACGAGAAAGAAGCTTGCTGAGAAACTCCTCTGTGATTTGTGAATTCATCTCACAGAGTTACATGATTATTTTCATGGAGCAGTTTGGTAGCACTGATTTTGGGGAATCTGAGAAGGGATATTTAGGATCACATTGAAGCTTATGGTGACAAAGGAAATATCCTCAGATAAAATCTAGAAAGAAACTTTCTGAAAAAGTTCTTGGTGATGTGTGAATTCATCTCACAGAGTTACACTGTTCTTTTCATTGAGAACTTTTCTAACACATTTTTTTTTGGAATCCGCTACGGGAAATTCAAGAGCACATTGAGGAATATGGTGAAAAAGGAAATATCCTCACATAAAAACTAGAAAGAACCTTTCTGAGAAACAGTTTTGTGATGTGTGAATTCATCTCACAGAGTTACACCATTCTATTCATGGAGCAGTTTGGTAGCACTCTTTTTGGAGAATCTGAGAAGGGATATTTTAGATTGCATTGAAGCCTATGGTGACAAGGGAAATATCCTGATGTAATAACTATAAAGAAGCTTTCTGAGAAACTTCCTTGTGATGTGGGATTTCATCTCATGGTATTACGCTTTTCTTTTCAGGGATCTGTGTGCTAACACTGTTTTCATGGAATTTGCAAAGGAATATTTGGGAGTGCATTGTGGACTATAGAGAAAAAGGCAATATCCTCACATAAAAATTAGAAGGAAGCTTTCTGATAAACTGCTTTGTGATGAAAGAATTCATCTCACAGAGCTATGCCATTCTTTTCATTGAGCAGTTTGGCAAACACTGTTTTCTTGGAATTTGCAATGGTATGTTTTGGAGTGCATTGAAGCTTATCTTGACAAAGGAAATATCCTCAGAAAAATAAACCAAGAAAGAATCTTTCTGATAAACTGCTTTGTGATTTGTGAATTCATCTCAGAGTTACACAATTTTTTTCATGTAGCAGTTTGGTAGCACTGTTTTGGGGGAATCTGAGAAGGGAATTTTGCATTGCATTGAAGCCTATGGTGACAAAGGAAATATCCTGAGATAAAATCTAGAAAGAAACTTTCTGAAAAAGTTCTTTGTGATGTGTGAATTCACCTAACAGACTTATACCATTCTTTTCATGAAGCCGTTTGGTATCACTGTTTTCATGAAATATGCAAAGGAATATTTGGGAGCGAATTGAGACTTATGGTGACCAAGGGAATATCCTCAGATAAAAACTAGAAAGCTTTCTGAGAAAGTTCTTCCTGATGTGTGAATTCAACTCACAGAGTTACAACTTTCTTTTCATGGAGCAGTTTGCTAACACTCTTTTCATGGAATCTGCAAAGGGATATTTGGGAGTGCATTGAGGCCTATGTTGAAAAAGGGCATATTCTCAGTTAAGAACTAGAAAGACTCTTTCTGAGAAACTGCTTTGTGATGTGTGAATTCATCTCATAGAGTCACACAGTTCTTTTCATTGAGCAGTTTGGTAACACTCTTTTCTTGGAATATGCAATGGGATATTTCAGAGTGCATTGAAGCCTATGGTGACAAAGAAAACATAATCAGATGAAAACCAAAAAGAAGCCTATTCAGAAACTGCTTTGTGTTGTGTCAATTCATCTCACAGAGTTACACTGTTGTTTTCATTGAGTAGTTTGGAAACACTGTTTTCTTGGAATCTGCATTGGGATATTTCAGAGCACATTGAAGCTTATGGTGACAAAGAAAATATCTTCACGTAAAAACTAGTAAGAAGTTTTCTGAGAAACTGCTTTGTTATATGTTAATTCATCTCACTGACTTACATGACTCCTTTCATGGATCTGTTTTGTAGCACTGTTTTTGGGTATACTGAGAAGGGATATTTTTGACAGCAATGAAAAATATGCTGAAAAAGGGAATATCCTCAGATAAAAACTAGAAAGAAGCATTCTGAGAAAGTTCTTCAAGATGTGTGAATTCAACTCACAGAGTTACAACTTTCTTTTCATGGAGCAGTTTGCTAACACTCTTTTGTGGAATCTGCAAAGGGATATTTGGGAGTGCATTGAGGCATATGTTGAAAAAGGGCATATTCTCAGTTAAGAACTAGAAAATCTTTCTGAGACACTGCTTTGTGATGTGTGAATTCATCTCTTAGAATTACACAGTTGTTTTCATTGAGCAGTTTGGTAACACTCTTTTCTTGGAATATGCAATGGGATATTTCGGAGCACATTGAAGCCTATGGTGACAAAGGAAACATAATCAGATGAAAACCAAAAAGAAGCCTATTGAGAAACTATTTTGTGTTGTGTCAATTCATCTCATGGAGTTACACTGTTCTTTTCATTGAGCAGATTGTAAACACTGTTTTCTTGGAATCTGCAATGGTATATTTCAGAGTGCATTGAAGCTTATGGCAACAAATGAAATATCCTCAGACAAAAACAAGAAAGAATCTTTCTGATAAACTACTTTCTGATTTTTGAATTCATCTCAGAGTTACATGATTTCTTTCATGTAGCAGTTTGGTAACACTGTTTCTGGGGAATCTGAGAAGGGATATTTTACATCACATTGAAGCCTGTGGTGACAAAGGAATTGTCCTCAGATAAAAACTGGAAAGAAGCTTTCTGAGAAAGTTCCCTGTGATTTTTGAATTCACCTAACAGACTTACACCATTCTTTTCATGGAGCCGTTTGGTATCACAGTTTTTATGGAATATGCAAAGGGATATTTGGGAGCAAATTGAGATCTATGGTGACCTAGGGAATATCCCCAGATAAAAACTAGAAAGAAGCTTTCTGAGAAAGTTCTTCATGATGTGTGAATTCAACTCACAGAGTTACAACTTTCTTTTCATGGAGCAGTTTGCAAACACTGTTTTCTTGGAATCTGCAGTGGTATATTTCGGAGTGCATTTAAGCTTATGGTGACAAAGGAAATATCCTCAGACAAAAACAAGAACGAATCTCTCTGAGAAACTGCTTTGTGATTTGTGAATTCATCTCAGAGTTACACAAATTCTTTCATGTAGCAGTTTGGCAGCACTGTTTCGGGGAATGTGAGAAGGGATATTTTGCATCGCATTGAAACCTTTGGTGACAAAGGAATTATCCTCAGGTACAAACTGGAAAGAAGCTTTCTGAGAAAGCTCTTTGTGATGTGTGAATTCACCTAACAGACTAACACCATTCTTTTCATGGAGCAGTTTGGTATCACTGTTTTTGTGGATTATGCAAAGGGATATTTGCGAGTGAATTGAGACTTATGGTGAAAAAGGAAATATCCTCAGATAAAAACCAGAAAGAAGCTTTCTGAGAAACTGCTTTGTGATGTGTGAATTCATCTCACAGTGTTACAATTACACCGTTCGTTTCATTGAGAAGTTTACTACACTACTTTCCTGTAATCTGCAATGGGATATTTCAGAGCGCATTGAAGCTTATTGTGACAAAGGAAATATCCTCAGACAAAAACTAGAAAGAAGCTTTCTGAGAAACTGCTTTGTGATTTGTGAATTCTTCTCACAGAGTTACATGATTCCTTTCATGGAGCAGCTTGATAGCACAGTTTTAGGAAATCTCAGAAGGGATATTTTGGATCTGATTGAAGTCGATGGTAACAAAGGAAATATCCTCATATAAAAACTAGAAAGATGCTTTCTGAGTAACTGCTTTGAGATGTGTTAATTCATCTCACAGTGATACACAATTATTTTCATGGATCTGTTTGACAGCACTGTTTTTGGGGAATCTGAGAAGTGATATTTTGGATCATATTGATGTCTATGTTGACTAAGGAAATATCCTCAGATAAAAACTACAAAGAAGATTTCTGAGAAAGTTCATTGTGATGAGTGAATTTATCTCACAGAGTTACACCTTTCTTTTCATGCAGCAGATTGAAAACACTGTTTCAGTGGAATCTTCAAAGGGATATTTGGGAGCGCATTGAGGCGTTGGGTGACAGTGCGAAAATCCTCATAGAAAAACCAAAAAGAAGCTCTCTGAGAGACTGCTTTGTGATATTTGAATTCAGCACACAGAATTACACTGTTCTTTTCATTGAGAAGTTTTCTTACACTGTTTTCTTGGGATCTGCAATGGGATATTTCGGAGTGCATTGAAACTTATGGTGACAAAGGAAATATCCTCAGACATAAACTAGAAAGAAGCTTTCTGAGAAACTGCTTTGTGATTTGTGAATTCATCTCACAGAGTTACACAATTCTTTTAATAGAGCAGCTTGGTATCACTGTTTTCAGGGAATCCGAGATGTGATATTTTGGATCGCATTGAAGCCTATGGTGACAAATGAAATAGCCTAAGAGAAAAAGTAGAAAGAAGGTTTCTGAGAAAGTTCTCTGTGGTGTGTGAATTCATCTCACAGAGTTACACATTCCTTTTCATTGAGCATTTGCTAACACTGCTTTCATGGAAGCTGCAAAGGGATATTTGGGAGTGAATTGAGGCCTATAGTGAAAAAAGAAACATCCTCAGGTAAACACTAGAAAGAAACCTTCTGAGAAAATGTTTTGTGATGTGTGAATTCGTCTGTCAGAGTTACACTGTTCTTTTTATTGAGCAGTTTGCTAACATTGTTTACTTGGAATCTGCAATTGGATATTTCAGAGTGCATAGAAGCTTATGTTGACAAAGGAAATACCCACATATAAAAGCTAGAAAGAGGTATTCTGAGAAACCACTTTGTGATGTGCTAATTCATCCAGAGTTACACGATTCTTTTCATGGATCAGTTTTTAGCACTCTTTTCTGGGAATTTGAAAAGGGACATTTTAGATTGCATTGAAGCCGATGGTGTATAAGAAAATATTATCAGATAAATACTAGAAAGAAGCTGTCTGAGAAATTTCTTTGTGGTGTGTGAATTCATCTCAAAGAGTTACAACTTTCTTTTCTTGGAGCACTTTGCTAACACAATTTTTGTGGAATCTGCAAAGGGATATTTGGGAGCTCATTGAGGCCTATAGTGACAAAAAAATCCTCATAGAAAACCTAAAGTGAAGCTTTCTGAGAAACCACTTTTTGATGCGTGAATTCATCTCACAGGGTTACACTGTTCTTTTCAGTGAGCAGATTTCTAAGACTGTTTTCTTGGAGTCTGCAATGGGATATTTTGGAGGACATCAAAGCTTATTGTGTAAAAGGAAATACCCTAAGACAAAAACTAGAAAGAAACTTTCTGAGGAACTCCTTGGTGATTTGTAAATTCATCTCACAGAGTTACAGGATTCTTTTCATGGATTAGTTTGATAGCACTGTTTTTGGGAAATCTGAGAAGGGATATTTTAGATTACAATGAAGCCTATAGTGTCAAAGGAAATATCTTCAGATTAAAACTAGAAAGAAGTTTTCAGAGAAAGTTCTTTGTGATGTGTGAATTCATCTCACAGAGTTACAACTTTCTTTTCATGGAACAGTTTGCTAACACTGTTTTTGTGGAATCTGCAAAGGGATATTTGGGAGTGCAATGAGGCCTATGGTTAAAAAGGAAATATCCTCACAGAAAAATTACAAAGAAGTTTTCTGAGAAACTGCTTTGTGATGTGTGAAATCAAGTCACAGAGTTACACTGTTCTTTTCATTGAGCAGTTTGCTAACACTGCTTTCTTGGAATCTGCAATGGGATATTGCGGAGCACATTGAAGCTTATGGTGACAAAGGAAATATCCTCATATAAAAAGTAGAAAGAAACTTTCTGAGAAACCACTTTGTGATTGTTAATTCTTCTCACAGAGTTATATGATCCCTTTCATGGATCAGTTTGGTAGCACGGTTTTTGGAGAATGTGAGAAGGGATAATTTGGATGGCATTGAACACTATGGTGACTAAGGAAATATCCTCACACGAAAACTAGAAAGAATCTTTCTGAGAAACTGCTTTGTGTTGTGTGAATTCATTTCACAGAGTTACACTGTTGTTTTCATTGAGCAGTTTGTTCACATTGTTTTCTTAGAATCTGCAATGGGATATTTCAGAGCACGTTGAAGCCTACAGTGACAAAGTAAATATAATCAGATGAAAACCAAAAAGAAGCCTTTGAGAAACTGCTTTGTGTTGTGTCAATTCAATTCACAGAGTTACATTTTCTTTTCATAGAGCAGCTTGCTAACAGTGTTTTCTTGTAATCTCTAATGGGATATTTCGGAGGGCATTGAAGCTTATGGTGACAAAGGAAATATCCTCAGACAAAAACAAGAAAGAAACTTTCTGAGAAACTGCTTTGTGATTTGTGAATTCATCTCAGAGTTACACGATTCTTTTCATGGAGCAGTTTGGTAGCACTGTTTTTGGTGAATCTGAGAAGGGATATTTTGCATCACATTGAAGCCCATGGTGACAAAGTAAATATCCTCAGATAACAACTGGAAAGAAGCTTTCTGAGAAAGCTCTTTGTGATGTGTGAATTCACCTAACAGACTTACACCGTTCTTTTCATGGAACAGTTTGGTATCACTGTTTTTGTGGAATATGCAAAGGGATATTTGGGAGCGAATTGATACCTATGGTGAAAAAGGAAATACCCTCAGATAAAAAAAATAAAGGAGCTTTCTGAGAAACTGCTTTGTGATGTGTGAATTCATCTCACCGAGTTACACTGTTCTCTTCATTGAGAAGTGTGCTAACACTGTTTTCTTATAATCTGCAATGGGATATTTCATAGCACCCTGAAGTTCTGGTGACCAAGGAAATATCTTCCAACGAAAACTAGAAAGATGCTTTTAGGGAAACTGTTTTGTGATTTATGAATTCTTCTCATGGAGTTACATGATTATTTTCATGGAGCAGTTTGGTAGCACAGTTTTAGGGAAATCTGAGAAGGGATATTTTGGATAGGATTGAAGCTGATGGTGACAAACGAAATATCCTCATATAAAAACTACAAAGATTATTTCTGAGAAACCACTTCAAGATGTGTTAATTCATCTCACAGTGATACATGATTCTTTTAATGGATCAGTTTGATAGCACTGTTTTTGGGGAATCTGCGAAGGGATATTTTGGATCACATTGATGTCTATGTCTACTAAGGAAATATCTTCATATAAAAACTAGAAAGAAGCTTTCTGAGAAACTGCTTTGTGATGTGGGATTTATCTCACAGAGTTACACCTTTCTTTTCATTGAGCAGTTTAATAACACTGCTTTCCTGGAATCAGCAAAGGGATATTTGGGAGTGCATTGAAGCCCATATTGAAAAAGGAAGTATCCTCCGATAAAACCAGAAAGAAGCTTTCTGAGAAAGATCTTTCTGATGTGTGAATTCATCTCACAGGGTTACACCTTTCCTTTCATGCAGCAGTTGGCTTTCACAGTTTTCATTTAATCTGCAACGGGATATTTGGGAGAGCATTTGGGACTATAGTGTAAAAGGAAAATTCCTCAGATAAAAACTAGAAAGAAGCTCTCTGAGAAATTGCTTTGTGATGTTTGAATTTGTGTCACAGAGTTTCACCGTTCTTTTCATTGAGCAGTTCGATAACACTATTTTCGTGGAATCTGCAAAGTTATATTTGGCAGCGCAATTTGGAATATAATAAATAAGGAAATATACTCAGATAAAAACTTCAAAGAAGCTTTCTGCGATACTGCTTTGTGATGGGTGAATTCATCTCACAGAGTTACACCGTTCTTTTCATTGAGCAGTTCGCTAACACTGTTTTCATGGAAACTACAAAGTGATACTTGGGATCGCATTGAGGTCTATAGTGAAAAAGGAAATATCCTCAGAAAAAAACTAGTAAGGAAGCTTTCTGAGAAAATACTTTGAGGTGTATGAATTCATCTCACAGAGTTACACTGTTCTTTTTATTTATAAGTCTGCTAAAACTGTTTTCTTGGAATATGCAAAGGAATAATTCGGAGTGCATGGAATCTTATGATGACAATGGAAATATCTTCATATAAAAACTAGAAAGAAGATTTCTGAGAAACCACTTTGTGATGTGTTAATTCATCTCACATAGTTACACAATTCTTTTCATGGATCAGTTTGGTAGCACTGTTTTTGGGGATACTGAGAAGGGATATTTTGTGTCGCATTGAAGTCTGTGGTGAATAAGGAAATAACCTCAGATAAAAAACTGGAAAGAAGTTTTCTGAGAAAGTTATTTATGATGTGTTAATTCATCTCACTGAGTTACACCCTTCTTTTTATGTTGGAGTTTGCTAACACTGTTTTCTTTTAATCTCCAAAGGGATATGTGGGAGTACATTGAGGCCTAGAGTGAAAAAGGAAATATCCTCAGATAAAAACTAGAAAGAAGCTGTCTGAGGAACTGCTTTATGATGAGTGAAGAACTCATCTCACAGAGCTACACCATTCTTTTCTTTGAGTCGTTAGATAACACTGTTTTTGTGGAATCTGCAATAGGATAATTGGGAGTACGTTGATGCCTACGGTGACAAAGGAAATATTGTCAGATTAAAACCAAAAAGATGCTTTCTGATAGACTGCTTTGTGATGTGTGAATTCATCTGACAGATTTACACCCTTCTTTTTATGGAGCAGTTTGCTAACATTATTTTAGTGGAATCTGCAAATTGATACTCACAAGCACATTGAGGCAAATGGAGAAAAATGACATATCCTCAGACAAAAACTAGATAGAACAGTTCTGAGAAACTGATTTGTGATTTGTGAATTTATCTCACAGAGTTACATGATTCTTTTCATGGAGCAGTTTTGTTGCACTCTTTTTGGAGAATCTGAGAAGGGATTTTTTTGGATCGCATTGAAGCTCATGGTGACCAAGGAAATATCCTCAGATAAAAACTAGAAAGAAGCATTCTGAGACAGTTCTTCGTGATGTGTGAATTCATCTCACAGAGTTACACCTTTCTTTTCATGGAGCAGTTTGCTAACACAGTTTTCGTGGAATATGCAAAAGGATATTTGGGAGCGAGTTGATGCTGGTTATAAAAAAGGAAATATCCTCAGACAAAAAAAACAAAAAGAAGCTTTCTGAGAAACTGCTTTGTGATGTGTGAATTCATCTCACAGATTTACACCTTTCTTTTCATGGAGCAGTTTGCTACAGCTATTTTCATGGAATCTGCAAAGGGATATTCACAAGCACATTGAGACCTATGCTGCAAAAGGAAATATCCTCAGACAAAAAATAGAAAGAAGCTTTCTGAGAATATGCTTTGTCATGTGCGAATTCACATCACAGAGTTACACTCTTCATTGAGCAGAGTGCTAACTCTATTTTCCTGGAATCTGCAATTTGATATTTCGAAGCGCATTTAAGCTGAGGGTGACAAAGGAGATATCCTCAAATAAAAACCATAAAGAAGCTTTCTACAAAACTGTTTTGTGACTCGTGAATTCACCTCATTGATTTACACAAAACTCTTCATGGACCAGTTTGGTAGCACTGTTTTTGGGGAATTTGAAAAGTGATATTTTTGATGGCACTGAAGCCCATGGTGACAAAAGGAATATCATCAGATAAAATCTAGAAAGAAGTTTTCTTAGAAAGTTTTTGTGATGTGTTAATTCATCTCACAGAGCTACATCTTTCTTTTCATGGAGCAGTTTGCTGACATAATTTTGTGGAATCTGCCAAGGGATATTTTGGAGCCGGTTGAGGCCTACAGTGAAAAAGTAAATATCGTGAGATAAAAACTAGAAGGAGGCTTTATGAGAAACTGCTTTGTGATGTGTGAACTCATCTCACAGAGTTACACTGTTCTCTTCATTGAGCAGTTTGCTAACACTGTTTTCTTTTAATCTGCAATATGATATTTTGGAGCACATTGAAGCTTATGTTGACAAAGGAAATACCCTCATATAAAAACTACAAAGATGCTATCTGAGAAACAGCTTTGTGATGTGTTAATTCATCTCAGACAGTTACACCATTGTTTTCATGGAGCACATGGTAGCACTGTTGTTAGGTAATCTGAGAAGGGATATCTTGTATCACGTTGAAGCCTATGGTGACTAAGGAAATATCATCAGATAAAAACTAGAAAGAATCTTTCTGAGAAAGTTCTTTTTGATGTGTGAATTCATCTCACAGAGTCACACCTTTCTTTTCATAGAGAAGTTTGCTAACACTGTTTTTGTGGAATCTGCAAGTGGATATTTGGGAGGGCCCTGAGACCTATAGTGGAAAAAATATATATGCAGATAAATACTAGAAAGAAACTTTTGGAGAAACTGCTTTTTGATGTGTGAATTCAACTCACAGAGTTACACCATTGTTTCCATGGAGGAGTTTGGTAGCACTGTTTTTGGGGAATCTGAGAAGGGATATTTTGGATCAAATTGAAGCCTATGGTGACAAAGGAAATATCTTTACATAAAAACTAAAAGGAATATTTCTGAGAAAGTTCCTTGTGATGTGTGAATTCATCTCACAGAGTTGTACCTTTCTTTTCATGGAGAAGTTTGCTAATACTGTTTTCGTGGAATCTGCAAAGCAATATTTGAGAGCACATTGATGTCTGTAGTGAAATAACAAATATCCTGAGACAAAAAGTAGAAAGAAACTTTCTGAGAAACTGGTTTGTGATGTGTGAATTCATCTCACAGAGTTACACTGTTCTTTTCATTGAGCAGTTTGCTAATACTGGTTTCTTAGAATCTGCAATGGGCTATTTGAGAGCGCATTGAAGTTTATGGTGACAAAGGATATATCCTCAGACAGAAACTAGAAAGAAATTTTCTGAGAAACTACTTTGTGATTTATGAATTCATCACACTGTTTTACACAAAACTTTTTATAGAACAGTTTGGTAGCACTGTTTTTGCGGAATTTGAGAAGGGATATTTTGGATTACTTTGTAGCCTATGGTGACATAGGGAATATCATCAGACAAAAACTGGGAAGAACCTTTCTTAGAAAGTTTTTGTGATGTTTGAGTTCATCTCACAGAGCTACACCTTTGTTTTCATGGAGCAGTTTTCTGACACTGTGTTCATGGAATCTGCAAAGGGATATTTTGGAGCCCATTGAGGCCTATAGTGAATAAGTAAATATCCTGAGATAAAAACTAGAAGGAGGCTTTCTGAGAAGCTGCTTTGTGTTTGTGTGAATTCATCTCACAGTCTTCCACTGTTCTTTTCATTGAGCAGTTTGAGAACATTGTTTTCATGGAATCCACAGTAGGATATTTGGGAGTGCATTGAAGCATATGGTGACAAAGGGAATATCCTCAGATAAAAAACAAAAGAAGCTTTCTGAGAGACTGCTTTGTAAGGTGTGAATTCATCTCACAGAGTTGCACTGTTGTTTTCATTGAGCAGTTTGCTAAGACTGCTTTCTTGGAATCTGCAATGGGATATTGTGGAGTGCATGTAAGATTATGGTGACAAAGGAAATATCATCATATTAAAACTAGAAAAAACCTTTCTGAGAAACTGCTTTCTGTTGTGTTAATTCCTCTAACAGAGATACATGATTCATTTCATGGATCAGTTTGGTAGCACTGCTTTTGTGATACCTGAGAAGGGATATTTGGGAGCACATGGAAGCAGCTGGTGGAAAAGAAAATATCCTGAGACAAAAACTAGAAAGAAGCTTTCTGTGAAATTTCTTTGTGATGGGTGAATTCATCACACAATGTTACACCTTTATTTTCTTTGAGCAGTTTGGTAGCACTGTTTTTATGGAATCTGCAGAGCGATATTCGGGAGCCCCTGGGGCCTATGGTGAAAAAGGAAATAACTTCAGATAAAAACTGGAGAGAAGCTTTTTGAGAAACGGTTTTGTGATGTGTGTATTCATCTCATAGAGTTTAACCCTTTTGTTGATTGAGCAGTCTTTCATTACTGTTCTGCTACCTAAGAAGAGTTATTTAGGAGCCCATTGAAGCCTATGGTGACAAAGGAAATATAATCAGACAAAAAACAAAAAGAAGCTTTCTGAGAAACTGCTTTGTGATGTGTGAATTCATCTCATGGAATTACACCTTTATTTTCATGGAGCGGTTTGTTAATACTATTTTCGTGAATCTGCAAAGGAATATTCGCAAGCACATTGAGGCAAATGGTGAAAAAGGACATATTCTCAGACAAAAAGTAGAAAGAAGCTTTCTGAAAAACTGCTTTGTGATTTATGAATTCATCTCACAGAGTTACATGATTCTTTTCATGGAGCAGTTTGGTAGCTCTGTTTTTCGGGAATCTGAGAACGAATATTTTGGATCACATTTAAGCCTGTGGTGACAAAGGAAATATCCTCAGATAAAATCTAGAAAAAAACTTTCTGAGAGACTTCTTTGTAATGTGTGAATTAACCCCACAGAGTTACACCATTCTTTTCACGGAGAAGTGTGCTAACACTTTTTTCATGGAATCTGCGATGGGACATTACAGATTGCATTGAGGCCTATGGTCAAAAAGTAAATATCCTCAGATAAAATCTAGAAAGAAGCTTTCTGAGAAGCAACTTTTGGATGTGTGAATTCATCTCACAGAGATACACTGTTGTTTACTCTTTTTTTAATTTTTTTTATTATTATACTTTAAGTTCTAGAGTACATGTGCACAACATGCAGGTTTGTTACATATGTATACATGTGCCATGTTGGTGTGCTGCACCCATTAACTAGTCATTTACATTAGGTATCTCTCCTAATGCTATCCCCCCCACCTCCCCACAATAGGCCCCAGAGTGTGATGTTCCCCTTCCTGTGTCCAAGTGATCTCATTGTTCAATTCCCACCTATGAGTGAGAACATGCAGTGTTTGATTTTCTGTTCTTGTAATAGTTTGCTGAGAATGATGGTTTCCAGCTGCATCCATGTCCCTATAAAGGACACGAACTCATCCTTTTTCATGACTGCATTGTATTCCATGGTATATATGTGCCATATTTTCTTAATCCAGTCTGTCACTGATGGTAAATTTTAACATGTGTTTAGTCTTCTCTGTCCATTCCTTCCCTTGAAAACTAGGAAACACAGCAAAGGCTTCTCCCATAAAATCCCCTTCTCTCTTCACTTGCTCATCTCCCTTCAGTGCTTCCCTGTGTGGCCCTACAGGTGCACCATGCCTCGTGTTTCTAGGATACTGTGACTGTAATAACAACTTCTTCCTTCATGGCAATAGTTTTTGTGTCTGTGTGTCTTACTATACCTGCTCAAAACAAATCCTCGTTATGTATTTAGAACACTCTGAGTTATAAGTAGTCAACATTTTTTAAATTAATGAACAATCTTGCTCTTTACTTGATGCAAGCACCAGCTTAAAGACCTATTTATTTACTACAGTTTGAAATTTGCGGACTGAAAATGCATGGAATTGATCTATGACCTTATCAATTTTGTCCCTTCTAGCCAATTTAAACTTTAGTCTGATGAAACCATTTCTGATTACGGCCATTCAGTTCGCCATATGGACACAAAAAATCTCACATTTCTCAGTCCTTAGGGTAACTTAGGCTGTCTATTGATGGAATGTTTATAAAAATTGGCTCACCCTTTCTTTCCATAAATAAGACATAAAAATCTTGATTAATTCTGATCTGAGTTTCTGAGCAACAAAAAAAATTAAAACAAGAAAATAGGTTGCAAAATATCTATGAAAACAAACAGGAATTGTCTGAAGATGTATTTGACAGGAATCTTTTTTTTTATTGTACTTTAAGTTCTAGGGTACATGTGCATGACGTGCAGGTTTGTTACAAATGCATACTTCTGCCACGTTGGTGTGCTGCACCCATCAACTCGTCATTTACATCAAGTATAACTCCCAATGCAATCCCTCTCCCCTCCCCCCTCCCCATAATAGGCCCCGGTGTGTGATGTTCCCCTTCCCAAGACCAAGTGATTTCATTGTTCCGTTCCCACCTATGAGTGAGAACACACGGTGTTTGGTTTTCTGTTATTGCGATAGTTTGCTGAGAATGATGGTTTCCAGCTGCATCCATGTCCCTACAAAGGACACAAACTCATCCTTTTTTATGGCTGCATAGTATTCCATGGTGTATATGTGTCACATTTTCTTAATCCAGTCTGTCACTGATGGACATTTGGGTTGATTCCAAGTCTTTGCTATTGTGAATAGTGCCACAATGAACATACATGTTCATGTGTCTTTATAGCAGCGTGATTTATAATCCTTTGGGTATATACCCAGTAATGGGATGGCTGGGTCATATGGTACTTCTAGTTCTAGATCCTTGAGGAATCACCATACTGTTTTCCATAATGGTTGAACTAGTTTACAATCCCACCAACAGTGTGAAAGTGTTCCTGTTTCTCTACATCCTCTCCAGCACCTGTTGTTTCCTGACTTTTTAATGATTGCAATTCTAACTGGTGTGAGATGGTATCACATTGTGGTTTTGATTTACATTTCTCTAATGGCCATACACTGCTGTTCTCATTCAGCAGTATGATAACACTGTTTTTGTGGAATCTGCAATAAGATATTTGGGAGCGCATTGAAGCCTAAGGTGACAAAGGATATATCCTAAGAAAAAAAACCAAAAGAAGCTTTCTGAGAAACTTCTTTGTGATGTGTGAATTCAACTCACAGACTTACACCTTTCTTTTCACGGGCAGTTTGCAAACACTATTGTCGTGGAATCTCCAAAAGGATATTTGCGAGTGCATTGAGGCAAATGGTGAAAAAGGAAATACAGTCAGACAAAAACTAGAAAGAAGATTTCTGAGAAACAGCTGCATGATTCTTGAATTCAACTCACAGAGTTACACCGTATTTTTCATGGAGAATATTGGTATCACTGTTTTGGGGGAATCTGAGAAGGAATATGTTGGATCACATTGATGTCTATGGTGACAAAGGAAATATCCTCAGATAAAAACTAGAAGGAAGCTTTCTGAAAAGTTCTTTGTGATGTGTGAATTTATCTCACAGAGCTACACCTTTATTTTCATGGAGCAGTTTGCAAACCCTGTTTTTGTGGAATCTGCAAAGTGATATATGGGAGCACATTGAGGTCTATGGTGAAAAAGGAAATATCCTCAGAAAAAAACTGGAAAGAAGATTTCTGAGAAACTACTTTTGGATGTATGAATTCAACTCACAGAGATACATAGTTGTCTTCATTGAGGAGTTTGATAACACTGTTTTCATGGAATCTACAATAGCATATTTGGGAGCACATTGAAGAATATGGTGACAAAGAAAATATTCCCAGATAAAAACCAGAAAGAAGCTTTCTGAGAAACTGTTTTGTAATGTGTGAATTCATCTCACAGAGATACACCTTTCTTTTCATGGAGCAGTTTGCTAACACTGTTTTCGTGGAATCTGCCAAGGGATATTCACAGCCCATTGAGGCCTATGGTGAAAAAGGAACTATCCTCAGACTAAAACTAGAAAGAAGCTTTCTGAGAAACTGCTTCATGATTTGTGAATTCATCTCACAGTGTTACATGATTCTTTTCATGGAGCAGTTTGGCAGCACTGTTTTTGGGGAATCTGAGAAGGGATATTTTGGATTGCATTGAAGTCTATGGTGACAAAGGAAATATCCTCAGATAAAAACTACAAAAAAGCTTTCTGAGAAACTGCTGTGTGAAGAGATAACTCGTCTCACAGTGTTACATGATTCTTTTCATAGATCAGTTTGGTAGCACTGTTTTTGGACAATCTGAGAAGGGATAATTTGGATCTCATTGAAGCCTATGGTGACAAAGGAAATATCCTCAGATAAAAACTAGAAAGAAGATTCATGAGAAAGTTCTTTTTGACATGTGAATTCATCTCACAGAGTTACACCTTTCTTTTCATGGAGAAGTTTGCTAACACTGTTTTCATGCAATCTGCAAAGGGATATTTGGGAGCGAGTTGAGGCCGATCATAAAAAAGGAAATATCCTCAGACAAAAACCATAAAGAAACTTACTGAGAAATCTCTTTGTGATGTGTGGATTCATCTCACAGAGTTACACTGTTATTTTCACTGAGCAGTTTGCTACCACTGTTTTCTTGAAATCTGCAATCTGATATTTCAGCATGCATTGAAGCTTAGGGTGACAAAGGAAATATCCTCATATAAGAACTAGAAAGAAGATTTCTGAGAAACTGTTTTGTGATGTGTTAATTCATCTCACAGAGTTACAGCATTCTCTTCATGGATCAGTTTGGTAGCACCGTTTTGGGGAATCTGAGAAAGTATATATTGGATCACTTTGATGGATATGGTGACAAACGAAATATTCTCAGATAAGAAATAGAACGAAACTTTCTAACAAAGTTCTTTATGATGTTTGAATTCATCCCTCAGAGTTACACCTTTCTCTTCATGGAGCAGTTTGCTAATACTCTTTTTTTGAAATCTGCATAGGGATATTTGGGAGCGCATTGAGGCCTATAGGGGGAAAAATATATACTCATATAAAAACTAGGAAGAAGCTTTCTGAGAAACTGCTTCATGATGTGTGAATTCATCTCACAGAGTTACACCTTTCTTTTCATGGAGCAGTTTGCAAACCCTGTTTTTGTGGAATCTGCATGTTATATATGGGAGCACATTGAGGCCTATGGTGAAAAAGGATATATCCTCAGATAAAAACTAGAAAGAAGATTCCTGAGAAACTGATTTTGATTATGTGAATTCAACTCACAGAGATACACTGTTGTTTTCATTGACGAGATTGATAACACTGTTATCGTGGAATCTGCAATAGGATATTTGGGAGCACTTTGAAGAATATGGTGACAAAGGAAATATCCCCAGACAAAAATCAGAAAGAAGTTTCTGAGAAACTGTTTTCTGAAGTGTGAATTCATCTCACAGAGTTTCACCTTTCTTTTCATGGAGCAGTTTGCTAAAGCTGTTTTCATGGAATCTGCAAAGGGATATTCTCGAGCTCATTGAGGCCTATGGTGAAAAAGGAACTATCCTTGTACAAAAACTAGAAAGAAGCTTTATGAGACACTGCTTCATGATTTGTGAATTCATCTCACAGTGTTAAGTGGTTCTTTTTATGAAGCAGTTTGGTAGCCCTGTTTTTGGGGAATCTGAGAAGGGATATTTTGGATCGCATTGAAGCCTATGGTGACAAAGAAAATATCCTCGGATAAAAACTAGAAAAAAGCTTTCTGAGAAACTGATTTGTGAAGAGTTAATTCATCTCACAGAGTTACACGATTCTTTTCATGGATCAGTTTGGTAGCACTGTTTTGGGGGAATCTGAGAAGGGATATTTTGCATCTTATTGAAGCTTATGGTGACAAAGAAAATATCCTCAGATAAAAACCATAAAGAAGCTTTCTGAGAAAGTTCTTTGTGATGTGTCAATTCATCTCACACAGTTACACCTTTCTTTTCATGGAGCAGTTTGCCAACACTGTTTTCATGTGATCTGCAAAAGGATATTTGGAATCGCTTTGAGGCCTATGGTGATAAAGGAAATATTCTCAGATAAAAACTAGAAAGAAGCTTTCCGAGGAACTACTTTGTAATTTGTGAATTCATCTCACAGAGTTACACTGTTCTTTTCATTGAGCAGTTTGTGAAAACTGTTTTCTTACCATCTGCAATGGAGTATTTCAGAGTGCATTGAAGCTTATGGTGAAAAGGAAACATCCTCATTTAAAAAGAAGAAAGATGCTTTTTGAGAAACTGCTTTGTGATGTGTTAATTCATTTCACAGAGCTGCATGATTCTTTTCATGGATCATTTTGGCAGCACTGTCTTTGGGGAATATGAGAAGGGATATTTTGGATTGCATTGAAGACTATGGTGACAAAGGAAATATCCTCAGGTAAAAACTGCAAACAAGCTTTCTGAGAAACTGTTTCATGATGTGTTAATTCATCTCACTGATTTAAAATTTTCTTTTCATGGAGAGGTGTGCTAACCCTGTTTTCATGGAATTTGAACAGGGATATTTGGGAGCGTAATGTTGCCTACAGTGAAAAAGGAAGTATCCTCAGAAAAAAATTAGAAAGAAGCTTTCTGTGAACCTGCTTTGTGATGTGTGAATTCATCTCACAGTGGTACATTGTGCTTTTCATTGCCCAGTTTAGTGACACTGTTTTCGTGGAATCTGCAATAGGATGTTAGGGAGTGCATTAAAGTCTATGGTGACAAAAGAGATTTCCTCACAGAAAAAGCACAAAGAAGCTTTCTGAGAAAGTGCTTTGTGATGTGCGAATTCATCTCATGGAGTTACACAATTCTTTTCATGGAGCAGTTTGGTGGCAATGCTTTTGGGCAATCTGAGATGGTATATTTTGAATGGCATTGGAGCCTATGGTGAAAAAGAAAATATCCTCAGATAAAAACTCTATAGAATTTTTCTGAGAAAGTTCTTTGTGATGTGTGAATTAATCTCACAGTGTTACACTATGCTTTTCACTGAGTACTTTGCTAACACTGTTTTCATAGAATGTGCAAAGCGATATTTGGGAGCCCACTGAGGCCTATGGTGAAAAATGAAATATCCTCAGATAAAAATTAGAGAAAAGATTTTTGAGAAACTCCTTTGTGATGACTGAATTCACCTCACAGAGTTACACTGTTCTTGTCATTGAGAAGTTTGCTAACATTCTTTTCTTGTAATCTGTAGTGGGATATTTCAAATTCCATTGAAGCTTATGGTGATAAAGGAGACATCAACATATAAAAAGTAGAAAGAAGCTTCCTGAGAAACTGCCTTGTGATGCATTAAT
Organism: Macaca thibetana thibetana; assembly: GCF_024542745.1. Taxonomy (NCBI): domain Eukaryota; kingdom Metazoa; phylum Chordata; class Mammalia; order Primates; family Cercopithecidae; genus Macaca; species Macaca thibetana. The sequence continues at coordinate 58,771,581 of NC_065598.1, forward strand.
TCATCTCAAAGAGTTCCATGATTCTTTACATGGATTAGTTTGGTAGCACAATTTTTTGGGAATCTGGATTGCATTTATGCCTAAGGTGACAAACGAAATATCCTCAGAGAAGAACTAGAAAGAAGGTTTCTGAGAAAGTTCTTTGCTATGTGTGGATTCATCTCACAGAGTTACACCTTTCTTTTCATGGAGAAATTTGCTAACAGTGTTTTCTTGGAATCTGCAATGGTATATTTTGGAGCGCTTTGAGGCCTAAGGTGAAAAAGGTAATATCCTCATATAAAAACAAGAAAGAAACTCTGAGAAACGGCTTTGTGATGTTGTAATTCATCTCACAGAGCTACATGAGTCTTTTTATGGATTGGTCTGTTAGCAATGTTTTTGGGGAATCTGAGGAAGAATATTTTGGATCGCAATGAAGCCCATGGAGACAAAGGAAATAAAATCATGTAAAAACTGGAAAGAAGCTTTATGAGAAACTGCTTTGTGATGTGTGAATTCATCTCCCTGAGTTACACCTATCTTTTCATGTAGTAGATTGCTAACACTCTTTTTGTGGAATCTGCACAGGGATACTGGGGAGTGCATTGAGGCATATAGTGAAAAAGGAAATATCCTGAGATAAAAACTAGAAAGAAGCATTCTGAGAAACTGTTTGTGATGTGTGATTTCTCACAGAGATACAACGTTCTTTTCATAGAGCAGTTTGATAACACTGTTTTCGTGGAATCTACAATAGGGTATTTCGGAGTGCCTTGAAGCCTATGGTGACAAAGGAAATATTCACAGATAAAAACCATAAAGAAGCTTTTGAGAAACTTCATTATGTTGTGTGAATTCATTTCACAGATATACACTATTCTTTTCAGGGAGCAGTTTGGTAGCTCTGTTTTTGGGGAATCTTAGAAGGGATATTTAGGATCGCATTGAAGCCAATGATGACAAAAGAAATATCCTGAGATTAAAACTGGAAAGAAACTTTCCAAGAAAGCCCTTTGTGATGTATGAATTTATCTCACAGTGCCACATCTTTCCTCTCATGGAGCAATTTGCTAACACTGTTTTCATTGAATCTGCAAAGGAATATTTGGGAGCGCACTGAGTCCTCTGGTGAAAATGGAAATATCCCCAGATATAAACAAGAAAGAAGCTTTTGGACAAAGTTCTTTGTGATGTGGGAATTCATCTCACAGAGTTACACCTTACTTTTCATGGAGCAGTTTGCTAACACTGTTTTCATGGAATCTGCAAAGGGATATCTTGGAGTGCATTGAGGCCTATGTTGCTAAAGGAAATATCGTCAGATAAAAACTAGAGAGAAGCTTTCTGAGATGCTGCTTTGTGATGCTTGAATTCATCTCACAGAGTTACAATGTACTTTTCATTGAGCAGTTTGTTAACACTGTTTTCTTGGAGTCTGCAATGCTATATTTTGGAGCGCATTGTAGCTTGTGGTGACAAAGGAAATATCATCATATAAAAGCTAGAAAGAAGCTTTCTGAGAAACCACTTTTCGATGTATTAAATCATCTCACAAAGTTACATGATTCTTTTCTTTGATCAGTTTGCTAGCACAGTTTTGGGGGAATCTGAGAAGGGATATTTTGGATGGCATTGAAGCCTATGGTTACTAAGGAAATATCCTCAGATAAAAAGTAACATGAAGCTCTCTGAGATAGTTCTTTGTGATGTGTGAAATTGTCTCACAGAGATACACCTTTCTTTTCATGGGACAGTTTGCTAACAGAATTTTCGTGGAATCTGCAAAGGGATATTTGGGAATGCATTTAAGCCTAGAGTGTAAAAGGAATTGTCCTCAGATAAAAACTAGAAAGATGCTTTCTGAGAAACTGCTATGTGATTTGTGAATTCAACTCACAGAGTTAGGCAGTTCCTTTCATTGAGCAGTTTGATAATACTGTTTTCTTGGAATCTGCAATGGGATATTTAAGAGTGCATTGAAGCTTATGGTGACAAAGGAAATATCCTCCGATAAAAAGTAGAAAGAATCTTTCTGAGAAAGTTCTTTGTGATGTGTGAATTCATCACACAGAGTTACAACTGTCGTTTCATGGAGCAGTTTGCTAACACTGTTTTCGTAAAATCTTCAAAGGGATATTTGGGCGTGCATTGAGGCCTATGGTGAAAAAGGAAATATCCTCAGATAAAAACTAGAAAGAAGTTTTCTGAGAAACTGCTTTGTGTTGTGTGAATTCATCTCACATAGTTACACTGTTCTTTTCATTGAGCAGTTTGCCAACACTGTTTTCCTGGAATCTGCAAAGAGATATTTGGGAGCACATTGAGGTCTATGCTGAAAAAGTAATTATCCTCAGACAAAAACTAGAAAGAAACTTTCTGAGAAGCTACTTTGTGATTTTTGAATTTATCTCATAGAATTACACCATTCTTTTTATTGCATAGATTGCTAACACTGTTTTCTTGGAATCTGCAAAGTAATATGTTGGAGTGCATAGAAGCTTATGGTGACAAAGGAAATATCCTCAGACAAAAACTAGAAAGAAGCTTTCTGAGAAAGAGGTTTGTGATTTGTGTATTCATCTCACAGAGTTACATGATTCTTGCCATGGAGCAGTTTGGTATCACTGTTTTTCGGGAATCTGAGAAGGGATATTTTGGATCGCATTGAATCTCAATGTGACAAAGGAAATATCCTCACTTAAAAACTAAAAAGAAGCTTTCTGAGAAACTGCTTTGAGATATGTTAGTTAATCTCACACTGTTACATGATTCTTTTCATAGCACAGTTTGATAACACTGTGTTTGGGGAATCTGAAAAGGGATAATTTGGATTGCCCTGAAGCATATGGTAACAAAGGAAATATCCTCAGATAAAAACTATAAAGAAGCTTTCTGAGTAACTTCTTTGTGAGGTGGGAATTCATCTCACATGTTACGCCTTTCTTTTCATGGAGAAATTTGCTACCACAGTTTTCTTGGAATCTGCAAAGGGATATTTCGGAGTGCATTGTGGCCTAGAGTGAAAAAGAAAATATCCTCAGATATAAACTAGAAAGAAGCTTTCTGAGAAAGTGCTTTGTGATATGTGAGTTCTTCTCACAGGGCTACACTGTTCATTTCATTCAGCAGTTTGAATACACTTTTTACGTGGAATCTGCAATAGGATATTTCTGAGTGAATTGAAGCCTATGGTGAAAACGGAAATATTCTCAGACAAAAACTAGAAAGAAGACTTCTGAGAAACCACTTTTTGATGTGTTAGTTTGTCTCACAGAGTTACATGATTTTTTTTCATGTATCAGTTTGGTAGCACTATTTTTGGGGAATCTGAGAAGAGATGTTTTGGATCACATTGAAGTCTATGGTGACAAAGGAAATATCCTGAGGTAAAAACTGTAGAGAATCTTTCTGAGAAACTTCCTTGTGATGAGGGAATTCATATCACAGAGTTACACATTTGTTTTCATGGAGCAGTTTGCTAACAGTTTTCATGGAATCTGCAAAGGGATATTTAGGAGCGCATTGAGGCCTATGGTGAAAAAGGAAATTTCCTCAGACGAAAACTACAAAGAAACTTTCTGAGAAACTGTTTTGTGATGTGTGAATTCAACTTACAGAGTTACACATTTCCTTTCATTGAGCAGTTTGATAACACTGTTTTTTTGGAATCTGCAATGGGATATTTTGGAGCACATTGAAGCTTATGGTGACAAAGGAAATATCCTCATGTAAAATCTAGAAAGATGCTTTCAGAGAAAAAGGTTTGTGATGTTTTAATTCATATCACAGATTTACACGATTCTGTTCATGGATCAGTTTGGTAGCAGTGTTTTTGGGGAATCTGAGATGGGACACTTTGAATCGCATTGAAGACTATGGTGACAAAGGAAATATTCTCATATAAAAACTGGAAAGAATTTTTCTGAGAAACCACTTTGTGATGTGAATTCATCTCATAGAGCTACTCCTCTCTTTTCATGGAGCAGTTTGCTAAAATGATTTTCCTGGAATCTGCACAGGTATATTTGGGAGCGAATTGAGGGCTATGGTGAAAAAGGAAATATCCTCAGATAAGAACTGTAAAGAAAGTTTCTGAGAAAGTTCTTTGTGATATGTGAGTTCATCTCAGGGAGTTTCACCTTTCTTTTCTTGGAGCACTTTGCCAACACTGTTTTCTTGGAATCTGCAATGGGATATTTCAGAGCACTTTGAAGCATATTGTAACAAAAGAAATATCCTCAGAGAAAAACTAGAAAAAAACTTTCTGAGAATCCACTTTATGATTTGTGAATTCATCTCTCAGGGTTCTACGATACATTTCGTGGAGTAGTTTGTTAGCACTGCTTTTGGGCAATCTGAGAAGGGATATTTTGGATTGCATTGAAGTCCATGGTGACAAAGGAAATATCCTCTGATAAAAAGTAGAAAGAACCTTTCTGAGAAAGTTCTTTGTGATGTGTGAATACATCACACAGAGTTACAACTGACGCTTCATGGAGCAGTTTGCTAACACTGTGTTCGTAGAATCTGCAAAGGGATATTTGGGTGTGCATTGAGGTCTATGGTAAAAAAGGAAATTTCCTCAGATGAAAACTAGAAAGAAGCTTTCTGAGAAACTGCTTTGTGATGTGTGAATTTAACTCACATATTTACACTGTTCTTTTCATTGAGCAGTTTGCCTACACTGTTTTCTTGGAATCTGCAATGGCATATTTCAGAATGCATTGAAGCTTATTGTGAAAAGTAAATATCCTCAGACAAAAGGTAAAAATCTGCTTTCTGAGAAATTGCTTTGTGATGTGTGAATTCATGTCAGAGAGTTACACTGTTCCTTTCATTGAGCAGTTTGCTAACAATGTTTTCTTGGAATTTGCAATGGGATATTTCAGAGTGCATTGAAGCTTACGACAAGGGAACTGTCCTCATATAATAACTAGAAAGCAGTTTTTTGAGAAACCGTTTTGTGATTTGTGAATTCATCTCACAGAGTTACACGATTCTTTCCAAGGACCAGTTTGGTAGCACTGTTTTTGGGGAATCTGAGAAGGAATATTTTGGATCGCATTGAAGCCTATGGTCTCTAAGGAAATATCCTCAGATAAAAACTGGAAAGAAGCTTTCTGAGAAAGTTATTTGTGATGTGTGAATTTATCTCACAGAGTGAGACCTTTCCTTTCATGGAGCAGTTTGATAACACTGTTTTCATGGAATCTGCAAAGGGATATTGGGGAGTGCATTGATGCCTATGGTGACAAAGGAAATATCTTCATGGAAAAACCAAAAAGAAGCTTTCTGAGAATCTGCTTTCTGATGTGTGAATTCAACTCAAAGAATTACACTGTTCTTTTCATTGACCAGCTTGCTAACACTGTTTTCTTGGAATCTTCCATGGGATATTTTGGAGCACACTGAAGCTTATTGTGAAAAAGGAAATATCCGCAGACAAAAACTAGAAAGAAACTTTCTGAGAGACTGCTCTGTGATTTGTGAATTCATCACACAGAGTTACATGATTCTTTTCATGGAGCAGTTTGATAACCTTGTTTTTGGGGAATGTGAGAAGGGATATTTGGATTGCATTGAAGCCTATGGTGACAAAGGAAATATCCTCAGATAAAAATCGAAAAGAAGCTACCTGAGAAACTAAATGCTGTGTGATGTCTGAATTCATCAAACAGAGTTACATTGTTCTTTTCAATGAGCAGTTTGCTAACACTACTTTCTTGGAATCTTCAATGGTACATTTCAGAGCACATTGAAGCTTACGGTGAAAAAGGAAATATCCTCAGAGAATAACTAGATAGAAGCTTTCTGAGAAACTCCTTTGTGATTTGTGAATTCATCTCAGAGTTGCATGATCCTTTTCATGGAGCAGTTTGGTAGCACTGCTTTTGGGGAATCAGAAAAAGGGATATTTTGGATTGCATTGAAGCCTATGGTGACAAAGGAAATATACTCATATAAAAACTAGAAAGAAGATTTCTAAGAAACTGCTATGAGATACGTTAATTAATCTCACAGTGTAACACGATTCTTTTCATGGATTAATCTGTTAGCTCTGTTTTTAGGGAATCTGAGAAAGGATATTTTTTAATGCCTTGAAGTCTATGGTGACAAAGGAAATAGGCTCAGATAAAAACTAGAAAGAAGCTTTCTCAGAAAGTTCTCTGTGTTGCATGAATTTATCTGACAGAGTTACACCTTACTTTTCATGGAGCAGTTTGCTAACACAGTTTTTGTGGAATCTGCAAAGGGATACTTGGGAGCACTTTGAGGCCTATAGTGAAAAAGAAAATATCCTCCTAGAAAAACTAGAAGGAAGCTTTCTGAGAAACTGCTTTGTGGTTGTGTGAATTCAACACAGAGAGTTACACTGTTCTTTTCATGGGGAAGTTTGCTAAAACTCTTTTCTTGGAATCTACAATGGCATATTTCAGAGCACAATGAAACTTATTGTGAAAAAGGAAATATCCTCAGACAAAAACTAGAAAAAAGCTTTCTGAGAAGCAGCTTTGTGATGTGTGAATTTATATCAGAGAGTTACACTGTTCTTTTCATTGAGCCGTTTCCTCACGGCAATGCAAGCGCATTGAGGATAATAGTGAAACAGTAAATATCCTCATAGTAAAACAATAAAGAAGCGTTCTGAGAAGCTTTTTCATGATGTGTGAATTCATCTCAGGGAGTTACACCTTTCTTTTCATGGAGTAGATTGCTAACACTGTTGTTGTTGAATCTGCAAAGGGATATTTGGTAATGCATTGAGGTCTATGGTGAAAAATGAATTATCCTGAGATAAGAACTAGCAAGAAACTTTCTGAGAAAGTTATTTATATTGTGTGAATTCATCTCACAGAGTTACAATTTACTTTTCATGGAGCAGTTTGCTAACACGGTTTTCATGGAATCTGCAATAGGATATTTCAGAGCACTTTGTAGCCTATGATGACAAAGAAAATATCCTCAGAGGAATACCAAAAAGAAGCTTTCTGAGAAACTGCTTTGTGATGTGTGAATTCAATTCACATAGTTACACTGTTCTTTTCATTTAGCAGTTTGATAACACTGTTTTCTTCGAAATTGCAATGAGATATTTCAGAGCACATTGAAACTTATTGTGAAAAGGGAAATATCCTCAGAAAAAACCTAGGAAGATACTTCCTGAGAAACTGCTTTGTTATTTGTGAATTCATCTCACAGAGTTATACAATCCTTGTCATAGAGCAGATTGGTAGCACTGTTTTTAGGGAATCTGAGAAGGCATATTTTGGATCTCATTGAAGCCTTTGGTGAGAAAGGAAATATCCTCAGATAAAAACTATAATGAAGCTTACTGAGAAAGTTCTTTTTGATATTTCAATTCATCTCACAGAGTTATACCTTTCTTTTCATGGAGCAGTCTGATAACACTGTTTGCGTGGAATCTGTAAAGGGATATTTTGGAGCACATTGAGGCCTATAGTGAAAAAAGAAATATCCTTAGATAAAAACTAGAAAGCAGCTTTCTGAGAAACTGCTTTGTGATGTGTGAACTCATCTCAAAGAGTTACACTGTCCTTTTCATTGAGCAGTTTGATAAAACAGCTTTCGTGGAATCTGCAACAGGATATTTGGGAGAGCATTGAAGCCTATGGTGACAAAAGAAAAATACTCAGATAAAAACCAAAAGGAAGCTTTCTGAGAAACTGCTTTGTGATGTGTGAATTCATCTCAAAGGATTACACTGCTCTTCTCATTGAGCAGTTTGCTAACACTGTTTTCTTGCAATCTGCAATGGGATATTTCAGAGTGCATTGAAGCTTTGGTGACAAAGGAAATATCCCCACATAAAAGCCAGAAATAAGCTTTCTGAGAAACCACTTTGTGATATGTTAATTCATCTCACAGTGTTACACGATTCTTTTCATGGATCAGTTGGTTAGTACTGTTTTTGGGGAATCTGAGAAGGGATAATTTGGATCTCATTGAAGCCTATGGTGACTAAGTAACTCTCCTCAGATAAAAACTGGTAAGAAGCATTCTGAGAAACTTCTTTGTGATGTGTGAATGCATCTCGCAGGGCTACACCTTTGTTTTTATGGAGCAGTTTCCTAACACTGTTTTCGTGAAATCTGCAAAGGGACAGTTTGGAGTGCATTGAGGCCTTATTCAGACAAAAACGAGAAAGAAGTTTTCTGAAAAACTGCTTCCTGATGTGTGTATTCCTCTCACAGAGCTACACCGTTCTTTTCAATGAGCAGTTTGATAACATTTTTTTTCGTTGAATCTGCAATAGGACATTTGGGAGAACAATGAAGCCTGTGGTGACAAAGGAAATATCCTCAGGTAAAAACCAAAAAGAAGCTTTCTGAGAAACTGCGTTGTGTTGTGTCAATTCATCTCACAGAGTTACACTCTTCTTTTCATTGAGTAGTTTGCTAACACTGTTTTCTTGGAATCTGCAATGGGATATTTTGGACCGCATTGAAGCTTATGGTGACAAAGAAAATATCCTCAGACAAAAAGTAGAAGGAAGCTTTCTGAGAAACTGCTTTATGATGTGTTAATTCATCTCAAAGAGTTACACGATTCCTTTCATGGAGCAGTTTGGGAGCACTTTTTTGGGGGAATCTGAGACGGACATTTTGGATCGCCTTGAAGCCTATGGTGACAATGGAAATATCCTCAGATGAAAATTATAAAGAACCTTTCTGAGAAACTTCTTCATGATGTGGGAATTCATCTCACAGTGTTACCCCTTTCTTTCATGGAGCAGTTTGCTGACACTGTTTTGTGGAATCTGCAAAGGGATGTTTTAGAGCGCATAGAGGACTAGAGTGAAAAGGGAAATATCCTCACATGACAACTAGAAAGAAGCTTTCTGAGAAACTGCTTGGTGATGTGTGAACTCATCTCACAGAGTTTCACTGTTCTTTTCATTTAGCAGTCTGCTTACAGTGTTTTCTTGGAATCTGCAATGGGATATTTCAGAGCGCATTGAGGCTTATGGTGACAAAGAAATTATCCTCAGACAAAAATTAGAAGGAAGCTTTCTGAGAAACTGCTTTGTGATGTGTTAATTCATCTCACAGAGTTACACAATTCTTTTCATGGATCAGTTTGGTAGCATTGTTTTTGGGGAATCTGAGTTGAGATATTTTGTATCACTTCGAAGACTGTGGTGACAAAGGAAATATCCTCAGATTAAAACTAGAAAGTATCTTTCTGAGAAAGTTATTTGTGATGTGTGAATTCATCTCACAGAGCTACACCTTTCTTTTCATGGATCAGTTTGCTAACCTTGTTTTCATGGAATCTGCAAAGGGATATTTGTGAGGGCATTGATTCCTGTGGTTAAAAAGGAATTATCCTCAGATAAAAACTAGAAAGAAGTTTTATGAGAAACTGCTTTGTGATGTGTGAATTCATTTCACAGAGTTACACTGTTCTTTTCAGTGAGCAGTTTGCAAACACTGTTTTCTTGGAATCTGCAATGGGATATTTCAGAGTGCATTGAAGCTTAAAGTGACAAACGAAATATCATCATATAAAAACTAGAGAGAAGCTTTTTGAGAAACTGCTTTGTGATTTGTGAATTCATCTCACAGATTTACACGATTCTTTTCATGGAGCACATTGACAGCACTGTTTTGCGGAATATGAAAAGGAATATTTTGATCACATAGAAGCCTATTGTGACAAAGAAAATATCCTCAGATTAAAACTAGAAAGAAGCTTTCTGAGAGACCTCACTGTAAAGTGTTTATTCATTTCACAGAGTTACATGATTCTTTTCATGGATCACTTTGGTAGCACTGTGTTTGAGGAATCTGAGAAAGGATATTTTGGATCACAATGAAGCCTATGGTGAAAGAAGAAATATTCTCAGTTAAAAGCTAGAACAAAGGTTTTTGAGAAAGTTCTTTGTGGTATGTGAATCCAACTCACAGAGTTATACCTTTATTTTCATGGAGCAGCTTGCTAACACTGTTTTCGTGGAATATGCAGTGGGATATTTGGAAGCGCATTGAGAACTATGGTAAAAAAGGAAATATCCTCAGATAAAAACTAGAAAGAAGCTTTCTGTGAAACTGCATTGTGATGTGTGAATTCATCTCACAGAGTTAGACCTCATAGATCTCATTGAGCAGTTTGGTAAGTCTCTTTTCGTGGATTCTGCAATAGGATATTCAGGAGAGCTTTAAAGCCTATCGTGACAAAGAAAATATAATCAGATAATAATCGAAAAGAAGTTTTCCGAGTAACTGCTTTGTGATATGTAATTCATTTCATGGAGTTACACGATTGTTTTCAAGGATCAGTTTGGTAGTGCTGTTTTTGGGAATATTAGAAGGGATATTTTGGATTGCATTGAAGCCTATGGTGGTTAAGGAAATATCCTCAGATAAAAACTATAAAGAAGCTTTCTCAGAGAGTTCTTTTTGATTTGTGAATTCATCTAACAGAGATACAGCTTTCTTTTTGTGAAGCAATTTGGTAACAGTTTATTTCTTGAAACCACAAAGGGATATTTGGGAATGCATTGAGGACTATAGTGAAAAAAGAAATATCCTCAGATAAAAACTAGAAAGAGGCATTCTGAGAAACTACTTTGGGATGTGTGAATTCATCCCAAACAGTTACACCATTCTTTTCATTGAGCAGTTTGATAAAACAGCTTTCGTGGAATCTGCAACAGGATATTTGGGAGAGCATTGAAGCCTATGGTGACAAAGGAAATATCCTCAGATAAAAACCAAGAAGAAGCTTTCTGAGAAAATGCTTTGTGATGTGTGAAATCATCTCACAGAGTTACACTGTCCTTTTCATTGAGCAGTTTGCTAACACTGTTTTCTTGGAATCTGCAATGAGATATTTTGGAGTGCATTGAATCTTATGGTGAAAAAGAAAATATCCTCATATAAAAACTAGAAAGAAGCTTTCTGAGAAACCACTTTGTGATGTGTTAATTCATCTCACAGTGTTACATGATACTTTTCATGGATCAGTTTGGTAGCACGGTTTTTGTGGAATCTGCCAAGGGACATTTTGAAGTGCATTGAGGCCAATAGCGAAAAAGGAAATATCCTCAGATAAAAATGAGAAAGAAGCTTTCTGAGAAAGTGATTTGTGATGTGTGAATTCACCACACATTCTTTTCAATGAGCAGTTTGATAAAACTTTTCTCGTGGAATCTACAATAGGATATTTGGGAGTGCATTGAATGCTGTGGTGACAAAGGAAATATCTTCAGATAAAAACCAAAAAAAGCTTTCTGACAAACTGCGTTTTGTTGTGTCAATTCATCTCAATGAGGTATACTGTTCTTTTCATTGAGCGATTTGCTAACACTGTTTTCTTGGAATCTGCAATGGGATATTTTGAAGTGCATTGAAGCTTACAGTGACAAATGAAATATCATCATATACAAACTATAAAGAAGCTTTCTGAGAAATGGCTTTGTGATTTGTGAATTCATCTCACAGAGTTACATGATCCTTTTCATGGATCACTTGGGTAACACTGTTTTGGGGGAATCTAAGATGGTATATTTTGGATCACTTTGGAGCCTATGGTGACAAAGGAAACATCCTCAGATAATAACTAGAAGAAAGCTTTCTGATAAAGTTCTTTGTGATGTATGAATTCATCTCACAGAGGTACACCTTTCCTTTCATGGTGCAGATTGCTAACACTGTTTTTGTGGAATCTGCAAAGGGATATTTGGGATACATGAGGCATATCATGAAAAAGAAAATATCCTCAGATCAAAATAAGAAAGAAGTTATCTGAGAAACTGCTTTCTATTGTGTGGATTCACGTCACAGAGTTACACTGTTCTTTTCATTGAGAAGTTTCATGGCAATGTTTTTGTGGAATTTGCAATAGGATATTTGGGAGCACTTTGAAGCCTATGGTGAAAAAGGAAATATCCTTAGATAAAAACCAAAAAGAAGCTCTCTGAGAAACTGCTTTATAATGTGAAAATTCATCACAGAGAGTTACACTGTTCTTTTCATTGATTAATTTGCTAACACTGTTTTCTTGGAATCTGCAATGGGATATTTTGGAGCGCGTTGAAACTCATTGTGAATAAGGAAATATCCTCAGACAAAAATTAGAAAGATACTTTCTGAGAAACTGCTTTATGATGTGTTAATTCATCTCACAGAGTTACATGACTCTTTTCATGGATCAGTTTGATAGCACTGTTTTTGGGGAATCTGAGAACAGTTGTTTTGGATCACATTGAAGCCTATGGTGAAAAAGGAAATATCCTCAGATAAAAACTATAAGGAATCTTTCTGAGAAAGTTCTTAGAGATGCGTGAATTCACCTGACAGATTTACACCTTTATTTTCATGGAGCAGTTTGCTAACACTGTTTTTGTGGAATCTGCATTGGGATACTTCAGAGCGCATTGAAGCTTACATTGACAAAGGAAATACATTCATATAAAAACTAGAAAGAAGCTTTCTGAGAAACCATTTTTTGATGTGTTAATTCATCTCACAGAGTTACACAGTTCTTTTCATGGATCAATTTTTTAGCATTGTTTTTTGGGTATGTGAGTAGGGATGTTTTGGATAGCATTGAAGCCTAGGGTGACAAAGAAATTATCCTCAGATAACAACTAGAAAGAAACTTTCTGAGAAAGGCTTTTGGGATGTGTGAATTCACCTCACAGAGTTACACCTTTGTTTTAATGGAGCAGTGTGTTAACACTGTTTTCTTGGAATCTGCAAAGGGATATCTGGGAGTGCATTGAGGCCTATGGTGAAAAAGAAAATATCTTCAGATAAAAACTACAAAGAAGGTTTCTGAGAAACTGGTTTGTTATGGGTGAATTCTTCTCACAGAGTTACATCGTTCTTTAATTTGAGACGTAAGATAACACTGTTTTCCTGGAGTCTGCAATAGGATATTTAGGAGTGCATTGAAGCCTATGGTGACAACGGAAATATACCCATAGAAAAACCAAAAAGAAGCTTTCTGAGAAACTGCTCCATGATGTGTGAATTCAACTCACAGAGTTAAACTGTTCTTTTCATTGAGTAGTATGCTAACACTGTTTTCTTGCAGTTTACAATGGGATATTTCAGAGTGCATTGAAGTTTATTGTGAAAAAGTGAGTATCCTCAGACAAAAACTAGATAGAAACATTCTGATAATCTGTTTTGTGTTTTTTGAATTCATCACACTGTGTTACACGATTCTTCTCATGGATCAGTTTGATAGCACTGTTTTTGGGGAATCTGAGAAGGAATATTTTGGATTGCATTGAAGCCTATGGTGACAAAGGAAATATCCTCAGATAAAAACTATAAACAAGTTTCTGAGAAAGTTCTTTGTGATGTGTGAATTCATCTCACAGAGTTACACCTTTTTTTCATGGAGAAGTTTTCTAACATGTTTTTGTGAAATCTGCAAATGGATATTTGGGAGCACACTGAGATCTATACTGAAAAAGGAAATATCCTCATAGAAAAACTAGAAAGAAGCTTTCTGGGAATCAGCTTTGTGATGTTTGAATTCAATGCACAGAGTTTCACTGTTGTTTTCATGGTGTAGTTATCTAACACTGTTTCTCGGAATCTACAATGGCATTTTTCGGAGCACATTGAAGCTTAGTGTGAAAAAGGAAATATCCTGAGACAAAAACTAGAAAGAAACTTTCAGAGAAACTGCTTTGTGATGTGTCAATCCATGTCAGAGAATACACTGTTCTTTTCATTTAGCAGTTTGCTAACACTGTTTTCTTGGAATCTGCAATGGGATATTTCGGAGTGCCTTGAAGCTTATGGTGACAAAGGAAATATCCTCATACAAAAACCAGAAAGAAACTTTCTGAGAAACGGCTTTGTGATGTGTGAATTCATCTCACAGAGTTACATGATTCTTTTCATGGAGCAGTTTGGTAGCACTGTTTTTGGGGAATCTGAGAAGGGATATTTTGGATTGCATTGAAGCCTATGTTTACTAAGGAAATATCCTCAGATAAAAACAAGAAGGAAGCTTTCTGAAAAAGTTCTTTATGATGTGTGATTTCATCTCACAGAGTTACACCTTTCTTTCCATGGAATAGTTTGCTAACACTGTTTTCATGAAATCTGCAACGGGATATTTGGGAGCACATTGAGGCCTATGATGGAAAAGAAAATATCCTCATATAAAAACTAGAAAGAAACTTTCTGAGAAACTGCTTTGTGCTGTGTGAATTCATCTCACAGAGTTACACTGTTCTTTTCATTGATCAGTTTGGTAACACTGTTTTCATGGAATCTGCAATAGGATATTTGGGAACGCATTGAAGCCTATGGTGACAAAGGAAATATTCTTAGATAAAAACCAAAAAGACACATTCTGAGTTACTGCTTTGTGATGTTTGAATTCAGCTCACAGAGTTACACTGTTCTTTTTATTGACCAGTTTGGTAACACTGTTTTCTTGGAATCTGCAATGGGATATTTCATAATGCATGGAAGCTTATGGTGACAAAGGACATTTCCTCAGACAGAAACAAGAAAGAAGCTTTCTGAGAAACTGCTTTGTGATTTGTGAGTTCATCTCACAGAGTTACACAATCCTTTACATGGAGCAGTTTGGTAGCACTGTTTTTGGGGAATCTGAGAAGGGATACTTTGGATCACATTAAAGCCTATGGTGAGAAAGGAAATATCATCAGATTAAATCTAGAAAGAAGGTTTTTGAGAAACTTCGTTGTGATGTGTGAATTCATTTCATAGAGTTACACCTTTATTTTCATGGAGCACTATCTTAACACTCTTTTCATGGAATCTGCAATGGGATATTTGGAAGCACATTGAGTCCTTTGGTTGAAAAGGAAGTATCCTCAGATAAAAACTAGAAAGAAGCTTTCTGGAAACTGCTTTGTGATGTGTAAATTCATCTCACAGTGTTACAGTGTTCTCTTTGTGGAGCAGTTTGCTAACACCATTTCCTTGGAATCTGCAATGGAATATTTCAGAACACATTGAATATTATGGTGAAAGGGAAATATCCTAATATAAAAACTAGAAAGATGCTTTCTGAGAAACTGATTTGTGATGTGTTAATTCATCTCACAGAGTTACACAATCCTTTTCAGTTTGGTAGCACTTTTTCTCGGGAATCTGAGAAGGGATATTTTGGATCACATTCAAGCCTATGATGACAAAGGAAATATCCTGAGATAAAAACTAGAAAGAAGCTGTCTGAGAAAGTTCTTTGTGATATGTGAATTCATCTCACAGATTTACACCTTTCTTTTCATGGAGCAGTTTTCTAACACTGTTTTGTGTAATCTGCAAATGGATATTTGGGAGCCCACTGAGGCATATAGTGAAAAGGGAAATATCCACATATAAAAACTAGAAAAAAAGTTTTCTGAGAAACTGCTTTGTGATGTGTGAAATCACTTAACAGGGTTACACTGTTCTTATCATTGAGCAGTTTGATAACACTGTTTTTGTGGAATCTGCCATATTATATTTGGGAGCACATTGAAGCCTATGGTGACAAAGGAAATAGCCTCAGATAAAAAATAGAAAGAATCTTTCTGAGAAATTTCTTAGTGATAGGTGAATTCATCACACATAGTTACACATTTGCTTTCTTTGAACAGTTTAGTAGCACTGTTTGTATGGAATCTGCAAAGGGACACTCAGGAGCTCCTAGACTCCTATGGTAAGAAAGGAAATAACTTCAGATAAAAACTGAAGAGAAGCTTTTCTAGAAATGGTGATGTTTTTATTCATCTCATAGAATTTAACCTTTTTGTTCATTGAGCAGTTCAGCATCACTGTTTTCGTGGTATCTTAGGGGAGACATTTGGGAGCATATTGAAGCCAGTGTTGAAAGCGGAAATATCCTCAGATTTAAATCGGAAAGAATCTTTCTGAGAAACTACTTTGTGATGGGTGAATTCATCTGACAGAATTACACCTTTCTTTTCATTAAGCAGTTTGGTAACACTGTTTTTGTGGAATCGGCAAAGGGATATTCAGGAGCACATAGAGTCCAATGGAGAAAAAGGAAATATCTTCAGGTACAAACTTGAGAGAATCTTTCTGAGAAACTCCTTTGTGAAGTGTGCATTCATCTCACAGAGGTAAACGTTTCTGTTGAGGGAGCACTTTGTCCTCACTATTTTGTGGTATCTGTGAACGGATACTTTGGAGTGCATTGAAGCCTATGGTGGAAAAGGAAATATCCTCATATAAAAACTAGAAAGAAGCCTTCTGAGAAACTGCTTTGTGATTTGTTTATTCATCTCACAGAATTACACGATTCTTTCTATGGAGCAGTATGATAGCATTGTCTTTGGGGAATCTGAGAAGGGATATTTTTGATTGCATTGAAGCCTATGGCGACAAACGAAATATCCTCAGGTATAAACTAGAAAGAAACTTCCTGAGAAACTGCTTTGAGATGTGTGAATTCATCTCACAGAGTTACACTGTTATTTTCATTGAGCAGTTTGAGAACACTGTTTTCTTGGAATGTGCAATAGGATATTTGGGAGTGCATTGAAGTCTATTGTGACAAAGGAAATATCCTCAGATCAAAACCAAAAAGAAGCTTTCTGTGAAACTGCTTTGTGATGTGTCAATTCACCTCACAAAGTCACATCGTTCTTTTCATTGAGAAGTTTGCTAACATTTTTTTCCTGAAATCTGCAATGGGTTATTCTGGAGCTCATTGAGGAATATGGTGAAAAAGGAAATATCCTCAGATAAAAGCTGAAAAGAAGCTTTCTGAGATACCACTTTGTGATGTGTCAATTCATCTCACAGAGTTATATCATATTTTTCATGGAGCAGTTTTTTAGCTCTATTTATGAGTAGTCTGAGAAGGGATATTTTGGATTGCTTTGAAGCCTAAGGTGACAAAGGAAATATCCTCAGACAAAAACTAGAAAGAAGCTTTCTGAGAAACTTCTTTGTGGTGTGTGTATTCATCTCACAGTGTAAAAGCATTCTTTTCATGGAGCAATTTACTAACACTGTTTTTGTGTAACCTACAAAGGGATATTTGGGAGCCAGTTGAGGCATATGCTTACAAAAGAAGTATCCTCAGATAAAAACTGGAAAGAAGCTTTCTGAGATACCGCTTTGTGATGTGTCAATTCATCTCACAGAGTTATATCATATTTTTCATGGAGCAGTTTTTTAGCTCTATTTATGAGTAGTCTGAGAAGGGATATTTTGGATCACTTTGAAGCCTAAGGTGACAAAGGAAATATCCTCAGACAAAAACTAGAAAGAAGCTTTCTGAGAAACTTCTTTGTGGTGTGTGTATTCATCTCACAGTGTAAAAGCATTCTTTTCATGGAGCAATTTACTAACACTGTTTTTGTGTAACCTACAAAGGGATATTTGGGAGCCAGTTGAGGCATATGCTTACAAAGGAAGTATCCTCAGATAAAAACTGGAAAGAAGCTTTCTGAGAAAGTTCTTTGTGATGTGTGAATTCATCTCACAGACCTACACCATTCTTTTCATGGAGCCATTTGCTCACACTGTTTTCTTGGAATCTGTCAAGGGATATTTGGGAGCACATTGAGATCTATGGTGAAAGAGGAAATATCCTCAGATAAAAATCAAGAAGAAGCTTTCTGTGAAACTGCTTTATGATGTGTGAATTCATGTCACACAGTTACCCCATTCTTTTCATTGAGAAGTTCTCTAAAACTTTTTTTCATGGAATCTGCAATGGGATATTCCAGAGAGCATTAAGGAATATGGATATAAAGGAAATATCCAGAGATAAAATCTAGAAAGAAGTGGTCTGAGAAACAGCTTTTTGATGTGTGAATTCATATCACCGAGTTACACCAATCTTTTCATGGAACAATTTGGTCACACTGTTTTTGGGGAACATGAGTAGGGATATTTGGGATCGCATTGAAGCCTAGTGTGACAATGGAAATATAATCAGATAAAAACTAGCAAGAAACTTTCTGAGAAACTTCTTTGTGATGTTTGTATTCATCTCACAGAGGAACACGTTTCTTTTCATGGAGCTGTTTGCTAACACTGTTTTCGTGGAATCTACAAAGTGATATTTGGGAGCGAGTTGAGATGATGGTGAAAAAGGAAATATCCTCAGATAAAAACTAGAAGGAAGCTTTCTGAGAAACTGCTTTGTGATGTGTGATTCATCTAATAGAGTTACACCACTCTTTTCATGGAGCAGTGTGCTAAAACTGTTTACATGGAATCTGCAATAGGATATTTTGGAGTGCATTGAAGCCCTTGGTCACAAACGAAATATTCTCAGACAAAAAAAATAAGCTTTCTGTGAAACTGCTTAGTGATGTGTGAATTCACCTTACCGAGATACATCTATATTTTCATGGCGCACTTTGGTAGCACTCTTTTTGGGGAATGTGAGAAGTGATATTTTGGATCACATTGAATCCTAAGGGGACAAATGAAATATCCTCAGACAAAAACTGGAAAAAAGCATTCTGAGAAACCGCTTTGTGATGTATTAATTCATCTCAGAGAGATACATGATTCATTTCAAGGATCAGTTTTGTAGCACTGCTTTTGGGGAATCTGAGAAGGGTTATTTTCGATTGCAATGAAGCCTATAGTGACAAAGGAAATATCCTTAGATAAAAACTAGAAAGAAGCTTTCTGAGATATTTCTGTGTGATGTGTGAATTCATCTCACAGAGTTACACCTTTCTTTTCATGGAGCAGTTTGCTAACATGGGTTTTGTGGAATCTGAAAAGGGATATTTGGGAGTGCACTGAGGCCTATACTGAAAAAGGATATATCCTCAGAAAAAAACTGGAAAGAAACCCTCTGAGAAACTGCTTTGTGATGTGTGAATTCATCTTACACAATTATACTCTTCTTTTCATTGAGCAATCTGATAACACTGTTTTTGTGGGATCTGCAATAAGATATTGGGGAGCACATTGAAGCCTACGGTGACAAAGGAAATATCCCCAAAAAAATACCAAAAAGAAGATTTCTATGAAATTTCTTTGTGATGTGTGAATTCATCTCACATTGTTACACCGTTCTTTTCATTGAGAAGCTTGCTAACACTTTTTTCCTGGAATTTGCAATGGTATATTCTGGAGTACATTGAGGCCTATGAAGAAAAAGGAAATATCCTCAGAGAAAACTAGAAAGAAGCTTTCTGAGAAATAGCTTTCTTGTGTGTGAATTCATCTCACAGAGTTACACTGTTTTTTTCATTGAGCAGTTTGCTAACACTGTTTAGTTGGAATTTGCAATGGGATCTTTTGGAGCACATTGAAGCTTATGGTGACAAAGGAAATATCCTCACAGAAAAACTAGAAAGAATCTTTCTGAGAAACTGCTTTATGATTTGTGAATTCATCTCACAGAGTTACAGGTTTATTTTCATGAGCAGTTTGGTAGCACTGTTTTTATGGAATCTTCAATGGGATATTTTGGAGTGCATTGGGGCTTAGGGTGACAAAGGAAATGTCCTCAGACAAAAACTAGATAGAAGCTTTCTGAGAAACTGCTTTGTGATTTGTGAATTCATCTCACAGAGTTACACCTTTCTTTTCAATGAGCAGTTTTGTAGCACAGTTTTTGGTTAATCTGAGAAGGGATATTGTGTATTGCATTGAAGCCTATGGTGACAAAGAAAATACATTCAGATAAAAACTAGAAAGAAATTTTCTGAGAAACTTCTTTGTGATGTGTGAATTCATCTCATGGACTTACACATTTCTTTTCATGTGGCAGTTGGCTAACAGTGTTTTTGTGGAATCGCAAAGGGATATGTGGTAGCACATTGAGGACTATGGTGAAAAAGGCAATATCCTCAGATAAAAACTAGAAAGAATCTTTCTGAAAAACTGCCTTGTGATGTGCGAATTCATCTCACTGTGGTACACTGGTCTTTTCATTGATCTGTTTGCTAACACTGTTTTCTTGGAATCTGCAATGGGATAATTCGGAGTGTATTGAAACGTATGGCAACAAAGGAAATATCCTCAGAAAAATACTAGAAAGAAGCTTCCTGAGAAACTGCTTTGTGATGGATGAATTCATCTCAGAGTTGCACCTTTCTTTTCTTTGTGCAGTTTGGTAACACTGTTTTTATGAACTCTGCAAGGGATATTCAGGATCGCAAAGACTCCAATGGTGAAAAAGGAAATATCTTCAGGTAAAAACTTGAGAGAAGCTTTCTGAGAAACTCCTTTGTGAAGTGTGCATTCATCTCATAGAGTTAAACGTTTCTGTTGAGGGAGCACTTTGGCATCACTGTTTTTATGGTGTCTGAGAAGGGATATTTGGGAGGCCATTGAAGCCTATGGTGGAAAAGGAAATATCCTTATATAAAAACTAGAAAGAAGTCTTCTGAGAAACTTCTTTGTGTTTTCTGAATTCATCTCACAGAGTTACATGATTCTTTCCATGGAGCAGTTTGGTAGCACTCTTTTTGGGGAATCTGAGGTGGGATATTTTGGATCTCATTGAAGCCTATAGTGACAAAGGAAATATCCTTAGATAAAAACTAGAAAGAAGCTGTCTGAGAAAGTTCTTTCTGATGGGTGAATTAATCTCACAGAGTTACACCTTTCTTTTCATGGAGCAGTTTGCTAACACTGTTTTTGTGGAATCTGCAAAGGGATATTTGGGACAACATTGAAGCCTGTGGTGAAACAGAAAATAGCCTCAGATAAAAAGCAGACAGACACTCTCTGAGAATCTGCTTTGTGATGTGTGAATTCATCTCACAGATTTACACTGTCCTTTTCATTGAATGGTTTTTTAACAATGTTTTCATGTAATTTGCAATAGGATAATTTGGAGCGCATTGAAGCCTATGGTTACAAAGGAAATATCCTCAGATAAAAACTAGAAAGAAGCTTTCTGAGAAACTGCTTTGTGATTTGTGAATTCATCTCACAGAGTTACAGGTTTCTTTTCATGAAGCAGTTTGCTAGCACTGTTTTTATGAAATCTGCAATGGGATATTCGGGAGCTCCTAGCGGCCTACAGTGAAAAAGAAAATAACTTCAGATAAAAACTGCAGAGAAACTTTTCCAGAAACGGTTTTGTGATGTGTGTATTCATCTGAAAGTGTTTAACTTTTTCTTTGATTGAACACTTCGGCATCACTGTTTTTGTGTTATCTGAGAGGAGATATTTGGGAGCAAATGGAAGCCTATGTTTAAAAAGGAAAAATCCTCAGATATAAACAAGAGAGAAGATTTCTGAGAAATCGCTTTGTGATGTGTTAATTCATCTCACAGAGTTACGTGATTCATTCCATGGAGCAGTTTGTTAGCACTGTTTTTGGGGAATCTGAGAAGGGATACTTTGGATCGCATTGAAACCTATGGTGACAAAGGAATATACTCACATAAAAACTAGAAAGAAACATTCTGAAAAAGTTCATTGTGATGTGTGAATTCAGAAAGTTACACTGTTCTTTTCATGGAGCCCATTGCTAACACTGTTTTCATGTTATCTGCAAAGGGATATTTGGGAGCATCTTGAGGCCTATGTTGAAAAGAAAAATATCCTCAGATTGAAACTAAAAAGAAGCTTTCTGAGAAACTGCTTTGTGATGTGTGAATTCATGTAACAGAGTTACACTTTTCTTTTCATTGAGAATTTGGCTAACACTGTTTTCATGGAATCTGCAAAGGGATATTTGGGAGCACATTTAGGCCTATAGAGAAAAAGGAAATATCCTCAGATAAAAACTGGAAGGAAGCTTTCTGAGAAACTGCTTTGTGATGGGTGAATTCACCTCACAGAGTTACACCGTTCTTTTCATTGAACTGTTTGATAACACTGTTTACGTGGAATCTGCAATAGGATATTTGGGAGGGCATTGAAGCCTATTGTAAAAAGGAAACATCCTCAGATAAAAACCAAAAAGTTTTCTGCGAAACTTTGAGATGTTTGAATTCATCTCACAGATTTACACTGTTCTTTTCATTTAGCAGTTTGGTAACATTGTTTTCTTGGAATCTGCAATGGGATATTTTGGAGTACACAGAAGCTTATGGTGACAAAGGAAATATCCCCATATAAAAAGTAGAAAGAAGCTTTCTGAGAAACTGCTCTCTGATACATTAATTTATCTCAAAGAGTTACATGATTCTTCTCATTTAACAGTTTGGTTGCACTGTTTTTGGGGAATCTGAGAAGGGATATTTGGGATCGCATTGAAGCCTATGGTGACAAAGTAAATATCTTCTGATAAAAAACTAGAAAGAAGCTTTCTGAGAAAGTTCTTTTTGACGTGTGAATTAACCTAATAGACTTATGCCATTCTTTACATTGAGTAGTTTACCAACACTGTTTTCTTGGAATCTGCACTAGGATATTTGGGAGCACATTGAAACCTATGGTGACAAAGAAATATCCTCAGATAAAAACCAAAAAGATGTTTTCTGAGAAACTTCTTTGTGATGTGTGAATTCATCTCAGAGAGTTACACTATTCTCTTAAATGAGCAGTTTGATAACACTGTTTTCATGGAATATGCAATAGGATACTTGTTAGTGCATTGAAACCTATGGTGACAAATGAAATGTCCTCAGATAAAAACTAGAAGGAAACTTTCTAAGAAACTGCTTTGTGATGTGTGAATTCATCTCACAGAGTGACAACATTCTTCTCATTGAGCAGTTTGCTGAAACTGTTTTCTTGGAATCTGCAATGGGATATTTTGGAGCACATTGAAGCTTATGGTCACAAAGGAAATACTCTCAGTTAAAAACCAGAAAGAAGCTTTCTGAGAAAGTTCTTTGTGATATGTGATTTCTGTTTTTTTTCTCTCTGTAATGATTCATTTATTTGAAAATGGTAATTGATTTCTTAATGCTATGCCTGAGGATACAAAGATGAGTAAAAACAGATACATACTTTGCACTCATAGACATAACTGATTAGCATAGAGGATAGGTATCAAGCAATTCAAAACCAAGTATAATTGTTTAACCACAAATGCTGATAAGTGCTCTGAAGAAGTTATTCTGTCTTCCTTCTATAATCAATATATAAAAAATAATTAACGTGACCAATGTTTGAGACTCTAACTTAAATATATTTTTTGAAATAATGTAAATAGTGTCACACTAAGAATCAAAACGAAGTGTTGATTCAGATCAGTTAAGTTTGTCATTAAATATTTTTCTAATATAATTTGCTAGAAGCTAAATATATGAGTCATAGCATACTAGGAAAATCAGTATAAGATTTTTTTTTTTTGCTTTGGATGAGCTTTTTTTGGTGTGTGTGTGTTTTATTGTTTTATTTTATTATTATTATAATTATTATACTTTAAGTTCTAGGGTACATGTGCATAACGTGTAGGTTTGTTACTATGTATACTTGTGCCATGTTGGTGTGCTGCACCCAACAACTCGTCAGCACCCATCAACTCGTCATTTACATCAGGTATAACTCTCAATGCAATCCTTCCCCCCTCCACCCTCCACATGATAGGCCCTGCTGTGTGATGTTCCCCTTCCCGTGTCCAAGTGATCTCATTGTTCAGTTCCCACCTATGAGTGAGAACATCCGGTGTTTGGTTTTCTGTTCTTGCAATAGTTTGCTGAGAATGATGGTTTCCAGCTGCATCCATGTCCCTACAAAGGACACAAACTCATCCTTTTTTATGGCTGCATAGTATTCCATGGTGTATATATGCCACATTTTCTTAATCCAGTCTGTCACTGATGGACATTTGGGTTGATTCCAAGTCTTTGCTATTGTGAATAGTGCCACAATAAACATAAATGTGCATGTGTCTTTGTAGCAGCATGATTTATAATCCTTTGGGTATAGACCCAGTAATGGCATGGCTGGGTCCTATGGTACTTCTAGTTCTAGATCCTTGAGAAATCGCCATACTGTTTTCCATAATGGTTGAACTAGTTTACAATCCCACCAATTCATAGAGTTACACCTTTCTTTTCATGGAGCAGTTTGCTAGCACTGTTTTCGTGGAATCTGCAAAGGAATGTATGGGAGTGCATTAGGGCCTATGGTGAAAAAGGAATTATCCTCAGATAAAAACTAGAAAGAAGCTTTCTGAGATATTTATTTGTGATGTATGAATTTAACTCACAGAGGTTCAGCTTTCTTTTCTCGTAGCAGTTTGCTAACACTGTTTTCATGGAATCTCCAAAGGAATATTTGGGAGTGCATTGAAGCCTATGGTGAAAAGGGAAATATCCTCAGATAAAAACCAAAAATAATCTCTCTGAGAGGCTGCTTTGTGACGTGTGAATTGATCTCACAGAACTACACTGTTCTTTTCATTGAGCAGTTTACTAATAGTGTTTTCTTGGAATATGCAATGAGATATTTCAGAGCACATTGAAGCTTAGGGTGACAAAGGAAATACCCTCATGCAAAATCTAGAAAGAAGTTTTCTGAGGAAACACTTTGTGATCTGTGAATTCATCTCACCGAGTTACAGAATTCTTTTCATGGAGCAGTTTGGTATCACTGTTTTTGGGGAATCTGAGAAGGGATATTTTGGATTGCAGTGAAGCCTATGGAGACAAAGGAAATACCTCAGTTAAAAAATAGAGGAAGCTTTCTGAGAAAGTTCTTTTTGATGGGTGAATTGATCTCATAGAGTTACAGCTTTCTTTTCATGGATGAGTTTGCTAACACTGTTTTCATGGAAACTGCAAAGGGATATTTGGGAGCACGTTGAGGCCTACCTTGAAAAAGGAAGCATCCACAGATAAAAACTAGAAAGAAGCTTCCTGAGAAACTGCTTTGGGTTGTGTGAACTCATCTAACAGAGTTATACAGTTCTTTTCATACAGTAGTTTTCTAACACTGTTTTCATGGAATCTACAAAGGGGTATATAGGAGTGACTTGAGGCCTATGGTGGAAAAAGAAATATCCTCAGATAAAAACTAGAAAGAAGCTTTCTGAGAAACTGTTTTGTGATGTACGAATTCATCTCACAGAGTTACATGGTTCTCTTCAATGAACAGTTTGCTAACACTGCTTTCATGGAATCTGCAAAGGGATATTTGGGAGAGCATCAAAGCCTATATTGAAAAAGGAAATATCCTCAGATAAAAATCAAAAAGAAGCTTTCTGAGAAACTGCTTTGTGATGTGTGAAATAATCTCATGGAGTTACACTGTTCTTTTCATTTACAACTTTGTTAACACTCTTTTCTTGGATTCTACAATGGGATATTTACAAGTGCATTGAATCTTATGGTGACAAAGGAAATGTCCTCATATAAAAACTAGAAAGAAGCATATTGAGAAACCGCTTTATGATGTGTTAATTCATCTTGATTCTTTTCATGGATCAGTTTTACAGCACTGTATTTGGGGAACAAGCCTATGGTGAAAGGAAATATGCTCAGATAAAAACTAGAAAGAAGCTTTTGGAGAAAGATTTTTGTGATGTGTGAATTCATCTCACAGAGTTACACCTTTCTTTTCATGGAGGGGTTTGCTAATACTGTTTCGTGGAATCTGCAAAGGGATATATGGGAGCACATTGAGACTTAGAAAATATTCTCAGATAAAGACTAGAAAGAAGCTTTCTGAGAAACTTCTTTGTGATATGTGAATTCATCTCACAGAGTTACACCATTCTTTTCATGGAGCAGTTTGGTAGCACTGTTTTTGGGGAATCTGAGAAGGGATATTTTGGACTGCATTGAAGCCTAAGGTGACAAAGGAAATATCCTCAGATAAAAACTAGAAAGAAGTTTCTGAGAAAGTTCTTTTTGATGTGTGAAACCATTTCACTGAGTTACACCTTTGTTTTCTTGGAGCTGTTTGATAACACTCTTTTAGTGGAATCAGCAATAGGATATTTGGGAATGCATTGAAGCCTATGGTGACAAAGGAAATATGCTCAGATAAAAACCAAAAAGAAGCTTTCTGTGAAACTGCTTGATGATGCGTGAATTTACCTCACCAAGTAACACTGTTCTTTTCATTGAGAAGTTTGCTCACACTTTTTTCATTTAATCTGCAATGGGATATTCGAGATAGCATTGAGGAATATGGTGAAAAAGGAAATATCCTCACATAAAAACCAGAAAGAAGCTTTCAGAGAAACTCCTTCATGATGTGTGCATTCATCTCATAGAGATAAATGTATCTGTTGGAGCACTTTGGCATCACTGTATTTGTGGTGTCTGAGAAGGGATATCTGAAAGCGCATTGAAGCCTATGGTGGCAAAAGAAATATCCTCAGACAACAACCAACAAAAAGCTTTCTGAGAAACTGCTTTACAAAGTTTGAAGTCATCTCACAGATTTACATCTTGCTTTCCATGGAACAGTTTGCTAACACTATTTTCATGGAATCTGCAAAGGAATATTCATAAGTGCATTGAGGCAAATGGTGAAAAAGGAAATATCCTCAGACAAAAGCTAGAAAGGGGATAGAGTAAGATGGCCGAAGAGGAACAGCTCCTGTCTCCAGCTCCCAGTGCAAGCGACACAGAAGACAGGTGATTTCTGCATTATCAACTGAGGTACTGGGTGCATCTCACTGGGGAGTGCCAGACAATCGGTGCTGGTCAGCTGTTGCAGCCTGACCAGCGAGAGCTGAAGCAGGGCGAGACATCATCTCACCTAGGAAGTGCAAGGGGGAAGGGAATCCCTTTTCCTAGCCAGGGGAACAGAGAAACACAACACCTGGAAAATCGGTTAACTCCCACCCCAATACTGCGTTTTAAGCAAACGGTCACACCAGGAAATTATATCCCACATCTGGCCAGGAGGGTCCCACGCCCACGGAGCCTCCCTCATTGCTAGCACAGCAGTCTGTGATCTTGCAGCAAGGCAGCAGCGAGGCAGGGGGAGGGGTGCCTGCCATTGCTGAGGCTTAAGTAGATAAACAAAGCAGCTGGGAAGCTTGAACTGGGTAGAGCTCACAGCCGCTCAAGGAGTCCTGCCTGTCTCTGCAGACTCCACCTCTAGAGACAGGGCACAGCTAAACAACAAAAACAACAGCAAAAACAAAAAGCAGCTGAAACCTCTGCAGATGCAAACGACTCTGTCTGACAGCTTTGAAGAGAGCAGTGGATCTCCCAACACGGAGGTTGAGATCTGAGAATGGACAGACTGCCTGCTCAAGTGGGTCCCCGACCCCTGAGTAGCCTAACTGGGAGACATCCCCCACTAGGGGCAGACTGACACCCCACACCTCACACAGTGGAGTAAACCCCTGAGAGGAAGCTTCCAAAACAAGAATCAGACAGGTACACTCACTGTTCAGCATTATTCTATCTTCTGCAGCCTCTGCTGCTGATACCCAGGCAAACAGGGTCTTCTTGGAGTGGACCTCAAGCAATCTCCAACAGACGTACAGCTGAGGGTCCTGACTGTTAGAAGGAAAACTAACAAACAGGAAGGACACCTACACCAAAACCCCATCACTATGTCACCATCATCAAAGACCAGAGGAAGATAAAACCACAAAGATGGGGAAAAAGCAGGGCAGAAAAGCTGGAAATTCAGAAAATAAGAACGCATCACCCCCTGCAAAGGAACGCAGCTCATCACCAGCAACGGATCAAAGCTGGATGGAGAATGAATTTGATGAGATAAGAGAAGAAGGCTTCAGTTCATCAAACTTCTCAGAGCTAAAGGAGGAATTACGTACCCAGCGCAAAGAAACTAAAAATCTTGAAAAAAGAGTGGAAGGATTGACAACTAGAATAATTAATGCAGAGAAGGCCATAAACGAATTGACAGAGATGAAAACCATGAAACGAGAATACGTGACAAATGCACAAGCTTCAGTAACTGACTCGATCAACTGGAAGAAAGAGTATCAGCGATTGAGGATCAAATGAATGAAATGAAGTGAGAAGAGAAACCTAAGGAAAAAAAGGAGAAAAAGAAATGAACAAAGCCTGCAAGAAGTATGGGATTATGTTAAAAGACCAAATCTACGTATGATTGGGGTCCATGAAAGTGAGGGGGAAAATGGAACCAAGTTGGAAAACACTCTTCAGGATATCATCCAGGAGAACTTCCACAACCTAGTAGGGCAGAACAACATTCAAATTCAGGAAATACAGAGAATGCCACAAAGATAACCTCGAGAAGAATAACTCCAAGATACATAATTGCCAGATTCACCAAAGTTGAAATGAAGGAAAAAATCTTAAGGGCAGCCAGAGAGAAAGGTCGGGTTACCCACAAAGGGAAGCCATCAGACTAACAGCAGATCTCCCAGCAGAAACTCTCCAAGCCAGAAGAGAGTGGGGGCCAATATTCAACATTCTTAAAGAAAAGAATTTTCAATCCAGAATTTCATATCCAGCCAAACTAAGTTTCATAAGTGAAGGAGAAATAAAATCCTTTTCAGATAAGCAAATGCTTAGAGATTTTGTCACCACTAGGTCTGCCTTACAAGAGACCCTGAAGGAAGCACTAAACATGGAAAGGAACAACCGGTACCAGCCATTGCAAAAACATGCCAAAATGTAAAGACCATCGAGGCTAGGAAGAAACTGCATCAACTAACGAGCAAAATAACCAGTTAATATCATAATGGCAAGATCAAGTTCACACATAACAATATTAACCTTAAATGTAAATGGGCTAAATGCTCCAATTAAAAGACACAGACTGGCAAACTGGATAAAGAGTCAAGACCCATCAGTCTGCTGTATTCAGTAGACCCATCTCACATGCAGAGACATACATAAGCTCAAAATAAAGGGATGGAGGAAGATCTACCAAGCAAATGGAGAAACAAAAAAACCCAGGGGTTGCAATACTAGTCTCTGATAAAACAGACTTTAAACCACCAAAGATCAAAAGAGACAAAGAAGACCATTACGTAATGGTAAAGGGATCAATTCAACAGAAACAGCTAACTATCCTAAATATATATTCACCCAACACAGGAGCACCCAGATTCATAAAGCAAGTCCTTGGAGACTTAAAAAGAGACTTAGACTCCCACACAATAATAATGGGAGACTTCAACACCCCACTGTCAACATTAGACAGAACAACGAGACAGAAATTTAACAAGGATATCAAGGAATTGAACTCATCTCTGCAGCAAGCAGACCTAATAGACATCTACAGAACTCTCCACCCCAAATCAACAGAATATACATTCTTCTCAGCACCACATCACACTTATTCCAAAATAGACCACATAATTGGAAGTAAAGCACTCCTCAGCAAATGTACAAGGAAAGAAATTATAACAAACTGTCTCTCATACCACACTGCAATCAAACTAGAACTCAGGACTAAGAAACTCCACCAAATCCGCTCAACTACATCGAAAATGAATAACCTGCTCCTGAATGACTACTGGGTACACAACAAAATGAAGGCAGAAATAAAGATGTTCTTTGAAACCAATGAGAACAAAGATACAACCTACCAGAATCTCTGGGACACATTTAAAGCAGTGTGTAGAGGGAAATTTATAGCACTAAATGCCCACAAGAGAAAGCAGGAAAGATCTAAAATTGACACTCTAACATCACAATTAAAAGAACTAGAGAAGCAAGAGCAAGCACATTCGAAAGCTAGCAGAAGGCAAGAAATAACTAAGATCAGAGCAGAACTGAAGGAGATAGAGACACAAAAAACCCTCCAAAAAATCAATGAATCCAGGAGTTGGTTTTTTGAAAAGATCAACAAAATTGATAGACTGCTAGCCAGACTAATAAAGAAGAAAAGAGAGAAGAATCAAATAGAGGCAATAAAAAATGGTAAAGGGGATATCACCACCGACCCCACAGAAATACAAACTACTATCAGGGAATATTATAAACACCTCTACACAAATAAACTAGAAAATCTAGAAGAAATGGATAATTTCCTGGACACTTACACTCTCCCAAGAATAAACCAGGAAGAAGCTGAATTCCTGAATAGACCAATAGCAGGCTCTGATATGGAGGCAATAATTAATAGCCTACCAACAAAAAAAAGTCCTGGACCAAACGGATTCACAGCTGAATTCTACCAGAGATACAAGGAGGAGCTGGTACCATTCCTTCTGAAACTATTCCAATCAATAGAAAAAGAGGGAATCCTCCCTAACTCATTTTATGAGGCCAGCATCATCCTGATACCAAAGCCTGGCAGAGACACAACAAAAAAAGAGAATTTTAGACCAATATCCCTGATGAACATCGATGCAAAAATCCTCAATAAAATACTGGCAAACTGGATCCAGCAGCACATCAAAAAGTTATCCACCATGATCAAGTTGGCTTCATCCCTGGGATGCAAGGCTGGTTCAACATACACAAATCAATAAATGTAATCCAGCATATAAACAGAACCAAAGACAAAAACCACATCATTATCTCAATAGATGCAGAAAAGGCCTTTGACAAAATTCAACAGCCCTTCATGCTAAAATCTCTCAATAAATTCATTATTGATGGAGCGTATCTCAAAATAATAAGAGCTATTTATGACAAAGTCACAGCCAATATCATACTGAATGGGCAAAAACTGGAAAAATTCCCTTTGAAAACTGGCACAAGACAGGGATGCCCTCTCTCACCACTCCTATTCAACATAGAGTTGGAAGTTCTGGCTAGGGCAATCAGGCAGAAGAAAGAAATAAAGGATATTCCGTTAGGAAAAGAAGCAGTCAAATTGTCCCTGTTTGCAGATGACATGATTGTATACTTAGAAAACCCCATTGTCTCAGCCCAGCATCTCCTTAATCTGATAAGCAACTTAAGTAAAGTCTCGGGATACAAAATTAATGTGCAAAAATCACAAGCATTCTTATACACCAGTAACAGACAAACAGAGAGCCAAATCATGAATGAACTTCCATTCACAATTGCTTCAAAGAGAATGAAATACCTAGGAATCCAACTGACAAGGGATGTAAAGGACCTCTTCAAGGAGAACTACAAACCACTGCTCAGTGAAATAAAAGAGGACACAAACAAATGGAAGAACATACCATGCTCATGGATAGGAAGAATCAATATCGTGAAAATGGTCATACTGCCCAAGGTAATTTATAGATTCAATGCCATCCCCATCAAGCTACCAATGAGTTTCTTCACAGAATTGGAAAAATCTGCTTTAAAGTTCATATGGAACCAAAAAAAGGCCCACATTGCCAAGACAATCCTAAGTCTAAAGAACAAAGCTGGAGGCATCACGCTACCTGACTTCAAACTATACTACAAGGCTACAATAACCAAAACAGCACGGTACTGGTAAGAAAACAGAGATATAGACCAATGAAATCGAACAGAGTCCTAAGAAATAATACCACACATCTACCGCCATCTAATCTTTGACAAACTTCAGAAAAACAAGAAATGGGGAAAGGATTCCTTATTTAATAAATGGTGGTGGGAAAATTGGCTAGCCATAAGTAGAAAGCTGAAACCGGATCCTTTGCTTACTCGTTATACGAAAATTAATTCAAGATGGATTAGAGACTTAAATGTTAGACCTAATACCATAAAAACCCTAGAAGAAAACCTAGGTAATACCATTCAGGACATAGGCATGGGCAAAGACTTCATGTCTAAAACACCAAAAGCAATGGCAACAAAAGCCAAAATTGACAAATGGGATCTATTTAAACTAAAGAGCTTCTGCACAGCAAAAGAAACTACCATCAGAGTGAACAGGCAACCTACAGAATGGGAGAAAATTTTTGCAATCTACTCATCTGACAAAGGGCTAATATCCAGAACCTACAAAGAATTCAAACAAATTTACAAGAAAAAAACAAACAACCCCATCGAAAAGTGGGCAAAGGATATGAACAGACATTTCTCAAAAGAAGACATTCATACAGCCAACAGACACATGAAAAAATGCTCATCATCACTGGCCATCAGAGAAATGCAAATCAAAACCACAATGAGATACCATCTCACACCAGTTAGAATGGCCATCATTCAAAAGTCAGGAAACAACAGGTGCTGGAGAGGATGTGGAGAAATAGGAACACTTTTACACTGTTGGTGGGATTGTAAACTAGTTCAACCATTATGGAAAACAGTATGGCGATTCCTCAAGGATCTAAAACTAGAAGTACCATATGACCCAGCCATCCCATTACTGGGTCTATACCCAAAGGATTATAAATCATGCTGCTATGAAGACACATGCACATTTATGTTTATTGTGGCACTATTCACAATAGCAAAGACTTGGAATCAACCCAAATGTCCATCAGTGACAGACTGAATTAAGAAAATGTGGCACATATACACCATGGAATACTATGCAGCCATAAAGAAGGATGAGTTTGTGTCCTTTGTAGGGACATGGATGCAGCTGGAAACCATCATTCTCAGCATACTATTGCAAGAATCCAACACCAAACACCGGATGTTCTCACTTATAGGTGGGAACTGAACAATGAGATCACTTTGACTCGGGAAGGGGAACATCATACTCTGGGGCCTACCATGGGGAGGGTGGATGGGGGAGGGATTGCATTGGGAGTTATACCTGATGTAAATGACGAGTTGATGGGTGCTGATGAGTTGATGGGTGCAGCACACCAACATGGCACAAGTATACATATGTAACAAACCTGCATGTTATGCACATGTACCCTAGAACTTAAAGTATAATAATAATAATAAAGAAAAATAAAGAACTAAAACCTAACAAACTAGCTTGCCCATGCTAGATGTGTCACTCTCCATAATTTTTCATATTAATGTAGGAAATGCTTTGCAAAAAAAAAAAAAAAGCTAGAAAGAAGTTTTCTGACAAACTCTGTTGTGATTTGTGAAGACATCTCACAGAGTGACACGATTCTTTTCATGGAGCAGTTTGGTAGCACTTTTTGGAGAATCTGAAAAGGGATAATTTGGATTGCATTGAAGACTATGGTGACATAGGAAATATCCTCACATAAAATCTATAAAGAAACTTTCTGAGAAAATTCCTTGTGCTTTGTGAATTCATCTCACAGAGTTACACCGTTCTTTTCATTGAGAACTTTGCTAACATTTTTTTGGTGGAATCTGCGATGGGATATGATGGAGTGCATTGAGGCCTATGGTGACATAGGAAGTACCCTCAGATAAAAACTGCAAAGAAGCTTTCTGAGAAACTGATTTCTGATGTGTTAATTCATCTCACAGAGTTACACCATTCTTTTCATGAAACAGTTTGGTAGCACTGTTTTTCGGGAATTTGGGAATGGGTATTTTGGATCACATGGAAGCCTATGGTGACAAAGGAAATATCTTCCAAAAAAAAAAAGAAAAAAGCTTTCTGAGAAATTTCTTTGTGATGTGTGAATTCATCTCACAGAGTTCCACCTTTCTGTTTATGGAGCAGTTTGTTCACACTGTATTCCTGGAATCTGCAAAGTGATGTATGGGAGCTCATTGAGCCTAGGTGTGAAAGGAAATATCCTCAGATAAAAACTGGAAAGAAGCTTTCTGAGAAACTAACTTTGGATGGGTGAATTCATCTCACAGAGATACACTCTTGTTTTCATTGAGCAATTTGATAACCCTGCTTCGTGGAATCTGAAATAGGATATTTTGGAGCACCCTGAAGCCTGTGGTGACAAAGTAAATATCCTCAGAGAAAAACCAAAAAGAAGATTTCTGAGAATCTGCTTTGTGCTGTGTGAATTCTTCTCACAGATTTACACCTTTCTTTTCATGGTGGAGTTTGCTAACACTGTTTTAATGGAATCTGCAAAGGGATATTCACGAGCCCATTGAGGCCTATGATGATAATGGAAATATTCTCAGACAAAAACTAGAAAAAAAATTTGTGAGAAACTACTTAGTGATGTGTGAAATCATCTTACAGATTTACACCATTCTTTTCAATAAGCAGTTTGATAACACTGTTTTCATGGAATCTGCAGTAGGATATTTGGGAGCGCATTGAAGCCTATGGTGACAAAGAAACTATCCTCAGATAATAGCCAAAAAGAAGCTTTCTGTGAAACGGATTTGTGATGTGTGAATTTACCTCATAGAGTTACACTTTGTTTTCATTGTTAGGTTTGCTAACAATTTTTTTGATTATTCTGCAATGGGATATTCGAGAGTGCCTTGAGGAATATGATGAAAATGTTAATATCCTCAGATAAAACTTGAAAGAATGTTTGTGAGCAACAGCATTGTGATATGAGAATTCATCTCACAGAGGTACACCTTCCTTTTTATGGACCAGTTTACTAACACTGTTTTCGTGGAATCTGCAAAGGGATATTTGGTAGTGCACTGAAGCCTATAGTGAAAAAGGAAATGTCCTCAGATAAAAAGTAGAAAGAAGCTTTCTGAGAAACTCCTTTGTGATTTGTGAATTCATCTCACAGAGTTCCACCGTTCTTTTCATTGAGCAGTTTGTGAACACTGTTTTCATGGAATCTGCAATAGGATATTTAGGAACGCATTGAAACCTATGGTGACAAGGGATATATCCTCAGATAAAAACTAGAAAGAAACTTTCTGAGAAACTCCTTTGTGATTTGTGAATTCATCTCACAGAGTTACAGGTTTCCTTTCATGAAGCAGTTTGCTAGCACTGTTTTTATGGAATCTGCAATAGGATATTCGGGATCTCCTAGTGGCCTATGGTGAAAAAGGAAATAACTTCAGATAAAAACTGCAGAGAAACTTTTCCAGAAACGGTTTTGTGATTTGTGTATTTATCTGAAAGAGTTTAACTTTTTCTTTGATTGAACACTTCGGTATCACTGTTTTTGTGGTATCTGAGAGGAGATATTTGGGAGCACATTGAAGCCTATGGTTCTAAAGGAAATATCCTCAGATTTGAACTAGAAAGAAACTTTCTGAGAAACTGCTTTGTGATGGGTGAATTCATCTCACAGAGTTTCAATTTTATTTTCATTGAGCAATTTAGTAGCACTGAATTTGTGGAATCTGCAAAGGGATATTCGGGAGTGCATAGAGACCAATGGCAAAAAGGAAATATCTTCAGGTAAAAACTGGAGAGAAGGATTCCGAGAAACTACTTTGTGACATGTACATTCATCTATAGAGCTAAATGTTTCTGTTGAGGGAACATTTTGACATCACAGTTTTGGTGGTGTATGCGAAGGAGTACTTGGGAGCACATTGAAGCCTATGGTGGAAAAGGAAATATCCTCAAAAACTAGAAAGAAGCTTTCTGAGAAAGTTCTTTGTGATGTGTGAATTCATCTCACAGACTTACACTTTTCTTTTTGTGGAGCAGTTTGCTAACGCTGTTTTCGTGGAATCTGTAAGTGATATTTGGTACAACATTGAAGCCTGTGGTGAAAAAGGAAATATCCTCAGATAAAAACCAGAAAGAAACTTTCTGTGACACTGCTTTATGATGTGTGAATTCATCTCACAGCATTACACTGTTCTTTTCATCGAGCAGTTTGCTAACACTGTCTTCTGGCAATCTGCAATGGGATATTTTAGAGCACATAGAAGCTTATGGTGACATATTAAATATCCTCATAGAAAAAGTAGAAAGATGCTTTCTGAGAAACAGCTTTGTGATGTGTTAATTCATCTCACAGAGTTACACGATTCTTATCATGGATCAGCTTGATAGCACTGTTTTGAGCAATCTGAGAAGGGATATTTTTGATCACATTGAAGACTATGGTGACAGAGGAGATATCCTCAGACAAAAGCTAAAAAGAAGCTTTGTGAGAAACTGCTTTGTGATCGGTAAATTCACCTCACAGAATTACATCTTTCTTTTCATGGAGCAGTTTGCTAACACTGTTTTCGTGGAATCTGCAAAGGGATATTTGGGAGCACATTGAGGCCTGTAGTGAAAAAGGAAATATCCTCAGATAAAAACTAGAAAGAAGCTTTCGGAGAAACTTCTTTGTGATGTGTGAATTCATCTCACAGAGTTACACCATTCTTTTCACTGAGCTGTTTGATAAAACTGTTTTTGAGGAATCTGCAATAGGATATTTGGGAGGGCATTGAAGCCTATTGTGAAAAAGGAAACATCCTCAGATAAAAACCAAGAAGAAGCTTTTTGTGAAACTTCTTTGTGATATTTGAATTCATCTCACAGAGTTACACTGTTCTTTTCATTTAGCAGTTTGGTAACACTGTTTTCTTGGAATCTGCAACGGGATATTTTGCAGTGCACAGAAGCTTATGTTGACAAAGGAAATATCCTCATATAAAAAGTAGAAAGAAGCTTTCTGAGAAGCTGCTTTGCGATGTGTTAATTTATCTCAAAGAGTTACATGATTCTTTTCATGTTTTTGGGGAATCCAAGAAGGAATATTTAGGAACACATTGAAAACTACGGTGACAAAGAAATATCCTCAGATAAACACCAAAAAGATGCTTTCTGAGAAACTTCTTTGGGATTAGTGAATTCATCTCACAGAGTTACATCGTTCTCTTCAATGAGCAGTTTGATAACACTATATTCGTGGAATATCCAATAGGATATTTGTTAGTGCATTGAAGACTATGGTGACAAATGAAATATCTTCAGATCAAAACTAGAAGGAAGCGTTCTAAGAAACAGCTTTGTGATGTGTGCATTCATCTCACAGGGTTACACCATTCTTCTCCTTGAACAGTCTGATAACACTGTTTTCATGGAATATACATCAGGACATTTGGAAGCACATTGAAGTCTATGGTGACAAAGGAAATATCCTCAGATAAAAACCAAAAAGAAGCTAATGTGAAATGCTGTGTGATGTGTAAATTCATCTCACAGAATTACAATGTTCTTTGCATTCAGCAGTTTAATAACACTGTTTTCTTGGAATCTGAAATGGGATATTTCAGAGCACATTGAAGCTTATATTTACAAAGGAAATATCCTCATATAAAAACTAGAAAGAAGCATTCTAAGAAACAGCGTTGTCATGTGTTAATTTATCTCACAGTGTTACATGATTCTTTTCATGTAGCAATATGGTAGCCATGTTTTTGGGGAATATGAGAAGGGATATTTTGGATCGTACTGAAGTCTATGGTGGCAATGGAAATATCCTGAGATAAAAACGAAAAAGAAGTTATCCAATTAGCTGCTTTGTGATATGTGAATTCATCTCACAGAGTTACACCATTCTTTTCATTGAGCAGTTTGTTCACACTGTATTCCTGGAATCTGCAATGGGTTATTTCAGAGTACATTGAAACTTGTGGTGACAAAGGAAATATCCTCAGACAAAAACTAGAAAGAAGCTTTCTGAGAAACTGCTTTGTGACTTTTGAATTCATCTCACAGAGTTATACCTGTCTTTTCATGGAGCAGTGTGGTAGCGCTGTTTTGGGGGAATCTGAGAAGGGATATTTTGCATCACTTTGAAGCCTATGATGACAATGGAAATATCCTCAGATAAAATCTATAAAGAAGCTTTCTGAGGAACTCCTTTGTGATGTGGGAATTCATCTCACAGTGTTACACCTTTCTTTTCATGGAGAAATTTGGTTGCACTGTTTCTGGGGAATCTGAGAAGGGATATTTTGAGTTGCATTCAAGGCTATGGTGACAAAGGAAATATCCTCAGATAAGTAATAGAAAAAATCTTTCTGAGAAACTGCTTTGTGATGTGTGAATTCATCTCACAGAGTTACACGATTCTTTTCATGGAGCAGTTTTGTAACAGTGTTTTTGTGGAATCTGCAAAGGGATATATGGGAGCGCATTGAAGCCTATTGGGATAAAGGAAATATCCTGAGATAAAAACCAAAAAGAAGCTTTCTGATAAGCTATTTTGTGATGTGGGAATTCATCTCACAGAGTTACACTGTCCTTTTCATTGAGCAGTTTTCTTACACTGTATTCTTGAAATCTACAATAGGATATATAGGAGAATATTGAAGGTTATGGTGACAAAGGAAATATCCTCAGACAAAAACTCTACAGAAACTTTCTGAGAAACTGCTTTGTGATTTGTTATTTCATCGCACACAGTTACATGATTGTTTTCCTGGAGCAGTTTGGTAGAACTGTTTTTGGGGAACCTGAGAATTGATATTTTGAACTGCATTGAAGTTTAGCGTGACAAAGGAAATATCCTCAGATAAAAACTAGAAGGAAACGTTCTGAGAAACTTATTTGTGATGTATGAATTCATCTCACAGAATTACACTCTTCTTTTCAATGAGCAGTTTGATAACACTGTTTTCTTGGAATCCGAAATGGATATTTCGGAGCACATTGAATCTTATGGTTACAAGTGAAATATCCTCAGATAAAAAGGAAAAAGAAGCTTTCTGAGAACCGCTTTGTGATGTCCTGCTTCATCTCACAGAGATACATGATTATTTTCATGGATCAGTTTGGTAGCATTCTTTTTGTGGAATCTGAGAAGGGATAATTTGGATCTCATTCAAGCCTATGGTTACAAAGGGAATATCCTCAAATAAGACCTGGAAAGAAGCATTCTGAGAAAGTTCTTTGTGACGTGTGAATTCATCTCACAGAGCTACACTCTTTTTTCATGGAAGAGTTTGCTAACACTATTTTCTTGGAATCTGCAATGGGATAGTTCAGAGTGCAGTGAAGCTTATGGTGAAAAAGGAAATATCCTTGTATAAATATTAGAAAGAAGCTTTCTGAGAAATCGCTTTGTGTTGTGTTAATTCATCTCACAGAATTACGCGATTTTTTTCATGGATCAGTTTGGTAGAACTCTTCTTGGGGAATCTGAGAAGGGATATTTTGAATTGCATTGAAGCCTATCGTGACAAAGGAAATATCCTCAGATAAAAACTAGGAAGAAGCTTTCTGAGAAAGTTCTTTGTGATGTGTGAATTCATCTCACAGAGTTACATGTTGCTTTTCATGGAGTAGTTTGATAACACTGTTTTCATGGAATCTGCAAAGGGATATTTGGGAGTGCATTGAGGCCAACAGTGAAAAAGGAAATATCCTCAGTTAAAAACTGGAAAGAATCTTACTGAGAAACTGCTCTGTGATGTGTGAATCCATCATATAGATTTACACCATTAATTTAATTGCACAGTTTGATGACACTGTTTTTGTGGAATCTGCAATAGGATATTTGGGAGTGTTTTGAAGCCTTTGGGGACAAAGCAAATATCCTCAGATAAAAACCAAAAAGAGCTTTCTGTGAAACTGCTTTGTGATGTGAGTTCATCTTACAGAGTTACAACGTTCTTTTCATTGAGAAGATTTCTAACACTTTTTTCGTGGAATCTGCAATGGGATATTCCAGAGCACGTTGCAGAATATGGTGAAAAAGGAAATAACTTCAGATAAAACCATGGAAGAACCTATCTGAGAAACAGCTTTGTGATGTGTGAATTCATGTCACAGAGTTACACCACTCTTTTCATAGAGCAGTTTGGTAGAACTCTTTTTGGGGATTCTGAGAAGGGATAATTTATACAGCATTGAAGCCTGTGTTGACAAAGGAAACATCCTAAAATGAAAACTACAAAGGACCTTTCTGAGAAACTGCTTTGTGATATGTGAATTCACAACACACATTTTCATGATTCTTTTATTGGGGCAGTTTGCTAACACTGTTTTAGTTAAAACTACAATAGGATATATGGGAGTGCAGTGAAGCCTATATTGACAAAGGAAATATACTCAAACACAAACCAAGAAGAAATTTCCTGAGAAAGAGCTTTGTGATGTGTGAATTCACCTCACAGATTTACAGGTTTCTTTTCATGGAGCACTTTGCTAACACTATTTTCGTGGAATCTACAAAGGGACAATCGGGAGCGCATAGAGGCCTGAGGTAGAAAAGGAAATAACCTCAGATAAAAACTATAAAGAAGCTTTCAGAGAAACCGTTATGCAATTTGTGAATTCATCTCATAGAGTTACTCGATTCCTTTCATGGAGCAGTTTGGTACCACTGTTTTTGTGGAATATGAGAAGGGATACTTTGGATAGCATTGAAGCTCATGGTGACAAAGGAAATATCCTCAGATAAAAGCTAGAAGAAGCTCCGAGAAACTGCTCTGTGATGTGTGAATTTATCTCACAGAGTTGCACCTAAATTTTCTTGCAGCAGTTTGCTAACATTGTTTTTGTGGAATCTGCAATAGGATATTTTGGAGTGCTTTGAAGCCTGTGGTGACCAAGGAAATAGCCTCTGACAAAAACCAAGGGAAGCTTTCAGAGAAACTGTTTTGTGATGTGTGAATTCATCTCACAGAGTTACACTGTTCTTTTCATTCAGCAGTTTGCTAATACTGTTTTCTTGCAATCTGCATTGGGATATTTCAGAGCGCATTGAAGATTATGGTGAAAAAGGAAATAATGTCACAGAAAAACTAGAAAGAAGCTCTCTGAGAAACTGCTTTGTGATGGGTTAATTCATCTCGCAGAGTTACAATATTCTTTTTAAAGAGCAGTTTGTAGCACTGTTTTTGAGGAAACAGAGAAGGGATTTTTAAAAATTTATTTATTATTATTACACTTTAAGTTCTAGGGTACATGTGCATAATGTGAGTGTTTGTTACATATGTATACTTGTGCCATGTTGGTGTGCTGCACCCATCAACTCGTCAGCACCCATCAACTCATCATTTACATCAGGTATAACTCCCAGTGCAATACCTCCTCCCTCCCCCCTCCCCATGTTAGGCCCCAGTGTGTGATGTTCCCCTTCCTGAGTCCAAGTGATCTCACTGTTCAGTTCCCACCTATGAGTGAGAACATGCGGTGTTTGGTTTTCTGTTCTTGGGATAGTTTGCTAAGAATGATGGTTTTCAGCTGCATCCATGTCCCTACAAAGGACACAAACTCATCCTTTTTTATGGCTGCATAGTATTCCATGGTGTATATGTGCCACATTTTCTTAATCCAATCTGTCACTGATGGACATTTGGGTTGATTCCAAGTCTTTGCTATTGTGAATAGTGCCACAATAAACATAAATGTGCATGTGTCTTTATAGCAGCATGATTTATAATCCTTTGGGTATATACCCAGTAATGGGATGGCTGGGTCATATGGTACTTCCAGTTCTAGATCCTTCAGGAATCACCATACTGTTTTCCATAATGGTTGGACTAGTTTACAATCTCACGAACAGTGTAAAAGTGTTCTTATTTCTCCACATCCTCTCCAGCACCTGTTGTTTCCTGACTTTTTAATGATGGCCATTCTAACTGGTGTGAGATGGTATCTCATTGTGGTTTTGATTTGCATTTCTCTGATGGCCAGTGATGATGAGCATTTTTTCATGTGCCTGTTGACTGTATGAATGTCTTCTTTTGAGAAATGTCTGTTCATATCCTTTGCCCACTTTTTGATGGGGTTGTTTGTTTTTTTCTTGTAAATTTGTTTGAGTTCTTTGTAGGTTCTGGATATTAGCCCTTTGTCAGATAAGTAGATTGCAAAAATTTTCTCCCATTCTGTAGGTTGCCTGTTCACTCTGATGGTAGTTTCTTTTGCTGTGCAGAAGCTCTGTAGTTTAATGAAATCCCATTTGTCAATTTTGACTTTTGCTGCCGTTGCTTTTGGTGTTTTAGACATGAAGTCTTTGCCCATGCCTATGTCCTGAATGGTACTACCTAGGTTTTCCTCTAGGATTTTTATGTTATTAGGTCTAACATTTAAGTCTCTAATCCATCTTGAATTAA
The DNA here is from genome assembly GCF_024542745.1 of Macaca thibetana thibetana. Lineage (NCBI taxonomy): Eukaryota > Metazoa > Chordata > Mammalia > Primates > Cercopithecidae > Macaca > Macaca thibetana. The sequence goes on from NC_065598.1 coordinate 58,813,070, forward strand.
TATTCGTATAAGGAGTAAGGAAAGGATCCAGTTTCAGTTTTCTACTTACAGCTAGCCAATTTTCCCAGCACCATTTATTAAATAGGGAATCCTTTCCCCATTTCTTGTTTCTCTCAGGTTTGTCAAAGATCAGATGGCTGTAGATGTGTGGTATTATTTCTGAGGACTCTGTTCTGTTCCATTGGTTTATATCTCTGTTTTGGTACCAATACCATGCTGTTTTGGTTACTGTAGCCTTGTAGTATAGTTTGAAGTCAGGTAGCGTGATGCCTCCAGCTTTGTTCTTTTGACTTAGGATTGTCTTGGAGATGCAGGCTCTTTTTTGGTTCCATATGAACTTTAAAGCAGTTTTTTCCAATTTTGTGAAGAAACTCATTGGCAGCTTGATGGGGATGGCATTGAATCTATAAATTATCTTGGGCAGTATGACCATTTTCACGATATTGATTCTTCCTATCCATGAGCATGGTATGTTCTTCCATTTGTTTGTGTCCTCTTTTATTTCACTGAGCAGTGGTTTGTAGTTCTCCTTGAAGAGGTCCTTTACATCCCTTGTCAGTTGGATTCCTAGGTATTTCATTCTCTTTGAAGCAATTGTGAATGGAAGTTCATTCATGATTTGGCTCTCTGTTTGTCTGTTACTGGTGTATAAGAATGCTTGTGATTTTTGCACATTACTTTTGTATCCTGAGACTTTGTTGAAGTTGCTTATCAGCTTAAGGAGATTTTGGGCTGACACAATGGGGTTTTCTAAATATACAATCATGTCATCTGCAAAGAAGGACAATTTGACTTCTTCTTTCCTAACTGAATATCCTTGATTTCTTTCTCTTACCTGATTGCCCTAGCCAGAACTTCCAACACTATGTTGAATAGGAGTGGTGAGAGAGGGCATCCCTGTCTTGTGCCAGTTTTCAAAGGGAATTTTTCCAGTTTTTTCCCATTCTGTATGATATTGGCTGTGGGTTTGTCATAAATAGCTCTTATTATTTTGAGGTACGTTCCATCAATACCAAATTTATTGAGCGTTTTTAGCATGAAGGGCTGTTGAATTTTGTCAAAAGCCTTTTCTGCATCTATTGAGATAATCATGTGGTTCTTGTCTTTGGTTCTTTTTATATGCTGGATTATGTTTATTGATTTGCGAATGTTGAACCAGCCTTGCATCACAGGGATGAAGCCAACTTGATCATGGTGGATAAGCTTTTTGATGTGCTGCTGAATCCAGTTTGCTAGTATTTTATTGAGGATTTTTGCATCGATGTTCATCAGGGATATTGGTCTAAAATTCTCTTTTTTTGTTGTGTCTCTGCCAGGCTTTGGTATCAGGATGATGTTGGCCTCATAAAATGAGTTAGGGAGGATTCCCTCTTTTTCTATTGATTGGAATAGTTTCAGAAGGAATGGTACCAGCTCCTCCTTGTACCTCTGGTAGAATTCAGCTGTGAATCCATCTGGTCCTGGACTTTTTTTCGTTGGTACGCTATTAATTATTGCCTCAATTTCAGAGCCTGCTATTGGTCTCTTCAGGAATTCAACTTCTTCCTGGTTTAGTCTTGGAAGAGTGTAAGTGTCCAAGAAATTATCCATTTCTTCTAGATTTTCCAGTTTATTTGCGTAGAGGTGTTTATACTATTCTCTGATGGTAGTTTGTATTTCTGTGGGGTCGGTGGTGATATCCCCTGTATCATTTTTTATTGCATCTATTTGATTCTTCTCTCTTTTCTTCTTTATTAGTCTTGCTAGGGGTCTGTCAATTTTGTTGATCTTTTCAAAAAACCAACTCCTGGATTCATTGATTTTTTGGAGGGTTGTTTGTGTCTCTATCTCCTTCAGTTCTGCTCTGATCTTAGTTATTTCTTGCCTTCTGCTAGCTTTCGAATGTGTTTGCTCTTGCTTCTCTAGTTCTTTTAATTGCGATGTTAGAGTGTCAATTTTAGATCTTTCCTGCTTTCTCTTGTGGGCATTTAGTGCTATAAATTTCCCTCTACATACTGCTTTAAATGTGTCCCAGAGATTCTGGTATGTTATATCTTTGTTCTCATTGGTTTCAAAGAACATCTTTATTTCTGCTTTCATTTCGTTATGTACCCAGTAGTCATTCAGGAGCAGGTTGTTCAGTTTCCATGTAGTTGAGCGGTTTTGATTGAGTTTCTTAGACCTGAGTTCTAGTTTGATTGCACTGTGGTCTGAGTGACAGTTTGTTACAATTTCTGTTCTTGTACATTGCTGAGGAGTGCTTTACTTCCAATTATGTGGTCAATTTTGGAGTAACTACGATGTGGTGCTGAGAAGAATGTATATTCTGTTGATTTGTGGTGGAGAGTTCTATAGATGTCTATTAGGTCTGCTTGCTGCAGAGATGAGTTCAATTCCTGGATATCCTTGTTAACTTTCTGTCTCGTTGATCTGTCTAATGTTGACAGTGGAGTGTTGAAGTCTCCCATTATTATTGTATGGGAGTCTAAGTCTCTTTGTAAATCTCTAAGGACTTGCTTTATGAATCTGGGTGCTCCTGTATTGGGTGCATATATATTTAGGATAGTTAGCTCTTCCTGTTGAATTGATCCCTTTACCATTATGTAATGGCCTTCTTTGTCTCTTTTGATCTTTGATGGTTTAAAGTCTGTTTTATCAGAGACCAGTATTGCAACCCCTGCTTTTTCTTGTTCTCCATTTGCTTGGTAAATCTTCCTCCATCCCTTTATTTTGAGCCTATGTATTTCTCTGCATGTGAGATGTGTCTCCTGACTACAGCAGACTGATGGGTCTTGACTCTTTATCCAGTTTGCCAGTCTGTGTCTTTTAATTGGAGCATTTAGTCCATTTACATTTAAGGTTAATATTGTTATGTGTGAACTTGATCCTGCCATTATGATATTAACGGGTTATTTTGCTCGTTAGTTGATGCAGTTTCTTCCTAGCCTAAATGGTCTTTACATTTTGGCATGTTTTTGCAATGGCTGGTACCGGTTGTTCCTTTCCATGTTTAGTTCTTCCTTCAGGGTCTCTTGTAAGGCAGGCCTAGTGGTGACAAAATCTCTAAGCATTTGCTTATCTGAAAAGGATTTTATTTCTCCTTCACTTATGAAACTTAGTTTGGCTGGATATGAAATTCAGGGTTGAAAATTCTTTTCTTTAAGAATGTTGAATATTGGCCCCCACTCTCTTCTGGCTTGGAGAGTTTCTGCCGAGAGATCTGCTGTTAGTCTGATGGGCTTCCCTTTGTGAGTAACCCGACCTTTCTCTCTGGCTGCCCTTAAGATTTTTTCCTTCATTTCAACTTTGGTGAATCTGGCAATTATGTGTCTTGGAGTTGCTCTTCTCGAGGAGTATCTTTGTGGCGTTCTCTGTATTTCCTGGATTTGAATGTTGGCCTGCCCTACTAGGTTGGGGAAGTTCTCCTGGATGATATCCTGAAGAGTGTTTTCCAACTTGGTTCCATTTTCCCCCTCACTTTCAGGCACCCCAATCAGACGTAGATTTGGTCTTTTTACATAATCCCATACTTCTTGCAGGCTTTGTTCATTTCTTTTTCTTCTTTTTTCTTTTGGTTTCTCTTCTCGCTTCATTTCATTCATTTGATCCTCAATCGCTGATACTCTTTCTTCCAGTTGATCGAGTTGTTTTCTGAAGCTTGTGCATTTGTCACGTATTTCTTGTGTCCTGGTTTTCATCTCTTTCATTTCGTTTATGACCTTCTCTGCATTAATTACTCTAGCCTTCAATTCTTCCACGTTTTCTTCAAGATTGTTAGTTTCTTTGTGCTGGGTACGTCATTCTTCCTTTAGCTCTGAGAAATTTGATGGACTGAAGCCTTCTTCTCTCATCTCGTCAAAGTCATTCTCTGTCCAGCTTTGATCCGTGCTGACGATGAGCTGCGCTCCTTTGCCGTGAGAGATGCGCTCTTATTTTTGGAATTTCCAGCTTTTTTGCCCTGCTTTTCCCCATCTTTGTGGTTTTATCTGCCTCTGGTCTTTGATGATGGTGATGTCCTGATGGGGTTTTGGTGTAGGTGTCCTTCTTGTTTGATAATTTTCCTTCTAACTGTCAGGACCCTCAGCTGTAGGTCTGTTGGAGATTGCTTGAGGTCCACTCCAGACCCTGTTTGCCTGGGTATCAGCAGCAGAGGCTGCAGAAGATAGAATATTGCTGAACAGCGAGTGTCCCTGTCTGATTCTTGCTTTGGAAGCTTCCTCTCAGGGGTGTACTCCACCCTGTGAGGTGTGGGGTGTCAGACTGCCCCTAGTGGGGGATGTCTCCCAGTTAGGCTACTCAGGGGTCAGGGACCCACTTGAGCAGGCAGTCTGTCCCTTCTCAGATCTCAACCTCCGTGTTGGGAGATCCACTGCTCTCTTCAAAGCTGTCAGACAGAGTCGTTTGCATCTGCAGAGGTTTCTGCTGCTTTTGTTATTGTTTACTGTGCCCTGTCCCCAGAGGTGGAGTCTACAGAGACAGGCAGGTTTCCTTGAGCTGCTGTGAGCTCCACCCAGTTCGCGCTTCCCAGCGGCTTTGTTTACCTACTTAAGCCTCAGCAATGGCGGGCGCCCCTCCCCCAGCCTCGCTGCTGCCTTGCCGGTAGATCACAGACTGCTGTGCTAGCAATGAGGGAGGCTCCGTGGGTGTGGGACCCTCCCAGCCAGGTGTGGGATATACTCTCCTGGTGTGCCTGTTTGCTTAAAGCGCAGTATTGGGGTGGGAGTTACCCGATTTTCCAGGTGTTGTGTGTCTCAGTTCCCCTGGCTAGGAAAAGGGATTCCCTTCCCCTTTGTGCTTCCCAGGTGAGGCTATGCCTTGCCCTGCTTCAGCTCTCGCTGGTCGGGCTGCAGCAGCTGACCAGCACCGATTGTCAGGCACTCCCCAGTGAGAAGAACCCAGTACCTCAGTTGAAAATGCAGAAATCACTGGTCTTCTGTGTCGCTCACGCTGGGATTTGGAGACTGGAGCTGTTCCTATTCGGCCATGTTGCTCCGCCGAGAAGGGATTTTTTTTTATCACAATGTAGCCTATGATTACAAGGGAAATATCTTCAGGTAAAAAATAGAAAGAAGCTGTCTGAGAAACTGTTTTGTGATATGTGAATTCAACTCACAGAGTTACACGCTTCTTTTCATTGAGCAGTTTCAGAGTGCATTGAAGCTTATGGTTACACTCTTTTTTTCATTAAGTAGTTTGCTAACACAGTTTCCGTGAAATCTGCAAAGGGATATTTGAGAGTGCATTGAGGCCTATACTGAAAAAGGAAATATACTCAGATAAAAACTGGAAAGAATCTTTCTGAGAAACTGCTCTGTGATGTGTGAATTCATCATACAGAGTTACCCGTTCATTTAATTGAGTACTTTGATACACTGTTTTCATGGAATCTGCAATAAGATATTTTGGAGTGCATTGAAGGCAATGGTGACAAAAGAAATATCCTCAGACAAAAATCAAAAAGAAGCTTACTGTGAAACTCCTTTGTAATGTGTGAATTCATCTTACTGAGTTACACCATTCTTTTCATTGAGAAGTTTGCTAACACTTTTTTCATGGAATCTGTAATGGAATATTCCGGAGTACACTGAGAAATATTGTGAAAAAGGAAATATTTGCAGACAAAAACTTGAAAAACCTATCTGAGAAACAGCTGTGTGATGTGTGAATTCATCTCACAGAGTTACACCCCTCTTTTCATAGAGCAGTTTGGTAGTACTCTTTGGGGAATCTGAGAAGGGATATTTTGAATAGCATTGAAGTCTACGGTGACAAAGGAAATATCCTCAGTTAAAAACTAGAAAGAAGCTTTCTGAGAAACTGCTTTGTGATGTGTGAATTCATCTCGCAGATTTACCTGATTCTTTTCTTGGAGCAGTTTGCTAACACTGTTTTCATGGAATCTAAAATAGGATATTTGGGAGCATGTTAAAGCCTATATTGACAAAGGAAATATCCTCAGACAAAAACCAAAAAGAAGCTTTCTGAGAAACAGCTTTGTGTTGTGTGAATTCAGCTCACAGATATACACCTTTCTTTTCATGGAGCAGTTTGCTAACACTATTTTTGTGGAATCTACAAAGGGATATTTGGGAGCACACTGAGGCCAAGGGTGAAAAAGAAATTATCTTCAGATAAAAACTAGAAAGAAGCTTTCTGAGAAACTGCTTTGTGATTTGAGAATTCGTCTCACAGAGTTACTTGCTTCTTTTCATGGAGCTATTTTGTAGCACTCTTTTTGGGGAATCTGAGAAGGGATATTTTGGATTGCTTTGCAGCCTATGGTGACAAAGGAAATATCCTCAGATCAAAACTAAAAAGAAGCTTTCTGAGGAACTGCTTTATAATTTGTGAATTTATCTCACAGAGATACACAATTCTTTTCATGGAACAGTTTGGTTACACTGTTTTTGGGGAGGCTGAGAAGGGATATTATGGATCACCTTGAAGCCTATGGTGACAAAGAAATTTAAACAGATAAAAATTAGAAAGAAGTTTTCTTAGAAACTTCTTTTTGATTTGTGTATTGATCTCACAGAGTAACACCTTTCTTTTCATGGAACAGTTTGCTAACAATGTTGGCATGCTCTCTACAAAGTGATATTTGGGAGTGAGTTGGGACTTATGGCGAAAAAGAGAATATCCTCAGATAAAAACTAGAAAGAATCTTTCTGTGAAAATGCTTTGTGATGTGTGAATTCATCTCACAGAATTCCACAACTAGTATCATGGAGCAGTTTGCTAATACTGTTTTCTTGGAATCTACAATAAAACATTTTAGAGTGCATTGAAGCCTGTGGTGACATATGAAATATCCTCAGACAAAAACCCAAAAGAAACTTTCTGTGAAACTTCTTTGTAACGTGTGAATACATCTCCCAGAGTTACATCTTACTTTTATTGGAGCACTTTGCCAACACTGTTTTCGTGGAATCTGCAAAGGGATATTTGGGAGTGCTTTGAGGTCAATAGTGAAAAAAGAAATATCCTTAGAGAAAAACTAGACAGAAAAACAACGGTGTAACCCTGTGATATGAATTCACACATCACAAAGCAGTTTCTCATAAAGTTTTTTTCTAATTTTTATCTGAGTATATTTCTTTGTCACCAGTCTTCAATGCAATCCAAAGTATCCCTTCTCAGATTCCCCAAAAACAGTGCTACCAAACTGCTCCATGAAAAGAATCGTGTAATTCTGTGAGATGAATTCACACATCACAAGGAAGTTTCTCAGAAACCTTTCTAGTTTTTGTCTGAGGATATTTCCGACATCACCATAGGCTTCCATGCAATCCAAAATATCCCTTCTCAGATTACCCAAAACCAGTGCTACCAATCTGCTCCATGAAAAGTGTCATGTAACTCTGTGAGATGAATTCACAAATCACAAAACAGTTTCTCAGAAAGCTTCTGTCTAGTTTTTGTCTGAGGATATTTCCTTTGTCACCATAGGCTCTAATGTGCTCCCAAATATTCTACTGCAGACTCCTCAAATACAGTGTTTTCAAACTGCTCAATGAAAAGAACAGTGTAACTCTGTGAGGTGAACTCACAAATCACAAACCAGTTTCTCAGAAAGCTTGTGTCTACTTTTTATAAGAGTATATTTCCTTTGCCACCATAAGCTTCAATGCGCTCCAAAATATCCAATTGCAGATTCCAAAAAACCAGTGTTAGCAAACTGCTCTATGAAAACAACATTGTAACTCTCTGAGATGAACTTACACATCACAAAGCAGTTTCTCAGAAAAATTCTTTCTAGTTTTTATGTGAGGATATTTCCTTTTTCACCCTGGGACACAATGCACCCCAAATATCCCTTTACAGATTCCATGAAAGCAGTGTTGTCAATCTGATCCATGAAAAGAAACGTGTTACTCTGTGAGATGAATTCACACATCATGAAGGAGTGTCTCAGAAAGCTTCTTTCTGGTTTTGATCTGAGGATATTTCCTTTGTTACCATAGGCTTCAAAGCGATTGAGAATATCCCTTCTCAGATTACCCAAAAACAGTGCTACCAAACTGATCCAACAATAGAATCCTGTAACTCTGTGAGGTGAATTAACCCACCACAATGCGATTTCTCAGAAAGAGTTTTATAGTTTTTATATGAGGATATTTCCTTTGTCATCATAAGCTCCAATGCGCCCCAAAATATGTCATTGCAGATTCCAAGAAAACGGTGTTAGCAAACTCCTCAACGAAAAGAACAGTGTAACGCTGTTAGATGAATTCACACATCACAAAGCAATTTCTCAGAAAGCTTCTTTCTAGTTTTTGTCTGAGGATATTTCCTTTTTCACCACAGGCCTCACTGTGCTCGTGAATGTCTCTTTGCAGATTCCACGAAAATAGTGTTAGGAAACTGCCCCATGAAAAGAAAGGTGTAAATCTGTGAGATGAATTCACACATCACAAAGCAGTTTCTCAGAAAGCTTCTTTTTGGTTTTTGTCTGAGGATAGTTCCCTTTTCACCATATTCTTCAGTGCACTCCCAATTATCCTATTGCATATTCCATGAAAACAGTTTCAGCAAACTGCACCAAGAAATGAATCATGCTACTCTGTGAGATGAATACACACATCACAAAGCAGTATCTCAGAAAGCTTCTTTCTAGTTTTTATCTGAGGATATTCTCTTTTTCAAAATAGGCTTCAATGTGATCCAAAGTATCCCTTCTCAGATTCCCCAAAAACAGTTCTACTAAAGTGCTCCATGAATGGAATTGTGTAACTCTGTGAGACAAATTCACAAATCTCAAAGCAGTTTCTCAAAAAGTTTCTTTCTAGTTTTTATTTGAGGATATTTACTTTTTCACCATAGGCCTCAATGCGCTCTCTAATATACCTTTGCAGATTAGATAAAAACAGTGTTAGCACACTGCTCCATGAAAAGTAAGGTGTAAATCTGTGACATGAATTCACACGTCACAAAGCAGTTTCTCAGAAATCTTCTATCTAGTTTTTATCTGAGGATATTTCCTTTGTCACCATAAGCTTCAATGCACTCTGAAATATCCCTTTGCAGATTCCACGAAAACAGTGTTAGCAATCTTCTCCGTGAAAAGAAAGTGTAGCTTTGTGAGATGAATTTACACATCATGAGGAAGTTTCTCAGAAAGCTTCTTTCTAGTTTTTATGTGATAATATTCCCTTTGTCAATATAGACTTCAATGTCATCCAAAATATCCCTTCTCAGATTCCCCAAAAGCAGAGCTACCAAACTACTCCATGAAAGGAAAGGTATAACTCTGTGAGATGAATTCACAAGTCAGAAAACAGCTTCTCAGGAAGCATCTTTCTAGTTTCTATCTGAGGATATTTCATTTTTCACTGTAGGGCTCAATGCAATCCCAAATATCCCTTCACAGATTCAACAAAAACAGCATTAGCAAACTGCTCTATGAAGAGAAAGGTGAAAAACTGTCAAATGAATTCAAACATTACAAAGAAGGTTCTCAGAAAACTTCTTTCTAGTTTTTCTCTAAGGATATTTCCATTGTCACCATAGGCTTCGATGTGATCAAATGTATCCCTCCTCAGATACCCCAAACACAGTGTTACCAAACTGTTCCATGAAAAGAATCGTGTAACACTGTGAGGTGAATTAACCCATCACAAAGCGGGTTCTGAGAAAGCTTCTTTCTAATTTTTATATGAGGATATTTCCATTGTCACTATAAGCTTCAAAGTGCTCCAAAATATCCCTTGTAGATTCCAAAAAAAAAGTGCTGGCAAACTGCTCAATGAAAAGAACAGTGTAACTGTGTGACTTGAATTTACACATCACAAAGCAGATTCTCAGAAAGCTTCTTTCTAGTTTTTCTCTGAAGATATTTGTTTTTTCACTATAGACCTCAAAGCACTCCCAAATATCCCTTTGCAGATTCCACGAAAACAGTGTTGGCAAAGTGTTCCAAGAAAAGTAAGGTGCAACTCCCTGAGACGAACTCTCACATCACAAATAACTTTCTCAGAAACCTTCTTTCCAGTCCTTATCTAAGGATAATTACTTTTTCACCATAGGCCTCAATTCGCTCCCAAATATACCTGTGCAGATTCCAGGAAAACAGTGTTAGCAAACTGTTCCATGAAAAGAATGGTGTAACTCAGTGAGATGAATTAGCATATCACAAAGCAATTTCTCAGAAAGCTGAAATATGAGGATATTTCCTTTGTCACCGTAGGCTTCAATGAGATTTAAAATATTCCTTCTCATATTACCCAAAAACACTGCTACCAAATTGATCCATGAAAAGAATCATGTAACTCTGATATGAAATAAAACATCACAAGTCAGTTTCTCTGAAAGTTTCTTTCTAGTTTTTATATGAGGATATTTCCTTTGTCACCATAAGCTTCAATGCACTCTGAATTATCCCATTACAGATTCCAAGAAAACAGTGGTAGCAAGCAGCTCAATGAAAGACATTGTGTAACACTTTGAGTTAAATTCACACATCATAATGCAGTTTCTCAGAAGGCTTCTTTCTAGGTTTTATCTGAGGATATTTCCTTTTCCACTATAGGCCTCCTTGCACTCCCAAATATCCCTTTGCAGATTCCAGGAAAACTCTGTTATCAAACTGTTCCATGAAAAGAAAGGCGTAGCCCTGTGAGATGAATTCACACGTCACAAAGAACTTTCTCAGAATGCTTCTTTCCACTTTTTACCTGAGGATATTTCCTTTGTCACCATAGGCTTCAATGAGATCCAAATTATCCCTTCTCAGATTCACCAAAAACAGTGCTACCAAACTGCTACACGAAAAGAATAGTATAACTCCCTGAGATGAATTCACGAATCACAAAACAGTTTCTCAGAATGCTTCTTTCTAGTTTTAGTCTGAGGATAGTTTCTTTTTCACCATAGACCTCAATGCACTCATGAATATCCCTTTGCAGATTCCATGAAAAGAGTGTCAGCAAACTGCTCTAGGAAGAGAAAGGTGTAACTCTGTGAGATGAATTCACACATCACAAAACAGTTTCTCAGAAAGCTTCTTTATGGTTTTTGTCTGGGGATATTTCCTTTGTCACCATATTCTTCAATGTGCTCCCAAATATCCTATTGCAGATTCCATGAAAGCAGTGTTATCAAACTCCTCAATGAAAACAGCATTGTATCTCTGTGAGTTGAATTCATGCATACAAAAGTAGTTTTTCAGAAATCTGCTTTCTAGTTTTTATCTGAGGATATTTCCTTTTTCACCATAGTCCTCAATGCACTCCCATATATCACTTTGCAGATTCCACAAAAACAGGGTTTGCAAACTGCTCCATGAAAAGAAAGGTGTAACTCTCTGAGATCAATTCACACATCACAAAGAACTTTCTCAGAAACCTTCTTTCTAGCTTTTATCTGAGGATATTTCCTATGTCACCATAGGCTTCTATGCTATCCAAAAAATCCTTTCTCAGATTCCCCAAAAACAGTGCTAACAGACTAATCCTTGAAAAAATCGTGTAACTCTGTGTGATGAATTCACCCAACACAAAGACGTTCCTTAGAAAGCTTCCTTGTAGTTTTTATCTGAGGATATTTCCTTTTCCACCATCGGCTTCCATGTGGTCCCAAATATCCCTTCTCAGACACCACAAAAAGAGTGATGCCAAACTTCCCTCTGAACAGAAAGCTTTACCTCTGTGAGATGAATGCTCATATCACAAAGGAGTTATAAGAAACTTTCACTCCAGTTTTTACATGAAGATGTTTCCTATTTCAACCTTGGCCTCTATCCACTCCCAAATATCCTGTTGCATATTTCACAAAAACAGTGTTACCATACTGTTCAATTAAAAGAATGATTGAACTCTGTGAAGTGAATTCACCCAAGACAAAACAGTCCCTAAGAAGCTTCTTTCTAGTTTTTATCTGAGGGTATTTCATTTTTCACCCTAGGCTTCTCTGCACTCTGAATATCCCTTTGCAGATTCCACAAAAACAGGGTTAACAAACTGCTCAATGAAAAGAATGGTTTACCTCTGGGAAATTAATTCACCCACCACAAAGAAATTTCTGAGAAATCTAATTTCTAGATTTTATATGAGCATGTTTACTTTTCCAGCATTAGACTCAATGTGCTCCAAAATATCCCTTCTCACACTCCACAAAAACAGTGATGCCAAACTGCTCAATCAAAAAAAAAAAATGGTTGATATCTATGAGGTGAATACACACATCACAAAACAGCTTCTCAAAAACATTCTCTCAAGTTTTTAACTGAAGATATTTCCTTTTTCACCATAGGCCTCTATGAGCTCCGGAAAATCCCTTTCAGATTCCCCCAAAAAAGTGCAACCAAACTGTTCAATGAAAAGTAAGGTGTAACTCTGTGAGATGAATTCACACAAAACAAAGAACTTTCTCAGAAAGCTGCTTTCTAGTTTTTACGTGAGGATATTTCCTTTGTCACCATAGACTTCAATGTGATCTGAAATATTCCTTCTCAGATTCCCCAATAACAGCGCTCCCAAACTGCTCCATGAAAAGAATCGTGTAACTCTGTGAGATGAATTCACGAATCACAAAGCAGTTCCTCAGAAAGATTCTTTCTAGTTTTTGTCTAAGGTTGCTTCTTTTTTCACCATGAGCTTCAATGCACTCCGAAATATCACATTGCAGATTCCAAGAAAATGGGGTTCAGAAACTGTTCAAAGAAGAGAAGTGTGTAACACTGTGAGATGAATTCACACATCACAAAGCAGTTCCTCAGAAAGTTTCTTTCTAGTTTTTTATAAGGGTATTCCCTTTGTCACCATAAACTTCAATGTGCTCTGAAATATCCCATTGCGTATTCCAAGAAAAGAGTGTTGGCAAACTGCTCAATGAAAAGAACAGTGTAACTCAGTGAGATGAATTCATACATCATGATGCAGTTTCTCAGAATGCTTCCTTCAACTTTTTATCTGAGGATATTTCCTTTTTCACAATACGCTTCAATCCACTCAAAAATATCCCTTGCAGATTCCATGAAAGCAGTGTTATTCAACTGCCCCATGAAAAGAAAGGTGTAACTCTGTAAGGTGAATTCACATATTACAAAAAAGTTTATCAGATAGCTTCTTTCTGGTTTGTATCTGAGGACATATACTTTGTTAATCTAGGCTTCTGTACAATCCAAAATATCCCTTCTCAGATACCCCAATAACAGTGCTACCAAACTGATCCATGAAAATAATCATGTAACTCTGTGAGAAGAATTCACAAATCACGAAGGAGTTTCTCAGAAATCTTATTTCTAATTTTTTTAGCTCTTTATTCAGTGTTTTTATTTTTTATATTATTATTATTATACTTTTAGTTCTATGGTACATGTGCATAACATGCAGGTTTGTTACATATGTATACTTGTGCCATGTTGGCGTGCTGCACCCATCAACTCGTCAGCACCCACTAACTCATCATTTACATCAGGTATAACTCCCAATGCAAACCCTCCCCCTTCCCCCCCCCATGATAGGCCCCAGTGTGTGATGTTCCCCTTCCCGTGTCCAAGTGATCTCATTGTTCAGTTCCCACCTGAGTGAGAACATGCAGTGTTTGGTTTTCTGTTCTTCTGATAGTTTGCTGAGAATGATGGTTTCCAGCTGCATCCATGTCCCTACAAAGGACACAAACTCATCCTTTTTTATGGCTGCATAGCATTCCATGGTGCATATGTGCCACATTTTCTTAATCCAGTCTGTCACTGGTGGACTTTTGGGTTGATTCCAAGTCTTTGCTATTGTGAATAGTGCCACAATGAACATATGTGTGCATGTGTCTTTATAGCAGCATGATTTATAATCCTTTGGATATATACCCAGGAATGGGATGGCTGGGTCATATGGTACTTTTAGTTCTAGATCCTTGAGAAATCGCCATACTGTTTTCCATAATGGTTGAACTAGTTTACAATCCCACCAACAGTGTAAAATGTTCCTATGTCTCCACATCCCCCCCAGCACCTGTTGTTTCCTGACTTTTTAATGATTGCCCTTCTAACTGGTGTGAGATGGTATCTCATTGTGGTATTGATTTGCATTTCTTTCATGGCCAAAGATGTGTCTGGAGGCTATATGCATGTCTTCTTTTCAGAATTGTCTGTTCATATCCTTTGCCCACTTCTTGATGGGGTTGTTTGTTTTTTTCTTGTAAATTTGTTTAAGTTCTTTGTAGGTTCCGGATATTAGCCCTTTGTCAGATGAGTAGATTGCAAAAATTTTCTCCCATTCTATAGGTTGCCTGTTCACTCTGATGGTAGTTTCTTTTACTGTACAGAAGCTGTTTAGTTTAATTAGATCACATTTGTCAATTTTGGTTTTTGTTGCCATTGCTTTTGGTGTTTAAGACATGAAGTCATTGCCTATGCCTATGTCCTGAATGATATTACCTAGGTTTTCTTTTTGGGTTTTTATGGTAATTAGGTCTAACATTTAAGTCTCTAATACATCTTGAATTAATTTTCGTATAAAGAGTGAGGAAAGGATCCAGTTTCAGCTTTCTACTTATGGCTAGCCAATTTTCCCTGCACCATTTATTAAATAGGGAATCCTTTCCCCATTTCTTGTTTCTCTCAGGTTTGACAAAGATCAGATGGTTGTAGATGTGTGGTATTATTTCTGAGGACTCTGTTCTGTTCCATTGGTCTATATCTCTGTTTTGGTACCAGTACCATGCTGTTTTGGTTACTGTAGCCTTGTAGTATAGTTCAAAGTCAGGTAGCGTGATGCCTCCAGCTTTGTTCTTTTGGCTTAGGATTGTCTTGGCAATGTGGGCTCTTTTTTGGTTCCAGATGAACTTTAAAGTAGTTTTTTCCAATTCTGTGAAGAAACTCATTGGTAGCATGATAAGGATGGCATTGAATCTATAAATTACCTTGGGCAGTATGGCCATTTTCACGATATTGATCCTTCCTATCCATGAGCATGATATGTTCTTCCATTTGTTTGTGTCCTCTTTTATTTCACTGAGCAGTGGTTTGTAGTTCTCCTTGAAGAGGTCCTTTACATCCCTTGTCAGTTGGATTCCTAGGTATTTTATTCTCTTTGAAGCAATTGTGAATGGAAGTTCATTCCTGATTTGGCTCTCTGTTTGTCTGTTACTGGTGTATAAGAATGCTTGTGATTTTTGCACATTAATTTTGTATCCCGAGACTTTGTTGAAGTTGCTTATCAGCTTAAGGAGATTTTGGGCTGAGATGATGGGGTTTTCTAAATATACAATCATGTCATCTGCAAACAGGGACAATTTGATTTCTTCTTTTTCTAACTGAATACCCTTGATTTCTTTCTTTTGCCTGATTGCCCTAGCCAGAACTTCCAGCACTATGTTGAATAGGAGTGGTGAGAGAGGGCATCCCTGTCTTCTGCCAGTTTTCAAAGGGAATGCTTCGGGTTTTTGCCCATTCAGCATGATATTGGCTGTGGGTTTGTCATAAATGGCTCTTATTATTTTGAGATACGTTCATCAATACCGAATTTTCTAATTTTTATATGAGGATATTTCCTTTGTCACCCTAAGCTTCAATGCACTCCAAAATATCCCTTTGCAGATTCCAAGAAAAAGTGTTATCATACACCGCAATGAAAACAATGGTGTAGCAAGGGAAATATCCTCAGGAAAAAAACTAGAAAAAAGCTTTCTGAGAATCCGCTTTATGATTTGTGAATTCATCTCACAGCATTACATGATATTTTTCATGGAGCACTTTTGTAACACTGCTTTTGGGAAATCTGAGAAGGGATATTTTCAATCACATTGAAGCCAATGGTGACAAAGGAAATATCCTAGAGGAAAAGTAGAAAGAATTTTCTGAGAAAGTACTTTGAGATGTGGTAATTCATCACACAGAGTTACATCTGTCATTTTATGGAGCAGTTTCCTAAAACTGGTTTCCTGGAACCTGCGAAGGGATATTTGGGTGCGCATTGAGGCCTATGGTGAAAAAGGAAATATCCTCAGATAAAAACTAGAAAGAAGCTTTCTGAGAAACTGCTTTGTGATGTGTCAATTCATCTAGCACAGTTACGCTGTTCTTTCCATTCAGCAGTTTGCCTACACTGTTTTCATGGAATCTACAAAGGGATATTTGGGAGCACATTGGGTCCTATAGTGGAAAAAACAAATATACTCATCTAAAAACTAGAAAGGAGCTTTGTGAGAATCTGCTTTATGATGTGTTAATTCATCTCACAGAGTTACACCATTCTTTTCATTGAGCAGCTTGATAAAACTGTTTTTGTGGAATCTGCAATAGGATATTTGGGAGCGCATTGAAGGCTAGGGTGACAAAGGAAATATCCTCACAGAAAAACCAAAAAAATCTTTCTGAGAAACTGCTTTGTGATGGGTGAATTAATCTCACAGAGTTACACTGTTCTTTTCATTGAGGAGTTTGCTAACACTGTTTTCTTGGAATCTGCAATGTGATATTTTGGAGCGCATTGAAGCTAATGGTGACAAAGGAAATATCCTCAGAGAAAAACTAGAAAGAAGCTTTCTGAGAAATGGCTTTGTGATTTGTGAATTTATCTGACAGAGTTACACCATTCTTTTCATGGAGAAGTTTGGTAGCACTGCTTTTGGGGAATCTGAGAAGGGATATTTTGGATCGCATTGAACCCTTTGGTGACAAAGGAAATATCCTCAGATTAAAACTAGAAAGAAGCTTTCTGTGAAAGCTCTTTGTGATTTGTCCATTTATCTGACAGTGTTACACTTTTCTTTTCATGAAGCAGATTGCTAAAACTGTTTTCATGGAATCTGCAAAGCGATATTTGGGAGCGCATTGAGGCCTCTGGTGAAAAAGGAAATATCCCCAGTAAAAACTAGAAAGATGCATTCGAACAAAGTTCATGTCATGTGTGAATTCATTTGACAGAGTTACATCTTACTTTTCATGGAGAGTTTGCTAACACTGTTTTCATGAAATCTGGAAAGGAATATTAGGGAGTGCATTCAGGCCTATGGTGATAAAGGAAATATCCTCAGTTAAAACTAGAAAGAAACTTTCTGAGAAACTGCTTTCTGATGTGTGAATTCATCTCACAGAGTTGCAGTGTTCTTTTCACTGTGCAGTTTGATAACTCTGTTTTCTTGGAATCCGCAATGGGATATTTCAGAGTGAATTGAAGCTTGTGGTTACAAAGTAAATATTCTCATATAATAACTAGAAAGAAACTTTCTCAGAAACCACTTTGTGATGTGTTAATTCGTCTCATGGAGTTACATGATTCTTTTCATGGATCAGTTTGGTAGCACTGTTTTTGGGCAATCGGAGAAGGGATGTTTTGGATGGCATTTAAGCCTATGGTGTCTAGGGAAACATCCTCAGATAAAAACCAGAAAAAAAGCTTTCTGAGATAGTTCTTGTGATGTGTGAAATTATCTCAAACAGTTACGCCTTTCTTTTCATGGGGCAGTATGCTAACAGAATTTTCATGGAATCTGCAAAGGGATATTTGGGAGTGCAGTGAGACCTATAGTGAAAAAGGAAATATCCTCATTAAAAACTCAAAAGAAACTCTCTGAGAATCTACTGTATGATTTGTGATTTGATCTCACAAATTTACACTGTTCTTTTCTTTTTTTTAATTTTTAATTTTTTAATTATACTTTAAGTTCTAGGGTACATGTGGATAATGTGCAGGATTGTTACATATGTATACTTGTGCCATGTTGGCGTGCTGCACCCATCAACTCGTCAGCACCCATCAACTCGTCATTTACATCAGGTATAACTCCCAATGCAATCCCTCCCCCCTCCCCCCTCTCCGTGATAGGCCCTGGTGTGTGATGTTCCCCTTCCTGAGTCCAAGTGATCTCATTGTTCAGTTCCCACCTATGAGTGAGAACATGCGGTGTTTGGTTTTCTGTCCTTGCGATAGTTTGCTGAAAATGATGGTTTCCAGCTGCATCCATGTCCCTACAAAGGACACAAACTCATCCTTTTTGATGGCTGCATAGTATTCCATGGTGTATATGTGCCACATTTTCATAATCCAGTCTGTCACTGGTGGACATTTGGGTTGATTCCAAGTCTTTGCTATTGTGAATAGTGCCACAATAAACATACGTGTGCATGTGTCTTTCTAGCAGCGTGATTTATAATCCTTTGGGTATATACCCAGTAATGGGATGGCTGGGTCGTATGGTACTTCTAGTTCTAGATCCTTGAGGAATCGCCATACTGTTTTCCATAATGATTGAACTAGTTTACAATCCCACCAACAGTGTAAAAGTGTTCCTACTTCTCCACATCCTCTCCAGCATCTGTTATTTCCTGACTTTTGAATGATTGCCATTCTAAATGGTGTGAGATGGTATCTCATTGTGGTTTTGATTTGCATTTCTCTGATGGCCAGTGATGATGAGCATTTTTTCATGTGTCTGTTGGCTGTATGAATGTCTTCTTTTGAGAACTGTCCATTCATATCCTTTGCCGACTTTTCAATGGGGTTGTTTGTTTTTTACTTCTAAATTTGTTTGAGTTCTTTGTAGGTTCTGGATATTAGCCCTTTGTCAGATGAGTAGATTGCAAAAATTTTCTCCCAATCTGTAGGTTGCCTGTTCACTCTGATGGTAGTTTCTTTTGCTGTGCAGAAGCTCTCTAGTTTAATTAGATCCCATTTGTCAATTTTGACTTTTGTTGCCGTTGCTTTTGGTGTTTTACACATGAAGTCCTTACCCATGCCTATGTCCTGAATGGTATTACCTAGGTTTCCTTCTAGGGTTTTTATGATATTAGGTCTAACATTTGAGTCTCTGATCCATCTTGAATTAATTTTCGTATAAAGAGTAAGGAAAGGATCCAGTTTCAGCTTTCAACTTATGACTAGCCAATTTTCCCAGCACCATTTATTAAATAGGGAATCCTTTCCCCATTTCTTGTTTTTCTCAGGTTTATCAAAGATCAGATAGCTGTAGATGTGTGGTATTATTTCTGAGGACTCTGTTCTCTTCCATTGGTCTATATCTCTGTTTTGGTACAAGCACCATGCTGTTTTGGTTACTGTAGCCTTGTAATATAGTTTGAAGTCAGGTAGTGTGATGCCTCCAGCTTTGTTCTTTGACTTAGGATTGTCTTGGCAATGCGGGCTATTTTTTGGTTCCAGATGAACTTTGAAGCAGTTTTTTCCAATTCTGTGAAGAAACTCATTGGTAGCTTGATGGGGATGGCATCGAATCTATAAATTACCTTGGGCAGTATGGACATTTTCACGATATTGCTTCTTCCTATCCATGAGCATGATATGTTCTTCCATTTGTTTGTGTCCTCTTTGATTTCACTGAGCAGTGGTTTGTAGTTCTCCTTGAAGAGGTCCTTTACATCCCTTGTCAGTTGGATTCCTAGGTATTTTATTCTCTTTGAAGCAATCGTGAATGGAAGTTCATTTCTGATTTGGCTCTCTGTTTGTCTGTTACTGGTGTATAAGAATGCTTGTGATTTTTACACATTAATTTTGTATCCTGAGACTTAACTGAAGTTTCTTATCAGATTAAGGAAATTTTGGGCTGAGACAATGGAATTTTCTAAATATACAATCATGTCATCTGCACACACGGACAATTTGACTTCTTCTTTTCCTAACTGAATACCCTTGATTTCTTTTGCCTGATTGCCCTAGCCAGAACTTCCAACACTATGTTGAATAGGAGTGGTGAGAGAGTGCATCCCTGTCTTGTGCCAGGTTTCAAAGGGAATTTTTACTGTTTGTGCCCATTCAGTATGATATTGGCTGTGGGTTTGTCATAAATAGCTCTTGTTATTTTGAGATACGTTCCATCAATACCAAATTTTTTGAGCATTTTTAGCATGAAGGGCTGTTGAATTTTGTCAAAGGCCTTTTCTCCATCTATTGAGATAATCATGTGGTTTTTGTCTTTCGTTCTGTTTATATGCTGGATTACGTTTATTGACTTGCATATGTTGAACCAGCCTTGCATCCCAGGGATGAAGCCAACTTGATCATGGTGGATAAGCTTTTTGATGTGCTGCTGGATCCAGTTTGCCAGTATTTTATTGAGGATTTTTGTATCGATGTTCATCAGGGATATTGGTCTAAAATTCTCTTTTTTTGTTTTGTCTCTGCTAGGCTTTGGTATCAGGATGATGCTGGCCTCATAAAGTGAGTTAGGGAGGATTCCCTCTTTTTCTATTTATTGGAATAGTTTCAGAAGGAATGGTACCAGCTCCTCCTTGTATCTCTGGTAGAATTCAGCTGTGAATCCATCTGGTCCTGGACTTTTTTTGTTTGGTAGGCTATTAATTATTGCCTCAATTTCAGAGCCTGCTATTGGTCTATTCAGGAATTCAGCTTCTTCCTGGTTTATTCTTGGGAGAGTGTAAGTGTCCAGGAAATTATCCATTTCTTCTAGATTTTCTAGTTTATTTGCGTAGAGGTGTTTATAGCATTCCCTGACAGTAGTTTGTATTTCTGTGGGGTCGGTGGTGATATCCCCTGTATCATTTTTTATTGCGTCGATTTGATTCTTCTCTCTTTTCTTCTTTATTAGTCTGGCTAGCAGTCTATCAATTTTGTTGATCTTTTCAAAAAACCAACTCCTGGATTCATTGATTTTTTGGAGGGTTTTTTGTGTCTCTATCTCCTTCAGTTGTGCTCGGATCTTAGTTATTTCTTGCCTTCTGCTAGCTTTTGAATGTGTTTGTTCCTGCTTCTCTAGTTCTTTTAATTGTGATGTTAGGGTGTCAATTTTAGATCTTTCCTGCTTTCTCTTGTGGGCATTTAGTGCTATAAATTTCCCTCTACACAC
Organism: Macaca thibetana thibetana; assembly: GCF_024542745.1. Taxonomy (NCBI): domain Eukaryota; kingdom Metazoa; phylum Chordata; class Mammalia; order Primates; family Cercopithecidae; genus Macaca; species Macaca thibetana. Next base: position 58,833,806 of record NC_065598.1, read on the forward strand.
TGCTTTAAATGTGTCCCAGAGATTCTGGTATGTTGTATCTTTGTTCTCATTGGTTTCAAAGAACATCTTTATTTCTGCCTTCATTTCGTTATGTACCCAGTAATCATTCAGGAGCAGGTTATTCAGTTTCCATGTAGTTGAGTTGATTTGATTGAGTTTCTTATTTCTGAGTTCTAGTTTGATTTCACTGTGGTCTGAGAGACAGTTTGTTATAATTTCTGTTCTTGTACATTTGCTGAGGAGTGCTTTACTTCCAATTATGTGATCAATTTTGGAATAAGTGTGATGTGGTGCTGAGAAGAATGTATATTCTGTTGATTTGGGGTGGAGAGTTCTGTAGATGTCTATTAGGTCTGCTTGCTGCAGAGACGAGTTGAATTCCTGGATATCCTTGTTAACTTTCTGTCTCGTTGATCTGTCTAATGTTGACAGTGGGGTGTTGAAGACTCCAATTATTATTGTATGGGAGTCTAAGTCTGTTTGTAAGTCTTTAAGGACTTGCTTTATGAATCTGGGTGCTCCCATATTGGGTGCATATATATTTAGGATAGTTAGCTCTTCCTGTTGAGTTGATCCCTTTACAATTATGTAATGGCCTTCTTTGTCTCTTCTGATCTTTGATGGTTTAAAGTCTGTTTTATCAGAGACTAGTATTGCAACCCCTGCTTTTTTTTTATCCATTTGCTTTGTAGACCTTCCTCCATCTCCTTATTTTGGGTCCATGTATGTGTCTGCACGTGAGATGGGTCTCCTGAATACAGCACACAGATGGGTCTTGACTCTTTATCCAGTTTGCCAGTCTGTGCCTTTTAATTGGAGCATTTAGTCCATTTACATTTAAGGCTAACATTGTTATGTGTGAACTTTAACCTGCCATTATGATATTAACTGGTTATTTTGCTCGTTAGTTGATGCAGTTTCTTCCTCGCATCGATTGTCTTTACATTTTGGCATATTTTTGCAATGGCTGGTACCGGTTGTTCCTTTCCATGTTTAGTGCTTCCTTCAGGGTCTCTTGTAAGGCAGGCCTAGTGGTGACAAAATCTCTAAGCATTTGCTTATCTGTAAAGGATTTTATTTCTCCTTCACTTATGAAACTTAGTTTGGCTGGATATGAAATTCTGGGTTTAAAATTCTTTTCTTTAAGAATGTTGAATATTGGCCCCCACTCTCTTCTGGCTTGGAGAGTTTCTGCCGAGAGATCTGCTGTTAGTCTGATGGGCTTCCCTTTGTGGGTAACCCGACCTTTCTCTCTGGCTGCCCCTAACATTTTTTCCTTCATTTCAACTTTGGTGAATCTGGCAATTATGTGTCTTGGAGTTGCTCTTCTCGAGGAGTATCTTTGTGGCATTCTCTGTATTTCCTGAATTTGAATGTTGGCCTGCCTTACTAGGTTCGGGAAGTTCTCCTGGATGATATCCTGAAGAGTGTTTTCCAACTTGGTTCCATTTTCCCCCTCACTTTCAGGCACCCCAATCAGACGTAGATTTGGTCTTTTTACACAATCCCATACTTCTTGCAGGCTTTGTTCATTTCTTTTTCTTCTTTTTTCTTTAGGTTTCTCTTCTCTCTTCATTTCATTCATTTGATCCTCAATCGCTGATACTCTTTCTTCCAGTTGATCAAGTCAGTTCCTGAAGCTTGTACATTTGTCTCGTATTTCTCGTGTCATGGTTTTCATCTCTGTCCATTCATTTATGTCCTTCTCTGCATTAATTATTCTAGTTATCAATTCTTCCACTTTTTTTCTAGATTTTTAGTTTCTTTGTGCTGGCTACATAATTCCTCCTTTAGCTCTGAGAAGTTTGATGGACTGGAGCCTTCTTCTCTCATCTCGTCAAAGTCATTCTCCATCCATCTTTGATCCATTGCTGGTGATGAGCTGCGCTCCTTTTCAGGGGGCGATGCTTTCTTATTTTTTGAATTTCCAGCTTTTCTGCCCTGCTTTTTCACCATATTTGTGGTTTTATCTGCCTCTGGTCTTTGATGATGGTGACATACTGATGGGGTTTTGGTGTGGGTGTCCTTCCTGTTTGTTAGTGTTCCTTCTAACAGTCAGGACCCTCAGCTATAGGTCTGTTGGAGATTGCTTGAGGTCCACTCCAGATGCTGTTTGCCTGGGTATCAGCAGCAGAGGCTGCAGAAGATAGAATATCGCTGAACAGCGAGTGTACCTGTCTGATTCTTGCTATGGAAGCTTCCTCTCAGGGGTGTACTCCACCGTGTGAGGTGTGGGTGTCGGAGTGCCCCTAGGAGGGAATGTGTCCCAGTTAGGCTACTCAGGGGTCGGGGACCCACTTGAGCAGGTAGTCTGTCCATTCTCAGATCTCAGCCTCTGTGTTGGGAGATCCACTTCTCACTTCAAAGCTGTCAGAGAGAGTCGTTTGCGTCTGCAGAGGTTTCAGCTGCTTGTTGTTGTTGTTGTTGTTTAGCTGTGCGCTGTCCCCAGAGGTGGAGTCTACAGAGAGAGGCAGGACTCCTTGAGCTGCTGTGAGCTCCACCCAGTTCGCGCTTCCCAGCTGTTTTGTTTATCTACTTAAGCCTCAGCAATGTCAGGCACCCCTCCCCCTGCCTTGCTGCTGCCTTGCCCCGAGATCACAGACTGCTGTGCTAGCAATGAGGGAGGCTCCGTGGGCGTGGGACCCTCCCAGCCAGGTGTCAGATATAGTCTCCTGGTTTGCCCGTTTGCTAAGATCCTTGGTAGAGCGCAGTATAGGGGTGGGAGTTACCCGATTTTCCAGGTGTTGTGTGTCTCTGTTCCCCTGGCTAGGAAAAGGAATTCCCTTCCCCCTTGCACTTCCCAGGTGAGGCAATGCCTCGCCCTGCTTCAGCTCTCGCTGGTCGGGCTGCAGCAGCTGACCAGCACCGATTGTCAGGCACTCCCCAGTGAGATAAACCCAGTACCTCAGTTGAAAATGCAGAAATCACCGGTCTTCTGTGTTGCTCATGCTGGGAGTTGGAGACTGGAGCTGTTCCTATTTGGCCATCTTGCTCCACCCCTACACTGTTCTTTTCATTGAAGAGTTTGCTAAATGTGTTTTCTTGGAATCTGCAATGGCGTATTTCAGAGCCCATTGAAGCATATGGTGACAAAGGAAATATCCTCATATGAAGACAATAAAGATCCTTTTTGAGACACCACTTTGTGATGTGCTAATTCTTTTCACAGTGCTACACGATTCTTTTCATGTCTCAGTTTGGTAGCAGTGTTTTCGGGGAATCTGAGAAGCGATATTTTGTATTGCATTGAAGCCCATGAAGACATAGGAAATACAATTATACAAAAATTGCAAAGAAGGTTTCTGAAAAACTGCTTCATGATGTGTTAATTCATCTCACTGAGTTAAAACTTTGTTTTCATGGAGCAGTTTGCTAACACTGTTTTCCTGGAATCTGCACAGGGATATATGGGAGCGCAATGTTGCCTATCGTGAAAAAGGAAATATCCACAGATAAATACTAGAAAGAAGCTTTCTGATAACCTGCTTTCTGATGCATCATTTCATATCACAGTGCTACACCGTTATTTTCATTGCCAAGTTTGGTGACACTATTTTCGTGGAATCTGCAAGAGGATATTTGGGAGCGCATTGAAGTCTAGGTGACACAGGATATGTCCTCATAGAAAAAGCAAAAAGAGGCTTTCTGAGAAAGTGCTTTGTGATGTGTGAATTCAACTCACAGAGTTACACAATTCTTTTCATGCAGCAGTTTGGTGGCACTGTTTTTGGGCCACCTGAGAAGGTATATTTTGAACCGCATTGAAGCCTGTGGTGTCAAAGGAAATATCCTCAGATAAAAACTGGAAAGAAACTTTCTGAGAAAGTTGTTTGTGATGAGTGAATTTATCTCACATTGCTAGACTGTACTTTTCACTGAGAAGTTTGCTAACATTGCTTTTGTAGATTCTGCAAAGGGATATTTTGGTGCCCTTTGAGGCCTATGGTGAAAAAGGAAATATCCTGAGATAAAAACTAGAAATAAGCTGTGTGAGAAACTGCTTTGTGATGCCTGAATTCACCTCACAGAGTTACACTGTTTTTTTCATTGAGCAGTTTGCTAACACTGTTTTCTTGGAATCTGCAATGGGATATTTCGAAGCACATATAAGCTTATGGTGATAAAGGAAATATCCTCATATAAAAACCACAAAGAAGATTTCTGAGAAACTGCTTTGTGATGCATTAATTCATCTCACAGGCTTACACAATTCTTTTCTTTTTTTTTTTATCAGATGTGTAGCTTTATTCAAGTGATTTAACTATTCTAAACCTCAATTTCCTCATCTATAAAACTATAATTTGGAAAAGGCCATCTACCTATTGTATGGATGATGTGGGATAACTAACATAAATGCACCTGGCATATAATATATGTCCATCAGGATGGAGATAGTTACAATGCTGTTGTTTCAAATAAAACTGTCTCTCACAACGGAGAGCATTTCTTTTTTTTTTTTTTTAATTTGTTTTTTTTTTTTAATTTATTATTATTATACTTTAAGTTGTAGGGTACATGTGCATAACGTGCAGGTTTGTTACATATGTGTACTTGTGCCATGTTGGTGTGCTGCACCCATCAACTCGTCATTTACATCAGGTATAACTCCCAATGCAAACCCTCCCCCCTCCCCCTCCCCATGATAGGCCCCGGTGTGTGATGTTCCCCTTCCTGAGTCCAAGTGATCTCATTGTTCAGTTCCTACCTATGAGTGAGAACATGCGGTGTTTGGTTTTCTGTTCTTGCGATAGTTTGCTAAGAATGATGGTTTCCAGCTGCATCCATGTCCCTACAAAGGACACAAACTCATCCTTTTTGATGGCTGCATAGTATTCCATGGTGTATATGTGCCACATTTTCTTAATCCAATCTGTCACTGATGGACATTTGGGTTGATTCCAAGTCTTTGCTATTGTGAATAGTGCCACAATAAACATACGTGTGCATGTGTCTTTATAGCAGCATAATTTATAATCCTTTGGGTATATACCCAGTAATGGGATGGCTGGGTCATATGGTACTTCTAGTTCTAGATCCTTGAGGAATCGCCATACTGTTTTCCATAATGGTTGAACTAGTTTACAATCCCACCAACAGTGTAAAAGTGTTCCTATTTCTCCACATCCTCTCCAGCACCTGTTGTTTCCTGACTTTTTAATGATGGCCATTCTAACTGGTGTGAGATGGTATCTCATTGTGGTTTTGATTTGCATTTCTCTGATGGCCAGTGATGATGAGCATTTTTTCATGTGTCTGTTGGCTGTATGAATGTCTTCTTTTGAGAAATGTCTGTTCATATGCTTTGCCCACTTTTTGATGGGGTTGTTTGTTTTTTTCTTGTAAATTTGTTTGAGTTCTTTGTAGGTTCTGGATATTAGCCCTTTGTCAGATGAGTAGATTGCAAAAATTTTCTCCCATTCTGTAGGTTGCCTGTTCACTCTGATGGTAGTTTCTTTTGCTGTGCAGAAGCTCTTTAGTTTAATGAGATCCCATTTGTCAATTTTGGCTTTTGCTGCCGTTGCTTTTGGTGTTTTAGACATGAAGTCTTTGCCCATGCCTATGTCCTGAATGGTACTACCTAGGTTTTCCTCTAGGATTTTTATGGTATTAGGTCTAACATTTAAGTCTCTAATCCATCTTGAATTAATTTTCGTATAACGAGTAAGGAAAGGATCCAGTTTCAGCTTTCTACTTATGGCTAGCCAATTTTCCCAGCACCATTTATTAAATAGGGAATCCTTTCCCCATTTCTTGTTTCTCTCAGGTTTGTCAAAGATCAGATGGCTGTAGATGTGTGGTATTATTTCTGAGGACTCTGTTCTGTTCCATTGGTCTATATCTCTGTTTTGGTACCAGTACCATGCTGTTTTGGTTACTGTAGCCTTGTAGTAGAATTTGAAGTCAGGTAGCGTGATGCCTCCAGCTTTGTTCTTTTGACTTAGGATTGTCTTGGAGATGCAGGCTCTTTTTTGGTTCCATATGAACTTCAAAGCAGTTTTTTCCAATTCTGTGAAGAAACTCATTGGTAGCCTGATGGGAATGGCATTGAATCTATAAATTACCTTGGGCAGTATGGCCATTTTCACGATATTGCTTCTTCCTATCCATGAGCATGATATGTTCTTCCATTTGTTTGTGTCCTCTTTTATTTCACTGAGCAGTGGTTTGTAGTTCTCCTTGAAGGGGTCCTTTACATCCCTAGTAAGTTGGATTCCTAGGTATTTTATTCTCTTTGAAGCAATTTTGAATGGAAGTTCATTCCTGATTTGGCTCTCTATTTGTCTGTTACTGGTGTATAAGAATGCTTGTGATTTTTGCACATTAATTTTGTATCCTGAGACTTTGCTGAAGTTGCTTACCAGCATAAGGAGATTTTGGGCTGAGACAATGGGGTTTTCTAAATATACAATCATGTCATCTGCAAACAGGGACAATTTGACTTCTTCTTTTCCTAACTGAATACCCTTGATTTCTTTCTCTTGCCTAATTGCCCTAGCCAGAACTTCCAACACTATGTTGAATAGGAGTGGTGAGAGAGGGCATCCCTGTCTTGTGCCAGTTTTCAAAGGGAATTTTTCCAGTTTTTGCTCATTCAGTATGATATTGGCTGTGGGTTTATCATAAATAGCTCTTATTATTTTGAGGTACGTTCCATCAATACCGAATTTATTGAGCGTTTTTAGCATGAAGGGCTGTTGAATTTTGTCAAAAGCCTTTTCTGCATCTATTGAGATAATCATGTGGTTCTTGTCTTTGGTTCTTTTTATATGCTGGATTATGTTTATTGATTTGCGAATGTTGAACCAGCCTTGCATCCCATGAGTTCTAGTTTGATTGCACTGTGGTCTGAGAGACAGTTTGTTATAATTTCTGTTCTTGTACATTTGCTGAGGAGTGCTTTACTTCCAATTACGTGGTCGATTTTGGAGTAAGTACGATGTGGTGCTGAGAAGAATGTATATTCTGTTGATTTGGGGTGGAGAGTTCTATAGATGTCTGTTAGGTCTGCTTGCTGCAGAGATGAGTTCAATTCCTGGATATCCTTGTTAACTTTCTGTCTCATTGATCTGTCTAATGTTGACAGTGGAGTGTTGAAGTCTCCCATTATTATTGTATGGGAGTCTAAGTCTCTTTGTAAGTCTCTAAGGACTTGCTTGATGAATCTGGGTGCTCCTGTATTGGGTGCATATATATTTAGGATAGTTAGCTCTTCCTGTTGAATTGATCCCTTTACCATTATGAAATGGCCTTCTTTGTCTCTTTTGATCTTTGATGGTTTAAAGTCTGTTTTATCAGAGACTAGTATTGCAACCCCCGCTGTTCTTTGTTCTCCATTTGCTTGGTAAATCTTCCTCCATCCCTTTATTTTGAGCCTATGTATGTCTCTGCGTGTGAGATGGGTCTCCTGAATACAGCAGACTGATGGGTCTTGACTCTTTATCCAGTTTGCCAGTCTGTGTCTTTTAATTGGAGCATTTAGTCCATTTACATTTAAGGTTAATATTGTTAATGGTGAACTTTATCCTGCCATTATGATATTAACTGGTTATTTTGCTCGTTAGTTGATGCAGTTTCTTCCTAGCCTCGATGGTCTTTACATTTTGGCATGTTTTTGCAATGGCTGGTACCGGTTGTTCCTTTCCATGTTTAGTGCTTCCTTCAGGGTCTCTTGTAAGGCAGGCCTAGTGGTGACAAAATCTCTAAGCATTTGCTTATCTGTAAAGGATTTTATTTCTCCTTCACTTATGAAACTTAGTTTGGCTGGATATGAAATTCTGGGTTTAAAATTCTTTTCTTTAAGAATGTTGAATATTGGCCCCCACTCTCTTCTGGCTTGGAGAGTTTCTGCCGAGAGATCTGCTGTTAGTCTGATGGGCTTCCCTTTGTGGGTAACCCGACCTTTCTCTCTGGCTGCCCCTAACATTTTTTCCTTCATTTCAACTTTGGTGAATCTGGCAATTATGTGTCTTGGAGTTGCTCTTCTCGAGGAGTATCTTTATGGCGTTGTCTGTATTTCCTGAATTTGAATGTTGGCCTGCCCTACTAGGTTGGGGAAGTTCTCCTGGATGATATCCTGAAGAGTGTTTTCCAACTTGGTTCCATTTTCCCCCTCACTTTCAGGCACCCCAATCAGACGTAGATTTGGTCTTTTTACATAATCCCATACTTCTTGCAGGCTTTGTTCATTTCTTTTTCTTCTTTTTTCTTTTGGTTTCTCTTCTCGCTTCATTTCATTCATTTGATCCTCAATCGCAGATACTCTTTCTTCCAGTTGATCGAGTCCGTTACTGAAGCTTGTGCATTTGTCACGTATTTCTCATGTCATGGTTTTCATCTCTTTCATTTCGTTTTTGACCTTCTCTGCATTAATTACTCTAGCCATCAATTCTTCCGCTTTTTTTTCAAGATTTTTAGTTTATTTGCACTGGCTACATAATTCCTCCTTTAGCTCTGAGAAATTTGATGGACTGAAGCCTTCTTCTCTCGTCTCGTCAAAGTCATTCTCCGTCCAGCTTTGATCCGTTGCTGGCGATGAGCTGCGCTCCTTTGCCGGGGTAGATGCGCTCTTATTTTTTGAATTTCCAGCTTTTCTGCCCTTCTTTTTCCCCATCTTTGTGGTTTTATCTGCCTCTGGTCTTTGATGATGGTGATGTCCTGATGGGGTTTTGGTGTAGGTGTCCTTCCTGTTTGATAGTTTTCCTTCTAACAGTCAGGACCCTCAGCTGTAGGTCTGTTGGAGATTGCTTGAGGTCCACTCCAGACCCTGTTTGCCTGGGTATCAGCAGCAGAGACTGCAGAAGATATAATGTTTCTGAACAGCGAGTGTACCTGTCTGATTCTTGCTTTGGAAGCTTCCTCTCAGGGGTGTACTCCACCCTGTGAAGTGTGGGGTGTCAGACTGCCCCTAGTGGGGGATGTCTCCCAGTTAGGCTACTCAGGGGTCAGGGACCCACTTGAGCAGGCAGTCTGTCCCTTCTCAGATCTCAACCTCCGTGTTGGGAGATCCACTGCTCTCTTCAAAGCTGTCAGAGAGAGTCGTTTGCGCCTGCAGAGGTTTCAGCTGCGTTTGTTATTGCCCTGTCCCCAGAGGTGGAGTCTACAGAGACAGGCAGGTTTCCTTGAGCTGCTGTGAGCTCCACCCAGTTCGAGCTTCCCAGCAGCTTTGTTTACCTACTTAAGCCTCAGCAATGCAATGGCAGGCGCCCCTCCCCCAGCCTCGCTGCTGCCTTGCCGGTAGATCACAGACTGCTGTGCTAGCAATGAGGGAGGCTCCGTGGGTGTGGGACCCTCCCGGCCAGGTGTGGGATATGATCTCCTGGTGTGCCTGTTTGCTTAAAGCGCAGTATTGGGGTGGGAGTTACCCGATTTCCCAGGTGTTGTGTGTCTCAGTTCCCCTGGCTAGGAAAAGGGATTCCCTTCCCCCTTGCGCTTCCCAGGTGAGGCAATGCCTCGCCCTGCTTCAGCTCTCGCTGGTCGGGCTGCAGCAGCTGACCAGCACCGATCGTCCGGCACTCCCCAGTGAGATGAACCCAGTACCTCAGTTGAAAATGCAGAAATCACCGGTCTTCTGTGTCGCTCGCGCTGGGAGTTGGAGACTGGAGCTGTTCCTATTCGGCCATCTTGCTCCGCCCCCCTACACAATTCTTTTCATCGATTAGTTTAGTGGCTCTGTTTTGGGGAATCTGAGAAGGAATATTTTGGGTAGCATTGAAGCCTATGGTGACAAACAATATGTCCTCAGATAAGAACAAGAAAGAAGGTTTCTGAGAAAGTACTTTCTGATGTGTGAATTCATCTCACAGAGATACACCTTTGTTTTCATGGAGCAGTTTTGTAAAACTGTTTTTGTGGAACCTGCAAAAGGATGTTTGGGAGCACACTGAGGTCTATAGTGAAAACAAAAATATCCTCACATAAAAACTAAAAAGAAGCTTTCTGAGAAACTGTTTTGTGATGTGTGAATTCATCTCACAGAGTTACATGGTTCTTTTCATTGTGCAGTTTGATAACACTGTTTTTGGGGTATCTGCAATAGGATGTTTGGGAGTGCATTGAAGTCTATGGTGACAAAGGAAATTTCCTCAGATAAAAACCAAAAAGAAGGTTTCAGAGAAGCTGCTTTGTGATGTATGAGTTCATCTCATGGAGTTACACTGTCCTTTTCTTTGAACAGTTTACTAACACTGTTTTCTTGAAACCTGTGATGGGATATTCTGGAGCACATTGTAGCTTATGGTGACAAAGGAAATATACTCAGACCAAAACTAGAAGGAAACTGTGAGAAACTGTTTTGAGATTTGTGAATTCATCTCACAGAGTTACACAATTCTTTTCATGGAGCAGTTTGGTAGAACTGTTTTTGGGGAATATGAGAAGGGATATTTTGGATCACATTGAAGCCTATGGTGACAAAGGAAATGTCCTCAGTTAAAAACTAGAAAGAAACCTTCTGAGAAAGCCCTTTGTGGTATATGAATTCATCTCACAGAGATACACCTTTCTTTTCATGGAGCAGTTAGCTAACACTGTTTTCTTGGAATCCAAAAAGGGATATTTTGGAGCACAATGAGGCCTATAGTGAAAAAAATAAATATTCTTGGATAAAAATTAGAAAGAAGAGCTCTGAGAAACTGCTTTGTGACATGTGAGTTCATCTCACAGAGTTACACTGTACTTTTCATTGAGCAGTTTGCTAACACCGTTTTCGTGGAACCTTCAAAGGGTTATTTTGGAGCGTATTGAGGCCTATGGTGAAAAAGGAGATATCCTCAGATAAAAACAGGAAAGAAGCTTTCTGAGAAGGTTCTTTGTGATTTGTGAATTCATCTCACAGAGTTACACCTTTCTTTTCAAGGTGCAGTTTGCTAACACTCTTTTCGTGGTATCTCCAAAGGGATATTTGGGAGCGCAGTGAGGCTTATAGTGGAAAAGGAAATGTCCTAAGATTAAAACCAAAAAGATGCATTCTGAGAAACTGTCTTCTGATGTGTGAATTTATCTCACAGTGTTACACTGTTCTTTTCATTAAGGAGTTTGCTAACACTGTTTTCTTGGAATCTGCAATGAGATATTTTGGAGTGCATTGAAGCTTACGGTGACAAAGGAAATATCCTCGGTCAAAAACTAGAAAGAGGCATTCTGAGAAACTGCTTTGAGGTTTGTGAATTCATCTCACAGAGTTACACGATTCTCTTCATTTATTGAGCAATCTGAGAAAGGATATTTTGGATTGCATGAAGCCTGTGGTGACACCTTAAAAGATGTTTTCATTAAGCAGATTGCTAACACCTTTTTTTGTTTTTTGTTTTTTTTTGGAATCTGCACAAGGATATGTGGGAGCACATTGAGGACTATAGTGAAAAAGGAAATATCCTGAGATAAAATCTAGAAAGAAGCATTCTGAGAAACTGCTTTGTGATTTGTGATTTCATCTCTGAGAGATACAACGTTCTTTTCATTGAGCAGTTTTTAACACCGTTTTTGTGGAATCTAAAATAGGATACTTGGGAGTACATTTAAGCCTATGGAGACAAAGGAAATATGCTCACATAAAAAAAGATAAAGAAGCTTTCTGAGAAACTTCTTTGTGTTGTGTGAATTTACTTCACAGAGATACACTGTTCTTTTCATGGAGCAGTTTGGTAGCACGGTTTTTGGGGATTCTGAGAAGGAATATTTTGGATCACATTGAATTCTTTTTTGACAAGTGAAATATCCTCAGATTAAAACTAGAAAGAAACTATCTGAGAAAACTCCTCATGATTTGGGAATTTATCTCACAGTGTTTTACCTTTCTTTTCATGGAGCAGTTTGCTAACACTGTTTTCATGGAATCTGCAAAGGGATGTTTGGGAGCGCATTGAGGCTGATGGTGAAAAAGTAAGTATCCTCAGATAAAAAATAGAAATAAGCTTTCTGAGAAACTGCTTTGTGATGTGATTTCATCTCACAGAATTACACCTTCTTTAGACTGAGCAGTGGGCTAACACCATTTTTGTGGAATCTCCAAATGGATATTTTGGAGCACATTGAAGTCTGTGGTGAGAAAGGAAATACCCTCAGATAAAAACTGGAAAGCTTTCTGAGAAACTGCTTTGTGACGTGAATTTTTCTCAAAGAGTTGCAACGTTCTTTTCATTGAGCATTTTGCTAACACTGTTTTCATGGAGTATGCAATAGGATATTTCAGAGTGCATTGAAGCATATTGTGACAAAGGAAATATCCTAAGACATAAACTAGAAAGAAGTTTTCTCAGAAACCACTTTCTAATTTGTGAATTCATCTCACAGATTTACAATTTCCTTTTGTGGAGCAGTTTGTTAGCACTGCTTTTGGGGAATCTGAGAAGGGGTATTTTGGATCACAATGGAGCCTATGGTTGCAAAGGAAAAACTCAGATAAAACTAGAAAGAAGCTTTCTGAGAAACTGCTTTGTGATGTGTGGATTCATCTCAGAGATTTACACCTTTCTTTTCATGGATCAGTTTGCTAGCACTGTTTTTGTGGAATCTGCAAAGGGATATTTCAGAGCACATTGAGACCTATTGTGAAATAGGAAATAGCCTCAGATAAAAACTACAAAGAGGCTTTCTGAGAAACTTCTTTGTGATGTGTGAATTCACCTCACAGAGTTACACTATTTTCATTGGATAGTTTCCTAACATTGTGTTCTTGGAATCTGGAATGGGATATTTCTGAGTGCATTGAGGCTGGTGGTGACAAAGGAACTCTCCTCAGACACAAACTAGAAAGAATCTTTCTGAGATTGGTGGTTTTTAAATTCATCTCACAGAGTTACACCTTTCTTTTCATGGAGCAGTTTGCTAACACTGTTTTCGTGAAATCTGCAAAGGGATATTTTGGGGTGCATTGAGGGCTATGGTGAGAAGGAAATGTCCTCTGATTAAGACAAGACAGAAGGTTTCTGAGAAAGTGCTTTTGATGTGTGAATTCATCTCACAGAGTAACACTGTTCTTTTCATTGAGCAGTTTTCTAGCAATGTTTTCTTGGAATCTGCAATGGGATATTTCAGAGCACATTGAACGTTATGGTGACAAAGGAAATAACCTAATATAAAAACTAGAAGGAATCTTTCTCAAAAACTGCTTCATGCTGTGTTAATTCATCTCACCAAGTTACATGGCTCTTTTCATGGATCACCTTGGTAGCACTGTTTTTGGTTAATTTGAGAATGGATATTTTGCATAGTATTGAAACCTAGGGTGACAAAGGCAATATCCCCAGATAAAAATTAGATAGAAGATTTATGAGAAAGTTCTTTGTGATGTTTGAATTCATCTCACAGAGTTACAACATTCTTTCCATGTTGCAGTTTGCTTACACTGTTTCCACGGAATCTGCAAAGGGATATTTGAGAGTGCATTCAGGCCTGTAGTGAATAAGGAAATATCCTCAAATAAACACCAAAAAGAAGCTCTCTGAGAAACTTCTTTGTGATGTATGAATTCATCTCACAGAGTTAAACCTTTCTTCTCATTAAGCAGTTTGCTAACACTGTTTTGTTGGAATCTGCAATGGTGTATTTCGGAGTGCATTGAAACTTATGGTGACAAATGAATTATCCTCAGACAAAAACTAGTAAGAAGCTTTCTGAGAAACTGCGTTGTGATTTGTGAATTCATCTCAGAGAGTTACACGTTTCCTTTCATGAAGCAGTTTGGTAGCAATGTTTTTGGGGAATCTGAGAAGGGATATTTTGGATCACATTGAAGCCTCTGGTGACAAAGGAAAAACTCAGATAAAAACTAGAAAGAAGCTTTTTGAGAAACTGCTTTGTGATGTGGGGATTCATCTCACAGATTTACATCTTTCTTTTCATGGAGCAGTTTGCTAACATTGTTTTCGTGGAATGTGCAAAGGGATATTCTGGAGCACCTTGAGGCCTATAGTGTAAAAGGAAGTATCCTAAGAAAAAACTAGAAAGAAGCTTTCTGAGAAACTGCTTTGTGATGTGTGAATTCATCTTACAGTGCTACGCCATTCTTTTCATTGAGCAGTTTGATAACACTGTTTTTGAGAAATCTGCAATAGGATATTTGGAAGCACATTGAAGCCTAAAGTGACAAAGGAAATATCCTCAGATAAAAAACAAAAAGAAGTTATCTGTGAAACTGCTTTGTGATGTGTGAATTCATCTCAAAAAAATTACACCTTTCTTTTCATGAAGCATTTTGATAACACTGTTTTTCTGGAATCTACAAAGGGATATCCGTGAGCACATTGAGGCAAAAGGTGAAAAAGGAAATGTCCTCAGACAAAAACTAGAAAGCTTACTGAGAAACTGCTTGGTGATTTGTGAATTCATCTCTCAGAGTTATACGATTTTTTTCATGCAGAAGTTTGGTAGCACTGTTGTTGGGGAATATGAGAAGGGATAATTTGGATCGCATTGAAGCCTACAATGAAAAAGGAAATATCGTCAGATAGAATCTTGAAAGAATCATTCCGAGAAACTTCTTCATGATGTGTGAATTCCTCTCACAGAATTACACTATTCTTTTCTTTGAGAAGGTTGCTAAGACTTTTTTCATGGAATGTGTGATGGATATTCCAGAACACATTGAAGAATATGATGAAAAAGGAAAAATCCTTAGATAAAAACTGGAAAGACGCTTTCTGAGAAACAGCTTTGCGATGTGTGAATTCGTCTCACAGAGTTACACCATTCTGTTCATGGAGCAGTTCGGTAGCCCCGTTTTTGTTGAATCTGAAAAGAGATATTTTGGATCACATTGAAGCCTATGGTGACGAAGGAAATCACCTCAGAGAAAAACTAGAAAGAAGCTTTTTGAGGAAGTTCCTTGTGATGTGTGAAATCATATCACAGAGTTAACACTGTTTTCATGTAATCTCCAAGGGGATATTGGGAAGCGCATTGAGGCTTATTTTGAAAAACTAAATATCCTCAGATAAAAACTAGAAAGAAACTTTCTGATAAACTGCTTTGTGATGTGTGAATTCGTCTCACCATATTACACTGTTCTTTTCACTGAGCAGTTTGCTAACACTCTTTTTATGGAATCTGCAAATTGATATCTGGGAGCACATTGAGACATATAGTGAAAGAGGAAATACCCGCATATAAAAACTATAAAGAAGCTTTATGAGAAACCGCTTTGTGATGTGTGAATTCATCTCACAGTTTTACACTGTACATTTCATTGAGTAGTTTACTAACACTGTTTTCGTGGAATCAGCAATGTTATATTTTGGAGCGCATTTAAGCATATGGTGACAAAGGAAATATCCTCAGACAGAAAACTAGAAAGCATCTTTCCAAGAAACTCCTTTGTGATTTGTGAATTCATCTCACAGAGTTACATGATTCTTTTCATGGATCAGTTTGTTAGAACAGTTTTTGGGGAATCTGAGAAGGGATATTTGGGATAGCATTGAAGCCTATTGTGAAAAGGAAATATCCTCAGATAAAAACTAGAAAGAAGCCTTCTGAGAAAGTTCTTTGTGATGTGTGAATTCATCTCACAGAATTACATTGGTCTTTACATTGAGCAGTTTGATAACAATGTTTTTGTGGAATCCACAATAGGATATTTGGGAGTGCATTGAAGCCTATGGTGACAAAGGAAATATCTTCAGATAAAAACTACAAAGAAACTTTCTGAGATAGTTCTTTGTGATGTGTGAACTTAACTCACAGAGTTACACTGTTCTTTTCATTTTACAGTTCCGTAACACTGTTTTTGTGGAATCTACAAAGTGATATTTGGGAGCGCATTGAAGCTTAAGGTGACAAAGGAATTACCCTTGTATAAAAACTAGAAAGAAGCTTTCTGAGAAAATTCTTTCCGACGTGTGAATTCATCTCAGAGTTACACCTTCTTTTGCTTGGAGCAGTTTGCTAACACTGTTTTCGTGGAACCTACAATGGGATATTCTGGAGCACATTGAATCTTATGGTGACAAAGGAAATATCCTCAGACAAAAACTAGAAAGAAGCTTTCTGAGATACTGATTTGGGATTTGTGAATTTATCTAACAGCATTACACCTTTCCTTTCATGTAGCAGTTTGGTAGAACTCTCTTTGGGGAATATGAGAGGGAACATCTTGGATGCCATTGAAGCCTATGGTGGCTCAAGAAATATCCTCAGATAAAAACTAGAAAGAAGGTTTCTGAGAATGTTCTTTGTGATGTGTGATGTCATCTCACAGAGTTACAACTTTCTTTTCATGGAGCCGTTTGCTAACACTGTTTTCATGGAATCTGCAAAGCGGTATTTCAGAGCGCATTGAAGCCTATGGTGAAAAACTAAATATCCTCAGAGAAAAACTATAAAGAAGCTTTGCGAGAAACAGCTTTGTGATTTGTGAATTCATCTGACAGAGTTACACAATTCTTTTCATCGATGAGTTTTGTAGCACTGTTTTTGAGGAATCTGAGAAGGGATATTTTGAATCGCATTGTAGCCAAGGGTGACAAAGGAAATATCCTCAGATAAAAACTAGAAAGAAGTTTTCTGAGAAAAATCTTTGTGATGTGCGAATTCACCTCACAGAGTTACACCTTTCTTTTCAAGGAGCAGTTTGCTAACAATCTTTTCGTGGAATCTGCAAAGGGATATTTGGGAGCGCACTGAGGTCTATGGTGCAAAAGGAAATATCCTCAGATTAAAACGAGAAAAACGTTTTCTGAGAAACTGCTTTATGACGTGTTAATTCATCTCACAGAGTTACTCGATTCTTTTCATGGATCAGTTTGGTAGCACTGTTTTTGGGTAGTATGAGAAGGGATATTTTGCATCGCAAGGTTTCTGAGAAACTGCTTTGTGATGTGTGATTTCATCTCACAGAGTTACAACTTTATTTCCTTGAGAGGTTTGCTAACACTGTTTTGTGGAATCTGCAAAGGGATATTTGGGAGAGCATTGAGGCCTATAGTGAAATAGGAAAATTCCTCAGATAAAACTAGAAAGAAGCTTTCTGAGAAACTGCTTTGTGGTGTGTGAATTCATCTCACAGAGTTCCACTGTCCTTTTCATTGAGCAGTTTGAAACCACTGTTTTCATGGAATCTGCAATTTGATATTTTGGAGAGCATTGAAGCTTATTTTGACAAAGGAAATATCTTCAGGCAAAAACTAGGAAGAAGCTTTGTGTGAAACCACTTTGTGGTGTGCTCATTCATCTCACAGAATCGCATGATTCTTTGCATATATCAGTTTCATAGCACTATTTTTGAGGAATCTGAGAAGATATATTTTGGATCTCATTGAAGCCTATGGTGACAAAGAAAATATCCTCAGAAAAAAACAAAAATAAGCTTTCTGAGAAACTTCTAGTGGTGTGTGAATTCATCTCACACAGTTTCACCTTTCTTTCCATGGAGGTGTTTGTTAACACTGTTTTCATGGAATCTGCAAAGGGATATTTTGGAGTGCATTGAGGTCTACGGTGATAAAGGAAATACCCTCAGATAAAAACTAGAAAGAAGCTTTCTGAGAAACTCCTTTGTGATGTGTGAATTCATCTCACAGAGTTACACTGTTCTTTTCATTGAGCAGTTCTTCTTTCTGAGAAGGGATATTTTGAATTTCATTGAAGCATATGTTGACAATGGAAATATCCTCAGATAAATATTAGAAAGAAGCTTTTTGAGAAACTGCTTTGTGATGTGTACATTCATCTCACGGGGTTACACAGTTCGTTATATTGAGCAGTTTAATAACACTGTTTTCGTGGAATCTGCAATAGGATATTTGGGAGTGCTTTGAAGCCTATGGTGACAAAGGAAATTTCCTCACATAAAAAACAAAAAGAAGCTTTTTGAGACACTGCTTTGTTATGTGTCAATTCATCTCACAGAGTTACACTCCTCTTTTCATTGAGCAGTTGGCTAACACTGTTTTTTTGGAATCTGCAATGGGATATTTCAGAGCACATTCAAGCTTATAGTGACAAAGAAAATATCCTCAGACAGAAACTAGAAAGAATATTTCTGAGAAATGGCTTTGTGATTTCTCAAATCATCTCACAGAGTTACACCTTTCCTTTCATGGAGCACTTTGGTAGCCCTGTTTTTTGGGAATCTGAGAAGGGATGTTTTGGATCACATTGAAGCCTATGGTGACAAAGGAAAAACTCAGATAAAAACTAGAAAGACGCTTTCTGAGAAACTGCTTTATGATGCGTGAATTCAACTCACAAGGTTGCACCTTTCATTTCATGGAGCAGTTTGTTAACACTGTATTCATGGAATCTGCAAAGGGATATTTGGGAGTGAATTTAGGCCTATGGTGAAAAACAATATCCTCGGAAAAAAACTGCAAAGAAGCTTTCTGAGAAACTGCTTTGTGATATGTGAATTCATCTCACAGACTTACACTGTTCATTTCTTTGAGTAGTTTGCTAACACAGTTTTGGAATCTGCAATGGGATATTTCAGAGTACCTTGAAGCTTATGGCGACAAAGGAAATATCCTCAGAAAAAACCAGAAAGAAACTTTCTGAGAAACTGCTTTGTGATTTGACTTCGTCTCATAGAGTTACACGATGCTTTTCATGGAGCAGTTTGATTGCACTGTTTTTGGGGAATCTGATAAGGGATATTTTGGATCACATTGAAACTTATGGAGACAAGGGAAATATCCTCTGATAAAAACTAGAAACAATCTTTCTGAGAAACGGCTTTGTGATGTGTTAATTCATCTCACAGACTTACACTATTTTTTTCATGTATCAGTTTGGTAGCACTGTTTTTGGGGAATCTGAGGAAGGATATTTTGGATCGCATTGAAATCAGTGGTGACAAAGGAAACATCCTTAGATAAAAACTAGCCAGAAGCTTTCTGAGAAAGACTCTTTGTGATGTGTGAATTTATCTCAGAGTCTGGAATGGGACATTTTGGAGTGCAATGATTCCTACAGTGAAAAAGGAAATATCTTCAGATAAAAACTAAAAGGAATCTTTCTGCGAAACTTCTTTGTGATGCATGAATTCATCTCACAGAGTTACACCTTTCTTTTCATGGAGCAGTTTGTTAACACTGTTTTCATTGGATCTGCAAAGGGATATTTGGGAGCACATTGAGGATTATGGTGAAAAAGAAATATCCTCAGATAAAATACAGAAAGAACCTTCAGAGAAACTGCTATGTGATGTGTGAATTCATCTCACAGATTTACACTCTTCTGCTCATGGAGCAGTGTGCTAACACTGTTTTCTTGGAATCATCAATGGGATATTTTGGAGCACATTGAAGCTTATGGTGACAAAGGAAATATCCTCCAAGGAAAATTAGAAAGAAGCTTTTTGAGAAACTGCTTTGTGATTTGTGAATTCTTCTCACAGAGTTACACGATTCTTTTCATGGAGCAGTTTGGTAGAACTGTTTTTGGGCAATGGTGACAAGGGAAACAGCCTTAGATATAAACTAGAAAGAAGCTTTCAGAGGAAGTTCTTTGTGATGTGTGAATTCATCTCACAGCAGTACACCTTTCTTTTCATGGAGTAGTTTGCTAACATTGTTTTCGTGGAATCTACAAAGGGACATTTGGGAGCACAAAGAGGCCTATAGTGATACAGGAAATATCCTCAGTTAAAAACTTGAAAGAAGCTTCCTGAAAAACTTCTTTGTGATGTGTGAATTCATCTCACAGAGTTACACGTTTCTTTTGGTGGAGCTGTTTGCCAATACTGTTTTCCTGGTATCTGCAAAGGGGTCTTTGGGAGCGCATTGAGGCCTATGGTAATAAAGGAAATATCCTCAGATAAAAACTAGAAAGAAGCTTTCTAAGAAACTGCTTTATGATGCATGAATTCATCTCACCCAGTTACACCGTTCTTTTCATAGATCAGTTTGCTAACACTGTTCTCTTGGATATTCAATGGGATACTTCGGAGCACATTGAAGCTTATGGTGACAATGGAAACATCCTCATATAAAAACTAGAAAGAAGCTTTCTGAGAAACTGTTTTGTGATTTGTATATTCATCTTACAGAGTTACACAATTCTTTTCATGTATCAGTTTGGTAGTGCTGTTTTTTCTAAATTTGAGAAGGAATATTTTGGATCGCATTGAAGCTAATGGTGACAAAGGAAATATCCTCAGATAAAAACTAGAAAGAAGCTTTCTGAGAAAGTTTTTTGTGATGTGTTTTTTCATCTCACAGGGTAACACCTTTCTTTTCATGGAGCAGTTTGCTAACACTGTTTTTGTGGAATCTGCATAGGTATATTTGGGAATGCATTGAGTCCTATAGTGAAAAGAGAAATATCCTCAGATAAAAACTAGAAAGAAGCTTTCTGAGAAACTGCTTTGTGATGTGTCAATTCATCTCACAGAGTTACACTGTTCTTTTTCTTGAGCAGTTTGCTAACATTGTTTTCTTGGAATCTGCCATGGAATATTTCGGAGCACATTGAAGCTTATGGTGACAAAGTAATTATCGTCAGACAAAAAGTAGAAAGAAGCTTTCTGAGAAATGCTTTTTTAATAAATTTGTGAATTTATCCCACAGAGTTACACGATTCTTTCCATGGGGCAGTTTGTTAGCACTGTTTTGGGGAATCTGAGATGGAATATTTTGGGTCACATGGAAGCCTATGGTGACAAGGGGAATATCCTCAGATAAAAACTAGACAGAAGCCTTCTGAGAAAGTTATTTGTGAAGTATGAATTCAGTTCATGGAGTTCCACCTTTCTTTTCATGGAGCCATGTGCTAACACTGTTTTCGTGGAATATGCAAAGGGATATTTAGGAGTGAATTTAGGCCCAGGGTGAAAAACTAAATATCCTCGGAAAAAACTGCAAAGAAGCTTTCTGAGGAACTGCTTTATGATTTGTGAATTCATGCCACAGAGTTACATGATTCTTTTCATGGGGTAGTTTGTTAACACTGTTTTAGGGGAATCTGAGAAGGAATATTTTGGGTCACATGGAAGCCTATGGTGACAAGGGGAATATCCTCAGATAAAAACTAGATAGAAGCCTTCTGAGAAAGTTCTTTTTGAAGCGTGAATTCAGCTCATGGAGTTCCACCTTTCTTTTAATGGAGCCGTTTGCTAACACTGTTTTCATGGAATATGCAAAGGCATATTTAGGAGTGAATTGAGGCCCAGGGTGAAAAACTAAATATCCTCGGAAAAAATTGCAAAGAACTTTTCTGAGAAACTGCTTTGTGATGTGTGAATTCATCTCATAGAGTTACACTGTTCATTTCATTGAGTAGTTTGCTAACACAGTTTTCTTGGAATCTGCAGTGGGATATTTTGGAGTGCATTGAAGCTTATGGTGACAAAGGAAATATCCTCAGACAAAAACCAGAAAGAAGTTTTCTGAGAAACTGCTTTGTGATTTGTGAATTTGTCTCACAGAGTTACATGATGCTTTTCATGGAGCAGTTTGGTTGCACTGTTTTTGGGGAATCTGATAAGGGATATTTTGGATCACATTGATACTTATGGAGACAAGGGAAATATCATCTGATAAAAACTAGAAACAAGCTTTGTGAGAAACGGCTTTGTGATGTGTTAATTCATATCACAGAGTTACATGAATTTTTTTCATGTATCAGTTTGGGAGCACTGTTTTTGGTGAATCTGAGGAAGGATATTTGGGATTGCATTGAAATCATGGTGACAAAGTAAACATCCTTAGATAAAAACTAGCCAGAAGGTTTCTGAGAAAGTTCTGTGATGTGTGAATTTATCTCACAGAGTCTGGAATGGGACATTTTGGAGTGCAATCATTCCTATCGTGAATAAGGAAATATCGTCAGATAAAAACTAAAAGGAAGGTTTCTGAGAAACTTCTTTGTGATGCGTGAATTCATCTCACACCTTTCTTTTCATGGAGCAGTTTGTTAACACTGTTTTTGTTGGATCTGCAAAGGGATATTTGGGAGCTCATTGAATAATATGGTGAAAAAGGAAATATCCTCAGATAAAAACTAGAAAGAAGCTCTCTGAGAAACTGCTATGTGATGTTTGAATTCATTTCACAGATTGACACTCTTCTTTACATTGATCATTTTGCTACCACTGTTTTCTTGGAATCATCAATGGGACATTTCGGAGCACATTGAAGCTTATGGTGACAATGGAAACATCGTCATACAAAAACCAGAAAGAAGCTCTCTGAGAAATCGCTTTGTGATTTGTAAATTCATCTCACAGAATTGCACAATTATTTTCATGGATCAGTTTGGTAGCACTGTTTTTGGGGAATTTGAGAAGGGATATTTTAGATTGCATTTAAGAATATGGTGCTAAACGTAACATCCTCAAATAAAAACTAGACAGAAGCTTTCTGAGAAAGTTCTTTGTTATGTGTTTTTTCATCTCATAGGGTTACATCTTTCTTTTCATGGAGCAGTTTGCTAACAGTTTTTGTGGAATCTGCATAGATGTATTTTGGATTGCATTGAAGCCTATGGTGACATAGGAAATATCCCTGGATAAAAACTAGGAAAATGCTTTCTGAGAAACTGCTTTGTGATGTGTTAGTTCATCTCACAGAATTACACAATTCTTTTCATGGATCAGTTTGGTAGCACTGTTTTTGGGGAATCTGAGGAAAGATATTTTGGATCGCATTGAAATCAACTGTGATAAAGGAATTATCCTCAGATAACAACTAGAAAGAAGTTTTATGAGAAACTTCTTTGTGATTTGTGAATTTGCCTCACATGGTTATGCCTTTCTATTCATGGTGCAGTGTGCTAGCACTGTTTTCCTGGAATCTACAAAGGGATATTTGGGAGCATATTGAGGCCTATGGTGAGAAAGGAAATATCCACAGATAAAAACGAGAAAGAAGTTTTCTGAGAAACTGGTTTATGAAGTGTTAATTCATCTCATGGAGATACATGATTCTTTTCATGGCGGAGTTTCGTAGCACTGTTTTTGGGGAATCTGAGAAGGGATATTTTGGATCACATTGAAGCCTATCTTGACAAAGGAAATATCCTCAGATGAAAACTAAAAAGAAGCTTTCTGAGAAAGTTCTTTGTGATGTGTGAATTCGTCTCTCAGAGTTACACCTTTCTTTTCATGGAGCAGCTTGCTAACACTGTTTTCATGGAAACTGCAAAGGGATATTTGGGAGAGCACTGATGCATATAATTAAAAGGGAAATAACCCCAGATAAACACTAGAAAGAAACTTTCTGAGAAACTGCTTTGTGATGTGTGTATTCATCTCACAGAGTTACACTGTTCTTTTCATTGAGCAGTTTCATAACACTGTTTTTGTGGAATCTGCAAAGGGATATTTGGGAGTGCATTGAGGATTATAGTGAAAAAGGAAATATCCTCAGATAAAAGCTAGAAAGAAATTGTCTGAGAAACTGCTTTGTGATTGGTGACTTCATCTCACAGTGTTACACCACACTTTTCATTGAGCAGTCTGATAATACTGGTTTCATGGAATCTGTGACAGGGTACTTGGGAGTGCATTGAAGCCTATGGTAACAAAGGAAATATCCTCAGATAAAAACTATAAACAAGCCTTCTGAGAAAGTTCTTTGTGATGTGTGAATTCATCTCACAGAGTTACACCTCTTTTTCATGGAGAAGTTTTCTAATATGTTTTCGAGGAATCTGCAAATGGATATTTGGGAGTGCATTGAGATCTATACTGAAAAAGGAAATATCCTCATAGAAAAACTTGAAAGAAGCTTTCTCAGAAATTGCTTTCTGATGTGTGAATTCATCACACAGAGTTTCACCTTTCTCTTCTGTAGCAGTTTGTGAATACAGTTTTCGTGGATTCTGGAAAGTGATATTTGGGAACTCATTGAGGGCTATGGTGAAAAAGGAAATTTCCTCATATAAAAACTGGAAAGAAGCGTTCTGAGAAACTGCATTGCAATGTGTGAATGCAACTCACAGAGTTACACTTTTCTCTTCAGTGATCAGTTTGTTAACACAGTTTTCTTGAAATCTGCAATAGGATACTTCCGAGCACAAAGAAGCTTACGGTGACAAATGAAATATCCTCAGATAACAACCAAAAAGAAGCTTTCTGAGAAACTGCTTTGTGATGTGTGAATTCATCTCACAGAGTTACAAGATTCTATATATGGAGCAGTTTGTTAGCACTGTTTTTATGGAATCTGCAAAGGGATATTTGGGAACTCGTAGAGGCCTACGGTGAAAAAGGAAATAACTTCAGATAAAAACTGGAGAGAAGTTTTTCGAGAAATTGTTTTTGATGTGTTTATTCATCTCATAGAGTTTAAGCTTTTTGTTGATTGAGCAGTTAGGAATCACTGTTTTTGTGTTATCTGAGAGGATATATTTGGGAGCACATTGAAGCCTATGGTGAAAAAGGAAATATCATCAGATTTAAACTAGAAAGAAACTTTCTGAGAAAATACTTTGTGATGTGTGAATTCATCTCACAGAGTTACATCATTCTTTTCATTGAGCAGTTTGGTAGCACTGTTTTTGTGGAACCTGCAGAGGGATATTTCGGAGCACATTGAGGCCTAAGGTGAAAAAAGAAAATTCTTCAGGTAAAAACTGGATAGAAGCTTTCTGAGAAACTCCTTCGTGATGTCTACATTCATCTCATAGAGCTAAACGTTTCTGTTGAGGGAGCACTTTGGCTTCACTGTTTTTGTGGCGTCTGAGAAGGGATATTTGCAAGCCCATTGAAGCCAATGGTGGAAAAGGAAATATCCTCAGATAAAAACTAGAAAGAAGCTTTCTGAGAATCTGCTTTCTAATTTGTGAATTTATCTCACAGAGTTACAATTTCCTTTCATGGAGAAGTTTGTTAACACTGTTTTTGTGGAATCTGAGAAAGAATATTTTGGATTACATTCAATCCTATGCTGAAAAAGAAAATACCCTCAGATAAAAACTTGAAACAAGCTTCCTGAGAAACAACTTTTTGATGGGTGAATTTACCTCACAGAGTTAAACCTTTCATTTCAGTGCACAGTTTGGTAGCACTGTTTTTTGTGGAATTGGCAGAGGGATATTTGGGAGCGCATAGAGCCCTAACCTGAAAAACAAAAATTCTTCAGATAAAAATCGGAAGATAAGTTTTCTGAGAAATTCCTTTTTGAAGTTTGCATTCATCTCATAGAGGTAAACGTTTCTATTTGAGGGAGCACTTTGGTATCACTGTTTTTGTGGTGTCTGAGAAGGGATATTTGGGAGCACATTGAAGCCTATGGTGGAAAGGAAATATCCTGATATAAAAGCTAGAAAGAAGCTTTCTGAGAAACCACTTTGCAATGTGATAATTCATCTCACAGAGTTACATGATTAGTAGTTTTGTAGCAATCTTTTCCGGAAATCTGAGAAGGGATAATATGGATCGCTTTGAAACCTATGTTGACAAATGAAATATCCTCAGATCAAAACTAGAAAGAAGCTTTCTGAGAAAGTTCTTTGTGATGTGTCAATTCATCTCACAGAGTTACACCTTTCTTTTCATGGAGCAGTTTGCCAGCACTGTTTTCGTGCAATCTGCACTGGGATTTTCAGGAGTGCATTGAGGCCTGTAGTGAAAAAGGAAATGTCCTCTGATAAAAACTAGAAAGAAGCTTTCTGAGAAACTGCTTTGTGATGTGTGAATTCATCTCACAGAATGACAATGTTCTTTTCCTTGAGCAGTTTGGTAACAATGTTTTCATGTTATCTTCAATAGGATATTTTGGAGCACATTGAAGCCTATTTTGACATAGGAAATATCCTCAGATAAAAACCAGAAAGAAGCTTTCTGAGAAACTGCTTTGGGACGTGTGAATTCATCTCACAGAGTTGCACTGTTCTTTTCATTGATCTGTTTGCTACCACTGTTTACTTGGAATCTGCAATGGGATATTTTGGAGTACTTTGACACTTAGGGTGACTAAGGAAATATCCTCAGGCAAAAACTAGAAAGAAGGTTTCTGAGAAACTGCTTGTGATTTGTGATTACATCTCACAGAGTTACACGATTCTTTTCATGTAGCAATTTGGTAGCCCTGTTTCTATGTAATCTGCAAATTTATATTTGGAGCTCCCAGAGACCTACAGTGAAAAAGGAAATAACTTCAGATAAAAACTAGAGAGAAGATTTTCGAGAAATGTTTTTGCTATGTGTATTCATCTGAGACAGTTTAACCTCTTTGTTGGTTGAGCAGTTCGGCACTACTGTTTTTATGCTATCTGAGAGGAGATATTTAGGAACACATTGAAGTCTACCATGAAAAAGGAAATATACTCAGATTTAAACTAGAAATGAAGCTTTCCAAGAAACTGTTTTGTGATGGGTTAACTCATTTCAGAGAGTTCCACCTTTCTTTTCATGAAGCAGTTTGCAGCACTGTTTTTGTGGAATCTGCAGAGGGATATTTGGGAGCACATAGAGACCTAAGGTGAAAAAAGAAAATTCTTCAGGTAAAAACTGGAGAGAAGTTTTCTGAGAAACTCTTTATGATGTGTGCATTCATCTCATAGACCTAAACGTTTCTGTTGAGGGAACACTTAGGTATCAATGTTTTTGTGGTGTTTCAGAAGGGATATTTGGAAGTACATCGAAGCCTATGGTGGAAAAGGAAATATCCTCAGATAAAAACTAAAAAGAAAGTTCCTAAGAAACTGTTTTATGATGAGTCAATTTATCTCACAGAGTTACATCATTCCTTTCATGGAGCAGTTTGTTAGCACTATTTTTGTGGAATCTGCAGAGGGATAATTGGGAGCGCATAGAGGCCTAAGGTGAAAAAAGAAATTTCTTCAGGTAACAACTGGAGAGAAACTTTCAGAGAAACTCCTTTGTGATGTGTGCATTCATCTCATAGAGCTAAACGTTTCCCTTGAGGAAGCACTTGGCATCACTGTTTATGTGGTGTCTGAGATGGGATATTTGGGAGCGCATTGAAGCCTATGGTGGAAAAGGAAATATTCTCATATAAAAACTAGAAAGAAGCTTTCTTCAAAAGCACTTTGTGATTTGTTAATTCATGTCACAGAGTTACACGATTCTTTTCATGGATCAGTTTGGTAGCATTGTTTTTGGGGAATCTGAGAAGAGATATTGTGGATCACATTGAAGCCTATGGTGGCAAAGGAAATATGCTCAGATAAAAACTAGAAGAAGCTTTCTGAGAAAGGCTTTTGTGATGTGTGAATTCAACTCACAGAGTTACACCATTCTTTTCATTAAGCAGCTTGCTAACAAGGCTTTTGTGGAATCTTCAATAGGATAGTTTGGAGTGCATTGAAGCCTCTGTTGACAAAGGAAATATCCTCAGATAAAAACAAAAAAGAAGATTTCTGACAAATGGCTTTGTGATATGTGATCTCATCTCACAGAGTTACACTGTTATTTTCATTGATCAGTTTTCTAACAGTGTTTTCTTGGAATCTGCAATGAGATATTTTGGAGCACATTGAAGCTTAGAGTGACAAAAAAAATCCTCAGACAAAAACTAGAAAGAAGCTTTCTGACAAACTGCTTTGTGATTTGTGAATTCATCTCACAAAGTTAAATGATTCTTTTCAGGGAGCAGTTTGGTAACACTGTATGGAATCTTCAAAGGGATATTTCACAGCTCATAGAGGCCTATGGTGAAAAACGAAATAACCTCAGACAAAAACTGGAGACAAGCTTTTCGACAAACGGTTTTCTGATGTGTGTACTCGCTTCATAGAGTTTAATCTTTTTGTTGATTGAGCAGTTCAGCATCACAGTTTTTGTGGTATCTGAGAGGAGCTATTTGGGAGCACAATGAAGCCTATGGTGAAAAAGGAAATATCCTCAGATTTAAACTAGAAAGAAGCTTTCTGAGGAACTGCTTTGTGATGGGTGAATTCATCTCACAGAGTTTCAACTTTGTTTCCACTGAGCAATTTGGTAACACTATTTGTGTGGAATCTGCAAAGGGATATTTGGGAGCGCCTAGAGTCCAATGGGAAAAAAGGAAATATCTTGAGGTAAAAACTGGAGTGAAGCTTTCTGAGAAACTCCTTCATGATGTGTGCATTCATCTCATAGAGCTAAACGTTTCTGTTGAGGGAGCACTTTGGCATCACTGTTTGTGTGGTGTCTGAGAAGGGATATTTGGGAGTGCATTGAAGCTTATGGTGAAAAAGGAAATATCTTCAGATAAAAACCAGAAGAAACTGCTTTGTGATGGGTCAATTTATCTCACAGAGTTACATGATTCTTTTCGTGGTGCAGTTTGTTAGCACTGTTTTTATGGAATTGGCAGAGGGATTATTTGGCAGTGCATAGAGGACTCAGGTGAAAAAAGAAACTTCTTCAGGTAACAACCGGAGAGAAGCTTTCAGAGAAATTCCTTTGTGATATTTGCATTCAACTCATAGAGCTAAACGTTTGTGTTGAGGGAGCACTTTGGCATCTATGTTTTTGTGGTGCCTGAGAAGGGATATTTGGAAGCGTATTGAAGCCAATGGTGGAAAAGGAAATATCCTCATATAAAAGCTAGAAAGAAGCATTTTTCAAAACCGCTTTGTGATGTGTTAATTCACATCACAGAGTTACACGATTCTTTTCATGAAGCAGTTTGGTAACATTGTTTTTGTAGAATCTGCAAAGCGATATTTGGGAACACATTGATGCCTGCAGTGAAAAAGGAAATATCCTCAGATAAAAACTAGAAAGAAGCTTTCTCAAAAACTGCTTTCTGATGTATGAATTAATCTCACAGATTTACACCATTCTTTACATTGCACAGTTTTCTAACAATGTTTTTGTAGGATCTGCAATAGGATATTTTGGAACGCATTGAAGCCTATGGCAACAAAGGAAATATACTCAGATTAAAAAAAAAAAGAAGAAGAAGCTTTCTGAGAAACTGGTCTATGATGTGTGAATTCATCTCACAGAGTCACACTGTTGTTTTCATTGAGAAGTTTGCTAACACTCTCTTTTAGAGTCTGCAATGAGATATTTCTGAGCAAACTGAAGCTTATGGCAACAAAGAAAATATCCTCATATAAAAACTAGAAAGAAACTTTCTCAGAAACCATTTTGTGATGTGTTAATTCACCTCACAGAGTTACACAATTCTTTCATGGATCAGTTTGGTAGGACTCTTTTTGAGGAATCTGAGAAGGGGTATTTTGGATCGCAATAAAGCCTATGGTGACATTGGAAATATCCTCAGATAGAAACTAGAAAGAAGCTTTCTGAGAAAGTTCTTTGTCATGTGTTAATTCATCTCACAGAGTTACGCCTTTCTTTTCATGGAGCAGTTTGCTAACACCGTTTTCATGGAATCTGCAAAGGGATATTTAGTAGTGCACTGAGGCCTATGGTGAAAAAGTAAATATCCTCTGATAAAAAGTAGAAAGAAGATTTCTGAGAAACTTCTTATTGGTGGGTGAATTCATCTCACAGAGTTACACTGGTATTTTCATTGAGAAGTTTGCTAACACTTTTTTCGTGGAATCTGCAATGGGATATTCCAGATCGCATTGAGGAATATTGAAAAGGGAAATATCCTCAGAAAAAACTAGAAACAAGCTTTCTAAGAAACAACTTTGTGATGGGTGAGTTCATCTTCACAAGGTTACACCACACTTTTCATGGAGCAGTTTGCTAACACTGTTTTTTTGGATCTGCAAAGGGACATTTGGGAGTGCAATGAGGCCTATAGTGAAAAAGGAAGTATACTCAAATAAAAACTAGAAAGAAGCTTTCTGAGAAACTTCTTTGTGATGTGTGAATTCATCTCACAGAGTTACACCTTTCTTTCCATGAAGCAGTTTGCTAATGCTGTTTTCCAGGAATCTGCAAAGGGATCCTTGGGAGTGCAGCGAAGCCTATGATGTGAAAAAGGAAATATCCTCAGACAAAAACCAGGAAGAAGCTTTCTAAGAAACTGCTTTATGATGTGTGAATTAATCTCACAGAGTTTCACTGTTCTTTTCATTGATCTGTTTGCTATCACTGTTTTCTTGGAATCTTCAAGGGATATTTCAGAGCGCTTTGAAGCTTGTGGTGAAAATGGAAATATCCTCATATAAAAACTAGAAAGAAGGTTTCTGAGAAACTGCTTTGTGATTTGTAAATTCCTCTCACAGAGATACACAATTCTTTTCATTGATTAGTTTGGTACCACTGTTTATGGGGAATTTGAGAAGGGATATTTCGGATCGCATTGAAGCATATGGTGACAAAGGAAATATTCTAGGATAAAAACTAGAAAGAAGCTTTCTGAAAAAGTTGTTTGTGATGTGTTAATTCATCTCACAGAGTTACACCTTAGTCTTCATGAAGCAGTTTGCTGACACTGTTTTCGTGGAATCTGCAAAGTGATATTTGGGAGCTCATTGATGCCTATGGTCAAAACAGAAATATTCTGATAAAAATTAGAAATAAGCTTTCTGAGAAACTGCTTTCTGATGTGTGAATTCATCTCACAGAGTTACACCTTTCTTTCCATTGAGCAGTTTGATAACACTGTTTTCGTGAAATCTGCAATAGGATATTTGGATATTTGGGAGCACATTGAAGCCTATGGTGACGTAGGAAATATCCTCAGATGAAAACCAAAAAGAAGCTTTCTGAGAAACTGCGTTGTGATGTGTGAATTCAACTCACAGAGTTACATGATTCTTTTCATTGAGCAGTTTAGTAACATTGTTTTCTTGGAATCTGCATTTTGATATTTCGGAGCACACGGAAGTTTATGGTGACACAAGAAATATTGTAAGTCAAAAACCAGTAAGAAGCTTTTGGAGAAACTGTTTTCTGATTTGTGAATTCATCCACGATTCCTTTCATGGGGCAGTTTGTTAGCACTCTTTTTGGAGAATCTGAGAAGGGATATTTTGGATCACATTGAAGCTTATGGTGACAAAGGGAATATCCTCAGATTAAAAACTGGACAGAATCTTTCTGAGAAAGTTCTCTGTGAAGTGTGAATTCATCTCATAGAGTTGCACCTTTCTTTTCATGGAGCAGTTTGCTAACACTGTTTTCGTGGAATATGCAAAGGGATATTTGGGAGCGCATTTAGGCCTATGGTGAAAAACTAAATATCCTCGGAAAAAAACTAGAAAGAAGCTTTCTGAGAAGCTGCTTTGTGATGTGTGAATTCATCTCACAGAGTTACACTGTTCATTTAGTTGAGTAGTTTGTTAGACTGTTTTCTTGGAATCTGCAATGTGATATTTTGGAGTACCTTGAGGCCTATGGTGACAAAAGAAATGTCCTCAGATAAAAACCAGAAAGAAGCTTTCTGAGAAACAGCTTTGTGATATGTTAATTCATCTCACAGAGTTACAGGTTTCTTTTCATGGAGCAGTTTGCTACCACTGCTTTTATGGAATCTGCTATGGGATATTTGGGAGATCCTGGTAGCCTACGGTGAAAAAGGACATAATTTCAGATAAAAACTGGAGAGAAGCTTTCCCAGAAATGGTTTTGTGATGTGTGCATTCATCTCAATGAGTTTAACTTTTTCTTTAATTGAACAGTTCAGCATCACTGTTATTGTGGTATCTGAGAGGAGTTATTTGGGAGCACATTGGAGCCTATGGTGAAATAGCAAATATCCTCAGATTTGAACTAGAAAGAAGCTTTCTGAGAAACTGCTTTGTGATGGGTGAATTCATCTCACAGATTTACACCTTTCCTTTTATTTAGCAGCTTGCTAACACTGTTTTCTTGGAATCTGCAATGGGATATTTTCGAGCACATTCAACTTTTGGGTGACAAGGAAAATATCCTCAGACAAAAACTAGAAAGAAGCATTCTGAAAAACTACTTTGTGATTTGTGAATTCATCTCACGGAGTTACACGATTCTTTACATGGAGCAGTTTGGTAGCACTGTTTTTATGGAGTCTGCAAGGGGGTATTCGGGAGCTCCTAGAGGCCTACGGTAAAAAAGGAAATAACTTCAGATAAAAACTGGAGAGAACCCTTTGGAGAAATGGTTTTTGGTGTGTGTATTCATCTCATAGAGTTTAATCTTTTTTTTGATTTGCAGTTTGGCCTCACTGTTTTTGTTGTAGCTGAGAGCACACTGCAGGCTAAGTTGAAAAGGAAATATCCTCAGATTTAAACTAGAAAGAAGCTTTCTGAGAAACTACTTTGTTATGGGTGAATTCATCTATCAGAGTTATGCCTTTATTTTCATGGAGATGTTTGCTTACTCTATTTTTGGGGAATCTGCGAAGGACATTTTGGAGCACTTTGAAGCTTATAGTGACAAACTAAATATCCTCGTATTATAACTAGAAAGAAGCTTTCTGAGAAACCGCTTTGTAATGTATTAATTCACCTCACAGAGTTACACGATTCTTTTCATGGAACAGTTTGGTAGCACTGTTTTGGGGGAATCTGAGGAGGGATATATTGTTTCACATTGAAGCTTATGGAGACTAGCAAATATCCTCTGATAAAAACTAGAAAAAAGCTTTATGAGAAAGGTTACTTGTGATGTTTGAATTCAGCTCAGTTTTACACCTTTACCATAGAGCAGTTTGCTAACACTGTTTCTGTGGAATCTGCGAATGGATATTTTGAAGTGCATTGAGGACTATAGTGAAAAAAGAAATATCCTCAGATAAAAACTAGAAACAAGCTTCCTGAGAAACTGCTTTGTGATGTCCGAATTCTTCTTACAGAGTTACACCATTCTTTTCATTGGGCATATTGATAACACTGGTTTCATGGAATCTGCAGTAGGATATTTGGGAGAACATTGAAGCCATTGGTGACAAAGGAAATAGCCTCAGATTAAAATTAGAAAGATGATTTCTGAGAAATTGCACTGTGATGTGTGAATTCATCTCACAGTGTTACATGATTCTTTTCTTGCAGCAGTTTTTTTAACACAGTTTGTGTGGAATCTGCAATAGGATATTTTGGTGCACATTGAAGCCAATGGTGACAAAGGAAATATCCTCAGATAAAAACCAAAAACAACCTTTCTGGTAAACTGTGTTTTGATGTGTGAATTCATCTCACATTGTTACACCATTCTTTTCAATGAGAAGTTTGCTCACACTTTTTTCTTGGAATCTGCATTGGGATATTGATGAGCATGTAGAGGAATAAGGTGAAAAAGGAAATATCCTCACATAAAAACTAGTAAGCTTAGTGAGAGACAGCTTTCTGATGACTGAATTCATTTCACAGAGCTACACTATTTTTTGCATGCAGCAGTATGGTAGCACTGTTGTTCGTGAATCTGCAATAGGATATTTGGAAGCACACTGAAGCCTATGGTGACAATGGGATATTTTGGGGCACATTTTAAGCCTATGGTGACAAAGGAAATACCCTCATATAAAAACTAGAAAAAAGCTTTCTTAGAAACCATACTGTGATGTGTTAATTCATCTCCCAGAGTTACATGATTCTTTTCATGGATCAGTTCGGTAGCACTGTGTTTGGGGAATCTGAGAATGGATATTTTCGTTCACATTGAAGCCTAATGTCACAATGGAATTATCCTCAGATAAAAACCAAAAAGAACTTTCTGAGAAACTGCTTTCTGATGTGTGAACTCATCTCACAGAGTTACAGTGTTCTTTTAATTGAGCAGTTTGCTAACACTATTTTCGTGGAATGAGCAATAGGATATTTTGGATTGCATTGAAACTTATGGTGACAAAGGGAATATCCCCAGATAAAAACCAAAAAGAAACCTTCTGTGAAACTGCTTTGTGATGCATGATTTCAGCTCACAGATTTACACCTTTCTTTTCATTGAGAAGTTTGCTACCACTTTTTTTGTGGAATCTGCAATGGGATAATTGGGAGCACAGTGAGGAATATGGTGAAAAGGAAATATCATCAGATAAAAACTAGACAGAAGATTTCAGAGAAACTGCTTTGTGATGTGTGAATTCATGTAACAGATTTACAACTTTCTTTTCATAGAGCAGTGTGATAACACTGTTTTCGTCTAATCTGCAAAGGTAGATTTGAGAGCGCATTGAGGCCTATGGTGAAAAAGTAAATATCCTCAAATAAAAACTAGAAAGAAACTTTCTGAGAAAGTGCTTTGAGATTTGTGAATTCATCTCACGGAGTTACACAATTCCTTTCATGGAGCAGTTTAGTAAAACTGTTTTTGGGGAATCTGAGAAGGGATACTTTGGATCACATTGAAGCCTATTTTAAAAAAGGAAATATCCTCGGATAAAAACTAGAAAGAAACACTCTGAGAAACTGCTTTGTGATGCATGTATTCATCTCACAGAGTAGCACGATTCTTGAAGCAGTTTGCTGAAACTGTTTTCGTGGAATCTGCAATAGTATATTTGGGAGTGCACTGAAGAATATGGTGACAAAGGAAATATCTTCAGACAAAAACCAAAAAGAAGCTTTCTGAGAAACTGCTTTGTGATGTGTGAATTCATCTCACATATTTACACCTTTCTTTTCATGGAGCAGTTTCCTAACACTATTTTCGTGGAATCTGCAAAGAGATATTTGTGACCTGTGGTGACAAAGGATATATCCTCAGACAAAAACTAGAAAGAAGCTTTCTGAGAAACCGCTTTGTGATTTGTGAATTCATCTCACAGAGTTACACTACCCTTTTCATGGAGTAGTTTCGTAGCACTGTTTTTGGGGAATATGAGAAGGGACATTTTGGATCACATTGAAGCCAAAGGTGACTAAGAAAATATCCTCAGATAAAAGCTAGAAAGAAGCTTTCTGAGAAAGTTCCTTATGATGTGTGAATTCATATCACAGAGTTACACCTTTCTTTTCATGGAGCAGTTTGCTAACACTGTTTTTGTGGAATCTGCAAAGGTATATTTGGGAGTCCATTGAGACCTGTAATGAAAAAGCAAATATCCTCAGATAAAAATGATAATGAAGTTTTTGGATAAACTGATTTCTGATGTGTTAATTCATCTCTCAGAGTTACAGGATTCTTTTCGTGGATCAGTTTGGTAGCACTGTTTTTCTGGAATCTGAGAAGGGATACTTTGGATGGCATTGAAACCTGTGGTAACACAGGAAATATCCTCAGATAAAAACTAGGAAGAAGCTTTCTGAGAAAGTTCTTTGTGATGTGTGAATTCGTCTCACAGAGTTACACCACTCTTTTCATTGAGCAGTTTTATAGCACTGTTTTCGTGGAATCTGCAAAGGGATGATTGGGAGTGCATTGAGGCCTATGTTGAAAAATTTCATACCCTCAGGTAAAAACTAGAAAGAAGGTTTCTAATACACTGCTTTTGGATGTATGAATTCATCTCACAGAGTTACATGGTTGTTTTCATTCAGCAGTCTGATAAAACTGGTTTCATGGAATCTGTAATAGGGTACTTGGGAGTGCATTGAAACCTAGGATGTCAAAGGACATATCTTCAGATAAAAACGAGAGAGAAGCTTTTGGAGAAACAGCTTTGTGATGTGTGAATTCCTCTCACAGAGTTACACCACTGTTTTCATGGAGCAGTTTGGTAGCACTGTTTTTCGAGAATCTGAGGAGGGATATTTT
This sequence comes from Macaca thibetana thibetana, assembly GCF_024542745.1. Lineage (NCBI taxonomy): Eukaryota > Metazoa > Chordata > Mammalia > Primates > Cercopithecidae > Macaca > Macaca thibetana. The sequence continues at coordinate 58,869,231 of NC_065598.1, forward strand.
GGATGGAAATATCCTAAGATAAAAAAGAGAAAGAAGCATCTGAGAAACGGCTTTGTGATGTGTTAATTCATCTCACAGAGTTACAAGAGTCTTTTCATGGATCATTTGGTAGCACTCTTTTTGGTGAATCTGAGAAGGCATATTTTGGAATACATTGAAGCCTGTGTTGACAAAGGAAATGCCCTCAGAAGAAAACTTGAAAGAAGCTTTCTGAGAAAGTTCTTCCTGATGTGTGAATTCATCTCACAGAGTTACAGCATTCTTTTCATGGAGCAGTTTGCTAACACTGTTTTCGTGGCATCTGAAAAGGGATATTTGGGAGCACATTGAGGACGATCTTGATAAACGAAGTATCCTCAGATAAAAACTAGAAAGAAGCTTTCTGAGAAACTTCTTTGTGATGTGTGAATGCATCACACAGAGTTGCATCGTTCTTTTCATTGAGCAGTTTGATAACACTGTTTTCGTGGAATCTGCAAAGGGATATATGGGAGCGCTTTGAAGCCTATGGTGAAAAAGGAAATATCCTCAGATAAAAACTAGAAAGAAACTTTCTGAAAAACTGCCTTGTGATGTGTGAATTCATCTCACAGAGTTAAACTATTATTTTCATTGAGCAGTTTGCCAACACTGTTTTCTTGGAATTTGCTACAGGTTATTTCAGAGCACATTGAAGCTTATGCTGACATAGGAAATATCCTTAGACAAAAAGTAGAAAGAAGCTTTGTGAGATACTGCTTTGTGATGTGTTAATTCATCTCACAGAATTTTATGATTTTTTTCAGAAGTCAGTTTGGTAGCCCTGTTTTTGGGGGATCTGAGATGGGATATTTTAGGTCGTTTTGAAGCCTATGGTGACAAGGGAAATAACCTCAGATAAAAAATACAAAGAAGCTTCTGAAAAAGTACTTTTTGATGGGTGAATTCATCTCATAAAGTTATAAATTTCTTTTCATCGAGCGGTTTGCTATCACTGTTTTTGTGGAATCTGCAAAGGGATATTTGGGAACACATTGAGGCCTATAGTGAAAAAGGAAATATCCTCAGGTAAAAACTAGAAAGAAACTTTCTGAGAAACTGTTTTGTGAAGTGTCAATTCATCCAGCAGAATTACACCAGTCTTTTCATTGAGCAGTTTGCTAACACTCCTTTCGTGTAATCTGCAAGGGGATATATGGGAGCTCATTGAGGCCTATGGTAAAAAAGGAAATATCCTCAGATAATAAGTAGAGAGAAGCTTCCTGCAAAACTGTGATGTGTGAATTCACCTCACAGAGTTACACTGTCCTTTTCATTGAGCAGTTTGCCAACACTGTTTTCGTGGAATCTGCAAAGGGACATCTCAGAGTGCATTGAAACTTCAGGTGACAAAGGAAATATCCTCATATAAGAACTAGAAAGAAACTTTCTGAGAAAATGTATTCTGATGTGTTAATTCATCTCAAGAGTTACACAATTCTTTTCATTTTGCAGTTTGGTAGCACTGTTTATTGGGTAATCTGAGAAGGGATAATTTGGATTGCATTTAAGCTTATCTTGAGAAAGGAAATACCCTCAGATAAAAACTAGAACGAAGCATTCTGAGAAAGTTCTTTGTGATGTGGAAATTCATATCAAAGAATTACAAATATCTTTTCATGGAACTTTTCATGCTAACACTCTTTTCATGTAATCTGCAAAGGGATATTGGGGAGAGCATTGAGGCCTATTTTGAAAAACTAAATATCCTCAGATAAAAACTAGACAGAAACTTTCTGAGAAATTGCTTTGTGATGTGTGAATTCATCTCACTGTGATACAAGGTTCTTTTCACTGAGCAGTTTGCTAACACTCTTTTTACAGAATCTGCAAATAGATATTTGGGAGCACATTGAGGCATATAGTGAAAAAGGAAATACCAGCACATAAAAACTATAAAGAAGCTTTCTGAGAAACTGCTTTGTGATGTGTGAATTTATCTCACAGCTTTACACTGTTCTTTTCATTGAGTAGTTTGCTAACACTGTTTTCATGGAATCTGCAATGTTATATTTCGGAGCGCATTTAAGTGTATGGTGACAAAGGAAATATCCTCAGACAAAAACTAGAAAACAGCTTTCCAAGAAACTCCTTTGTGATTTGTGAATTCATCTCACAAACTTACATGATTCTTTTAATGGATCAGTTTGTTAGAACAGTTTTTGGGGAATCTGAGAAGGGATATTTGGGACAGCATTGAAGCCTAGGGTGAAAAGGAAATATCCTCAGATAAAAACTAGAAAGAAGCTTTCTGAGAAAGTTCTTTGTGATGTACAAACTCATCTCACAGGATTACACCAGTCTTTTCATTGAGCAGTTTGATAACACTGTTTTTGTGGAATCCACAATAGGATATTTGAGAGCACATTGAAGCCTATGGTGACAAAGGAAATACCCTCAGATAAAAACTAGAAAGAAGCTTTCTGAGACAGTTCTTTCTGATGTATGACCTCAACTCACAGAGTTACACCATTCTTTTCATTGCACAGCTTCATAACACTGTTTTCATGAAATCTACGAAGGGATATTTTGGAGCGCATTGAAGCTTAAGGTGACAAGGGATTACCGTCATATAAAAACTAGAAAGAAGCTTTCTGAGGAAAAGCTTTCTGATGTGCTAATTCTTGTCACAGAGTTACACAATTCTTGTCATGGAGCAGTTTGGCAACACTGTTTTTGTGGAATCTGAGACAGAATATTTTGGATCGCATTGAAGCCTATGGTGACAAAGGAAATATCCTCAGATAAAAGCTAGAAAGAAACTTTCTGAGAAAATTCTTTCTGACGTGTGAATTCATCTCACAGAGTTACACCTTTCTTTTCATGGAGCAGTTTGCTAATGCTCTTTTCGTGGAATCTGCAATGGGATATTCTGCAGCACATTGAATCTTATCATGACAAATGAAATATCCTCAGACAAAAACTAGAAAGAAGCTTTCTGAGAAACTGCTTTGTGATTTGTGAATTTATCTAACAGAGTTACACATTTCTTTTCATGTAGCAGTTTGGTAGAACTGTCTTTGGGGAATATGAGAGGGGATATCTTGGATCCCATTGAAGCCTGTGGTGACGCAGGAAATATCCTCAGATAGAAACTGGAAAGAAGGTTTCTGAGAATGTTCTTTGTGATGTGTTAATTCATCTCACAGAGTTACAACTTTCTTCTCATTGAGCTGGTTGCTAACACTGTCTTCGTGGAATATGCAAAGGTATATTTCAGAGCGCATTGAGGCCCACAGTGAAAAACTAAATATCCTCAGATAAAAACTACAAAGAAGCTTTCTGAGAAACTGCTTTTGGATTTTTGAATTCATCTCACAGAGTTACATGATTCTTTTCATGAAACAGTTTGGTAGCACTGTTTTGGGGGAATCTGTGAAGGGATATTTGGGATCCCATTGAAGCCTACGGTGAGAAAGGAAATATACTCAGATAAAAACTAGAAAGAAGCTTTCTCAGAAACTTCCTTGTCATGTGTGAATTCATCACACAGAGTTACACATTTCTTTCCATGGATCAGTTTGCTAACACTGTTTTCGTCTAATCTGCAAAGATATATTTGGGAGTACGTTGAGGCCTATGGTGCAAAAGGAAATATCCTCAGATAAAAGCTAGAAAGATGCTTTATGAGAAACTGGTTTTTGATGTGTGAATTCATCTCACAGTGTTACACTGGTCTTTTCATGGAGCAGTTTGCTAACACTGTTTTTTTTTTTTTCTATCCTGCAGTGGGTTATTTCAGAGTGCACTGAAGCTTATGGTGACATAGGAAATATCCTCATGGAAAAAGTAAAAAGAAGCTTTCTGAGAAACCTCTTCATGATGTGCTAATTCAACTCACTGAGTTACACGATTCTTTTCATGGATCAGTTTTGTAGCACTGTTTTTGGGGAATCTGAGAATGAATATTATGGATTGCATTCAAGCCTATGGTGACAAAGGACATATCCTCAGTAAAAATATAGGAAGAAGCTTTCTGAGAAAGTTATATGGGATGTGTTAATTCATCTCACAGAATTACACCTTTCTTTTCATGGAGACACTTGCTAACACTGTTTTTCTGGAATCTGTAAAGGGATATTTGGGAGTTCATTGAAACCTATGGTGACAAAGGACATATCCAAGACAAAAAGCAAATGGCAGCTTTCTGAGAAACTACATTGTGACGTGGGAATTCATCTCACAGAGATACATTGTTCCTTTCATTGAGCAGTTTGCTAACACTGTTTTCGTGGAATATGTAATGGGATATTTGGGTGTGCATTGAGGCCTATGCTGAAAAAGAAAATATCCTCAGATAAAAACTACAAAGAATATTTTTGAGAAAGTTCTTTGTGATGTGTGAATTCATCTCACAGATTTTCACCATTTTTCTCATTAAGCTCTTTGATAACACTGTTTTTGTGGAATCTGCAATAGCATATATCGGAGCACATTGAATCCTATGTTAACAAAGGAAATATCCTCAGATAAAAACCAAAAAGAAACTCACAGTGTTACATGATTCTTTTCCTTGAGTAGTTTGGTAGCGATGTTTTTGGGGAATCTGAGAAGGAATAATTTGGATCTCATTCAAGCCTATGGTGAAAAAGGAAATGTCCTCAGATAAATAGCAAAAAGAAGCTTTCTGAGAAACTTCTTTGGATGTGTGAATTCATCTCACAGGGTTACATGATTATTTTCATGGATCACTTTGTCAGTGCTGTTTTTGGGGAATCTGAGAAGGGATATTTTGAATCACCTTGAAGCCTACAGTGACACGGAAATATTCTCAGATAAAAATTGGAAAGAAGCTTTCTGAGAAAGTTCTTTGTGATGTGTGAATTCATCTCACAGATTTACATCTTTCTTTTCATGAAGCAGTTTGCTAACACTCTTTTCATGGAATATGCAAAGGGATATTTGGGAGTAGATTGAGGCCTATAGTGAAAAAGGAAATATCCTCAGATAAAAATCAAAAAGAAGCCTTCTGAAAAACTGCTTTGTGATGTGTGAATACATCTCACAGAGTTACAATGTTGTTTTCATTGAGCAGTCTGCTAACACTGTTTCCTTGGAATCTGTAAAGAGATATTTCGCAGTGCATTGAAGCTTATGGTGACAAAGGAAATATCCTCAGAGAAACCCTAGAAAGAAGGTTTCTGAGAAACTTCTTTCTGATGTGAGAATTCATCTCAAGAGTTACACTTTCATTTCATGGAGCAGTCTGTTACCACTGTTTTTGAGGAATCTGAGAAGAGATATTTTGGATCGCATTGAAGCCAACACTGACAAAGGAAGTATCCTCAAATAAAAACTAGAAAGAAGCTCTCTGAGAAACTTCTTTGTGATGTGTGAGTTCATCTCACAGAGTTACACCTTTCACTTCATGAAGTAGTTTGTTAACACTGTTTTCGTGGATTCTGCAAAGTGATATTTGGGAGCGCATTGAGGCTTACGGTGAAAAAGTAAATATTCTCAGATAAAGACTGGAAAGAAGCTTTCTGAGAAAGTTCTTTGTGATTTGTGAATTCATATCACTGAGTTACATCTTTCTTTTCATAGAGCAGTTTGCTAACATTGTTTTCATGGAATCAGCCAGGGGATATTTGGCAGCACTTTGTGGCCTATAGTGAAAAAGAAAATATCCTCAGATAAAACTAGAAAGAAGCTTTCTGAGAAACTGCTTTTTGATGGGTTAATTCACCTCACAGACTAACACTGTGCTTTTCATACAGCAGTCTGCTAACACTGTTTTTGTGGAATCTGCATTAGGATTTTTGGAGCACATTGAAGCCTATGTTGACAAAGGAAATATCTGCAGAGACAAACTAGAAAGAAGCTTTCTGAAACACTGCTTGGTGATGGGTTTATTCGTCCCACAGAATTCCACCATTCTTTTCATTGAGCAGTCTGCTAACACTGTTATTGTGGAATCTGCGTTAGGATATTTGGGAGCGCATTGAAGCCTACCGTGACAAAGGAAATATCCTCAGATAACAACCAAAAAGAAACTTTCTGAGAAACTGCTTTGGATGTAGTAACATGGTTCTTCTCATACAGCAATTTGCTAACACTGTTTTCGTGGAAAATGCAATAGAATGTTTTGGAGGGCATTGAAGCCTATGGTGACAAAGGAAATATCCTCAGTTAAAAACCAAAAGGAAGCCTTCTGAGAAACTGCTTTGTGATGTGTGAATACATCTCACAGAGTTACAGTGTTCTTTTCATTGAGCAGTCTGCTAACACTGTTTTCTTGGAATGCATAAAGGGATATTTTACAGCTCATTGAAGCTTATGATGACAAAGGAAACATCCTCAGAGAAAAAATAGAAAGAAGGTTTCTGAGAATCTGATATTTGATGTGTGAATTCATCTCACAGAGTTACACTTTCCTATCATGGAGCAGTTTTTTAACACTATTTTTAGGGAATCTGAAATGGGATATTTTTGATCGCATTGAAGCCTACACTGACAAAGGAAATATCCTCGGATAAAAACAAGTAAGAATCTTTCTTGAGAAACTATTTTGTGATGTGTGTATTAATCTCACATAATTACACCTTTTTCTTCATGAAGCCATTTTCTAACACTGTTTTCGTGGTATCTGCATAAGGGTATTTTGGAGTGCATTGAGGCCTATGGTGAAAAAGCAAATATCCTCAGACAAAAACTAGAAAGAAAGTATCTGAGAAACTGCACTGTGATGTGTGAATGCATTTCACAGAGTTACACTGTTCTTTTCATTCAGCAGTTTGCCAACACTGTTTTCTTGGAACCTGCAATGGGATATTTCTTAGCACAGTGAAGCTTATGGTGACAAAGGAAACATCCTCAGATAAAAACTAGAAAGGAGCTTTCCGAGAAACTGCTTTGTCATGGGTTAATTCATCTCACAGGGTTATACCCTTCTTCTCAATGAGCAGTCTGCTGGCACTGTTTTCGTGGAATCTGCGTTACGATATTTGGAAGCGCCTTGAAGCCTATGGTGACAAAGGAAATATCCTCAGATTAAAACTGAAAAGAAACTTTCTGAGAAACTGCTTTGGATGTGTGAATTTTTCTCACAGAGTTACACGATTTCTTCCATGCATCACTTTCTTAGCACTGTTTTTGGGGAATCTAACCAGGGATATTTTGGATCACATTGAAGACTATGGTGACAAGGAAATATACTCAGATAAAAACTGGAAATAAACTTTGTGAGAAACTTCATTGTGGTATGTGAATTAATCTCACAGAGCTACACCTTTCTCTTCATGAAGCAGTTTGATAAAACTATTTTTGTGGAATCTGCAAAGTGATATTTGGGAGCAGTTTGAGGCCTATGGTGAAAAAGGAAATATCCTCAGATAAAAACTAGAAGGAAGCTTTCTGAGAAACTGCATTGTGATGTGTGAATGCATCTCACAGAGTTACACTGTTCTGTTCATGGATCAGTTTGCTAACACTGTTTTCTAGGAAGCTGCAATGGGATATTTCTTAGCGCAATGAAGCTTATGATGACAAAGGAAATATCCTCAGATAAAAACTAGGAAGAAGCTTTCTGAGAAACTGCTTTGTGATGGGTTAATTCATCTCACAGAGTTGTACCGTTCTTTTCACTGAGCTGTCTGCTAACACTGTTTTCATGGAATCTGCGTTAGGATATTTGGGAGTGTATTGAAGCCTATGGGGACAAAGGAAATATGCTCAGATAAAAACCAAAAAGAAGCTTTCTGAGAAACTGTTTTGGATGTGTGAATTCATCACACAGAGTTACAGGATTCTTTTCATGGATCACTTTGTTAGCACTGTTTTTGGGGAATCTGAGAAGGGATATTTTGAATTGCATTGAAGACTATGGTGACAAGGAAATATCCTCTGATAAAAACTGGAAAGAATCTTTCTGAAAAAGTTCTTCGTGATGTGTTAATTCATCTTACAGAGTTACACCTTTCTTTTCATGGAGCAGTTTGCTAACACTATTTTTATGGAATCTGCATACTGATATTTGGGAGTACTTTGAGGCCTATAGTGAAAAAAGAAATATCCTCAGATAAAAAATAGAAAGAAGCCTTCTGAGAAACTTCTTTGTGATGTGTGAATTCATCTCACAGAGTTACACCATTGTTTGCATAGAGCAGTTTGCTAACACTGTTTTCATGGAAAAAGCAATAGGATGCTTGGGAGCACATTGAACCCTATGGTGACAAAGGAAATATCCTAAGATAAAAACCAAAAAGAAGCCTTCTGAGAAACTGCTTTGTGATATGTGAATATATCTCACAGAGTTACAGTGTTCTTTTTATTAAGCAGTCTGGTAACACTGTTTTCTTGGAATCCATAAATGGATAGTTCACAGCACTTTGAAGCTTATGGTGACAAAGGAAATATTCTCAGAGGAAAACTAGAAAGAAGGCTTCTGAGAGTCTGGTTTCTGATGTGTGAATTCATCTCACAGAGTTACACTACTCTGTAATTGAGGAGTTTGCTAGCACTGTTTTTGTGGAATCTCAGGAATGATATCTTGGATAGCATAAAATTCTATGGTGATAAATGAAATATCCTCAGATCAAAACTGTAGAGAAGCCTTTTCAGAAACTGCTTTGTGGTGTGTGAATTCGTCTCAGACAGTTACACCATTGCTTTCATCAAGAAGTTTGCTATCACTGTTTTCACAAAATCTGCAATGAGATATACGGGAATGCCTTGAGGCTCGTGTTTAAAAAGGAAATATCCTCAGATAAAAAGAAGAAAGAAGCTTTCTGAGAAATGTCATTGTCATCTGTGAATTCATTTCACAGAGTTACACTATTCTTTCAATGAGCAGTTTACTAGAACTGCATTTGTTCAATTTGAGAAGGGATAGATTGGATTGCTTTGAAGCCTATGGTAACAAAGGCAATATCCTCAGTAAAAACTAAAAACAGCTTCATGAGAAACTGCTTTGTGACTAGTATATTCATCTCACAGAGATACACTTTTTGTTACATTGAGAAGTTTGCTAACACTGTTTTTGTGGAATCTGCCATTGTATATTCCGAGGGCATTGAGTCCTATGGTGAAAAATTAATATCCTTAGATAAAAACTGGAGAGAAGCCTTCTGAGAAACTGCTTTGTGATGTGTGAATTCATCTTACAGAGCTACATCACGATTTTTATTGAGAAATTTCCCAACAATATTTTTACAGAATCTGCAATGAGATGGATGGGAGTGCATTGAGGCCTGAAATATCCTCAGAGAAAAACAAGAAAGAAGCTTTTTTAGAAACTGCTTTGTGATGTGTGAATTCATATCACAGTGTTACACAACTCTTTCATGGATCCGTTTGCTAGCACTGTTTTTGTGGAATCTGAGAATGGATATTTAGGATCACTTTGAGGGCTATGGTGACAAGGGAAATATCCTCAGATAAAATCCAGAAAGAGTCTTTCTGAGAAACTGCTTTGTGATGTGTGAATTCATCTCACAGTGTTACACAACTCTTTCATGGAGCTCTTTGTTAGCACTGTTTTTTGGAATCTGAGAAGGGATATTTTGGATCACTTTGAGGGCTATGGTGACAAGGGAAATATCCTCAGATAAAATCCAGAAAGAGTCTTTCTGAGAAACTGCTTTGTGATGTGTGAATTCATCTCACAGTGTTACACAACTCTTTCATGGAGCTCTTTGTTAGAACTGTTTTTTGGAATCTGAGAAGGGATATTTTAGATCGCTTTGAAACCTATGGTGAAAAAGGAAATAAACTCAGATAAAAACCAGAAAGAAAGTTTCTGAGAAACAGCTTTGTGATTTGTGAATTCATCTCACAGAATTACACCACAATATCATGGAGTCGTTGGCTAGCACTGTTTTTGTGGAATCTGAGAAGGTATATTTTTGATTGCTTTGAAGCCTATGGTCACAAAGGAAATGTCCTCAGATAAAAACCAGAAAGAAGCTTTCTGAGAAACTGTTTTGTGATGTGTGAATTTTGACTCACAGAGTTACACTACGCTTTCATGGAGACGTTTGCTAGCACTGTTGTTGTGGAATCTGAGAAGGGATATTTTGGATCGCTTTGAAGCCTATGGTGACAAAGGAAATATCCTCACATAAAAACTAGAAATTACTCTTCTGAGAAACTGGTTTGTGATATGTGAATTCAACTCAAAGAGTTACACCACTCTATCATGGAGGAGTTTGCCAGCACTGTTTTGTGGAATCTCAGAAGTGATATCTTGAATAGCATAGAATCCTATGGTGAAAAATGAAATATCCTCAGATAATAACTGGAGAGAAATCTTCTCAGAAACCACTTTGTGGTGTGTGAATTCATCACAGAGAGTTACACCATTGCTTTCATTGAGAGATTTGCTAACACTGTTTTTGCAGAATCTGCAATGAGATATATGGGAGCACATTGAGGCCCATGTGTGTAAAAAGGAAATATCCTGGATAAAAAGAAGAAAGAAGCTTTCTGAGAAACTGCTTTGTGATCTGTGAGTTCATCACACAGAGCTACACTACTCTTTCAAGGAGCAGATTGCTTGAACTGTATTTGTGGTATCTGAAAAGGGATATTTTGGATTGCATTGAAGCCTATGGTAACAAAGGAAATATCCTCAGTATAAACTGGAAAAAGCTTTATGAGAAACTACTTTGTGATTAACGTATTAATCTCATGGAGATTCACTCTTCGTTACAATCAGCATTTTACTATCACTGTTTTCATGGAATCTGACATGGAATATTCCTAGGGCATTGAGTCCTACAGTGAAAAAATAACTATCCTTAGATAAAAATTGGAGAGAAGGCTTCTGAGAAACTGCTTTGTGATGTGTGAATTCATCTCACAGAGCTACATCACTCTTTTCCTTGAGATGTTTCCTAACAATATTTTCATGGAAGCTGCAATGAGATATATGGGAATGCATTGAGGCCCGAAATATCCTCAGATAAAAACAAGAAAAAAGCTTTCTGAGAAAATGCTTTGTGATGTGTGAAATCATCTCACAGAGTTACACTACTGTTTCATGGATCCGTTTGCTAGCACTGTTTTTGTGGAACCTGTGAAGGGATATTTTTGATCACTTTGAAGCCTATGGTGACAAAGGAAATATCCTCAGATAAAAAACAAAATGAAGCTTTCTGAGAAACTGCTCTGTGATGTGTGAATTCATCTCACAGTGCTACACAACTCTTTCATGGAGTTGTTTGCTAGCACTGTTTTTGTGGAATCTGAGAAGGGATATTCTTGATCACTTTGAAGGCTATGGTGACAAAGGAAATATCCTCAGACAAAAACCAGAAAGGAACCATCTGAGAAACTGCTTTGTGATGTGTAAATTCATCTCACAGAGTTACACATTCCTTTCATGGAGCAGTTTGTTACAACGGTTTTTGGAGAATCAGAGAAGGGATATTTTGGATTGCATTGAAGCCTTCGCTGACAAAGGAAATATCCTCAAATAACAACTAGAAAGAAGCTTTTTGAGAAACTTCTGTGTGATGTGTGAATTCAACTCACAGAGTTACACGATTCCTTTCAATTGATCACTTTGTTAGCACTGTTTTTGTGGAATCTGAGAAGGAATGTTTTGGAGCACATTGAGGCCTAGGATGAAAAGGGAAATATCCTCAGATAAAAACTAGAAAGAAGCTCTCTGAGCAACTGCTTTGTGATGTGTGAACTCATCTCACTGAATTACACTGTTCTTTTCATTTAGCAGTCTGCTTACACTGTTTTCTTGGAGTCTGCAATAAGATATTTCAGAGTGCATTGAAGCTTATGGTGACCAAGAAAATATCCTCAGACAAAAACCAGAAGGAAGCTTTTTGAGAAACTGCTTTGTGTTTTCTCTATTCATATCACAGAGTTATACAATTCTTTCATAGAGTAGTTTGGTAGCACTGTTTTTGGGGAATCTGCGATTGGATATTTTGGATTGCATTAAGCCTACGGTGGTAAAGGAATTATCCTCAGATAAAAATTATGAAGAAGCTTTCTGAGAAACTTATTTGTGATGTGGGAATTCATCTCACAGTGTTACCCCTTTATTTTCATGGAGTAGTATGCTAACGCTGCTTTCGTGGAATCTGCAAAGGGATATTTTGGAGCATATTGAGGCCTGTGATGAAAAAGGAAATATCCTCAGATAAAAACTAGAAAGACACTTTCTGAGAAACGGCTTTGTGATGTGTGAATTCATCTCAGATTGTTACACTGTTCTCTTCATTTAGCAGTCTGCTAACACTGTTGTCTTGAAACCTGCATTGGGATATTACTGAGTGCATTGAAGCTTATGGTGACAAAGGAAATAACATCATATAAAAACTAGAAAGAAGCTTTCTGAGAAATCGCTTTGTGACATGTGAATTTATCTCACAGAGCTACACGATTCTTTTCTCTGAGCAAGTTGATAACACAGTTTTCGTGGAATCTGCGATAAGATATTTGGTAGCGAATTGAAGCCTCTGGTGTCATATGAAATATCCTCAGATAAAAAAAATGGAAGCTTTCTGAGAAACTGCTTTGTGATGTATGAATTCATCTCACAGAATTGCACTGTTCTTTTCATTGAGCAGTATGCTAACACTGTTTTCTTGGATTCTACAATGTGATATTATGGATTGCATTGAAGTATACAGTGATGAAGGAATTATCCTCATATAAAAACTAGAAAGAAGGATTCTGACAAACCGCTTTCTGATGTGTTAATTCATCTCACAGCGTTGCATAATTCTTTGCATGAATCAGTCTGTTAGCACTGATTTTGGGGAATTTAGGAAAGGATATTTTTTATCGCTTTGAAGCCTATGGTGACAAAGGAAATATCCTCAGACAAAAAGGAGAAAGAAGCATTCTGAGAAAGTTCTTTTTGATGTGTGAATTTATCTCCCAGTGTTACACCTTTCTTTTCATGGAGCAGTTTGCTAACACTATTTTCATGGAATTTGCAAAGGGATATTTGGGAGCACATTGCTTCCTATAGTGAAAAAAGAATTATCCTCAGATAAAAACTAGAAAGAAGCTTTCTGAGAAATTTCTTTGTGATGTGTGAATTCATCTCACAGAATTACACTGTTCTTTTCATTGCACAGTTTGCTAATAGTGTGTTCTTGGAATCTGCAATGGGATATTTCATAGCACATTGAAGCTTATGGTGACAAAGGAAATACATCACACAAAAACTGGAAAGAAGCTTTCTGAGAAACTGCTTTTTAATTTGGGAATTCATCTCACAGAGTTACACGATTCTTTTCAAAGAGCAGTTTGGTAGCACTGTTTTTGGGGAATCTGAGAAGGAATATTTTGGATTGCATTGAAACCTGTGGTGACAAAGGAAATATACTCTGATAAAAATTATAAAGAAGTTTTCTGAGATGTTACTTTGTGATGTGAGAATTCATCTCACAGTGTTGCACCTTTCTTTTCCTGGAGCAGTTTGCTAACACTCTTCGTGGAATCTGCAAAGGGATATTTGCGAGCACATTGAGGCCTATGGTGAATAAGGAAATATTCTTAGAAAAACACTGGAAAGAACCTTCCTGAGAAACTGCTTTGCAATATGTGAATTCATCTCACAGAGTTACAATGTTCTTTTCATTTAGCAGTCTGTTAAAACTGTTTCCTGGGAATCTGCAATGGAATATTTCACAGGGAATTGAAGCTTAACGTGACTAAGGAAATATCTTCATATAAAAACTAGAAAGAAGCTTTCTGAGAAACCACTTTGTGATGTGTTAATTCATCTCAAAAAGTTACACGATTCTTTCAATCAATCAGTTTAGTAGCAATGTTTTAGGGTAAACTGAGAGGCTATGTTTTGTATCACATTGAAGCCTATGTTGACAAAGGAAATACACTCAGATAAAAACCAGAAAGAGGCATTCTGAGAAAGTTTTTTGTGATGTGTGAATTCATCTCAGAGAGTTACACTGTTCTTTTTATTGAGCAGTTGGCTAACACTGTTTTCATGGAATCTGCAATGATATATTTGGGAGCACATTGAAGCCAATTGTGACAAAGAAAGTATAATCAGATAGAAACCAAAAAGAAGGTTTCTGATAAACTGCTTTGTGACATGTGAACTCATCTCACAGACTTACACTGAATTTTTCATTGAGCAGTTATCTCACACCGTTTTCTTGGAATCTGCAATGGGATATTTCAGAGCACATTGAAGCTTATGGTGACAAAAGAAATATCCTCAGGAAGAAGCTAGAAAGAAGCTTTTTGAGAAACTGCTTTGGAATGTGTGAATCCATCTCACAGACTTACATGATACTTTTCATGCAGCAGTTTGGTCGCACTGTTTTTGGGGAATCTGAGAAGGGATATTTTGGATTGCCTTAAAGCCTATGGTGTCAAATGAAATATCCTCAGATTAAAACTAGAAAGAAACTTTTTGAGAAACTTCTTGGTGATGTGTGAATTCATCTCACAGAGTTACACATTTCTTTTCATGGAGCAGTTTGCTAACACTGTTTTCGTGTAATCTGCAAAGGGATATTTACAAGTACATTGAGTCCCATGGTGAAAAAGGAATTATTCTCAGATAAAAAGTAGAAAGAAGCTTTGTGAGAAACTGCTTTGTGATGTGTGAATTCATCTCACGGGGTTACACTGTTCTTTTCAGTGAGCAGTTTCGTAACACTGTTTCCTTGGAATCTGCAATGGGATATTTCAGAGTGCATTGAAGCTTAGGGTGACAAACAAAATATCATCATATAAAAATTAGAAAGAAGCTTTCTGAGAAACTGCTTTGTGACGTGTTAATTTATCTCATAGAGTTACACAATTCTTTCTATGGAGCAGTTTGGTACCACTGTTTTTAGGGAATCTTGAAGGGATATTTTGGATTGCATTAAAGCCTATGGTGACAAAGGAAATATCCTCACATAAAAGTTGAAAGAAGCTTTCTGAGAAGCCTCTTTGTGACGTATATATTCATCTCACAGAGTAATACCTTTCTTTTCATGGAGCAGTTTGCTAACACTGTTTTCATGGAATCTGCATAGGGACATTTGTGAGTGCTTTGAGGTGTATAGTGAAAAAGGAAATATCCTCAGATAAAAACTAGAAAGAAACTTTCTGAGAAACTGCCTTTTGATGTGTGAATTCATCTCACAGAGTTACACTGTTATTTTCATTGAGCAGTTTGATGACACTGTTTTCTTGGAATATGCAATAGGATATTTGGGGGCGCATTGAAGTCTACTGTGACAAAGGAAATATCCTCAGATCAAAGCAAAAAGAAGCTTTCTGTGAAACTGCTTTGTGTTGTGTCAATTCACCTCACAGAGTCACACCATCACTTTCATTGAGGAGTTTGCTAACTGTTTTTTCCTGGAATCTGCAATGGGATATGCTGGAGCTCATTGAGAAATATGGTGAAAAAGGAGATATCCACAGATAAAAGCTGAAAAGAAGCTTTTGGAGAAACTACTTTGTAATGAGTCAAATCATCTCACAGAGTTACAGCATTCTTTTGATGGAGCAGTTTTGTAGCACTGTTTTTGGGGAGTCTGAGAAGGGATATTTTGGATGGCATTGAAGACTAAGGTGACAAAGGAAATATTCTCAGATTAAAACTAGATAGAAGCTTTCGGAGAAGCTTCTTCATGATGTGTGAATTCATCTCACACAGTTACACCTTTTTTTTCATGGAGCAGTTTCCTAAAACTGTTTTCGTGTAATCTGCAAAGGGATATTCACGAGTGCATTGAGTCCCATGGTGAAAAAGGAATTATCCTCAGAGGAAAACTAGAAAGAAGCTTTGTGAGAAACTGCTTTGTGATGTGTGAATTCATCTCACAGGGTTACACTGTTCTTTTCAGTGAGCAGTTTCCTAACACTGTTTCCTTGGAATCTGCAATGGGATATTTCGGAGTGCATTGAAGCTTAGGGTGACAAACGAAATATCATCCTATAAAACCTAGAAAGACGCTTTCTGAGAAACTGTTTTGTGATGTGTTAATTCATCTCCTGATTTACACGATTATTCTCTTGGATCAGTTTGGGAGCACTGTTGTTGGGGAATCTTAGAAGGGATATTTCGGATCACATTGAAGCCAATGGTGACAAAGGAAATATCCTCAGATAAAAACTAGAAAGAAACTTTCCAATAAAGTTCTTTGTGATGTGTGAATTCATTTCACAGAGTTACACCTTTCTTTTCATGGAACAGTTTGCTAACACTGTTTTCGTGGAATCTGCAAAGGGATATTTGTTAGCACATGGAAGCATATAGTGAAAAAGGAAATATCCTCAGATAAAAACTAAAAAGAAGCGTTCTGAGAAACTACATTGTGACGGGTGAATGCAATTGACAGAGTTACACTTTTCCTTTCATTGAGCAGTTTGCTAACACTGTTTTCTTGAAATCTGCAATGGGATATTTCTTAGCGCAATGAAGCTTATGGTGACAAAGAAAATATCCTCAGATAAATACTAGAAAGAAACTTTCTGAGAAACTGCTTTGTGATATGTGATTTCATCTCACAGAGCTACACCATCCTTTTCATTGAACAGTTTGATAACACTGTTTTCTTGGGATGTGCGATAGGATATTATGGATTGCATTGAGCTCATGATGACAAAGGTAATATCTTCAGATAAAAACTGGAAAGAAGCTTTCTGAGAAAATTGCTTGTGATGTGTGAATTCACCTCAAAGACGTACACCTTTCTTTTCATGGAGCAGTTTGCTAACACTGTTTCCATGGAATCTGCAAAGGGATATTTGGGAGGGCATTGAGGCCTATGGTGAAAAAGGAATTATCCTCAAATAAAAACTAGAAAGAAGCTATCTGAGAAAGTTCTTTGTGATGTTTGAATTCATCTCACAGAGTTACACCTTACTTTTCATGGATCAATTTGCTAACACTCTTTTCGTGGAATCTGCTAAGGGATATTTGGGAGCACATTCAGGCCGGTAGTGAAAAGGGAAATATCCTCATAGTAAAACTAGATTGAAGCTTTCTGAGAATCTGCTTTGTGATGTTTGAATTCAAGGCACAGAATTACACTGTTCTTTTCATGGAGCAGTTTGCTAACACTGTTTTCTTGGAATCTACAAAGGCATATTTCAGAGCATATTGAAGTTTCTGGTGACAAAGGAAATATCCTCATACAAAAACTAGAAAGAAGCTATCTGAGAAAGTTCTTTGTGATGTGTGAATTCATCTCACAGAGTTACACGATTACTTTCATGGATGAGTTTGGTAGCACTGTTTTTGGGAATCTGAGAAGGGATATTTTGGATCACCGTGAAGCCTATGGTGACTAAGGAAATATCCTCAGATAAAAAGTCGAAAGAAGATTTCTGAGAAAGTTCTTTGGGTTGTGTGAATTCATCTCACAGAGTTACACTTTTCTTTTCATGGAGCAATTTGCAAACACTGTTTTCGTGGAATCTGCAAAGGGATATTTGGGAGCACATCAAGGCCTATGGTGAAAAAGGAAATATCCTCAGATAAAAGTAGAAAGAAGCTTTCTGTGAAACTGCTTTGTGATGGTGAATTTATCTCACAGAGCTAAGCAGGGCTTTTCTTTGAGCCTTTTGATAACACTGTTTTCATGGAGTCTGCTATATTATATTTGGGAGCACATTGAAGCCTATGGTGACAAAGGAAATAGCCTCAGATAAAAAATAGACAGAAGCTTTCCAAGAAATTTCTTTGTGATGGGTGAATTCATCACACAGAGTTACACATTTGCTTTCTTTCAGCAGTTTGGTAGCACTGATTTTATGGAATCTGCAAAGGGATATTTGGGAGCTCCTAGAGACCTATGGTGAAAAAGGAAATTACTTCATATAAAAACTTGGGAGGAGCATTTCGAGAAACGGTTTTGTGATGTGTGTATTCATCTCATAGAGTTTAACATTTTTCTTCATTGAGCGGTTTGGCCTCACTGTTTTTGTGGTATCTGAAAGGAGATATTTGGGAGCGCATTGAAGCCAGTGTTGAAAACGGAAGTATCCTCAGATTTAAACCAGAAAGAAGCTTGCAGAGAAACTGCTTTGTGGTGGTTGAAATCACCTCATAGAGTTATACCTTTCTTTTCATTGAGCAGTTTGTTAACACTGTTTTTGTGGAAACTGCAAAGCGATATTCGGGAGTGCATAGAGTCCAATGGAGAAAAAGGAAATATCTTCCGGTACAAACTTGAGAGAAGCTTTATGAGAAACTCCTTTGTGAAGTGTGCATTCATCTCACAGAGTTAAACGTTTCTGTTGAGGGAGCACTTTGTCCTCACTATTTTGTGGTATCTGAGAAGGAATACTTGGGAGTGCATTGAAGCCTATGGTGGAAAAGGAAATATCCTCATATAAAAACCAGAAAGAAGCCTTCTGAGAAACTGCTTCATGATGTCTTAATTCAATTCACAGAGTTACATGATTCTTTATATGGAGCAGTTGGTACCACTGATTTTGGGGAATCTGAGAAGGGATATTTTGGATCGCACTGAAGCCTATGGTGACAAAGCAATTATCCTCAGATAAAAATTAGAAAGAAGCTTTCTGAAAAAGTTCTTTGTGATGTGTGAAACATCTCACAGAATTATACCTTTCTTTTCATGCAGCAGTTTGCTAACACTGTTTTTGTGGAATCTGCATAGGGATATTTGTGAGTGCTTTGAGGCATATAGTGAAAAAGGATATATCCTCAGATAAAAACTAGAAAGAAACTTTCTAAGAAACTGCTTTTTGATGTATGAATTAATCTCACAGAGTTACACTGTTATTTTCATTGAGCAGTTTGATGACACTGTTTTCTTGGAATATGCAATAGGATATTTGGGAGCGCATTGAAGTCTATTGTGACAAAGGAAATATCGTCAGATCAAAACCGAAAAGAAGTTTTCTGTGAAACTGCTTTGTGATGTGTCAATTCACCTCACAGGGTCACATCGTTCCTTTCATTGAGAAGTTTGCTAACTGTTTTTTCCTGGAATCTGCAATGGGATATTCTGGAGCTCATCAAGAGATATGGTGAAAAAGGAAAAATCCTCAGATAAAAGCTGAAAAGAAGCTTTCTGAGAAACTGCTTTGTTCTGTGTTGATTCATCTTGCAGAGTTACAGCATTCTTTTCATGGAGCAGTTTTGTAGCACTATTTTGGGGGAGTCTGAGAAGGGATATTTTGGATGGCATTGAAGCCTAAGGCGACAAAGGAAATATCCTCAGATTAAAACTAGAAAGAAGCTTTCTGAAAAACTTCTTTTTGATGTGTGTATTCATCTCACAGAGTAACACCAGTTTGCTAACACTGTTTTCGTGTAACCTACAAAGGGATATTTGGAAGCCAGTTGAGGCCTATGGTGATAAAAGAAATATTCTCAGAAAAAAACTAGAAAGAAACTTTCTGAGAAACTGCTTTGTGATGTGTGAATTCGTCTCACAGAGTTACACCACTCTTTTCATGGAGTAGTTTGGTAGCATTTTTTGGGGGGAATCTGAAAAGGAATATTTTCAATCACATCAAAGCCTTTGGTTACAAAGGAAATATACTCAGATAAAAACTAGAAAGAAGGTTTCTGAGAAAGTTCTTTATGGTGTGTAAATTCATCTCACAGAGTTACACCTTTATTTTCATGGAGCTGTTGGCTCACACTGTTTTCGTGGAATAGTCAAGGGATATTTGGGAGCACATTGAGACCTATGGAGAAAGAGGAAGTATCCTCAGATAAAAATCAAAAAGAACATTTCTGTTAGACTGCTTTGTGATGTATGAATTCATCTCACAGAATACTCCATTCTTTTCATTGAAAAGTTTTCTAACACTTCTTTCGTGGAATCTGCAATGGGATATTCCAGAGAGCACTGAGGAATATGGAGAAAAAGGAAATATCCGTAGATAAAATCTAGAAAGGAGTGGTCTCAGAAACAACTTTATGATGTGTGAACTCATCTCACAGAGTTACACCATTCTTTTCATGGAACAGTTTGGTAGCACTGTTTTTAGGGAATCAGAGAAGGGATATTTTGGATCGCATTGAAGCCTAGTGTGACAATGGAAATATAATCAGATAAAAACTAACAAGAAACTTTCTGAGAAACTTCCTTGTGATGTGTGTATTCATCTCACAGAGTAACACTTTTCTTTCCATGGAGCTGTTTGCTAACACTGTTTTCATGGAATGTACAAAGTGATATTTGGGAGCAAGTTGAGACGATGGTGAAAAAGGAAATATCCTCTGATAAAAACTAGAAGAAAGCTTTCTGAGAAACTGCCTTGTGACGTGTGAATTCATCTCACAGAGTTACACCACTCTTTTCATGGAGTAGTTTGTTAACGCTGTTTTCGTGGAATCTGCAATAAGATATTTCGGAGTGCATTGAAGCCTTTGGTGACAAACGAAACGTTCTCAGACAAAAAAAAATATATACTTTCTGTGAAACTGCTTAGTGATGTGTGAATTCATCTCACAGAGTTACACCTTTATTGTCATGGCACAGTTTGGTACCACTCTTTTTGTGGAATCTGAGAAGGGATATTTTGGATTGCATTGAAGCCCAAGGTGACAAAGGAAATATCCTCAGACAAAAACTATAAAGAAGCATTCTGAGAAACCACTTTGTGATGTATTAATTCACCTCAGAGAGTTACATGATTCTTTTCAGTGATCAGTTTTTTAGCACTGTTTTTGGGGAATCTGAGAAGGGTTATTTTCTATTGCAATGAAGCCTATGGTGACAAAGGAAATATCCTCAGATAAAAACTAGAAAGAAGCTTTCTGAGATATTTTGTGTGATATGTGAATTCTTCTCACAGAGTTACACATTTCTTTTCATGGAGCAGTTTGATAACACGGTTTTCATGGAATCTGCAAAGGGATATTTGGGAGTGCACTGAGGCCTATACCGAGAAAGGAAATATCCTCAGGAAAAAACTAGAAAGAAACATTCTGAGAAACTGCTTTTTAATGTGTGAATTCATCTTACAGAATTATACCATTCTTTTCATTGAGCAGTCTGATAACACTGTGTTTGTGGGATCTGCAATATGATATTTGGGAGTCCATTGAAGCTTACTATGACAAAGGAAATATCAAAAAAAAAAAAAAAAAAACGAAAAGAAGCTTTCTGTGAAACTTCTTTGTAATGTGTGAATTCATCTCACTGTGTTACACCGTTCCTTTCATTGGGATGTTTGCTAACACTTTTTTCCTGGAATCTGCAATGGTATATTTGGAAGTGATGCCTGTGGTGAAAAAGGAAATATTCTCAGAGAAAAACTAGAAAGAAGTTTCTAAGAAACAGCTTTCTGGTTTGTGAATTCATGTTTTCATTGAGCAGTTTGCTAACACTGCTTAGTTGGAATTTGCAATGGGATCTTTTGGAGCACATTGAAGCTTATGGTGACAAAGGAAATATCCTCAGACAAAAGCTAGAAAGAAGCTTTCTGAGGAACTGCTTTGTGATGAGTGAATTCATCTCACAGTGTTACACAGGTCTTTTCATTGACCAGTTAGCTAACACTGTTTTCTTGGAATCTGCAATCAGATAATTTGGAGCGTATTGAAACTTATGATGACAAAGGATATATCCTCAGAAAAATACTAGAAAGAAGCTTCCTGAGAAACTGCTTTGTGATAGGTGAATTCAACTCACAGAGTTACACCTTTATTTTCTTTGAGCAGTTTGGTAACACTGTTTTTATGAAATCTGCAAAGGGATATTCATGATGGCTTAGAGTCCAAAGGTGAAAAAGGAAATACCTTCAGGTAAAAACTTGAGAGAAGCTTTCTGAGAAACTCCTTTGTGAAGTGTGCATTCATATCATAGAGTTAAACATTTCTGTTGAGGGAGCACTTTGGCATCACTCTTTTTGTGGTTTCTGAGAAGGGATATTTGGGGGCCCATTGAAGACTACATTGGAAACGGAAACGTCTTCATATAAAAATTAGAAAGAAGCCTTCTGAGAAACTGCTTGGTTATGTGTTAATTCATCTCACAGAGTTATACAATTCTTTCCATTGAGCAGTTTGGTAGCACTGTTTTTGGGTAATCTGAGAAGGAATATGTTGGAGTGCATTGAAGCCTATGGTGACAAAGGAAATATCCTCAGGTGAAAACTAGAAAGAAGGTTTCTGAAAAAGTTCTTTCTGATGTGTTAATTTATCTCAAAGAGTTACACCTTTATTTTCATGGAGAAGTTTGGTAACACTGATTAACTGGGTTCTGCAAAGGGATATTTGGGAGCCCATTGAGGCCTAAGGTAAAAAAGGAAATATCCTCAGATAAAAACCAGAAAGAATCTTTCTGAGAAACTGCTTTGTGATGTGTGAATTCACCTCACAGAGTTTCACTGTTCTTTTCATTGAGCAGTTTGTGAACACTCTTTTCTTGGAAGCTGCAATGGGATACTTCGGAGCACAATGAAGCTTATGGTGACAAAGGAAATATCCTCGTATAAAAACTAGAAAGAAGCTTTCTGAGACACCACTTTGTGATATGTTAATTCATCTCAAAGTGTTACACGATTCTTTTCAATCAATATTTTGGTAGCACTGTTTTTGGGGAATATGAGAAGGGATATTTTGTATCATATTGAAGCTTATGGTGACAAAGGAAATAACCTCAGATAAAAACTAGAAAGAAGCTTTCTGAGAAAGTACTTTCTGATGTGTTAATTCATCCCACAGCATTACACCTTTATTTTCATGGAGCAGTTTGCAAACACAGTATCCCTGGAATTTGCAAAGGGATATTTTTGAGGGCATTGAGGCCTATGATGAAAAAGGAAATATCCTCAGATAAAAACTAGAAAGAATCTTTCTGAGAAACCACTTTGTGATGACTGAGTTCATCTCACAGAGTTACACCACCCTTTTAATGGAACAGTTTGGTAGCACTGTTTTTGGGGAATCCGAGAAA